>NC_132920.1:36810226-39243976 GCF_047675955.1 Chlorocebus sabaeus
TAAAAATATATAAATAAATCCCAACTCATGCCTAGCGGAGGGTGGACAGAGGTTATTTGAGGGCTCTGTCCACTGTACTGGGTGACCCCTTTATGGGACAGTGGCCTTTGGCCTTTTTAGCTGTATGACTTAGGAGCAAGTCTCGTATCTCTTCCATCTCCTGCCGTTTAAACTTGGTGTGAAGTTACCAAGAGCCTCCTCTCCCAACCAGCTGGGATGGGAAACTGTGGGCTGCACTGATCACAAGCAGTGGGGTGAGGTGGGGTGGAGCAGATGTGGCATGTGTCCCGGGCTTCCTGCCTCAGGAGGACTCAGCAGAGCTTTCCCCGCCAGAGCCTGCAAGTTGGGACTTGTCCCTAGGAAAACCCAGTTGCTGCCAAGGTCGTGCAGTCACTCAGCCCTGGAGTCAAGCCAGAGCAGGCAGGTAGGTGCCAGGGCTCCCACATGGGCAAACTCACCCTCTGTTTTCCCTCTCCTGAAGTGGGAGGAGAGGAGCCAGGTAGACCAGCCACCTTTAATTTTCTTTGCCTGCAAAACGGGTTCCTTGGACACAGGCAACACGGGGCAGAGGCTGCCAGGTGTCTAGACTTCAGATCACCTGATGTGCCTGGCAGGATGTGGCTCAGCCTGGGAGAAATCATCCCTGCGCTGCCCCGCCCGGCCCCTCCTTACCCCTAAGCCACCCGCCTGACGACATCCTTGGGAAAGGCCCTCAGCCTACAGCACCTGTCAGCTGCTGTCTGAAGGAGGTAGTTGGCAGGGGGAAGTGATAGGGAGGAGGCTTAATAAAACTGAAGGCAGAGAGGAATAATCATACTTCTGTTTTCCATGCACTTCTGTATACGAAGTGCTGCTGGCACGTTACCTACATTAACTCAGTTAATTCTCATGTCTATCCTCTGAGACAGTAATATCCCCATTTTATAGACAAGGAAAATAGAGTTCAGACAAGTTAAGTTGCTTGCCCAGGGTCACCTAGTAAAACCTGGACTCGAACCCAGATGATCTGACTCCAGAGCTCTCCTGCTTAACCACCAAGACACAGCCTTTCATTCAGCTCTGTTCTGTCTGCCTTGCTGCATGGACTCCCTGATCAATTGCTTGAGTATGTGTCCGTAGCCATGATCTTTAAACTTGCACATGGCCCATTTAAGGGTGAGGAAACTGAGACCTAGAGATATTAAGTGGTTTTTTAAAGCTTACGTAGTAACTGGCAGAGCTAGGACCACAACCCGGGTGCTTTTTGCCCCAAAGTCCAGGGTACTTTTACTTGGTTGAGCAGGGTTACCCTACTTGGGGATCTGGGTAGGGGGATTCAGGAGGCTGGAGGAACTGTCAGACTGTTTCTTCTGAGAATTGACCGCCTGGCCACGGCTAGGATTAGGAAACTGCTGGACTCTGGCAATTCCCATGTATTTGGGGGGCATTCACACCCATGAGGGACACCTCTGCGGGGAAAACAAATTGATTTCAGCTGAAAATACCTGGTGGCAAACAGGACCCTGGTCCTTGCTCTTGCAGTAAATTTGCCTTTGTTGACATTAGCTTGCCCTTCAGTTGCCTGCTCTGCCAGTGACCTTGGGGTGCCAGGCTGGCTGCGCTCTGCTGGTGGGGGTCAGGCCTCCTGTGGGAAGGACGCAGGAAGACCAGCTGGAAGGAGCGAGAGAGACCCTCTGGTAGGAAGACGTCACCTGAGGTGACACAGCAAAGCCCGGCCAGGTAACATAGTGTCCAGTCTCCACGGTGACCAGGGCCTTCCTTGTGTCTCTGCTGCAGGCGCCATGTCAGAACAGGCTGGCAGTGTCCGTCCGAACCCATGCGGCAGCAAGGCCTGCCGCCGCCTCTTCGGCCCAGTGGACAGCGAGCAGCTGAGCCGCGACTGTGATGCGCTAATGGCGGGCTGTATCCAGGAGGCTCGTGAACGATGGAACTTCGACTTTGTCACCGAGACACCACTGGAGGGTGACTTCGCCTGGGAGCGTGTGCGGGGCCTTGGCCTGCCCAAGCTCTACCTTCCCACAGGGCCCCGGCGGGGCCGGGATGAGTTGGGAGGAGGCAGGCGGCCTGGCACCTCGCCCGCTCTGCTGCAGGGGACAGCAGAGGAAGACCATGTGGACCTGTCGCTATCTTGTACCCTTGTGCCTCGCTCAGGGGAGCAGCCTGAAGAGTCCCCAGGTGGACCTGGAGACTCTCAGGGTCGAAAACGGCGGCAGACCAGCATGACAGGTGAGGACATGTGCAGGGAAGGACGTTGTAAGGGACCAGGATTCTCAGAATCCATGGTCCAAGGGCTGACCTGTCTGATCCTAGTCCAGAGTGCTCCTTAGGTAGAAGGAAACAGGCCCAGAGAGGGGAAGCAACCTCCCTGAGGTCACACAGCAAGTAGGCAGCAAAGACCAACTATCTAACATTTATTGGGAATGTTCAGTATGCCAGGCCCTTTGCCAAGCTTCTAAGGTAGATTTATTTAGTCCTTGTGGCAATGTTATACCATAAGACATTCTTGTCACCCTCCCCACCTTTCTTTTTGAGACAGGTGTCTTAACTCTGTTGGCCAGACTGGAGTGCAGTGTTGTGATCATGGCTTACTGCAACTTCAAACTCCTGGGCTCAAGCGATCTTCCTACCTCGGCCTCCTGGGTAGCTGGGAAGCTGGGACTACAGGCGCACACCACTATGCCCACTAATGCACACCACTATGCACAACACTAATTTTTTGAGTTGGGGTAAAGACAAGGTCACACCATGTTGCCTGGGCTGGTCTTGAACTCCTGAGCCCAAGCAATCCTCCTGCCTCAGCCTCCCAAAGTGTTGTGATTTCAGGCATGAGCCACCGTGCCCGGCCCCTTGCCATCCTTTTAGGGCAAGAAAACCAGGCTCAGAGAGGTACAGTGATTTGTCTAAGGTCTCAAAGGGAATTTGCAGTTGGGTCAGGACTGATTATAATAACAACTACTAACGTTTCTATGGGCCCGGCATTGTGCTGAACACTTTCATGGATTTCGTAACAGAATCCCTAGATCACCACTGTCCAGTAGAACTCTGCAGGGATGGGAGTGTCTGTCCGGTGCAGGGGCCACGAGCCACATACGGCTGTTGTGCATTTGACACACAGCTCATGTGACTGAGGAACTGAATTGTTCATTTGATTTGATTTTAGTCTGTTTAAACAAGCACACAGAGCTAGTAGTGGCTCCTCTACTGAGCAGCTTGGCTTAGAGCAGACCCATGGGTGCAGGTGTGGTGACTGACAAAATCACATCCGTGAAGCATTGTGGGACACTCCGTAAATACCCCTTAAGAGACAGAGTGGGCGTTCCCCGAGTTCTTCCTATCCTCAGCAGTTGGCCCTGTCGGCCGCAGGGAAGGGTGTCCTGGCCTCCTGCTGTCTGCCTTGGGTGGGCAGCTCCACCACGTCCTCTTCCTCTTGGCCTGGCTGACGTCTACTCTCTCTCCTCAGATTTCTACCACTCCAAACGCCGGCTGATCTTCTCCAAGAGGAAGCCCTAATCAGCCCACAGGAGGCCTGCAGTCCTGGAAGCGTGAGGACCTCAAAGGCCCTCTCTACATCTTCTGCCTTAGTCTTTAAGTTTGTGTGTCTTAATTATTATTTGTGTTTTAATTTAAACACCTCCTCATGTACATACCCTGGCCGCCCCCTGTCCCCCAGCCTCTGGCCTTAGAATTATTTAAACAAAAACTAAGCAGTTGAATGAGAGGTTCCTAAGAGTGCTGGGCATTTTTATTTTATGAAATACTATTTAAAGCCTCCTCATCCCATGTTCTCCGTTTCCTCTCTCCTGGAGGTCGGGTGGGCCGGCTTCATGCCACCTACTTCCTCCTCCCCACTCGTCTGCTGGGTGGTACCCTCTGGAGGGGTGTGGCTCCCTCCCCTCGTTGTCACAGGGGGTTATGAAATTCACCCCCTTTCCTGGACACTCAGAACGAATTCTTTTTAATTTGAGAAGTAAACAGATGGCACTTTGAAGGGGCCTCACTGAGTGGGGGCATCATCAAAAACTTTGGAGTCCCCTCACCTCCTCTAAGGTTGGGCAGGGTGACCCTGAAGTGAGCACAGCCCAGGGCTGAGCTGGGGACTTGGTGCCCTCCTGACTCTTGATACCCCCCTCTGTCTTTTGAAGGCAAGGGGAAGATGGGGTCCTGGAGCAGACCACCCCGCCTGCCCTCATGGCCCCTCTGACCTGCACTTGGGAGCCCGTCTCAGTGTTGGACCTTTTCCCTCTTTGGCTCCCCCTGTAACTTTTGAGGAGCCCCAGCTACCCTTCTTCTCCAGCTGGGCTCTGCAGTTCCCCTCTGCTGCTCTCCCTCCCCCTTGTCCTTTTCCTCCAGTACCCTCTTAGCTCCAGGTGGCTCTGAGGTGCCCGTCCCACCCCCATCCCCAGCTCAATGGACTGGAAGGGGAAGGGACACACAAGAAGGGCGCCCTAGTTCTACCTCAGGCAGCTCAAGCAGCGACTCCCCTCTCCTCTTTTGGCTCTGGGGTGAGGGTCCCGTGTGGTGGCACAGGCGCCCTTGAGTGGGGTTATCTCTGTGTTAGGGGTGTATGCCATCATACACCCCATGGGAGTAGATCATTCTAGGAGGGAGACACTGGCCCCTCAAATCGTCCAGCGACCTTCCTCATCTACCCCATCCCTCCGCAGTTCATTGCACTTTGATTAGCAGCTGAACAAGGAGTCAGACATTTTAAGATGGTGGCAGTAGAGGCTGTAGACAGGGCATGTCACGTGGGCTCCTATGGGGCTGGGAGTGGTTGTCTTTCCTGGCACTAACGTTGAGCCCCTGGAGGCACTGAAGTGCTTAGTGCACTTGGGGTGTTGGGGTCTGACCCCAAATACCTTCCAGCTCCTGTACCATACTGGCCTGGACTGTTTTCTCTCAATTCCCCATGTGTCCTGGTTCCCCTGTCTCTCCACCTAGACTGTAAACCTCTCGAGGGCAGGGACCACACCCTGTACTGTTCTGTATCTTTCACAGCTCCTCCCACAGTGCTGAATATACAGCAGGTGCTCAATAAATGATTCTTAGTGACTTTACTTATAATATTACTATTGTGGTCATTATACCTTATTATAAGAATAAATAAATGGGCTTTTGGGAAGGGTTTCATAATTTAAAAAATAATTTTTAAAATTAAGCATTGAAATTTAGAGAATGCAGAAAACTTAGCAAACAGAAAGACTATGCTGCAGAAAACAAACAACAACAAAACAAAAACTACTGTCACACCTCTGCAAAGATCACCACTGTGAACATTTCGGTTTGTTGTGTAATCTTTTTGTAAAGAATATATTACAGCTTAACATCATTACTCATCAGATAAATGCAAATTAAGATACCACAATAAGATACCACCATATACTTACCAGAATGACTAAAAGTAAAAAGACTGACAATGCCAAGTGTTGGCAAGGTTGTAGAGCAATTGGAGCTCTTATTTAAAAAACTGTTTGGGCCAGGTGCAGTGGCTCACACCTATAATCCCAGCACTTTGGGAGGCTGAGGCAGGCAAATCACTTGAGGTCAAGAGTTTGAGACCAGCCTGGCCAACATGGTGAAATCCCCGTCTCTACTAAAAATACAAAAATTAGCTGGGCATGGTGGTGCACGCTTGTAATCCCAGCTACTTGGGAGGCTGAGGTGGGAGGATCGCTTGAACCCAGGAAGCAGAAGTTGCAGTCAGCTGAGATCACACCACTGTACTCCAGCCTCTTCCAGGGTGACAGAGTGAGATTCATCTCAAATAAATAAATAAATAAACAAATAAATACAAACTGTTTGACAATATCTTCTAAAGATGCCTACCTTCATGGCTACCTCATTAACCAGTAATTCGATTCCTAGATCTGTTCTCGAGAGAAATGAGTTCATATTTCCACTGAAAGACACGTAAGAATGTTCTACACAGTGACTCACACCTACAATCCCAGCACTTTGGGAGGCTGAGGCAGGAGGATGACTTCAGCCCAGGAGTTTGAGACCAGTTTGGGCAACATAGTGAGACTCTATCTCTACAAAAAAAAAAAAAAAAAAAAAAAAATTAGCCAGGCGTGGCGGAGGGTGCCTGTAGTCCCAGCTACTTGGGAGGCTGAGGTGGGAGGATCACTTGAGGAGCTTGGGAAGTCGAGGCTGCGGTGAGCTCTGACTGCAGCACAGCACTCCAGCCTGGGCAACAGAGTGAGACCTTGTCTGTCCCTCTCAAAAAGGAAAAAAAAAAAAGAAAAAACAAAAAGAATGTTTCCAGCAGCATTATTCTTAACAGACCCAAGCTGGAAATAACTGAAATGTCTCTAACAGAACAGATATGCAAATTGTGGTATATTTATATAGTGGAAAGTTGTCCAACATTCGAAAGAACAAGGTACTGTTACATGCATCTTCTGGTTATCTATTAATAATTAATCACCGCAAGACTGAGTGGCTTAAAACAATAATCATTTATTTGCTCCCAATACTGCAATTTGGCCCAGAACTACTTTTCAAATGTGGAATAATTCTCTGCTGCACAGGGCAGAGCTTTCTACTAGAATCATAGAGTTCTGAAACGAGACTCTCCCCGCCCGAGGGGACTTCCAGGGACTTCACACTGTCTGCTTCTCCACAGATAAAAGTCCAGGACCAGGGCATACGCCGGGGCGTGTGACCCAAGTGCTTGTCCCATAGCCTGCACCTGTTCCAGAACACTCTCTCGCTCCGGCCACCGCTTAAACATGGCAGCTTACCAGATCATCCAATAAATGGGCTGGAGTGGTCTTTAGTACACTGCCTCTGAAATCCAAATTAAAAAGTGGTAAGAGGGGGTGGGGGGGCTGGGGGAGGGATAGCATTAGGAGAAATACCTAATGAAAATGACGAGTTGATGGATGCAGCAAAACAACATGTCTCGTGTATACCTATGTGTCAAACCTGCACATTGTGCACATGTACCCTAGAACTTAAAGTATAATAACCAAAAAAAAAAGAAAAAAAAGTGGTAAGAGGTGCAAGATACATTAAGTTGTCCTTTACCACAGAGGGAATGACCCAGCAATGCCCCAGTTTATTTGACCACTTAAAACTTTACAAATTTAATAGATCTCTAAATTGTTGTAGGGAAAGTGGATGTGAACCCCTTTTGATCCCCTTTCCTGGCATGGATTGAAAAGAACACACTTGTCGTAGTATTGGCGTCTTACTATCAGAGGCTGTGTAGACCATTATAGTAAGGATACTGTATCTGATCATGGCTGTGATTAGGGCTGCCACGTGGATAATCACCAATCACCATGCTTCAGTTGGTTTTTACAGGGGCAGTATGGGGTGGAACCAATGGAGATACTATAGGGACCACCTCAGTATCCTTTAAGTCTCTGAGGGTATCACTAATTTCTACCCACCTGGGATATGCTATTACTTCTGATTTACGACCTTGACCAGCAGGATAATTTTAGAGACTTCTACTTAGTCTTTCTTTCCATAATGGCTCTTATTCCACAGATGACAGAGAATGTGAGAATGTGGCAGAATGTGAGAGTTCTGCCATCTGCGAAGTTATGCATCCCAATTTGCACTCAAGGGCTAGGAAATAACCATAGAGTAGGTCCACCGACTCATTGGGAGATGAGCTTGGCTAGAACTCTATTTATCATCGGGCCTTCTATGGCCCCCCTCTCTAAAAGGAGGCTATAATGGCATTTTGGGTCACCTGGAAGCAATGAAAGCTCAGACCTTTTATCTAACAGACCTCAAATGATCTGGTTATTCCCTGTTCCACACTGTACAGCTATTCTGGTAAATAGCCAGAGGGCACTTTCGGGAAGAATCAAGGAAACATTTATTTTATATATTTATAGTGGCATTATGGATCTTTCTCTTCCATCAGTGTGTCCTGGGTCAGAACTGGCTCAATGCTGGAAACTAGGTAAGATATTGCAATTTTCTATCTCGGCAGGTGACATCAGCCTCTGATCACTCACCCTTGATTTTTGTGGTTAAGTCAGGCAAGACTCTCATTAAATGCTCAGCTCTCTTGCCCTAGGGACTCCACTGCTGCAGAGCCCTGCAGATCAAGGAACTCTGGTCATCATTCAGGTCTTGCTGCCTGTCATTGTAATTGTGTCCACCTTGCCTCTGATGATTAAGTGGCCCTATGTGGTCTCTGCTCTTCCAGAACCTTAATGTCTCCATTGACAGTGGCCATGGCATTCCGTGGGAGTATCTCCTCCGTGAACCTGGGCTATGGAGGACAACCAGCACTGAGCTCCTTTCACTAGGCACTTCTTTATTGCTTTGCAAAAGGAAGGCCTTTTGGGCCTCCTCTCTGAGCCTTCTAATCCCTCATTAGTACTCTTCCAAGGCTGTTTCAGCATTGCTACCTCACTGACTGTCAGCCATCATTGTGTCTAAACCTTAAGGATCAATTCAGTAGTGTGTTAAGACCAGCTCCAGAGGTCTCGCCAGGATGTTGAATTCTGAGTCAAAAGAAGGGTCCCTCCATAAAACCCTGTTTATCTAGCTTTGTATTCCTCAGCTCCCCCCGGCCCCAGTCCCACATCCTCAAGATCTCCTCCTATATGTGTTTTCCTGTTCCTACTAATATATATCAACCAGACCTATAGTTTTTATTGTGAATAAGCTATTTCCTCCAGCAATGGGGACTATATACTTCCCTGTTTGGGCAATGGTAAGACCTGACCCTAATTACTGGTCTAGAACAGGGGTAGGCAAACCATAGTTCATGCACCAGCTGCCTGTTTTTGTATATAAAGTTTTATTGGAATGCACACACACCTATTTGTTTACCTATTGTCCATGGTTGTTTTTGCACTGTCGTTTTAAGAGCAAAAGTAGAATTGAATAGTTGCAACAGAGACCACATGGCCTGCAAATCTAAAATATTTACTCTCTTGCCCTTTAAGAAAATGTTTTTTGATCCTGGTCTAGAGGCAGTGAGGGCAGGAGGGAAGGATCTTGAGGAAGATAAGCATCACCTTGTGAGACATCCACCTCAGGTGAGTCCTTAGTGTGGTCTTTAGGTTATGGGAGATTGTTCTCTAGTAAAGGAAGGGGTCCTTCTACAGGCCTAGAAGGCTCAAGGAAGCTGAAGGTACAAGCTTCTCAAGTGCATCTATCCAAATATCTCCATTCAAGTCCTAGTGCCCCATTCTTTCCCTATCAGAATTCTGACCCTGGGGTAGTAGGTCTGCTGAGGCTGTGCTTTTAGTCTCTCTTGAAACTTCACCCCTTTTACAATCAGATCCTGGGCCTGATTTTCAGCACAGCCTACTCTTGGGCCACGAGAGATAAGGGTCATTTAGAATGCTATTATGGAGTTCTCCTGTCTTCACAACATACCCTGAGTTGTCTTTCTTCAAGGCTTCTAGGGCAAATAACAAAAGCCAACCAACCCCACAATCCTTATCATTACTATTGCCCTGTACCTTTCAAGTGTTAGACTTATGGCATAAGTCTTAATGTTGCTCCTGAAATTTTACCTGTGCCTCTTCCCAACCCACTACACACCTTGTGGACATTGTGATGCTGTAGTCTGCCAAGGGTTATCACCACCTTACTCACCACCAGCATTTGGGTTCACGTTGTCACTTCACTGGTGACTTCTGTTTTCAGAAGCCCATCCTGCTTCTGCCATTTCTGGAAACTGTCTTAGTCACCCCCACCACCCCCACTCCCCAAACAACTTGAGACAAGGACTTGTGTGCAGGTGGATTACCTGGGAGGTAGTCCCTGGAGGCACAGCAGGAAAGTAGAGAATGTGAGAAAGGAGAAGGTCAATAAAGGTGTCAGTGAACAAGTTCCACTGTGTGCAATTGGGGCTTAAACCTGCTAGGGAGCCTCAAGGAAACCGTGCGGAACATACCCTACAATTTTCTCTCTGGAGTACTTATCTGGCTACCTAGGCTACGTATCTATGGACACTGTCCATCACTGATAGGGCTGCCTCCAGGGCCTAGTCCAGATTGCTCCTCATGGGGTGGAACAAATTCCTGTAATGCTGAAGAAAACCAGAGGGATGAAGACATTTGAGGTGGGAAATCATTAGCCTGCCAGGAATTATCTACCAAAGCTTTAGGTGAACACAGATCCGTATCTACCAAAGCTCATGGCCCTAGGAAGTGGTGAGGGGCCAGAACGTCCATGCTGATGACTCCACATCACACTGCCTGCTCAATACACCAGAAAGGGGAAGTGCCTCGCCCAGGGTCATTGCCGCTGTGACAGTTCTAAGAGGAGGCTTGCAGGGACCTATCTGTTTCTGTGCACCTCCTCAGTCTTTGATGTAATTTAGGTTTTCTCAATCTTACGTAAAGCGCTACCCAAATGCAACTTTGAAGCAAGCTCCCTGACCCTGGTTTTCTGTGGGACTGCCCACCTGCCTAAGCTTCTTGAGCTGTTTTGGAGCCAGTAGCCGGAGGCAGGGAGGCTCAGGTCCTAGCTTGCACCTCAGCTCTCACTGCAGGGCCCCAGAATGGAGAATATCTTGCTTCAGGATTTAACAAGCTGTGAAGAGTCTTCAAGCACTTGTAAGGAATTAAAAATTAGTGAGTGTGAAAACTTTCCTAATTGTAAAACAGTTTCACTGCTCTTGATCTTTGTCCATTGATTCTATTTTTGCAAAACCTAGTTCTGAGCACACTGTTTTTCAGTTCAGTAACATTGTATTTTTCAGTTAGCTCCATCGTTTCCAAACGTGCCTGGATCTAATTTTTTTCCTAGCACTTGGTATGTCCTGGCAGGTTTTTTCCCTGGTGCTGGTGCCGAGGACAAGGCCAAGCTGAGTTCTCACCACCTGCAGGACTCCTTGGCACTCTGGCTCCACCCGAGAGGGTGTGACCACTCTTGCCTTCTCCATGTCCCTTTTATTTCCATGGTGGGGAGCAGGGCCGGTGAGGGTTGGGAGACAAATAAACTGAGGATGCCTTGAGATCCTGAGGGCTGGGTCTTAAAAATCCAACCTCACTCTGTTTTTGTAGGAGTGGAGAGAGTCCTTTGCTGGAATGAAGGTCCTGGATTTGTTGCATTTGCCCAAATACAGCAGCAAGCCCTATTGGTCCTATTTTCAGCACATATCCCGAGTCCGGCTACCTTTCATCATGACCTCCACCCCTGCCCTCCGTGGCCAAGCAACTGTCTCTTGTCTGGATTGTGTTAACTCCTCACGGGTCTCCCTGCTGCTGCTTTTGCCTAGTACAGTCTCTTCTCCAGAATGAAAGCAGCGGGGGGCAGGGAGGGGATCCCTTTCAAACCTAAGTCGGTTCGTGTCGCCCTCCAAATGGGCCCATATGGTCTACGGGTCCTGCCTGTTACCTCTGTCTCCGTCTCCGCTGCCAGCCCGCACTTCCCTCCCCGCGTGCTCCTGCCACGGGCTCTCCTCACTGTTTCTCTTGCACACAAAGCCTGCTCCTGCCTCGGGGCCTCGGCATTCGCTGTTTGCTCCGCCTCTGCCCTGCCTCTGCCCTCTTCTTCCAGATCTTATTTCTCACTTGTTCTTTCCAGCATCACCTCCTCAGGCCTCCCCTGAGCACCTCATCTAAAATACACCTCCCACCACCATTCTAGCCCTTGTCTGCTTTGCTTTTCTTCAAAACAATTACCACTGTTTGGCATTATATTACATATGGCTTGTTTTCCCTACAGTTTTCTACATTTTCATGTTTTCTACATTTTCTTATTCTACACTTTCTACATTTTGTATTTCGTAGCACAGTGTCCAGCACCTATAAGTGTTTAATAAACATTTGTTGAATAAATAAGCCGGGTGCGGTAGCTTGTGCCTGTAATCCCAGTACTTTGGGAGGCTGAGGCAGGTGGATCACTCGAGTCCAGGAATTCCAGACCAGCCTGGGCAACATGGTGAAACCCCTATCTCTACTAAAAATACAATAATTAGCTGGGTGTGGTGGTGCATGTTTATAATCCCAGGTACTTGGGAGGCTGAGGTGTAAGGATCACTTGAGCCCGGGAGGCTGCAGTGAGCTGTGACTGTGCCATTGCATTCTAGCCTAAGCAACAGAGTGAGACCGTGTCTCAAAAGTAATAATAATAAAAAATAAATGAGTGCTTATATAAAGCCTCAGAAACTCTCTGAGTATCAATGTCATCAGATAGTTGGTTGTGATAATATTCATTTTTTTATAAATTAAATTTGTTAATTTTAAAACTTTTTGTTTTGAAATAATCGTATACATCCAGAAAAGTTGCAAATATAATAAAATAATCCCCATATATCCTTTACCATTGTTCCTAAATGTTAACATTTTACCATGTTTCCTTCATCAGTCTCTCTTTGTATATGTACACACTATTTTTAAGTTTCTTTTTGAATAAGTAATGTACACAGATAGTAAAAACATAAAATACATTAAAAGTAAAGAGTGAAACATAAATCTGCCCCCCTCCTCCATCCCAACACTTCTATCCAGCCCAACTCTGACTAGTTTCTTGTATATCCTGTCAGAAAGATTCTATGCATTTACAAACATATATGAATGTGTGTGCTTATCTATTATTTTTCTTTTTTTGAGACAGGACCTCACTCTGCCACCCAGGCTGGAGTGCAGTGGTGCAATCAGAGCTCAGTGCAGCCTGGACCTCCAGCGCTCAGGCGATCCTCCCACCTTGGCTTCCTGAGTAGCTGGTACTACGGGCATGCGCCACCATGCCTGGCTAATTTTGTTTATTTTTTTATAGAGACAAAGTTTCACCTTGTTGCCCAGGCTGGTCTTTAACTCCTGGGCTCAAGCAATCTGCCTGCCTCAGCCTCCGAAAGTGCTGGGATTACAGGCGTGAGCCACCTCACCTGGCCTGTATTAGTCCATTTTCACACTGCTATAAAGAAATACCGGAAACTGGGTAATTTACAAAGGAAAGAGGTTTAATGAACTCACAGTTCCACATGGCTGGGGAGGCCTCGGGAGACTTACAATCACGGTGGAAGGTGAAGGGGAAGCAAGGAACTTCTTCACATGGCAGCAGGGGAAGAAATTATATAAGCGCTGGAAAAACTGCCATTTATAAAACCATCAGATCTTGTGAGAATTCACTCACTGTTACAAGAACAGCATGGGGGAAACTGCCCCCATAATCCAAACACTTCCCTCCTTTCACACATAGGGATTATAATTCGAGATGAGATTTGGGTGAGGACATAAAACCTAACTATATCACGGCCCTTATCTATTGCATATATTTCATACACACACATATACTTTTTTCTTCATAAAAAGCACACTATCCTCACTGTTCTGCACCTTACTTTTTTCATATGACACAATATCTTGAAGGTCATTCCATATCAGTTCACCTGGATCTTTCTCATTTTCCTCATGGGTGCAGAGTATGCCAATGTTCGGATGTATCAGAGCTCATTTAACCAGCTCCCTACTGATGGAAATTTAGATCATTTCCAATCCTTTGCTACTACACACAATGCTGTAATGAATATCCTTCCATACTGTCATATTGTATATCATCTGTGGAACCAATGACTGAAAGTGAAATTGCTGGGTAGAAAGATTTTTGCATTTTAAATGTTGACAGATATTATACATTTCTTTTCATAAAAGGTGTACCAGTTTATATTCCTGCCAATATTGTGTGAATGTGTTTCCTACATCCTTTATGATCTAGTATATCACTTTTTTGGTCTTACTAATTGAATAGCTGAATAAAACTACATTGATATCTCAATGTATTATTTTTATAAACATTTTTCATATGTTTAAATCCATTGATATTTATTTTTCCATGGATTATTTATTCATATATGGTGCCAGTTTCTCTAATGCATTATTGGTCTTTCATTGGTCTGTAGGAGTTCTTTACCGAGGGAGGAAATTAACTTATTTTCTATGATATGTGAGTATTTTTTCACAGTTTATTTGCCTTTTGACTTGACTTGTCAATGGTGACCTTTTATTGCCATTCAGTTTTATTTATTTTTAAAAAGTTTCCGTATGGTTGAATTACTCAATATTTTCTTTTGTGGCTTCTAATGCTTTGTGATATATCTGGAAGGGCCTTGCCTAATCGAAGATTATTTAAAAATTATCCCATGATCTCTTTCTTCCCTTTTTTTTCTTCTTTCTCTTCTTCTTCTTCCTCCTCCTCCTCCTCCTTCTCCTCTTCTCCTCCTTCTTCTCCTTCTTCTTCTTCTTCTTCTTTTTTTTTAATAGAGACGGAGTCTCACCATGTTGTCCAGACTGGTCTTGAATTCCTGGGCTCAGGTGATCCTCCTTCCTCAGGCTCTCAAAGTGCTGGGATTACAGGCATGAGCCACCACACCCAGGCTATCCCATGACAGATCTTTCTTTTCTTTTCTTTTCTTTTCTTTTCTTTTCTTTCTTTCTTTCTTTCTTTCTTTCTTTCTTTCTTTCTTTCTTTCTTTCTTTCTTTCTTTCTTTCTTTCTTTCCTTCTTTCTTTTTCTTTCTTTCTTCTTTCCTTCCTTCCTTCCTTTCTTTCTTTTTCTTCTTTCTTCTTTCTTTCTTTTTTCTTTCTCTCTCTCTTTCTTCCTTCCCCCCTCCTTCCCTCCCTCCCTCCATTCCTTCCTTCCTTCCTTCCTTCCTTCCTTCCTTCCTTCCTTCCTTCCTTCCTTCCTTCCTTCCTTCCTTCCCACCCTTCTTTCTTCCTTTTCTTTCCCTCCTTCTTCTGCAACCATGGCAAATGAACTATGCCATGATTTCTTATGGCATTTGTTCAAACATACAGAAAAGTAGAAGAACATAATGAGCCCACGGTACCCTCATCAATTCCAGCAGGGATCAGAATAGGGCCAGAGCCAGGCTTGTTTAATCTATGTCCTACCTATTCTCCCCACTCTTCAATACTTTTGAAGTAAATCCCAAACAACATATAATTGTGTGATTTTGATTTTTAAAATGCTTATGCTTTTATCCATCTGGAATGCTTTTAGAGTTAGAGCTCTAACTTTGTTTTTTGCAGATACCTAGCCCATTCTCCCAACACAGTTTATTGAATAAACTATCTCTTCTCCAATGATTTGAAATGATGCCTTTTTGATACACTAAATTCCCACAGATATTCGAGTCTATTTCTGTCTATTCATTATTCTGTTCCACTGATTCATCCATCTATAGTCATGCTCCAATTCCACACCGTTCTGATGGCTGTAGCTCTACAATGTATTTTGGTATCAGATTAGATTGTTCCCTAAAAGGTGATTTAGATATAAAGCCTCCCCTGAGGCTCAAAGACACTGTCTGAGAGTGAGGGCCTGAAGTGAGGCAGAGTGGGCAGTTCTCCTGGGGCATCTGATATACTTAACTTCAGCCACGGCTGAGCTCATCAACCTGCTGCTGTCTGGGATAAGGCATGGTCTTGGCAACCAGAGACTCAGGCCCAGTCCTGGCTGTGCCACTAAGGGCTAGGTGATCTTGAGCAGTCCATCTCACTCTTCGGAGCCTCTGTTTAGGAAGGCCTCCCTGCCAGCTCCAGCATTCTCCACTTCAAGACACCAATCAGGGCAGGGATGCCTGGGGGTGCCAGGCAAAATTGTGAAAGGGCCGCCCGTGGTCGCTTCCACAGGAAGTCCTGTAGATGAGCACAGAGATTGGCTCGCTGGGGAACGGAAAGGGCGATTAAGCAAGACAAGACTGTTAACAGTTCTAGAGCTCGTGGGCTCTGTAGGGCAGCAGTCACCTCACCACCAGGTCCCAGAGCCCAGGGCTGCGTGTTCCACTGGGAGCCTTTGAGAGGTAGGAGCCATCCAAGGTTGCAATGCTTCTTTTTCTTTGGAAGGATGAGGATGGGGGAGGGAGCTGGGGTCCCTGTTTAGCTTCTATGTCAAGGGTGCAAGGGGCAGAGCCCTCTTTTCCCCTGCATTTGGAGCTCTCTGTGTGGTCTAAGGGAGGTGATGGGAAGGCACTTGGGCAGGAGGCTGGGGTGCATCACCACCCGTAAATGGTTGTGCAAGCTGCGGCAAGCACCTGGTTTCTCAGAGCCTCAGTTTCTCTATTAGGAGGGGAGAAGTGAGGATAAGACTGGAACAAGACACTAGGTGGTCTCTCAGGCCCACCGACTTGGGCAATTGGAGTTTAGCGAGTATGGCTATTATTTATAGCTATTGAAGCCAGCCGAGTGCACAGCAGGCCCAGTTCTAAGCACTCTTTGGTGAGAGAGTGATGGACACCCGGAGGCCCCAGGCAGGGCCCATGCCAGGTTGTAATCTGCCACTGCCCCACCCCACCCTTCTTCTCTGGCTTCCACTTCCTGGTGGGCAGCCTGGTGTGCCTGCTGCCTCACAGAACACCACAGTGGGAGTGGATTCCCCTGGATGCTTGGGAGTGGGATTCATTTGCTCTCATGTTTGGCTTCAAGCTTTATGCGATTTCTTAGGTGAGGGATGTGGGGAGAGGTGATCATGCTGAGGGGCTGTATGTGTGTCCTAGCCATGAAGGGGTCCCCCACTCTTAACGATGTGAGGCATGAGGATGCACTAAGGGGAAAGTGGTGGAGGAGAAGGGCGCTGGCAGGGTGGCCCTGCTGGCTGACTCGGAGGGATGTGTGCTGGGCGACGGCACTTGCACATGCAAAATGGAATGACGGAATGGCCATGAGGGGTGCTGTGTCTGACCGAGAGGCTGACGGTGAGGGAGTGGAGGGTGAGGGTGATGGCCGAGGAGGGTGTGTGTGCGTGCACGTTTGCATGTGTACTTTTGTGGATTGACTGAAGGATGTCCTTACTGTCTCTGAGGGACCAGGCCTGGCCTAAAAGGGACACAGGCTGTTTTTAGGGTATGCTGTCAGGCCGTGGGGTGCTGTCAGGGATCTGAATATGAAGGCACCAGGGGTGAGCGCACCATCCCACCTGATGGTGACAAGTGACTGATTTTGAGGTGGTGATGGCTGGAGGGCATCTGCTGCCTTCCTGCCCCAGACCACCTGACAGGCAAGGAGCAGGTGGCTGAGTGCCCCTCCCGGAGAGAAGGATTGACTGGCAGAGAGGGCAGATGCTGGGGTGGGGCAGGCGAGGTATCTGGAAGGTGCTATTTTCTTATATAATGCCAGGGGACTTCTGGAAATGGGCTGTGGAGGTGCAGCTGGGCTAGGAACTCCCAGAAAGGAATGTCAAGAACACCACATGTCCTAAGATGTGGCTGCAGGGACTTTCTTCCAGGATTCTTACTTCCTACACTTGTGGGAGCTCGGTAGGCTGTGATGTGACACTCATATCACAGTGGACTTTGCTTCCGGAGGCTTCTGCACAGGGAATCTTATCTTGCTCCCTTGGCCGTGTTATCTACATCGCCAGAAGTACACGAGACACTGGGCGTCACCACAGGAGCCAAGCCTGTCAACGCCCACCCTGCTTCAAAGCCCTTGTCCCGCTCAGGGCTACTCCACTGGGCATTTGTCATCCCCAGAGGGGCCTTCTGCCCAGGGAAGAGCCACCTGTCCAGGATGTAGCCTTGGGGAAGTCCATCTCATGACCAACCAGAAAAGCAGAATCCAGTGTAGTTCTACCACTGACATCATGGCTTGGGCAGGTCACTCTGCCTCTTGGAACCTCCCTCAGTTTCCTCACTTGTCAAATGGGATCAATTGTATCTGCATGGAACCTGGCTTTTATGTGCCTCAAATAGAATTCAACTTTATCAATGTCATCACCACTGTTGTCATTGCTACCTTTACCCGGTAGTCACGGATGCCAAGCACACTCCAAAGTGCTTTATGTGGATCATATATTCAGCAAATATTTACAGAGTACCAACTGTGTGCCAAGCGCTGTTCTAGGCTCTTGGGATAGAGCAGTGAACAGAATGGTCAACTCCCTACTCAGGTCAGGCCTCTGTATCAGCATAAGGAGAAGGAAAATTTACAACAAAAATGAGCAAAAGGCTCTCTATTCTGGGAAGGTGACAAGTGCTAAGAGAAAGTGAAGCTGGAAAGGGAGGTGGGCCATCCTGGGAAATGGGAACTGATGTTTCGACTTTAATTATCTTGCCTAACCCTCATAGCAACCCTGTGTGAGAGCTAATAGTCCTAAGTTTCCAGTGAGGAAGCTCAGGCACAGAGACGCTGATTGACTTCCCTAAGGTTGCACAGCCCATGGGCAGCAGAGCTGGGAGAAGCAGAGGCTTGTCTGACTTCACAGCAATGGGACTGGAAGTCACTTTCTCTTCGTGAGCCTCCTTTTCTGCAACTCCAGGTCAAGAGAGTGGGACTGACCCTCTTCTAGTACTGAGGCTCAGTGAGTCTTTTATTTTTCCTTTTTTATTTTTTTGAGACAGAATCTCACTCTGTTGCCCCGGCTGGAGTGCAGTGGTGAATCATAGCTCACTGTAGCTTTGACCTCCTGGGTTCAAGTGATCCTCCCATCTCAGCCTCCCAAGTAGCTAGGACTGCAGACACACCACCAAGCCCAGCTAGTTTTATTTTATTTTGTAGAGACAGGGTCTCGCTATGTTGCCCAGGCTGGTCTTGAACTCCTGGGCTCAAGTGATCCTCTCGCCTCAGCCTCCCAAAGTACTGGGATTACAGGCCACCATGCCCAGCTTATTTTGTTGTTGTTGTTTTGTTTCTTAATCTCCTTCTATTCTACAGGGAGTCTTTCTTTGAGAGTAACCTACAAGGCTGGAACTGCTAGGCCAAACCCTATTAGCCATTGAAGAAGGGTCATCGGCCCATGGAAGGAAGGGGCTCCCCTCTTAGGAGGAAGGGAAATGGAGATAGTTGGTGACTTTCTAGGTGTGGAAGGCCTCTAGACCCAAGGAGGGGTGTCTATGTGGTCATTATTTCCATGGGGCAACATGGGGTGAATTAGGGGTGAGAGATACCGGGTGAAGGCCCGTTAGATTAGCATGGGGACTTCCCTATTCTAACCCCTAGAATCTTACTCCTCATTCTTGGCTTTTTAGCCTCCCTGTTTTTTATTAGAAAGACCTTTTTTTTTTTTTTTTTTTTTTTTTGAGACAGTGTCTCGCTCTGTTGCCTAGGCTAGAGTGCAGTGGTACAATCTTGGCTCACTGCAACCTCTGCCTCTTGGGCTCAAGTGATTCTCCCTCCTCAACCTCCCTAATAGCTAGGACTTGAAGTGCACGTCACCATGCCCAGCTAATTTTTTGTTTTTGGTAGAGATGGAGTTTCACCATGTTGCCCAGGCTGGTCTCAAACTCCTGGCTTCAAGTGATCCACCCGCTTTGGCCTCCCAAAGTGTTAGGATTACAGGTGTGAGCCACCGTGTCTGGCCCTGATATTTTCTGATTCTATTCAGTTGTCTGTTAGAACATTCCACATTCTGGGGACAGTGAGTCAGCAGAGGAAGTGGGTTGAGAGCCCAGTACATATCCTAAGCAAGGCTGGGCATTATGAGGGCATCAGGGTTAAGTATAATCTCTCCTGCCCTGGAGCTCACTGCTAAGCTACGTCACCTCCCCCAGGAAGCCCTCTCTGACACCCTGATCAGTGAGTTGCTCCTTTTTCAGTGCTCTCCCAGCACCTAACACACAGGTGTGCTGCCCCTTTTATGTTGCACTGTAATTACATTTGTGTCTCCTGCATGAGGCTGTGAGGTCCCCCAGGGGAGACCAGGAGTTAGTCACACCTCCACCTGCAGGGCCAGGGACTCTGCTGGGGTGTGCAGGGTGTGTCCTGCACAAGGATGCCCAGCCAAGGAGGTGCCTGGGGACTGGAATCCAGTCCACATTCCACTTGTCAAACCATGAGCCCTGGCACTGGGCTGTGTCTGCCAGCAGGAAATACCTTTTCCTAATTCGCTTAAAGGAAACATATGGATTGTGGCGGGCCTGCTTAGCACTGTACTGGCATTCAGTTGGCGCTCGGTAAATGGTTGTTGCTTATGTGCATGACAGAGGGTGGGAAGGGTTGGGGCAGATGAAGTCTTCAGAAGAGGTGTGCTGGTTACTGTTCTTTGGTGGGGGCAGGAGACCTGATTCATAGCATTTACTGATTCCCATGGTACCAATACTCCCACAGTGGCTGATTCCAAGCTGCCGAGATAGGAAGAGGTGTGCACAGTCGGCCCTCACAAGCCCCAGCACACCACTGTGGTTTTACATTTATGATCTTAAAACTGCATCTGACGGCCGGGAGCGGTGGCTCACGCCTAAGGCAGGCGGATCACGAGGTCAGGAGATCGAGACCATCCTGGCTAACATGGTGAAACCCCGTCTCTACCAAAAATACAAAAAGTTAGCCGGGCATGGTGGCGGGCGCCTGTAGTCCCAGCTACTTGGGAGGCTGAGGCAGGAGAATGGCGTGAACCCAGGAGGTGGAGCTTGCAGTGAGCCGAGATCGTGTCACTGCACTCCAGCCTGGGCGACAGAGCGAGACTCCATCTCAGAAAAAAAAAAAACAAAACTGCTTCTGAAACAGACTTTGAAGGCAGAGAAAGAGAGAGAGAGAGAGAGAGAGAGAGAGAGAGAGAATGTACTTCTGTTTGAAGTTTGAGGCCTCCTCAGGATGAGACATTGCTTCATCCAAGTTCTGTGCAGCCGGTGCAGTTCCCCGTGGGAAGCTTGCCCAAGGGGAGGCTGTGGAATGACCCCCTGGAATGAGCCCATGATGCCTAAAGCAGAGCCCTCGCACCACTCCACCCAGCCTGTCTGTGGCCTTCAGCGTCAACAGAGAACACCCAGGGGAGATGTCTCCTCCATCTCCTGGGCATGAGTCTTGCTCTTCTGCCTCGATTCCTTCACACACACTGTTTACTGCTTCCAAATCCTACATGCCTCCTGTAGAACCTGCACAAGTCCCACACCTGCAGGAAGCTGCCCTGTCTGGACATCAGGTCTTTCTCATCCCATAGCTTTATGGGCCCCAGACTTGTTCCTCCAAGGCAGGCTCAGACTTTATCCCTTCCAGACCACAGCCTCTCTTTTCCTCATCCCAGGGGTCTCACCTGGATGAATCCCCAACCATCCAAATCCTTATCAACTGACTGACTGAACTAAGATATTCAGTGACTGGTGAATGAATGATGAATTTGATGCCCCTTATTTGAGCACCTAACATGTGCTAAGGGACGGGGAGCAGTATGGACCCAGATAAACAGTGTTATCCACAGCCAGGGCAGCATGGGGCCTACCTTGGTCTGTTTTGCACTGCTATAGCAGATACCATAGAATGGGAAATTTACATAGAACAGAAATGTATTTCCTCATCGTTCTGGAGGCTAGAAAGTTCAAGACTGAGGAGGTAGAATCTGGCGTGGGCCTTCTTGTGGTGTCTTCCCATGGTGGAAGGCAGAAGGACGACAGAGAGCACGAGGGTCTGAGTCCATTCTTTTATAAGGAACTCACTTTTGCAATAATGGCATTCATCCATTCATGAGGATGGTGCCCCCATGACCCAAACAATTCCCACCAGGCCCCACCGCCCAACACTGCCTCATTGAGGATCAGGTTTCCGACACATGAACTTTAGGGAACACATCCAAACCACAGCAGGGTCGCAGACAAGGGGGCACTGAGCCCAGCTTGAATGCGGGGTGACTGCAGGGAAGGCTTCTGGAGGAGGCAGCCTGTAAAGTGAGGAAGCAAAAGGTGTTAACTATGTAAGGGAGTGAGAGAGTTGTGGAGTTTGGGGCAAAGGGAGCAGGGTGGGAGGGAATCAGGAATTCCAGGAACCATGAGTGGTTCAATAGTGTTGCCCTGGACCCCAAGGACACAGGGGTGGGGTGGATGAAGCTGAGGCCACATCATGTAGGGCCCTAAGAGCCGCATGGGGCGCTACTGATTCCATGCTGCGTGTGTCAAAGGACTAGAGACAAGGCTGGAGGAGAGGTGAGGCTGAGAGAGGGAGGAGGCGTCAGTGGAAGGATCCCTGATGCAGCTGGGATGAGTCAATGAGTGAGAAGAGTCACCAGAGAGATGGCTCAGGAAGCTGCTTATGGCCCTTCAGACAGCTAGATCCTGGAAAACCCTGCGTAACCACCCTCCAGGTCAAAACATGAGAGAGATTCTGCATGGGGTGAAGAGGATAAATTCTCTAATGGTCAGAGAAGACTTCGATAGTTGAGTAGTAGCCTGAAGAGATGAGGACGGGGGGTAGCTTGGAGAAGGGCATTCCAGGCAGAAACTTAGAAAGGGCAAAGGCGTTGAGCAGAATGGATGAGAGGCCGTGAGGCGACTGGGCAATGAGGTCAGAGGACCCGGCGGGGCACCATCAGGCCGGGCTTTGGCAGCCACAGTGGATTTTCTTCCAGAGGTGATGGGAGCCAGGGGAAGGTTTTGAGCCATGAGAGGGTGTGACTGTCCAGCAGCCCAGTGCCCCTCACTCCTCTGTCCCCAGGGCCAATGAACCATGGAGACAGGACAGAGAACATCTCGAAAAGTCCGGAAGCTGGGCTCCAGCCGGCGGCGGCAGACAAGAGAGCCAGCTGATGGTGAAGATGCTGAGGTGGCCCCAGAGCCAGAGTCTTGGTCCTCTCAGGCAGCGGCAGAACTACAGGCCTTCTTCCAGGACTGCGGTGCCAAGGAGAGGGGCTTTGTCACCCGCAAGGACCTAGCGGTGAGCCCAAGGCCCCCATTTGAACTCTGAATCCCCTTTCTGCAGCTCCTGACACCCCCACTCCCCCATCACAGGAAGGCAAGGCTTGCCTACCCCTGCCCCTTTCTCTCAGTTAGAGCTCTCAGAAAACGCTAGGGATGTGTTTATACTAATGTGAAAATGACTGGTAAGGCTTTATGTGTTGCCCTTTTCCAGAAACATTTGTCTTCTAACCAGTAAAAGGACTTTAGGCCAAGTAAGTAATTTGCAAATGTTATAATTTTCGGCTCATTGAGCAAGGACATTTATTTTGGGAAGCAGTCGGAGCCCTGGAAATCAAACCATGTCAACAACTGTAAACGTCAATGAAACATAAGATCAGCCACGGTTGTGTGTCCCCGTAAAGAGTCTTAGGGTGGCCAGGTGTTGTGGCTCATGCTTGTAATCCCAGCACTTTGGGAGGCTGAGGTGGGCAAATCACTTGAGGTCAGGTGTTCGAGACCACCCTGGCCAACATGGTGAAACCCCGTCTCTACTAAAAATACAAAAATTAGCTGGGCGTGGTGGTGGGTGCCTGTAATCCCAGCTACTTGGGAGGCTGAAGCATGAGAATTGCTTGAGCCCGAGGAAGCGGATGTTGCAGCGAGCCAAGATCATGCCACTACACTCCAGCCTGGGTGACAGAGCGAGACTCCATCTCTAAAAAAAAAAAAAAAAAAAGAGTAGGGGAACCAGTAAGATGTTATGACTGGTTCAAAGAGCATTTGAGAAGCCAGCAATTTGACAGAAAAATATTAGGATGAAATTACTGAGTTAAATTCTTAAAATGACTAATGTCTAACAGGCCATAAATCTTTCAGGCTATCTGTTCTACTAGTAACTTCAGTAAGTTTGGGACTTTTCATGAAAGGTAAACAATGGGTTGTGCCAGCATTCTTTTTGCCTCATATCCAAGTTTCAGATGTCCTCCTTCCCTCCCTCCCTCCCCCCTCCCCCTCCCTCCCTCCCTCCTTCCCTCCCTCCCTTCCTTCTTTCCTTCCTTCCTTCTTCTCAGCTCGATCTCAGAGGCATGATCTCAGCTCACTGCAACCTCTGCCTCCCAGGTTCAAGTGATTCCCCTGCTTCAGCCTCCCAAGTAGCTGGGATTACCTGCACCCACCACCACGTCTGGCTAATTTTTTTATTTTTAGTAGAGACGGGGTTTCACCATGTTGGCCAGGCTGGTCTCGAACTCCTGACTTCAGGTGATCCACGTGCCTTGGCCTCCCAAAGTGCTGGGATTACAGGCATGAGCAACTGCGCCCGGCCAGATAATTTTTCTATGATCATAGATAATCTCTGAAATTTTCTTGATGTATAAAAGGCTGCTGTCATTACATTGGCTTATTTCCATAGGAGCAACAAGGATATAATTAAACATGAGTCTCTTTGAATTTGCCCTACAAATAGAGACAGTATTGAGACATTTTAGCTTCTGTCTAGAAGCTTTCATACATAATCTTAGGTTTTTTTTTTTTTTTTTTTTAAGGGATAGGCTCTCACTCTGTTACCCAGAATGGAGTGCAGTGGTGCAGTCACAGCTCATTGCAGCCTCAAGCTCCTGGGCTGAAGAGATCCTCTCGCCTCAGGCTCCCAAGTAGCTAGGACTAAAGGCACATGCCACTATGCCTGGCCGATTCTTAAAATTTTGTAGAGATGAGGTCTTGCTATGTTGCCCAAACTGTAGCCTTAGGATAGAAGTTGAGTGACAAACTGTTCCAGTTTTCCAAGGACTAATGGGGTACCTGGGATATGGGACTTTAAGTGCTAAAATTGGAAAGTCCTGGGAAAACTAGGATGAATTGGTCACCCAACTTCTATCCTAAGGCTAGAAAAGCAAGCTCAAGATACTCTCTTCACCAGATGTCACTTGCATCACCTGTAAATTTAAATGACTTCCTCCCTTCTTGAGGTCCCTGATTTTTCTAAGGTCCCTCTTCTGCCAGGAAGCAATCCATGGGGTTCCAGGCCAGCTTCCTGGTAGGGTTTTGTAGGGATTGACTCCATGGGCATTCCTTATAGTAGGCGTGTCACACCTGATTAAATGAGGACATCCCATAAAACACACTCCAGGTAGGGCCTTGATTACACAATTGATTTATCCAATTATATCTTGATTAAAAAAAAAAAAAAGGAGGACAGATTCTGTTGAACCTGTGCAAATAATTATATTGCCATGGAAAGTAAGGAGAGTCTGTTAAAGTAAATTTTTTTTTTTTTTTTTGAGACAGGGTCTTGCTCTCTCACCTAGGCTGGAGTGCAACGGTGCGATCTTGGCTCATTGCAACCTCCGCCTCCTAGGTTCAAGGGATCCTCTCACCTCAGCCTCTTGAGTAGCTGGGACTACAGACATGCGCCACCATGCCCAGCTGATGTTTTGTATTTTTTATAGAGGCAGGGTTGCGGGTTGCTGAATCATGAGGGGATCAGTGAGATTCAGATACCACTTGAAAGGTTGAATTTCAGTTTACAAAAGCATAATCTGGCAGGGCTTCGTGGCTCACGCCTGTAATCTCAGCACTTTTTGAGGCAGAGATGGGCAGATCACCTGAGATTAGGAGTTCCTGACTAGCCTGGCCAACATGGTGAAACTCCGTCTCTACTAAAAATACAAAAATTAGTCAGGCATGGTGGCATGTGTCTGTAATCCTAGCTACTTGGGAGGCTGAGGCAGAAGAATCGCTTCAACCTGGGAGGTAGATGTTGCAGTGAGCGGAGATGATGCCACTGCACTCCAGCCTGGGTAACAGAGTGAGGCTCTGTCTCAAAAAAAAAAGAAAAGTATAATCTACTAAACTGAGGGTTAAAGACAGCTCAAGACCAGGAAAGAACTTCCTCACAGATCTATTAAAGTAGAACAATAAAAAATAACATCAACTGTATTGCCACAAAGAGCCGTAACTAGATTTCCTTCAGCTGTTCAATCAACGCCATGTAATTAATTATTGTTCTGCTGGATCTTGGGTAAGCTGTCTGCTTTTGGACTCAGTTGTAGGAATTCTCAGTCTACTCGCTCAGTCAGAAGGTCATCCATTGTCAGCTTGGAAGCCTACACCAAGTGAAGCATAAATAGTTCATAGAACCTGGTACAGTCCTTTTTCTCTAGACTTTGAGTTTGTTTTTCTTTGTTGAAGATGCAATCTGCGGCCTGCAGCTTATAACAGAGGCTTCAGGCAGGCATTGGAAAGGAGAAATGTGTCCAGTAACGAGACTGAAAGGCTGTGGTTATTTATTCCACTACCTAATAGTATCAGAATGGAGGAGAGTGAAATTCTCTCCTGGGGTACAATGCACAACTATTTCATAATGGTTTGATCAGTGTTTCCCCTGATGATAAAAACATACTGCTCGTAATCCCAGGACTTTGGGAGGCTGAGGCAGGAAGATCACTTGAGCCAAGAAGTTCAAGACCAGCCTAGACAATATGGCGAGATTCCATTCTATAAAAAGTTTTAAAAAATTAGCCAGGTGTGGTGGTGTGCACCTGTAGTCCCAGCTACTTGGGAGGTTAAGGTGGGAGGATTGCTTTAGCCTGGGAGGTCAAGGTTGCAGTGAGCCATGATCACACCACTGCACTCTAGCCTGGGCGGCAGAGTGAGACCCTGTCTCAAGAAAGAAAAAAAAAGAACATATTATAAATAGCAAAATCATTGAGAAATCTCCAGGACCTTCCCATAAAGCATGCAATTTCTGAAATATTGATATTAATAGCATTTTGCCCATGAAAATTTAGCCTAGGAAAGCCTGAACATCTCTTTTGATTTGATTGTTCTTCCCATGATGTTCTTGTAATAGTGTTGAAGTATTTAAAAAATATAGAGAAAGATATCTTCAAATTTTTATTGTATTTTTTTCTAAATTTAGAATCTGATCTTGGGAAGGCAAAATTAAAAGAGCCGTTAGAGAAGATTTGGGCACTAGATTAAGAGGTCATGGGAGACCAAGAAATATTACTTTGTTATCTATTTAATCAAAGTAATAATAAAATAAAAGATTTTGAAATAAATATGGAAGAAGGTAATATGATTGCAAGAGTAGATAGCTTTTTTATAAGGGAGATACCTTTGCTTTTTAAAAAAAAATTTAAGACATAGTAAGGTCAAAACAAAGCAGAGGAAATGATTCTGGTGAGATAGGGAATCTCTGTTATCTGGAAGGCTTACACAGAAGCTAAACAGTAGCCTCTTTTTAACCCTTGCTAAGAGCTCTAAGACCAATTTATTATTTTAGTAGAGATAAAGCCAAATTCTAGTTATGCGTTAATAGAACATGTGGCTGTAAAATTTTCATGAGTTTTTATTTATTATTTATTTATTTTTACTTATTTTTATGTATTTACTTATTTTTATTTTTATTTTTTGAGACAGTTTCACTCTTGTTGCCCAGGCTAGAGTGCAATGGCGTGATCTTGGCTCACTGCAACCTCTGCCTCCTGGGTTCAAACGATTCCCCTGCCTCAGCCTCCTGAGTAGCTGGGATTACAGGCGCCTGCCACCATGTCCGGCTATTTTTTAATTTTTATTTTTAGTAGAGATGGGTTTCATTATGTTGGTCAGGCTGGTCTTGAACTCCTAACCTCATGTGATCCACCCGCCTTGGCCTCCCAAAATGCTGGGATTACAGGCGTGAGCCACTGTGCCAAGCCTATTTATTATCAATTTTTAAGCCCATCAAAACTGGGCCAAATTTGGCAAAATGTTAATACATTTCATAGTTTATTTTCAGACTCAGGCATTATAAATCAAGGCAGATAAAATTTTCTTTCAGCAAACTTTCTACAACATTCTATATCTATTCAAGTTTTGCCTTTTTATCCTTTTTCATGTTCTAGAATAACCAGACACTTTCACACAACAATGCATCCCATTTTGCTTGCAGACAAAGTTTTGTTTCTCTGTCGCTATTGCTCCTAGTAAAGCCTCAAGCATCTGTAGTTAATTGAACTTTTGTTGTTGTTGTTGCCGTTGTTTTGAGACAGGGTCTTGCTCTGTTGTCCAGGCTGTAGTGCAGTGGCACAATCTCAGCTCACTGCAACCTCTGCCTTCTGGGTTCAAGCTATTCTCATGCCTCAGCCACCCAGTTAGCTGGAATTACAGATGCCCGCCACCATGCCAGGAAGATTTTTTCTATTTTTAGTAGAGACAGGGTTTCACCATGTTGGTCAAGCTGGTCTTGAACTCCTGACCTCAAGTGATCCACCTGCCTAGGCCTCCTAAACTGCTGGGATTACAGGTGTGAGCCACCATGCCCAGCCTGTATTAACTGCACTTTTAACCAGTGTAATTAACCTCTTTCATAGGAAGAACTAAGGGTAAATAATTGAGAACTGTCTTATACAAGAATTTTAGCAGACAAGCAAAGCTCACAAATACACATAAGCCAACTTTCTACAGCCTTGAGTATCCCTAACACAACTTAAAAAGAAAGTGGTCAAATATATATAACAGAAAATTTATCATTTTAACCATTTTAAAATGTACTATTCAGTGGCATTAAGTACATTCACGATGTTGTACCACCATTTCCCCAGTCATCTTCAATGCTTCTTTTATCTTGCCAAGCTGAAATTCTGCACCCATTGAATAGTTAACTCCCATACTTCCCTCTCCCCAATCCCTGGCTATCCCTATTCTACTTTCTGTCTCCATAACTTTGATTACTCTAGGTACCTTATAGAAATGTAATCATACAGTATTTGTCTTTTAGTGACTGTTGTATTTCACTTAGCAGAATGCCCTCAAGGTTTATCTGTATCGTAGCATGTGTCCAAATGTTCTTCTTTTTAAAGACCAAATAATATTCCGTTGTACATATATGTCATTTTTGTCTATCCTCTTATCTGTCAGTGAACACCTGGGTGGATTCTTTTGGCGATAGTGAATAATACTGCTATGAATATGGGCCTACAAATATCTGAGTCTCCACCACTTTCTTTTGCACAACATTTTTTTTTTTTTTTTTTTTTTTTTGAGAGGGAGTCTCCCTCTCTCGCCCAGGTAGTGCAGTGGCGTGATCTTGGCTCACGGTAACCTCCGCCTCCTGAGATCAAGTGATTCTCCTGCCTCAACCTCCCGAGTAAAGTAGCTGGGATTACAGGCATGCGCTACCTCGTGTGGCTAAGTTTTCTGTTTTTAGTAGAGAGGGGGTTTCACCATGTTGGCCAGGCTGGTCTTGAACTCCTGACCTCAGGTGATCCACCCGCCTTGGCCTCCCAAAGTGCTAGGATTACAGGCATGAGCCACCTCACCCAGCCTGCACAACTTTTTTTTTTTTTTTTTTTTTTTTTGAGACGGAGTCTTGCTCTGTCGCCCAGGCTGGAGTGCAGTGGCCGGATCTCAGCTCACTGCAAGCTCCGCCTCCCGGGTTCTTGCCATTCTAGTGCCTCAGCCTCCCGAGTAGCTGGGATTACAGGCACCTGCCACCTCGCCCGGCTAGTTTTTTGTATTTTTTAGTAGAGACGGGGTTTCACCTTGTGAGCCAGATTGGTCTCGATCTCCTAACCTCGTGATCCGCCCGTCTCGGCCTCCCAAAGTGCTGGGATTACAGGCTTGAGCCACCGCGCCCGGCCGCCTGCACAACTTTTTAAAGCAGAAAATAATGAATTCATTTGTTAACACTACCCAAAGATATAGCTACTTTCTAGCATGTGAAAATAAGAAGTAAAAAATATATCAACTTAAAATTATGATTAGCAACCAATGTTTCAGTATTAAATTTGTTTTAGAAATTATCCAGATAGTCAAAAATTATTTATTAATTAATGTACTTCAATATTAATTCAAAATTCTAAAGTTACCTAAGAATCTTGGAAACTGTGGTTAAGGTGACACACTAAAAAATATAATTACTGTTGATACAAAATTTATTTGTTAGAATAATTAATCAATTTAGTGGGGCACAAATTTACATGTTTATAATCTTAGACATATGTAAAGATAAAGTTGACTTGTTTGATCTGAAAGTCAAAATGAGAAGTATAGGAAATGTAGATTAACTAGTTTCTTCACAGAAAATAAATATAGACTTATGAAAACAGAATGTATACTTGTATTATACTTAACATAAAGCACAGAAAAGACAGATAGCTATTATATGTGTTTTGTCAAAACAATTATTAAACCAGTATAATTTGTTCAAAGAATCATGTTAATTATATGGACCTGGCTCCTGAAAAATTTTCTGAGCTAGCGATTTCTAAGAAGAATTGTTTTAAGTCTAACACATTTAAAGCATTCAAATTTCAGTTATTTTCTGTTATTTTTAGGAGCATTAGATTTATATAATCACTTATTTGTCTCTATAAACTAATCAACACAGAACTCCTTTAAGAGACATAGTACACTAAGTTATTAATACCTTCCAGATGTACAAGAATATTTCACGCTGACAATAAGAGTTAAAGACCTTTCGGGTGTGGTGGTACATGCCTGTAATCCCAGTTACTCGAGAGGCTAGGCAGGAGAATCGCCTGAACCCAGGAGGTGGAGGATGCGGTGAGCTGAGATTGCGCCACTGCATTCCAGCCTGAGTGACAGAGTGAGACTCTGTCTCAAAAAATAAATAAATAAAATAAAAAAGAGTTAAAGGCCTTTCTATTGCAGACGTATAGATATACAGACGCACAGAGAACATCTTGCTTCATTTCTACAGTTCCAGCCACAGATCAAAAGTAAATATAGCAGACTGGTCACGGTGGTTCACGCCCATAATCCCAGCAGTTTGGGAGGCTGAGGCGGGTGGGTCACCTGAGGTCTGGAGTTTGAGACCAGCTTGGCCAACGTGGTGAAACCCCGTCTCTACTAAACATACAAAAAATTAGCCGGGCGTGGTGGCAGGCACCTGTAGTCCCAGCTACTCAAGAGGCTGAGGCAGGAGAATAGGTTGAACTCGGGAGGTGGAGGTTGCAGTGAGCCAAGACTGCACCACTGCATTTCAGCCTGGATGACAGTGAGACTCTGTCTCAAAAAAATTAAAAAAAATGGGAACAGCAACATGAAACCTCACCAACTCAGATCTCAAACAGCTGTTCTCCTTCCCAGTGGATACGAAATTATTTTTCTCTGAGATACAGTCTCATTCTGTCACCCAGGCTAGAGTGCAGTGGTGCAATCTTGGCTCACTGTAACCTCCTTCTCCCAGGTTCAAGTGATTCCCCTGCTTCAGTCTCCCGAGTAGCTGGGATTACAGGCGCCCACGACCATGCCTGGCTAATTTTTGTATTTTTAGTAGAGATGGGGTTTCACCATGTTGGCCGGGCTGGTCTCCAGCTCCTGACCTCAAGTGATCTGCCCGCCTCGGCCTCCCAAAGTGCTGGGATTACAAGCATGAACCACTGCGCCCAGCCTGGAATTCTTCACTAATTTGAGATCACAAATAGAAAAACAAACAACAACAACAACAACAAAACGATTAGCAAACCAGTTTTTCCGTTATTTTTCAAACAACAGGCATTAGGTCTCCATGATGCATCCCGCAGAGATCACCAAATAGAACATAAAGACCATCGCTGGTTTAGACCAGACCATCACTGCTGCCACCAATGGGGAATAACTTATCATTCATGTGCAGCCCCAGATAAAAACACGAAATTTACAAAAAGGAAAACAAAGTAACTAGAGAAACAGAGAATCAGCAAACTCCAAGTTCTATTATGCTTGGGATTCCCTCTGAGAGCCAAAGCGCATGGGCTAAAAGAGCCCATGACATGCGCTTGTGCAGCCATGCAGGCTAGTGGGTTCTGCCAGATGAGCCCACTGGGCCGTCTCCACAGACCTTAGTCCAAAACTTGTTCTACTTTTCAAAAAGGTAAAATCATGACCTGTAGGCCGTGACATATAAACTGAACTCTTATAGAAGATTTTATGTAACTCATTGACTTTTTTTTTTTTTGAAACGGAGTTTCACTCTTGTCACCCAAGCTGGAGTGCAATGGCACCATCTCGGCTCACTGCAACTTCTGCCTCCTGGGTTCAAGTGATTCTCCTGCCTCAGTCTCCCAAGTAACTGGGAACATAGCCGCCTGCCACCATGCCCAGCTAATTTTTGTATTTTTAGTAGAGACGGAGTTTCACTGTGTTGTCCAGGCTGGTCTTGAACTCCTGGCCTCAGGTGATCCGCCCACCTTGGCCTCCCAAACTATTAGGATTACAGGCATGAGCCACTATGTCCGGCCTCAGATAATTTTTGGACATTGATCACGACATTCTGGGGGAGGGTTGGCTGCTGTCCTTTATCAAGTTCCTAAAGACATGGGACTTAGGACAAGTACGTTTTGATTTTGGATGGAGAGTGAAAAGGGCTGGAGCCAGTTCATGGCCCTGCTGGGAGGGCTGCCTTGGGTGGGGTTGGGAACGTCAAGCTTAGGCCCTGGGTCAGGTTACTGGGGGGACTCTGACATGAGGGCGAGGTGAGGTAGGGGTGGCTGAAGACAAACATCTCTCCGTTTTGGAGGGTGAGAGTCTTCCCAGGTGGGAACACCTGCCCACCTTGCCCATGCCTTCCAGGTGGCCAAGTTCAGCTTCCTGGGCAGCAAGGAGGAGTCAGAGATGATCTTCGACTGGGTGGACGTGGAGCGGAAGGGACATCTGTCACTTGAAGAATTCAGCTCTGGACTCAGTATGTCTGTCCTTGGAGGGCCTCTGGGCACCCAGGTGTCCCGTGCAGTGTGCCCTGCATGGGGCTAGACTGGGTCGTTAGAAAGGCAACCCTTTTCCCAGGGACTTTCACCCCACATCCCTGGCTGCCAGAGTGGTCTGGGGCCCTCCCCCGTGCATTCCATCCCCCCACCCCCCGCCTCCAGGGAGGCCTCTGGGCTTGCTCCTCTCATGTCTTCTCAGTAAAAGGCCTCTCCTAAGCCAGAGGTCTTGACACCACAGATTTGTTTCCGCCTGAGGAGAGTAACATTGTGGCTTTGGTTAGGGGAATTCCATGGGCCAGGGAGCAGCAGAGGGTGATATTTAGGGGTGGGGGCTTTCCAGGTGCTAAGCCCCCACTGGGCAGGGCCGCTCCAGCACCTGCCTCTCTAGAAGGGCTGACAAGACTTAGGGAGCCCAGGACCAGCAGGGCACAATCCTTCCACTAATCCTCTCCATGGGAAGACCTTCTGGCCCAGGCAATGAAAGGTGTGGTGTCTTCACAGAGCCCCTGCAAGACACAGATCAGCCTTCAGTGTCCACAAAGCCACCCAGAGTTCTCAGGTCAGCTGAGTCACCAAAAGCCTGGAGATCCGCAGAGAAGGAGGCCAGGAATCTGCATTTATGCGTGGGCCCACTCCAGCAGGAGGCTCCTCCAGTTCTGGCAATGGAGAAGCTGAGAGTTGGGAGGAGAACTCAAGGGCTGGGCAAGAGGAATTGCCGGTGGGAGTGCAGCGCAGAGGGAGCTTGTTGTCCACACAGCCTTGGGGCCGTCTTCATTCCTGAATCAAATCATGCCTGCCACGCCAGGAACTTCCCAGTGCCTGTGGGACAAGCTGGAAGCCCCTTCCTGGGGCCTGCAGGGCCTGCACCCTCCAGACGCTGCCAACCTCGCTGGCTCACTCAGTGCCATTCACCCCATCCATCTTGCTAGCCCGGTCCTGCCTCAGGGCACCTGCAGTGCTGTTCTCTTTGCCAGGCACACGCTTCTTGGATTTGCTCCTTCTTGGGATTCACATCTCAGTTCCAGTGTCACCTCCTTAGGCCACTGCTAGCCACCTCATCTAAGTCGATCCTCTCAGTCTCAGTGGAAATTACCCTGCATATTCCTATATTCCTTTGGCTCACTTAGCAAGTTGGATATATATATTCTTTTCAACCTGCACTAGAATGTCAGCTCCACGTTAGGGATTTTGGTTAATTTTGTCACGTAGATGCTCAATACATATCCCTTGATTGAGTGCATGAAGGGTTTGTTCACCACCTTGGAGGTGCGGTGTGATTTCCAGCAAGTCTTTTGGTGTCTCTGGGCCTCAGATGCTCATCTGTAAATTGACTACCTTAAGTAGACTCCTAAGGTTGATATGAGAAATATATGAATGTAGCCCTGTGTAAATGTGACCAGCACAGGTAGAATTCCTTCCCTGAGGGCTGGAGCAGGGCTGGGTGGGAGGCCAGGCACCTGGGCCCAACACCACGATGCTCCCCTCTGTCTGTCTCTGTCCACAGAAAACATCTTTGGCTCCAGCCAGAGCTCCCACAGGCTCCGCAGAAGAAAGCCACTGCCCTCTAAGCAGGTGTCTGCTACCACCAGTTTCCCAGCTCTGGAGGAGGCGGATGCTGAGGAGAAGGAGGTGTTCCTTGCCTTCATAGAGCAGCTGGGGACTGGACACTTACTTCCCAAGTAAGGCCAGGGCAGCATGTGCACGGGGAGAGGCTCTGCCAGTCATTGACAGCAGGGGCTCCCCTGGACACAGCGTCAAGGGGGCAGGTGCCAGGTAGAACCAGGTGCAAATCCCGGCTTGGCCATTGACTAGCTGTGTGACCACAGGAATGGCTTCGCTTCTGACCTGTTTCCTGGGCTGCAGAATGAGCCTAAAAGCTGTGGTGGGGTTAAAACCACATGCAGAGGATGCCTGCTTATGGGGAATCATTCCCACCCCCGCACCTCCCTGCCCTATCCTGCCCTGTAGGGTCACTCTTCAGGAGGACTAACAAGTGGGCTCAGCTTCCCAAGGGCCCTTGAATTCTTAAAACCATGGGAATCCCTGCGGGTGCCTTTCTTAACTCAGTGAGGATTCCTGGAGTTGGGGGTGATTTCAGGCATTTTGTGCCCCGGGTTGAACACGTTTGGAGACAGAAATGCATTTCTTCTCATCCGTCTGAGGCTCTGGGTATAGGGAGTTGCCTTTGCTTAGAGAAGGGGAGCCCTGGCCTGGCTCACGCCTGTAATCCCGGCACTTTGGGAGGCCGAGGCGGGTGAATCACCTGAGGTCAGGAGTTCCAACCAGCCTGACCAACATGATGAAACCCTGTCTCTACCAAAAATACAAAAATTAGCCGGGCCTGGTGGCACATGCCTGTAATCCCAGCTACTCGGGAGGCTGAGACAGAAGAATCGCAGCAGGAGAATCGCTTGAACCTGGGACGCAGAGGTTGCAGTGAGCTGAGATCGTGCCACTGCACTCCAGCCCGGGCGACAGAGCGAGACTCTGTCTCAAAAAAAAAAAAAAAAAAAAAAAAGACAAAGAAAAAAGAGAGAGAGAGAGAAAGAAAGGGAGCCCTGCCTGCAAACATCCCTCTCTAGGACTCCCAGGGTCTGTTAGAACCAGTGGGGGAATCACCCTCACGCACTGGCCCAGGTTTGCTCACCGCACCCGTGGGGTTCTGTGAGGACAAGATTCCTCACGCTTGGCTCCGGGAGGGTGGGGCCAGGTGCTGTGAGGCAGGCAGGGTGGGACTTAGGGTATAGACTGGCAGGGCAGCCTTTTATTCACTTGGCAGCTCTGCCTAGGCTCAGCCCTCTGGCATCTGTCCTCACGACTTAATTAAATCCATGTGAAAGCAGCCTTTATCGGGTGCCAACCGTGTAGCAGGCCCTGAGCTGGTGCTTTCATCAGGCGTCTCTCATTCCTCAATGACCTTGCTTGGCAGGTATCAGCCCCCACCCCATTTTACAAATGAGCCCAGAGAGGGCTTGGGACTTGCTGAAGGTCACACAGCCTCAGAGTGAGAGAAGAGAGAGGGCAGATGGAAGCCCTGGGCCATCAGTATCCCAAATCCTCCCATCCCACTATTACAGAATCAGAGAGAGACAAAGTGTGGCAGGGGTTCAGGAAGGGAGAGGGCACACCTGGGAACGGTTCCTGGAGGAGGTGGCATTTGAGTTGCATCTTGTAGGGTGTCAATAGATTTGGCCCAGGTGCCAAAGTCTCTTGGAGTGCTGTCGTGAAAACTGAGGAGTGGGGCTCCCCTTGCTTCTCCATCCCACCTCGTGTCTGACCCTCCCATCTCTGGCTGTCCTCCCCTCCCCAGGCAGACAGAAATCTGGCAGCTGTGGGGGCAGCTGCGGCAGGAGGAGCCCCAGCTGGCAGGCAACCTGGCAGGCTTTCTGGCCAAGATGACCAGACGCCTGCAGGAGGCCCAGGCAGACAAGGAGGCCTTGGAGCTGACCCTGAAGAAGTGAGTGGGGGGCCCAGCCAGGTGTCTGACTTGAAGTAGGTCCTCTTCACATTCCAGTGGAATCTGACTGAATTTCCCCAGCTCCTTCTACAGCCCGGCCTGTGAGCTGGATAGGGCAGAGCTGCGCTGGAGGAAGAGGTGGCTCAGGGGACCTGGTGGGGAGGACAGAGTTGGTAATGGCAGGAGTGAGAATGGCAGGGTGTGTCTTGGTACAGGACCTGCTGTGACGCCCAACTCTAGGGGGCCTGCTCCCGTAGATTGCAATGCATGTGGTGACCCTGGAGTTGGGTTATAGGGGCAGGAGGATGGTGAAAGAGGGAGGTGGGACTGAGTGATGGGGTGATGAGGACAATGAGACCCTGGCCAGGGGAACTGGTGATGGTTACAAGGGTCGGCATGGTGGGATCAGCAGGACCAATGTCAAAGTCGTATGGGTCAGCGGGTTGTTATTGGGATGGCTGTTCTCAGAGTGACAGAGGTCAGTGACTGCTGGCAGAGTGAGGAAAGCAATAAGATGGATTCCAAACCCAAGCCCAGACTGCCCCTGCCAGCAGCAGGCTCCCAGAGGCGCTAATGGGCTGCCTGGCCCCAACTCCTGCTCCTCCCAGGTGTGACTCTGACCACCACCGCGAGGTCCAGCAGCTCTATGAGGAGATGGAGCAACAGATCCGCCAGGAGAAGCAGCAGCTGCAGGCCGAGGTGGGCTCCTGCCGGCAGCCTGCCTCCTTCCCACTGCCCGGGACACCTCTGCTGGCTGAGGAGTGGGGCCAGTGACTGACCAGGGTGGGGCGCAGGAGGCTGCTGGAGTAAATCCTCTCCCTGCCCTGAGCAGCTTGTGTTCCCCAGAGAGATGGGGTGGGGAATGTCGAACCTGGGCCCCCTTCCCATCTCTGCCAAGTCTCCTTGTTGCCACAATCTAGGCTGGAACTGGGGGAGTTGTCCTGAGAACCCTCCCTGCTGGGACATCCTGGCCCAGGCACCCCAGGTGGTGGAGGTGGAGTGTGAGAAGGGCTGGCCTGCCCAGCTGGCTCTTAAGAGTCTGCAGGGTGAGGAGTGAATCTACCTACTCCACAGAGCGACTCTCGGGGCCTGGCCCTCACCTCCCAGATGCAGGACGTCCTAGAAGCCAAGGAGCGCGAGGTGCAGCGACTAGCTGAGGGCCAGAGGGAGGTGAGTGACAGGGTTTCCCAGAAACCCACTTCCGAACAGGTTTTTAATATCTATGAGCCTCAGTTTCCTATCAGAGACATGGAAATCAGAGCTCCTGCCTTAGTAGGTACTGTGATGATTAGAGGTACTACAGGGGAGGGCCTAAGACAGTGCCTGGTACATAGTAGTTTATGCATCACTTGTTCCATCTCTGAAACTGACCTAGCTTCCTGCTTAGGGTCAGGTTACCTGCTGCCCTGACACTGCAGGTCTTATAGCCTGTAGTCACTTACGGGTGGCACTGTGGTTGAGTGTTCGGGTCTGAGACCCTGCCCCACTGTCTCTTCCTTCCTCAACTTGGAGACCTCTGACCTTGGTAAAATTGTCCTCTGCTGTAACCGGGACAACAAGCATCCCTTCAGCTCGGGACAAGATTCCCCGAGCCTTCCTCACCATGGCCTGGGCTGGCCCTGTTACCAAGTTGATTTCCCAGGCGCCTCTGCAGCTGCTCCTTGGAAATTGAGGCAGGTCCCTCCTGCCAAGAGAAGAGATAGGGCTTTACACCTGGGGCCGTTTTGTCCTGTCCCCTGTGAACGTGAAGCCTCTCCCCTCCAACCATTCATTCCTTCACCCCACAACTACTTATCCAGCACCAACTATGTGCCAGACACTGTTCCAGGTTCTGAGGATCATGACAGACACAAACCTCTGCCCACAGAGTTACCATCTAGTCAGGGAGACAGGTGACATACATAACATAGGAGATGGTGATCAGTGCTAAGGAGAATAAAGTAAAACAGGAAAGGGGGATAGAAGAGTTGGAATCGTAGTCAAGTAAGTTGAGAAGGGAGTCAAGGAAGGCCTGGCTGAGATGATGACACTGGAGCGAAGACCTGAAGAAGTGTGATATGCTGGGGAAGGGCATCCAGGCAGAGGGAACAGCAGGTGCAAAGGCCCTGAGCGGGCATGCGCTGTGGAAGTTCACGAACAGTAAGCAGAGCTGTGGACTGGAACGGACTGAGAGGGAACAGCCATAGGAAAGGAGATGAGGGTCATGAGGGGAGGTGAGGAGGCTGCAGGGAGACTGTTCAGGGTCCCGGAGGCCATTGCAAGGGCTTGCCTTTCCCTGCACCTGGCCAGGCAGCGTTCCCTCTCTCGGTCATGTGATTTGCTGTTGAATCAGGAGCCCCTTGTAGACCAGATGGTCTCAGAGGCCAGCAGCCATTGCAGGGCTCTGAGTAGAGGAGGGTGGGATCTGGTTTAGGTGTGGGGCCTTTGTGGCACTGCTGATTTTTGTTTCTCACACAGTCTCCCTGCCCTCCCTCCCTCAGGATTTCCAATGCCCCTCCTGGATAGGAGCTAATGGAGCTAGTTAGGCCAAGGAGGGATAACCGCCCACTCCTACTCTAATTTAAGCTGGGTCTCCGGGAGCCTGGACAGGGGGTGGGAGTCTGTGTCTCACAATGGCCTTGGGAGGCTTTTTGCCGCCCTGGAGGGCATCTGGGCTTCTCTCTGCTTCACCCTCCACCCTGCAGCTGGAGGCCCAGCTCTCCCACCTCAGGAGCACACATCAGGAGGCTGCCTCAGAGAACCAGCAGCTGCGGGAGGCCAAGCGTGACCTGGCTGGGCGGTTGGAGGAGGTGCAGGGGCAGCTGCAGGTGACCAGGGGGCGCCTGGACGCTGCCAGGGGCCGGGTATCCTGGCAGGTGGAGGAGAAACTGAGGCAAGTGGCTGCTATCCCTGGACTGGGGTGGACTCTAGGGGCCTCCTGGAACCAGTGGGGAACTCTGAGTTCTCTAAGAATCTAGCTAGCACACAGTGCACACACAGCTTCCTTCCTCAAACCCCACCCTCTGCCAAGCTGGAACTATCACACCCATTTCTGAGATGAGGAAACTGGGGCACAAAAAAGGGAAACACCTGTGCCCAAGACTACATGGCTAGAATTAAAATATGCACGTGTGTGGGTGTACATGTACACACACACACACACACACACACACACACAGGCTTAGTGCAGTGCAAGATCCCTAGCAGGCACTCACTCTACTTGTTATAGCTCAGAGGAGTGGGATGGGCCAGAATGATCAAGGAAGGCTTCCTGGAGGAGGTGAGGCTTCATGTGGGTCTTGAGGATGGACGAGATTGGATGAGGAGGAGGAGTGGGGAGCATACACCAGGTGAGAAGGATTGCCTGAGCAAGGACTGGGAGGAGGCCTGGCCATGGGGAGAGCAAGGGATGGTGAAGGCTGCAGGTAGGATGGGTGTGACACCACCTACCTGCCCCTCCCCTGATCTTTGCTTCCCTGCTTCCTTTCCAGTGTTCCTGGAGTGGGTGAGAAGACCCCAGACCCTCGGGCTGTCTCCCCTGAGGAGGCCCCCCTGCCTGGGCTATTTGGGGACAATGACGACTGGGACCAGCTCCTGAGCAACTTTGGCAGCCCTCCGCACGGAGCCCTGCAGCTCTGCTGGAGCCCGCCCCCGACCCCAAGAGCCACCTCAGGCCCCCAGACACCCCGTGTGGTCAGGCAGATCTCCATCTCGGAGCCACAGGCTTTACTATTTGGTCAGGAGCCATCTTCAGATCCAGATGGGGCTCCAAGGACCCCCTCTGGGGTGCCTTTCAGCGCCAAGGACAGTAAAGGAGTGGACCCAAATGAGCAGGACATTAGTGCAGAGCAGCCTGTCGAACCGCACGACCTGGACCCCAACCAGGAGCCGGGGTCCACCCCCGAGGGCCGCCTCCTCTGGGGTCTCTCAGGAAGCCTGGTGGCACCTGCATTCAAAGTGCTCATTCCTTTGGAGGACAGGCCCCCTCCCCCTCCCCAGGCCCCAGCTGGGTCCAGCAAACAGATCCAGGCCTCAGACCAGGATGACAAGGACCCTGGGTCTTGGGCTCCTCCCAGGGGGGCTCAGCCTGGGGCTGGAGCAGGACCCCGGGAATCCACACAAACCCCTCCCACCATGACTGAGCCAGAAACCCAGCCCAGACCCTCGCCCACAACTGCCTTCACAGGAGTGGGCCCAGCCAAGCCGCCCAGGCAGAGAGAGACCCTCCAGCAGAACCTGCATGCCACTGGCTCTGAGCCAAGACCGGGGGCCCAGAGGGCCAGAGCCCTCACCCTGGGGCCAACTGAGCCCTTCCAGGGCCTGGAGTTTGTGGGTCCGCTGCCCACAGAGAGGTTGGAGCAGGGCCATGCAGGCCCAGTGGTGCAGGAGGGCCTTCCTGAGGGGCTAAGAGAAGCTCATGGCCAGGTCCTTGGGCTGGGTGAGCTGCCTGCCCTCCCCTACCAGGGGCTAGAAGAGGAACCCAGGTCTGAGGAAGGAAAACAAGAAGGCCGAGGTGAACAGGACCTCAGTTCAGAGCAGTCAGTTGAGGCTCACGGCCTGGAAACTGCGCATTCGCAACTCCCCCAGCAAGATTCTCTGCTTGTTTCTCTCCCATCTGCCACACCACAGGCTCAGGTGGAAGCAGAAGCCCCCGGTCCTGGAAAACAGGCACCTCCAAGGGGCTCTCCTCCCGGAGGGGCTCAGCCTGGGGCTGGAGCAGGACCCAAGGAACCCACGCGAACCCCTCCCACCATGGCTGAGCAGGAAGCCCAACCCAGGCCATCCCTCATGACTGCTCACGCAGAAGAACAAGGCCCCCGTCACTCCAGGGAACCAAGGGCAGAGAGCAGGCTTGAAGATTCAGGAACGGACTCCAGGGAGGCTGGGCTGACCCCATCCCCGGGAGACCCCATGGCTGCAGGGGAACCCCAGGCCAACCCTGATTACCTCTTCCATGTCATCTTCCTGGGAGACTCCAACGTGGGCAAAACATCCTTCCTGCACCTTCTGCACCAGAATTCCTTCGCCACCGGATTGACAGCTACCGTGGGTAAGGGCACCGAGGAGGGCGGCGGGGAGGAGGGGAGATGCAGGGGCCAGGGCCAACGAGTGGCGGCAGGCCCAGACCAAGCCATCCCTGAGGAAGCTGCAGGTTCTGCCCTGGCCACGGGCCCTGCATTAGACATTGTTTTATATGGGCATAACCTTACTATTTCACTAATCGTCTCTAATTATAGGTAATTTGCTTTTTCTGCATTGATCTGATTAGCTTATAATGTGCCACATCAACAATGCACCCTGCAATTTAGGTGCCTGCGAGAGTTGATGGTGAAAACAAGCAAGTTTCCACTCACGTGGCCCGTGGGCAGGCCAGAGCAGGGTCTGTGCTGGTTGGATTTGCTCATGACTAGCTCCAGGCTGGGCGGCGATGGTCTGGCAGGAAGTCACCTTGGGCAAGCTGGATATTTTACACAGAATGTGTTTGTAGAGTGTGGTAAATTAGGAACCCAGGTGCCTGAATTCAAATTTTAGCCCTGCCACTTATTGGGGTCTGAATTTGGACAAATGATTTAACCCTTTCGAACCCCCAAATCCTCATCTGCATAATCGGACAACAGTAGTGCTGCCTTCCTAGAGCGGTTAAGAATTAGTTGAGTTGATATGTCAAGATCTTAGAATAATAACTGACATGTAGCGAGTACTCCGTAAGTATTAGTTATTATGATTGTTATGATTATTATAAGCAAATATTTGATCATGTCTAACTCAGTGGCTCCTGCAAGAAATGGCTGAAAGCAGAGAACCTTCCCTCCCTAAAAGTATCAGCATATGCGGCCGCTGAACCCCATACAGAGCTACAGAAAAGCAAACCTGAGGGAATGGAGGGGAGACCCACCTAGGGACAAAGACGTCATGCCACGCCTGTCTTTGTATTAGACCAGGGCACATGCCGACTGAGGATCAGTGCCAGACCAGTCGGTAAATGACAGCTCCCCACAAGAGAGGCCTGGGGCAGGTTCTCAAACTTTTCTTGCCCAAGAAGCCTCACCTGGGAGCCAGTTAAAAAATGCAATTCCCTCAGGAAGAGGAAACCTATAGCGGGCTGGCCTGATGTTGAGTGGGGTCACAGGATCTACAACGCTACCATTATTTTATTTATTTATTTATTGAGATAGAGTCTCGCTCTGTCACCCAGGCTCAAGTGCAGTGGCACAATTTCTGCTCACTGCAACCTCTGCTTCCTGGGTTCAAGTGATTCTCCTGCCTCAGCCTCCCAAGTAGCTGAGACTACAGGTGTGTGCCACTTCACCTGGCTTATTTTTGTACTTTTAGTAGAGATGAAGTTCACCATGTTGGCCAGGCTGGTGACCTCAGGTGATCCACCTGCCTCAGCCTCCCAAAGTGCTGGGATTACAGGCATAAGCCACCGTGCCCGGCCAAGGCTACCATTATTAGTCACCTAAGCTACCGTTTACTGACCACCTCCCATGCACTAGGCATCTTCCATACATGTCTTATGCCTTACAACAGCCTTCCTTAGAATGGAGCCTCCCCCTTTATTATGTGGTGAGAAGTTCCCACAAAATTCAATCAAGAAAAACACAAGCTGCATAATTGTGAACCAACCAACCAACCAACTAACCAACCAACCAAACAACCAACCAACCAACCAACCAACCAACCAGGCAAGCCGGCATGCACTGCTAGCCGGCTGGGTGTACCCGAGATCCAAGTACTTGGTCCAGATCTGTCCCAATCCCAGCTACGGTTTGCTGCCCCCTGGTGGCTATCGTCTATTCCGGTTTAAATACCACAGGAAATGATCTGCCTTCATTGGTCAATTATTTCCCTACCTGGCGTCACTTTCCCTCCATTCTTGCCCCACCCCGCTACCTCACAACATAAGAACTCTACCCTGCCTGCATTTGAGGACAGGACCAGATAGAGAATTACAGCCAACGGAGTTATATTTGAATGTACATTTCCCATATCTATCCCCATTTTACAGATGAGGAAAGCAGAGAATTGAAGACCTGGTTAAGTTTCTTGCCCTAGCTGGGCCCCCAAAGTTAAGGCTACCTACCTTAAAAGCCCTGCCTCCACACCAGAAGTTTTATCCTCTTTTCTGGGTCTGCTCACTTAAAACAGCATTTTTTTTTTTTAGGCGCTCTGTCGCCCAGGCTGGAGTGCAGTGGTGCGATCTCCGCTCACTGTAAGCTCCGCCCCCCGGGTTCCTGCCATTCTCCTGCCTCGGCCTCCCGAGTAGCTGGGACTACAGGCACCCACCACCACGTCCGGCTAATTTTTTGTATTTTTAGTAGAGACAGGGTTTCACTGTGTTAGCCAGGATGGTCTCGGTCTCCTTACCTCGTGATCTGCCCGCCTCGGCCTCCCAAAGTGCTGGGATTACAGGCGTGAGCCACTGCGCCCGGCCTTATTTATTTATTTATTTTTTTGAGACGGAGTTTCACTCTTGTTGCCCAGGCTGGAGTGCAGTGGCGGGATCTCGGCTCCCTGTAACCTCCGCCTCTCGGGTTCAAGTGATTCTCCTGCCTCAGCCTCCCGAGTAGCTGGGATTACAGGCGTGCGCCACCACACCCGGCTGATTAAATCTGATTAAAACAGCATTTTAATCCTCTAACCACTCTGCAGTGTACATCTTTCTAATTTGCCACTTTGCAGACAAGGAAAGAGAGGCTCACAGAAGTGAAATGACTTGCCTGAGGTCCTGTAACCAGTGTAACAGTGGCCTGAAGTCAGCATTCCTTATGCCCCTCTGGGCTGCTTGTCTCCCCTGCTGTCTGGTTGAGAGGGGAAGGTGCATGCGATAATTAGGGAATGGAAAAAGGAGTAGTGTAAAAATAAAATAATGAAACTTGTATTCTGGGTGACCTAAGGAATAAACATCGTAGACAAGGTGCCTTGGGTTGGCACAAACTGCCAGTATGGCAGGGAGGTCTGGGAAGGCTTCCTGGAGAAAGTGGGTCCTCGAGGACGGGTGGAATGCAGAGTGGAAGGGAAGCCCAGCAGCCAAGGGCTCTATCGCACTGCAGCTGGTACAGGGAACAGGTGTATACTGGGGTAGGCCTTGGTTAGGAGTCCTGGATGGTAACTTAGTAGGCTTCACCCCTCTTTATGTGTCCTAGGAGTAGATTTTCGGGTCAAAACCTTGCTGGTGGACAACAAGTGCTTTGTGCTGCAGCTCTGGGACACGGCTGGCCAAGAGAGGTAACAGGCAATGTGTATCAGTGGTATCAGGAACTAGGCTGAGTGTAGGGGTGCAGAGGGACACACAGCAGCCCCAATAACATGGGCAGGAGGCAACTGCCCCCTGAGGATTCAGGAGGTCAGGGAAGGAGAGATGAATCAAGCCCAAGGCAGGGGAGAGAGGACAGCAGAGCCAGAGGTCCCTCAGCCTGGCAGGGCATATATTAGGGCTGTCCCAACATGGTCATTAGTGGACAGCCACCGAATCACCTGTCCTTCTGAAAATGCTGGTCTTCTACTTTCAACCTAGGCAGAAGTGATCAAAACTTTTTTTTCTTTTCTTTTTGAGATGGAGTCTCGCTCTATTGCTCAGGCTGGAGTGCAGAGGCGCGATCTGGGCTCACCACAATCTCCACCTCCTGGGTTCAAGCGATTCTCCTGTTTTCAGCCTCCTGAGTAGCTGGGACTACAGGTGCCCACTACCACATCTGGCTAATTTTTGTGTTTTTAGTAGAGATGGGGTTTCATTATATTGGCCAGGCTGGTCTCGAACTCCTGACCTTGTGATCTGCCTGCTTCGGCTTCCTGCAGTGCTGGGATTCCAGGCATGAGCTACTGCACCAGGCAGTAATCAAAACTTAAAAGGCATATCTTATTTGATTCTGCAGTTCCACATCTAGAAATTTATTCTATAGACAGACTCATATATGGCTATAATAACAAAGGGACCAGGACCATTCGTAATATTATCACTTGTGTTATTAAAATAGGAAACAACCTAAATGTCTATCAATAGGGGACCAGTTAGATAAAGTGGGGTCAGTCCACCCAATATAACACTGTAAAGCCACACAAAGACTGAGGACTGTCTTTATGTACTAATAGGGATTTTTTTTTTTTTTTTTTTTTTTTTTTTTGAGACACAGTCTTGCTCTGTTGCCCAAGCTGGAGTGTGGTGGCGTGATCTCAGCTCACTGCAACCTCCGCCTCCAGGGCTTAAGTGATTCTTGTGCCTCAGCCTCCTGAGGAGCTGGGGCTACAGGCACACGCCACCACATCCAGCTAATTTTTGTATTTTTAGTAGACACGGGGTTTCACCATGTTGGCCAGGCCAATCTGGAACTTCTGACCACAAATGATCCTCCTGCCTCAGCCTCCCAAAGTGCTGGGATTACAGGCGTGAGCCACTGCACCCAGCCCAATAGGGAAATTTCTCTAAGACATCCTGTTAACTGGAAAAAACCAAAATGCAGAACACTGAATATTAATGAGTATGATGAATGTTTTACACTGTATTTGTATAAAATAGAGGCGGAAAGATGTATGTGTACGGGTGTATATATGTGTGTGCATATATATGTATATACATAAAATACCTCTGGAAAAATATTTAAGAAACTGATAACCCTGGTTGCCTCTGGGGAGGGGGACTAGGTGGCTCCAGGATGGGGCAGAAGGAAGGAGACTTTTCACTGAGTTCTCCTTGAGACCTTTTGAAATTTGGGCCATGAGAACTGTTACCTCGTCAACAAGAACTACACCGTACGAAGGAAAGCATACAGACGTGCTCTGTGGGAAGCAATTAGAAGTAGGATAGGTTACTTCTCCCACTTTGCAGAGGCCAGGACCTGGGGTCGGGATGCCTGGTGTGGCCTCATGCAGACTCTCTGGGCAGGTACCACAGCATGACGCGGCAGCTGCTCCGCAAGGCTGATGGGGTAGTGCTCATGTACGACATCACCTCCCAGGAGAGCTTTGGCCACGTGCGCTACTGGCTAGACTGTCTCCAGGTGAGCAGATGGCTGCTGGGGTTGGCCCCAGTCCCTCCAGTCAAGAGGGACCTTATATCCTGCCACTCCCTCTTTTCTCCTAGGATTACAAACGACATGACAGACATATGGGTGACACCACCCACTGAGGGCACGTGGTTGGATGAGCTGGGAATGCAGTAGTACAAAGAAACGACAACCACATAGTATAGCCTTCAAACAAAACTACTTCCTTTATCCTCTGAACATTCTCTTCCTACATATGGCAGCTCTGTTTATAATGTCTTCTTCTTACACTTGAGGCTAATGTAGTTCTAGTGCCATGCCACGTGATAATTCCTCTGTTCACACATCTCTAGTTTTTCCCCTGCATACTTCCTCAAAGCATATATACTGAAATTCTGCAGTGTGTACTAGCACAGCAGAGGGGTATGAAGTTAGCCATGTTGTCTTCTCTCTGGAAGTTTCTAGTTTAGCAAAAGAAGCGGGATAAGGTAATGTGTGAAGAGGAGAGCTGAGCACTGGGGTCTGACAGGACCTAGATTTGAATCCCACCCACCCCAACTCTGTGACTTTGGACAGTTGAATTGAGCTCTCTGAACTTCAATTTCCTGACTTCTTTCATAGGGGAGCTGTGAGGATTAACTGATATAATTGATTTCAGCATAGCACCTGGTGTATAACAATCACTCATTAATCAGAAACTATTATTATTATTCATGAAACAATTGGGAAAATGTATAATCAAGTGCTGGACTGTTCAACACAGGCAGGAAGCGAGGGCATGGGCAGGAACAATCCAGGAAGGCTTCCTGGGGGAGGTATTCTTAAGGTTGGCCTTGGAAAACAGGTGAGATGTTTATCAGCAGAAAGGAAGGATGGGGGAAAGGGTCCAGGTGAGAAGGATATGGAGTGGATGTGGCCTGAGAGTGGGAACATGGGGGACACACTTCAGCTTCTAGGAGGGCAAATGTGCCAGGAGCCTGGCACACAGTGGTTGTGGCTGAGAGAACATGTTCTGTGTGCAGGACGCAGGGTCGGATGGGGTGGTCATCCTTCTCCTGGGAAACAAGATGGACTGTGAGGAAGAACGGCAAGTGTCCACAGAAGCTGGGCAGCAACTGGCTCGGGTAAGCACTGGGGCATCAGCCCGTCTCTGCGTGTGGACCGGGCAGACGCCTCCCTGGCGGGTAGTGGATAGGCGTCATTTGACCTGGGCAGCCGAGAAGAACCCATGGCCCATTCCTGCCCCTGCCCCAACCAAAGGCCTGCTCAGAGCGAACAGCAGCCTGGCCGCCTCTGCCTCCCACACAGCCCCGGCCTCTGGAGATGTGCTTTAAGACCAAACCCGAGGCTGGAGTGGCGGGGGTGATACTGAACCTCATTGTTGAATTAGCACATTCCCACACCACGTCCCCACCTACATAAGAAAGAGCTTCGGAGTAAAAAGGTTTTAAAAGCTTTGCTTAAAATTCCCAATCAAATTTTAATTTTATCTCTGGTCTCTAATTAACGTGCTGCCTTCTAAGTTCTCCTATTTTAAGACTCAAATTCTCCCTTGGGATGATTACATCAAAAGCTCCACTGCCAGACAGTGAATACTATTTATTCATGAATAGCATTTAACCACATTCCAGAAAATCTGGAGAGAATAAAAATAGAGGGGAAAATCACTCCTCGCCCCACCTCTCACGCAACCCCTCTTGGCGTTTTCATACCGTATTTTCTTCCTGTTTCTCTTCCTACTTCCCATAAGTCGTGAGGTCATCATTGTGGCTCCTGCCTGAAAGGAATTTTTTTCTTTTTCTTTTTTCTTTTTTCTTTTTTTTTTTTTTTTTGAGCTGGAATCTTGCTCTGTCGCCCAGGCTGGAGTGCAGTGGCATGATCTCGGCTCACTGCAACCTCCGACTCCCAGGTTCAAGCGATTCTCCCACCTTAGCCTCCTTAGTAGCTGGGACTACAGAAGAGCGCCCCCAAGCCCAGCTAATTTTTGTATATTTAGTAGAGACAGGGTTTTGCCATGTTGGCCAGGCTGATCTGGAACTCCTGACCTCAAGTGATCTGCCTGCCTCAGCCTCCCAAAGTGCTGGGATTACAGGCGTGAGCCACTGTGCTCGGCCTTTTTCTTAAAAGTAGTAACTCAACCCTTTGACATAGTAATTTATCCTCTAGCAATTTATCCTAAGGGAAGACTCAGAAGTAATAATCCCTAAAGGAACACCTAATGGATACCCATGTATAACGTACAATCGCACATGTTTATATGAGGGCTTTCAAATATTATTTATAAGAACAAACATTTGGCAGCAATTGGTGGTTAAATTGTGGATGTTCATACGAAAGGTATTTGCCATTAAGAATCCCGTCTTGGAAAAATATTTAAGGTTGTGGGGAAAATGCTTACAATATAATAGAAAATCATATAAGCAGCTACAAATCTAGATATAGGTTAGGTTGAAACATATGAAATTGCTGATATTTGACTGGGGCATCCCAAAAATAGCAATTTCATCTGGTTTAATCTAACTGTACAGGACATTTAGCCCCCGCCCCATAAAAGGGTTATATAAAACAGAATGGCAATATCTACCCCAACGCTAACAGCAGTGGTTTAGATATTGAGCGTGTACTTTCTTATACTGTATCTTCCAATATTCTCCCAATGAAATATTTTTGAAATTAAAAAACATAACTAACATTTATAAAGTGTCTCCAGAGACCTTTCTCCAAGTTGGGATGCAGGCTTCCCACGCTACTCCGAAGGCTGTGAAGTGTCGTTTCAGTGCATTCTTTGACACCTTGGCCAGCCGGGGTGAAGGGACAGTGGGCAAAGGGCTTCAGCCAGGGATGGTGGCCCACGCTGAGATGGGGCTGTCCTGCTCGCCACTGAGGTCGGCTTAGGGATGCGTTGGGACTCTGATGGCCAGGACTTTAGCGGTGGGGTATGGCCTGGCCTTGCAGTTGTCTCTCCCAAGGCACATATGCCCCTCCTTGTCTGGCCTGCAGGAACTGGGGGTCTCTTTTGGGGAGTGCAGTGCCGCCTTGGGTCACAACATCCTGGAGCCTGTGGTAAACCTGGCCAGGTAAGTGCTGCCCACCCCCCACCCGCCCCATGCCGCGCCCCACCCCCACCCCCCACCGCCCCACCGAATCCTCTGGGACAGCTCCAGCCCCATTCTTGACTCCCAGTGGGACTGAAAGGCCCATTCTGAGGAAATGGGTCAGGGAAGCACCTAGTTAAAGACCTTGGCTCACCAGTCTGAGCGGGGAGAGAGAGCCCTGCACTGAGTCTCCTGATTCCAGCTCTGCCATTCCCTTTCGCTGAATCACTCCCCACAGGCACTTAGGCTCTCGGAGCCTCAGTTTTTTCATTTGCAAAGAGGGCTGAGAAAAGGAGTGTCTTTCTTCTGCTCCCAAACTTCTAGTAGCTTCCATGGATTTAAAATGAAATTCAAATGCTTTGCAACGGCCTGCAGCATCTCTAGTGCCATCTCCCGTACCCCTGCACACACACACACACATTCACTCACACCCACACAGACTCTAATTCTCTCACACATACACTCACACTCACACACACACACTCACTAAGTTCCAGCCACTCAGAGACTCCCTCCCTGATCACCCACCTCCCACCACTATTTTGGATCCCAGCCCCTGTTTGTGTCCTTCATGGCCCTTCCTGACACGACACATATTAATGGTATATGCATTTATCTGTTTTCTTGTTGTCCAGGAAGGCAGGGCCATGTCTGTTCTGTTCAGTCCCTCTCCCCATGCCTGGGACCCAGGTGCTCCAAAAACGAATACAGTGAGTGAGGGATGAGGGGAGCTAGATCAGATGGGCACCGTCTGGCATGCAGTAAATACATCATGAAGAAAGGGAGGGACTTCTTTTGCTTCCCCAGTCCCCAAGCTCTCTCTTGGCACTGAGCCATAGCCCTCTGCCCGGGATGCACCTCCCCCATCCTTTCTGCTGGCAAACCTTGTCCATGGCTCAGTTTTCAGTTCAGTCACCATCTCCTTCCTCCCCAGATCCCTCCAGGACCTGGTGTGAAGTCCCTGCATGCCTCCCCATCATTCCTGGGCTGCAGTCACCCCTTTTCCTGTCTGTCTCTCTCACTACTCAAGGGAGGGAAGAGTGGTTTCTCTGTCGTGGTCAGAGTCCTGCACAGTGCCTGGCACATAGTAGGCCAGAAAGAGAAGGTCAGAGTCTCAGGGACTCAATTCTTCTGGTCTCATGTGGAAAGCAGGGCAGAGGCAGAGCTGGTGTGGGGGTTGCGGGCGCAGCCTCCCAGCCCCCGGCTGCACCCATGGGCCCATCTATGCCGCCCCTAGGAGGTGAGAGAGAGGACTGATGCTCGGCATTGTCACATAGGTCACTGAGGATGCAAGAAGAAGGCCTGAAGGGCTCGCTGGTGGAGGTGACCCCCAAGAAGCAGCCCAAGAAATTCGGTTGTTGCTCCTGACCACTTGTCCTGTCCCGGGTAGGATGGACGCCCGCATGGTTTCCTGTCCCTCAGCTCCTGTTCTTCGTTCCTGGACAGCAACGAAACAGAGGACCAGCTTGGAGGTTCAGGAAAACCCTTCTCAAATCAGGACTCGGATCCCAAAGCAGGGCTGCATCACCTCTGCCTTTCAAACTCCAAAGGAGGGCTTTGTTGAGTGAACAAGACTTGGGGGGCAGGAGTACGGCAAAACTCTCCAAAGAAAGAAAAAGTCTGGAAAAACAACGTAAGGAAAATACACCAAAATATTGGCCACACATCTGTGGGTGATAAAATTATAGCGAGAATGTGTGTGGGGGGGTGTTACTTTCGATTTTACACATATTTGTATTTTCAGATTTTCAACAATAACGATATTCATTACATAATCAGAAAAAAAGAGATGAGGAGGAGGAGAGAAACTTTCCAAGGAGCTCCCTTGGGTGCTGCTGGCTCCTAATTGGTGTAACCTGTTAATCACCGCTCAGTGTTAGAGCGGTCCCTCTGTGCTCTGCCTGGCAGGGCGCTGTTGGCCTGGTCTCCCTCGCTATTTCTATTTACAAGGATGGGCTTTCTTCGGTTCCTGGGAAGAGTGATGATCCGAAGGCCTCTGATATGCCCTGATGCCCTCCTGTCTTGCAGAGCCCCGACCTCACTCCCTTTCCCCATGATACGAAACACACCTCACAGGGGTCACATTCGAGGGTCCCATCCCCTGCTCCAATGCCACGGTGTCCCCAAGCACAGGGCTTCGGCCTGAGTTGTCAGTCTCTGGATGTATTTGAAGGGCAACTAGGGTGTGGCTGGGGGTCCAAACAGCTGGGGAGCCTAGACTCAGAATCATTCACACACTCTTCTTTGGAGCTTTTGCAGAAGTTTCCGGAATTCCACAATATTCACCTCCTGAATGGCGGCTGCACCTTATCGGCCAGGGCTGGGGTTTCCGGTGCCCTCGGAGAGCTTGCTTTAGAGTCTTAGAGAGACTGCCATGGTCTGTGTTTGTGTGTCTGTCACATCTTACCATCATCACAAATTGAATAGACAACATGTGCCAGGCACTGAGTTTGTTTGATTGTTTTTTGAGACAGGGTCTCTTTCTGTTGCCCAGGCTGGAGTGCATTGGCGTGATCGCCACTCTCTGCAGCCTCAACTGTCTGGGCTCAAGTAATTCTCCTACCTCAGCCTCCCAAGTAGCTGGAACCACAGGCACGTGCCACCACACCTTGCTAATTTTTTAGTTATTTGCAAAGACAAGGTCTTGCTATGTTGCTTAGGCTGGTCTCAAACTCCTGGGCTCAAGTGATCCTCCCAATGTGCTGGGATGACAGGCGTGAGCCACCGCCCCCAGCCTGAGTTTGGTATTTTGTAATCCTTCAGGTACTGGGGAATTTCCTGGCTGAATCAATGGAAACCCCATAGAGGGACAAGCAAAGACAGTTCAAGGAACAGAGTTAGAGAGAGAATGAAGGAGAAAGAGGGAACAACAGAGGCCTGTTGAATCACACAGTCTTAGACCCTGGCCCCAACCCCTCTTCTCAGTTCTGAAAGGAACGTCTCAGCAGCAGTGAGCCTTCCCTCACTAGAGGCACACAAGCAGAAGCTAGGTAATACTTGGCAAAAGGTGAGGTAGAGAAGATCCCAGCATCGGAATCCACCAAAGTTGGATTAGATTCCCTTAACGGACCCCATTCAACCTCCAGACTCCAAGTGGATGATTCCCACGGTCCAGCTGATACTTTTTTTCTTTTTTTCTTTTTTTTTTTTTTGAGACGGAGTCTCACACTGTCGCCAGGCTGGAGTGCAGTGGTGCAATCTTGGCTCACTGCAACCTCTGCCTCCTGGGTTCACGCCCTTCTCCTGCCTCAGCCTCCCGAGTAGCTGGGACTACAGGCACCCGCCACCATGCCCGGCTAATTTTTTGTGTTTTTAGTAGAGACGGGGTTTCACCATGTTGGCTAGGATGGTCTCGATCTCCTGACCTCATGAACTGCACACCTCAGCCTCCCAAAGTGCTGGGATTACAGGCGTGAGCCACCGCGCCCGGCCCTCTAGCTGATTCTTTTACTGGGCGCTTCACTGATCCTTTTTTACCCCAATGTCTTCTCCCATCTCAGGTCCCCTCCCACGGCCCACAAGCCTACCCCTGAACTGAGCAGTTTCTAGACTGTGGTGTGCTCAGAGAGAGAGGGGTGTGGTCTGGAGTGAGTGATGCTGGCCCTGGGTGAGGATGGGAGACAGGTCCTGTAGTTGCTAATGGCTCTTTCTCTGGGGCCCAGGGACCTGGCAGGCACCAACATCTCTGTCCTGTGGGCCAGGGAGTTAATGAGGCAGATAGGCAGGGTGTGATTCCTGGGAGAGGCAGTAGAGCAGACATAGCCCCTGTCGTTTGGGGGCCTGGTCCAGGAGCGGCCCCCAGGCCTCCCCATTTCATCTCAGCTCTACTCTGGCCTCAGACAACTCAGATTCCCAGGAGGTGGAGTTCTGGGAGAAACTGCACACTGCCCAGAACCCTGTTTTGGCTTTCTTGGGCCAGATCCACCTGCTGGGCAGGGCACAACTGTGCAAGGACCACCAGCCTTTCCTACTGTCAAAGGGCTCACAAACTAGAGAACAGGACCCAGAAACCTCAGAGTAGCATACAGCAGGCAACGACAGCAGCAGGAGAAACTTGAGGTAGACTTCAGAGTGAACTTCCAGGCAAGTGGTGAGTTCTTGGGGCATGTCAGCCAAGGGGGCTCTGGCTTAGGCTTAGCCAGAGTCTGATTAAGAAAAGGAGGGTGGGACTGGGCTGATGGGACTCAGGCTGCTGAGTGAGAAGGGAGGGCAGGGGGAGAGAAGGAAGGCTGGGCAGGAGCTCTAAGAGAAGAGGGCTTTTTGGAACTGAGGGGGAGCAGGGGCAGAATGACATCCCTCCTTTACCCAGTGCCTACCGCATGCCAGGCACTGTTCTGAGCACTTAGCTCTTGTTACTTCATTTAGCCCTCACACCATCAGGCGTTCCCCAATCTTACAGAAGAGGAGAGTACTGCATAGGGAGGCTGAGTAACTTCTCCATAGTCACGTAGCAAGTAAGTGCTGGAAACGGTGTTAAACCCAAATGCCGGTACCCACAGACTTAGCCCTGAAGTTATGCAACTGCTTACGGGAAAATGTGGATGCTTCCGGGAAGCAGGGGCCAGGTCCCTGAAGCCTCGTATTGCTCCCTGCCAATTCCTCTCCAGTAATAGTCCATGTCATTGGTGGGTGTGGACCAGGAAAAAGTGACAAAAAGGCAGTGACAAATGCCAGGAAAGTGGCTGGAGGACAGCCTTCATCCAGGACAGGTCCTTCATTTCCCCTCCTCCTGCAGTCCCGGGAGCCGGTGGGGCCTGGGAGGGTGGTCGACATCAGAATTCACAGAGGCCCCCTCTCCAGTCCCTCCTCAGCTGCCCTCAGGCACGTTGCTGCCCTGGGGCCCCAGAGACCAAGCTAAGTCCCCCAGGCTGGGGCTCTGCAGGAGGGACTCAGAGACTCCTTCAAACCTGGCTTTGAGCCTGCAGGAGAAGGGTGTCTCCAGTCCCCACCCCAGTGTGGGAGAAAAGGGGAGGGCAACTCCAATGAGGACTCCTCTGCTGTGTCTTGTTTGCTGCTGGATTCCCGGAACCTGGTCCAGAGCAAATGCTCAGGAAATATGTACTGAATTAGCAGGCAAGCCTCTCTCCAGCTAAAGCTCCCGGGCCCTGGCCTGGCCTGCAGGGCGGCCAGTGGTGACGTCAGCCACTAGGCTGACTCTAGTATGTCTACACTCCATCTTCTAGCCAGAGTCCTCCCAGTCGGGGGCTCCCCCTGCCCTTAACATGTGGGACACAGTTGGGGTGAGGAGAAAGGTCTGACCGCTGGGCGCAGACTCCCCCATCCTGCCAGGGGCCTGCACAGCATAACCTAGAGGGCGGTGATTCCCAAGCTGATCTGCCCTTCGAATTATTTGGGATCTTTCAAAAATGCCAAAGCCCAGACCAACTATGTCATGTCTCTGGGGGTGGGACCCAGGTTTCTGTATTTGTGAAATTCCCCAGGTGGTCCCAATGTGCAGAGATGCTTGGGAACCACTGGGAGGGGCTTCACACCTTCTCAAAGCCCTTTCAGACCCACTTTCCCATTTGAACCTCAGATTAAACCTGCTTGTTTCACAGGGCAGGGTTTTGTCAAAAAATAGATACATGTGTGTATGTACGTATGCACATATGTATTTATCAGATTATGAAAGCAATGTGTACTCCTTGCAGAAATTTTAGAAGTAAATTTTAAAGAAGAAAATGAAAATTATCCTAGTCTTATCACTTATGACAGTTACTATCGACATCTGTTTTATTTCTTTTATTTCCTTGCTTTCTTACAGCTGAGGAAACTGAGGTAGATAAACATTAAGTAACTCTCCCAGGGGCCAGGGGGAGAGGCTTAGGCCTGTAATCCCAGCACTTTAGGAGGCTGAGGCATGAGAATCACTTGAACCCAGGAGGTGGAGTTTGCAGTGAGTCAAGATCTCGCTCCAGCCTGGGTGATAGAGTGAGACTCTGTTTCTAAATAAATAAATAAATAACTCCCGGGGTACTGGAGCTAGCAAGTAGCGGAGGCAGGATTTGAACCCAGGGCACTGATGGAGTCCATCCCATGGGGTTGTCATGAGGTCTGCAGGGGCTAATGTGTGCCAAGGACAGGCATGCATCTGGGCCCACTACATGTAGGGGTCTGTGAGAAAAGGAGGCTCAGCAGGAACGGGGAAGGCGGCCTTTGGGGCTGACTGGTTTCTACTTTGTCCTTGTGTGTCTGAAACAGGAGAATGGAGCCCAATGCCACGTTTGACACGCAGCTCACGGCCACACCTGAGTGACTGCTCCGACTCATCTTTGCCGGGGTCTGTGGCCTTGTCCTGCTGGTGGGGCTGTAGGCTAATGGGCTCATGCTGCTAGTAGTGGGCTGGGACCTGGGCGCCCCCCACCCGCTCCACACCCTGACCCGAAACCTCATGGTGAACATCACGCTATCTGACCTGCTCTTCGTGGCCTGCGTGGTGCCTGTGCTGCTGCTGAGTTTCCTGCAGCACGACTGGTGGCTGGGCCTTGCCATCTGCACCATTAGCCACCATGTTCTGCACCTTCTATAGCATGGTGGCCACGGCTCTCCTGCACCACGTGGCTGTGGCCCTGCCTGGCCTGGACTTCCCAGCCGGCTGGGGCAGCTGCTTGCTGCTCTGTGGGGCCACGTGCGCCCTGGGCCTTACCGCATCCCTGCCCCACTGGCTGTTCCAGAGGGTGGCAGTGGAGGAGGAGACAGTGGGGGGTCCCGAGACCCAGGCCTGCCTCTTGCTCCTGAACCCTGCTGGGACCTCCTGCTACTTCAGCCTGCTGGGAGCCCTGGCCTTCCTGCCATGCATGCTGGGGCTGGGCTGCTCTTTCAGCCACATGGGCTGGCTCCTGTGGACACAGCCCCGAGGTCCCATGGGAGAGAGCATCCAGGAGCATCAAGAGAACACAGGGCTCATCCTTGTGGTGCTGGTGGTTTCTGTGCTGATGTGGGGGCCCTGCTCCGTGCTGGGCTACGTGGCAGCCATGGGCCACCTGCCTGCCACACCAGCTGCTTTTGTAGCCTCCAGTCTCTGCACCATCCTGGCCTATTCCAATTGCGCTGTCAGCCCTATCCTCTGCTTCTACCTCTCCCGCCCCTTCCGGCAGGACTCAGGGACCTCTTCTGCAGGCTGATGACGGCCAGGCATCCCGGAGATGTGGAAGTGGCAGCCACAGTGATGGTGACTGTCCAGCCTGGCCATGACAGGGCCCCAGGAGGCCTGTGGGGCCTGGCAGGGGTCTAAGAGTATAGGCTGATGGATGGGCTGAGACTCAAAGGAGATGGGAAGACCCTTAGAGACCTGACAGCCCACCCCCTCTATTTTACCAGTGGAGAGACTGAGACTCAGAGGGCAGAGGGCCCAACCAAGGTCACAAGGCAACTAAATGGCTCAGTGAGAGCTCACATCTCTAGGTAACCAGGTGGATCCTCCCACTCCACCTTCAGGCTCAGATACCTGTAGGCTCCACTGCTCTCTAATTGTGTGATCTTGAGCCTCTGTGTCTCGGTGTTCTCATCTGGAAAATGGGATGACGATAGTACATACCTTCTTCACAGGGTTGTTATGAAGATGAATTTAAACACATGTAAAGTGCTTAGAAAGATGCTTAGTAAGTGCATATGTGTGCTGGTCATGGCTACTATTACTATTTTATTTGTATTAATTCAGGGGCATTTGAGGTGAGTGGACAAGAGGAAGGCAGAGGGGCTTCCAAAGGCAGAGAAGTAGGTGGAGAATGATCTGGGGGGTAACAGCCTACGGTCCTTAATCCTGAAGGCTAGGATATTAAGTAGGGGGAGCAGAGGACCAGCCACAGCCTGGGCAGTGAGCTCAGAGGCGGGACAGCCTTTCCTCTCTCTGCCCACCCCTCCAGCTCTGTTCCACACACCCCTCAGTCCAATAGCGGGACAAAAATCCAGTCAACCATGCAGCCATGAGTCTGGGACTGGGAATGTCTGAAGCCCTCCTTTCTTCCCTGTGGCTTCTCTTCCTGAAGCACCTGGGGCAGGGATCCCTTTCAGAGCCCTTTTCTTCTCTCCAGAGCCCAATTTGAGGTCCCCATCTTTCCCACCCTCGGTGCCCTCCCTCTGGCCTGCTCAGGGCAGGCCTCAGTCTTCTGTGTTGGCCTGGAAACCCGGGAGATTGTCTCTACTGAAATTCCCAAGACAGCACGTTCTGCTTGGTGACGGTGTTACCAGCGAAACACACACACACACACACACACACACACACACACACAGACTCTGTGATACAAAGCTTGAGAAACGTTGGGTTGAACCAGATCAAACTGGTCCCTTTGCTGTAGGACTTAACAGAGCCTTGAATACCCAAAAGGCCACTGAGACTCTCGAGAGGGAAGCACAGCAGGCAGGTTCCCAAGCTCCACACCTTGGAAAAGAATCCACGAGATGCTACGGTGTCGGGCACAGCAAAGATGCTCTTGGCATCCCGTCCCGCCCCAGCAGTGGCTCTGCACCTCAGTCCCTCTGCCAGGCAAGCACCCTCTCCTGACGCTTTCCCATGGCCCCTGTGGTGAGGTGACATGAGCTGCTGGTTATGGGAACTTCCCTCCTTCCAAGCTGTGACCCCACCCTGTTCCCACTCAAAGCGTATCAGAATGTAAGTCACAGGGGCATGTAATTATAGGGACAACCGTGAATCAGCACCCATTTACTATAAAATCATAAGAAGTAAACAAGTCCCAAACTTTGGTATAATTAGTTCCAAATTTCTTGTGATGTTTAGGGTGGGAATGGCTGCCTGGAGGGCTAATCTGGGAACAAACTTGCCCAGAGAAGGGAGAAATCCCCTTTTGCTATGATCCCTGGTCCCTCATGGCCACAGGGATTTACATGTGAAGAAGAACAAGAGGAAAACAGTGTTTCTTGGGCACCTAAAATGCAGTGGGTCCTGGGTGCATGTCACATACGTCACATGCAACCTTATGTACTCGTCACTCTGGCCACGCGATGACCCTACAAGGGTGGGGGTGGTGGTGATGACCCCACTGCACAGGGGACGCCAGACTCCTCATGGCACAGTGACTCTGGTGCCCATAGATTACCCAGCACCTGATGGCTTGGCCTCAGTACGCCATGGTTGTAGGATTTCCTCGCTCACTGCCTGAGAGCAGGGCACCCCTGAGGGTGCAATTCTGTGTGTGCATCTCCAGCATGGTCTCCAATGCCTGAGTGGGGTCTGGCACTCATGTTTGGTAAATACTTGTTGAGAGATGAGTGAATGAGTGATCAAATGCAATAAAGCAATCCATTTATTTTAGAGGAAATTCTGATGATGTTACTCACTTCTCTCACCTCCTTAATGGCTTCCCATTTCACTCAGTAAATGCCAAAGGCCTCATCATGGCCTACATGGCCCACGCATTCTGGGTTCTTCACCTCTCCAACCCCATCTCTAGCACTTTCCCTTCCTGCACTCAGCTCCAGCCACACCTGCCTCGCTCTCCTGCAAACGCACCAAGGATGCTCCTACCACAGGGCCTTTGTACCTGCTGGTCCCTCTACTTAGAGCCCCTTTCCCCCAGATATCAGCGTGGCTCCCTGTCTCACTTCCTGGGGGTTCGCCTCAACCATGACCTCCTCTGAGAGGCCCTCTCCAACCACCTCATGGAACACATCACCCTCCTCCCTCATGTGTCTTTAGAATTCTTGCCACCACCTGAAATGATGTTACTAGCCTATTTGTTGATGTGTTTGCTATGTCTCTCCCATACTAACTGTGTGTGTGTTGTAAGCTCTGTGCGGGGACAGGGCCTGTGCTTTGTTCATGGCTGCATCCTCCATGCCTAGCACAGAGCGTGGCACGTGGCCTTTGCTTGTAAATCCTACTGAACCAAGCAATTGAAGGAGCCACAGAGGAGAAGGTGGACCCTGTCAAACAGCAACGTCAGTGCTATTTTTCAGAGAAGAAAGAAAAACATCATGCTTTACTAAAAGAACCAAATTTACTTCAGTTTAAGGCAAATTCCGCACAGAGACTGTCTCAGAGACGGGCACAGAACCAGACACCGTAGAAACACCACCACCATGCATGACGGGGAAGCAGAGGCAGGCAGAAGACGGGGGCCTGGCCTGCACCAGGCACGGAGAGGTCAGTGGGCTGAGGAGCTCCATGCGGCAACAGGGACTGGCATGCATGACCTGCTCCCCGAGTGGGCAAAGGCGGCTGGGTGGGCCGAGGAGGGAGATCCCCTTCTTCCCCACCTTTCCCACAGCAGGGGCAGCGCTCAGGCTCAGATGCCAGAGCCCAAGGCTGAAGGACTAGGGTGTGTTTGGGGTGATGGGATGGAACAGGGTGACACAAAAGCCAAGGCGGCCTCGGGTAGGGTCACATCAGTTAGGAGTAGGATGTGGGGGAGCTGGGCATGGGATGAATGACCCTCAGGATGTCAGATCTAAAGGAAAACCTGGGGCCATCTGGTCAACCCTCTTGTCATACAGACATGGACACTGAGGCCCAAAAGGTAGAAGGGCCTTGCTTGGGTTCCCACATTAGGCAGTGGGGGGAGGCAGGGCTCAAACCCAGGGCTCCTGTCTCCTAGCCTCATGGGATACAGGGCAAAGAGCAGGGGCAGTGTGGGAGCATGGGGCTGAGCCACTCCTTACTCAGGCCTCCAGGTGGGCAGAGGCGTGGGCATCGAGGGCCCTGGGAAGCCTCTGGAGGGAGGAGGGGATTCCTGAAACCAGGAGTCAACCGTGGAAGTGCCTGTGGGCCCACACCAGGGAGAGGCCTCCACAGGCTGTGTGTCTAGAACTTGCATCGTACTGAGCTCAAGAGGCACCAGAAAGGGCTCTGTGCTGGGCAGCCTCCACTTCAGGCCCATCACATGGCTGACGGTCCATGATGACAGCACCCCGTGGGTCCCCGGGGCTCCCAATGCATCCAGTGTCCCTGGGAGGGGCACATGTTCAGGCCTTCCTGCAAACCCATCAGCTTCATGGGGTTCACTGGAAATTGGGCACAGGATAGACCACAGGGCGGGGGTCAGTGATAGTAGACACCATGGGTGGATGGGACGGAGATGGGGGGCTGGAGGAGGCCGAGCCCAGGCTTCAGGGTGACAGGGAAGCAAATAGGATTGCCGGGGGTGGGCGACAGGGACCCCAGTCACCCCTATTGTTTACACCTTCCTGACTGGGCTAGAGCCAGGTACTGGTGAAGAAGAGAAGGGCTAGGTCCCTGTGTACCCCGCTGTCACCTGTGTGCCCCTAACTCCCTGGGTCTGGGCAATAAGTGAGGCCAAGAAATTGAGGAGGGGGTCTTCAGAAGTCCCACCCCTTGGCAGCCTCCCAGGCACACAGATATCCCAAAGGCCGGGAAGGCCAACTTCGGGGAGTCTGGGACCCCGGCCTCCTGTTCACCTGGCCTCTCCCAGGCCCCAGCCACCTGCCTGCTGAGACCAGGTTCAGATGTGTGTGTGCAGGGGGGACGCAGGGGGCGTGCGGGCTGGGGACTGCGAGGGCGAGTGGGTTGGTGCTGCGGGTGGAGGACGTGGGCGAATGCCCTGTGCCTTCATGTAGGACACCAGTTGGTCAGGGATCTCTGCCAGCACGTCTCGGGCCAGGCGGGCCATGCTCAGCACGTGGTTGCCTGTGCGGTCCACGTAGTCCCGGAAGGGTACAAACTGGCAAACGGGAGGGCAGGGTCAGGCAGTGCCTCCTGTGGGACCCTGGTCCCCAAAATCTCCAGGCCTGGGGTTGCATCCCCACTCCCCTCCCAGCCTCTGCTTACTGGACTCAATCTCCCCATCTTTGTGAATGACCTGAGGGACTGTATCCCCCAACTCCCTGGGTTTGGGCAGTAAGTAACTACAGTCATAGTCACTATTCTTTCATTCACTCGACAAATACTGAGCCCTAGTCCACACCAGGACACACCATGGAACAAGATTTCTCCACCTCGGCACTAAGCACAGCACTCAGTAGGTGCTTCCGAAATACCAACTGAATCCCTGACTTCTGGGGCATGTGCCCTCCTGGGTCTCCCCCGACCTGTCCAGCAGAGCCCTCTCTCTCTCTGGCCTCTCTTCATTCCTTTTCTCTCTGGGGCTAATCTGGCCAATGCCTAATGCCAGGCTTCTTCCCAGAGGGTGCCCTCCATCCTGAGCGCCTCCTCCGGTTCACTCCTGCCTCCAGGCCTTGGCATGGGCTGGTCCCACCTCCCGGGTTGTCCTTGCTCTGGTTTCCAGCCCCCTGTGTTTGGTCTCCACCCCTGGGATACTGGGCCCCAATTTTTAAGACAAGGGGGTATGGAGGATGTCAGCTTTGTCTTCTGCATCTCCTAAGCACTAGGGCTTCCTCTGCAGGGGATGAGTGGGGGAAGTGCTTGCGGAGGGTGCATTCTTCCGCGTGACTGCATGGAAATTCCCTGAGGACAAAGATCTTTCTGCTCATTATATTTGCATCCTTCATGGAGATGCTTACATTGATTCAGTTAACCAAGCAATGCCCATTCTTGGAGAAGGCTGTAGCAACGCTAAAGACACTGCCTCGGCCTTCAAGGGGCAGAAAAAAAACAGAACGAGGCTGACCATAGAGGCCTGGGGGCTGAGGAAGGGCTGGCAGAGGGTTCTGGCCTCTGGCTGGGCACCCACAATGTTAGGAGTGTGTCCCAGGCATGACAGAGAGGGGCCCAGCCCGGAGCACAGCATGGCTGAGGAGGGACTCCTACTCCCTTTGGTGACGACTGGGGCACTTTGGGGCTCTCGGTGCCTCCCTCCCAGGCCCTTCCCCAGGGAAGCCCCCAAAGGGGGTGTGAGGTCCGCCTGGCTAGAGGGACTCTTGAATTTCCCGTGGGGCAGGCAAAGTCTGGGCTTCACCTGGACAATGTCGCGTTCAGCCAGCTTCCCCCGGGAGGAGATCCGCACGTCGTCACCATCCAGCTCCACCATGGCTGTAAGGGGAGCAGTGTCATGTGGGGGTGAGATTAATGGTGGACCCCTGGGCCTGGCAGGAGAGTGGACTTGTCCTTCCATCCCAGGCCAATCTGGGGCTGAGACCATTGGCCCATGCCCCATGTTAGAGACGAGGAAACTGAGGCTGGGACCAGTTTCACGGATCAGGTGAGCCTCTGACTTCGAGCCCAGTGCTTTGGCTCCCCACACTCCCCAGACTCCCAGGGCTGGAGGAGAAAGAAGTGACTTGGGGCCTCCTCCCCACAGCCTTGGGATGTGGGTGTGGGTGCACACCCAGATCTGACACACCCCTCCCTGCGCAAACAAACGCACCCCACACCCTGCACACTCACCCAGACACACACGCCCAGGCGGGAGCTCTTACTCTTTCGGGAGGGATCATTCCCAAGGGCCCGCAGCCTCTGGGGAAACATCTGAGGTGGGGACAGGGGTATGTGGCTAGGGAAGGAAAGGAGGGGAGGGCAGCAGCTGGACTCACCGTCAAACTCTGCCTGGCCCACGCCGACGATAATGATGGACATGGGGAGCTTGGCAGCCTGGGAGACAGCATGGGGGGCAGGGGAAGGTTGAACCCAATTGGGACCCGGTTAAAAGGAAGGAGAAATCAGGGGCAGGGACAGGAAAGGGTGGGCAGAAAAGAAATGGGAGAGTGAACATGGAGAGACAGAGGAACACAGAAAAGGGGGTATGGGGGTAGGGAGAGGGAGGGCACTCAGATAAAAAGCAAGGGAAACCAGGCTGTGGCCCGGAGGAGAGAGGGAGGGTGGTGGGGGGAATGGGTCATAGGTCTGCTTTGGTGAGTCACCCCTATCCCTTCTTACAGGGAGACCACTGGCTCAGAGAGCCATGTTCCTGGGCTTCCCCAACTCTGAGCCTCCCCTCCCACTCCCTTGACCTGGCCAGGTCGGCCTGGGGAAGGGGGAAGCAGTCCTAGAGATGGGTTAATGAGGGAGCCATCGGGGTCTGGAGGGAGTAGACAACCCACTGTGATTAAGAGGTGGGAACAGTGCTCAGCAGCCAGATCTCTCATGATCCGGGCACCCCTTCCACTCCCCAGAATCCACTATCTAGCACCGGACTCTGCAGCCAGAGGCCAGGAGGTTGACAAGGGCAGTGGGGCCCAGTGAGGGAGGGAAAGGAGAAGCCCCGCCCAAGTCACCTCCAAGCATCTCCCTAAAATCAAGGAGGTAGGCACACCCCCAGGGTTCCCCTAAGGGGGAGGAAGACACCCCTCAAACCGCCTCCCCACTGCACACTCCTAGCTTACATTGACAATGGCCTCCTTGGTCTGCGCCATGTCCGAGATGACCCCGTCTGTGATGATGAGCAGCACCGAGTACTGGGAGCCATCCTGCACAGCCGCTGCATTCCTGGGTGGGGCAGGCAGGGACTAAGGTCTGTCTGCCGGGCCTCTGGGCATGTTCCCCGCTAAACAAGGACCCTGAACACTTTGGAGGGTGACAGCTTTGGGGGAATCTCTTCAGGGTCAGGGCTCCCTGAAAGGCAAGTGTGTGGGAAGAGACACCCCCTCCCACCACCCAGAGGCAACCAGTATGGAAACGGAGGCCTTGTGAGTGCCTGGAGGTGGTGGCAGTGGCACTCACCTGGCCACGTGGGTGACCACGGGGGCGAAGTTGGTGGGGCCGTACAGCTGCACCGTGCGCAGGCTGCGGTGGTAGGCCTCCAGGATGCCATCGATGCCGCAGCACGAGGGATTCTCCTGGTTGCCATTCTAGGGGACAGAGGGCGGGGAGGCTGAGCCCAGGAAGGAAGGACGGGAGTGCGCAATGTGTGGGAACAGAGCCCAGGTGGGGAGGTCAGCAGGCCTGGGCTCCCCCAGCTCTTCTCTGGTGTGGGGTGGCGGGGCAGGGGAGGGAGCTACCAGGGCCCATCTTGAAGCAGCACGTGCTTCAGGTGAGCTGGGTCCAGCTCCCTGTACCTGTCCTTACCCAGCTCCCTGTACCTGTCCTTACCCAGCTCCCTGTACCTGTTCAGAGACGCCCCAAGATCCCTGGCTGCCTCCCTCAGGGAACCTTGGGTAAACCCACTCTGCCCAAGTGGGTCTGAGCAACTCAGGAAGGAGCTGTGGCTGATCTGTCCACACGCATACTGGGCCCAGCACAGCACCCTGCACCCCCAGGCATGGGAGGGATGTCTGCTGTGCCTGAGTGTCCCCAGCTCATGGGAGCCAGGGAAAGGGGTGGCCTGTGCCGTCATCTCCACAGGGCCCAGGCCGCCCAGATGATGCCACGCTCCACATCACCCCAGGGATCCACCTCATCCCATCTCAGCACTGACTCAGGGATACCCAACCCACACCACCTTGTCCGCTTTGCTGGGGCCCTGAGGGATGGGTCAGCCACAGCTCGCCTCCACCTCCGCCTGTGTCTTGTCAGGAACAAGGAGGCCAGAGCCAGCTGTGGGCAGGCAGCTTCAGATGTGGAGGGGCAGCATCTGTGATCAGGGAAGGGGGTGGGTTTCTGGAGCCCCCTATACACAGCAGGCCGTCTACCCCCACTGAGGCTGAGCCTTAAGTCCCTGGGCTCAGAGGAAGGGAAATGTCCCCCCACCCCCAGCTTGTCACCACACCCCCAGCCTGGTCAGTCCTCTCTCCCACCAGCGGGACCTCCTACCAGCGGGAACTCATGGGACACCCTGCCATCGGGGGGCAGCTTGGCCCCGAAGCCCAGGGCAGGGAACATCTTGTCGCTGTCGTAGTGCTGGATGATCTCTCCGACGGCGGTCAGCGCCAGCGCGTAGGCGTTCAGCTGGTAGGGACTCATGTAGTGCAGGGATGTGGACTGTGAGGGGTTCCCTGTAATACAGGACATGGGAACCTTTGACCATCTGGACCCACCAAGCCACCCTGGGTTCAGAATGAAGAAGGGGGTGTCCAAGGGCACCCCTAACTTTTATTAATCCTTGACTCCTCTCTTTCTCTCATATCCTATATTAAATCCTTCAGCAAAACAGGTCCGGAATCCCTCCTTATTCTCTCCTCCTCCCCATACCACCACCCTCTTGCTTATAGGATGCATCAGTTTCCTAACTGATCTCCCCGCTTCCTTCTGCCCTTGTGCCTCCAGCCCACACCCAGCACGGCAGTGACTGAGCCTACCCGCCTCAGAGAGATCATGCCTCTCCTCTGCCCAAAACGCTCAACGCTTCCACCTCCCGCAAAATGAAACCCAAAGTCCTCACGAGAACCCGCAAGGCACACATGAGCTGGCCTCCAGGTCATCTCCTACCCTCCTCCCTGTCACTCACCAGTCCCAGCCTCACCAGCCCCTCGCCATTCCCACCTCAGGACCTTGGCAATGGCTGTTCCCTCTACCTGGGACACTTTTCCCCAGATGTCCACATGGCCTGCTCCTTGGCCTCTTCAGGTCTCTGCTCAAGTGTCACCTCCTCAGTGTGATCTTTTCCAAGCAGCCTATTAAAAATTACAGCCTCCCCCAATCCTTCCTATCCTTCTTCCTGGCTTGATTTCCCCCCGAGAACCCTCTTCACAACTAATATAGTCTGTATTTAACTTATTTGTTCATTGATGGAAGGGAGTACAGCACAGATTGCCAAGATACCAATCCTGTCTGCCTCCTACTAGCTATGTGATCTTGGGTAAGTTCCTTAACCTTAGCCTTAGTCTCTTCACCTGTACAATCACAGCAATAATAGTTCCTACTTCATAGGATTGATGTGAGTATTAAACAGGTGCTATCAATATTATGATAACTATCCTCAGTGTTATTATTACTAAGGCCCCTCCCGGCTCTGATTGCCCAGTGCTCTATGATGCTAGGACCTACAGCTATAAGAGGGGCTCCTGACACCTGTTGAGGACAAGACCTGGGCATTTTTCATTGGCGCAAAAATGAGCACTGAGCACCCCTAATAGAGTACAGAGTCCAAGGAAGGTTGTGATGTTTCTAATTATGTAAAGTTTGGCACTGTGATTGCTCCTAGTGACCCAGCCACAGGCTGACACTGGAGAAATTGGGAGGAGGGAAAGAAGCCAGGGCAGCCCCAGCCAGGTAAAGACTGGGATCCCTGGGCTGGATCCTGCCTCCTTGAACATCACAGAGCTCAGTCTTGGCTGTGGTTCTCCACTCCAGCCTGTGGGTTGGACTGCACAGAGGAGCTGGGATTTGATCCCGGGGGAAAACATCTCCAGGGCTCTCCATAGGCCCAGAGTACACACGATCCCATTCCCCCAGGGAGACTGGGTGTTCCTTAAGGACAAGGCTGTGGTTCAGAGCCCACATTTATGTCAGTGGTCCAACCTGGGGATACCTCTGCCATGTTGGTTGTATCTTTGGTCCTCCAGACCTAGGCACCTCCTCTTTGGTGAGGAAGAGGCCAGAGAGTATGAGGATCGTGGACCCAGCCAGGGCCAGACACCACAGCCCTTAAAAGTTCTCTCCTCCCACCCTGCTCTTCTGCCCATCCCCAACTCACCATTGGAGGCAGTGAAATCAATGGCCACAGTGAAGTTGATCTGGGTCCTAGAAGAGGGAGAACAGCAGGGGAGTCACCTGGAGGGAGGCAGGGTTGTAGGAGGGAAGACAGTACTAGACACTGGCTACCACCCTGGCTCTGCTGCTTGCCAGGTATGTGGCCTTGGTGAAGTCACTCATCTCTTTCTAGTTCTGAAGTGCTGAGATAGTAATGCCAGCTATGCCCCCCTAAAAGGGTTAATGAGCATCAGAAGAGTTAGGCAGCAGGAAAGCTCTTTGAAGATTATTGTGTTCTGTGTGGGCATGCGGCTATGATCACTTATTTCCTCCACAAACCCTGCCCCCTGGGCCCACTTGAGTAGGCTGGGTGAGGTTGGGTCTCATTGGATTGCTGGCTCAAATTTGGAGTGAGATTTGGGACAAAAACTCATTTGACAAAAAAGAGATTCAAATAGACATTATGCATCTCCTAGAGAAAGTATAGAATACCACCCATGAAGTTGTCTTACCAAAAAATTGAACCTGATTCTGATTGAGGCTCCAGAAATACAGGGGACAGAGGAACACATTAAATGACACCACAGGAGATGCAGCCAGCAAAATCCAGTCTTTGGGAAACTCTGTAGAAGCACTACCAGAGTCAGCAGCAGCACCATCTCCTGGGAATATGCTGGGCCTCTCAGACTCCATGTAGCTCTCCTGAATCTTTTTTTTGAAAAGAGGTCTTGCTCTGTCACCCAGGCTGAAACGCAGTGGCATGATCACAGCTCACTTCAGCCTCAACCTCCTGGACTCAAGCAGTTTTCCCACCTCAGCCTCCTCAGTAGCTGGGACCACAGGCACACACCGCCACACCTGGCTAACTTTTTTTTTCTTTTTGTAGACATGGGGTCTCATTATATTGGCCAGCCTGGTCTTGAACTCCTGGGCAAAAGCAATCCTCCTGTCTCAGCCTCCCAAAGTGCTGGGATTACAGGTGTGAGCCACCACATCTGGCTGAATATTAGATTCCCTTGGTGGGGTACAGGAATCTGTGTTAGCAAGCCATTCAGGTGCTTGGGGGGAATTAATAGATGAAAAGACAATTAAGAGATCAACCTACCAATCACAGCCTATGGTTCTTGCCTGGATTTCTGACTCAAACAAACCAATTTTAAAACTATAAGATAATTGGGGAGATATCTCACTAGACATTTAGTATTAAGGAATTGTTAATTTTTTAGGTGTGGTTATGTTATTGTGGTTATGTTTTATAAAGAGAGAGTCCTTATGTTTTAGGGAGACATCCTAAAGCATTTGGGGATAAAATATGATGGCTGGGATTTACTTCAAATAGGATATTAGGAGGCTGAGGTGGGAGGATCAATTGAGACTAGGAGTTCAAGGCCAGCCTGAGCAACATAGTGAGACCTCAAAAAAAAAACCCACTAAAATAAAAAAGAATAATAACTGAATGAAGGGGAGAGTGCACAAAACAAGACTGGCTATAATGTGGTAATGGCTGAAGCTGGATGAAGGGTACTTGGGGGTTGATTATACCTTTTCTCCACATTTGCACATGTTTGACATTTTCTCTGATAAAAAGTTAGGTTTTGAGGATTCAGATTCAGGGGTGAGACTTTCCGAGGGCTTGGCTGTTCCAGGTTCTGTGCCGGGTCCAAACAGAACAAAGTTGACAAACACAAGTCCCTGATAAAGTCTAGTCTTATGGTTCTCACACGGCAGTGAGCATAGAATCACCAGGGACGCTTGCTTAAGAAGATTCCAGGGCTCCACCCCAGAAATGCCAATTGAGTTGGTCTGGAGTGGCGCCCAGAATCTGCCTCTTGAACAAATGTCCACTGCCTTCATCCAGGGATTACGAGGACAAGAGGCTGGGATCATGTTGGGGGAAACTCCGTTCTAGTAATTCTGTTGGGACTATGGATGATGTAAGATCAGGTAGGCCTCACCTCACTTGCATTTAGCAGAAGGTGCCTATCAGAAACCACAGCTCTATCAACAGAAGGTCCCTATCAGAAACCACCTGATCACAGCTGAGCTGCTGCTCATGGAACCCTCACCCCCAGGGAAATGTCAAGGACATGGTTAGCAGGAGACCCAAGCCAGGGTCTGCTGGCCACAGACAGTCATCTCCACCCTCTTTACCCTCTTCTGCTGGCTGAGGGCAGAGCATCCAGAGGATTCCAGGCAGTAGGAGAGAAGGAGCCACAAGCTAGCAATAGCCTGGGTTCCTGAATGACTGCATGGATCATCTCCCCACCCAACCCTGCCATCCCACAGATGAAAAACAGACCTTTATTTGTATGAAGGCTTGAGATTAGGGAGTTATGTGTTACAGCAGTTGACCTACCATACTCATCTGCTGTTCGTTGTCACCTTTCAGTGTGGAATATAGAACACATGCCTTTGTTAGAGGTAGGGAGACATTTGGAGGGTCAAAGTCCTGCTCCCAGGGCCACTCTTGGAAGGATGATTCTGGGCTGTGGGACTATACCAGAAGGACACTGTTGGACTGGCTCTTCCAAATACAGGGTGAGGGGAAAGGCAGGCCTTACTCTAACTAGTCCTCCCCTGCTCTGGGTTCTGAAAAGCCTTGGGAAAGGAAGCAATTGGAAAGCAGATACTCTTGTGGGAAAATTACTCGCAGCAGCCTAGTCTCTCCTGTCTAAGAGTAGAACACAGGCTGCTGAGCAACCAGCCCCTCCTCTGACAGTGAGGCCAGGGTACCCATACCCTTCCTCCTGGGTCCAAGTGGCAGGTGAGGGAGGCCAGGGAGGAGAGGATCCCTAGACATCAGCTTCCTGCCCAGGCATGCATGCCAGGCTCTCAGTCCCTGCAGCCAGCTCCCTCACTCAGGTTTTCCAGAGAGTTTAAAGAGAGGGCTGGCTCTGGGGCTACAACCTGCCCAGTATGGGTGGCACCAGCTTAGCTCAGCCTCTGAGGGCTCCTTTTCGAGGAAATCTCACAGCATCCAGCCCTTTAACTCATCAGCCTCCATCTTCATCCTACCCCACCTGCTAACTGCGGGTCAGGCAGCCAAGACTGAGTCATTACTACAGAATGAAAGGCAGCATATTATGAGAGAAGGAATCCTGCCACCATCTAGGCATGTGGCTTCAGGTAAGCTCTGTAAAATGGGGATAACTGTCCTGATCCTGCCCACTGTGTTCTGTAAGTTGGGGGTACTATGCAAATGAGAAAAATAAACAGGATGGGCTCACGCCTGTACTCCCAACACTTTGGGAGGCCAAGACAGGTGGATCACCTGAGGTCAGGAGTTTGAGACCAGCCTGACCAACATGGTGAAAGCCCATCTCTACTAAAAATACAAAAATTAGCCGGGGGTGGTGGTGCATGCCTATAGCCCCAGTTACTCTACTTGGGAGGCTGAGGCAGGAGAATCTCTTGAACCCAGAAGGCGGAGGTTGCAGTGAGCCGAGATTGTGCCACTGCACTCCAGCCTGGGTGACAGAGCAAGACTCTGTCTCAAAATAAAATAAAATAAAATAAACATAAATAAAAATAAACAGGATGAGGGGTGTTTGAGAGTTGCCAGGTGCTATGGACTGTAAGGGGTGGCTGCTTAATGGGATTGAGAGGGAAGCAATTTTGATGGGGGAAGAGTACAAAGGCAGGGTCTGGAGTCAGCCCAGAGGAGGGGCAGGTAGGAGCAGAGGAGCCCCTGAGTGACTGGAGGCAGGGTGTGTGCTCAGTGGGTAGGAGGAGAGCTTGCAGCCTTGAGACTACACGCTCAAGGCAGCAGGGAGTGGTGTCATGGGAAAGTGAGTGTGGCTTCCCAGGACCTGACTTCTCCCTCTGCCCTGGAGAACCAGGCAGCCAAGGGCCCGCTTGGCTGGGATGAGCCTTTGGCAGCTGCTTCTGCCTGTCTCCTTTCCAGACAGGTGCAGTCACTCACCTGCAGGCTCTTGGCTGCCCACGCCCTGACCTGGCACCTGTCCTGGCAGGGAGCACGCTGGGTAGGCTCTATCCTTAGAGCCAGGCTCTTTCCATGAGCTGCTGGCTGGAGCCTCCTGGCTCCCCCATCTGTCTGGGCCTAGACACTGTCCCTGGTGGTTCTTTCTGCTCCTTAAACTCGTGTTTGACCACCTGCTGGCCCCAGGACCAACCCCTGGCTTATCCCCAATCCTACTGCCCTTACAGGGCCCTAATAACAGTGAGCAGGTTAATCATGGTCCCCTCCCCCAACCAGACAGATCAGAGGTATCAGAAGCTCAGAGCTGGAAGGAACCTTAACACTTACCTACTCCGTTCTCTTTGTGTACAGAGGAGGAAACTGATACCCAGAGAGGAAAAATGACTCGCCCAAAGGAACCCAGCAAATTAATGACAAAGAGGGTTCTAGAGCCTGGGCCTCCTGACTCCTATTGCAGGGTTCTTTCTACCTCCCCAAGTCCTTGGCTCACTGTCACGGAGTCCCTACCAGCTCCAGGTCCGGTCTCTGCATGGAGACCTGACATGACCCAGGCCAGCCTCCTTGGCTCAGGAGTTCCCTCCAAGCTGCTCGGGATCTGGGGATGTGCAGGGCTCTGGGTGAGTTGTTTCAGCCCAGACACCAGGGTTTGCTCAGTGCCCAGCACTACAGCCTTCAACCAGGGCTTTGAAGAGGCCGGGGTGGGGCCAGAGCTGGTCCTGTCGGTGTGTGGGGCCCTTTCCCTCTCCCCAAGGCCCATGAAATTGGCTGTATCTCTTCTCACCCTCCTTTGATGTAGTCAAGGAAGGTGCACTCTGACTCCACAGCAAAAGAAAGCAGGGTGACCTTGAAAACAAAAGGGAGCTTAGTCAGTGGGGAGCCTGGGGTCAGGGGAGATGGGTTACGATTCGAGAGCTGACATTGACAAAACACTCGGCATGTGCCAGCTTTGCATGCATGATTGCGTGCACTGCCCACACCACCCCATGAAGTACTATTATTATCCCCACTTTATAGCCAAGGAAACTGAAACTCAAAGAGGTGACGCAATGTGCCCAAGGACACTGCCAGGGCAGAGAGGAGATCTGAAACCAGGGTGTGTCTGACTTCAGAGCCTGCACTCTTGACCTGGATGGAAGGGTCCCATCTGTGTCAGTGGAGCTGGAGTCCAAGCCAAGGGCGTTAGTTTCCTCTAAGTGGGCACTGGCTCTGCAGCCCCAGGGACCTGGGGTGGGGTGTGGAGGACAAGGGGGCCCTCCTGACATAGGCCTAACAAATTGCCAGTGCTGACCAGCTTCAGGCTTCCATGTGTCTAGAGCTATTAGTCCTGAAATGTGCCTCTTTGGACTGTGCTTATCTTAAATCTTACCGGTCCCATCTCATCCCTCTGAGACCCAAGACCCTCCCTCCTAAGCAGCCCATCCTTTCCCCAGAGGTAACTGACCACCCCAGGCCCCCTCCCCCAAGCAGAGGCCTTTTAACCTATGCCCTGGCAAAGTTAGCTTTGGCTTTGCCAAGACAGGCAGCTACCTGGCAGCTCAGTGTTATAACAATTTAGAATCAAGGAGACAAATGAAAGCCTGGCAACCTAGGCCAATTAAATGAGGCAAGATTAGGGCAGAGGATGTTTCACCTATGTAAGAGAACGAACTCCTATCTGGTAGTCTGAGAGCCCCCTATTCATGAAGATTCAGCCGTTTTTACAGGCTCACTGGGAGGGCCAGGTGAGAGCACCACCCTTACTTGGCAGTAAGATCCCCACCTACTGTGGTTAAGGTGTTAGGCACCTGGATGAACCGCAGGCCTCCTTCCAAGTGTGGCTGCTCAGACTCACTAGGAGTGGACCACGGCAGTGGCTTCAACCCTGACTGATGACCATGAGATGCCCTGGGGAGCTCTTAGATCATCCTGCAGCCCAGACCCATTATAGCAGAGTTTCTGGAGCTGCATGAACGTTTCAGAGATCTTTTTATTTTTAGCTCTTCACGTAAGTCTAATCTGCATGGAATGACCACTCCCTATTCCAACCCCCAGGATGAAGCAATGCCCTAACAGCCCTAACAACCATGCGGGTTCACGCAGGGGCTCTCAGGGTGAAAGCAGACTTTCCCCTCCTCAAAGTGTAGTGTCCCTAGACCAGCAGCATCAGCATCACCTCGATGCCAGGTAGAAAGGCAGAAATGCAGATTCTTGGCATTTTCACAAGATCCCCAGGGGATTCTGTGCACCGTAAGTAAGGGATGAAAGGCCCACTAAACACAGATTCCTGCACCTCCTAAAGTGGAATCCCAGGGAACTGGCCTGGGTGTCTGTATTTCAACAAGCTTTCTACATCCTGGGTGATTTTTCCTGGTGAAGATAGGGAAATGCTGGAGTAAAGGAAAGTCAAGAGACCTGGGCCTAGTCAAGAGACAAGGACCCGCTCTGTCTCCAACTCACTGGGGTGGTCAGTTACCTCTGGGGAAAGAATGGGCTGCTTATGAGGGAGGGTCTTGGGTCTCAGAGGGATGAGATGGGACCGGTAAGATTTAAGATAAGCACAGTCCAAAGAGGCACATTTCAGGACTAATAGCTCTAGGCACATGGAAGCCTGAAGCTGGTGTGACCTGGGACAAATCACATGCCCTCTCCAGGCCACAGTTTCTTCATCTCTAAAGTAAGAAGGCTGGATGAGATCAGTGGTTTTTGAACCTTTTTATTCCCAGCTGGGGAATGCTGGGGGTGCTGTCTTTCCTAGGGGAATTTGGGAAGCTGTGGGAGAGTTTTAGGGGTTCTCATAATGACTAGGACTCTACCGGTAGCTATGGGCAGCGGCCAGGGGTGCTAAACATCCTGTGAGATGAAGAATTTTCCTGCCCAAACGCTGACAGCATCCCCACTAAGAAACGCCGCAGCCTGGGACAAAGGAAATATGATTCCAAGCCCCAGTCTGTGAAGCAGTTACAATCAAAGAAATGGTGTTCAGTCCCCTTTGAATGAGCAGAGTAATTTTACAGTTCACAAGCCTGCATCTCCCATGTGTCTGTCACAGCTGCCCTGTGCAGTGGCAAGGTGGGGATAATTTATTAGTCCCACTTTACAGACGGAGAAAATGAAATGAGGTTTCCAGACCTCTTCTAGGTCTGGAGATACAGTCTGCCTGACTCAAATGACCAGGCTTGGCTGCACTAGCCATGGGCCTCTAGAGTGAGGAAGGAACACAGAGTGAACTTGGGTGTGTTTGCACAGCAGAGACAGTGGCTTGTTCTAGAAATGCACTGTGAGCTCCACTTCAGGGCCTTTGCACGTGCTGTTCTCTACAGCAGGAATGCTGAAATTCCCTTTTCCCAGTATCCTCAATACTTCCTCCATTGCCTGTCCCTTTACCCTTTATACTTTTTCCATAGCACTCATAATCAACTGACACACACAGGCGTGTGTGTGTGTGTGTTTGTTCTCTGTCTCCCCCCACTAGAATATAAGCACCAGGGATTTGGGTCTGTCTTGTTTCCAGCTGTATCCGATGTGCCTAGAACAGTGCCTGGCACACAGTAGCACTCAGTAAATATTTGTTGAATAAACATATGAATGTCCTGAAGACCAGCCCCCAGAAGCCACTAGGCCGGCGTGTCATCCCAGGAAGGTCACAGTTAAGCAGGGGCAGCGCCCATAGCAGCTGCCAGCTCTGGAGTGAGATGTCATGTTGACTCCCGTCTCTACCACTTTCTAGCTGTGTGACCTTGGCTGAGTCACTTTCCTGCTTGCAGCCTTGGTTTCCTCTTTCATGACTAGGGGATGATAATATCTGCCTCTCAGGGCAACAACCTGTGAAAAGCACCGGCATGGGGAATTTCCCAAGGTAGGGGCCCAATAAATACGACTTCTCTTCCTCTTCCTTCCTGCAGGAAGTCCCGTGGGTGTCTGCGATTCCTCATGGTAGATACAGCCAGCGCCTGTTGTGTGGTCTGCAAGTCAACTCCCTCCCCTGGCTGTTGCTCCATCTGCCCCACCCCTCCCCACCCCTCCGCACCCCTCCCCACCCCATCTCTCTTCCACGTCTGATTCCCACACTCCGCCCGTGCACACACACAGACGCACGGGCCTCCCTGATACCAGACCTAGCTTGGGGCTCAGAATGGCTACACCCGGCTGCAGAGAGGGGTGTGGCTACTCACTGTGCCAGAATTCACGTATTTCTTTTTCTTCATTTTCTTTTTCGGGTTTACCACCTGCAGGAAAAACCAGTTACCAGGTAAGGCGTGCTTCCAGGCAGTCAGAGTGGGTCTTGAGGGCTTCCACTCACCCCTGGGTGTGGTCCAAGCCCAGCCCCATTAGAGTGTGGGGTGTGAAGACCACAGGGGCCAGGGGAGTAGGGTTTAAGGAGGTTTTGTGGGAGACTGGTATTGAGTCTGGATTACACAACTGGGCTCTCTGATCAGACCCAGGGTCCCACGATCAACCAGGAGTATTTATTTAACCTTCTCTCCAACTGCTCCCTGGAACACACCCTCCACTCAGTACAGCCAAAGAAGTCTTGGTGTTGCAAAGCAGCCCTGTCCGTACCTGTCCCTTGTGTTGGTTGAGGCTGCTCCCCTCACCCAAAATGCACCCCCTTCCTCTCTCAGCCAATTCCAATCTCCCCTATTTCTCCTTTGGGACCAGCCCAAGGCTGCCCAGGGCCTCTGGGGCTCCCCTCTCTAGCACCATCCCTCTGACTTGGCAGCAAGAGCCTCTTTAGCTATTCTTTGAGTGTAAGCTTTAACTTCCAAAGCAGACCTGTGTCAGACAAACCGTGGGGCTAGGCTCAGAGTAGGTGCTCAGAGAAGGCTTGTTGGTGGCTAACTCACCGGTCTCAACCGGGGGTGATTGTACCCCCAGGAACATTTGGTAACGTCCGGAGACAGTTTTGGTTTTCACAACTGAGGGACTGAGTAGAGGCCAGGGATGCTGGTAAACATCCTATAGTATACAAGACAGCCTCCCATGACACGGAATGATGCAGCCCCGAATCCCAGTGGTGCCAAAGCCAAGACTGGGCTAAGTGACGAGAGCCGCCCAGCCCTGCGGACCCCCACCAGACTTCCGCACTTACTGTATTTGTATTCTCATTTGACCCTCACCAGTTTTTCTTTGTTTTGTTTTTAATAAAGGAAGTCTAAGGTGCAACTTTCCCCTAATGTCCCATCAAACAAATCCAGGCAATTTTCACACCTCCTGTGCTGCCTGTTGGTTTCTGATGAACTCATTTCCCCTTTCCCTGTCTTTGTTGCCACAGAGGCCGTCAGCGGATCTTTACCATGGTCTCTTCTGTCTGGGTGAGTATTGCTATCTACTTCCAGAAAGAAGGAAACTAAAGCTCAGAGACACCAAGTGATTTGCCTAAGGTCACACAGCCATCTGGGTAGTGACAGGATTAGAAACCAGGTTTCCTGCCCCCAGGCCAGTGGTGCATACATTGGTGCCACCTTGATAACAGATACAAACAGATCTCTTTGACATATATTTATGGGATGGGTGAAAACATATTTCTTCTCCCTTGGAATCATCACCTCTGTTGGAGAGAGAAGATATATCCTCAGGGCAAAAAGTGACAAGGGCCACGGAAAAAGGGGGATCACAGAAGTGTCAGGGGAGTTGGAGGAAGGAAAGACCACTCTAGGTGGGAGTGTCAGCAAAGGCTCCCTGGAGCAGGCAGTCTTGAAGGCAGACTTAGAGGGACAGGAAGGCTCTGGGCATGGAGAGATGGATGTCAGAGGAGGTTCTGTGGGAGAAATGCATAGAACCCAGGCCCAGTTTGATGGCAGAACCACAGGGTGGAAGAGTAAGTTGGGCTGGTTGGAGGAGAGCCTAGAATGCCCAGTGAAAAATGTCTGAAGGGCATTGCAGGGAACTCTGATGACCTCCAAGCTGGTAGAAGACAAAATCAGATCAGGCTCTAGGACAGTGGGGCCTGGTGGAGGTGAGTGTGAGGGGAGGAGGAAGCACATCCAGGAAATATTTGCCTGGTTCTGCCACCTAATAATAGCTGTGTGACCGTAGGCAGGTTACTTAACCTCAATGTGCCTCAGTCTCCTCATCTGTAAAATGGGAATAAGAAGTGCCTGCCTCCTGGAAAGGTATGAGGATTAAGTGGGCCATTGCAAGCAAAGTGCCTAGAACAGAGTTTGGAATGTAGTAAGTATTATCTGTAAGTGTCTGTTGCTTTTTTTGTAGACAGGGTCTTGCTCTATGGCCCAGGCTGGAGTGCAGTGGTGGGATCATAGCTCACTGCAGCCTCAACCTCCTGGGCTCAAGCAATCCTCCCAGGTAGCTGGGACCACAGGCACATGACACCATGTCTGGCCTTTTTTTTTTTTTTTTTTTTGGGGGGGGTAGAGATAAGATCTCACTACGTAACCCAGGCTGGTCTCAAACTCTTGGGCTCAAGCAATCCTCCTGCCTCAGCCTCCCAGAGTGCTGGGATTACAGGTGTGAGCCACTGCACCCAGTCTCAGTTGCTATTTTTTAAAATTATTACTACTACTATTACTGCTACCACTAGTCCCTACGAGAGGTAATGAGGAGTTGGGGGTACTGGGACAGGTGATGAGCTATGGTGGGAACAGCACTGTCAAGAAGTGACCACGCCTCTTGGGCCCTGAGGGTGGCTATAGAGGTTCAAGAGAGGGAGGGGTTGGGGTGACCAGGTAGACATGGAAGCAGCTGGCTTTGGGGCACAGGTGGGAAGTTCACGTGGGAGGGCAGGCAAGCTGTGCAGGTAGAAACTGAGAGCCTGGGCGAGATGGTGGGAGAGCCTGGGAGAGAAGACCAGAGCACCCTCTTTAGCACTGGAGGACGCCCGCTCCATGGGGCTACCCGGATGGTGAGGTGCTCACAGACACATTCATGGGAAAACAGCTTAAGTAGGCAAGCTGTTAAGATGAGGGCAAAATGGCAGCCCCAGTGCTGCACTGTGCCTCAGTTTCCCGATCTCTCCCTTGAGGGTGTTGAACTATCGGAATGGAGAGCATCTCAAACTTGTGCTCCAACATAGCCCTCCCAGCTGGGGAGAACGAACCTGGAGTCCTGAGAGTAACCAAAGATTTGGCCACAAGCACATTTCTTCTAAGCTTTCCATGTTATCTTTAAATTAGCCTGTATTCCACATTTCCACTCTCCAGTATAACTGCTTTAATGTTAAAGCAATGCTCTCTTCTCAGATTCCCGTTTACCCTGAGGTTTCACGCCCCCAGCCTCAGCCTCTCCAGTCCCGCCATGGTGAATCCCATGCAGGGGGCCAGCGCCACCTAGGGGCCAGCCGAGGAGCCGCCCTTCCACTAAGTCGCCTCTTTTCTCTCTTCTTGGTGGTCAGGCCGGGTCTGAATCAGGTCTGGAATCCGCCCTCCTATGCACATTAGGTGGGGTGGGGTGGTGGGCACTGAGGGGCTCCTGGGGCCAGGAGAGCAGCAGCGAGTGCAACACAACCCTCACCCTGAGGACTTCATGGTCTTTGAGGGAGTGGGTAGTGTCACAAACAGAAAATAGCCAGAGGGGACCCCAGGAATACGGACAAGTGTCCACTCCAAGCTCTGGGGTGTAGCAGGTGTGCAGGCGGACACAACTTCCTGGGGGAGGAACACCCATAGGGAGGCTCCGTGGACCAACAGCTCCTACCCAGGAGGAGACAGGAGGTGGAGGCACCCATGTGAATCAAGCCCTGTAGACTGAAACAGTACGGCGGTTCAGAGAGCCTCAAATGGCAGGACGGGGCTGATTGTGGAAATGGGCAGAGGGTAGGGGCAGGGGCCACTCCTAGGGGCCTCCAAAGGCATGTGATGTGTGTTTCTATTTACATGCACAGCCAGGCGTGGTGGCTCACACCTGAAATCCCAGCACTTTGCGAGGCCAAGGCAGGTGGATCACCTGAGCTCAGGAGTTAGAGGCCAGCCTGGGTAACATGGCAAAAACCAGTCTCTACCAAAAATACACACACACACACACACACACACAAATCGCCAGGATGGTGGTGTGTGCCTGTGGTCCCAACTACTTGGGAGACTGAGGTGGGAGGATAGCTAGAGCCTGAAGGCGGAGGCAGAGGTTGCAGTAAGCCGAGATTGTGCCACTGCACTCCAGCCTCGGTGAGAGTGAGACTCCGTCTCAAACAAAACAAAACAAAACAAAAAGCATGCATTCACAGATTGTGGGTGGCTGGCTGGGGAAATGGCATTCTGAATGAAGGAGCTTGGCCTTCACTCTGTAGGTCAGTGGATCTCAGCTGGGGTGGAAGCATCTTTCAGTATCTCCTCCCACCTCCTATGTGCGAACCAGGCTAAGGTGGTGGGTGGAATGCCCTAGACAGGTTTTAAGCAGGGGAGCGATGTGGTCAGATCACTATTTTGGTGGAGTACTCTGGTTACTGTGTAGAGGACAGAAGGAAGAAAGCAGGTTGTGAGGAGGCTGTGGCAAAGCCCCACACGGGGGAGATAATGAGGTTGGTGGTGGTGGCCTGAGATGAAGGGAACCATGTCAGAAAACATGGGTGGTAGAAGGGCAGTGTTTGGTCGTGGACTGGATATGGAGTGAGGGATGGGGATGTTAAGTATGACTCCCCAGGTGCTCTGAGCCCCCATGATGGGAATATTTGAGATGAAGCTGGCTGGCCAGGAGGAGGGGAGTGCTGTGGGAGGTTTAGCCAATGCATTCAGTTTTGGAAGGCTGAGCCCCAGGAGGGGCCAGCAGACAGCTGGACATAGGAGCCTGACACTAGGGTAATGCCAGGGCCTGAGGCATGGGTCTTTATTGGCTGAAGCCTCTTCCCTCTTCAGGCAGTTCTGATTCTAGCAAGGCCGTCCTGCCCCAAACCGGCCTCCCTGCGGGACTGCCAGAGCTGAGCTTCTTTTTCAGCTGATGGCCTTCCGAAGTGTGAAGACAGTGCTTCCGCCTCCCACTGTGGTATGTTCTCTTGTTAATTACAAAGAAGCAGGGATCAACAACTGAGAAAACAAGTTAATCGAATGCTTTCTGCTCTTGGCCTGAGAGACACAGCTCCTTCCACGCCTGTCAAGCACCTTTACCAGCCAAGCTCAAGGGAAGAGATGTGACCCCTTCCCTTCACCTCCCTAAAATCTCCTCAAAGGAGGCCAGAGAACGGTGGCGTCTGCTTCTCTTTGCCTGGGGTGGGGCGGGAGAGCAGGGACAAAGACAGCTTCTCTCTTTGCAGATGCAGAAAACAAAGCAATGTACTGTATTAAAGCCCTTTCAAAGAAATTCATCCACACTCCATCTTTACAATAGCCATGTTCAATCTCCTTCAGCATGTGAATGTATAACGGGCACCTACCGTGTGCCCGGCAGTGCCCTGGCCAGTGAGGGGAGGCAACAGAAAGGTCTGTCACCTCACCAGCCCTTGGAAAGTCTATTTGGAACACAAGACCTGCCCACTCAGACCCGACATACAGGGCAAAGGAGTGGGGGTAGCATGGGATTTGGATTCAGTGATAGAACTCAAGGCCAGCTCTTCAACTTGGCTGGTTGAGTGGCTGCTAGCGTGAGGACAGTGCCAGGATGGTAGGCTGGTTGTAAAATGTGAGTCTCTGGGCGCACAGTGCTCAGCAGATGATGACAGAAGACAGTGCTGACCTCTGGGTTAGGTGTTGTTCCATTAACTTATTTAATTCTCAGTTTGCATGGCACAAAGTGGTTCAGGGACTTAGCCAAGGTCACATAGCTAGTAAGTGGTAGAATTAGGATATGAACTCAAGCAGTTATTTGGGTTATAAGTATCTGCCATTAAGTGGTTTGGGCATGAACCATGATGTCTGTGGAAGCTCAGACAAGAAAGAAAGCACGGGGACAAGAATGGCTGGGAAGACCTCTTAGAAGAGCAGGACCTGAGCTAGATTTGGAAGGTGGGGATGGAATTGCAAGAGGGAGAGCACACAGTGGAACGCAGTGGCTCAGGCCTGTAATCCCAGCACTTTGGGAGGCCAAGGCAGGAGGATCACTTGAGCCCAGGAGCTCAAGACCAGCCTGGGCAACATAGTGAGATCCTGTCTCTACAAGAAATTTAAAAAATTAGTCAGGCATGATGGTGCATGCTTGTGGTCCCAGCTACTCGGGAGGCTGAGGCGAGAGGATCGCTTGAGCCTGGGAGATTGGGGCTGCAGTGAGCCAGGGCAACAGAGTGAGACCCTGTCTCAAAAAAAAAAAAAAAAAAAAAGAGGGAGAACACACGCACACGCCCGCACACACACACGCGCACGCACACACACGTGCACACACATACATGTGGACGCACACACACACACACGCAGATATTGTCCCTTGGGGGCAAATGCTACTGTTACACCTCCAGAGAGATCAGCTGCCTTGTCCGAGGCTCTCCAGCTCTGGGGCTAGAACAAAGAAGGTATCCTGACCTCATTCTCTTGAAGCTTTCATACTGAAAAGGGTAAGATACTCAGCAGGCCCTGAAACTGTTCTGATTGAAAGCACAAGGCCACCTTGAACTCAGGACCTCAGGTCTCAAGCCCAGAACCTTCGTACACTGGTCCCCCTGTGCTCCTATCTCTCTCGCTTGTGGGAAGCGCTCTTTATGGGGGCACTAGAACTCAGTGATTTGGAATCAGCCAAGTCTGGGTTGTTTGTGTCTTGATTTTGTCACTTACTGAACGGTGGAACTTTGGGCAAGTTCTCACACTTCTCCAAGACTTGGTCTCCTGAACGGTAGAATGGGACAATAACGCCTATCTCTCAGGGAAACACAAAGCCCCCAGCCCAGTGCATGGCTCACTATAGTCCTCAGTGACTGGGCCACTTAGCAGTGCAAACCCCGGATTTCGGGTGCCCACCTCACCTCATAGATGTTGAATTGGCTCTGCCCACGGGCCAGCTCCCGGTAACTGGTGGTGAACTCCCCAATGAAGTCATGGCTGCAAGGGAAGACGGCTGCTGAGACCAAGGCCAGGCTGGGCTCTGCCTCTGCCCAGCCCCAGCCTTGCACACATCCATATTTCTCTGGCTCCCAATTCTACCTGAGACTCCACTCCAGGGGCACATGCCAGCAGACAGGCTGGGTCCATGGGAAGAGAGCCCAGTGTTGCCCACAGAGGAAGAAACCCAATTGTCACCCAGCAAAGAACAGGGCCCTGGAAGAACGGCACCCACTTCTACTTGGATCCTTGTTTGACCAAGGGTATTTGGGGGACAATTGGGGAAATTTGAATATGAAATGAATAGTGAATGGTATTTAAGAATATTGTGGCTGGGTGCGGTGGCTCACACCTATAATCCCAGCACTTTGGAAGGCCAAGGCAGGCAGATCACCTGAGGTCGGGAGTTTGAGACCAGCCTGGCCAATAAGGTGAAACCCCCATCTCTGCTAAAAATACAAAAATTAGCTGGGTGTGGTGGCGGACACCTCTAATCCCAGCTACTCCAGAGGCTGAGGCAGGAGAATCGCTTGAACCCAGTAGGTGGAGGTTGCTGTGAGCTGAGATCATGCCACTGCACTCCAACCTGGGCAACAGATGGAGCAAGACTCCATCTCAGAAAAGAAAGAATATTGTTCAATGTGTCAAGTATGATAATGGCATTTGTGAGTAGGTGGGAAAATGCCCTTATTTTTTAGACATTTTCAATGAAGTATTTAAAGGTAAAATGCCATGATGTCTATAATTTAAGCTACATTAGCAAAACATAGATGAAGCAAATACATTAAAATTGAACAAATGTTAAATTCAGGTGATGGGCTTAAAAGTGTTCATTAAACCCTTCTCTAATAAGATTATTTTTAAAACACAATAGAGCAATGTCCAGCTGGGTGTCTAGAAGTGTTTTCTGCAGTGCTTACACCTCTGGAGTGCTTACATCAAGCACGGCCAAGACTTGTACATGGCAGAACTCCCACTGACCCCAGGGTTGGCTCCTTTAGCTTTCCCAGTCACTGCCAGAGGGCCGTGGTCGACGTGCTGGTCTCGGGCATCCAGCCGGAGACTGATGCCAAGACGTGTCTCTGGGGCCCCGCCCCTCCCCCATGAACCTACACTGTATTGTGTCTACATATTTACAGCTGTCAGCATTCTGACTATGAGCAACTTCATGGTGGGACCCAGTGGCATCTGGTGGCTGGCCCCAACTGCCACAGAAGAGGAGACTATTCCAGACAAAGAAGTATGGGAACGCCAGGGTAAGACCAGGCAAATTGCAGGTGGAAACAAGAAGCTGACTGTGAGGTAGCTGAGAGGCAAGGAGGGGAGGCTATAGCAGCTCTGGAGTTTCTTGCAGGGTGGGTGGCCTCAGGGGAAGGCGAGTTCCTTGGAAGGGGGCTTGGGTCTCACCTGGAGCTGTATTTGCATAGCACTTTACATAAGATGAGACAAACCCCCTGTCCATATCACAGACTTGGGAGGTACCAGAGGACACTGGGGGGACCTTGAAGTCCTCCTAAGTCACTCCTTGGCAGTGCCACAGAATGGAAATGTCACAAAAGTCAGGGTGACATATTTGGATTTGGCTCAACCGACAAGTAGAAGCGAGGGAGGCTTCTGGACTGAAACTTCGAGAGGCCTGCTCTTGTCCTGCTCTATGTATTCCCAGCAGTACTGGCCTCCCAAAGACCCCGAGCGGGGAGTACCCTCCCAGCAGCCAGGCACAGCCCTACGCAGGCAGTCTCACGGCCCATGAGTCCACTCACGCCTCCTGGCTCATCCTTCCCACAGCCCATTCCCTCAGTCCTGGCTCTCTGCAAACAGCTCCTCTGATGAGCTGAGGGCTGTACGGGTACAATTGGCCTCCCCGCCAGGTTGCGGGGAGTCTCTGAGGGCTGGGCTCATCTGTGTCTCGGTCGCCCCACAATGCTTAGCCCAAGGCCTCACACAGAAAATGTGTCCATGAATGCTCGAGGCTCACTAGTGCCCTAGAACATGCACTCTTCAGAAAGCCCTAAATTCTGCCACGGGTGGGGAGATTGCGGGTACTGGCTGGCCCCTGGGCAGCTATTTGGGGAAAAGGAGGCCTCTTATGCCCTTCACACCATATCCTTCAGGACAGAGGTCCTTTGGTGCCTCCGTGGAGCTGGAGGGGGAGGAGCTACTGTGGCAGAGGACTCCTCACACACACACACACACACACACACACACAAACCCAGGCTCCCTCACCCCCGGAGCCGCTGTGGGTGGGAGCCTGGTCGCAGCTCCCCATGGGAGGGCAGGGCCCAAACCCCTCCCCAGTGGCTGTCCCCATCCCCAACCACCTTCTCGCCCTCCTGCCTGCTTACCTGCCGTCCCGATCCCAGTCGTATACCTCCACCTTGATGGTCCTGCAAAACAAAGGCCTTTGCTGGGATGGGCCCAACCCCACACCCATGTGGCTGAGGATGGGGTCCTCTTCATGTTCCCAGACCAGATGGGGAGGCCAGGACTCCCTCTAGGCCCCAGGGCCCTGGGTGGGGAGGCAGCAGCCTGAGAGACAAGGATCTCCTTGAGGTCTTTTAGGAAAGGCCTTAGGAACAGGGCAGCCAGGGCCTAGGGACCACCCAGAATTTCAAGGAGGATGTGGGAAAAACAGGTGCAGACTTCAGTTCATCCCACCTTCTTCTTGGCCACTGCAGAAGGGGCCTAAGCCCAGCATAGAGCCGCACTGTGGATTCACCAGGGGTGGAGGAGCTGGGAGAGTGGGAGGGTGGTGCTCCCTGGATCTCAGGCTCCGGCAGGGTAGAGGGGAGGGGGACAAGACTGCTTGTTGACGATCTGAGGGCTTTGGGTGTGGGAGCCAGCCCTGCACATCAGGGAGGAGCCCAGGGCCCTGGCTTGGGGATGGCCTGCTGAGCTTTTCCATCCCCACGACTGGCTCCTGAGTGAGGGTGTAATTATCTTCATATTTTAGCCTGGCTGCTTTAATTAGTTTGTTTTGACTCCTATGCATGTGGATGGGCTTTGAGAGCCCATTTTATTTTTAGCCACGTTCCCATGGCAACAGGCTAGCGGACCAGAGCTGGGAGGAGGGAGGTGGAGGGTTGCAGTTAACCCTTGGTGCCAGCTGCTCAGTCCTCCAGGGATGCCCAGGGACAGGGGAGCTGCAAGGGTCCCACAGCACGGTCAGGTTTGGGGAGGTGGGAAGGGCCTGGGGAGCTGGGGTCTTCAGCCTTCAGTTTTTAGTGGGGTGCACAGAGGCAGCTCCCTGGGCCTGTCTCTGTTAACATCCCATCATCTCGCCTATCTCCTCGGGCCTGCCAGGAGTCAGCCTTGGGCTTCTGGGGCCCCCCCAGGAGGAGGCGCTGTCTCCTTTCAGATGAGCCTCCTCAGGACCAGGGGTAGGGGACAGATCCACCGCAGCAGGGCAGAAACTGTTCTGAACCAAGGAATGCCCGACAGGTTGTGCACAGGACTCCTGTACAATGGGGCAGGCATAGAAGCCCACCATTTAAAGAAATCCTTTAAATTCTTGTGAAAAAGAAAAACCATGTCTCTTTGAGATGAATTATTGTGGAAAGGGAAAAAAATCACCTAAGCCCCTGAAGGTGGGCTGATGAGCTGGAAAGAGTGGAAAGACCACGACAGCCCCAGGCTTGGACCTGGGCCCCTCACTATGGAACCTGAAATGTCACTTAATCTCCTTGAGCCATAAACCACCATTGGAAGGAGAAGTAATAAGGGCCTTGCAGAGCAGCTGCAAGAACAAGCCAGTAAAGCCTGCCTGCGCATGGGAGGACCTCCACAAAAACGCCTCCTTCCCTCCACTTCATCATTTGGCTGCTCTCTGATAGGATTTTTGGTTTGTTTTGTTTCTGCTTTTTGAGATGGAGTCTTGCTCTGTTGCCCAGGCTGGAGTGCAGTGGCACAATCTCAGCTCATTGCAACCTCCGCCTCCCGGATTCAAGTGATTCTCCTGCCTCAGCCTCCCGAATAGCTAGGACTACAGGCATGTGCCACCATGCCCAGCTAATTTTTTGTATCTTTAGTAGAGACGGGGTTTCACCATGTTGGCCACACTGGTCTCGAACTCCTGACCTTAAGTGATCCAACCATCTCGGCCTCCCAAAGTACTGGGATTACAGGCATGAGCCACGGTGCCTGGCCTCTGATAGTCTTACATATGAAATTTACTTAAATCAGGGGACACTTGAGCCCAGGTACTTGGGCTTTGCAACTCTCGATTCAAGCCTGACTGCCTGGCCAAATCAGTGGCAGCTTTTCAGACACAGACTCCCAGGCCCAGCTCTGGGCAAGACTCAGGAATCGGCTTGCAAGGCTTCCCTAGCAACTGTGCTGTGTGTGTTCTGGAGTGATGGCCTCCACCCCACTGTCAGATGGGAAAATTGAGCCCTAAGAGCCTCCAGTGACTTGCCCAGAGTCACCCAGCTGAGGGTCTGAGCCAGAAGAAGAGCATGTCCCTGACTCCCAGTCCAGGACTTCGGTCATGGCCCCACAAGGCTGAAATCTCTCTACCCCTGCCTAGTGGCCTCCCAGTCCTTCCCCAGCCTGCTAAGCTCTGCAGGGGACCTTCAGAGACCCCAGCAAAGAGTAGGTCTCCTCTGACCACCAACATCAGGTGACTAGATGGGTGATGGCCACATGCTCAGAGGCTGGAGGAGGACCCCAGTCGTGGTGACAGTCCTGGATATCCACAAAATCCCTGGGGAAACTTTTAATCCCAGGCCAGACGGTCTGATTTAATTGGTGTGGATGGGACTCAGGCCTGGGTAGTTTTGAAAAGTTCTCTGATGGATTCTAGCCTGCAGCCAGAGCCACTGACCTTCTCCAGAAGACTGCACTGGTTTTCAAACTTGGTTGCACTTTGGAATCCCCCCAAGATTCCACATTAGAATCCCCCAAGATGACACATTGGTGTCAGCTTTGGAAATACTGATACCAATGTCTTACCTGAGAGATTCATGATCAATTGGTCTGGAGTACAACCTGGGCATGGGAATTGTCAAAAGTTCCCCAGGGGATTTGAACTTGCAACCCAGGTTGAGAGCACTGAGTGTGAGATTCCTGTGCAAACTCGGCCTGGCCTCCATTAAGGCTCCAGGGATGGCTGCAGCCTGGAGGTCAGATTAGCTCAAAGGCTGCAACTCCAACCTTGGGAGAGAAGGAGGTGAGAGAAATAGTGCCCAGAGACAGGGGAAGGCCATGGGGAGAAGACAAATAAGGCTTTCACTACTCTATTCACAGTTCACAGTTTTTGGTTTTTTTGTTTTTTTTTTTGGAGACAGAGTCTCACTCAGTCACCCAAGCTGGAGTGCAATGGTACAATCTCAGCTCACTGCAACCTCTGTGTCCTGGGTTCAAGCAATTCTCCTGCCTCAGCCTCCTGAGTAGCTGGGATTACAGGCGTGTGCCATCACATCCAGCTAATTTGTATATTTTTAGTAGAGATAGGGTTTCACCATGGTGGCCAGGTTGGTCTCAAACTCCTGACCTCAAGTGATTCGCCCACCTTGGCCTCCCAAAATGCTGGGATTACAGGCATGAACCAGTGTGCCCAGCCATATTCACAGTTCTGTGGCCGTCCACCCTGGCTGGGCTGCCTGAAGTCATTGCAGATGCTACTTGTCACCTGCTGGACTTGGCTCCCAAACCCTTAGCACAGAGCCAACAAAAGCTGCAGTCCGGCTGACCATGACTTCTGGGGCCAGCACCCAAAAGAACAGGCTTGTTGGGTGTGGGAAAATGAAATGGGCTTCTGCAGACCACCCAATGAACACCTTACCTGGCATAAAAAGGCTTAGAACTGAGGCCTAACCTAGGAGGTGGCCAGGTGGGCAGAAAAGACCTTCGGCTCCGGGGTGAGCAGCCCTGGCTGGCAGTCCCAGCTCTTCCAAGTACGAGGTCTATTGCCCTGAGCCACTGGCTTAACCCTCAGACACTCCCCTCCTTTCCAAATCGAGAAAAATCACACCCACTTTGGAGTCGCTGTGCAAGTGAAGTATCTCCACATACAGTCAGCACTGGACACACGTTGCTCCGTTCCTGTCTACAACACTCCATCCCTTTATCCAAGCTCCTGTCTCCCAAACAATTCCCATGCTTCTTGAAAATATCAGCTCCGTGAGACCAGGGATTTTTGTTTGTTTGTTTACTGCTGTATCTTCAGCTTCTAGAACCGTGCCTAGCCTATATCAGGTGCTGTATACATATTTGTTGGCTGACTGAGAGCTCCTAACAACTTTATGAAATGGGCTGTGAAGGTAATAATACCTTCATTCTACAACATCACAAAAGGAGGCCAAGACTATGTGGCTTTCCCTGAGTCACACAGCTGGTCAGTGGTGATGCCAGGAGTCAGTGACCTGGGCCTCTGGACACCTACGGCCGCAATGACAGAGCCAGATATGTGTGGGCCTGGTCAAGTCAGCAGGGATGAGAGACACCAGCCAAAATGCCAGGCTGCCCCCCACTGCACACCAACCAGCTCTCTCTCTAGTTCCCTCCCAGCCGAGCGGTAAGGTCTGCCTCCTAATGAGCCTCTGCCTGGCAGGAGGAAGGTTTCCCTGCAGGCTCACAGGTCCCGAGAGCTGACAGGCCCTGAGGGGTTTTGCTTTAAATGGACCTGAGTCAGTCCAACACTCAACTCTTCAGGAAGAGGAGCATCAGGGCCTCGCCTGGGGCAGGCAGTGAGACTGGCAACCATCTCGGCCCCCAGCTTGCACTGTGCAACACTGGGCAGTGCCGCAGTGACTGTGCCTCCCGTCTGAGCCTCAGCTTCTGCATGTGAAAACCGAGAATGATGAGACACCCTTCATCGAGGCCATCAGTGGAGGTGCCTGATAGGGTGCCTGGCCCTCCTGGAAGCTCATCTGTGGCCGGATGCAAAAGAGAAGCAAGTCATACATCAAGGGTGCTAGGCAGAAGTGGGAAGCTGCGGTGACTCCTTTCCTCTCTCCAGGTAAGGACTCCACACACTTAACACCCTTTTAAAATCTACTCATTCAGCATCAAGGTGTGAGCAGCCTGACCCAGACAACTGTGGTTTCACAGGGACAAATCCTCAAGTCACAGAACGATTAAGAGAGTAGGGCAAATTCCAGGAAGGCAGGGGAAGTGCTTTTTGTCATCACCCCACTTTACCCCACTGGAAGGCTGGATTGTCTCTGACCCTGATGCCACTTCCTGTGACTTCAGCTCTGCTCAGCTGGGTCACTCAGGTTTGGCCTTGTGTGGACTGGACACATGGCAAAGGCAGGGAGACTCCAGGCCAGAGGGCCAGGCCAGAGGCAATTTCAACAGGAGGGAAATGCAACTTCTCCTTACTCTGGCAAGTTACATAATATCTTCTCCTCTATTTCCCTTGTAAAATGGGCACAGCATTAGTACCCGGCTCCTAGGGTTATTGTAAAATTTAAATTCGCAAAATAAGATAATGCATTTAAACCAATTAGAATACAACTTGGTCCATGTCCTAAGTCCTCAGTAACTGTAATCATATTACCTGGCTTCTGCACCCATCATTCCAAGAACACTGCCCTTTCTCATCAGGCCCGGTTCTCATCCTCCTGTACCTCTTCTCACAATAGGAAGCGATGCTCCCTGACCGTGCCGCCCTCCTCTTAGTTTCCTGCTATCCCTCTGACCATCTCCTCTTCTTTCTTGCTCCTGGCCTCTGGTACCCCCCACAGGGTCTCCCAGGGCACCAGATCTCTGCCCACCCCCCTCCTGGGGACCCCCAGACTGTTGTCCCCTCTGGCTTTAGCTGTGCCTGGTCCACAGCTGCCTCCTCTCAATGTGGCTGAAACCATGTTTACCTCTCTTTCCCCAGCCTCTCAACAGCAGCAGCTTGTGTTCAAAGAACAAACATAATCTTTATAACTTATGACTTTATAACTTATGACTTTATAACTTTATAACTTTAAAAGATGGGTTGCAGATAGGCTGTGAAAAGAACTGCATAACACAAATCTGTGTGTATAAGAATCTGGCTCCCAATCACACTGCCCATTTCTGTGGGTGGTGCCGCCTTTTCCTGCCCTCGAACGCTGAACCATTATCCCTTCCCCTCTTTCACTCCCTTACCCAGGCAGGTATCAAGGCCTTTTGGGTCTTCCTCTTCCTTCTTGTTGTTCCCCTCTCCTCTCCCCTCTGAATTATTTGGTATTAAAGCCAGAAGGACGTTAATGCCTTCAGGACTAAAACCAATCCAAGCAGCTTCCCTACGTCTAATCAGAAAGCAGAACTGCCCCTAACCCCTGAGCAAAGTTCTCATTAGTAAGCCTCCCCCAGATGTACCCTGGTCACAGCTCTGTCATGCCATGTCTTGGCTATTTGGCAACAGAGCATAGGGATTAACAACGCAGAACCTAGAGCCAGCCTGCCGGGGTCCAAATCCTGGTTCTACCATCATCTGGCAGCAAGACACTGGGTAAGTTACTTAATCTCTCAGGGCCTGTCTGTCTCCTTACCTGTAAAATGTGGATAGCACCAGCACCTCTTTCCAACAAGCTAATTGTTGGGAGGATTAAATTAGTTCCTATACATAGCACTTAGAGCAGAGCCTGGCCCATGGTTAAGTGCTATAGGAGTCTTTGCTATTATTATGACCTGTCTGTCTCCCCACTGGCCTGGGAGCAACCTAAGAGCGAGGCTTGGGTCCAATAGCTCAATAGGCCCCCACAGCACCCAATACAGTGCCTGGGGCCTGACTGGCTTGGAAGACACGGTTGTTGGGTTAAATCAACTATGGTTCTGTGAGGCTCCCAGACGTGCCTTGGAAGGAGGGGACGGTGGCCTCATTTTCCTGCACAGGGCCCTCCCCTGCCCACCCTGGAGGGCCTTCCGATGCTGGCACCTCCTGAGTGGCTGTTGGGTGCGTGGGTTACAGGGTTACACTAGGGCTGGGGGGTGGGGGGACAGGCCTGATCGCTCTCAGAGCCAGAGTGACATGCCTGGCCTCCTTGATTAACACTACTGTCTGTCACGTCATGGCAGATCTGTTTCTGGACATGGGGGAGAGCCATCCTGCAGGGAGATGAGGCTAGGTTCTGACTCAGAGTGGGAGGTGGGAGCCTGCCCCCCCACCAAATAAATACCCACCACCTTCAGTGGCCCAGTGGTGAAGCCAGGCCTCTGAGCTGTGCTGCCCCCTTCACTGTCCCTGACAAAGCTGGCTTCTGCAACCCTGGGAGCTCCTCCCTAGAGATACAGGGTTGTGGGGGGTCAGTTGGGCCCCCAGCAACCTCAGGGCAGCTGTGCCAGGGATCCCCAATTCCTTCTGCCCTGTGAGACTTTAACTGGCCCACTCTCCCATCCCCCACCTTGAATTTCCTCTCACTTTGTTTCCATCTCCCTTTATTCCCATGCCCCTGTCCCCAGGATCCCCCTCCCCTGACTTTCCAGCCTTTCCTGGGCCTTCTTTAGAATTCACTGCTCCAACCAGCCTGTCCTCCCATCCCCTCACCCACTCTAGAAGCCCCAGGAGCCAGCTAGATGTGTAACAGGCTTGTTTGACTGCAGCGCTAAGACGGTCTTTGTTCCCAGTCTTATTTTGTGCACTTATTTATCTGTCTGAAATACATGTGCACATCTGTGCTCCCTGTGGTCAGACCACAGGCTCCTTAAAGATGGGAATGCGACTCCATTCGCTTAAATGCCACACAGCTAGAGGCACCACGCTGGGACACAGGAGGCACTCAGTGACCACCTGTGGAACAGACTGTGGCATTTCTGTCCCAGCCAAGAGGCAGGAAAAAGAGCAAGCTCATGTCTCAAACTGGCAGCCTGGGGGTTTCTTCAGAGGGAAACAGGGGTGCCTAGAGGCCATTCATCTGCCCATCATCCCCTTAACACGCCTTGTCAGGCTCCCAGCTGCCCCCAGGTACCTGTGTTTTTGTTTGCTTGTTTGTTCTCTTTTTTTGTTTTTAAGGTTTTCTTTCCTTCTTTTTTTTTTTTTTTTTTTGGAGACAGCATCCCAGGCTGGAGCGTGGTGGTGCGATCACAGCTCACTGCAGCCTTGAACTCCTGGGCTCAAGTGATCCTTTCACCTCAGCCACCTGAGTAGCTGGGTCCACAGATGTGCGCCATGATGCCCAGATAATTTTTTGTAATGTTTTAATTTTTTTAAATTTAGTTTTAAATTTAAAAAAATTTTTTTTGTAGAGATGGGTGTCTTGCTATGTTACCCAGGCTTGTCTTGAACTCCTGGATTCAAGCCCATCTTAGCCTCCCAGAGTGTTGGGATTACAGGTGTGAGCCACCACACCTGACCTGAGGTGTCTGTTTCGACACCCTAGTGTTCCTGTCGGAGTGACCTGAAGAGGCCCAGCTTTCTTGGCTGTCCAGAGAACCCTGCCCTTGAGCCCCCTACCAGCTCACCCACCTAAACTGCAGCAATCACCAGGAGACGGGCATGGGTTCTCGTGACTCAACAGAAACCAACAGTCTCACAGCTCCCATTTTGGGTGGCCCCACTGTCTCCGGGCACTTGCTACAACGTATAATTGCATGTTTCCTTATGTGATTATTGGATTAATGTCTGCCTCCTCTACTGGCATGTAAACTCCACGAGGTTGGGTGAAGGGTGGAGACTGCAAGTTTGTTCCCTGCTGATTTCCCAGCATCTAGCACAGTGCCTGGTACATGACAGGGGTTCCCTAAACATCTGTGGATGAGACGCTAAATTTGGTATTTTAGGCACACCAGAGCCTCGTTGTGTAGGTTGTGTCGTGTGAGTGTCAGTGCAGTCCTGTATAGTAGACAGACATTTAAATACCCATTTTACAGATAAGGAAGCTCAGGCTCAGACAGGTCAAGGACTGCCCAAGTTGACGGCGCTTTTTGGTCACAGAGTCAGGATTAGCAACCAGGTATATGGTATCCACACTCCACAATCTACGCTTAAATGGTGATGAAGATGATAGCCAACATATAATAAGAGTAGGCATATGTTAAAACAAAAAATCTAGCCTGGGCAACATGGCCAAACCCCATCTTCACCAAAAACACAAAAAATTAACTGGGTGTGGTGGTGCATGGTTGTGGTACCAGCTACTCGGGAGACTGAGGCGGGAGGATTGCTTAAGCCCGGGAGGCGGAGGCTGCAGTGAGCTGAAATCGTGCCACTGCACTCCAGCCTGGGTGAAAGAGTGAGATCCCATCTCAATTAAAAAACAAAAAAAATCTGCCAGGCATGGTGGCTCACACCTGTAAACCCAGCACTTTGGGAGGCAGAGGCGGGTGAACTGCTTGAGCTCAGGAGTTTGAGATCAGCTTGGACAACATGGTGAAACTAGTCTGTACTGGAAAAAAAAAAATTGCTGGGCTTGGTGGTAGGTGCCTGTAGTCCCAACTATATTCAGGAGGCGGAGATAGGAGGATCACTTGAGCCTGGGAGGTCCAGGCTGCAGTGGACTGTGATGGCGCCACTGCCACTGCACTGCAGCCTGGGTGACTGAGCGAGACCCTGTCCAAAAAACAGAAAGAAATCCCAGGAGCTCTTTGCATTCCACCCCTACCCCGTTTGTTTATGGCAATTAGGCTGGCAGGATGTATCCCTGGGATCTTGACTCCCCAGTCTGTTGGCCAAGAGTTGGGACCAGCTGCCTCTGCCTGCATCAACACCCTGCTTCCCTGCTGCCATCTGCTCCTCCACTGGGAACAATGAAAAGACAAGCTGCTGAGCTCCAGGCCTGGGCACCCGGGGCACCCATCTGGGTTTCCCTGGAATCATTGGCACTTCCCATCCCCCTAGCCTTGGGAGTTTCCCACCAGTGGGGATGCCAGACAGAGGGGAAAGAGGTGGGGCGGGTGGGGAGAGGAGGATCTGTAGGCTGTGAAGAGGCAGACATTGCCGGGTGCAGCAGGGGAAGAGTGGAGAGGCTCACCAAGCCCCAGCCTGTGCAGGGCATTCCCCACTGCACAGCTCCAGAAGGCCTGGTTCCTGCTGACGGGACTGACCATGTTGATATGAACGAGGCCTCCCTCACTTGTGCTTGGGGCGGGCCCAGAGCAGAAGGGAAAAAGCAGGGACATTTTCTCATCTCACCGATCATAGTCGCCGTTGCAGAGGGCTCTCACGGGAATGGAGAAAGTTTGCCAGACTGGATTTAGGGTGTTCTTCATGACCTCCGTTTTGTGGCAAATGGTGAACCTGGTGAGGAAGAAGAGAGGGAAGGCTGTCAGGCCCAAACCAAGGGAGGTGAATGCAGGTCAACAGAGCAGTCAACTGGTTCACATCTCTGGTTCCCAGACGATGGAAATGATGGCTTCAAAAGGTGATGAGCTGCCCGTCACCAACAGCAGCCAAGCTGGCACTAGTTGGCCATCTGCTGGTGATGCTGCAGAAAGGGTTCCTGTACCAGGTAAGGACCTGGAGGTGGGGACAAATCCCAGGGTGTCAGGAGCCCTGGGTTCTAGCCCCTACTCTGGGGCCACCTCACTATGTGACCTTGAGCAAGCTCTCCCTTCTCTGGGCCTCCAGCTCCTCACCTGTAAACCCAGGCAGTTACCTTCTATCAAAGATTCTCCATCTGCAATCCACAGAAGGATGAGCAGATGAACTTCAGGGGTCTGTGAATCCCGGAAACATTGGGAGAAATTAGGTGTATGGGTTGTTTGTGCCTGCTGCTCCCCTGGCCTGGAATATTCTCTCCCCCATTTCCATCTTTATGACTCACTCCTCACTACCTTCAAACACCATCTCCACGAAACCTTCCCTGACTACCATATCTAAAATTGACAGCTGCCTGGTCTCCTGCCTCTCACATCCCCTAGACTCCTCCCAGACTTTTTTTTTTTCTATTTCATTTGTCACCATTTGACATTTTGATATAGTCTATTTTTTCCTTATTTATTCTGCTCATGATCCGTCACTAAAATGTAAGCTCCATAAGAGCAAGGATTTTTGTCTTTTTTGATCACTGGCACATCCCTAGTGCCTAGAACAGTGCCTGACACTTCGTAGGTATTCAATAATTCTTTACAAATGAATCAATGCATTTCTGGGGGCGAGTTTCCATAGCTTTCACTGGTATGTCAGTCCAATGAAATTAAAGCCCCTGACTTAGATGAGCTCTAAGACCCTTTCTGCTTTTCCCGTCTGAATCCATGAACCCGCTTTGCAAACTAAAAGTACAGAATTGACTTATCCCAGATGGGCCCTAATCTGGTGTCCCTGCCCACACCCCACGCCACGCTTGGCTGGCCCCATCCTGGAAGCCAGCCCTGCCACATGGATGGGCAGCCACTGCCAGGGCTGAGCCGGGGGCAGGGGCGTCTCTCTGAGATCTCCCACCACCAGCCCCAGCTACATCCCTGGTTGGAAAGGTCAGCTGAATAAGTGCCTGGGCTCCGCCCATACCCACACAGCCGGTGTCATTTCTTCTCTGGCAATTTTCAAGTCAAAATGTCATTCTGTCACCATGGCTTAGCATTTCTCTTCTCTGCTCCTTCTCGCCCACCCACTGGAGTGTGGAGACGCATGTGGGAGACCTCCCCACACACCCCAGAGCTGGTGGCGAGGATGGGAATGGAGATGGGAGCAGGAGGGGCCACAGCTGCCCAGGGCTGGGGCAGGCAGGTGAGGCAGGAAGAGGAGCCTGGGGCAGTCGGGGGAGGAGAGCTGGAGGGACAACAAGGAGTAGGGAATGGGTGGTCCTGGAGGGAGAGAGGATGATACTGTGCAGAAGCCCTGCTGGGCTCCAAATACTACCCCCCAACCATCACACTGACCCCTGTGGGCCCTCTGGAGCCTCCCACCTCTGGAACCACTGACTTCTCCCTTTCCCTCCTCTCACTTGAGAGCCAAGCTTGACCAGGTGTTCTAAGTGCAGCTCCAGGGGCACAGCAGGTGCCCCCTTGCCTTCTCCCTCCTCCTGTGGCTGGTGTGACACTTCCCTCTCCTGGCTCCCTCACTGACCTTCTTCCTAACTGGGGGTGTCTCTGCAGGCCTTCCAGTCTTCTCCCCGCAGACCCTCAGTGACCACTCTGTTCTCACCAGCGCAGCCATTGCCTTTTCACAGGGGCCGGATACTGGCCCACCTCTAGGCGGGCCTCCGGATCAGTTTCTTCAGTGCCCCACGGGATCCCCATGAGGGATCAGTGTCTCCTTGCCCCCGGAATGCTCCAGTTCACACTTGGAATGAAACTTGCCCCAAATAAACTCCCACGACCTCCCCGGTCTGATCCACCAGCTCCCCCGCTGCTCTGCAAGCACTCTGGGTTCCCTTGGCTCCACTGCCAGGGAGAGAACTCTGACTTCGGTCCCCATCCAAGTCCGGCCGACTGAGGTCCCCTCATTGTCCTTTTGCCCCCTTCCTCCCCTCCCCACTTCCTTCCCCTGCATTTCCACGGCACAGATCCAGGGTGGGAGCTGGTAGCACCTCCCACCTGTTCACCGTGTCAGTCACAAGGCTCTCCCTTTCCCCGCACCCTCCCCACCCATCCTACACATCACTCTGCTAGAGCAATCTTTCCCAAACACCCCTTGCAGTGCGCCCCTCTCCTGCTCCCAAATCCCTCTCCTCCTCCCAGCCGGCCTCAGCCAGACAAGCCCAGCTTGACCCTGGCTCTGCCTCTCTGGAGGGGACCTGTGTGGATGCCCAGAACAGTATGCAGGCCTTTCCCCCCCGCCAATCAAGTCAAGTCAAAGTCAACAGAATTATTTAAAGAAATCCTTCTGGGAGTCCTTTGGTGAGACAAAGAATCCTTTTGTCATGCAAATGATCATACCTAATTTCCCTTGTTTTGTACGTTCAGGAAAACTGATTTTTAAATCAGTTTTCCCTTGAACTGAAACACACCTCCTCCTCGCCACTCCCCCGCCCCCCCACCACACACACACACACACACACACACACACACACACACAATTTCAAGGGGAATTGGGGGGAAGGTCTTTCTGCCCTCTGGGCACACTTGCTTTGCCCAAACGTTTCTCCCTTCTCTAGCCCTTTATTCTTCCCTGCTCCCCCCACCCCCAAGGCGGGGACCCATTTTCTTCCTCTCCTTCAAAACCGGCTTCCAAGTTTCCCTTCTCCAGCAGCGCTTCTCTAATTAACCTCCCTGGCCCCATCGCTTCCTCATTCTGCAGAATCCAGCCTGTAAGTGGCCACAGCCTGCCAGAATTGTGGTGCTTAAAGAGACCGTGGCGACCACGTAATCCAACTGGATGAGAAAACAGGCCCAGAGAGGGGTCTTCACTTGCCTAGGGTCACACAACAGGCTGCTGGGGAGGACCTAGGTCCCCAGACCTTCCACCCAGAATCTGTCTCCCGGCATATACTGCTGACCTACATTTGCCAACATGTTGTGTACGCTTCCATCTTATTGTGGGTGGCTTCCAGATTAGGGAGAAGAGAGGAGGAAACAGGGGCTTCAAAGTCTGGAGTTTCAAATGAAGCCTATGCAGGGCCAGGCAGGGGAAAGGGTCCAGACTGGCCCTGTTGTGTGGGCAGTAGTGGGGGGCCAGGCTGGGGGCTGCTCAGGGGGCTGTGGGGACAGGGGGCTGGGCTTGGAGATAGGAGCTGATTTGTGTAGAATGAAGGAGCTATCAGAGGTTTCCCATGAGGGACTGGCCCCCTATTCCTGCCTTAGCCCTGTTTTTGCCTAGTACCCCCCACCCTCCAAATACCTAGTCCCCACCACTCCGTACTATGCTGAGACCTACAGAATGGCACCGCCAGCTTAGAGGCTGCCCCGACCTCCCACTGACCACACCTAGGTGCCCAGGGCACTACCCTGGCATCCTGGACTTCCACCTGGAGCTCTTGCCCTCTCTAGAGCAGGAGATGAGCCCAAGCCACCCTGCCCGGTAAGTCACCGCCACCCGTCCATCCTTGACTCCAGAAGGGACAAGAAGGCACAGTGCACAAGTGCCACCAGAAAACTCACGTTCCATCCTCATTGCTTCTGTAGAATACCAAGAAGGGGTCAGATTTCCCAAAGAAATCTTTCTTGTCCAGCTTGTTGGCACAGAACTGCATGGTGGCGACATCCTGGTGGGAGGGAGGGAGAACAGGGTGTGAGGCAGGAGAAGGTGGAAGCACAGCTCCCGGACCCTGGCAAGCACGAGGAGTCCAGGCACCAGCCCTGGTTGGAATGCACTGACTAAGTGCCAGGCCCTTATTCCATCCTCAGACAGCCCCCCAGCAGGCCTAGCAGACCACTTGGGTGGGGAAGCATGTGGAGTCCACAGCTGCCTCAGTTTGAATCCCAGCTCTGCCACGTTCTCTGTGTGAGCTAGGGCAAGCTAGGTGACCTCTTGGAGCCTCAGTTTCCCCTCTGAAACATGGGGCTGATGATAGCACACATCTTGCGGGGCTGTCATGAGGACTAAATGAGATCAAGGGTGTGACGTCCTTGGCAGAGTGAGGCACGTGGCAACCCCTTGATAGATGTGAACACACATGGTTTCATTACACTTTCACTGAGTGGCTCGGAAAGGTGACAGAGCAAACCCAAGGCCAGTCTGAGCTTGATCTGCAAGCCCCAAAGCCCTCTCTCTGGCCACATTGCCTCACCGCCTCACACCCATATGTGGTTTCTGGAGGAAGTTCGAGTTTCAGCATCACTTTCACACCCACCAGCTCATAGGAGGCTCACCCAGTGCTTTCAGGTAGACACAGTGGGGTCTGTGGCCCGTTTCACAGCTAAGAAGCCAAAGGCTCAGAGCAGGGAGTGGCTTCCCCATGTTCACCAAGCAGAGCCCACCTGCTGAGTCGCCAGCCCTGCCCCCTGCCCCAGCTGACCCAACACGCACAGAAGGTGTCCGGGCCCTGGTGCAGATCTCCGGACCCCTCAGCCCCTCAGCTTGCTGGGGCCAATGGGGCATTGGGAAGAGATGTCCCCGTCGTCCCCTTCACCCCTCCCGTGTGGCCTCTGCAATTTGAAAACTCTGCATCCTGACAAATCGGCTTCAAACCGGCTAAGCTCAGGGCTCTGGTGTCCAGACGCCAGGACTTGCCCTACTCTTGGGGTCACTCTGTTCCCTCACACATCCCCCTTCCTCTTAATGAGGGGGAGTGTCTTGAGAAGGCTGACCCATAGCTCAGTGAGGACCAAAACAGTGGCAGAGAAGAAGACGTAGCTCCCATGAGGTCGAAGGTCTCAGTGACAAGATTGAGCGATGGCTACGATGGTTAGGGATATGGCTGCTGGAGCCAGGCTGCCTGCTCCAGTCCCAGTCCCATCCCTCCTTAGCTGCATGACTTAAGGCAAGTTATTCACCCTCTCTGTGCTCAGTTTCCCTACCTGTAAAATGGGGGTAATGGCAGTGCCTATCTCATAGGCTCATGAGGATAAAATGAGTTCATAGGAGTACAGCGCTGTGTGCGTGTGAGCTATTATTATTTAAACACCTGTTCCCCCACCCAGTCACAGTGTGTGTGACCTCTGTCCCTGCCTCACTCCCACCTCCAACACCTCACATGCCTTCCCTCGGGGACATCTGATGACAACAAACACAGCTTCCCTTCATTCATGCACTCACTCACTCATTCAACATTTATTAGATGCCGTCTGTGTAGGGCAGTCACTGAGCTCAGCACTTTATACCCCTTATCATATTTAGTCCTCAAAATAATCCTTTGTTACTTTTCACAAATGAGGAAGCTGGAGGTTGGAGAAGTTAGGTGACTTGCCCGAGATCACCAGCTGGTAACTGGTAAAGCAGAAAATTTACACATAAATAAACTAATTTCAAAGTCATACCTCTTCCAGTATGCCACTCTGCCCTGCTGAGAGAGAACAAATTACATTCCACCACTTCCCTGCTTTCTTTAGAATCCACTGATTTCTTCAGACTCTGGACTTGTGTGGGCAGGGAGGGGCTGCATTCCTGTTACACTGGGATGGGGAAGAGGCTGTAAGGACGGGTGGTGCTGGAGACAGAATGACCTGCCCGAGGAGATGCCCAGGTAATGATGGCTTGTATTACGCCTCTCATCATCGCCCACCAGACAGGGAGAAGGAAGCTGGATTGGGGCCTTCCAAGGCCCTAGAAGCTCCAAGAATCCCTGAGCCTCCAGAGAAATCTAGGACCTCAGGCCTGGAATAAAAGAACAGCTGCCTTACTGAGCACTTACTAGATGCTAGGACCTGTGTTAAGCCTTCATACTTTATACAACTATACAAAATAACTCTTGTTTACCTATTTTACAGATGAAGAAACTGAGGTTTTTAGAGGTTAAATCATATACCCAAAGTCCTAGAGTGCGTAACTCAGACAGTCAGATTTCAGAGTTTTCACTCTTATCCCTCCAGAAAAATCTCTAGGCTTCTAAAGCAGCAGGGCAGACACACCCTCCTCAGGAGAAAATTCGAATCCCATCCCATGCTGGATGGAAGGAGCACTTTAAATGCCCCCCTAGAGAGCCCCATCCATGGCCTGGGAAAGGAACGTGGCCCAGGACTTGATGGGCGACTCGCTGGCTATATAAATTGGGGGGTCCAGTGCAAAGGGAAAACGAGGGGCCCTCTGTTCAAAAACAATCAGGAGATTCAAGATAGTGACAGCAGAGCATTCAACCAAGCACAGGTCCCCGTGTGACTACACAGGCCACGTGCCTGTGAAGCTGGCCCTGTCTCCTTCCCACAGAGGTGACCTGCAGTGGCATCAGAAAAGCACCAAGAGGCCCAGATTCTACCCAGAAGAGCAGCGGCGATGGCCCCAGCAAGGAACTCAGAGCTCAGAGCTCCAGTCCTGGCTCTGCATAGCCTTGAGCAGGTCACCCGAGCTCTCGGAGCCTCAGTCTCTTCGTCCGTGGAGTGTGGAATGGGATGACCACCCACGATCCTTCTAAGCTGAGCAGTTGATGCCACATGGGGAACACTGAAATAGCCATCTCTTGTGGGGAGCACTGACACTCAGGGGACAGTGAGGAAAGCCAGGATCCCCCCCAGCCTTCCCAGCCCTGGCCAGGGTTTGTGACCTCGCCTGAGTGACAATCTTACCTGAATAAACATAGGCAAGCCACCCAGGACCTGTTCAGCCTGCACTGGCTGACTATAAAATGCATACACTTGAAACAACCAAAACAGAGGCCACAAAACCCAGAGGCAACAGCACTTAGTTTTGCTTCCTAGGAACCCCTTAGTCCCTGTGCGATCACGAATGGGGGAGAAATATTAGAAAAGAATAAAAGAACTTGACAGGCCGTAAGTTCCAGGGACATTCAGTGCTCCATTGGGAGGGCTGCTGTCTTAGCCTAGCACCTGATGGCGAAAAACAGCACAAAGGGCGGGGGGCGCGGTGGCTCATGCCTGTAATCCCAGCACTTTGGGAGGCCGAGGCGGATGGATCACTTGAACTCAGGAGTTTGAGACCAGCCTGGCCAATATGGCAAAACCCTGTCTCTACTAAAAATACAAAAATTAGCCAGGCACGGTGGCTCATGCCTGTAGTCCCAGCTACTCGGGAGGCTGAGGCAGGAGAATCGCTAGAACCTGGGAGGTGGAGGTTGCAGTGAGCCGAGATCGTGCGACTACACTCCAGCCTGGGCAACAAGAGGGAGACTGTCTCAAATAATAAAATAAAAACACACACACACACACACACACACACAACAGCACAAACGAGCCAACGGTCACCTGGTTGGAATCCCAGCTCTGCCATCTAAGAATAGCGCCCCCTTGTAAGTCTGTGGAGAAGGCGAAAAGAGATGGCCTGTGTCACATCCTGGTCCACAGTGCCTCACACAGAGCAGGAGGTAACACTTGCAGAGTGCCACCTCATACTGGGGTGAACTGTATGAAACTGCCAATAATCAGCTGTTGTTTGCCTATGAAAATGGCAATATCACATGGGTCCACCCAAAAAGACACAGAGAGGGGAGCAACACACACTGGGGCCCATCGGATGGTGGAGGGTGGGAGGAAGGAGAGGATCAGGAAAAATAACTAATGGGTACTAGGCTTAATACCTGGGTGATGGAATAATCTGCACAACAAACCCCCATAACACAAGTTAGCCTACATAACAAACCTGTACATATACCCCTGAACTTGCAATAAAAGTAAAAAAAAAAACAAAAATTGGTTCTACCTAGTACGTGCTATAGTAGGTAGATATAATGTTATATGTATTAATTCACTGAATCCTTTATAACAACCCTATGAGGGAGGCACTGTTATTATTCCTTTTTTGTTTTTCAGACAGGGTCTCTCTCTCTCCCTCCGTCACCCAGGCTGGAGTGCAGTGGTGCGATCTCTGCTCACCACAGCCTCAACCTCCTGGGCTCAAGCGATCCCCCTGCCTTAGCCTCCTGGGAAGCTGGGACCACAGATGTGTGCCACCATGCCCCATGCCCAGCTAGATTTTTAAATTTTTTTGCAGAGACAGGGTCTTGTTATGTTGCCCAGGCTGGTCTTGAACTCCTGAGGTCAAGCGATCTGCCCACTTCAGCCTCCCAAAGTGCTGGAATTACAGACATGAGCCACCGCACCTGGCTATTATTCCCATTTTAAAGATGAGGAAACCAAAGCACAGAGAGGTTAACACCCTTGCTTGAAGTCACACAGCTAGTAAGAGGCGCTGAGATGAGAACAAGACAGTCTGGCTCCAAAGGTTAATAACTGAGATTCCAAATGATGACCTCAAATCATCGAGATAAGTTTAATTACGTTCTAACCTCAGTTTGAGAAGTCAGAGAAGTGTGAAATCCATCTTAGAAAGGCCTCTGTGCAAACTAGTTAAAATAATAAAAAAAAAAGACTGGCTCTGAAATTCAGCTAACTGGAAAAATTGGCCAGTGTGCCACACTTTCTCCCCCTAACCCTGATGGCAGGTAAGTGAGGCATTGCTGGGGGTTGGTGGCTGATTTTGTTCCTTAGCCTTATCTGCCCTCCCTAACACAATCTAGGCTCAGGAACATTTGCCAGAAGCCCACCGTGATCATCTGTGTTGTTGCACCATTGTAGAATCCGTGGGGGATAAAACAGACCTCCAGAGAAATTTCTAGACTGAAACGAAGGCAAACTTCCTCCCTCATGGGTACCCACGCCACAGGGAAGTCCTTGAGACAAAGAGTATGTAACTAACCGCCTGGGGGCTGCGCTTTGGAAGGTCTGTCTGCCTTTCGTCAACAGTCACAGAAACAAGTGGGAGCTTGTGAATAGTTCAACCCCTTGATATAGGTGTGAACCCAAGAAGAGGCTGGAGAAAGTGGCAATAAGATGGACAGGACCAGCAGGATAACAGAGCAGCAAATTCTGGCTGAGGGTCAGAGGTTCAGCTGTTTGACAGCCTCAGCCTGAGAGCCATGCTCTCTGATCTCATGAAATGCCATCCCCTTGGCCAGGCATGATGGCGCACAACTGTACTCTCAGCACTTTGGGAGGCCGAGGTGGGAGGATCACCTGAGCCCAGGATTTTGAGGCCAGCCTGGACAACATGGTGAAACCCCATCTCTACTAAAAATACATAAAAATAGCCAGGTGTGGTGGTGTGCGCCTGTAGTCCCAGCTACTCAGGAGGCTGAGGTGGAAGGATTGAGCCTGAGAGGTGGAGGCTGTAGTGAGCCATGATCAGGCCACTGCACTCCAGCCTGGGTGACTCCATCTCAAAAACAAAGAGAGAGAGAGAGAGAGGGAAAAAAAGAAAGAAAAAGAAAAAAAGAAACTCCATTCCTACCAGAAGCATCACTGGAATCAATCACAGAGAAGATAAAGCAGCTCCTGCAATATATAATTTCCTGCAATTTCTGTCTTTCACCCTATCTTTTTAAAAAACATATTAAGTTCCTCGAAAACATCAGGATTGCCTCCATTTGCATCTCTCCGTATGTTAATGGGGCTGCTGGGGAGATGATAGCAAACAGCCTTGCTCTCCAGGGCGGCCTGGCCTGCTCTGGCACCTTAGCCCTCCCTGCCCTGAAGAGGGCTATGAAGGTTAGAGGTCAGGCCAGGGGGGAGGGAGGAGTTAGCAGGTGAGCTGAAGGCTGGAGACAGGGCAGCAAGCCCCAGCAGGAGGAGAACAGAAGAAGGTTGTTGGGTCTCACTGGCAGCTTCCAGATTCAGAACAAGTATGAGGTGAGTGTCAAATTTAAAGGGGGCCCAAAATCTCAGTCATCAAAAAAAAATTTTTAATGTGACATTTAAAAAAATCAAAATCAATGCAAAAGCTATATCAAAATTTTAAATGAAGACATTTTATAAGTGAAGCAGAGGCACAGAAAAGGCCAGGGTCACACAGGGAGTAAGCAGTGGCTTTTGGTCTGGATCCAAAGCCCAAGTTCTTAATCACCGTGCCCTACAACTTACATGCCCTAAGAAGCACCTTTAAAGCCAGGAACAGTGGCTCATACCTGGAATCCGAGCTACTCAGAAGGCTGAGACGGTAGTATGACTTGAGGCCAGGAGTTTGAGACCAGCCTGGGCAACATAGTGAGACCTCCATCTCTAAAAAAATAACAATTTAAAAACTTTAGGCCGGGCTCTGTGGCTCACGCCTGTAATCCCAGCACTTTGGGAGGCCGAGGAGGGCGGATCACTTGAGGCCAGGAGTTCAAAACCAGCCCGGGCCAACATGGTGAAACCCCGTCTCTACTAAAAATACAAAAATTAGCCAGGTGTGGTGATGTACGCCTATAATCCCAGATACTCAGGAGGCTGAGGCAGGAGAACTGCTTTAACACAGGAGGTGGAGGTTGCAGTGAGCCGAGACCGTGCCACTGCACTCCAGACTGGGTGACAGAGCAAGACTCCATCTCAAAAAAAAAAAAAAAAAAAAAAAATTAAAAAGCGCTTTTAGATAGATGGTTGGGGCCACAGTACATTTATTGTCTTCTTAAAATGTGCTGGATTTTCCAAATCTCCTAGAATTAACATATTATCTTTTTTAGTCAGAAAAAAAATAAGACATCAATGAAAAAGAAAAGGAATCATTAGTCACAACTCTGAAATTCAGCACTCCAGTAGGAGGAAACATACCAGGAGCTGGGGGTGATTCTGTGAGTAGGACCCTCTAGGAAGAAGAGACTGGAGCTGGGCTCATGGGATAGGACGGTAGAAGCAGGAAACCTGGGACGCCAGCGAACACCCCACAGGCTGGAGGTTATTCATACACAGATGGTGGGCACAGAAGCTGGTCTGAGAGGCTGGGCCTGTCTTTATGCATCGACTGTAATAACCATGTTGAGGCCAAGCTGGCTTTTCTTTGTTTATGAATGACGAACTTCCCAAACAATCCAATCAGTTGTGCATCTGTTGATTTGGTCATTCAGAGGCTGAAAACCCCAGATTGACTGTTTTCCCTCCCACCCATTGAGCCTGTGTTTCTGGGATACTAACCAAAATCCGTCAACTGAAGTTCAAAAGAAAAACAGGACGATTTGGATATGAGGATGTTCACTACAGTATTGTTTATATTGTTTCCTAAAAAGAACAGCTTTGATAAATTATAGCCCATCCATACAATAGAGAAATAACATGTAGCTATTAACTACATGTTTTCTAAAAATGTATAATGATATAGGAAAAGGCAGGCTATAAAACTAGACACTATATTACATCAATTATAAGAAAAATTATGTACATGGACACTCAAAGAAAGCCTTGGAGGAAGCACATCAAAACGTCAACAGTGATTATCTCTGAGTGATTTTTCCATGCTACTTATATTTTTCTGTATTTTCCAACTTGTCCATAACAAACATGTTATTTTTTTTTAGCATCAGGAAAAATGTTTTTGTTTTGCTTTGGTTTTTAAGGCCAGATAAATTATTTCTGAGACTAAAAATTTCGAACTAATCTTTTTTTTTTTTTTTTTTTTGAGACAGAGTCTCGCTCTGTCTCCCAGGCTGGAGTGCAGTGGCCGGATCTCAGCTCACTGCAAGCTCCGCCTCCCGGGTTTACGCCATTCTCCTGGCTCAGCCTCCCGAGTAGCTGGGACTACAGGCGCCCGCCACCTCGCCCGGCTAATTTTTTGTATTTTTAGTAGAGACGGGGTTTCACCGTGTTCGCCAGGATGGTCTCGATCTCCTGACCTCGTGATCTGCCCGTCTCGGCCTCCCAAAGTGCTGGGATTACAGGCTTGAGCCACCGCGCCCAGCCGAACTAACCTTAAGAAGGGTGATGTTTGAATGCTGGTTACACAAGATGCTCATATCAGTCCCAGCCACAACACACGTCTCTCCTATGTATCAACCTGCATACTTCTGAGTCTCGAAGAACCTTCACCACCTCCCCCACTTAACCTGACTTTTCCTTCTCATCTCTCTTTCTCCATGACTCTTCCCTCTTCCCTCATCTCTCAGGTAGAGAAACTGGCCTCTCCCTGAAGCTTGTCTTTAGAACAGTGAAAGTTTTGATTGTGTTGGGAGCCAGGCTGCTAAGTTCCCCAGCTCTGAGGTCCCACACAATCTGGCCCCGACTTCCACCATCAACACCTACAGTCTCATCTTTCTGACTCATCATCCATCACTCCTGCCCCAGGGCCTTTGCACAGGCTGTTCTGTCTGCCTGGACCAATCTTCCCCAGGTAACTGGAAGGGCTCATTCTCCCACCTGTCTCTATATATTGGCATATTACATTGTATCTACACATTTTCCTTTAGGATAGTCAAGAGTGTGATCAAATAGTTGTTGTAAGAAGAGGCACTGGATCTGCCAGGGCTAAGGACCACTGCTCTAATGTGATTGCTGGTTGGCATTTCCATCTCTCACACTAAACTAAAAATTCTGGGAGAGCAGGGACTCAGTCAAAGCATATTTCCTGAACTGAAAAGAAAGAATACATGAGCACGCTGGTGACACCTAAAGGGTGGCGAGGCCCCCAGGGGCAGTTATGGTGTGAAGTTCTAACTCCCTTTGCTCGAGAGAGGTGAGGCACACTCCATCACTGCCTCCTCCATGACCACCACCACCATCCTGGCTGGGACGGCCAGTTGGGTGGAGGGACCTGACTAGGAGGTGGTATGGACATACTATCCTGACTCCAGAGCAAGGCAGGTCTGGGTGGCTGACAGGTCTCTAGGGGGAACCAAGGGGCTGGGAAGTGAAGGGCAAAGAGCTATCCAACCCTCTGTATTGGCAACAATCCCTACTTTTTTTTTTTTTTTTTTTTTTTGACAGGGTCTCACTCTGTTCCCCAGGCCTCAGTGCCGTGGTGCCATCATGGTTCACTGCAGTTGTGACCTCCCAAGCTCAAGTGACCCTCCTGCCCCAGCCTCCTGAGTAGCTGGGACCACAGGCATGAACCACCACGCCCTGCTAATTAAAAAAAAAAAAAATTTGTGGAGATGGTCAGGAGGTTCTCACTGTGATGTCCAGGCTGGTCTCGAACTCTTGAGCTCAAGCTATTCTCCTGCCTCGCTCGGCCTCTCAAAGTGCTGGGATTATAGGCGTGAACTCCAGCCTCCACTGCTCAAAGCCAGCCTGCCTGTTGAGGGCAATAGCCCCACAAGGAACAGAAGGTCGGTGACTGTTCCCTGTACGTGAGGGCTCGAGGCTCCCAGGGTGAGGGAAAGACTGAGGATTAGGAGTCAAGGCCTGAGCTAGAATCCCAGCGATCTTAGGCAGGCCGCTAACTTCTCTGCATCCATAAAACAGGGCCACTCACACCTACCCAGCCCCCCAGCCCTGCGGTCAGAATCAAATAAGACTAAATAAGAGAGTCTCGGTAAACAAATGTTGGCCAGTTTTACAGGCAGTAACAAGCGCTTTACTGCTGAGCAGAACTGAACCTTGGGTGATTCAGAAGGCCCTTCGGGAGACCGGCCTCATCACTGTCAACATCAGGTACCATTCGATAGTATTTGGATCAAATTCTGATTGTGGGAACTTCTTTGGCATTTAAATTCCAGATGAACAAGGCTTTTCTATAACCCGTCAAACTATGCTGGTGACACGCTGGAGTCCACTGTCATCCTTTGCTGCTTCCCACCCGCCCACACCATCCCCATGGATGAAGAGAGGGTTTGTCTACTTCGGCAAAATGTATTCATTTGAGCAGGAAGCCCTGCTCTGGTGAAAAATCATCTCTCAGACCCCACCCTCTTCCTTTGATCCTCCCACTGAATGCTGAGCTGGAAAGACGGAGCAAAGCTGTTCAGATGTAATTATTTTAATTCAGCCAGATGCTGGGAATTAGTCTCTTTTCCTTGCAAGGATTCTAGGGAGAGACAGAACTCAGCTAAAGATGCCCCAGAAGAAAAGGAGCTGACAATCTCAGGAGGAAGGGAGGGCGCTCCCTGCCCCCGACATAGACCCCTTGTGCTGGAACAGCTTAAATCAAGAAAACGGCTGCCATCCACGGGTGAAGGAGTAGGGAGGACTGGGGAAGAAGGAGGAAGAGGGAGGGTTTAATACCTGATAGGTATTAAACCTAAGACTGCTTACCAACCCCTGGAATGCTAGACCAGTAACGGCCACCAGCATTGTCTCGAGCGTAGAATTTCCAAAGCGCTTTCATGTATGTGACTTTATTTGGTTACAAACTAGGAAGAAAGTCACCAGCTGGGCTAGAAGCTTGGGGAAACACTGAATTTAGGTTCAAGGAATTTGGATGCACCCTTTCCTAGGCATCTGTTAGACACACTCACATTCATGAACTCCTTTAACCCTATCAGCGCCAAGCTGCAGGTGGAGAACGGAGGCTCTGGGAGCTGCAACAGCTCTCTTCCACAGGGCAACTGAATTCTCTCCCTTGTCTGAACTCCAGTGGCATCCAGATCCTCAGTGGACATGTGTGTTTTGTCCATGACCTGGTGCTGAACACAAGGTCTGTGCTTTCTAAGCATTCAGTCACATATTCGTGATGGGTCCTCAGGAACGCCTACTGCACCCCGAGTCCTGCCCCAAGTGTACACATTGGGTGGGGTTCACTCCCGCTGCCAAGTGCCTTCAGATCCTCTGAGATAAACAGATAAGCAGAGCAACCAGGGTGAGCAGTTGCATATGAATTTCTTTGGTCATCTCTATACTGCCCTGTACTATCGATTCTGTGTTCACGTGTCTTATTCTTCCACTGGAAGTCCTTGGAAACAGAGTTTGTAACACCACAGCCCAGTGGTTAAAGACCTTGGCTCTACAAGCAAACTGCCAAGTTTCAAATCTCTTCTACTCAGTGGCTGTGTGACCCTGGACAGGTCACTTAACCTCTCTGTGCTTCGGTTTCCTTATCTATAAAAGTTAGGAAAATTAATGAGGACCATAATTCATCAGATATTATAACACATCATACTACATACTACATTATGTATTATAATACATTAGATAAGTAAGTCAATACATGTAAACCACTTAGCACAGTGTATGGCCCAAAATAATGACTCAATTCATGTCCTCTAACACTGTTATATCTCTATACCAGCAGCTCTCAAAGTATGGTCCAGGAACCCCGGGGGATCTGTGGGGTCAAAACTATTTTCGTAATAATGCTAAGATGAAGAGTTTTCCAGAGGTTATTCAACAGTGATATCACAAGAGATTGACTACAGAAGCAGCCATGAGAATCTAGATGTCTTCCATTAAGTCAGACATTAAGGAGATTTGCAAAAATGTAAAACATGGCCACTCTTGTCATTAAATGATTATTGTAAGTTATTGTTGTTTTTCAAAATATGTTATTTTATTTATTTATTTTTTGAGACGGAGTCTCGCTCTGTCACCCAGGCTGGAGTGCAGAGGCTGCAGTGAGCTGAGATTGCAATCTCGTGAGCCACTGCACCCAGCCTCAAAATATATGTTATTTATGTTGACCCATAATGTGTTCAACTATTGTTATTTTTAAAGGAATTAATACATATATTTTTAAAAATTCTGTTTAAATTTCTAGTAGGGTAAATATTGATCGACAGCTGATCCGTAGCACTGACCTCCCAGGAAGGTAGGAAAATCTTGTTTCTCCTGGTCATCCCTCCTAGCCCCATGGGAAGCTGTGTTCCCAGGGTAGCCCAGGCTTTGTTTACGCTTGCACCCTGCCCCTCCCTGCGTCTGTCCCAGCCTCCTCCTCTTCTCTCCAAGTTCCACCACTTTCCCACTTTTATAGCCACTCTTAGTAACCTAAGATAGCAGCGGTTTCGGGGCTGAGCCCAGATCTTAGAATCAAGCTGACCTGGAGTAGAATCGTGGCTCTGCTGCTTGTCTTCCTTGAACAGATGACTTTGCCTCTCTGAGCCTCAATTTCTCCATCCATAGAATGGGAGTAACATTTTAGTACCTACTTCTTAGCATGATTGTCAAGAGCAGCGATAACTTATGTAAAGTGCCTATTACTCAACAAATACTGACCATCACCATTATGATACTTCATCATTATTATTAATCATGAGGTCCCCTGAGCCCCTTCTTGGTGTGCCCAGCTGTCCCCATCTCATGATCCCCAACAGTCCTACAGAAAAAGCAAGACCAAGGGCTGCCTGGTACTGCAGACTTCTTCCCAACATATGCACGCGCACAGACACACTCCATCCGCCCCATGCACAGTGTCACCCTACTCCAGAGATGAAAGTGAAAAATGACAGCTAAATGTCAAGCACCCAGGCTTCCTTCAAGACTGAAAAGGTCTTTGCTGCCACAGTGTTGGTGCCAAGGCAGTCTCGGCTCAAGGACACGTGAGTGGCAGCCGTGATGGGGAGGGGAGGGAGCCCTGGCATGGGAGCCAGGGGATGGAGCTCAGCTGGGCTCTGCTGCTGACTGTGGGTGAGTTCCTTCTCCTCTCTGGGCCTCAGTCTGCTCAGCTATAAAAAGGGAAGACACCCACTAGCTCCGATGTTGCAGAATTCTATGACAGACAGGTCAGCATCAGGAGCCCCGTCTACCCTTGGTTCCCTCCAGGGGCTCATGGAGGCCAACCTGCACTCCGTCACCGCCCACCCCAACCACGTCCTGTGCTGGAATCCTCTGCCACTCACCCTACAGTTGCTGAGCTCCTCAGCGGACAGGATGATGGTGCCACATTTCTTTCCTGGGACACCACTGGGAGAGGAGAAGATGAAAGAATGGAAAGCCAGACAAAGACAGAGCCATAAACCTGATATTCCCTCAATCAACCCCTGCCCAGCCTCCCCCTCCCGCTACCATCCAGCAGATCTGCCCCAAAGCCCCTGAGAAGACAGAGTCTCCTGAAATCCTTGTGGCAGTGTGGCCTAGTGCACTGCTTCCTGGGGCCGGGTCCCCAAGCCTGGAGCTGCCCCACCCCCTGCTCCCCGAGAGCCCACCAGGAAGGGTAGTGCCTGCAGTGAAAGTCCTAGAATTGGAAAAGCATCCAGACTCACCCGGAGGCTTCCAGACCAGTGGTTCTCAAACTTTCCATCCAAAGACCACTTCTGTGGGCAAAAGACCTCATGGGCTAGCCACCCCACCTCACACCCAGCTGACCCCCAGAGTCCCAGGACAGTCCAGCTCTGAGCCACTCTGATGTGTCGTGGGAGGCAGGAAGGCAGGAGGGCTGGTGGACCCTCGCTGGTAGCTTGCCCAGGCTCTTTCCCATGGCTACGTCCCCTTGAGTGCCTTGGCTGGGGTCTCCCTGGGAGTGAGAGATCCCAGCCGACTGTGCAGCTCCCCAGTGAAATGGGCAACCAGGTCAAGGTCCGTGAAGTCGGTCCACCCCAGCACATCCCTCCAGGAGGGCAAGTTCTTCAGCTGGGGCTCCACCCAGGGGACAGGAACCACCTCTTCCCCTGGTTAGATGGGCTTTGGACACCAGCCCAGCCCACTCCGATGTTTGGGACTAAGCCAGAGGTGGGGGAGGGGCCACTGGGAGGGAGAGGAAAATGTCGGGTTGTCCAGCAGCTCTGTGACTTTGGGCTCATTCCTGTACCTCTCTGAGCCTCAGTTTTCTCCCCTATATAATGAGTGTGACTGTATATACCCACACAGTGCCTAGCACAGAGAAGGTCTGCAGTGAGCAGCATCTCCCTCCCCGCACCCTTTGCTTCACAATTGTGCAATGCTGGTAAAATCCAGCCTCACACCTCAGGCCAGCCACAGGGCCACCAGCATGCTGTCTGTGGAACACACTTTGAGAACCACTGATGGAGCTCTTCCCAGCACCAGCTCTTGGAGGGAGAGGCTCTCAAACAGAGGAGGCAGGGGAGGAAGGGAAGCCGGCCCTGGGGCGCTGACAGGACAGCCCAGATCTCTCCAAATCAGGTGAGCAGAGCAGGGGCCACATCTGGGGCATCCCCTGCCACAGACAGGGGACGGTGCCTGCCAGCTTGTCCCTCTAGACTTGAGCAGCTGAGCTGAGTGCCTCAAAGCCCTTCCCCACCACCTGGTCCGGCCCTTCATGGTAGTAAAGACATGATTTGTTTGCCCAGGGAGATAGAATCCTCCACGCCAGCCTCCTCCGCCCCATGTTTCTCCATCTGTTCCTCTCTTTGCCTCTGAGTCCTTCTTCTATTTCCGATCCTTCTTTCCCTCCTCTCCAGCCCCAACCTGCTCCCACCTTCTTGGCCTTCCTTTCTCTCTCTCCCTCCCTGTCTCTGTATCTCTGTCTGCCTCCCGCTGCCTCCCCAGTGGCTGCTTCTCTACTCTCCGGGTGAATTAGCATTCACGCTCTCCCTGGGCAGTGAGCATCCCCGGCCCCCTGGAGGCCCCCTCCACACCTGCAGCTGGCCCAGTGGCATATCCAGCTGCTGCAACCTCAATTCCTGAGAGCTCTCAGGGAAGGCCAGGGGAGCTCTGCTTACCCCAATCAAATGCCCTTCTGCAGAGGCCCCTGCAGGCAGAGGTTCCCTGCCCTGCACTCCCCCACCCCCAGCCCCAGTGGGCGAGTGGGCGTGAGAAAGAAGCCAGGGTGGGAACTCCCCAACCAGGAAAGAAGGGGAGGGAAGGAGGGGGAGGCTCTGCGTTGGCCACATTTGCATGAGGCCAGCCGAAACCAGATGGTCAGGGTGGTGGAGTGAGGCTGGCCCACCGCAGCTGGCTAGCAAACGAGCAAACGTGAAAAGTGGGGATTCAGCTGGATCTACTCTGTGGTGAGGAGGAGGCGGACATCCAGCAGCCAAAACAAGGAAGGGGAGCAGGGGGGAAAGGATAAAGAGAGGGGAGGAAAGAGGGGGAGAGAAGGGTGGGGATTGGGGGCCGAGAGAAACCAGGCCAGGGAGAGAGGAAGGGAACAGAGAGTGCCCAGCTCCGCTATTCCTAGACAACATCCCTCACCTGTAAGCCCCACCCTCTCCCTGAAGTCCCAGGAGCCACCGGGGCTTGAGATGCCCAAGCTCTAGTTTGGATGGGGGAGGGGCTCGCTGCCAAGTCAGGGCTTCTGTTCAGGGCCCAAAGAGCCTGGGTGCCTAAGGAGGAACCTAGGACTCTCTGTCCCCTGGATCAGGGCCAGATTCACAGGGATGGGAGCAGGGACGAGGCCCAGACTCTGAGGCCCCCTTTGCAGAGCTGGTTGAATGTCTAAGGACTCCAGGGCCAGAGATGTCTGGTGACCTACCCGTTGGACACGGCTGGCATGGGTTTGCCCGTCCTGGAATTCAGGCTGAATGCACCTATCCTGTGGAGAGAGAAGAGAGAGCATGCCATGAGCTGAGTACCCCCATTCAGACAGGCCAGCACACTTGGCATCCAGATGCTTGGAGACAAGCAGCTGCTCCGGAAGTCATTAAAACAGGATCAAAGTCACAGGCCAGAGCAAGCAGAGTCCTTCTTCTGGGCAAATTTTGCTCCCTCAGTGGTTCTCAAGGTGGGATGCCCAGACCAGCAGCACCAGCGTGTCCTGGGAACGTTATTAATAGGAATGTAAATTCCCAGGCCCAGCCCATACCCGCGGGATCAGGAACTCTGCGGGGTGGAACCCAGCAATCTGTGGTGATACTGGTGCCTGCTGCAGTTTGGGAACCCCTGTTCTCCCTTTCCAGCCTCTGCATCCAGACTGCGAGATGGGGAGACTGCTGGAAGAATCACAGGAGATCATGACATGGGCTGAACTGTATCCCCCAAAATTCATGTATTAAAATCTTAATCTCCAGGACCTCAGAATGGGACTATATTTGGAGATACAGTCTTTCTTTTTCTTTTTATTTTTTTATGTTTTATTTGAAACAGAGCATCGCTCTGTCACCCGGGCTAGAGTGCAGTGGCGCGATCTCGGCTCACTGCAACCCCCACCTGCAGGGTTCAAGTGATTCTCCTGGGTAGCTGGGACCATGGGCACGCATCACTACACCAGGCTAATTTTTGTATTTTTAGTAGAGACAAGGTTTCACCATGTTGGCCAGGCTGGTCTTGAACTCTTGACCTCAGGTGGTCCGCCCACCTTGGCCTCCCAAAGTGCTGGGATTACAGGCATGAGCCATCATGCCCGGCCTGGAGATAGGGTCTTTAAGGAGGAAATTAAGGTAAAATGAGGTCATGGCAGTGGGTCCTAATCCAACAGCTGGTGTCCTCATAAGAAGAGGTGACTAGGACACAGAGGTGCACAGAGAGATGACAACGTGAAGACACAGAGATGAGAAGGAAGACAGCCATCCTCACAAGAAATGAACTCTGTTGACATCTTCATCTCTGATGTCTAGCCTCCAGAATTGTGAGAAAATTCGTTTTCATTTTTTAAGCCACTCAGTTTGTGGCATTTGCCACAACGGCCCCAGTGAACTAACATAGATTTCACAAACAAAATACTGACCCTCATGCCTGGCCCAAAATATATGTCCAGTAAACAGGAGATTTTCACAGGGTTTAGTCAGGAAGACAACTACACTAAGACACATAAAATCTTTGATGGGGTAAAAGGTCCACCTCCTCCTCCAATATTGCCATTAACCTCTGTATTTTATTTTATTTTATTTTATTTTATTTTATTTTATTTTATTTTATTTTATTTTATTTTATTTTATTTTTGAGAGGGAGTCTCATTCTGTCACCCAGGCTAGAGTGCAGTGGTATGATCTCAGCTCATTGCAACCTCTGCCTCCTAGGTTCAAGCGATTCTCCTGCCTCAGCTTCCCTAGTAGTTGGGACTACAGGCACGCACCACCACACTGGGCTAATTTTTGTATTTTTTAGTAAAGATGAAGTTTCTCCATGTTAGTCAGGCTGGTCTCAAACTCCCAGCCTCAGGTGATCTGCGGCCCCCTCGGCCTCCCACAGTGCTGGGATTACAGGCGTGAGCTACTGTGCCCCGCCAACCTCTATATTTTAGATCTTGCGTGTCCTTTAAGGCTCAGTTTCAAAAGCCATCTCCATAGGAAGTCTCCCTCAATACTCCTCCACCCCCAGAAAGAGTTCCCTGTCACCAACGGTGGACCAGGTGACAGCAGGCAGGAAACAGACCCAAATGACTAGTGGTTTTGGACCCAGGCAGCTGGGAGTTGGGAAGCACAGACACCCTCCCTGGTAGGGCATCTCCAACCTGGCAACCCAGGTAAAGTCATGGTTGGGGGTGCTGCTGGAAAGAGCAGATGCTAATGGGTGTGCTACACTTAGCACATGGTTAACACTGAAGTGGGCACAGGGGCAGATGTCCCTAGAGAAAGAATATAAAATCATGAATAAAACCTGTTAGAAATATGTCCTAAGAGGGAGGGGCCTACCAAATATGAATATGAATTTTGTATCCTTTTTTTCAAGAGGCCCTCAAATTCTATAAGCTACAGAGGCTCCCAAAACAGGGGTTTTCCCCCTGTTCTCAGTAAATGATAGCTATTTTCATTGTTTTCTAGGAACCCAGAGATGAGACCTTTTGGGAGCCAAGGAAACATTTCCAGGAGCCCTGGGACCATGAGTTACTGGGAGTCCCGGGCAAGGATCTGGAAGAGAGACCACACACACACACACACACACACACACACACACACACACTGCAGTTATTATTATTATTATTCTGAGACAGAGTCTTGCTCTGTTGCTCAGGCTAGAGTACAGTAGTGCAATCTCGGCTCACTGCAACCTCCTGGGTTCAAGAGATTCTCGTGCCTCAGCCTCCCGAGTAGCTGGGACTACAGGTGTGCACCACCATGCCCAGCTAATTTTTCTGTATTTTTAGTAGAGAGAGGGTTGCACCATGTTGGCCAGGCTGGTCTCGAACTCCTAAGCTCAGGCTATCCACCTGCCTTGGCCTCCCAAAGCCCTGGGATTACAGGTGTGAGCCACCGTGCCTGGTTCACACTGCAATGATTGATCATGGTGAGGGGACAGCATCCAGTGGGAACTTGGCAGAAGCAAGCGGGGGACTAATGATCTCCCTTTCCTGGGCTCTTTGCCCTGTGGCCTGGATGCCCGTCCCAGTCTGCCCTCTCTTTCCTGGGCCCTGCCCATGAGTGTCAACCTAAAATATTCAAAAGGCTCGGGATCCAGTTAAATTAGTTTATTTAAATGCAAAGTGTGAGGGTGGCCGTCCAGAGAAACATGGACACCAAAAAATGGTGACCAGTGTTCCCCAGTGTGGGGAAAGGTAAGAATTGTTTATACAGGCACAGGTCCTGCCCCTGGGACTTCCTGAGAAATAGGGACAAGAGAGGTCACCCTTACCACCTGGCCAGCCCTGGCTGTCCCTGAAGACATCCTCAGGCTGCACTATGAGAAGCCTTGGGATCCCTCATCCCAGAGCCTGCTTCAGAGCAACAGCTTTTCCCTAAAAGCAAATTAAGTTCAGGGACTGCCAGGGACAGGATGGGATGGGAGGGGCCCCACTGTAGCCAGCTCTGGCCTATAAACTGTGAACAATCTTAGGAATATGCTATGTGTGTAGAGCCCTGGGTTCAAATCCCAGCTCTCCCTCTTTCTAGCTGTGTGTCCTTGGGCAAGTCACTTCCCCTCTCTGGGCTTCAGTTTCTTCTTCCACACTACGATAGGGGTCAGGGTGGGAATAGATTATATGGTGTCTAGTCTATTCCCTCCTGAGCCTTCCCGGGAGATGGGGCTCTAATAACCCAGCCTGGGTTCCCCTGAAATACCTGGATTAGTAGCCCCGTGACAGCAGTGATGCATGGGGTCTCTTTATTCCTAACAACCTGCAGATGCCAGTCATAGCCAGCTGACTGCTTTGCCCCCGCCCTGAGCCAGCCCCCAGCAGAATGGGCAGGAAGTTGGCCCACCACCGGGAAAGCAACCCAGACACTCACGTGAGGGGCTTCTCCAGGCGGCTCCCAGGGGACCCCACAATCTCTCCAAGGGTGCAGAAGGCCTGGCCCAGGAAATCCTGCATGTCCAGGGAACAGAAGAGACCAGTGTCACCCACTCTGCTCACAGTTATCCCACCTCCCCCATCGCACAATTCCTGGAAGCGTGAAAGCCCTCAAATGACAGGGCGCAGCCTCAGACACACATTCCATCCCAGCAAAGCCCCAGGCCCACCCGAAGGATGGCATTTCAGAAACCGTGGAATTGCCAAGCGGTCACTGGCAGAACTCACGTGTTTGGATAAATCGGGACTCTTAGAGTCAACGTCATATCTGCAGGGAACACAGAGAAATGATGAAGGCAGCTGTGGATATTCCGCCCAATCCTGCCTGGGTTCTCAAGTTGAGTCAGGGCCCCTGTCCCCCAAAAACAGGTACCAACGCAGTGAATATTTCCAGGAGTAATTGTTGGAAGGCATGAAAGGGAGCCTTCTGGGTGCTGGACATGTTCTGTCCTTGAGCTGGGTGATGGTCAGAGGGGTGGAAATGGATGTAAAAATGCATCGTGGAGTAGGCGCTAAGATTTACGCACTTCACCATGTGTATGTTACACCTCATTAAAAATGGAAAAAATTAAATCAATGAGCTCTGTCGGCCCGGCTGGTTCACAGGTGGCTGAGCCACCTTACCTTTCGCTCCCCTCACTTACAGAGTTTCCCATCTTTGATCTTCGCAGCCAAGCCTTGGCTGCCCATGGTGCTAATACCTTGCTTCTGACCTTCCCTTATGGCTTCACCCTACCCAGGCCTGCCCAGCTTGCCCACGGGCCTGGTCACTCAAGAAGGAGGGAGGCATTAACACCTTCACCTCAGCCGTCTACAGGCAGCGTGATGCTGCAACTGCCCTCCTCCCCTCACCTGGGGTCTGCTCACCTGGAGCCTCACCTGCCACCTTCCCCCAGCGTCTCCCACCCACCCACTGGCATCTCTGTGGCCAAACAGCCATGCCAGGCCCAGATGACTCCTGCTGAGAGATGGTCATTCTCTTATCAGCCCTCTCCAAAATGTCACCAGGTGACTTCTCTACAATGGACTATGTTGACTCTCCTCAGCCTCAATACCTCCCATCATTCCCTCCAAAGTTATTTCCTTCCACTGCATTCTTTCCTTTGATCCCTAAGGTCCCAAACCCCCTTCCTTCCCACTCTGACCACTCTTCTGTGGGGCAAAGACTTTTCAAACCATCCCATACCCCATAAAAACAACATCACAAACTCCCCGGCCTGTTTACCAAGCCTGAAATCCCACCCTGATCTTTAATGTCAGGAGAAAGGCACTCTCATCTTCCAGTGGATGCTGGATGCCTGAGCCCCACCAGCCAGGCCACCTCTGCGGGAGGGGAGGCTGCAGGGACCCTCTCCCAGAACACGCTTAGACAGAGGAAGCAGCCAGTGGCTCCCTCCTGGTTACCAGGGGAGAAAAGGGCTCCCAGAGGCATAGTCAAGAATTGCCTTCAGGATCTTTCCTCAGCAGACATTCCCCGGCACCAAGAAGCTTGCCTGATGCCATCCCCAACTTAACTGAGACAAACTGTTAAATTTGTCTCTCCTGGTAAGGGTGCAGGCAGACTTCAGTTAATTGCCACTTCTATCCCAGGCCAACCTGGGCTCCCGCTAATATCTCAGCTCCTCCCATCTCTCCCAACCACAGGCCTGTGGTCCTACCTCCCAGCAATCTTCCTCCCCACCTGGCTGCATCTTCAGCACCATCTTCCACTTACAAATCAAAACGGAGGTTCTGCTTCTCCTCGAAAAAGTAATCCACAATGAACTTGCGCACGAAGTCGGGATTGAGCGTGTTGTCAATGACTTCGGTGCGCCCGAACTGCAAGAGATGTTGGAGGGTAAACCTCAGGGCCGGGCTGGTAGGGCCGGGGAGAGCACTGGGCTCAGAGCCCCTTAGTCCTGGTTCTGGCAGTTATGAAAGCCCTGTCTCTCCAGGCTCCTGACATCCATCCCCTCCCAATCAAAGCATGAGTTCTTCCATCTGACAGTGGAAGCCACGTACAGTATGGCTCCAACCCACATGGCTTCTCCCCATCTCCATGCAAGCTGATGGTCTTAATACCTGAGCAGGCCCCTCCCTTCACCTGGCCTCCCCGTCTCTGCCAGTGGCATATCCTCATTCCCTCAAGGCCTGATGTAAATACCACCTCCTCCAGGAAGCCTTCCTGATTCCTCCAACCAGAGAATTTTATTTCTCTGAGCCTCCCCGAACTTGTGCCCACTCTATGACCACCATTCTGAGAACTGATTCCACAATTAGGTGTGTACTTATTTGATTCCCCAGATGCAAACACAAGGCCAGAGGCAGGGACCGTAGGAGACCACCTCCTAAAAGATCCCCACCTTTTGGTATTCATGCCCTTGCATAATCACCTCCTCTCAAATGTGAGCTGGTCCTAGTGACACACTTGTACTGAACAGAGTACCGCACAAGTCATAGAATGTCTCCTCCAAGGTTATGTTATAAACAACTATGACTTCCGTCCGGGCACCCTCTCTTGCTCTGTCTTGCTTGCCCACTTAATAAAACCAGCTGCCATGCTGTGAGCTGACTTATGAAGAGGGCGGCAAGGAAAGGAGGAGGCCCCAGGCTAACACCAGTGAGGAACGGCGGCTGTCAATCTGCCCATCCATAAGAATTGAAATCCTGCCCACAACCACTGGGTGAGCTTGCAAGCAAATCTTGCCCAGTTGAACCTTGAGATGATTGAGGCCTCGGCCAACACCTTCACTGTGATCTTGTGAGAGACCCTGAGCCAGAGGACCCATCAAAGCTGTACTCAGATTCCTGCCTGCTGTTTAAACCACTACATTTGGGGGTGATTTATTACTCAGCAATAGCTAACTAATTCAGAGACTGAATTGTCTTGGTTGCCCTTGCAGCTGATATTCTAGAATTTTGTACATAATAGGCAGTCAATAATTGAATCCCAATGAGTTTCGCAAATGACTTTAGGCCAAGTCACTCCCCATCTTTGGGCATCAGAATCACCTAGAGAACTTGGTAAAATACAGATTGTGGAGGGCCTCACTCCAGAGGCTCTGACTCAGTAGGTCTAGAGTGGAGCCTGGGAATCTGCATTTTAGAGGTCCTCCGGTGATGCTGATGCTGTGGGTCTGGGGACTCCACTTTGAGAACCACTGGGCTAGGTGGCAGTCCACTGGGATCCAAGTCTCCTGCAGGCTGCATAGGCCATAGAGGAGGGCAGAGTGGGCATGAGTCCAGGCCAACCATCCCATCAAAGCAGCTCTCTTTTGTATCTGCTCAATACAGTAGACATTTTGAGCAAAATTTTTGTTTCAAAAAAGGGGTGAGGGGCTAAAGGCGAAGTTCAAAACCACTGCATTTACAATAGACTATCATTCAGCCTTAAAAAAGGAAGGCAATCCTGTCATGTGCCACAACATGGTGCACCTTGAGGAGACTGTGCTAGTGAAATAAGCCAGTCACAGTAGGACAAATAATGTATGTGTCCGCTTCCAGGAGGTATCTAAAGTGGCCAAATTCATTGACACAGAAAGTAGAATGGCAGTGACCAGGGGCAGGGTGGAGGGGTATAGGGGGAGTTGTTTAATGGGTTAAGGGTTTCAGTTTTGCAAGATGAAAACGTTCTAGAGACCTGTTTCACAACAATGCAAATACATTTGTAACTCTACTGAACTGTACACTTAAAAATGGTTATGATGTGCCTGGGCGCGGTGGCTCACGCCTGTAATCCCAGCATTTTGGGAGGCTGAGGCGGGCAGATCACAAGGTCAAGAGATCAAGACCATCCTGGCCAACATGGTGAAACCCCGTCTCTACTAAAAATACAAAAACTAGCTGGGTGTGTTGGCGCACGCCTGTAGACCCAGCTGCTTGGAAGGCTGAAGCAGGAGAATTGCTGGAACCCAGGAGGTGGAGGTTGCAGTGAGCCGAGATCATGCCACTGCACTCCAGCCTGGCAACGGAGTGAGACTCCATCTCAAAAACAGAAAAAAAAAAAAAAGTTATGATGTAAAATTTTATGCTATGTGCTTTTATTTCCCACAATTAAAAAACAAAAACCATTAGCTAGGCATAGTAGCATGCACTTGGGGTCCCAGCTACTCAGGAGGCTAAGGTGAGGGGATGGTTGAGCCCAGGAGGGTGACGTTGCAGTGAGCTATGATCACACCACTGCACTCCAGCATGGGCAATAGAAACAGACCCTGTCTCTCAAAACAAAAGCAAATGAATGAAAAACCCACCACATTGTATGCTACATGAAGGCAGGGGTGCTGTTCGTTACAATATTTACCAGAGTCTCAAAGCAGTAAGACAGGCAGGTGCAAAGCAAAATATTTTAAATGGGCTGTTAATTCTTTTTAATAATCCTGAGTGTCAGAGTGTCAGTCTTCCCTGATGGGGCTCTGCAGTCCAGGAAAACACCAGCACATGGGTCCCTCACACATGTGGTAGATGAGGCCCTGGGTTACCTGGGGCTTACCCTGAGTGTCCCTTCTACCCTGAATGAAGTTAGAAACTTCCAAAGGAGCTAGGCATGGTGGCTAACACCTGTACTCCCAGCACTTTGGGAGGCTGAGGCGGGCAGATCACTTGAGGTCAGGAGTTTGAGACCACCCTGGCCAACATGGTGAAATTCCATCTCTACTAAAAAACACACACACACACACACAAATGAGCCGGGCGTGATGGCACACACCTATAGTCCCAGATATTTGGGAGGCTGAGGCAGGGGAATCACTTAAACCCAGTGTAAGGTGGAGGTTGCAGTGAGCTAAGATGACACCACTGCACTCCAGCCTGGGCGACAGAGAAAGACCCCATCTCACTAGAGAGGGAAGCTCCCACTCCAGGTAACATGGAACACTAGATTTGGCATCTTGTTGTCCCTCACTCCCTTGGCAAGTCAATCTCATGTTCCAATCAATCTCATCTGCTAAATCTCTTCCTCTGCTGTGGCCTTGGTCCAGCCTCATCACTTTCTCACCTTGTCACCTTGACTACCATCGCAGCCTCCTAAGGGACCCCCCACATGTGCCAATTCCTAATGCTTGGAGCCTTAGCTCCCTGGCCATCCTGTTCTCCAACTCCCCACCCCTCCTGTGTGCGCCTATTGTCCTCCTGCATCTCTAAGGCTGCACTTACTGCGCGGCCTGATAATGATCTACGGAGTCTCTTTCTACCCCTCTAGGTTGTGAACTTCTCAAGCAGCAGGAGAATCCAAGTTCTCCTCATCTTTGCAGCCCAAGACCTAACACAGCATTTAATACACAGTCGCAAGTTTAGATCATAACAGCTGCTGTTTATTGAACACATACAATGCACGAGGAGCGGTTTTAAACATTTTGTGCCATATGGATATTGACCAATTTTGCATCTATGTGTAAATTCATTTCAGCATTCCTGATCATCTATACGTGTGTGTTGTTTGAATTATTTGAACTGGTTGCAACATCTTACTGGTTTCCTCATTAATTAACAAGCTTTGATAATAAATATTTGTCATGCTAATTTTATACTTGTATGGTAGTCATGATTTTACCTTTTCAAAAAATATATGCTTTAACAGGTGCTTTTTAAAAATACCCATGCTAAAGCCCCACCACAGACCAATTAAATCCAAATCTCAGTGGGTGGGGCCTGAACAACTGCTTTTTTAAAGTTTCCTTTAAAAAGGGGATCATAATGTGATCCATCTGATCATAATGTGCAGAGGGAGTTGAGAACCACTAACAAATGAGAATATAGCAGGAGGAGGGAAGGAAACTAACATTTACTGAGCCCCTACTAAATGCTCACCAGGTTAAGTGGATCATTAAGTTATCTCATTCAATTCTCACAAAAATCTTGTGAGGTATTTTACACACGAGGAAACTAAAAATCAGAGAGGTTAAGTAACTTGCCCAAGATCACACAGCAAGGCAGAGCTGGGACCTAAACCCAGGTATATCTAACTCCAAAGCCCATTCTATTTCTACTGCATCTAACTGTGAGGAGTCATCAAGCATTATGAAAATCAAATAAAGATGAGGTTTACTTCACAAGCATTTATACCAGTCCCAGTGTGTGTCAAGCAATGGAGAGGACATCAGATTGAATAAGACTGGGTTCCTTTCCCATCCCCTAAATTCAGTAACAATCTTACAATGCATAACCCCGTTCCAAAAGAGTCCCTGCATTCTCCTCTCCTGCTCTTATTCTTGATGAATACCTCCTGCCTTCAGACAAAAGGAACATGTCTCTTGATGGCTCTCCTGCAAAATATTCCAGGTAAACACCCAGCTTTGAGAAAATCCTCCTTTAAGGAAGGGACTTCCTTCCTTCCTCTCAATACACTTGCCCTCCTCCTTCAACAACCTCAAAGCATCCCTCTAGCAGGATTTTAGATAAGCCCCAGCCCAGAAGGAGCAGGCATCCTTTATGCAGTTTCCCTCCCCACCCCGCCCCACCCCCAGCATAGGCTCCAAGGAAAACACCCATTAAGGAAGATGACAAGGCTGCTTTTAAAATGGCACTTGCAGCTTCAATAGAGGGGAATACCCTAGAGATTGATTCTGCCTAAGAAGAAAATGGAGTTCCCCCGGAAACAGGACACTGCAAGCCCACTCCCAATATCTCCTAGAGCAGGAAAGGGGCACACGAGCTAGGCAGGACAGTGAAAGCTTACTAACACTCAGAGGTAGTTAAGACATGCAGATCACAAACAGCCGCCAAATCCACAATCTGGGGACCTACTGGAGATGTTTTATAGCCTTCATTACTTGGATGAATAACAAAGGGGAAAAAATGCTAAAACTTGGATTTTAAAATCTGAGAGGCCACCAGGTCCCGTCAGGCCCAATGTACACCCCATTAATGATGGCAGAAACACAACTGAAGAGACATTGAAAAAAAAAATCAGTTTGGCCGCTGTATTTCATTCTACATAGACTTACAGAGTTTTCAAGCCAGAAGGGACTTGGAGAGATGAGATATTAGCACCCGAGCATTGGGAACCACAGGAAGGCATGCAATCTAACTGCTGTACAGCAAATCCTGCTTAGGGAAGGAGCAGGGGGGTTAACCCCTCACCACCTGTAATACGGAGTGCAGCCAGCCCTGTTCATTCTGCCAGCTCCCTGGGCGTGCCTGTCCATGCTTCCAAGCCTTTCTGAGCCCTCTGTCCACACTTTGGGCTCTGAGGATACTGGGAGTGAGGGATCCTCACTTTGCTCACAGACCACCAAACACTGGTAAGCACAGGAATTCTGATGAAAAAGGCTGAAGGATACCCAGAGATCTGCACGCAGGATGTGATGCAGAGAGCCCTAGAGAATTGTTAGGGAAGGCGGGCAAGTGTGCACTGGGGAGGCTGAGGGATGAAAACTAGGCAGGAGGTTGAGTGACAGGGGAGGTGACAGGGGACCTCCCTGACTCCCAGGGCTGGGACGGCCTCTTACTGGGCAGAAGGAAAGAAAAAGTACAAATGAGAAGGAAGCCTGGAAATGAGGGAGTTTGCCTTCTGAAAGGCTCTCTCCCTGGCAACAAAACTCAGTGGAAAAAGCTGACATGCCCCAAAAGATGCTCCTAAAACCTCTATGACTAAGCTCCATGAATATCAATGAAGCAGCATTAATTACATACCATCAGTTCCAGCGAGACCCTCAAAGTGGGGGCAGACTTGAAACTTCTTTGGAGACTAAATTAGGTGACTCCCTGGGACTGTGCCACACAGGAGAGCTGGGATGTATGGGGCAGGTAGGCAGCTGTGTCACCAGACTGCCCTCAGAGGGAAGCCCAGAGCAGGGCTGAGGTTGAGAACCCAGGTGGGGCAAGTAAGGTCTTCCTGCCCCACATCCAACTATGGGGCCAGGAGGGGCCAGCCTCTGTCGAGACATAGGCGCCCAGCCCGCAGGGAGCTCTTGGGGCTGGCAGTCGGGCCTGGGCTGATTTGGAGGCTGGAGAGTCTCGTGCTGCTGCCTGCTGCCCACCCCAGCTCCAATCTTCATCCTACAAGAGATTGCTTCCCTTTGAACAGGATCACTATTGTTTCCCCACCCTGTGGCTTCCAGTGGGGTTTGGCCAGTGGGAGGCACTGGCAGATGGGAGACAGGAAGAGACAGAGGTTGGGGTATTTCTTCCCACTCCTGCCCAGCCTCAGCTCCATGGTTCTGGGAGGGGCTGCTTCCCTCGAGGACCACAAACCCCACCAGGCAGGCCCTCTACCTCCCTCTCAGAGAGCAGCACTGCCTTCTCCCATCGCCATGCAAGCCTGGGTGCTAACTAACCTGTAAGAGGCTTATGCTGTGAATGGAGGCTGGGACTAGGTCTGACAGTTTTCCTCCCTGTAGTTTCTCTGAACTTCTGGGATTACTATGCTGGCTCCATTGTTAACACTTCCTGTGGGTCTGGGTGGACCCATAGATCAGGTGATAATGTGAGTGTCCCTGACCTAACACCTTGCCCAACCTCTATCCCTTTCCCTGCAGCCCCCACACACAGAGAGACAGGAGAGAGAGAGGGGAGGGAGGAGAAGAGAGAGAGAGAGAGAGAGATTGACAGAGAGAAGGACAGAGATAGTCCTCGACTCTCCTGTGATTTCCTTTTAAAAATATTAACAAATTGGGCCAGCACTTTGGGAGGCAGGAGGATCGCTTGAACCTAGGAGTTCGAGACCAACCTGGGCAACATAGTGAGATCCCATCTCTACAAAAAATAAGAAAATTAGCCAGGCATGGAAGCACACGTCTGTAGTCCCAGCAACTTGGGAGGCTGAGGCAGAAGGGTCAATTGAGCCCAGGAGACTGAGGCTGCAGTGAGCCGTGATCATGCCACTGCACTCCAGCCTGGGTGACAGAGAAAGACCCTGTCTCAAAGACAAACAAACAAACAAACAACAACAAGAAAAAACAACCAAAACAACAACCAAAAAAAACCAAATTGACCTAGGACCTGATTTTAGAGCTGGAAGGAACCAAATCCTCTCAATTAACACATAAGAAAACAAAGGCAGAGAAGGTAGACTGGGGGCTGTTCTGACCAGGTCACACAGCTCGTTAGAAAACAGATGCTGACAGTAACCCAGCCAGTGGGGCTCCCAGCGCTGAGTGGAGCCCTGGGTCACTCCGAAGTCTGTGGACACCCCTGCTCAGGTTTCTTTCTTCCTCCTGCTCCTCCTCCTCCTCCTTCCGCTTGGTATCCTGACTTCTCAACTTCAAAACACTTCCAAACATCCACGATCTCATTTAACCCCTCCAATGACCCCGTGGAGATGAAATTATTATCATCCACACTTTACCGACGAAGGAACAGAGCTCTTGGAGGCCAGAGAAGCCCTCCCAGAGGCAACCCATGGTGGATGAGGAAGGGCCAGGATTCGCAGGAGTGAGAAAGGCAGAGCATCCCTCGTGCTCACCACAGCCCCTACCTCAGGCATGCATGGGTGGCACACCGCAAGCCTGAACAATCTTCATGGGCCTGGATTTAGAAATTACAATTTACAAATTACAGCTGGATGGAGCTTCGGAGGCATCCCCCAGCTGCAAAGCCCCCAGGGGCTGTGCCAGTGGGATAGGAGGCTGGAGCTGACAGACTGCTCTCCACCTCACAAGCTTCTCACCCTTCCCCAGCTGTAACTCCCCCTATACTTTTCATATATTATTGATGGCTCCTTAATTGGGGAGTCTAAAAGCCTTGCTGCAGAGCCCAGCCCTGGCCCCTCATGAATCATGTTCACCAGGATTAAAATTAGAGGCCAGAAAGCTACCTGACTCAAATAGAAACAGAAAAAGGGAATGTGCTTTCCAAGGCTGGCCCTGGGAACCGGAGCCAGGTGGGGGAGCCCAGGGGCTGGGAAGAATGGCTTGAGATCTGGGGACAGGAAAGGAGGGCTTGGGGATTTGGAGGAGCACGGAGGATCTGGCCATGCCAGGCGGGCCACCATCTTGGGTCTGGAAGGTTCTGTCTAGTTCTGTCACTGAAGGAGTCCAGAATTCTGTGGCCACCCCTCCTTGTTGCAGTGAGGAAAACCAGGTCGAGAGAGAGATAGGGCTTGCCTAAAATCACAGGGAGTGAGCCATGACCTTGGCACCTTTTGTTTATTTGGCCCGGTGACCTCCCAAATGGCTGCCTGTTTTGTTATGGCTTCCAGGTAAGGCAGGGCAGAGGTGGAGACGGGCGCCCTGAGTTAGGGGAGCCCAGGCTCTAAACGCCTCCCTGTTCTCAGGCCTGGACAGAGAAGCCTCTGTATCTTCTCTTAGCCCAGAGACCAGGGTAGGGCGTGAAACTTTACCAAGCTTAGAATGAAAGATTTCCTGCCAAGATGCTTAGTTCCTAATTAGCCATTGTTTCAGATAATCTGTTCAATCATCCCAGCTCCTGGGGGAATGACCCTTTACCAATGAGCCTGGCTGCCAAGCTACCAACAAAACACTCTCCACCACCCTGTCCCCACCCCAGGCTTCCAGCCCCAGGTCTGACCGTAGAGGGTGGGGGGCCTGAGCAGTCGCCACCCTAAAAGAAGCCAAGCATCATCGAGGGGGCCCTGGGACTTGTCCCCAAGATCACCCCAAAACATTGATAGCTCCTGCCCAATGGCATGACAATGTCTGAAATGATACTGTCAATGGTTCCTTCCTCCAGATAAAGCACTGGTTTCTCACTTAGGGCTTCTTATAAGGAGAGCCATTATTGAGCTTTTTCTGCAGGCCAGGCACTTTACACGAATTAGCTTATTTACTCCTCACAGCAGGCTTGTGAGCCTAAGCGCCAGCCGAGATCCCCTAGCTGGGCAGGTGGCAGACCCATTTTTAAACTTGACTTTGGAGTGCACACTTTCAACAGCTCAGCCACAACTCTAAAGTGCACCTGGACACTAACACTGAAAAGCAAATAGATCTATCAGCCACCAGGGGACCTGGCCTAGAACTCAGGGTTTACTAGAAAAGCCAACTCCTTTCTTCACATGAAATCTCAGGCTCATGTCTAATGTATTACACAGAAATAATGAACACCTCTGCTTGAAGGAGGAAAGGGAGGCAGGGGCTACACACACATTCACAGTTGGCCCTGGAGCTGCCACCCTCAAATCCTGGGGATAGAAAAGCACACTTTGGGCTAGGTGCAGTGGCTGATGCCTGTAATCCCAGCACTTTGGGAGGCCAAGGCAGGTGGATCTCCTGAGCTCAGGAGTTCGAAACCAGCCTGGCCAACATGGTGAAACCCCGTCTCTACTAAAAATACAAAAATTAGCCGAGGGGTAGCGGTGTGTGCCTGTAATCCCAGTGACTCGGGAGGCTGAGGCAGGAGCATTGCTTGGACCCAGGAGGTGGAGGTTGCAGTGAGCTGAGATTGTGTCACTGCACTCCAGCCTGGGCAACAGAGTGAGACTCCGTCTCAAAAACAAACAAACAAACAAACAAGAGAAGCCCACTTTGAAAGTCAGTGGCCTGGGCAGAGGAGAAAACCAGGGACCCCAACTCGGAAAACCACATTCACATCCCGGCTCTGCCACTTTCTAGCTGAGTTGCTGGGTGGAGCCAGGATCCCTCTGAGCTCTGCTTCCTCATCTGGGTGTGGTGAGGGCCAAGGGAGATAATGGGGTGCTGCTGATGTGGAGACTGTACAGGGTAGAAGGCATGTCACTCACCCTCTTATTTAAGAAGAGGTAGGAAATGGGATAGAGCCTCTTTACAGCTTGCCTGATGGTACTGTATAATAATAAAAAGAATGTTTACAAGTCCTGAGCACAGGCAGGCACTGCTAAGTGATTCTGCCATGTGGTCCCTACCACAGTCCACTAAGCAGGCATTGGGATCCCATTTTACTGATGAAAAAAACCAAGGCTCAGAGAGAGGTTAAGGAGAATGTGGCAAAGTCAGGATTCGAAGGGACATCCCAGACAGCACCTCACTGTGCCAAAGCAGGTTTTAAAGCCCTAACCCTAAGACTGTGAGTTGGTGCCCATAGACCCATCTAGTCCCTAAAGTAAAGCTTTGGTCCTGGACTGCCTAACCCCGATCACAGGGAGTCAGAGCCCTGAAAATTCAGCTGCATGACAAAAGCAAAGGCCACTAAAGGCTTTCCAAGTGACCTAAGGCTCAGGAGGGACCTCTCTTTGCAGAGGCAGACTTCTCTGCAAAAAGGGGAGAGTCCAGAAAGACAACCCCAAGCTTGCCTTGGAGTCCACCTCTTTGAGAGGCCTGCCTTCCGCTTTGTGCCTTAGCAATGCTGATGGTCCACTCATTCCTTTATATCTTTAGATTATGGTCTATGTGGAATGACCAAGGCCAGGTCAACAGGGAGCCTAAATTGGGCTCAAGGCCTGGCAGGCAGAGGGCTATTCATTTCAGATTTAAACTCTTGGCATTGAACAAACTGGATCCCCAGTGTCCTTGCCCACCACAGTCTTATTCCAAAACCTCCACAAGACTGCACATTATCTTCCTGCTTCTGCCCTTTCCCCTGCAGTCCACTCTGCACACAGTGGCCAGGGCTGTCTTTCTGAACCATAAACCAGGCTGCATCATCCCCTGCTTAAAACCCTTAAATAGGCCAGGCATGGTGGCTCACACCTGTAATCCCAGCACTTTGGGATACTGAGGTGGAAGGATCACCTGAGGTCAGGAGTTTTAAGACCAGCCTGCCCAACATGGTGAAACTCCACCTCTACTAAAAATACAAAAATTAGCCGGGCATGGTGGCGCATGCCTATAGTCCCAGCTACTTGGGAGGCTGAGGCAGGAGAATCGCTTGAACCCGGGAGGAAGAGGTTTCAGTGAGCCAAGATCGAGCCACTGCCCTCCAGCCTGGGCAACAGAGCAAGACTCCATCTCAAACAAAACAAAATAAAACCTTCAAATAGCTTAGCATCACACTTAGATCAGTATTGGAACTCTTTCTATGGCCTCTACAGGATCTGAAACTGATGACCTCTGCGACCGTATTGCCCACTGTCTTCATTGTTCATACCACTCAAACTACCCCAGCCTTCTTTTTGTCCTTGAAATGCTGTAAGCTTGCTTCTGCCTCAGGGCTTTTGTACTTGCTGCTCCCTCCACCTAGAACACCCTGCCCCTCAGAATGATGCATGGCACCACTCAGGCCGCAGCTCCAGTGCCACCAGGGTTGGCGTAGTTCACAGGACCTCCAAGGGTGGCCTTTCCCACTGTGATGGAGAGCCCAGGTCAACGGTAGATTGCAGTTAATATTTCCAGGCATTTTCACAAGCATTACCTTAGTCTACCCACGAAGGTCTCTCAGTCTCATTTTATAGATCAGTAAGCTGAGACTTGAGAAGATAAATAACTCACCTAGGTCACACAGTTAGTAAATGTCAGAGCTGGTATGAAAACCCAGGGTTTTGGACATCAGGTTCAGGCCTCATCTGACAAATGCATTTGACTGTTATTCATGATGTCTTTAGGGACCAAATGGGAAAATACACACATAGGTAACTGAACGACCCACCCCAAAGGTCAATTAAAAAACTGAGGTCAATCTGGGAAAAGGTCTCTAGTGGAGGAACCCAGCACTCCATCCCATTCAATTCCTTGTCATCTGTGTGGGTGAGGACTACAGCTGACCCAGGACCAAGAGGCATGACCAAGATGCTGAATGCACAATCGTAATTCAACTTAGTCTCCATAAACTGTAACAACGGACTGAATCCAACAAACAACACATGATGGCAATAAATGTGAAATCACAGATTTAGGTTCAAAAACTCATTGCCAGGTCCGAGGTAGGGAACTTGGCAATGCTATTTGGACAGCAACTCATGGAGAAAGACACAGAAGTCCCCAAACTCAACAGGAATTAAGTCAAAAACACCTGCCAAAAGAGCAGCGGGATACTAGATAGTGTCACTAGATGTGCAATCCTCAGAAGCAGACACATAACATGCAGAGGCCAGCAGGGAGGACAGTGATGATCTAGGACGAGCCCCTGTGTGGAGGGAGCCAGCCCATGATGCTTTGGGCTGCAGAAGGGGATGGCGGGGACACATGCTGTCCAGGAGGAGTGCTCAGGTTGGTAAAGGGACAGGAAACGGTGATATAAAACGCCTCAGTTTCCTCCTCTGTCAAATGGGGCAATAATAATACCTCTTTCATAGGATTGTTGTGAGGATTCATTGAGTTAATGCAGGTAAAGTACTTAGAACAGTGTCTACGGTCGGGCATGATGGCTCACGCCTGCAATCCCAGCACTTTGGGAGGCCGAGGCAGGTGGATCACTGGAGGTCAGGAGTTCAAGACCAGCCTGAAACCAATCCTATCTCTACTAAAAATACAAAATTAGTCGGGCATGGTGGCGCACGCCTGTAATCCCAGCTACTCAGGAGGCTGAGGCAGGAGAATTGCTTGAACCCGGGAGGTGGAGGTTGCAGTGCACAGTGATTGTGCCATTGTACTCCAGCCTGGGCGACACAACAAGACACCATCTCAAAAAGAACAGAACAGTGTCTGGCACATTATTGTCGTGTGTTTGCCATTATCATTACTGTTGTTGGTATCATCTCCCTGGGTTGAAAGTGAGCTCCTCTGGTTGTAGGCAGTGTCTGGCCCCCCTTTGCACCCCCAGCATTCATCCCCTGGCACATAGTAGGTGCCTGCTGTAGTCTGAATGTTTGCATCCCTCCAAAATTCATGTCGAAATTCTTACCTCATTGTGATGGTGTTCAGAGGTGAGGCTTTGGGGAGGTGATTAGGTCAGGAGGGCAGAGCCCTCATGAATGGGATTAGAGTGTGTTCATCCCTCCCACCATGTGAGGACACAGCAAGATGGAATCGGCCCTCACCAGACATTGAATTTGCTGGTGCCTTGATATTGGACTTCCTGGCCTCCAGAACTGTGCAAATAAATTTCTGTTGGTCATAAGCTACCCAGTTTATGGTATTTTTGTTATAGCAGCCTGAACAGACTGAGACGGTGCCCAACACATGCTCAAAGACACACGTCAAGTTGCCCCGAGGAAGATGGTTCAGAATATTTAGAGATGACCCATCAATCTCAGCTGCTGGTGAAAAGTTAAAAAGGATAATTTTGCTCAAAAAAGAGACTGAGCGCTTTGGCAGGTTCATGTGGGTGTGGTGGCTGGGGCCACATGACTGCCCTGGTATGGGGCGATCTGCCAGACACCCTAAGATTCTGTGGTTCCCATTTCTTTTTCCAACAGGCCTTCAGCCAAGACAGCGGCCTGGTGAGGGAAGGGTAGGGATCTCCATACCCACTTTTCAAATGGGGAGCCTAGAGGGGTTCCCTCTCATGTCCCTCTTCCCAGTGAGAGCATTTCTGGGACTCTTCCCACCTGGCCATCCCACCTTCCCCAGGACATGCAGCAGGTCCAGGCCCGCCTTGATGCAAACAGTGCTTGATTTTCTAGGCTAAAATTACATCTTGAGTCAATTTTCATGAAATGTGGTGACATATTTAGGTGCTGGGAAGATGGAGCTTTCTCAGAAGGCATAAAAATGACCCAAATGGTTAAAACCAGCTGAAAGCCAGCAGCCAGGGACCACGAGAGCAGGTTTCATCCCTCCCAGGACTGGCTTATCTGCAGCCTCATGCAAACCCCACTACAGAGAAAGTACTGTGCCTGCACTTGACTCCCCCCCGATCACAGGATTATTATATCTCGGCCAAGATTCTGGTAACAGAGAGGTGATTTGTTCCTGAAGGGCAATGAACTAGATGGAGGAGTGGCGGAAATTGGTTCCTGTTTATTTGCAAGGGCAGTCTTCCATCCAGGGGCAGTTCCATAGAGATAATCTGGACTTTTCTTTAATTCTCCATTTCTGATACTTTCCTCTGTGGGTCACACAGAGAATCAAGCAAGGAATTACAGCCCCTCTCCCATCCCCAGTATGTTTGTTTGCTTTCAAGACAGGGTCGCGTTCTGTTGCCCAGGCTGGAGAGCAGTGGTGCAATCTAGGATTACTGCAACCTCTGTCTCCTGGCTTCAAGCGATTCTCTTGACTCAGCCTCCCAAGTAGCTGGGACCACAAGTGTGCGTCACCATACCTGTCTAATTTTTATATTTTCAGTAGGGATGAGGTTTTGCCATGTTGGCTAGGCTATCCCCAGTATGTTTAAATGCATCTTCCTTTCTCCACAAAAAGCTGTGTGAAGGCTGGGTGTGGTGGCTCACGCCTGTAATCCTAGCACTTTGGGAGGCTGAGATGGATGGATCATCTGAGGTATTTCAAGACCAGCCCGGCCAACATGGTGAAATCCCGTCTCTACTAAAAATACAAAATTAGCTGAGCATGGTGGTGCACAGCTGTAATCCCAGCTACCCGGGAGGCTGAGGCAGGAGAATCATTTTGAACCTGGGAGGCAGAGGTTGCAGTGAGCCGAGATCATGCTATTGCACTCCGGCCTGGGCAAAAAGAGTGAAACCCCACTCAAAAATAAATAAATAAATAAATAAAGCTGTGTGAAACAGCATGTACCCTAGGGGTGGCCCATGTGGCTGAGCTCTGCCATCTTCACTCCTGGAGTCTGGGCATGGGTCCTGCTCACCTCTCATAAATGAGGTTAGCCTCCTTGATTTTTATAGACCCTTCTGTTCTGATATTCTCACTCTACAACTCCAGCTGTCCTCAGCCTGATATCCATGAACTCCCTGTATTGACTCTTCTTCTATCTTGCAAGCCTCACATCCTGAACACCAGCCATGCTCCTCTGTCTGTGCTGGACGGCCTCCGTTGGCCCCTCTGGTTCCACTCCCAGCCTTTCCCCACACTGCTCTGTGCCCAGGAAGGCTGACCCAAGTTGACTGCCCCAGTGATCTGTTGGCCCTAGGTCTTCTAGTGAGGTTCCACCAATGGGAGGCACCAGCAGGAGATAGGAGGGCAGGAAGAGAATGAGGTTGCCTGAGTTGACTATGTCCCTCCACTGGGGCTCCTGGTCCTGTTTGGAAGTCCCTTGGGGTTCCAGAAACCAGGATTCCCCTTCCTCCCCAGGCCTGGAGTAGTAATGGCTCCCTCCTATTGCTACCCTTGAGACTCACCATCTTTCATTGATTTCCTTGAACCCCATCCACCTCTTTATTACATCCCTCAACAGTGCAGGATGCTACTGGACCCCTGGATTTTGTCTTCGCACATCACCGAAACCTGAAACCCAGCTCAACTCAGCTCCTCCGCAGACTGAGGCCAGTCCTGCCCCATCTGTAGAATGAGGAGGTTGAGCCAGATGATCTTGAAAGTTCCTTCCAACCCATACCTCCTCTGCTCCACATCATGCACCCCAGGCAAATGGCTTGTGTTTGGGCTCAAATTCCATTAAAAAAAATCCAAATGACCTGTCAAAATGCCTTAGTTGAATGCGGCCTTCCGGCTGCGACTTTCCCTCCCTGAATTCCCATTTTCTTCCATCCATACTTCCCTTCTCATCATTTCCTATTAGGATTGTTCATCCACATGCGTCTCCCCTCCCGGGCTGCATATCTAGTTCCAATTCATACATTTGGTGATGCTCTGTTCTTTTGACCCCTCTCCCTATCTTCCCCAGCCCCTGGTATATTGCCTGGCACTTCATAAATGCTTTCTGTTGCAAATATTAACTGAGATGGGAAGAGCAACTAGCAAGGCCCCAAACACTTTGGATGACGCTGTATAATGAATATTTACTAAGCACTGACCATGCACCAAGGCACTTTACTTCTGTCATCTCGTTTCACCCTCACTACAGGCCTATAAGGTAGGAGTTACCCTCTGATGCCAGATGTGGAAACTGAGGTGCAGAGAGGTTAAGTAACTTGCTCTAGGTCCCACCTCCAGAAAGGGCTGGAGTCAGGAGCAAGCACAGGTGTATTGCACACCAAGGCCACCGGTCTTGCCTCTACTCCACTCTGCAGTGGGTGTAGTAACAAGATGTGACTTGGATAATTAGAAACCCTCAACCAAATGGAGACAACTCTCAATTACAGAATGTAATTAATGGCTCGCCAAAGAGTGCCCTTCTGAAGAGCCCTTCCGGACTTTCCTTCGAGAATCACGAAGATATTAACACATTCCTGGTTTCTATGAAGCGCAGCCAAAAGGCCTCAAAAGTAAGTAGTTCACTTAAGCAGGCTAAATGTTTCCCTAGCAATCTGGTTTATGCTTTAATTGGCATAGACTCTTGGACAGGGTGGAATAGTAAACTTTAGCCCAGCCCCTGTGGAAATATTTCCCACATTTTTTTGTTTTTGTTTTCATTTTTGTTTTTTCTGAGACAGGATCTCGCTCTGTCACCCAGGCTGGAGTGCAGTGGTGCGATCTTGTCTCACTGCAACCTCCGCCTCCTGGGTTCAAGCGATTCTCGTGTCTCAGTCTCCCGAGTAGCTGGGATTACAGGTGCAATGGCAATGTTTTTCCTTTGAGAAGAATCTTGCTCTGTCGCCCAGAGTAGCTGGAACTACAGGCACGGGCCACACCCAGCTAATTTTTGTATTCTTAATAGAGATGGGCTTTCTCCATGTTGTCCAGGCTAGTCCTGAATTCCTGACCTCAAGTGATCCGCCCACCTCTGCCTCCCACAGTGCTGGGATTACAGGCGTGAGCCACAGAGCCCGGCCCCCACATGTTTTCTTTCTTTCTTTTTTTTATTTGTTTTACAGATGAACTTCCCACATGTTTCATGAATAAAATTCACCCCTTTCAGCCTCTTGGTCCCACCAAATCTGGGGACCGGGGGCAGAGGGAGACAGTTCCGGCCAGTCCACCAACGAAGAAGGGAAATTCATTAACAAAGCCTGGGTTACTGAAGTGTCACTCAGACTTGATTTAAGACTTTATTAAGTTTTTATGAAGTCTGGGAAGGCCTCCTCACCCTCAGGCTCTCAGCATCGGTCATTTTGTGCACTGTCCCCCACCCTTCCCCTTTCCTTGGACCCTGGGGACAAGCCTGCATCCTTCTGTTCTTTACAGCTGCCTCCTACCCATCTCTTAGTGGAGACCACAAGCAGAGTGTCTATCAGGAGCCCACCAGCCTCCCTCCCAGGAGTCAGTGGAGATGGGCATGGGGTGGGGCTGCCAAGGCCAATAGGGCCACACCTTTGGGTAAATCACCTCTTTCCCCCATTCTGGTGCCTCTTCTGATCACCTGGAGCAAGTGCAATCTCCAGCCAGCTCAGGCAGCCATGAAGGCCCCTGCAAGCTGGCTTCAGCTCTGCCGCCCAGCAAGCGCACCCCACCTCCCACCGTGGAAGAAAACAACATTCCTCCCTCGGTCCCTCACCTCCTGGACTTCAACCTTGTCGTTGCTCAGCCAGATCCTCTTCTTCAAGAGAAAGGAGGGAGGTTTTGTTGTTCAAACAGGAGCTAGAGGCTCCCATGACCCGCATCCTCACCCAGTTCCCCTTCCTCTGTTTCCTCTTCTCACCTGAAAACATTCTCCTGCGAGAACTCAGTGAGGGAGGGAGGAGGCAGAGGTAGCAATGTGGCAACAGCCACCATGGCCTTGTCAGCCTCTGTAGGCCCAGCTCCCTTTCCTAATCCATTCTTTTTTTTTTTTTTTTTTTGAGATGGAGTCTCGCTCTGTCGCCCAGGCTGGAGTGCAGTGGTTCGATCTCGGCTCACTGCAACCTCCGCCTCCTGGGTTCAAGCAATTCTCCTGCCTCAGCTTCCCAAATAGCTGGGACTACAGGCGCGTGCCACCACGCCTGGCTAATTCCTAATCCATTCATGTTTTAAACAACCATGTATTAAGCACCTACTGTGTGCTGGACTGTTCTAGGTGCTCCGAATGTAGTAGTGAATAAAGCAGATGAAAATCTCTGCCCTCGTGGAGCTGACACATGACAACATGACAAACAAGATAAATAAGTAGCCTGGCAGGGTGGCATATGTCTGTAATCCCGGCAGTTTGGGAGGCAAAGGCAGGAGGATTGCTTGAGTCCAGGAGTTCCAGACCAGCCTGGACACATGCTAAGACCTCATATCTACAAAAGAAAAAAAAATTTTTTTTTTAATTAGCCAGGCATGGTGGCATATGCCTGCAGTCCTAAATACCCGAAGCTGAGGCCGGAGGATCGTTTGAGCCCAGGAGTTTGAAGCTGCAGTGAGTCGTGATCACACCACTCCAGCCTAGGTGACAGAGGAAGACCCTGTCTCAAATAAAAACCAGTTAAGAGGAATAAGAAGTGTTGGAAGGTTGGAACGTCAGACAGGGTGGCCAGAGGAGGCCTCCACAGGGTGACATCTGAGTTAAAACCTTAGGGAAGCATGGAAGGGCCACTAAGCCATGTGGGAAAAGAGCACTCCAGGAAAAAGGAAGAGTAGGTGAAAAGGCCCTGAGGCGGGAGGGGCCATGTGACTGGAGTGGAGTGGGGAGGGGCTCAGCGTCAGGAGATTAGGTCGGCAGGGAAAGGAAGTCACAACGTGTGGGGACTGGGGGCCATGAAGGCACGGTGGTTTTGTGTGATGGGAGCCACAGGAAGGCTCTGAGCAGAAAAGAGACAGAATTTGACCTGGGTTTTAATAGGATTCCTCTGGCCGCGGGGTGGGAAATAGAGTGAGGGTATCTAGGAGACCCCATTCAGCTCACGAATGTCCCTGCCATTCTTGGGAGTGGGCCCTTTAAGTCAGCCCTCTCCCCCTACTCCCTGTTACAAGGGACAAAAGGCACATGGAGTGGGGGTGGGGAGGGGATTGGAAATGAGATGAGGCTGGAAAAGGGCGTTGTCCTGGGTTGGGGTGGGTTTTGGAAGCCAGGGTGGGGTTTGGAGCTGGGACTTGATTCAATGCAGAAGGGAGTCAAAGTTTTCTGAGCAGGGAAGTCACCTCACTGAAGCCACGCTCACCTTAGTCAGAAACCGTGGGAAGGAAGGTTGCTGTGGATGAGGCCTGGTGCTAGAAGCTGCACTCATGCCTCCAGCCAGCAGACAAGGTCTTAATGGGCACAGACTCCTTCTGCGTTTCCCTGAGACTGGGACTCCCTGAGGACATGGCTATGTCTCCCCTCAGACTGGGGCTTCCTGAGGGCAGGAACCATCCCCTCCATCTTCAGTCTCTTCATGCAACAACAGGGATGGGACTCCATGGTTTGCATACCTTGCTAGCCTTCAGCAGGGCTTAGGTGCTGCAGTTAGAAACACGTCAGGGAAATTGCTCCCGAATTAGAGTCAGACAGGCAGACAGACAGGAACAAGCTGGTGTTTCTGGTGTGGGAAGGGACTGCACCTACCTCCCGCCACTGCTTGTTCTCCATCCCTTGGGTATACATGACGCACACTGTGGGGAGAGGAGAAACAATGGATTAATACCTCAGGCCAAGAGGAAGGAGGGGTCCCAGATGAAAAGGATCCTGGATGGGCAGGCGCCTCAGCAGACCCAGCCTGGGTAGCACTGTCAGATCTGGGTAGGGGTAGAGGGTGTCTCCTGGGGTGGCTGAGATCTTGGTGAGTGAGTCTAGGAATCTGGCCCCCCAAGCCTGGACAGGGTTCTAGATGCACCCATTCAGAGGGGTTGCGTTGGAGAAGGGAGACTAGGTGTGCCTGGAAGGGGCAACCTTTAGGAGGAGGCTCAGGGCCATTGGCTTCTAGGCCACAGCAAGGGTCTGAAGTGTGAGGCAGGTAGACAGGTGGGCGTGATGGAGGACAGGCAGAGGTGTGGTGGGGGAGAGCATCAGAAACCCGCATTGCTCCTTTACAGCCCAGAGCAGTTTCATGAGGCCTCTGATTATCATCAGCCCCACTTTACAGACGGGAAAACTGAGGCTCAGAGGTGGCCAAAGACCCATCCAGGTCACACACATGGGTGGCACTGCTCAAGGCTTGAACCTGGAAACTCCAAAGTCAGTGCTCATCCCACCAGATCACCCGCCAGCCAATTGGAGCTCTTAGGCATACTGGTTTCCCTGGGACCCTGTGGCCCCAGACCTCCAGCTCCTCCCAGCCTGCTCTGTTGTGTTGAGGCTTCACAAGCGTGTGGGCTGGGAACGGTCAAATCTCCGCAGTTATCTTTCTCAGACACTATGGGCGAAACATTAAACAGGCTTGACACACTTTGAACGGCACCTGGCACATGGTTAGCACTCAGTAAGGGCTCAAGCATTGCCACTGTAATTAGTCATAGCGTTGTCACTATTATTGTTACCGTCCTTACTGTCAGAGCAGGACTTACGTGGGTCGGACTTGGAAAACATGTCTTTGTCCAGGAGGTTCCTGAAAGAGGGGGAGAGAGGAGGGGTTAGCACAGCTAGCTGAGAGGAGGTGACCTCAGGGGATTCAGGCTGTTACTGAGACCTGGAGGCTGCCTCTGGCCTGCCTTAAGCAAAAGAGTTCCACAGTCTTTTATTAGACTTCATTAAAAGTCAGGCACTGGGCAGGCCCTGGAGGCTCCTCAGCCCACCTGCCTAAGGTGTGCAGAGTTCCCTACCTCCCACCTCCATCATCACCACAAGCACTCCAGGTAGGTGCCCTGGCCCTGGTGCCCTGTGTCACACAGCCCCTCACCATCGGGCGATTTCCCAAACTGCCCAATGTCCGGAAGCTCTCCTTTAATCACTTCTCTGCTTCTCAAAAAAATAAAATAAAGCAATCAGAACATATCCATCTAGTCTCCCATTTTCTCAAGGCTCTACTTACAGCCAGTTTATTCGATGGTCTCATCTGTGCTGATGGATTAATGAATTACACCTCCCAGGGGAAGGAGACTCATTTGGATAACGTCCTTCTGTGGTCAAGACCAGGGCTAAGGCTGATACATGGCCCTGATAATCAGACTGGATGGCACAGCAGCAAGATGATGGACACAAGGGGACAGAACTGTCTTTCAACAGGTGCTAAGCTCCCATTGTCCTGCCTCCATGCAATAAAGGCTCCCACTTACTGAGCCCCGGTGACGGGTCAGGCAGTGCGCTGTTTTACAAACATGAGCTCCCTGATTCTCATGCTGCCCTTCAAGGTTGGTCCTGGGCAGGCGTTGTCCCATCTTAAAGATGTGGAAGTGGAGGGGAAGTGCTTACATCCTGCACATCTGGTATCCCTCGTTTCACAGTGACCTGCTGCTGCCAGGAAGCAACACATCCCAGTGGAAACGCAGTCTCTGGCCGAGAAGTCATTCAACCTCTCTCAGCCTGTTTCCTCATCAGTGCAACGAGACAGTAGTATCAGTCTTGAAGGCTGTTGATGCCCTGCCTGGATCCCCTCAGCCCTCACAGTTCCTGTACACACCCATGGTTTCCTCTTGTGTCTATTTCTCTCCTGAGGGCTTTCTCGGGCAGGCTGTCCGAAAGAGCTGGAAAGTTTATGCTCCCAAAGGGCAGCACTCAACCAACAGGAAGGTGCTGGAGGACGAACTGCTCAGCTTCTTCACTCACCCCGGAGACAGCTCTGCTCTACAGTCTCTCTGAAGTCCCAGAGGGACTGAGCCCCAGGGACCGCCAGGAGACCTACCCATGAATGTGTCCCATGCTGACCAGGTCTCCCCTTCCCTGCTCCCCTGGCGAGCTGCCAGGCAAGCCCTTCCTGCCTGTGTGGCCACTCCTGCCAACACTGCCCTCAAGCCTTGGTTCTTTTCCCAACCATCTCAGCCTCGTCCTGCCTCCCTTCCAGAGGTCCCAAGGGATCTTGTCACCTTCCTTCTCCACTCCCAAACCCCCCACAGGTGCCTCTGCCACTTGAACTGCTTTTCCAGAGAAAAGAAACAGTCAACACTGGTCTGTGTTGCTTCGTGAAAGCCAACTTCAAATATCAGAGCTAGGCCAGGCACGGTGGCTCACACCTGTAATCCCAGCACTGTGGGAGGCTGAGGCAAGTGGATCACTTGAGGTTAGGAGTTCGAGACCAGCCTGGCCAACATGATGAAACCCATCTCTACCAAAAATTAGCCTGGCATGGTGGTATGTACCTGTAATCCCAACTACTCAGGAGCCTGAGGCAGGAGGATCATTTGAACAGGGGAGATGGTTGCAGTGAGCTGAGACCACACCACTGCACTCCAGCCTTTCTCAAAACAGCAGCAGCAACAACAACAACAAAACAAAACAAACAAATGTCAGAGCTAGATGAGGCCCTGAGGAGGATCTCTTCCTCTTTCTCCTCCATGATGGGGACACGAAAGACCAGGGAGAGGCAAAGGGCGGCCATGGCCCACAGCAAGTAGCGGTAGAGACAGAAAGGTCTAGAAGGAGGCCTTACCCTGAGTCATTGTCACCAAAGCCCTCAGCAGTGACAGTCTGTCGGGCAACTTGACCCCATAATCAACCCTACCACTCATGCCCCGCACCCTAAGGTGGGAGCCAAAGATCAACCAACAGATAGACAGATGCAGCAGTAACCTGAGGCCTACACATGGCATCCTCTGGTGCCTGGGGAAGCCCCAGATCGCATCCATGAATCCCCCCAGCTCCAGTCCCTGAGCAGATTCCCACATTTCCCCCAAGAGAGGAATTCCCAAACAGCTTCAGGAAACCAGTCCCTGGAGAACTCTCACCCCTCCTCGACTCCAGTCTCTACATCCAGGGGCCACTGCCCAAAGGCAGCCGCCCCTAGCTGGGCCTCCCTGACCCCACAGACAACCACCTCTCTCCTGGCCCCAACCGGCCCCTCCACCAGACCAGACCTGCTCCCAGTCAGCTGTCACTCTGGAAACCATCTGATAAACCTCCCAGCCCTCCACAGAGAGCATCAGATGAACGACACACAAGGCAGCTCTGAGAAGTAGGCAGCAGGGGCTGCTACTTCACTCACCCTGGAGACAGCTCTACTCTACAGTCTCTCCGAAGTCACCACAGTCTCTCCGAAGACACCACTTCTACATACAATCATTCACACCGAGGCGGACTGACATCCCTGGGCCTACATTCTCATCCTGAAGTGTGCTAAATTTGGGGGTAGGGGTGTCTATCCTGATTTAAACAAAGGACAAATGCCTTGAGACCAAAGATGACTCTGCAGTAGTGGAACCTGAGGCACAGTGAGGAGCTGAAAGTGATGAGGAGGAGGGGGCTTCTCTACTAAAGCAAGCGCTTTAGGTTTATCTTTGAATTCTGTAATGAAATTCAGCAATGACATAAAATCCTCGAATGTTCAAGCTGGAGAGGACCTCAGAGGTCACCTTTCCCAACTCCTTTACAAATCAGGACTGTGAGACTCAGAGGGGCAACACTTGACTCCTCCAAGGTCTGGGTCTCCTCCAAGTGTGGCTCTAGAACTCGGGTCTGGTCATATCCAGGCTAGGGAGAGAGTGAGACCCTGGACGTCAGCCTAGAGACGTGTGTGTTTGTGTGTGTGCGTGCGCGAGTGTGTGCGTGCGTGTGTGTGTGTGCGTGCGCGTGTGTGTTATGTTATGGCGGGTAGGAGGGGGAGGTCTTATCAGACAAGTAGATGGGGCTTTTCCTGGTCCTGCCCACTTCCCAGCTGGGCTAAAGGCACACAGCTAGACTAAGAAACAGTCTTACCACCTGGCTCCTTGCCTGGTGACCTCAAGACCCTCACCGAGTCCTGTGACGTGGGTCACCCTGGCAACCAGCACCCAAGGATAAAGCAAACCCTGTTTCCTCCACTCTCCTGAAATTATTCTCGTCATCCTTCCAGACTATTCCTATCCTTCCTCAGTTTTGCCTTTCCTGGACACTGATGGACAGCTACTTCCTCTCCTCTCCCCTGAGCGCTCTCTGGACTGTAGTGTGCAGCCCTGTGACTTGTGGGACCCCATTACATACTCTGTACACGCTCGGTTGCAAAATCATGGGTGTATCTGTCTCTCACACGGGCTGTGCATGCCTCCCACGGCAGGGTTCCCCACCCTACCACAGGCCAGCCTAGCACCTGAGTCAGAGTAGTGGCCTGGCAAGCTGGATGGATGAAGGACGACCAAAAAGAATGGCCAGATGGGTGAGTGAAGCCTCTGTCTCCCGACCTGGGTGGCGCACGGTCAAGCTCAGGGACAGCCCCTCGCACTTCCTCTCAGCTGTGGCATGTAGTAGTAAAGTGCATGGGCTCTGCAGTTAGACAAGCTGGGTTTGCTCACCTTGTGCCTCAGTTTCCCTATCTGTAAAGCGGGGTGGGGGAAGTAAAACTAGTTCAGGGCTGCTGTGGAGATTCGATATGTGGAGCACCTGGGGCCTCATCAGCCTTGTCAGAGAGGTCAGCCGTCCTCGGCCTGGTGCTGAGCGGAGCCGTCACTCTCCCGGTGGACGCTCAGGCACACTTGGTGACAAGCACAGCACAAGCAACCTCCACCCTCGCAGGTCCAGGGAAGAAGCCCGCCTCAACACACTTCCAGGGCTCCCTTCTGAGTCCCTTCCCCAACTCAACCCCCCTTCAGCCTCCCTTCCATTCCCCACTCTCAGCCTCGAGGGCCTTCTGCCTCTCACCTAGGTCCCTGCACCCTACACTCTCTCTAATCCCACACCTCGTCCACACGTGCCTCCATCCATCCCTCTCCCTAACTGCCTGTCTAGACAGAAGCCTCAGGGCCTGCCAAACCTCCTATCTTGGCTTTGGACAGGTGGCTTCTCCCCATGAACAATGGGCCTCACACTTCTGGGGCTCACCCCTGCCCTCGGGTATAAAATGGCAGTTCCTCGGCTCTGTTCCCAGAGTCTGGCTGTGTAGGTCTAAAGCAGGGCTCCAGAAGCTATGTTTACACAAGTGCCCCCCAGATATCCCACTATTATGTCTCTGATGGCAGCCGTCCAAATACCACATGTTAAGACACCATCTCTTAGGGCCTCAGTTTCCCCCGCTGCAAAGTCACAGACAACACCACACACATGTGCAGCGAAGGTTCTTCGAGGTAAAGCGCCTTCCCCCACTGATCCTCACCCTGATCCACTGAGGACTTCCAGGCCCAGGGGCAGCGAGTCACTTGCCCACAGGCACACAGCCAAAAGCCTGGGGGAGGAAACCGGGTCTTCCGCCCTGAGGAAGGGCCCGAGACACCAGGGCACAGACAAGAACAGACCACAAGTACTTTTTCACCACTTTCTGTCTTTGCAGAGCACAAAGAGAAATGTTTTTTAACAGGAAAAACGTATTTTTTTTTTTAAGAGCATACAACCCTTCCACTGTCTGCACAGCAGCCTGGAGCCTGGCTTCTTTTGTCCCTTAAATCAAGGCCAAGGAAGCAGAGCCAAGAGCCCCTCCCTCCCCGCTTACCCTTGAGGAACCATTTCCAATTCACTGGCAGTGAGAAAACGGTCATTCACTGGACTGTGAGGTCAGAAGTCTCCAAGGCCCCAGCAAGGACAGAAAGCACTGGAAGGGCAAAATGAGAGCCCCTGGCAGGTGCTAAAAGAGGGGCCACAGGGTAACACCTCCCATCTGGGGGGACTTAAGAAAGAAGCTGGGCACATATAGTCTTAGCTACTCCAGAGGCCAAGGAGGGAGGATCACTTGAGCTCAAGAGTTCGAGACTAGCCTGGGCAACACAGTGAGATCTCATCTCTAAAACAACAACAAACCAAAAAAAAAAAAAAAAAAAAGGTATGGGTAGAGGCTGGGGTGTACCAGTCTGAGAGGGAGATACAACCCTGCTCTCAGGGAGCCCAGTCTGACCGGGAGACATAGCCTCTGCCTCAGGGAATCCTCAGCCAGAGAGGAGACATGTTTGCTCTTGAGCTGAGATGCTGGGTGAACTGACCATCCCTGGTTGTCTCTAAACAAAGCCCATTAGTGCTGCATCAATGCACTGAGCAAAGGCTTTGGCTGCAGCATAGACAGAAACATTTTCCTGCAGCAGGACCCCTAATGGAGGTCATGGGTCCCCAATAAGCAAAGTATGGCATATTGGTATATATGGATACCATACATATGGAGAGATTTCATTAGATACCCAAAGACATTCATGAGTCTTAAAAGGTCAAGAAAAGATGGTTTATCTTCCTCCCAACAACTCACCCTAAGCATCCCTCCAACCTTGGGTGAAAAGTGGGGGCATTGAGAGCATAGACTTCAAGCTTCCTCTCTGGATCCAACACCCAACTCTGTCCCTTACTTGCTGTATGGCCTCTGGCATGTCACTTAGCTTCTCTGCGCATCAGTATTCCCATGTGTAAAGAAGGGATAATAACAGTCCCACCCTCCCAGGAGTTTTCTGAGATTAAACTCACATAGTAACTTGCAATGCAGTGCCTGGCGTACAATAAGTGCTCAATAAAGGCCTGTGGAGAATGAAGATGGCACCTAAGAATGCTCCACATTCTCCCCTCTCTGCTCCCTAAAGCCTGGCTTTAGCAGGACCCAAGCCCTACTACCCTTGCCCACCACTGCCCACTGGTTGTACAGTCTTCCTTGAGGAGAGAGTGGGGACAGGAGAGCTAAGGTCAGGTAGAAACAGGAATCCTGGCTGGGCCTGGTGGCTCACGCCTATAATCCCAACACTTTGGGAGGCTGAGGCAGGAGGATCACTTGAGGCCAGGAGTTTGAGACCAGAGTGGGCAATATAGGGAGACCCTGTCTCTACAAAAAATAAACAAAATTAGCCAGGTGTGGTGGTGTGCATCTGTAGTCCCAGCTACTCAAGAGGCTGGGGTGGGAGGATCTCTTGAGCCCAGGAGGTCGAGGCTGCAGTGAGCCGTGATCACACCACTGCACTCCAGCCTGGGTGACAGAGCGAGACCCTGTCTCAAAAATAAATAAATATATAAATAAAAGAAACAGAAGGCTGGGCACGGTGGCTCACACTTATAATCCCAGCACTTTGGGAGGCTGAGGCAGGTGGATCACCTGAGGTCGGGAGTTCGAGACCAGCCTGACCAATATGGTGAAACCCAGTCTCTCCTAAAAATACAAAAATTAGCCAGGCGTGGTGATGGACACCTGTAGTCCCAGCTATTTGGGAGGCTGAAGCAGGAGAATCGCTTGAACCCGGGAAGCAGAGGTTGCAGTGAGCCGAGATCGCACCATTGCATTCCAGCCTGGGTGACAGAGTGAGGCTCCGTCTCAAAAAAAAAAAAAAAAAAAAAAGGTTGAGAAAGTTGAGTGTAGGAATTGCAAAAACAAAAAAACAAAACAACAACAACAACAACAAAACAGGAATCCTGATGGTCCCACAGAGGCCCCTGAGGTACCAATCAGCATCACCCCATTCTGCATAGAGCAATTCACCATAAACATCTGGCAAATGGGGTGGGAGACAGATGACATCCATCAGGTATATAATCTGTGCCAATTCCTTTGTTATGTACCTAGCCTGTGACACTCTCTTTACATTCCATATCAACGCCAGAAAGTAGACTTTGCTCCCATTCTATAGGCAAGGCCACTGAGGCTGAGTGATGTGACTGGTGTCACCGGCTTGTCAAAAGGCATGCAGAAATTTGAACTCTGAACTCTGAAACTCAAGCTCATTTAAAGGTGCCCTGGGGAGCGCTTGCACTACCAAAGCCAAGGTCTCCCAAAGCACCATCTGGGCCAGCAATGCTCCCTCTTATCCTCACTGTCCTGCTTCCCATCCCCAGCCTCTCAGAGCTGCTCCCAAACAAATGACTGAAGAGGAGAATTGGAGGGTTTCCCATCTCCTCCCGCCCGGCTCCCAGACCTAAAAGGCAGAAGTAATCCGAGGAAAGCAGGGCGGGAGCTGGGAGGAGAGAGGCCTTGGCACGTAGCCCCTGGCATTTACCCATCTCCCCTTTCAGATCCCGTTCTCACCCGCGTGCTCTGTTTCCCTGCCAAGCAACCTCACCGAGGTCTAAAAAGCAATTTTCACATGGCTTAAAGAGCTCTCCTTCCTGGGGCAATTTGCTTTTTTATTGTTATTAATTATTGTAATAATTGTCCCTCTCACACTACACGGCCAAGGGAAGACAGCAGGAGCTCTGGCCTCAGATGCATCTGAACTGGAGTCCCCACATGGCCACATGTGGCCCTGACAAGCTACTTCATCTCAGTTTCCTCATCTGGGCATGGGGTCACATACCTGCCTGTGGAGTTGCTGTAAAGTCAACAGCTTCAAACAGAAACATAGGAAACACACTCAATTCCTCTTTCCCTTATTCCCCCTCCTGTCCCATCATCAAGTCTTAAATGTTTCTACTTCAAAATATACCCCAAATCTGTTCACTCCTCCCCATGCCATCATCAGTATCATCTCTCACTTGGAGGCCTCAGTAGTTTTCTGCCTAGCAATGCGCTTCCATGCCTGCCTCTCTCTACCCTTCACCAGTCCCTTCTCTTCATGATGACCAGAATTCTATTTATTTATTTATTTTGAGATGGAATCTCACTCTGTTGCCCAGGCTGGAGTGCAGTGGTGCAACCTCAGCTCACTGCAACCTCTGCCTCCTGGGTTCAAGCTATTCTCCTGCCTCAGCCTCCAGAGTAGCTGGGATTATAGGCGCATGCCACCACACCCGGCTAATTTTTGTATTTTTTGTAGAGATGGAGTTTCACCATGTTGGCCAGGCTGGTCTGGAACTCCTGACCTCAAGTGATCTGCCCACCCTGGCCTCCCAAAGTGCTGGGATTACAGGCTAGAACCACCACACCCGGACTCTTTTTATTTTTTATTTTGAGACAGAGTCTTGCTCTGTCACCCAGGCTGGAGTGCAGTGGTGCAATCTCAGCTCACTGCAACCTCCGCCTCCCAGGTTCAAGCAATTCTCCTGCCTCAGCCTCTCGAGTAGCTGGGATTACAGGCACCTGCCACCACGCCCGGCTAATTTTTTGTATTTTTAGTAGAAACGGGGTTTCACCATGTTGGCCAGGGAGGGGTGCAGGACTCCATCTCAAAAAAAAAAAAAAAAAAGCTTCTCAATAGTAAATGAAGATCAATATCAATTACCAAATAAATGAATGTGTCGGTAGTGTTCAGTTATTGGTACCTATTACCACGATTAAGCTGATTTAGCACATTGCAGTTTATATAGAATGTCACAGATTTAATCTCTTTAGTCTTGAGAACAATGAAGACAGAGGATGTGGACACGACCAGTATTTTTCACCAGTTTACAAATGGAGAAACTGAGGTTGGAGAACTTAAACCATCTGGCCAGGATCCCAGAGAAGATAAGCCAGGAGTGGCACTGACTTTCAGTGTCCTGGTCAGGATTCTTGCATACCCTAAGGTATAAAGCTGTCCTGTTGCTACTGTGAAGTCTGTGTGAGGCCAGCAGAAGAGACCTTAGGGAACCTTGCAATGTTTTGAAATCACACTAAGCCTTTTTATTCTTGGCTGGCAAACTGGCAGAAAGAGAGGCAGTCATGGGTCCAGCCAAGCGGTGCTTGGAGAGTCAGTCACCTAATACGGTGCACCGTCCATTGACTATAGGAAACCCTGAGGAGCAGGCCTCAGAGATGCAAATTCTAGGCTCTTGGAAAGCCTCCTTGCTTTCCAAATGGCCCTATAGATGCCATGGTTGCCCATCCAGCAAACATTGCCCACTGTCTTCCTCTTCCACATTGTTTAGATCCGATGATGACTCCCTGAAATTCAGGAAGATAGCCCCTGTCCCTAGTCTAGGAGTGCACATGAGACCCAGCTTTGGCCCCTGAAACAGAAAGGAAAGTTTGCTGAGAGATTTTGGAAAGGATCGTACTTTCCCGGTAAAAAGAACTTTTCAGAGAAAGGACTCTGGCCTCGTGCCTAGCTTCCTGTCTTTGGATGCAGTTGTGATGCCTGAAGCAGATGCAGCCATTTTGTAACAATGAGGCCTACTGCTAAGATGATAGCAAAACAGAAAGACAACAGGGTCCTTGATGATAAAGTGAACTGACAAAGTAGCCCTGATATGACCTACCTCCAGACTCACTGTGATCTGAGAAAAATAAATGCCTTTCAGGTTTAAGCCACCATTAGTCAGATTTTCTGTTACCTACATCTGAATCATTCCTACCCAAGCCTGATTCCTCTTTGCCCCAGAGCTTTCCAGCCTAATTCCCCAGCCTCCTCCCTACCCTTTCTTCCCAAGGGTAGAACATCTCCAGTGATCGCCTTGAGTCTGAACAGGGTGAACTGTGAGCTGGGAGAGGAGGGATGGTAAGCTACTACTGTGTGGTCTGAATGGCATTGAAGGCTGACTTCCATCCTGTGACTCTCTCTGGTTTGCTGCTCAGAACCAGAGGCATCTTTTAGCAAGGAAGCCTCTCCCATCCCCAGGGAGAGAGTGCCTACCTTTTGGTCACACCTACCACAGTTGGTACTCAGGCCTCCACCACCATCCTCCTGGAGAACCCAACCTCCAATCTCAAGAAGCCCTCAAGGCCTTGAAGTCTGAGGGAATAGGATTTGGATCCCTCTCTCTAAAATGTACTCACTGTGTAACCTTGGGCAAGTCTCTTAACCTCTCTAAGCCTCAAATTCCTAATCAACAAAAAGAGAAAATACTACTATCTATCTATCCTAGTTTAAAAGACATAGCAATTGTGATTGGCAGAAATGTAAGATGGCCTCCAAGATTCCAGTCTCCTGGCACACACGTCTGTATAATCTCCTCCCCTTGAGAGTGGGCAGGACCTGGGAGTATGATAGGTTAGTCACTCAGGTGATTGGGTTATGCTGTATAACAAAGGTGATTCAGATATTCACTCTTGTGATTATAGTTACTTTACATAAGACTCTGTCATAGCAGTTTAGGGAGAGATTCTCCTGCTGGCCTTGAAGAAGTGAGCTGCCATACTGTGAGGGGGCCATGTGGCAAGGGCCTGGGGGCAGCCTCTAGGAGCCGAGAGTCACTCTGGTCCAATAACCAGAAAGAAAACAGAACTTTAATCTCTCTGCTGCAAGAAATTGAATTCTGACACCCACTAGTGAGCTTGGAAGAGGACTGAGAGCCTTGGATAAGACCACAGCCCTGCCAATGCCTTGATTCCAGCCTAGTGAGACCCTGAGCAGAAAAGCCACTTTATGTCATGCCCGGACTTCTGACCTACAGAAACTAGGAAATGAGAAATGGCTGTAGATCGAAGCCACTAGGTTTGTGGTAATTTGTCATGTAGCAATTGAGAACTAATATAATAATCTTAGTTTGAATTATGTAAAAGTATTATGTGAGGCCAGGTGCAGTGGCTCACACCTAATCCCAGCACTTGAGAGGCACAGGCTGGAGGACTGCTTCAGATCAGGAGTTTGAGATCAGCCAATCAGCCTGGGCAATTGAGTATAACCTCACATCTACAAAAAAATTAAAAAATAAAAATAAATTTTTAAATTAAAAATTAGCTAGGTGTGGTGGTGTGTGTGCCTGTAGTCCTGGCAACTCAGGAGGCTAAGGCAGGAGGATCGCTTGAGCCCAGGAGTTGGAGACTGCATTGAGCTATGACTCTACCACTACCACTGCATTCTAGCTTGGGCGACAGAGACTCTATCTCAAAAAAAAAAAAAAAAAAAAAAAGAAGGAAGGAAGGAAAGAAAAAAAAAGAAAAACAAATGGTGTTATTTACTTGAATAGGTTAAAAGCAGATCGACTGGGTGTGGTGGCTCATGCCTGTAATCCCAGCACTTTGGAAGGCCGAGGTAGGCGGATTACCTGAGGTCAGCAATTTGAGACCAACCTGACCAAAGTGGTGAAACCCTGTCTCCAGTAAAAATACAAAAATCAGCCGGGCATAATGGTGCATGCTTATAATCCCAGCTACTCAAGAGGCTGAGGCAGGAGAATCGCTCGAACCTGGTAGGCAGAGGTTGCAGTGAGCAGAGATTGGGCCACTGTACTCTAGCTGACAGAACACTGTACTCTGGGTGACAGAACAAGACTCCATCTCAAAAAATAAATAAATAAATAAATTAAATTAAATTAAAAAGTTGAGTGTAGAAATTGCATACGGTTCAGCCTAATACAACGTAAAGTATCTAGCATGCAGTAGGCACTCAGCAAATGCCGCTGTTATTATTCCCCTAGCTCCACTGACCTGAGTACCTTGGTGTATTCAGTGGCTAAGTGGACTTCTTTTCCTAGCACTGGCTTTGACAGCTGCCGCACTCCCCCAGGCTCCTCCCTCCCCCAAACCACCCTCTCCCTGCCTGTCAGAAGAAAGCGCTCAGAGCTATTCACACCCCTCCTGAGAGGCCCAGGGCACAGCTCCTGAGCCGGGCTGCCTCTCGGGCTCCAGGGCAGCAAAACGCCAACCCAAACAGAGAGCAGAAAACAGTATCTCTGGGGCAGAACAACAGCTGCCCACCAGCCCCATACCAGCTGGTAGGGAGAGGGCAGCCAGCAGGGCAAAGCAATCGGCTGCTTCCAGCTTGCCCCGCCCCATCTTCCCTGGGTCTTGGGAACCCACGATGTGGAACTGTGCATCGCTTCTCCAGCAGGACCCTGCGCAAGTGCAAAGGTTTCTTGTTATGTAAAAAATGCAAATCATTCTTTCTAACCAACATGCTGGGCCAGATTCCTGCATGGAGACCTGAAAAATAGTGAGGCCTTAGGATAATGGAACGTCGGACAGGTAAGTTTTGATTGACACTGCAGGATGGCTTGCACAGTCAGGAAGGGTCTAGAACAGGCCATCAGAGGAAGGAAGAGCTCTTGGCTCAAGGGAGGAGGGTCTTTAAAGTCACATTTTTTACAATGTCTACTGGTATCTAGTTCCACAAACCATCTGCCCTACTCACTCCCAAAACAACCCTTAAGAATCTCTAAATTGGCAGGACACAGTGGCTCACGCCTGTAATCCTAGCACTTTGGGAGGCTGAGGCGGGTGGACAACCTGAGGTCAAGAGTTCGAGACCAGCCTGGCCAACGTGGCGAAACCTTGTCTCTACTAAAAATACAAAAGTTAGCCCTGTGTAGAGGCAGGCACCTGTAATTCCAGTTACTCAGGAGACTGAGGTAGGAGAATCGCTTGAACCCAGAAGGCAAGGTTGCAGTGAGCTGAGATCGCGCCTTTGCGCTCTAGCACTCCAGCCTGGGCAACAGAGCAAAAACTCCATCTCAAAAAAAAAAAAAAAATCTCTAGATTGATCAGATTTCCAGGACACACAGAGACCCTGGGAGCCAGCTATAGAGGCAAATTTTTACTAACTTCCAGGTGTCAAATAAGCAACAACATCAATCGCTATTCATGGATTAATTCGTTTAAGCCTCAACTGATAAGGATCATTATGCTTCCTTTACAGATGAGGAAACTGAGGCATAGACAGCTTAAGTAGCTTACCCAAGGTCATAGGAAGACAGCTGGGATTTGAATCCAAGGAGACAGATTCCAGGGCTCACATTCATAACTATTGTGCCAAATAACCAAAGGCTCTCTAATCTTGGGGCCTGAGTTTACTATAGTCAGTAAAAATAATTGTTTGGGAGTATCGTATACTCTACCTGAATCGGGGCCTGAAACTGTCCATCCCACAGTGTCATTTGCCTTCAGTGGAGACTTGGCTCCAAGGTGGCCCTGTGCTCTGACTCAGATGTGCCCCTGTGCCAGGCAGCTTTGCTTAGCTAGCTGAGCCCTAGGATGGGCACAGCAGGTGCCAGATCCTCCCCTAGGTACAGAGCAGAAGGCTTCTGGGGCTGCAGGAAATGGTAGGCCCCTTCATGAGGAGGAAGGCAAGTGGAAACAAGTGTTCCTGGGAGCCAGAGGTGGGAACTCATAATCTTCCCTGAAACATTGGCCCCTCTACCCCAGCTGCCTATCCTGAAACCCTCTGGAGTTCTCATCCTGCCAGCCCCTCTGCCTGCCCTACTGTTCTGTGCCCGCCAGCAGGTGTCACTTAGATGCTCAAGGCAGAGCATCCCAGAGCAGCCTCTCCTGGGGCCCCGACAGCACTGACCACAGGGTGCAGGGGGGAGGTACTTGACTCTTTAACTGGTGACCGTGGAGTGAAGAATATGCTGGAGAAAGCCACTTTCTGCATCTCTTCCTCCTCCCTGTGCTCCTCTCCTCCTCCTTTTCCTCCTCCTCCTCTCTCTCTGTTCTGGAACCTGAATAGTTGGGCCAGGCTGAGGCAAAGAGATGCATCTACAATTTCAAGGCCACCCAGACTGTTTTCTCACCTCCCCTCTGTTCTAAGTGACTGTTCCCTCCTCATCCCTCCCCACCAAAACCCACTTCCCCCCACCTCTGGTTTTCTGGAGAACATGAGTAGGGCCCAGGTCAGGGTCTTCCTCAGCTCATGGATCATGTCCCCCGAAAGGGAACTGACCCAGGGTCAGCCCCAGAACCACATCCCCCAGGAAGGCCTCTTATGCAAGAGGTTTGAGTCCTTTGGACATCTTTACTTCCAGAAAGCAGACAGGAGGGGCCAGGTGCTACCGCCTTCTGGTGATCATTGTAGCTACTTATTGAGCACCTACTGTGTGCCAAGCAAGTGCAAAGTAGCTTGCTAGGTGCTTCATGCTCCTCCACTCCTGCAAGTTAATTCCTCCAACAGTATTTGGCACAGTGCCAGGCACTGCTCTAAACACACAGGCTACCTTGGTGAACAAGCCTTCTCCATGAGTACATGCTGCTTATTGTTTGTACCTGGCAAGTGGGGGAAACTGAGGCTTAAAGTTTGCCCCAAGTGGTGAAGCAGAGATTCTGTTTCAAGGTGTCTGACTCCAAAGCCACAATATCTGCCCTCCATCTCCTTTCCTCTCCACTGGAGTAGAGGGTGCATGGGTCTGACTCAGGGTGGGAATCCCTGCCCTCAAATGCTTACACAGTTGCTTTGAGAGGGGAGGGATGACGTCTGCACACCTGAGATGTCTCAAGAGGTTTCATCCTCAGTATGTGAGTGACCCTGTGGCCCAGGCTGAGTACCTAGGGCCCAGGGGACCCAGAAAACAGTGATTTGAGCTGTGTGCCTCATGGTTGAGAGGATGCCTGGAAGTGGGGAGCATGAGGCCAGGCTTTTTGGGGGAAGGGGGTCATGAACTTGCAGAGATAAAGGAAGAGTGAAATCTGGATGGGGAATGGGCTGTTCAGAGGCTTGGAGGTGGGAAGGATCCCAAGACAACTGAAGACAACAGGCATGATTGAAGGCTGGGAGGGAGCCCCAGGCGCAGGGATGTGCGTGCAGGATAAGGGAGGGGAGGCCGTACTGCTTTTGATGGCTGAGGAGGTGAGACTGGAGCTAATGGGCCATCAGGAATCGCCCAGCAGAGTAATGACAAGATGCAAATGGCGTTGGGAGATGATCCTGAGGGCATGGTGTATGGGACCTGGGAGCTATTACAGGAGCCCCCAGAGGGCCTGGCTTAGGAGGGCAGCTACGTTCAACCAGATCAGCCTTCACTCCCACTTACCTCCAAGTCTTCAAGAGAAAGTCACCCTGAGTCCTTCCCTCTTTCATGCCCCTGCCCAGCCTCTCTGGCTCTACCTACACCTCATCAATGCCACAACTTTGTAATACAGGCTTGGGGGCAAGAAGGTTACCTCTCATGAAGGGTCTGACCAAGGAGCAGTCTGGAAGAGGATGAGATGGGTGATTCGGAACAAGGGCACAGCCAGGGCTCCAGAAAGGCTGCCAGTTATTTGGGGCAGGGGGCATGGCATCTGTGGGGGAACCTCAAAGTGGGTGATGCTTGCGTTGTAGCACATGATCCTAGGCCAACCACAGAGAGACTGAACTAGGGAAAAATCCCCCTTTGCCACCCATACCCTCTTACTGCCTGGGGCAGCCTTCCCCCCAGCTAGGAGAACCTGGGGCAGACCCAGTTCTTAGACAAAGAAGTTACCCCCAAACCCTGTGTGACATGAGTGACGATTTGGGCGTGGTAGCCCACAAAAAATTCCCCCTCCTCCTCTGTTGGACTCTACAATTTCACAATCAGTGTTCTATTCCTTTGGCTTAACATTTTTGACTCAAGTTATTTTTTTAATGGTGCCACTTTAAGTTGTTATCATATATCCACACCTCAGTATGAATGAGTCAATCTGATCTTTTTCCAGGAGTCAATTTCATTGTTGAGGGAGATGAAGGAAGGCTTTAAAATCCTAGAGTCTAGGACAGTGGGGTGGGGGAGAGTGGTGAGGGGAGATCGGGATGCTGGGGCAAAGGGGCAAAGAGAGAAGAGAGGAGGGCATAGAAGGGAGAGGCTGGAGAAGCCTGGGAGGGATGAGGGCATATCACTCACTTCGTGATTTGAGGATGAGGTGATGAGAGATAGCCTGAGCAGAGACCATAGTACAGCCTTTTACCAACTGCCTCTCCCCACTTGGGTGCCTGGACCCCCTGTTCCTGTGTCTTGATAGCTCCTCGAAGCAACAGCCTGGAGCGCAAACTTTCTGGGATACGACCCCAGCCTGGCTTCCTATTCTGCGGTCGCCACCCGCAGCTGGACAGGGGCTCTTGGCAGATCGGCAGGGGGGCAGTCTTGGAGACCAGGACACTCTGGCAAGGGGGCGCGCGGAGGTTTAGGATCGAAGCGGCAGGGGCCTCGGGGCTCTGCGACCAGAGCCGGGGGCAAGGGGACCCGGCCAGCGGGAGGCTCACCTGCAGGACACGGTGATCTCCACCTTGGTGGCCGGGATGCTGCCCGCCAAGGAGTCGAACTCGCTCAGCGACGCCATGTCCTCAGGCTGCTCCATCGCCCACCGCACCCCCCACCCCAAATTAGTCAATCCCTGCGCGATTCACGCCTCCTCCGGAGCGACTGGAGCCCTGGGCTCTCCCCCAACTCCAGAGCCAGGGCTGGGCGGCAAGGGGAGGAGAGAGGAGCGCGAAGAGGGGGCGTGGGAAGTGAGAGAGGGAAGAGGGCGGAGGGAGCGGGGGCCGCGGATCGAGGTGGGGGCTCGGGTGACGCTGCGAGAAGGCTAGGTGCCCAGCGGGGAAGGGCAAGGAGCCCAGGGAGCGGGGCCACAGCGGGGAAGGCGGAGAGGGGCGCGGGCAGAGGGGCGCGGGGAGAGGGCACCGGGAGGGACGCGCAGAGTCGTGGAGAGGGGCACCAGGAGAGGGACGCGCGTCTGTGGGCAGCGGTAGAGGGGATGCAGGAGACAGGGAGAGGGGCGTCAGGGGCGGGAGGCGCCGGATGGGGCGCTGGCAGCGGGGGTGGCTGGGCGCCGGCAGCGCGGAGCTCGGAGCGCTCGGGCTGCGCCGCCTCTCCCTGGGTCTCGGCGCCGGCGGCGACGGGGCTGGGACGCGGCTGCGAGCGCCACCTCCTCGGCTCGGGCTTCGGCTCCTGGGCGCCCGGGCTGCGGGAAAATCAAATCTGCCCGAAGCCGCAGCCTCCCGCCACCCGGGAGCGCCAGAGGGGGCGCCCGCAGGGGCCGGGGCGGGGCCGCGGGCGGGGTCTGCGCGCAGGGTGAGTGTGAGCGTGTGTGTGTGCGCGTGTGTGTGTGTGTGTGTGTGCGCGCGTGGCGGGCCGGGGGACGCGGTTCAGATGCTGGGGACGTGGTGACAGCAAGAAGTGGTCCTGGTCGCGCGCGCCTTCATGTGCTCCCGCCCCCACTCACCACCCCTATCTCCCATCAGGGGACTCCATCCTGGGGGAGGGAGAGGTCTCTTTTTTTTGAGAAAGGTCTATGCAGGGTGGAGAGGGGGCATAAGTGGGAGGGAGGTGTGCAAAAAAGATCCCTTCCCAGGGGCTTGGGGAGGAGGGTCTCTGCTAAGTGTGCGCCCTACTCGGGGGCAGGTCTCAGTCCAGAAACAGACCCTACATCTCCTTCTGGGGAGGTGTGTGGGGGCGACCCCAGTGCCAGGAGGGACTACCTCGGTTTCCCAGTGGCTCAGGTGGGGTCGGTGCATGGGCGCCTCCCCCATCCGTGGTTCCCGCCAGCCGCGGCCTCGCCAAGTCGGCTGCCGAAACCACGCGCCAGCGCCCTTCCACTCCCCCGCCCGTCGTGACCACACGACTGAGCCAGCCTCCAGGTCTAGAAGCTCCTGCCACCCAGTCTGGTGGCAACCAGACTGGGAGATCGGCCCGAGCTCCCTGGGCTTCTATGCAACCAGCACCGAGTAGGCGCGTGCTGTGTGCTTGGGGAGCGAGGGGAGAGTTGGGACACCTCTCCTGCAGTCCTCTTCCCAGCCAAGCCCCTCGCGATCCCCCTCCCTAGCCCAGCCTTGCCCTCCCGGGCCGGAGGTTGCAGTGCAGAGGCGTCTCCCTGAGTAAGGCTGCACACCTAGACTTGACTCTAGCCCATCCTCAGCCTCAGCTTAAGCTTTGCAGAGCTGGAGCGTCCACTTCCTCATCCACCGCCTGGCACATCGAAGCCGATGTGCCTCGGGCTGGCGCGGAGGCCAAAAACCTGGTGCTGGGCTGGGCAGAGCTGCGCCCTCTGGGCCTTGTCTGTGGCAGCGGGACTATAAGGGGCTCCTCCGGATTCTGTTTGAACTCAATTCCCAGAACATCAGATACTGTCAGTCAAAGATAAATACAAGAACACATTCCTCTGCCTAGGACAATTTACCCATGGCTCAGAATCAGCTGGACTGGGTTCTGCCTCCTGGAACAGGCAGCAAGGGGCACAGGCTGTAATTCCTCTGACAGCCTGGCACGGCTGGGTCAGGAGGCCCCACTCCACGGATAATAATTCTGTCTTCCCTTCCTGAGGATGCAAAACTGAACTCGGAATCTCTATGTTCCCTGTCCCCCACATACCTGGCATAAACAATGATCAAAGCATACTTGTGGAATATGTTCTCCATTCATTCCAGGAGTATTTACTGAGCATCTGCTGTGTGCCTGGCCCAGTGATAGGGCCTTTGGGAAACCTTGTTCATAACAATAATTAGCATCGTTTAATTTTCAAAGATCTGGGCCAGACACCATGCTTAATTTTTTTTTTTGAGATATTAGTCACATACCATAAAATTACCATTTTAAACTGTATAAATCAGTGGTTTATAGCATATTCACAGGGACCGCGCATGATTTTAAATTCTCAAAATAATTTTATAAGTGAGATATTACTACTTTTAATGGGAAAAGCTGCAGTTACTTTGCACCAACCTAATATTGTCTACGTTTAATAAGTAAGGAAGCCAGTGCCCAGAGAGGCTAAGTAACTTACTCATCATCACCCAGCTGGGGACTGGCATAGTGAGAATGTGAAACAAGGTAGTTGAGACCAAAGCCTGACTCTGAGCAAGAGGTTTCACTCTCTCTCAGGATAGGGCCAGACAATGGAAAGTCATCCATGAAATGAGGCCTTGTTGGGAAAGGCAACAATAGGGAGCCATTGCAGGTTGTTGAGCAAGTGAGTAGTAAGATGGAAGTTCTACCCAGTAACCTTGCAAAGTGACAGCATTTGGAGTAGCAGCCCCAGGGTCTCTTTCTAGAAAAATGTAGACACTTGTCTGTGTCACTCCATTCCCTTTTAGTCATTGCACTTTCACCGCTGGCTATTTGGCAAAAAAGAAAAAGAAAAAAGAAAGAAAGAAAGATATGTAAGTATATGACACATGCTGTGTGCTAGGTGCAGTCCTAGGCTCAGAGAATAAAAAGGCAAAAAGGACACAGTATCTATCCCCAAAGAGTTCCCAGGCTACTGGGGGCCCCAGGACGTAAAGAGGGAGAAACCGCAATGCAGCATGAGGAATGCTGTTGAGGTAGGTAGAAAGGGCTCTGGGAGGCCCAGCCCAGTGGCTCACGCCTGTAATCCCAGTACTTTGGGAGGCTGAGGCGAATGGATCACTCGAGGTGAGGAGTTTGAGACCAGCCTGGCCAACATGGTGAAACCCCGTCTCTACCAAAAATACAAAAAAATTAGCTGGGTATGTGGCAGGCGCCTGTAATCCCAGCTACTTGGGAGGCTGAGGCAGGGGAATTGCTTGAACCTGGGAGGCAGAGGTTGCAGTGAGCCTAGATTGCATCACTGCACTCCAGTCTAGGCGACAGAGCGAGACTCCGTCTCAAAAAAAAAAAAAAAAAAAAAAATATGTTCTCTGGGAACAGAGAAGAGTGACCAATGGTTCTGCCCCAGGAATGAGAAGATGGGAGGGTCAGGGTCAGGGGAAACTGCAAAAAGGAAGTGATACTGAGATGGGCATTGAGATGATGTCTTAGAAGTTTGTTTCCCCTAGAAGCAGAACCTGAGACAAAGATTTGTATGTGAGTAGTACATTTGGGAGGTGTCTTGGTCTGTTCCTGCTGCTGTAACAAAATACTTTATAATCATAAATATTATTTATATAATAATAGAAATGTATTTCTCACACTTCTGGAGGCTGAGAAGTTCAAGATCAAGGTGCCAGCAGGTATGGCGTCTGGTGAGGGCCAGGTCTCTGCTTCCAAGATGGTCCTTGTTGCTGTGTCCTCCAGAGGGGCAAACACTTCCTCACATGGTGGAAGGCAGAATGGCAAAAAAGGGCCTAGCTCAGGGATAATGCCTTTAATAAGGGCATTAATCCATTCATGAGGGCAGAGGTGAGACGGGGAAGGGAAGGTAGACAATAAAAGGTGCTTTATCAAGCCAGTCATCGCTCTAGGCAACTAGGGTATGGTCCTGCCGCAGAACTCTGGGAGACTGTAGAACACACTTCAAACTTAGGCTGCAGAGAGGTGAGGAAGCTGGGATATGTTTATACCAACTTCTGCCAGTCATTGGCTCAGTGGCTGAGGGCTGCTTCTGGAGGATATTCATTTCCTGGCACTTCTGGCCTAACCAGCACAGAGGGGCAATGCAGGTTCCAGAAGCCAGAGAAAGCCTCAGGCAAAGACATGCAGTCTGGCGTGGAACTGGAGCACACTGAAGTGGGAAAAGTTAGGGGCTGTGGTGGGCACTGGCAAGGCAGCGGCTGCTGCAGATGATGAACTTCTGCCTGGAGGACAAGGCTGTGCAGGCATTCCTGGCAGGGGACCAGCATGAGGAAGGGCCAGAGATCTGTGATTGGGGGCTGGAGTGTGGCTGAAGCACAAGGTCAGGGTTGGTGGAGGTAGAATATGAGGCTAGGAGGTGAGGGGCCGTGACACAAGGCCACAACCTCCGCTGGGCACAGAGCTTTTTCAGAAGGGGACACTGCAGGAGGGGCAGTCTGAAAGACACCCTGCCGCTGTGTGGCCAACCAGAACATAAAACTTACTGATCAGGAGCTGGGCACAGAGGCTCACGTCTGTAATCCCAGCACTTTGGGAGGCTGAGGCAGATGGATCACCTGAGGTCAGGAGTTTGAGACCAGCCTGGCCAATATGGCAAAACCCTCTCTCTACTAAAAATACAAAAAAATTAGCCTGGCGCGGTGGCACATGCCTGTAATCCCAGCTACTTAGGAGGCTGAGGCAGGAGAATTGCTCGAACCTGGGAAGTGGAGGTTGCAGTGAGCTGAGATCACGCCAGTGCACTCTAGCCTGGGCGACAAAGCGAAACTCTGCCTCAAAAAAAAAAAAAAAAAACAACAAAACAAAACTTACTGATCAGGCCCAGGGGAGAAATGCTCCCAGCTCTTGCTCAAATGAATTGCTGATGGTTCAAAAGCAGCTCCACAGATGTTGCCATTGGAGGAGTTGTTTCTTCTTTGAGAGATACGATAGTGCCGAGTAACCCTGGTCACTTGTGATGTCCAGGCAGGCCAGTGCGTGGGCTGGCAGGTGCTGCAGACGTGCCGTCTGCGCCTGGCAGCCAGATTAGAAACAACCATGGCCCTGGCCCACCCGCCACGTAACTACCGCTCGTCCCTCTGATTAAGAACGTCAAGCACGGAATGGGCCATGCCCAGAAGATCTGGAATAATCAGCATCAGCGTTTTGCCTTTGCCATCCAAGACTGCAAACATGCTCTCATCTGACCTAATCCACGGTGTTAATGACGGCAGAGCAATTTTGAGAGGCAACTCACAGCATTGATAAGGAGAGGAAAAGCACCACCGGGCTTAGGGGGCAGAGCTCCTCACAGAAGAGACAGCTGCTGTCCCTCACCCCTCCCGAAGCACTACTTGTAAATGCTGCCCTCCTCTCCCCTGTTTGAGGCTGGGGATGGTGGGAGAAAAGGGCACAGAAGAGCAGAAGCGGGGTTGTGCAGGGGACAGGAAAGTGGGGCTGCCCAGCTGCCCCTAGAACAAACTAGAAAAAGGCATTCTTTACTTTGGGTAAATGCAACGTTGAGTCAGGCAGGGCACACGGTTTGCTGGGCAGAACGTGGGCTGGATTGAGCCTTCACTCACGCCCTGGGCTGGGTGCCCTTGTGCACTAAACACCCTGCACCACTATTCATGGTAGCCCCAGGGAGAGAAGGAAAGACAGGGCATGGCGGGAACTGAAACCATCATCGCACTAGAGAGGCAGGGGAGATGCAGTGTCTGATTCCACCCATTAATAGAAATCCTAGAAGGGACTTGGTTGGAGACCATCCGGGTTAAACTCCTTCTTTTACTGAAAAGCTTAAAGAGGATAAGTGATGGACTCAAGGTCATCCGACTCTTCCCTTGATAAGAAACTCCATGAATAACAGTGAGGCCAGGTTCCGAAGAGCAATGAGGACCTGTCTCCGAAGGTGTGGCAAGAGGCCAGCCACGGGGCTCTCCATGTCTCCAGTCCCTCATTCCTGCTGGAAGGGTGGCAGCCTCCCTGCTTAATGACCCACCATCCCAACCAGAGCCCATGCAGCCCCTCCCTTCCACCTCTCCTGGTGTCACAGTGTCAGCTAGCTCAGTCCATGTTCTATCTGGGCAAGAAGCCCCATGGCCCTCCTGCTGCCAGCCCAGTAGCCCTTTCTGCCCCCAGGATCCACCCCTCCACCCTGCCTGGCCCTGGCATCTGTCTGCAACCTGGTGGGCACCAGCTCCCTGCTCACTTCTCTTAGCCTCCTCTTCCTTCCAGCCACTCCTGCTTTTCCAAGTGAGGGAGGCCCCCGTGCTTACAATCTAGAAACCAGAACCTTCACAGCAACCAGGGTATCCACTTAGAACCAAAGTCAGGTCATGTCGCTCCTCTGCTTAAGACCCTCCCCTGGCTCCCACCTCATTCTGCGGAAAAAGGACTTGCTGGACTTTGGGCTCTGCTCGTGAGCTGACTTCATCTCCGCTTTCTCCCTGACACTGACTCCATTCCAGCCACACTGGCCCCTTACTGGCCCTGCAGGCACCTGCCTCAGGGCCTTTCTATTTGCTACTCCCTCAGCCCAGACCACTCTCCTCTGGGTCGCTCAGGCCCCTCAGGTCTCTGCCTCAATGCCCTCTCCTTGAAGAGGCTTTCCTGGCCACACTACCCAACATAGTACCGTGTTGCTCTCATTTCCCTTACACGCCTTTATTTTTTTTTCATAGCATGATCCTTGTCTGTTTCCCCTACTAGGATAGAAGCTTTCTGCAGGCAAGGACTTTGTCTTGTTCACTGTTGCATCCCAAGCTCCTAGGGCAGGGCCTGACACATGGTGGGTGCCCAGTTTGTGAGGTGACTATATCCAAGTCCACTGTTGGCTTTCAAAACAGTGACTCCTTCATGAGGACCCCTGGTGACCATGTGTCAGTCTCAGACAGGGCCTGAATCTCCCCCACCACACACATCTTCTCTATCTCCCCACCCCCAAGCATTTATTCAGCATCCGTCATGAATTCAGCTGTTTACTTGTTGTGTAACAACTATCACATTGTGACTAACACCACAGAGAAGGGAAGGGATTCTCATGTGTTTACTAAGGACCCACCATGCAATAAGCATGTAAGAATTTAACATCCATCACACATTTATTTTTTATTTTAAAAATTTATTTATGTATTGAGATGGAGTCTTGCTCTGTCGCCCAGGCTAGAATGCCGTGGCATGATCTCGGCTCACTGCAACCTACGCCTCCCAGGTTCAAGCAATTCTCTTGCCTCAGCCTCCCAGTAGCTGGCACTACAGGCGCCCGCCACCACGCCCGGCTAATTTTTTGTATTTTTAGTAGAGACGTGGTTTCACCATGTTAGCCAGGCTGGTCTTGATCTCCTGACCTCATGATCCACCCACATTGGCCTCCCAAAGTGCTGGGATTACAGGCATGAGCCACCGCACCCAACCTTATTTTTTAAATTAAATTTAATGTTTTAAAGACAAGATCTCACTGTGTTGCCCAGGTTGGTCTTAAACTCCTGGCCTCAAGCAATCCTCCTACCTCGGCCTCCCAAAGTACTGGGATTACAGGTGTGAGTCACTGCGCCTGGCCTTCATCACATATTTAATCCTCACAATAAGCTCATTGTCCCACTTAACAAAACTGTGCTCCTCTGTACCATGTGCTGTGCATAGTTCACCACGAGGGAGAGAGAGATGAGGGAGACACAGTCTCCTCAGAAGCTCGGTCCAGTGGGATTACAGCGTGAATTTTGAGTTTATGTTCTAGGAAATCTGTAGGAGAATAATAGGCATTACTTGCTTCATCTTTTCAGATAAGGACACTAAGGCTCAAAGTAGTTCAGTAATTTAATTTGCCCAAGCTCACACAGGTCAGCGGCAGAGACAGGGTGCAAACCTAGAACGATGTGTGTCCAAAGCTGCTGTCTTTGCTCCTTAGGGCAGTGCCTCTGCTCCCCAGCCTGGCTCAGGGGCCTGTCCAGAAGCCTCAGCCTCTGCCATGGCCCAGGCCCAGATCTGAGCCCCTCACACATCTGCAGTGCCTAGCCCAGCGCCACAGTATCTGTGCCCAGGCCGTGACCCTTCCACTCTTCACTATGTCCAAGTGTAGACATCCCAGTCTGTAACATCCTCCACCCCCAACCTCATACACATTTAACCCAATGTTTAGTTTAATATTGTCAGTCATGGGATTAGAGGCCTCAGTCCTGCAAAGGACTTTAAAGATAATCCAACTCGCCTAGATTTTACAGATCTGGGAACTGAGGTCTAGAGAAATTCAACCAACGTTGTTTGTTTGGTTAAAAGCAGCAATTAGAGCCAAGAGCTCATAGACACCCTGATTGGAATCGGTCTCCTGGATCCTTTCTTCCTTCACCTCAGCTCCTTCAAAGGGGGATGGGTTGCCTTGACTTTCTGTTGATTGATAAGCAGAGATGTGCCATCTGTGCCATTTGGCACAAGGAAGACCAAAGTGACCTTTCATTGCCCCACCCTCACTACCAGGTATATCCAACTGGAACCAGTCCCATATGGTTGCCCCTGGGCCTTTCTTCCTGCCATTTCCTCTCTGCCCAGCCCAAATCCTACCCATGTTTCAAGTACCATCTCTTCCAAGAAGCTAGCCTGGATTCTCCCAGTCTAACCAAGTTTCTTTTTCCACTGAACACCCAAACTCTTCACTTTGGTGGACCTGTTCCCCCTTTCTCCCTTGGCAGGGGATGTGCCCTGAAGGCAGGGACTGGGCCTTCTAACCCTCGTACTCCGCAGCCTGGCCTTTCCCAGCCTCAGCCTCAGCCTCCTTCTCTTTCTTTGTGCTGGGTTTAATTTCATTTAAGTACATTACCCCCACAGCCAGCCAGTCTACTCTTAGGCCTCCTGAACTCTCTCTCTCCATTCAATGTAAACTCATTTCCTCTTGTTTGAGCATCTTGGGAAATGGAAAATGAGTCCTCACATTTCTTCAGATGCTTAAAAGCAAACTAGGTCCCACCCTGAAGTCTCAGCCTCCCAACACTTGATGCTTTCCCGATTGGCATCAAGGGCGGAGACGGAGCAGCTGATTTTCTCTCCTGCTCCAGCCTGTGAGGGTCTTCGGCTCAAACTGCAGGACTCCACCCCTCCCTCCCTCAGGCCATGTGTGTGGGAGGGGAAGGGAACTGACATTTCACTCCAGCCCTTAGATTCTTTGTCACCATTGCTCCTTGGGAACTGCCTCCCCTGGCTGTACCTGTCCCGGCAGCCTGAGAAGCCACTGAGGGTGAAACGCTTTTTTTCTTTTAAGCTCTAAATTCATTTTCATGCCAAGCTGCTTGTATTTTCCTGCCTGGCTGCCGAAGGTAACTGAAACGTGCACAAAATGCCACAAGCCTGGCTTTGTGCGGAAGCTTAAGTCCCGGTGGCCCTGCCCCCAGGGCTCGCCTGCTCGCATCTCCAGCAGTCCTCCGAGATTTCCTTGGGTTTTATTAGCTCTGACCCGACACTGGGAGAGGAACTCATCAGACACACTTCACATCTTGCTTCCTCCACCTCTGGCTAAGAACCGTTGCCCCGATGACGGGAAGTATTTGTTCCCCAGTTCTCTGATAATTCTGTCAGGAGCCTGGGTGAGGCTCAGGTGTCAGGCTCGGGAGCTGCTGCTGACAGCTCCTCGGAGATAACGGGCCTGCTGAGGCGGGGGCCATCGGGGGAGTTCGCAACAGAGTGCCGGGTTCTCTGGTCTCTTCCTCCAGCTTAAAAATGGGGTTAACAATATAACCATACTACCATTCCTTCCAGAGTTGGCATAAGATTCCAATTAGATGAGGATGTGCTGGGAGCTCTCTGGGAGAAAAATACCATTATAAAATCATAGAGGTTTAAACTAGATGCAGTTAGAATGAGAGTCTGGGCCTCTCATTCTACAGATGGAAAAACTAAGGCTTGGGAAAGGAAGTTACCAAAGTCAGACAGTGACTAGTCCTGGCTTGAAAACTAGTTTCCATATTTTTTCAGCTGGAGTGAGAAGGGGAAAAAGAATGGTAGGGAAACCATCCCTGTGTGAAGTGAGAGTGCAATAGAGGGAGAGAATAGACTCCTAGCTCAGCCCTGCCAAGGCCCAGCCAACTAAGGCGGTGCCTTCGTCTATGAGATGGACTCATCTATGAGAGGGGCATTGTGATGCCGTGACCACAGCTCTTCAGAGAGGATCAATGGAATAACATGTATAAAGTACCTGGCACCTCGTGAGTTCCCCAAACACAAATTCCTTCCCTTCTCTTATTTGATCTTAAACAGCAACACAAATGCTTTCAAAAAGGGAAGCACAGGCCGGGCGCGGTGGCTCACGCCTGTAATCCCAGCACTTTGGGAGGCCAAGGTGGGCGGATCACGAGGTCAGGAGATCGAGACCATCCTGGCTAACACGGTGAAACCCCTTCTCTGCTAAAAATACAAAAAATTAGCAGGGCGTGGTGGCAGGCGCCTGTAGTCCCAGCTACTTGGGAGGCTAAGGCAGGAGAATGGTGTGAACCCGGGAGGCACAGCTGGCAGTGAGCCAAGATCGCACCACTGCACTCCAGCCTGGGCGACAGAGCGAGACTCTGTCTTAAAAAAAAAAAAAAAAAGGGAAGCACAAAGGAAACATTTCCTTCAGAGCCGAATGTTGCCCCCAAAGTCATGAACTTCGAACTCCCTTTCCTTTGAGCGCCTTTCTTATACAGTGAATGTGAAATTGCCACTTGCTCCCGTCAGTGTAATGAGGAAGTAGAAACATGACTTCTCCCTCCTCTCCACTATTTCTGCTGTACAAGAGCTTCCTCACAGGTATGCAGGGCAGCAGCTCTTAATGGAGTTGTGGCCAGATCCTCACAGAGACGAAAGTGATTTCTATGAGATTAGCTGAGTGGTGAGGATAATACAGTTATGGTCCAATAAACATCCTGATGAGGGTCATTTGTGTGCCCTCCCTCCTGCTGCGTCTCCACAGGCCTGGTTCAGGCTCTGCTTGGAAGGAGCGTGGAAACGGCTAAGGCTAGGGCCAGCCAGCCAGCTTGGACTGGGGACACTCTAGGATGGATAAGTCAGTTGAACACCCCCAGCCTGTAAGGCAGGAGATTCAGATTTTAACCTCTGTCCTGCCACCAAATTATTCTTTTCCTGCACCTCATCTTCCTCCTCTGTATGTCAAAGGTGGAGATCATAGGAAAAGAGCAGAACTTGGGATCCAAATTCCCCATATTCAAGCCCCAACCCTGCCTTTTATTAGCCTTGCAAGGTCCGGGCCTTTATTCCATCCATTCAGTCTGTACAAGGCTTTGTGCTACTTGCCTTTGGTCTTCAGTTTGCTCATCCAGGAATTGGGCATAATGATATCAACTTCGGGAGGCCGGTTTGGGGGATTGAGAGAAAAATACGTACAAGGAGCATCCACAGACCATGAAACACAGAAGGGACAATAACATTTTGCTTTCCTCTAAGGTTCCTTTTCGTTGACTTTCTCTGATTCTATGAAAATATTTACTGGTGGTGGATGTACAAGAGGAGCTCCAAAATTACTTGTTGACTGAATGAATTCAACTGTAAAGCAGAATATTAAGCAGCCAAGAGGGAACTAGCCCTTTAGAAGGTACGCTACAGAACCAGCACCCAGTCACAGGACTCAGCCAACCTTTCCATGCACAGAGGGCTCCTCCATCCAGTCCCGTAGACAATAAAGAAGGTTGGCCGGCCTGTGCCAATGGAGCACGTTTACAGGCTCATTCTGTGCCAGGCGGACATCTCAACTCTACCCTCTCACAATCTGATCAGTTGCTGGCTTTCCACAACCAAGAAATAGCAGGCATGTCTTAGAAACTCACCAAAGGCTTCCGCAGGCTTCTGCCTTTAGAAAAAGCTGCAAGGCTAAACTATATTCACAGTGGCCTCTAGTGGCAAATTTCCAAAATAGCATGCTAAATGGAAACTTGGCAGCTGGAGGAATCTTCTCAGAATGACCTAGATTCCCAAACTGGGGGCTAGTTCAAATCTTCCCTTAATGAATGAGCACTCCAAGTTCCAGAGGTAAAGTGATTCATCCAAGGTCACTAAAAGGCCTTACAGCCCTCGGTCCATAAACCTTGCCCACAACTGGCAAGGTTGTGGTTTCAGATGCAATTAAGTATCTTGAGTTACCTGTTTGGAAGGACAATCGGGAACCCAATTCCCAAATCAGGCCAAGCCAACCTTAGGGTGAGACCCTAACATGTTTTCTTCCCACTTTGCTTCTCTCTCATCTGTAAGAGTGTTGCTGGAAGATTCCCCTATCTTGGCATTTACCTAAAAAGTAGTAACTCACTCTTTAGGTGACAGGACTCTGAGACCACAAAGTGCTTCTTTGTAGGCAGTAAACTCCACCGCTTTACCGTGCTTTTCAATGCTCCCTCCTCCACATGTTGCAAGAATGTGGTGCCAAAAGGGGCCCCAGTGACGGCTCTGACTGGCTCGAGGATCTGGGGGTAGCAATCGTGTTTGTGTGGGGAACGCTATTTTGACATATTCTGGAGACACAATCCAAAAATACATCAGGCTGAGGACTTCCAGAGAGCTGAGTGGAAAGGCTTGGCTGCCATACCAGCTGAAGCCTGGGTTTGGAGAGTTGGGGTACAGTGATTTCTATAAGAGGATCTCAATCTTTTTCTGATGGAGAACATTTTATTTGATGCATTCAGTAATAACCTCAAAGCACTACACAAGGTGTTGGGAAGACTCACAGACAGGAGTAAGACAAAGTCCTTGTTCTCAGAGGTTAGCCCAGTGGGAGGGAGAGACTGTGAGGTGAGAGGCTGAGACAGGTCAGGCTGTGGACATGTCGAGATGAAGAGGCAGGAGAGGTGTGTGGTGGCTTCAAGGGCCACTGGTAATAACAACTAGCATTTTGGGGGTATTTTCTAAATGCCAGTTCCTGTTCTAAATACCTGTTCTAGCTCATTTAATCTTCACAATAGCCCTTGAGGTTTGGCCCATTATTCTCATTTTATAGTGGAAGAAACTAAAATACAGAGAAATTAAGAAACTTAAGTTCATGCTGCTGGTAAGTGGTGGAGCTGGGATCTGAACCCCGACAGTCAAGTTCCAGAGCTCTTTCCCTCAGTGTTATTGTTGATGCTCTTTTCCCTGCATTTTCTGTGATGTCTACTGACCACACAATCTTACCCACCCTGGTGTCCACACAGGGTATCTCAGTGCCACATACCAGGGTCTGAAGTCCATGTTGTACTGTCATGAGAACAGAACACTTTCATAAAGCTCAATCCTAGTAGCGAAAGCCAGCATCTGTTGAAGCTCATCCTGTGCCTTGAACCTCTTCACTCTTCCAAGATCACCAGGATGAGGTGGAGAGCTCTGCTCCAAGACGCAGAAGATTGGCTCATGGTCCTGACTGCCCTTGCTCCTAGGAAAATCCCCCTCCCCAGTTTCATGTTGGACAAATGTGACCTCTAGGACCTCACTACTCAAAGGGTGTTGTCTGGACCGGCAGTCACCACCTCCTGGGAGCTGGCGAGAACTGCAGACTCTGGCTGAGTGCTGAGTCAGAAGCTGCTTCCTAACAGACTCCCTCAGTGATTCCTGCATGTAGTCAAGTGTGAGAAGCCCTGGGCTAGGGCCCTTGGACCATATTCTTTATAGTCTGAGTGCCAAGCTTCTCTTATCCATCATCCCAGGGGCACCTGTTTGAAAGTCTTTTCCACTGGTTTATCTACTTCCAACTTTACGCCTTCTCCAAATGTCTAGAATCTCTTTCTCTTCCCGCATGAGAAGCAGCAGAGAGCTGTATCTCTCCTGTGCCTTGATGAGCCCTTGGTGGTCCTCCATACCTACCTTCGATAATCTGTCCAAGTTTTAAACTTATCCTTGCTTTCTCCTGATAAGCCATCCTCACTCTGACGAGATATAACAAAAATGAGCTATCCCTAGTACACCCCACTTTTATGAGACCTGTCTCAATGGTACTAATCCTGACAGGATGTAAACACTATATGACCAAAGAATTAAGCAGGATTCCTTTTAGACAAGCTTCCCTTATAAGGAAACAGGAACTTCTACAACTCTGGCTAATTGGCAGGAACTTCTACAACTCTGGCTAATTGGCAGAACCACAAATTGTGAAGCAATTCAAGCTTCACTCTTTGAGATCATATCCTCTATGAAAACTGGCACAGGCCCACATGACTGCCTTGACATGTATTTGGTGTCCCTTTCCAAAAACAAGGAACTGTGCCTGTGTGGCTCTCCTCCCAAGGCATGCAGAACCTTCTTTGCTTCAGAGTAGCCATGATATGTTTCCACCACCCCTGTGCCCTGGATGAAAGTGGAGATTTTCAGGATTACGAATCTGGGAGGTTAGTGAACAGGTACTATTCCTTGCTCTCAGAGGCAGATCCAATTATGTCCACCCAGTTCAGGCTGAAAGAAATATATTTCTATTTTTTCCAAAGTGTAGAACATTACTTTGCATACAAAAATCATCTCTGGGAAGTTACGAAGTCATTTATATAGTTTGTTGTTGGGTTTTGCTTTTTTGCTACTGAGAGAAAAGAGAAAGGTAGAGAAAGAGGTTGAAGGTAGGGAAGGCTTGGGGAACAGAACCTTGTTTGGCCATTCCATAAAGTAAATCACCATTTCCAAAATTGATAGAGTAGTAAGAAACATTAAAGTTATAATCCCCTCTTCAAGGAGCTACCAGCTTAAGGAAGCAAACACCACAACACATACTGCCCTTGGTCCCACAACAATGTACAGGTGGGCCCTCTGCAAATTCCAGGGATGGTGCAGGTCTCTTAGGACATCCACCTGGTTCACTTACAGGCAATCCCCCCGACATGGTTTGGCTCTGTATCCCCACCCAAATCTCATCTCGAATTGTAATCCTCTGTGTTGAGGGAGGGATCTGGTGGGAGGTGACTGGATCATGGGGCATTTTCCCCCTGCATGCTGTTCTCTTGATAGTGAGGGAGATCTCACGAGATCTGATGGTTTAAATATGGTGGTTTCCCCTGTGCTCACTCTCTCTCCTGCCACCTTGTAAAGAAGGTGCTTGCTTCTCCTTTGCCTTCCACCATTATTGTAAGTTTCCTGAGGTCTCCCTAGCCATGTGGAACTGTGAGTCAATTAAACCTCTCGTTTATAAATGACCCATTCTCAGGTAGTGTCTTTATAGCAATGTGAAAACGGACTAATACACCCCTTATTCAGAAATGTCAATTTCTGTGACTTAACTTCTTTCTCTGGTTCTGCCCTTTTTAAGTTACAATTGCTCTTAAGTCTACTGGAGATCCACAAGCCTAAAATGATGTGAAATCTTGAACATACGATCTCTGCAATACTACTTAAAATGACTGGGATTAAAATGACTATTGGAACCTCATAGAATATTTAGAATCAGACCACAGCAGCAATTTCAACCATCAATGGCATTTTATTTTGGAATTTTCTATGTATTACATAGGTATTAACTTCCTTCCTCTCCTACTCTTCCCCACAAAATCCAGAAAGTTATTTTTATACATAAACAACTGAACATATAAAAATCTCGGACTAATTTCTCTAAAGTCTTGGGTTAAAAGAACTTGAGCGGCGCTTCTCCTTTCTGAGAGGACTACTTCTTAAAGAGGATTCATGGTCTGTCCTTTGCTCACTACAGATTTCTCCTCTTCTCTGGGAAAAAGATGGTCAATGTTTCTGCTTCCTTTTAATAAATTAATTTCTTGATTATTATACATTATTATTCCCCACTTGACACCTTCTTAGAAACTTGATTGTTGGATGCATTTTTCATTTGGCAAAAATTCAATGTGGCTTTGCGTGGGATGTCTGAAGTGTCAGAAACAGCAGTGTTGATGTTCTGGTTTTGAGAGGGAAAATATATATAGAGATGCATACATTCCCTAGAAGAACAAATGTAAGACTGAAATAGGGTAAATAGGGTGTGCACAGAGTTAAAAGGGCTGATAGACACTACTTGGTTTGGAATTCTGTGACTGTCAACAATCAAGGACTGCAGTAGGCCAGAATACAAATCTCCTTAGGAAGAAGTTTGGTTAGGCAAAACCACTGAGAAAAGACAGTGTCTGCTACATTGTTCGAAGTATATCAGAGCAGACATGCACAAGACGCAGCATTATGAGTCACATGTAGTAAGTAGTCACCTATCGATAAACAGGGGCATTTGTGCAAATGCTCTGGCAACCTAGGCACTGGGGGAAGAGAAAAGAAGCATCCTATTAAAATGTACTTCCATCTCTAACTCTCCCAAGACCCCAGGCCTCCTAAACTTCATGATTTGCAAAGCCAAAATGAAATTTAGCATTACATGTCATTCTATGTCATCTGGAAGCTGGTCCACTGGGGCCATCTCAGAAGAGCTGCTCAAGAGGGTAGCAAGTCTACCCAGAAGGGTATGCCTTAATGATCTTCACATCATCCACAGGGCGGTCCTGGGAGTTTGTTTCTACCATTCCCACGCGATTCACCATTCCTATGCCCTGGCACACTCGGCCAAAAATGGTGTGTTTGCCGTCGAGCCACTGGGTGGGGGCGAGGGTCACAAAGAACTGGCTGCCATTGGTGTCTGGCCCCGCATTGGCCATTGCGAGAATTCCAGCCCCTGGTGGGAAAAGGGAAGAAAGGAAAGAATATAAATAACCCCACAGGTCCAGTGTAGAGCTGCTGCCCCAGTCTAGGGATGAAAAAGAAGCCAGGACTTTGTTCTGGCCTCTGTCCAGACCCGGACAACCACTCAGGGCAGGCTTTCTGCCCTGTACAAAGGCCATCACTACACTACTCTGACGACTTCATCTTCCTTGTCCTCACCTATTCCCCAGCCTTGACCCCTGATGCTCCTCACTAACTGTGGACCATGTTCCTGACTGCCCTCAAAAACCCAGCAAGGTTTCCTGTTTCTTTGAGGACACTTTTGATATCCTATGACCTTTAACAAATAGTTAGAGTCTAGAACACCCCGACCAGCACTCAGAATTGCTCAGAACTTTGTGAGAGGCGCCGCTTTCTCTAATCCACCAGGGCACTTCGTGGCGCCATGACTGGGCAGTTATCTGGCACCATGCCACGGTGTCAGGCATTCACCTTGAATCATGGCCAAAAGAGTGAGCTTTTAAAATCCCCATTCCTAACCAGTCCAGCCAAATTATACACTTACCCGTGAATTTCAAGTCAGGATGAAGTTCATCTTCAAACTGTTTGCCATAGATAGATGCACCACCTCGACCTGCCCGATTAGAAGATGATACATGAATCAGCCAGTCACACATTCTATCTCACAGCAAGAATGATGGCCCAGGGTCAAAGGATTTCTCAGAGTGGAGGAAAGGAAAAGGCAGTGACACCTACCCCACTGCTAGGCATATTGCAACTACAGAATCTAGCACTAATAGCATATTCAAATCATTGGTTTCATTCCGGTAAGACTTTCCTTTTCAAAATAATGCTATTTTTTCCTGCACATTAAAATAATACATGTTCACTATCAAAAAGGTAGAAAACATAGAACATTATCAAAAGAACACTAAAATCCCCTGTAACCTAACCATCTAGAGATAACCACCATTCATAATCTGATGTGTTAAGAGGTTTCTTGATTTTTAACATTTTTATGAGTATTTTAGACATGAGTGCCCCAAGTCCCAACCCTGTGACCACCACAGACATTGCTAATCAATCAGTATTCTTCCCTGCTCAGATAGATTTGCCTCTGAATGTTACCAATCCAGAACTCAGGCAGCCATTATTAATTAATCAGTAATAGCCCAAGAGTTGAAACCTATTTGCCACCCTTAACCTAGATGATGGAAAATAAAATTCATTTAAGTTAAAGCTATCCAGCTGAAGGAGAAATAGGGACAGTGGTAAGTGGCAACATGGCAGAAAGGGACATTACAGTAGGCAGAGTCACCGAGAGGCGAGGCAGTACATCATAGAGAGAAAACAGGGCCAGGTGTGGTGGCTCACATCTCAAATCTCAGCACTTCGGGAGGCCGAGGTGGGAGGACTGCTTGAGGCCAGGAGTTTGAGCTGGGCAACAGAGCGAGACACTGACTCCACAAATTTTTTTTTTTAAGAGATGGAGTCTCACTATGTTGCCCAGGCTGGTCTCAAACTCCTGGCATCAAGCAATCCTCCTTCCTCAGCTTCCCATGTGCTGGGATTATAGGCATGAACCACTGTACCTGACTGACAAAAAAATTTTAAAATTCAGCCAGATGTGGTGGGTGGCACATGCCTACCTAGCTCCTTGGGAGGATGAAGCAGGAGGATTGCTTTGAGCCCAGGAGTTTGAGGTTACAATGAGCTATGATCACGTCACTGTACTCCAGTCTAGGCAAGAGGCAAAACCTTGACTCTAAATAAATGAATACAGAGAAAATGAAGAAACATAGGATTGGGAATTATTTGCTAGCAGCATCATCACCAAATGTTATTTATATTATGTCCACAAGAGCAGGGTGCTGGACTGGATACCCTAAGCTCAGGCAGGTTTTGTTCTAAGAGCAAAAGGATGTAAGTTAGGCCAGGCACGGTGGCTCACACCTGTAATCCCAGCACTTTGGGAGGCCGAGGCAGGCGGATCACGAGATCAGGAGTTACAGACCAGCCTGGCCAACGTAGTGAAACCCCATCTCTACTAAAAATACAAAAAAAAATTAGCCAGGCAAGGTGGCACACACCTGTTGTCCCAGCTACTTGGGAGGCTGAGGCAGGAGAACTGCTTGAACCCAGTAGGTGGAGGCTGCAGTGAGCCGAGATCACACCATCGCACTCCAGCCTGGGCGACAGAGCAAGACTGTCTCAAAAAAAAAAAAAAAAAAAAAAAAGGATGTAAGTTAAACATAGTTTCCTCACAGGAAAACATGTCATAACAGGAGGTAACTTTCTTAACGAATACTAATCAATTATGTAGTCAATCATATGCCTTACTGAACTACATTGGTTTCTCCAAGTTGAACGGTCATGACAAAACAGCCTAGAACAAAGTAAACACTGGATTGATCAACGGGTACTCTGCTTGCCCCACAGCCCAGTGCTGGCAGCTCACTTCCTCTACTGCCTGCTATAAAAGTAGCACCAAGTCCACCCCCAAGGCCCCTGGGCATGGCTAAGGTGTTTCCATGGTAAAAATCTTTTGCTTTACCTTTTAGTCGGCTTCACCACAGGGAGCCTGTCACAGCCCCCGTTTCCTTTCCGGAAGAAAATGATGTTCTCATGCAAACAAGAATGGGGGTGAATCCTAACAGACTAGGGGAAACCTCCCACTTGGCCCAGGCTACCTATGCTTCTGGAAAAATACTGAACCATACTAAACTGTGTAAAACTCATTCCAAAAATTCCAACCTGTCAGTATACTTCCAAACAGCAATTATATAACCAATACATTCCCTCTGACTTGATCCTCCCCTTTGCTTGGTCCTTTGGCAACCACTAGAGTCAAGGTTCCTGGCTGGGGTTACCAGAGACTAGAGAGAGGGAGAGGGTGTGGGGCCAGACGCCACACAGGCCAGGCTCTGCGTGCAGGACTTGAGTGAGCAAGTTAAGGATTCAGTTCAGTAGTACACTGTCAATCTGTGGCCTGAGCCTTCAAAGTGTGATCCCTGCAACCTGAGGGCTGCCAGAACAAAACCCCCAGGGCTCTGCCCTCTAGGAATGGAAAACCATCACATAAACATCACCACAAACAAGAAGTACATTAAGGAATAGGTCGGTCAAGAGTCACAGATGGGCCGGGCGTGGTGGCTCACACCAGTAATTCCAGCACTTTGGGAGGCCGAGACAGGTGGATCATGAGGTCAGGAGTTTGAGACCAGCCTGACCAACATGGTGAAACCCCGTCTCTACTAAAAATACAAAAATTTGCCAGGCGTGGTGGCACGTGCCTGTAATCCCAGCTACTTGGGAGGCTGAGGCAGGAGAATCACTTGAACCCAGGAGGTGGAGGTTGCACTGAGCCAAGATTGTGCCACTGCACTCCAGCCTGGGCGACAGAGTGAGACTCTGTCTCAAAAAAAAAAAAAAAAAAAAGTCACAGATGAAGTGGGAATCAGAGGAGACAGGAGGAAAGAACATGGAGACCCCCTTTACTCAATAGGCAGAGTTTTCATAATATCTTACTCATAATATGTTATCTTTTCATAACCCAATTCAACTCAGTAGGGTTTGCAGCAAAATGTCAGAAAGACAAATCATTCCAATTCAAACGTTCCTCTGGGCACGTGGAATAGGTGAGAGGTGGCAGAGGTACAGAGAATGATTAAAGAGCTCTCCAGTGTAGAGCATGCTACGCAGATGTCAATTACCAGTTAGAAAGTCAACAATCTGGAAGCTTTGCAGGTTCTGTGCCTGGTCTAGCACAGACACAATGAAGATAGGCACAGACCTGTTTTCTATTTTGTGTGTGTGTGTGTGTGTGTGTTTTTGAGACGGCATCTCGCTCTGTCACCAGGCTGGAGTGCAGTAATGTGATCTTGGTTCACTGCAACTTCTGCCTCCCGAGTTCAAGCGATTCTCCTGCCTCAGCCTCCTGAGTAGCTGGGACTACAGGCGTGCACCACCACACCCAGTTAATTTTTGTATTTTTAGTAGAGACGGGGTTTCACCATGTTGGCCAGGATGGTTTCAATCTCTTGACCTCGTGATCTGCCAGCCTCGGCCTCTCAAAGTACTGAGATTACAGGCGTGAGCCACCGCGCCTGGCCAAGACCTGTTTTCTAACCTTTGATTATAGGTTAGAAAAGAACGTTCAAGATTCTTTTCTGGCCAGGTGCAAGTGGCTCACACCTGTAATCCCAACACTTTGGGAGGCTGAAGGGGGTGCATCTCTTGAGCCCAGGAGTTGAGACCAGCCTAGAAAACATGGTGAAACCTGTCTCTACAAAAATTAGCCAGGCATGGTGGTGCATGCCTGTAGTCCCAGCTATAGCTACTCAGGAGACTGAGGTAGGAGGATCACTCAAGCCCAGGAGGTTGAGGCTACAGTGAGCTGTGATTGCGCCATTGCACTCCCGTCTGTCTCCAAAAAAAAAGAGATTTTTTTCCTCTTCTGACCTCTGTCCTCTCTTGGGATCATTTATTCAATGTATTTATTTCAGACACGCAAACATACAAAGAATAATATGACCAACATCTATGACCACCTCTGCCCCCAAGAAATAAAGTATTGCAAATCCAGCTAAGACTCCATGCACACACCCCACTGCAGCCCTCCCCAGCACTCATTTTCCTAAGAGCTAACAGCTGATTCAAAGAATCACATTTTCCTCTCAGGTAACCACTAGTCTGACAAGAATTTGGCATTTCCATGCATTTTCTTCTTTACTACACATATATGTATCCCTAAAAAAAAAAAAAAGTACTGCTGTTTTGCATGTTTTTAAGTTTACATAAGTGGTATTATACTTTATATATTCTTCTGCAATTAGCTTTTTGCTCACCACTGTTTGAGAGACTCACGTACTTTGTTCCAGGCGGGTCTCTGTAGTGTTCACCTCACTGCATGACCATAATGCTCTGTCTTATCTTTTCTGGTGTTAATATTGAGGATCTTTCCAATGTTTTGGCTATTATCAACCATGCTATAAAAACTAGTTTTATACTGTCTCTGAAACACAAGTGCAAGCGCTCTCGGGGGCCAATACCTCACAGGGGATACACAGGGTCATAGTTTATTTCATCATTGCTAGATTTTTCTAAATGCCTTATTGAAAAGGATGAACCAATGTGCACCCCTCCCCGCAGCACTCTCACTCACTGCTCTAGGTCGTTCTGTCAGTCTGAGAAGTGTGAGACCTCTTGCGGTGTTTTAAGCTGCATTTCTCTGAAGTTTGGCATAATTTCATGTTCACTGGCTTATTTAGCTTGTCCCCTCTGTGAACGGCCACTCAGTGGTATGACATTTTGGAATTGATACACACAGTCATCCCTTGGTATACTCAGGGCATTGGTTCCAGGATCCCTGTGACACCAAAATCCCTGCATGCTCAAGTCGCGCTGCGGGCCCTGCAAAACCTGTATGGACCCCCATGGCTCAAATCCATGTTGGTCAAGGCTCAATTGTATATTATGGACAGTAATCCTCTGTCAGTGAATGTTTTGCAAATACCTTCTCCCAGTTAACTTTTTTCATTCTTTTAATGGGACCTTCCAGTGCACAGAACCTTTGCAGTTAAAATTCCTTAACTTCTTTATGATTTGTGTGGTTTTTTTTCCTTTTCCTTTTTTTTTTTTTTTTTTTAGACAGAGTTTTGCTCTTGTGGCCCAGGCTGGAGTCCAATGGCGCCATCTTGGCTCACCACAACCTCTGCCTCCCGGGTTCAAATGATTCTCCTGCCTCGGCCTCCCGAGTAGCTGGTATTACAGGCACTTGCCACCATGCCTGGCTAATTTTGTATTTTTAGGAGAGATGGGGTTTCACCATGTTGAGGTCAGGCTGGTCTCAAACTCCTGACCTCAGGTGATCTGCCAGCCTCGGCCTCCCAAAGTGCTGGAATTACAGGCGTGAGCCACCGTGCCCGGCCTGTGTTGTTTCTTAAAAACAAAATGCAAAAAAACCCTTTTCTTGTCCCCATGACTCCTGTAATGTCCCTTCCTCCTCCTCTTAGTCACTGTGGAAACCTGTCAAAATGATGTCTAAGGCATGCGACATGATGCAGCGTCTTACACCAAGATGACCATACTTGGTGCTACTTGTCCCTGCCTCTCCCACGCCACAGTTGATGGGATAATAGATTAACATCCAGTCCCACAGATGGGCAGTGGCTTATAAGGAGATCCAGTGGGGCACTTGACACCAGAGGGTAACTGACCAATCAAAGCCTCTCTTCTGGCAAGAGAGCCTCTAACAGACACTGTCGGTCAGCAGTCTCCTGAGCACTCCCAACCTCCTCCTCCACAGCCTGCCTCAACCTCAGAGAAAAAAAGGCAGGTGCTGACAAGTCCATTTTGCAGACAGGCGTGGCCAGATGACCCAGTTCAGACTTACTGATATAAACAGAAGTCGCTGAGTCAAGCTTCTGAGAAAGCTACAGCTTTCCTGATAAAAACAGACAAACATACTCTTTTGTCTTTCATCTACAGCTCTTTCCCCATCTTCCTTCTTTGAAAGTAGGGTGACGCCAGAACAGCAGCAGTCATCTTGCAACCATAAGACTAACAAGTTCAAGACCAAAGGCCAACACATTACGAATGAAGTGGAAAGATAGGCAAGCCCAGATCCCTGACAACTCTTCTGGGCAGGTGAAGAGATGGCAGTAACTGCTCACTTCCAGACGTTCTGTTGTGTAAGAAAAAACAGCCCATGGGATTAGGTTTTCTGTTAGTTGTAGCCAAAAGCACTGCTACTTGACACAATCACTTTGTTAATATACCAGACCGGAACAATGCCCCAGTCCTCCAAGGGGCTTTGTGGTTCTAAAGATGCGGTCTTCTCTTTCTCACTTGCCTTTGGGGTCAGAGAGATCTGGATTCCAGTTCTGCCTCCAGCAATTACTGTTTAACCTTAACCAAGACATTTTTCTCCAAGCCTCAGTTCCCCCGTCTGCAAAATGGGAGTAGCAGTAACACTTACGTCTCACAGGCTTGTTATGAGAAGTAAATGAGACAGCATATGGAAGCCATCGAATGTATAACATGAGGCAAACACACAGTAGTGTCAGTGATGAAGAGCCCCTTTAGGCAACCCGAGCATGGTCCCTGAGAAGCAGCTGCTAGTCATGATTCAAACTGCCACCTCAGGAGCCAGCCTGCCTGGGTTTATTCAGTTCCTCTGTTCTCCAATTTCCACCACTCCCTCGCTGCTTCTCACTCTTTGAGGAGAACCTTACTTCTTATTTCACTGAGAAGAAGGAATTTTCACAAGAGAACTTTCACGTGCTCTCACCACCAAAGCCCCTTTCCTTCCTACACCTCTACCCACCTCCCTTCCCTAAAACACTGTGTGAATAAACTGTCCATGACTATCCCACCACCACATACCCAAACCTCACCTTTAAAGAACTCAGCAACTACAACCTCCCCCTCTAGTAGACTAATTTTTCTCTTTCTAATGGGTCATTCCTGTCAGCATTTAAACATGTTATTGATATTTCCTATTTTAAAAAACAAAACTCTATTTCCAAGTATCCTATTTCTCTACATCCCTTCACAGAAAAACTCCTTGAAAAAGCTGTCAACACCCACTGTCTCCACTTCTCCCCATTCTCGCTGGAACATGCTCCATTCAGACTTTTGCCCCTCACTGCTCCACTGAAACTGCTCTTGTCAAGGTCGCCAGTGACCTCCACGTGGCTATACCCAGTCATCAATCCTCAGCGCTCACTTTACTTGATCCACACTCGATGTCACCCTTCTGCTTGAGCTGCTGTCTTCCCTTGGCTTCCACGGCTCCACATTCTCCTGGTGTTCCTCGCTGCTCACTGGCAGCTGCTCCTCCTGCGCCCCTCTGCTTTCACAGGTGTTACTCAGGCCTGCGCTGCTGTGTGAAGCCCTTGCCTTCCAACCCTAGCTCCCCGCCCCTTTATCTTTCACAGGTGTTAGCCCAATAAACTTCTATCTTGGTGTCTGCTTCCCAGAGGACCTAACAGAACTAACACAGCAGAACTAACACAGTTGCTATCACCCTAGTTCAAACGACAACCATCTCCAGCTTGAATAGGAATAAAATCTTCCCACTGGTCTCCTTGCTTCCAGCCTTGCCTCCCTCTTTCCCCACCCTCTATTCTTCACAAGGTAGCCAGAGGGATCCTTTTCAAACAAGCCTAATCGCAGCACTCCCCTGCTTGAAACCCTCCATCAACACTGCATCACTCTTAGAACAAAATCCACAATCCTCACCACAGCTTACAAGACCCCCCACAGTCAGGCACTCTGCTACTCTCTGAGCTCTCTCCCGCCACTCTCTCAGGTGTTCCAGGTACACTGGCCCCTGTGCCGTTTCCTGCCAGGCACACTCTGGTCTAAGGCCTCTGGCTGCTGTTCTCTTCGGAGCGCCCTTGGCCTGAACAGTCTCATGGATCACCACTTCATTTCATTCACAACTATGTTCAAATGCTCTCTCTTTGTCAGAGAGGTTTCCCTAACCACACTCACCAAACCAGCCCCTCCCTCACCCTCTAGCCTAGTGGTTCTCAACGGGGAGTGATTTTGACCCCTGGCGACAGTGGGCAATGTCTGGAGACAATTTTGGTTGTCACACTGAGTGGTTCTATCAGTATCGAGTAGGTAGAAGCCAGCGTGAAGCTAACCATCCTTCAATGTGCAGGACTGCACCCCCTCCAACAAAGAATCATCCAGCTCTAAATGTCAATAGTGCCTAGGTTGAGAAATCCTGTTCCATCCCAGCAGTACCTTCTTTTTTCCATATCATCTGCCATCCCTGACAGTTCATTATGTACTTTTTCATTCTCCGTCTCTCACCAGAATGAGAGTTCCGCAAGGGCTTTCTTATTCACTGTTACATCCCCAGCTTTTAGAAGAGTGCCTGGCCTACAGAAGGAGTCTAATAGGTATTTGCTAAATGAATTAACAATCAAAATAAATAAAAGTCACATTCGTTGGAGCTCCCACTTTGTGTCAAGCCCATGCTAACCACTGTACCAACATCAGCTCATTTACTACTCACAGCCAGCCTAGGAGGTGTGTGTAACCACACTCTAGACAGGTGAGCTGGCTCAGCAGGGTAACGCAACTCCTTTACATTTAGTAAGTGTTCATGTGAAGCACAAGGCAAGCCCAAGCTCCACAGTCCTGCTCTCCACCCTGCACCACACTGGCTTGCCATAGTCCACAGCTGGACGAAATTTCCTCAGATATGTCTTACCCCAGCTGGGTTCAAGAGTCCCAAATGGTCCCTGAGTCATGCTCAATCAAATCTGAGCTCCTCTGTCTAGGAGTCTCCATTAACTGGCCCCCTAACTGCTCTTTACTGTCCCTAAACAGGCGGTTCGGAGATCTATAAATTTGGTAGGGGCCTTAGAATCACATTTGATGCATTTGTTCTAGGCGTGGAGAGGTGGCTGGGTGATGTCACAAGAGCCAGTCTGGAGTGGAAGATGTGACACCTGGGGTTGTGGGCTCCCTCCCTGCCCCTGCCTCTGTCACTCCTGCCCTGTACCCACTCTTCTTCCTAAATCCAAAATGCCTTCCCTCTACTTCCCAAGACCCATCTCGCATATGCCTCCTTCCTATCCTAATCTCACTCCATTGTACTCTTCCCCTTATTATGAATTACTCCAACCTATATTATACACATAATCCACATCATACTATCATACATTTGCATATTTATATTACCCCATTCTAGTTGTTTCTTATAATGAATAGTTTGTTTCCTGGCAGGGCAGGGAACTGCAAGGAAAAAGAAAATGCCTTGGCTTTTAATGCTTAAGTGCTTCTCATAGGCCTTAGAATAGCACAGGATACCCAGCAGACTCTTGGCAAATACTCATCAAATGAATAAAATTAACAGAGCTTGCTGTTCAACACGTTAAATTTCAGGTGTTCCTGGGGCTACTAAGAGGAGAGATGAAATCAAAGTGAGAGTGACGCACAGGATAATCAGCATATAATTAATCACAGCAATCACAGCAGCTGGTGAGCACTGTGAGGCCAAGTGCAGAGCAGGAAGAGCTAAAGGAAGAGCTTGCCAGGATGTTATGTCTTACAGAGAGGAGAGAAGGTTAGTAGAAACAGATAAAAGACACTCAGAGGGCTGAGGAAAGAGCCTCTATAGTTATTATAATATGGGAAAGTTGAAGGTAGAAAAATGGTTTAAAATGAAACGAAGCAGGAAGTCAAAGGGTATTTGAACTGACAAAGCATCTGGCAAAGATGTATTACAAGAAAGCATGTGGAAACAATGGTTCCACAGTAGTCAGACTGAGGAATGGAAGTGGTACATCAACTTGCTGAAGAGCCCAGGATGTCATTTGCTGCCCATCTGAGATGTTTAGCAAAAAACGCGTCACCTAATCAGCTAGAAAATATGAACTAGTGACCCAGGAGAGCCTAACTCCTGTTTGCCTTCCACCACAGACATGCCAGTGGGCTGCTCAATCATTCATTATACTTGAGGCTGGGTGCAGTTATTTGAAGATCTTTTGAGTGATTCAATTTCATTAACATTACACCATGGAAATGTGACATTATGAAGGATCATGAACCAACTACAGAAATATAGAAAAGCTCTGGCATGAGCAACTCACACCTGAGTCACTTCCAATACTTGTACCCTAATCATGGACTCTCGGTTCACTGGTATTAAGAATTAAAATTTATTTCATAACAACATGACGGGGAGAGAGGAAGAAGACAGGAAAGAAGTACATAGACATATCGATGGAACCCTTTCAGACAAAGAAAGTAGAATGAAGCAGGACTAGACTCTGCCTCCCTGTTGTGCTGAACCCCTATCGACTCCAATGGGGATGGCACCAGGTTTAATAGGCCGAAGAGACCTAATGCCAGCAAATGAGACATGGGGTTTTATTGGGGACTTACATACAGGGGAGAGAGTCCAGTGGCGGCGGGCTGGACGGGAGAACCACAATGGCTTGCAAAAAGCATGCAGTTTACATAGCATTTCCACTTAGCACCTTCTCCCTAACAATCTCCACCTGGCAAACTTCACTCAACCCAAAACTCGTGGCCTCAACCTGTGTGCGGCCCATGTTTCAAAGGACAAGCCAGGGGTTCAGATGTCCCTTTATAGACAAGGAAGGAACCTCCAGGTTGGCTACTCCTGGATTCCGTAGCTCAGAACACACATTCAGATGCGTCTGCCATACAGGGTCATTCTAAGGGTATCCTTCAGTTATTGCTATCAGGCACGTTTACCACATGCTCCCAACACCCAGTAAAGTGAAGACACAAAAATTAAAAATTAAAAAGCCAAAAGTTCACCAGCATCAACCAAATAAGGGAAACAAACATGCTAAAATTGTAAAAAGAGTCAGCCAAGAGGAAAAAATAGAAAATTCTTCCACCTGTATTCCCTGAAACTAGTAACCAGGAAAGAAATGTCATGCTGAGATTCTCATAAATACCCTCCAATTGTGAGAAGCCAACAGGGGAGTGGGTGAGCAGCTCTGAAAAAGTTAAGGAAAGCCCTTGAGGGCAGAAGTCCATGCATATCACAGATGCTCGGGAGTGGCAGGGCAGGCAAGCAGGGCAGGCCACCTTCCAGGGTGCTGGGCCATCCTTGAGGACTACCCAGATCCTGGAGTGGTGACAGAGGGACACCACTGGCTGGTGGAGGGGGCTCTGGGACAAGACTTTAATGGAGTCTGGGAAGACAGAACAGAGGCTAGCCCTCCCACAAGGGGCTCACTCAGCATGAGGTGAGCTCCAGTTCTCTCCTGCACCTCTTCAGGGTAGAATAGAATAGAGAGAAAGCAACCTAACATTTGAAGTGGGGAAGACAACCAGTTCCACGTAAGTGGGGAGAATGACAAGGAGACTCCACTTACACTGTATCTGAGCAAGTAAAAGGTGGGGATAATGTAGGTGCTGACATCAAGCATGGATAAGATGAAAACAAATGGCATGGAAACTAGGCAAACATACCACAACCAACAGAAGGACAGAAAGAAGGAGGGGGGGAAGGAAAAGAAAACCCAGGAACTCAGCCTGGGAGAAAGTGGCTTCTCCATGGCTATCTCAAGCTATGGATGATTCCAGAGAAGTAAAAATCTAATATAACAAAAGCTCAAAGACAAGATAATATACCACAGAATAAGATGAAAAGATTGCAGAGCGAAGGAAACAAATTTAGATTCAAATGGCACCCGTAATGAGCTAGTAGATAAACTAGAGCAGTAAAGAACAAAATAGACATGACTGAAAATTGAGTAAGGCATAGAGTAAAGGTCTGAAATTATTTTAGTGAATACAGGGAAAAAAGAAAAAAAAAATCCTATCACACAATCAAAAGAAATGTGATAAATATGGAAGGCAAAGGTGATGAAACAAATAACTAATTTCCTGAAATAGAAAATCCAGTAAGTGTAACAGAGAAAATATTCAGAAATAGAAATCAAAAAATTATCCCTGATTTGAAGGAAGGAGTAAATCTGGCCTCAGTATTCTCCAAAACCATATTCAAAAACCAGAAGGCAGTCAGGCATGATGGCTAATGCCTATAATCCCAACACTTTGGGTGGCCGAAGCAGGAGGGACACTTAGGCCCAGGAGTTTGAGACCAGCCTCAGCAACACAGTGAGACCTCAACTCTATAAAAAATTTAAAAATTAGCAAGGTATGGTGGTGAATGCCTGTAGTCCTAGCTACCTGGGAGGCTGATGTGGGAGAAATGCTTGATCCCAGGGGATGGAGATTACAGTAAGCCATGATTGTACCACTGTACTCGAGCCCGGGCCTGGGTGACAGAGCAAAACTCTATCTCCAAAAAAACCAAACAACAACAAAAACAAACAACAATAAAAAACCAAACCAGAAGGCAATTGATCGAAATATCTAAAAAGATCTCAGTATACCCAGTTACGGTCTTTTTTTCTTCCTTTTAAACACTTTTATTTTAATTAATTTATGTATTTAGAGATAGGGTCTCACTTTGTCACTCAGGCTGGAGTGCAGTGGGCAAAATCATGGCTCACTGCAATCTCAACCTCCCAGGTTCAAGTGATCCTCCCACCTCAGTCTTCCAAGTAGCTAGGATTACAGGCATATGCCACCATGCCCGGCTAATTTTTTGTTTTTTGTAGAGATGGGGTCTCACTATGTTGCCCAGGCTGGTCTTGAACTCCTGAACTCAAGTGATCCTCCCACCTCAGCCTCCAAAGTGCTGGGATTACAGGTGTGAGCCACCACACCTGGCCTAAAAAATTTATTTTAAAAAAGGAATTTATCTCTTACAGTTGTAGAGGCTGAGAAGTCCAAGGTCAAGAGGCCACATGTGGTGAGAGCCTTCTTGCTGGTGGGGACTCTGTGAAGTCCCAAGGCGGCACAGTGTATCGCACAGTGAGGGGGCTGAGCATGACAGCATGCTATCTCTTTTCACGTATAAAAGTAACAGGCAGAAATTCTCAAACATAAATGAGCTTAAAAATACAACACATTCCAGCTCTAATAATAAAAAACCACTGGACAATTGTGATCCTTGAGCATTCTGAAACAAAACACAAAAAACCACCAGACAAGAAATCCTGCCCTCCAGCACTTGCGAAGGTGAAAGTGAAGTAAGTTGTGAACACGAAATACACTGAAATGTAGGACCCACACTGTAGCTGAAGGAATGATGAGTGCAGAACAGATAATAATAAGACTAATAACAAAAATTAAGGTCGGGGAAAGATAAGAATGGGTAGAAATTTAAGTACTAATTGCCTCATCTTTCACTGTAGGAAGTCAAATATTCTATTCTCTATATATGAAATTAAATGTAGTATGTTCTGCTTTAAAAACAATAGCATATATAATATATCCTATTTTTTGAAACTATTTCCATTTATCTTGTTATCCTTTAAACCAGACATCTGAAAAGAAACACGTCTAGAATGATGGGCACCAAAAGTTAACACTGTTCCTTTCTGAAAGGTGGGATATTGAGGGATTAGTTAATGATGGTTAGAAATCTTTAGGAGCTATGCTTATGAATGATTTTTCCCCTTTTCTCTGTTTTCTTATATATTCTGTATTTTGAAATGCATCCATATACATTAAAACAAAAAACAAAAAAACACCTGAATGCTTCTGGCCATAGTTTAGATAAATCATGAGACAATTGAGAATGACAAAAAAGAACAAGACTGAGAAAAGACTCTGCCACAGAGAAAACCAAACTTGTTTAAAGGCAAACGAGCAGATATTAGCAGAGAAAAAGCAGACTGAGAAGCAAGGGCCCTTGAAATGAGTAAGTGTTCCACCAGTTCACTAATAAACCCCATCTAAATGCCAGTAACTCCCAAATTAATACCTCCATACCAGGTCTTTCCCTGAACCCCATATTCCTATCCAACTACTTACTCACGAGCATAGTTGGCCCTCCCTACATGTGGATTCTACATTCATGGATTCAACTAACCACGATAGAAAATATCAAGCATCTGTACCGAACATGTATAGAACTATTTTTCTTGTCATTACTCCCCAAACAATACAGTACAACTATTTACATAGTGGTCACATCTTGCCCCTACATCTATTCTCTAAACAGCAGCTAGAGTGATCCTTTTATTTATTTATTTATTTATTTATTTATTTATTTGAGAGGGAGTCTTGATCTGTCACCCAGGCTGGACTGCAGTAGTACGAGCTTTGCTCACTGCAACCTCCATCTCCTGGGTTCAAGCAATTCTCCTGCCTCAGCCTCCCGAGTAGCTGAGATTACAGGTGCCCACCACCCTGCCTGGCTAATTTTTGTGTTTTAGTAAACACAGCATTTCACCATGTTGGTCAGGCTGGTCTTGAACTCCTGACCTCAAATGATGCAACCGCCTCGGGCTCCCAAAGAGCTGGGATTACAGGCGTGAGTCACTGTGCCCAGCCTAGAGTGATCCTTTTAAAGCATAGATCAGATCACAGCATTCCTTTGCTCAAAACTCTCCAAAGGCTCAGATCTTACTCAGAGTAAAACCCAGTCTCTACCACGCCCTGTAAAGTATCATACCTTATGATTTCCAGCACAGGTTTCTGCCTCAGGGCCTCTGTGTTTGCTCTTCCCTCCATCCAAAATGTTTTCCCCCGAGTTACAAGGTTCACTTTCTTACTTCTTTCAGATCTCTTCTCCAATAATGTCAGAGAGGAGTTCCTTGACTTTTCTACTAAAATTCCATCCCCACACCCTTTTCCTGCTTTATAGAGAGCAAGAATTCTGTCTCTTTCTTTATAGGTATCTCCCTAGAGCTTAAAAAAGTATCTGACACAAAACAGACACTCATTTGTTAAATGAATGAATCGATAAAAGAACCCAGGATTTTATTATTCTCAAAATATTATAAAGTCTTTCCTTTTTATTGATCAGACTACTTGCATCAATATAATTCAGACAAATATTATTTGTTCTTAGTAAGCAGTACATGTAAGTTACGAAAATCTCTACCAAGCCTAGGAATAAAGGTTGGTTTCTGGTCAATTCCACACATGTGTGTTTGATGAAGGAAGGAGCTGTCACCAGAATCAACCAACACAGACCTTAGTCAGTGGAAAAGAGAGCTCTGGCTGCCTTATCGCCTATTTATGAGACTTCAGAAACTAATGTTGGCTTTAGAAAAAAAAAGACAAAAAGGGAAAAAAAAAAAAAAGAAAACATAAACTAATGTTGGCTTAACTGTACCTGTCCCTGTTGGGTCACCTCCTTGGATCATGAAGTCTTTGATAATTCTGTGGAATTTTGTGCCATTGTAGTAACCTCGACGAGCCAACTCAGCAAAGTTCTTACAGGTCTTTGGAGCATGCTTCCAGTACAGCTCCAGCACAATGATTCCCATGCTGCAGAGGGAGAGGACAACAGCTCCAGTAAAGAACAAGGTCAAGGCAGACAGGAATATTATGGGACTGCTCCAGGACTCTTGATTTTCAAGCTTGTAAGTCATGAAATTGTGATAACCACTGGATTTCATGCTCAGCAAAGGAAAACACCACAATGCAAGTAATATAAACACCAATTATCTTTTTTGAGTAAAACATGCAGGTGTTCTGGGTACTTCTTTTCAGCAAAATTACAAGCATGGAGAACTCAAAATTCTAATACTCTCTCTATATATATATATCTGATTATCTGAAACCATATAACCAACCTCTAAATTAGGAAAAAAATTATTACACTTAATTTTTAATTTTTTTAAAAAAGAGACATTAAAATATCAGGAGTTCATATTTATTTAGAAGTTTCTGGGTGGGGGTAGGGACTGGGTAGATGGAAAATAGGAAGATGTTTAATGAATACCTTTTAAAAACTTTTGTATTTTTGATCCAAGTAAATATATTACCTATTCAAAAAATTTTAATAAAAGGTACAGTTTGTGTTTGTTTGGGAGAGAGTATAACAAAGGCAAAACCTGATAACTTTGAATCTTTGCACCTACCCAATAGGATGAGTGTTTTTTCCTCCCCAGTACTACTAAAAGATAAGGAAGAGGCAAGAGAAAGGACAGGTGCCTTCCCCTCTACTCCAACACATACCTAGACTTTAAGCTCCAAGGATGTGACAATTTTTTTTTTTTTTTTTTTGAGAAAGGGTCTCCTCTGTCACCCAGGTTACAGTGCAGTGGCACAATCTCAGCTAATCGCAACCTCCGCCTCCCGGGCTCAAGTGATCCCCTCACCTCAGCCTCCTGAGTAGCTGGGACTACAGGCACGCATCACCAAGCTCAGCTAATTTTTTGTATTTTTTTGTAGAGATGGGGTTTTGCCATGTTCCCCAGGCTTGTCTTGAACTCCTGGGCTCAAGCAATCTACCTGCCTTGGCCTCCCAAAGTGCTGGATTACAGATGTGAGTTATGGCACCAGGCCAGATGTGAGAACTGAGTCAACTCTGTATCTCTGTATAGTCTGAATGCCCAGCGACTTGCACAGTGTAAACACTCTATTAGTATATGAGGAATGTGCTAGAAAATAGCTAACAGCCTTCCTGCCTGCAATTCATCTTTCACACTGCTCCCATTCAACACAGACCAACAGTTACTCTGTGCGTGGCACTATGTTAGGCACTGTTTCCCTCATGAAGCTTACATTCTGGTGGATATTTTCAACATACAGGAAGTAGCCATTTGGAAAGACAATCAGGAAGTACATATACAATTCTGAAATGTGCATACCTCAGCAATTTCAACTTCCAAGTATCCTCTAGGAAAATATACAAAACTGCCTAAGGATACAATATGTGCAAGGATATTCATCTCAGTATTTGTCATAGCCAAAAAAAAAAAAAGGAAGCAACTTAAATGTCCTTGAAATAGGAAATACCTAAAATATCAACTATTCATCCTATGGGCAGCTAGCTGAATTACTGAGTGAAAGAAAACCAAGTTACAGAAAAAACATACATAGAGTATGATCATATGATCCCATTTTTTTATGTTAAAAAAACATAAAAGAGAGGTTTATGTGTACATAGAAAAAGGTCTGGACAATTATCCAACAAACCGTTGATAGTGTTTTCAGGAAGGAGGTGGCTTTCACTTCTTACTCTGTATGTCCACATTGCTTGGATTTAGCAATTTATTTTGCAACTTTAAAAAATACCAACAGGAGAATTCAGAAACTACAGGTTGGAGCCTGAAGATGTAGAATTTTACCATATAAGAAGGTGGGGAAGATGGCCAGGGAGCATGAACAGCATGAGCAAATACAGAGAGGACTGACAGAACTCTGCTTTGGCTGAAAGCAGCAATGGGCAAGAACAGAAAAGCAGAGGACCTTAGCTGGTCCCTGGCCGCTGAAGGGGGAATGGCAGGTAGACAAGGGCCAGATGAAAAAAATCACCTTGAATGTCAGGATTAATAAATTTTTACTTTATACTGTTATAGCAGCAAGACGTTATTAAAGGTTTTTGAGCAGGATCCCTTCCTTGTCCTATTTTGTAAAGATCACTTTGAGCTTTTTCCAAAGAGGCAATGGAATGAATAGAGCTAAAGAACTTGCAAGGTGAGACGGGCACACCAGGCTCCAAACGAGGTTCTTCCAGTTACTAGCTGTGTGGCTTTGGTCAAGGCTTTAATCTGTAAATTGTGGCGTTTCCTCCTGCTAATATTGAAAGGGAGAAAGTAAATGATTTGGGTTGCTAAGATTAAACTAAATGAGATGACATACAGCGGGGCATGGCGCTAGCAGGCTGGTTACCACATCACTCTTTGATAGTGGGGAAAATGTGCTTCTTCCTGTATTTTATTGGAATTTGTTTCTACAACTGTACTACTTATCACGTAATGTTTACATGTCTGTCTCTTTCATTATACCGTAAGCCCCTAAAGGCAGGGCTGTGTGTTTTTTATCTACCGCTATCTCCTCAGAATTCATATCCTATGTGCCTGGCTTGCGGACTCATTACACGCTTGTTGAATGAATGAATGAATGAATGAATGAATGAATGAACAAATGAATGAATGAGTGGACTGGAGGAAGGAGGACAATCAGGCAGCTCAGCAGAAGACCGCGCGGAGCTTGGACGCGGGCGATGGCGGTCCCCTCTCAACCCTCTGGGGGCCGTCTCGGCCGCTGCTCCACGCCCCTCCACGTGGAGGCCGGCCTCCCGGAGGAACGCGCCAGGAACGGAGACCCGTGGTGAGGCCCGGGCTCCGTATCTCCTCTGCCAGCCCCAGAGGCCCGAACCCCCTCACCTGGTCTCCAAGTAAACGTTGGGTGGCTGCCAGGAATCTGGGGGAATTGCCGCCATAGCGAAGCCGGCGGCGGAATGCTTCTCTAGCAATTGCTACTTCCGGCGTCGATTAGCTGGGGACCCGCCGCTGCTGCACCCTTCCGGTCCCCGCCGTTCAACCCTTTCGATACCAGGATTTGGGTGGCCAGGACGAGGAAGAGGACGGTCCCTTCTTCCAATGCCGGGAAGCTGAGGTGGGAGGCGAGAAGAAGCTGGGCGCGAGAACAGAGAAAAATGCAAACTTCATTCGCGGTGGTCTCCAAGTGGCGCCATTCTGGGCGATCTGATTGGTTCGTTTAGGCATGGAAGGCGGGAACAACCAGAAAAGCTAGGCTCTGGTTGGAGTTATGTCCTAACATTAAATTCGAAGAATTTCTTAGTCTCACAATTGGGCAGGGACGGGAAGGGGAGGCAGAGAATGAAAGGGAACAGTTTAGAGATGCCAGTAAAGAATTTTTGTAAGGCGCTGTACGATGTACACAGTGCTTGCACTTTCTTATCTCATCTACTCCACAAAACAATTCTGTAAGTAGATAGTATTATTCCCATTTTTCAGATCTGAAAACAGACTCGGCAGTTAAATACTTGTTTTTCCATAGGCGTAAAGCAAATCTGAGCCTGCAGAATCCAAAGACAAGGAGTCTGAGGAGAAGAGAGAGGGAAGGGGCAGGAAGAAAATGGGAGATAAAGAAAGGAAGAGACAGGAGAAAGCAGGACAAAGCAAGAACAAGGCTTAACATCATTGGTCGGGATAGATGGTACCTGAAAGTTGTTAGGAGGGTTTGCGCAGGGCCCGAGGAAGAGAAGCAAATTAGAGGAGCTATAATGTTTGGAGGGAAGACAAGAATGAAATAGAGTAACTAAACTTATGCTGTAAATGCTTTGCACACCACTTAATAATGATGGTTGAATGTTTACTATGTGCCAGGCATCAAGCTAAGCATTTTATTGCGTATTTTCACGCTTAATCTTCAAAACCCCACAAGGTAGATATTACTATTCCCATTTTACTTTGAGGAAGCTGAGCCTTACAGATTAAATAACTTGCTTAAAGTACTACAGCTGGTGCACTTGTGCTCTTAACGACAGTTCAACTGTAGTGTCCCTAATTGTCAACAAGGAATAAGGATGTACAAGGTTGTAAAGATAAACTAGACAGCTCCTTGAGAGAGAGCTGGGCATCCTTCATCTTTGTGCTCTTCTTGCACAGTACTGAGCATAGGGTGCTCAGCTTTTGTTGAATGAATAATGAACGGAACACTACATTTTAAACTGATAAATGCTAAAGTATAATTTTTACACCTCCTGCAATCTGAAGTTCATGCCCACCTTGTGGCCCTTGAACTGGATGAAAAAGTCTTAATCCTTGGTCTGTTTAGTCTGTTGTTAATTTGAGTTGCCCTTCTCTGGACTTTATGTAGTTCCTTACTGTATATCCTGGGAGGCATGTGCCATTCCCAGGCTCCAATGTCTGAATATTGAAAAGCCACCCAGGATCATGATCACTTTCTTCCTAAATCTTTTACTGCAGCTCCTACCAGTCACTTGGCACTGAGGAGACAGAGATGAGTCTCACACACACAGTGCCCTGCCCTAAAGAAACTCACATTCTAGGAGAGATAGGCAAATAAATACGTAGCTAAAGGAGCGTGGAATGAGGACTGTAATAAGAAGCACACAGTAAGTTGGGTGCAGTGGCTCACACCTGTAATCCGGCACTTTGGGAGGCCGAGGCGGGCAGATCATCTGAGGTCAGGAGTTCAAGACCACCCTGACCAACATGGTGAAACCCTGTCTCTACTAAAAATACAAAATAAGCTGGGCATGGTGGTGCATGCCTGTAATCCCTGCTACTTGGGAGGCTGAGGCAGGAGAATCACTTGAACACGGGAGGAGGAGGCTGCAGTGAGCAGAGATTTTGCCATTGCATTCCACCCTGGACAACAAGAGTGAAACTCCGTCTCAAAAAAAAAAAAAAAGAGAGAAAGAAACACACAGTTTTCCCTGAGCTCTGGTTACTCCAGAGTAGGTTTGGACAGTCAAAAATTTCCCCTGGAGTGATAGCCTGGGTTGAGATCCAGAAAATAAATTGGAGTTAGCCAGAAGCCACGAGGGGTCAAATCAAATCACGAAATAAAATGTCTCCAATTCCTCAGAAGCCCCCCTACCAATCACTACCCATTCCTTCCTCCCAAAGGGTAAACCACTTTCTGCCTTCTAATATCATAGATTGGTTTTCCCTGTTTTTGAATTTTATATAAATGGAGTTATAAAGTACGTATTTTTTTGTGCCTGGCTTCCTTTCCTTAGCAATATGTTTGTGAGATATATTTATGTTGTATGTATTGGCCATTTTTCATTTTTCCTTGCTGTGTAGTATTCTGTTGTACAAACGTACCACAATGTATAATGGTGCTGTGATGGATATTTGTGTATGTATCTTAGTGCACTTGTGCATGAATTTTTGGGAGTATATACCTAGAAGCAGAATTGCTGGGTCATAGGTAACATGTATAATTTAGTAGTTAACACTAGACTGTTCCAAAGTGACTATAGATTTTTTTTTTTTTTTTTTTTTTTTTTTTTTGAGACACAGTCTCACTCTGTCGCCAGGCTGGAGTGCAGTGGCACGATCTCGGCTCACTGCAACCTCCACCTCCTGGGTTCAAGCGATTCTCCTGCCTCAGCCTCCCAAGTAGCTGGGACAATAGGCACACGCCACCACATCCAGCTAATTTTTGTATTTTTACTAGAGACAGGGTTTCACCATGTTGGCCAGGATGGTCTCGATCTCTTGACCTTGTGATCTGCCCACCTCGGCCTCCCAAAGTGCTGGGATTACAGGCATGAGCCACCATGCCCAGCCAGTGGCTGTAGCAATTTATGTATGCACCAGCAGCCTGTGAGAATTACTGTTGCTCTGCTTCTGAGCCAACTCTTAGTATTGCCAGTCTTTTTCATTTAAGGAATCCTGAAGCCTCTACAATAATATCTCAGTAGTAATTTCACTAACAACTAATGACTAATGAAGTTGAATTATTTTTCCATATGTGTGCCATTTAGATATCCTCTTTGTGATATCTTTTTGTGTTCAAATCTTCTACCTATTTTTCTGTTTGGCTATGTTTTCTTATTTGTAAAGTTCCTTATATATCCTGGACAGAATATAACACTGGAAAGTTTCTAATTTTAATGTAGTCCAACATATGCATTTTCTCTCTTGCAGAACATCTCAGTGTTGGACAGACATTATTGCATATCTCAACATTATAGCTTTATAATTCCATTTTGTTTTGTTTTGTTTTGAGACGGAGTCTCACTCTGTCCCCCAGGCTGGAGTGCAGTGGCGCAATCTCCACTCACTGCAAGCTCCGCCTCCCGAGTTCAAGTCATTCTCCTGCCTCAGCCTCCCGTGTAGCTGCGACTACAGGCGCCTGCCACTGCGACTGGCTAATTTTTATATATTTAGTAGAGATGGGGTTTCACTGTGTTAGCCAGGATGGTCTCGATCTCCTGACCTCGTGATCCACCCGTCTCGGCCTCCCAAAGTGCTGGGATTACAGGCATGAGCCACGGCGCCTGGCCTTATTTTTATCATATAGATCTGCAATGCATCTAGAACTTATTCTGGTGTATGGTATGAGGTAGGAGCCAAGTTTCATTTTTTTCTATATGGATATAAAATTGACCCATCACCATTGATTGAAAGCATTATCCTTTCCTCACTCCTCTGTTTCACCTCTTTGTCATAAATCAAGTGTCCATGTACGTGTTTTCTGGTTTTGGTCTCTTTATTCTGTTTCATTGGTTTCATACATTTACATCACTGTCACACTACCTCTGTAGCTATAGCATTAGTCTGAACCCAGTAGTATTTTGTTTGCAGATTTCTTGTAGAAAGCAGTTAAGAGCTTTGGCGCTACACACAGGGCAGAATAAGGAGTCTGGGTTCAAATGCTGATCCTTCCACTCCTTATCTGTAAAATCTTGAGCGAGTTAACCTCTCCATAAACTTCAGTTTTGTTTGTATGAGGATGTTATGGGGCTATTTATGCCATAGAGTTGATGAAGTGGCTCCATGAATTGAAAGTGCTTAGTACAGTCTGTCACACTGTTAAAGAAAACTAAATATGGCCTGAGAAGAGCTCTGTCCTTCTATATTTGAGTCCTTGTGGATGAACTGTAACCTAGCTTTATAGTCAGACAAATTTGAAAACCTAACTTAGTAGTATATACCTGTAACAATAGCTGAATGTTGGCCAATCCCAGCGGCCGTACTTCAACAACTCATAGACTGCTGAATGTTCAAACTGTGTTCAAATAAGGCAAACACTGAGCTTTAACCAATCTCGCTGTTTCTGTACCTCACTTCTGATTGCTGTACCTTACTTTGCCTTTTTGTCTGTAAATTTATTCTGATCACGAGTCACCCCTGGAGTCTCTGTGAATCTGCTGTGATTCTGGGAGTTGCCCGATTTGCGAATCATTCATTGCTCAATTAAACTCCTTTAAACTTAATTTGGCCGAAGTTTTTCTTTTATCAGATGGTGTCAGGAGTGGGATCCAAAGTGGAGCTTCTAGCAACCGCCAGGAGCACTGAGTGAACATGCAAGGTACCTGCAGGACCCACTTGTGTCCATCGATCTCTCACAGCACCTGGGGATCACAGGTAAGCTTCCTCTCGGATCTCTCTTTCCTTTCCCTTTTTTATCTTTTCTATTACTCAGGGCACCCAGCTTGCCCAGAGACCACGTGTTGAAACCCCTAGTCAGAGACTGGATTAAAGATGATGGGGCCCATCTGAAGGCAAATATAAACCTTGCCAGTCTGATATTTTGCTAAGCAGAGTGGCTGATGTCTATGTTTTATCACATGTATTTTACTCTGGTCAGAAAAAAAAATTTTTTTTTCCTTTATGATGCAGCTTGGCCCCCAGTGCGATGGTGTGGCAAGTTGGGTCACTGGGGCCACTGAGGGAAAGGGAACCCAGAAGCCTGGCATGCCGGCAAAAGGATAAGAATTTCTTACCGGATTTTTGGCTTCTCTCTCTCTGTGCAAATGGTTGAATGAATGGTAACAATCACTGTTTATTTACCTATCTCTTCTGTAAGGTTTTGATTAACGTGAAAAAAATTCTTGGACTAGTCTTAAACTGATGTATTTGTGCTATGAATTTGTTTTTCTGGGTCAAGGGGTACCTTAGGATAAAACATGGGCTTAGGACCCCATAAGCTCGCTGGTCAATAACAAACTTTCGGGCAGGTCCCTGAAACAAACAAACAAAAAAACTGGATGGGGTCTCCATCTTGTTTTACGTCCTTGGGAGCTTGACCTTGTAACCACATGGCAGTACTTTCTCTTGGTCTCCACTTTCCAGGGAACAGGAATTTTACGGTTTATGCATAGTTAGCTCTAAAAATTAAAGCCTCTGCAAGCTCAAAATCAACTACTCTAGACTCCTTCTGGGAAGGGCAGTAGAGACTGCTCTGTGCTATGGCTCACTGGCCTTTCACACTGGCAGTTCCAGTTTCATTCCCTGCTTAGGAAATAAGTCCCTTCTGGTTTAATATCTGCATAACCTTGTCTAGTCTTTTCTCCTCCACAGACTATCTTAAATTTTCCTTCCTTGAGCACCTAGGAGGTTACCTTTGGTAAAGTTCAAAAGCCAGAAGTATCAACCATTTGGCCTGAGTAAAATCAGTAATAAGAAATTTTAAGGCCGGGCATGGTGGCTCAAGCCTGCAATCCCAGCACTTTGGGAGGCCGAGACGGGCGGATCACGAGATCAGGAGATCAAGACCATCCTGGCTAACATGGTGAAACCCCGTCTCTACTAAAAAATACAAAAAAATTAGCCAGGCGAGGTGGCGGGCGTCTGTAGTCCCAGCTACTTGGGAGGCTGAGGCAGGAGAATGGCGTAAACCCAGGAGGCGGAGCTTGCAGTGAGCCGAGATCCGGCCACTGCACTCCAGCCTGGGCCACAGAGCGAGACTCCGTCTCAAAAAAAAAAAAAAGAAATTTTAAAAGGACTTTATTAAAGAGTGCTATGGTTAAAAGTCAGGTTAACTAAAAGTGGATATTCAGGCTCTAATGGCCTGGAATCCATGGGAAATACAGGAGGCACCAGAAACCCTTTTCCTGGCCCTGTTCTTCCAAGGACTCCACCATAAAGCCACTAACCAATTAAGAAACTTAAAAACTGGCAAATGAAAAATCTTACAACTACTATAGTAATCTTCTTCTGTCTGTCTGTCTAATTATATATGTGTTGTGTGTAATGTTCATATAAAAGAGCTCTAATTAATTGGCTTAAACAAAAAAGAAGCACTTAAATATTTTGAAAGCAAAAACTGTAATGCCTTTTAGTTCATGTAACTTTAGTAATCTTTGGGAAATAAAAACAGCTTTAAATATTATTGATAAAATAAAGACATTTTGTCTAAATTATGCAGGTCAGATATTAGCTTTGCTATATGCTTTAAGGTCATAAACTGCTTTGACTTTTGAAAATCGTTCGACTTATTTTGGAGATGTTAAATTCTAAATAAGGCCTGGGGATATATGGAATTAGCCATGCCCCCTAGTTATACAAAGAATATAAAGAAAACAGGTTTTATATAAGAAAGGATGTTGTATGGTAAATTCTTGTCCTAAAGTAAAATGACTAGTTGTTTAAAAAGAGGGATGTTTAGGGCAAGTCAGAAAGTCTAAACATGTCATACATAGTCTGTGTAACTTGTGAAAGAATTGATGAAAAGGAATTTATGCCAGAAATGTTGTACAATTTAAAGGTGATTAGGCTTCCTAAATGCTTCATAAAATGTCACCATGACTCTTAACTGTACAGCCTGCCTGCTTCACAGCTAGTTAAGGCCTGGGACACCTGGAGTTAGATGCTGGAAAGAGTCGGACCTTTATCTGCATTTCTGTCTGGGTCCTGGGCTCCACACCGAGTACATAATTAAAATCCCTTACTTACCAAGGTGTTCACCAAAAGTAAAAGTTGCTATGAGTTAACATTGTAATATGTGATTGAGACTACTGAAAAAATAGGTTTACGTGCAAGGTGTATAAGGAGAATGAAATGTGTTTTTTGTAAGAGATTATAAGAAAATATAGGAATGTAAATTTTTGCCTAGGTTGGAGGGTTAAAGGATTATTTTAAATTAAATAAAGCTAAAGGTTTGAACAAGTTGTGGAAGGTTTATAAAAATTAATTATAGAGGCCGGGCACGGTGACTCATGCCTGTGATCCCAGCACTTTGGGAGGCCGAAGTGGGCGGATCACCTGAGGTCAGGAGTTCGAGACCATCCTGGCTAACATGGTGAAATGCTGTTTCTACTAAAAATACAAAAAATTAGCCAGGTGTGGTGTTGCACACCTGTAATCCCAGCTACTGGGGAGGCTGAGGCAGGAGAATCACTTGAACCCAGGAGGCGGAGGATGCAACGAGCCAAGATCACGCCATTGCACTCCAGCTTGGGCAACAAGAGCGAAACTCTATCTCAAAAAAAAAAAAACAAAAAAAACAAAAAAATTAATTATAAGGATTCTATGTGTGAACATATTGGCTAAAGTTAAAATGGCATTATTCAGTTTTTTTTCCCATAAATTGGACATTGGAATAAAAGCACAAGAGAGTTTTCTTAGAAGATTTTTCTGCTCTGAGAAAAAAAATAGTACAGGATTATAAAAGGTTTATAAAAATCTTACCTTATGGTCAAACTAACTAAAACTGAATAGATTTATAAAATGTTATTAAAAACTAGCTTTAACATTAAAAATACACTAAAGGAAACATAAAATTTGGTTTTCTCTTTTAGAAAGGATTTTTATTTAATATTAAAAGATAATGAAAGGTTTTTGTTTACCTTTTAAGTAAACTACAAAAAAAAAATTGGTGGGGGAAGGAAAGAAAGGAGACAGTCAGTTGGCCTCATGCTATCCTCATTGGATCTTGTTTGGAAAGCTAACTCTCCTTCCTATCAAAATACTGTTTTTTCCTTTAAAATTTTTTAGGTTATCATTTTGGCTAAATGAATGACTTATGGTAACCTAAGATTTTTTTTTTTTTTTTTTTTTGAGATGGAGTCTCACTTTGTCGCCCAGGCTGGAGTGCAGTGGCGCAATTTCGGCTCACTGCAAGCTCTGCCTCCCGGGTTCACGCCAGTCTCCTGCCTCAGCCTCCCGAGTAGCTGGGACTACAGGCGCCCACCACCATGCCCGGCTAATTTTTTTGTATTTTTAGGAGAAACGGGGTTTCACCGTGTTAGCCAGGATGGTCTTGATCTCCTGACCTCGTGATCCGCCCGCCTCGGGCTCCCAAAGTGCCGGGATTACAGGCGTGAGGCACCACGCCTGGCTGGTAACCTAAGATTCTATTTTGTAATATCCAGTGTTTTAAACCTTTGGTATTTAACAAACCTTTCAAAATCAAGCTCTAGATTATCGTGCTAAATCAGCCAATACTAAAATTGTTTAAATATACAATTTGAATGAACTCCATGATCTAAGTCAAATTACCCACGATAACCCATTACTTATCAGTGCTATACACCTAAATTGGAGAAACAACTGGTATTCAAGAGGACATAAGTCCAGTGTTAAGCATGGACTCATGAAGAACCAGGACAGCCACCTTGTCCTTCTTGAGTCCTTAAAGCTTTTGTTATTAAAGGTTCCGGAAAAGATAAAATAATCCAAATTTAATATATTGATGTGGTGACTTATACATTGCAGAAATAGTTTAAATCCAGTGTTTGGTTCCATATTCCTGGAAAGACAATCAAAGCTTCAGATGCATTTGGCTACCCGATGGGCCATTTAAACATTTATAAAGGGATTTCATTCAATTGTCATTTTCAATGCATGTTTTCTGGTTGTATAAAAGCTTTCCCATGCAACAGGGCTGATGTAGATTACAGTGTATTTTCACCAGGCAAAGAAAACTTTTTGTGATTCACTGAGGACAATCCCTTCACAATCTAGAACCTGCAGATTGGATCGTCTGAGAACACCAGAGAAAGAGAAAGACTGTCCTTGCCATCCACACTACAGCAAAACTTTGGAGCTTTAAACCTTGGGTTCATAATCTCACAACTGAGAAGGGTCCCTCCACACTCCTGGAACTGTACACCCATTGGAACCCTTAAGGTAAAACTAACCAGAAAAGTTTCTCCCCAGAAGAAGATGGCATCCTTGATGTGAAGAGCTTTTCCAAGATCATAGATCAAAACTTCTACTATCACAAGACTCTTATCTTTGAATATTTTTTCCTTGTTTATGCCTCTATGAACAATAGAAATTAAAAGGGGGTCTATTATATGCACTTATAGGGTATACTTTTATTTGTGAAGGATTTTGCAACCAGCCTTAAACATGAATAACCTTATACTTAATAGATAAAAGATGAAGGCCCAATGTAGGTAACAAACTTTAGTGGTACATATATTGCCTCATAACCAGTCAAAACTCCTCTTAACCCACATCATGAATTAAAGAGAACATTGACAAGAGGGCTTCACTCTTCTAGAAAGACATCATTTGTTAGGTCCTTTTTCCATGGTTTAGAATAAAAGAGGCAATAATTTGAAATGTCTCCCTCATAATAGGCTCTACAGCAAATTCTACTTTAAAGGCTATCGTTATACAACAGATTTTAAATTCTCCTGTGAAAGTTATACTAAATAATAGAATTGGCTAAACAGAGAAGTACCTGTGCAGCTGCTGACACTTGTGGCCTATGGAGAAAAAAGCAAATGTAAATTATAAACAATTCTGGCCAGGCATGATGGCTCATGCCCGTAACCTCAGCACTTTGGGAGGCAGAGGTGGGTGGATCCCCTGAGGTCAGGAGTTCAAGACCAGTCTGGCCAACATGGCAAAACCCTGTCTCTACTAAAAATACAAAAATTAGCCTGGCGTGGTGGCAGGTGCCTGTAATCTCAGCTACTCAAGAGGCTGAGGTGGAAGAATCACTTGAACCCAGGAGGTGGAGGTTGCAGTGAGCTGAGATCGCACTGCTGCATTCCAGCCTTGGTGACAGAGCGAGACTCCCTCTCAAAAAGTAAATACAATAAAAATAAATATTCAGTTGTAGGGGATTAGTGAAAAGACCACTTAGTCAAGGAAGTAGACTCTTCATCTAGCTCATTCTTTTATCTATTTAATTTTAGGTGGTTTGGCTTATGGGGACCCTGGGTAAGGAGCATACTCCTAACTCTTGCTATTATCCACCCAATAATCATAATAGTCTCCCTGGTGCACTGTATTCTCTCAAAGGTTTTAAATGCTTCCATGCAGCCATCTCTAGAATGTCAAATGGTCTCTCTTCAACTGGAATAATGAAAACTGAAAGAAATGTGTGACCATGAGGGCACCGTAACCTATGAATGACATGCTGAGACCAGAAACCCAAAATGGTGGTAACTGAGAGTGGTGCTAAGGCCCTAAGTTCTGGTCACACTGTCACCTAAATAAGAACCTGGCCAAAAGTGGGAAATTTTTTTTAAACAAAATTATGGGAGGCCATTATTTTGGACTGAGCTCATGCACTAGGCCCCAACAAACCAAACCAAACTAAAATGGAGTCACTCATGCTAAATGTGACATAATCAAACTAAGGCTTTAAAAAAACACATAAATGCTAAAACAGACCAGGTTTTGTTTTTCTCCTGTAAACAGGATGTTCCAGCATAAGGAGGTATCCTCTACTCAGTCCTTATTCTCTCCCTGCAAAACCCACTGTTCTACTGTTTCCTAGTGAGTTTCAAAACCATATAGGTACACTTATGACAGTGATAACATCAACGACTAAGGTTTTGGTCAATCTCTCAAAATTGAGAAAATGACCAAAACAGGGGAATTGTTAAGGCAAACTAAATATGGCCTAAGAAGGACTCTGTCCTTCTATATTTAAGTCCTTGTAGATGAACTGTAATGTAGCTTAATAGTCAAACAAAATGAAAACCTAACCTAATAGCATACATCTGTAATAATAACTGAGTAGTGGCCAATCCCAGTGGCCATACTTCAACCACTCACAGCCTGCTGAATGTTCAAACTGCGTTCAAAGAAGGCAAACACTGAGCTGTAACCAGCCTCACTGTTTCTGTACCCTACTTCCGATTCCTGTACCTCCCTTTGCCTTTTTTTGTCTATAAATTTGTTCTGACCATGAGGCACCCTGGTAGTCTGTGAATCTGCTGCAATTCTGGGAGTTGCCTGATTCGCGAATCTTTCATTGCTCAATTAAACTCCTTTAAACTTAATTCGGCTGAAGTTTTCATCAACAGAGTAAGTAATGAGTGGACTGAGTGTAAATTGGAGGGATTTGTTTGTCTTTCTCGAGAGTAGGAACTTCCGGAAGGAAGGAGCTGCTCTTCATTCACGTTTCCCTTCCACTCCCATCCCTTAATGCCTAACACACTGCCTGGCACATAGTACGGGACTCAGTAAATGCTTGTTCAATGGATCAGTTCAGCTATGAAGTTTGTGTGTCAGCCCACGTAAATAACGGAGACAAGGATTTAGGACTAGGGCGAAAAGAGCCCGATCGGGAGAAGGACGCCAGGGGGAGCAATAACCTGCACTCTCCAGATATCGCGAGAGCTCCAGCGCTCGCCACGGGGCTGAGTGTTCCGTTTTGGGCGGAAGCGCTGGACGAGAGGAGAAACTACTGTAGGGGACGAGAACTCGCCCATGGAGTGGGAGTTGCTTCCGGGTCGCGCTCCCGGAAACAGGAAGTTGCCCATCCTCCTTGCCCGGCGGCAGCTGTCCGCGAGGCGGGAGGAGCCCGAGGGGGCGCGAGCCCCGCATGTGAGTGACTGGGGCCCGAGGCTGGGTGGGGGGAGGCCGCCCTGTGACAGCCTCGCCGCCGCGCCCGTCTCTGACATCCTCGCGCAGCCGCTCCTCGCCGCTGCTACCACCCTCTATCCCAGCGCTGATCCCTTTTCTGAGCCTCTCCAGTTTTGTAGACTGACAGCATCCCCTGGCAGCTCCCCCGGGGTCGACTCCCTTAAGACATCTGTCACTTTCCTTGACTACGCCGGGGAAAGCAAAACGAGGTCAACCTTGCTTGCACTTGCTTCTCAGGCATCACAGCAGTGTCCAAAACTTGAGCGTTGTTAATGAAGTCCAGATTTCTGCCCTTTTGACGGAATTCTTAAGAAATTAAGAGTAGATTCCCCACCCCCTTCTGAAAGATGTTTTTCTAATAATTTTTAGGGGGCAATATTTTTTTTTTCTTCAAGCGTGTACTTGGTATGTGATAAACCTGGCATCTTGGATTTCAGAAAGAAATATGACTTGGTTTATTGACACCAGTAAAATAGTTGTTTGTAATCACCTCTTAGTAGAAGGAAATTTGCCTGCGTCGTGTTTTGTAGTATTTTATGACTGTTAACTGTGCAGGCCACACTTTTTCTAGTCTCAGAGCCCTCATAGCCATAGTATTCGCAAATATGTTTCTTTTAAAGTATTTAGTCATTAATCACTTTATAACAGAGACTACTTCCAGATACTTAGTATTCTGGCTTTTCTGATTGCTCATTTGGTAGTTCCTGTGGTGGAATCTTCTATAGACGTCTCTCCCTTAACAAATTCGTTTATTTGAATTTGAGTTGTCAAAATTTTCCTCTAGGGAACAACATGCCTTTAAAATAAAAACTAATAAATCCAATTCTGCTACATTGAAGTGTTGACTAAAGGTTCACATAGCCCAACTTGCATACCAGAAAGAGGTCCTGTTTCTCTGTCAGACCTTTTCTGCCTTGGACTGAAGCATTTTTCAAGACCTGCTCTGAATACGTGTTCCTCGACAGCTACTCCACACACCAAAAACAATGTCCAAATGCTAGATTCCTAACCTGCTAACGTTCAACCCTCATCACATTGATGATACCTCTGCATTTTTTTTTTTTTTTTTTTTTTTGAGACGGAGTCTCACACTGTCGCCCAGGCTGGAGTGCAGTGGCGCGACCTCGGCTCACTGCAAGCTCCGCCTCCCCGGTTCAGCCCATTCTCCTGCCTCAGCCTCCCGACCTCTGCATTTTTAAAAAAGAATAAAAGAATAAAACGTGAATAAACCATGAGCCATGAGTTACATTCAGTTAGTTCGGAATGATAACTTTAGGTCCTTTCTATAAATTTGTTCAACATTGATCTGATTCGACATCTGAGGTGAATTCCCATGTCTGCTCTTAGTTTTTTGTGTTTTCTCCATTTATCTCTGCTTTCAAGAAACACTATTTAGGGTGGGAGGTAGACAGGAAAATAGATGTAATACAAAGCCCTAGAGGTTCATAGGACAAAAACTGAGGTCAGCGTCTTAAAGAGTTCACTTACTGGACAAAGCACTGGAGATTAGGCTTTTTAGGCAGAGGAAATTGTATATGCAAAAGCAAAAAGATATGAAACAGTGTAACAGTGTAGAATGTGAAGAAGGATTGATGGGAAATGAAACTGAACAGGTAGGCAGTGACCAGATCATAAAGGGCCATGGTAAGTAATTTGGACTTTATCTTTAAAAAGAATCTCACTCCATCACCCAGGTTGGAGTGCAGTGGTGCGATTATGGTTCACTGCAGCCTCGAACTCCTGGGCTCAAGCTACCCTCCCACCTCTGCTTCCCGAGTAGCTGGGTCTGCAGGTGTGCACCACCACACTCGGCCAATTTTTATTTTTATTTTTTTTTGTAGAGTCAAAGTCTTGCTATGTTGCCCAGGCTGGTCTTGAACTCCTGGGCTCAAGCAGTCCTCCCACCTCAGCCTCCCGGTGTTAGGATTACAGGCATGAGCCAGCCTGCTTGACTTGGTACTTTTATCTTAAAATGATTGTTATTAGGTATTTAATTTGTCTGGCTATTGGAACAAAGGTGTTACATCATTTTATAATTTTCTTAAAACATTATGGGGTAGAAATAATTATCCCCATTTTATACATGAAAACTCTGAGGCTTAGAGAGGATAAGTAGTGTCTCCTGGCCACACACTAAGTGGTAAAATCTAGAATTTGCATCCAGCTTTTTCCAACTCCAGTATCTGTGTTCTTAGTCGCCATGCTAAACTGCTCCTGCAGAGGATGGGGAGTGTTCGAAGGTGCTTAGCATGAACCAATTTGTGTTTCAAAAAATAAGTGGCCGAGTGCGGTGGCTCACGCCTGTAATGCCAACACTTTGGGAGGCTAAGGTGAGCGGATCACTTGAGGTCAGGAGTCTCACCAACATGGTGAAACCCAGTGTCTACCAAAAAAATACAAAATTTAGCTGGGTGTGGTGGCATGCGCCTGTACTCCCAGCTGCTCGGGAGGCTGAGGCACGAGAATCTCTTGAAGTCAGGAGACAGAGGTTGCAGTGAGCTGAGATTGTATAACTGCACTCCAACCTGAGCAAAGAGTGAGATCCTGTCTCAAAAAATAAAAATAAAGTGAAAAATAAAAAACTGGACAAGGTAGAGGATGGATTGGGGAAGAGGAGAGCTGGAAGTATAGAAATGAACTACCCTTTGTGTTGGTCCATAGGAAAGACGTTGAGGGCCTTAACTGTGCCGTTAATGTAGAGGTAGAGAGGAGGGGATGAATGTGAGAATTATATAGGAGGCTGAATCGAGAGGACTTAGTGATAGTTTCATTGGTGGGAATGAGGTAGGAGGAGAATAGTTTTTAAATTTGGAGGATTAGTGTTTCCATTAAGAAAAGGAGTGCAGTAGGAGAAATGGGTTAAAGGAGAAAAACAGTAAGTTCGGTTATTGACACATTACATATAGGGAGCTATGGGAAACTTGGATCATTGTGTCTGGTAGGCAGGTAGATAAATGGGTCTTGAACCCTGGAGAGAGTCGTAGGCTGGAGAAGAGATTTGGGAATCACTAATAACTGGTGGTCGAAGCGTTGGAGGGAATAAGAAGGTCAAGGATAACTGTGGTGGATACCAGCACTTGGGAAGAGAACGAGAGAATTACGTTAAAGTTTGAGTACACTTGTGGGAGATAATGGGGTAGCAACAGCAGCTGCTGCAGAGAGTTCAGATAAGGTAATAACTGAAAAAAAGTCCTTCGGTCTTGGCGTTTAGAAAGCCATTTGTGGCCTCAGTGAAAGCAATGTTGTTGGAGTGAGGAGGCAGAAATATGATTTCAACAGGTTAATAATGGAAACCTGAGAAACAAGAAAGTGAGTGACTTTCTCCCCCCAACCCCCAAAGGAACTTGCCTCTGAAGGGAGGGAGGGAGGGAAAGAGTACCAGAAACTTAGAAAGGAAGGATTATGGCATTCTTCTAATAGTAGAAACTGGAAAAGGTGAGGATGGAAGCAAGTAAAGGTAAGCTTAAAATGTGGAGACTTCTGCTTCAAATAGGTCAATGTCATAAAAGGCAAAAAAAAAAAAAAAAAAAAAATGCTGGGGACTTGTTCTGGATTTAAGTAGATTAAAGAGAGGCGCGGCAGCCAAATTCAATGTGTGGTCATCGGTTGGATCCTGGATTTTTAAATAGCTATGTGGTCTTTCTAAAAAATTTGGTAGTTAAAGAAATTTGACTATAGACTGAGTATTAGGTAATATTAAGAGAATTATTCATTTTAATGGGTATGGTAATAATGCCAATGGTTGTATGGAATAACGTTCTTATTCTTAGGAGATGCATGTTGAAATATTTAGAAATGATTTCATAATGTGTTGCAAGTAACTTTCAAGTAGTTCTGGTAAAAACAGAAAGAAAATATAGCCAAATGGAGATAACTGGTGAATCTAAGTGAAGGATGTCCAGATGTTCATTGTACTATTTTTGTACAAAAAACTGTACATATTTAATGTGTACAACTTGATGAATTTGGACATAAGCATACCCTTGTGAAACCATCACCACAATCTGTGCCATCAACCTATCCATCAACCTCCAAGTTTCCTCCTGCCTTCTTATTATTATTACTGTTAGCAATAAAAACACTTAACGTAAGACCTGCCTTCTTAGCATATTTTTAAATATACAATACAGTATTGTTAACTCTAGGCACTGTGCTGTATAGTAGGTCTCTAGGAGTTATTCATATTGTATAACTGAAACTTTGTATTCTTTGCCCAGTACCTCCCTGTTTCCCCCTGCCTGCAGCCTCCTGTAACCACCATTCTGTTCTTTGCTTCTATGAGTTTAGCTATTTTAGATTAATTGTACAAGTGGTATCATGTAGTATTTATCCTTCTGTGTCTGGCTTATTTCACTTAGCATAATGTCCTCTAGGTCTATCCATGTTGTTTCAAATATCTGGATTTCTTTCTTTTTTAAGGCTGAATAATATTCCATTGTATGTATATACTACATTTCTTTTTAAATTTTTTATTCTTTTGAGACAGAGTCTCACTCTGTTGCTCAGACCGGAGTGCCATGGTGTGATCTCTGCTCACTGCAACCTCCACCTCCCAGCTTCAAGCGATTCTCATGCCTCAGCTTCCCAAGTAGCTGGGATTACAGGCATGCGTCACCATGCCTGGCTAATTTTTGTATTTTTAGTAGAGACAGGGTTTCGCTATGTTATGTTGGCCAGGCTGATCTCGAAGTCCTGGCCCCAAGTGATCCACCCGCCTCAGCCTCCCAAAGTATTGGGATTACAAGTGTGAGCCACTGTGCTCTGCCTGTACCTTGATTGTAAATTTTAAGCATTTAGTATAGTTTTAAGTTACTATTTTAAATCATATTAATCATTTTAATGTTTTATCAGTTATTTTTCCTTTTAATTGATGTTTGTTTCTTCATAGTGGTTCTTATTATAATCTAAGGAGCACTTTTTCTTTTTTTTTTAATTGTACTTTAAGTTCTAGGGTACATGCGCACAACGTGCAGGTTTGTTATGTATGTATACATGTGCCATGTTGGTGTGCTGCACCCATTAATTAGTCATTTACATTAGGTGTATCTCCTAATGCTATCCCTCCCGCCTTTCCCCCACCCCCCTACAGGCCCCAGTGTGTGATGTTCCCCACCCTGTGTCCAAGTGTTCTCATTGTTCAATTCCCACCTATGAGTGAGAACACGCGGTGTTTGGTTTTCTGTCCTTGTGATAGTTTACTCAGAATGATGGTTTCCAGCTTCATCCATGTCCCTACAAAGGACATGAGCTCATCCTTTTTTATGGCTGCATAGTATTCCATGGTGTGCATGTGCCACATTTTCTTAATCCCGTCTATCATCGATGGACATTTGGGTTGGTTCCAAGTCTTTGCTATTGTGAATAGTGCTGCAATAAACATACATGTGCATGTGTCTTTATAGCAGCATGATTTATAATCCTTTGGGTATATACCCAGTAATGGGATGGCTGTGTCAAATGGTATTTCTAGTTCTAGATCCTTGAGGAATCGCCACACTGTCTTCCACAATGGTTGAAGGAGCGCTTTTTCTTTACTAGAACATATCTTAAATTAATGGGAATCACTGGATAAAATAGAATGGAATATATTCACAACACTAAAGAATGGATGCCATACTACATGGGTAGTGTAATATTAAAGAGCCAAGTAGGGAAAAAAGAAAATTTAATTTACTCTGAATATAGCTCCTAGTGTTGAAGATTGGACATGTCTTGATGGACTTTTGAAACTTTCTTTTGACCTGTACTGTTTCCCCTTTTGTGCTTTAACTAGATGAATCAGTTTTCTATCTTAGAGTTGCCTCGCTGGCATAGCTCTTCAGAAAACAGAGACTCCAGGGTAATGACATATGAGTGTTCAGAACTTACTTATCTCTATAGAGGAATTAATTGTCTGTTACACAGGGCAAAAGAGAAGTTTACATTTCTCTTAACTTGCTTTCTGCTTTAAACAAACATTTGTATTGGTAAGTTCTATCCGAATTTTTCTGTCATACATGCCTCTCCCCTGTTTCTTCATAGACAGAGACCCAGAAGGAATTGTGGAGAACATCTCATCAGAGCTTTCACTTGTCTTCTCCTATTTCTGAAGTACTCCAGAAGTGAAACAACTCTCTGGCTTACCTCCCACAGGCCTCTCTTGAAAGCAAGGTTTCTCAACCTCGTTTTGAGGAGGGGTGGGAGGAGGCTGTCCTCTGCATTGCAGGATGTTTAGTCTTTGTCCACCAGATGCTAATAGTACTCCAGTTTGTTGATTTTTAATTTTTTTTTTTTTGAACCTGGAGCCTTCCTATGTTGCCCAGGCTGGAGTGCAGTTGCTGTTCACAGGCGTGATCATAACTCACTGCAGCCTCTAACTGCTGGCCTCAGGTGATCCTCCTGCCTCAGCCCCCCGAGTAGCTGGGACTATAGGTATGTACAAGTCCTGTCCAGTTTTGATAATCAAAAATGTCTTCAGATATTGCCAAATGTCCCCTTTGGAGCAGAATTACCCTGAGAACTATTATTCTAAAGTAGTGTCCTCTAGTGATCCTGCCTGTGCCCTTGCAGGTCTATGCCACTGTTAGAATCAGGCTAACTCTTCAGAATTTCCCCCTGTGGCAAAGCTCACTTCAGCCAGAATTGGAATTACTTTCTGCAGGTAAATGGATTGCCATCGAGCCTCAGCTGATTTCACTCAATCCTCTCATGCTTGATGCATAGCAATGACCTTGTGTTTGATTTTTTTTTTTTCTTTTTTTGGGATGGAGTCTCACTGTGTCACCCAGGCTGGAGTGCAGTGGTGCGATCTCGGCTCACTGCAAGTTCTATCTCCCGGGTTCACTGCATTCTCCTGCCTCAGCCTCCTGAGTAGCTGGGATTACAGGCGCCCGCCACCATGCCCGGCTAATTTTTTGTATTTTTAGTAAAGACGGGGTTTCAGCGTGTTAACCAGGATGGTCTTGATCTCCTGACCTCATGATCTGCCCGCCTCAGCCTCCCAAAGTGCTGGGATTACAGGTGTGAGCCACCATGCCCGGCCTTGATTTTTTTTTTTTTTTTTTTTTAAGGGATGAGATTTTTTGTTGTTGTTTAATTACCATCGTATCCAACCAAATCCCAATAGTGTCCCTCTAGCAAGACAGTAAAAAATGTCTCCGGGCATCCCTGGGGACAGAATCTTTTCCAGTTTAGGACTACTGATATAACCAAAGCCAGAAAGAGGGCTTATCATCAAAATCCACGGTTGTTCTTAGAAACGTTGTCAAGTTGCCATTAATTACCTTTCTGATAACTTGAGAAATGTGTCACAATCTCTGGAAAGAAGGATGCACGGCTTGCAAAAATATACTCAGTGTTGTAATATCATTCTAACTTGAATTACCCAACAAGAAAAGAAACCTTTTTTTTTTTTTTTTCTTGTGATACAAACTGGGAGTTTAATAAGATTTTTAGGCCGGGCACGGTGGCTCAAGCCTGTAATCTCAGCACTTTGGGAGACCGAGGCAAGCGGATCACGAGGTCAGGAGATCGAGACCATCCTGGCTAACACGGTGAAATCCCGTCTCTACTAAAAATACAAAAAACTAGCCGGGCGTGGTGGCGGGCGCCTGTAGTCCCAGCTACTGGGGAGGCTGAGGCAGGAGAATGGCGTGAACCCAGGAGGCAGAGCTTGCATTGAGCTGAGGTCCGGCTACTGCACTCCAGCCTGGGCAACAGAGCGAGACTCCGTCTCAAAAAAAAAAAAAAAAAAAAGATTTTTATGTATATGGAAAGGGCTTACAGGCCAGGCACAGTAGCTCATGCCTGTAATCCCAGCACTTTGGGAGGCCAAGGTGAGTGGATCACTTTAGGCCAGGAGTTTGAGAGCAGCCTAGCCGATATGGTGAAACCCTGTCTCTACTAAAAATACAAAAATTAGCTAGGTATGGTGGCATGTGCCATTTTGTATTGTCTTGCTAGAGGGATACTGTTGGCATTTGGTTGGATATGATTAATAATTAAACAACAAAAAATATCATCCCTTTAATCCCAGCCTGTAATTCCAGCTGCTTAGGGGGTTGGGGCATGAGAATCACTTGAACCCAGGAGGCGGAGCTTGCAGTGAGCCGAGATTGCACCACTGCACTCCAACCTGGGCAACACAGTGAGACTCTGTCTCAAAAAAAAAAAAAAAAAAAGATGTGAGGAGGCTTACAAAGGTTGCAAAACAGCCGTCAAAAATAATGATTAACCCTGTTTTCCTCACCTGTACTTCAGTCTGCTTCAGGATTCTCCTACCGGCACACCAATGTGATGTTCTCTTCTGCCTGAGGGATACCTGCATGTGACCCCACCTCCCAACATGCACACTAGTTTTTCACTGGATTTTTTTTCTAGAAGTCCTTTCTAGATCCTTTCCATTCTGGTCCTCTACTGAGTTTTAATGGGTTTTGACTGGGTATTGTTAGATAATGAATTGTAATGTATTTAAATGAATATTATTCCTGCTTGCTTTCATAGAATGTCTTTGTTAATTTAAACAGGAAAATGGCATCTCAGAATCACTAATCACAAAACCAAGATGTGAAAAATATTATAATGATAAGTTATCACTTTGCTTTATTTGCAGGAATCATTGTAGTCAATCATTTTCCAGTTCTCAGCCGCTCGGTTGTGATCAAGAGACACATGGTTTCCGAACTGCCAGCTCAGAATAGGAAAATACTTGGTAAGGGAGGCAGCATGCACCAACCCTGAATTCAGGACACTTGGGTTCATATCCTGGCAAGTTATGAAACCTTTCCGAGCCTTGAACATGTATGAAATAGAATCGATCACAGCTACCTTATGGGATCACAGTGGTTTCACTGAGATAATGTTTCTAGAGTGTTTAGCAAAGCACCTGGCATATAGGGTGGCAATAGGAATAGAATGCAATTGAACATGAGTCTTTAGTTTCTAATGAATTGAATTTTTCTCCTTCCTGAAGTGTTCATAGATTCTTAGAATTTTAGAGTGAGACTCTAAAATTTGTGATCCAATCCTCTTATTTTTTGGATGCAGAAATAGACCAAGTAATTTAACTGAAATCATCTCACTAGCAATTGGCAAAGCTTGTCTCCAAGTTCAGTGCTGTTTCATTTTTCCAGCTGTAATATTTGAATACAACTCTATGGAGAACCAAAAAGTCATTGGCATGGCAAATCATGCCTTGCTTCTTCCCTGCGGTGCCACGGTCATGCATTGCTGTACATCTCTGACTCATTTTGTGCCCAATGATGTTCCTTAGAAGTGACTGTGAGAATTTTGTGATTACAAAATTGATGCAGGAAAAGTTTGAGAAATGTGAAAATCACAAAGAAAATAAAAATCAGCTGTGATCTCATTTTCCAGAGATCGTCTACTCCTGACTTATTTTTAATTGGAAATGCTGCATCTTAATTTCTGGGGGTTTTTTGGTGTTATTGTTAGTATGGCTCTTAATGCTTCCTAATCCATCCTCCTGGCTGCTAATCAAAAATGGCTTAGTGAAAAGAATGTGAGGTCCAGATGAGGCTCAGGTGACAACTGACTGGGTGGTCTCAGATAAGTCACTTCCCATCTGGAAATCTACTTTATATCTCTATAGATTTGCCTGTTCCTTGCAGGTTTGTTAAAAAGGTATTAAGAAAAAAAAGACGTGTCTATTCCTGACTTCTCATCTAAATGCAGCTATATAATCTGTAGTTTTTTGTGACTGTCGTCTTTCACCTAGCATAGTGTTTTCAAGGTTCATCCATATTGTATCATATATCAGTACTGCATTCATTTTTATCATCCAGTGATTTTGCATTATATGGATCTACCACATTGTGATTATCCTTTCATCAGTTCATGGACATTTGGATTGCTTCCATTTGGGGGCTGTTATGAATAGTGTTATTCACATTTGTGCACAAGCTTTTGTGTGGACATATGTTTTCAGTTCTCTTAGGTACATACCTAGGGGTGGAATTGCTGGGTCATATGGTAACTGTGCCTAACTTTTTGTGGAACTGCCAGACTGTTTTCCATAGTGGCTGTACCATTTTATGTTCCTACCGGCAGTCTACAAGAGTTTCGATTCCTCCATGTCCTTACCAACACTTTTTGTCTGATTTCTTGATTGTAGCTATCCCAGTGGATGTGAAATGGTATCTCATTGTGATTTTGATCTGCATTTCTCTGATGGTTAATAATGTTGAGTATCTTTTTGTGTGTTTATTGGTCATTTGTATATCTTTTTTTGAGATGGAGTCTCACTCTGTCACCCAGGCTGGAGTGCAGTGGTATAATCTCGGCTTATTGCAACCTCTGCCTCCCAGATTCAAGTGATTCTTCTGCCTTAGCCTCCAAAGTAGCTGGGATTACAGGTGCCCGCCACCACACCCAGCTAATTTTTGTGTTTTTAGTAGAGACAGGGTTTCACCTTGTTGACCAGGCTGGTCTCGAACTCCTGACCTCAAGTGATCCTGCCACTTTGGCCTCCCAAAGCGCTGGGATTACACACGTGAGCCACTGCGCCCAGCCCATTTCTATATCTTTTCTGGAGAAATGGCTATTCAAATCCTTTGTCTGTTTTTTTATTTGGTTGTCTTTTTATTACTGATTTGTAATAATTCTTGATGTATTCTATATAGACCACCCCCTTATCAGGTACATAATTTGCAAAATTTTTCTCCCATTCTGTGGGTTGTCATTTTACTTTCTTGATGGTATTGAGACGCAGAATTTTTAAAGTTTTCCCCCTTCCCTTGTCTTCTACAAAAAGTTTTTAATTTTGATAAAGTCCAATTTATTTTTTCTTTTGTTGCTTGTTCTTTTGGTGTCATATCTAAGAAACCGTTGCTGAATCCCAGAATCATGAAGTCTCCCTCCCTGTGTTTTCTTTGAAGTTTTATCGTTTTAGCTTATAAATTTAGGTAGTTGATCCATTTTGAGTTAATTTTTATGTATAGTATAAAGAAAGGGCCGGGCATGGTGGCTCACACCTGTGATCCCGGGACTTTGGGAGGCTGAGGTGGGTGGATTGCCTGAGGTCAGGAGTTCGAGACCAGCCTGGCCAACATGGTGAAACCCCTTCTCTACTAAAAATACAAAAAAATTTGCCAGGCGTGGTGGCGGGTACCTGTAATCCCAGCTACTTGGGAGGCTGAGGCAGGAGAATCACTTGAACCCGGGAGGCAGAAGTGGCAGTGAGCAAAGATCGCGTCACTGCACTCCAGCCTGGGTGACCAGAGCAAGACTCTGTCTCAAAAAAAAAAAAAGAAAAGAAAGGTCCAACTTCATTTTTTCATGTGTGGATATCCAGTGGTCCTAGCATCATGTATTGAAAATAATACATTAAAAAATGTATAGCTGTCCCTTGGTATATGTGGGGTATTTGTTCCAGGATCTCCACATACACCAAATCCTTGCATATTCAAGTTTCACAATCAATTCTGCAGAACCTGTTTATACAAAAAGTCATCCCTCTGTATATGTATACGCAGTTTTTGCATCCTGAAAATAGTATATTTTCAATCCTGGGTTGGTAGAAAAAAAAACAGCTTTTGAGTGTACCCACATAGTTCAAACCCATGTTGTTGAAGTCTCAACTGTAGTTTCTACTGGCTTTTTATCTGAATGTGGGGGGTATAGTGTGGTGGGCTCTTCTCTCATTCCCCCAGTTCCTCAAAGTCTAGATTGCATGCCTTTTAATCCACCATTGGAAGTCTTCTGATTCTGATTTAATTGGTCTGAGTTGATGCCCAGGTATGAGCATTTATGAAATGCTTTCTAGGTGATTCTCATGTGCAAACCAGGTTAAGACCTAATGAACTAAACACTTAATAGTCATAAAGAGGACCAGAAAGGAGTGATTGGGAGGCACACTGCTTGGAAGAGGAGATGTGCTGGTGTGTGCTGGGTTGTGTTGTAACAACGTGACTATGTCCTCCACCCTACAGGTGGCAGCATCACCTTACTGAGAGAATACACATGTACTATGCCAGTACTTTTTGAGGCTAGAAGCACTGTAGGAATGAAGTATGTGATATAAAAGGACCCTCTGTATTAAAAATAAATAAATACATAAAGCCCAGTAGAAGAGAGCACAAACCCAAAGAAGCACTCTTCTTCCTCCTGTAAATGAAGAAAAATATTATTGTTCTGTAACATAAACACTTTTTAAAATAGCTATTTAATTATTTTATCTTATTGTATTTCTCCAGAGATGGGATCTCGTTCTGTCTCCCAGGCTGGAGTGCAGTAGCTCACTGCAGCCTCAAACTCCTAGGCTCAAGCAATCCTCCCACCCCAGCCTCCCAAGTAGCTGGGACTACAGGTGTGTGCCACCAGGCAAAGCTGATTTCTAAAATTTGTTTTTCTTTTCTTTTTCTTTCTTTCTTTTTTTTTTTTTTGAGATGGAGTTTCGCTCTTGTTGCCCACACTGGAGTGCAATGGCGTGATCTCGGCTCACCGCAACCTCCACCTCCCAAGTTCAAGAGATTTTCCTGCCTCAGCCTCCCGAGTAGCTGGGATTACAGGCACCCGCTACCACACCCAGCTAATTTAGTATTTTTAGTAGAGACAGGGTTTCTCCATGTTGGTCAGGCTGGTCTTAAACTCCTGACCTCAGGTGATCCGCCTGCCTCGGCCTCCCAAAGTGCTGGGATTATAGGCATGAGCCACCGCGCCTGGCCTCTTTTCTTTTTTTGTAGAGGCGAAGTCTCATTATATTGCCCAGGCTGGTCTTAAACTTCAGGTCTCAAACGATCCTCCTGCCCTGGCCTCCCAAAGTGCTGGGATTACAGACATGAGCTATTGCGCCCAGCCTTGGAACTATTTAATTTCATTTTACAAATGATACAGAGAGAACTCTACTTTGCCCCATTAGTTTTTACCTTTTGTTCTCTGGACATGATGAAACAATCTGGCTTTAAAATAACTATAAGAACACAAATTGAATTTTTAAATTAGTTAAAAATCTTAAGTCTTTTAAGTATATAAAATACAAATAAAATATGCCCTTTATTTTCTAAAATTGTATTTGTAGAAAAGCATGAGGACTCTGTTTGCTCTAGAAGAAATTTAAAAAAGAAGTAGAAAGAAAAGTGTGAGGACTGCAAGCCACATGCCATGGTTTTTGTGTTGTCTGAAATCTTTGCTCTGCAGTCACCTTCAGTAATCTTCAGCGATCAGTTCTTCCTCTTTTTTTTTTTTTTTTTTTTTTTTTTCTGAGACAGAGTCTTGCTCTGTTGCCCAGGCTGGAGTGCAGTGGCCAGATCTCAGCTCACTGCAAGCTCCGCCTCCCGGGTTTACGCCATTCTCCTGCCTCAGCCTCCGGAGTAGCTGGGACTACAGGTGTCCGCCACCTCGCCCGGCTAGTTTTTTGTATTTTTTAGTAGAGACGGGGTTTCACCGTGTTAGCCAGGATGGTCTCGATCTTGTGACCTCGTGATCCGCCCGTCTCGGCCTCCCAAAGTGCTGGGATTACAGGATTGAGCCACCACGCCCGGCCCAGTTCTTCCTCTTGTGTTGCTAAAAATCTATCTGGTATAATTGGAAAGAAATAATTGATCAACAACACTATGCATAATCCATTTTTTTTATTTTAGGAAATCAGTAGCAGATCTCCCATCATTGGTGTCAGAAATCTTTTTTGGATGTCGTTAGTGCTTCAGAGTCCCATTAGGATATATTGTGCTCCAGACCAGTGCTCCTCAGTGTTTGGGAACTAGTGCAGGTCTGTAAACTGTTCCTGGCCCACAGTTAACTAGTATTTTAAAACTTGTTTGGCAATTTGACATTGTCTCTACGTATTCATTGTGTTTTATAAAAGTATTGGTCTGAGAGGATTGCAGAAAACACAGAACAGGTCCTTCTTTACAGATGGTCAAGTAGCTTTGAAGAGGAAGTACCTAAATAAACCACCTTTCTTTTTACATTTATTTTCTCTCCGTCTCTCTCAGGGATTTTATATTGGAAGACATGGATCTTGCTGCCAACGAGCTCAGCATTTATGACAAACTTGCAGAGACTGTTGATTTGGTGAGACAGACAGGCCATCAGTGTGGCATGTCAGAGAAGGCAATTGAAAAATTTATCAGACAACTGCTGGAAAAGAATGAACCTCAGAGGCCCCCCCCACAGTATCCTCTCCTTATAGTTGTGTATAAGGTAAAATGTTTCCTGAGTTGGTAGTTGCTTCAACAGAGCACAAACTCTTCAACATTCTTCACAAATGCTGTTGTTGACTGATCCCACCACTGAGCCTTGGTTTTTCTGCGAATGAATTGGCCTTTGCTCTTGTTACTGTGTGTTACTAGGAAATTTGACTGTGTTGTTAAAGGTCCTAGATGAAAGCTGCATATTTATAGTTAAATTATATTTGCATATTATTATTTATTTTATTATTATTATTATTATTTGTTTGTTGTGTGTGCGTGTGGTTTTTTTTGAGACGGAGTCTCACTCTTGATGCCTAGGCTGGAGTGCAATGGTGCGATCTCAGCTCGCCGCAACCTCTACCTCCTGGGTTCAAGTGATTCTCCTGCCTCAGCCTCCCCAGTGGCTGGGATTACAGGCGTGCACCACCACACTGGGCTAATTTTGTATTTTTAGTAGAGACAGAGTTTCTCCATGGTGGTCAGTCTGGTCTTGAACTCCCGACCTCAGGTGATCCACCTGCCTCAGCCTCCCAAAGTGCTTGGATTACAGGCATGAACCACCACACCTGTCCTCCTTGTGTTTTTTTTTTCTTTTTTGAGACCAAATCTCGCTCTGTTGCCCAGGCTGAAGTGCAGTGGCATGATCTCAGCTCACTGCAACCTCCGCCTCCCAGGTTCAAAATTGAGTAGAGACAGGGTTTCTCCATGTTGGTCAGGCTGGTCCTGAACTCCCGATCTCAAGTGATCTGCCTGCTTCAGCTTCCCAAGGTGCTAGAATTACAGGCCTGAGCCATTGCGCCTGGCCAAATTTTTATTTTTCTAGTCAAGGTCACACTCCGTTGCCCAGGCTGGAGTGCCGTGGTGCCATCATGGCTCACTGCAGCCTCAAACTCCCAGACTCAGGTGATCCTCCCATCTCAGCCTCCCAAGTACCTGGGATCACAGGCATGCGCCACCACACCTGGCTAATTTTTCTATTTTTTGTAGAGGTGGGGTTTTTCCATGTTTCCCAGACTGGTCTCAAACTCCTGGACTCAAGTGATCTGCCCGCCTCAGTCTCCCAAAGTGCTAGGGTAACAGGCCTGAGCCACTGCACCCAGCCTTTATGTATGTATTTATTAGTTTTTTGAGATAGAGTTTCACTCTTGTTGCCCAGGCTAGAGTGCAATGGCATGATCTTGGCTCACTGCAACCTCTGCCTCCCAGGTTCAAACAATTGCCCTGCCTCAGCCTCCCAAGTAGCGGGGATTACAGGCATGTGCAACCATGCCTGGCTGATTTTGTATTTTTATTAGAGATGGGAGTTTCACTATGTTGGTCAGGCTGGTCTCGAACTCCTGACCTCAGGTGATCCACCCACCTCAGCCTCCCAAAGTGCTAGGATTACAGGCATGAGCCACTGTGCCCGGCCTAATATTTGTATTTTTAGTAGAGGTGGGGTTTCACCATGTTGGCCAAGCTGGTCTCAAACTCCTGACCTCAGGTGGTCCACCTGCCTTGGCCTCCCAAAGTACTGGGATTACAGGTGTGAGCCACTGCGCACAGCCCCTTTGTGTTTTTGTTGTTGTTGTTGTTGTTGTTTTTGAGATGGAGTCTTGCTCTGTCACCCCGGCTGGAGTGCAGTGGTGCGATCTTGGCTCACCGCAAGCTTCGCCTCCCAGGTTCAAGTGATTCTCCTGCCTCAGCCTCCCAAGTAGGTGGGACTACGCCCACCACCACACCTGGCTAATTTTTTGTATTTTTAGTAGAGACGGGGTTTCACTGTGTTAGCCAGGATAGTCTTGATCTCCTGACCTCGTGATCCACCTGCCTCAGCCTCCCAAAGTGCTGGGATTACTGGTGTGAGCCACTGCACCCAGCCCCCTTTGTGTATTTTTAAATGGTGGATTTAAAAATACACTGATTATATGGTAGCAGCTTGGTGAGCCTTGCAGTCCCCATAGTTCTCAAATTCTAAATTCTTCCAGAAGTAAACATAAGTGATTTGTTTATGAAAGTGGGTTGGTTCTTAAGGCACATTGGAAATAGCAGAAGAGGCCTATTTTGTTTTGTTTTGTTTTTCTTGGTATTAAGGTATTTGTTTGCTGGGATGATTATTAATGCCTTTTCTACCTTTCCTTGTAGGTTCTCGCAACCTTGGGATTAATCTTGCTCACTGCCTACTTTGTGATTCAACCTTTCAGCCCATTAGCACCTGAGCCAGTGCTTTCTGGAGCTCACACCTGGCGCTCACTCATCCATCACATTAGACTGATGTCCTTGCCCATTACGAAGAAGTACATGTCAGAAAACAAGGGAGTTCCTCTGCATGGGGGTGATGAAGACAGACCCTTTCCAGGTAAAATGCAACATTTACTACTTATTAGATATAGTGTTCTTGACAGTATATGATAGGAAAGGAAGTAACATTTATTGATACCTAATGAGAGGCACCCTTCCTATATTGTCTCCTTTAATTCAGTCCCCACTAAAACTCTGTGGGATGGGGTTTATTATCCCCATTTTACAGATTAAGAAACCAAGACTCAGAGAGATTAAGAAACTTGCTAGAGGAACATCTGATAGAGCCAAATTCACACCCCCAAATTCCAGAACACACATGATGGGGACGAATGTGTTGCCCATAAAAAGGATTTGATTGTATCTCATCCTTTTCTCTCCTGTGATTCCTGTCCATAATGCATATTTAGTACATAGGTATTGGTTTATTGAAAGCAACTGAGTTCAGCTTGCTTCTAAAGGTCCTCTAACAGTCCTTGGCCTGTTGGGCTAGGTTTTTGCCTAAGTATATCCCACTCTTTCAGTTTAGTCCTTCTGTCTGTCACAGCTCATTTAATTTAGTGCTCAAAAGTGTATCAATTTTGCCAGTAAATCGAATTTTAAAAACACATAAATTTAGTAACGGTGCATCAGTGGCGTAAGAATTCATAGTTTGACAGACTATTTGAGGGGTTTCCTTTTGAGAATAGTGTAACATGTAATACGAGTCGAAATTTACTTTTTCGGGCTGGATGCGGTGGTTTACAACTATAATCCTAGCAATTTGGGAAGCTAAGGCAAAAGGATTGATTGAGTCCAGGAGTTTAAGACCAACCTGGGCAACATAGCGAGACCCTGCCTCCAATTTTGTGTGTGTGTGTGTGTGTGTGTGTGTGTGTGTGTGTGTGTAAAGAAATTTACTTTTTGAGAAAGGGGGATATTATTTTGGGTTTTTTTTTTTTTTTTTTTGACCGAGTCTCACTCTGTCACCCAGGCTGGAGTGTAGTGGTGTGATCTCAGCTCACTGCAAGCTCCGCCTCCCGGATTCATGCCATTCTCCTGCCTCAGCCTCCCAAGTAGCTGGCACTACAGGCGCCCACCACCACGCCCAGCTAATTTTTTTGTATTTTTAATAGAGACAGTGTTTCACCGTGTTAGCCAGGATGGTCTTGATCTCCTGACCTCGTGATCTGCCTGTCTTGGCCTACCAAAGTGCTGGGATTACAGGCATGAGCCACCGCGCCCGGCCTATTTTGGGATTTTTTTGGTGATGTTTATCTTATTTGGCAATTTAGAATAATATGTATATTAATATCACAAATGGATTATAGAATTTATTGTGTAACCATGTTCTGAAACTTTTAGAATGTGTCATAACTTTTAGGAAAAATGCTTTCAGAAAAAATGTATTTAAGCTTTATAATCATAATGTCATTCTTTAAGACCTAATCAGTCATAAAAATCATCCCTTGGATTGGGTCTCCATTGAAAGCTATTTTTGTACACTTGAGGAAGTCATGGAAAGGTTTCCAAAATTGTATCAAACTCAGAGGAAGGGAACATTGTAAGACAAGAACTCCACCTCATGAGTTTTTGTTTTTTTAAAAATCAACAGCTCAGATATTTCATTTGAAAATTCCAGATATAACTTCCTTGAATTTATTGGGAAGGTTGTTTTTGAAATGTCATCAACAGAGCTGGAAAAAAAAAAAAAAATGCAGTCTCAAACTCCTATCAGAACGGTTCAGAGCATTTGGAGGAAACAGCGAGAGAAACTTGTCAGTTGGGCCAGTCTGTGCCTCTTCCTCAGACACACCAGTCTCCTTTCCTGACTGTCTTCCCCCGACAACCTCCCTAATGGCAACTCCTGATGAGTTTTCACGATCTGGTTGATGGCATTATCTTCTTCCCTGGTCCTATGAAGTAAATCTCCATACACGGTTGAATTGAGAAATGGGGCATCCTCAGTGAACACTGCTTGCTCCTTCTCTAAATCATAGTTTAAACATTCCAGAAACATTAGTGTCTTGTCAACAAGCAGGATGATTTGGACCACTTCAAATCAATATTTTGCCTTGCAGATGGAAATAAAACAAGTCCTTGGAGCTCAGTTGCAGAGAGAGCTAGTGAGCATTGGAAGGGTGTGGCTTTAGCTCTTTAATGTTGTTGATTCTATTAAAGTGCTGTTTTTACTTGTAAATGTGGACGTGGAAGCACCATATTTTCCTATGGATGATAATTCTGGGAAGTTGTAGACATGTGAAACTAACAGCATTTTGCATAGCATTTGGAAGAAAAGTTAAAAATGCATAATTATATGAAGGGTCAACAGAAACACATGAGGGAGAATTAAATGCAACTTAATCTGGGCCTGTAAGAGGGCAGGAAAAGTAAAAATAGATCATTTTTAATGTCCCGGTGTCAGAAAACAACTACCTTCAAGTTAGGATTACTTAGCTGTGCTTTTAAAGTAAATGCAAGGGGAGAATGGTGTGGCAGATGCCCCAAAGGAAACCCCATATGGTTTCCTGAAGTGCTGGCCTGTCTCACCCTCCCAGGGTCATCTGGTGCTCCTTGCAGTGGCACCTCAGGAATGATGGAGGGCAGCTGCAGCCTTGGTGATATATAAGAGGCACCATCACCAGTGACTAGAAGTTTCCCCCCGACCCCACCCAGGGAACAAAAAGGTGACAGAAGTGGGGTTCTTTTTCTAGATTTCAGCCTTAGATAGGAGGAAATCCTGCCCCTAAATGCTCTCAATAAGAAGAATGAAGTGACTTCATAGCGAGTCATGGAAACATCCCACTCTGCAGCAAAAAATAAGTAAATAAACTGATACTTGCTTATTACTTACCAGATGCCAGACCCTGTTCAGGGACTTTCCATATATCAGCTTATTTAATCTTGACAACATCCCTATAGGGTAGCTTCAGGTTTTATGCCCATTTTACAGATGAGGACACTGAGGCACAGTACAGTTAGGTCACTTGCTCAAGGTCCCAAGTCTAGTCATGGAGCCATGATTTGAACCCAGGCAGCCAGTCTTCAGAGTCTGAGCCCTTCACCTCTGATGTGAGTAGTCTGTAGCCATGCGGTAGACCTGAAGAGTCTAGCTTTAAGTCTGATGTTGGAGTTCTACACTCTCTCTCTCTCAGATCATCAGTTACTTTCTCTTAACTTCCTAGTCCCTGAAGAGACAATGTTCTTTCTAACTGTTCCAAAGATAAGTGGTCTTTCAAGCTATGGACCCTTTAGAATTTTCCTGACCTGGTCTTGTCTTAGACATTCAGTCCAGCTCATCCTCCTAGTCTGCACCCATATGGATAATATTTGACTGACTTAATCCTTCCTCTTACCCAGAGTTTTCTCTTTACATTCACATTCTTAGTTTTTTTCTCCCCTCCTGGACTCATATCTTTATAGTCCCTTTACTCCTGCCAACCATCCCCTTGGTTTTTACCATTTCCATGGAATCATTGAGTCTTAAAGCTGAAAAAGAATTTTAGATTTAATCTGGTACATACCCCATTTTATAAAAGAGGTGACTGAGGCCAGGAGAGGTAAAAGAGCTTGCTTACCCAGCTAAAACTGACAAAATCACAATTGAACCCTAGTTTTTTAACCCCCTCTAGCATTCTGTCCAAGATACCACACTTACTGCCTGCCATCTCTGCCCCCAGTCAAGCCAAGCACCAGCATGTTCGGCCAATTATTTTGTTTACTTTGGTCATTTTCTGGCCAATTTAAAAATAACACATTCATTTTTACTGAAGAAGCCTGGGATAGTTCTCACATACAGTGAAAAGGCACACATTTGGAACTTGATGCATCCAGTGACCTTCAAAGGAAGGATGAAGTAGATCCAGCAACATCAAGAAGTTTTGGAAATAACAGATCATTTATTGGCCTCAAACTAAGAACCTAGGGAGACTTAGAGAGTCCAGACCTGTGCTCAAAGATGAACTGCTTAGACCTCAAGGAAAACCTTACTCTTTTGTTTGCAAAATAAGCTTACCTTCTGTGATAATAATGGCTCTGTCAAGCACTTACTGTATACCAGGTACTGTGCCGTGTACTTTATATGTATATCTCAGTCTTCATAGCAGTCACATAAGGTAGATACTGTTTTTATGTTCATTTCAAAGATGAGGAAACTAATGTGCAAGGGGATTGACTGACTTATCTGAAGTCTCACATTTGTTTATTTTTAATTTTTTCCTTTGCTGTGTTTTTGATAATAAATTTTCACATTAAGAAACAAATTGTTGTACAAGTGAAAACTCATGAAAATAGACTTTGTCTGTGGTTTGGAGTGGTTCAAATGCATTGCTTCCTGGAGGCAAGGCTGTTGGTAAAATGATTTCTTGGGCTCTTTCCCTCTCTGCAGTGTGTGAAAATGGCTCTGGGCATGGTGCCACACATGCAGGGACCTGGCAAAAGCCTCCTTCACTGTCAAGGCTTCACCCCTGCCTCATGCCCAGGGTACTAGAAGAGGTGCTATGCAAAAACAAGCTTCCGGAGAACAGCCTGATTAAATATTGAGCACACACTAGTTAACGTCATGGGAACTTGGTCATGGGCTTTGCAGCTTTTTCTCGGGTGCATTTATAATGTAAGAAATCATGAGGTTATATTTATTTTATCTTTATTTTGAGGTTTCTGTGAATCCAGATTGCTCATTTGATTTTTCTCCCCATGGACTTGATTCTGTTGTTAAAACTTCTGAAAAATCAGCCTTCCTACCTGCCTTCCTGCCTTCCTCCCTCCTTTTCCTCCTTCCATCCCTTCCTCCCTCTCCCCAACTTCATTCACTCATTCAATAAATGTTTATTGAGACCTTGCTCTATATGCCAGGCACTGTTCTCAACAAAGCGGTGAACAAAACAGACAGAAAATCTGTATCTTGTAAAAATCTGTATCTGAAAATCTGTGTCTTGTATTCTGTCACCTTATTAAATTCTCTTTTTAGTACTAACAGTTTTTTACTTGTGTTCTTAGACCCTCAAGGAACACCACCTCCAAGTTTTTCTTTCAGTTTGCTATTCCTACTTTCTTTTTCTTTCTTGATTTCCCTTTACTGGGTTTTCTTCTACCTGCTTTTTAAAGGCATCTCCACCTGGAAATCCCAAGAATATCTAAAGCTCAGAATAAAATTAAAATTAAATAAATTAGGCTGGACTGGGCGCAGTGGCTCACGCTTGTAATCCCAGCACTTTGGGAGGCTGAGGTTGGTGGATCATCTGAGGTCAGGAGTTTGAGACCAGCCTGGCCAACATGGTGAAACCCCGTCTCTACTAAAAATACAAAAATGAGCCGAGCTTGGTGGCAGGCACCTGTAATCCCAGCTACTTGGGAGGCTGAGGCAGGAGAATCGCTTGACCCCGGGAGGCGGAGGTTGCAGTGAGCCGAGATCGTGCCACTGCACTCCAGCCTGGGTGACAGACCGAGACTCCATCTCAAAAAGAAAAAGTTGTAGTTAAAATAATTCTCCTAACTCTTAGGTTAAGAGCTGCTCGCTGCTAGCCCATGCAGCACCTTTGTACAAATTCGAGGAAGGTGCCCCTTTCTCCTGGTGCTTTACTCTCATCTCCTGGGAAGATTGTCATAATTAACTGATTCTGTTGGAATATGACACACTGCTGCAGAAAAGTGTCATAATAAATCTGGAGATGACGTTCCCTAGATGAACACTAGACATGGGCGATAGCATGATGACACTGACCAAGAGGACAGCGTAGTGCAGACATTCACAGTAGTGCTGCTTGGGGCTGTAGGTTTCATCCTCACTGCCTCTAGAATCCACCCCTCTTTTCCATTCTCACTGCCTCATTCATTATATTTCACTTCTCATCACAGTGGAACCCCCCCCCGCTTTCCCTAAAAACGGGCAAAACTAAAATATAACCAGGTCTTCCTTTTCCCAGCCTCTCTTCTAGGGCACCCTAATCACAATCCAGAATAATCTTCCTAGAACATGGAGAAATTCCTGCTCAGAAGCCTCCAACAGTTCCTCTTTTTGTTCTGAATGGAGTCAGACATGCTTCAAGCCCTGGAAGCCCTCACCACATCTCCCTCTGCAGCCTGTTTCCTTACCCAAACCCCCACTGCACGCCCAGCATCTCCTGTGTTCTTCCTGCCACACTCTGGCACCTCAGAAACTTCCTATCACCTCTGACTTTCAGTTTGTTCATCCACAGAATGAGAATAGTGACTCCTACTCAGTAATTACACAGTGAAAATTAAATGCTATAACATGGGAAAGTGACTACCATAGGGCAAGCACTCAGTGCGTTAGCTTTCTTTCTCCTTCCCCTTCCGTTGCTATATAATTGTAACATGTTGTTATGATTATGCCTCATGGTGTGTCCATTACCCAGAATTTTTGCATATTGGCAAGAATTTGTCGTATTTGACCCTGAATAGGAAACATTTGAAAATATTAGAGAAGAAAAATGCAACTTTGCAGCCTCAGTGTGCCACTGAAACAAGTGGCACTAAAGGGTTGTCAGCTACCCCCGGAGCACAGTGGGAGGAGAGGTGCCGTCCCAGGAGCAGACTGTATCAGTAATCCTCTGGCTAATAATCTTCCTGCAGGTTGAGACTGGCTGAGAAAGGTAGGTGGCAGTTGACTCCCGGAAACACAGATACTATCTGCAAGAGATGGAGGATGCTCAGGAGACCGGCCAAGAACAAACACGGTCCTTCCCTGACAAGGATTTCCTATGCCCCACTACTACTGCCTCAGAGAAAACAAGGATAAAGCGCTTACTGCCAACCACAGAAAATGTTTTGTGGTTAAGAGTCAGTTTCCAAGTATGTTTATTGGTTTAAAAACTTGACTTCGTTTCAGCCACATTTGGTTGTCTGTTATCATTTGTTGTAGGCTCTCTCCTGATTTGGTTTCCATTGGGTTTTAATCAGAACCATCTTCTGAAACATTTTAGATTCAAAGCAGAGTTTAAAACAAACACATCTCTCAGAGAACACAGATGAAATCCAAAATGGAACAGAAAGTAAACAAGAAATAATGAAATAACATTATAAACAGCATGGCAACAGAGGGAAGCTGGGAAAGGCTGTGCAGAAACAAGAGCTCCTCAGAGAAGGAGCCAAACCAGACAGGCGTGTCAGGGAGCCGCTGTCACTCACAGCAGGGTCTGGGTTGGGAGTCTTCCATTTCTGACCAGCATGTGGGGCTGGAAACTATGGCTGGCGGTCCCACCCCGTCCTGAGCTGGGATAGAGGGCTGTCTTATGGACAGATACAATTCACTTTATTCCAAAGATGGCTCCAGAAAAGTCCTGTCTACCCTCTCCATCCCTTCCCTCTTCTATGCCCTTTTCTCACTCTTCCTTCCCAGAGTCCTGGCTCCCATGTGTACCTGTGAACCAAGGATCTAGGCACACATCCAGCATGTGTGAAAAGTGCATTAGGGCACAGCGATGATGGGGTCACCCTTCTATCCACACCAGCCCCCCTGTGCTGTAGACATTTCAGCCCTACGGGTCATAGGTTAGAAAATGTTGGGAGAACTACATCTTTAGCTCCACACTGCTGAAAGTTTTTCCTAGCTGTTACGCTTTATTTGTTGATTTGATTTAGGAAATGCGTGTGCAGGTTAAAAGATATTTTCCACAAAGTGTAAAAAGGTATACAGAGAAGAGTACCTCTCCTTCCTGCCTCTGTCCTCTACTCCCTCCTCAGAGGCTGCTTCATGTGGACCTTACCTTTTCGGCGGTCTCCAGGGCTTATCATTGTGTGTTTTAAAAATCATTATGGGCTGGATGCGGTGGCTTGCGCCTGTAATCCCGGCACTTTGGGAGGCCGACGTTTGGGCAGATCACTTGAGCCCAAGAATTCAAGACCAGCCTGGGCAACAGGGCAAGACTCCGCTCTAACTAAAAATACAAAAATTAGCCAGGTGTGATGGCATGCCACCCGTAGTTCCAGCTACTCGGAAGGCTGTGGCAGGAGAATCTCTTGAACCCAGGAGGCAGGGGTTACAGTGAGCTGGACAGTGCCACTGCACTCCAGCCTGGGTGACAGAGTGAGACTCTGTCTCAAAACAAATAAATAAATAAAAGTCATTCTGATGTCTTTCCTTTCTTGTTGCGTTGCTGGAGCTACTGGATGTACCAGCTGTGCTCTTTCAGTATCTGCTTTCTGCTCTTTCAGTATCTGCTTTCTCCATATCCCTTCCTCTCTCAGACTTTGACCCCTGGTGGACAAAGGACTGTGAGCAGAATGAGTCAGAGCCCATTCCTGCCAACTGCACTGGCTGTGCCCAAAAACCCCTGAAGGTGATGCTCCTGGAAGATGCCCCAAGGAAATTTGAGAGGCTCCATCCACTGGTGATCAAGGTGAGCAGAAGCCTGAGTCTCCCACTGATTGGCTGCTTGCTTAAAGGCTAGGTCAAACTCTAGGAAATTTCTGACAAGTAACTCTGTGTTGTTTTGTTTTACTTTGTTTCCTGCCTTGCCAAGACGGGGAAGCCCCTGTCGTCAGAGGAGATTCAGCATTTTTTGTGCCAGTACCCTGAGGTGATAGAAGGCGTCACTGAAGGGTTTTTCGCCAGGTGGTGGCGCTGCTTTCCTGAACGGTGGTTCCCATTTCCTTATCCATGGTGAGTGTGAAAAGGGCCGGGCATGGTGGCTCACGCCTGTGATCCCAGCACTTTGGGAGGCCGAGGCAGGCAGATCACTTGAGCCTAGGAGTTGGAGACCAGCCTAGCCAACATGGCAAAACCCCATCTCTATTAAAATACAAAAATTAGCCACGTGTGGTGGTGCGTGCCTGTAATCCTAGCTACTCTAGAGGCTGAGGCACGAGAATCACTTGAACCTGGGAGGCAGAGGTTGCTGTGGGCTGAGATCGCACTGTTGCACTCCAGCTTGGGTAACAGAATGAGGCTCTGTCTCAGAAAAAAATGGGTGGAGGGTGGACTATGGGGGCACTTAGCTTGTGAGTAGGAAAGGGGCAGACCAGAAATACTCGCGAAACAGTAATAGCTATCACTGAGCCACTACCACAGGCCCAGCATTTTACAAATCCAATGCTGGGATCCCACTGATAAACCAATGATGAGAGAGAAAGGGGATGGATGAAGAGGTGTGTCAGAAGGAGGGGCACCACCAGCGGGAGACGGCAAGTTTGTCTAATAGAGTCATAATTTATTTCTAAGTATGCGTTTAGCATTTTATGTAGAATGTGGCCTCACGCAGGGGACTGAAGAGAGAGTGCAAATATTAGGAGAATTGCATTTTTTGGCACTTGTTTCTGCCAGGCAGTGTGCGTTGGTGCTTAGTGTCTGTGGCTCACTGGGGGCACTGATAATAACTCTGGAAAGTAGGAATGATTGTTGTCATTTTTCAGATCAGACAAGTGGGAATCAGTAGCCAGGCGTGGTGGCTCATGCCTATAATCCCAACACTTTCGGAGTCTGAGGCGGGTAGATTACTTGGGCCCAGGAGTTCGAGACCAGCCTGGGAAACATAGGGAGACCCCATCTCTACAAAAAATATCCAAGCTATTTGGGAGGCTGAGTTGGGAGGATGGCTTGAGCCTGGGAGGTTGAGGCTGCAGTGAACCATGATCACGCCACTGCCCTCCAGCCTAGGCGACAAAGTGAGACCCTGTCTCAAAAAACAAAAAGGAGGGGGGAGAAAGAAAGAAAAATGGGAAACAGAGAGGTTAAGTAACTTGCCTAAGGTTACCCAGCCACGATCGAAACCCCAGTTTGTCTTGCTGTTCCCTCCTGTGCCCAGCGGAAGACATGGTTCATTCCTTGTGGTTAAAGTTGCTGCCTAGTAAGAAAAGAAAACCAGTTTCCATCTTAGAACTGTTCCAAAATAATTAAAATGGCTTTTTTCAGGCTTTTTGTTAATGTCTTAATGCTTCTATCTTTCTGTAAATGTGCTGTTTGTTTGCGTGCTAGAGTGCCCAGTTGAACAAGCTGAGCAGGCTTCCCCCTGCGTCTCCTTCTGCCTCAGAAGAAGGGTCAAGCTTTTTGTCCCTTCCTCCTTCTCTCTCCTTCCCTTCCCCCTCCTGGCCTGCTGTTACTTCAGTCTTCTCCAAGATAGAATGAATAGATTGTTTCTTTCCTTCCTCTATATATTGTTTTAGCTGCAGTTTAGAAACACTCCACCCACATGTTCAAATCATGGCTGTAGAGTTTATGCCTGTTTGTGTCCATGTTATACTTCATTGACTCTGTGCAACTATTCTTCAGGGACCTAGTACTTAAGATACTGTACTCATATTTTTCCGTCTTTACCCACCGCCCACGGTTTTCCCACCCTTACTTGGCTCTCTCTTAGTCATGGACTGGCTTGACCAGTTTAATTACTTTTTTTCTATTTGAAACTTCTATAGGAGAAGACCTCTGAACAGATCACAAATGTTACGTGAGCTTTTTCCTGTTTTCACTCACCTGCCATTTCCAAAAGATGCCTCTTTAAACAAGTGCTTCCTTCTTCACCCGGAACCTGTTGTGGGGAGTAAGGTAGGAAATTTTGAGAGGACTTGGATCTAGAATTTTCTTTACTTGGGATCTGGACTGATGTCATAACCAAGGCCTTCCCTGCATATTGGCTTAGAGGGTGAATTGAGGGGACACCCACACAGTCTAGTTCTCCCCTCCTGCTGCTAGCCAGGAGACTTGCAGGGGCACACCTTGTCATGAAGGCAGGTTTCCAGAAAGTCGTTACCTTGCAAATCTGCCTCCTGCGCTTAACACCTAAGGCAAGCTACTTTTCTATATTAAAAGAAGTAAAATCTTAAAATTTGAAGGACTTCAGTGTACAATCAGTCTGGCTTTCCTACCTTAAATTCCTACCTTAAATTGGAAAGTAGGCAAGCAGCCATGGATGGTGGTCGCTCACGCCTGTAATCCAGCACTTGGCGGGGCTGAGGCAAGAGGATTGCTTGAGCCTAGGAGTTTCAGACCAGCCTGGGCAATATAGCAAGACCCTGTCCCTATTTTTTTAAAAAAAGAAAAGAAAGCTATAAAGGAATAGCTTTACTTCTTCATTTTGAAGAACAGAATAACTTCATTTTGTGGATAAGGAAACTGAGCCCCAGAGAGATTAAGTGAGTTGCCCAAGGACACTCCCTTTACCCTCTAACCCCCAGGGTGGTTTTTGCCAGAAATAAACAATTAAGAGATTTCAGGTAGAGAACTTGAAAGGCAAAAAGTGTGGGAGCCTGGGAAAGATTTGATAGGCAGGCAGCCCAGCTGGGGTGGAAAAGCCCACTCTGCCCCCATCATTTCCCACTTCAGTCTGGGGCCAAGTGCTCAGAGCCAAAGTTACCTCTCTGGGGCCAGTGGACTGGGAGAAGCTGTTCTGCATTTGTGTCTGTTTACTTTTCTCTAAATTGCTCCTTTTGTTAAGTCTCATTCCTAAGGAAGGTTTTTGAGCCTGGATTGGTTTGGGAGAATTAAAAGCATGCATTTTCCTTGGTTAAAAAAAAAAAAAATTTCCCAAACTGTGGCCCCCTACCAACTCTGGACCATGGCTTCCACCTCCTCATACTATTGCTTGGCTCCAGATTTGCTGAATTGTGTTAAAGGAATTTAAAAGTCTATAAAAACAATCATTTTGTCTAGAAGTAAGAAGTTCTGTCTGCCAGCACTGGGGTGGAGATGCTGGGCTCTTGCCTCTGATTTTAAAGAAGTTTATCCTGCTGTCGCCGGCTAGAATTCCAGGCCCTTGTATGATTTCATCTTCATAAATATAATTCTGGGACACGGCCTTTATCTTTCTCTTGGTTTTACCACTTGAATACCAGAGTTAATTTCTCCAGCCTGCGCAACACCAAGGAGCCCAGCCAAAGGAGTAAATACAGAGTTACTCAAATGCTTACCAAAGTCATACTGTGGTTCTCGAGGATGTTTTGGGAAGGGCAGTGGCCAAACAGGCAAAACTCCTGAGAGCCTGATTTCTTAGAGAATCTATTTCCCCACCCTGGCCCGAGCTCTCCTTTCCCTGCAGCCTTGTTACCCCACCCTGTTGTCCACATCCCTGGGCCCTGGGCCCTGGGCCCTGTTAAAGTCACGTGTCTGTGGGCCCAGTATCCAAAGGCAGCCTTAAGACAGAAGTGGGGAGCTGGTTGTTAAGTGGCACTCGGGGAGATGGTGAGGGGCTCCAAGGCCCACTTCACCCACTCCACAGTGTGGCCTAGGGCTGGCCTGTGCTGCCCTGTTGTCTGTTTCTTCCCATCCTGGGAATGGATGACTATGACCCTACCCGCTTCAGGCCTGTGTGAAGAAGGATACAAACACTTGTTTTGGTCCTTCTGAGATTGTTGTGAGGACTACAGATGGTAAGGCTTCCGCCAGTGTGAGTGCCAGTCAGCTGCAGGCTGGCTGAAGACCAGGCTTGTCCCTGTCACCACATTAGCAGGTGAAATGGCTCTAGTGTTGCCATGAAAACATTATGGGCAAGGCCTGTGGCAGCAACAGAGAGACCAGGGCTGGGGACAGGGGAAGACGGGGCCAAAACCCAAGACTCTGGAGGCCGTGAATGGTGAAGAGAAAAACCAAGACATGGCCCAGGGAGTCAGACTTCTAGCTCCCACTTTATATGGGCGTATAAAGGGTTTCTCTGAAGGGCAGGAGATAGGAGGAAGAGATGAGAGAAGAGACCCTAGGGGTTTTCTGTCATCATCAAGGTAAGGAGAAATGTCCCAGCAAGACCCATCTCTTTATCCCTATTCCCTGCCCTGGTCCCAGCCCCATCCCCAGGGTTCACAGCTCCTTCCCTGGCACATAGCAGGTTGCATTTAATGCCCGTTGCCGGCAGTAGCATGCCCTCAGAGGGGCAGTAGTTACCTGTGCAGGTGCATATGCTGGTTGTCTCCTTAGTTTTCAGAATCAGAGGCCAGTCTTAGTGTCATTAGTTTTTAATCAGTAGCATGGCATGCCTGCTGCCCTGGGTCTTGCCAGGCAGTATAAACTTAAACTTACTGCTGTGCAGTTCTTATCAGAGCCCTGCTAGTAAGAAATAACATTCCATGGAAGAGTGCCCAAAGGATGTCCCGATTGTCTATTTATCTAAAAAGTTTTCATCAAACCCAGAATCTCAGAATGTTGTATACACCATTTGTTGGTTTCTGCTAGAACTACCTTTGTTAAATTGCAATTAGGTATTTTCCTTTGGCTTACTTTGAAGCTGTGGCTAAAACTAGTTGCAAATTATGAAGCTCATGCAGAATCTGCTCTGGGGCTCTCGCTGAGGGGATTGCCCACTAAATCACACAGCGTCTCTTTAGGAGACCCACAGAAGAGATTTTACTCTGGTCTTAGTGCCAAGAGATGCCATTCTTAGGAGAAGTAGTTTGTTTTTGTCTTTTGGACGTAATTGCAAATTTTTGTTATTGGTTCTATTTCCTCTTCGCTCAGGCTAGAAAACTCAGAGCCATATGTGAAAGCATTTTTATTTACTAAAGCCCCTGGTTTTATTTTGTTTTCTTTGCCTTCCTTTTCCTCCCCTCCTCGTTCTTTCCTCCAGATGCATGAGATGCGTGACCTATTTATCATGGGCAGCGGCGAGGCCATGTTGCAGCTCATCCCTCCCTTCCAGTGCCGAAGACATTGTCAGTCTGTGGCCATGCCAATAGAGCCGGGAGATATCGGTATGTAGGGCCCCAGGAGGGCAGGGTCAGCCATGGATCTTTTTAGTTTTTAATTCAAAAGCTATTTTAAGAATCGTGTACTGCCTTCACAGAAGTTCTATTTAGTAGAATCAAAAATAACATTCTCCTATTAACAGGCTCAACATTTATGCTTAGAAATGAAACAACTTAATGAGAAAACATAGCAGAAAGAAATGTCTTGTACGTACAACATATAGAATGCATGTGTCTGTTGATCATAGAAACTTCAAGTTAGGAAGGATTCTGGAAAGTATTTAGACCAATCCCTCATTTTATAGATGAAAAGGTTGAGACCCAGAGAGGAGAGGTGACCACCCCAAGGCCCCACTATCTGTTGAGCAGAGCATCAGGTCTTAAGTGCCTGCTTGGACACAGTCAAGCCAGGAGAGGGACAATCCAGGACTACAGGAATATACACCCATGTTGCAGATAAACCAATACCAAGCAGTATATAAGGGCAATGGTCACACAAGGAAATATTACCTTCTGTGTGGCTGCCACAGCCAAGTCACAGCCTCACATTGATGACTCACCCTTGGCCCTGGCTCAGTGTTTTCCCAAATGTGACTTGTCCTGTGCCTTATATCCTAAAAATCTGTTCCAAAGAAACAGGTTTGAATCCACTGCTGTCAGTAGCAATCAGTTTGACAGCCGAGTTTTCTTGGAAGAAGCAAATAAATCAGCAAGTGTCACCATTGACCTCCTTGCTTTTCCTGCCTCACAAAACCTAGGCAAGACCTGGAGTCTCTGGCAGAGCCCAGACTGGGTTTTCCAATTGATTTCTTTTAATTTTACCCATTCAAAAGACCCCCAAATCCCTAGAAACCTTGCATCTTACATGACGGTAGGAATTGGACTGCAAGCTATGCCAAGTTTTAATTTAAATTACATAACTTTTATTTCAATTTAGAAATGAAAAATAAAAATAATGTACAAATCAAGGATTAACTAATAATGGAGCACAGCTGGCCTGGCTCTTGGGAAACTTCCTACAAAAAGGAGGATTGTTATATGGAAATTGTTCTGAACCTTTTTCCTGTAATGGAGTGACTCTTAAGAGATGACTATTGCGAAAATCTCTCTGGCATATTTAGGTTTGGAGCGTGTGGTTGTGCTTGAACAAGTTTCTGTCTTATATTTTACAAATGCCTAACAATTCAGACAACTACAGAAACACCTTAGTTATCTGAATTTCAGACTTCCGGCTCCCACAAACAACCAGAATACCAATTACAGAATTAGGGAAGAAAAAAAAAAGAAATGTCTGGCAGTAATCAAGAAAGCTTGAGCATCAAATGCTGGTACAGATAGTCCAGATTAGCCTGACATCCAGTGCGTGATACCTGCTGTGCTGTGCCTGACTGGTTTGTTGACTAGAAAGAAAGGATCCCTGTAGTTGGCAGTGTCTATAAAAGGCCAGTTACATGACAGAACACAGAGAGGGATGGTGACTGAAGAGAAGAAGAATAGGAGAGCAAGTCCGGGAGAAGAATGGGGGCAGGGAGGGGTGGGGAAGCCAGCGAGCACCTGAAGCAGTGACAGAAATAGACGTGATGACTGTAACTGCCACAGTTAACAGTGAGGACAGGAAAGCAGGCCCTGGCCAAGAAGAATCATTTAGTGTTGCAGGACAGACGGCGGTTCCTCTACCTTAGGGACCCTTAAGAATGGCACCACAACATGCAACTTCTATGATTTTTGACAAAACATACATTGTTCTGTGGAGATGGAGGAAAGAAGGGTTCCAGGTCCAGAAAACCTTTCGGGGGTCAGGTACAATATCTGCAGTCACTGTACAGGACAGTCATTGCCCATCATGACCCTTCCGGAGTCACCAAGTAAAAGTTGAATTCTACTCAGTGCTCTTCGTTTAAAGATGAGCAGAGCCCATAGTACTGTAGAACCTATTTTCTTTGGAATATCTTACAGGACTCTACTGTTTGCTGAACCCAATTTGGGCAATGCTGGTTTAGGTTTAGGTTAATCTGGATGTTGTGTAATGAAACCGCATTATAGAAAGACACAGGAAAATTGGCTAGTAGGTCTTATGCCCCCTCAGAATCCATTCTGTCTTCTTGCTGTAAAAGCTGAGACTTGATGCCCAACACCAGCCTCATGTAGAGCATCCTGCCTTTGTAAGCCTGCTGAATTGTGATTCATAGTTCCCTGGGTGAGGGGCAGTGATAAAGCATTTAAAGAGGACTGATAATAACTAGGAAATGCCAAAAGACTTTCAGAGCAATTTGTCTTTAAGCCAGGAGTGGTGGTCCACACCTGTAATCCCAGCACTCTGGGAGTGCGAGGCAGGAGGATCACTTGAGCCCAGGAGTTCAAGACTAGCCTGGGTAATATAGTGAGACCGCATCTCTTAAAAAAAAAAAGAAAAGAAAAGAAAAGAAAAAGAAAAAAAGAAACTAAATTAAATAGAAAAAGATTTGTCTTTGATTTGTCTGCAGGGCCAGCTCTGGCAGACCCGCCTTGCTCTGCCCATAGTTGTGTCCACCCACTAACATTTACATGTTTTCCTCTTGCTATTTCCCCTCAAGGCTATGCCAGCACCACTCACTGGAAGGTCTACATTATAGCCAGAGGGCTCCAGCCTTTGGTCATCTGCGATGGAACCACTTTCTCAGAACTGTAGGAAATAGAACTGTGCACTGGAACAGCTTCCAGAGCCGAAAACCAGGTTGAAAGGGGAAAAATAAAAAACTATGAAACTGCTTTCCAGGGGTTGGTTACTTAGTTACCTGCCCTTTGCATGCATGTGTGAACCAGCTGTGAGCTGCAAGGCAGTGGCCAGGGCCTAGCCCTCCTGACTCTTCCTGCAGATGGCTCAGGAAGGATTCAGCCTGGCCACTTGGCTAGGACTCTGCCAGCACCCATCTGAGACTGACCTCTTCCGGGCCTTTGGGCACTAAGACCTTGATGCTGCCCCTTAGGCAGGAAAGAGGGCTGGTGCCTGCCTTCGCCTATATTGCCAGCTTCCTTCCCTGGCAGTGGAGAGGGCAGCCAACAGGTTCTGATGTCAGAGCCATCCTTTACCAGGTGGGCCTGCTCGTCCCCATCTTCCTGGCCACATCACTCTACTTTTTGGAAAGCCATGGCTGATTAAAGAAGTTCTTGTAGTTTCCCAAACAAAATGGAATCTAGAAGCAGTGATAAAAGGTCAGATAACTTTGAATTGCATTGAAGCAGTACACTTCTTTCCCATTGTCCGTGGCACTTGGAGTCTCTGATGCCAGGCTAGAGTCTGATCATATAATAATTCAAAGTGGTAACTCCCAAGGTAATACTTTCTTCCATTTCATCAGGTTCTTATATCCCCACTGCACTCCTTCCCCTTCTCCCTTGCCTGTCTGAATGGCTTCTTGGAAGCTTGGCTCTAGTCCTCCCTGCTTTGGCAGGGCCAGAGCCCACTACTGCTGAGGCAGCACTGCTCTTGTCAGCTGTGTTGCCTTTACCAAGTGTCTTCAGAGGGTTATGAGTTAGAGTAGCTGGCCTGGGGAGAGGGTGCCTCCCTGGGTTTGATCTTTAGGGTCTGACTTTCTGCAGAGAAGATGTTTTACAGATGTGTCAAAGCTGATGTTGTAATGTGGTTGGGGGAGGAAATCCAGACCCAAAGTGTTTGTCAGCTGGGTGTACAACTGACTGTGTGATCCTCTGTCTTAAAATGATTTCTGTCTGTGCTGGGAAACAAAAACAAGGTGAGGTATTTTTCTTTTTTGTAATAATATAAAGCTGTGTGTTTCTGATTGGATGATTCACTATGTGCATTGTTTTCTCCCAAGTGCTTTCGGTATATAGCAATCAAATGGTGTAAATAAGGATGTTCTTTTCCTGTTCCTTTTTTTTTTTTTTTTATTGACACCGCTAGATACCTGGCCATTGGTCATGCCAATGCCAGGATGAAGAAAAAGCAATCTACACTTTGGCCTCTGGTTCTGAATTGCAGAAATCAAATGGATACAGTACGTGTCGATGTCAGAATTATGGATCAGAGGCAGACAGTGATGAGTGAAGATGGTTGTGAAGCCCTCTTCATTCCTGGAGGAGCCTGCATCTCATCTCCCAGGCCCTCTTTCTCTGTGGGTCTCATGCCCAGCAGTGGGGAGCACTGAGCACTTGAATGGCCTGTTTGTCTGTGGGCTTGCAGAGGACAAGCAGAGTTCACAGAGCTCAGGGTGGAAACATCAGAGCCTCCTCCACGGGCTTCAGTGAAACTAGGATGAACTGTACCTGAGGGAATTTTTTCTTAATCAACCCCTTGTGTGGATGAATACAGGAAAAACAAAACTTGTGTACATATAAAAGTCATGCTGTTAAGCTGCTATGATTTAAGAGGTTTTAAGTCAGAGGGATCATGTAGAGGCCGGCTTTGCGTAAGCTTTTACAGCCTTCTGCAGTGTTCTTACCCTGGCCGCACATGGGGAACGGCTACATGTAAACAAGTACTTTAGAGGCCTCTGAGAGTTTTTAAAAATTAGACCCGTTAACAAAAAAGAGGGTTTCTTAGGAACAAAGCAACTATTTTGATTATTGAGATCTCTGTTTTGTTTCCGTGAGTTACTCTGTGTTCCTTTCCCCCATTTCACTCCTGCCGTTCACATCTTAAATGTCCATAAAATACCCATTCAGCTCAAAACTTTGAAAACGAAGAAACCCTTGCATGTGTTAGTATTCTGAGGCATCCCCTGGGAAAGTCTCCTAAGCCCCATTTTGTACTTCAACAAAAAAATGACTGTAGCAGAAGATAAGTAGAGACTTTTATGTATACGCTACTCATTTTACTTACAGTCTACCCAGTTCAGACTTGAATGTAAACTTGTATTAGGAGAGAATTCTCCAAAGAGGGTTTTCTAGATAGACAGAGGCAGTTCAACTTCCCAAGTTAATTTTGATAAACAGAATCTACTAGTGGCCAGAGCGACGGGAGTAGCTGGGGGTTGCCAGCCAGTCCCTTTCTAATGATCAAGGCCCTGAGCAGCAGGATGCCACAGGATGCCCCTGCCATCTAGCTGGAAGCAGCAGAAGTCCCTCTGCATGACCTGGTGTGGGAAAGAGGGTTGTCAGGATGAGAAAGCAAGCTTGCAGGGTGACGACAGGACCACCTCACCAATTCCCCACCTCCACCACCACAATAAGAACAAAACTGTAGGGCTCTAAAGAGAGGGGGTGGTTTATAAGTTTATTGAGCATTTACTAGGAGGTGACATGGCGATGACCTCTGCGCATGAGTTAGGTTCACTTTCTTGTAGCCTCCCACCATAGAGACGCCTGTGCCCAGAAGTCAGCTCTCTGAGGAGACAGGCTACTGTGGCCCCAGTTTGAAGCATTTCTGTCCAAATGTCCTGAGCTCTCCAGCAGTCAAGTAGTGAATGGATACCATACTTACTATGGTTGATGAATGGAGACAGAGCTTGTCCTCAAGTTTTTTTAGGGAAGAGAGGGAATAAAATAAAAGTGATTCAAACTGGGCACGGTGGCTCACACCTGTATGCCCAGCACTTTAGGAGGCTGAGGCAGGCAGATCACTTGAGGTCAGGAGCTCAAGACCAGCCTGGCCAACAGGGTGAAACCTGTCTCTATTAAAAATACGAAAATTACCCGGGCATGATGGTGGCGCCTGTAATCCCAGCTACTTGGGAAGCGGAGGCAGGAAAATTGCTTGAACCCGGGAGGCGGAGATTGTAGTGAGCCAAGATCGTGCCACTGTACTCCAGCCTGGGCAACAGAGCGAAACTCTGTCTCAAAAAAAAAAAAAAAAAAAAGTAGTTGTGCCAGGTGTGGTGGCTCACGCCCGTAACCCCAACACTTTGGGAGGCTGAGGCAGGCAGATTGCTTGAGCTCAGGAGTTGAAGACCAGCCTGGGCAACATAGCGAAACCCCGTCTCTACAAAAAAATTTTTTTAATTAGCCAGGTGTGGTGTCACACTCCTGTGGTTCTAGTTACTCGAGAGGCCGAGGTGGGAGGATCACTTACCCCCCGGGAGGTGGAGGCTGTAGTGAGCTGTGATTGTACCACTGCACTCCAGCCTGGGTGACAGAATGAGACCCTGTTTCAAAAAATAATAGTGGTTTATGAAAACAGAAATCCACTATTCAATGAAATATAAAACAGTCTATGAAATGGGCAGATTGGGGGGCTCGCTTTCTGAGAGAAAAGAATAACAACACTTGTCTAGTACATTCCAGTTTACAAAGTGCCTGATATACATGATCTCCTTTAATCTTCACCCAATCCTGTAAAGTAGGTGTTAGATCCTCATTTTACAAGGAAATAAGTGGAGACTGAGAGCAGTTAACTGCTGGCAGGTGAGTAGCTGGTTCCATAGCTCATCATTTTCCTGCTGCATCACAGCATGGTGCCCAGGAAGAGAGCTGTGGATGTCGTTGTCTCACATGTGTCCCCGTTGGAGTGGGAGAAGCCAGGGATGGGGAACAGCAAGCCAGGAACTCCGCAGGGTTTGTTTTTAAAACTCTGCTGGACAGAGTGGAGGAGGAAAGAATATTACCATATGACTTTTATAAAAATGCTTTCACTTTTCCCCTCCCCATTTGAAAACTCTTTTTAAGAGTAAATGTAGCTGAAACACACTGTGTCCAGCCATTTTCCTGTCTCCACATTCTTCCAGATGTGTGACAGGGGAGGGATTCTGCCCCATTCCAGTTGTGGGTCCCCTTGGAGTTTACATCACTTGTTTTTCAATTCTTGATTTTCTGTTCCCGTCTACCAAAACCCAGCATAGGCCTCAGTGTACACTTACGTTAAAACAAAAACTCACATTTGTTAGCTGCAGGTGATGGCCTCAGTCATTTTAATACAGCCTGGAATGAGTTTGCTCATTACCCAATCCCTTTCACAGTGAATGTTCAAACCCCAAAGCAAATGTTTGCATCTCCTTGTCCATAAAGGAGAAAGCCGGGTTATAGGAGAAAGAGAGGGAAAGGTGCATGTCTGTTTGCACAGAGAGAGGCGATTTTGTCTACCTTTCGAGAATCAGTTATTAAACAGAAGGGCCTCTTAGGATTTTGAGCTCTCCTAACAATGAAGGAAAAGCTTTCTTGAGTATACAAGTCCCACACTCATTACCTTTCAGTGGTGAGCCATCACCCACTAGAACTCGTTGAAGGAAGGGAGTGTCAGAGATGTGCTTTAAAATTGTACTTTAGGCTGAAATTCTCTCCATGTTTGGACCTACAGATGTGTACAGAACCAACGCGTGTCAGGGTCAGGAAGCTAGGAGGGTGAAGGCGCTTACGGAAACAGCCCTGTAGCGATTGAAACACGGGAGCCTCCGGGAATGTGCTTGTGTCACCAGCAGCAGGCATTTCCCTGTCCTCCCCACCCCCAGTCTCCACATCCCCAGCGGCCTCTTCCAGAAGCATGTCAGGGAGACAGACAGGTGCTGTCTCTCTCGTGCACCACATCCAAGTCCACCCACCGTGGACACAGTATGACTAAATGCTGGCCTTGAAGAGAAACCGTCTAGCCAGCTTGTCTGTTGTCCAGGTCCCTCAGTGTCTCTGGTTTCCCTGCCCCGCATAATTTGAGCATTAGTGCTAAATACATCTGTCATTTTCCTCTCCCTGGAGACCGTGAAATGTCCAGACTTTTTCAGACTAGTGGAGGGAAGGAATGTTACGTAACTAAGTGGAGGCCTGGAACTGTCAGGACTTGATAGGGCTGGACCAGAGACCCTTCCGCCTCTACCTAGTGTGTCTGTCAGGCAGGCAGTGGCCATCAGTCCAAGAATGAGCCACGGCGGCAAGCACCGTGTGGAGAAGGGAACCCAGCTGAGTTCTGAGTTTCAGACAGAAACTGGGGAGTTGGGACCTCTCTGTGCCAGGCTTCGTTGACACCATTGCTCCCCACAGCAGCTCCTTGGGACAGGGGGGTCACCTGTGCGGCCACCCTTACTCACAGTGGCATCCCATTCTTCACACTGCAACCCCTCAGCACTGTGGACCCTTCCAGGAAGGTGACAGGAGCCAGCAGACACATGGCGTTCCCAGAGAGCCCCATCTTATCACAGACAGACTGCCCTCCATACTTGTTTCCACAGTTTTACCCTCAAAAAAATGCTGTCTGCAGTCTTCCCTTCCTTCACCCCCACCCTAGGTGGGGGGTCAGTAACCAATGCTGAGGGCCAGGGACGGAGGAGGCACAGGCAAGCTAGGGACTCAGCACAGTGCTCCCCACCATCATCAGGGGCAGGTGCCAGGGTCAGCTGCAGCTCCTTCAGGGAGCAGGGTGTGGTGGGCCTGGATGGTCCCAGGGAGCAGAGGGAAGCAGGCAGCTGTCCCAGCCACAGGGGCTCCGAATGGCTTGAGCTTTTACTATGTGTTCTAGTGCAGGATACTGCAAACTGGTAAAGACGTCCACCATGTGAAGAATGTATGTAAATTAAAGTTTCGTGTAATGAAGGTTTTTACTTTTTGCAATTAAAAGTGTTGGTTGATAAGAACTTTCCTCTTGTTGGTGTCATTCTTTAATTTCCAGTTTTCTCGTTTCCTCTTCTCCCATGACATGAGAGACTTCTAGCCATATCCTACTCGTGAGGCCGGCCTATGGGGCTCCTCTGTGCCCGCCTGCCTTTGGTCTCTAACGTTTGCACCCAGCACTGTCCTTGCATTCACAGCCTCCACTTTCTCCCCACCCTAGACCTTACCCACAGCGGCTTCTCATCTGCTGTTCCCATGAATTCTCAAATCTCAGTCCTCCCCTGAGGGTTAATACCCTCCCGCTCCCCTGTCCATGCCCTTCACCCAGAATGCAGGTGAGCCCCTGGACACCTTTTTCTTTTTCACCAGCTTGCTGCACACAGCCCAGATGCCCTCCCAGTGATGCCTCACCCACGGCGTCCTTGGTTCTTGCGGGACAGCCAGGCACACGTACAGGACTCCAGGCCCCTTGCTGGCTCACCCCAGCTGCCCCCAGATGACAGGCTGCTCTCAGCACTCAGTTAACTCGGTGGATATGAGTCAAGACTTTGTGTGTGTGTGCATTTTTTGACCATTTTATATGTGTATATGTTTATATGGGTGTATATATATATACAGTTTCATATAAATGCATAAATATGACCATTTCTTATATGCTGTTAAGTGTCCTCCTGTTTAATTTTTCTCTATTACTTGCTTCCCCTACCTCTTCCCCATGTTACCCCACCCCTTTTCCTAGACGGGTAACTGTGATATATACACAGCCATACCCTGCTGTGTATTTTTCCATAATTTCCTCCATGCTGTCTAATCAGAAACAAGGTTTTGTTACTGCTGTACCGAAAATGGGATCATATTACAGGCCCTTTCCGTGTCCTGCTTTTCTTACTCAACACCTCACAGAGTTCTCTTCAGGTCAGCTGGTAGAGCTCCAGTCCCTTCTTCTTAATGGTTAATACTCCGTGGCGTGGCTGTGCTGTCATTTATTCTGCTGTTGTCTTATTGATGGTAAGTCACATCCTGTTAAATGATTATTCGAGTTATAAGTCAAGAAGTCTGGAGTCCACTTTAAAATACTTGTTTTTACAGAATGTCCATTCTTGTTTGTTCCAACCCTAATATATCTTCTTTAGGAATCATCCCTTTCCATAGTTCTGTTCATTTACCTGCTTGCAAGCCGGAATTCAGCCCTCCCTAAAAAGGGGGCAGGTAGTAAGGGCTGGATTCCCTGTTAAAACGTGGTGAGATAGCCTGTTTTCAATCCCCTTCTTTCTCCACCCGACTGCAGCATTTGACACTGACTTGTAGAGAACCCCTCCCTCCCTCCCTTGGCCTCTGTGATGCTCACTCCCCTTCCTGGGCCTCTTCTTCCCACTCTGTCTCCTCTGTAGGATCGTCCTCTTCTGCCTGTCTCTGAAACTTTGGTCTCTCCTACGGTTCTGCCCGCGGTTTCTTCCTGGGATAGCTCAACTCCATGCTTCATCTTCCAGCCATGGGCAGATCACCTCCAGTCTATGCTCGGCCCACACCTCTCACCTGAGCAGTAGCCCTGTGCATCCACGTGTCGGGAGGTCATCTCTGCCAACTCCAAATCACCTCTATATCACCATGTCCAAAAAGTCTGTGGCAGCTGAAAGGGGTTCTTCTCTTTTTTCTCAGCCTCTACTTCTGACCAGGACCAAACTCAGGACAATCCTGCCACCTTATCACATATTGAGCTCCACTGCTGCTGTCTCCATCTAGGAGCTTGCTTCACTTTTGGACTCTGCCAGTAATTACCTCCTTGGTTTCTTGCTGCACATTCCCTATCCCAGTTCACCGTCCATGTAGCTGTCCCGCTGTCTGGTCACCTCCCTTCCTTGCTCCTCAGTGACTCTCCATCGCCCACAGGAGAAGTCCTGGCCACCACTCCTGCCTCATCTCACTCCTTCGCTTCCCCTTCTCATCTCCTGTACCCCTTCTCTACTGGACCATCCTAATTCCTGGAAACGTACAGGCTGGGGTTTTTATTGTTTATTTTTTAATTTTTGGAGCAGTTTTAGGTTCACAGCAAAACTGAATGGAAAGTATGGCAAGTTCCCATATATCCCCTGTTCCCACATGTGCACAGCCTCCCCCACCATCAGCATCCCTACCAGAGTGGTGCATTTGTTACAGTCAATGAACCTACATTGACAGGTCATTACCACCCAAAGTCCATAGTTTATATTAGGTTCACTTCACTGTTGGTGTTGTACATCCTATATGGGTTTGGACAAATGTATAATAATATGTCTGCCATTATAGTATCATACAGAGTAGTTTCACTGCCCTAAAAATCCTCTAAGCTCTATCTGATCATCCCTCTGTCCCTGCTAACCCCTGGCAACCACAGATCTTTTACTGTCTCCATAGTTTTGCCTTTTCCAGAATGTCAAATAGTCGGAATCATACAGCCTGTAGCTGTTTTAGACTAGCTTCTTCTACTTAGTAATAGGCACATACGTTTCCTCACCATCTTTTCTGGCTCAATAGTTCATTTCTTTTTAGTGCCAAATAATAGTCCATGGTCTGGATATACTAGAATTTATGTATCCATCTACTGAAGGACATCTTGTTTGCTTCCCAAGTTTTGGCAACTGTAAATAAAGCTACTAAAAACATTCACTTGCAGGCTTTTGTGTGGACATATGTTTTCAGTTCATATAGCTAAATACAAAGGAGTACAATAATTGGATCATATGGTAACAGTATGTTTAGCTTTTTTTTTTTTTTTTCCTTTTTGAGATAGACTCTCACTCTGTCCCCCAGGCTAGAGTGCAGTGGTGTTATCTTGGCTCACTGCAACCTCTGCCTCCCAGGTTCACACCATTCTCCTGCCTCAGCCTCCTGAGTAGCTGGGACTACAGGTGCCCACCACCACGCCCAGCAAATTTTTTGTATTTTTAGTAGAGACGGGGTTTCACCGTGTTAGCCAGGATGGTCTCAATCTCCTGACCTCGTGATCTGCCCACCTTGGCCTCCCAAAGTGCTGGGATTACAGGTGTGAGCCACTGCGCCTGGCCTAAGTATGTTTAGCTTTTTATGAAACCATTGAATTGTCTTCCATAGTAGCTGTACCATTTTGCAGTCCTACCAGCAACAAGAGTTCCTGTTGCTCTGCAGCCTCACAAGCATGTGTCAGTGTTTTGGGTTTGGGCCATTCTAATAGGTTTGTAACATCTTACTGCTTTAATTTGCAATTTCCTAATGACATACGATGTTGAATATGTTTTCTTATTTACCATCTATGTGTCTATTTTGGTGAGGATTCCAGATCTTTTGCTCATTTTTAAATTATAATCTGGTTGGTTGTTTTCTTACTGTTGAGTTATAAGAGTTCTGTGACTTGTCTTCTCATTTCTTGACATTGTCTTTTCCAGAGCAGAAGTTTTCAATTTCAGCAAAGTCCAGCTTATCATTGGTTTCCACATGGATGATGCCTCTGGTGTTGTATCTAAAAGGTCACTTCTATAACCAAGGTCATCTAGGGCCTTCTCCTGTGTTAACTTCTAAGAGTTTTATACTTTTACATTTTATATTTACATTTAGATTCATTCTGAGTGAATTTTTGTGGAAGGTATAGATTCATTTTTTGCATGTTAATGTCCTGCTGTTCTAGCATCATTGTTGAAAGGACCATCTTTGCTCCATCGTATTGCCTTTGCTCCTCTGTCAAAAATCAGTATCTTTGGCCAGTTGCGGTGGCTCATGCCTGCAATCCCAGCGCTTTGGGAGGCCGAGGCGGGCAGATCATGAGGTCAGGAGTTCGAGACCAGCCTGGCCAATATGGTGAAATCCCGTCTCTACTAAAAATACAAAAATTAGCTGGGCATGGTGGCAGGCACCTGTAATCCCAGCTACTTGGGGGGCTGAGGCAGGAGAGTCATTTGAACCCAGGAGGCAGAGGTTTCAGTGAGCCGAGATCGAGCCATTGCACTCCAGACTGGGCAACATGGCGAGACTCCATCTCAAAAAAGAAAAAAAAAATCAGTATCTTTATGTGGATCTGTTTCTAGGCTCTCTCTCTCTCTCGTGGTCTTTTGATATATTTGTCTATTCTTTTGCTGATAGGACGCTGTCTCAATCACTATAGCTTTAAGTCTTGAAGTCACAGTGGTGTCAGTCTTCTACCTTGTTCTTCTTCTTCAATATTGAGTTGGATATTCTGAGTCTTTTGCTTCTTCATTTAAACGTTAGAATCAGTTTGTTGATATCCACAAAATAGCTTGTGTTTGATTTTGATTGGGATTGCATTGAATCTATAGATCAAGTTGCACCCAGGCTGTTTTAATTAGAAGTTATAATTCCTAGTCCATGATGTTTTTGAAATTCAGTATGTCCTTTTTTTGCTTAGTTCGAATTCCATCTTATTACTGCACATTCCTGTGACATGACACACGTCCTTTAGGCTTTCTTACTAAATCCAACTGACAAGCCTCTAGACACCATGCTGAAGACAGACGTTTCACCAATCTTGTTTTTTCAGAATAATGACTCTATTATTTTTGTAAAAATGATACATTCTTATTATAAAGAACTGAAGACAGTTTGGGTGATCTTATGGAAACCTCCACTCAGTGCCGGGTGCAGTGGCTTACAGCTGTAATCCCAATGCTTTGGGAGGCCAAGGTGAGAGACCAAGAGTTCAAGACCCACCTGGGCAACATAGTAAAACCCTGTCTGTACAAAAAACCAGAAAAACCAAAATGTAATTAGCCAGGTGTGGTGATGCACACCTGAAGTCCCAGCCTCAGCCTCATCGCTTGAACTCAGGCGGTTGAGACGGCAGTGAGCCTTGATAGAAACACTGCACTCCAGCCCAGGCAACAGAGTGAGACCTTGTCTCTTAAAAAGCCAAAAACCACCCAGAGATAACTACTAACATTAGGTGAACAGCATTCTAGGTATGTCTAAGGTATTTCTAGGTAGAAGGCTAAATAGAAATGCTTATATTAAAATGCTACTTTTAAAAGAAAAGTTCTGAATCTAATTTTATGTGAATCTAACAAGAGAAAAAGAAACTGAAGTAGGTGTTTCTTCCCCACAAAAGTTAATGGTTCCTAAAAGATCTCCCTGAAGTTAATATTATGAGAAACATTAAGAAACTAGACTTGTTCTTACTAAGGTTTCCTTTTTAGATGTCGTAATTCAAGGCTCCGAAGATGAGGAAATAGCTTGCTCTTTCTCCTCAATTTGTTTATTCCTGTACTGATATTGTTTTTAAAGTCTGTGCATTTCCTTCTGCTCTGAAAGCTTAATTCTCACCATAGTTAGTCTTTTTTTATTTTTAAACAAGATCTCACTATGTTGTTCATGCCAGCCTCAAAGAATCCTCCAGCCTTAGTTTCTCAAGTAGCTGGGACTTCATTTTATTTTATTTTATTTTATTTTTATTTATTTTGTTGAGGTAGAATCACACTTTGTCGCCTAGGCTGGAGTGCAGTGGCGCAGTCTCAACTCACTGCAGCTTCCGCCTCCCGGGTTTGAGTGATTCTCATGCCTCAGTCTTCTGAGTAGCTGGGATTACAGGCAAACACCATCGCACCTGGCTAATTTTTGTATTTTTAGTAGAGACGGGGTTTCACCCTGTTGGCCAGGCTGGTCTCAAACTCCTGAGCTCAAGTGATCTGCCCCCCTCAGCCTCCCAAAGTGCTGGGATTACAGGCATGAGTCACCCCGCCCGGCCTTCATTTTATATTTAAACTGATTTTGTGGTTCACCACCAGTATTTTTGCCATACAAAAAATAACTGGGCATGATGGTGGGCCCCTGTAATCCCAGCTACTTGGGAGACTGAGGCAGGAGAATAGCTTGAACCTAGGAGACGGAGGTTGCAGAGAGCAGAGATCACACCACTGCACTCCAGTCTGGGCAACAGAGCGAGACTCCGTCTCAATAAACAAACAAACAAACTCTTGATTGACTGAATTGCACCATTAAGAATGACTCAGGGATGGCTCATGAATTCTGTATTTTCTGCGTTAGGGAATGTTTCTGTGGTCTTTATAGGTGCGTACACCTTGGCTGAGTAAATATTCTTGCATGACACCTTCTTTTGCTCAGAATTTGGATACATTTCTCCATTGTCATCTGCCATTGACTGTTAGTAGGGACAATACTGATGCCAGCCAAAGAATCCCCTCTAAGAGGATATCCTCTAACGAGATATTCCCTTGGCTTTTTCTTTCTTTTCTTCCTTTCTCTTTCTCTTTTTAAATCTCTATGTCTGAATAATTCTTTCTTGTTCTTTATCAGTTTTTCCTGGAACAAAGTGTGCTTTTTAGAGTTGCAATTCTATTCTTCATTCTAGGGAAGATGTCTTGTATTTTCTTTGTGAATACTTTTCTTTTCCATGTGTTAGTTTTTCTGTTTTAAATTCTATTTTTATTCTTTTTTTTCATTGTTTTGATCTTTTTTATACCTTTTATAGCTATCTCTCTTTTTAATGCATGTCTTCTTTCTTTTCATTCACCATGATTATCTGAGGCCTTTCCTCGGTATCAGATTGATTTTTAGCCATATCTGTTCCTTTTCTTGCTATTTCTCATGTATGAGTTTTGAAGAAGTGCTATCAGTTTCTTTCCTTGTTATTTCCTCTGTTTCAGCTTTGAGTGCCTACTTTTTTGAATTCATGTTGTTTTTACATTTTTCTATAGCTCAGACTACTACTGGGAATTTTTTTTTTCCTGTTCCTTGGATTACATTTTCTTCTGGACTTGGCTCTCATCAATCACATGCATGTTCCTTCCTTTCACTGTTTTCCTTTCGTATGTTTGTGCATCTGCCATGTCATTTCTTTTATATGTCTCATGCTTCTGGCTCTGGCCAGACGTTTTGTTTGCTTCTGTAAAATATGGGTACATTCCTAATTCAACAAAAGTATCTGTAGCCACTACTTAGATTTAACAAATGTTAACATTTTACTGTATTTTAAAAGTATTGCTTTAGGCAACCCATTGAGTACTTGCCATGAAACGCCCCCATGTTTACTCTTTTGTAACTGAGGCATCTCCTAAACAGGTAAACAACTGAAACTGTACTTCCCTTCCTGACCTGAAGTTGACTTTCCCTTTCTTCACTCTGTCCTAATCAGGAGGTAAGATTTTCTTCACTGCCTATCATTTTCTATCTTCACTTTTTTAAAAAAAAATAAATGATTTTGTGGCTCACCACCAGTATTTTTGCCATCACTTCTTCATTTCTGAGTTGTCATTTTTAAACTGTTGATTGAGGGCCAGCCACAGTGGCTCATATCTGTTCATTAAAAAAAAAAAATCCTTATTTTTCACCCCCACTAAGGAAAATTACTGAGAACCAAGTTAGCGAAAACCTAGCAAATAGGCTGGGCTCGGTGGCTCGCGCCTGTAATCCCAACACTTTGAGAGGCTGAGGCAGGCAGATCACCTGAGGTTGGGAGTTTGAGACCAGCGTGGCCAACATGGAGAAACCCCGTCTCTACTGAAAATATAAAATTAGCCGAGTGTGGTGGTGCATGCCTGTAATCTCAGATACTCGGGAGGCTGAGGCAGGAGAATTGTGTGAACCTGGGAGGCAGAGTTTGTGGTAAGCCGATTGTGGTAAGCCATTGCACTCCAGCCTGGGTAACAAGAGCGAAACTCCATCTCAAAAAAAAAAAAAAAAGCCTAGCAAATATAAGAAACACAGCACTGATCTAAAAACCAACTCAATAACCCCTTCCTTTTCAGCCACTCAGGCACATACCCAGACACAGGGCCACTTACCCTTCAGGAGCCCACCCACCAACGTGGAGGCCTGGGGACTTGGGGACCAGAGGCCTCAGTACAAATCCTAGCTCTGGCTTACCAGGAGAGTGACTTCGGAGGGTTCTGCCAATCCCTCTGCTCCTTGGTTTCCTCACCCCTAAATCAATGCAGCAAATAAATGCCATTTTCAAGGGGTCAGCACAAAGATACCCAAGACGGTGTGTGCAAAGTGCCCAGCTGTGTCCCAGCACAGAGCATGTACTTGACGCCAGGCTGCTGTCCACTTTCCCTCTTTTTTTTTTTTTGAGATGGAGTCTCGCTCTGTTGCCCAGGCTGGAGTACAGTGGTGAGATCTCGGCTCACTGCAAGCTCCACCTTCCAGGTTCACGCCATTCTCCTGCCTCAGCCTCCCGAGTAACTGAGACTACAGGTGCCCGCCACCACGCCCAGCTAATTTTTTGTATTTTTAGTAGAGACGGGGTTTCACTGTGTTGGCCAGGATGGTCTCAATCTCCTGACCTCGTGATCTGCCCACCTCGGCCTTTCAAAATGCTAGGATTACAGGCATGAACCACCGCGCCCAGACAAATACCCTTTCCCTCTTATCAGCTTACATCCCCCAGTGTTTGCTTCTGCCCTCCTCTGTGGACAGCCCTCCTCCAAGCCACCAATGGCAGAGCTGGACTAGACCCAGAAGATTCTCTGACCACCCCCTCCTTCCTTATGAATAGGGAAGAAGCTGAGGCCCACAGCTGGTGGCTGAATGAGGAGCAGAACTCACCCAGTTCTCCTCAGTGTGTGGAAACACCGTCCGTGTCTGCTATCTGACCCCCTCATAGTTCTCTCCTTGCCCCATTCCATCCTAAAGCCTCTGTTCAGGATGATGTACTCTGTGGATATCACCCAGAGGATATCCAGTCTCCCCACAGCCCTAAGCTTAACTCTTATCCTCTTTGCTGATGACTCCCAGTATTCAATGCTTTTCTTCACCTGTCTGGCCTAGGTTTGAGGGGTGAGGACAAAGCTCATTCGTTCGGTTGCGCCCATGCCTAGTTCCTTCTAGGGGCTGGGCCCCAAGGTGCGCTCCGGAGGTGCTCTGTTTCCCTCCTGCCCTCTTGTTCCCTCAGGCAGCTCACAGGAGTGGAGACAGCCACATTCGCCTTCCACCAACACAGATCCCTTTTTGGCTGAGGACAAAACTGAGGCTGTACAGCCCTGACTGCATGCTCAGGAGGCCTCGGGGAGAACTGTCCTGGCCCAGAAGATACTGCTCAGCTCCCAGCCACCCCACACCCTCTGTGCCTGCCAGTCTCTAGGCATCCCAGGTCCAGAGCAGAGCAAAGCATCAAGGGCTGTGTGTGTTGGGCTCTTGTCCAGATGTCCAACTTTGGGCCAGAAAGGAAGATGGTCCTGGCCCCCTAAGGTTTTATAATCTTGTTGAGACACAGGGCAAGTGTAAGGTGCACTGTAAGAACTACACATTGGGAAGTAAGATGCTGTCTAAGAATTAAATCATAAAACAATACAACATGAATCAGAACAGAGATCTACAAAGTCACCTTAAGATATGATTTCCAGATTCAAGTGGTCAGAATGGAGCTACAGCACAGAGGAATGTTAAAGATGATTCCCCTCAGGACCGGGCGCGGTGGCTCACGCCTGTACTCCCAGCACTTTGGGAGGCCGAGGCAGGCAGATCACAAGGTCAGGAGATCGAGACCATCCTGGCTAACACGGTGAAAACCTGTCTGTATTAAAAATACAAAAAATTAGCCGGGCATGGTGGCGGGCACCTGTAGTCCCAGCTACTCGGAGGGCTGAGGCAGGAGAATGGTGTGAAACCGGGAGGCGGAGTTTGCAGTGAGCTGAGATCGCGCCACTGCACTCCAGCCTGGGTGACAGAGTAAGACTCTGTCTCAAAAAAAAAAAAAAAAAGACAGTGCCCATCAGAAGAGGGGGACGGTGGCCACCAATGGAAGCTCAGAAAGGGGAAACCTCATGGACAGAGGCTGGCAGTGGCCATCTGATCAGGAGACAGTGCCCCTGGGTGGCTGGCATCAGTGTCCTGGCCCTGGCCAGGCCTACTCTTGTTGCATGGATGGTGCCACAGGTGGCGATGCCTCAGATTCTATAGCAAGCCTCAGATTCAACAAGCTTCAGATTCTATAGCAAGCAGAACTTTCCTCTGCCTTCCTGCTCACCAGGCAACCTTCTAATAAGTTGGTATTTTGTCTGTTTGGGCTGCTATAACAAAATTCCGTAAACTAATTACTTACAAACAACATAAATTTATTTCTCACAGTTCCAGAGGCCAGAGATCCAGGCACCAGCAGATGCAATGTCTGGTGAGGGCCTGCGTTCTGGTTCATAGATGGTAGTGTCCTCACTGTGTCCTAACATGGCAGAAGGGGAGGGGCAGCTCTCTGGGGTCTCTTTTATAAGGGCACAAATCTCATCTATAGGGGCTCTGCCCTCATGACCTAATCACCTCCGGGGGCCCCTCGTCTTAGTACCATCACCTTGGAGATGGGGTTTCAACATACGAATTCTAAAAGTAAACATTTAGACTATAGCAGTTGGCTTCCCACGTAGTGTGCCTCTGGGAGAGAAGTGTAATCTGCACCCTGACATTCCTGCGTATGGAGTCAGTCTCTTGCTTGGTGGTGCTGACGGGATCATGCACCTCCAGGCTCTCGGCAGTGATCCTGTGATGTAAGGGCCAGTCCTGCACTGGGGTTGATCTTCCCACTTCGAGGCCCCCTTTTCAGGTCTCCTGGAAACCAGCCACCCCCAGCCCCTTACTCCTGTTGAACCCCAGCCATAATCCCAACCCTGATCTTCTCTGGATTCCAAAGCTTCATCCATGCTGAGCTGCAAGGGGAATGCAGAGAGCTGGAAACTGGGGCAGACTGGAGTTGCCAGCCAAGGCCAGGCTGTGAGCTGCATGGAGCAGATGCTGTGGTCATCCTGCCCCGGCTCTAGTCCCAGCCCCAGACCAGGGCCGGCACCTGGTAGGCTCTTCATGGGTGCTTCCTGAATGAATGCTGCAGAATGAAAATCTACCCCGGAGGAGGCCAGGCCTGAGCTGGGCCCTGAAGGATCTGAGTGGATTGAAGTAGGTAGAGGAGGGGCAGGAAGTGAAACATTCCAGAATGAGGGCATGGGGGCTTCCCGTCAAAAATGAAGGCACAGAGGTAGGAAGAGTAGGATGTGTGCAGAGGACCAGAAGGAGGTTGGCTCAGTGGAGGCTGAGGGAGGATGCTGGGAAACACAGGGAGTCATAAGGTAGGATGGCGTGGGCCCGAGGCCAAGCAAAGGGCTGAGGTCTGATGCTTCAGGCAATGGGAGCCGTGCTGGGTTCCTGAGCGGGAAAGGCACAGGATGAAAGTGATATTCCAGAGTCATCACCCCAGCTGACTGGGCTGACGAGTGCCAGGGGAGGAGTGGGTGTGGGGTCGGGGATGGTGGCACAAGAGACCTGGGCTGGGTAGGCACCTAGGAGGCTGCTGAGTCACTTGGGCATGGGGTCATGGGGCCATCATGGGGGAAATGAAGGCATTAGAAGAGGCGCATGGAGACATATACAAAAAGATCGCTGCAGCATCATTTGTATCAGCAAAAAAAAAAAAAAAAAAAAAAAAAACAGAAACAAAGAAATGAGCCCTTATGTCCATCAGTAGGAAAATGGATAAATAGACGGCTGTACATTGAGACGATGGACCACACAGCAGGGAGAATGAATGGTGTACATCTGCATGCCTTGACATCAACAAATCTCAAAAATGAAGAAAGAAAAAAAAACAAGGTTTAGAAGTATCTAGGCTGTGCTGTTCAGTGTGGTAGCCACTAGCTACATGTGGCTATTTAAAGTTTAACAAAATTCAAAAGGCGATTCTTCAGTCACACTAGCTACATTTCAAGTGCTCAAAAGCCATGTGCCTTCTGTGGGTCTGTGGCTGCTATACTGGACGGCACAGACAGAGAACATTTCCAGCACCACAGAGAGTTCTGTTGGACAGCACTGATGTTTTGAAACATGCAAAGCAACATTACATAATGTATATGGATACAGAAGAGGCTCACAGAGTTTCCATGAACAGGTGTTGCCTCAGTTGGCTGTGGAGCTGACAGGAGGGAGGTGCTGAGGGCTTGTCAGGGTGATGGGAACAGGGGAGGCAAGGCTGTAGCTCCGAATACAAAAAGGCAGAGGCAGCTCAACAATCCAGGAAGTGCCACTGTGAGGGGGATAGGAGACGCTTCTAGTCTCTGTAAGGATCCCAGACATAAGCCCTGTAATGACAGCAAAGACTAGCCTTTAGGTGGGGCCATTCCCAAATTATTCCCCTCATGGTTACTTCCCAACAAGGCTGGACAAAAGGAGTCTTGGGAAGGGTCAGACCTGCCTAGGTGGTTGGTGCATGACAAGCTGCAGACCTCACATCTAGGGCTTGCCTCAAACAAAGTGAAGGCTAAGGAGAAGGGCAGAGAAGCAGGAGCAGAGAAACCAGAGCAGGAGCAATACCACAATTCAGGAGAGAGGGAAAAGAAAAGGAGGCAGGGTGGGCGCAGCTGTCTCAGAAATACAGGTGTGAGGCCGGGCATGGTGGCTCACACCTGTAATCCCAGCACTTTGGGAGCCCGAGGTGGGAGAATCACTTAAACCCAGGAGTTCCAGATCAATCTGCAAAACCCCATCTCTTCAAAAAATACAAAAATTGCTTGAGTGTGGTACACACCTGTAGTCCCAGCCATTTGGGAGGCTCAGGCAGGAGAATTGCTTGAGCCGGGGAGGACAAGGCTGCAGTGAGCTGAGACTGCATGAAAACACTTCAGCCCAGGTGACAGCACAAAATCCTGTCAAAAGAACAAACCGAAGAAAGAAAGAGATTCAGCCCAGGTGACAGCACAAAATCCTGTCAAAAGAACAAACCGAAGAAAGAAAGAGAGAGAAAGAAAAAAAGAGAAACCAGAGAGAAAGAAAGAGTGAGAGAGAAAGAGGAGAAAAAGAAGGAAAGAATGAAAGAGAAAGGGAGGAAGGAAGGAAAAGAAGAAAGAGAAAGAGAGAGAGAGAAAGAAAGAAAAAGAAAGAAAAGAAAGAAAGAAAAGGAAGGAAGGAAAAGAGAAAAAAGAAAGAAAAAGAGAAAGAAAGAAAGGAAAGAAAGAAAAAGAGAGAAAGAAAGAAGGGAAGGAGGGAGGGAGGGAAGGAAGGGAGGGAGAAGGGGAAGGACAAAAGGACAAAACAGGTGTGAAAACCCAAGAGGGCGGCAGTTTCCAGGTGAGGGGTCAGCCTGGGTGCAGGGGAAGAAGCACCTGCCTAGTGGGTGTAAGAAATGAAGGGCTGGCACTTTCTTCTCCATGACCCCCTTGCTCAGAACGACCTATTTTCAGCATTTTGTGCAGACTGGCTTCCATACATGGCCCTTAGGCATTGTTCTCTGATGCTATCTGAGGCACTTGTCTGTCCTTTAAGATAGTCTCTGCATTTTTCAAATGACTGCTACCCTTGGTTTGGAGTTTGCTGTGATAGAACCAAAGGAAAATTTCTTAGTGACTCCACTGTTGCCGTGCGGTCAAGCATCTGGAACTGGAAACGCTGGGTTGCTCGGGTGGTTTGGATTCAGTGCCGCTGACCTTTCGTTTCCGTGAGAACACAGAATGTGGCCAACCAGCAATGTGGTCTGACCTTGATGCCTAAATTCTAACGAAACAGCAAGTTGAACTACCATGGTAAGAATGGAAACTAAGAACATTCTATCCAAAATGTTTGAAAAAGCCTTGTGACCAAAGGTGAGTGACTCAGAGTTTCTGTAAGACCCTGAAATGGGTGATAACGTCATGTCTAACCTTGGGAATTGGCTGAGTAAATCTCAGTACAGCTGCTCTATGGAAGGTTTGCAAACCTTGTAAGTGGTGGTTATAAAGATACGGAGCAAGTTGGAGAAATTATTTATAATAAATTATCTGGGGAAAAAAGTCAGGACCCAATATGGTGCAGGTGTGGTTATTTCATTAAGGTAAGAAGACGCTAAGACTGCTTCTCAAACTACCAGTGGTGATTGATTGACCAGTTTGATTTTGTAAAATTTCCAGTCCATCTCAAATGTAAAGTTTTATAAAATATCATAAAAATAAATGATTAAATGCATATCCATCAAAGGACTTGTATCTAAAATACGTAAAGAACTCTCTCTCAAAACTCAACCGAAAAAAATCCAAATAGAACTAGAAGACATGAACAGACACTCCACCAAAGAAGATATGTGGGTTGCAGAAAACACAGGAAAAGATATTCAATATCATTACCCATTAGGAAAATGAATGTCCATTTCCTGGTTTGCGTACTGTATTATTGTTATATAAGATGTCACCATTGGAAGAATCTGGGTAAAGGGCTCATGGGATTTTAGGTACTTTTTTCGTGATTTCCTATGAGTCTATTATTATCTCAAAATAAAAAGTTATCAGGCCAGGCTTAGTGGCTCACGCCTGTAATCCCAGCACTTTGGGAGGCCAAGACAGTGCAGGGGAAGATCACCTGAGGTCAGGAGTTCGAGAACAGCCTAGCCAACATGGTGAAACCCCATCTTTACTAAAAACACAAACATTAGCTGGGTGTGGTGATACATCCCTGTAATCCTAGCTACTTGGGAGGCTGAGGCAGGAGAATCACTTGAACCTGGGAGGCGGAGGTTGCAGTGAGCAGAGATTGTGCCACTGTACTCTAGCCTGGGTGACAGAGCAAGACCCTGTCTCAAAAATAACAATAAAATAAAATAAATAAAAAATAAAAATGAAATGAAAAGCAGATACATTAAATACAAGCCCAACTTTTAAATCATAAATTCAACAGGCAGAAAACCATGTCCAGTTGCTGTAAGAGTTTCTAAACATTCACTCCCATTTTCTGGGCCTGTTGTACTGAAAACCAGTGGTGAATCCCCGGCAGACCAGCACCGTGCCACGGACCACACTTTGAGTAGCTGTGGACCACCTGCTCAAAGACTAGAAGCAAATGCCAGAAGTGGAATTATTTTTTTTCCTCTTTGGCTTTTTTTTTATTACGGAGTTATACTGCTATTCAAAATAAAACGTGATTTAAAATATACAGAAATAATAATACAGAAGAAAATCTATTTTCCCCAAGTCTGGATTTATGGATAAAACACACCATCTACCCTGATGCTGTCTTCTCTTGCTCCCTCTCACCCTCACCTAACTTCACCTCCTCCATTCCCCTCTCTCCTCCACCTGCTTGCCTTAACCTCTCTCTTTTCCTAGTGGCAGGTCCCTGGCTCTGGTCCCACCACTTTGTCACTGCTCCAGACCCTCCCCGACCTATACTGGGGAAATCACCTTACCTTTCTGAGCGTCAGTTTCCTTATGCAGGTGACAGTGAGACCCACCTCGGAGAGTCATCCTGTGAGGAGTGGGTGAGGTCACTCAGGTGGGAGAAGCTCTGTGAGCCAGGTATACGTGTGCACACACAGAGTGGACTCTGTCTGCACACCTGGGTCCCCACATGCATTGGCTGGCTCTAGTCAGCCTCCCAGTCTTCATTCCCATCTCACCCTCCCGTCTCAGGCAAGCCGGGTGTCTCTGCCTCCACATAAATGCCCTTCCCAGGAGGCCTCCCCAGCCCACATCCTGGCACCACTTACACCCGTGCCCCTGCCCTTCAGAGTGGGGTGTGTCCTCCCTTCCTAGGAGCTCCCCCAGGCCAAGGCAGCTCCTCCCCAGGGGAAAGGCCAAGTCAGGTTGCTGTATTTGTTTTTCTTTGCTATAGCCTCAGGCTATGAAAACTTTTCCACCTGTGGGTGGAAGATATATAGTAACGAATACAGTAAGTTCTCACTTAAGTTGCTGAGAGATTCTTGGAAACTACAACTTTAAGAGAAAACCAATTTTACCTTAGGCTAATTGATATAAATGAATAGAATTCCTGTGATATATTTCTGGTGACAAAAACATCACCAGACTTCTAAAGATCAAACACTTCTAATATTAAACACTGAAATGAATGTGAGCTATATATACATTTGAGAAAAATTAAGAAAAACAAGATAATTAGGCCAGGTGCACTGACTTAAGCCTATAATTCCAGCACTTTGGGAGGCCCAGGAGGGAAGATCAACTGAGGTCAGGAGTTCAAGACCGGCCTGGCCATCTTGATGAAACCTCATCTCTACTAAAAATACAATTGTGCCACTGCACTCCAGCCTGGGCGACAGAGCAAGACACCATCTCAAAAAAAAAAAAAAGAAAGGAGAAAGAGAGAAAGAAAGAAAGAAAAGAAAGAAAGAAAGAAAGAAAGAAAGAAAAAGAAAGAAACAAACAAACAAAGAAAGAAACAAAGAAAGAAAAAGAAACAAAGAAAGAAAGAAAGAGGAAGAAAGAAAGGAAAGAGAAAGAAAGAAAGGCAGGTAAGGTAATTATTTACCCAGTTATTCCAGTTCAGGGTCGTGGGTGGCTGGAGCCCATTCTGGCAGCTCAGGACGCCAGGTGGGAACCTATACTGGACAGGTCACGGTGCTCACACACCCATACTCACTTACACCGGGACCATGCAGACTCGCCAATGAGCCTAGCGTGCACAGCTGTGGGACGTGGGAGAAAGCCCACGCAGATGTGGGGAGAATGCAAACACCACGCAGACAGTGGCCCCTGCAGGAATCGAATTTTTTTCTTACCAATGTCATGACGAAAAGACATGGAAGGAAATGACGTTATTCAAGGACCTGCTGTATGTGAATACTGGCTAACTCAATGAGCACTTACTATGTTCCGGGGGGTGATCACAGGCCCTACCCATGTACTAACTCATTTAATGCTCACAACCATCCTAGGAGGTAGGTTCTGTTCCCCAGTGTACAGATGTGGAAACAGGCCAGTGAACAGAGAAATCACCTGGCTGCCCCAGGCCACCCAGCCAGTAAGCCCCACACTCTCGTCCACAACACTGCCCATGGTTGCTGGTGGGTTTCCTGCTCTTGTTCACCCAGCTCAGCGCTTGGCACAGTGAGAAGCTCTGTAAGTGTTTGTTGAGTGAACGAATGCTGCCCATTGTCCTGCACCTGCAGCGCTGTTTTCCCTGCTATTGAAGGGGCATGGCTGGAGGCAGAGGCCACAGAGGTGACCACACCAGGGCAACCTGTAGTACCAGTGCCTGGTTCCACCAGGGGAGCATCTGAGAACTGTGTCCTTCCACTCCTGAGTCCAGCACTTCCCAGGTCAGGTCAGCACTTTAACTCCTTGGGAAGTCTGTGTTTATTTTATTTTATTCATTTTAATTTTTTTAAGTTTTTAGAAACAGAGAAAGAGTCTCACTTCGTTGCCCAGGCTGGTCTCAAAGTTCTGGGCTCAAGCCATCGCCCATCTCCACCTTCCAAAGTGCTGGGATTACAAGCCTGAGCCACCACACCCAGCCCTGTGTTTCTTTTTCTTTCTTCCTTTCCTCCCTTCCTCCCTTCCTTCTTTCCTTCCCTTCCTCCCTCCTTCCTTCCCTCCTTCCTTCCTCCCTCTCTCCCTCCCTCCCTCCCTTCTTGTCTCCCTTTCCCTCTCTCTCTCTCCTCTTCCTTCCCTTCCTTCCCACCCTCCCTTCCTTCCTTTCTTTCTTTCTTTTTTTTGTTTTTGAGATAGAGTCTCACTCTGTCGCCCAGGCTGGAGTGCAGTGGTGTGATCTCAGCTCACTGCAACCTCCGCCTCCTGGATTCAAGCGATTTTCCTGCCTCAGCTTCCCAAGTAGCTGGGACTTACAGGTGTGCGCCACTACACCCAGCTAATTTTTGTATTTTTAGTAGAGACAGGGTTTCACCATGTTGGTTGGCCAGGATGGTCTCGATCTCTTGACCTCGTGATCCTCCCCCAAAGTACTGGGATTACAGGTGTGAGCCACCGCGCTTGGCCTTCTTTTCTTTCTCTCTCTCTCCTCTCTTCTCTCTTCTCTCTCTCTCTCTCCCCCTCTCTTCCTTTCTTCTCACTGGAGTCTTGCTCTGTTGCCCATGCTGGAATGCAATGGTGTGATCTCTGCAACCTCCGCCTCCCGGGTTCAAGTGATTCTCCTGCCTCAGCCTGCTGAGTAACTGGGCCTACAGGCACACACCACCATGCCTGGCTAATTTTTGTATTTTTTGTGAAGACGGGGTTTCGTCATGTTGGCCAGGCTGGTTTCCAATTCCTGACCTCAGGTGATCCGCCCACCTTGGCCTCCCAAAGTGCTAGGATTACAGGCGTGAGCCACCGCACCCGGCCACTAAGTCCCCTTATTTCTATCTCAAGCCCAAGTTGTCAGGAACTCACTGAGTTCTCCCATCTATGGAGGAAAGAGATCCATCTCATGGTTCTGCCACCTGAACACCCTGGGACAGCTGTCCAGGGGTCTGGGCTGTAGTCTAATCTGGTCAGTCTTCTTTCCTCCACTCGGATTTTTCTCAAATAGCATCCCTTTCTCCCCAGACTAATCCATTTTCCTGAATTCTTCTGATTCTCTTCCACACCTTGTTCCCCTCTACCCCCTAAGTCTTTCTTCTCCCCTTTTCAGCTACCCATTTATTTCCATATTCATTGTAAATACAGTTATTTGAAGTCTTTTCCAGATTGTTCTATTATCTCAAGTTTCGGGAACAGAAATTCTCCTATTGTGATGTATGCTGTCTGTCTGTTGCTCATGGTGACTCAGTTCCTGATGCATTTGATACTTTCTGATTGTGAGCTAAAGTCGGATTTTTTTTTTTTTTTCTCATGGTGGCTCAAGCGGCCTGGGTTGTGAAGGCTCCCTCCAGACACGATTTTTCCTTTGTCACTGTACTCCGGGCCAATTTAAGAATTCCTGTTTTTGTGATGATGGTCGTTACTGTGGTAAAATATAGAACATAAAATTTACCATCTTACCCATGTTTAAGTGTCCAGTTCAGTGACATTAAGTATGAATATTCAAAGTGTTGTCACCATCACCACCATCCATCAACAGAACTTGTTCCTCTTCCGAAACCAAACCTCTACACCCACTAAACACTAACTCCCCATTCTCTCCTTCCTCCAGCCCCCAGCAGTCACCATTCTATTTTCTATCTCTATAAATTTGCCTCTTCTAGGTACTGCATATAAGTGGGATCATGTAAGATTTGTTCTTTCGTGTCTGGCTTAGTTCACTTAGCCTAATGTCTTCAAAGTTCATCCATGTTGTAATATGTGTCAGAATTTCCTTCCTTTTTAAGACAAAAAAATAGTCCATTGTATATGTGATGGTACATTTTGTGTATACTACTCTATTCATTCATTCATTGATGAACATTTGGGTTGTTTCCGCCTTTTGACTATTGTGACTAATGCTACTATCAACACTGGTGTAGAAATATATTTGTTTGAGTCTCTGCTTTTTTTTTTTTTTTTTTTTTTTTAAAGACGGAATTTCGCTCTTGTTGCCCAGGCTGAAGTGCAATGGCATGATCTCGGCTCACCGCAACCTCCGCCTGCTGGGTTCAAGTGATTCTCCTGCCTCAGCCTCCTGAGTAGCTGGGATTACAGGCATGCACCACCACGCCCAGCTAATTTTGTGTTCTTAGTAAATCCATGTTGGTCAGGCTGGTCTCGAACTCCTGACCTCAGGCGATCCACCCGCTTCGGGTTCCCAAAATGCTGGGATTACAGGCGTGAGCCACCGCGCCTGGTCGAGTCTTTTGGGTATATACCCAGAAGTGAAATTTCTGCCTCATATAGTAATTCTGTGTTTAATTTTTTGAGACACCATCACACTGTCTTCCACAGCGGCTGCACCTTTTATATTCCCAGAAGCAATGTACAAGGGTTTCAATTTCTCCATATCCTTGTCAACACTTGTTATTTTCTGTTTTGTTTTGTTTCTTAATAATAGCCATCCTAATGAGTGTGAAGTGGTATTTCACTGTGGTTTGATTTGCATTTCCCTAATGGTAAGTGATGTTGATCATCTTTTCATGTGTTAATTGGCCACTTGTATATCTTCTTTGGAGAAATGTCTTTCAACAATGAATAACTGCATGAATAACTGAAAAAGTAAACAGTGAATTTTCAAGTCCTTTGCCTATTTAATCAATTTATTTTTTCTTGAGACAGGTTCTCCCGCTATTGCCCAGGATGGAGTACAGTGGTGCGATCTCGGCTCTCTGCAGACTTGACCTCCTGGGCCAAAGCAATTTTCCCACCTGGGACTACAGGTGCATGCCACCATGCCCAGCTGATTTTTGTATTTTTTGTAGAGATGAGGTTTCACCTTGTTGCCCAGGCTGATCTTGAACTCCTGGTCTCAAGCGATCAGCCCGCCTCAGCCTCCCAAACTGCTGGGATTACAAAGTGCTGAGCCACTGAATCAACTTCAAATTGTTTTTGTTGTTGTTGTTATTGTTGTTGAGTTGTACGAGTTTTAAAAATATATCCTATATATTGGCCAGGTGTGGTGGTTCATGCCTATAATCCCAGCACTTTGGGAGGCCGAGGCAGGCAGATCACTTGAGGTCAGGAGTTCGAGACCAGCCTGGCCAACATGGCGAAACCCTCTCTCTACTAAAAATACAAAACTTAGCCAGGTGTGGTGGCACACATCTGCAGTCCCAGCTACTTGGGAGGCTGAGGTGGGAGAACCACTTGAACCCGGGAGGCGGAGGTTGCAGTAGCCAAGATTGCCTGACTGTACTCCAACCTGGGTGACAGAGCGAGACCCTGTCTCAAAAACAACAACAAAAAACAAAATATATGTCCTAGATATTAATCCCTTATCAGATACATGATCTGCAAATATTTTTTCCCATTTCTTGGAAGATTGTGACCTTTTTTTTTTTTTTTTTGAGACTCTGTCGTCCAGGCTGGAATGCAGTGGCTGGATCTCGGCTAACTGCAACCTCTGCCTCCCAGGTTCAAGCAATCTCCTGCCTCAGCCTCCCAAGTAGCTGGACTTACAGGTGCCTGCCACCACATCCAACTAATTTTTGTATTCTTAGTAGAGATGGGGCTTCACCATGTTGGCCCGGCTGGTCTTGAACTCTTGACCTCAAGTGATTCACCCACCTTGGCCTCTCGGAGTGCTGAGATTACAGGCGTGAGCCACCACACTCAGCCCCCGAAAGTTCTTAATTTTAATGAAGTCCAGTTTATTTTTTGTTTTGTTGCCTATACTTTTGGTGTCATATCCAAGAAATCCTTGCCACATCCAATGCCAGGAAGTCCCTCTTATATTTTCTTCTAAGAGTTTTGTAGTTTTAGCTTTTATGTTTCTGTCTTTAATCCATTTTGGAGTTAATTTTTTAATATACTTAAGGTAAAGATTCTACTTCATTATTTTGCATGTGGAAGTCCAGTTTTCTAAGTCTTCTTGAAAAGACTTGCCTTTCCCTCACTGAACGGTCTTGGGACCCTTGTCTAAAACCATTTGACCATATGTGTAAGAGTTTATTTCTGGGCTATTCTATTCCATTAGTCTAAATGTCTGTCTTTATACTAATACCACACTATTTTAATTATTGTAGATTTGTGGTTACATATTAAAATCAGAAACTGTAAGACTTCCAATTTTGTTCTTTTTCAAGATTGTTTTGACTATTTGGGGTCCTTTGAGATTCCATACAAATTTTAGGATGGATTTTTCTGTTTCTATAAAAATATTATGATTTGCATTTCAATAGGGATTGCATTGAATCTGTAGATTGCATCAGGCAACATTGACACCTTAGCAAGTGTCAATATCAAGTCTTCTAATCCATGAATATAGGATGTCTTTCCATTTATTTGTGTCTTCTTTCACTTTGGCAACATTTTGTGATTTTCAGTGTACAAGTCTTTTGCTTCCTTGGTTAAGTTTATTGCTAACGGCCAGGCGCGGTGGCTTACACCTGTAATCCCAGCACTTTGGGAGGCTGAGGCAGACGGATCACAAGGTCAAGAGATCAAGACCATCTGGCCAACATGGTGAAACCCTGTCTCTACTAAAAATACAAAAATTAGCTGGGCATGGTGGCGGGCACCTGTAGTCCCAGCTACTCGGGAGGCTGAAGCAGGAGAATCACCTGAACCCGGAAGGTGGAGGTTGCAGTGAGCCGAGATTGCGCTACTTCACTCCAGCCTGGGCAACACAGCCAGACCCCGTCTCAAAAAAAAAAAAAAAGTTTATTGGTAATAATTTTATTCTTTTTCATTGCTTTTATAAATGAAATTGCTTTCTTAGTTCCCTTTTTGGATTTTTCATTATTAGTGTATAGAAACAACTAATTTCTATGTGTTAATTTTGTATCCTGCAACTTTGCTGACTTTATTAATTCTAATAAGTGTGTGTGTGTGTGTGTGTGTGTGTGTGTAATCCATCTTGGTTTTATTTTTACTTTTACTTGGAGACTCAGGCAGGGACAGGTTTTCTTGTCATCTTCCAAAGCCAGTGGGTAGGCTTTTTCTAGGTCCCTATTCATTGAGGAAGCAGGCTTCAAGGATCTCAGCTGTCTTCAAGAGTACTGGTTTCAGCTTCCTGCTTCATGAAGGCCAAGGCCTAGGTCATGGCCCCTGTAAGGTCAAGGTCATTATAATGCCAGCACCTGGCTGCTAAGCCTATTTCCCTTCCAATACCCTCCCCTCAGAGCTCCTGGTGCATCAGCTCGTTCAACCTCCTGCTTTTCTGCTCTCTCTTGATTTAAGAAACAGACACATTATATTTCTATGTATTCAGAGCACAGGAGTCCCAGCATCCCACTTCCAAATGAGCATGTCAAGCACCTGCATTCAGAGAGGACACCTGGAAGCCAAAATTTTGCCATAGTGAAAGGCCTTATTCCCGAATACAGGTAGAGTGGGGAAGACCTTGGCCCCTTCCCACACAGGCAAGAGTGTTGCCTCCCCATAGGGCTGGTAGCCTGCTAAGGCCCAAGCCACATGGGTGGGTTGTCTACTGTTACTGAGGGCCTACTCTGTGCCACATACCATACTAGGTGCTTTACATACATTATATGTCATTGAATCTTCCTTCCAGTCCTGTGAGGTAGGTACTATTATTGTCACTGATTCACTTGAGAAAGCTGCCAAAACACAGATAACAAGGGGCAGAACCAGGATTCTGATTCAGGTTGGCTCAGCCTTTTATCAAATACATGTGGTCTTCCTCTGTCCTTTCAAAAGCCTATAGCTTCCTCATCTTGTCCACTCCTCTGCGGGTAGGGTCTGTGGTTTCCTTTCTCTTATCTATCTTCAACACACAGTGGGTGTGACCTGGGTGCAACCAGTCACAGCTCTGCAGAGGTTACTATGATTTTGCCCCTGAAGGATCTGTCCACAACTTAGGAACTCTAACAGCTTTTGGCCTGAGCCCCCGTTACCGAGAGAAAGGAGCTTTTTGCCAAGGACTCCGAGGGGAGTGCACTTGATGCTGGTCGGGACCCAAGGCACCCAGCCCTCCCTGAGACATTGTGTGAGTCGGGCTGGGCCTCAGACACAGCCCCCACTGCCCCACCCCAGCCAGGGTGGTGCTTGTGTGGGAAGGACTTTAAATCCAGCTGCCAGACCCCTGCACGGGAGAAGGAGAGACGGCTGGCCACCATGCACGGCTCCTGCAGTTTCCTGATGCTTCTGCTGCCGCTGCTGCTACTGCTGGTGGCCACCACAGGCCCCGCTGGAGCCCTCACAGATGAGGAGAAACGTCTGATGCTGGAGCTGCACAACCTCTACCGGGCCCAGGTATCCCCACCGGCCTCAGACATGCTGCACATGGTAAGTGTGGCCACAGCGCTTGCTGGCTGGGATAGAAGGGGTGCTGGCCAGGGTCTGTCACCAGGCCGCCTTACCCTGCTCCACATGCTGAAGCTATTTCAGAATTCTTCTCCTTTCTCTGGTCAGTGACAGAGTCCCTGAGTCCCTGACACTATGTTACATTACTTTTAATGGCAAAAACCACAATTACTTTTGCACCCGCCTAATAAAATTCACAGGCCCCTATAAGCAACCTCGTAATACAGATGAGGAAAGTGAGGCTCAGAGGGACTTGCTGGGGTCACACAGCTGGTAGAGCCAGACCCAAAACCCTGGCTTCCCAGTCCAATGACCTTTCCCCAGCACTTCCTCAAATGCATGTGCCCTCGGTGGGGGAACCCGGGAAGTTCTTAACACCTTTGTGAAAACGGTCTTTCACATGCCTGCCAAGAAGACGACAAGAGGAAGCAAGGCAGCAGGATGGGCATGGGCACCTGGGGTAGGATGCAGGTGCTAAGGAGGTAGGTGACAGCAGGATCCAGAAGCAGAGAGGGCTCTGGATCACACAGTCCGAATTCTGTCTTGGTCGCCTACAAAACCTGTGATTCGAGGCAAGTCCTGTAACCTTGCCGATCCCGTGTCTCATTTGTAAAAGGCAGTCAGAATTAGAGCTATGTATATACCAGTGTGGACTGAATCTCACAGATATCATACTGAATGGGGGAGGAAATAAAATCTCTAAAAAATACACAGTATGGTCTCTTTACGTGAAGTCTGAAGACATGTAAAAATACTATTTATGTCCGGTGAAACACGCAGATGTAGTAAACATACATGTACATGCACACAGGAGACAGAGTCAGATTTAGGGCTGGTTACTTCTCTTAGGAAGAGCTATTTATGGCAGGGTGAGAGGCGGGCTGTCTATATGCAGGATTAAAGGAGATAAAGTGAGAAATTCACCGCCTTCCTGCCCTCCCTGAGGGCTGAACTAGCCTGTCCCCTCTACCCCCCCTCAGATGACTGGGGAGGTTGCTGGGCAGTGTTTAGGGATCAAGGACCCCTGGAGCTGGTGCCTGAGAGAACAGATGCACCTTGGGGAACACAACAGTGAGCCTGGGGCCCCAAACCTAAGTTCTAACCTCAGCTCCATGTGATCTGACTGAATTGACTCTGGGTGGACCCCTTTTCCTTCAAAGGCCTCTGTTTCCGGATGGAAACATAGGGTTGGCGATCCCTGCCCTGGGCGTCAGACAGGATGACATGTGAGAAAGATCTAGGAAGAGCTCTGCACACACCCAGCACTGCCGTTCACAGCTGTGCCAGCCTGGGCATCCAGGAAAGGTAGACAACAAACCAGGAGTCACAGATGCAGCTCTGCCAACAGTGCCCCGATTGAGGCCTGTGACTCATGGTTGGGCTTCAGTTTCCCCACCTGTAGATCCCTGCTGCCTACAGTCTTGCTGGCTGAGACGGGGGCCACACAGCCTGGGAGCTGCGTCTCAGACAGAGGTGCACCTTGGAGCAGGCCAACATTCTGGGAGGCAGTTGGGATACGGAGGGGATATGCTGCTGCCTAATGGGGAGTGTTATGAGGAGGAGGAGACGAGGCTGGGGCTGGGATGCCAGGAAACATTCAGGCCAAGACTCAGGTTCAACCTCAGTAGTGGCGAGGGCAGGGACTCTGCAGCCAAATGGCCTGGGTTCAAATCTTGCCTTTGTTACTTATTAGCTTTGTGACCTTGGCCAAGTTAAACTCTCGGTGCCTCAGTCTCCTCATCTGTAAAATGGGGATGATAACAGTGGAATAATTCCCTTGTAGCTATGGTAGTTGTAGGGTTAAATGAGTGAATATGTGTAAAGCACTCAGAAGAATGCCTGGCACACAGTAAGTGCTCAGTAAGTGTCTGATTAACACAAAAGAGGGAATGGATCCAGGGTGAGCCAGGTGGGGGTTATCATGAACGCTTCTCTCTCAGCGTCCAAGTCTAATCAGTACCAGTTTTGCCCCCCTGAAGGTTCAATTGTCCTTGAAATGTAACCCTTCCCCCTACCCCCTTCTCTTTTTGGCACAACCCTGGTTCAGGGTTCTTTCATTCTTGAACCCAAGAACTCCTAAGATAGCCCCTACCTGTTCCCTAGCTTCTGGCCTCTGCTGTCAGAATGAATAATCCAACACATGGGCCTGACCCTGCTCAAAGTCCTTCAGTGGCTCCCACAGCTCCCTACTGCCTCAGGATAAAGCTCCGGCTCCTAACTGAGAAGGCTCTGTGTGTTCTGGCCCCTGCCTATCTCTCCATCCTCCTCTCCCGCTTGCCCTTTATTCTTCTGTAACCTGAACAGCTTGTCTTTTCCCAGCCAAAATGTTTCCCAGCTTCATGCCTTTGCTGATGTGTGCCTTCTGATTAGGACGCCTCTCGCCCCAGCTGGCTAATGCCTCATCTTTTAACACTTAGCTTGGTGTCTCCCTCTCCACCTTTGGCTGGGCTAGATGGCCCTCTTTGGTGCCCCTATAGTACTTGTTGCACATCTGTCATTTACCATGTGGTGGCCCAAATGACTTTTATGTCAATGGAAGCTTGGGCTTCTTGGTTCCTGCTGTTGTCCCAGGGCTGACACAATGCCCAGGACTGTTGAATGAATGAATGAACGAGTGAATGAATGAATGAATGAATGGACTTGCTTCTAGATGGTGACCATGTGGCCAATGTGGGTGGGTGCTGAGAGTCTTACAACTTCACAGGGGGCTCTGGATGACTGACTGAGAATCCTTAAGACAATGACGCTAATGGTGGGGCTCCAGGTATCTTGTCAGAATGGAAATTACAGGCAGACCCTGTAGGGGGAGACTGCTTTAAGCAGGGCCCTGTCTCAGTCATCAATAGTTGACAAGTATCTGTTGAGCACCTGCTATGTGCTAGTACTGCACCAGACACTGGGGATCCATCCATGCCCTATCCTGACGGCACTTACACTCCAGCCCCGCACCTCACAGGTCATCTCAGACACCCTGACCCTGGTCCCCAGCGGCGTGCCCCTTTCCCACTCCCAATCTCCCACTGTTGCCAGAGTTGAGAGAATCTCAGGGACCAGTGATTCAGGACAAAAATGTCCAGAGAGGGAAAGATACTCACCCAAGGTCACAGCTGTGGAGCCATCCCAGCCAGGTGCACCCATCCCCATGCCAGGCAGCGGCTCCTGAAAGCCTTGAGCGGGTGGGGAGTGGGTGTGGCCACACAGCCACCTCCCCTCAGGGTCACCCAAGCTCTTGGCGCTTTATGGGCTGTCTGGCTCCCACAGCTGGCTGGGCCCCCATAGGGTGGAGCAAAAGCTGCCTCCAGGCCATGGATTTCCAGGAGAAGCCAAGGACAGCATTTAATGGGATCCAGGCTTCCCCTCCTCAATCCTTTGGGTTGGATGTCTTGTTAATCCCTCTTCCCACCCACACTCGGCCTGCCTCTCAGCCAGGGACACAATCTCAAAGGCCCTGAACCTAAAATTTCCCCTCCCACCATCTCACCTGAGGTCCCCACTGGAGAACACTGTCACTGGGGTCTGACGGTGGGTTACCAAGGCTCTGAAAGTAGCCCCCTTGGTGAGAGGCCTGTGACATTCAGTGTCACCTACAGACACTTAATTTTCTTGGAGAAAGGGGGTTGCCATTGACAAGGGTTGGGAGCAGTTAGGAACAGCACTGGGGAGGGAGCCTGCAGAGGGTAAAGGCATGGGGGCTGGGTGTCCCAAGGGGAGGGTGGAGGCTTAGAGGGAGAGGAAGGTGCCAGCCCTCAAGTCAGGTTCCTGGTTGAGTGGGGGTGAAATGGGCTGAATAAACAACCCAGCCCCTCAACATCGATCTCACCAGACATCCTGTGCTCTTCAGAGAAGTTCAAGGAGGCCTGGGAGGTAGGCAGGGGCATGTGTGGCCACTTTTTTCACATAAGGCTTTTTATGTGACACTGTCACCAACACCACCTCATCCACTCTTCTCAGCCCTCTGAGGGTGCAGAAAGGTTAGACAATCCGTGCAGTCACACAGCTGGTGAACGGTCCAGCTCCACGGCCTGGGGTGGCGTCCCCACAGAAGTCCACCCAGAGCAGAGACCTGTTCCAGGCCATGCCCAAGAGTCACCCCGCTAAGGAGGTGCCGGAAGGATTTCCCTACGACTTCCTCGACCTTTTGCTTGGTCCCCACAGCATCTGTGGGCATCCTCACCTCCCTTCTCTCACCTGCCCTGCAGAGATGGGACGAGGAGCTGGCCGCCTTCGCCAAGGCCTACGCACGGCAGTGCGTGTGGGGCCACAACAAGGACCGCGGGCGGCGCGGCGAGAATCTGTTCGCCATCACCGACGAGGGCCTGGACGTGCCGCTGGCCATGGAGGAGTGGCACCACGAGCGCGAGCACTACAACCTCAGCGCCGCCACCTGCAGCCCGGGCCAGATGTGCGGCCACTACACGCAGGTGTGGGCCCGGCGGGCGGGGCAGGGCGGAGCCTCGCGGCGTGGGGGTGGGGCCACGTGCTCCGTGGGCGGGGCCACCTCTGCCTTCACCGTTCCTAAGCGTCCTCGCTACAAGAGGCGGGCCTCACTCCAAGTCCCCTCAGATACTTTGCAAATCTTGTCCTCTGACTGCAGCTAATACGCTGTCTAAGCCTCTGACGGAGTCGGCTTCTCTACAGCCTTTTGAAAACCTAGGCCGCTAGGCCAGGCGCGGTAGCTCACGCCTGTAATCCCAGCAATTTGGGAGGCCGAGCTGGGAGGATCGCTTGAGGCCAGGAGTTGGAGACCAGCCTGGGCAACATGGCGAGATCCCTGTCCCTACAAAAAAATACAAAAAACTTTGCTGGGCGCAGTGGCACGCACCAACTACTCTGGAGGCTGAAGTGGAAGGATCACTTCAGCCCGGGAGACTGAGGCTGCAGTGAGTCGTGATCGTGCCCCTACACTCCAGCCAGGGCAACAGAGGGAGGCCCTGTCTCAAAAAAATAAAATAAATCAAAAGGGGTGGGGGCGGTGGGACATGTTAGGTGTCACAGAGCCAGTTTTATGGATCGTGGTTATTGACCTAGGCAATACTGTACGGTGCTCCAAGTGGTCCTGCCCCTCTTCCCCTAGATAGTGCAGGGCTGTTTGCCCCAGCGGCAGATAGTCCCTTAACTTCTCTCTGTGGCTCCTTCGCATTTATTATGGTGTCTAATTTGCTACTTGTCATCTGCCAGGGACTAATAAAGCAAATAGACAATTTTGTCTAGTTTTTCTTTTGCATTTAACAATTATGCGTAACGATGAACAGCCAATTGTGGCTGAATGAAGGCTTCAGGGAGATTTCTGATAGAATTTCCTGCTCCCCAGTCACACTTTGCTCCTGTCCGGATTCTCACTGCATTTTGAAAGTTTGGGCTTGCAGATAAGATGTGTGTGTGTGTGTGTGTGTGTGTGTGTGTGTGTGTGTGTGTAGGGGAATTAACATTAGTGTAACTGAATTATTTTTTCTCCTCCCAGTGCTTATGTGTTGTACAAATAGTAACATGACAAACAATTAAAAGAAAAGAAACCAACCATCTTCCCACCCACATCCACCAATTCCATTTCTTTTTCATGGTGTTTTTAGTCTTCATCTTTTTTTTTTTTTTTTTTTTTAGTCTTCATCTTTAGGGAGGAAATCCCAGCAGCACCCACCCAGGTCAGAAAGTTGTGAGGGCCCAGCACCCTTCCTGGCCCTTTCCCTCTGGATCCTGCCACCCCTCCCTCTCCCTCCACCCTCACCCACTTGCTTGTGCAGGGATTGTTATCAGGACCCAGCAGGGAGTAAGTCAGCGCAGCTCCACCCCAGCTTTCTCTGGGGCTGAGGGTGCATGCACTCTGGAGTTGTTTCTGCCCAGAAGGTGTTCAACACCAGGGAGACCTTCAGCTGATTTCAGCAGAGATTCCTGGGCAGGTTGGGCCTAGAACCAGCAAGGAAAGGCTGCTGGTCTCACCCCATGGCAGCACACAAATGTTGTTGGATTTTTTGTTTGATAAAGACAGAAGTCATTCTAGCAACTAAGAGACCCACACTGAGAAACAACCAGAACAGGTCCTGCTCACCTGTGATTTGGGGAAAGTTCCACTTTCAAAATGGCTCCTCCTGCTCCCCACCTTGGACTTTCCTTGTTGCTGAGGTCTAAAATTCTACTATTTGAGATTCTTTCCTTTGCATATACCCTTCATCTAAAATGCAAGGGCCTCTAAGAAGAGCCCACAGAAAAAATTAATGAGGGTGTATCACAGTCCTGGAGCTGAGGGAAGGTTTTGAGAGGAAAAGAGGCCTGGCAAAGTGGTATGTGTGGTTAGCAGAGGAGAGTAGACCGTTAGGGACAAACTCCCCCATCCCTCCCCTGGTCAGAGTTTTGTCCTGAACCTGCATGGCTTTGGGAACGTGAACATCACAGGCTATAGGGTGCCTCTTCTCCCCACCCCTGTAAGGAGGGTGTAGTGGGATGCCAGGAAGGCACCATGCCACCTCACATGGGGCTGAGCTGCTAGGTTTGCCCTCCTTCAGGTGGTTTGGGCCAAGACAGAGAGGATCGGCTGCGGTTCCCACTTCTGTGAGAAGCTCCAGGGTGTTGAGGAAACCAACATCGAATTACTGGTGTGCAACTATGAGCCCCCGTGAGTGCTGGGGGGAACCCTGGAGATGGAGAGGGGGAAGGCACAGGCAGAACCAAGGGGAGGGCAGAGTTGGCCACAGCCTGAGGGAGTGGGAGAAGAGGGGTCAGTCTGCAGCTATACCATCCAGGGAGCTGTGAAGGCTCCGATGGTGGTCTGCTCTCATCCACCAGAGAGGGCCAGGAGGAGCCCAAGATCACCTAGCAAGTCAGTGGCTGGCAGTCAGGAGACCCAAGGGCACGTCCAGAGTAGATGTGTGTATAGGAGTTGGGGAGAGGGTTGGGAGAGGTCGACCCCCTCCCCTCAGCATCCTCCTGACCTCCTGTAGGGGGAACGTGAAGGGGAAACGGCCCTACCAGGAGGGAACTCCATGCTCCCAATGTCCCTCTGGCTATCGCTGCAAGAACTCCCTCTGTGGTGAGTCCACGGGTGGATGGGTAGGGGCGGGGAGTGTGGAAGGGATGCGATGCGGACTGGATGGTCTTAGAGCCTCCCTGGACTGAGCGGGACGTGGGCAGGGGAGGGGCCCGGCGGGATGAGACCACCGGGGGTCCCTGGCGGCTCCCTTAGCCCTCCACACGCAGCCACTTTGGCGCCCTGTTGTTCCAAGTGGCCGGATTTCAACCCTTCAAAGGGAGGATGTTAGAAAGTCTGGCGGCTTCGGGGGGGCCCGCGTGAGGTGGACGAGGCCAATCATTAGGGTCTTGAGGAGCGGGCGGGGCCAGGCTGGGGGCCATGGTCAGAGGCCTTCAAGAGGGCGGGGCCGGCCTTGCCGGAGCCGTGTGAGGGACCGGGATCCCGCTGGAGAAGTGCCCTGAAAAAGGGCAAGTACGAATGTAGAGAGACTTGGACCAGGAGGTGGAGGGAGGAGCAACTGTGTCAATCACCAGAAGTAGCGTTTCGTTTCTTTTTTCTTTTCTTTTCTTTTTTCTTTTCTTTCTTTTCTTTTCTTTTTTCTTTTCTTTTCTTTTCTTTTCTATTTTTTTTCTTTTTGACAGAGTTTTGCTCTTGTTGCCCAGACTGGAGTGCAATGGCTCGATCTCTGCTCACCTGCAACCTCTGCCTCCCGGGTTCAAGCAATTCTCCTGCCTCAGCCTCCCAAGTAGCTGGGATTACAGGCGCCCGCCACCACACCCGGCTAATTTTGTACTTTTAGTAGAGATGGGGTTTCTCCATATTGGTCAGGCTGGTCTCAAACTCCTGACCTCAGGTGATCCGCCTGCCTCAGCCTCCCAAAGTACTGGGATTACAGGCGTGAGCCACCGCGCCCGGCTTGTAACTTTTATTTTCAATGAGGGGCATATCCGCTGGAGAAGTGTGTGTGTTTGTGTGTCCTAGTAGGACATTTGATCGGGTCGCTTGGTTTGCGGTGCGGTGAGAGATGTGAGGTCCTGCTTGCAGCACTCAGGCCATTTCTCCTCTGTCTTATCAGAACCCATCGGAAGCCCGGAAGACGCCCAGGATTTGCCTTACCTGGTAACTGAGGCCCCATCCTTCCTGGCAACTGAAGCCTCAGACTCTAGGAAAATGGGTACTCCTTCCCTAGCAACGGGGATTCCGGCTTTCTTGGTAACAGAGGTCTCAGGTTCCCTGGCAACCAAGGCTCTGCCTGCTGTGGAAACCCAGGCCCCAACTTCCTTAGCAACAAAAGACCCGCCCTCCATGGCAACAGAGGCTCCACCTTCTGTAACAACTGAGGTGCCTTCCATTTTGGCAGCCCACAGCCTGCCCTCCTTGGATGAGAAGCCAGTTACCTTCCCAGAATCGACCCATGTTCCTATCCCAAAATCAGCAGACAAAGTGACAGAGAAAACAAAAGTGCCCTTCAGGAGCCCAGAGAACTCTCTGGACCCCAAGATGTCCCTGACAGGGGCAAGGGAGCTCCTACCCCATGCCCAAGAGGAGGCTGAGGCTGAGTTGCCTCCTTCCAGTGAGGTCTTGGCCTCAGTTTTTCCAGCCCAGGACAAGCCAGGTGAGCTGCAGGCCACACTGGACCACACGGGGCACACCTCCTCCAAGTCCCTGCCCAGTTTCCCTAATACCTCTGCCACCGCTAATGCCACGGGTGGGCGTGCCCTGGCTCTGCAGTCGTCCTTGCCAGGTAAGGCCCGTGGCATCGGTCCCACTCCCCTCCTGGCTCTGGAATGGCAGTGTCCTGCCCCAGCTGTAGGTGGTATGAGCACGGTGGGGCATGCGCCCTGTGAGTAGGAGCTTCCTCCCTGGCTGCTGCCCCACCTCCTTGCATGGTGGGGTGGGTGGCACGGTAGGCACAGCCGTCTCTAGGCTGAGGCAAAGCCTCTTTCTTCCCACAGGTGCAGAGGGCCCTGACAAGTCTAGCGTCGTGTCAGGGCTGAACCCAGGCCCTGGTCATGTGTGGGGCCCTCTCCTGGGACTACCGCTCCTGCTTCCCCTGATGTTGGCTGGAATCTTCTGAAGGGGATACCACTCAAAGGCAAGGCCTGGTGCGGGGGGCCCCGGCCTCATGTCCACCTAGATTGTCTTCCTCCAAGTAAGTGGCCACAGCTTCCTTGGCAGGTCCTGCTCTGTGGCCCAGCAGCCCCCCTTCACCCCAACTTCTGGCCAGATTCCAGGCTAGCACTCTTATCCTCCTGGGAGGTGTCTACAGGGGCAGCCCCTGGCACTGCCCCAGGAGTGCCTTGGATCTGGGTAGGCCCATCCCTCAGCTGGCTGCAGACTGTTCTGAGTGGTATTCACACGTGCCCACTCTCAGGTTGTCCTGTGGCTATTAGCTTCTCTCCTAGACAGAGGATCTCAGGCTTCCCAGGAACCCCTGGGCCCCTTCCAGTCCCCTGGCCTCTTCCTTGAGCCATCTGAATCCAGGACTGTTCCCCAGAAGTGCCTCTTGCCTTCTCAGGGTGAAGAGGTCAGCTGTCCTCCTGTCATCTTCCCCACCCTGTCCCCAGCCCCTAAACAAGATGCTTCTTGGTTAAGGCCCTCTGGAAGGGAAAGGCTACGGGGCATGTGCCTCATCACACCATCCTGTAGGCACAAAGCCTGGCTGACTGCGAGCGCACGGGGCCGCCTGAGGACTGCACACCGGGCCCACACCTCTCCTGCCCCTCCCTCCTGAGTCCTGGGGGTGGGAGGATTTGAGGGAGCTCACTGCCTACCTGGCCTGGGGCTGTCTTGCCCACACGGTATGAGTGCGCTCCCTGAGTGCCTGTGTAGCTGGGGACGGGGATTGCAAGGGGCAGATGAAGGACAAGCCCCACTGGAGTGGGGTTCTGTGGGTGGGGAGGCAGGGACAAGGGAAGGAAAGCAACTCCTGACTCTCCAATAAAAATCTGTCCAACCTGTGGCAACTGTTCCTTCTCTTTCACATCCCCCTCCTCTAAAACACTCCATTTAGTGTCTCCTCTTTGGGATGCACCCTTCTTTTCCTTCCTATAGCTCTCCCCTCCCCCTAATCACAGGTGGCCGCCAGGAAGGGGAAGAGCCAAAGGAAGGCCAAGGGTGCTGTACTGACTCTCCCAGCTTCAGGAGTCACCAGCGGGGCCTAGATGGGTTTGGAGCCCGGGATCAAAGCATGATGTGGCCTCTTCACAAGGGTGCTGCTGCCCAGGCCTGTCTGGGACACAAGGTCAGAAATGTACGTCAGGCAAGGCTCTGCCAGCCCCAGGTGCTTGGAAGAGTCCTCAGAAAGGGATCTGGAGTCCCAGACCCTCCCCAGGGGAGCACAGGAGGACCGTCCAGTGGTGCTGAGGATAAGAAAGGCACACATATGTTGGGGTAGCAGTGGTGGGTGACTGAGGGTGGCTTGGATGGTAGGGAGGGGCAGGGCAAGTCTCCAGACCACCACTGGAGGGTGAGCAGTCAAACAGGACACCACCCAAGTCAGAGCAGGGCTGGGAACCAACCTGTAACCAAGGAGGACACTTCCCTCTTTTACTTTTTTTTTTTTTTTTTTTTGAGATAGAGTTTTGCCCTGTCACCCAGGCTAGGGTGAAGTGGCGCGATCTCAGCTCACTGCAACTGCCGCCCCCCAGGTTCAAGTGATTCTCCTGCCTCAGCCTCCCAAGTAGCTGGGATTATAGGCGCCCGCCAACACACCTGGCTAATTTTTGTATTTTTAGTAGAGACAGAGTTTGGTCAACAGCTGGTCTTGAACTCCTGACCTCAGGTGATCCACCCACCTCAGCTTCCCAAAGTGCTAGGATTACAGGCGTGAGCCACCACACCTAGCCTACTTAGTATGTTTTTTCCAGGTCTATTCAGGTATAACTCATAACATAAAATTCACCCATTTAAAGTATGCAACTCAATGGTTTTTACTATATTCACAAGTTTGTGTAACCATCACAATTTTAGAACATTTTCATCACCCCCCCCAAAAAAACCCATACCCATTAGCAGTCACTCCCTATTTCCCTCCAACCTCCCCAGCCCCCATCAACCACTAATCTATCTACATGGATTTGTCTGTTCTTAACATCCCATATAAATTCTTGACATATCATATATGTTATGGTCTTTTGTGACTGCTTCTTTCACTTACCATATAAATACATATAATTTGTTTTAGACCAGGTCTTGCTCTGACACCCAGGATTATAGCTCACTGCAGCCTCCAACTCCTGGGCTCAAGTGATTCTCCCATCTCAGCCTGTTGAGCAGCTGGGACTATAGGTGCATGCCACCATGTCCAGCTAATTTTTAAATTTTTTGTAGAGACAAGTTCTCACTATGTTGCCCAGGCTGGTCTTGAACTCCTGGCTTCAAGCAATCCTCCCAAAGGACTGAGATTATGGTTGTGAGTCGCTGCTCTCAGCCAACATACTTTCAAGGTTCATCCATGTCGTAGCATGAATCGGAACTTCTTCATTTTTATTGCCAAGTCATATTCCATTCTATTGACTATTTGTTACACTCTATAGAACATTTCCATTTTATTTATCTGTCATCGGACACTCAGGCTGTTTCCACTCCTGAGCTACTATGAATAATGCTACTCTAAGCATTAATGTACCAGCTTTTGTGTGAATGTAAGTTTCCAATTATCTTGGGTATATACCTAGGGGTATAGATAAGGAAGTCCCCAAAGGCCTGTCAGAGGCCTTTTAGCTTTGCCCATTGGATGAGATTTCCCAGGAGTGGAGGTGATCAGCTCTCCACAGGACACTCCTCCCGTCACCCCTCCCTTTGCCAGCAGCTGAGCTCTCCTCCTGCCCAATCCCACCCAATCTCCTTTCTCAGATGAGGACCCAGCATCCTAGTTTCTAGGACCAGTCAACAGGAAACATGCCAAGTGCTAGGAAGGCAGATGAACAGGGCCTCAGCCCCCGAACATCAAAGGGTCTAGAAGCATTTCACACACACAAGAATTTGAATGAACTGAAAACTTCCTGTTTTATTAAAAATCTGTACTTTGCTCAACCAGTAACTGGGACACAGTATCAAAAGACATTTTCATGCCATTTCTGGGTGTGGAAGATGCCTTGGGAAATGAAGTTGAAACCCCCAAATTCAGGAAATTACTTGGGAGACAACAGCAGCCCTCCCTGAGGTGACTGGCCAAGGCCATCAAAACCTTGCTCTGTACTCCGGGCAGCCTCTCTGAACTGGGAGGAGCTCTTCAGATCCAGCTTAGCTCAGGCTCCAGAGATACAGGTGCCCCTCAATCTAGGGGGGGCCTTAGGAACTAATCCACGCAAAAACAGGATCTGAGGGTGGAGCAACAGGAAGAAAAGACACCCCAGAACAGTGGTCTGTCTCTGGAAAAGCACACTGGGCTGGAGAAAGGCCACGGGGCAGAGTCCCCTCTGAAGGACCTGGGAACCCAAGGTCCTCCTCTACAGGCTTGCCCTGCCCACCCCCACATGTGTTCCTCCCACTACCTTAGCCCTCTGGGGTGTTTCCCTAGAAAAGTTAATATGGGTGACAAAGTTATGAGACCTTGGTGGCCTCAACCAGTGTACATTTACATAACACCCACACAGGCACACTTCTGTGTTCCTGGGAAACAAGGACATGTGAAGTGAAACTGTCCGTGAGTCCACTGTTAAAAGCTACCAGAACCCAGCTCTCACAAGCCAGGATACCTTGAGCAAGGGCAGAGAAATACTTGGGGGAACCTAGCTGGGCCTCAAAATATGTGTAAGCTTTGTCTGCTTACAGACCCCAGTGCTGGGCAAAAACCATTCGATGGAAGGGAGGTCTGCCCGTTCTGATGTAACCATGGCCACTATACCAAGTGACACTTCGTAAAACCTGAAGATACGTCATCCTTGAACAGTGTTAAGATATGACAGTCAGGGGTGTGGGTGGAACACTTTCTGAAAGGCCTGTCTCCCTGGCAACAGACCTGCGCACTGGTTGCTGCTGTGGAAACTGACACCCCAGCCTCATCACCCAGTGTCTCCCTGGAGACTGAGCTACACCAAGCTCTGGTACCTACATCTCCAATCGGGCAGCCCCCTGCTCTGCCTCTTTACAGCCCCTTCTCACACCAACAGGAAGGACCTGGAAAGACAGACTCTATAGACAGATTTTTAAGCTTACAAAAATAAGAGACTCCCCACAAAACTCCAAATCACCAATACATTTATTTGCGGGAGATGGGGTCGAATCTTACCATGAACTTTAAAACTGGGTGGGACTAGAGACACTGATCTGCCCAACCTCTGGGTATTCACAACTGCACAGGGAAACAGATCCTGTGCGCGAGGCATCACCACTAAACAGATGAGCATTAGATGAAGAGGACACATTCCGAGTCGTCGCATGATTTCCCATTCAGAGGCAGGTGCTGCCCTCATATCAGAAAAGTAGTGTTGAGAAAAACGCAGGCAGAGCCTGGCATTTGCCTCCTAGCATAGGCCTAGACATGATGGTGGCCATGTGCCAGGGGATCACGCCCTATGTACAAAGCAGGAGAATGATGCTCCCAGCTGAGCTGCAGGATGGGCGCTGGGCTGACTGGAGGGGTAGAGGGGGTGGGGTCTGACCCCATTAGCCTTTCCCCATCCAACCTGGGCCCCCATAAGCCATTCTCTGGCCCTTTGCACAAGACAGACTCAGCAAATCTGGGAGGTATGGGGATCCTCCCAACTCCCCACCTCGCCTCACCTTCCCCAGGTCTGCAGGGTGACCCAATCCACTGGGTGCAGCCCCATCCCCGCCCAAGCCCACATCTGGACAGACACGTGGCAAACATGGAAACTGAAGCCCGGCTGGGCTGGAGCACATCTGGTTGTTGTTGGTTTGGAGTCGTCTTGCAGGTGTCCCAAGGTGGTCAGGCCTCACCCACGGTGGCCAGGTTGAGACCGTGTTTTTTAGATGATTCAGGTTATTCCAGGGCAAAGCATGATCCTGATGACACCCGGCGGAAAAGCAGGCTGGAGCCTCGGAAGAGCTGGCCCTGGACCAGAAGGAAAAAGAGGGTGAGTGAAAGGGAGGCCACGCTTCCTTGTCCCTCCGAGAGGAAGGCCAGTGTCAGGCAAAGAAGGGTCCAGGAGCTCAAAGACCTAGCTCCGGGGTGGACAGCCTCGGCCTACATCCCTGGAGGGCAGAATCTGCCTGTGTTGAAGCAGACGGGAGCAGTTCATGTCCTGCCCAGGGGTGTCTTTGGGGCTACTCTGTAGGAGAGCCCAGAGACGAGGCTCATTGCCCCTCTTGCTTCAGAGCCCAAGTGGTCTGGGACTCTTTCAATGCTCACAGGGAGGACAAGACACACTGACACCGACCAGAGCCACTGGGAAGAACTGTGGCTCTCCTCCCTGCTTCCCTCCCATCTGTCCTCTTCTCAGCCTTGAGGCCAGTCAGCGCTCTGGCTCCCTCCAGGCCACTGCCCCATTTCACTGCGAGGCAAACCAAGGCCAGGAAAAGGCAAGGTTCTGCCCTTGACCAGAGCCTGGACCTGACTGCTGGGCCCAAGATCTCCAGCCAGGGAGAGGTAGCTTCGGCACAGAACATGAGAACCCAAGGCTGGTACCGCTGCCAGGTCCCCACGTGGCCCAGCTCCACCCACAGGCTTTCCTGGGCCCAGGAATGTCCTGCAGGAGGGAGAAGTTGGTCTCCAATGCCAGCCGCCCTAACAACCCAGGAACTCAGCTCAACTGGTTACAGTCCTCGAATTTTCAGCCCATGTTACTTGAAGGAGAAGCAGTACTTGGGCTTTACCACCTGCCACCTGGGCCAGAGTTCTCTTATCCTTATCCTAAGAGTCTTTAAGACTCAAAGAAGAAAAGGTCTTGTATGATGTTTAATCTTAAAATAAACCCACACTTAGCCACCTCAAATCCTTTCTGAAATTAGGTAAGATGAAAACTTAAATGCCTTATAGACACCAAGTGTCTCCTCACAATATTAGATTCCATAAACCACTTATCTTTGCATGCAGTGAAGCATCCACAAAATCATTTCAGCTGAAGGATGTGGCAAAGAAGAGGAAAGACCTCCTCCGTCCAGTGCTTGCTCACCTGCACACTCAGGTACTTCCAGCAGTGAATCCAGGATTTGAACACCGGGGAGTAAGGGGGAAGCCCAGCCTGCAGCCTGCCCGGAAAGGAGAGTGTAGATGCAGAGAACAGTGGGAGACAGCCAGCCACGGGAAAGCACTTCAGGAAGGAACGCCTTCGGGCTACCACCCATCCACACCCTGACACCATAGTTCACCCCAGGGGGTGCTGGGAGATCCCAGCGGAAGCCAGGGTGCCTGGCAGGCTGAGCCTACACACAGAACAGGTGGGAGGGGGCAGAGTGCTGCAAGGGCTTGCTGGGTCTCCCCCACCCCACAGCCTTGGTAGGTAGAGTGGCAAGTAGAAGGGCGCACACCTACCCGCAGTTGTTCACAGCCATGAGGTCGCCGACTAGCAGGAAGGGGTAGGTCAGCATGCTCACTGCAATCTGAAACCCAGAAAGGCCTGAGTGCCAGTAACCCGCCCCAACCTTCAGCCATTACCAGGGTTGGCCTCCTAGACCCCACTTGGGTCCGCAAGGCAGTGGGAAGGAAGGGCAGCTGGCTTGACTTACCCCCATCACGAACTTGGTATAGCTCCGGATGGCCAGGGCCTGGCTGAACTGAGGAGACAGAAAGGAGGAGCGGTTTGCCACAGGCACCTCAGGACGCAGACTTCAGATCCACGTACCCTCACCCCTCCCTCTGTGCTCAGCTCCTCGCGAGCACGCCGCACATGCCTTTCCTGTTGGGCCTCACAGTCACTGCCCAGAGAAGGCCTGGGGGCAGAAGCAGGGTAAGTGGACTGAAGGGAGTCCTGAGAAGGACACCCGGTAAGAGGGATCAGCTGCCGCTGCCTGTGCAACCCTACCAGACTGCGAGCCTCAAGGGCTGAACCTGTGTCTGCCTGATCAACATCCAGGGCTTGGCACGCAGTCAGCGCTAAGACACACATGCACCCTGACACCCAAAGGCAAATCCTGGCCTGTGGGGTGAGGTGAGGGCAACTCCAGGCTTATTGCCACCTCCACCTCGGCAAGCTTTTCCCCCTTCAGACCCCAACTCCTCAAATCCTGCTTTGCTGAAGCAAACAGCTCCTAGTGAGGAAAGGTGGCTCCCCCAGCCTCAGCTTCCTGTGGAGCGGCCATCCCACCAGATCGATGCCCTGGGGCCTTGGGCAGAGATTTGCTCAGAGGTCTGCTTGAGTGGCTTTGATAGCCCGGCAGCCTCATCTCAGCCTTTAAGCCACACACAGAAAAGCACTCTAAACACACTTTAAACAAATCTGTTGACTGCTGTTATTGCTGATGTAAGCACAGCAGCCTCTGGTCAGACAGCTGCCCACCTAGATGAGAAACCACTGAGCTGTGCACTCCCGGCCACCCTTGCTCTGTATGTGACAGCACAGCTTACCCACCCACAAGGCCCCCAAGAAAGGCAGCACTGCAGGAATGTGCCACTGTGATTGTAGATGGGGTGGGTCTCTATGGAGCCACTTTAATTTGCTTACACTGAAAGGCCAGTTAAGACTCACCTGCCCAGGTCAAGTGGCCAGTCTCCCTGCAAGCAGAGGCTCCCATCTGGGATGGGGCACTCCTCACCACACAGAACAGACAGGTGCCAGACACACACACGTGGAACATGAACCCCTTCCCACCCAGGCGATTCTGGCGGACAGGTCCCCAGGCCCTCCTAGCCTCCTGGGCCTGGCGATCCCCACTGTGAGAATGTCTGGACACTGCGATCCCCAGCCATCGCTGCTCCCCACCTCTTATCTTGGTTCAGGCAGAACCAGTCCACCCCTCAGGTACCTGGACGGCCTTCTTCAACTAGTGCTGTGTAGAAGGACCAGGCCTTCCTATGCCTGACCTGACCTGCTGAAAGGTCTATGTATACTAGGCTGTGTAGACCACAGCTAACAAAATAGGAGGGTGAGCCTGGGCTGTATACTCCCTAGCAGATCTGGAAAAAATTAGAGGAATGTACCCTTAGCCTGGCCAGGGATCTAATTCCAGCCCTGTCAATTCTAGCTGAGTGACTCTGGAGAGCCCAGAGTTCTCCAGAATTTGTGATCTCTGGGTCTCAATTTCTGTGTTGGTAAACGGAACATTATACCTGCCCTGTTCCCTTCACAACTAGGATGCCGTCAGATCAAAGGCCACAATGTTCACAAAAGGGTTTTGAAAAGCAAAAGACGTGATGCAATGGTCAAAGGGTGCTCACTATTAGCTGGTCTATCTTCTGACTTCCTGAGCCCTAGTTGGGTCACTGCCTCGGAGCAGCCTTAGATAAGCTGGGGTTGGTTTCTAAGGCTGCCCAGGGACAAGCATTCCATTAATTCCTCCCAGGTCTGGGTACTAATCTGGAATCTCGCCTCTCATGGCCATACTCCCCTTAGACAAAGATGACCCCAGGGACAATGAGAGGTCCTCTCTCACCCTCCGGGCCTGATGCTCAGAATCCCAGAATCCTCGACTTTGTCCCAGACCCTGGGCATCAGCAGTACACGGAAAGAAGGACAAGTCCTTGTTCCAACCAACCTGGGAACCTGGATTCTGGTCGTTTCCCAGCCCCCCTGGGGTGTCACTCACGCTGTCATCCACCAGGTAGGCATTGATGAAGTGGGCCAGCAGGTTACAGCCCCACAAGAAAACCACATCGCCCAGGAGGTGAGGGATTAATCCACTAAAAAACAAGGTAAGCAGAGATGAGCAGGAGAGGGAGAGGAGCAGTCCCTGGGGGCTCCACACCCAGGAAGCAGGCAGGGATGTTCCAAGTTCAAAATCTTAGCATATCCAATGGCACAGCCTTAGAAAGGAAGCCTGCAGGGGCCAGCAGCTACGCACACTGGGAAGGTGGTGCTCCTTTCCCATGGGGAGGTGTTCTATGGCACTTTAGATGCCACAAATTAGTTAACAGTCTCAAGCAGTTTTCAAACCACAGAAGCCAGGGATCAAGATGTGAATACTGCCAAATTTGCAATTTCCAAATGCAGATAACAACAGTGTCGACGTGTTGGTAATTTTTTCCTGGCCTCTTTACCTAACCAACTCCCAGAAGACACATTGCTCAATGCATCTGTTCTCTTTGCCCCTGAAAATATATCAAAAAGATTCTATGCAAGCATTTACAAGGAGGGCTAACTTTTTAAGTGATGGCCTTTAAACTGCTAAGGAAGGTTCCCCAAGATGCAGTGCTGAGGGTAAAAGGCCAGTTTGAGGTCAGTGGGTCCCACGTGCCTCTTGTGTGTTTTTCAGTGTATTTGCTTGTTTAGGTACGGAGTGCCCTGGGAGGCTCTCCAGGAGAAGGATGGCTGTCTCCTGGGAGGAAAAGCAGAATTATTATTTTTGAATTTAAAAAAAAATCTTATAAAATATTTGAAAAACTCAAAATAATACATGTAATACATCCATAAGGAGTATTAATAAAATGAACCTCTGTGAATGCAATTTCTAATCTTGTCGTTCCTGCCTGTGCTCAGATTGACTACGTGCTATATACCCTTTGGTGCTTTCTATGCACTGTAACATGTATGCATATCACCTGTTCCAAAATCACATGGCGAAAAAGAACCCAAAGAGTAGGTATCTGTTGTGTGGGAATCCTATTCACACACCAGAAGAGAACTACGCAGTGTGAAAAATGCCAGAGGTGGTCATGTGCAGTGTTTCAAGATGGGTGGCTGTTTCTGTAGAGCAGTCATTGGCCGGGGCCCAGGGGCTACCCCTTTGGCAGGGCACATGGTCTCTGAGGGCCACAGATGCCCTGCACTTCGTCACCTCACATCCAACTTACTTCACCTCTACAGAAAGCGCATACTGAAAAGACTATGTTCAGAAAGAATAAAGCACAGACAGAACCCAGAAGCCAGGCTTGGTGAGTCGTTTTTTGATTTGCCGTTTTAAGGTCTAGGTAGTGACATACATGCTGATAGGCATGTCACGAATGTTGGTTTGTTACCAGGTACATGCGCAAATATATATATGTATAAATATTTATACATACATACATGTGTGTATGAATATAAATCAGAGTTTCTCAACCTTGGCACTATTGACATTTTGGGCTGAATAATTTTTTTTCTCCCCAAGAGACAGGGTCTCACTCTGTCACCCAGGCTGGAGTACAGTGGTGCAATCATAGCTCACTGCAGTCTCCAACTCCGGGGCTCAAGCCATCCTCCCATCTCAGCCTCCCAGGTAGCTAGGACTACAGGTGAGTGCTTCCACGCCCAGCTAACTTTTAAAAACATTTTTATAGAGACAGAAGTCTTGCTATGTTGCTCAGGCTGGTTTTGAACTTCTGGCCTCAAGTAATCCTCCTGCCTTGGCCTCTGGACAGCTGCAGAAACCACTGAGACTAATCCTGAGTAACTGGGATCACAGATGCAAGCAACCACACCAGGCTGAATCAGTCTTTGTTGCGGGGTTGTCCTGTGTACTGTAGGATGTTTAGCAGTGTCTCTGGCCTCTACCCACTAGATGCCAGTTGTGACAACTACAAGATGTCTCCGGACACTGCCAGTGTTCCCTGGGGAGCAAAATCATCTCCTGCTGAGAACTGTATATATATTTCTGTATTATATACACATACATGCACATGCACCTACAAGTAGTCATTTCTTGGTTAAACAAGGGGCCATAAATAAAAAAATCTGACAAACTGGAAAACCATGATATAAAGACTTCTTATGAATAATATGGAGCCCTGTGTCTAGTACAGCGGACACTGCTGTATACCATGTGTATACCACATTTGTGACGTACCTATCAGCATATACGTCACTGCCTAGACCTTAGAACAGCAAATCAAAAAACAGCCATCAAGCCTGGCTTCTGGGTTCTGTCTGTGCTTTATTCTTTCTGAACATAATCTTTTCAGTATGCGCTTTATTTAGAGGTGAAATAAATTGTACATGAGGTGACGAAGTGCAGGGTGTCTGTGGCCCTTGGAGACCATGTGCCCTGCCAAAGGACCAGGTCCTGGGTCCGGGCCAATGGCTGCTCTACAGAAAGAACTACCCAGCAGGACAAGATTTTCTGACTTTTCAAAGAGATGCTAGAAATGTGGAATTTTGTGCAACATATCTTAAATGTCAACGTCAACAACTAGTTTATCAGAAAAGCAATGTCAAACAGAATCCACTGGCTGTGGTCAGCCTGTGAGCTTCCAGAGCTCCACCCTCAGTCCACGTCAGATATTCAGTCATGTTTTAGCAGTGAGGCCAAGGACTATGCAGTGACTTAGCTCATGAAGACCAGCCCCACACCCACCGCAGGTGGATGAGGCCCAGTGGGGCTGATCAGTTCATCTCCCCCATGTACTAGACACACAGTTCCACTTTTACATGAGCCATGGCCTGAAAAGGGCTAAGCAGTCTGGACAGGCCATGGAGCTCTAGAGAGCTGGCCACAGCACTTGGGCTAGGGCAGGGCCATGTGGTGAGTCCCAGGCCAGCAGCTGTGGTCTGAGAGGTTGTGGACACACGTGTTAGCAGAGCCAGACCCGTGGCCAGTTATGGGGTATATAGACTCACGTACACAAAGAATCCCAGCAGCCCTTCCTCTTTGAAAATTTTCCCAATGGAGCTCAGCACACCACTGTGAAGAAGACAAGACAGAGATACAGGGTCATGCAGTCACCTACCAGAAGCCCACCCCTTGGTGTGGGGCTGAGCCCCCGAGCTCTGCTCAGATCCAGCCAGTCCTGGTGGGGTGGGGAGGATTATTACCAGGAAGAACCAAGTAGAAAGGCACAGAGAGCGCTTGGTCGGGGTGAGGAGGAGTTTACACAGTTCACGAAGACTGGGGAAGCCCAACCACCCACGAGAGCAGCCCACTAGCAGTCCTATACTGGCGTTTTCTGTGAGATCGGAGTTTAGGAATGCATCTCCCAACTTCGGCCACTGCTGCAGAGATGGCAGGCCCTTCTCTTACCTGGCCCTCACACTTATCTCTGGTTAAACAACCCTCCACCAGAGGAGCCCACAGGCCTGCCCAAGAGAGTAAGAGTAGAAGGCAGTAATGAGCCGAGAGAATTACTTTCCCAGAGGGCAGAGAAAGAATACAGGGCCCTGCAGGAGGAGGCACTGGAACCAGCCTAGGAGAAGACATCTGGCACTCCTCAGCAGGGAGCCGGGGATTCATGCCCTGGCCACTGCACCCTGTTAGAGATGAGAGGACAGGCTGCGGATTCTTAGGTGTGAAATGCCAAGGAAGCTCAATAACAACCTTTGTGACCTATGGCTGGAAATGACAATTGGCTTGTCCTGAATGGAGGCTGCACAAAGCCCAGGTGGAAGGGGCAACCTAACAGAGGAAGCCAGTGGAAGGCAAAGCCCTGGGTAGCCCTGGACCCAGATCATCCCAGCCCTGTCAGGCCCGGCCCCACCTCTCAAAACAGTGGTTGCCAGATTATACCCACCTGGTCCCAACTACTGACCTCATACTTCAGTCTAGGGGAATGGGCCAATTTCCCATTAATGACCCCAAAATGAGGCACCATGGCAGCCGAGCTTCCTGGGGTGGTGGCCCCAAAGGACAGCTGCAAAAAACGCTGACCCCAGGAAATGAGAATCTTAAGAGAGGAAGGGCAACCCAGGTGTGTCCTTCTGCCACATTCCTCCAGGACCCACCTCTGTCAACACATATGCCCCTGGCACCTGCCCAGGGCTGCACACAGCAGATCTAGGTGAAGGTATGGTACACAATTGAAGGAATGAGCCCCAAGCCCATGGGGTGGATGGCTTCTTCACAGGGGATAAAAAGAGCTATCAGCCTATGATGGCCGGAAAAATCATTACAGCATTACCTTGGGAGTCCAAGAGGAGACCCCAGCTCAGTCCTAAGTGGCAGAATCAGCTCTGGTGCCAGAAATCCTAATCCAAGCTGACTACAATCCCACTCACCCCTCTGCAAAGGCATCTAGGCTCATCCAGGGCTGCCCTTGATAAGAGATGGAGAAGAGCAAATGCCCCTGGACAGACTATAGAAGCCACTGCAACATTCCTCAGAAGCCAGGCAGCAGGCTGAATTCACACAGGACTAGAGCAGAAAAGGTACAGCAACCAACCCCAGCACAGCCTGCCCTGGCAGACTCTGAAAAGGTGACAGGGCCACTCTGCCTGTCCCAAGAGTTACCCACCTGTACTTGGCCTCCCGTCCCACAAACTGGACCATGCAGCGCATTGAGATGACTGAGGAAAAACAAAACACATACAGGTGATGTGGTGGGCCAAACCTCATGATGCCCCAGCCACCGGGTGCCGGGTGCAGAGTGGCCACTGAACAACATGGCCTGTTCAGACAGCAGGAGAGGAAGAGGGCCTTTGGGGTTCCCTGTCACATCCCATGACCACAGCGCCCCATTTCTTCTGCCTGGGAAGAGCCCCACCTCCCTTTGGAAAGAATTCCAATCTCTCCTCAGTGGGGTGGGTTCCAGTAGAATACCTCCCACCCCACTACCACTTCCCAACGGGTCTAATACTGTCTATCTACAGTCCACGAGGGGGCGCCCCCACCCCACGCCCCCACCCCGGCTTAGAGAGTCTTGGGGAAGGGGAGGCTTACCGTGCAGGGGGTGGGCCAACATGCGGGACACACACTGCATCATCATCTCGTAGGAGGTCTGGAAGAGAGCATGGGGTGGGAACTCGCCACCCATGGCCTGTCTCTGGAACTGGCCCTGGAGGGGAGCTACAAGTGCTTGGGAGGGAGAAACCTGTCCCAGGGACTGCACGTGGGGTCAGTCTGCCAAGGATGGCTCCACCTGTTGCCCCACTCCCCAGTCCCCCATCCAGGAGTGCTGCCGGGGTCCCAGGCTAGGCCCAACAATGGCTGAGAAGGCTTTCCGGGGTTCCCTGCGCACCCAGGCCAGGGCTCCTTCCCTTACCATCCCACCCATGCATGCACGACGACCCAACTCTTCCACTTGTCAATGAGCTGCCCAACTTGGGGGTGAGAAATCATTAGGCTCCCCGCCACGCGCCTCTCCCTCTCCAACTCTCAACACCTACCTCCTTCACAACTTTCTTCAGGGAAGTCTTCATATCATCCTTGTTGGAAACCTGCTCAATCTCATCTGGAGGGAAAACCTGAAACAGGGAAGGGAAAGAACCAAGTTCAGCTACGCCTCTTCCATGGAACTCTTTGGGGACTCGGGCGGCAGGAACCAGCTCCAAATATTTCCTCTGCAGTGTCTATTGGCTGGGCCCACCTCAGGTGACCTCCAGGTCAGGTCTGGAGCGTGGGGGAAAAAGAAAGCCACCATCTGGTGTCACAGCTGTGGGAAAGCAGACCTGTGGGGTGGGAGCTTTCCCATGGGGCTTCCAACGGTCTGGGAAGAAGGAGGCAGGACCAGGGTAACTGGCTGCTGCAGGAAGTGGTTGGGAGTATGAGGAAACCTCGGGCCACTGTTCCTGGTTTTGTGTGGGCTCACCTTCTTCATGCTACCCCGAGTCACAGTGGAAAGGGCGTTGGACATCAGCCGGGGACTCAGGCCTCGGAACAGCCCTATCTTACCATCCACTTGCACAATGTACTTGGCTGTAAGAAAACAGAGGTGGTAGAGGAGTTACACCCAGTTCAGGGGCACCCACTCCTGGGTCACACACACCCAGACCAGGCTCGGCTTGTCCCTCAGGTAACTGCTGACTACAGGCACAGAAGGGAGCATCTGTCCAGGACCTGGAAGTGGTCAGGCCCTAACCCCCAAATGTCTTCTAGCCCATTTCTTTTAGTAAAAGCCTCAAAATCTATTTCTAACAAGTTCATACATTTTCCTTCCTTTTCTTTCTCTTCCCTTTCTTTTCCCTTTCCTTTCCTTTCCTTCCTTCCATTTTCTCTCCCTCCCCCTTCCTCTCTCCCCCTCTCTCTCTCTCTCTCTCTCTCTTTCTTTTCTTTCTTTCTCTTTTTGCTTTAAAAACTCTACTTGGCAAACTCAGTCGTGATTTCTCAACTCAGCAACTTAAATGCTGCAACACAGAAAACAATTCTGTTGCTTAAAAGTTATGTTTTTCTTGATGAAAAGAAAATAGGAAACACAGAGAAACTGCCCACAGGGAAAGATGAAGTCTGCAACCTAAAGGAGGGAAAAAGGAAAAGGAAGGGCTCCCAGAAGACAGGCTCAAGAACACCCCCTGCACACATGACAGCCCGGGTAGTCTCCACCCTGTTACTGTGCTACACCCAGGATACCACCTGGCACCTGTTGGCATTTATTAGTCAAGGGAAAAACAAGTCTATGGAGAAGTAACTAAAACAGAAGTACCAATGAACAATTCCACAGAATAAACTTAAATGTTATGGAAGCTAGACCCTACCTGTGTGAGTTAGTGTTTCTTTCCCTAGGGTCTCTCTTTCTAAGGATATGATTCATTGTTTTCTATCAACACTTTAAACATGTTTTAAATGGCAGGGTGGTATTTTTATAAACCTGTGCATCTGGAAGCTAGCAGAACATTCTCTCAGACAGCATGCTCCCTCTTTTAGACCATGACTTTAGCTCTCTGGCACCGCGCAGAGGCAGGAAGAAGCAAATATGCCTTTTGCTCCTCCCAGATGTCTGCCAGCCCAGCAATTCAATGTCACAGCTAGCATGGGTTTTTCACGAGGCTGAGAACACCTGTTACCTGTATATGTGATTTCCTGAGATGGGGGTGGGCTGGAAAGAGAGGAGGAGGAAGGGAGGGGATGCTGGGTGACTTGGCAAGGTGCCCTACTTCACAGACTGAACAGACAGAGGAAAATTTGCTTTGGGGGAGGGTGGATCCTAGAGAGGAGAGGGAGCCTCAGGACCTCTGTGTGTGATCCTGAGCAAAACATCTACCCTCTTCCATCTGCCCACCTGTAAAAAAACGGAATAAGGACCTTCATTTCTCTCCATTTCCGAGGGGCCTGGGGAACAAGTGAGAGCGGAGACAGGCATGCTGAAACGCCTGCAGGGGCCTCTGTGGGTCCTAAGGCCTCAGGCTGGCCAGGGCCCCCCTCATTCCGGGTCTTTCTGCAGTGCCTGGAAACCCTCTGGGAAGTTCTTTCTTCTACACCACAGAATGTCATGACAGCTGCAGTACTTTCAGCCATGACAAGTAGAGGAGCAGACACTGTCCACACTGTACCAGAGAGCCAAATGGCGGGTCCCCTCCCTGATTCCAAAGTAGGCCTAGTGTCCGGAGATCCCCAACGGACATCTGCTCACCCCTAGATTAAAGCTACATTTATATAAACAAGGCTGGGGCACACCTCAGAACTCTGCTCATCCTCACAAGAGGCAGTAAGATGAGGGTCAAGTTCCCTCTGCTCTGTGTCCTTTGGGGAATGGCTGTGTCACATGAATAGAGATGATCTGGGCTCTAATCTCACCTCTCAGAACATAGCACGTGCGACCAGATCCAGAGAAGGCCCCGTGCAGGGCCACAGCCCTCCACCTGGGCTGCCTTACCTCTCTGTATACTGCCTCACTACGCAATGGTGGGGTACCTTCCTACTTCTGTCATTCCCCACTCCACTACGCTGACAATTTTTAAGTAAAAAACAACACAAACACATTTCCTCACAAGATGACACATTCCACCTGGCCCTAGACTCTGCACTCAACAACACAGGGACAAAACGGGAAGAGAAATATGACACCCAATTCTGCCAACAGCATGTGAAGTGGAAAAGGTAACACAGAGGCCAAGCCCCAAGTTACTCAACAGAAAGAAAGATTCTGGAGAACATTCTCAGGTAAGAGTAAAGGTGCAGGAAACTTGAGGGGACTCGCCTGGAATGGAACTCCAGCTGTGAACATGGAGAGAAAGGGCACATTTAAAGAAGGCCCTCATCATGGTCATCTGGTGAGGGTGGGGACTGGGAGAGGAACATGACAAGGCCCTGGCCAGCCGGCACCTGTGGGCCAGGGGATGGGCAGCAGAGGCAGCAAGGTGGGCTTCTTGATGACAGATGGGGAGCCTGCAGGAAGGCCTGGGCAGGAGAAGCTGACCTTACTTTGCAGACAAGGGGTGCAGCCAGGCCACAGCAGGTAAGTGGCCCGCCCAAGCTCACGCAGCACACAGAAGTGAAGCTGCAATTCACTGCACACCATTCTGTAACCAACAGATGGAGACACCAGAGTGAGTGAGCACCACTCACTGCCTGAGGAATGCAGGGGAAACAAGACAACCAGGTGGGATGAAAGAAAAGAACGCAGGAGGAGCCCCACAGGCCTTCTACTGGAGTAGCAGGGCCAGGCTGCTCACAGGGCAAAAGGAAATCACCCCCACGCCTGTTCCAGGCACAACCCGGGGCAACAGAAATAACAGGGACCAGTGTCCTCTCTCAGGCACCTGTGTCTGTCCCCTCCTACTGTCTGGGCTGGCAGCTGGCAGCTACAGGCAGAGGAGCTGGACGAAAGCTGTATGGTTCACCTGCTCCCACCCCGACACCATGCCCTCTCTGGACATGCTTAGATCCCCGCCTCTGTGCCAGCTCGACTCTGCATGCCGTGCTGCGCGGTGGGTTCCCCAGGGCCAGCTGGTCCTGCTCCCCACTTGAGGCCTCTTCTGTTGGCGTGGGCTTTCCTGCTCGGGAGGCACACTCACCGTAGGTGAAGAAGCTCGGCAGATAGAGGACTTTCCTCCCCAGCACATTGGTCCCAAGGGTGGGGGGCATCGGCTCATGACCCACCTTCAGAATGAACAAAGACAAAGGGACGTTCAGCCTCACCACCTCTCCTCACACCTCCTGTCCCCTTTGCCTTACTCGTCTCCCACAAATTCTAATGTGGCTCTTGTTCGTGTTTTCCCCATCAAAACACCAGAAAGCTCGTCAGTGTCTCTAACCATAGGCAGCATGTAATCTCCCAATGAACAGAAATGCCTGGTCCCAGACACTGCCCAACCACAGTCCAAGTCACACCCACACCCCAACATTCTTACATTCAAATCCCAGATATTCCCAGTAGAAACCTCTGTATGTACTTCAAACGCTACTCCCATCTCAGAACAAATCTCAGTTATTCTCATCTCCCAATGAAAAACTTCACCCCAACCTCAATTCCAAATGTGGCAATAAGAAAACACATCATACCCAAACCTCAGACAGGTCAGCCATTAAGTCATCCATTCCAAAGTGCACCCCAAACTCAAATTTCTTACCAAATCTACTGCAGACACCTCCACATCTATTCCTCCCATTCCCAGGCTTAGCAAACTATTACCTCAAATTCCAGGTGCTCCTCAAACACATCCTCAGCTGCGTTCTCTCCTCAATCACCCTACATCCCTGTGAAAAAATGACCCCCTCATTTCTGAAGGGCTATGACAGTTCTTGCTGTACAGATGCTTCTTATATCTGAAATGTTTATTTATGTATTTGTTTATTTATTTTTGAGACAGAGTTTAGCTCTTGTTGCCTAGGCTGGAGTGCAATGGCATGCTCTCACCTCACCACAACCTCTGCCTCCCGGGTTCAAATGATTCTCCTACCTCAGCTTCCCAAGTAGCTGGGATTACAGGCACCCGCCACCATATCCGGCTAATTTTTTATATTTTTAGTACAGACGGGGTTTCTCCATGTTGGTCAGGCTGGTCTCGAACTCCCGACCTCAGGTGATCCACTTGCCTTGGCCTCCCTAAGTGCTGGGATTACAGGCGTGAGCCACTGTGCCTGGCCTGAAATATTTATTAAACCCATGGGTGGGTGAAGGACCATCCATATCCATGTGAGGAGGAGGAAGTCCCTGTCGAGGGGTGAGAGCCCCTGATGCCAGGGAGGAGGCAAGGTGCCAAGGAGACCAGCACCTAGGTGGGGAGTGAGAAGGCCCCTTCCTCCCTTGGCAAGGGGCCAGGATACCAGCTCTGTGCCCTCTAAGCAGGCCAGCTGGGCCCATGGACCAGAGTGATTCCTCTGAGATGTGGGAGGGGATTTGGCCTGCAGCTATGGGAGGTGGTAGAAGTGGCAGGTTTGAAAGTGCTACCTTGTAAACTGGATTAGGTATGCTTCCAATGCTTTCTGGGATCACCCCTGTCCCCTTTTGCCTTTATCAAGCAAGTGCTTTTGAAAGTTTAGGCTATCTCCTACGGATGTGATTCTGAGATGCCTAACAGATCAATGATTGTAAATTTAAAAACTCCTCTATGATGGGGACTGTCTTTAAAAGAAAAAAATTTTGACCCAGTGGAGCTAAAGGAGGAAAGGGGTGAGTCAGCTGACCCAGGTAGTGAGTACTTCCCTTCTAGACCTTTTCCCTTCTGGGTTAAAAGCTCCACGGTTGTTCTGAGTTAAGTTCTGTCTTGATCTGTGTTCTCTTAAATACAGATGGTACTCCTTTATACCTCCACTCCAAATCGCCATCACTGCTCTTTTGCCGTCCTTACCCAGTTTAGTCAACACTATTTGGGAATCCCACTGACCCCAATTTCACCCTTAAATCTGTAACATTATCCCATATCCCCATGGCTCCCAAATCTGTTGAATCTACTTTCTTCACTTCTATTGGGTTATCATAGGCACGCTGGCTGTATCTCATCCCCATTCCTCTCGCCTTCAAGTTTTAATTATTTGTTCCCAAGTCATTAAACCCAATTCCATCCTCAAATCTGTTAACCCAGTCCTAACTATGGCAAATGCTGTGGCCCTGTATCAGATACCAGCAGGGACAGTCTGTCATCTTAAAATCTCCAGCTCCCAACTGACAGCCACATGCCCTGATGTAAGGCACTGCATTCTTATGTACCTAATCCCCAATCTGTCACTCCACTCCTGACACCTCCACTCCCAGTAATTTGCCTTTCTGCAAGATATTACTCTGATTCCCAAGCTATACCCATTGAAGATCTTACCTTAATATATGTTACACTCAACACCAACGGGGTCCAAATCAGACAGGCACCTCTCTGGTCCTTCAACGGGGCTCATCCATCCTTACCTGCCCACCATCTAGTTCTTCTCATGCTTTAGAGTCCTTCATTACCCCATTCCCTTCCCAAATCACCCTTATTTCAATGTTCCTTCAAACCAGATCCGCCGTCGTCCAAATGATGAAGACACTTCTTCATTTTCCTCACATTGAACCCATTTCCCTCACATTGAACCCTTGTGCTCTAGATCCTTCACTCCACAGACTCTCCCACCTGTACCCTAAACTCCTAGCCCTCAGTCTCATTCCATCAGTTTCCAGAACCCTCACTTCTCAGGTCCCACCAGTTCCAAAGCACCAATTTATCTCCCAAACTTCGAGTTCAACTGCTGTAAATACAACCTTACCCCTGTAAGGCAGCCCTCATTTCCAAATCACAACCAAATGCCAGTCTTGGTCTACACCTTCCGCCATCAACAGTTTTCAAATCTGTCACAATTAGGGTCTAGTCAGGCAACTTGATGCCCCTGACTGAATCTCCTCATTCCTTGTCATATTCCTGGTCACACCCACAAATCTATTACCATTCCTCAGATCCCAGATTTCAACTACTCTCATTCTCAAGGCCTTCTCATTCCAGTTGTATTTTGCATTCTCTCAGTTCAATTATAGAGATGGTAAAATCTGACACCCACCTGCCTCAACTGAAATCTTGGATGGGTCTCCACTTCAATTTTTAACCTTCCTCCTCCCACTCTTCTTAACTGGAACATTCTGGCCTAATGACCCCCATCAAAACTGTACCCATCTCAGCCACACCCACCTAATTCTCACACCTCCACACGCCCTTCATTCCAGCTCACTCCTCTCAAGCAGCACACTTCATCTGTTCCGCATTGCCGGCCACCACCAAATCTGCCAAGTGCCCATGCATCCCTCCGTTCTAGAGACGTCCCTACCTCGGTCTCAATTTCTGGTAATCCCTACCTATCCTGCCACCTATGTCTCCACTGTCCCTTCTGCCCAATTTCAATACTCCCGTGCTCCTTCTCCTCATCTGCCCAGATACAAGCACTGTGATTCCTCTCTGACCCCAACTACTGACTTCCATTTCCTCCTCCAAATGCGTCATCCCCTTCCCCGCTTAAAGCCTGCTCCTAGCTTCCCTCTCTAGACAAATCGCTGCCACGCCCCTCCCCCAATGCTGGCCCTATCTGTTCCCCTCCCCCCATACGCGTCACCCTGTCCCCTCCTCCTACCAAATCTGTCGTCGCCATCAAATCCAGAGCCCCCATCTCCGGTAAACCGATAGCATTCCCCTGCAAAATTCTTTGCCTTCGCACTCTCCCACCAAATTAAATCACAATGAAACCCAAGACCTGTCTTCTCTGTCCACCCCCAGTCTGGTGTCCTTCTTTCCCTCCTAAATTTCTGGCCCTGGTGCCCACTTTGTCCCCACCCCACGACGTTTTACATCCATCTCTACCAAATCCAGAGCCCCCGTTCCCCTCTACCCCAAATATGTGCTCCTCAGCCTCTAAACACTTCGCCCGGGCCCCCAACCTTCCTCCCCATATCTTCACCCAAACTTCTCGCCCCTCCCCCAATTCTGTTGCTTCTTCCCTCACCCCAAATTCGTTCCCTTCCCTATCCCAAGTCCATCGTCCCCACTCCTTTATTTCCCAAATATGTTTTTCCAGACCATCGCCGCCTCCTTGGCACCCCCCAAATCGCTTGTTCCTTCCACCCTCTCCCAAATCCGCTATTACTCTAACCCCTTCGTCTCCTTTCTGCATCCTAAAACCCGTGACCTCTGCGTTCCCACACGGCTTCCCTCCCCTCCCACCCACTTCGGCCCCCCGAACCCGCCGTCCCCACCCCTCTCCCCAAATCCGTCGCCACTGCCTCCCCGCCCCAATCCTCCAAATCCTGGCCTGTCACCTTCACATCAGTCTCTCATCTCCCTACGGCGCCTCTGGTCCCCCACCTGGATGAGCAGCTTCACGTAGAGCAGGGGATGACTGAGCGCCGTCACGCCCGCACCCAGTGCCACGAAAAGAGCCTCAGTGGTCGGGGCGTTGTCCCCAGACCCCAGGCCCCCTGACCCGCCGTCCATCCTGCGGGCCGAGGGCTGAGCTGCAGGCCGAGGGTGGCGAGGATGTGCGCGGTGCGCGGGCGGTGGATCGCGAGCTCGGGCCTCGACCCCCGCCGCCGCTCCGCCGCGAGCTCCGGCTCCAGCTCCGGCTCCCGCCATCCCCGCGGCACCGCCGCGAGCCCAGGGCGCCACTTCCGGGTCCAAAGCTCCCATGGCACCCGGCGGCGAGGTCACTCCCCGTCACGTGACGGAGGCCGCGCCCCCTCGCCGGCGTCAGGGGGCAGGGCCGGGGCGCACCACTCTCGGCCGCGGGGGAGCTCGGGAGCGTGGCGCGGCGGGTGGGACACGCTGGATGTGGCCCCCGGGCCGGTGGGGGCCTAGCAGGACACTGGGTTGCGGGCCGGGGATCAATGGTGGCGGGCAGCCGGGTCCCCGGGCTCGGGAGCTGTGGCGGCTGTCGCAGGCCGGGGCGCTCCCCCGGGAGGCCCAGAGCACGCGGGGGCGGGGTTCGGTGCCTCCGGCTGCCAGACGTCCCCAATATGGTCTGAGGCGCTTCCAAGCCCCCTCCCTGGCTTCGGGAGTTTTCTCTGCAGTTCTCTGCCCGCCCCTTTGCGGCCCAGATCCCAGTCGCCGCGGCCTGCGTGGAACTCTGCGCGAGCTGAATCTCCTGCTGCAGAACGACCCCGAGCCCGAACCCGAGCCCCTCCGCGGCCCCAGCCTCTTTGTCCAACCCCTTTCCCATCTCCCCTGCCAGGAATGCTCTCCCCACCAGAGCAAATCCAGATGTCCCCTCGGCGACTGTGGGCACCCTCCCCAACTGTGGAGCTTTCGCACGCCTTCCTCAGAGTCCGTGGTTGTAAAATTTGTTTTTCTCTAAAGTATTTGAGTGTCTCCCTCACTAGATCTTGAGGGTTTTAGTGAGTCCCTCGGTGTGAGCACACGCAGGCACTGCTGGGCGCCTGCAGTTGATTCTTAGTTAATACAAGTGAATAATCACAACTAGACCTTAATTTGCAGGAACTGGGTGACAGGCACTTTTTAAAATGCTTTACACGTGCTGATTCAAGTGTAATCCTCACAAGAACCTTGCGAGGAAGATAGGACAGCAAGTGCCCTGTTCCTGTTTGTAAACGTGCCGTACACCCTGCAACAATACCTACAACAGAACCTTGCTAGTTGTGGGGGGTCGCAATAAAAGTTTCTGTTTGAATGAATCCTAGAGTGTGCCGGGACACAACAGTGGAAGACCTGGTCCCTTTGTCTGTACTTACCCTATAGCCAGTTCATTGTGAGACACCTGCCTTCTGGTCACTTTTACTGTTAGTCCGGGTTTCCCAGTCTGTCCTTTCTGACTCCCTGCCTTACCTCCTAAAAAGCTACCTCCCCTTTTCCCACTCTTAATAATGAACACTATGCACTTTCCACGTTCAAAGCATGCCACACTCCCTGTCTCCCTCACCTTGGCCTCCCTAACCCAGGCTTGTCCTAGTGAAATCACTTGCAAAGCCTGCCCTTTCAACTTGCTGTGTTTTCTCCATCAAACACAATTTTCATCAAACATCCCCCAGGAGCACCTTAAATGACTTCCTTTTGCCTAGGTTCTGATTTAGCTTTCTCAATAAGGACCTGAAAGTCAAGTTCCTAGTGCCACACTAACTCTTTACCAAGAAGAGGCCATAGGTTTTAGTTTGGGGGTGGGAGTAGGGGAGGATGATTTACTTCCCCATCCTTCTGAAACTTCCTCACAGGAACCATTTCCTTCTTTGGGCTTTTCGTCCCCGTTTTTCTCTAGCTGTCTGTTTTTCCTTCTGAACTTGGCTGTTCACCGTTGAGCCTTTTACTCTGCCTTACATGGTCACCTAACTTTGGGCCTATACTGTATTTGGCCCTTTCAGACTGTAGTTTCATGTGAAGCAGCAACTTTATGTTGTCTTGCGTTGTTTTGTATCTTCCACAGCACCAGATATAGGACTATGCATATAGTACAAGTTCAGTAAAATATTTCTAAATGATCGAACAATTTCTCCAAGTGAAGAAATTGAAGGAAAATAGATCAGCTAAACCAGTTAGACCCGCAGGTACCAAGCAGAAGCAAATGTTAAACTGCACGATGACTGTATTTCTACAACTCAGGACTCACAGAGACTCCAAGAGAAAGTGTAGCAGGACGAGCCGCAGACAAAACTCCTCAGACACCGGATTAAAGAAGGAAGACGTTTTTTATTCGGCCGGGAGTGTCAGCAGACTCGCGTCTTAAGAGCCGAGCTCCCTGAAGAAGAAATACGTGGCCTTTTTAAAGGCTTACAACTCTAAGGGCTCCGTGTAAAAGGGTCATGATAAGCAAAGTGGAAAACGTGACGGGGAGCTACATGCATCAGCTAACAGAACAAAAAGTTTTACAGTGCTTTCTCATACAACGTCTGGAATTTACAGATAACACTAGTAGTTTTGGTCAGGGGTTAATATTATCATTATTATTTTAACCACCAGGGCCAGGTGCTGGTGCCAAGGTCATCTAGCTATTTATCTTACTTCTGTTTCTTTCCAACTTTTTGCTTTCTCCCCCTTCTGTCTTATAAACTAGGGAAAAGGGGAGACGGGGAAAACCTGGGAAAGACAACAGGAGAGGTGGTAGTCTCATTCTATAGAAGAAAAAAACAATCCTCACAATAAAAGTATGAGCCACTCAAAGAAACATGCCATCATGAGACAGAATGGACAAAACAGGAAGAACTTGAGGTAATGGTACCATCTCAACATTAAAAGGAAAAAAGCAGGTTTCAAATGAAGGCAAAGATAATAGGAAGTACTAGTAAAAAGAATAGGAATTGTAAAGGAAACAAACAACAACAACAAAAAAAACAGGTGTATTTGAAAAGGAGCCAAACAGAACATCTAGAAATGAAAAGTATACTCACTGAAATGATTTAATGAAAGAAAATCTTCCTCAGCAATCAAGCTAGTGAGCAGTCTGGCAATAAATCTTTAGAGCTATAAAGGAGTTAGCTCTGCCAGGCACGGTGGCTCACACCTGTAATCTCAGCACTTTGGGAGGCTAAGGTGGGTGGATCACCTGAGGTCAAGACCAGCCTGGCCAACATGGTGAAACCCCTAAAAATACAAAAATTAGCTGGGCATGGTGGTGCACGTCTGCAGTCCCAGCTACTCGGGAGGCTGAGGCAGTAGAATCAGTTGAACCCGGGAGGCAGAGGTTGCAGTGAGCCAAGATCGCACCACTGCACTCCAGCCTGGACGATAACAGTGAAACTCCATCTCAACAACAACAAAAAAAGTTGCTAGCTCTGGGCTTGGGTAGTGTCCCCCACTTTGGTGCCACCACCCTCTGAATATGCCACCTGACAGTGCTGACCACGCTGCACTGTGACTGCCTGTTTTCTTGTCAGTCTTCCTTGTTAGACTGTAAGCTCTTTGACAGCCAGGACTGTTCTATTCATGGTTGAACCCCAAGTCTGGCTTAATGCCGGGCACATGATAGGAACACAACAAATATTACTAGAAAATGAATGACTAAGCAGAAACACTCTCCAAAATTGTACAGTTTTTTATGGTAGCACTAATTACAGAATCAAAACTTTAGGAAGATCCATGTGCCTGATAGGATCAAGCAAAAGAAAAAAAGCCAACAAGAAATAAGACTCTTGTAAATCTTGAGAATTGCCAAGAATATAGACCATCCCAGGTCCCTGGAATCCTGTGGGATATGTTGTAATGAAAAGTAAATGCAAAATAGTAAGTACCCACCATTGCAATTAATTTGACATCATACTGATCCAGTCAGGAGGGAACTGAGGTGATGTCAAGGGCAGCATGAGTGTTCTGGCCTCACCTGATGTTTTCTGCTGTTAACAGAATACTACAGACTGGGTAAGTTATAAAAAAAAGAAACTTATTTCTCACAGTTCTGGAGGTGGAGAAGTCCAAAAACGTGACACCACTGTCTGGTGAGGGTCATCCCATGGCAGAAGGTGGAAGGCAGAGTGAGCACACTAGACAGAGAGATCAAATGGGGGCTGAACTTGTCCTTTTTTCTGAAGCCCATTCTTGAGATAACTAATCCACTCCTGAGATAGGAGCATTAATCTCCTCTTAAAGTTCCCATCGTTAATACCATTATATTGACAGTTAAATTTCAACAAGAGTTTTGGCAGGAATATTTAAACCATAGCTCCTGGGAAGGTGCACAAGGTGTAAGGAGAATCCACCTTGGTGTAAAGAAGATGGGCTCATTTCAATGTAGGATTCCTGTTTACTAGTTCTGGGTGAGAACGAGTTCTGGTTGCTGCCTCTGATCATCTGCTTGTCTGGGGTGAGGGCAAATTGGGAGTGGGAACACTGGCTTTTCTTCTGCCTTTGGATCCCTGGAGTCCCACACTCAGACATCAACCTCCCTCCAGAAGCCAAGCTGCAAAAGGAGCCAACTTTAGGTCCTGGTTCCAATTCCACTTGCCTCTGCCTCTCCCCACCCTCTTAAAAAGAAAACAACAACAACATAGGATTATACTGAACAACTATGTATGTATTTATGTATTTATGAGAGAGTCTTACTCTGTTGCCCAGGCTAGAGTGCAGTGGCAAGATCTCGGTGCACTGCAACCTCCGCCTCCCAATTCAAGCAATTTTTGTGCATCAGCCTCTCGAGTAGCTGGGACTACAAGTGGCTACCACGCCTGGCTGATTTTTGTATTTTTAGTAGAGACAAGGTTTCATCCTGTTGGCCAGGGTGATCTCAAACTCCTGAGCTCAAGTGATCCACCCGCCTTGGCCTCCCAAAGTGCTGTGATTATAGGCAAGAGCCACCGTGCCCAGCCTGAAAAATTTTAATACATAAATTCAATTAATTATCTTATAGTCAAGGACTCTTCTACTAAGTGAAGTGAGGCAGCCTGCACAGGTGTTCAACTCTGTGCCTGACACTGTTGTTTGCTTTTCAAGTATTAACTCCTCTTACTATTACAGTATGGGGCCAGGGCTATGATGATGATCCTCATTCCACAGATGAGGAAACTGAGATCCAGAGAGGTTAAGTAACTTCCTCAGGATCACACAGCTAATAAGAGGTGGAGCTAGGGTTTGAGTCCAGCTCTGCCTGAATCTGATGCCCTACACTCTTGAATGGAGGGCAAAGACAGAAAATGGACAAGCATGCAGAGTGATGACCCTGGACCTCCAGCTGCTGCTACCAGGCAGTCCAGTGACTTCAAGGGTGTTGCTGACACAAAGGTCTTTTGGATGTACAGGCTGTGAAGAGAGCAAGATTTCGGCATTTGAGACACACACCCTGGTGGCTCACATGTACTAACAACACTCAAAGTGGGTACCATGTATATGCGAGCCAGAGGACAGCCTCACTCTGATCTTGCTCATTCATGTCATCATACCACCTGTGGAGACAGCACCTTCTTTTTTTGTTTGTGTTTTTTTTTGGGGGGGAGGGTCGGGGGAGGGAATGGAATTTCAGTCTTGTTGCCCTGGCTGGAGTGCAATGGTACGGTCTCAGCTCACTGAAATCTCCACCTCCCGGGTTCAAGTGATTCTCTTGCCTCAGCCTCCCGAGTAGCTGGGTTTACAGGCTCACACTGCCACGACTGGCTAATTTTTGTATTTTTAATAGAGACAGGGTTTCACCATGTTGGCCAGGCTGGTCTCAAACTCTTGACCTCAGGTGATCTGGCTGCCTCAGTCTCCCAAAGTGCTGGAGTCACAGGCATGAGCCACCGCACCTGGCCTGAGACAGCCCCTTCTTAAAGGGTTGTTACTTTGCCTCTGAAATTATACTCTGCAGCCATGTCTGGCCTTGGGAGCTCTGCAGTTGCTCACTTCTCTAGAAACAACCTACCTGGTGAAGGAAACATGGGAATGGGAGTCAATGGCAGCTTGCTCTGAATCCTGGCATTGCTGCTCACAGCTGTGTGGCCCTGAGAGCCTCTCTGAGCCTCTCTTTCCTCAGATGTGCTGTAAGCAGTGGGGATAAGGGATGCTACAGAGTGGCAAAGCCACCACTCAATACATGCGTCTAAAATGCTGCAAAAACATCCAGGGGGAATGCCTCGTCTTTGGATTTAAGAATTTTCTCTGTAAATTGTTTTAAATATTTCCCCAGCCTCCCATCACTCCCTTGTTTGTGGATGGTTCTTTATTTGTACAACACAGCCCTTTTCTGCACAAAGCAGGTTGGTTAACTTGCTGGTGTGGGACCACTTCTACCCAAAGAGTAATAGGGGGCTTCTTACTAGCTGGTGACAGCCCTGGCAGCTCTTCCCCCTCTGCTGCCACGGAGACAAAGTCTTGCTTTGTCACCCAGGCTGGAGTGCAGTGGCGCAATCTCGGCTCACTGCAACCTCCACCTCCCAGGGTCAAGCAATTCTCCTGCCTCAGCCTCCCAAGTAGCTGGGATTACAGGTGCCCACCACCACGCCTGGCTAATTTTTTAGTACAGACGGAGTTTCACCATGTTGGGTGGGTTGGTCTCGAACTCCTGACCTCATAATCTGCCTACCTCAGCCTCCCAAAATGCGGGGATAACAAGCGTGAGCCACTGCACCTGGCCCAGCCCCGGGAGTTCTAAGGGGACACTCTGAATTAAAGAAGCAGAAAATTATTATGAGATCAAGCCATTCAATTAAAAAAATACCTCTTATCCTTATTACGCTAAAAGAAGATACATTAGAATTGCAGTCATCTCAGGAATTCTGGCATACCATGTAGGTCACCAGAAGTGTATTGGCATGAGGAATTGCTAAGCCAAATAATTGCAGAGTTTTTATTTATTTATTTATTTACTTATTTTTGAGATGGAGTTTCTCTCTGTCACCCAGGCTGGAATGCAGTGGCGCAATCTTGGCTCACTGCAACTTCCACCCGCCGGGTTTAAGCGATTATCCTGGCTCAGCCCCCTGAGTAGATGGGATTATAGGCGCTCACCACCACATCTGCCTAATTTTTGTATTTTTAGTAGAGACAGGTTTCACCATGTTGGCTAGGCTGGTCTTGAACTCCTGACTTTAGGTGATCCACCCGCCTCAGCCTCCCAGAGTGCTGGGATTACAGGCATGAGCCACCACGCTTGGCTAATTGCCAAGTTTTAATGAGGAAACACAGAAGACAACTTGGTACTGAGAGGCCCAAAAACTTTGGGATGAAACTTACAAAAGCAAAGAAAGGAAGTGAGGGCCTTTAAACTCCAAGGAGATGTGGTACATTGCAATGAGTCCAATACTGTCCCCATGTCAGAAAGGATCAAATGCCTGGTTTGTGTTTTGCTCTGTCATTCTCTTGGTGGAAAAAGGCAAGTCCACCTAAATCTTCTGTGACCCAGTCTATTTATCCTAAGAGGTGGAAAGAAGTTTTCTTCTTTTGCGGCAATCAGTAAAAATCAAATTTTAATGGGCTCTTGCGTAGTTTTGGGTGAGTTTCAGGATTAAGATTTTATCAGGACCGTTAATTCAAAGGGAGACTATTCAGCAATAAAAAGGAATTAACTATTGATATAGGCAACAACATTATTCTGAGCGAAAAAAATCTAGACACAAAAGAGGACTTGCTGTGTGATTCATTTATATAAAATTCTAAAACAGGCAAAATGAATCTATCAGGATAAAATCAGAACAGTGCTTGCCCATGGTGGAGGACTGACTGGAGAGGAGCATGAACAACTTTCTGGAAGAATGGAAATGTTCTTCATCTTTATCAGCGTGGTGGTTACATGGTATATGTAATAGTGGAAGTCCGTTAGACAGGACTCTTAAAATCCGGGCTTTTTTGTTTTGAAATGGAGTCTCTCTCTGTCACCAGGCTGGAGTGCAATGGTGCGATCTCGGCTCACTGGAATTTCTGATTACCTGGTTCAAGTGATTCTCCTGCCTCAGACTCCTGAGTAGCTGGGATTATGGGCATGCGCCACCACACCCAGCTAATTTTTGTATTTTTAGTAGAGATGGGGTTTCACCATGTTGGCCAGGATGATGGTCTTGATCTCCTGACCTCGTGATCTGCCTGCCTCGGCCTCCCCAAGTGCTGGGATTACAGGCTTGAGCCACCACGCCCAGCCAAATCTGGGCATCTTATTGTGCGAACATTATTCTTTAATTAAGGAAGAATATATTTTAATGTATTCTTAAAATTGTTAAAGTTTAAGAATACATTTTCACATTTTAGTGGGCATCTGGGGATTTTAAAGGGAAGGGACTGCACACACTCATGTAAATCCTAATGTAATCAGAAAAATGGACGACTCTCTTTACTGCTTCTCCACAACTCTTTGGCAAAGAGTCTGAATCCTTATAAGCAGTGCTGTGCTGGCAAGCATTTAACAACTGGCTATCTAGGGGGGAAAAAAGTTCTGGTTTATAGCACTTACCAATTCATCTGATATAAATACTCTGGCCATGGCTGATTTCAAGCTGCCGATGTGATGTCACTGAGCATGAAGCTGGGAAAAGCTGGGCACAAATGAATTTTGCAAGCCAGTGTGAGCCAACTGTGGCACATCACTGCAACAACCCTTTATTTGGAAGGTTCAGGGATTCTTGGTGGAGCTGAGAATACATTAAACAGCGTCTTACTCTGGAGCAAATAACCATTTCCTATTAGTCTGAATGCTAAGGATGATGTAAAGAAACTGACATTGTCCTCAAGTGATAATATGAGGCCGGGCGTGGTGGCTCACGCCTGTAATCCCAGTATTTTGGGAGGCTGAGGTGGGCAGATCACTTGAGGTCAGGAATTTGAGACCAGCCTGGCCAACATGGTGAAACCCTGCCTCTGCTAAAAATACAAAACTTAGCTGGGCATGATGGTGCATGCCTGTAATCCTAGCTACTTGGGAGGCTGAGGCAGGAGAATCACTTGAGCCTGGGAGGTGGAGGTTTCAGTGAGCTGAGATCACATCATTGCACTCCAGCCTGGATGACAGAGCGAGACTCCATCTAAAAAAAGAATAAAGAAATAAAGTGATAATATGAAATACCCCACTGTGGGGTCAGCCTTGCAAAGTGTGGCAGTTTGGATGAAGTTAGCAACCCATTCGCAAGATCAGGATTTTTAAGAAAAAAATATGGGTTATTTCATTTAAAATTCCTGAATCCTGATTTATCTTGGGGAGAGCAAAGAGCGAAATCAGGCACCACAGTGTCTGCATCCCCTCTTGGTAACAACAGGTTATAACAGGGTAAAAACCTGCCCCGTGAGAAGGGTGTGGATTCTCCACCCATAATATCCGCGTCTTAACAATGCACCTGCTGCAACCTGATACATTATCTGTGTGATTCTAGTCATCATTTGAGTTTGTAAATCCTGGCTGGGTGTGTCTGTGTCAACAGTTAACTTTTGGGTGAGCTGAAGAATACCCAGGCACACCCACAATTTCCCCAGTTGGAGGAACCAGACTTGGCATCTTGGGGTACGCATGCTCACTCTGGGTGCTCCGTGGGACTTGGTACACAAAAGATCGCCACCATCCAGCCAAGGAATTGCCTGGACACCCGATTCCCAATCCTGGCTGAGCATTAGAATCACCAAAGGAGTTGGGTGGTTGGTTGTTGCTGTTATTGTTTTTAATATGAAATAAGCCCACTCCTCAGCCCAGAGTTGACTAAGAATCTCTGGGGATGAGGTCTGAAACTAAAATATTTGAGTAAGACTCTCTGGATGATTCCAATGTGCTGGAGGTTGGGACCCGCTGTTCCAGACGAAAAACAATGGTGTGCTCAGAGGCAAGGGCTACAGTGGCCAGGATGCTGGCTTGCATCTGGCTGGCATCTTGCAACCTGAGAGTGATGTCTCCCAGGTTGGGGGAGTCATAGATGCACAGAAGATAACACTTTCAAAGAGAGACCAAGGAAGGCCCTCCCCATTTTAGGAAGGCACCATTTAAGGTGCTTTTTCCTTTAGGTTAAGGGAAAAGTCACATGTAGCATCCAGTTTTAAGTTCATTTCACTAGCTAGGTTGTCATTCCTACCTCTAATAAAGGGGCAGGGCAGGAAGGGAAGTGTGGCTTGCCACACCTCAACCCCCACTGGGTACCAGGTGGAAGCTGCATCCTGTATGGGAGACTTGGGCCTGCGGTTTCAGCAAAGGCCAGAGGCAGCATGAGCTTTGACTCACAGTGAAGCTGGGTGTCCCGGAGCCTCTGTCCTGTGAGAGCTCAGGAGAGATAGAAAGCAAGAATTCTCCCGCAATTCTTTGACCCATATTCACCGTGCACCTACCACGTGCCAAGCACTGTTGTAGATGCTGGGGAAACAGCAGGGAACGAAATAGACAAAAGTGCCTGCCCTCATGGAGCTGATATTCTAGTGAGGAGACAGACAACAAATATAATAAATAAATCAGTATCTCAGAAAGTGATATATCAGAAAAATTGAGCAGGAGGGACACTGGGAAGGTGCGGTGCTGCTACAGCTCAGGGAGTCTCCAGAGGAAAGGAAAGGCCAGTGAGATGGTGACATTTAAGTAAAGATTTGAAGGTGACCAGAGGGTGAGCCACACAGATATCTGCTGGAAGAGAGTTCCTTGTTTTGGGGTGTTTTGAGATAGAATCTCACTCTGTTACCGAGGCTGGAGTGCAACAGCACTATCGTAGCTCACTGCAGCCTCAAACTCCTGAGCTCAAGCGATCTCCTACCTGGCTAAGTAGCTTGGACTCCAGGTGCTGACCACCACACCCAGCTAATTTTTAAATTTTGTGTAAAGATGTCTCACTATGTTGCCCAGGCTGGTCTCGAACTCTTGGTCTCAAGTGATCTTCCTGCCTTGGCTTCTCAAGGTGCTGGAATTACAGGTGTGAGCCACTGTGCCTGCAGGAAGACAGTTCTAGATAGGAGGAAGGACAAGAGCAAAGGCCCTGAGGTGGGAGTTTGGCAGGGTGGAGGGCAGAGAGAAAGCCAAGGTCCTGGAGCCAAGAGAAAGGGGAGAATGACCTAGATGAGGTCAGGGAGTTGGACTTTGCAGGCCATTGGCTGTGGACATGGCAGTCACACCCAGTGAGACAGCAATCAGACTATCCTGATTCAGACTATCCCTAATGTCCTATAATCCCAGCACTTTGGGAGGCCAAGGCAGGTGGATCACCTGAGGTCAGCAGTTCAAGACCAGCCTGGCCAACATGGTGAAACCCTGCCTCTACTAAAAATACAAAACTTAGAATTACAGGAGACTGCCATGTGGGAGGCTGAACCTGGGAGGCGGAGGTTGCAGTGAGCAGAGATTGCGCCACTGCACTCCAGCCTGGGCGACAGAGCAAGACTCTGTCTCAAAAAAAAAAAAAAAAAAAAAAAGATAGATCACTAATGTAGACCAGAGGAAGGGACCCTTGAAAAGAGTGGGGAAACTGAGGCTAGAGTAGGGCTATCCAGCCAGCTTTCTTCCTGAGTTGCCCTGCAGAGGACGGGAATGTTTGGGGGTTTTTTGTTTTGTTTTTTCTTCTGTTTCCTAGGAATCAGACAGAGGGAATAGGAACGTGACAGAAGGAAAGGTGGCTCACTCACGTTGGAGCCCTGAGGCCAGAGCTGGTGGGAAACTGAGATGCATTTGTCAAGCCAGAGGCCCAGGCCCTGGGTGGGGGTGGGGGACAGGTCCGGGGCTTGGCTTGATGGGAGCTGGTCCAAGGAAAGACCAAAAGCCAAACTCAGGGAAGGCAAGAGATGGAGGAAAGAGAACCTGCTGCACCCCCCTCCCGCATGCTGGAACGTCCTGCTCCCCCCAAGAAAAGAGGTGTGGAGGGCCTCCTGTGTGGCACGCACTGTGCTGACTTCTGGGGACCCAGAGACAAATGAGCCAAGGTCCTGCCTCTTCTGGGTCTTGTGAGGACTGAGGCCTCAGATGGGATTTAGGTTTCATTTCTACTTGTTTCCCAAGGTCCCAGCACAGGGGCTATTTGCTGAGAGCAAAGAAGGAAGGGACCTGGTGGGAGGAGGGGTGGGAGCTCGGCAGCTCTTTGATGGGAGCGATGGTCTGTTAGTGGGCTTCTGTGTGGTTGTTACATAACAGCTCCCTGGAAGAAGGTACAAGAGGAGCCTAGTAACAAGATGCATTCATGCTGGAATCGCAGGCAGAGAATAAGTCATGCTATTGTGTGGGAAGATAGCAGAGAGGTAGTGCAGGTGGGGAAATGGGTCGTGGGAGAAAGGTTGTGAGTGGGGAGGGCAGCGGGCTGGCTGTGCAGGAACAATTTGTTCCCTTTCTCCACTTGGAAACCTGTCAGTTCTCTCCAAGCCACTCATGTTTCTTTGTGAGCTGCTGTGAAGAACCAAGCAGTCAGGGCCCCGAGAAAGGCCCACACCTATTTGGATAGAGAAGGAGGCTGTCGCCGGGTGTGAGGCCCCTGTGTGGCGGCCGAGTGCTTGTACTCTGGGTGCCTTCTTGGGCACAGCCTGGCACCACTGCTGGGCTCTGGCCTTGCTTTACTGGCTCCCTTCTGGCGCCTCCTGCCCAGACCCAAGCCGTGGCTCTGCCAGGCCCCCTCTCCTCCCCTAGAAACACAATCCTTGCCTCTACCATCTCCCAGTGTCCCGGGGGCGTATCTCCTGCCAGCCTGCACATTCACTGTGGGTTCAGCCCGCCTGCGATTTCACTCTTGGTTTCCCTCCCTGGGCCCCACCTGATCTCTGCTGCTGGTGACCTTGAGTCCTTCCTGAATAGCAGGGTTGGTGCCAGGGCCCGGCACAAGCCCTGCCCAATCCTTGAGAATGCCAACTTTGAAACTAGATAGTTCACACACTGAAGAAGAAAGAGCTGTTTATGTTCGTCACTGACGTCCTCTGGCCACCCACGTCAGGCCTGACACCCATCTGCCACCCACGTCAGGCCTGACACCCCTTTGCTATCTGGGCTGTGCTCTCAGAGCAGATCCTCCTGGGCAGTGAGCCGCAAGGAGCCTGTATTGAGAGAGGCAGGTTTTGCCTCCCTGTGTTCCTCACAGGACTGAACCAACTTGGAATAATTCCACTCCTCAGGTTGACAATAACATTTAGGAACACCCAGGCCACAGAGGGTCAGGGGCATATAGCAGGCAAAATATAGCGAGGTTCCTGGAAAAGGTGAAAGCAGGAAGGCCGGCCGGCTTTCCACAGAAGGGGCCAGCACCCTCCCAGAAGAAAGCCTCGTCAAAGGGTGGAATTTCTGGCAGAGGGGCAGAGTGGAACAATTCTGGCTGCTTGGGGGAGGGGACGGATGAGACGAGTCTCCAAGGGAGCCCAGCTTTGTTCACCTGCCTCCCTCCAAGCCAGGCATCAGAGGCCCTTGGTGTCCATCCCTCCTATTGGCGGTGTGGCCTCCGCCGACCATGTGACTACCCAGACAGCGCCCTCACCAGGGCCTCCCAAAAGCAGGAGCGAGAGTGGGCAGGAGGAGGAGGTGAGGCGGAGACTGGGAGGGGTGGCAAGGGCTGCAGCAGCCTCTGGCACAGGTTTCAGCCGGCTGCCTGCATCCTCCCTGGAGCCACGTCATCCAGCTCACAGGCCTGTCTGTCACGGGCCGTTAAGCCCTCGGCAGGTGCTCTGTGCTTGACTGAGGCTGGAGGTGGGATGGTGGGCAAGGGGGAGCCTGGGAACATGCCAGCCTGTCCCCTCCCAGGCTTTGTCACCCTGAGGATAAATGCTCCTCTGGGAAGTCCTCACTGTCTCCTGAAAAGGCTACACCTTGTGAACCCCTGGAGATTTGCTACACACACACCGTTCATACACACAATACACACATACATACATGCACATGCACACACACAACCTACACACACACCAGATACACGTGTGTCACACACCCCACAAATACACATGTATACACTCATAGCTTCCTGATCCTAAGTTGTGACACTTCCTCCCTGGTAGCCTCCAAATGCCCCTTCTGCTTTCCCAAAGTTGCCCCAAGAAGTCGTTTGGGCGCCTCCAATCTGCGCACAAAGCCGCTCTGCGCCCCAGGGTAGAGTTCTGCCAGCTGTGGCCCCGCCCAGCCCTGCCGTTCTGCTTGGGCATCCCTCCCTCACCCTCCCTGCCACCTGCCCCTATCTGAGCTACAGGGAACTGAGCTCTTCCATCTTCCCTTGGGCTTGAAAGCAGCAGAGAAGAGGAGAAAAAAACAAGAAGTTTATTCATGCCAAAGACCCCAAGATCCCTGAAATGGAGACGTTGCCCCTGCCCAGAGGGAGGTCTGTAGACTGGGTCAGGGGCTACTCTGCTGAAAACGCTATACTCACCCCCTAACCTTATAAGCACCTCCGTTTGGCAGACAAAGCCTAGTAGGCCAGGCTTCCAGGACCCCTTCAGCCACAGGTTCCACCATTTCCCAGGCCCTGGACACCCATGTGTGTGAGGCCCTATGTTCTTCCCAGTCTAGCCATGGTCTCTCAAACCTATATCCCTTTGCACACGCTGTTCCTTCTGCTTTGAATGCCCCTTCCTGTCTTGTCCACACAGAGTTAACTCATTCTTCATCCTTCATCTTTTTTTTTTTTTTTTTTTGAGACTCTGTCACCCAGGCTGGAGTGCAGTGGCGCGATCTCGGCTTACTGCAACCTCCGCTTCACAGGTTCAAGCAATTCTCCTGCCTCAGCCTCCCGAGTAGTTGGGGCTACAGGCACCTGCCACCACGCCTGGCTTTTTTTTTTTTTTTTTTTTTTTTTTTTTAATAGAGACGAGGTTTCACCATATTGGCCTGGCTGGTCTCAAACTCCTAACCTCGTGATCCGCCCGCCTCAGCCTCCCAAAGTGCTGAGATTACAGGTGTAAGCCACCGCACACAGCCCATCCTTCATCTTTCATCCTTCAAGGTCACCTCTGCCACAAAGCCTTCTGATGACCCTTCTTTGAATGTTCATAACTCCCTTGTTCAAAGCTTTCATCACATCCTATTTCAGTGGTTAACAGGCCCATCTTCCTTATTAGAGTTTGAGCTAAAGGGCCAGGAAATGTGTTTAATCTACAACCTCTACTATAGTATTGACACATAGTAGGTGCTCAAGAAACAGTTATCTACTGAATGTGCGACTTAATGAATAGGGCAGAAAAGACAAAATTAAAGAGAGGAACACCAAGTCTCTGAGGAGGAAAAGGAAATTCCAGCAGTAGGTATCAAGGAAGGCTCCCTGGAGGAAGTGAACAGGCTGTTGACAGACTGAAGACACTCTAGCCAGGGGCCCCGTAGCCTGTTAGGAACTGGGCCGTACTGCGGGAGGTGAGTGGCAGGTGAGCATTACCGCCTGAGCTCTGCCTCATGTCCCATCAGCAGTGGCATTAGATTCTCATAAGAGCCTGAATCCTGTTGTGAACTGTGCATGTGAGGGATCTAGGTTGCTCCATCTTTATGAGAATCTAACTAATTCCTGATTATCTGAGTGGAACAATTTCATCCCAAAACCGTCTCCCCCCCACCGCCCCTGCAACCCCAGAAACCAGTCCCTCGTGCCGAAAAGGTTGAGGACCAGTGCTCCAGGCAAAGGGAACTGATTGGTCAAGGCAGAGCAGAGCTACAGCAAAGGCTTCTCTCAAGAGTAAGAATGCTTGTAGCCAACAGTGACCGAGTGCCTACTCAGTACCAGGCCTTACTCTAAGCTCTTCTACATATTATTATCCCATTTAATCTTCATAACAACCACAGGAGGTTGGCAGTATAATTATCCCATGTGGCAGAAGAGGAAAGGGACGTTCTGTTACTGGTCCCAGGTGTTACAGAGAAGCAGAAGGACCAGGAGTGACACACTACAGAAGATGGAAGAGCTCAGTTCCCTGCAGCTCAGATGGGGGAAGGTGGGAGGGAGAGAGTGTGAGGGAAGGATGCCCAAGCCAGAACTGCAGGGATCCAATACAGGATACAGAATTTGACCTTATACAGTGTGGGAGCTGCTTAAAGAGTTAATGCTTCTGAGTCTAAAGTAAGCAGGGCAGGCAGTGGGGAGGAGAAGCTGGCAGGGGGAGCAAAGGGGAAGTAAACTAGTGAGGAAGAGCTGGGACTCTGGAGGATGGACAGGTGGCCACCTGCAAGTCATCAACTTTGATGACACAGGTTATCTTTGTCCTGTAGCTAAGCATGCACCTGGCCCAGGAGCTGGACAGCTGAAAAGGAAGAAGATCAGTGGAGAAGAAACAGACCCACATCAACTTGCGTGAGCTCCAGCAACAGGGCTGGAGCCCTGCACCAACTCAGGAACCAAACAGGGCTGCTATATCCCCTCTTGCATCCATGGCTAACAGTAGTCCACACCATGCAGGGAAGGGGATTCTGGGGCTGTGGCTCAGCTTAGTTCAGTCACAGTACCTGGCAGGTCTGGATCCCAACCCAGATTGGGTGTGCGTAGGGAAGAAGTAGCTGAGAGTGTCAACCAGGAGGATCTTGATGGCTGCCCAGTGAGTTTGGGATGACTTCAGTGCAATAATGGTGCTGGCTTTAGAAAGTTGTGTGTTGAGTTGGAAGCAAAGGTAGGCATCTACCTGGTGATATCCTGAAGGTGTTGGACATATCCGCTGGGTAGAAGGGCAGGAAAAGGTACCAGTGGGATCTCCAGGGTAAATTCTGAATTGGGTGGGAGGTTTGTGTGTGAATGAGGAGACCAGAAGGCCGCAGCTGAGCCTCAGGTGATGCCTGCAGGCACAAGCAGAAAGGCTGGCAGACTGTGAGGGGCCCAAGTCAGAGTGGCAGGGGACAGGGGAGGCAGAGCCCTGGATGATGAGGGAAGGTTGTTTTGGGGGTGTAGACATCTTGGCCTCTTTCTCCTGGATGGAAGCAGCTCTGATGGTGCCTGTGCCATCTTCAGGGTTGGGGTATTGGAGGCCTCTTGAAGACCCACCTACCCACCCTCCAGCCCCCATGGGAGGGGCAGGGCCCATTGTTCAGGCTCAAAGCACTGGCAGCTGAGGGGTGAGACAATCCTCTGAGGCTTGGGGGGTGATGTCTGTCCATTCCACATGCCTTCTGAGGCCCCCCTGTACACAGGAAGGGCGCTGGGGTTGGGGACCCACCAGGAAGTGCACATGCTAAGGTATGCCTGCTTGGAGGGAGCAAGCCAGGCAGTGAGCAGACAGACTGGTGGGAGGCAGAGGAGGAAACCCGGGAGAGGAACACCAGGGAGGGAGGCACCCCCAGCCAGGGAAGTGGCATTTAAGGGTGATTCTGACCGAGCCTCTAGACCTAACCACCATCGACAGGAAATCCAGGCTACGGCGCTGCAGTGGGCAAAGTCCTGCCTGTGGGATCTATAGGACAAACAACCCAGTGTCCCCTCCACTATACTGTGTGGGAAAACAGAGAGAACCAGGGAAACCTGTGGATGAAAAGTGAATTCATCCATGTGACAGCTCAGGGAATGTGTGGACCTTATTTGGATTCTGATTTTTTTTTTTTTAATTTAACATTTATGAGGAATTGGCACTTGGAATGTTTCCTGGATATTTAATTATATTGAGGAATTACTGCTAAATATTTCTTGGGGTATGATAATGGTAATATTATTTCATATGTATATACACATGGCTATAACATGTAAAACATGTATGTCTATAAAACAATATTACTATTATACAGGTGTATATATGCGTATACATTTATGTGTGTGTATATTTAGTTATTTAAAGGGTTCTTGGCTGGGCGCGGTGGCTCATGCCTGTAATCCCACTACTTTGGGAGGCCAAGGCGGGTGGATCACCTGAGGTTGGGAGTTCGAGACCAGCCTGGCCAACACGGTGAAACTCCTTCTCTACTAAAAATACAAAAATTAGCTGGGTGTGGTGGCTCACGCCTGTAGTCCCAGCTACTCAAGAGGCTAAGGCAGGAGAATCGCTTGAACCCAGGGTGGTGAAGGTTGCAGTGAGCTAAGATCGTGCCACTGCACTCCAGCCTGGCAACAGAGCAAGACTCAGTCTCAAAAAAAAAAAAAAAAAAAAAAAAAAAAAAAAAAAAAGAGTTCTTATCTTTTAGAAACACACTAAAATGTTTATGGGTAATGTCATCTAACATCTGGGATTTTCTTCACAATGACATGAAAAGGCAGAGTCGATGTGACTGCAGCAGGGACAGGGGACTGGCTGTGAGTTGAGGTTTGTATGGTCTGGATTAGGGGTTCATGGGATGCATTATACAATTCTGTCTAGTTTTGCATGTGTTCTAAATTCTCCATAATAAAAAGTAAAAAATAAAAACAGAGGATTAGTGAGACTTAGGGTTTGGGGCAGGAGCCCGGCATCTGGTGAGAGAAACCACTCAGGCAAAGCTCGGGGTGAGGGCGGCTGTTGGGCGTGTGAGGCCCCAGGGGTTCACAGTTGCTGGAGCACGAAGCTGTGCCAGAGCTTCACGTACCAAGAACACCGAGGCTCAGGCCCTGCACTCCAGGACAAATACCAGGCTCAATGGAGAGCCCTGGCTGGACCAGAGCCCAGTGGGAGGGCCCTGAATGGACTGTGGGGCTTGAAGGAGGGGAACAGAGGCAGTGGCCATTTGTTCTGCAAAGGCCGGGAGACCAGGTGGCACAGGAGGCCTCAGGCAAAGACAACGCAATGTCCTGGGAGCAGGGAGGCCTGGGGATGGAGCAGCAAGAACATGGTCATCCAGGCTCCCAGTGAACCTTTGCTGCAACTGTAGGACACCCACCTTTGCTTTGGAAATCCAGCTTCTCTTATGTTCTTCCTGGGTGACCTTGGGCAAGTTACTTAACCTCTCTAATTCTGTTTCTTCCTATGTAAAGTGGGGATAAGAAAGGAGACCAGTACTACTACTGCTGCCCTCCTTCCCCCACCTTGCCTAGTTCACAAGACAGGAAGACAGAGAAAGCAAAAAGTTGGAAAAAAACAAAAGTAAGATAAATAGCTAGACAACCTTGGCACCACCACCCAGCCCTAGAAGTTAAAAAAAAGTAATAATAATAACATCAACCCCTGACCTAAACTACTTGTGTTATCTGTAAATTCCAGACACTGTATGAAAAAAGCATTGTAAAACTTTTTGTTCTGTTAGCTGATGCATGTAACCCCCAGTCACGTTTCCCACGCTTGCTCGATTTATCACGACCCTTTCACATGGACCCCTTAAAGTTGTAAGCCTTTAAAAAGGCCAAGAATTTCTTTTCCAGGGAACTCGACTCGTAAGATGCGAATCTGCCGACGCTCCCGGCCAAATAAATCACTTCCTTCTTTAATCTGGTGTCTGAGGAGTTTTGTCTGCGGCTCGTCCTGCTACAGGGATAGGAGTAGTACCTACCTCATGAGGTCGTTATAGGATTAAATAAGAAAATACTCATAAAGCACAAAAAAGAGTGCATGTTAGCTGTTATTATCCTCTGAGTTTCAGGGAGGAAACCGCCTTCCCTTGGGGTAACGAGGTGATGACAGCAACAACTAAAACGAGAGAACCCCGGTGGGGAGGTGGGAACATCACAGTACTCCCTGCCACCCTTACCAGGTTTGCGATTATTTTAAATAAAAGAAGCTGTTTCCTGGCCAGGCACGGTGGCTCACGTCTGTAATCCCAGCACTTTGGGAGGCCGAGGCAGAGGGATCACCTGAGGTCAGGAGTTCAAGACCAGTCTGACCAACATGGTGAAACCCCGTCTCTACTAAAAATACAAAAAATTAGCCAGACATGGTGGTGGGCGACTGTGATCCGAGCTACTCAGGAGGTGGAGGCAGGAGAATAGCTTGAACCTGGGAGGCAGAAGCTGCAGTGAGCTGAGATCCCACCACCGCACTCCGTCTCTAAAGAATAAAAAAGACGCTGTTTCCTTACAGCTGTGAGCAGGGGCAGATGCAGAAAAGGTGTTGAGAAAGAGATCAAGTAAAGGCCACTGGACCCCCGAGGGAGAAAGTGTGGTTGGCTGGAACCACTAGGCCAAGAAACCAGCCAAGGGTCTGGCTCCAGGTGGACTTTTTTTTTTTTTTTTTTGGAGACGGTGTCTCACTATGTTGCCCAGGTTGGTCTTGAACTCCTAGGCTCAAGCAATTCTCCTGCTTCGGCCTTCCAAAGCACTGGAATTACAGATGCGAGCCACTGCACCAGCCCAGACTGGGCTCCAGAAACTACCTCTGGGCCCTGTTGACACCTCTTAGGTGGCTTCTGGAACTGGGGTCTACAGGTGTGAAAGGTCAGCCCCCATGAGGGAGAGGTGGGGCCCGAGTAGGCTCCTCCCACTGCGGGAGCGCTGGCCTTTCCCCTCCAGGGCTGTGGCTCTGGGACCACTTCCTCTTTCTTCACTCTGAAGCCAAGAGCAGACCTGCTGAGCCTCAAGAAAGATGAGAACAGATTCACGGGTGATTTAGCCTATCTGTCCCAGGCCAAGGTGGCTGCATGTGCTAGCTGGAGGCCTCTCTCTCTGCTTCAAGGGTAGCTGAGATCCACCCCAGAAACCGGCAGGATGAAGGAGGCAAGTGAGGAGAAGCTGGCGTCTGTGTCCAACCTGGTCACTGTGTTTGAGAATAGCAGGTATGGGCGGCTGGGCTGGGAGGGTCACCATGGTGGGCTGGCAGCCACCCTCCAACCTTTCTGGCAGCTCTCTCCCTGGGCCCTGCCCCAGACCCTCCTCCTGCTGGGGCAGCCCCACGTTCCTCGGTCACAGATTCCTTGGAGCATGGGAGAGTGTCAGTGGGACACCAGGAGCCAGGCAGGTGTGAGAGTGCCAGTATGTGTTGGGAGAGTCCAGACAGGCATGGTTACGAGCAAGCACGGGCAGATCAAAGCCCGTGTGTGGGCACAGGACCTCACCCAGTGCCTGCCAGCACCTCGCAGAAAAAGTAGCTATTCACCAAGCATTCACTCCCTGTGATTAGGATAGCCATATAATTTGTCACCCAGCACACAATTGAAACTGAAAGTAAATGCCAATAAAATGTGGTGGTTGCAGGGGAGGCATTACAGGTAAAGCTGGGACCATATGAGGCAAACCAGAATGTATGGGCAGCCTACTGATAAGGTACTCCTTACTCTAGGCTCATGTCCCTACTTATTTAATTTAATCATTGAGCCTAACAGGGGTAGATTCTATGTCTGTTCCCATCTTGTAGATGAGGAGATGGAGACACAGAGAGGTGAGGATGCCAAGTGCTTTAAGTTAAGTATCTGGGGCAATGCTGGCCTGTCTGTCTGGAGGGAAAAGGCTGGGCCAAATGCGTGGAGTCATTGGTAGCCCTGGGAGCATGTGTGTTTGTGTGTGTGTGTGTGTGTGTGTGTGTTGTGTGTTATATGTGGCATCAATCCATTCTGCAGGCATTTCTTAAGCTCAGGACTGCGTTAGGGGCTATCCCAGGTAGGGTTTTCTGGATATAGACTCAGACGGAGGTTTGCCGCAGGTGGTTTATCAGGGAGAGCTTTGGGAACAACAGCTGTGGGTGTGAGGGAAGCAGGGCTGGGCAGGGGGAGATTCTGAACTGCAGTGCACCTGCCACAGAGGCCTCACCCTGTCCCAGGGAGCTCTGGAGCTGGGATGCCTCTTGGTTGTTCCAACTGAGGCAGAGGGCTGCATATTTGTATCTCCATGTGAACTGGACAAGAGACTCTGGGTGAGGCAGCTCTTTCTTCCAGAGAGTGATTCCCAGAGAGGGACTCAGCCAATAAATTACCTGTCAGCCCCCAGTACTACCAGCAGCTGGTGGGGATGGTGTGGGGAGCCCTCACTCCTGAAGGAGGGACATGGGCGGCACAGGACAGCATTCTACAGGAACTGTAGAGGATGAAGAAGTGTTTCTGTATTTGGATGCTGAACTCATCCAATAACCATGATGCAAGGTCAATAGATGCAAGACAATAGATGTCCTAGGAATGACCCGGATGCTGTACTGAGGGCACTCATGGCAGGCAACGTTTCCTGTAGGCTTCAGGGTGGAGATGGCATAGATGTAGACCTAGAAGTCTTCAACTTCCTGAGGTGGGTGATTCTCCCCTGCTTTTCCCGGGGTCTTTGCCAAGCTTGTCCGGTTCAGCACCAAGGACAGCTCTTGGGAGCCGCCTTCCTGGCCCACCACCCCCTTGGGTGTGGGTGGATGGCACCACCTCACTCAACATGCTTGATGTGGACTAGGCACAATTGGGTGGAGCCCCTCATCATGCTCTGCTCTGCCTAGGCGACGCCCCTGCAGGAGCAGGCAGCCCTTAGACAGGAGTTAGGTCCCAGAGGGTGAGAGCCACTCCTTACTGAGTGAGGGGACCCATGCCAACTGCCTTGGCCTGGGCTTCTTTATGAGGTCTCCAGCACTTCAGCTGATCTGAAACTGAGGGGTCTAAGAGGAAACAGAAGCTGGCCAGGGGCACTAGAACAGAAATGCAGAACCTGAAACCACATGTAGAACAGAAAGCCTGAGAACCAGCAACGCCCATGAGCTGCAGACCCATAGGCTGAGGAACCAGGGACTGGGGTGCCAGGGAGGGGTAGGAGAGCCTTGGAGTAGCCACACAGCACTAGGTCCCAATGCTCTCACTGCTACAAACCCAAATGTGTCACTTGGGGCAAGTTACTTTGACTCTGCGGACCTGTTTCTCCTTTACTCAAATGGGGAGGGGCAGGTTAGGGTGAAGGCTCAGGAAGCAGTTGCCTGATTTGAATCCCACCTCTGCCACTTCCGAGCCGCATGTTACTTGTCCTGTCAAGACTTCAGTTTCCTTGACTGCAAAACATGGGTAATGAAAACCTTTCTCATGGAGTTTTGGAGATTTCGCATTTGTTTGGCCTTCCATTTCCTGGCCTTTCTCATAAGGATGCCTGCCCTATGCTGTCATCATGAGCCTTTCCACACTGAGGGCAACGCTGGGTATATTCAGCAAGGGTGGGCTCTGTTACCTAAAGAATTTGGCTGGCTTGCAGAACCCAGTACACAGGGCAATAAAGGTGCCCTGTGAAGGCCCATCCCTGAGAAAACAGAGAATCTGCTGCTGGGCTGGGTCTTCCTGCTTCTGTACATGTGGAGAGTGTTGATCCCATTGAAAAGCCCCAGCTTTTGCAGGCCTGCTCTCACTTTAGATTGTTCTGTGGCTCCCACCTTCCCTTGATGTATAGGTTACTGATGTGGAAACTGAAAACAGAGGTGAGGTCCAAAGGTGAGGATGATCCAGGGGGTACCGCTTAAAAACCCCTATATACAGAAAGGATTCCTGGACACTGTGGTTTCATTTTAAACAAGGAAGTATGTAGTTCCCCAGAAAATAAAATACAGTCCACCCTGACTCATTTTGAACACTGAGTTCCCCCCAAGAATGTGTTGGGAGAGAAGTGAAAGTCTTACTTAGCATGTTCCCAAAGAAAGCCAGGCACCCAGGGTCCCCTGCACTGGAGATTTGCACCAGGCAACCACATCCACACCAGGGATTTGCTGGTGTTTTCCCTGTTCTCCAGGGAGGAAACTCTCAGGTCTGTCTCTTCTCCTCAGGACTCCAGAAGCAGCACCCAGAGGCCACAGGCTAGAGGACACGCATCACCACCCTGAGTGCAGGCCTCCCAGGTCCCCAGGACCATGGGAGAAGCTGAATGTTGGGGAGGCCATGGGGTCTGAGCCCAGGACAGTCAGCGGGAGGTACCTGAACTCCCTGAAGAACAAGCTGTCCAGTGGAGCCTGGAGGAAATCTTGCCAGCCTGTGACCCTCTCAGGATCGGGGATGCAGGTGCCTGAGGGCTGGGGTAGAGGTGTGGGGTGCTGTGGTAGGGAGCTCTCCCTGACCTCTCCTCCACACATTCTTCCCTAGCCAGAGCCAGCTGTTCCCCAGGTGGGGATCTTGTGTGACCAGAGGTCAGCTGGGAGCTAGATTTCCCCATGCTTAATGGTCTTTGATTCACTGACTGCCTGCTACGCACCGCGCTGGATCACTTCGCGAGTCCCTCGTGTAGGTTTTTGGACAAGGAAGTTGAAACACAGACAGTTTTAAGGAACTTATTCAAGGCCACACGGCTTGTGAACCTGATACTCTTCTTAGGTGGGACCTCAGTTTACCCACTGGAGGAGACAACAATCTCAACCTAGAAATAGAGGTCTGAGTGTGAATTGTCCTGCCCTTAGACTAAAGCCCGGTCTGATTTCTTCTGTGGCTTGCAGTTTTCTCATCTGTAGAGTTCAATGGTTGACATGCAAATACTGTGCACCCAAATTCCCTGGAGTCACATCCCAGCACTTCTGCTTACTAACTGTGTGTCCTGGGTCAAGTCACTTGAGTCTCTTTGTGCCCGTTTCCTCATTTGTAAAATGGGGATGGTGGTTGTAGTGATGTGTCCTGGTTTTCAATCACTGCTGAACAAACCTCTCAAAAATGTAGCAGCTGGCCAGGCACAGTAGCTCATGCCTGTAATGCCAGCACTTTGGAAGGCTGAGGTGGGTGGATCACCTGAGGTCAGTAGTTCAAGACCAGCCTGGCCAACACAGGGAAACCCTGTCTCTACAAAAAATACAAAAATTAGTCGGGCATGGTGGCAGGCACCTGTAATCCCAGCTACTCAGGAGGCTGAGACAGGAGAATCACTTGAATCCAGGAGGTGGAGGTTGCAGTGAGCTGAGATCATGCCACTATACTCCAGCCTGGGTGACATAGCAAGACTCTGTCTCAAAAAAAAAAAAAACAGAAAAAATGTAGGGGCTGAGTGTAACTGTTTATTATTTCTCACATTTTGTGAGTTGCCTGGGATGCTGCCGGGAGGTTTTTCTACTGGCCTCACTTGGGGGTCTGTGTGATTCTGCTTGGGCTGCCGTAACAAAATACCCCAGACTTCAACACCAGACATTTATTTTCTCACAGTTCTAGAGGCTGGAAGGCCAAGTTCAAGGTGCTAGCAGGTTTGATTTCCGGGCAGGTCTCTGTTCTTGGCTTGAAGACTGCCACTTTTTCAGTGTGTCTTTACATGGCCATTTCTTTGTCATCCCTGGTGTGCCTTCCTCTTCTGACATTAATCCTACCAGTTTAGCTCCCTACTCTTATCATCCCATTTAACCTCAATTACCTCATTCAAGGCCTCATCTCCAAATACACTTACATTGGGGGTTAGGGCTTCAACACAGGGATTTGGTTGGGGGACACAGTTTAGTTCCTAACAGGGTCTCTCAAGTAGCTGCAGTCAGAGGGCGGCTGAGGCTGGAATGCCCAAGACAGCTCAGCTCACAAGTCTGGCATCTGGGCAGGGACAGCCGGAAGACTGGGCTCAGCTGGGATGCTGGCAGGGCTGGGCTCTTTCTCCGTGTATTCTCCAGGCCTCTCCTCTCCATGTGGCCTGTCCATGAGGTCTCCCTATCAGAGGTGCCAGACCCCTTGATGTAGTGTTCACAGCTCCTAAGACAGCACAGGTGGAAGCTTCTGGGCCTCTTAAGGCTAAGGCTGAGAACTGGCACAGCCTTACTCAGCTGCATTCTCTGTGAAAGCCATCCCAGGGCCGGCCCAGATGCACTGCGGGAGGTCATGAATCCCGGGAGGTGTGCTTCACTGCAGCAACTTTGGAGACTGAACTGAGGTCCCCATCAGAGGAGACCAAAGCTGTCTTTCCCCTTTTTCTTCTTTTCTCCCCTCCAATCATCCACAGGAGCCAGAGAAGAAGATCGTCCAGGAGCTGCTGGAGACAGAGCAGGCCTATGTGGCACGCCTCCACCTGCTAGACCAGGCCAGTGGCCAGGACACCCCCCTCCAGAGCCCCAACCCTGGGTCTCCTTTACCCGACCCCTTCTCAGCCTTCCCACCCCACTCACCAGAGCTGAGTCAGGACCCCTGGCTAAGGCTTCCAGGAAGCCTTAGCCCTTTAACCTCAACGACTGGGGTTGGGGTAGAATCAGGAGGTCTTGTTAACAGCACTCCCTATTCTGCCCGTGGTGCCCAGGCTGGCCCCTGTATAGCAGAGAACACACCAGCTGGCCCTTGCAGGCCTGCACAGTATCCTCATCTGTCATCTCAATGCCCACAACCTCACAATGACCTTAACTTTCATAGTTTTTAAGGACCCCTAAGACTAGAAGGTTATTCATCGTCGCAGGGAGCTCTATTCTGATGAAGTCCAAGAACCTCCATAGACCCAGGTTGGGCCTGTTTATGGCATTCATCAGCTTCCAGCCTTTGGCCAAGTCCCTGCATCTCTAGGCTTTGCCTTGCCCCTCTGTAAAGTGGCCAGAACACAGCCTCCCCTGCCTTCTCTTCCTGGGGTTGCTGTGAGGATGCCGGGAGACCAGGAAGGTGGAAGCATGCAGTAGGCTGGGTGGGACCCTAGTTCCCCCAGGCCGGTGTGTGGGTGGCTCCCTGTCACTGCAGTGAGTGACCAGTGGTGGCGGCTACAGGTGTTTTTCCAGGAGCTGCTGAGGGCGGCCCGCAGGAGCAAGGCCTTCCCCGAGGACGTGGTCAGGGTCATCTTCTCCAACATCTCCTCCATCTATCAGTTCCATTCTCAGTTCTTCCTCCCAGAGCTGCAGCGGCGCCTGGATGACTGGTGAGGTCCTCTGGGAGCCCCTGAGGTCTCAGACCAAGCCCTGGCCAGGTGGAGGTGGGGAGAGCCCCCAGGGCAATGGGTTCAGCTCCTAGGGCCAGGCCCTTGTTGTGTGGCCATGACAGTCTCCTCCTCCACGGGGCTTGGTCTGTCTGCACAGTGAGAGGGGCTTGGGTGAACGCGCCCTGAGAGGCTGTATGTGTGCAGACTGCTTCCTGGTGAAGGGGGTGGATCAGGACCTGGCCAAGTCAAGTGACCAAGTGACTTTGGGAACAGTGAAAATAGCCAGTGCTAACTGAGGGCTTCCTACAGGCCTGACCTTGGGCTTTCCACCTATTAACTCACTCAGTCTTCATATCAGCCTGCTGTGTGATGATGGCATCATGGTTATGCAAGAAACCCTCCTGTTTTCAGAGATGGCTACTAAAGCATTTAGCAGTGAAGTTACTTGCCTTGTATAGTTTGCCACGGAGTCTAGGATGTCCTTTAAGATCTTTGGCAAAGAAGAATGTTAGTAATGGTTAAACCTAGTGATATATTGATTGCTTAAAACATTTATAATAAACTCTTTTTTTTTTTTTTAAGAAAAGAATAGCCAGGTTTAGTGGCTCACGCCTGTAATCCCAACACTTTGGGAGGCCAAGGAGGGTGGATCACTTGGGCTCAAGAGTTTGAGACCAGTCTGGGCACCATGGTAAAACCCCATCTCTACCAAAAATACAAAACTTAACTGGGCGTGGTAGCAGACACCTGTAGTCCCAGCTGCTCAGGAGGCTGAGGTTGGAGGAATGCTAGAGCCCGGAAAGTCGAGGCTGCAGTGAGCCATGATCGTCCCACTGCACTCCAGTCTGGGTGACAGAGACCCTGACTTAAAAAAAAAAAAAAGAAAGAAAGAAAGAAAAGAAAAGAAAAGAAAAGAAAAGAAAAGAAAAGAAAAGAAAAGAAAAGGCCAGGCGTAGTGGCTCACGCCTATAATCCTAGCACTTTGGGTGGCCGAGGTGGGTGGATCACTTGAGGTCAGGAGTTCGAGACCAGTCTGGTCAACATGGTGAAACCCTGTTTCTATTAAAAATACAAAAAAATTAGCCAGGCACTTTGGCAGGTGCCTATAATCCTAGCTGCTGGGGAGGCTAAGGCAGGAGAATCACTTGAACCCAGGAGGCGGAGGTTGCAGTGAGCCAAAATTGCATCACTGCACTCCAGCCTGTGAGACAGAATGAGACCCTGTCTTAAAAAAAAAAAAAAAGAAAGAGAAACGAAAAGAGAAAAGAAAAGAAAAACCCTATAAGATCGCCTGCCATCATTCCAATTTTTTTCAATGAGAAAATTAGGGTACAAAGAGGTTAAGTGACTTGCCTGGGAACACAGCTAGAATGATTTGTGCATCAGGCTCAGGAAGTCTCACTCCCAGACCATGGCTCCTTGCTGCTCTGCTCTAGCAAGTCCTGCCATGGGATGATCCTGGAAAAGTTCTGTGTGTGTGTGTATATATATAATATGAATATATTTAAAAATACATGTATTATATATAAAATATATATTATATAATATATAATATATAATATACATTATATAAATACCTTAAAATATATAAATATATAAATATGCATATATAAATATATTTATATAATATATAAATATGTATAATATTTATATATCTATATCTATATCATATATACATATTTAGATATGTATATCTATATATTTATATATGTATATAAATATATACATTATATAATATATTACATACAATATATTTAATATAATATATTATATAATGTTATATACAATATATATTTATATATTTATATGTATAAATATATTTAATATATACATCTATAATATGTATAAATATGTAATATATATTTATATTATAACATATATTTAATATATAATACATTATATATCTTTTTATATAGATTTATATATGCATATACACACATATAAATATACATATTTACATATTTATATTTACACATGTATATGTAAATATGTACATATTTATATAAAAATATACATGTTTATGTATTTATATATAAATATATACATATTTATATATGTATGTATTCATATATGCATATTTATATATTTTATATATTTAATGTATTTATATATTATATATCTTTATATGTATTTTTATATATTTATATATTTATATATTTTTAATGTATTACATATTTATATATTTTAATATATATTTATATTTTATATATTTCAATATATTTTTATATTTATTTTTATAAAATAAATGTTTTATAAAAACATTTTATATTTATGGCATTTTATGTTTTTATATATTTTATATATATATCATTTTTAATATATATTTTATATATATATATATTTTTAGCGTCGGGGGCAAGGAATGAGATTTCACCACGCTGCCCAGGCTGGTCTTGAACTCCTGGGCTCAAGCTATCTGCCTGCCTCAGGCCTCCCAGAGTGCTGGGAGTACAGGTGTAAGCCACTGTAGCCGGCCAATCCTGGAGAAGTTCTTACCCCTCTGAGCCTCCACTTCCTCACCTCTAAGATGGGCTAGTGGCCGTCACTACCTGCAGGGTTGTGAGAATTACATGGAATGAGACATGCAGCATGTTCTGGGTAGTGCTTGGCAGGTGGCCCTCATTATTGTTGCATAATAAAGCATTGAGCAATTACTGAACACCTGCTGTGGGCCCAACACTGTGCTGGGCCTTGTGGATGAGGCCAACCTGGGACCAGAACAGCCTTTGGCCTCAGGAGGCTTATAGTCTAAGGAGTAGAGGGGCACATGCTTGTGAGGATGACACCCCCGTCTCCCGCCACACCCAGAATTGCCATGAAAAGCTTGCTTTGGGGGATTCAGGGAACCTGGCCTCGCCTGGCCCTACCTAGAGTCGAGAGGAGGTCTCTAGGCTGAGGGAAATCCCTGTGCCCCTCCTGCAGGACAGCCAACCCCCGCATTGGCGACGTGATACAGAAGCTGGCCCCCTTCCTGAAGATGTACAGTGAGTATGTCAAGAACTTTGAGCGAGCGGCTGAGCTGCTGGCCACCTGGACCGAGAAGTCTCCACTCTTCCAGGAGGTTCTCACTCGCATCCAGGTGAGGCTGCAGGAGGGCTGGAGTCAGCATTGCCACTCCCAGCATGCAGTGGCTCAGGTTGCCTTGAGTGATTTAGGGCCTCTCCCAGGCTCAGCTGCTTCCACAGGCCCCTGCCCACTTGTCTGGCCCTCAGGGGCAGCCTGACCCACCTCCCTTCTCTCACCCTCTCCCTGTTGTTCCCCGCATCCCTCCCCAAGAACAGTGAGGCTTCGGGCAGCCTGACCCTGCAGCACCACATGCTGGAACCAGTGCAGAGAATTCCACGCTACGAGCTGCTGCTCAAGGAGTACGTCCAGAAGCTGCCAGCCCAGGCCCCAGACCAGGCCGATGCTCAGAGTGAGGACACCCCCAGGGGTCCCAGAGGGCTGGGGAGGCCTAAGTCATTCCCATATACTTATTGAGCTCCTGCTAAAATAGTTACGACAACCATCAGTCATCAACATCAAGTGCTGGCACTTCATACACATTATCCATAGCATTAGCCATTTTTCACAGATGAGGACACTAAGACCCAGAGAGGTTTGGTGACTTGCTCAAGGTCACACAGCCAGAAAGTAGCAGAACTGGAATTTGAACCCATGCCTATATGATGCCAAAGCCCATATTCCTTCCATTATACCCTCTAGGTCTGGCTTGTTTTGGGGAGCAGTGAGAGTCACCAAAGCCAAACACCTAGTGACTAACGTTCAGTGGTTTCTAGTCTCTCAGCCCTGGGGGGCTGCCACCATTCAGACACCCCATGGCTGGGCTGCACAGGCAGGGCTGCTCCTGGGGGCTGTCATGGCAGGTCCTGAGGGCCCTTTGTGGAACTTCAAGGACCTCCTGCCCCAGCCACCAGCCCCGATTTTCAGGGAATAAACTCTGGCCCTGCCCCTTTCAGAAGCCCTGGACATGATCTTCTCAGCTGCCCAGCACTCCAATGCAGCCATCACTGAGATGGTGAGCAGCCCGCCCTCCCCTGGAGCCCTGTCCCCCTCCCTGCAAGTCTCAGCCTGATCCCACCCATGACACCTATCCCACTGCTGCCCTTGCTCTCACACCCCAATCCCCATCCCCACAAGACAAGCCTTCCAGAAGCAGGTGAGCCCTGCCCAGACTTGACTGAGGATGCACCCCAACCCCCCAGGAGCGGCTGCAGGACCTGTGGGAGGTGTACCAGCGCCTGGGCCTCGAGGACGACATAGTAGACCCTTCTAACACCCTGCTCCGTGAGGGCCCAGTCTTCAAGATCTCCTTCCGCCGCAACGACCCCATGGAGCGCTATCTTTTCTTGGTAGGAGGGTGCTGGGAGCTCCTCTCCACACCAGGGAGGGAAGTGGAGCCACTCTGGCCTGAGTCATGCTGCCTGGCCTCTACCTGGCACTGCAGGGGGACAGGGAAGAGACCGCTTCTCTGTCCTTTTTTGCTTTGGCACCCAGATGACTTTGGACAGGTCACCTGCTGCCTCCAAGCCTCAGAGATTTCCAACCTACAGGTTTCCCAGACATGTCCTAGGAAGCAACAGAGTCAGAGTTTGAACCTGGTCTGGCTCCAAAGCCTGTGGTATTAATCTGTGCTCTAGAGAGTGCACAGCAGGAGGGAGTAAGGTTAGCTACTAGGAAGAACGAAGAACTGCCCTGGGTTTGCATGGAAGAAGCTGGGGGGATCTCCTGAGATCTGGAAAGGTGGTCCTGCCTGGAGGTCTGGGGGATGGAGCTAAAACCTCTTGTAAACCCCTATCATCCTGAGCCCCTGTTGAGAAAGGCCTTGTAGGTTTCTGAAGGCCTGCTATGGTCCCTTGTAGGGTGACCCTTCAGTAACCATCCTAGGGCAATCGGGAGCTTGACAGCCCCTTCCTCATCACCCGCATCATCACCTGTGACGTCCTGCGAGCTGGCCACAGTGTGGTCAAAGGGGAGGGGGTCCAGTGGTGCTCAGCCCACCCTCGGAGAGGCCCCACCTAGCCGTCCTCCCTGCCCCTGCCACGGGCCACTCACACCTGTGTCTCCTGCAGTTCAACAACATGCTGCTCTACTGCGTGCCCAGGGTGATCCAGGTGGGTGCCCAGTTCCAGGTGAGGACCCGCATCGACGTGGCCGGGATGAAGGTAAGAGGCTCCACCTCAAAGGTGGGACTGAGTACAGGGAGTAATAGGAGGGGCCAACCAGGTTCTCAATCAGAGAACCAAACCCCTGCAGGGCCCGGACAAATGTGGAGATGGAAGAGTGTGGGGCTAGAGCTCTCGCCTCTGGGCTCCTAGCCCTCCTGCCCCGTCCTTCCCAGCTTCCCACAGGCCTGGCCCTCCCTTTGGGGCACTGCATGAGCCAGCTGGGCCTTTCTCTGCTTTCCCTACTGTTTATACCACTGCTTCGAAAACTTTCATGTATGTGAGAATGCTCTGGGCATCTTGTGAAAATGCAGGTTCTGAGTCTGGAGGTCTAGGTGGTGGGGGGCCTGAGATCCTGCATTTCTAACCAGCTCCCAGTTAAGATGGACAGACAACTGATCCCACCTGCAGGATCGTGGGAATTAAGTGAAATGAGACTCGTCCTGGGCAGTGTACGCTGATACTGTAGGAGCACAGACCACGTTTTCAGCAGGAAAGGTCTCCAGTGTCAGCTCAGCAGCTGACTTATGTGTGTTCCCATCTACTTCATCCAGAGAGTATGGCAAATGAGCAGGGCCAGTAGTCCGTCATGGAGCCCATTGACTGGGTGCCCCATGGGGGACCACCAGATCCTCCTAGCAGCCTCATGATGCAGGGGCTGTTAGAATCTTTTGGAATTTTTTTTTTTTTTTTTGGATGGAGTCTCACTCTGTTGCCCAGGCTGGAGTGCAATGGCACAATCTGGGCTCACTGCAACCTCCGCCTCCTGGGTTCAAGCGATTCTCCTGCCTCAGCCTCCCAAGTAGCTGGGACTACAGGTGCGAGCCACCATGCCCCGCCAATGTTTGTATTTTTGGTAGGAGAGATGGGGTTTCACCACATTGCCCAGGCTGGTCTCAAATTCCTGACCTCAAGTGATCCACCTGCCTTAGCCTCCCAAAGTGCTGGGATTACAGGTGTGAGTCACCACACCCAGCCTGTTTTTTATCTTTTAAAAATATTTTAATTTTACTACTTAAAAAATACAGATTATACACATTCTAAAGTCAAATAATATAAAAAATATATACAATGAAAGTCTCCTTCCCACTCTATCCCCTAGGTCCCCTTCCTGAAGGCAACCCTTGCTTCTTGTGAGGCCCTCCAGAGGTGGTCTTTGCCTAGCAAACAAATAATATATAATAGGATTGTTTCCTCATTTATACCAGAAGCAGTGGTATACTCTACACATTTTTCTGCACTTTGCTTGTTTTAACTAACTGCAAATGCTGGAGACTGAGGGGTCCCTGTACTTGAGAGCTTCCTCATCCTTCTGCCCAGCTGCATTGCGTCCCACTGTGCGGATGCACCGGAATTTCTTCAGTCTTCTGTTGAGAGACACTTAGATTGTTTTCAGTTGTCAGCAGCTGCAAATGAGGCTGCAGTGAATAGCCTGGTACAGCCTGCCTGTGTGTGAGTGTATCTGTAGTTAATCCCATTTTTAAACATGAGAAAACCAAGGCCCTAGAAAACCTTTCTAACTTAAGTAACTTGCTTGAAGGTCATATCGCAAATGCTAGTTTGAGTGACCAAGCCAGGATTTAGATGCAGGTGTAACAAAGGCTGGCGCTTCTGCATCTAATCACCACGCTCTGCTGTCACCTATTAAGGCTTCAATCCAGAGGGTTAAAGCCTCTGATGGGATTTCTGGCATCATGGAGGACATGGTCAGAGAAGCTTCCTAACCACCCGTCTCTGCTGGCTCCTGAGTCCTGGTGTGTCCTGAGGGCTGGGGCTGGAAGAAGCAGAGGTCTGGTCTGGCCCATTTTGGCACTCTCTCATCCACCATCACCCCTACCTGCTTCAGCCCCAGAAGGGAGCTGCAGGCAGGAGTTGACCAGAATGCTCTACCCTCTAGAGCCCCTGGGGCCTCCAGAGACCCCAGCAAAAGAGCCCGTTCCCTGCTCCTGACTGGGGTTGCTTGGCATTTGGAGCAATCCAGGGCCTGGGGGTGGCGTGCAGCCTGGGAATGATGAAGGCTGATGAGGGAACATGGGTTCACAGCTCACCCCCACACCTGAGCTGACTGGAGTCTTTTACCAGTGCAGCCCTGGCCCTGGCATCTAGCTTTCCATCCTAAAGAGACCAGAATGTCCCATAGACCAGGGCGTGTGCAGGCTTGTACGTCTGGAGTCCTTGGTGAATGAGGCTGAGAAAGGCAGGTTTATGGAGAGCTACAGACAGAGAAATGGAGACAGGTGGCCCTGCCAAAGGACTGTCAGAGGCCCAGGCATAGAAAAATAGAGATCGACAGATAGGAAGGCTAAGAAATATAGAAACCAAAACAGAGTCAGAGAGAGAAAACAGAGAGAGCCGAGCCTGAGAGCATCAGATGCTTTGGGTGTGTGTTGAGAGCTCACCGGCCCTGTGTGTGCTGGGTTTCTGGAGTCTGCTAGTCTTGGCTAGCATGTCTGATACTCCAGCAGCCGCAGAGCACCCTCTCCTGGATGGCATGGGCTTGGCAAGTGCAGAGCTGTCCACTCACCCTACTTCTGTGCAGGAACTATTTTCTGAGTCTGAGATTTAGAGGCAAATCTCGCCTTTGACCATCATGATGGTTCCTATTGGCCTATGACTCCCTGGCCTCCTCCTTCCTAGGTGTCAGGGAGGCCTAGTTCACAGCAGCTGATTCTCCCCAAAGTCTGACTTGGTCTTAGTAGTTTTGCCATCCCACACAGGACCAGCCTGGGAAGAAGGAAGGGGTGTGGGCACACATATCCAGGGGCTCCACGTACAGTTGTGCAGGGTGTACACTGCACAAGGATACCTCATCTAAGAGGTTGTCTTCTGCAGCCAACTGCAGATTAGCAGATTTTGATACAATATCATAGATGGTATATTTATAGTGAGAATTGTCCGGCAGATGGCAGTCAAATGTCTTGTTCCAACAATATCTAGGTATTATGCCAGTTTGCCAACAGATGTCAGTAAAGTGTTTTGAGGAAGGCTGTCCTTTTCTAATTATTACAAAGGTACAGTATGGACTAGCAGGGGATTGAATTGACCCAGCCCTGGGGAGAGTGGTTGAGGCTCGGCTCAGCAGAGCTTGGGAAACTCCTCTCGAAACCTGCTGGGGAGCTGGAAGCCTCTGTATGAACATCCCTGGGGCAGCCTAGACCCTCAGGTCAGGAGCTCCCAGTTCCCTTTTTTCTGTCAAAAGCATGATATTTCTTCCTATTTCTGGACTGCAAACCTGGGATTTCTCCCTTCTTTTCCCTTTCCCCTCTCCCTGACCCAATTAGAAACCTCTTTTGTCTCTCCAGTGCACCTGGGCAGGCCGGGACCGTCTATGATGTTGCTTCCTAGCTGGCCTTTGAGCCACAGGTTTGTCCCATTTTGCCCGGATCCAGCCCCTCATCCCTTGCACACAAAGAGGTATCTGGCTCTTTCCCAAATACCTCTTTCCACATGACCACCTCCCCAGTGCCAAGGGCATTGAATCCAAATCACATCAGCCCCTTCTAAGGCAAAGACTGGGGAGTGAGGCTGCAGACTAGGACTAAGCTGGGGAAGGATGTGCTTGTACTCAGTGCTGTCTGGGTTACGGTGAGCTGCCCTGGAAGTGTGCAAAGACCTGGCCGCCACATGGGAGGCAGCAGAGGAGTTCAAGCGTTTGAGGAATTTAATGGCAACGAAGTTCCCCCGCACAGAGACTCTTGTGCTCTCGGCCTGTGTCTTCGGTTCTCTTTGCAAATCTCTCTCCACACTGTCCGGAGGAAGTGTGCTTATAGGACTCTGGGGGTAGGATGGAAATAGATGTTCTTCCATCCTACCTTTGGGGGCTGAAAACCTGGGGTGGAATCCTTCTTTTGCCCCTTTTTTGTTGAATCTATTGTCAGAAATTGTCATCTCCACCTCACACTGGGTCAACTTAGCTGCTGCTAAAATTCCAGGAGCCATAGGTCCATTTGCTTGGAGGGAGGCCCAGTTGTAGGAGCATTTGCTTGGCTCAACAGGATTAGGGAGGTGGCGAACAAGCTCTGCATCCCTGTCTCTCGAATTTGAATTGTCCCTTGGGCATAATCCACCTCCCTCCCCTCTACAGTGCTGCGCCTGGGACCCGGGGGATGGCGAGTCTGAGCCGGTTTCCTCCCTCCTCTTGGCAGGTGCGGGAGCTGACGGACGCTGAGTTCCCCCACTCCTTCCTGGTGTCTGGGAAGCAGCGCACTCTGGAGCTGCAAGCCCGGTAAAGGAGCTGGGTGGCAGCCCAGGGCCGGGAGGGAAAACTGGGAGGGGCTGATCTCCTCAACACCTGTGTTCACTTTCCGAGCAGGTCTCAGGAGGAAAAGATTTCCTGGATGCAGGTATGGGAACGCTCCAGGCCTTCCGGGAGTCTTTTTCCTTTCTCTTTTTTTTTTCTTTCGCAGTAATGGGTTATCTTGATGAAGCTCCTGGGATTCTCCCTAGCCTATTGGGGCTGAGGGGCAGGGAGTGGTGTGTGTATGCATGTGTGTGTGTGCATGTGTGTATGCATGTTTGTGCATCTGTGTGTGTTTGTGTGTGTGCATGCATGTGTGTATGTGTGTGTTTATGTATATGTGTGTTTCTGTGCATGCACGTGTGTGCATGTGTTTGTGTGTATGTGTGTGTGTTTGTGTGTATGTGTGTGTACGTGCATGTGTGTATGTGTCTTTGTGTGTGTATATGTTTGTGTGTCTGTGTTTGTGTGTGTGTGCGTGTGTGCGTGTGTGTGTGTGCACGCTCCCACACCTGCGTGTGCCCAGCTGCTCCCTGCTCTTCCTAAGGAGCTACTCTGTGGTAGTTTGGAGACAGATCTGGGTTCCTATCTTGCTGCTTCTCATTGCCCAGCTGGGCAGTCCAGGGCCAGTCACTTACCCTCTCTGAGCCTCAGTTTGTACATTTGTAACCCGGGGTTGGTAGTTTCTCCTCTGATAAGGTGGCCTGTGTGTGTGTAGAATCCAGCGTCTGGCACCCAGTGGGTTTTCAGCCCTGTCTGTTGCATGTGTAGATGGATGGACCGAGGAGCAACCCCTCCCTCCCACACCTCAAGCCCCAACCCTCCCCCTCCCTGCACCCCAGGCCTTCCAAGCAGCCGTTGACCAAATTGAGAAGCGGAATGAAACCTTCAAGGCTGCGGCCCAGGGGCCTGAGGGAGACACCCAGGAGCAGGAGGTAAATGAAAGCTTTTTCATCCGTTGCTGGAGCCACCAACCCAAACAGAGCTTGTTCCTTCTCTGTTCTACTTGTACCAGCTTGGAGGAACAGGGAGTGTCACCTGCCAGGAGAGACTGAAGGGACCAGGGGAAGCCCTCACAGCGCATCCCCCGACTCAGTGCCTGAGCATTCCCCGTTAGCAACGCTTCCTTTGGGAGCCTCTCTGTACAGCTGTCATGGGGAAGGGTTTCGTGTCCCTGCAGCTCCAGCCGCAGGGGGCAGCAGGGTTTTGGGTTTGAAAGTATCTGACAAATGTAAAGTCTCAGGGAAGATGGAAGGTGAGTGGGGTAGGGGCTGGGGAGGATATCTGTGGTTTGAGTTCAGATTTGAGCTCAACTCTGGCTTGCTGGGTGTCTGCTGAGTCATTTGACCTTTCTGGGTCTCAGTTTCCTCACTTATACAATGGGAATAATGGTAACTAACCTATCATAAGGCCTCGATCAGGTCAGTCAGCCTCCTGTGAAAGCCCCAGGGAAGCCCAACACACAGAATCCCTGCCACAGCAGGTGGACACAGGGCCTCGGGTCCTCGGAGGATGGGCAGAGAGGGTCACCAAGGGTCCATTCCTGCCCAACTCCCCTTAACCCACAGCTGCAGTCTGAGGAGCTGGGCCTCCGAGCACCACAGTGGGTCCGGGACAAGATGGTGACCATGTGCATGCGCTGCCAGGAGCCCTTCAACGCTCTGACGCGCCGTCGCCACCACTGCCGGGCCTGCGGCTACGTGAGTACTCCTGCCAGCACTCCTGCCTCCACCTGCCCCACCCAGGCCTCCACCTTTCCTACTTAGGCCTCCCCTTGATCCACTTAGGCCTCACCTGTCCCACCTCAGCCTCCACCTGCCCCACCTCAGCCTCCACCTGTGTCACCCAGGCCTCTACCTGCCCTACCTAGGCCTCCACCTTTCTCACCCAGGCCTCTACCTGCCCTACCTAGGCCTCCACCTGCCCCACCTAGGCCTCCACCTGTGTCACCCAGGCCTCCACCTGCCCCACCTCAGCCTCCACCTGTGTCACCAAGGCCTCTACCTGCCCTACCTAGGCCTCCACCTGCCCCACCTAGGCCTCCACCTGCCCCACCTAGGCCTCCACCTGTGTCACCCAGGCCTCCACCTGTCCCACCTAGGCTTTTACCTGTGTCACCCAGGCCTCCACCTATCCCATTTAGGCCTCTACCTGCCCCACCTGGGCCTCTACCCTCCCAGCTCAGGCCCTGCTGTCCCCATCCTGGCCAAATCTGCTGGCTTCAACCAGTGCAGTCCAGTGGCGTTGGGCACTAGCTCATCTGGCCCTCACAGCACACCTCAGGGGACTGCTATGCTCCCGTTTTATAAATGGGAAAATGAGACCCATTGAGGATTTAATTACTTGTTCAAGTCACCTCTGAAGCTGATCCTATGAATTTATCTGCCTTCTTATCATCGTTTTCCATGACCCTGAGACCCAGAGCTAGGAAATGGTCTCCAGTTCCAGTGGGGGGGCATCCAGCCCCGCACCCCCTCAGGCCTCGCCGCACCACCACACCAGGCCCATGCCCACTGTGCACCCACCCACCCCTGTCATCCTCTCTTCTCTACCTGCTTTGGGTAACTGTCCTCTCTTCTCTGCAAGCCCTCAGCACCCTGGCACCTGATGGATTCTGTTGCCGACTCTGCCTACTAGTTCAGGCCTCAGTTTCCTTACCTCCACCATGGGGATCATGAAACCCACCTCCAGTGTGGCAGTGAGGACTCAACCAAAAAACATTCTCTCCTTTCCCTCTCCTTCTCTTTCTCCTTCCCCCTCCTCCATAGCTCAGGTAGGGCATCCAGTGCGGGTGAGCTACCAGCTTCTTGAGGAAGGAACTGTGTCCCTCCAGTTCCTCCTCTTATCAACCCAGGCCCCGTTATCAGAGGCAGATCTCGCTTTGCTTTTTAAGCATCTGCTGTACTTGAGCTGTACTCTGCTGACATCACAACCCCCTCTGTTTACTCTGCAAACAGAGAAGCCCTTTGCAACCTCAGTCTTTGATGACCTCTAGAGGACAGGAGGAGTCTAGCTGGACAGGTTGGGGCCAGTCAGGGAGGTGTCCCCAAAACGTGTTAAACTGCAATCAGGACACAGTCCATTTCTAGGACTGGGAACACACCTGCAATCAGATGTCAGTGATGAGTTACATCCCGAAGCCAAATAGAAAGGATGTGGGGATTGGCTACTGTTCCTGGTGATTCACATCTGTAAATAAGAGTTGAACTGATTCACACGTGTGACTGAAAGTAGTTCTTTAAAAATTACTTAAAATAGTGAACTTGTTACAAAGAGGCACAAAGAATAACAACACCCGTGTAGCTGCCTTCCAGCTTAAGATAGAAAATATTCTCACAACTAAACTAAATGTATGATCCTTGCTTGGATTCTTTCTGGGGTAAAATAAAGCCATCAAGGTCGCTCTTGGGACCATTGGGAGATATTTGATTTTGTAACATATCTAGATAATAATATTGTATCAGCTGGGTGCAGTGGCTCACACCGGTAATCCCAGCACTTTGGGAGACCGAGGTGAGCGGATCACCTGAGGCCAGGAGTTCGAGAACAGCCTGGCCAACAGCCCCATCTCTACTAAAAATACAAAAATTAGCCGGGTGTGGTGGTGTACACTTGTAATCCCAGCAACTCGGGAGGTTGAGGCAGGAGAATCGCTTGAACCCAGGAGGTGGAGGTTGCAGTGAGCCCAGATCGCGCCACTGTACTCCAGCCTGGGCAACAAGAGCAAAACTCCATCTCAAAAAAATAAAAATAATAATACTGTATCAATGTGAAATTTCCTGAGTGTGACCATGACACTGTGGATAGGTAGAAGAATGGCTTGTTCTTATGAGACATCAGCTACATATATAAGGGTGAGGTGTCATGACGACTGTAATTTATCCTCAAACGGATCAGAAAAAAATAAAATACATACACATAGAGAGAGACAGAGAGCAAATGTGGCACAAATGTTAATAATTAGTGAATTCAGTGGGTGGTATCATTGTATTATTTGTTCAATTTGTCGGTTTGAAATTTTTCAAAATTAAAAGTTGTTAGAGGAAAAAAATTTACTAATTATATTTAAACATTGAAATCTCTCAATAAAAAAATAAAATGCTCCTAAGGTAGCCGAAGCCCCGTGTGGGGCTGTGCCCTGACCGTGGGTTTCTCGTGCCTGTGCAGACCTTCGTGCCTGCTGAGCCCGTGAGTCATCCTTTCGGTGGTTTGGGTGCCAGTTTCTGTCTCCCCTGCCTGCCAGACGGGAATCCTTGTGAGGGTGGGGCAGGGCCAGGCCTTCTTCTCCACATCCCTGCCAGGCCACACTCTGTGCTAGGCACACAGAGGAGCTCCCTGAGGGCTGGAGCTGCCTGACGAACAACACTCCCCGCTCTGCCCCTTTCTCCTGCGCTCCATCTCCAAGCCCACATCTGGGCTCCCCGTGGTGCCAAGTCTTCCTTGCAGTCATGCCTTGAGGCACCCAGAGTTCCTCTCTGAGTCTTCCCAGGCCCCTTTTACCTGGTCTCCCAGCATGATCCATGTCAGCCGTAGGGGGATGTCTTCGTGGTGAGCTGAGGGTGGGCCCCGCTCCACAGAGTACCCATGTAAAAACAACCAGCCTATCATTTTTAGATGAACATACACTTGACTCCATGATGGCGCAGAATACAAAGTCCACCTGAGTCTTAAAGCTAAACTGTGGGTCTTGAAAGACACACCCTGTTTGTGGAGGGCCTGTCTGCCAGTTAACAGTGCGGCTCTCAGGGTCAGGAGAGGACAAAAGCTGGGCCCTGCTTACCTGGGGGGGTCTTTGGGAGAGTCAGGTGAGATGGCAGAGAGGACAGCACTTGGAAAAGTGAATCAGATGCAGAAGTCTGTCTGGGGCAAGCCCTTGGGTTCACGGCTACCCTCACTCAGAGGGAACCTGGAGGAGAGAGAAGTTATGGCCCTTGCAATGGGGGCCAGGTCTTGAACTCTCAGCCTAAGAGCCCCGAGTCTGAGCTCCCCCATGCACTGCAGCCTCCAGGCAGTTGGGCCTCACCAGCATCGGGCACCATTCCCGCTCTGCCTCCATTCCTCTCTCGAAGCTTTCTTTTCCTCCCCCAGTCCCTGGTTGCTCTTATGCCCCCACCTGCCTGCCAAGGCAGGAGCCCAGCCCTCCGGTGCCTGGTCTCAGCCCCACGCCCCCGTGTGTGTGTCCTCCTCAGGTGGTGTGTGCCAGGTGCTCCGACTACCGGACCGAGCTGAAATATAACGACAATAGGCCAAACCGAGTCTGCCTCCACTGCTACACATTCCTCACTGGAAACGTGCTCCCTGAGGCCAAGGAGGACAAGAGGCGGGGCATCCTGGAGGTGAGGGCCACTGTCCCCATGCTCACCATCCATCCTCTTTTCAGGGAATGTGTGCCCAGCAACCACCCTGGGCTGACACTGTCCAGTGCTGAGGAATAAGCCAGCCGTGGTCACATCCTTCCTCCACTCCCTCCTCCTCTCTCTGCCCACAGACCCCAGTCTCTCCCCACAGCCCAGGCAGTGCAGAGCCTGTCACCAAATGGAGGTACCCTTTGGCTGCAGGCTGTCATCCACATTCTTCTGCGCTTCCTCTATGTCCTCATCCAATAGTATGCCCCCTCTGGACAGCTTCTGTTCACATCCCCACGTCCTGCCCCAACAGTCCCAGGGTGATAAGAGCTGGTCACTGATTCCATTTTACAGATGGGAACACTGAGGCTGCAGGTCAGACAGATTGGAGACTCCATTCTAACTGGAAGGGACTCCAGAAGCCAGTCTGTCTTATCCCATGGAGACCCAGGGCTGGAGAAGTGACTTGCCCAAGATCACACAGCAAGTTAGGAGCCAGCTCTCTGATCTCAGCCACAGATGTTCTTTCTGTTGCCCTGGGGGCCTCACTGAGCCACACTTTCCCCCACAGGTGCCCCCTTGTGGGGGTACAACTGTGCTCAGCTAAGCACCACAAATACAATGTCACCCAACCCAGCATCGGTACCACCATCCACTGCCCCTCCCTCATGAAGGCCAGGTTGATATCCTACTGTCCCTGGGAGGTGGGAGAAGGTCCAGCCTGTGCCAGCTGAGACTCACTCCCAGGTTCAAGTTGGCCTCTTTTGGCCAGGTGGGATGGCTCATACCTGTAATCCCAACACTTTGGGAGGCCAAGGTGGATGGATCACCTGAGATCAGGAGTTTGAGACCAGCCTGGCCAACATGGTGAAGCCCCGTCTCTACTAAAAATACAAAAAAAAAAAAAAAAAAAAAAAAATCATCCGGGCATGGTGGTGCATGCATGTAATCCCAGCTACTCAGGAGGCTGAGGCAGGAGAATCTCTTGATCCCGGGAGGTGGAGGTTGCAATGAGTCGAGATTGCACCATTGCACTCCAGCCCGAGCAACAAGAACTCCATCTCAAAAAAAAAAAAAAAAGTTGACCTCTTTCCATGAGCATCTGCCCCCTTTCCAATCCTCCCCATTCTTCCAGGCCCAGGACCCCCCTGACCGCTAGGCAACACAGCCTGCCGCTGGAGATGCTCAGCCCCTTCTCGGGGCCCAATTCTGTTTCCTGGAGCAGCTCCAGGCAACCTCCTGGCACCTGCCCCTTGTGGGCACACACACAACAGGTTCGGGCAGGTTGGCGTTTGACCACAGCTCTGCCACTGGCCAGCTAGCTGTGTGACCACAGGCACTTGATGGGACCTCTCTGAGTCTCAAGGACCAAGGACCTCTCCATTCAGTACTGCTGTAAGGATTGGAGATAGTAATTGTCAAGCCCCCAGACCAACATCTGGCACTTGCGGCTGCTCTGTTCCCTGACAGTCCCTCCTTCTGGTTTTAGAAAGGGTCCTCAGCCACGCCTGACCAGAGCCTGATGTGCAGCTTCCTGCAGCTCATCGGGGACAAGTGGGGCAAGAGTGGCCCCCGGGGCTGGTGTGTGATCCCTCGGGATGACCCCCTTGTGCTCTATGTCTATGCTGCCCCTCAGGTAAGGCCACCACCTACCCGTCCCCCACCAGGCCCTGGCCTTCCCACAGCATGTGTATGGTGGGGGTCAGGGGTGAATATTGCTAGCTCCATATGTCAGATAGGGAAACTGAGGCCCAATGAGGATGTGGTATCCTGGAGTCTCAAGGTTAGTAAGTTTCAGAATTGGGCCCTGACTCTAGGTCACCACTGCTTTGCCCTCAGAGGCAGCCATTTCTTCTCTCCTCTTCCTCAATGGCCTTCACCAGCCCACCCCCAACCCATGGGGGTTTGAGGTGTGAGCTGTGCGTGAGTGGCTGTTACCTTCACAATGGCTATCTGGGGCAGTAGGACTGAGAGGGGATAGTGGCCCACTGCTCTCTCCTCCCCCCAGGACATGAGGGCTCACACCTCCATCCCGCTGCTGGGCTACCAGGTGACCGTTGGGCCCCAGGGGGACCCTCGGGTCTTCCAGCTACAGCAGTCAGGCCAACTCTACACTTTCAAGGCCGAGACAGAGGAGCTGAAGGGCCGCTGGGTGAAGGCCATGGAGCGGGCGGCCAGTGGATGGAGTCCCAGCTGGCCCAACGACGGGGACCTGTCCGACTGAGCCACTGCCAGCCACTCTCCTGCCCACCTCTCCCCACCCTGAACCCAGCTCCTGCCACAGACTGACCCTGTGGCCTCAGGACCCACTGCCCCAAGGGGTCCTGAATTGATTCAGCCATCTGCGCTCAGGCCATGTGTCCCGATCTGGGATGCAGAAAATATGGGTCCATTCCTTTCTAGAAAGGGGACAACCAAGTGTCTCAGTTTGCCTTGCGGGGAGGGGGCTCCTGAGCCATGGGACTTCCAGTGCTGAAACTGGGAAAGCCCCAGGTAACCCCGGACTGGTGGTACCATAGTGTGGTTTTCAACCGGGTCTGCTCATTTGTGTCTCCCGGGGAGCTTTTAAAGAGTACTGGTGAAAAACACATAGTAAATTAATTTTAAAATGTAGAAAACAATGCCTGTACTGAAGCACCACCAACCAGTTAATTGGTCTGAGATGGGGGAGGCACGGGGTCTTTTTCTTTCTTTTTTTTTTTTTTTTTGAGATAGAGTCTTACTCTGTTGCCTAGGCTGGAGTGCACAAACATGGCTCACTACAGTTTCCATCTCCCGGGCTCAGGCGATCCTCCCACCTCAGCCTCCCAAGTAGCTGGGACTATAGGTGTGTGCCACTGTGCCTAGCTAATTTTTTTATTTTTTGTAGAGATGGGATTTCACCATGTTACCCAGGCTGGTCTCAAACTCCTGGCCTCAAGTGATGCTCCCACCTCCACTTCCCAAAGTGTTGGGATTACAGGTGTGAGCCACTGTACCTGATGCATGTGTACTTTTTTTATTATTATTATTATTATACTTTAAGTTCTAGGGTACATGTGCATAATGTGCAGGTTTGTTACATATGTATACTTGTGCCATGTTGGTGTGCTGCACCCATCAACTCGCCAGCACCCATCAACTCGTCATTTACATCAGGTATAACTCCCAATGCAATCCCTCCCCCCTCCCCACTCCCCATGATAGGCCCTGGTGTGTGCTGTTCCCCTTCCTGAGTCCAAGTGATCTCATTGTTCAGTTCCCACCTATGAGTGAGAACATGCAGTGTTTGGTTTTCTGTTCTTGCGATAGTTTGCTGAGAATGATGGTTTCCAGCTGCATCCATGTCCCTACAAAGGACACAAACTCTTCCTTTTTTACTGCTGCATAGTATTCCATGGTGTATATGTGCCACATTTTCTTAATCCAGTCTGTCACTGATGGACATTTGGGTTGATTCCAAGTCTTTGCTATTGTGAATAGTGCCGCAATAAACATACGTGTGCAGACGCATGCGTGCTTTTTAAGAGTACACACTGGAGTCTAATATACAGCCTGGGTTACCTGGGATGAAGAATAAAGAAAGCAAACTACCACAACCGATGGTTGAGCCCCTATCAAGTGCCAGTCATGATAGTAGTAATAATAATAATAATAAACATCTATTGGGCCAGGCTCTGTGCAAGGTGTTTTATGTGGATTATGTCATTTTACCATCCATAGTTATCCCCATTTCCAGATGAGAACACCGACTCAGAGAGGTTTAGTAATTGGTTCAATTGGTCATGTAACTCGTAGATGCGAGAGCCAGGTTTTAACCCAGTGAACTAAGGTCAAAGCTCTTTCCATCATGTAGCAGAACAATAAGACAAGCAGAGAGGGGAGGAGAGTGAGAAGGAAAGGAGAGGGAAAGACAGTGAAGAAAGCTGGGAAGACAAGAGGGAAAGGTGAATGGTGGGAGGAAGGGGGATGGGAGGAGCATCCCTGTTCCCTTATCCCCACCTCGCTGGTGGATGAGGATGCTTTTTCATAAGAGACCACCAGGGGGTGGCAGTGGTCAGCAGGTCACATGGAGTGGCCCCAGCAGTGGCCAGAACACCCTCAGCTGCTCTCAGCAGGTCCAGCCATTGCTGGGCTCTGCCCTGAAAGGAGGAAGCATGGATGAGTCACAGGTTTTTGTCCCATCACAGGCTCAGCAGCTTGCCTGCCTCCAACCTGAGGCCACTTCCCTCTTGTAGGGTGTTTGTTTATTTGAGACAGGGTTTTGCTCTGTCACCCAGGCTGGAGTACAGTGGTGTAATCAGAGCCCACTAGAACCTTGACCTCCTGGATTTAAGCCATCCTCCTTCCTTGGCCTCCTGAATGTCTGGAACCACAGGCGCACGCCACCATGCCCAGCTAATTTTTGAAATTTTTGTAGAGATGGGGTCTCACTATGTTGCCCAGACTGACCTCAAACTCCTGGGCTCAAGCAATCCTCCTGCCATGGCCTCCTAAATATTGGGATTATAGACATGAGCCACTGCTCCCTGGACAGCATCAGCATTTTATTTATTTTCTTTTTTATTTTCATTTTTATTTTTTGAGATGGAGTCTCTCGCTCTGTCGCCCAGGCTGGCTCCATCTCGGCTCACTGCAACCTCTGCCTCCTAGGTTCAAGTTACTGGGATTACAGGCGTGCACTACCATGGCTGGCTAATTTTTGTATTTTTAGTAGAGACGGGGTTTCACCATGTTGGCCAGGCTGGTCTCAAATTCCTGACCTCAGGTGATCCACCCGCCACGGCCTCCCAAAGTGCTGGGATTACAGGCATGAGCCACTGCGCACAGCCTGCATCAGCATTTTTTTTTTCTTCTTTTTCTTTCTTTCTTTCTTTTTTTTTTTTTTTTTTTGAGAAGGAGTCTCGCTCTGTCGCCCAGGCTGGTGTGCAGTGGCGCCATCTCGGCTCACTTCAAGCTCCGCCTCCTCAGTTCACGCCATTCTCCTGCCTCAGTCTCCCGAGTAGCTGGGACTTCAGGCGCCCACCACGCCCGGCTAATTTTTTTGTATTTTTAGTACAGACAGGGTTTCACCGTGTTAGCCAGGATGGTGTCCGTCTCCTGACCTCGTGATCCGCCCGCCTTGGCCTCCCAAAATGCTGGGATTACAGGCGTGAGCCACCGCGCTCGACTTGGTATCCATTTGTTAGAAAGCACTGAATTGACTGAAGTTTTGAATCTTCTTCTTCTTCTTTTTTTTTTTTTTTTTTTTTTTGAGACAGAGTCTCGCTCTGTGGCCCAGGCTGGAGTGCAGTGGCGCGACCTCAGCTCACTGCAAGCTCCGCCTCCCGGGTTCACGCCATTCTCCTGCCTCAGCCTCCTGAGTAGCTGGGACTACAGGCGCCCGCCACCACGCCCAGTTAATTTTTTGTATTTTTAGTAGAGATAGGGTTTCACCGTGTTAGCCAGGATGGTGTCAATCTCCTGAGTTCGTGATCCGCCCGCCTTGGCCTCCCAAAGTGTTGGGATTACAGGCGTGAGCCACCGCGCCCCGCCCCTGCATCAGCATTTTAAAACTCGCCAATGCTGAAGGCAGCTGGCTCAGTGACAGCAATCTGCGGCACTGGTACCTAAGCTTTTCCAGGGGGTTAGTCTGAGTGGGAGTATAGGGAGTGGCTTCACTGTGGAACCGAATGAGGTAGCCGTCAGAAGAGGGAAGCGGGGCACACAACCTTTGTGTTGTCATTGTTAGGTTTACTGAGGTGTAATTTACAGACTGTAAAATCCACCCTTGTTGGTATATTTTCTAAGTTTTGGCAGAAGAGTACAGTCATACAGCCACCACCACAATCCCCCTATAAGTGTCCCCATGCCACCCTTTGTAGTCAACACACACCCCTACTCCTTGCCTCCGGTAACCATTGATCTGTTTCTGACTGATAATTTTGCCTTTTCCAAATGTTCTTTAAATGGAACCACAGCTTTTTGAGCCTGGCTTCCTTTACTCAGCATAATATATTTGAGATGCATTCATTTTGTTCCCCGTGTCAGTCGTTCATTCCTTTTTCATTGCTGAGTAGTATTCCATTGCTGGGCATATCACAGTTGTTCATCTCTTTACCAGGTGAAGTACACTTGGGTTATTTCCAGTTTGGGGCAATTATGAATAATACTTCTATGAACTATAAACATTCATGTTCAGTGTTTGTGTGAGCACACATTTTCTTTTCTCTCAGGTAAATACCTAATATTGGGTCACTGAGTAAGTGTCTAACTTTATCAGAAACTACCATGCTGTTTTCCATTATCAGTTGTACCATTTTGCATTCCTACCAGCAATGTTTGACAGTTCCCCCTGCTCATGCATTTGGTGTAGTCAGGTTTGAAGTTTGTTTTTTTAAAATTAATAATTTTAGACATTCTGGTGAGTGTATAGGGCTCATGACCTTTTAAAAGTTTCTGATATAAAGAAATACATACAGGCTCACATCTGTAATCCCAGTATTTTGGGAGGCCAAGACGGGAGGATCACATGAGGTAAGGAGTTTGAGACCATCCTGGGCAACATGGTGAAACCCTGTCACTACCAAAAAATAAAAAAATTAGCCGGGCATGGTGGTGCATGCCTGTAGTACCAGCTACTTGGGAGGCTGAGGCAGGAGAATCACTTGAACCTGGGAGGCAGATGTTGCAGTGAGCCAAGATGGCACCACTGCACTCCAGCCTCAGTGACAGAGTGAGACTCTGTCTCAAACAAAACAAAACAAAAGATCTGGGGACTGACAGAATGAATTGTGTGACTCAGACACGACAAGGCCATCACCTCGTACTTACTAATCATTGCCACCACTGTGTCGATGAGGTCATGGGACTTTCACATCTTCCCACTTCCCCAGCACGACCGTCTGTTATTCATCTCTGTATCCCAGGGCTTAGCACATAGCAAGTGCTTGAAAAATACCCTCTGGCCTGGATTCACACCAGCTCTGTCCACCCTCTAACACGGTATGTTTTCATTTTCTTCCTTGAGGTGACTGGAGGTCAAAGAGGTAAAATGATGTGTCCAAGGCATGTAGCATTTCTGTGCACTCTCTTAGGGACCAGGATGCGGGTCTCCAACTTCTGACCGTGACCCCACACCTTTGTCCTCACCTTACTGCCTGTCCAGCCCTCATGGCTTGATGCCAGGACCTGCTTCTTTTTGAAGATGGCCACAATAAGAGTATTTACACCACGGAAATTGGCAAACATGAAAATCGGCATATCAGCCCCTCTGACCTCTCATCCCCCAACAAAGAGTTAGTTGTTCCATTTTTACCAGCACCTCACTGGACAGGGAACCTGGCATTCAGGCGAGACTGAGGGAAGCCATCTTTGCTCACATAGCCTTGTCTTGATCGTACAACCAGACCATAAGCCCCTCGAGGGTGGCCAAGATGCCTTATCCATCTCTTTTCCCCACTCCTGTCCTCAATCTTTGTCCTGGGCTGGCTGCCAGCTAGATTTGGGCCTAGGGAAACACTGAGCTTCTTCAGGTTGAAGGCCAAGGTGGGGGTGAGGGCATCTTCCTACTGGTACTGCTGGCCTGCCCTGGCCTCTGCCTGGTCACCCTATTCCTACTCTTACTGCCTGGGGGAACTGAGCACTGACATGCTAGAACTGTTCTTCTCACCTTCTTCTATGATTCTCAGATTTCTTATCTTTGCCATTCTCATCATGTCTCACTTTCTTTTTTTTCTAGGAATAAAAACAAAAGCTAATTTTTGATGAACATTTACCATGTGCTTTCTTTTTATTGGCTCATGTAATCCTTATACCAGCTCCATTGTACAGAATGAGAACAGGGAGGCACAGAGAGGTTCAGCAACTTGCCCAAAATCACACAGCTGGTAAATAGGGAAGCCAGAGCTCAGTGTAGATGATCTGGGACCTCTCTGGAAAGCAGCAATGAGCACGTCAGACTTAGAATTGTAAAACATGGGTTTGAATACAGGCTCTGTCACCTCCTGTGACTTTGCTCTCTAGGTCTCAGCTTCCTTCCTCATTCACAAGGTGGGATGATGAACATGCACCCCATCCGTTCATAGGGTGATTTCAAAGTCAAATTATGTAACAGGTGTAAAAGGATATAGCAAATAGTAAAGTGGGCTGGACGCGGTGGTTCACACCTGTAATCCCAGCACTTTGGGAGGCTGAGGTGGGCAGATCACTTGAGGCCAGAAATTTGAGACCAGCCTGGCCAACATGGTGAAACCTCGTCTCTACTAAAAATACAAAAATTAGCCAGGTGTGCTGGTGCATGCCTGTAATCCTAGCTATTTAGGAGTCTGAGGCAGGAGAATCACTTGAACTGGGGAGGCAGAGGTTGCAGTGAGCCAAGATCATGCCACTGCACTCCAGCCTGGGCGACAGAGCAAGACTCCATCTTAAAAATTAAAAAAGAAAGAAAGAAAGAAAGAAAAAGAAAGAAAGAAAGAAAGAAAGAAAGAAAGAAAGAAAGAAAGAAAGAAAGAAAGAAAGAAAGAAAAGGAAAAGAAAAGTGCTCAGCAAATGAATGGATTATTAGTATATGGTTCTATTTTCCAATTTTGAATTCCTCTCTTGCCTCTCAGAAGAATTCTTTGTCACTTCTGTTGTGCCAGCATGCACAGTGCCCAGCAAGCTCCCAGATGTGGAGGCGATCAGGCAGTGCTGACTTCTCTTCCTGTGTTCTCTGCTGGGCTCTAATTTCTCCTTTTTTTTTTTTTTTTTTTTTTTTTTTGAGATGGAGTTTTGCTCTGTTACCCCGGCTGGAGTGCAATGGCACAATCTTGGCTCACTGCAAACTCCACCTCCTGGGTTCAAGTGATTCTTCGCCTCAGCCTCCCAAGTAGCTGGGATTACAGGCGCATGCCACCATGCCCAGCTAATGTTTGTATTTTTGTAGAGACAGGGTCTCACCATGTTGGCTAGGCTGATCTCGAACTCCTGAATTCAGGTGATCTTCCCGCCTTGGCCTCCCAAAGTGCTGGGATTACAAGCATGAGCCACTGCACCTGGTGCTGGGCTCTAATTTCTCAAGTCTTTCAAGGAGACTCAATCACCTCTCCTTTTCCCTTTCCATCATCAAACCCAGACTCAGAGAGTGGGTGGGTTCACCCCAGCAGGCTCCTAGTGCTCAGACCAACACCAGTACTGGCACTTCTTGAATGAAGTCGGTACATGAATACATCTTAGACATTACAATGGAAGCCAGTTGGAAGTTATGCTTCGCTTTCTAGAAACGGGCTTGAGTATACTTTTTAGAAACACATTTATTTTTGTGGAGCAAGGCAATATATACTGGTCTGACTTTATTTTTAAAATTATTTTGGGGGGGTGGAGGTAAGGAGAGGGAGAGCATTAGGACAAATAGCTAATGCATACAGGGCTTAAAACCTAGATGACGGGTTGATAGGTGCAGCAAACCACCATGGCATATAAATAAATAAATAAATAAATAAATAAATAAATAAATAAAATTATTTTTAATATACAATAATCCCTTGCTATCCATGGGAGATTGGTTCTGGGACCCCCACTCCCCACCGCGGATATCAAAATCTTCAGGTGCTCAAGTCCCTGATATAAAACGGTATTGTATTTGCATGTAACCTATGCCCATCCTTCCGTATACTTTAAATCGGGAGGGTCCCCAAACCCCAGATCGTGGACCGGTACCAGCCTGTACCTGTTAGGAATGGAGCCACATAGCAGGAGGCAAGCATCTGGCAAGCTAGCATGACCGCATGAGCTCCCCCTCTTGTCAGATCAGTAGGGGCATTAGATTCTCAGAGGAGCGCAAACCCTACTGCAAACTGAGGATTCGAGGAACCTCGGCTGTGCACTCTTTTTGAGACTATAACGCCTGATGATCTGAGGTGGAACAGTTTTATGCCCCCGTCCATGGAAAAATTGTCTTCCACAAAACCAGTCCCTGGTGTCAAAAAGTTTGGGGACTGCTGCTTTAAATCATCTCTAGATTACTTATAATGTCTAATATACTGTAAAAAATATGCAAATAGGCTGGGCATGATGGATCATGCCTGTAATCCCAGCATTTTGGGAGGCCGAGGTGGGCGGACCACTTGAGGTCAGGAGTTTGAGACCAGCCTGGCCAACAGCCCCATCTCTACCAAAAATATAAAAATAAGCTCAGTGTGGTGGTGCCCTCCTTTAATCCCAGCTACTGGGGAAGCTGAGGCAGAAGGATGGTTGAACCCAAGATGGGGAGGTTGCAGTGAGCTGAGATCACGCCACTGCACTCCAGGCTGGGTGACAGAGCAAGACTCCATCTTAAAAAAAAAAAAAAAAAAATAGCTGAGTGTGGTGGCAGGCACATGTAATCATAGCTACTCAAGAGGCTGAGGCAGGAGAATCACTTGAACCTGGGAGGCAGAGGTTGCAGTGAGCCGAGATCACACCATTGCACTCCAGCCAGGGTGACAAGAGTGAGACTCTGTTTCAAAAAAAAAAAAAAGTGTGTGTGTGTGTGTGTGTGTGTGTGTGTGTGTATGTATGTTTGTATGTAAATAGTTGTTAGGCTATATTGTTTGGGGAATGATTTTTTTTTTTTTTTTTTTTTTTGAGACAGGGTCTCACACCATCACCCAGGTTGGAGTGCAGTGGCTTGATCTCAGCTTACTGCAGTCTCCATCTCCCAGGCTCAAGCAATCCTCCCACCTCAGTCTCCTGAATAGCTGGGACTACAGACACTGCCACCACACTCGGCTAATTTTTTGCATTTTTGGTAGATATGGGGTTTCATCATGTTCCTCAGGCTGGGAGAATAATGATTCTTTTTTAAAGTCTATATGTATTCAGTACAGATGCAAACATCCATTTTAAAAAATATTTTTGATTCGTGGTTGGTTAAATCCATGGATATGGAACCCACAGATATGGAGGGCTGGTTGTATTTTATCATTTCATTAAAATACATCACTTTTTGTGAAGCATAATTTAAAATAAAGTGCACAGAACTTAAGTGTATGGATTGATGACTTTTCACATGTGTTCACCCACGTAACCCTCAAGATCCAGGACAAAGGCTCAGAAGATGTGCAGGGCCCCGGACGGCTCCCTTGTGCCCCCTCCCAGTCAGTACCCACTCCCACAGTAGTGATTTAATTTTGGATAGGCAATACATTCACATGGTACAATTCAAAAAGTACAAAAGGTAAACTAGAAAAGCTCCCTCCCATCCTGCTGCCAGACATCCATTTTTTGGAGTGGATGGGGAGAGGCAGGGTCTTGCTGTGTCACCCAAACTGGAGTGCAGTGGCACAATCACGGCTCACTACAGCCTTAACCTCCCAGGCTCAAGTGATCCTCCCACCTCAACCTCCTGAGTAGCTGGGACTACAGCTCAGCCTTACCTGGTGAATTGTTTGTATTTTTTGTAGATACAGAGTCTCACCATGTTGTCCAGGCTTGTCTCGAACTCCTGGGCTCAACCCATCTGCCCAACTTAGCCTCCCAAAGTGTTGAGATCACAGGCATGAGCCACTGCGTCCAGCCTCATTTTTCTTCCATGAGAAAATGTTACTGGTTTCTTGCAGACACTTCCAAAGAAAGGAGATACACATACTTTATTATTATTTTATTTTATTTTATTTTATTTTTGAGACAGAGTCTCGCTCTGTCGCCCAGGCTGGAGTGCAGTGGCTGGATCTCAGCTCACTGCAAGCTCCGTCTCCCGGGTTTACGCCATTCTCCTGCCTCAGCCTCCCGAGTAGCCGGGACTACAGGCGCCCGCCACCTCGCCTGGCTAGTTTTTTTGTATTTTTTAATAGAGACGGGGTTTCACCGTGTTAGCCAGGATGGTCTCGATCTCCTGACCTCGTGATCCGCCCGTCTCGGCCTCCCAAAGTGCTGGGATTACAGGCTTGAGCCACCGTGCCTGGTCTCACACACTTTATATATTATATTATATCATATCATATTATACTATATTAATTTTCTCACCTTTTTACACAAAAGATATGTAACTAGTCAATTGTGTACTTAACAATACAACTTACAATGCTAGAATCATTTCAATAATTAGCGAATTAATAAATTTACCAAAAAGTGCCCCTTACAAAAGAGTTGGTCTGTAAAAATTGAAACCTTCATTACCAAACACTTCCATGATGCTTGGCTTTACAGCCCTCTGAAGGTCCTTAGGCAGCAAGCCCTGCTGCTACATCAGAAAATGCAATTCAATTAGGAAAATGTGATTCATCTTAACTTTTCGGCAGCCCTCCCAATAAACTGTGCTGTGAGATGCTGCCGTCTTGGTATTACCTCTTTCTTTATAGCTCTTATCAATAACAACCACACAGATTTATATTAGCAATAACTCATGAGTTCTAAAGAACATGTGTAAGACACACACAAAAATGTGACTAAAATTTGGAGCATAAATTGTGGAATTTCTCAAAGGCCTGAATTATTGGAGCTTATTAGGTTGAGGTGAATCAAAGTGGAAAGAACTATTTTGCCCTTTTAGAGGTATTAAGCAGTTTTCCTGGGAAATTGGTCAAGAGAATCCACTGGTGTTGTATGAACTTCTTGGGAAGAGCAGGTCTGGCCCTGCCAGAAGGCAGCTGAGAGAGCTGGGCTGGGCTGAGTTCCAGGAAACAGAGTAGGGGCTAGTCAGGAGTGGGAGGGCTAGCAGGGCGATGCAAATTCAAATCCCCAGGTACATCAGCAAGGCCAGAGGGTATAAACAGAGCCCCCAACCAGAGCCACAGCCAGTGGGCAGGGCTCTGGAGCTGGACTGGCTGAGAATGGGCTTAGATGCAAATTGGGAGACACTGGATCATTGCCAAGAATAAGGGCAAAGTCTGGCCGGGCGCGGTGGCTCACGCCTGTAATCGTAGCACTTTGGGAGGCTGAGGTGGGTGGATCAGGAGGTCAGGAGTTCGAGACCAGCCTGGCCAATATGGTGAAACCTCATCCCTACTAAAAATACAAAAATTAGCTAGGCATGGTGGTGCATGCCTGTAGTCCCAGCTACTTGGGAGGCTGAGGCAGAAGAATCGCTTGAACCAGGGAGGTGGAGGTTGCAGGAAGCTGAGACTGCACCACTGCACCCCAGCCTGGGCAACAGAGCAAGAAAAAAAAAAAAAAAGAATAAGGGCAGGGCAAAGTCCACTAGTCTCTGGGAGAATGTGTGGGGCATGCTGACTCAGTATGGGGACTGATACATATGGGCTTTGCAAAGGGTCCCCATGGAGAATTGTAACAATAATAGCCCCAAACAGAATCAAGTTCCCTGTGTCCATGCTCTTTTGCAATGTAACTTTGTTGCTTCCGCTACCACAAGGTGGAATCTATTTCACCTCCCCTTGAATCTGAGTTGGCCTTGTGACTTGCTGTGACCAATAGGATGTGGCCAAAGTGATGCTGAGCAGGCGGGGCATGGTGGCTAATGCCTGAAATCCCAGCACTTTGGGAGGCAGAGCTGGGTGGATCGCTTGAGGCCAAGAGTTTGAGATCAGCCTGGGCAATGATAAAACCCAGCCTCTACAAAAAAATTTTTTTTTTTTTTTGAGACGGAGTTTCACTCTTTTTGTCCAGGCTGGAGTACAGCAGCGCAAACTCGGCTCACCGCAACCTCCTCCTCCCGGGTTCAAGCGATTCTCCTGCCTCAGCCTCCCGGGTAGCTGGGATTGCAGGCATGCGCCACCATGCCTGGCTAATTTTGTATTTTTAGTAGAGACGGGGTTTCTCCATGTTGGTCAGGCTGGTCTTGAACTCCCGACCTTAGGTGATCAACCCGCCTCAGCCTCCCAAAGTGCTGGGATTACAGGCTCACGTGAGCTACCACACCCGGCCAAAAAAAATTTTTTTTTTTTAATTTAGCCAGGCATGGTCCTGTAGTCCCAGCTACTCTGGAGGCTGAGGTGGGAGGATCACTTGAGCCCAGGTGGCCAAGATTGCAGTGAGCTATGAGCACACCATTGCATGCCTTGGCAACAGAGTGAGACTCCATCTCAAAAAAAAAAAAAAAAAAAAAAAGTGATGCTGGGCAGTTTCTGAGGCTGGGCTTCTGCTTTTGTGCTTTTGGAGTGCTTTCATAATTACGTGAGGAACCTGGCCTGAAAGACCACAGGAAGAGAGAGGCCCAGGCACCCCAGCCAGTCTAGACTACCTAACCCAGCCAAGCCATTAGCAGACTGTTGCTATGTGAATAAAAACAGCAGGGGAACCATCTAGCCAACCCACAGAATTGCAAGAAATAATAAACAGCTGTTCTCAGTCACTAAGTTTAGGGATGGTTTGTTACACAGCATTACATAACTGATACATCCATCTACACAATCAATGTACCACTCAGGTCAACAAAGGGTATCTCATGTTGTGCAAACTCAGAATTGAGACCTAAATTGTAAGCATTTTATGTGTTAATAATTATATTCTCCAGAACCCTTTCACAAGTTCCTTTTATTTTTTTGAGACAGGGTCTTGCTCTGTAGCCCAGGCTGGAGTATAGTGGCATGATCGTGGCTCACTGCAGCCTTGTCCCTCTGGGATCAAGTAATCCTTCCACCTCAGTCTCCTGAGTAGCTGGAACCACAGAAACATGCCACCATGCCTGGCTAACTTTTTAAAATTTTTTTGTAGAGATGAGATTGCACCATGTTGCCCAGTTTGTTCTCAAATTCCTGGGCTCAAGCAATCCTCCTGCCTCGGCCTTGAAAAGTGCTAGGATTACAGTCATGAGCCACCACGCTCAGTTCCACAGGTTCTATCTAATTTGTCATGACAACCCGTTGGGAAAGAGGAAGAGGAAATGTTGTATATCTCCATTAAACAGATAAGAAAACTGAGGCTCAGAGAGATATGTGACTGTCCCAAGATTACTCAGCAAATCAGTAAAGGTGCTGCTATAGACTGAACTGTGTCCCCCCAAAATCTATATGGTGATGCCCTAGTCCCCAGTGTGATTATATTTGGAGATAGGGCCTTTAAAAAGGTAATTAAGATTAAAGGAGGTCATGAGGGCCTTAATCCGACATGACTGGTATCATTATAAGAAAAAGAAGAGACAGGCTGGGTGCAGTGGCTCACGCCTGTAATCCCAGCACTTTGGGGGGCTGAGGCGGGAGGATCGCCTGAGGTCAGGAGTTTGTGACCAGCCTGGTCAACATGGTGAAACCCTGTCTCTACTAAAAATACAAAAATTAGCCAGGCGTGGCGGCGGGCGCCTGTAATCCCACCTACTGGGGAGGCTGAGGCAGGAGAATCACTTGAACCCAGGAAGTGGAGGTTGTAGTGAGCTGAGATCACACCACTGTACTCCAGCCTGGGCAACAAGAGTGAAACTCCATCTAAAAAAAAAAAAAGAAGAAAAGAAAAGGAAGAGACATCAGGGATGCGTGTGCAGAGGAAAGGCGGCAGTGAGAAGGCAACCATCTGCAAGTCAAGGAAAGAGGCCTCAGGAGAAAACAACCTGTGACACTTTGATCCTAGACTTGCAGCCTCCAGAATTATGAGACAATAAATTTCTGTTGTTTAAGCGACCCAGTTTGTGGTATTTTCTTATGGCAGAAACTAATATAGCAACGAAACTAGCAAACTAATATAGATACTGCTACTCAAATTTAGCTCTTATGCTTTCTTAGAAGGAATTTTCTTAAAACAATGACATACCATTTCTTGCATATCAAATTGGCAGAGATTTTTAATTAAAAGATAAACTTAGTGCTAGTAAGGACATGGAGAAATTGACTTTCTCAATCACAAGGGGTTGGCATCTAAATTAGTACAACTTTCTAAAGGAGATTTGGCAATACATATAGAAAGTCTTTAAAATCTACTTACTAACATATGGTAATAGCAAAATATTGGAAATAACCTACGGCAGATTGTATTTTCTAAAGATGGAAGCACTGGTATATCCCATTTCCCATGCTCTTCATATAATGTGATGTTAGCTTCCTCCTTTGAGAGGCAGGGTCAATTCCCTCTGCTTGAACCTGGGCAAACCTTTGTAGTTGCCATAACCAATAGAATGTGGTGGAAGCAAAGGTGTGTGGCTTCCAAGGATAGGTTATAAAAGGCATCACAGCTTCTGCGTCAGCTTCCTGGACTGCTTCCAGAGGACACTCCAGCAGCTCTGTGGAGAGATCCACGTAGAGAGAAACTGAGTCCCCCTACCTACAGCCAGCACCAGTTTTCCAGCTGTAAGAGTGAGTAACTCTAGACACAGATTTTCTTGAGTCGGGTATGGTGGCTCATGCCTGTAATTCCAGCACTTTGAGAGACTGAGGTAGGGGACTGCTTGAGCCCAGGAGTTTGAGACCAGCCTGAGAAAAACGGTGAGACTCCCATTGCTACAAAAAAATGAAAAATTAGCCAGGCCTGGTGGCACATACCTGTGGTCCCAGATACTCAGGAGGCTGAGGTGGGAGAATTGCTTGAGCCCAGTTCGAGATCAGCCTGAGCAACATACTGAGACCTCATCTCCAAAAACAGTAATAATAAATATTTTTTTAGAAAGAAAGAAATAGATCTTCTAGTCCCAGTGGAGCCTTCAGATACCTTCAGCCTCAATCAGCATCTAACTACAGCCACATTAAAGACCCCAAGTGAGCACTGCCCAGATGTATCCTTCTCAAATTTCTGACCAGCAAAAACTGTATGAGAAAATAATTTTATTGTATTTCTTTTTTTTTTTTTCCCGAGATGGAGTCTTGCTCTGTCGCCCAGGCTGGAGCGCAGTGGCATGATCTCTGCTCACTGCAAGCTCCGCCTCCCAGGTTCACACAATTCTCCTGCCTCAGCCTCTGAGTAGCTGGGACTACAGGACCCCGCCACCGTGCCCGGCTAATTTTTTGTAATTTTAGTAGAGACGGGGTTTCACCGTGTTAGCCAGGATGGTCTCGATCTCCTGACCTTGTGATCCACCCGCCTCGGCCTCCCAAAGTGCTGGGATTACAGGTGTGAGCCACCGCGCCCGGCCCATTTTATTGTATTTCTAAGCCACTGAGCTTCTGGATAATATGTTATACAGTCATATATAACTAATACATAACCATCAATAAGGGACTGTGTCTAGCCAATAGAGGACTACTTAAATATATTATGATAGATGCATATAATAAAATATTATGCAGTACTGACTTGGAAAGCTCTCTAAGATAATTTCTTAAGTGAAAAATGCAAAGTGCAAAATAGTATAAAGATACTGCTGTCTTAGTTCATTTTGTGTTGCTATAACAGAATACCACAGGCTGGGTAATTTATAAAGAAAATACATGTATTTGGCTCATAATTCTGGAGGCTGGGAAATCCAAGAGCATGATGGTGGCATCTGGTGACGGTCTTTGTGCTGCATCATCCCATGGCAGAAGGTAGAAGGGCAAGAGAGGGCAAGAGCAAGACAGCAGAAGGGGGCCAGACTCACTTTTTTTTTTTTTTTCAGACGGAGTCTCACTCTGTCACCCAGGCTGGAGGGCAGTGGTGCGATCTCAGCTCACTGCAACCTCCACCTCCCAGGTTCAAGCAATTCTCCTGCCTCAGCCACCTGAGTAGCTGGGATTACAGGCACATGCCACCACGCCCGGCTGATTTTTTTGTATTTTTTAGTAGAGGTGGGGTTTCACTGTGTTAGCCAGGATGGTCTCGCTCTCTTGACCTCATGATCTGCCCGCCTGAGCCTCCCAAAGTGCTCAGATTACAGGTATGAGCCACTGTGCCTGGCCCCAGACTCACTTTTATAATAAGCCCATTCTTAAAATAACTAACCCACTCCCACAATAATTGCATTATCGTGGCTCTGCCCTCATAACCTAATCACCTCTTATTAGACTTCACTTCCCAACACTGTCGCATTGGAGATTAAGTTTCCAATGCATGAACTTTGGGGGACACATTCAAACCACAGCAACTACCATTTGTGGGAAAAAAAAGTGGGGTACAGTGGCTTACGCCTGTAATCCCAGCATTTGGGGAGGCTGAAGCGGGAGGATCACCTGAGGCCAAGAGTTCGAAACCAGCCTGGGAAGCATAGCAAGACCTTGTCTCTATAAAAAATACAAAAATTAACTGGATATTGTGGCATGTGTGCCTGTAGTCACAGCTGCTGGGGAGGCTGAAGCAGGAGGATCACTGGAGCCCAGGAGTTCAAGGTTGCAGCGAGCTATGATCACATCACTGCACTCCAGCCTGGGCAACATAGAGAGACCTCATTTCTACTAAAAATTAAAACAAAATAAAGCAAAACAGCCTGTCATAGTGGCATATGCCTATAGTCCCAGCTATTTGGGAGGCTGAGGCGGGGGACCACTGAAGCCCAGGAGTTCGAATTGCAGTGAGCTACAATTGCACCACTGAACTCCAGTCTGGGCAACAGAACAAGATCCTGCCTCTGAAGATATATATATATATATTCTGTGTGTGTATGTGTATATATATTCTATGTGTGTGTGTATATATATTCTACGTATATATATACACACACTATATATATACACACATACATAGAGGTATATATGTACATATGCATAGAGATAATACACATATATTTTGTAATGTATATATACACACTATATATTATCTATTCAAAAGTAAATAAAGTTGAACATTTTAAAATAATGCTTTGTCTTTAACTCAGAAGTTTCACTTCTACGAATTTATCCTTAGTAAATGATCATGGCAAAGATTTAGCTTAAAGGATGTTATCACAGCTTCATTTGATATTGTGAAAAAGGTAAAACAACCCCATTATTCAACAACAGGAAATTTGTTGAATAACTTCTGCCATTCTCGTACTCGGCCACCATCTTAAATGGCCTCTTAGAAAATGATTCCATGCCCTGTGAAGTGATCATGATATACTTATTGATAAGAAGTTATGACATGCCACCATGTAATCTTATCTTTCAAGTCAATTTAATTATATAAGCGTAGATTGAGATGTAGATTAAGACACAGAGAGAGATGAAGATACATACAGAAATCAAAATGTTAACACTGATCTCTGGGAGGTCCAATTACTGTTGATTTTGTTTTCTTCTTTTTCACCTGTGTTTTTCAACAATAAATGTGCTACTTTGTAAAAACACAAATGCCACAAATTTGTCTCCTTTTTTTTGTTAAGGGCTCATAGATGATTCTACAAATAGCAGCTCCAGATAGAGAATTTGAAACTTTGTTTTTAAAGAGAACGGAGTTTTCAAAGTCAAAGATGACCAGACATACTTCGTTGGTTAGAGAGAGCTGCCGGGCCTGTTCTAAAAAGTCCTACCATGTCGGTGACAACACTGACCCCCTCCTAGTCCAGCTGACCAGTGGTGGCCATGTCCAGAGCGGACATCCTGAGTGCAGACTGTGTCCCTAAACTACCTCTAATCAAAACTAGTAGGCATGGGAGGCGCCAGAATTTCCATAAGATGGTGTTGGGACCAGTATCCAATCTGCACTTCCAAAGCCAACCCACTGTTTGTACTTACATCATAACTTAAAAAGTGGGCTGGGGCCAGCTGGGTGCAGTGGCTCACACCTGTAATCTCAGCACTTTGGAAGGCTGAGGTAGGAGGATCACTTGAGGGCAGGAGGATCACTTGAGGTCAGGAATTCGAGATCAGTCTGGGCAATGTAGTGAGACCCCATCTCTAAAACAGTCTTTTTAAGCCAGCCAGGTGTGGTGGCTTGCGCTTGTACTCTCAACTACCCCGGAGGCTGAGGTGGGAGGATGGCTTGAGCCCAGGAGTTTGAGGCTGCAATGAGCTATGATGGTGCCACTGCACTCCAGCCTGGGAGCAAGACCCTGTCTCAAAAAAAACAAAAAATCATAAGTGTTACAAGTTGAATTGTATGCTCCCCAAAACTCCTATGTTGAAGTCCTAACCCCAAGTACCTCAGAATGTGATTGCATTTAAAGACAGGCTCTTTACAGAGGTAATTAAGGTAAAATAAGGTCATGAGGATGGGCCCTGATCCAATCAGAAGAGGAAATGAGGAGAGACATGTGCAGAGGAAAGACCACGTGAAGAGAAAGAGAGAAGACGGCTCCCGGCCAAAAGGACAGGCTTCAGAAGCCAGCCCTGATGACACTGTGCTCTTGGACGTCCAGCTTTCGGAACTGTGAGAAAATAAACTTCTGTGTTTAAGCCGCCCAGTCTATGATACTTTCTTATGGCAGCCTCAGTAAATGAAGACATCATGTTTCCTAAATACACTTCCTTTTTTTTTTTTTTTTTTTTGAGATGGAGTCTCGCTCTGTTGCCCAGGCTGGAGTGAAGTTGCGCGATCTCGGCTCACTGCAACCTCCATCTCCCAGGTTCAAGCAATTCTCCTGCCTCAGCCTCCTGGGTAGCTGGGACTACAGGGCGCACGCTTCCACACCCAGCTAATTTTTTGTATTTTAGTAGAGTCAAGGTTTCACCGTATTGCCCAGGCTGGTCTTGAACTCATGAGCTCAGGCAATCTGCCCGCCTTGGCCTCCCAAAGTGCTAGGATTACAGGTGTGAGCCACCATGCCTGACCCTGAAGACACTTTTTAATGTATACTTTATAGAAGACTGAGAAAATGTCCATTGTCCAAAACAAAGGGTATTATCTTCTGGTGGTGCCTCTGAAGTATAGAGCTGATGGCAATTATGGGGACTTTGGGCACCTCCAGCCCCCAGGCACCTTCACTGCAGGCTGCAGGTTTGCACCCCGGCCTTCCCAGCAGGCAGAGGTCTGGAAGCATCCTACCACACCACGAGCCTGGAGATCCTGGGTCTCAGCTCCTGGTGGGGCCCAGGTCCCTGTGCAGAACTGCAGCCTGGCCCTGAGGCCCCGTCTGGTCTCACCAGTAACCTCTGCAGGGACCTTCTGGGACCTGCTTTCGTCTGTCTGACATTCTTATCAGAGGGGTCTTCCTGCCTCCCATACCAGACCCCATCTCTATCCCCAGAGGTTCTAGCGCATTCCCTCACCACCACCTTGCTGCTATTAGACCCAGGGTTGTGGTTTCTGGGCTGGAGGAAATTCACTGTCTCCATATCCCCAGCCTGTCTTCCAAGGGCCCTAGAGGCCCAGGCATTCTTATTCTCGAGGCCACATGCTTCTGTGTGTCAAATATATTCAAATGCACCCACATGCATTACATATAATTTACATAAACCATAGGTGTTAAGTTGCAATTGTCTAGTTAACATTTTGTAGTCATTTAATAATTTCACCGTTACTTCTCTACTTTTGAAGCTAATGATGGTTCCCTCCCTGCTGTGGCTCAGGTGTTGCCATGGGCCTTTGCCACTGCTCATGGCTGGGGCACCTCAGTTATGGACTCAGCTGTGGGCCATGTTCAGGGTCCCTTCTAAGGAACTCCAGGCATGCACTGGTGTGCCTGACCCAGGGGAGCCCTCCAAACCACCCAGTATTCAGGTACAATGGCCCAGTCTCCGTGCAGTGCTGTAGGGCAAGAGGGGCGGCCCATTTCCAAGCTGAGATGGCCTCCTCCTCCTCTCTACACTCGCTTCTTGGCTAGCTCACTCACACCTTCGCTTGCTTCCAGCAGATTTTCCACTATGCCAGAAAAGTTAAGGGCTAAGAGGGTCACTCGCCATCATAGAATCCAAAAGTTCTTCCCATTACAGAGATAAGAAAACTGAGGCCCAATCGGGCACGGTGGTTCACGCCTGTGATCCCAGCAGTTTGGGAGGCCGAGGCAGGCGGATCACGAGGTCAGGAGATGGAGACCATCTGGCTAACACGGTGAAACCCTGTCTCTACTAAAAATACAAAAAAATATTAGCCGGGTGTGGTGCGGGTGCCTATAGTTCCAGTTACTCAGGAGGCTGGAGCTTGCAGCGAGCCGAGATCACGCTACTGCACTCCAGCCTGGGCGACAGAGCGAGACTCTGTCTCAAAAAAAAAAAAAAAAAGAAAAAAGAAAACTGAGGCCGAGAATGAAGGGTGACCTTCAGGTGCATCCTGGCATTTTGTGGAATTTGAACGTGGAACTCAGCCCTGGGCTGAGGATGAGATTTTGCGATTGTTCGGGGGCACCCTGGAAGCAAAGTGTCTCCACCCTCCTCAGACCGCTGAGACCCTCAGATCCGTCTTCACCCCAGGCCAGTGGACTTCTCCCAGCTTTGGTTGTTGTGTTGCCTTCTCTCGGCAGCACCCTGCTGAAGCGGGGGGGAAGGCTGGCGCTTTGTCCCAGGTGCTGAGTATCTAGGGTTATCAGATACAATGCAGGATGCCCAGTTACTATTGAATTTCAGATAAATAACAAATAAGTTGTTTAGCACGAAGGTGTCCCAAATGTTGCTGTTTATCTGAAATTCAAATGTAACTGGGCATCCTGCATTTATATTTACTAAACCTGGCCACCTTGTAAGTATCCCTAACCCTCCCCCCTGCAGCTGTGAGTTTTTCTGCCACCAAACAGCATGAGTCACACAGCTGTGGACCTCCAGGCAAATGTTTTTGAACAGAATAGCATCACGGTTTAGGGGAATCCCCTCACTGTCCCCATAACACATGCTTCAGCAAAGCAAAAACCTTAAAAAAACATCTCTGGGAGGAAAATAAAGAAGGCACCAAGAGTTCCTAATGACTTGGGGAAGGCCCCAGCCACGGCCACATTAGTGCAGCCAAGATGGCCACGACTGGATGGCTGGATCTTCACCTCTGGGAGAGGCACAGCTGGCTTTGACAATCGTGGGAAATTGGAGACCAGACCTTCCCAGCCAACTCCTGTCAAGGTCTGATACTCGTCCTTCCCCACCTTTCTGAGAAGAGGCCTACAAGGAAGAATGGGCTCATGGGCTGTGTGAGCCGAGCAGGTTGCTTGATTGTGGGATCATGATTGTATCTTTGTCATGGCACTACTGTGGGGATTAGAGGAGGAAATTAATGTAAAATGCTTGGCCCAGTACCTGGTGCACAATAAGCACTTAGAATCAATGGTGACTATTGTTATAAGAATGTCAGGACATGCACTTGGCCATCAAGCCAGTGAGTCTTCTGAAGAGGGTATGCTTGGAATTATCTGGGCGCCCGTGGTTTGCTGCCCCTCAGAAAGCTGTGAGCCTCCAATATAGGCATATCCCCTGGACTGGAATCTGCATTAAGCCAGTGTCATCTGTCAGCTCTTTGTTTGGGTTAGTTGTTTTTTTGTTTTGTTTTGAGACAGAGTCTCGCTCTGTTGCCCAGGCTGCAGTGCAGTGGTGCGATCACAGCTCACTGCAGCGTTGACTTGCCGGGCTCTTGCTATTCTCCCACCACACCCTAGTATCTGGGACTACAGGCGCACACCACCACGCCCAGCTAATTTTTTAATTTTTTAATTTTTTTTTTTTTTAAGAGACAAGGTCTCACTATGTTGTCCAGGCTGGTCTTGAACTCCCAGGCTCAAGTGATCCTCTCGCCTTGGCTTCTCAAAAAGCTGGGATTATAGCTGTGAGCCGCCGTGGCCAGCCCTGGGTTAGATTTTTAGTCACTCATCAGGGTCCTGAGGAATCCGGACTCAGAAGAGTTCAGCTTTGAAGGTGGAAGAAGCAAGTTTTCCACCTGGGATGCCCGCAAGGGTAGCAGGCCATACTTCCTAAGTGTGTGTGTTGGTGGGGGGGCGGGCATCAAGGAGTGTGTCCCTGGAGGAGGGGAAAAGGAGGCGGCTTGGGAAGGGGCCTGTGGAATGCACGTGTCTCATTTCCTCTTTCGGAATGTCCACTATGAGCCCCAAAAAAGGAGCTTCGGTTAGAACTGGGGTGAGGAAAGCCCCCAAAGGTCAATCTCTCTTCCTTTAACACTTGGCTCTACTGAGGGCCCGGGGGTTGGAACACCCACCTTCTTAGAAAGAAACTGAAAGGCCTTAGGAGAAACTCTGCCACTTCCCCTTCCTTGATAAGAGGAACTTGGCGTTGCCCTGACAGGAAAGTCTTGGTGGGGTTTCTCGGAAGCCGCCACCGCTGCACTGCTGAGCAAAACCACAGGCCAGGGGCCAGGCCAGGGGCCAGGCTAGTGAGGACTGGCCATTGATAAAGTCGCAGGCTCCATCTAAGCCCATGGGCAGAACTGGGGAGCTGCCAACATTTCCTCTTCCAGCACCACCTGCCAGCTCCTGTTTGGGAGCCACCAACCCCTCAGCTCTGCCAATGGGTCCCTCCCCACTCTCACCAGCCCTCCAACCAGGGTCGTCCTGTGTCTGCGTTCTGACCCGCAGCTATGCCCACCATCCAGCAAAGCTCATCCATCCAGCCCCCAGCCCCCAGAGAGGCACTGAGTCTCCCGTGGGGTCCTGGGGGACCTCACAGGCACGCGGAGCTGTGTTTTGGAATAGGTTACACCATGTGAGCTGCTTTGGATGGCCTAGTAGGTTAAGAAAAAAGGTCTTTTGCTGGGCATGCAGGAATACTGGACTTAACGGTGACTGCCATCTGCTGCGTCCATTCAGAGATCAGAAACAGGTTTTTCTCTGGGACTGGGGATGCCTCTCCCCATCCCTGATACATCCCAGGGCAGCTGCTGTGGCAAGGGGGACAGTGCACAGGGACAAATCACATCCCAGGCCAGCCCCAAAGGGGCCGAGAGACCCTTGGGTCCTAAAGGGTCCCTAAGCTTATTTCTACTAAGCTTTAGTATAAACATGTCAGGATAGTGTGGCACCGTAGCCCAGCCACCACTGTGGGGACAGAGTCCAGCCCGCATGGCCTTGCACAAGACCTGTGCCAGGGACCCCCGTGCTCCATTCCAGCTCCTCTTCCAGGCTTTGCTGTGATGAGCCTCTGCCCCCTTCTCCCAGCTCTCTCCTGCTCACCCTGTGAGACGGAGCTCCAGTCCAGATGGGTAGGGGCTGCCTGCATGACCTCACTGAGTATATCCCCCAGGGACCCTTGTCCGCATCACTTGGTGGTTGCTCTGACCATCACCAGGCCTGTAGGCTCCCGGGTAACAGCAACAGTGGGTTTGGCATCTCTGGATGAACATTTGATGAGGTAATAAGTAAATGGGTGAATTTAGTGCTATCTACCAGGCCTTGTGGCTGAGAGCCCCACGTGCCCACATGCTCAGACATCCACGTGTGGGCAAGTGCACCCGCGTGCGGCAGGAGAAGACACGTGCACGCCTGCCATGGTGTCCCTGAGACGTGTGTCTGTGGATCTCTGCGTTTGTCCCCAGCATCACCCATGACACCAGCCAGCAGGTGGCGCTGCGCCCCTCCTCTGCGGGTTCGTTGGTCCAAACCGCCGGCGGCTGTCAAGACTGAAGGCGCCTCAGCAGGCACAGGGAGCCCAGCTCCCTCCTCCCACCGGGGGTCAGGGCTGCCTGGGTCTTGTGGGGAATCAGCCTGGTCTTCTGACCCAGCAGCCAAAACCCTAGTCCAACCCATGTGAGTAGGGCCATCTGTGTGCCCAGCGCAGAACTGGACCCCGACCCCGCAGGAGGCACTGGCGTCCATGCAGCTGCAGAGCTGCAGAGCGTGGAAGTAAAGGCATGGGCTCGCACTCGCAGCCCTGACTCTGCTGGCTGTGTGACCTCGGGCAAGTTCCTTAACCTCTCTGAGCTCGTTTCCTTGTCTGTTAAGTAGGAATCATGGCAAGCTGTAAAATGAAATAATCAGTGTAAAACATGGGCCACAGTGGGGCCCTACCAAAAGGCAGCAGTTCTCACACTTTAGGTCTGGAGGGCTTTTGAAAACACAGAGGCCCCGCCTCCAGAGGAGTGGCAGATTCAGTAGGTCTGGGGAGAGGCCTGTGACTCTGCATTTCTAAAGAGTTCCCAGGTGGTGCTGATGCTTCGGGCCTGGGGACTACACCGTGAGGACCAGTGCATACAGGATGCTTGGTGGCAGTCAGGAGAGACCCACAGGGTTATACACAAGGCAGGAAGCATCAGCCTCCAGCGAAGACATAGAGGGGCAAACTCCAAGGGCTGCAGGGGGCCCAAGGGGGGACACACCCCCATGATGGGGGTGGCCAGAGGGGGAGAAGGAGGGGCCTCTGGACCTGGCTCTCCCCACCACAGCTATCAACGTAATCTCCATACTGACTGCACCTGCTGGCCCTGCCCGGAGGAGGTAGACCCTGGAGCCCTGGAAATGATGGGTTAGTTGGCTCTCAGTTCCTGGCTTGGCAAACACTGTATTCCAGCTTCTAGGAACTCACATTTTCTCTCTTTTTTTTTTTTTTTTTTTTTTTTTTGAGACAGGATCTCACTTTGTTACCCAGGCTGGAGAGCAGTGGCTCGATCATAACTCACTGCAGTCCCAACCTCCCTGGCTCAAGCAATTCTCCCGCCTCAGCCTCCTGAGTGGCTGGAACCACAGGTGTGCACCAATGCAACCAGCTAATTCTTTAATTTTTTGCAGAGACAGGGGTGTCACTCTGTTGCCCAGGCTGGTCTCGAAGTCCTGGACTCAATCGATCCTCCCACCTTGGCCTCCCAAAGTACTGGGATTACAGGTGTGAGCCACCATGCCTGGCTCCTTTTTTACATATTAGTTTCAAGTCAGAAAGGTAATGCATGTCCATCTTAGAACATTAGTACAATGCAGAAAACTGTAAAGAAGAAAAATGAAAATAGTAATCCAAACTTGAGTCAATCAGAGCTAATCGGTATGAGTCTATTTCTTTTTCTTGTCTATGTGTCTACCTCATGCATACCATGGTATCCACTTGACATCGTAGCGTAAGTGTTGTCCTTTGATGTTAAAACTCTCAGAAACGTGAATTTAAGCACAGCACCACAATCCAGTACAAGGTGCCAGACTGTATCTGCTTGACTTAAACACTCCCTACTGTTGGACATGCAGGCTGTGTATTTATTTATTTGGTGATGATAAACAACCCCCTGTGAAGGGCTTGATGCGTCAGCACAGCCTGCATTTCAGATGGCTTCACCAGAGGAACTTCCTTGAAAGGGATTCACTGGGTCAAAGGGCATCAAAGTTTAAAACTCCTGATACATATGGACAAAATGCTTTCCAAAAATGTGCCGGCTGACGGTTCCACCCAGGGTGGGAGGGAGACGACAGCCTGCTCAGCCCAACTCACATGAAACCCTGTTTAGCCCAATTCATGACATCTGAGATTAAACGAGGAGGCCCAAGCACCCAGGCAGGGAAGAAGGGCCCAACACTGTCCAAACTCCACATTGGTCAACCTGTAGAGTGCCATGTCCCATGCCACACTCCAGGTAGAAGATGTGGCTCCTCAGGCCAAGCATGACCTGGGCAGAGCTGCCCTCCTGCTCTTGGAGCCAGGATTGTTCTTCAGCCCTCACTTTCTTTCATACCTCATGTCCAGGATGTCTGCCAGTGCCGTTGGGGCTACCTTCAAAACATCCCCAGTGGCGGTGCACACCTGTGGTCCCAGCTACTCAGGAGGCTGAGGGAGGATCGCTTGAACCCAGGAGTTCAAGGCTGCAGTGAGCTATGGTGGTGCCACTGCACTCCAGCCTGGGCAACAGAGTGAGACTTCACCTGTAACAAATTAATTAATTTTAAAAACTCCACATCCTGAATGGGACCACAGCTCCCCACTCCACCACTACCCTGGCCCACCTCTCACCTGGTTATCTCAGTAGCCACCTCTTGGATTCTCTGCCTCCCCGTCACTTGCCCCCTTAGAGTGTGTTCTCCATAGAGTGTGTTCTCCATAGAGTCTGTTCTCCATAGCAGCCAGAGAGATCCTTTCAAAACCTAGGGTACCTCACGTCAGTCCTGAGCTCACAACCGTCCAGTGGCTCTTTCATGTGGGGTAAAAGCAAAGCCCTTACTATGACCCACCAAGCCTTTAAGACCTGTGCCTCCCGCACTCCCATCACCTCCCTTACCTAATGTCCTGCCACTCCCCTGCACCCACTCAGCTCCCTGGTGCTCCTCAGAACACCTCCAAGTGCATTCCTGCCTCAGGGCCTTTGCACTTGACATTACTCCTGCCTGGCATATTTCCTCAGGTATCCACAGGGCTCCTCTGCTCAACTGTCATCTCAAAACAACTACAAGCAAATAGGACCTGCTCTGGGAAGGCCCTCACTGATCAGCCCGTCTGAAGGAGCGCCTGGGCCCCTCTCTCTTCCATCATCCTGCATCGAGCTCCCTCACTCTGCGATTATTCTCTCCTCTCCAGTAGAAGAAAGCCTCCACGGTGCCGCGCTCTGTCTATCTCGTTCACTGCTGCATCCCCGGCACCTACTGTGCCGCCTGGCTCCCAGTCGGTGCTCCACTGTACATCTGCTGAATGTTGACTTGAATGGGAGATTGCACTGTCTGGGTATGTGCATGTGGCTTCCCCTGCCTGGGTGATACCTTACTGTCTCTAAGGTCCCCAGCTTGCAGATACTGCCTGGCACTTAGTAAGTAGCCAGGTTGGATTCGCTGTACAAATGGACACATGAAGAGGGAAAGGAACTCACAGCAGCGCAGGAGAGACCACGGCATGGGGGTCAGGAAACTGGAATTCCAGATAAACCCCTGCCACTCACCATCATTGAGGCCTTGGGCAAGTCACTTCACCTCTTCGAACCTTGGTTTTTCACCCATAACATGGGCATGGTGACCCTTGTGCTGTTGGCCTCACAGGGCTGTTGTGAGGATTACATGACAAAGGCAGGTCAGCCAGGCACAGGGACAGCCCTGCTCAAGCTGCAGCTCTCCCACGAGGCTCCACCTGACACCTCACCTTGCCAGGCCAACCACTCCTTTCTCTGAGCCCCCGGGGAGCCCATCATAGATTGTGTGTGTGTGTGTGTGTGTGTGTGTGTGTGTGCACACGCCCTGCTGGTGTTTTTATGAAAGCTATATTTGTGTGACTACCCTCCCCAAACTGTGTCCCCCTTGAGATGGGGCCTGCCCCACTACCTTTCTGTCGTTGGTCCCACCCCGTGCCTGGCAGCCAGGAGTGCTCCTGGGATGCCTGATGACTGACCACATACATTTGTTGAACACTATCGACGTATGAGTATGATGTGAGTAACTACAGGTGGCGGCTTTAGGCCTGCACAGATGGCTGGGGTGAGGCAATTCAGCAAGGGGCTATTTGGGTTCTGGGGCAGGAGGGCCTGGTGGGGCCTCAAGTGCCCCCCCTGGAGGAAGGGAGGGAGGTGGTGCTGGACGGGCCAAGTTCACTGTGGGCCGAGGGCTGGACAGCTTCCTCCCCAGACCCGGGCCACGTCGGCCACATCTCCTGAGCTGCGGGGTGGAGGCCTGGCTGCCCACCTGCATTCCTCACTCTGTGTACCCATGATCTCATCCCAGCCCTCAGCCACCCACAGGGCAGGAGGCTTGGCCCATTGTGCCGACGAGACAGCCATGCCCTGCCCTGGGATGGTCATTTGGCCTGGGCTCAGGGCACTCTAGTGGGTCCCAGGCTCCGGTGGGGTGAGTGGAATGTGGTCACGGAGGCCACCCCACGCTGTCTTATTGGGTTTAATGAGCCGCATTGGTCTGTCCATACCCTGAATAAGCTCTGGTCTACCGACCCTCCTATGGGCTGCTGGGGCCGGGGAGGTCCCAGGGTTTTCCAGATTCAGCTGTCCTCCCTGTGTAGTCTCAGGGACCCAGACAGGGCTGGCTGACAAACAGGTCCTGCCCGGGAGGGGCGTGGGGCTGAGCGAGCGAAACTCCTTTTAGGAAGGAAATCTCAGGCCAGGTTGAGAAACCAGCGTCTTGCCAAGGCCTGGGGGGTGGGGGAGCCCAGGTGAGCCGACTCAGTCCTCAGGAATGGGTGGGGTCTCCAGGAGAGGCGGGCACTTCCTCCACCCCAGCCCAGGGTCCTGTTCAATCCTTATTGAGGAGTTTCCTGGCGACAGGCAGTGACCTGTCGGCTGCCTGTGTGGGAAGCCGCTTGGCGTGGCCCTCCCCATCTCATTAGTGGTGATTCACCCGGACTCACCTGGCTGTCAGGGACCTGTCCCACTGCCCACTGGAACCAGCTCAGCCAGCACCCTTGGAGGGGGAGAGACCTCGTTCCCTCAGCTCCCCGTCCTCCACGGTGTCCAGGGCAGAGCGTGCCAGACACACAGTCAGAGCTCAGAATTCATTCATTTGACTAACAAATATTTACTGAGCACCTACTGTATGCCAGGCACTGGGTGAGGTGCTGGAGCTACAGAGTGAACCAGGCAGACCCAAATCCCTGCCCTCTTGGAACTCACATTCTTGTGGGAAAAGTCAGACAGTAAACAAATAAATAAGTGAATCACATAAGCTGTAGAAGCTGGTGAGTGCTGTGGAGAAAAATAAAGCCAGGAAGAGTGTGAGATGGGGGCCATGCCTTTAAATAGGGTGTTCAGGGCGGGCCTTTCTGAGAATGTGGTATTTGAGCAAAATCTGATGAAGGTGGAAGTAAAGAAGGGAGCTGTGCAGATGAGGGAGAAATAAGCAGTACCAGGAAACAGCGAGTACAAAGGCCCTCAGGTGGGAGTGGAAGTCGGGGTGGTTTCAGGAACAGTCAGGAGACGCGTAGCTGAAGCAAGCTGGCAACAAGGCAGGTGGCAGAAGATGGGGTCAGAGAGGTGGAGGCGGTGCAGACTTGTGGGGTCTTACAGGCCTTTGTAAGAACTTTGGCTTTTTCTCAGTTGGTTTCTGTCAAAATGCTCCCAAATCCCCCAGTTGAACCTGAGAGCAGCCCCTCAGTCTTCTTCTGCCCAGCTTGGAGCTCAGAGACGTAACTCAAGGGTCAGGGGTGTTTTCTCCGGGAGGCTACCTTCTAGCAGGGTCTGGGTGCATGAGTTTGCTGGGCACGGGTGAGGTGCCTGTGGAGCACATGTGAAGAGGAGGAAGACTGTTCAGGACGCAAGTACCTGCTGCAGGGGGGTTTGGTGGGAAGAGAAGCAGAAAGGAGCTGAGGCTGAAAGAGAAAGGTGAGGCCCGTACCGTAAGAGCCAGCCTCACTCAACCCACCTCAGCCTGTCCTCTTCCAGGTTCAGCCGGGACCGTGCCCCAGCTGACACTCCATGCTCCGACCTCTCTCTTTACTCTGGACCTTTGCACTGCTCTTCCTTCTGCCTGGAAATCCTCACTGTCCTTTGCCTGGTAAATTCCCATGCATCCTGGCAGTCTTGGCTTAGACATTACGAAGCGGTCCCTGAGGTTCCAGAGCAGGGGCTCCTCCCATGGGCCCAGCATGCCCCCCGCTGAAGCGTGTTTCACATTGTATCATAACTGCCCACTGTGGGGTCTTGCTTCTCTGTGAGACCATGGCCTCCACAAGGGCTTTTGGACCATGTTGGGGTTTGCCTAGAACAGAGGCGGCCACGGGTGCAAGCAAACATGCAGTAGGATTTGGATCCCTCAGACGCTTCCAAGCAGAATAACAAGATCAGACTCACATTTTAGGAAGATGACTGTCACTCCAGCGTCTATGTTGGGGGAGTGGGCGGGGCTGGAGGTAGGCAGCAGCTTAGAGGCTACTGCAATAGTCCAAGCAGATGCAAGGAAGGATAGAACCAGCGAGTCAGCTGCTGGGAGCAAGAGGAGGAGCACGATCTGGAAGAAGCTTTTGGAAGAGACATCAACAGGACCTGGTGACCACTGGCCCTGGAGATAGTGAGAAGGGAGTGGAGGGTGGGTCCAGCTTTCCCTCTGTTATTTTGTGTCCTTCCTCCTGTCTTGCCAGTGATATGACTTCCTTAGGCACAATGTAGTGCAGTGGTTATGAGCACAGGCTTTGGAGCCCAACTCTGGGTTCAGCTGTCATCTCCACTACATACTTGCTGGGTAACATTGGGACAGATTTACTCAACCTCTCTGTCCCTCAGTTTACCATCCGTAAGGCAAGGATGGTAACTGAGATTTAATTACTGCATTTCATGGATTCTAAGATGATTAAAATTGATCTCCATTTTAACATTTCTGAAATCAGCGTGAGTCTGAAAATCAATGGCATGTCAAGGATTAATCGGCTGCATCGTTTAGAGGTACACAAATAACACTACGTCTAATGATTGATGGAACTGTAGATTTGATGAAACACAAAAATACACGGAGAGATCAGTACCTGGCATGTCATAAGGGGTGAATAAATGTTAGCTGTTATTATTATTGTCACAATTTGTTTTCTGGAGAATCGTTTGTCATACAAGGTAACAAATGTCCAATAAGAATAAGAGACAAATATAATTAGGAGCTAAAAGAGAAAAGAAAGCCGGGTGTGGTGGCTCATGCCTATAATCCCAGCACTTTGGGAAGCCAAAGTGGGTTGATCACTTGAGGCCAAGAGTTCGAGACTAGCCTGGGCAACATGGTAAACCGTGTCTCCACCAAAAATAAAAAAATTAGCCAGTCTCATGACCCGGTCTCAAAATAAATAAACAAATAAATAAATAAAAATAAATAGATTAAAAATTTTAAAAAGAGAGAGAAAAGAAGCTAATTCATAAATAGATATAAAGCCTTACATTTTTTAGTAATTTCCCCCCAAAAAATTCTCAAAGCTTAATGCTTCCCCTGAAAGGTCCTGTAGAATTCTGCCAAAGTTCCAGAGAAAACTTTAGAAATTCCTCCTTCACAAAGGGGACCAGAACTTCTGGCTCCCTGACCGGCAGGGGGAACCAGGGCATGTCCCTGGATGACTTTGGGGGTGTTCCCTGTGTCCTTGTGAATTTCCCTGAGTCACCATTACTCACTGCCCACAATCAGGGCTCTGCTACCTTCCAACCAGGAGAGCAACACCCGGGGATCAAGGGCCATCCTCAGACAAAAGTGTGATTATAAAGCGTTCCGCACGGGCTATAAACCATCCCCAGCTACGGACAGCAGGGTGACCCTCACCAGCGTCTTATTTCTGGCCTCCTGGGTTGTGTTCCTGCCTACTGACTTGGCAAATCCCAGGCGACTCGCCTTGTTTTCTCTCCTCACTTAAATACATGTCTGGAAAAAGCCTCCACCCCCACAGACCCTGCTGTGTGTGGAGAGGGTGGCAGGCCCGGAGGAGGAGGAGAGACAGGGCGGCTGGCTTGCGGAGCCTCCTGCTCCCTGTGGAGAAGACTTAGCCCAGGCAGGTGCCCCTAGGCCCTGCTACTGGGGGAAGCAACACTTCTGAGTCCTGCGCTCCTTCGGGCTCAGCCAGGACCATTTGCATAGCTCTGATTCTCTCCTGCTGTTGTCTGCATTGACAGGGGACCGTCTTGGTGTGTCCGGCTCACACACCAGAGCCTGGTGACAGGGGCAGCCTCGACCTCCCAGGCTCAAGTGACCCTCCCACCTTGGCCTCTCGAGTAGCTGGGACCACAGGCGCACATGGCCACACCCGGTAAATTTTTGTATTTTTTTGTAGAGACAGGATTTCACCACATGGGCCAGGCTGATCTCAAACTTCTGGGCTCAAACAATCCTCTTGCCTCGGCCTCCCCAGATACTGGGATTATAGGCAGGAATCGCCATTTCCTTTTCACAGCTGAAACTAGGCCCAGTGATAGAAACTGATTTACAAGAGTCTGAGTGCTCCCTCTCATTGACAGAAAGGAAATAGGCTTTCAACATGAGTGCTCCATTTCCTCCAATTGAGCATAAGCTCCTTGGCAACAAGCCATACTCATCTTGTATTTCTTGACTTGCTGGAAGAATTAAGCACAATGCTGGGCACATGCAGTTAGTGGGTATCAAACACTTTAAATCAAACTAGTTGATTTAAAGTAAATACATAGGCCTGCAAGGCGGCTCAAGCCTGTAATCCCAGCACTTTGGGAGGCCAAGACAGGCGGACCTCCTGAGGTCAGGAGTTCAAGACCAGCCTGGCCAACATGGTGAAATCCTGTCTCTACTAAAAATACAAAAAATTAGCCGGGAGAGGTGACGGGTGCCTGTAATCCCAGCTACTTGGGTGAATTGCTTGAACCTGGGAGGCGGAGGTTGCGGTGAGCCGAGATCACGCCATTGCGCTCCAGCCTGGGCAACAAGAGCAAAACTCTGTCTCAAAATAAATAAATAAATAAATATTTAAAATAAATAAATAAAACAACTTTTCAAAGCACCATGATGAATTTTCACAGGAAATACAATTTAAGCACTTTCAGCTCATAAAGCATTTTCACATACATTAGCCTATGTGCTCCCAATGGAGTAACTGGATAAAAAAGATCATTATCGGCCAGGTGCGGTGGCTCACGCTTGTAATCCTAGCACTTTGGGAGGCCGAGGTGGATGGATCACCTGAGGTTGGGGGTTCGAAACTAGCCTGACCAACATGGAGAAACCCCTTCTCTACTAAAAATTAAAAAAATAGCCGGGCATAGTGGCACACGCCTGTAATCCCAGCTACTCAGGAGGCTGAGGCAGGAGAATCACTTGAACCCAGGAAGTGGAGTCTGCAGCGAGCCGATTGTACCCCAGCCTGGCAACAAGAATGAAACTCCGTCTCAGAAAAAAAAGATCATCATCATCTCTATTTTACAGATCGGAGGGATGTGTTTAAGATCATGCAACTGGGATTACAATTCCCGGAGGCAGGACTTAACAGGTGTCTCAGGACACCAGAGTCTGTGTTGCCTTTGCAGGTGGCCTGGTAAACTGGGGCTGGGCACCCTATCTCGCTCGTGGTTCTCTGTTGGTCTTGTGCTGTGTTCACCTGCTGCTGAGAAGGCAAGCCTCGATCATCGCAGCCAAATAAACTCCAGACAGTCCTGAAGGCTGCAGGCGCCTTTCTTGAGATTGCAGTTGCTGCGATGAATACTCAGCCAAACACCATGTGCCAGTGAGTGTCACGTGGGGGTATTTCCAGCCTCTGGAAAGGGCTGGTCAGGAGGGTCAGGCCAGAGTCCAGCTAAGCAGAAAGGCCTGGCAGCTGGCACCACGCAGGGAGGCACAGACAGGGTCAGGCTGGGGGACACAGGGCCATGCCGTCTACAGGAGCCGAGCAGGTCTGCTGTCCAGGGGGTTAGAGATGCATTAGGCCAGAGGGGCTGGAGTGGGCCGGGCAGGGGACCAAGGCTGCTTGCTCTCTGCCCTGTTACTCACTCTTGCCCAAGTGGGCCTGAGGATTCTGGCCTAGAGTGAAGGTGGTCAGTGGCCTGCAGACAGAGCAGCAGGATGGCCCAACCACATCTGTTTGGCCCTTTCATTATGACATTTTTACCCCTGATTACAAAAGTATCTTGTATTCATAACAGACAGACTGAGGACTACCAAAAAACCCCACATATGCATGAAATAAAAATCACCCAATCTTGGCCGGGCGCGGTGGCTCACACCTGTAATCCCAGCACTTTGGGAGGCCGAGACGGGTGGATCACGAGGTCAGGAGATCGAGACCATCCTGGCTAACATGGTGAAACCCCGTCTCTACTAAAAAATACAAAAAACTAGCCAGGCAAGGTGGTGGGTGCCTGTAGTCCCAGCTACTCGGGAAGCTGAGGCAGGAGAATGGCGTGAACCCAGGAGGTGGAGCTTGCAATGAGCTGAGATCCGGCCACTGCACTCCAGCCTGGGAGACAGAGCGAGACTCTGTCTCAAAAAAAAATAAAAATAAAAATAAAAAATAAAAAAATAAAAATCACCCATAGTGCTGTTTATGTCCCCCCCACACCCCTGAAATGAGGTATCGCACTGTCGCCTGGGCTGGAGTGCAATAGCATGATCTTGGCTCACTGCAACCTCTGCCTCCTGGGTTCAAGCAATTCTCCTGCCTCAGCCTCCTGAGTAGCTGAGATTACAGATGCGCACCACCACGCCTCACTAATTTTTCTGTTTTTAGTAGAGATGGGGGTTTCACCATGTTGGCCAGGCTGGTCTCAAACTCCTGACCTCGTGATCCTCCCGCCTTGGCCTCCTGAAGTGCTGGGATTACAGGCGTGAGCCACCGCACCTGACCTAGTGCTGTCTCTTTTTAACTGTATAAAGTACAAAAGTTGATAAGCAAATGCTCCTGTCTTCTCCCTGTCATCTCTTCCCTCCCCATCCAAGGTCATAACAGTAGCAGTTACTAAGATGCCTTCTCTCTTCTTCTCCTTCCTTTGGAAGGAGTGGTGCAGGGTTTTCCCAAGAGGGGAAACAAAAACTCCGTCACTGTTTTGATTGAAAACATAAATGTCCATTTCACTCTCATTCTTTTTAAGTATGAAATATGTTGGTGACAAAGCACTCTGGGGAGTTTCCTGGCTCCACCCACTCGGGACACTTTTACTGGCTCCACCTCTGGTCACCCTTACAATCTCGCTCCAGCCAGACCAGAGAAGGAGGCCTCTGGGGTTTGATTTCAAAGCAACCAGGAGGCTTTGCCAGCCTTCAGACACCTTTTCATCAGATCACTGATACCCGAAATTCCACCATTAGACATCTTTCCTTCAACAGAAAACTTCGTTTTCCCTGAAAATACATGGAAATTGTGAATCCTTTAAGATTATAGGAAGTCAGGTGCAGTGGCTCATGCCTGTAATCCCAGCGCTTTGGGAGGCTGAGGTGGGCAGAACACCTGAGGTCAGGAGTTGGAGACCAGCCTGGCCAACATGGCGAAACCCCATCTCTGCTAAAAATACAAAAATTAGTTGAGCCTGTTGGCGTGCACCTGTAATCCCAGCTACTCAAGAGGCTGAGGCAGTAGAATCCCTTGAAGCTAGGAGGCAGAGGTTGCAGTGAGCCAAGATCATGCCATTGTACTCCAGCCTGGGCAACAAGAACGAAACTCCGTCTCAAAAAAAAAAAAAAGTATGAGATAGTAAAAAAATAAGTTGTAATTTTCTTTCCTGAGGACATGGTTTGGCTTTTTTAAAAGATGATGGTATTTATGGGTATGGTTTTCTTGATTATAAAAGTAGCACATTTCTTGTAGAAAATGTGGAAAAAAGAGAAAAGCATAAATAAAAAAACAAAAATAATACTTACTTATAAAATATCACCCAGAAGACAGATATGGTGGTACACACCTATAGTCCCAACTACTCAGGAGGCTGAAGCAGGAGGATCACTTGAACCCAAGAGTTCAAGGCCAGCAAGACATTATCTCTACAAAAAAAAAAAAAAGTGTTAAAAATATATTCATTAGTTTTCAGTAGAGACGAGGTCTCACTATGTTGCCCAGGCTGGTCTCAAACTCCTAGCCTCAAACAATCCTTCCACCTCAACCTCCCAAAGTGCTGGTATTATAGGGGTGTGCCACCACACCTAGCCAAAAGAACGTTTTGTTTTATTTATTTATTTATTTATTTATTTATTTATTTATTTATTTTGAGACGAAGTTTTGCTCTTGTTGCCCAGGCTGGAGTGCAATGGTGTGATCTCGGGTCACCTCAACCTCTGACTCCCAGGTTCAGGTGATTCTCCTGCCTCAGCCTCCTGAGTAGCTGGGATTACAGGCCCATGCCACCATGCCCAGCTAATTTAGTATTTTTAGTAGAGAGGGGTTTCTCCATGTTGGTCAGGCTGGTTTCGAACTCCCAACCTCAGGTCATCCACCCACCTCAGCCTCCCAAAAAGCTGGGATCATAGGCGCCCCAAAATTTTTTAATTAAAAAAAATCACCCAGAGATAACCACAACTATCATATTGATATAAAATTTTCCAGTCTTTTTCTGTGTAAATTATGTACAGTGTATAAATGTATGTACACAGGCACCTTCTTATATACACATATTAATGATGCCAAAATGAGAACTTTCCTTTACTATTGTACCATGTCATTAAATGTTATTGTGCATATAGTTTTAATGTATATAAAAGATCTTCAAACAGTTCATTAAAAATGTGTATTATGAAAAAACCTGGATGAATTTCAATTTTTCTTTTGCACCAAAATAGGGTCATACGAAAGTTATAACATGGCCAAAGAAGATCTAGTTTTAGGCAGTGGGGCACAGTGGCTCACGTCCATAATCCCAACACTTTGGGAGGCCAAGGAGGATGAGTCACTTAAGCCCAGGAGGTCGAGACCAGTCTGGGCAATATAAGGAGACCCCCTTTCTACATAAAATTTAAAAATTAGCCAAGCATGGTTGTGTTTACCTGTGGTCCCAGATACTTGGAAGGCTGAGGTGGGAGGATCGCTTGAGCCCAGGAGGTCGAGGCTGCAGTGAGCTGTGATCGTGACACTGCACTATAGCCTGGGTGACAGAGTGAGACCCTGTCTCAAAAACAAATACAGAAATAAAAACAAAAAACTAGTTTTAGGCACTAAGAAAGACAAGATCTCAGTTTGAAAAGAGCTCCTTTCAGAGAAACATGAATTCCGCTAAAACTGAAGCAAGAACACATGTCACATTTATGGTAAAATTTGGGTGGAAGAATGGTGAAATCACTGATGCTTTACAAGAAGTATATGGGGAAAATGCCCCCCCAAAATCAGCAGTTTATTGTACAAGTGGATAATTTCTTTTTCTTTTTTCTTTTTATTCTTTTTTTTTTTTGAGATAGAGTCTCGCTCTGTCACCCAGGCTGGAGTGCAGTGGCGCGATCTCGGCTCACTGCAACCTCCACCTCCCAGGTTCAAGTGATTCTCCTGCCTCAGCCTCCCGTGTAGCTGGGATTATAGGCACCCACCACCACGCCCAGTTAATTTTTGTATTTTTAATAGAGACGGGATTTCTTTTCTTCTTCTTCTTTTTTTTTTGAGACAGAGTCTCACTCTGTTTCCCACGCTAGAGTGCAATGGTGCGATCTCGGCTCACTGCAACCTCCACCTCCTGGGTTCAAGCGATTCTCCTGCCTCAGCCTCCCAAGTAGCTGGGGCTACAGGAACCCACCACCACGTCTGGCTAATTTTCGTATTTTTACTAGAGATGGGGTTTCACCATGTTGACCAGGCTGGTCTTGAATTTTTGACCTCAAGATCCACCCACCTCAACCTCCCAAAGTGCTGGGATTATAGGTGTAAGCCACAGCCACCTCACCCAGCCTAGAGACAGGGTTTCACCAGGTTGGCCAGGCTGGTCTCAAACTCCTGACCTCAGGTGATCCACCTGCCTCGGCCTCCCAAAGTGCTGGGATTACAGGCATGAGCCACCGCGCCTGGCCAACTCATTTTAAGAAGGGACAAAACAAGGTTGATGGAACCTGCAGCGGCAGTCCATCCACAGCAATTTGTGAAGAATTAATCTTGTACACACCCTAATTGAAAAGAACCAATGATTTACAGCAGAAACAACAACCAACACCACTGACATCTCAACTGGTTCACCTTAAATAGTTCTGACTGAAACACCTTAAATAGTTCTGACTGAAAAATTAGAGGTGAGCAAACTTTCTACTCCAAAGTTTGTGCCCAGAAGCCATTGTGCCCAGATCAGCTGCAGACAACAGCAGGGCTTTCAATGGAAATTTCAAACAAGTGGGATCAAGATCCTGAAGCAGCCGGGCCGGTGGCTCATGCCTGTAATCCCAGCACTTTGGGAGGCACAGGCGGGCGGATCACTTCAGGTCAGGAGTTTGAGACCAACCTGGCCAACATGGCAAAACCCTGTCTTTACTAAAGGTACAAAAATTAGCCGGGCGTGGTGGTGCATGCCTGTAATCCCAGCTACTTGGGAAGCTGAGGCAAGAGAATCACTTGAACCCAGGAGGCGGAGGTTGCAGTGAGCCGAGATCATGCTACTGCATTCCAACCTGGGTGATACAGTGAGACTCCATCTCAAAAAAAAAAAAAAAAAAAGATCCTGAAGCATTTCTTCAAATAACTGTAACAGGAACAAGAGATGAAACAGGGCTTTTACCAGTGCGATCCTGAAGACAAAACACAAAGCAATGGCTACCAAGAGGTCAAAGAGCAAACGTGGACCATCAAGAGTGAAGATCAGCTGGGGGCGGTGGCTCAGGCCTGTAATCCCACACTCCGGGAGGCCAAGGTGGGTGGATGGCTTGAGCTCAGGGGTTCGAGACCAGCCTGAGCAACATGGCGAAACTCCATCTCTACAAAGAATACAAAAATTAGCCAGGCATGCTGGCTGTGCCTGTAGTCCCAGCTACTCGGGAGGCTGAGGTGGGAGGATCACTTGAGCCTGGGCAGTCAAGGCTGCAGTGGACCATGTTCATGCCACTGTACTCCAGCCTGGATGACAAAGTGAGACACTGTCTCAAAAAATAAAAATAAAAGAGTGGCCACGCGTGGTGGCTCATGCCTGTACTCCCAAAGACCTGTAATCCCAGCATTTTGGGAGGCCGAGCGAGGCAGGTGGATCACCTGAGGTCAGGAGTTCGAGACCACCCTGGCCAACATATTGAAACCCCCATCTCTACTAAAAATACAAAAATTAGCCGGACGTGGTGGCAGGCGCCTGTAATCCCAGCTACTCAGGAGGTTGAAGCAGGAGAATCACTTGAACCTGGGAGATGGAGGTTGCAGTGAGCCAAGATCGCACCATTGCACTCCAGCCTGGGTGAAAAGAACAAGACTTTGTCTCAAAAAACAAATAAATAAAAAAATAAAAGCGCAAAGATCATGACAACTGTTTTCTGAGATGCTCCAGGGATTTTGCCTGTTGACTTTCTGGAAGGCCAAATCACAATAATATCTGTTAATTATGAGAGTGTTTTGAAAAAGTTCACCAAAGCTTTTGTAGACAAATACCTGGGAAAGCTTCACCAGGGAGTCCTTCTCCACCACAACAATGCTCCTGCTCCTTCCTCTCATCCTACAAGGGCAAGTTTTCAAGAGTTTCCATGGGAAATCATCAGACATCTCAGTGTGGCTCCTTATAACTTCTTTTTGTTTCTTTTTTTGGAGACAGTTTCGCCCTGTCGCCCAGGTTAGAGTATAGCGGCACAATCTCAGCTCACTGCAACCTCCGCCTCCCAGGTTCAAACGATTCTCCTGCCTCAGTCTCCTGAGTAGCTGGGATTACAGGTGCCCTCCACTATGACCAGCTAATTTTTTGTATTTTTAGTAGAGACTGGGTTTCATGTTGGCCAAGCTGGTCTCGAACTCCTGGCCTCAGGTGATCTGCTGACCTCGGCCTCCCAAAGTGCTCATGCCTGTAATCCCAGAACTTTGGGATTTTGAGTTTGAGACCAGCCTGACCAACATGATGAAACTCCATCTCCACTAAAAATACAAAAATTAGCTGGGCATGGTGGCAGGTTCCTGTAATCCCAGCTACTCGGGAGGCTGAGGCACGAGAATTGCTTGACCCTGGGAGGTGGAGGTTGCAGTGAGCCGAGATCACTCCACTGCACTCTAGCCTGGGCAACAGAGTGAGAATCTGTCTCAAATAAATAAATAAAATAAATTTTAAAATATTTAAAAGGGAACCATTTTTCTTCAGTTAATAGTATTCAAAAGACTGCATTGACACACTGAAAGTCCCAGGACGCTCAGTTCTTTAGGGATGGACTACATGGCTGGTATTATCACTTACAGAAGTATTTTGTACTTGATGGAGCTTATGTTAAGAAATAAGTTTATATTTTTTATTTGTATCTTTTAGTCCCATTTTCTCACAAACTTTATGAAGTCCCCTCATACAGGCACAGTCATAGAAAGATACATAATCATAGGTAACCACTCCCCTCACTCTGGACATGTAAGCTGGTCCTAATCTTTCTCTACTGCGTCCAATGCTGCAGTGAACATCCTCTATAGAAATGCTGAGGGCAGGTTTTAGTCACGGGATTGGGGAGCACACACAGGAATGCCAGTGCCTGGGGGCAGATGGGCAGTGAGAAGAGAGTGTCATCCACCAGGGAAACCCGAATAATGTGGAGACTGAGGGCACCACAACCTTCCAGGATTGTACAACGTGGCCTGCCGTTGGCCCTCACTGAGTGGCATGTGAGATGTGACAGGCAGGTGCTGTTTGCTGGACAAATTAACTGTGTTAGTGCCATCTTCCCTCTATGAAAACCGCTCACATTCTGCGACGGATTGACAGCCCGCCCTGCTGTCTCTGAGCGTGAGCTATGCCCACAGCCCCCACAGGCGCTCCCGTGCACTGCTGGGGCATAGGAGCCCACACCCTGGCCACAACTGCCCAGGCAAAGGTTTGGCCTGACACAAAGGCGGCCATTTATGGACTGGATATGTGGGAGGGGTAGCCCAGCAAAAAGACTGCCCGGTGGAGACCTTCTACACTGGACAGTGACTTATCAAGCCCATCAAACTATCTCTCACGGGACTGCCTGAAAACCAGAGGACCACAAAGTGAGCCGTAGGCGAGGGCTACACAGGAGAAGGTAGTAGGCAGGGACCAGGAGGTGGAAGCCAAGAGGTAGCGGAAGACATCAGGCAGAAAGGATCCGTAGTTGGCCTTGGCCTGAGCCTCCAAGGACTCCAGAAAGAGGTTCTTCTCTTCCAGGAGGGCTGCTCTTTGTCTGCCGAGGCCCTCCCCGGCTTCCCACCCTGCTGCTTAGCTTTACAATAAAGCCTCATCACTGGAGGTAACCAGAGTGGGTCTGTGCTCCCTGCAGCCTGCAGGACCCTCACTGCACATGTGCAGACAGCACTTTACAGTTTACATGGTGCTTTCCCAGGCATTCTCTCATCACAACCAACACGAGAGGGAGAACACCTTATGCCCACGTCATAGATGAAGAAACTGATGTTCAGAGAGGATATGAGTCCATTGGCAGGTAGATTAGGGAGGAGAAACTCAGAACCAGGTTTGCTGACCTCACGTCCAGGCTGTTTTCATCACACTGAGTGGTCTTCCTTCCCTCCCAGAAGATGCCTTCAGTGTGCTGTGCTACCACTGCCGCTAGCCTTCTCTGTTTGAAGGTGAACTGGCCTTAGTTGCTTCCTGTGTTTCAAATGGTCTACTGCAACTCAAATGTTGTAATGCACGAGGGCTGCGTAGTAACATAATGCATGACGACTGCGTAGGTTTTCTGTCCATAGTGTCCAGCACTTGTGCGCATACAGTAGGTGCTCAATAAGTGCTGATGGTTCCAAATGCAGTTTTGCAAAATGTAGAGGTCCAAATCCCACCCTCCAAGTATGGATTAGGATTCTCTGCAGATTTGAAAAGCTCTCCTAGGAGTCTGAGCACATTCCGGTTTGAAAATCACAGATAGAAAGGATGCTCATCCAGCCTCCTCAACTCTCAAAAACATAGCCATGAACCAGCAAATTAGCAAATATATGTAAATAAGCAACCAAACTGAATCTCATAAATTCCATGCAAAACAGCTGAAGCATGCTTGTCTTCAAAAAACTGCTGTTCCCTCTCTCGGTACCTATAAACCTTTACTTTATATGTCATTCTAAGGAGCTTGGTCAGTTGGTTTCTCAGTCCACAGTTCACTGGAAGCATGCTTAGGAACAGCTATGAGAAACTGTGAGCTGAGGCCGGGCATGGTGGCTCACACCTGGAATCCCAGCACTTTGGGAGGCCGAGGTGGGTGGATTACCTGAGTTTAGGAGTTCAAGACCAGCCTGGCCAACATGGTGAAACCCTGTGCCTACTAAAAATACAAAAATTAGCAGGGCATAGTGGCGCACACCTGTAGTCCCAGCTACTTGGGAGGCCAAGGCACAAGAATCACTTGAACCCGGGAGGCGGAGGTTGCAGTGAGCTGAGATGGCACCACTGCACTCCAACCTGGGCAACAGAGCAAGGCTCCATGTTAAAAAGAAAAAAGAAAAAAAAGAAAATTAACTGTGTTGCAAAAAGGAGCCCAGCCTTCCCCTCAGTGCTCTGGCATTGCCAGCTGTGCTTGCAGTGATTGCTTCATCACACTTCATAGACAGGGTCCAGCCCTCCAACTTGTGTGCTGCATAGTAGTTAACAGCACAGATTTTGGAGCCAGGCTTGCTGGGTTCAAATCCTGCCTCTGCCACCACTGAGTTGCGTTTATTATTCAATTCTGTATGCTATCAGGGGGTGGTGGCTCACATCTGTAATCCCAGCACTTTGGGAGGCTGAGGTGGGAGGATTGTTGGAGGCCAGCAGTGTGAGACTACCCTAGGCAACATAATGAGACCCTGTCTCTACAAAAAATATAAAAATTAGCCAGCCATGATGACGCGTGCCTGTAGTCCCAGCTTCTCAGGAGGCTGAGGTGGGAGGATCACTTGAGCCTGGGAGGTCAAGGCTGCAGTGAGCCATAACCGCACCACTGCCCTTCAGCCTGGGCAACAGAGTGAGACCCTGACTCAAAACAAAAACAAAGCCAGGCACAGTGGCTCATGCCTGTAATCCCAGCACTTTGGGAGGCCGAGGCGGGTGGATCACGAGGTCAGAAGTTTGAGACCAGACTGACCAACATGGTGAAACCCTGTCTCTACTAAAAATGCAAAAATTATATGGGCATGGAGGTGCGCGACTGTAATCCCAGCTACTCGGGAGGCTGAGGCAGGAGAATCGCTTGAACCCGGAAGGCGGAGGTTGCAGTGAGTGGAGATCGTGCTACTGCACAACAGCCTGGGCAACAGGGAGAGACTCCGTCTCAAAAAACAAAAACAAAAACAGAACCAAACTCTGTATGCTTACCTGTTCCCTTGCCCCTTATTCCCCAAAGTGGGGTCCAACAGGACCTGGAAGCTTGTTAGGGAGGCAGAATGTCAGACCCAGAGCTGGTGAATTAGGATCAGTATTGTAAGATGTTTATGTGCACATGGAGTGTGAGAAGCCCGTAATAAATAATGTTAAATGAATGAAATTGGGCATTCTAATACATGAAAGTCCCAGGAGCATCAACAGGATAGAGAAGGGGGCGGGGGAGCAGAGGGCTGGCCACTGAGGGAAGGAGAGGAGCTTGATATAAAGAAAAGAGAAAGTGGGGGAGGCTGGGCACTCAGAAGGGCTTGGCTCAGCTACTTTCCCAGCTGGATTCCTTGAGATTCAGTGTCCTCATTGGTGCAATGGAGTGACTGATGCCCACCTAACAGAGTTGTGAATAGGAGGGGAGATAAGTCCAGAAGGCGCAGCACAGAAAGGGCCCTCAGGCTGTCACTGTGGCAGGCTCACGCCCTCACCCGAAGCCCTGGGGCCAGAGCTTTGCGGTTTCAGAAAGGTCACTCGATGCATGTGCTGGCACTACATAATACTCCAGCAGGGTCTGGGCAGTGCCCTTAATTACACCCAGCAAATTTTTGCAGGAAAATGTCTGAGCAGTGAGAGACAACGTAAAGATTTTTAAATAACCTCACACCAGGTCAGGTCAGGTTTGTGGCCAAATGAGTTTATACCAAACTTGTGGGGAAGGGGTAAAAAAAAGAGTGCTTTTTTGGAGTTTTTGGTTTTTAGAATTGCAGATCAGGGAGTGTGAAGCTGGATAACAAAGGAGGAGGGGCAGCCTTCGATGGGGATGGTGAGGAGACCCCACCAAGCTTGGCATGGGATGTAGGAAGGGCTGAATGGTTTGCCCTTAGGGGCGAGTTCACATTCGGAAGGAGGGGGCAGACAGCATGCCATCAGCAGGCCAGGCGCAGTGGCTCATGCCTGTAATCCCAGCACTTTGGGAGGCCAAGGCGGGCAGATCACCTGAGGTCGGGAGTTCGAGACCAGCCTGACCAACATGGAGAAACCCCGTCTCTACTAAAAATACAAAATTAGCCAGGCATGGTGGCGCATGCCTGTAGTCCCAGCTACTTGGGAGGCTGAGGCAGGAGAATCGCTTGAACCCAGGAGGCGGAGGTTGCAGTGACCAGGATCACGCCATTGTACTCCAGCCTGGGCAACAAGAGTGACACTCGGTCTGAAAAAAAAGGAAAGAAAGAAAGAGAGAGAGAGGAAGGAAGGAAGGAAGGAAGAAAGGAAGGAAGGAAGGAAGGAAGGAAGAAAGGCACACAAACAGTAGGAAGTCGCCAAGGCTAGGGTCCGAACAGAAGTATGATCTAATCAAAGAGAGAGAGCAACAGATTTGTCAGGTTTGCAAACAAACAGGAAGAGGACATCCTAGAGTTACCCCATCCTCCTGGCCCTACTTGAATTTCCTGGGAGGAAGAGTGGATGCACCTTATATACACACAGCCCTCACCAAAAACACACGTGAAAAAGGCTCTCATATTCTATCAGACTGTCAGGGGCAACCCATAGGGCCTTATCTACTACATAGGCACATGTAAAATTATAATACATTATAGCAAAAAGTTAACATAATTCGAATTTTGTGTGCCAGATGCCATGAACATGTTTTTTTTTTTTTTTTTTTCCTGGTTCTAATTTTTTTTTTTTTTGTGAGACGGAGTCTGGCTCTGTCGCCCAGGGTGGAGTGCAGTGGCCGGATCTCAGCTCACTGCAAGCTCCGCCTCCCGGGTTTACGCCATTCTCCTGCCTCAGCCTCCCGAGTAGCTGGGACTACAGGCGCCGCCACCACGCCCGGCTAGTTTTTTGTATTTTTAGTAGAGACGGGGTTTCACCGTGTTAGCCAGGATGGTCTCGATCTCCTCACCTCGTGATCCGCCCGTCTCGGCCTCCCAAAGTGCTGGGATTACAGGCTTGAGCCACCGTGCCCGGCCTTGGTTCTAATTCTTACAGCAGCCCTGTGAGGTATGAATCTTTGTTCTATTTTACAGAGGAGGACATGAAGGCTCAGGTTGCCTAAGAAAGTCCAGGGTCACATGGTTGATTCATCGAATGCCAGTGCCTGAGAGCCCTCCATTGAACCACACTGTGGGGCCAGAAGTCACTGAGGATGACTGAGGCCAAGGCAGGAAAGGGACAAGTCAGAGGGCTGAGATCTGGAACAGAGAGTGTGTCCTGCAGCCTGAAAAGCCCCTGGTTCACACTTCGGCTCTCCCCTCAACCTTCCTGTACCCTTATGCTTTGGGTGTATCTCCTGTAAACCCCAGAGATGGGATTTGTTCTTTATCTATTCTGACAATCTTTATCTTTTTTTTTTTTTTGAGATGGAGTCTCACTCTGTCGCCCAGACTGGAGTGCAGTGGCATGATCTTGGCTCACTGCAACCTCTGCCCCTCCAGGTTTAAGCAATTCTCTGCCTCAGCCTCCCGAGTAGCTGGGATTTCAGGTGTGCGCTGCCACACCCAGCTAATTTTTTGTATTTTTAGTAGAGGCAGGGTTTCACCATCTTGGTCAGGCTGGTCTTGAACTCCTAACCTCGTGATCCACACACCTTGGCCTTCCAAACTGCTGGGATTACAGGCATGAGCCACCGCGCCCGGCCTGACAATCTTTATCTTTTAATAGGAGCATTTAGTCCATTTAGATTTAATGTAATTACAGATATATAGACATATGGGATTAAATCTACTCTGTGCTTGCTATTGGTTTCATCTGTTCTACATTCCTTTTTCTCTCCTTTTTCCCCCTTCTTTTGGTATTGGGGTTTTTTTTTGTTGTTGTTGTTTTTTAGGTTTTTCTTTTTGCTATTGAATTTTTCCCTCTATTAGTTGGGAGGTTATATGTCCTTTTCTGTTTGACTTTGCCCTCAACTCAATTTTTTGATAATTAAGTGAGTGTGTGTGTGTAAAGTGTTTTGTACCACTAGTCCTATAGCTTGGGATGGTGATAGGCAGGCCTGGGTTAGAACCCTGGCTCTGGCACGTTCTAGCTGTGTATTCCTTTTAGCTGCTTTCCCCTAATCCTCAGTTTCCGTATCTGTTAAACATGGATGATGGAACCCACTACACAGCTTATTGTGACACTTTAGTGAGTTTACAGGATGTCAAGTGTTCTGCCTAAGAGCACAGAAAAGGGGCTCAACAAATGCTTGTCCCCTTCCCCTCTCTAGACTTTGCCTTTCTATGTCTGGGAAGAATTGGCCTTGGATGGAAGCTGCCCAAGAGCCTAGCTGCGTAGCTTGGCTTGACCGTAGGAAACCTTCCCAGAAGAAATCTCTCTGGAATGAGATGTTCCCAGGGTACAAATGGTCTGTAGCATCATCAGTGGACAGCACAGCCTCAGTCTGGGAAGTGGGAGGTTGCTGGGAAATTCTGCTGAAATGGAGGAGGGATGGGGTGTAATGATTGGTGTCCCAGGGGAGACTAAAGAAGTGGAGAGGATTGCCCAATAGTGTGTGTGTCTCCAGCCCTGCCCGGGAAGAGGGGCTTGACTGGAGTGTGACGGCCTCCTCTTCTCGGAGGCAGGTGTGTCCTCTTGGAGAGCAGAGCAGTGACTCACCAGACTGCCACAGCTTGTTATAAATATCCCCTGAGACACCTAACTCCCTCGGCCCTGATTCTATATTAGCACAAGCTGCGCTCCATTATTCCATAATTAATTAGGTTTCCTAGGCACCTCAAGACTGGAAGAGGGTGTCCCAGCCTGCTGTGGACACAAATATTGCAAACTACATGGCAGCCCCCACCCCCAACTGTGAACTGAAAAACCAGTGCATGTGCGCTGTCTCTCTCTCTCGCTCTCACTTTCTCTCTCTCTCTCGCTCTCATCTATTTACCTATTTACAAATCAGCATTGGGCGAATTTTGCAAGGTGAGGGCCAGCCAAATGTCCCTTGTTTGAATAATCCTAAAATTTCAGGGACCGATCCAGTAATCCAAACCAACCTCACTCTCATTTACTTAACCCCTTTGGGGAAACTGAGGCCCCAAGAGGGGATGAGGATCCATACCTCAGAATGAGACCAGGAGTGGTTGGGGGGGAACTCAAGGCTCCCTGCCTTCCCACTGCTTCAACTCTCAGAGCCCGGGTTTTCTATCTGCGCACAGGGGTAAGTAACAGTGCCTGCCCCGAAGAAAGACGGTCAGGAGCATTGAATGGAGGAGAGTGAAGGTGCTCCTGAGTGGGAGCCCAGCCCATGAAAGGGCTACAGAAGTACGAGGTGTCTTCATCTCATCCCTCCTCCATTTTTTCTCTTCCCTGACCAAGATCTTTCTCTGTATCCTTCCATTATACCTGGCAGTGAATATGCATGAAAGATTATGTTAGAAATTGGATTTCATCAGAAGCAACTCTAGGCTTCAGGAACAACACTAGATACCATCTATTGAACACCTACCATGTGCTAGTCACTGTTCCCATACATCATCTCATTTAATCCTCTAAACCTGGGCTACCTAATATGGCAGCCACTAGCCATATGTGACTATCAAGCACTAGTACGACTGAGGAAATGCATTTTTTTTTTTTTTCGCTCTTGTTGCCCAGGCTGGAGTACAATGGCATGATCTCGGCTCACCGCAACCTCCGCCTCCCGGGTTCAAATGATTCTCCTGCCTCAGCCTCCCGAGTAGCTGGGATTACAGGCATGTGCCACCACGCCCGGCTAATTTTTGTATTTTTAGTAGAGACGGGGGTTTCTCCATGTTGGTCAGGCTGGTCTCGAACTCCCGACCTCAGGTGATCTGCCCGCCTTGGCCTCCCAAAGTGCTGGGATTACAGGCATGAGCCACCACGCCCAGCCGGAAATGCATTTTTTAAATTTTATTTTAAATTTAAAAACTGATAATTCCATTATCAGAAAACTTTTAAGTGTGTTTAACAACTTGGGTATGTGAATCTACTGTTTCCACTCTACATTTTGTGAATACCTAACTGCAGATCAAGTATGTCCAGGGGAAATTTAGCGTCCAAACTGGGAGGTGCTGTAAGCTTAAAATCCACACTGGTTTAGAAGACTTGCCATTAAAAAAGAGAATGTGGGCTGGGCATGGTGGCTCATGCCTGTAATGCCAGCACTTTGGGAGGCTGAGACGGGTGTATCACCTGAGGTCAGGCATTTGAGACCAGCCTGGCCAACATGGTGAAACCCCATCTCTACTAAAAATACAAAAATTAGCTGGGCGTGGTGGAAGGCACTTGTAATCCCAGCTACTTGGGAGGCTAAGGCAGGAGAATCACTTGAATCCAGGAGGTAGAGGTCGCAGTGAGCCAAGACCGCACCATTGCACTCCAGCCTGGGCAACAGATTGAGACTCCATCTCAAAAAAGCAACAAAAAAAAAGAGAGGGAATGTGAAATATCTCATTCATTATGTTTTTCATATTGATTAATGCTGATTGACAATTGTTTGGATATTTTTGGTTAAAGTATATTATTAAAATTAATATTATTTGTTTCTCTTTACTTTTTTAAATGTGCCTAATAGAAAAATTTAAATCACATATGTGTTGGAAAATCTGGTGAAGTCTGAAAAAAGTCTGTAGTTTAATTAATAGTATTGTGCCAATGTTAATTTCTCAGTTTTGGCAAATGTGCCTTGGTTATGCAAGATGTCAACCTTAGGAGAAGCGGGTGAAGGGTTTACTGGAACCCACTGTACTATCTTTGTAGCTTTTCTCTAAATCTAAAATCATTCCAGAATGAAAAGTGTAAAATACCCCCTCCAAATTACAAATATAATTACATTACATTTCTATTGGAGAAACATGTAACTCTATTATATTTCTTTTTTTTTTTTTTTTTTTTTTTTTTTTGAGATGGAGTCTCACTCTGTCACCCAGGCTGGCATGATCTCAGCACACTGCAACCTCTGCCTCCAGAGTTCAAGCGATTCTCCTGCCTCAGCCTCCTGAGTAGCTGTGATTACAGGCGCCCACAACCCCGCTTGACTAATTTTTGTGTTTTTAGTAGAGCTGGGGTTTCGCCATGTTGGCCAGGCTGGTCTCAAACTCCTGACCTCAGGTGATCTGCCCACCTCGGCCTCCCAAAGTGCTGGGATTACAGGTGTGAGCCACTATGCCCAGCCGAACTCTATTATATTTCTATTACAGAATCTAACATAGTTACTTCTGTAAGAGGTATTATCCTCATCTCATTGATGAGGAAACTGGTGCTCAAAGAAGTTAAGTAGCTGGGTTTTGGACCCGTCTGTTTACTGTGAAGCCCTTTTACTTTCTGCAGCAGTCCCTTTGCTTCTACCTTAGTGGCTGGCACCCACTAGACCTGAGAATTTTCTTGCTGTGGCCTCTTCAGAGGGCACTAGTGTGGGTACGTGGACCTCCTTGCTATAGTGGGCAGGAGCTAAAGATGGAGAGCAGAGGCAGGAGAATCTGGAGGGTACCATTCATGCGGGACCAATTTGAGGTCTAAGGTTGTAGGATAAAGGGGAAGGACTGGTAGATTCTTACATTCGATTGACTGGTTGGTTTCTTTGATTTCTGCCTGACTTTGGAAAGGATCTTAGGAGCAGCTGCTGCTGTCGCAAAGAAAGAATTGGCAGGGCTGACAAAGCTTTAGATTCACAGGCACCAAAGGGAAAAATAATGGCGCCACAGGGGTGGAGCCAGGGACCTGTGCATGTCCCCGTGTAGGGAAAAGGCAGCAGGCAGCAGGCAGGCTCTGTTTCCAAGGTGCCTCATTTGACTTCCTCCTCTCTAACTTCAGACAAGGGAATTCTCCTTCCCGATGTAGAAAACCTGCCTCCTGACCTGCAGCCACAAAGCTCGGCCACCACAAAGCTAGGCAACCCCATTCCTGTCTAATCCTTCTTTTCAACATGTCCTGAGACTGCCCCCAGCCCCAGCCCTCCCCACGAGCAAGAGCACTGTGCTTGGAGTCCTGAGTACCTGTCTCTCTGCCAGACCTGCCCCCTTCAGCCTAAAAGGCCTCTGCCAGCCAGGGCACGACTCTGCTGCACCCAGAGGGGCCAGAGCCAGGCCCACCAGCAAGCAGCGCACCGTCTGCGGCCAGCCGCCCACCACCTTCCCACTTCCAGATGTCTCGGAGGAACCCTGGCTGCCTTGAAGCCTGCATGGGCAGCCCTGTCCTGACATGCCCCTGCCCCTTTGCTGCCCTGCCGTGCACTCTGTCTCGCGGCGGCCAGATGTGCCGGCTTTGGTGCTGGCGGCTCTTAATGAGGTCCAGATGTGCAGCCTGGCCTGGGCCAGCAGCGGCTGCTACCAAAGGAGAGGGAGGCCCTGTGAGGGAGCAGCCAGGCTGCAGCTGGCCGCGGCGGTGCTGGAGGAGGAATGCTCTGGGAAGGATTCCCACTGGAATGTGAGCTCTTGGGATGTCTCTGACTAAATAAGGACCTGGCTTCTTCTTGGAGCTGGAGGCCCCAGCTCCTGTAGGTGCAGCAGCACTATGAAAGTGTCTTCAGCTGTCCCTGGCTCCTTTTCTTGACAACTGGCTTTTTTTTTCCTTTTTTTTCTTTTTTTACTAATTATAAAAGTGACATAGATCCGGGCATGGTGGCACGTGCCTGTAATCCCAGCTACTTGGGAGGCTAGGGCAAGAAGGTTGCTTGAGTCCAGGAGTTCCAGGCTGTAATGATGCTATGATTGTTCCTGTGAATAGCCACTGAACTCCAGCATGGGCAACAGAGTGAGACCCCGTCTCTTAAAAAAATAAAATAAAATGTTATATACAGTGATGAAAGGCAATTTAGAAAACCCAAATAACCTAAAAGATGAAAACAAAGAAGAAAATAAAAATCACCTATGATCCCATGGCCTCAACTACTATTAAAGTTCTGGCGTACATCCTGCTAGACGTTTTTCAAATACAAATATACATAAGTTTGTTTGTTTGAATCATGCTGCAAAGACTCTCAAAATCTGCATTTTTCACTCAACTCTTTCCACTTGCGTCTGCTACACAGGTATTTTCCAAATTGGCTCCATAGAACACTAGGGTCATTTTGCTATTAATTGGGAGTCTTCCACCAACTATTTGAGATGCATAGGCTTACGCCAACTTAAATGGGCTGCTTTGCTGAAGGACTTCTTGGAGTCTCTAATTTACTAATGTGTGTTCTGAATCATCAAGCAGAGACTGGCACTTCTTAAACACATTTCACCATGAAATCTCTTGAGGGATCCTCTTGGGACTTGAGTCTGTGGAACATCATGTAGGAAATGCATTATTCATCAGGCTGCAGAGAAGCCAATTGCATGTGTATGTCACAGTTTATTCCAGCATCCCTCAATGGATGAACATTATTATGGTTGTTTTCAATGTACTGCTATTATAAATAACCCTGTTATTTGTGTGTGTGTGTGTGTGTGTGTGTGTGTGTATATATATATAAAACCCTGTTATATGATGGGCATTCTCATACTTCCATCTTTTTTTTTTTTGAGACGGAGCTCGCTCTGTCACCAGGTTGGAGTGCAGTGATGCACTCTCGGCACACTGCAATCTCCGCCTCCAGGGTTCAAGCAATTCTCCTGCCTCAGCCTCCCAAGTAGCTGGGACTACAGGTGTGTGCCACCATGCCCACCTAATTTTTTGTATATTTAGTAGAGACGGGGTTTCACCATGTTGGCCAGGAGGGTCTCAATCTCTTGACCTTGTGATCTGCCTGCCTTGGCCTCCCAAAGTGCTGGGATTACAGGCGTGAGACATCGTGCCCGGCCACATACTTCCATCTTTGTTGTACAGAAACATTCCAAGAAATAGGACTGTTGCTCATGTTGAAGACCATTTTAAACTCTCAGGTTCTAGGCTACACATGGCTCTTGCCCCAGCTCCTTATTTAATCCTTACATGCTAGGGAAGGGGTCTACCTCATTACCACAAAAGGAGACATTGAGGAGGATGGAAAGTGGGGTCTGTGAGTCTTTATCCATTTCTTGAGCACTTGTACTACAGTGGGCTTGGGGATTATAGTGAAAAATAACTTTTCTTGGCCTATCAGAAACAACACTGTAATGAACATCCATGAACAACTATTATTTCCCAAAGAACCATTGCAACTGGAGAGTGAAACCACATTTGGGGTGCAGAGAATCTGTTCCTGAGTCACCTATGAGGCCATACAGCCCCATAGCACCCCTGGGTGCCTAGCAGGGGGATGGAAGCTGTACAATCCCTGAGGCATTAAAGTGCAGAATGAAATCTCCCTGTTTGAGTGGGAATACAGTAAGCACATCACAAGCACAGCTCAGACCTGGGCAAGACTTAACACTTATGTCTTCCTCCATATACTCCCCTTTGATCCTCACAATACCCTTGTGAGGCAGGGAGTATAGACTTAAGTTCATTCTACAGATGAGGAAACTAAGGCTCAAGGCAGGAGACTTGCCCAAGGTCACACAACTAAGTAGTGGGGAGGAACTAGACTCCAGTGACACCACTCCATGCCTCTAATCAACACTATCACCTGATGAACTGCACATTGCTGTCAGCAAAGAATGCATTCCTTCCTTTACACAGGGCTTTCTCAACACAGGACGTAGGACCCAGGCTTTTTATTTTTTTTAAGAGACAGGGTCGGCTGGGCACAGTGGCTCACGCCTGTAATCCCAGCAATTTGGGAGGCCGAGGTGAGCGAATCACCTGAGATCGGGAGTTCGAGGCCTGCCTGGTCAACATGGTGAAACCCTGTCTCTACTAAAAATACAAAATTTAGCTGGGTGTGGTGTCCCGTGCCTGTAATCCTAGCTACTCAGGAGGCTGAGGCAGGAGAATTGCTTGAACCCTGGAGGCGGAGGTTGTGGTGGGCCAAGGTTGCACCTCTGCATTCCAGCCTGGGCGACAGAGCAAAAATCTGTCTGAAACAAACAAACAAACAAACAAACAGGGTCTTGCTCTACCCATGCTGGAATGCAGTGGCATAATCACAGCTCACTGCAGCCTCAACCTCTTGGGCTCAAGCCATCCTCCTGCCTCAGCCTCCTGAGTAGGAGTAAGCGTGTTACCTCCACACCTAGCTAACTTTTAAATTTTGTGCTGCGTGAGGTGGCTCACGCCTGTAATCCCAGCACTTTGGGAGGCCAAGGCAGGAGGATCACTGGAGATCGGGAGTTCGAGACCAGCCTGACCAACATGGAGAAACCCCATCTCTACTAAAAATACAAAATTAGCCAGGCGCGGTGGCGCATGCCTGTAATCCCAGCTGCTTGGGAGGCTGAGGCAGGAGAATCACTTGAACCTGGGAGGCGGAGGTTGCGGTGAGCCGAGATCACGCCATTATTCTCCAGCCTGGGCAACAAGAGCAAAACTCTATCTCAAAAGAAAAAAAAAGAAAAAGAAAAAGAAAAAGAAAAAAAGAAACAATTTTTTGTAGAGACAGGATCTCGCAATGTTGCCCAGGCTGGTCTCAAACTCCTGGCCTCCGTGATCCCCTTGGACCCAAGCACTCTGATTGGGAGTGGAGGAAAGAGTCCAAAAGGTCTGGAGCCTGTGGCCTGAACCTCAAGGCCACTCCTGGCTGTGTGTGTGTTTTCTTTGGTGGGGAGGTGAGGTGGAGAGGGGAGGGAGAAAATGAAAAGAGAGCTCTTCAGAGAGGAGCAATACAGCCATAAATAGGTACCACTGTCAGGGAGCAGCTCTTATTCATCTTTGCATCCCGAGCGCCTTGCACCTAGTAGATGCTCCATGCAGGCTCCTAAACTGAAGACATAACCCCCAACCCCCAACCCCTGGGATGATCTCTCCCGTGCTCAGTCCTGCATGGAGACCTGTGTGTATTCTCTTCTTGGCTCCCCTCACACTCATCCTAACTTCTCTTGCCCCATCTTTCTCCACATTCTCAATCTCCAGTGTCTGCCCCTTCTCACTCCCCTCCCCTGCCAATCACTGAAACGTCATTCATTTGAGACTCACGTCCCTCAGAAACGAACTCAGGTCTATAACTGAGGGCTCTAGCTAAGCAATTCTTTGATCTCAAGGATGCTTTCTAGCTGGGGCTCTTGACTGTATTCAAGCATTAGGTTTCTTTTGAAAATCTAAGCAAAGGTTGAGATCCCAGGAAAATACCCGCACAGCAAAGATGTGCCTTCGGTGTCAGGAGTTCACGTCTGGACTTTCTGAGAGCCGTGGTTGGGAGAGGCTGTCATGGTGGACAGTGCAGTCCATATTCCTATGAGGCAGCCGGTTTCTGCAACCTTCCCTCTGCCTGGGAGACTACTCGGGATTTGTCTACCACACAGCCAAAGGCTAGTCCAGAACTCACAGGTCCACCATCCCTTATTCTCAATTTCAAAATCCCTGAACTTCTGAAAACCATATGATAAAACAAGTCTTATCATAACACATTTGACTGCAGAACTTAACCTGATGTGAACTTATTTGGCAACAAAATGGCCCCCAACTGACGCAAGGCTATTTACAGCCTTTATTTACACCATTTAGTGTGTGAATATTCATGGACTTTGCTTAAAAATATTTATGTGTTTACCAGGTGCTGCCCCAGATCCTGCGGTGGGTATTTCATAATATACAGTGTGCGCACCGTGGCTTTTTTCTAAACTGTGAAAAAATCTGAATTCAGAAACCTATCTGGCCCCAGGGGTTTCAGGTAAAAGACTATGAATCTGTAGCTATAAACATTTATCCTAAAAAAGTTCACAGGCTGGCTGGGCGTGGTGGGAGGCCAAGGCAGAAGGATCACTTGAGCCCAGGATTTCAAGATTGGCCTGGGTAACATAGTGAGACCCTGTCTCTCCAAAAAAATTTTTAAAAATTAGCTGGGTGTGGTGGTGCGCACCTATAGTCCCAGTTGCTCGGGAGGTTGAGGTGAGATCACTTGAGCCTGGGAGGCTGAGGCTACAGTGAGCTGTGATCATGCCACTGCACTCCAACCTGGGTGAAAAAGCGAGACCCTGTCAAAAAAAACAAGAAAAGAAAGAAAGAGAACAAAAGAAGGAAGGAAGGAAGGAAGGAAGGAAGGAAGGAAGGAAGGAAGGAAGGAAGGAAGGAAGGAAGGAAGGAAGGAAGAAAGAAAGAAAGAAAGAAAGAAAGAAAGAAAGAAAGAAAGAAAGAAAGAAAGAAAGAAAGAAAGAAAGAAAGAAAGAAAGAAAGAAAGAAAGAAAGAGAAAGAAAGAAAGAAAAGAAAATCATTCACAGGCTTATGAGCAAAAGAAGCCAGGGAACAAATGGGCACCCACCATACGATTCCACTTACATGAAGTTCAAGAACAGGCAAAGCTGATTGTTGGTGGTAGATCAGAACAGCAATTACCTCTGGGGGGCGAGACTGATGGACGGGAGGGAGGTGAGGGAACCTTTTAGGGTAATGGAAATGTTCCGTATTCTGATCTGGGTGGAGATTGCATGGGTACATACATATGTAAAAATTTATCAAGCTGTACAGTAAAGATGAGTGTGCTTTGCTGTGAGTCTGTTATACCTCAAAATAAAAGTAAAAATAAAACTTACGGGAATACATTATCTCAAATTAAGCAATAAGAAGCTGCTCCCTTGGCACTCCAACCCACCCTGCGATATCTTCGAACTTCCCAACAAAGCTTAAATTAAAATGATCTTAATATAAGTTTGGCTTTTCTTTAATCCCCAGAAATGAGTTTAACACAAAGTCACTTTTAATGAATATTTTTTAAACTCTGATTTGCCCTCAAGAAGAATCCATCCCTGGAGCAGATCTTTGCTCTGAAAGTGCTGCAGAATACCACCCAGGCCTGGCTCCCTTCACCCTCTCCACTCTCAGCACCGCCACCAGGAAGGATGTCTCCTGGCCCCACCGCCTCCAGGACGGCTGCTGAAAACATACCAGCCAGGCGGTGTGCAGGGACCCAGGCCTGGCATCCTACCCGAGGTGCTGCAAGTCAGAACTTGCACCCAACAATATCCTGTAATTGCATCTGATTAGCTGGAATTTGGAATCTGTACTTGAGAACAGCAGGGCACAGGAGACTCCTTGATTAAACAGGTCAGAGAACCATACGCTGCTAAGAGGAATGGGGGAGCCTCTTCCCACAGCAGACTCATTGCTCAACATTTGATTGCACACGGCCTTGTCCTTTGACACTCACTCCCACAACAACCCCACCCCCACCTTCCTCCCATTTCCTATCTGGGTCCTGGAGCTCAGCCAACTGGGACCTTGCTTCTCTCTGTGGCTCCACTCCTGACTGGGTTCAGCCCACACGCCAACCTTCCCCCACTCCAGCCACAGGGCTCTGGTCTGATGGCCTCAGGCTGTCCTCAGCTGCCTCAGATCCTTTGAGGAACAATTCAGGGTATAAACAAACCAACCTACTTGGCTTTTTCCTCATCTTTCTAGCACAGTGCTGTCCAACAGAACCTTCCATGCTGATGGAAAGATTCCATATCTGCCTTGTCCAATATGGTGGCCACTATTAACATGCTGCTATTGCCAGGCGCGGTGGCTCACACCTGTAATCCCAGCACTTTGGGAGGCCGAGGCAGGCGGATCGCGAGGTCAGGAGATTGAGACCGTCCTGGCTAACATAGTGAAACCCCGTCTCTACTAAAAATACAAAAAATTAGCCTGGCGTGGTGGCGGGCGCCTGTAGTCCCAGCTACTCGGGAGGCCAAGGCAGGAGAATGGCGTGAACCTGGGAGGCGGAGGTTGCAGTGAGCCGAGATCGCCTCACTGCACTCCAGCCTGGGTGACAGAGCGAGACTCCGTCTCAAAACACACACACACACACACACACACACCCCAAAACAAAACAAAAAAACAAAAAAACAGGTGGCTATTGGGCACTTGATGTACGGCTGAGTGTGAATGAGAACCATCGTTTTTATTTTTATTTTCCATTTTTAATTAAAAAGCAAATACTGGCTGGGCATGGTGGCTCACACCTATAATCCTAGCACTTTACGAGGCCGAGGAGGGGAGATGACCTGAGGTCAGGAGTTCGAGACCAGCCTGACCAACATGGCAAAATCCCATCTCTACTAAGAAATACAAAAATCAGCCAGGCGTGGTGGTGCGCACCTGTAATCCCAGCTACTCAAGAGGCTGAGGCATAGGAATTGCTTGAATTCAGGAGGCAGAGGTCACAGTGAGCTGAGCTCGTGCCACTGCATTCCAGCCTGGGTTGTCTCAAAAAAATAAAATAAAATAAAATAATAAAATGCAAATATTTGTGGCTATTGGCTACCATACTGAACAGTGCAGCTCTAGAGAGAGGAAAGGCATGGGGACCTAATACTCCTTTAAAAACACTCCTTTAACCTAACCTAGTGGCCTGATATCTCAGGAAGGTGTTCTGTCTGCTCTTTGAAGATACCCAGCCCTCATCTCTCCAGCTCCCAGATCTGTCTTCTTGTAGAATAACTGAGCATGTTGTTAAGCTCCTAAAATGTGTCAGACACTTTGCAAATGGAACCCAGATGTACTGAACCACCTGGAGGCCCGTCCCAGCATTCAAAAACAGCTGAAATTCCAACACTGCTTAGAAAACACCATAGTAGGTCTCTTCTAAGAGTCTCTTGGGGAAGCACAGAGAGGAAACTATTTCACAAAACACAAGGGGCTTCTATCCCTGCCCAAGTCCCAGTCCTCAGGACAGCAGCTCAGCTTCTCTCATCCCACACCCCAGACCTAGTTCTGCTGCTCTCTTCTTGCTCTGTCACCCAGGCTGGAGAGCAGTGGTGCGATCTTGGCTCACCACAACCTCCGCCTCCTGGGTTCAAGCAATTCTCCTGCCTCAGCCTCCCAAATAGCTGGGACTGCCAGTGTGCACCACCATGCCTGGCTCATTTTTGTATTTTTAGTAGAGATGAGATTTCACCATGTTGGCCAGGCTGGTCGTGAACTCCTGACCTCAATTGATCCGCCCGCCTCCACCTCCCAAACTGCTGGGATTACAGGTGTGAGCCACCACGCCCTGCCTTCATCTTTTCTTATTCATAGAAATTTGATCTACTCTGGATTTTGCTCTGCCTCACCTCTCTTGAAACAGCATTTGAACAGGCCAGCTGCCATCCTTCCTCCTTGGCAGGAGAAAGAAGACAGAAGTGGCAAATACTTAGCATATAACTCTTTTTCCTTTTAACCCTGCTACGCAAGGTCACTATTATCCCCAGTTTACAGATGAGGAAACGGTGGCACTCACTAGTTTAGGGCACACTGCCAAGGAATGGAGAAATCACAACACAAGCCCAGAGCTATCAGACCTCTGGACAATGTCCTATGCCACCTGCCCCCACTCTTTGATGATAAACCCCCTACCGATGGCTGATGACTAAACCAATCTGCATTAATTTAACCTGCTACCTTTAGAGCTCCTGGATTACTCCACCCCAAGGAAATTGTTTTTTAACCAGGAGACAAAGACTTGACCCAAGAAGTGACTCAGATCTCAAACCCTAATTTCTCAGTCTGGACTTCAAGGCTCAGCAGAGCATGCTCAGCCTCCTCTCCTGTCACCTCCCAGTTCTGACAAGGTGAGCCTGTTTTCCAACTCATCCCAACTCAGCTGTCCACCCAGCCCATAGCCAGGTCCTCCCTACTGCTAAGCAGGCTGCTGCTCCCCTCCCCCTTTTAAAATCATGATAAACCAGGTGTGGTGGCTCACTCCTGTAATCCTAGCACTTTGGGAGATCGAGGAGGGGTGGATCACCTGAGGTCAGGAGTTCAAGACCAGCCTAGTCAACGTAGTGAAACTCCATCTCTAGTAAAAATACAAAAAAAATTAGCTGGATGTGGTGGTGGGTGCCTGTAATCCCAGCTACTCAGGAGGCTGAGGCAGAAGAATCACTTGAACTCCAGAGGCAGAGGTTGCAGTGAGCTGGGATCACGCCACTGCACTCCAGCCTGGGCAACAAGAGCAAAACTGCATCTCAAAAAAAAAAAAAAAAAAAAAAGAAAGAAAAAATCGTGATAAATATACATAATATAAAATATACTGTTGATATCACTTTTTGGTGTACAGTTCAGCAGCATCTACATTGTTATGCAACCAGTGCCACCATTCATCTCCAGAACATTTAAGCTTCCCAAACTGAAAATTCTACATTCATTAAACTATAACTCCCTATTCCCCGTTTCCTCCGGCCTAGCCCCTGGCAACCACCATTCTACTTTCTGCTTCTATGGGTAGGCACCTCATATAAGTGGAATCATACAGTATGTTTTTGTCCTTTTTTGTCTGACTTATTTCACTTAACGTAATGTCTTCAAAGCTCAAATGTTCTGTTTCTGTTTTGCTGGATGTGGTGGCTCACGCCTGTAATCCTAGTACTTTGGGAGGCCAACACAGGCAGATCACTTGAGGTCAGGAGTTCGAGACCAGCCTGGCCAACATGGTGAAATCCTGTCTTCACTAAAAATACAAAAATTAGCTGGGCGTGGTGGTGGGTGCCTGTAGTCCCAGCTACTTGGGAGGCTGAGGTATGAGAATCGCTTGAACCCAGGAGGTGGAAGCTGCAGTGAACCAACATCACGCCACTGCACTCCAGCCTGGGTAACAGAGCAAGACTCCATCTCAAAAGAAACAAACAAAAAACATATCAAGTTTCTATTTTAAGCTGAATAATATTCCATTATGCAAATTCCTGCTTTAAGCTAAATAATATTCCGTTATGTGTATATGCCATATTTTGTTGATCCATTCATCTGTTGATGGACACTTGAATTACTTCTACCGTTTGATTATTGTGAATGATGCTGCTATTAACATGAGCATACGAATATCTGTTTGTGTCCCTGCTTTCAATTCTTTGAGGTATATAACCAGAAACTGAATTGTTGGATCATATGGTGACTCTGTTTAATTTTTTGAGGAACCACCATGCTGTTTACTACAGCTGCTGCTCCCCTTTCAAGCTCATCCCACACTACACTCCTCTGACATCTTCTACATTAGCTGGCATATTAGCTGTCACACTTTAAAATGTGACACTGAACTCATTTCTCCTAACCCAAGGATCTGGAGGAGACTCAATGGTGACATGCCATGGGGCAGGTTTTGACCTGGTCCATTTCAGCATTTGTGCTAGAAATTCTAATAAAAGCATGTAGGTCTGCTCATCAAATATAAATATGTTACAAGATGAGAGGTCTGCCATATGCAGAATGAAGATTTTAAAATACTATGACAGGCCAGAGTGACGAAGCTATAAAAGTAGCTTTTTTTCATTGAGTGTCATGATGGACCAATTGCAATGTGAAGTTTATTTCCTTTATATACCATTCATTGAAAGGTCATAACTCTGTAAGATCAAATTTTTTTTTTTTTTTTTTTTTTTTTGACAGGGACTCATTCTGCTGTCCAGGCTGGAATACAGTGGTGTAATCACAGCTCACTGCAGCTGCAATTCATGGGCTCCAGTGATCCTCCCACTTCAGCCTCCTGAGTAGCTGGGACTACAGGTGCACACCATGACGCCCGGCTAATTTTTTTCTTCTTTTTTTTTTTTTAACGACAAGGTCTTGGTTGGGCATGGTGGCTCATACCTGAAATCCCAGCACACCGGGAGGCCAAGGCGGGTAGATCACCTGAGGTCAGAAGTTTGAGACCAGCCTGGCCAACATGGCAAAACCCCATCTCTAGTAAAAATACAAAAAGTAGGCCGGGCGCGGTGGCTCAAGCCTGTAATCCCAGCACTTTGGGAGGCCAAGATGGGTGGATCACGAGGTCAGGAGATCGAGACCATCCTGGTGAACACAGTGAAACCCCGTCTCTACTAAAAGATACAAAAAACTAGCTGGGCAAGGTGGCGGGCACCTGTAGTCCCAGCTACTCGGGAGGCTGAGGCAGGAGAATGGCGTGAAACTGGGAGGCGGAGCTTGCAGTGAGCTGAGATCCAGCCACTGCACTTCAGCCTGGGCGACAGAGTGAGACTCCGTCTCAAAAAAAAAAAAAAATACAAAAAGTAGCTGGGCGTGGTGGTGCATGCCTGTAATCCCAGCTACTCAGCAGGCTGAAGCACGAAAACCACTTAAACCTGGGAGGTGGAGTTGCAGTGAGCCAAGGTCACACCACTGCACTCCAGCCTGGGCAACACAGAGTGAGACTCTGTCTCAAAAAAAAAAAAAAAAAAAAACAAGAGCGAGAGAGAGAGACAAGGTCTCACAATGTTGCCCAGGCTGCTGGTGTTGAACTCCTGGGCTCAAGCAGTCCTCCCACATCGACCTCCCAAGGTGCTGGGATTACAGACATGAGGCCTAGTTTACATTTTTTATCATTTCATATAAATGAAATCATAGAGTATGGACTCGTTAATTTTCATCTACCTTCTTTACTCAGCATAATTATTTTGAGATTCATCAATGTTGTTCACTATCATTGTATCAATATCTGTTCAAGCAGGTTTTGTTTTGCTCAGTCAAATTGTGTGGCATGGATACATTCACTGCCGATGGACATTGGCTATTTCAAATAAAGCTGCTAGGAGCATATGCCTTAGAATGGACATATGCTTTCATTTATCTTGAGTAAACATTTTGGAGTGGAATGGCTAGGTCACATGAAAGCTGTATCTTTAACTACTTTTTAGGAAACTGCCAACGGTTTTCCAAAGTGCCTGTTCCATTTCATACTCCCACCAGCAGTGCTGGAGAGTTTTAATGCTCCACATCCTGGTGAACACTTGGTATGGTCAGTTTTTTTTTTAATTTCAGCTATTTTTTTTTTTTGAGACAGAGTCTTACTCCATCACCCAGGCTGGAGTGCAGTGGAATGATCGCCACTCAGTGCAACCTCTGTCTCTTGGGTTAAAGTGATTCTCATGCCTCAGCCTCCCAAGTAGCTGAAATGACGGCATGTACCACCACATCTGGCTAATTTTTGTATTTTTACAAAAATCAAGTGATCTGCCCACCTCAGCTTCCCAAAGTGCTGGGATTACACGCATGAGCCACCATGCCCGGACAGAAATCACTTTTAAATGAATCATATTACAAATCAAAAAGTGTCTGCAGGAAAATGCTAGAAGGCCTAGGATCTGCAACCAGAGCCCAAAGGAAATGGGGGAGGGGAGGTTAGGGGGATGGGTATCTGGCTTAGAGAAATGAGGTTATCTTAAATATCTGGAAGAGGGATTACATTTGTGTTTAGAAGATGCACTAGAACCCAGAGGGAAAAGCCAATGGGAAACCGACTTTGCTCCATCAAAGGACTGTCTGATACCGCCTTTCACAGGCAGAATGAGCTTTTCAGGAAGTGAGATCCCTGTTACTAGAAGTGTCCAGGCAGCAGAATTTGGAGGCGTCCCCTCTCAAGGACTGTCAATTCACATTGGTTCTGTACCTACTGTGCTCTGCAATAGGGTCAGAGCTGAGAAGATACAAAAGCAAAGTTATCACGCTTTTGCCTAAATCATATCATGTGATTAGGGCTCTGGCTAAGGTATGTGCAAAGGCGATGAGAGGGAAAGGAAGGTGGAGCTTCCCAGAAGAGGTGACATTGCAGCTGGGTCTCAGGCATGCAGTCAGATACCATGAAAGAATTCCTTGGCAGGGCTGGGCGCGTCCCAGCACTTTGGGAAGGAGGCTGAGGCGGGGGGATAGCTTGAAGCCAGGAGTTCAAGATCAGCCTGGGCAACAAAGCAAGACCTCATTTCTACCAAAAAAAACCAAACAAACAAACAAACCTAGGCAGGGTGGTAGGAGTTGGGGTTAAATGACCTTCCACTTTCTAAGATTCTAAAATTCGGCTACATTTATTAGACAACCTAAAAGTCCATCAGTAGGGTCCTGGCTATATAAATTGAGGTCTATCTTTAGAGTAGAATAATATTCATCTGAAATATGTATCTAGGATGTTCTTTACATACTGATATAGAATGATCTACAAGACATACTAGGTGAGAAAAGTAAGGTTCATACACTCTGTGCCATGGGCCAACCTTTGAATTTTTTTTTTTTTTTTTGAGACAGAGTCTCACTCTGTCGCCCAGGCTAGAGTGCAGTGGCATGATCTTGGCTCACTGCAACCTCTGCGTCCCGGGTTCAAGCAATTCTCCTGCCTCAGTCTCTTGAGTAGCTGGATACAGGCATGTGCCACCACGCTCTGCTAATTTTTTTTGTATATTTAGTAGACACAGCGTTTCACCATATTGGCCAGGCTAGTCTCGAACTCCGGACCTTGTGATCTGCCTGCCTCTGCCTCCCAAAGTGCTGGGATAACAGGCATGAGCCACCCCACCCAGCCAACCTTTGAATTTTTTAAGAGGGGTCTAGTGGGCTTTTCGGCTCTCAGCTCAGAGGAGGCCAAGGTGCAACTTTCTTTGGCCGTCCAGAATCTGGGTTCATCCGACAACAGCCGCCTCCACCATGCGGCCGAAGTGTGACCCCAATGAGATCAAAGTCGTATACCTGAGGTGCACTGTGGGTGAAGTCGGTGCCACGTCTGCACTGGCCCCGAAGATCGGCCCCCTGGGCCTGTCTCCAAAAAAGGCTGGTGATGACATTGCCAAGGCAATGGGTGACTGGAATGGCCTGAGGATTACGGTGAAACTGACCATTCAGAACAGACAGGCCCAGATTGAGGTGGTGCCTTCTGCCTCCACCCTGATCATCAAAGCCCTCAAGGAACCACCAAGAGACAGAAAGAAACAGGAAAACATTCAACATAGTGGGAATGTCACTTTTGATGAGATCATCAACATTCCTCGACAGATGCGGCACCGACCTTTAGCCAGAGAACTCACTGGAACCATTAAAGAAATCCTGGGGACTGCCCAGTCTGTGGGCTGTAATGTTGATGGCTGCCACCCTCATGACATCATAGATGACATCAACAGTGGTGCTGTGGAATGCCCAGTTAGTTAAGAAGCACAAAGGAAAATATTTCAATAAAGGATCATTTGACAAACAAAAAAAAAGAGGTCTAGTGAGTATGAATACACACACACACACACATACACACACACACACACACATGTTTTTACTGGCATAATCTAATGTCCCTGGGCCACATGGGTTGCCTTTGAGAGGGGAAGCAGCTAGGAAACAAGTCTGCAAAAGAAATTGTATCTTACATACCCTCCTGTGCCCTTAGAATTTTAACTATGTGAGTGGATTGCCTATTTAAAATACAATGAAAATAAAACTAAAAGAAACCGTTTTGAAAGAAATTAAGGCTGGGGGTGGTAGCTCACGCCTGTAATCCCAGCACTTTGGGAGGTTGAGATGGGTGGATCACCTACGGTCAGGAGTTTGAGACCAGCCTGGGCAACATGGTGAAACCCCGTTTCTACTAAAAATACAAAAGTAGCCGGGCGTGGTGGCGGGCGCCTGTAATCCCAGGTAGTTGGGAGGCTGAGGCAGGAGAATTGCTTGAACCCAGGAGGCGGAGGTTGCAATGAGCTGAGATCACGTCATTGCACTTCAGTCTGGGCAACAAGAGGGGAACTCCATCTCAAAAAAAAAAAAAAAAGAAAGAAAGAAAGAAAACAAAGAAAGGAAAAGAAAAGAAAAGAAAAGAAAAGGCACCTCCCTAGTTCAGCACATGGCCCCGTCGTGCATTCCTTTCCCAGTGCCCATCTCTCTCCATTGAATCAGGCCTGTGATGAGTCTCCACCTCAGAGGGGCCTCCCCAGAGAGCTTCTATGGCATTCCCACCTCCCTAAGGCCTGCAGCATAACCGGTTCCCAGGTGAGGCAGATGAGGCTGGTCATGGACCACCCTTTGCATAGGGATGGTCTAGAGCTGTGAATGCTCTGTAATGAGGCTCATGGGTTAAGCATCATCAGGTCTGGAGAAGCTGCCCTGGTCCAGGAAGGAGGAGGAGTTGCAATAGTGGAGGTTCTGCCAGAAAGCGAAGCACGTCTCTCCCTGATCTGACCTGGGCCCCTCAGCCCCGGGTGTCCATCCCCACCCACCACTGTCCTGGGGGCAGCACAGACTGGCTTCCCCAGCCGCCTCCGCTGAAGAAAGGCCCAGACAGTAGTGGGACAAAACGGCGCCCCATGAGGGCCCAGTGGGTTAGTGGGGGATGCGGGCTGGGATGCGGTGGCCTGCACTGCACAAGAGCAGCCGGCCTAGACTTCACAGCTAAAGAAACGCCTTTCCTCTTTCTCACAGGCTAACGGTGGCTTGTGGCTGCGGGCCATCAGCCCTCCCTGAAAATTCAGAAGCCAAACCAAACCTCCTTCAGCCAACAAAACCAGACAGCGTCTGACACAGCCTCTTTCTCTCCGTAAAAAGCAGACGTCTTGGATCCAGGTATGGCAGGACCACCTGCTCTGGCGGAAGGCCAGTGGCCCTCCAGTGGGGATCTCCTCACCCACCCAGGACGAGAACTGATCTGAGAACCTGGAAATCAGGTTGCTAACACCTCCACCGCACCCCTCGCCCCAGGGGACAAGGTAGTTTTCCAGGCCACACACGTGGGTTTCTCTGATGAGGCATTTTTCTGTATGACAAAACTCTGCTCTTGGCCACTGCCAGAGAGAAATGAATGCAGAGTGTGGTGTGAGAGAAGCCAGCAGGTTTGCTCCCCTCAGGGCTGCCACCACCCCTGGCTGGAGCAGGTGGGGGCCTACAGTGACCGCTGGAGGGGTGCCAGGAAAGGGACCCCTCCCCCTACATCGTCCCCACACACCTGTGACCATACCTGAAATTGCACCACGCACACTCATTCTTGGAGGATGAGAAATTGCATCTCTTAAAATGTTTCCACCCACAGGAGAGGTAATACATTAAGCTGTTATCAGTCATCTACACCTTAATGTGAATTAGTTGATCAGTCTTGGAATGCTACACCTGGAATGAGGCCTAGTCCAGCCCCCTTTTTACAAGTCAGGAAGCCCAGAGTGGGAGGTGACTGACTTAAGGTAAGGCAGCAAGGTGGTGACCAGGCCAAGGGCAGGAAGAGCCCAGAGGGATGTATGGTAAACAGGTAACTGGGGGATGAGGGAAACCTCAATGTGATCGAGACGAGTGGGGGCACCATCCAGCATTCATTCCACAGACTAACACACAGCCGTACCAAGGTATCCCCCAAGAGAAGGGCCACTCCACGCCCTGCCCCACCCTTGAGCATAAAATGCCTTTGAAGTCTCCTGTTTTATCTTAAAGTTCATTCACATGCAACATTCTACTCCCTAATATATAGTAATTTGTTTTCACATCAACGTGATTGTGAGATTGATTGAGTGAGATACCACTTTCCATTTACCAGAAAGGCTGAGATCAAAGTTTGTGGTTCTGGGGCCGGGACTGGGATGGCTGCGACGGGAACGTAGAGACCTCTCACTGCATGCCCTTCCCTATCTTTTTAAATTTTCTGCCACCTGCAAACGTTACCTAGTCAAAAAATTAATAAAATACTTAAAAATATGAGTTGGTTAGGGCATGGGAAAATAGGCATTCTTGTTCTGACAGGAGGTGGTGCAGACAGAAACTTCTGTATGTCGGACAATAGTGATATTTATCCAAATATTAAACAGGCACACCTTTTACCCAATGATATCTGGTCTGGTCTAGGATCTTCGCCCACAGCTGGGGGAAATGACACCCAAGCCTGAATTTCACCGCTGCATGATTTGTGCTGATCCTGAGAGGCTGCCTGAGCATCTAACCCTCTTTGAAGACCTTACTGACGCTGAACAAAGACCAGAAGCTAGACTTCCTGTCTGGCGATTTTCTCCGACCACCTCTTTTTTTTTTTTTTTTTTTTTTTTTTTTGAGACAGAATCTTGCTCTGTCTCCCAGGCTGGAGTACAGTGGCACAATTTTGGCTCACTGCAACCTCCGCCTCCAAGGTTCAAGCAATTCTCGTGCCTCAGCCTCCCGAGTAGGTGGGACTACAGGCACGTGCCACCACACCCAACTAATTTTTATGTTTTTAGTATAAACAGGGTTTTGCCATGTTGGCCAGGCTTGTCTTGAACTCCTGACCTCAGGTGATCCGCCCACCTCGGCCTTTCAAAGTGCTGGGATTACAGGCCTGAGCCACCACGCCCAGCCACTGACCACCTTTTGAAGAATCGTTTGGCATATAATAGCTAAATAACAACTGTGTGTGGCTCCCCTGTAATCCCAGCACTTTGGGAGACTGAGATGGGAGGATTGCTTGAGGCCAGGAGTTCCAGACCAGCCTCGGCAACATAGCAAGACCCCGTCTCTACAAAAAAAAATTTTAAACTTAGCTGGGCATGGTGGCATGCACCTGTAGTCCCAGCTATTCAGGAAGCTGAGGTGAGAGGATCACTTGAGCCCAGGAGGTCGAGGCTGCAGTGAGCCATGATTGCGCCACTGCACTTACCCTAGGCGACAGATTGAGATCTTGTTGCAAAAAAAGACAAAAACAACTGATGCCTACAGAGTGCTCGATTCGTGCCCGGCTCTGTTACATAGACTAAACCCTTTCAGTTTTCACAACGTCATGAATTAACTACTATTATCATCAGCCATGTGTGATAGATGAGAATATTAGGGCCTATTAGTGCTAACCTTGCCCAAGGTCACATGTGCTAACCCAGCAAGTGGCAGAGAGTGGATTAATACCAGGGCCCGTGCTCTAAACCTCTGCACTACACTGCTTCTCTGCAGAGTGGATGGCACAGACATGCATATTAACTACCATTTATTAAATACCTCTTATTTGCTAAGCCACTGTGCAAGTTACTTTGCAGTGTTTTATACAAGGCCATCTCTATAGCCAGTCCCGTGTTGATTGCAGAATGGGGGTGGGGAGTGCCACTGAGGAAACTGAAGAAAACAGAAGACACCATTCCCACCTTTAAGAAGCTGACAATATGTGGCCAAATGCGGTGGCTCACGCCTCTAATCCCAGCACTTTGGGAGACCGAGGCGGGCTGATCACCTGAGATCAGGAGTTCAAGACAAGCCTGGCCAACATGGTGAAACCCCATCTCTACTAAAAATCCAAGAATTAGCCGGGCATGGTGGTGCCTGTAATCCCAGCTACTTGGAAGGCTGAAGCAGGAGAATCATTTGAACCTGGGAGGCAGAGGTTGCAGTGAGCCGAGATCGCGCCACTGCAGTCCAGCCTGGGTAACAGAGCGAGACTCCATCCAGAAGAGAAAAAAAAAAAGTTGACAATATGTGTAAGACAACAACAAGCTTTCCATTTGTGCAACACTTCACAGTTTTCAAAGTCCTTTCATTATCTCATTTAATCTTCTTCACAATCCTGCCAAATAATTTTCATGATCTCTACTCCAGAATGAGGAAACCAAAGCCTTCCAAGTCACGAGGGTCTGCCTCCAAGATCATCTACCCAGCCAGGGAAGAGCTGGAACTTGACCTCAGGTCTCATGATTCCCCCCCACCAAGGAGGTATGGCACACTGCCAAGACAGCCCAGCTCAGTGGTTTGCAACCTGCCCCAGCCTAAAGACCCCTTGTTCCCTTTGGAAGTGACCGAACCCTTGCAAATGAGAGAAGCTGTTATTTTGGGCTTTGGTCAACGGGGAAAATTCATTGTGACAAAAAACAATCAGGCCTTCAGCACAGCTGAAAAGGAGTAGCACAGTTAGGCACCAGACATTACTTACACAGTTGGCAGATAGTATTTGGCATTCAAATAGACATAGAGTTTCTTGGAAGAATTCTGCAGCCCACAGGCAGGTAACAACTGGCTGGGCCTATACTACCAGAGTAATTCAGAGAAGGTGCCATGTCTAAAATCTGTTTTCTTGACCAGGGCATGGGGGTAGAGGGGTATGGGGGGAATTTAAATTCAATGAGGTTGGCAAAAATCAGGACTGAAGAAATAGTGGGAGCAAAGGAGCTTGGATGAGGGAGACAATTGTGTGGGGAGACCCAAAGGGTATGTGGGTGTGTGTGTATTCCTTTTGCAGAGAAGGGTTGATTCTAGATGTCCAATGGCCATTTGAACAGTTAGAGTAAGAGGAGGACTGGGAGTGGAGAGAGTGGTCTAAAGATGAGATAATGCTAGTTAAAATCCCTTATCTGATGTCTTTGGGTCAGATGTGTTTTGTAATACAAGTCTTTTGGATTTTAGAAAAGCAACACAGTGCCACACCACATATTTTGCAATGCCCATAGCAGAATCTGGGATGGCATAAAATACTTTAAACAAATACTTTAATATTCCTGCAAAAAAGTACATGGAAAATTTTGGGTGCTGTGGCTCAAGCCTGTAATCCCAGCACTTTGGGAGGCCGAGGCAGGCAGATCACCTGAGGTCAGGAGTTCAAGACCAGCCTAGCCAACATGGTGAAACCCCATCTCTATAAAAATACAAAAATTAGCCAGGCATGATGGCGAGTGCCTATAATCCCAGCTACTCAGGAGGCTGAGGCAGGAGAATCACTTAAACCCAGGAGGTGAAGGTTGCAGTGAGCCGAGATTGTGCCATTGCACTCCAGCCTGGGTGACAGAGTAAGACTCTGTCTCAAAACAAACAAACAAACAAAACTCAGGTTTTGTTGCCAAATGTGTTTTGTTTTCAGAGCTTTTAGGTGTTTGGAGTTGTAGATAAGATATTGTGAACTTAAAACTTAAATAAATGTTACTTTTGGCTTGTTTGCATTCTAAGCTGATCGACATGCATTATCTCATTTAATCCTATGTCAACACTATGAGATTATTATACTCAATTACCAGTGGAGAGAACTGAGGATAAGAGATGTTGAGTGACTTGCTCAAAGTCACTCAGCTGGTCAAGGGAAGAGTAGGGACCAGATCCCAAGTCCCTGAGATTCCAAAGCAAATTATATCTGCCTAGGGAGAAGCCCATTCTGCCAACCTTACAATTTTGTCTAGGTCAACCACTCTTACGGAGTGAAATTATCCATCAAGGAACAAAGAGAGCAACTGAAGTCCAAGCTTGTGGTAGTGAGTTCTCACCTATCACTTTTAAGTATTTTGGATGGCCGCCCTCTGCACCATACCATTTCCCAGTGCACCATGTCCCAGCTGAACAAAACAGGCAGCCACTCCATGCCCTGAGCCTGTAAAGACGCCTGGTGGTCGCTAAGTTTTCACTTCCCAGAATCTGCTCAAGGCAGTGTAGTGCAGCAGTTAAGCACATGGATGTTAAAGTATGAAGGACACATCCCAGCTCTGCAACTCACCAGCTGTGCAACCGTGCAAGATATTACACATCTCAGGGCTTTGGTTCCCTTACCTGTAAAATAGGGTATTGGCTGGGCATGGTGGCTCACACCTGTACCCCCAGCACTTTGGGAGGCTGAGGCGGGTGGATCACGAGGTCAAGAGTTTGAGACCAGCCTGGTCAAGATGGTGAGACTCTGTCTCTACTAAAAATACAAAAATTAGCCAGGCATGGTGGTGGGTGCCTATAATCCCAGCTACTCAGGAAGCTGAGAAAGAGAATCACTTGAACCCGGGAGGCAGAGGTTGCCGTGAGCTGAGACAGCGCCGCTGCACTCCAGCCTGGGCAACAGAGTGAGACTTTGTCTCAAAAAAAAATAGGGTATTAATAACACCTGCTTTATTGCTGTTGTGAAGATTAAGTGAATGAATATACATTAAGTCCTGAGAAAAAAGCTGTCCTAGAATAAGCACTTGATGTTGTTCCTATGAAAAAGTCTTTTCTGCGCCCAACAAACCACTCCCTTCTCTACTCTGCACATTGGCCTTCAGAGCTCTTGTACCACCTTTCCTCCACTTACATGTCTGCTTTGACACCCAGGATAGAGTGCAGTGGCGTGATCATGCTCACTGCAGTCTCAACCTCTTGGGCTAAAGTGATCCTCTCACCTTAGCCTCCTGAGTAGCTGAGACTACAGGTGCACACCATTCCACCTGGCTAATTTTTTTTATTTTTTGCAGAGACAAGGTCTCCCTGTATTGTCCAGGCTGCTCTCTAACTCCTGGGCTCAAGCAATCTTCAGGCCTCAGCCTCCCAAAGTGTTGGGATTACAGGCCTAAACCATGACACCCAGCCTGTTATCTGTTTCTTGCTAATAAACTAACATCTTGTGAGGAGGAGTTGTGCTGTACTCAGTTCTGTCCCAGCACTCAACACAATGCCCAGCACATCATAGGCACTCATTAAATGCTGAATGAATGAATGAATGAATGAATGAATGAATGGGTTATGCCTGCAAATGTTATAATTTTATTATGGAGAAAGTCATCAATTTGAAAATAAACAATATGATTCTCATTTTCCACAAGCATATCATAAAATCCTATTTCTTGTAAAGCTGTAGGAAAGGGGGTTGGCAAAAATCACATAAGTTGCAATCCCAAGACACCGTGGAGTTGACGGTATGCTGGGTGATGGGTTGTGCCCATGTGAAAAATAGCTGCAGTACACATGCCAGCCACGGGACAGTCAGTGCCTCTGGGAGTCTGGAGATGGGAGAGGGCAGAACAATATGAAATGAGTCACAAATGTGCATGTCATCCTTGCTCAAGGTAAAATAGGACTCTTGGGTAATAATAGGAACCATATCACAAGGCAACACGAGCCGACTGCATGCCTTTGAGTAATGGGCACAGCCATGGGTGTGGGGTTCAGAGGATGGAAAGCCCCCTTCCCCAGGATGCTTTCTTCCTCAATTGCTTTCTTCCAAATCAAAATCTCATGTGAAGCCAGTGGTTCACACCTGTAAACCCAGCATTTTGGGAGGCTAATTGGGGCACAATCGCTTGAGCTCAGGAGTTCGAGACCAGCCTGGGCAACATGGTGAAACTCCATCTCTACGAAAAATACAAAAAATTAGCTGGGAGTGGTGGTGCCCGCCTGTGGTCCCAGCTACTCAGGAAGCTGAGGTGGATCGCTTGAGCCTGGGAGGCGGAGGTTGCGGTGAGCCAAAATTGTGCCACTTCACGCCAGCCTGGGTGACAGAGTGAGACCCCATCTCAAAAAACAAAAAACAACTCATGTGGTTGGTGGTACACAACTGTAGAACTGTAGTCCTAACTACCTGGGAGGCTCAGGAGGGAGAACTGCTTGAGACCAGTTCAAGCAAAACCTTGTCTAAAAAAGGAAAAACAGGCCGGGTGTGGTGGCTCACACCTGTAATCCCAGCACTCTGGGAGGCTGAGGTGGGCAGATCACCTGAGGTCAGGAGCTCGAGACCAGCCTGTGCCAACATGGTGAAACTCTGTCTCTATTAAAAATACAAAAATAGCCAGGGATGGTGCACAACTGTTATCCCAGCTGCTTGGGAGGCTGAGGCAGGAGAATTGCTTGAACCCAGGAGGCGGAGATTGCGGTTAGCCGAGATTGCGCCATTGTACTCTAGTCTGGGTGACAGAGCAAGACTCTGTCTCAAAATAAAAAAAAGAAAGAAAAGAAAGACTGGGCACAGTGGCTCATGCCTTGTAATCCCAACACTTTGGGAGGCCGAGGCAGGCAGATCACAATGTCAGGAGATCAAGACCATCCCGGCCAACATGGGGAAACCCTGTCTTTACTAAAAATGCAAAAAATTGGCTGGGCTTGGTAGCATGTGCCTGTAGTCCCAGCTATTCGGGGGATTGAGGCAGGAGAATTGCTTGAACCCGGGAGGCAGAGGCAGAGGCTGCAGTGAGTCGAGATCGGGCCACTGCACTCCAGCCTGGGTGACACAGCAAGACTCGGCCTCAAAAAGAAAAAGAAAAAGAAAAAAAAAAAATCTCATGTGGGTGCATCTGATCAGTGGAACTTAGGTCATCTGCTTACATGTTAGTTGCAAGGACATCTGGGAAGGTCAATTTCTGGCCTTTACTTTGGGGAAGTGGGATTTATGATGTGGGAAAAACCCAAAATAGGAAAGTTGATCAAAAAATGCTGGTGACTATAGGCACAGCAAATGCCCCCTACATATGGTTTAGGATTTTTTCTCATAAATACAGAATGATACTAATTTAATCATTCTCTGAACCTCCAGTGCCTAGCTCAGTGCCTAGCAGACAGCAGGAACTCAAAGGAAAGGAAGAGGGAGGAGAGAGAGATTGCACATTTACATGCTGCGTTACCAAGGCAGGTTGAATGAAGACTTGCTGTTTGGGTACCTCAGACTCCCAAGGCCCCTTAGGAATTTGAAGGAAGGGGACTCCCTTGCACACACATGCTTAAGTCACACCTGTAAGCGCTGGTGTGCAGCGTCCGGACCACTTGAAGCACTTGGTGTGTCCTGAATAGTCGTCCACTTTCTCTGTAGCCCACCTGTTGGCTTACTGTCACTCAGGCTGTCACTGAATCTCCTCCCCTCCCCAGTCCCAGAAGAGGTTTTACTAGTCTCTGAAGGCCAATCTAAAACAGTTGTTGCAAAGGCAATGCCAGAGGCCTCCCAGGGTGATGACTATGTTGACAAAGATCACTGGCACCTAAATTCAAGCAGGTCTGTGAAACTCTGTCTTGGTTTTTGTTTTTGTTTTTGTTTTTGTTTTTGTTTTTGTTTTTTTTGAGGCAGTGCCTTACTCTGTTGCCCAGGCTGGAGTGCAGTGGTGCGATCTCGGCTCACTGCAAGCTCCGCCTCCCAGGTTCACGCCATCCTCCTGCCTCAGCCTCCCGAATAACTGGGACTACAGGCACCCACCACCATGCCTGGCTAATTTTTTTTGTATTTTTAGTAGAGACGGGGTTTCACTGTGTTAGCCAGGATGTTCTCAATCTCCCGACCTCGTGATTCACCCACCTCGGCCTCCCAAAGTACTGGGATTACAGGCGTGAGCCACTGGACCCGGCCTGTTTCGTTCTTCATGGTCAAGGTGGGCCATGACAATGATTACATGGGTCCTGCCTCTTTAAAGTTTATATTGTAGTTTAATTGGTGAGCACACACACGCTTACATGATGAGGCAGCTCTCTGGTTGCCAAATGAAGTAGGAAAAAATAAATGCTCCCAAGGTTTAGGGAAGACCAGGCTGGCAAATGTGAGCTGATGAGAAAAGGTGCTGGAAAGACGGGGGCTGTTAAGGGAAGAAGTAACTAGAGTATTGACATGGGGGCTGTGGCAAACGTGCATTCTTCCCTAACCCTTCCAAACCAGGTCGGATCCCGGTAGCATCACCACGGTACCCTTCATATCAAGGCTGAATTTCATTTTGGTGGTTATCTGATCCGGTGTCTGCCTCCTCCATTTTACAAAGATCTTGCCATTGTGCCCCAGGACAGCCATAGGTGGGCAGAGGCCGGTGAGGACCAGGTCAGGGCGAGGCTGCAGGGAGGGAGAGGCTGAGCCGATCACAAAGACAGTCTGCCGCTTTCTTTCTCCCCCTCCCCCCGGGAGGAGCAGCTGATGCGTTTCAGGAGTGTTCCAATCCAATTAGTGCCCTCCCTCCCCTCCACGGTGGGCCAAGCCACCACTCCCTTCCCCGAGGTGGAGACTGGGTGGGGAGGGGGTGCTGAGGAGGTCTGAACATCCTGACCCAGCTCCTCGTGGCAGCACAGCTGGCTCGCTGCTACTGAGCTCAAGGCTGCTATGACAGCGCTCGTTTCCAGGCGACTGTTCTGGGGAATGCTCTGTTTTGGCAACCAGAGGGCCCCCGGGTAAGGGGGGCCCGCAGGACGCCGCGTCATTTGCATGGCAACCTCCTCCCTCCCCGAGCTGCGCGCTGCTCTGCGGCAGGCGGGCAGCCTGGCCCGGCGGCCCCTGCCCCTCGCCCTCCGCCCAGGCCAGCCCTGCGGCTCCTGCGCGGCGCTGTCACCGCCTTCTCCACACCGGGAGGCGGAGGCTGCAGGCAAAGCTAGGGCATTTCCGGAAAGGCTGGTGCCCTAGGGAAGTGGGGAAATGATGCTTGGGGACAAAACACTGAAATGGGGGGAGGGGAAATGAAATAAAATCTTTTCCAAGCCAGAGTCAAAGTCACATGGCTTGGTAGCATCAAAATGCATTCTGGATAGCAGGGTTGGCTAAGAAATGTTTATTTAGGTGAACCCACAGCTAAGCCCTAGGAGATACTCAGAAAATTTCTTTTGGATCATTACATTGCATGTGTGTGTGAATTTGGGAATAGGAAAAAATATTTCTTACCTAGGGAAATAAGGCAGTGATATTCTTAGGAAATATTTTCAAATACTTGCAAGGGGGACTTGGTGACATTGTATTTTCTGAATTTGTTGGAAGAAACCGAAAGAGAAAATAGACTCCTGGGAGCCTCCCTTCTCTCCTGCATATATCCACCCCACCCAAACCACACACACCAGCACAAGTTCGTAATGCCAACTGGGATACCAGGGCTGTGACATGTGGACCGACATTAACTGCCCAAGGACACATGCCCTGGGCTGGAACCTGAGAGGGGGTTGGGCTGGGGCAGGTCACCCCAGCTGAGCGATCACATTTCCCTGGCAGCTGTCCAAGGGGCAGCTCCCAGCTGCACCTGTTTGTGGGGTGATTTGCTATTATCAGGATTGACACAGCAGCAGGGCCAAGGAATAGCATAGTAATAAATAAATGAGAGAGAGAGGGGAAAAACAATTTAAAAAGGCCGGAGCCACCGAGGCGAGGCAAAAATGCTGAGGTCTTTTTTTGCTTGTATGTCAGCGCATTCAATCCAGTTTCCCCACCCCTGAAATCTCTGAGGATCACAGAGCAGGCTTGGCATGGGAACTCTGGGTCTTAAAGAGATAGAATTGCAGAATCAGAAGCACCTTAAGATCCTTTTGTGCCAGGCGTCCCTAACCAGCAGGTCTCAAGGTTACTTGCTACCCTCACCTGCCCCTACTGTTTGTCAGGAACCTCAGCAGGAAGGGAGTTTCTTCCTCTCTCTGCCAACTTTAGCATCAGGGAAATAGAATGATTAAAGTGGAGGGTCTGGAGTTAGTCAAACCTAGGATCAAATCCTGGCTCTGTCTAGCTGTGTGATTTGGGGTATATTAACTAACTACTCTGAGCCTCAATTCCTCTCCAGAAAAATGGAGAAAATAATTTTCCTTTTTTGTTTTGTTTTGTTTTTGAGACAGTCTCATTCTGTCAGCCAGGCTGGCATGCAGTGGTGTGATCTCAGCTCACCGAAACCTCTGCCTCCCAAGTTCAATCCTTGTGCCTCAGCCTCCAGAATAGCTGGGATTACAGGCGTTCACCACCACACCTGGCTAATTTTTTTGTATTTCTAGCTGAGACAGCGTTTCACTATGTGGCGCAATCTCGGCTCAGTGCAACCTCTGCCTCCCGAGTTCAAGCAATCCTCCTGCCTCAGCCTCCTGAGTTGCTGGGATTATAGGTGCCTGCCACCACACCCAGCTAATTGTTGTATTTTTAGTAGAGGCGGTGTTTTACCACGTTGGCCAGTCTGGTCTCAAACTCCTGACCTCAAGTAATCCGCCCACCTCAGCCTCCCAAAGTGCTAGGCTCCAAGGCATGAGCCACCTCACCCAGCCTCCTTTGGCTTTCTTTCCAAGATTTGAAAAAAATGTAATACAAAACAAAAAACAAAACAAAACAAATCTGTGGAATCTGATCTATTCCAGAAATGAGAGAGGGGAAGCAAGAGCCTGACGCTGTCTTTGTTCCCCAAACAGGGCCAAAGGTTGCCTCTTGGTTTTTCCAGCCTTGTTGTCACTCTTCAGGGGGCCGCAAGCTGACTCACCTCTGCTCTAATACAATATGATACAGTAAGTCGGATGTAAACAAACCTGTTCACCAGAAGCCACCTGACCAAGCCCAGAGATAAAATGCACTTGTAAAAATTACTAGCAATAAAGTCACTGCCATGTTTCAAACACGGAGGCAGGTCTCCAGGGGCAGGCTAGTGTATCAGCTATAAATATGGTTTCTGCTCAGACCACTCAGTTCTAACCCCAGCCGTGACACCAACCAGTCATAAGCCTGCATCAGGTTATTTTACCTTCAGGAGCTTTGCTTTTCTTATCAGTAAGATGGGGGCAAGAATACCCCATCAGCTTGTTGTGAGGACCAAATGCATGAAAAGCATGTAGTAAGAGCCTCACAGGGAGAAAATGCTTGATCATGTTAGCACATGGGATCATTACTGTTAGATGAATGAGGCTAGGGGCTGTCATATAGCCCCTATATCCCCAGATCCTCAAAGCCTGGGATTTGGTAGAGTACAGTAATGTTTGATGAATGAATGAATGAATGATGCCAAGGCCCCTGCCCAAAAGAAGTTAAAAATCTACTAGGGAACTATAAGACGTCGACTGCACATGCCACTCACATATGGGAGACAGCAGAGGGTTAAAAGCCATTCTGCCAGTCCCCAGGCCCCAGAGGAGGCAGTCCCTTTGATCCTTCAGTTTCATCTATCCAGGATGCTTTCAAGAGAGGAAAACAGGAAGTATCCCTGATAGCCCCGGCTTGCTCTTTTTTTTTTTTTAAATGATGGGGAGTAGGAGGAGGATGGTCCTTTGGGTCACATTTTGTCAGGAAATCAGCCTCCTTCCTTTCAAATGCTGGTGCTTCCAAGAGGGCAGATAAATAGCTTCTTGCTCAATGCAAAGAGAAAGATGTGGTCCAGGGTAAGGGGTTAGGGTTCCTTAGTTGACCACATTACTGTAACCAGATTGCAGATGGTTCCAGAGTATGTCGTCCTTTGCTTTCATTCATTCACTCACTCACTGTTGACTAAGTGCCTGGCCCTGGTCTGGACCCTGGGGTTATGGCTCAGTGTCTAATGTCCAGCATATAAACAGACCAAAAGATAAAGGATAGTGAGATCAGAGAAGGTGGAGTGAACACAGAAAAGTAAGAACTCTAAAGGAGAAAACAGCAACAGGTATGAGAAAGAGGTTATAGAAGACCGAAACAAAAAAAGAAAAAAAGAAAAAACCCGGAGAAGGATAAATGTATAGGAAAGAAAAAAAGCAAGTTTATGAGAATTTGTAGCCAAGACAATAAAAGCCTCATAATAGAGGTGCATGCAGGAGAAAGCCATAAGCTCCAGGGACACACAAGATGACAGCGTGGATAGAGGCAGGAAGGAAAATAATGACTTAAGACTGCAGATCTGATGCTAACCTAACCAGTCCCAAAAAGAGAGCATTTGCTAACCCCTAGTGTGCTAAAATCATATTTAAATGTTTAATTTGTTAATAAATTCAGTTATAGTAATACATTTGCCAATGATGGACATTGGTTACATGGGTGGATCCTTTTGTCAACATTACACAGTTAAGATTTCTGCATTTCAAGGTACGTAAATTTCACTAGAAGGGGAAAAAGAAGACTATAAGAAATAACCAGGTTGTCCAGGCATGATGGCTTATGCCTGTAATTCCAGCACTTTGGGAGGCCAAGACAGGAGGATCACTTGAGGCCAAGAGTTTGAGACCAGCCGGGCCAACATGGCGAAACCCCATGTCTATTAAAAATACAAAAATTAGCTGGGTGCAGTGGCACGCGCTTGCAGTCCCAACTACTCAGAAGGCTGAGGCACAAGAATCACTGGAACCTGGGAGTTGGAGAAGGCAGTGAGCCGAGATCGCGCCACTGCATTCCAACCTGGGTGACAGAGTGAGATTCTGTCTCAAAAATAATAATAATAATAAAATAACCAGGCTGGGTGTGGTGGCAGGTGCCTATAATTCCAACACTTTGAGAAGCCAAGGTGGGAGGATCACTGGAGGCCAAGAGGTTGAGACCAGCCTGGTCAACAAAGCAAGCCCTTCCCACCGCATATAGAAGAAAAGAAATAACCATTGAGTGGGTGAGGTGGTGGAGGTAGAGATGAAACAAGAAAGAATGTTGATGATGGCTGAATTTGAGGGATCTATACATGGGGGTTCATTATATTGTTCTGTTGACTTTGAATTTATTTGAAATTTTCCGTAATAAAAGTTTCTCAAGTGCATAATGTGTCACTGTTATCCTGAAGCAAATCTCTTTCATGTTATCAGGAAGTCAGCTGAGACATTATCTAATCCAGTGTTCCTGTTAGAGATGAGGAAGCTGAGGTGCACCTTGCCTTGTTCAAGGTGTTCTCAGATATCAAGTAGCAGAGCTGACGCTGGACTCTGAGGAAGAGCACCACCCTTTGACCTCTCCACCCTCCCCTGCTCATGGGAAGCCAGCTCAGAGCTGGTCTTTGACCGCAGATGGAATTTACCCCTTACCTTGGATTACCTTTCCAATCCCCAGGCCTAGGTCTTGATGTGCAGGGAAATTGAGTGGGATCGGGGAGTCTCATGGAGGCAAACCACTTTTCTCCTCACCGTTTGGGTTCTCAAAGATAATCCTGAGTTTGAAGAAAGTCCATGAGGGGGTCCCCTAGCTCCCAATTCCAAAAGTAGGAAAGGAAACCCACACAATTCCACAAATATTTCCAGCAAGGAATCAAAACCGAAAGAAGAGTCCCAGCTCCTCAGCTAACAGAGGTGTTGCCTTAGCACAGTCAATTCACCTCTCTCATCTTGGTTTTCTCACTTGTAATAAGGGAACAAAGATTTTGGTTCTATTTATCTTACAGGGTTGACGGGAGGATCCCAAGAGGTGCTGAGTGGGGAAGCACTTTGAAAAGTAAAAAGAGGGCTGGGCATGGTGGCTCACACCTGTAATCCCAGCACTTTGGGAGGCCAAGGCGGGTGGATCACCTGAGGTCAGGAGTTCAAGACCAGCCTGACCAACATGGAGAAACCCCGTCTCTACTAAAAATACAAAACTATCCAGGTGTGGAGGCACATGCCTGTAATCCCAGCCACTCGGGAGGCTGAGGCAGGAGAATTGCTTGAATCCAGGAGGCGGAGATTGCAGTGAGCCGAGATTGCACCATTGCACTCCAGCCTGGGCAACAAGAGCAAAACTCTGTCTAAAAAAAAAAAGAAAAGAAAAGAAAAGTAAAAAGAGGCTGGGCGCAGTGGCTCACGCCTGTAATCTCAGCACTTTGGAAGGCTGAGGCGGGAGGATCACCTGAGGTCAGGAGTTCCAGATCAGCCCCTGGCCAACATGGTGAAACCCCGTCTCTACTAAAAAAAATACAAAAATTAACTGGATGTGGTGGCAGACACCTGTAATCTCAGCTACTCAGGAGGCCTAGGCAGGAGAGTCGTTTGAACCTGGGAGGTGGAGGTTGCAGCGAGCAGTGATCACACCACTGCACTCCAGCCTGGGCAACAAGAGTGAAACTCCATCTCAAAAAAAAAAAAAAGAAAGAAAGAAAGAAAAATAAAATAAAAAGGGCTGTACAAATTATTATTATTATTATTATTATTATTATTATTTTGTTTTTCACCCAGGCTGGAATGCAGTGGCGTGATCTCGACTCACTGCAACTTCTGCCTCCTGGGTTCAAGCAATTTTCATGCCTCAGCCTCTAAAGTAGCTGGAATTACAGGCGTGCACCACTATGCCCATCTAATTTTTGTATTTTTAGTAGAGATGGGGTTTTGCCATGTTGGCCAGGCTGGTCTCAAACTCCCAACTTCAAGTGATCTGCCCGCCTCAGCCTCCCAAAATGCTGGGATTACGGGTATGAGCCACTGTGCCCATCAGCCACTGTGCCTGGCCCATACAAATTTGAGGTAGCATTATCACAAAGTGAGAGGGGGGAAAGGCAAGAAATGATGAGGAAGGAAATCAGGGAGCCTTCTGCAAGACATTTTTTTTTTTTTTTTTTTGAGGCAGGGTCTCACTGTGGCACCCAGGCTACAGTGCAGTGGCACAGTTGGCTCACCGTAGCCTCGAACTCCAGGGTCAGGGTGTATGCTATCACACCCGGCTAAGTTCCGTGTTTTGTTTTTTGTTTTTTGTTTGAGATGGAGTTTCGCTCTTGTTGCCCAGGCTGGAGTGCAGTGGCATAATCTCAGCTCACTGCAACCTCTGCCTCCCGGGTTCAAGTGATTCTCCTGCCTCAGCCTCCCAAGTATCTGGGATTATAGGCATGCATCACCACGCCCGGCTAATTTTGTATTTTTAGTAGAGACAGGGTCTCTCCATGTTGGTCAGGCTGGTCTCAAACTCCCGATCTAGGTGATCTGCCCACCTCGGCCTCCCAAAGTGCTGGAATTACAGGTGTGAGCCACCGTGCCCTGCCCCTTTTGTAGTTTTTGTAGAGATGAGGTTTTGCCTTGTTGCCCAGGCTGGTCTCGAACTCCTGAACTCAGGCAATCCTCCTGCCTCAGTCTCCCAAAGTGCTAGTGCTGGGATTACAGGCATGAGCCACGGTGCCTGGCCTGCAAGATTCTTGAGTACTCTCTTCCGGGTTGCATCTTCGAGGAAAACAGACTTTGGTGAGGGGGTAGTATAGCATTTATTGATGCCTCGAACTATGCCAGACATTGTGTTTTGTTCTGTCTCTAATATCTCATTTACTCCTCCAAATCACCTGACGGGGAGGTACTATTATTTTGCTCATTTTGCAGACAAGGAAACGGAGGCACAGAGATGGCTTGGCAACTTGCCCGAGGTCAGACAGCTAGTTAGGGCAGAGGTGGGACTCAAACCCACGTCATCCTGGGAGTGAAGCCCATGCTCTCACCCCGGGCCTCTCATCTGAGAGCCAAGGGGGCTGAGGAGGCAGCTGAGCCGCCGAGGAATGGCTGGCTGACACCTGGGCATTCGACTCACAGTCAGGAGACCTGGACTCGAGCTCCAGCTCAACTGCTTATTAGCCATGTGACCTGGGCCAAGTCATGCCACCTCTTGGGGCCTCAGTCTCTTCAGCTGCAAAACAGTGATAATAAAACCTGCTCCACCTACTTCGTGGGGCGATGTGAGGATTCCATGAAATCAGTGATACTGCAAATGCTTTGAAAACAACTGCAAAGGGCTGCAGAACTGAAGAGATGGTGGTAATTTCTTCAGAGAAGCGTTTCCTGGATTATCTCTTGATGACATTCCAGCTCATCTCCTCCACCTATCCTCCACAGCCTGAGTGTTGGAAGTCAGAACCCTGACCCTGTGGGTCTCTTCCAATACTGCTTTGGTGCAGAGGCAGAAGACAGCTGTAACAGACTGTACCCACTTAAGAATTCTCCAGGCCGGGCGCGGTGGCTCAAGCCTGTAATCCCAGCACTTTGGGAGGCCGAGACGGGTGGATCACGAGGTCAGGAGATTGAGACCATCCTGGCTAACATGGTGAAACCCCGTCTCTACTAAAAAAAAAATTTAAAAACTAGCCGGGCGAGGTGGCAGGCGCCTGTAGTCCCAGCTACTCGGGAGGCTGAGGCAGGAGAATGGTGTGAACCCAGGAGGCAGAGCTTGCAGTGAGCCGAGATTGTGCCACTGCACTCCAGCCTGGGCGACAGAGCGAGACTCCATCTCAAAAAAAAAAAAGAATTCTCCAAACATATTAGAGCATTGAGCCGGGCGCAGTGGCTCAAGCCTGTAATCCCAGCACTTTGGGAGGCCGAGACGGGCGGATCACGAGGTCAGGAGATCGAGACCATCCTGGCTAACATGGTGAAACCCCGTCTCTACTAAAAAAATACAAAAAACTAGCCGGGCGAAGTGGCAGGTGCCTGTAGTCCCAGCTACTCGGGAGGCTGAGGCAGGAGAATGGCGTGAACCCGAGAGGAGGAGCTTGCAGTGAGCTGAGATCCGGCCACTGCACTCCAGCCTGGGTGACAGAGCAAGACTCCGTCTCAAAAAACAAAAAAACGAAAAAACATAAAAACATATTAGAGCATTGGCTTAAGGTTCAATCTTACACCCGAATTTCAGCAGGGCCTCTGTCTCCTGTTTGTCGTAAAACAAACAGGCTTTCAGCTACTTGGGCAGGATTTAACTAGCGATCAGCCCTAGAGATAAGTGGATCACACTCAACAAGCTCACATGGGAATAATTTGTACCCAATAGCAGTTTATAATTTATATCTTTGAATCCACAGTCAGGGAGTTATCTTTGCAGTGACTAGAGACACAGACTCCCCCTATGTTACACGCCCTCTCCTGTCCAGCACAGAGCTGAGAAGCAGAATGAGTAATCAGGAGATTGAGTAGTGGGCATGAAATCACAGTCCAATGTGTGAATTGCTCATTCTTACTAGAAGGCTATAAAAATTGGAAGGTAGGACCTCCTTCAGTTTATCTGTTCTGTACACCACCCTCCACCTCTCCCTTACCAGCCATACCTATAGCAGTAAGCACAGTGCCTCGCACAACAGCTCAGAGAATGTTTTGAAATGAGTGGAATTAGGGGAAAGAGAATGCAGTGGTTTCACAAGTTTCCTGGAGGTCAAGGTGAAATCTGGTGTTTGGCTCCTTCATGGGACCAGCTTGTTTGTGCCTCTTTTGTTGCGGCCTCTCCCTTCTGGAAACTCATCATCCAGTACTGAATGGAGTTGCAGCATTCAACTCCATCTAAGCTTAAAGGGACTATGTTTCCAAACCCCACATCAGGAAACAAAGCTTGATGGAACATTTGAAACCAGGAATCTATATTCTGGAAAGATCCATGCCCTTCTGTTTGCACTTGGATTTACACTATCCTTTTTCTGCATTTTGACAGATTTTTCTGAGTCCAGTTTGCCAGTTTATAGCTTTCCTTACAATGATTTGGTTACTCCTAAATACATCTAGGGAGATCCCTTAGACTCATCAGTAGACTTTCAAATCACCTAACCCCATGGCTTATTGATCTTATTCTGAAGTTTGTTCACTTCTCCACTTTCTTCTTCCAGTGTCTTCTTGGAGGCCCCTACACTATGCATCTACTACCCAGAGCACAGGTGGGGCAGGTAGAACATCTGACCACATAGAACCCGAACGTGCTGGGTGGTGCAAGAAAGGTCTTGGATTCTGATTCCAGCTCTGCCTCTAATAATCACTGGTGCAGACTAGGTGCAGTGGCTCATGCCTGTAATCCCAGCACTTTGGGATGAAACCCCATCTCTACTAAAAATACAAAAAATTAGCCAGGCATGGCTGGGCGCGGTGGCTCATGCCTGTAATCCCAGCACTTTGGGAGGCCAAGGCAGGCGAATCACGAGGTCAGGAGTTTGAGACCAGTCTGGCCAACATGGTGAAACCCCGTCTCTACTAAAAAATACAAAAAGTCAGCCAGGCGTGATGGCAGGCGCCTGTAATCCCAGCTCAGGAGAATCGCTTGAACCCGGGAAGCTGAGGTTGCAGTGAGCTGAGATCACACCACTGCACTCCAGCCTGGGTGACAGTGCAAGACTCCATCTCAAAAAAAAAGAAAGAAAGAAAAATTAGCCAGGCATGCTGGTGGGTGCCTGTAATCCCAGCTACTTGGGAGGCTGAGGCAGGAGAATCACTTGAACCCAGGAGGCGGAGGTTGCAGTGAGCCGAGGTCGCATCATTACACTCCAGCAGGGACAACAAGAGTGAAACTGTCTCAAAAACAAACAAAACAAATAATCATTGGTGCACACATAATAATCACTGGTGTGTCCTTTGGTAAGTCCAGTTCCCTCTATGTCTCATCTGCAAAATGGAGAGGAAGGATAGGCAGCACAGACTCAAAGCCTTTTTTTTTTTTTTTTTTTTTTTTTTTGAGACGGAGTCTCGCTCTGTCGCCCAGGCTGGAGTGCAGTGGCCGGATCTCAGCTCACTGCAAGCTCCGCCTCCCGGGTTCCGGTCATTCTCCTGCCTCAGCCTCCCGAGTAGCTGGGACTACAGGCGCCCGCCACCTCGCCCGGCTAGTTTTTTGTATTTTTTAGTAGAGACGGGGTTTCACCCTGTTAGCCAGGATGGTCTCGATCTCCTGACCTCGTGATCCGCCCGCCTCGGCCTCCCAAAGTGCTGGGATTACAGGCTTGAGCCACCGCGCCCGGCCGTAGACTCAAAGTCTTAATGATCTCTTGCAAGTCAAGCACTCAGTAAGTCACGAGATGGGAGAATTTGCCCACATGCTCGGCTTTCCTTTCTGTAGTTTAGGGATAAATGGTCTATGCCCCTATCTAAGGCATACACCTTCACTGAGCATGAGTTCCCATCCCCTCACTCCAGTCATTCTCCATCCTCTCTCGTGTCATGTTTTCTCCTTTGATGAATCATTTTCATCAGCACATAAATATGCTGTAATTTCACTCATCTTTTTTAAAAAAGTTGCTCTTGACCCTATGTGTTAGTCTGCTTTGTGCTGCTATGACAGAATACCAGAGACTGGGTAATTTATAAAGAAAAAACATTCATTTGGTTCACAGTTCTAGATGCTGGGAAGTCCAAGGTCAAGGGGCTGGCATCTGGTGAGGGCCTTTTTGCCACATCATAACATGGCATAAGGCATCCCAAGGGCAAGAGAGAGGGGAATGCAATGGGAGAAGGAAGGGGGCCAAGCTCAAGCTCATCTTTTAATGAGAAAACCACCCCCGAAACAATGGCATTAATCCATCTGTGAGGACACAGCCTTCGCGGCCTAGTCACCTCTTTTTTTTTTTTTTTTTTTTTTTTTTTGGGATGAAGTCTTTCTCTGTCGCCCAGGCTGGAGTGCAGTGGCGCGATCTTGGTTCACTGCAAGCTGGGCCTCCCAGGTTCATGCCATTCTCCCGCCTCAGCCTCCCCAGTAGCTGGGATTACAGGCATGCACCACCACACCCGGCTAATTTTTTGTATTTTTAGTAGATAGAGGCAGGGTTTCACCGTGTTAGCCAGGATGGTCTCGATCTCCTGACCTCGTGCTGATCTGCCCGTCTTGGCCTCCCAAAGTGCTGGGATTACAGGCGTGAGCCACGGTGCCTGGCCGGCCTAGTCACCTCTTAAAGGTTCCACCACACAACACTGTTATATTGGGGATTACATTTCTAACACATTAACTTTGGGGGACACATTCAAACCATAGCATCCTCTCCAGCTTGCATCCCCTTTCTCCACTCACCTTCATAGGAAAGCTCCATAAAATAATTATTTATGTGGTCGGCCCTCCATATCCGTGGGTTCTGCATCCATGGCTTCCACCAACCAAAGGTCAAAACTATTTGAAAAAGGTCGGGCACGGTGGCTCACACCTGTAATCCCAACACTTTGGTAGGCTGAGGCAGGTGGATCACCTGAGATCAGGAGTTCAAGACCAGCCTGGCCAACACAGTGAAACCTCATCTCTACTAATAATACAAAAATTAGCCAGGCATGGTGGTGTGTGCCTGTAGTCCTAGCTACTGGGAGGCTGAGGCAGGAGACTCTCTGGAACTGGGAGGTAGAGGCTGCAGTGAGCTGAGATTGTGCCACTGCACTCCAGCCTGGGTGACAGAGCAAGATTCCATCTCAAAACAAACAAATTAAAAAATTTTAAAAAAAGAAAAAAAAAAAAGAAGCCAACAATTTAAAAAAAAAAAAAGTACAAATAGGGCCGGGTATGGTGGCTCACACCTGTAATCCCAACACTTTGGGAGTCAGAAGCTGTCGAATCATCTGAGATCAGGAGTTTGAGACCAGACTAGCCAACATGGTGAAACCCCGTCTCTACTAAAAATACAAAACTTAGTCGGGTGTGGTGGCACATGCCTGTAATCCCAGTTACTCGGGAGGCTGAGGCAGGAGAATCACTTGAACCCGGGGAGCGGAGGCTGCAGTGAGCTGAGATCATGCCACTGAACTCCAGCCTGGGTGACAGAGTGAGACTCCATCAGAAACAAAACAAAAAAACCAACAGAAAGCATTCAAACATTGTGCAGCAGGAGTTGGCAAATTAAAGCCCACAGATCAAATCCTGCTACTTTAAATAATAAATGATAATAATAATACAAATAGGCTGGGCATGGTGACTCAAGCCTGTAATCCCAGTACTTCAGGAGGCCAGCGTGGGCAGACAGCTTGCACCCAGGAGCTCAAGACCAGCCCGGGCAACGTGGTGGAATCCCGCCTCTACAAAAAGACAAAAATTAGCCAGGCATGGTGGCATATGCCTGTGGTCTCAGCTACTTGGAAGGCTGAGGCAGGAGGATCACCTGAGCCCAGGGAGGTCAAGGCTGCAGTGAGCCGTGATTGTGCCATTGCACTCCCATCTCAGTGACAAAGAGAGGCCCTGTCTCAAAAAATAATAATAATACAAATAAAAACATACAGTATAACACTATTTACACTATTTACAGAGCATTTACATTCTGTTAGGTATTAAATTAATCTAGAGAATATTTAAAGTATATGGGAGGATGTGTAGGTTATATGCAAAGATTACACCATTTTATTTTATTTATTTATTTTTGAGATGGCGTCTCACTCTGTCACCCAGGCTGGAGTTCAGTGGCACAATCTTGGCTCACTGCAACCTCCGTCTCCTAGGTTCAAGAGATTCTCCTGCCTCAGCCTCCTGAGTAGCTGGGACTACATGTGCCCACCACCACACCCAGCTAATTTTTGTATTTTTTTAGTAGAGATGGGTTTCATCAAGTTGGTCAGGCTGGTCTGGAACTCCTGACCTCAAGTGATCCATCTGCTTCGGCCTCCCAAAGTGCTGGGATTACAGGTGTGAGCCACCACACCCAGCTATTACACCCTTTTATATAAGAGACTTGCACACCTAAGGATTTAGGGGCCAGGAACCTTGGCTTACTCCTGTAAATGTAGTGATTTGAGAGGTGGGAGGATTTTTGAGGTGGGAGGATTGCTTGAGCCCAGGAGTTTAAGAACAGCCTGGGCAACATAGTGAGACCCCATCTCTAAAAAAAATGGATTTTGGAATCTTCAGGGGCCTCCTGAAACCAATCCCCAGCAGCTACTGAAGGATGGATAAGGGACAATGGTACTTTCTCCCCTTCCATTCTCTGTTGAACCCATTTGTATCACTCTGTAATTCTACCCAAGCTCCTCTTCGTTAAGATTGCCAGTCCCCTCTAGTGTGCTTAAACCTAAAGGTTATCACTTAATCTTCACCTTCCTTGACTGTTCAGCAAGGATCAGCTGAGCATTCCTCCTTCCTTGAGACATTTTTTGTTTATCCTCTTGGCTTCCAAGACACTATATTCTCTTGATTATTTCATCAAGGTCTCCTTTGCTAGGTTCTCCTCATCTCCTTCATCTCTAAATGTTAGAGAGAGCCAGACATGGTGGCACGTGCCCATAGTCCCAGCTATTCAGAAGGCTGAAACAGGGAGGAGCCCAGGAGGTCGAGGCTGCAGTGAGCTATGATCACACCATTGCACTCCAGCCTGGGCAACAGCGCGAGACCCTATCTCTAAAAACAACAAACGTTGGAGGGTCGCAGGATTCAGTCCTTGGATCTGTTCCCTATCTTAATCTGTTGCTGATCTCATTTAGTCTCATAGCATTGAATGTCACATGGCATAGCCCACATTCCCCTAGGAGGGCAACCTTAATAAACAGATGGCATGTAGGTAGCTTATATGGGAATGAAATTCCAAAGAGCAGAAAAGAGGGACAGGAGAAGTTAAACAGCAAAAAAAAAAAAAAAAAGGAACACAATTCAAGAGAGCATTATTGAGCTGCCCACCACTATGGGAGACAGATGCCTGACCCCAAAGGACCAGCTAAGGAGATTCCAAACTGTTTGTCAAGGGATGAAAAGGGGAAGGCATTTGTCTCTCAGCTTTCATTCACTGCTGGAGGAGGAAGTGAATATTTTGGCCGGGTGTGGTGGCTCATGCCTGGAATCCCAACACTTTGGGGAGGCCGAGGGGGTGGGTGGATCATAAGGTCAGGGGTTCGAGTCCAGCCTGGCCAATATGATGAAACTCCATCTCTACTAAAAATACAAAAAATTTGCTGGGCGTGGGTGGCACATGCCTATAGTTCCAGCTACTCGGGAGGCAGAGGTGGCAGTGAACTAAGATTGTGCCATTGTACCCCAACAACCTGGATGACAGAGTGAGACCTCCGTCGAGAGAGAGAGAGAGAGAGAGAAAAAGAAAAAGAAAGAAAGAAAGAAAGAAAGAAAGAAAGAAAGAGAGAGAGAGAGAGAGAGAGAGAGAAAGAAAGAAAGAAAGAAAGAAGAGAGAGAGAGAGGAGAGAGAGAGAGAGAAAGAAAGAAAGAAAGAAAGAAAGAAGAAAGAAAGAAAGAAAGAAAGAAAGAAAGAAAGAAAGAAGAAAGAAAAGAAGGAGTAGTTCAGGTGTGGGAACAGCAACAATGAGGGAGAAGAAAGAAAGAAGAAAGAAAGAAAGAAAAGAAAGAAAAGAAAGAAAGAAAGAAAGAAAGAAAGAGAGAGAGAGAGAGAGAGAGAAAGAAAGAAAGAAAGAAAGAAAGAAAGAAAGAAAGAAAGAAAGAAAGAAAGAAAGAAAGAAAGAGAGAAAGAAAGAAAGAAGAAAGAAAAGAAGGAGTAGTTCAGGTGTGGGAACAGCAACAATGAAGGGAGAAAGAAAAGAAAGAAAGAAAGAGAAAGAAAGAAAGAAAGAAAGGAAGGAAGGAAGGAAGGAAGGAAGGAAAGAAGGAGTAGTTCAGGTGTGGGAGCAGCAAGAATGAAGGGAGAAAATCACCAACCCCTAACCTCTGCTCTTTCCTTCCTATCATTACAGTGGAGTGGAAGGGGAATAGTAGATGACTTTGGGCTTGACCTGGGGGCCGAGTTCTACTCAGCCTTACTCCAGCTGTACGATTTAGGCAAATTATTTGAACTTTCTGAACCTTGGTGTCTTCATCTACAAAATGAGGAAGATGACCCCTACCATAATGAGTTGTGAAGATTACATAAAATAACACAACAAAGTCCTTAGCAGAGGGCCATAGACAGGCAATGAGTAGTACTGTGGTTACTACTGTGATTCTTTGACTATATGATAGGAAGCTGTGTGAAAAATACCTGCACCAATTGGGAGGCAGTTGCAAATGGCACAGAAGGTCGTCCTGGGGAACAGTGAGATGCAGGGGCCAGATAGTGGAGAACACTGAATCCCTAGCTGAAGTCTTGGCGCTGTAACATCACCCAAAGGATCTTGACCAGTGGACACACAGAACATTGAGTGCGTGTGACAGGAGAGAACCCGAAGGCCTGAAGACCAACGGGAAGAACAGCCTGCCGTCACCTGGCCCTCTTCAGGCCCCTGCACATCTCCCCATCAATGCCCTTTCCGTGTCCTGTTGTAGCGACCTGTTTCAGACCTCTATATGGCCATTTCCCTGGAAAGCCCTTGAGGGCAGGGCCAAGGATATAGTCAGCCCGATCCTCAAGCTTGGCACAGGCCTGACACGTAGTAAGGCTCCATGAGTGTTTGCTGAAGTCTTAATAACCTGAGTGATTGCCATGCAATAATTCACGTGTGAGGATGAAAACCTGAGTGAGGATGATAGCAGCGAGAATGAGCATGGTCAAAATCTCAGAACATCTGGAGGAAGAGGCAAAAAACTGTTACAATGATAATTTTTACATGGAAAGTCAAGAAGGTATGCAACCCTTGGCTAGGTGTGGTGGCTCACACCTGTAATCCCAACACTTTGGGAGGCCAAGGCAGGCAGATCATTTGAGGTCAGGAGTTTGAGACCAGCCTGGCAAACATGATGAAACTTCATCTCTACTACAATCCAAAAATTAGCCGGGCATGGTGGCACGTGCCTTTAATCCCAGCTACTTGGGAGGCTGAGGTGGGACGATCACTTGAGACCAGGGTAGAGGTTGCAGTGAGCCGAGATCATGCCACTGCACTCTAACCTGGGCGACAGAGTGAGACCCTGTTTTAAAAAAAAGAAGACATGAAACCCAGTCTAAGAGGGAAAATACAGGTTGAAGTACCAAGTCTGCTCCCAACTCTGGGTCCTTGGGTAATTTTTAATAACGTGTGGGCAAATGTGGTATGCATGTCAGGGACGGCGACAGATAGCACATGAGGCAAAAGATGTGGACTCATGATGAGCGTTTAAAAGCTTTGAGATGGGCGCGGTGGCTCATGCCTGTAATCCCAGCAGTTTGTAAGGCCGAGGCAGGGCGGATTACCTGAGGTCAGGAGTTCAAGACCAGACTGGCCAACATGGTGAAATCCTGTCTCTACTAAAAATACAAAAATTAGCCAGGTGTGGTGGCAGGCGCCTGTAATCCCAGCTACTCAGGAGGCTGAGGCAGGAGAATTGCTTGAACCCGGGAGGCGGAAGTTGCGGTGAGCCGAGATCTCACCGTTGCACTCCAGCCTGAGCGAGAACAAGACTCCGTCTTTAAAATAAATAAATAAATAAATAATAAAAGCTTTGAGCCAGGCCAGGCATGGTGGCTCACACCTATAATCCCAGCACTTTGGGAGGCTGAGGCAGGTGGATCACCTGAGGCCAGGAGTTCGAGACCAGCCTGACCAACATAGTGAAACCCTGTCTCCACTAAAAATAGGAAAATTAGCCAGGCGTGGTGACGCACGCACCCGTAGTCCCAGCTACTTGGAAGGCTAAGGCAGGACAATCACTTGAACCCAGGAGGCGGAGGTCGCAGTAAGCCAAGATCAAGCCACTGCACTCCAGCCTGGGTGACAGAGAAAGACTCTGTCTGAAAATAAATAAGTAAATAATTAATTAATTAATTAATTAATTAAAAGCTTTGAACCGGCCAGGCGTGGTGGCTCACGCCTGTAATCCCAACACTTTAGGAGGCTGAGGTGGGCAGAGGTCCACCTGGTCAGGAGTTCAAGACCATCCTGGTCAACATGGTAAAACTCCGTCTCTATTAAAAATACAAAAATTGGGCAGAGCGCAGTGATTCACACCTGTAATCCCAGGACATTGAGAGGCTGAGGTGGGCGGATCACCTGAGGTGAGGAGTTCGAGACCAGCCTGGCCAACATAATGAAACCTCATCTTTACTAAAAATACAAAAATTAGCTGGGCATGGTGGTACATGCCTGTAGTCCTAGCTACTGGGGAGACTGAGGTGGGAGAATAACTTGAACCTGGTAGGTGGAGGTTGCAGTGAGCTGAGATCACACCACTGCACTCCAGCCTGGGCAACAGAGTGAGACTCCGTCTCAGAAAAATGTGTATATATATATATATATATTATTTTTGGGGGGCATGGTGGTGCACACCTGTAATCCCAGCTACTCGGGAGGCGGAGGCAGGAGAATTGCTTGAACCCAGGAGGCAAAGGTTGCATTGAGCCGAGATCACACCACTGCACTCCAGCCTGGCGACAGAGTGAGACTCCATCTCAAAAAAAAAAGAAAAAACAAAAACCACTTTGAACCAAACTTTACCGCCCAGTAGCTAGTTGAGCCTGGATATGTCATTTGCCCTCTCTCTGAGGCTCAGTTTTATGTAGCAAATGGAGATCATAAGGGGATCATAATGCCTGCTCTGCCTTCCAGGGTTGTTGAAAAGATCTAAAAGATTGTAGATATTCAGATGCTCTGAAAACTGTCAAGTATTCTTAAAATGTAAGGCAACTTTAGTTATATGGTGGTGATTAATCCCTCCATCTATAGTCTACTCAATTATTCATTTAAAGTTATGAAGGGGCTGGCTTTGAAGGCTCAAGCTAAATCATTTCACAAACACTTATATAGGTTTTGTTTTTCTTCCTCTGTAGAAAGAGGAAACAGGCCGGGCGCGGTGGCTCAAACCTGTAATCCCAGCACTTTGGGAGGCCGAGGCAGGCAGATCACGAGGTCAGGAGATCGAGACCGTCCTGGCTAACATGGTGAAACCCCATCTCTACTAAAACTATAAAATAAATAAATAAATAAATAAATAAATAAATAAAATTAGCTGGGCGTGGTGGCAGGCGCCTGTAGTCCCAGCTACTCTGGAGACTGAGGCAGGAGAATGGCATGAACCTGGGAGGCAGAGCTTGCAGTGAGCCGAGATTGTGCCACTGCACTCCAGCCTGGGTGACAGAGCGAGACTCCGTCTCAAAACAAACAAACAAACAAAAGAGGAAACAAAGATTTCAGGTGGGCTGAGTTTTCCAGTTTAAGGTAAAAGTGCAGGGTGAGGCAGGGTGCGGTGGCTCACACCTGTAATCCCAACACTTTGGGAGGCCGAGGCGGGCGCATAACCTGAGGTCAGCCTGGCTAACATGGTGAAACCCCATCTCTACTAAAAATACAAAAATTAGCTGGGCATGGTGGTGAGTGCCTGTAACCCCAACTACTCAGGTCGCTGAGTCAGGAGAATTGCTTGAACCTGGGAGGCAGATGTTGCAGTGAGCTAAGATCACCCCACTACACTCCAGCCTGGGCGACAGAGCAAGACTCTGTCTCAAAAAAAAAAAAAATAGTGCAGGGTGAGTGGTTGGTCTGTAGTTCCTGGGCATGGGGAGATAGCATCAAAGTGGGACCCTCAGGCCTTCAGCTCCAGGTGAAGCGCCCACCTCCTCAGGGATCTCTTCCTGCTGCATCAGGGAACTACCGCAAAGGTCCCCTCTCACCCAGGTGACTCCTCAACCAGCAACTAAAACAGAAAATTTCCCACCTGAGTATTATTGCATTGGTGCAAAAGTAAAGGGGGTAGAAAAACCACCATTACTTTTGCACCACCCTAATAAATTGTAAAGCAACCACCTCAAGGAGATTAGAACAGAGATAAACATTGTTTTAAAGAGACTCAGCAGTTCTAGAAGACTTCATTGCATATTGCTTGAACACATTTTGATATCTGCTGAGGCATATTTAGAATGCAGGCTCTTGCTGGGTGCAGTGGCTCACACCTGTAATCCCAGCACTTTGGGAGGCCAAGGTAGGCAGATCACCTGAGGTTGAGAGTTTGAGACCAGCCTGACCAAGATGGAGAGACCCCGTCTCTACTGAAAATAAAAATTAGCCAGGAGTGGTGGCACATGCCTGTAATCCCAGCTACTTGGGAGGCTGAGGCAGGGGAATCGCTTGAACCCAGGAGGCAGAGGTTGCAGTGGGCCAAGATCATGGCATTGCACTCTAGCCTGGGCAACAAGAGCGAAACTCCGTCTCAAAAAGAAAAAAAAAGAAAGAAAGAAAGAAAAAAGCCAGGTATGGTGGCATGCACCTGTAGTCCTAGTTACTCGAGAGGCTGAGGCAAGAGGATCACTTAAGCAAGCACAGGAGTTCAAGGCTGCAGTAAGCTATGATTGTGCTACTGCACTCCAGCATGGGTAAAAGAGTGAGACCCTGTCTCTAAAAATAAAAATAAAGTAGGATCTCAGGCCCTCCTCAGATCCATAGTATCAGAATCTGCATTTAGCAAGATCCCAGGTGATTCCCATGAAGATAAAAGTTGCAAGGCATCCTTTAAATGCAGGGTCAAAGGCTGGGAAAAGGTAGAGTCACTCCAGGTGACAGTGCTTATAGAGCACTATCCAGAGCGTAGAGAAGGGAGTTCTGGCCAATGGGCTTGGAATATTTATTAGCGTCCCATAAGATGGGCAAGGCAGTCCCTACTGTGGGAATGGCTGAGTCTGCCTGTAGAGCTTGATGTCATTAAAGCTTTCAAGTCATCTGCCCGTTCCTTGCAATGTACCTGAGCTTCCCTGGACAATGTTCCTATTATCACTTGGCTTCTACTTGCTGCAAAGATTCAGTCCACATGACATTAGAATAGACATTTTTTTTTCTACTCGTAAACTAAACAATTGGCATTCTTATTTTATATACTAATCAAACAAAATCAGACAAAAGTCAGACAAAATCAGGTGAGGGTCCAATTCCTGGACTCTGGTAAATAAATTAGCCACAGTGATAAATGCCACTTTAGACAGCCCTGTCCTGAGACAGTGCAGACAGCCAGCAAGGCTCTTTCCAACAACCATTTCTCATCTATCTTTTATCTTTGAATTAATTTATTTCTTTTTCTCTCTCGTTCTTTTTTTTATTTATTTATTTATTTTTTTGAGGTGGAGTCTCGCTCTGTCGCCCAGAGTGGAGTACAGTGGCACAATCTTGGCTCACTGCAGCCTCCACCCACCAGGTTCAAGCGATTCTTCTGCCTCAGCCTCCCGAGTAGCTGGGACTACAGGTGTGCGTCACCATGCCCGGCTAATTTTTTTGCATTTTTAGTAGAGACAAGGTTTCACCATGTTGACCAGGATGGTCTTGATCTCTTGGTCTCATGATCCACCCATCTCAGCCTCCTAAAGTGCTGGGATTACAGGCATGAGTCACAGTGCCCTGCCTCTTTCTTTCCTTCTTTCTTTTTGACAGAGTCTTGCTCTGTTGTCCAGGTTGGAGTACAGTGGCGCAATCTCAGCTCACTGCAACCTCCACCTACCAGGTTCAAGCAATTCTCCTGCCTTAGCCTCCCAAGTAGCTGGGACTACAGGTGTGTGCCACCATGCCCTGCTAATTTTCATATTTTTAATGGAGACGGGGTTTCACCATGTTGGCCAGGCTGGTCTTGAACTTCTGACCTCAAGTGATCCGCCTGCCTCAGCCTCCCAAAGAGCTGGGATTACAGGCATGAGCCACTGTGCCTGGCCTATCTTTGAATTTCTAATCATCTCACGTAGTTGTGTTCCATTGTTGCTCTAACAGTGTTTCTCGATTTTGTCCTGTCAACTGGTAAGTTTTGTGAGGGCAGCAAAGGACCACAGCTGAAAACATACCTGTAGAAAGGACCAATCATCTGCTGTGAGCCTAAACCCAGACAGGAAAGAAAGTTCAGGCAAGGAGCCAGGCACGGTGGCTCACGCCTGTAATCCCAGCACTTTGGGAGGCCAAGGCAGGCAGATCACGAGGTCGGGAGATCAAGACCATCCTGGCTAACACGGTGAAACCCTGTCTCCACTAAAAAATACAAAAAAAAAAAAAAAAATTAGCCGGGGTGGTGGCAGGCGCCTGTAGTTCCAGCTACTCGGGAGGCTGAGGCAGGAGAATGGCATGAACCTGGGAGGCAGAGCTTGCAGTGAGCTGAGTTCGAGCCACTGCACTCCAGCCTGGGGGACACAGCGGGACTCCGTTTCAAAAAAAAAAAATGTTCAGGCAAGGAGTATTTCACTGAGGTTTTGAAACAGAAAAAATGAGGCCAATTGAATGTGAACCCATAAGGGAATGGTTAACTGAATTATGGTATATATGCTCAACACAATGCTATGCAGCTATGGTCCACACAGATTACACGTGGTAATGTGGAAAATACCAATGATATATATCCCGTGACAGTCAGAGTCCCTGCAGGAAACAGATGGCATGCTCAAAATTGGGAAAATTGAAAAGGGTCTAATAAAGTGACTATTTACAAAGGTGTGGGTGGCTCTGGAAAAGCGACGGAACGGAGGGGCGCTGTTTCCATGGGTAGGCCAGGTGTCAAGGGGGAAGGGGGGCCCTGCTGGAACATGAGGGGAGAACTACCTGGAGAGGGTCCAAGGGCCCCCAGACAGGAGTTGCAGGCTTTGATGGAGGGACTTTGTTAGTCTTCGGTGATCTGGAAGGGAGGAAGAAGGGGAAGGAATATCCCTCAAACCCAACCAGAAGCCAGAGGAGGGCAGGGGAGCAGCACACAGCAGCCTCCTGGAGCACCCAGCAGGGTGCAGGCAGATGGAGGGCAATCTGGAGGGGCAAACAGGAGATGTTGCTGGTGCTCAGAAACAACACCCCAAAGTATGGCACTTTGGCATGAACTAAAGGAGGCTGGAAGGCCTCCAAAGCAGCCTCAGAAGTCAGTTCTCTCTGACCTCCTGCCCTCCTGTTTCTCACCCTTCTTTCTTCCACCTGAAGTCCTAGAAAACAAAATTCCTCTTCCCCAAGGCGGGTTATAGAAACTAGAATCCTGGTGGGGCGCGGTGGCTCACGCCTGTAATCCTAGCACTTTGGGAGGCCGAGGCGGGCGGATCACGAGGTCAGGAGTTCGAGACCAGCCTGACCCAACATGGTGAAACCCTGTCTGTATTAAAAATACAAAAATTAACCGGGCGTACGGCCAGGCGCAGTGGCTCACACCTGTAATCCCGGCACTTTGGGAGGCCGAGGAGGGTGTATCACGAGGTCAGGAGATCGAGACCATCCTGGCTAACACAGTGAAACACCATCTCTACTAAAAATACAAAAAAATTACCTGGGCGTGGTGGCGGGCGCCTGTAGTCCCAGCTACTCGGAAGGCTGAGGCAGGAGAATAGAGTGAACCCAGAAGGCGGAGCTTGAAGTAAGCCAAGATCGCACCACTGCACTCCAACCTGGGCAACAGAGTGAGACTCCATCTCAATTAAAAAAAAAAATTAACCGGGCGTGGTAGCGCGTGCCAGTAATCCCAGCTACTCGGGAGGCTGAGGCAGGAGAACTGCTTGAACCTAGGAGGTGGACGTTGCAGTGAGCCGAAATTACACCACTGCACTCCAGCCTGGGCAATAGAGAGAGACTCCGTCTCAAAAAAAAAAAAAAAAAGGAACTAGAATCCCAAGGCCGGGCACAGTGGCTCAGGCCTGTAATCCCAGCATTTTGGAAGGCCGAGCCGGGGGGATCACTTGAGGCCAGGAGTTTGAGACCAGCCTGGCCAACAGGGCAACATGGTGAAACCCCGTCTCTACTAAAAATACAAAAATTAGCCAAGCGTGGTGGCAGGTGTCTGTAATCCCAGCTACTTGGGAGCCCAAGGCAGGAGAATTGCTTGAACCCGGCAGGCGGAGGTTGCAGTGAGCTGAGATTGTGCAACTGCACTGCAGCCTGGGTGACAGAGTAAGACTGGATCTATTATAAAAAAAAAAAAAAAAAAAAAAGAAAGAAAGAAAGAAAAGGAGGGGAGGGGAGGGGAAAGAAAGGAAACTAGAATCCCTCTCCCCCATAGCAAGCCCTAAAACCCCAAAAGGTCACTCTCTCTCCCTTCTCCCTTCTTTTATTTTTCTTGAGACGGAGTCTCGCTCTGTCACCCAGGCTGGAGTGCAGCATCGCGATCTCGGCTCACTTCAACCTCCGCTTCCTGGGTTCAAGTGATTCTCCTGCCTCAACCTCCAAGTAGCTGGGATTACGGGCGCACACCATCAAACCCGACTAATTTTTATATTTTTAGTAGAGACAGGGTTTCACCATGTTGGCTAGGCTAGTCTCAAACTCCTGACCTCAAGTGATCCACCCGCCTCAGCCTCCCAAATAGGATTACCGGTAAGAGCCACCGCGCCCAGCCTCCATTCTCCCTTGAAGACCCTCATTCCAGAAGGTCCTGCCCCAGGCCCTGGAGGAAGGAATGCTACACAGGGAGACCAAGACGAATCTGCACAGAAGGCCTTGCTGAGCCTTCCTCTAGGTCTGTTACCACTAGATCATCCCATTTTGTCCAATCACATTTCTACACAGCTGTCAATTCTTCACCCAACCTAAGCAAAAAATCCAGACCATTTTCCCTGGGTTTTTGGGTCTTCATTTCTGAAGGCTCCTACATCAAGAAAAACTTGGATTAAATGAATTTGTTGGGCTGGGTGCAGTGACTCACACCTGTAATCCCACTTTGGGAGGCCAAGGCAGGAGGATCGCTTGAGCCCAGACATTGGAGACCAGCTGGGGCAAAATAATGAGACCTTGTCTCCACAAAAAAAATTTAAAATTAGTCGGCCATGGTGGCATGTGCGTGCCTGTAGTCCCAGCTACTACGCAGGCTGAGGCAGGAGGATTCCTTCAGCCCAGGAAATCGAGGCAGGAGTGAACTATGATGGTGCCACTGCACTCCAGCCTGGGGCAGAGCAAGACCCCAGAATCTAGAAAAAATAAATAAATAAGTTTGTTGCCAGGCCCAGTTCTCCAGGAGGCTGAGGCAGGAGGATCAATTGAGCCCAAGAGTTCGAGGCTGTAGAAAGCTGTCATTGAGCCTGTGAATTTCCATTGTACTCCAGCCTGGGCAACATAGCAAGACCCCCGTCTCTATAAATAAATAAACAAACAAAAAAATGTGTTAGGCTTTTTGCTTGTCAACCTGTCTTTTCTTATAAGAGTGTGGGCTATGACCCTTAGGATGTGTGAGAAAAGGGATCCAGCACTGTACATTTATTAGAAAGAACAATTTATTGGAAAAAGCAAAAGCACGACACAAAATTGCATGTGTACAACAGAGATGTCAATATATAGAGAGACATTTGAAAAAAAGACAGAAAGGAATCCGCCCATCCTGAAGGCTATCATTATTGTATGAAGGTACTGGGGAAGGATTTTGGTGAGATGGTGAGTTCTTGACTTTCAGTGATTGATAATGTGGCTGTGTTTTGTTTTTGTTTTTGTTTGAGACAGAGTCTCGCTCTGTCACTCAGGCTGGAGTGCAGTGGCCCGATCTGGGCTCACTGCAAGTTCCACCTTCTGGGGTCATGCCGTTCTCCTGCCTCAGCCTCCCTAGTAGCTGGGACTACAGGCGCCGGCTACCACACCTGGCTAATTTTTTGTATTTTTAGTAGAGACGGGGTTTCACCGTGTTAGCCAGGATGGTCTGGATCTCCTGACCTCGTGATCGCCGCCTTGGCCTCCCGAAGCGCTGGGAATACAGGCGTGAGCCACCGCGCCTGTCCGACGGCTATGTTGCTTTTCTAATAAAACAGTCAATGAGGCAAGTTAGGGGAAAGTGTATGGGGGAGGAGGTGGAGCAGCACAAGCCTTCCCTCCCCTTACTCTAAGGCAGCCCCTTGAGGCACCTTCTGGTATCCTTCCAATCCCTTCATTTTACAAAAGGGAGAAATGACATGCCCAAAGTGTAAAGCAGGTTAGCGGCAAGATGGGAGGAAATCCGGATCTCCCCCTCCCCCACAGATTTCCAAATTGTCCTTGCCTGCCGTCCCTCTCCACACCACCCCGGCCTCCCTTCCCCCGCCACTTTCCCCCTTCCCTTTCTCTCTACGGCGGCAAATGCAAGAGCTACCCTGATTTGAAGCAGCTAAACAGTCTCACACCCTTAATCTCACTGTCTGAATGATAAATCCTGCAGGGCAGCTCGTTCCATTCAAGCCCTTCACACCCTCCACTGAGAAGCTGGGTGGTCTCTTCCGCCCAAGTGGGGGCTGCTGGCCCTTCCTTCCACTTAGCATTCCCCCAGGAGTCGAGGACTTCCCGGGAGCCCGGCATTCGCCTCCAAAACAATATCCAGATAAGACATGGCCCTCCCAGCCCCCTTTCAGGGCCAGACCATAAAATAAAGCCGCGTGGGCTTTGCACCCCTGGACAGAATCCTTTGTCTGGGTTGGAAACAGCCTGAAAAGATGAAAGGGGCTCCCACTCTGACCTCTTCACCTCTTGTTATCTTGGGCCCACTCCCCTTAGACTCGCTGAAGCAGACAGCGGCGTTTTCCCATGGTCACTGGGGTTAACGACGTCTTAGCAGCTAACAGGGAGAGGAATGTGAGGAATGTACCTGCCTAAGGGGCGATTATTTTCATCAAGGACAGGCTGAAATGGATAATGAGGTCAAAAACAAACGCCATCTCTTTCTCAAAGGACTCTCTAAAGAGAGGCTATTAGATATAGTTCATTAGTTGGGGGTGGGGGCTAGGGGAGCTACTTTTTAGACCGTTGCCTGAAGAGAGATGGAGGCATTTTGCCAAGTTTAGATTCTTCTCCAAGTCAGTAGGGGGCTAAGTTTAGGCTCCAATTCAAGCTTTCAGATATCTGAATTTCATTCAGGTACAGGCAACAAGTGGCATTCTGGGCTCAAAATATTTGCAAGAGAATGTATTATGACTGTTCAAGTGGGGTCCATAGTTAAAAAAACAAAACAAAACAAAACTAATATCCAAAAATCAAATGTGGAAAACTGATGAACCAGAATTTATGTTTAAAAAGATATTTTGTCGGTTCAGTTCACTACAACTACATTGATTTTATGAAAATCACATATACTTTATATAGTTAAAGCCTTTATACATTTTCTTTCCAAAAACCTTAAGAATAATTTCACTGTAAAAAGACATTTATCACATATTCGCATATTTATATAAAATGTCCCAGGGCCAGGGCTGGCCATGGTGGCTCATGCCTGTGATCCCAGTGCTTTGGGAGGCTGAGGTGGGAGGACTGCTTGAGGCCAGGAGTTTGAGACTAGCCTGGGCAACATACTGAAATCTTGTCTCTAAAAGACAAAACAAAACAAAAATAGATAAAATTAAATATTCCCTTTTTATCCCATTGTCATCACTGTAATTTAGGCTCTAACTCTCTACTCTTCACCAGTGGATTTTGACGTAACTTACAAACTGGAACCCCACTTGTAAACTCCTTCACTTCCATTCATCCTGCATCCCATACAGTTCACCGTCTTCAAATTATCTGTGCTGTGTTCAAAACCTTCGTTGCTCACCAAGGCTGAATGTGATAAGGTGTGTGCTAGTTCAGTGCTCAGGCAGAACAGACATTCCTTTCCCCTCCATCTTTCTTTATACCATTACAAAATGAAGTTCAGACTCTCCAGCCTGGCATTTATAGCCCTCCAAATCTAAACCTGATTAATTTTCAATCCCAACATCCCCACTGCATGTCCTCCCCATATTTAAAAGACCACCCTCTGGCCAGGCACAGTGGCTAATGCCTGTAATCCTAGCACTTTGGGAGGCTGAGGCAGGTGAAGCATTTGAGGTCAGGAGTTCAAGACCAGCCTGGCCAACATGGCAAAACACTGTCTCCACTAAAAATACAAAAATTAACTTGGTGTGGTGGGGCACCTCTAATCCCAGCTACTCGGGAGGCTGAGGCAGGAGAATCGCTTGACCCAGGAGGCGGAGGCTGAGATCGCACTCCATTGCACTCCAGCCGGGGTGATAGTGTGAGACTCCATCTCAAAAAATAAATAAATAAAAAATAAAAATAAAAGGAGATGTGAGTAAAGTACTTTGCAGAGTGTCTGGCACAGAATCAGGTCTATAAATGTAAGCTTTGACGATAAGGATGATATAGACTGATACCCGCAAAAGTTCTTTGCATAAAAAGACAAGCCGGCTCTCTGTAGAACATGCTGGACTCCAAGTTCCCTGATCAGGCTGTGGTCATGCAGGCCTTTGTACCTTTGCTCTAGCTCCTGTCTGGGTTTGGAATGTACTCTCCCCTCCTTCTCTTATCTCCATATTCAGCTCAAAGGACAGCTTCCCAGGGAGGCCTTCCCAGACCAGCACTTCACCCCTGGCCCAGCAAAACTAATTGCTCCCTCCACCAAGGGCTCATAGCTCTAAGACAGCATGTCTCACATTGTATAATAATAGTTTGCTTATATGTTGGTCTCCAGAGGTGACATATTAACATGGTTTCAGAATTTTCAGGGTCCAATACAGTCTTGGGTCTAACCTGCCTATATGGGTGCTCAGTAAGAGTATGTGGAAGGAATGAACAAAGCAATGGCTTGTCCCTGAGGGTACCTGCATGTCCTCACACCAAGTCCCACCCACCTGGCCTCTCAACCCTCAGACGTTTGATGGCACCTCTTCGAGAATTGTCTTTCCTGGCAGATCCCTGGAATCTACAAAAACAGGGTATGATTGCATTTTCAGCGACTATCTCCACGCCACTTTGTGTGACTTGCTGACCAGCTGGAGGTGCCACAAGAGCATGACTCAGGGTAGCCGAAAGATACTTTAGCGCCAAAACTACAGAGTTCAGTTATAGGATAGTATTCAAACTGCTACGCTAGGAAGTATCTGCAAACAGATCTGTATAATGTAGTGTGTCAGTGTTAACAACTTGGTGGGTTTGTGTCCTCTTTAGCTACTAGGAAACTCAGCATAACAAAATGATACCTGATCATTTCAAATTTTTGTCCAGTAGTCATGAAAGACACAAACGATCCCCCTTCTTTTCCCTGTGCCGAGCCCCAATCCTGAGTATTCATTATGAGATGAGGGTCAAATTCAGTCTCTGGCCTCGAGTTAGGACAAATATACTGGGCCCTCACAGTCTTATTAGCACCTACTACATCCAACCCAACTAATAGACTGCAGCCAGAGCTTCAGGGCTGCCAGAGAGGTAATCCAGGGCAGTGGTTAAGAACTAGAGCTAGGCCGGGCGCAGGGGCTCACACCTGTAATCCCAGCAGTTTGGGAGGCCAAGGTGGGTGGATCGCCTGAGGTCAGAAGTTCAAGACTAGCCTGGCCAACATGGTGAAACCCCTCTCTACTAAAAATACAAAAAAAATTAGCGGGGCGTGGTGGCAGATGCGCCTGTAGTCCCAGCTATTCGGGAAGCTGAGGCAGGGAAAATCACTTGAACCCGGGAGGCAGAGGTTGCAGTGAGCTGAGATCATGCCACTGCACTCCAGCCTAGGGAACAGAGCAGAGCAGGACTCCGTCTCAAAAAAAAAAAAAAAAAAAAGAACTAAGTGTGTGGTGGCTCACACCTGTAATCCCAGCACTTTGGGAGACTGAGGCAGGATGATCTCTTGAGCTCAAGAGTTCAAGTCTGGGCAATAAGGCAAGTCCTCATTTCTACAAAAAAATCAAAAAATTAGCCTGGTGTGGTGATGCATTCCTGTAGTCCCAGCTATTCTGGAGGCTAAGGCAGGAGGATTGCTTGAGCCCAGGAGGTTGAGACTGCAGTGAGCTGAGATCACGCCCCTGCACTCCAGCCTGGGCAACGGAGTGAGACTGTCTCACACACACACAAAAAGGAACTAGAGGCCGGGCGCGGTGGCTCAAGCCTGTAATCCCAGCACTTTGGGAGGCCGAGACGGGCGGATCACGAGGTCAGGAGATCGAGACCATCCTGGCTAACACGGTGAAACCCCGTCTCTACTAAAAAAAATACAAAAAACTAGCCGGGCGAGGTGGCACCTGTAGTCCCAGCTACTCGGGAGGCTGAGGCAGGAGAATGGCGTAAACCCGGGAGGCGGAGCTTGCAGTGAGCTGAGATCCGGCCACTGCACTCCAGCCTGGGCGACAGAGCCAGACTCTGTCTCAAAAAAAAAAAAAAAAAAAAAAAAAAAAAAAGGAATATGCAAAGATGTAAGTCTCTGAGCCTGAGTTTCTTCTCTTTCTTTCTTTTTTATAGAGACAAGTTTTCACTATGTTGCTCAGGCTGACCTCGAACTCCTAGGTTCAAGCGATCCTCTGGCTTTGGCCTCCTACAGTGTTGGGATAACTGGTGTAAGCCACAGCACTCAATGTAGCCTGGGTTTCTTTATCTACATAGGTTAATATAGCCTAACTCAGAGGATGGAGGTAGGAGGATTAAATGTGATAATATAAAGTACTTAGTACCTGACACCCTGAGTGATTCCTAGATGAGTGTTACCGGAAAGCTATAAATATATAAGCTAGAGTAATAGTGGCCCAGCAAATAATCATAAATTAGGGAATACGTACATCTGTGGGTTGGGAAGAAAGGAAAAGAGGGAAGATGGCTGTTCTGGGAGGAATGCTTTTCTGCAAGGGCAAGGGCAGGGGAGAGACTGAGGTGAAGAGGTAGCTAGCCAAGGTAATGAATCATCTGTCCCAAGATCCTGGAGTTACTTGTTCATCAAACAGTCCCCACCTTCTTTACCATATATCCTGCCTTCTCCAGGGCTCTGCTCCCTGGATCCTCTAGGATCCCCCAGGGAGCCTGAGAGGGTCACTCAATTATGGTTCTATATTTTGAGATCTGGAGATAAATCTTGTGCATCATCAAACTCCACCATGTCACTTTATCAATGGAGGAACGAAGCTCAGAGAGAAAAGCTAAGCTGCCCAAGGTAATCAGTTCTGGTCCTTCCTCTGCCACTAACTTGTGGTGAGACCTTGGGCAAGTCACTTCCCTTCTCTAAGCTGGAAGTTTCCTCCTGTGTAAAATGAGGAGCTTGGAGTATTTAGAGATCTAATTTCCCTTTCAACTCTGCCTTTTGCTGTAATAAAATAATGGTTCCTTCTGCCACCGTCAAGTTTAGGGAAAAGAGTGTGTGTGTGTGTGTGCGCGTGCGCGCACGCATGCGCGTGTGTGTGATGGAGTCTTGCTCTGTCACCCGGGCTGGAGTCCAGTGACATGATCTTGACTCACTGCAGCCTCTCTTCCCTCCACCTGCCCCACATACAAAAGTCAAGACAAACATGTTTGGATAACTTTTGAGCTCACTTAATTTTAAACTGAGTGCTGGTTTTCACCAGGGGTAAAGACAAGAAGGGAGAGAGGGGCCAGGCAGAGGAAACTGCTGGAGGAAGCTGGTGACTCCCAGGCGCCAGCTGATGGGACCTGCCCCACCCCCCCATGATCCCTTCCCTGCAGGGCTTCTAAGAGCTGGCAGCACCACAGGGATAAATAAGGCCAACAACCACACCTTACATGGCCATCCCGGCGGCCGCCCGGAATCCCGGGGATTACGCAGACTTCTGGAGGACTTGGAGCAAGTGCACATCACCTGCTGCCACCACAAGTGCTGCCCGGGCTGCTGCAGCCTCTGTCTTGTGACTGAGGAATTTTTAAATGGAAGCTCTGAGCTCACAAAGAAGAAAATGTCTCCCTGATGTCATGCAGTTGCTGCCAATTCATCAGCTCCAGCTAAAGGTCAGCAAGGGGGAAGCCACTGCCCGAGGGTCTGGCTGCCCCTCCCTGAGACGGGGCTTCCCTCCTGCAGGCTTGCTGCCAGCCATCCAGGCCAGCCACAGAAGCTGAGGGCTGCTTGCATTTCCAGGGCACGCACAGAGCAGTCCGAACACGGCTTAGCTGCTTCTGCCCTCCTCTGTGCAGATATTAACCAATTCAGAATCCCAGCCCTATCCTCCCTAGCTCTCCTTTCTGTAGACAGTCAGGGCAAACCCTGGAGTCTCGATCTAACATGTCCTGAGGGTCCTTCCCTGGGATCACTTCAGGAGTAACACTAAATTATAGAGAGACTGTCTTGGGTTTTTAACGACTAAATGCAGTGGTCAAAAGCTCGGAATCCCACTGCCTGGGGTCACAACCTGTTTCTGCCACTTCCTAGTAGTGTGATATTTGCAAGTTAGGCCTCTCTGAGCCTGCTTCTTGACCTGAAAAATGAGAATAATAAGAATAGTTATCTCACATAGTGTGGTCCTAAGGACCCATTGTGAAGCACTGGTACAGAACCTGGCAGGTAGTAAGTGCTCAATAAATGTCAGCTTGGAATCAGGCAAGACAAAAAAATAAAATAAAAGGAATCAACATGCAGCTACTACTGGGCAAGTCACTTAATCCCTGAGTCTTAATTTCCTCATCTGTCCAACAGGGATAGGCATATGTAACAGTTACTGAGAGGACTCAATGAGAATGAATACAAGGCCATCAACACAGCACCTACCAGTGGAAAAATACATGGTGGCTGCTGGGACTATTATCTCCCATCGATCAAAACTTGATTTGGGCTGGACGCTGTGGCCCATGCCTGTAATTCCAACACTTTGGGAGGCCGAGGTGGGCAGATCATGAGGTCAGGAGTTAGAGACCAGCCTGGCCAACATGGTGAAACCCCGGCTCTACTAAAAATACAAAAATTAGCCAGGCGTGGTGGTGGGCGCCTGTATCCCAGCTACTCAGGAGGCTGAGGCAGGATAATTGCTTGAACCTGGGAGGTGGAGGTTGCAGTGAACTGAGATCGCACCACTGCACTCCAGCCTGAGCCTGGGTGACAGAGCAAGACTCTGTCTTGGGGCGGTGGGGGGGCAGGGAACTTAATCTGTAGGGAAGGCCCAACATATCGATTATAAATCACCTTAAAGCAGTCAGGTGCGGTAGCTCACGCCTGCAATCCCAGCACTTTGGGAGGCCAAGGCGGGTGGATCACCTGAGGTCAGGAGTTCAAGACCAGCCTAGCCAATATGGCAAAATCCCGTCTCTACAAAAATAGAAAAAAAATTAGCCGGGCATGATGGCGGGTGCCATTAATCCCAGTTACTTGGGAGGTTGAGGTGGGAATCGCTTGAACCTGGGAGGCGGAGGTTGCAGTGAGCCGAGATAAAGCCATTGCACTCCAGTTTGGGCAACAAGAGCGAAACTCCGTCTCAAAAAAAAAAAAAAAAAAAAAAAAATTAGCCAGGTGTGGTGGCAATACTTGTAATCCCAGCTACTTGGGAGGCTGAGGCAGGAGAATCACTTGAACCCAGGAGGTGGAGGTTGCCGTGAGCCAAGATCACGCCATTGCACTCCAGCCAGGGCAACAGAGCAAAACTCTGTATCAAAAAAACCAAACCAAAACAAAACAAAAAAAACCAAATATATGCATGGTCAAACATGAACACAAAAACTTTTTTTTTCAATTACTTTTAGAGTTTTGCTTTCTCTGGGAGACAAATCTTTCCTATTCTTGCCTAAATTGCTGGGGAGATAAGACAGGTGAAAAGAAAAAGGTACACGTCGGCCAGGCGAGGTGGCTCATGCCTGTAGTCCCAGCACTTTGGGAGGCTGAGATGGGTGGATCATGAGGTCAGGAGTTTGAGACCAGCCTGACCAACATGGTGAAACCCCACCTCTACTAAAAATACAAAAAGTAGCCAGGTGTGGTGCGGGAGCCTGTAATCCCAGCTACTCGGGAGGCTGAGGCAGGAGAATCACTTGAACCCCGGAGGTGGAGGTTGCAGTGAGCCAAGATCACGCCACTGCACTACAACCTGGGCAACAGAGCAAGACTCCATCTGAAAAAAAAAACAACTCTGTACCAAAAAATATATATAGGCATGGTCAAACTTGAACACAAAAACATTTTTTTCAATTACTTTTAAGAGTTTTTCTCTCTTTGGGGGACAGTTTCCTGTTCTGACCTAAATTGCTAAGGAGATAAGAGAGGTGAAAAGAAAAAGGTACATGGAGGCCGGGCACGGTGGCTCATGCCTGTAATCCCAGCACTTTGGGAGGCCAAGGCAGGCAGATGGCTTGAGTTCAGGAGTTCGAGACCTGCCTGGCCAACATGGTAAAACCCTGTCTCTACAAAAATAGAAAAATTAGCCAGGCACGGTGTGGCGCACCTGTAGTCCCAGCTACTGAATCTGAGGAGAGAACATGGCTTGACCCTAGGAAGTTGAGGCTACAGTGAGCTGAGATTGTGCTACTGTACTCCTGCCTGGATGGCAGATCCATATCCTGTCTCAAAAAACACCAAAACCCAAAAAACTCATGTTATTTATTTTTATTTTTTTGAGACAGGCCTCACTCTGTTACCCAGGCTGGAGTGCAGTGGCAGGATCCTGGCTCACTGCAGCCTCGACCTTGCCCAGCTCAAGCAATCGTCCTGTCTTGGCCTCCCAAAGTGTTGGGATTACAGGCGTGAGCCATAGTGCCCAGCCAGGCATTAACATTTTAATGACAAGATCTAGAGGTTTGATATAAATATACCTCCTTCTGTAAACACTTGTTGAGCCTATTCCTGATTGCCAGGCACAAGGTCAGGCTCTTCCACTGCCTCACAAGCACCCTGGTCCTGTCCTTGAGTCATCAGTTTCCCAGATGCTTCATATATGGGAACCTTGAAGAATCATGGTGTGCGACTCTCCTCACCCCATTCCTCTCAAATTCAGGCAATGACCAGGTGTTGTGAGACTCATCTTCTGTCTCCCACTCATGCTTTGCTTCCGTTTCCACAGGGCAGCCCCCTCAGCCCTTCCTTGGGTCACTTGTGTCACTGCAATAGCTCACTGATGGAGGCCCCTGCCTCCAGCCTCACCTCCCTCTAATCTATCCCCCTTCATCACGTTATCACCCAACTCCAAATCCTTCAAGAGTTTCCCAAGTTTCCTTCAAGATCCTCCATAATCCTGCCCAAACTCTCTGTGGTAGGATGTATTTTATAGAGCCCTGTTCGATCCTTGACAGCAGTTTCAGTGAGGGAAGGAGGCAAGGGTCCCAGGGTGCCAGCCTGAGCGGAGGGGTGTGGACACAGGAGGGCCTGGTGCAATGTGGCTGGGGCAAACATCTGAATCCTAGTCAGTGAGGGCAGCCAAATTCCTATCTGGGAAATCAGGGCAGTCTGAAGGGTGAGGCCAAGCTGTAAACAGAATGAGTAATGAGGTCAGAAGCTGGTGGGGACTAGAATCATGTCTAGATGCAGTTCAAGGAAACGGAAATGGTACAAGGCCGAGGCTGTGAATTGAATTATAAGAAGGTATTGAAGTAACCCAAACATGCTGCTCTACACAGGGATGGGGGTGGGAGGAACAGCCCAAGAAATCTCCCGTTCCTCTGGCTCTCTGTAAGTGTACCAAGTACATGCTCTTTGCTTTCTCATGTGTGTGTAAAGGCCCTGTCTCCCCTGCCGCCTACTGTTTCATACCCCTCATATGCCTCCTAGCAATGCCAAGTGATCTGTTCAAAGTTACATGCGGGTAGATGTGGAAACAGGGCTATATCCCTCCAGCCAACGGGGGATATGCTAAGGCAGTGAGCTGAAACTCAGGTTCATAGGCTGGCAAATTCCTTTACATCTCAGATTCTTCTTCTGTAAAATGAGGATAATAACAACATACTTCATAATAGTATTGTATTACAATAACACCACTATGAGTATTCGCCAAGCAAATATTTCTAAAATGCTTAGAATAGTGCTTGGTACCTAGTATATGTTGTATAAGTGTTCGTTAAATAAAAATAAGGTGCCCAGCTGGTAGGTAAGGCCAGTCCTGAAAGTCAGTTCTAATTTTAACATTTGAGTCCTTAGCTCTTCCAATACTAAGGTCAACAGCAGGCTACGGTGGACTAGGCTGACTACAGGACTTTCAAAAATTAATTTTCCCAGCCAGGCACGGTGGCTCACGCCTGTAATCCCAGCACTTTGGGAGACTGAGGCAGGCAGATCATGAGGTCAGGAGATCGAGACCATCCTGGCCAACATGGTGAAACTCCGTCTCTACTAAAAATACAAAAATTAGCTGGGCGTGATGGTAAATGCGTATAATCCCAGCTACTCGGGAGGCTGAGGCAGGAGAATCACTTGAACCAGGGAGCTGGAGGTTGCAGTGAGCCGAGATCGTGCCACTGTACTCCAGACTGGCGACAAAGTGAGACTCCGTCTCAAAAATAGTAATAATTTTCCAATGCGTGCAATGGCTCACACCTGTAATCCCAGCACCTTGGGAGGCCAAGGCAAGTGGATCACTTGAATCTAGGACTTCGAGACCAGCTTGGGTAACATGGCAAAACCTTGTCTCTACAAAAAATACCCCCCACCCCCGCAAAAAAAAATTAACCAGGCGTGGTGGTGCACACCTGTAGTACCAGCCACTCAGGAGGCTGAGGTGGGAGGATCGCTTGAGCCTGGAAGGTCAAGGTGACCCGTAATCTCACCACTGCACTCTAACCTGAGTGACAGAGCAAAACTCTATCTCAAAATTAAAAAAAAAAATTAATTTTCATTTCAACTTAGAAAAACATGCTGTTGACTTATTTCACTTGGGCACACAGGAAATACCACTTAAGTTACTACCCTTACCTGTTCTTAGGAAACCGCTGAGAAATCCAGAAGGACCAGTTCAAAGATAGTACCTATTCCAAATTTAACAGGTCTCGCGGAAAAAAAAAGAAAAGAAAAAAAAGCCAGTCTTAGAAAATGACTGTGGGTGTCAAAACCAGCAAGGATTAGGCAATGGAGCTGAGTCCAGCAAGGTTCAAGGCTACAGCTCGTGTTGGAAAGGGAGCTGTGAGGAGTTAATGCAAAGAGGAGGAAATATTCTATTTATTTTTCTCAAAACTGTTGGAGGTGGTAGTGTTTGGAAAGGGAGGGAGGAGGGGAAAATGTGAGTGTATGGTTTGTAAAGTGATAAAATATGGACTCAATGTATTGTAATAACTCAGTAGCAATTCAGAGAAGATAGTGCAAAAGTCTGTTTGCTCTAGCCATCTATCAACCAGAAATCTTTATTAACTGAACCTCTCACGCGACTACAATATGGCACTAATAGATGTTTGAAAATGATGACCCTGATATGCTGCAAAATCCTAAACAGCTTTCTGAAACGAGAGAAAAAAGATGAAATGAAGCTTGGTATGGTTTGTGACAAGTGTGTTTTATTGTATTCTAATTTTTTCAAAACAAGCAATATTTTTGTCATGTGATGATTTATATGCCGTCTAATAACTTTCTATTCGTCGTAATATTAGAACAATACATTGCCCGATTATAGTTGGTAATCAGGGTTTAATAAACCTTCTGCAAATACACCACCGCTAGCCCAGTTGCTGGTTCCATTTTCCCTCCTGCTGTTCTTTATTTCATTCTAGGTCCAAACTTGACCCCAGTGGTCTGCCACTGTTTTTGTTCTTCCCTAAGGAGGTGTACCTGGCCTCAGGAACCACCTACCCAGCCTCGCAGAAGTTTCACACTTCTGTTTCACACCCAGGGTGGAGCTTTCTTTCTCATAACAGAAAATAAGGAGGGACAGCCGCCTGGGTACTCTTAAAAAATAAACTCATCTCTGGGGAGGTAAGGTCCTCGGAGAGCCAGGCAGTGACAATTGAGTGGTGTGGAGCACGTGGATTAAGTAGAACAGAAACAGATCCTGCCAGGACCGCCCCAGGGACGCCAGAGACACAAAGCAGAAACTCTGATTGTGCCCGGAGGGCCCTGGATCCCTTACCCACGCTGGAGGTTCTCCCGCCTTTTCTAATTACCTTCCCATTTCTTTTGCTCCCCTTCTCAGCCCGAGTGTTCAGGACTCTGCATACCACAGAGGTCAGACACAAATAAAATCCATACATGGACTCCATTCTCGGGTCACAGAATTTGGTGAACAACACAAACTGAAGATGGCTCCCTCTCCCACCTCCCAACCCCACCACGAAAGTTTTGCTTGTAAACACCAGTCACTTAGTAACACCCTCCATCAGTCGCCTTTGGGCTATTATTCATCACCGACTAACCTTAAACCAACTTCATCTTCACAGGGCTCCCCCCAGAAGAGAGGAAATTCCACAGCTCTGATGTGATGTGAAACGTGATCTGACCGCCCCAGCACTCTTTCTCACTCTCCCCAGCTAGTTCTCAAACTGGGTTTCCCTGGCCCCTCTTGGGGAGGCCTTCTCCCGCCTCCCTCTCCACCCCCTACTTCTTTCCCTCTCCATTTTCCACGCTGTAACCTGATAGGCTGGAAATGCAGCTTCTTTCATCTTATATTTCCCACATCCTGAAAGTTTGGAGAGAAGGAGCCCACCCAGATGAAAGAATTCCAAGTATGTGCAGCCCCCTCCTCCTTTAACTCCATTCACAAAGCAGATTACTAATGGCCCGAGGCTCCAGGGAGGCCCCATCCCCTCCCCACCCCCCACCTCCCAGGGAGTTTGCTCATTCCTCATCCTTACTCCTCACCGGTACAGAAACCTAAGTCCACCAGCTGAGAACCAAAAGTTAACTTTTCCCTGGACTCTGAGCCTAAGAAAACCTTTCAAACCTCATTCTGATTGGGACTGCAGTGGCCAGGAGATTCTGCTTACCAATCATTTGTCCCTTCTTTAGCATTTTTAGATGAAAGGGCTCAGGGAAAATGAGTCATTGGATCAAGGGGAAAAGATATAAACGTAAATGCGATGCATGTCAAGGAGACATGCTCAGGTCTTTAGGAAAGATCGCAGGGTGTTCTAAGTCAGAGTCATTTCAACAGAAATTGTTTCAAGACCAGAGTAAGAGATGCTTCAAGATAGGCAGACAATGTGTGGGGAAGTATGGGTGGGGGGTGGAGGTTCTGGTAATGTTTTTTGTTAAGAAATGTCTTGAGTCTTCACTACCTGGAAATTGGTGATCGTGAAACATGCCCCCCGGTCAATTCTTTGGTCCTCCTGTCTTGAGTTCTGTCACTGACGAGGAAACAGGACAGGGACAGCTTCTTTGAGTCAACCTCAACCTCTTCCTCAAAGGTTAGGAAGTACCCCCCAAGCATCCTTTTTCCTTAAGGATGCTTAACTATCTTATCTATCCTTCAAGAAGGGTGAGAAAGCAGTTTTGAATCTGTACTCACCTGGGATAATCAGTTCCCTGAGCTTACTAGCTTTGTGTGACGTGGAATTTCCTGTATCAAGGAGTTCAGTCCTGTCCCAATATTAGGAAGTACATTTAATAGATTACTACCCATATCGTCTTTGCAACTCAGCATAGAGTTGCAAAACTTGCTCAATGCAACAGCATTTAACAACAAGAAGAATATATATATATATATATATATATATGATAAATCTGGGCACATGTTATTGCATAGGGTTATGCATTCAATAGGTCTAATGATTGCCTAAGAACTCTCATAGAATTCAAGAGACCAGACCTGGAAGATGCAGTAACAGTGATAAGAAATAACAGACTGTGGCAGAACAGCCACATTGCAACTTCTTGGACCATTCCCAAGGTGCTTAGAAGAAATCTGTACTGCAGCTCAGCTCCAAGACTGCCCCGCGTTTGCAATCTTTATGTTAAGTGCCGCCTGCTCATGACATCCAACTGGTAATAGGCTCCTACCAAGGCTCAGCATCCTTAGGAGATAGCACAGAATGATAGAATCAATGCCTGCAACAACAGAGCAAGTATTTGTCTCTCTAGGCCCCAGTTTCTTATCTGTAAAATACTGAGGTTACCCCAACCCTTGCTAATCAAAGTGCAATCCCTAGACCAGCAGCAGTGCAACAGCGGCTAGCTAGGGAGATAACTAGAAATGCAGGCTGTCAGTCCTCACTCTAACCTGCTGCATTTTCACAAGCTCCCCAGGTGATTCCCGTGCACATTACAATTTAAAATGACTTGGCCTAGACTCAGGCTCTCCAAAGGTCCTCTACGTAGTACTGAAATTGTCTGATCTCATTAAGTGGTTTCCAAGGGAGTTTTTCTTCTCTGATAGTTTTCCGGCCGGCCACAGTGGCTCACGCCTATAATCCCAGCACTTTGGGAGGCCGAGGTGGGCAGATCACAGGGTCAGGAGTTGAAGACCAGCCTGGCCAACATAGCGAAACCCCGTCTCTACTAAAAAATACAAAAAATTAGCCAGGCATGGTGGTGGGCACCTGTAATCCCAGCTACCCGGGAGGCTGAGGCAGGAGAATCGCCTGAACCCGCGAGGCGGAGCTTGCAGTGAGCCGAGATTATGCTATTGCACTCCAGCCCCGGCAATAGTGTGAGACTCTGTCCCAAAAAAAAAAAAAAAAAGTTTTCCTTCTTTCTTCTGCCTCCAGTCTTGGAATGTACTGTCTCCTCTGCCAAGGAACTCAAATTTTAGTAGGCATAGGACTCATATGAAGACCTTATTTACAATGCAGATTCCTGAACCCCATCAAGAAACTGACTAGGACTGTGGTGGGGCCAGAGAATCGGTGTTTCAATCAGTCTCTTCCACGCGGTTCTACAGATTATGGCGCCAGATTACATGTTTTTATTTTTTTTCTTAACTTTTCTGTTATGCAAAATTTCAAACTTGGAAAAAATAGACAAAATGGTAATATTAAACAATCATGTTTCAATCCCCAGCTTCAACAATTATCAGTCACCTCAAGGCCAATTTTGTTTCCCTCAGATCATATTTTTGAAAAACTCATATCTAGACCCTCCAGACCTTCCAGGTTCCCTTCACCTACCTTTACTGTTCAGTGTGTTCTCACTAGGGCAAGAATTATATCCTATTATCTTAAAATCCCCAGTATCTAACACTGTGCCTGGCACATAGTACTCAATAAATTTGTAATAAAAATAACAAATTAAAAATAATTTTAGGCCAGTCATGGTGGCTTATGCCTGTAATCCCAGTATTTTGGGAAGGCGAAGCAGGAAGATCACTTGAGGCCAGGAGTTCAAGACCAGCCTGGTCAACATGGAGAAACCCCGTCTCTACTAAAAATACAAAAAATTAGCTGGGCGTGGTGGCAGGCGCCTGTAATCCCAGCTACTTGGGAGGCTGGGGCAGAATTGCTTGAACCCGGGAGGTGGAGGTTGCAGTGAGCCGAGATTGCGCCAGTGCACTCTAGCCTGGGCAACAAGAGCAAAACTCCATCTCAAAAAAAAAAAAAAGAAAGGAAAACAAACTTTAAAGTAAAACATAAATTATCGTCTACCTGGATGGTTTAAACTGCCGGTAGATGGGATTAGTTGTGTTCTGATTTTTTAATTATTTGGCTGTGATTCTTTTTACAGTTAGGGAAACGAAGGCATTCAAATGCGTTGTAGCAAGTGAAAGAATTAGAAAAAAGATTCCAAAAGCCCCAGTTTACACCCCCTTCCTTCCTGGTTTCAGCATTTTGTAAAAGATCTTGTGCCTGTGTGTGTGGTAAGAGAGAAGGTAGGAAAATACCTCTGGGGAATGAGGATATCATCTCAGGGCCTTTGTTTTACTCTTTAACCTAGTAATAAATCTCTTAAAGCTCCTGTGGTATTCAGAATATCCTGTCTATGGCAAGGTCTTCCCACAGTTGTGAAAGGAATTCAAGTTTACTAAGTGGACAGAGCCCTGATATTCCAAAGGCACAGTCCAGCCCTTTTCACCTATTTGCTAATTAGAATGGCTAAATCTCAGTCCTGGGTATGCTAAATAATAGGAGGGAGGGTAAGAGAAGGCAGAACCGAAGCTGAGAAAAGAACTCTGCAGTTCCAAAACTCAGCACAACAATCAAGGGATAAAGTGGTAATTAGGCCTGATTATCATGCAAGGCAGCCCCGGTTAAATTGGAATGTAGCCGGAGAGACGAAAGGCTGGATGGAGGGTTTGCTATGCTGGAGACATGCTTTGATGTCTGCAGGGAAGGTTGTGTTTCATTCAGCCATCCAACTAACCAAAAAAAAAAAAAAAAAAAAAAAAAAATGTTGCAGGAGCAATATGAAACCTTCTAAAATGCAGCATACGGGAAGCAGAAGTAGACAGCAAGTGGCTGGGTCTGAGCTCTCCTTCTGAGTGTGTGTGTGTACTTAGATGCTGCTTTTCTCATATTTACTACTCCAGCCTCTTGGATCTGTCAGAAGACAAGAGAGAAGAAAGAGTGCGCGCACCTACTGTTAACTCACTGTCCTTGGTTGAGCAGATTCTTATGACAGGGGAGAATGTGTCTAAGCTCGGGGCAGAGTTTTTACCTGCTGTGGGGAGGAAGCAAAAGAAATAAGAGGTAAATTACATTGTGTGTCCCTGAGAGGCCCAAAACTGAGATAACAGATGCTGATGGAGTCATCTGAGGCTGCCAGCTACCACAGCTTTTATACCAGCTGATGTAGGAAGAAGAAAATGAGCCAAGAAAGTAGGTTAATCTCCCAGAGAAACACAAAATAGGTAGCAAGTAGCATTTTTACACCTTTCACTCTTTAATTGCTTTAGACCCGGAGCTGTGAGGCACAAGGAATTCCTTTTGTGTCCTTACTTTACCTTTCTCACCCTTTTAGTGGTATTCTCTGTTCTAACATCATTGTTTTGTATGGGAGCTAACTACGCAGCTAGGGCCATGCCCCAAACCAACCCACGACTCTCAACTTCCACGCAAGAGACTTTTCATGTGACTTGATATTGGGAGATAACTTTCTACTAAATCACTGACAGAAAAACAATACTCAGGTTTGTGGTGAGATGTTATTATTTTACTTATTCACAGGGTGCTCACCATAGGAAGTAGCATGTACAATCCTGGCTTAGCATTAAGAAAGTTCATGAAGGCCAGGTACGGTGGCTCACGCCTGTAATCCCAGCACTTTGGGAGGGCGAGGTGGGTGGATCACGAGGTCAGGAGTTCGAGACCAGCCTGACCAGGATGGTGAAACCCTGCCTCTACTAAAAATACAAAAATTAGCCGGGCGTGGTGGCACGTGCCTGTAATCCCAGCTACTCGGGAGGCTGAGACAGGAGAATTGTTTGAACCTAGGAGGCGGAGATTGCAGTGAGCCGAGATAGTACCACTGTACTCCAGCCTGGGAGACAGAGCGAGACTCCCTCTCAAAAGAAAAAAAAAAAAAAATACTAAGTTCATGAAAATACAATACTCCTACATGGGAGACTACGTGGAATTTCTATTCCTTAAGGATCACCAAAATAAGACCCACTCATCACTACGTTCTATCATCCAGGCACATAGTTTAATATTTATTTTAAAAAGGAATAAAGTAAGTTGTTGATCAGATTATCCTGAAGGAATTAGAAGAGCGTTTAATATATGTAAAACACGTGGCTTCTTGGGTTTATCAAAACTTTTTCCTCTCTATATTTGCAATGAATGGACCATCCACAGAAACTGCTGGTTTTTGCTGTGATTTCTTCTGTTAACCCAGTTTACTTTTAAGACTGGTGTAAAATAATAATGACGTATATTTGCCGTAAAGAGCCTGTGGAATAACTACAGATACAAACCTTTTCTAACACCTATCTGTCACTACCGATATTGCAACTATACTTCAGAAATTACATGAATGAAGAGTGATGCATTCATATAATAGACTGTTTCATTCCCCCCAAAACAGTGCCACTTGATTTAGGAGAAACTCTAGTTAATCTTTTCTATAAAAATTCCCTGAAATTACTCTTGTAACCTGCAGCATGAATTTAGGATAAATTGCACAAGATTGAAAATACCCTTTCAGATATCTTATTTTGTACACTCTGAAAATAAATTGTGGGGTTTTGTTTTTGCTCATCTTTTAAAAAGAAAAAAAGAGAGAGGGCCGAGCGCAGTGGCACACCCCTGTAATCCCAGCACTTTGGGAGGCTGAGGGGGGCAGATCATGAGGTTAGGAGTTTGAGACCATCCTGGCTAACAAGGTGAAACCCTGTCTCTACTAAAAATACAAAAAATAGGCCGGGCGCGGTGGCTCACGCCTGTAATCCCAGCACTTTGGAAGGCCGACGCGGGTGGATCACGAGTTCAGGAGATGGAAACCACCCTGGCTAACACGGTGAAACCCCGTCTCTGCTAAAAATATAAAAAATTATCCGGGCGTGGTGGTGGGTGCCTGTAGTCCCAGCTACCTCGGGAGGCTAAGGCAGGAGAATGGCGTGAACGTGGGAGGCGGAGGTTGCAGTGAGCCGAGACGTCGCCACCGCACTCCAGCCTGGGCGACAGAGCGAGACTCGTTCTCAAAAAAAAAAAAAAAAAAGAAAAGAAAAGAAAAAAAAATTAGCTGGGCGTGGTTGCGGGCGCCTGTAGTCCCAGCTACTCAGGAAGCTGAGGCAGCAGAATCGCTTGAACCTGGGAGGCAGAGGTTGCAGTGAGCCGAGATCGCGCCACTGCACTCCGGCCTGGCGACAAAGCAAGACTCCTTCTCAAAAAAAAAAAAAAAGAAAAGAAAAGAAAAGAAAAAAAGGAGGACGGGGCGCGGTGTCTCACGCCTGTAATCCCAGTAATTTGGGAGGCCGAGCGGGGCGGATCACAAGGTCAGGAGTTCGAGACCATCCTGGCTAAAAAGGTGAAACCCTGTCTCTACTAAAAATACAAAAATTTAGCTGGGCTTGGTGGCAGGCGCCTGTAGTCCCAGCTACTCAGGAGGCTGAGGCAGGAGAATTGCTTGAACCTGGGAGGCAGAGGTTGCAGTGAGCCGAGATCTCGCCACTGCACTCCAGCCGGATCTACAGAGCATGACTCCGTCTCAAAAAAAAAAAAAAGAGAGAGAGAGAGAGAGGAGAGGAAAGGAAAATGAGCCTTAGCAGCTGTGTATTTTTTAAATAATAAGAAAATACCATTCCCCAGAATTTCCAGTAAAACCCATAAGATTTAGGCAGTTCATCCCTAAAGTATGTGTGGGATGCTGGGAGCTCCCTGGCTTTTCCAGGCAACCCCACCCCCAAAAAACTCCCCACAAAAAAAACAAAAGCAGATGGGCTGCATCTGAACGAATCAAACTCCCCAGGGGCCAGAGCTCTCTGCTCTAAATGCTAATAGAGTGAGTAATCAGAAACCTACATTTGGTAAATTATTTATCTTATCTCTGGAACTCAGCAAAGCATCGAAGACAGCAACTTCTGTAGAAAGATGTTGTTGGTCAAGAGCTCCAGCTGGAATTTGTACTTTTACTAGAAAAGGGAAAAGTTCAGAGACCAGTGTGTCTCATGAAGCAATAATTTTTTTTTTTTTTTTTTTTTTTTTTTTTTTAAATGACCAAAAGCAAAGCCAAGGAAAACTGACTTCACAGTTCCATGGAACAGGTCTGGTTCATGTTTTGTCTAATGGGCCTTACGTTCCATCCGTATTAGGGTAATGGCAAAACAAACCAATAGACAGTATAGATCCCCAAAGAGATGGGAATAGGTTCCGTAGTCCCCATCTCCACTCTACTCTTCCTTGCAGAGGGCCTTAAGAGATAAGAGTAACCGGGGCCGGGCTCGGTGGCTCATGCCTGTAATCCCAGCACTTTGGGAGGCCGGGGCGGGTGGATCACAAGGTCAAGAGTTTGAGACCAGCCTGACTAACATGGTGAAACCCCATCTCTATTAAAAATACAAAAATTGGCCGGGCGCGGTGGCTCAAGCCTGTAATCCCAGCACTTTGGGAGGCCGAGACAGGCGGATCACGAGGTCAGGAGATCGAGACTATCTTGGCTAACATGGTGACACCCCGTCTCTACTAAAAATACAAAAAAACTAGCCGGGCGAGGTGGCGGGCGCCTGTAGTCCCAGCTACTCCGGAGGCTGAGGCAGGAGAATGGCGTAAACCCGGGAGGCGGAGCTTGCAGTGAGCTGAGATCCGGCCACTGCACTCCAGCCTGGGCGACACAGCCAGACTCCATCTCAAAAAAAAAAAAAAAAAAAAAAATACAAAAATTAGCTGGGCATGGTGGCTCCTGTCTGTAATCCCAGCTACTCGGGAGGTTGAGGCAGGAGAATCGCTTGAACCCAGGAGACGGAGGTTGCAGTGAGTTGAGATCGCGCCACTGTACTCCAGACTCCAGCCTGGGCAACAGAGTAACCTGGAACAGTGGTTCTTTGTTTTGTTTTGTTTTTTGTTTGTTTTGAGTCAGAGTCTTACTCTGTCGCCCAGGCTGTAGTGGAGTGGCATGATCTCGGCTCACTACAACCTCCACTTCCCGGGTTCAAGCGATTCTCCTGCCTCAGCCTCCTGAGTGGCTGGGATTACAGGCACAAGCCAGCATGCCTGGTTAATTTTTGTATTTTTATAGAGACAGGATTTCACCATGTTGTTCAGGCTGGTCTGGAACCCACCTCAGCCTCCCAAAGTGCTGGGATTACAGGCAAGAGCCACTGCATCCGGCATGGGAACAATGCTTAAACTTGAGCAGCCAGCATCAGAGGGCTCGTTAACATTCAGGATGCTGCGCTCCAACTCCTGACTTTCTGATTCTATTGGCTTGCTGGGGTAGGGCCTGTGAATTTTCATTTCCATCTTTGCTGGTGCAAGGGCCACATTTTGAGAAGCACTAGTCTACATAACGGGGTCTTTTCACAATCTGGTTTGGTTTCTGTAGAATCTAGGCACCCGCCCTTAGAGAATGTAGGGAGATTTGTAGGTTTAAGGGCTTTGACTAGGATATTGACAGAGGAATTAGCTCTACTAATGAATCTTATCACTTTCCCCTATTTTACAAAACACTTTAACTTGGTAACTTAATCTATCCATGATTAACCTTATTTTATTTTATTATTATTATTTTTTGAGACTGAGTCTTGCTGTGTTGCCCAAGCTGGAGTGCAGTGGTGCATTCTTGGCTCACTGCAATCTCTGCTTCCTGGGTTCAAGCAATTCTCCTGCCTCAGCCTCTTGAGTAGCTAGGATCACAAGCGCCCGCCACCACGCCCAGCTAATGTTTTTGTGTTTTTAGTACAGACGGGGTTTCACCATGTTGCCCAGGCTGGTTTTGAACTCCTAATCTCAAGTGAGCCACCTGCCTTGGCCTATCAAAGTGTTAGGATTACAGGCGTGAGCCACTATGCCCAGCCAATTAATATTATATTTATAAATTTTAGCATTCCCACTGGCTTTGTGTCCCCCATAGTCCTAGGTACTTTTGAGTTCAATAGAATTAAGCAGATAGGAAAGTAAAGGTTTCATTTGAATAAATATGGTTGTATAAGTCACATTCACATTTATAAACCCATTAAGAATTTTGTTTTGTCACCAGGTTCGGTGGCTCACACATTTAATCCCAGCACTTTGGGAGGCCAAGGCGGGCAGATCTCAAGGTCAGGAGATCGAGACCATCCGGGCTAACATGGTGAAACCCCATCTCTACCAAAAATACAAAAATTAGCCGGGCGTGGTGGTGCATGCCTGTAATCCCAGCTACTCAGGAGGCTAAGGCAGGAGAATCACTTGAACTAGGGAGTTGGAGGTTGCAGTGAGCAGAGATCGCGCCACTGCACTCCAGCCTGGTGACAGAGCCAGAATCCGTCCCCTCCAAAAAAGAATTTTGTTTTGGGCGTGGTGGCTCATGCTTGTAATCCCAGCACTTTGGGAGGCAGAAGCAGGCGGATCGCTTGAGCTCAGGAGTTCAAGACCAGCCTGGCCAACATGGTGAAACCCTGTCTCTACTAAAAATACAAAAAAAAAAAAAAAAGAATTTTGTTTTGCCTCTACAAAACTTTATCAGTTCATCCACCTGGTGAACTCAACTCTGACTGACTGAACTATGAAATAAGAGGAATTCAAATGATTCCTTTCCCTTTGCTTCTTTCCTTCAAACAACAAATATATTTTGAGTGCATATTTGTTTGTTTTAGAGACAGAGTCTCATCTTCTCCCAGGCATTGTTGCAGTGGCACTATCATAGCTCACTGTAGCCTGGAACTCCTGGGCTCAAGCGATCATCCTCCTACTTTAGCCTCCCGAGTAAATAAGATGACAGGGGTGCACCACTATGTCTGGTTAATTTTTTATTTTTACTTTTTTATTTTATTTATTTATTTATTTTTTTTTTTCAAGACGGAGTCTCGCCCTATCGCCCAGGCTGGAGTGCAGTGACGCGATTGCGGCTCACTGCAACCTCCACCTCCCAGGTTCAAGCGATTCTTCTGCCTCAGCCTCCCGAGTAGCTGGGACACAGGCGCGTGCCACCACGCCCAGCTAATTTTTATAGTTTTTAGTAGAGATAGGGTTTCACCATGTTGGCCAGGCTGGTCTTGAACTCCTGACCTCATGATCCACCCACCTCAGCCTCCCAAAGTGCTGGGATTACAGGCGTGAGCTACTGTGCCCGGCCTGTCTGGTTAATTTTTTAAATTTTTGGTGGAGGAGAGGTCTTTTTTTTTTTTTTCTGAGTTGGAGTTTCACTCTGTTGCCCAGGCTGGAGTGCAGTGGCACGATCTCTGCTCACTGCAAGCTCCACCTCCCGGGTTCATGCCATTCTCCTGCCCCAGCCTCCCGAGTAGCTGGGACTACAGATGCCTGCCACCATGCCCAGCTAATTTTTTATATTTTTAGTAGAGACAGGGTTTCACCGTGTTAGCCAGGATGGTCTCAATCTCCTGACCTCGTGATCCTCCTGCCTCAGCCTCCACAAGTGCTGGGATTACAGGCGTGAGCCACTGCGCCCAACGGAGAAAAGGTCTTTCTATGTTGGCCAGGCTGGTCTTGAACTCCTGGCCTCAAGTGATTTTCCTGCCTCAGTCTCCCAGAGTGCTGGGATTACAGACATGAACCACTGTGCCCAGCCCATATTGTATATACGGATAATAACAATTAAAAATATAAGTCAGAGTATTGAATCTAAGGGGATATGAGTGCAAATAACCACACACATGGTGGTGGCTCAGGAAAGCTTTTACAGCAGGTGGACCTGCTGAAAATCATTCCACAACCTTCTACCACTGTTTTTTTTGTTTGTTTGGTTTTTTGAGACAGAGTCTCACTCGGTCACCCAGGCTGGAGTGCAGTGGCACGAACTCGGCTCACTGCAAGTTCTGCCTCATGGATTCAAGCCCTTCTCCTGCCTCAGCCTCCCAAGTAGCTGGGACTACAGGTGCCTGCCACCACGCCCAGCTAATTTTTTTTGTATTTTTAGTAGAGATGGGGTTTCACCGTGTTAGCCAGGATGGTCTTGTTCACCTGACCTCGTGATCCGCCCGCCTCGGCCTCCCAAAGTACTGGGATTACAGGCATGAGCCACCGCTCCCAGCCTCTACCACTCTTCAGATAAAATTCATACTCCTCAGAAAGGCACACACAGGCTGGGCAAGGTGGATCCCAGCACTTTGGAAGGCTGAGGTGGGCAGATCACCTGAGATCAGAAGTTCGAGGCCAGCCTGGCCAAAATGGTGAAACCCCGTCTCTACTAAAAATACAAAAATTAGCCGGACCTGGTGGCACATGCCTGTAGTCCCAGCTATTTGGGAGGCTGAGGCAGGAGAATCACTTGAACCTGGGAGGTGGAGGTTGCAATGAGCCAAGATTGCACCACTGCACTCCACACTCCAGCCTAGGTGACAGAGTGAGAGTCCGTCTCAAAAAAAAAAAAAGAAAGAAAGAAAGAAAGGCATACACAGCTCTTCATGATCACCTGTGGCTACTTGTTCAGTTGAATTTGTCTCCACTCCCTTTTCCTCCAGGGACCACACTCAGCAGCAAGGTAAAAGTCTGCGATAATGGGAATTTCAGATGTAACTGCAACTGATAATTAGTTCTCTACTAAGCCCCCACTCCCCTTCTCAAATGGGAGTAAAGTGTTGGAGGTGGGGCAGCTGGGAAGTGACTGCCTCATGATCATTTGGACTTTCTCACTTCAGTGAGCCTCTGTTGTGTACATAATGAATTTCACTATCTTTACTTTATGTGCTTTTTCTGATAGCACAGACCCTACTGAAAAAATAACCATTTTTCTTTAACTTCACAATGATAATGCAACCTTTTCCTCTGTTTTGTGCTTATAAAATTTTTGGATTAGCTGGGCGTGGTGGCACGTGCCTCTAATCCCAGTTACTCAGGAGGCTGAGGCAGGAGAATCGCTTGAACCTGGGAGGTGGAGGTTGTGGTGAGCCAAGATTGTGCCATTGCACTCCAGCCTGGGCAACAAGAGTGAAATTTCGTCTCAAAAATAAATACATAAATAAAAATGTTTGCACCCTACTTACTACAGCATGACTTTTTTTTTTTTTTTTCTGTCCATGCAAATTCATGCCTCTGGATGTTTGCACATGTTTTTTCTTATTGCTAAAATTTGGGTTTTCCCAACCTGTCCTTCCACTGGCTGATTCTTCTATTTCTTTTCCTGTTTCAAGACCCACATCTGGGCTGCCTCCTCTCTGAAGCCTTCCCTGATCCTGGAGATCAGATTTAAAGGGTTTCATTGCTTTCTTTCTTTCTTTTTTTTGGGACGGAGTTTCGCTCTTGTTGCCCAGGCTGGAGTGCAATGGCGCGATCTCTGCTCATTGCAATCTCAGCCTCCCGGGTTCAAGCACTTCTCCTGCCTCAGCCTCCCGAGTAGCTGGGATTATAGGTATGCGTCACCACGCCCGGCTAATTTTGTATTTTTAGTAGAGACGGGGTTTCTCCATGTTGGTCAGGCTGGTCTCGAACTTCCAACCTCAGGTGATCTGCCCACCTCAGCCTCCCAAAGTGCTGGGATTAAGGTGTGAGCCACCACTCCCGGCCAAAAGGCGGCTATTTTTATGATCGGGTTCAATATTCCTTCATGTGCGTATCCGTATAAATTCATATTGATGTCTAGGATTTTCTCACTTGTGAAGCTTATTGTTATTATTATTTTTGAGAGAAAGTCTCAAAAAAAGTATTGTTTCAGAGTTTATTTTGCAGCAAATCATGGGGCATTAATAGTTTCTGATTTGAATTGTTCCTTGTTCTTACAATTCTAGGTAGAGAAGGGTCTTCTCTAAGCCTAGGAAATGTGTGCTTTCTGGGTGGGTTCCAGAGTAAATGCCTTTGTCCTTTAAGTGATATAAATAGTCCAGTCACTACTTCCAAGCCCTATTAAGAAGAGGAACAGAACTGTTTCCTCTAGTGTCCCCTGAGAGCTGATAACTGGATGCCAAGAAGTTGGCCAGATCATGCAGGATAGACAGCTGTCTACATGGTGTAATTTGAGGGGTTTGAGGAAATCCCCCTTCTTAAAATATCTTTCCCAATGGCCCTGACACCTGCCTGAAATGTATGACTTCTGCTCAGAGTAAGGTGCTGCTGAAATGCAATTGTTATCCATGAGTAGACTCATATTCAGCCATTATCACTCATTAGCATCCCAGTTTAAATTAACTTATCAGATTAGTTGACTGAGTAGAGTCCCAAAGACAGGCAGGCACAAAACAAATAAGTTTTAATGAGAATGCTGATCCCAAAAGGTCTGAAGTATGGGGTACTGGGCCAGTCAGGTGAAGGGTGGCAAGGATGGTCAGAACAGTTTGAGGGCAGCTAGGAAGGTCTGCTCAAAACTCCAGAGGGGAGATGTAGAATGTGGGTTGAGGAGGCTCTAAAGACAATCCCAGGATTTCTCTATTTTGAGTATCAACACAATAAAGACTCTTTAAAAACAAACGAGCAAACAAAAAAACCACAACACTCTTTTTCCTTTGGGGTTATTTTATTAGGTTATTTCCCCAAAGTGGAATTTCCAGGTTAAAATTAAAGTTTTGATTGCACAATGTCAAAATGCTACAGAGCCACTGATTCTGTGTAAGTATAGTTGGGTTGAAATGTCTCTGTATAATTAGAATAATCATCTTTGTAGAAGGCCATTCATTCTTTCATTCAACCAAAAGCTGTCGAACTTATAGTAAATGCCAGGTGCCATATTAGGATCTGAGGACACAAAGATAAAATCAATACTCTCTACTTTTTTGTATTTGTTTTTTTGAGACTGGGTCTCCTCTGTCACCCAGGGGAGTGCAGTGACATGATCACAGCTCACTGCAGCCTCAGCTTCCCCAGCTCAGGTCATTTTCTTTTTTTTTTTTTTTTTTTTTTTGAGACAGAGTCTCGCTGTGTCACCCAGGCTGGAGTGCAGTGGCGCGATCTCGGCTCACTGCAAGCTCCGCCTCCCGGGTTTTACGCCATTCTCCTGCCTCAGCCTCCGAGTAGCTGGGACTACAGGCGCCCGCCACCACGCCCGGCTAGTTTTTTGTATTTTTAGTAGAGACGGGGTTTCACGGTGTTAGCCAGGATGGTCTCGATCTCCTGACCTCGTGATCCACCCGCCTCGGCCTCCCAAAGTGCTGGGATTACAGGCTTGAGCCACCGCGCCCGGCCAACTCAGGTCATTTTCCAGCCTCAACCTCCCAAGTAACTGGGACCACAAGCGTGCACTTCCATGCCCAGCTAATTTTTATATTTTTTGTAGAGATGAAGTTTCGCCTGGGTTCAACCAATCCACATGCCTCGGCTCTGAAAGTGCTGGGATCACAGGCATGAGCCATGGCACCCGGCCAGTAATTCCTACTTATAGTTTAATTACTCACCAGTTTGAGATAATTCAATTATTCTTGGTCTTTCTTTTCTTTTCTTTTCCTTCCTTCCTTCCTTCCTTCCTTCCTTCCTTCCTTCCTTCCTTCCTTTCTTTCTTTCTCTTTCTTTTTCTTTCTTTTTCTTTCTTTCCTTCTTTCCTTTCTTTCCTTCTTTCCTTTCTTTCTCTCTCTCTCTTTCTTTCTTTCCTTCTTTCTTTTCTCTTTTTTTCTTTTTTTTGAAACAAAGTCTCGCTCTTGTCCCCCAGGCTGGAGTGCAGTGGTACAATCTCAGCTCACTCCTGCCTCCCAGGTTCAAGAGGTTCTCCCTACCTCAGCCTCCCAAGTAGCTGGGATTACAGGCTCACGCCACCACGCCTGGTTAATTTTTTTTTTTTTTTTTTAGAAGAGACAGGTTTTTGCCATACTAGTCAGGCTGGTCTCAAACGCCTAACTTCAAGTGATCCACCCACCTAAGACTCCCAAAGTGCTGCGATTAGAAGTGTGAGCCACTGCTTCTGGCCAGTGTTATATCTTTCTATTACATTTCTGACATTCTTTTTTTGTTTTGAGATAGGGTCTTGCTCTGTCACCCAGGCTGGAGTGCCGTTGTGCAATCTTGGCTCACTGCAGCCTCAACCTCCAAGGCTTAAGCCATACTCCCACCTCAGCCTCTTGAGTAGCCAGGACTATAGGTGTGTGCCACCATGCCTGGCTAATTGTTGTATTTTTTGTAGAGACAGGGTTTCACCATGTTGGCCAGGCTGGTCTCGAACTCCTGGCCTCAAGTGATCTACCTGTCTTGGCCTCCCAGAGTTTTGGGATTATAGGCATGAGCCACTGTGCTTGGCCCCTGACATCTTTTTTTTTTTTTTTTTTTTTGAGATGAGTTTTGCTCTTGTTGCCTAGGCTGGAGTGCAGTGGTGCAATCTTGGCTCACTGCAACCTCAGCCTCCCAGGTTCAAGCGATCCTCCTGCCTCAGTCTCCTGAGTAGCTGGGATTACAGGCACACGCCACCACGCGACAGCTAATTTTTTGTATTTTTAGTAGAGACGGGGTTTCACTGTGTTGGCCAGGCTGGTCTTGAACTCCTAACCTCAGGTTATTCACCCGCCTCAGCCTCCCAAAGTGCAGGAATTACAGGCGTGAGCCACTGCACCTGGCCGGCCTCTGACATTCTTATTCTGATTTATATTATCCTTGAGTCTTCAATTGTTTTTGTCCTGAAAAATATCATTGCCATTTTGTATGGTCTTTTGAACTGATTCAAACATTACAGTAAAATTTCACAGTAATCCCATCTCCCAGAGAGGACCAATATAAATAATTTAGTTAACTATCATTTTTAAGTCACCCCGTACTAAGTACCTGTGATATAATTGCCAATTATTGAGCTATATCTAGGAGAGAGCTATTATTAGCTTCAAATTACAGATGAGGAAACTGAGTCTTTAGAATTTAAAATTACACAACTCCTAAGTGGCCAAGTCAGAATTGAAACCCACTTCTGTCTGACTACAAAACCTATACTCATGTTGAGCATGAAAGAGTAATTTCTCGCCCGGTGCGGTGGCTCACACCTGTAATCCCACCACTTGGGGAAGCCGAGGCGGGTGGATTGCCTGAGGTCAAAAGTTTAAGACTAGCCTGGTCAATATGATGAAACTCTGTATCTACCAAAAATACAAAAAATGAGCTGGGCATCATGACAGGCACCTGTAATCCCAGATACTTGGGAGGTTGAGGCAGGAGAATCGCTTGAACCCGGGAGGTAGAGGTTGCAGTGAGCTGAAATTGTGCCATTGTACTCCAGCCTGGGCAACAAGAGCAAAACTCTGTCTCAAAAAAACAAAAAAGAGTAATTTCTTGAACACTTTAATTGCTAACATCTTTTTTTTTTTTTTTTTTTTTTTGAGACGGAGTCTCGCTCTATTCCCCAGGCTGGAGTGCAGTGGCGCGATCTCGGCTCACTGCAAGCTCCGCCTCCCGGGATCATGCCATTCTCCTGCCTCAGCCTCCTGAGTAGCTGGGACTACAGGCGCCCGCCACTGCGCCTGGCTAATTTTTTTTGTATTTTTAGTAGAGACGAGGTTTCACCGTGGTCCCGATCTCCTGACCTTGTGATCCGCCCGCCTCGGCCTCCCAAAGTGCTGGGATTACAGGCATGAGCCACCGCGCCCGGCCTAATGGCTAACATCTAAAGACTATTAAGACTCACCCCAAAATAAGATTGTCTTGTCATAGGCTGGGCTTGGATGGGAGTTCTTGGATTTCAGAGTCAGTATTTTTGTAAAATCTTTCTTTTTTCTTGAGATGGAGTTTTGTTCTTGTTCTTGTTTGCCCAGGCTGGAGTGCAATGGTGTGATCTCAGCTCACTGCAATCTCTGCCTCCTAGGTTCAAGCAATTCTCCTGCTTCAGCCTCCCAGGTAGCTGGGATTACAGGCGCCTGCCACCACATCCAGCTAATTTTTTTGATTTTTAGCAGAGACAAGATTTCACCATGTTGGCCAGGCTGGTCTCGAACTCCTAGCCTCATGATCCACCCTCCTCGGCTTCCCAAAGTGCTGGGATTACAGGATTACAGGCGTGAGCCACCGCGCCCGGCTCCTTCCTTCCTTCCTTTCTTCCTCCCTCCCTCCCTCCCTTCTTTCCTTCCTTCCTTCCTTCCTTCCTTCCTTCCTTCCTTCCTTCCTTCCTTCCTTCCTTCCTTCCTTCTCTTCCTTTCTTTTTTCTTCCTCTCTCTCTTTCTTTCTTTTTTTGTGACAGAGCCTTGGCCAGGCACAGTGACTCATGCCTATAATCCCAGCACTTTGGGAGGCCGAGGCAGGCAATCGCTTGAACTTAGGAGTTTGAGATCAGCCTAGGAAACATGGTGAAACCCCATTTCTACAAAAGATACAAAAATTAGCCGGGCATGGTGGCACATGCCTGGAGCCCCTGCTACTTGGAAGGCTGAGGCAGGAGGATCACTTGAGTCTGGGGAGGTGGAGGCTGTAGTGAGCTGTGATCGCATGCCACCGCATCCCAGCTTGGGCAATAGAGTGAGAACCTGTCTCAAAAAAGAGAGATTAAAAAAAAAGTGAAAAACACAGAGTCTTGCTCTGTTGTCCATGTTGGAGTACAGTGGCACAATCTCAGCTCACTGCAAACTCCACCTCCTGGCCTCAAGTGATCCTCCCTCCTCAGCTTCCAGAGTAGCTAGGACTATAGGTATGTGCCACCAGCCTGGCTTTTTTTTTTTTTTTTTTTTTTGTACAAACAGGGTTTTACCATGCTGTCCAGGCTGGCCTCGAACTCCTGGGGTCAAGTGATCCACCTGTCTTGGCTTCCCAAAGTGCTGGGATTACAGGTGTGAGCCACTGTGCCTGCTGTAAAATTTTTCATAAAGTGTGTTAGTCTGCTAGAGCTGTCATAACAAAGGACTACACAATCTGGGTGCTTTAAACAACAGTAATTAAATTTTCGTATGATTCTGGAGATTAGAAGTCCAAGGTCCTGATGTCTGTAAGGTTGGTTTCTTTTGAAGCCTCCCTCCTGGGCTTGTAGACAGCAGTCTTCTCGGGGTAGAGTATTTGACTGCAGATGGCTGTCTTCTCCTCTCTGTATTTTCTTTTTTTTCCCCCCTTTATTGTTGTTGTTTGAGACAGGGTCTTATTCTAGCCCAAGCTGGTGTGCAGTGGTACAATCATGACTCACTATAGCCTCAGACTCCTAGGCTCAAGCAATCCTCCCACTTCAGCCTCCTGAGTAGCTGGGGTGACAGGTGCATACCACTATGCCTGGCTAATTTTGAAACTATCTATTTTTTGGTAGAGACCAGGGTCTCACTATGTTCCCCGGGATGATCTTAAAGTCCTGGCCTCAAGCAATCCTCGTGCCTTGTCCTCCCTGTATTTTCTTTTTTTTTTTTCTTTTTCTTTTTCTTTTTTTTTAAGACGAAGTCTCACTCTTTCGCCCAGGCTGCAATGCAGTGGTGTGATCTCGGCTCACTGCAACCTCCGCCTCTTGGGTTCAAGCGATTCTCCTACCTCAGCCTCCCAAATAGCTGGGATTATAGGTGCCTGCCACCATATCCAGCTAATTTTTTTGTATTTTTAGTAAAGACAGGATTTTACCATGTTGGCCAGGCTGGTCTTGAACCCCTGTCCTCACGTGATCTGCCTGCCTCGGCCTCCCAAAGTGTTGGGATTACAGGCATGAACCACCACACCCAGCCTCATCTTCTCTTCTTATAAGGATACCAGTCATATTGCATTAGGGTCTACACATATGACCTCATTTTACCCTAATTACCTCTTAAAGGCCCTATCCCCAAATACAGTTATATTCTGAGGTACTAGGAAGTTAGGACTTCTATATGAATTTTGGGGGACACAATTCAATCCATTACATAAAGTAAACCTAAAAGTATTAATCATCATATAGAAAGAGTTGGATAATGGGATGTTGGTTATCTGCCGAGCCATATTCACTCCTGTGGTTCAGTTTTAGAAATATTTATTAATATCCACTGTGTTCAAGGCTTGATGCTAGGGAAACAAAAACTGCCAGGACACAGTCCCTGCCTTCAAGGAGTTCATAAACTCTCTGGAGAGCCATTAGACAGACCATGGGTTCTGAAACCCCAAGGTACACTGGAGTTGCCTGGAGTGCTTATTAAAACACAGATTGCTGGGCTCCACCCCCGGAGTTTCTGATTCAGTGGGTAGGCAGTGGGCCTGAGAATTTGCATTTCTGACAAGTTTCCAGGTGCTGCTGGTCCGAAGACCACACACTTTCAGAACTACTGAGCCAGACATATCAAGATCACATGTGATGTGTATGATTGAGGTGGCACAGGTGCATGGAGACAAGACCATTTTCTGTTTTCATGCTAAAGCAGTTGAGGAGACAACTGGGAAAGTCCCTTTGCACCTGAAAATTCCCCAGGAAAAGTTCTAGTTAGCATTTAGACCTTAAACTTGTAAACATATTACAGCAAAAAATACGCATTGCCTATGCCATTAATTTGCCACTTGGCAAATACCACCTTTCATTACTAATTATATCTCTATAAGATCCTAGGGTAGCAATAAAGTCTGAGTTCACTATCCTTGTTCTGCAAATGCTATGAGAACTTCAGCAAATTACTTCCTGTCTCTGAGATTTGGTTTTGGTCATCTGTAAAATAGAGATTAGGACAGTCAAGGTGGTTTGCACCTGTAGTTCTAGCACTTTAGGAGGCCAAGGTGGGAGGATTGCTTGAGGCCCGGATTTTGAGACTAGCCTGGGCAACAGAGCAAGACCCTCATCTCAAATGATACTTAAAAATTTTTTTGAGACAGGTTCTCATTCTGTTGCCCAGGCTGGAGTGCAGTGGTGTGATCATAGCTCGCTGCAACCTCAAGCAATCCTCCCACCTCAGCCTCCTGAGTGGCTGGGACCACAGGCGCATGCCACTGCACCCTGCTAATTTTTTTAAAAATTTGGGGGCTGGATGTGTTGGCTAAGGCCTGTAATCACAGTACTTTGGGAAGCTGAAGCTGGTGGATCACTTGAGCTCAGGAGTTTGAGACCAGCCTGGGCCAAATGGCAAAACGCTATCTCTACAAAAAATACAAAAATTAGCTGGTCATTGTGGCATATGCCTGTAGTCCCAGCTACTTGGAAGGCTGAGGTGAGAGGATCACTCGTGCCCGAGAGGTTGAGACTGCAATGAGCCGAGGTTGTGCCACTGCACTCCAACCTGGGCGACAGAGTGAGACTGTCTCAAAAACACAACACACATACCCACACACCAACCCCACACACAAATTTTAGGTAGATACAGGGTCTCACTCTTGTCCAGGCTGGTCTCAAACTCCTGAGTTCAGCAATCCTCCTGCCTCAGCCTCCCAAAGTGCTGGGATTACAAGTGTGAGCCATCACACCTGGCCTATATATGATTCCTTAAGCAGGAATTAGGACCATATCTTTTGCCTCTCTATATATCTCCATGTATTTAGCACAGTACTTTAAACATAGTAGCTGTTCAGTAAATGTTTATTTATTAATTGACCAAATCAGTCAGTATCACTGCAAGATACAAAAGATTCTTATCGGCCGGGCGAAGTGGCTCACACCTGTAATCCCAACACTTTGGGAGGTTAAGGAGGGCAGATCACGAGGTCAGGAGTTCGAGACCAGCCTGACCAACATGGTGAAACCCCATCTCTACCAAAAATACAAAAATTAGCTGGGCGTGGTGGCAGGCGCCTATAATCCCAGCTACTCAGGAGGCTGAGGCAGGAGAATCACTTGAACCCGGGAGGTGGAGGTTGCAGTGAGCCAAGATTGCGCCACTGCGCTCCAGCCTGAGCGACAGAGCGAAACTCCATCTCAAAAAAAAAAAAAGATTCTTATCTTATTGCTATAAAGATTGTAGTTTCTCTTTAAGCTAAGGCTAACCCTTACTCCATATTGCCTCTCCACTAAAAGCTCTCATTTTTAGCAGTCATTCTTCTTTGACACTACTCACCTACATGTTCGACTTTTAACATTGTTTCAATCCCCATTCATTTCTTTTGGACACATATTGAAGGAAATTATCCATGGACTCTATTGTCTTTCCATTCATTACCTTACATCCTGATTATATTTTGTTTTGTTTTGTTTTTTTGAGACGAAGTCTCGCTCTTGTGTCCCAGGCTGGAGAGCAATGGCACGATCTTGGCTGACTGCAACCTCCACCTCACGAGTTCAAGCGATTCTCCTGCCTCAGCCTCCCAAGTAGCTGGGATTACAGGCCACTGCCACCAGGCCCGGCTAATTTTTGTATTTTTAGTAGAGATGGGGTTTCACCATGTTGGCCAGACTGGTCTCAAACTCATGACCTCAGGCGATCTGCCTGCCTTGTCTTCCCCAAGTGCTGGGATTACAGGCGTGAGCCACCGGGCCTGGCTATTTTTTATTTTATATATACTTTTTGAGACAGGCTCTTGCTCCATCACCTAGGCTGGAATGCAGTGGCATGATCATAGTTTACTGCAGCTTCAACTTTCTGGGCTCAAGTAATCCTCCCCTCAATCTCCTGAGTAGCTGGGACTAAACACAAGTGCCACCATGCCTAGCAACTTTTTTTTTTTGTTTTTTTGAGACGGAGTTTCACTCTTGTTGCCCTGGCTAGAGTGCAATGGCGTAATCTCGGCTCACTGCAACCTCTGCCTCCCGGGTTCAAGCAATTCTCCTGCCTCAGCCTCCCAAGTAGCTGAGATTAGAGGCATGCACCACCACGCCCGGCCAATTATATATTTTTTAGTACAGATGGGGTTTCTCCATGTTGGTCAGGCTGGTCTCGAACTCCCGACTTCAAGTGATCCGCCCGCCTCAGCCTCCCAAAGTGCTGGGATTACAGGCGTGAGCCACCGCGCCTGGCTGCCTAATTTTTAAATTTTTTTGTAGAGATGGGGTCTTACTTTGCTGCTCAGGCTGCTCTTGAACTCCTGGTCTCAACCAGTCCTCCCACCTTGGCCTCTCAAAGTGCTGGGATTGCAGGCATGAGCCACCATACCTGGTGAAGTCTATTTACTTATTTATTTATTATTATTTCTGAGATGGAGTTTTGCTCTTATTGCCCAGGCTAGAGTGCAGTGGCACAATCTCGGCTCACTGCAACTTCTGCCTTCCGGTTTCACACAATTCTCCTGCCTCAGCCTCCCAAGTCGCTGGCATTACAGGTGCCCGCCACCACGCCCAGCTAATTTTTTTGTATTTTTGGTAGAGACAGGGTTTCACCATGTTGGCCAGGCTGGTCTTGAACTGCTGATCTTGTGATCCACCCGCCTCAGACTCCCAAAGTGCTGGGATTACAGGCATGAGCCACTGCGCCTAGCTATGAAGTCTATATTTTTAAAAGAGCAAACAGCTATCCATCTTTTCATTATAATATACAATAAAAGTGAGCCGGGCACGGTGGCTCACACCTATAATCCCAGCTATTTGGGAGGCCAAGGTGGGCGGATCACCTGAGGTCAGGAGTTCAAGACCACCCTGGCCAAAGTGGTGAAACCCCATCTCTACTAAAAAATACAAAAATTATCCAGGCATAGTGGCGGGTGCCTGTAATTCCAGCTACTCAGGAGGCTGAGGCAGGAGAATTGCTTGAACCCAGAGGCAGAGGTTGCAGTGAGCCCAGATCGTGCCACCGCACTTCATCCTGGGAGACAGAGTAAGACTGTCTCAAAAAACAAAAAATAAATAAAAAAATAAAAGGGGCAGGGGCAAGATTGAGGCAGGGGAAATTCAGTGTCTTAGATGTGTTCTCTTTGGGGTTTAATTCAATTCTGTTTTAAAAGGTATCTGTTTAGCACCTCTCAAAGGGAACTATGTGGTGTTTAAAAATATGCAATGCAAGCTGGACACCATGGCATCCATCTGTAGTCCAAGCTACTTGGGAGGCTGAGGCGGGAGGATCACTCAGCCCAGGAGTTCAAGGCCAGCCTAGACAATATAGTGAGACCCTTCTCTCTCTCCTTTTTTTTTTTTTTTTTTTTTTTTGAGATGGAGTCTCGCTGTGTTGCCAGGCTGGAGTGCAGTGGCATGATCTTGGCCCACTGCAACCTCTGCCTCCTGGGTTCAAGTAATTCTCCTGCCTCAGCCTCCCGAGTAGCTGGGACTATAGGCGCACACCACCATGCCCACCTAATTTTTGTATTTTTTTAGTAGAGATGGGATCTCACCATGTTGGCCAGGATGGTCTCGATCTCTTGACCTCGTGATCCACCGACCTCAGCCTCCCAAGTGATGGGATTACAGGTGTGAGCCACCGCATCTGGCCAAAAAATTTTTTTTACAATATGATCTCTGCACTTGAGGAGCTGATGGTCTCATTGGGGAAACATGGGTCCTTTCAAAGTGGGTATTAAATTAATGCTTGCTGCTCCTTAAAATGATGCTACAGCCGGGCGCGGTGGCTCACGCCTGTAATCCCAGCACTTTGGGAGGCCGAGGCGGGCGGATCACGAGATCAGGAGATCGAGACCATCCTGGCTAACACGATGAAACCCCGTCTCTACAAAAAGTACAAAAAAAATTAGCCGGGCGTGGTGGTGCGCACCTGTAGTCCCAGCTACTCGGAGGCTGAGGCAGGAGAATGGCGTGAATCCGGGAGGCAGAGCTTGCAGTGAGCCGAGATCGCGCCACTGCACTCCAGCCTGGGTGACAAAGCGAGACTCCATCTCAAAAAAAAAAAAAAAAAAAAAAAGCTACAGTGACAGTAAATACTTAGATAACAAAATAATATGATCGTATCAGATTAGTATTAAAAGTAACTGCTGTGAGTTTAAAAACTATTGACTGGAGTGGTCAAGGAAAGCTGTAAGAAGTCCATATGGCCTTGAGTTGGTCTGAAAGGACAGATAGAATTTGGGGATGCGTGTGCAATTTGGGTTAAAGAATGTAACCTGTGTTGTCTTTACAGCCCTGCATCAGAGGACCACCTATTTGCCAACATAACTCCCATTTACAAGAGTAACTTCAGATAAAACCCTGATGACTGCCAAGTCTGACTTTCTCATCTAGTGAGTGGGTGTCTCTCTAATAAAGTAGCATCACTGAACACAGAAGCAAACTTAACCTATCCAGAGAAAAGTGACACCATTTCTATAAAGGGAACAGCACAGCTCCCTAGTTCTCCAGAGTGAGCAAGATTGTATTTAGACATGCAAAGAATCTCTGACAAAGTAATACATCGAAGGCCATAAAAAACAGCTCTGTATCTGTAGTATAGTTGTTCTAGTTCTGGCTGTGGTGAGCTGTCATGTTTGTTTTAGCAGCATGCCACCTAAAAAGAGAAGTAAAACAGAGTTGGAAAAGAGGAAGTATATGTTGAAAATGTAAGTTTCTCCAAATTATTGAGTAGATTTCGTCCAATAATGTTACTACATGTCTTTTTTATCATTTGGAACTTGGAACACTCTGTGTATTAACCACGATATAAGCAAATATTCCTAAACTATAAGCCTCAAAGGATTATTTGAATAGAGAATCTTCCTAGTTTCTTCTTCAGTAGACTGAAATAGCCGGGCACAGTGGCTGATGCCTGTAATCCCAGCACTTTTGGAGACTGAGGCGGGCAGATCATGAGGTCAGGAGTTTGACACCAGCCTGGCCAACATAGTGAAACCCTGTCTCTACTAAAAATACAAAACGTAGCTGGGCATGGTGGTGCGTGCCTGTAGTCCCAGCTACTGGGGAGGCCAAGGCAGGAGAATCGCTTGAACCTGTGAGGTGGAGGTTGTGGTGAGCTGTGATCGCACCACTGCACTCCAGCCTGGGCAACAGAGTGAGACTCTGTCTCAAAAAAAAAAAAAAAAAAAAAGACTGAAATAAAATCTCTATCATCTTTTTCTTTCACCTTTTGCAATATGACATCAGGAGCTCCTACTGGTTCTGTCTCTGGCTTCTTGATTTTGATTTTAAAAACTTTTGAGGCTGGGAGCGGTGGCTCATGCCTGTAATCCCAGCATTTTGGGAGGCTGAGGCGGATGGATCACAAAGTGAGGAGTTCAAGACCAGCCTGGCCAAGATGGTAAAACCCTGTCTCTATCAAAAATACAAAAATTAGCTGGGTGTGGTGGTGCACACCTGCAATCCCAGCTACACAGGAGGCTAAGGCAGAAGAATCACTTGAACCCATGAGGCAGAGGTTGCAGTGAGCCAAGATCTCACCACTGCACTCCAGCCCGGGTGACAGAGCGAGACTCCGTCTCAAAAAGAAAAAAAAAGAAAAAAAACTTTTATTCATTCATTTCACATGCATTGGGGAATACAAAAAACAGAACACAAAGCATCTTTTGCTTCACTTCCTGACTTTACTCACCCTGTTCTTTCTCTCCTTCCTATTTATATTTTACTCATTAAGACCTAAGATCTACATCCTCCATGGAGCCTCCCCAGACCTCTTCAGCCTCCTCTGAACCTTGACTTTGTGGATGATACTATCAGAACTTAATCACAGAAGACCTTGTTAAATCTCTTTTTTTGTTTGTATGATAGAGACAGGGTCTGACTCTATAGCCCAGGTGGGAGTGTAGTGGCATGATCAAGGCTCACAGCAACCTCTGCTACTTGGGCTCAAGCAGATCCTCCCAGCTCAGCCTCCCAAACAGCTGGGACTACAGGCATATGCCATCACACCCAGGTAATTTTTGTATTTTTTGTAGAGACGGGGTTTCGCCATATCGGCCTACCTGGTCTTCAACTCCTAGGATCAAGTGATCCCAGCCTCAGTCTCCCAAAGTGCTGGGATTACAGTCATGAGCCACTGTGCCTTGCTGTTAAATCTCTTAAACTCATTTTGTGTTCCTTGGAAAAGCAGAATGGCATGGGCATGGTGAGTAGGAGATTGCTCTGCCACTTAACAGTGTAGCCTCGGGCAAATTACTTATCTCTGTTCCTGTTTATTTATCTGTAAACCAATGAAGATAGTAAAAATGCCCACGTCATAGGATTGATATGAGGATATAAATAGAACAATGCCTAGCACATCATTGATGCTCAATATTGGCTTTTAGTACCTATCTCTTTTGCCCCTCCCGCCGATGATTTTCATTACTTAGCCTTTATGTTCAATTAAAGGATGATGGTTTCTTCTTTCAATATGTTTATAATCTAGTTGTAGAGATGAGACAAATACAGAAAAATAAGGCTATATACTATTAGATGACAAATTAGATACACAGTAAAGAAATGTTTTCATCACTTTCTTTGTAGTGCTTATAAGGATGTTCCATGAAATATATTTTTTTTTTTTTTTTTTTTTTTTTGAGACGGAGTCTCGCTCTGTGCCCAGGCTGGAGTGCAGTGGCCGGATCTCAGCTCACTGCAAGCTCCGCCTCCCGGGTTCACGCCATTCTCCTGCCTCAGCCTCCTGAGTAGCTGGGACTACAGGCGCCCGCCACCTCGCCCGGCTAGTTTTTTTTGTATTTTTTAGTAGAGACGGGGTTTCACCGGGTTAGCAAGGATGGTTTCGATCTCCTGACCTCGTGATCCGCCCGTCTCGGCCTCCCAAAGTGCTGGGATTACAGGCTTGAGCCACCGCGCCCGGCCCCATGAAATATTTTTTGCACTTTTTAAAATTTCACCTAGATGAACTTTGTGGCTTTTCCAAAGTCTTACATCAGCAATTTTATTTTACTTTTAAAAGATGGTAGACAATTGCCTCACCAGTTCCTAGATAGAAGACATTCTCTCTCTCTCTTTCACACACACACACGCGCACACACACACACACGCACAGACACGATGGCCCTTTTCTTTGTTAGACATGCAGCGTTTTTGTTCATGTGTCTGCCTGGTCCTTCTGATCTGAGGCATACATTTTCCTAGTCTTCTAATAAGGTATTTTATAATAGTCTCCAGGCTTCCTGTAGCCTTTATATGTTCTAAGCTACTCCTTTTTATATTCATCTATCCAGCAATACTCAGGAACTATAAAATCTTTGTGCATAATGCCTTCAGTAAATATTATTTTTACTCAAACTGTCAGTATTTAATGTGCAAAATTCCAAAAATAAATCTAGGTTACTTTTATTTCCTCTAAAAAACAAAAAACAAATGAATTGGTAATTAATTTAAATATACTTTATTGTAAAATAACCCTTTCTTTTCCCAACCTTGCTGGCTAAAATAGATTTATAAAACTGAAATAGGCCAGGCACAGAGGTTCGTGCCTGTAATCACAGCACTTTAGGAGGCCGAGGCGAGCGGATCACAAGGTCAAGAGATTGAGACCATCCTGGTCAACATGGTGGAAACCCCATCTCTACTAAAAATACAAAAACTAGCTGGGCGTGGTGGCCCGTGCCTGTAGTCCCAGCTACTCCGGAGGCTGAGGCAGGAAAATCCCTTGAACCCAGGGGCCAGAGGTTGCAGTGAGCGGAGATCACACCACAGCACTCTAGCCTGGAGACAGAGCGAGACTGGGTCTTTAAAAAAAAAAAAAAAAAGGAAATAACTATCATATCCTTATCAAGGACAAGAACTACCCAGGCATGGTGCCTCACCCCTGTAATCCCAGCACTTTGGGAGGCCGAGGCGGATGGATCACGAGGTCAGGAGATCGAGACCATCCTGTCTTACACGATGAAACCCCGTCTCTACTAAAATACAAAAAATTAGCCCGGTATGGTGGCGGGCGCCTGTAGTCCCAGCTACTCGGGAGGCTGAGGCAGGAGAATTGCTTGAACCCCGGAGGTGGAGGCTGCAGTGAGCCGAGATCGCACCCCCACACTCCAGTTTGGGCGATAGAGCTAGACTCCGTCTCAAAAAAAAAAAAAAAAAAAAAAAAGACAAGAACTAGTTCTAGTTCTAATGACTACATAGATTACATAGATTCCCTGATCATTCTGAAATTGGGACATGGTGGATATCCTAAGTGTCTCCCACTACCACAATGATTTCAATTTAAAAAGGTTTTCGGCTGGGTTTAGTGGTTTATGCCTGTAATACCAGCACTTTGGGCCGGGCGCGGCGGTTCACGCCTGTAATCTCTGTAATCTCAGCACTTTGGGAAGCCTAGGCGGGTGGATCACCTGAGGTTAGGAGTTTGAGGGCAGCCCCACCAACATGGTGAAAACCCGTCTCTACTAAAAATACAAAAATCAGCCGGGTGTGGTGGCAGGCGCCAGTAATCCCAGCTACTCCGGAGGCTGAGGCAGGGAGAACCGCTTGCACCCGGGAGGCAGAGGTTGCAGTGAGCCGAGATTGCGCCACTGCACTTCTGCCTGGTAGGTAGAGCAAGACTCCATCTCGAACAACAACAAACACAGCATTTTGGGAGGCCAAGACTGATGGATCACCTGAACCCAGGAGTTTGAGAACAGCCTTGGCAACATGGTAAACCTCATCTCTACAAAAAATGTGAAAATTAGCCCGGCATGGTGGCTCACCCCTGTAATTCCAGCTAGGTGGGAGGCTCAGGCAGCAGGACTGCATGAGCGCAGGAGGTCTAGGCTGCAGTGCGCCGTGATACATCGTGCCACTGCACTCCAAGCCTGGGCGACCAGAGTCAGACTTTGTCTCAAAAATAAATAAATGAAAACTAAAACAAAAAAAGAAAGAGTCAGTTTTTGTTTTGTTTTGTAAAGACAGGATTTCCCTATGCTGCCCAGGCTGCTCTCCTGAGCTCAAGCAATCCTCCTGCCTTGGCCTCACAAAGTGCTGGGATTACAGTCGTGAGCCACCATGCCTGGTGGGCTTTATTTTAGTCTTTTTAAATTTAGAATGTTTCCTGTCTGGCTGGGCACAGTGGCTCATGCCTGTAATCCCAGCACTTTCGGAGGCTGAGGCGGGCGGATCACTTGAGGTCAAGAGTTTGAGACCAGCCTGGCCAACCTGATGAAACCCCGTCTCTACTAAAAATACAAAAATTAGTCGGGGGTGGTGGCGGGCAGCTGTAATCCCAGCTACTTGGGAGGCTGAGGCAGGAGAATGGCGTGAACCCGGGAGTGGGAGGCTGCAGTGACCTGAGATCACACCACTGCACTCCAGCCTGGGTGACAGAGTGGGACTCTGTCTCAAAAACAAATAAAATAAATAAAATGAATAAAAACCTAAGTAAATTTTTTTTAGGAGATAAATGAGTGATATAGACTCAATATGTCTCTACCTGATTAATTATAAATAGCATATAGAGTCTTAGTTATACAATCCTAGTTATATAAATGCATTGACTAGACTTACAGACACTTTAAAAAACTGTGTACGGATATCCCTTTCAAACTTTCTTCTAAACTTGTTTTTTAAAAAAATTCCGTGACTAGAGAAATTGCTGAAGTCATTGCTTTTTTTTTTTTTTTTTTTTTTTGCATAAACATAGAGTCCCTGGATGAAGTCATTCCTTTGACAATGACTTGATTAAACCCGTATCAGGCAGAATATGAAAACCACCTAAGGATTAATTTGGATATTGTTCAAATTAATATTAATAAATGCTCCTCTTCCCAGAGAAATGTTAGCATGATTATGGCCTTTTATCTTTCCAAAAGCACTTGTCATTTAATTATTAGGGTGATTTTTCTGATTCTTTGTTAGATTCTTTGAGATAGCACAAATAGTGCTAAATTTTATTAAGACTATATTTCTATCAATCAAAACATCAAGTTCCCTGCTCTCGAGGAGTAACTTTTGACCCACAACACATCTGAATATTTATTAATTATCTTTTAAAGCAATTTTAAGTAAATCAAAGCTGTATGCCAAGCAAAGTCCATGTTTTGTAACTTCCAGCTGTGAAGCCCCCACCATATAAAGTACATAGATTAAATGTTAATCACTTTAGCTCTAACTAATTAAATATTTAGTCCTTCAAAGACCTAGAAAAAGTGAAAAAGGTTGAACTTGATTTTTTTTTTTCTAAAAGGCCTAAAAGACCTACTAGAAACAACTATTTTAAATCACATCTCTCCCCAAATGGTTAAAAATCCAACTATTAATCCAGTATTTTACCTTTGATACCTTCAAGGCATAAGACCATTTGGAAAAACATCATCGTCATAACCACGACTAACATTATTGCCATCATCATTGCTAATATTTATTAGAAGTTTACTCTGTACTGGGTTATACGCTTTACAAACAAGAGTTTTATTTGCTCCTTACAACAACCCTATGAGGTAGGTGCTGTTATTATCTCCATTCTGTCTAAAGCTTAATAAGGTTAACTTGACCAATGCCACATAACTAGTAGCTGCCAGGTTCCAGAATTGAAGCCAGGCTAACTCAGTTTAAAGCCCTTGCCCTCAACCTTTATGTTCCCTAAGCCCACTTAATTCATTTAAATTTGGTATAAATTGACTTTAATTATGGTCTTTTTGTTGGGATCCATTATAGTCTCTTTTATCAACAAATGTTGGATAAAGTATGCATTTGAGGAGGCTGGGCGCGGTGGCTCACACTTGTAATCCCAGCACTTTGGGAGGCCAAGGCAGGCGGATCATGACGTCAGGAGTTTGAGACCAGCCTGGCCAACATGGTAAAATCCCGTCTCTACTAAAAATACAAAAATTAGCTGGGCATGGTGGCAGGCACCTGTAATCCCAGCTACTTGGGAGGCTGAGGCAGGAGAAGCAATCGTTTGAACCCGGGAGGTGGAGGTTGCAGCGAGCCAAGATCACACCATTGCGCTCCAGCCTGGGCAACAGGGCAAGACTCCCTCTCAAAAAAAAAAAAAAAAAAAAAAAAGATTTAAAAAAAAAAATCCCGATTGTCAGATTAGTAGGCAGTGAACCAATGCTCTGAGTTTGTTCATCAATCTGTGGTAGAACTACAATTGTTTCCTAAAGGGTGGTAAGGCTTTGAATAAAAGTGGAGAGGTAGAGAGGGCACTCCCAGGACAGGTTTATTGCTTCTGCAAAGGCAAAGGGTCTGTCAAGTGCTAGGTGAGTGGGAACAAGTGGGAATAGTTCTGTTTGACTACATCTGAGGGTTTGAGAAAGGAAAGGGAGGGTAGTAGGGATGGAAGTGGGAATCACATACATTTAATGATGTTTTGTTCAGTGCCAAGGACAGTTTTAGACCCTGAAAAGCAGAAAGCTTTGAATACTCAGGAGTTGAATTTGGGTCATTTCATCTCCTCTCTTAGCTGCTGTATGACCCTGTGCCATCCTACTTATGTTTCATTTTCCTATCTGCAAAAAGGGAGTAATTCTGGTTCCCTTGGGTTTTCTCCTAGTCATAAAAAATGAATGAGTTCGGTCACAGTACACAAACAAAAGGAAAATATGTAATATTTCATAGGATAAATTCATAAAAGTTGTGGAGGATCCGGGCACTTTTATAAAGCAAGCACTGTAGAAAACTCTTAAAGGAAACATTTAAATTCACTAACGACGAGTTATAGGGATCCTAATTTTTCCTTTAAATGGCAGGCAGGCACTTGAAAAAATTAAAATATAATGTAGTTAGCTTTCAATTACTTAGGCCACTGACAATTCAATTTATGGATTATATAGTATTTTAATTTACTCATTTCACACGTCGTTATCAACTCTACATGAAGTTTAAAAGGACAAAGGATGCAAGTGGAGTTGGTCAGTGTTCCGGGTTATTTCCAAGGGAGGCAGAGGGTGGGGGGTTTCCTTTGAGACAAGACTTGGGGTTGGCCAGTAATTGCTGGTATTGCCTTCCCGGTAATAACAGGCTGATGAAAAGGTGACTACAACGTGAAAACTGGTGAAATCAAGCGCACTCTCCCACCCTCGTTTTAGATGAGGAATTTTCCGCCCTCACAGAAGGGGCTGAGGCAGCATCTGGCATCACAACACCAACATTTGCTTCGTGATTTCCTCTTTACCCGGCCCTTTGACACACATCCCTTCCCAGGAATCAGGATTCGCTGGTGCCTTTTTGCATTTCTAAAATGGGAATCCTGCGGCTGAGCTTTTAGCCCGCCGGAGCGACCGAGGGCTGCATCCCTTTCCCGCAGGAGCGGGGCTCCCGCCTCCAGTTCTGTTCCAGGCCTGACTCCTCCACTCCCTCCGTGACTCATGTCCTGCGGATCCTTCGCCCCCGACGCGCCCCCCAACACACAAACCCCCAGAATCCGCCCCCAGCCTACAGCGCGACGTCAGCCCGCCCCAGCCGACTTGGAGGTCTCGGGTCTGAGTCACACAGAAAGACCACCCTCGTAGGCATCCCCACACACAGTCCCACACCCGGCGCGCCGGCCTCCCCGCCTGACACACCAACGCCCGTCGTCTCCGCGCAACTTGTTATGCTCCGGCTCGAGCCCTTGACCCAAAAACCTCCGCGAAACAGAGAGCCGCAGAGCCGGCCTCGGGCGGCCTTTGATGGCTTTGTTATTGTTTGGGTTTGAATCGATACGCCCCTCCCCATCCTTCCTCCCTCGCGGCCCTACACCCAGCTCCCGCCTCCCCTCACGCCCCGCGCCCCTCCCCCTCCATTTTGGCGCCTTTTCCTTCCCGCCACGTCGTGGCGGCGTAGAGACCATTCTGACCGCGAGAACGGGGCGGGGAGGGGGCGGGACGCGCCGCGTTATGCAGATCAGTCGGCCTCTGGTTGGTGGAGACGCGCCGGCGGGGGCGGGGCCGGGGCGCGGCCACGGAGCGCGCGGGGCGGGGGCCGAGGGGAGTCGCCCCGTCCCGCCGCTTCCCCACCCCCTCTCCTCCCTCTGCCGGCCCGGCAGCCCTGCTCCCCGCCTTGGCCTCCCGGAGAGGCCCCGCCCCGTCCCCGCCCGCCGCGCCCTCCCCGCGCGCCCTCCCCGCCGGCGCGCTCCTCCCCTTTACTCCTGGCTGCGGGGCGAGCCGGGCGTCTGCTGCAGCGGCCGCGGTGGCGGAGGAGGCCCGAGAGGAGTCTGTGGCAGCGGCGGCGGCGGGACCCGCAGCAGCAGCAGCAGCAGCAGCCACGAGCTTCCTGCCCCGCGGCGCTGCCGCACGAGCCCCACGAGCCACTCACCCCGCCGCTCTCAGCGCTGCCCGACCCCGCTGGCGCGCCCTCCCGCCGCCAGTCCCGGCAGCGCCCTCAGTTGTCCTCCGACTCGCCCTCGGCCTTCCGCGCCAGCCGCAGCCACAGCCGCAACGCCACCCGCAGCCACAGCCACAGCCCCAGGCATAGCCATCGGCACAGCCCCGGCTCCGGCTCGTGCTGCAGCTCCTCGGGGCACCGTCCCTGCGCCGACATCCTGGAGGTTGGGATGCTCTTGTCCAAAATCAACTCGCTTGCCCACCTGCGCGCCGCGCCCTGCAACGACCTGCACGCCACCAAGCTGGCGCCCGGTGAGAGCACCCTCCCGCCTCCGGCCCGGGGATGCGGGGCGGCGGCGGGATCTGCTGGGTGGGGAGCTGGCGGCTTGCGGGCCGGCACTGAGTCCCCGTGCCTCTCCCCCTTTCCTAGGCAAGGAGAAGGAGCCCCTGGAGTCGCAGTACCAGGTGGGCCCGCTATTGGGCAGCGGCGGCTTCGGCTCGGTCTACTCAGGCATCCGCGTCTCCGACAACTTGCCGGTGAGTGGGCGCCTCGCGGTGGGGAGGGCGCGCCGGGCGGGGGGCGCACGGGCGTGCATTAGCCCAGGCGAGGGGACCTGACGGAGACTCTGGGGCTTCCAGGTGGCCATCAAACACGTGGAGAAGGACCGGATTTCCGACTGGGGAGAGCTGGTGAGTGCCCTGCAGGAGCGACCCCCAGAATGAGTGGGTGGTGTGAGGGGCGCCCCCGACTCCCGCCGTAACGCGGCCCCCTCGCCCCTGCAGCCCAATGGCACCCGAGTGCCCATGGAAGTGGTCCTGCTGAAGAAGGTGAGCTCGGGCTTCTCCGGCGTCATTAGGCTCCTGGACTGGTTCGAGAGGCCCGACAGTTTCGTCCTGATCCTGGAGAGACCCGAGCCGGTGCAAGATCTCTTCGACTTCATCACGGAAAGGGGGGCCCTGCAAGAGGAGCTGGCCCGCAGCTTCTTCTGGCAGGTGCTGGAGGCCGTGCGACACTGCCACAACTGCGGGGTGCTCCACCGCGACATCAAGGACGAAAACATCCTCATCGACCTCAATCGCGGCGAGCTCAAGCTCATCGACTTCGGGTCGGGGGCGCTGCTCAAGGACACCGTCTACACGGATTTCGATGGTGAGCCAGGCCCGGGAGGGAGCTGCCCAGGTGACTCGGCCCGGCCCAGCCCCGAGGCCTCGGCCAGTCTCCCGCGCCAGCCTTTTGTAAAGGTCATTGGGCCGCCTGGCTCGATGCTAGCCGGGGTGGGACGCAGGAGAGCCTCCCAGCGTAGTAAAGCCGGGGATTTTCAGCCAGCTGAACCTGTAATGTTTCTGGCATGATTTTATTCTTCAAGTGGAATTCAGTGAGTTCCAAGCTTTCCCGATGAATAAGAGGTTGTGGGCAACCGGCGGTAGCCCAGATTTTTCTAAAGTCTGACCCAGTTTCCCCGCCAGTAAAAGGATGGGGGCGGGGGAAGAGGTGGAAATTGATGCGGGTTTTGTAATTTTTGTTTTGTTTTATAAGGGAGTTAGTTTTCTGTATGGTAGTTTCAGAGCTGCAGTTCTTTCCTCCTTTCTGATCTAGGGAAGGTTAAGGAATAGGAACTATTATTACTGGTGGCCTTTTTTTTTTTTTTTTTTTTTTTTTTTAGTGTTATGGGGTGAGAGTCTGGAATGAATGTTGTGAAATAAGATCTGTCGTTGGTTTGAAAATTAGTTGGGTGTCTCCGCAGAGAGGATGAAAACCTATCCTAGGGAGGGGCTTGGAGCGGGTTCTTTCAGAAAAGAAGGAATGGAGAGCCTGAGATCAAAGCTGCGGAGGGTGGGTCATCATTTGAGCGGCTTAACCTAACAAACGACAGCCTTTCAAAACTTGTGACTCGGGCTTGTGGTTTATGTTTATTTGCCCTTGGAGGACGCTGGGTTGGGCTGCATTTTTTGTATTTAACAGTTAATGGCTGGCCGGGTCCTCCCATGTTTTTTCCTTCAAGTCTTTGCTGCCCCCTGGTGAGCACCAGAGGCATGGCCCCTCCTATTTCTTTTACTATCCAAAGTTTGTAAACAGGAATCACGTGGTCTGAAACCAACCCTGCAGCTCTGTCTACCTTTCCAGTCTAGGGAGGAAAGGGTGTGGGTGTCTGCTCCTGCGCGCTTCGGGTGGGGAGGAAGGCCTCCCAAAGGGCACCCTTGACTTAGGATGTTGTGCAAGCATCCTTGCTTGGATCCTGTCGGCCATGAGAATCTCACCTGGGCTGTGGTGAATGCAGTGTAAGGATGGTCTATGGGATACCTGTCTTGGTTGTGCAGACATGCATCCCTTCATCCTTTCGCAGGCGGTCCTGCCTCACAGAGCCTCAGGTTTTGGGTCTGCGGCCAGCTGTGTTTGTTTCTTGGAGCAGTTTGTAAAGAATTTGTTTATGGTTTGGGGTAGCAGAGAGGTAGGTAATGCTTTGGGTTGGAGAGATGCCATAAGCTGCGCCTCCACTCTCCTTAGCCCAGGGAGAAAAATGGAGTTCACCCAGCTCCTGAGAGAAAGGATTTTTTTTTTTTTAAAAAGAGTCATATATATTATCTAATTGCTTTGTGCTTATTTTTGCTAAAAGTGTGTTTTCTATTCCCTTGGCTCACAGGGACCCGAGTGTATAGCCCTCCAGAGTGGATCCGCTACCATCGCTACCATGGCAGGTCGGCAGCAGTCTGGTCCCTGGGGATCCTGTTGTATGATATGGTGTGTGGAGATATTCCTTTCGAGCATGACGAAGAGATCATCAGGGGCCAAGTTTTCTTCAGGCAGAGGGTCTCTTCAGGTAACTGATGGAAGCCCCTGGCCGTGGGGTTATTGGTCTCCATGGGGCTATTAGTCTTCATGTGACAGTCTGAAATTCTGGAGAACTTCACTCTCCAGTAGATGCCCTGACCCTTGGCTTAGAATTGTAGGTGAGTGATTTGCACTTGAGAGCTGGCCTCATAAATCACGTGGTTTGCACTTGAGCTTTCCTTAAGAGGTCAGAGGAAGAGCATGTGTGAGCCTATTAAGAAGAAAAGACAATCTGGCTTCCCCAGAAAGTTTTTTAAAGGTACCAACAGAAACCTGATAACTCCTGGCTGTTTTGCCAAGGAGTAAAAAGTTAAAAGCTCTTTTAGCATCTCCTTTAAGTCAGTACCTCCAAATATTTCGGTACCAGTGACCTCAATGTGGGTGGTGTTCATGTTTGTAAGTTGGTAGGTGAGTTGAATCATTTCATCATGCTCAGTGGTGTCTCATCAAAATCTATTGTCATCATCCTTCCTATTTCTGGTGAGTGGGTGTTGTGGGAAAGGCACCCACTATTGAAGTTTGAAAACCACAGGTTTAAGAGGAGAGTCTGTCTTTAGCTGAAAGCAGACTGAAGGACCCAGATATTAGTAAATACCTTCCCATTGAAGGGTACCCAGCACAGTGTTCTAGAAAGTGCTTGGCCTCCCTGGGACCCCAGACTTGTGGGCCTCTGAGAAGCAAATGGGGAAGACCTTTGCAGCATAAAAACAAGTTGAGTCATTCATAACCTCTGTCTATCCTCGTTTCTTGCAGAGTGTCAGCATCTCATTAGATGGTGCTTGGCCCTGAGACCATCAGATAGGCCAACCTTCGAAGAAATCCAGAACCATCCATGGATGCAAGATGTTCTCCTGCCCCAAGAAACTGCTGAGATCCACCTCCACAGCCTGTCACCAGGGCCCAGCAAATAGCAGCCTTTCTGGCAGGTCCTCCCCTCTCTGTCAGATGCCCGAGGGAGGGGAAGCTTCTGTCTCCAGCTTCCCGAGTACCAGTGACACTTCTCGCCAAGCAGGACAGTGCTTGATACAGGAACAACATTTACAACTCATTCCAGACCCCAGGCCCCTGGAGGCTGCCTCTCAACAGTGGGGAAGAGAGACTCTCCAGGGGTCCTAGGCCTCAACTCCTCCCATAGATACTCTCTCCTTCTCATAGGTGTCCAGCATTGCTGGACTCTGAAATATCCCGGGGGTGGGGGGTGGGGGTGGGTCAGAACCCTACCATGGAGCTGTTTCCTTATCACGAGTTCTGCTGAATGCCGCGATGGGTCAGGTAGGGGGGAAACAGGTTGGGTTGGGATAGGACTAGCACCATTTTAAGTCCCTGTCACCTCTTCCGACTCTTCTGAGTGCCTTCTGTGGGGACTCCGGCTGTGCTGGGAGAAATACTTGAACTTGCCTCTTTTACCTGCTGCTTCTCCAAAAATCTGCCTGGGTTTGGTTCCCTATTTTTCTCTCCCGTCCTCCCTCACCCCCTCCTTCATATGAAAGGTGCCATGGAAGAGGCTACAGGGCCAAACGCTGAGCCACCTGCCCTTCTTTCTGCCTCCTTTAGTAAAACTCCGAGTGAACTGGTCTTCCTTTTTGGTTTTTACTTAACTGTTTCAAAGCCAAGACCTCACACACACACAAAATGCACAAACAATGCAAATCAACAGAAAAGCTGTAAATGTGTGTACAGTTGGCATGGTAGTATACAAAAAGATTGTAGTTGATCTAATTTTTAAGAAATTTTGCCTTTAAGTTATTTTACCTGTTTTTGTTTCTTGTTTTGAAAGATGCGCATTCTAACCTGGAGGTCAATGTTATGTATTTATTTATTTATTTATTTGGTTCCCTTCCTGTTCCAAGCTTCCATAGCTGCTGCCCTAGTTTTCTTTCCTCCTTTCCTCCTCTGACTTGGGGACCTTTTGGGGGAGGGCTGCGACGCTTGCTCTGTTTGTGGGGTGACGGGACTCAGGCGGGACAGTGCTGCAGCTCCCTGACTTCTGTGGGGCCCCTCACCTGCTTACCCAGGTGGGTCCCGGCTCCGTGGGTGGTGGGGAGGGGCATTGCTGACTGTGTATATAGGATAATTATGAAAAGCAGTTCTGGATGGTGTGCCTTCCAGATCCTCTCTGGGGCTGTGTTTTGAGCAGCAGGTAGCCTGCTGGTTTTATCTGAGTGAAATACTGTACAGGGGAATAAAAGAGATCTTATTTTTTTTTTTTTATACTTGGCGTTTTTTGAATAAAAACCTTTTGTCTTAACTCATGGCTTCCAATCGTTGTCTATGCAGAGGCATTGCTAACCTGCATTTATTGAGCATTTGGTAAGTGCCAAAGAATTGTAGGAGGAGAAAGGAATTTTCAGCCTAAATCTGCCTTCCTTCACCATTAGGATTTCTGGGATAGTCACCTTCCCGAAACTAATGTATGGTCAAGGGGTAGGACCAGTATTGTCAAGATTTGGGCAATATCTGGCATGGGGGACCTAATAAAATAACCTTTTCCAAATTAAAATTTTAAAGCTATGCAAATAGGATACATGGTGACAATTTTCAAGTGTTCAATAGCCATTTGTGGCTAGTGGCCACCTCACATAAGATATCATTGCAGAAGGTTCTATTGGACAGGGTTGATCTAGAGATAACAAATACATACCTATTACCAAACTAACCACCAAAGCTTTTATCAGTTTTCTCCCACTGATAGTAAAACATTTTGAGCATGTCCCCTTGGAACATGTTAAGTTTATTGAAAAACTATTGCCTATATTACTCTCGGTTCCTGATTCAAGTTTCCTTCACCTTTAGTGTGAAGTTGAGTTTTTTGGGTTTTTTTTTGAGACTGAGTCTCTGTCACTCAGGCTGGACCAGCTGGCATACCACTGCCAGTGGCACCATCTCAGTTCACTGCAACTTTCACTTCAAGCAATTCTGCCTCAGCCTCCCGAGTAGCTGGGATTACAGGCGCCTGCTGCCACACCTGGCTAATTTTTGTATTTGAGTAGAGACTGTGTTTCACCATGTTGGCCAGGCTGGTCTCAAATCCTTGACCTTGTGAACCACCTCCCTGAGCCACCCAAAGTGCTAGGATTACAGGCGTGAGTCTACAGGCGTGAGTCACCGCGCGCTCGGCAGCCTTTATTTTTCTTTCTTTTTTTTTGAGACGGAGTCTTGCTCTGTCGCCCAGGCTGGGGTGCAGTGGCACAATCTAGGCTCATTGTAAACTCTGCCTGCCGGGTTTTAAGTGATTCTCCTGTCTCAGTCTCCTGAGAAGGGATTACAGGCATGCACCACCACGCCAGCTGATTTTTTATTAGTAGATACGAGGTTTCGCCATGCTGGCCAGGCTGGTCTGGAACTCCTGACCTCAAATGATCCGCCTGCCTTGGCCTCCCGAAGTGCTGGGATTACAGGCATGAGCCACCACGCCCGGCCTAGTCTTTAACAATGGTATAATTTATTATGCAGCATAGAAAAAATATAGATCGGTGTGTTGATACTAAAGTCGTGACCAGATAAGACCTAGTCTACAAAAAATAAGTAAAAATTCACTGAGCGTTGGGACACACATCTTGTAGTCCTAGCTATGCAGGAGGCTGAGGCAAGAGGATAGCTTGAACCCAGGAGCTCCAAGGTTGCAGTGAGTTATGATCACGCTATTGCACTCCAGCCTGGGCAACAGGTAGCCCCACTTAAAAACACACACACACAACAGTGGATGGGTAGAAATGTGTGTTTGACTTAAGGTTTCCCCCTCTGATGTGTCTGACAAAGGGCTAATATTGGGAGTAGGTGAAATGTTAGCTCTGCCATTTTCTTACTGCTTATTCTTGGATAATTAGTATGTTTAGTTCATGGTTTCTTTGCAGGGATCTGTTTAATAGACCCTTTGTCCATTTTGTATGAGTTTAGTTTAAACTGGATGGCAAGACCCATGAATCCACTTTGTACATGTGGCCGGGATACATCCTGATATTTTGAAAGCACACTGGAGTGCCATTGTCAATTCATATATTAAGTATTGGTAAATGTTGGTTTCTTGTTTCTTTATAAATATCCACAGTTATAATACTCCCTCCCTGGGGGTCATCCTGCTTCCAACCCTCAGTGCATCCACACACCCTTTGGACACTGGCCCACATGCACCCTCCAGGTTGCTGGAGGGCGCAGACCACAATACCCCTCACCCCTCATTGGGTTCTGGTGTGTGTCTACTCTTAAGCTTAGACTAGATCCCATATCTCAGCTTAGCCCCCATGTGGCTATAAAGAGGAAGGAAGGATGTCTTGGTTCTGGGGGGCTGATTTTCTGAGGTTCCCCTTTTCTCTAATATCTCCCATCCCCCACACAACATACACACACCATGACCATCTTGGAGCCTGAGGGTTGCATGCTTCATCCTTTCCAGTAAAGCTGACACTTGGATAATTAAAAGTTGCTGCAAGCTATTAACGAAATCAGGCAAGGTCCCACCCTTCTCTTCCTCGAAGTGAGTTTCTGGCAGTTTCCCCATCTAATGAGACTGCTTAGGGGGAATGGAAGTATCTCTGAATAAAGACAGATCATGCTCCTGTTGGGTGCAAGATATTAAGAGTTTTAGGGGGAGGGTGAAAGGTCATATTTAGTCTCTTCCCAGGGGCAGTTTGACATGTAGCATGGAAAGGGAATCAGATAACTAATAAGTCTGTGGGGCATCAATGTCACGGCCAGAGGAATATAGAGAACAATGGTTAAAAGCATTGATTTGGGAATCAGCCTTGAGCTTACTTATCTAGAAACCTTGGGCAACTTATTACACCCTCTAAAACTAATCTCTAAACAGAGATACTCCTAGATTGGATTATTAGGAGACTGGGTTAAATATCAGATATACTTACGTATGGAAAAAATACTATCTCCCGCTTATGGATGCATACACATGTAGTAAAAGTACAAAGAAGTACAGGATGGAGTAGGGTGTGTTAGTTCACACCCATAATCCCAGCACTTTGGGAAGCCAAGGAGGGAGGATCACTTGAGCCCAGGAGTTTGAGACTAGCCTGGCCAACATGACAAAACCCCATCTCTACAAAAAAAATAGAAGCATTAACTGGACGTGGTAGTGCATGCCTGTAGTCCCGGCTACTTGGGAGGCTGAGGTGGGAGGATCGATTGAGTCCAGGAGATGGAGGCTACAGTGAACCAAGATGGCACCACAACATTCTAGCTTAGGTGAAAGAGTGAGACCCTGTCTCGAAAAAAAAAAAGAAAGGCCGGGCGCGGTGGCTCAAGCCTGTAATCCCAGCACTTTGGGAGGCCGAGACGGGTGGATCACGAGGTCAGGAGATCGAGACCATCCTGGCTAACACGGTGACACCCCGTCTCTACTAAAAATACAAAAAACTAGCCGGGCGAGGTGGCGGGCGCCTGTAGTCCCAGCTACTCCGGAGGCTGAGGCAGGAGAATGGCCTAAACCCGGGAGGCGGAGCTTGCAGTGAGCTGAGATCCGGCCACTGCACTCCAGTCCGGGCTACAGAGCAAGACTCCGTCTCAAAAAAAAAAAAAAGAAAAAAAAAAAGTACAAGGTGATAATACATTCCCAGAGTCAGGGAAGTGGTTATTACCTTTGGGGAGAAGGAACGGAGCTTGTGATTTGGGGAAAGAGACCTTCAACTGTTTTGGCAATGCTTTATTCCATAAACTAGATGGTAGGAGTAAGGTGTTTGTATTATTCTTTTTAACTTTGGGGTTGTTTTAAATGTTTTATGATAAACTTTATTTAAAATTTTTTTTTTCTGGCTGGGTGCAGTGGCTCATGCCTGTAATCCCAGCACTTAGGGAGGCCAAGGCGGGCGGATCACAAGGTCAGGAGATCAACACCATCCTAGCTAACACAGTGAGACCCCATCTCTACTGAAAATACAAAAACTTAGCCAGGCGTGGTGGCACGTGCCCGTAGTACCAGCTACCCAGGAGGCAGAGGCAAGAGAATCTCTTGAACCCAGGAGGCGGAGGTTGCAGTAAGCCGAGATAGCTAGCCACTGCACTCCAGCCTGGGCAACAGAGACTCCGTCTCAAAAAAAAAAAAAAAAAATATATATATATATATATATTCTTTGTTGTTTCTTTTTAAAAATGTATTTATTTATTTTAGCCAGGCACGGTGGCTCATGCCTATAATCCCAGCACTATGGGAGGCTGAGGTGGGTGGATCATCTGAGATCAGGAGTTCAAGACCAGCCTGACCAACATGATGAAACTCAGTCTCTACCAAAAATACAAAATTACCTGGGCATGGTGGTGCATGCCTGTAGTCCCAGCTACTCAGGAGGCTGAAGCAGGAGAATCGCTTGAACCTAGGAGGCGGAGGCTGCAGTGAACAAAGATCACATCATTGCACTACAGCCTGGGCAACAGAGCGAAACTCCGTCTCAAAAAAAAAAAAAAAAAATATATATATATATATATATATATAAAATTTGTTTATTTTGAGACAAGGTCTCACTCTGTCACCCAGATTGGAGTGCAGTGGTATAATCTTGGTTCACTGCAACCTCCATTTCCCAGGTTCAAGCAATTCTCGTGCCTCAGCCTCCCAAGTAGCTGAGACTACAAGTGTGTGCTACCACACCTAATTTTTGTATTGTTAGTAGAGATGGCGTTTCACCATGCTTGCCAGGCTAGTCTTGAACTTCTGATCTCGAGTGATCCACCTGTCTTGGCTTTCCAAAGTGCTGGGATTACAGGTGTGAGTCACTGCGCCCGGTCCTTTTTTTTTTTTTTTTTTTTTTTTTTTTTGAGGGACAGATTTTTGCTCTGTATCCCGGACTGGAGTGCAGAGGCGTGAACTTGGCTCACAGCAACCTCCGCCTCCCAGGTGCAAGCGATTTCCCTGCCTCAGCCTCCCAAGTAGCTGGGATTACAGGGACCCAACACCATGCTCGGCTAATTTTTGTATTTTTAGTAGAGACGGGATTTCATCTTCTCGGCCAGGCTGTGTCAAACTCCTGACCTCAGGTGATCCGTCCACCTTGGCCTCCCAAAGTGCTGGGATTACAGGCACGACCCACTGTGCTTAGCCTTTAACTTTATCTTTTAATTAAGACAGGGTCTCACTATGTTGCTCAGGCTAATCTTTAATTCCTGGCCTCAAGTGATCTTCCCTCCTTGGCCTCCCAAAGTGCTGGGATTACAGGTGTGGAATATCATACCCAGCCTATGATAAGCTTTTAAAAGTGATGAATATATTTGTGCTTATCACGTAGGAGGCAGCAGATGGAGTTACTACTGCCCTTGGCTGAGGTGATCTGGGAAGGCTTAAAAGAGGAGGTGGCATTTCACCTGGATTTTGAAGGATGGAGCCTCAGCCTGTTTCCCTATAAAATGGGCATCAAACATGCAGATAAAGCAGAGAAATCTGTATGTGCTAAATGTTTTTCCCGCACTAGACCAGGAATCAGCAAACTATGGTCTGCTGCCTGAACTGGTCCCCGCACTGTTTTTGTACAGCTTGCAAGCTAAGGCTAGATTTTACATTTTTAAATAGTTGAAAATCAATCAAATGAAGAATAATATGTTGTGATATGTAAAAATTATACAATACTTGGCTGGGTATAGTGGCTCATGCCTATAATCCCAGCACTTTGGGAGGCCAAGGTGGGAGGATTGCTTGAGGCCAGGAGTTCTGGACCAGCTTGGGCGACCTAGCAAGACTCCCATCTCTACAAAAAATAAATAAAAATTAGTCAGGCATGGTGGCCTAGCTACTTGGGAGGCTGAGACAGGAGGATCACATGAGCCCAGGAGTTTGAGGTTACAGTGAGCTATGATTGCACCACTGCACTCCAGCACTCCAGCCTGGGTGACAGAGCAAGACTCTAGCTCTTAAAAAAAAAAAAAAAGGAAAGAAAGAGACCAGCTGTGGTGGCTCACGCCTGTAATCCCAGCACTTTGGGAGGCTTAGGTGAGCGGATCACCTGAGGTCAAGAGCTTAAGACCAGCCTAGCCAACATGGTGAGACCCTATCTCTACAAAAAATACAAAAATTAGCCCAGTGTGGTGGTGCACAACTGTAGTCCCAGCTACCATGGAGGCTGAGGCAGGAGAATTGCTTAAACCCGGGAGGTGGAGGTTGCAGTGAGCCGAGATTTCTCCACTGCACTCCAGCCCAGGCAACAGAGCGAGACTGCGTCTTAAAACAAAAACAAAAACAAAACTAAAAACACATGTACACACACATACAAGTCAATTGTCTGTGTTCATAAAAAAATCTTGTCCATTTATATATTGTCTATGGCTGCGTTTGTGATATGATGGCAGAGTTGAGTAGTTAAGACACTCAGTATGGCTGGTGAAGCTGAAAACATTTACTATCTTGTCCTTTACAGAGAAAATTTACTAATCTCTACTCTAGATTATGGTCCCATTGACTGATTTTTTGTTGTTGTTGTTGTTTTGGAGTTTTTTTTGTTTTTGTTTTTGTTTTCTTTTGAGACAGGGTCTTGCTCTGTCGTCCAGGCTGGAGTGCAGTGGCTCGATCAGGGCTTACTGCAGACTTGACTTTCCAGGCTCAAGCAATCCTCCCACCTCAGCCTCCTGAGGAGCTGTGACTACAGGTGGGCGCCACTGTGCCCAGCTAATTCGTTTGTTTGTTTGTTTTTGAGACCGAGTCTCGCTCTGTCGCCAAGGCTGGAGTGCAGTGGCGCCATCTCGGCTCACTGCAAGCTCCACCTCCCGGGTTCAAGCCATTCTCCTGCCTCAGCCTCCCGAGTAGCTGGGACTACAGGTACCTGCCACTACGCCCGGCTAATTTTTTGTATCTTTTAGTAGAGACGGGGTTTCACCGTGTTAGCCAGGATGGTCTCGATCTCCTGACCTCATGATCCACCCGCCTCAGCCTCCCAAAGTGCTGGGATTACAGGCCGTTTGCTTGTTTTGAGGGTCTTGCAATGTTGCCCAGGCTGGAGTGCAGTGGTGTGATCATGACACACTGCAACCTCAACCTCCTGAGCTCGAGTGATCCTCCTGCCACTGCCTCCCAAAGTGCTGGGATTACAGGCATGGGCCATTGGGCCTGGTCTCAACTACATCTTTGATAGCTCCTTTTTTTTTTTGAGACGGTGTCTGGCTCTGTTGCCAGGTTGGAGTGCAGTGGCGTGATCTCAGCTCACTGTAACCTCTGCCTCCTGATTCAAACATTCTCCTGCCTCAGCCTCCTGAGTAGCTGGGATTACAGGCGCCCACCACCACGCCTGGCTAATTTTTGTATTTTTATTAGAGATGGAGTTTCACCATGTTGGCCAGAATGGTCTCAATCTCTTGATCTTGTGATCTGCCCACCGAGGCCTCCCAAAGTGCTGGGATTACAGGCGTAAGCCACCGTGGTGCCCAGCCTGATAACTCTTAACCTAGTGTCAAGCATGTAGTAGTTCCTTAGTGATAATTGCTAACATTCAGTACCTACTATGTGCCCACAGCACTATTCTGCATGCTTTGCATGCATTTAACTTATTTATCCTTACAACAACTCTCTATGATGCTATTGGAGAGTAGAGGGGGAGACACTGTTATTTGTTTTATTTTATTTTTATTTTATTTATGTATTTATATATTTATTTATTTTGAGATAGAGTCTCGCTGTATTGCCTAGGCTGGAGTGCAATGGCGCGATCTTGGCTCACTGCAATCTCTGCCTCCGGGGTTCAAGCGTTTCTCCTGCCTCAGCCTTCTGAGTGGCTGGGATTACAGGTATGTGCCATCATGCCCAGCTAATTTTTGTATTTTTTTTAGTAGAGACTGGATTTCGCCATGTTTGCCAGGCTTGTCTCAAACTCCTGACCTTGGGTGATCCACCCGTGTTGGCCTCCCAAAGTGCTAGGATTACAGACCTGAGCCACTACACTCAGCCTATTTTATTTTTTAGAGACGAGGATCTTGCTATGTTGCCCAGGCAGGCCTCAAACTCTTGGGATCAAGCAATACTCCTGCCTGAGCCTCCTGAGTAGCTGGCTGTACAGGTACATGCCACCCACCCTGGCTTGATGCAGTTATGTATCCTCATTTCACAGATACGGATAACGGACGTGCAGAGTAGTAAAGTATCATGTCAAAGGCCACATATTAGATAGCAGTCAGGTCAGAATTTGGACCCAGTCCATCTGTGTTCTATGGTCATCCGGACTCCGCGATCTTGGCTCACTGCAAACATTTGTGTGGATTAGCCACCTGAAGGCCCCTTCAGGGCTCAGGATCTGGAGGTGAGAGCAGTTCTTCCCCAGACTCCAGAGTTGGGTAAGCCGTTCTGTTCTGTGGAAATAGTCATTATGAACTCCTGTAAACTATCTTTCACTTGTGCCTGGCTGGGGAGGAAGAGTTGGAGGCTGAAAAGGGAGAAGAAAGGGGACCCGAGGGGGGTTGGGGTGGGGCAGGGGCACATTTCTTGTAAATGTTGCTCAGCTCCTTCAACTGCTGTGCTGGTTCTTGGAAACCTTCACCACAAAAGACCTATCGAGAACAGTGTTAGAAAAGATATGGCCTCATCCCCCAGTTCATTTCCTGCCCAGCCTTGCGCTACTAACCCCGATTGCCAAGAGCAAGGTTGCAGTGTCCCCTCAGCAGTGCTGTGGGAGGAAGTGCAAAAATAAAAATAAGCAGAACTAGGGGCAAGCCCAGAGGACTGTCTTTATTTTTATTTATTGTAACAGGACATCCGATGTACAGAAGTGGATTCATCATAATCCTTAGCTCATCATATATTCTCATCCTTGGTCCAAGAATGGTATTTTGTTTCATATATATACATATATATATATGATTTCTTTTTTTTTTTTTTTAGACAGAGTCTTGTCACCCAGGCTGGTATGCAATGACACGATCTCAGCTCACTGTAACCTCCGCCTCCCAGGTTCAAGTAATTCTCCTGACTCAGCCTCCCAAGTAACTGGGATTACAGGCACCTACCACCAAGCCCGGCTAACTTTTCGTACTTTTAGTAGAGATAGGGTTTCACCATGTTGGCCAGGCTGATCTCGAACTCCTGACCTCAGGCGATCCACTCGCCTTAGCCTCCCAAAGTGCTGGGATTACAGGCATGAGCCACCTCATCCGGCCCGTTGTTATTACATTTTATCATATTGGGTAGTGAACCTACCACCCAGCTCAAGAAACAGAATATTAACAATGACATTCATCTATCTATATGATGCTCTCTTAGTCCATTTCTTACCTCCCTCAGATACAACCCACTGTTCTAAATTTTGTGTTTGGCATTCTCTTAGTTTATATTTTATTTATTTATTTTGAGACAGAGTCGCACTCTGTTGCCCAGGCTAGAGTGCGGTGGCATGATCTTGGCTCACTGCACCCTCTGCTTCCTGGGTTCAAGCAATTTTCCTGCCTCGGTTTCCGAAGTAGCTGGGATTACAGGCATGTGACACCATGATTTTTGTATTTTTAGTAGAGACAGGGTTTCACTATGTTGGCCAGGCTGGTCTCGAACTCCTGTCCTCAGGTGATCTGCCTGCCTCGGCCTCCCAAAGTGCTAGAATTACAGGTATAAGCCACCACTCCTGGCTTATTTATGTATTTATTTTGAGTGTGTCACCCAGGCTGAGGTACAGTGGTACAGTCGAGGCTCACTGCAGCCTCAAATTCCTGGGCTCAAGTGATCCTCCTGCCTCAGCCTCCCAAGAAGCTGAGACACAGACATGTTGCCACCACACCTTGCTACTTTTTAAATTTTTTGTAGAGATGGGTATCTCACTATGTTGAATAAGTTGGTCTTGAATTCCTGGCCTCAAGCAATCCTCCAACCTCAGCCTCCCAAAGTGCTGGGATTACAGGCGTGACCACTGTGCCTGGCTAACTTTTAAAATTTTTTATAGAAACAGGATTTCACCATGTTGCCTGGGCTGGTCTCAAATTTCTCAGCTCAAGTGATTCACCCGCCTCGGCCTCCCAAAGTGTTGGGAATGCAGATGTGAGCCACCGCACCCGGCTAACAGCATAGCAGCATTCTCTTACTTTAAAATAAAATTTTAGGCCAGGCGCGGTGGCTCAAGCCTGTAATCCCAGCACTTTGGGAGGCCGAGACGGGCGGATTACGAGGTCAGGAGATCAAGACCATCCTGACTAACGCGGTAAAACCCCGTCTTTACCAAAAAAACACAAAAAAACTAGCCGGGCGAGGTGGCGGGCACCTGTAGTCCCAGCTACTCGGGAGCCCGAGGCAGGAGAATGGCGTAAACCCGGGAGGCGGAGCTTGCAGTGAGCTGAGATCCGGCCACTGCACTCCAGCCTGGGCGACAGAGCGAGACTCCGTCTCAAAAACAAAACAAAAAAACAAATAAAATAAAATTTTATTTTATAGGTATGTATCCCTAGATGATGTGGTATTTAGTATTTTTTATTTTATCTTATTTTATTTCATTTCATTTTTAGATGGAGTCTTGTTCTGTCGGCCAGGCTGGAGTGGAGTGGCGCAATCTCAGCTCACTGCAACCTCTGCCTCCCGGGTTCAAGCGATTCTCCTGCCTCAGCCTCCCGAGTAGCTGGGATTACAGGCGTGCACCACAACGCCGTGCTAATTTTTGCATTTTTAGTAGAGATGTGGTTTCACCATGTTAGCCAGGCTGGTCTCAAACTCCTGATCTCAAGTGATCCACCAGCCTCGGCCTCCCAAAATGCTGGGATTATAGGTGTGAACCATTTGTGCCCGGCCAATTGTTTTTTAATTTGTAATTTTGGGGGTACATACTAGGTGTATATATTTATGGGGTACAGGAGATGTTTTGACACAGGCATGCAATGTGTGATAATCACATCATGAAGATGATATCCACCTCCTCAAGCATTTATCCTTTGTGTTACAAACAATCCAATTACGCTCTTGTAGTTATTTTAAAACATACTCTTAAATTATTACTGACTATAGTCACATTCATTGTTTCTATTATTTTTTGTACCCGTCAACCATCCCCTCTTCCCTACCAGGGTCCAGTACATTTCCCAGCCTCTGGTTACCATTCTTCTACTCTCTGTCCATGAGGTCAAATGTTTTGATTTTTAGATTTCCCAAATAAATGAGAACGTGCAATGTTTGTCTTTCTGTGCCTGGTTTATTTCACTTAACATAATGACCTCCAATCCCATCCATGTTGTTGCAAATGACAGGATCTCATTCTTTTTTATGGCTGCATAGTACTCCATTGTGTGTATGTACCACATTTTCTTTATCCGTTCATCTATTGATGGACACTTAGGTTGCTTCCAAATCTTGGCTGTTGTGCACAGTGCTGCAACAAACATGAAAGTGCGGATATCTCTTCAACACACTGATTTCCTTTCTTTGGGGTATATACCCAGCAGTCAGATTGCTGGATCATATGATAGTTCTATTTTTGGTCTTTTGAGGAACTTCCAAACTGTTCTCCATAGTAGCTGTACTAATTTACATTTCTACCCACAGTGTAGGAGGGTTCCTTCCCTTTTCTCCACATCCTCACCAGCATTCATTATTGCCTGTCTTTTGGATAAAAGCCACTTTAACTGGGGTGCGAAGATACCGCATTATAGTTTTGATTTGCATTTTTCTGATGATCAGTGATATTGAGCACCTTTTCACATGCCCGTTTGCCCTTTGTATGTCTTCTCTTGAGAAATGTCTATTCAATCTTTTGCCCATTTTTATTTTTTTATTTGTTATTTTTTTTGAGACGGAGTCTTGTTCTGTCGTCCAGGCTGGAGTGCAGTGGCGCAATCTCGGCTCAAATTTTTTTGTATTTTTAGTAGAGACTGGGTTTCACCATGTTAGCCAGGATGGTCTGGATCTCCTGACCTCGTGATCCGCCTGCCTCGGCCTCCCGAAGTGCTGGGATTATAGGTGTGAGCCACCGCGCCTGGCCCTTTTGCTCTTTTTTTTTTTTTTTTTTTTTTTTTTTTTTGAGACAGAGTCTCGCTCTGTCGCCCAGACTGGAGTGCAGTGGCGCAATCTCGGCTCACTGCAAGCTCCGCCTCCCGGGTTCCCGCCATTCTCCTGCCTCAGCCTCCCTAGTAGCTGGGACTACAGGCGCCCGCCACCGCGCCTGGCTAATGTTTTGTATTTTTATTAGAGAAGGGGTTTTACCGTGTTAGCCAGGATGGTCTTGATCTCCTGACCTCGTGATCCGCCTCGACCTCCCAAAGTGCTGGGATTACAGGCGTGAGCCACCGCGCCCAGCCCTTTTGCTCTTTTTTTTTTTTTTTTTTTTGCTCATTTTTAATCAGATTATTGGATTTTTTCCATATAGTGTTGTTTGGCTTCTTATATATTCTGGTTTTTAATCCTTTGTTAGGTGGGTAGTCGGTAAATATTTTCTCCTGTTCTCTGGGTTGTCTCTTCCCTTTGTTACTTTGTTGATTGTTTCCTTTGCTGTGCAGAAGCAATTTTTTTTTTTTTTTTAATTGAGTCGGAGTCTTACTCTGTTACCCAGGCTGGAGTACAATGGCTTGATTTAGGCTCACTGCAACCTCCACCTCCCAGGGTCAAATGATTCTCCTGTCTCAGCCTCCCTAGTAGCTGGTATTACAGGTGCCCGCTACCATGCCTGGCTAATTTTTGTATTTTTAGTAGAGATGGTGTTTCACTATGTTGGTCGGACTGGTCTCGAACTCCTGACATCAAATGATCCTCTCACGGTGACCTGCTGGAGTTACAGGTGTGAGCCACCAACCCCCGCTACACAAGCTTTTTTTTTTTTTTTTTTTTTTTTGAGATGGAGTTTAGCTCTTATTGCCCAGATTGGAGCGCAATGGCGTGATCTCAGCTCACTGCAACCTCCGTCTCCTGGGTTCGGGTTCAAGCGATTCTTCTGCTTCAGCCTCCCAAATAGCTGGGATTCCAGGCATGCGCCACCAGGCCCGGCTAATTTTATATTTTTAGTAGAGAGGGGGGTTCTCCATGTTGGTCAGGCTGGTCTCGAACTCCTGACCTCAGATGATCTGCCTTCCTCGGCCTTCCAAAGTGCTGGGATTACAGGCGTGAGGTCACTGTGCCCAATCATGTGCAGAAGCTTTTTAACATGATGTGATCCCATTTTTCCTTTTTTGTTATGGTTGCCTGTGCCTTTGGGGTGTTCTCAATAAATCTTTACCCAGACCAATGTCCTGGGGAGTTTCTCCAAAGTTTTCCTGTAGTAGTTTCATAGTTTGAAGTCTTAGATTTAAGTCTTTTATCCATTTTGATTTTTGTATATGGTGAGAGATAGGGGTCTAGTTTCATTCTTTTGTGTATGGATATCCAGTTTTCCCAGCACCATTTATTGAAGAGACTGTCTTTTCCTCAGCGTATGTTCTTGGCACCTTTGTTGAAAATGAGTTCACTGTAGGTGTCTGGATTTGTTTCTGAGTTCTGTGGGTTCTCTATTCTGTTCCACTGGTCTATGTGTCTAGTTTTTTTAAATGTTGTTTGTTGTTGTTTTTGAGACAGAGTCTCACTCTGTCTCCCAGGCTAGAGAGCGGTGATGCAATCTCAGCTCACTGCAACCTCCACCTCCTGGATTAAAGCAATTCTTGTGCCTCATCCTCCCGGGTAGCTGGGATTACAGGCATACACCATCATGTCTGACTAATTTTAGTATTTTTAGTAGAGATGGGGTTTCACCATGTTGGCCAGGCTGGTATGTGTCTATTTTTATGCCAGTATTATGCTGTTTTGGTTACTATAACTCTGTAGTATAATATTTTTTTTTTTTTTGAGATGGAGTCTCTCTGTCACCCAGGCTGGAGTGCAGTGGCACAGTTTTGGCTCACTGCAACCTCCACCTCCCAGGTTCAAGTGATTCTCCTGCCTCAGCCTCCCGAGTAGCTGGGATTATAGGTGCCCACCACCACGCCTGGCTAACTTTTATATTTTTAGTAGAGACTAGGTTTCACCATATTGGCTAGGCTAGTCTCGAACTCCTGATCTCAGGTGATCCTCCTACCTCAGCCTCCCAAAGTGGTAGGATTACAGGTGTGAGCCCTGCCAATTTTTTTTTTTTTTTTTTTTTTTTTTTTGAGATGAAGTCTCACTCTGTTGTCCAGGCTGGAGTGCAATGGCGCAATCTCCGCTCACTGTGACCTCCACCTCCTGGGTTCAAGCAGTTCTGCTGCCTCAGCCTCCCGAGTAGGTGGAATTACAGGCACCCACCACCATGCCCGGCTAATTTTTGTATTTTCAGTAGAGATGGGGTTTCACCATGTTGGTCAGGCTGGTCTTGAACTCCTGACCCCAGGTGATCCGCCTGCCTTGCCTTCCCAAAGTCCTGGGATTACAGGCTTGAGCCACTGCACCTGGCCGTGTAATATATATATTTTTTAATTTCCAACTTTTATTTATTTTTTTTTATTTTTTGAGACAGAGTCTCGCTCTGTTGCCCAGGCTGGAGTGCAGTGGCGCAATCTCTGCTCACTGCAAGCTCTGCCTCCTGGGTTCATGCCATTCTTCTGCTTCAGCCTCCCGAGTAGCTGGGACTACAGGTGCCCGCCACCATGCCTGGTTAATTTTTTGTATTTTTAGTAGAAATGGGGTTTCACCGTGTTAGCCAGGATGGTCTTGATCTCCTGACCTCGTGATCCGCCTGCCTCGACCTCCCAAAGTGCTGGGATTACAGGCGTGAGCCACCACACCCGGCCTCAAATTTCATTTTAAGTTCGGGATACATGTGCAGGATGCGCAGGTTTGTCTCTGTAGTATAATTTGAAGTTAGCTAATGGGATTTCTCCAGTTTTGTTCTTTCTGCTTAGGATAGCTCTGGCTATTTCGGGTCTTTTGTGGTTCCATATAAATTTTAGGATTATTTTTTCTGTTTCTGTGAAGAATGTCATTGGTATTCTGATAAGGATTTCAGTGAATCTGTAGACTGCTTTGGGTAGTATGGACATTTTAACAATATTAATTCTTCTAATGAATGAACATAAAGTATCTTTCCATTTTTTGGTGTCCTCTTCAATTTCTTTCATCAGTATTTTATAATAAAGATTTTTCATTTCTTTGGTTAATTCCTAGGTATTTAATTTTATTTGTGACTATTATAAATGAGATTACTTTTAAATTTCTTTTTCAGATTGTTCACAGTTGGCATATAAAATGCTACTTTTTTTGTTTTGAGACGGAGTTTCGCTCTTGTTGCCCAGGTTGGAGTGCAATGGTGCAATCTTGGCTCACCGCAACCTCCGCCTCCCAGGTTCAAGTGATTCTCCTGCCTCAGTCTCCTGAGTAGCTGGGATTACAGGCATGTGCCACCACACCCAGCTAATTTTGTATTTTTAGTAGAGACGGGTTTACTCCATGTTGGTCAGGCTAGTCTCGAACTCCCGACCTCAGGTGATCTGCCCGCCTTGGCCTTCCAAAGTGCAGAGATTACAGGCATTAACCACCACACCTGGCTTTTTTTTTTTTTTTTTTTTTTTTTTTTTTGAGATGGAGTTTTGCTCTGTTGCCCAGGCTGGAGTGCAGTGGTGCAATCTCGGCTCACTGCAACCTCCATCTCCTGGGTTCAAGCAATTCTCCTGCCTCCCAAGTAGTTGAGACTACAAGTGTGTGCTACCACACCTGGCTAATTTTTGTATGTTTAGTAGAGATGGGTTTTCGCCATGTTGGCCAGGCTGGTCTTGAACTCCTGACCTCAGATGATCTGCCTGTCTTGGCCTCCCGAAGTGCTGGGATTATAGGCATGAGCCACCATGCCCAGCCTACGCTACTGATTTTCATATGTTGATTTTGTATCCTGCAAGTGTGCTGATTTTATCAGTTCTAATAGTTTTGTGTGTGTGTGTGTGTGTGTGTGGAGTCTTTAGGTTTTTCCAAATATAAGATCCATGTCATCTGCAAATATTCTTTCCAATTTGGATGCCCTTTATTTCTTTCTCTTATGTGATTGCTCTAGCTGTATTTAGTTATTGTTACTGGTGGTTTTTGACACAGTATCTCACACTGTCCTTGAGGCTGGAGTTCCATGGCACAATCTCGACTCACTTCAACCTCCCGCTCCTGAGCTCAGGCGATCCTCCCACTTCAGCCTCCCAGGTAGCTGAGACTACAGGTCTGTACCACCACATCCAGCTAATTTTTGTATTTTTCGTAGAGACAGGGCTTCGTCATCTTGCCCAGGCTTCTCTCAAACTCATGGGTTTAAATAATCCACCTACCTTGGCCTCCCAACGTGCTGGGCTTATAAGTGAGCTACCACACCTGGCCCTTTTGGGGCTTTTTTGAGATAAGGTCTCACTCTGTCACCCAGACTGGAGTTGCAGTGGCAAATCAAGGCTCACTGCAGTCTTGACCTCTCCGGGCTCAAGTGATCCTTCCACCTCAACATCCCGAGTAGCTGGGAGCACAGGTGTGCACCACCATGCTCAACTAACTTTTTAAAAAATGTTTTTATAGAGATGGGGGTCTCACTACATTGCCCAGGCTGGTCTTGAACTCCTCAGCTCAAGCGAGCCTCCTGCCTTTGCCTCCTAAATCGTTGAGATTACAAGCATGAGCCACCACACCCAGCCTATTTAGTTTCAATTATTCTTGAAAGTTATAAAAATAGTATCATGCATGTAGGTAGTGATCTGGAACTTGTTCTTTGCACTCTGCATTATGTTATAAGGACTCATGCATGTTATAACGTAGCTGTTGTTCATTTTCACTCTAGAATATTCCATTGCATGAACAGGCATTTGGGTTATGGCCAGCAGAAACCAGTCTTTTTTTTTTTTTTTTTTTTTTTTGACGGAGTTTTTTTTTTTTTGAGACGGAGTTCCGCTCTTGTTGCCCAGGCTGGAGTGCAATGGTGTGATCTCGGCTCACTGCAACCTCTGCCTCCCAGGTTCAAGCGATTCTCCTGCCTCAGCCTCCCGAGTAGCTGGGATTACAGGCATGTGCCACCACACCAAGCTAATTTTGTATTTTTAGTAGAGACGGGGTTTCTCCACGTTGGTCAGGCTGGTCTCAAACTCCTGACCTCAGGTGATCCACCCGCCTCGGCCTCATAAAGTGCTGGGATTACAGGCATGAGTCACCGCACCCAGCTAGAAGCCAGTCTTTAGATGTCCCCTGGGTTAAATCACTTAGGAGATCAATACACACAGAAAGGTTTTGCCCTTGTAAAATAACCAGGAGCCAGAAGCAGGGACCATGTTGCCCTTCCATTCATGGAGCACCCACACTGAACCAGGCACCATGCTGTAAACACCTGTGAACTCCTTTTCCTGTGTGAGTAGATAGAACCAAGGTCTGTCCATTGTCTCTTCAGGGTTCCCAGTGATGCCAGGAAATAGACAAGAATTGCAGCAAAGCAAAGATCTGGTGTCAGTGTCCTCCCAGTGAGATCGATAGATCTGGCAGTGAGTGTTGTGTACGTGGTGCGGACTCTGGTGTGGTGTAGGCGTGTATGGTGTATGTACGTGTGCAAATGTGTCTCTTTGGTGTGTGTGATGTAAGAGGTGAAAGAAGGTGGTGTCTATGTGTGTGTGGTGGCGGGGCTGTGTGTGTACATATAGTGGGTGTGGGTGTTGTGTACGTGTGTGCCCCTGTACATACATACTCATTCCTGGAGTTACCATCTGTCTTACCTCAGCTAGCTAACACCACATGCTTCCCTCTGGGGCCTGGCTCCGTCCTTGTCTCCTTGTCTGCCTCTGTCCCAATCCTCTCCGCTCCCCATTTTCTTCTTTCACCTCTCTTTATCTCATGGCTCACTGTAACCTTGAACTCCTGGGTTCAAATGATCATTTTGACTCAGCCTCCTGAGCAACTGGGACCTCAAGCACATGCTACTATGCCCAGCTAATTTTTAAAATTTTTTTGTAGAGATGGGGTCTATATTGCCCAGGCTGGTCTCAAACTCCTTACCTTAGGCAGTCCTCTTGCCTTGGCCTCCTGAAATGTTGGGATTACAGGTGTCAGCTGCTGCACCCAGCCAAATTTTTATTTTTATATATTTATTTATTTACTTTAGAACCACTTATTTTTAGCAAGTCGTGAGTCCTTCCTTAAGAATAAACAGGAAATTCCTCAGATTCTCTTGCAACTAACTTTGGACACATGACAAAGTTAAGGTCAATGAAATGAAAGTGAAAATGTTCTGGTGCAGATTCCAGAAAAGTTCCTTCCAAGACAGAGGGAAACAGGAGCTATTATGAGAAGGCAGTAGTGGGAGTGGGGGAGAAAACTTGCTGAGTAGAAAAGAGGTGGCTCCCAGCCAGGCATGGTGGCTCACACCCGTAATCCCAGCACTTTGGGAGGCCTAGGCAGGCGGATCATCCGAGGTCAGGAGTTCGAGGCCAGCCTGACTAACATGGTGAAATCCCATCTCTACTAAAAATACAAAAATTAGCTGGACGTGGTGGCAGGTGCCTGTAATCCCAGCCAGTCAGGAGGCTGCGGCTGAGACAGGAGAATTGCTTGAGTCTGGGAGGCGGAGGTTGCAGTGAGCCAAGTTTGCGCCATTGCACTGTAGCCTAGGTGACGAGAGTGAAACTCTACCTCAAAAAAAAAAAAAAAAGAAAGAAAAAGAAAAAGAAAAGAAAAAAAAAAGTGGCTCCCTCAGGCCGCAACATTAATCTGAGCTGTCACCACAATCACCTTGTTTTGTGACAACCAGTTTTTGTTGTTTTTTTTTTTTTTTTTTTGACACAAGGCCTCACTCTGTCACCCAGGCTAGAGTACAGTGGCGCAATCATGTCTTATTCCAGCCTCAACATCCTGGTCTCAAGCAATCCTCCTGCCTCAGCTTCCCCATAGCTGGGACTACAGTCACGCACACCACGCCTGACTAATTCTTATAATTTTTTTTGTAGAGGTGGGGTCTTGCTGTATTGCCCAGGCTGGTCTTGAACTCCTGGACTTAAGTGATCCTCTTGCCTCAGTCTCCCAAAGTGCTGAGATTACAGGTATGGGCCACTACGTCTGGGCCTGTGACAAGCTTTTAGTATTTCACAAGAAAAATACTTGTCCCCTCTAAGTTAGTGATTTTTCAAAAAATGTGTGGTATCTTTATACTTTCACTTTCTCATGGCCCCAGTGTCTGCTCCTTCCAACTCCTCTTGACACATCTGTCCAATTTTATACTGCAAGTCAGTTAGAAAGTGAGATTGGAGGCTGAGTGCAGTGGCTCACGCCTGTAGTCCCAGCACTCTGGGATGCCAAGGCAGGCAGATAGCTTTAGGCCAGGAGTTCAAGAACCCCCTGGGCAACGTAGTGAGAACCCATCTCTATTAAAAAATAAAAAGTAAAAATAAACTGGGCATGGTGGCATGAACCTGTAATCCTAGCTACTTGGGAGGCTTCAGCAGGAGGATCACTCGAGCCCAGGAGTTCAAGGTGATACTGAGCTACGATAGTGCAACCGCATTGCACCCTGGGTGACAGAGTAAGACCCTGTCTCTAAAAAACAAAAAATAAAAAATAAAAAGAAAGTGAGCTTGGCTATCAAGTTGATTCTCATTTATTTACATCAATCCATGGGGAAAGTATATGATAGTATGAATAATCTAAAATGAAAGATAACTTAAAATGTATATTTGGTACTAGAATGTGTTCCTAAATCCAACATATTTTATTTTATTTTATTGTTTTTGTTTTTGAGACAGAGTCTCGCTCTGTTGCCCAGGCTGGAGTTCTGTAGCATTATCTTGGCTCACTGCAGCCTCCTCCCAGGTTCCAAGCAATTCTGTCTCAGCCTCCCAAGTAGCTATGGTTACAGACACGCACGCACCACCACGCCCGGCTAATTTTTATATTTTTTGTAGAAACAGGGTTTCGTCATGTTGGCCAGGTTAGTCTCAATCTCCTGACCTCAGGTAATCCACCCACCTCGGCCTCCCAAAGTGCTGGGATTACAGGCGTGAGCTACTGTGCCCAGCCAAATCCAACATATTTTAATTGATGGAGAAAGAAAGGGAATACGGCCAGGTGCGGTTGCTCACACCTGTAACCCCAGCACTTTGGGAGGCCAAGGCGGGTGGATCATTTGAGATCAGGAGTTTGAGACCAGCTTGACCTACACAGTGAAACCTCGTCTCTACTAAAATACAAAAATTAGCTGGACGTGGTGGCGGGTACCTGTAATGCCAACTACTTGGAAGGCTGAGGCAGGAAAATCGCTTGAACCCAGGAGGTGGAGGTTGCAGTGAGCCAAGGTTGTGCTTCTGCACTCCAGCCTGGGTGACAGAGCGAGACTCCCTCTCAAGAAAAAAAAAAAAAAAGATAATACGTATTTTTTTAAAAAAACTTTATTGAGGGGTAATTTACATATACTAAATAGCACTCATTTTAAGCACACAGTTTGATGTGTTTTGACAAACGTACTTTCCCCTGTAACCATGACCACAATCAGGATATAGAACGTTTCCACCTCCCGCAAAAGTTCCCTGGGCCCTTTGCAGTCAATCTTCCCATGCCACCCTCACTGGCCCCAGGCAACCACAGATCTGCTTTCTGTCACTGTAGATTAGGTTTGCCTATTGTAGGATTTTATTTAAGTGGTGTCATACATCATGTGCTTATTTATGGGAATGATGATTTATTGGGTGCCTAGCATGTGACAGACACTTTATAAGTGTACAGTCATTTCCCTTTTAGAGACTAGTAAATCAAGACTCCAAAATGGAATAATTTACCAAGGTCACATGGCTAGTAAATGCCAGAGTAGAATTCTAAGTTTACGTGTCGCCACCTTTAGAGTCTTTCCTTAGACGCTGCATTGCTGGACAGGCGCAGTGGTTCACACCTGTAATCCCGGCACTTTGGGAGGCTGAGGCAGGAGTATCACCTGAGGTTAGAAGTTCAAGATCAGCCTGGCCAACATGGTGAAACCCGTCTCTACTAAAAATCAGCAGGGCATGGTGGCACACACCTGTAACCCCAGCTACTCAGGAGGCTGAGGCAGGAGAATCACTTGAACCCAGGAGGTGGAGGCTGCAGTTAGCAGAGATTACATCACTGCATTCCAGCCTGGGCGACAGAGCAAGGCCTCGTCTCAAAAAAACAAAAAAACAAAAAACAAAAAAACCCACACTGTGTTGCTGCTGTCCTTGGCTTTTTGGAGGCTCTAACAGATGAATATGTTGTAGGTTAATGTAAGGTCAAAGCATACAGTTTTATGGAAAGGCAGGTGCAGGGTACACAGAACAACTAGAGAGCAGACGAGAGGATACATAATAACATGATAAAGCAAATGGTAACCCAGCACCAAAACATGTTGTCTGCTTTATAGAGATACAAATCACTACTGGGGGCCTCAGAAGAGAATGTTGGCTGCAGGTGTCACAGCAGGTTTCTTGGGAAGCGGGGAGGGGGCAGGATTATCTATCAACCTAGGCATTTACTTCAGACAAACTAATAAAGCTAGGTTGTAAAAATCTTCTTTTTTTTTTTTCCTTGAGACGGAGTCTCCCTCTGTCACCCAGGTTGGAGTGCAACGGTGCAATCTCGGTCCACTGCAACCTCTGCCTCCCAGGTTCAAGTGATTCTCCTGCCTTAGCCCCCCAAGTAGCTGGAACTACAGATGTGCACCACCATGCTAGGCTAATTTTGTTTTGTTTTTGTTTTTTTTTTTTTTTTGAGACGGAGTCTACCTCTATTGCCCAGGCTGGAGTGTAGTGGCACAATCTTGGCTCACTGCAACCTCTGCCTCCTGGGTTCAAGTGATTCTCCTGCCTCAGCCTCCTGAGTAGCTGGAACTACCAGCATGTGCCACCATGCCTGGCTAGTTTTTTTGTATTTTTAGTAGAGACGGGGTTTTACCATATTGCCCAGGCTGGTCTCGAACTCCTGACCTCATGATCTACCCGCCTCAGCCTCCCAAAGTGTTGGGATTACAGGTGTGAGCCACCGTGCCTGGCCTCCCGGCTAATTTTTGTAGTTTTAGTAGAGAGAAGGTTTCATCACGTTGGCCACGCTGGTCTCGAACTCCTGACCTCAAGTGATCCGCCCGCCTCGGCCTAGGTTGGAAAAATCTGACTCAGAAGGCGCCAGGTCTTGGGTTTCCTTCTTTCCTGTCTGGTCAAACTCATCCTGGAATTTGAAGTTTAGAAAATGATAATTTAGTAAGACAAACATAGACTTAATCCCCAAACCCAGGAACAGTAGCGTGAGGACAACTGGATGTGTTAAGGAGTTTAAGAACCAGTGAAAAGAAGAGCAGGCAGTTCTCTGCTCCTGAAGGGTCATGTTTCAAAAATTTGTTTGTGTATCATTTGCTTGAAATCCAACACATCTTCCTATAGAAACCGCATTACAAATGGAGGTTGAGCTCTCAGCTCTGCCCTCAAATGCTGAGTTAACACATGAGGTGGCTGAAATACTATACAATTGCTATGAAAACAATACTTTGGGAATTCTAGAGCTCAGACAAAACAGTGGATTGTGGACTCAGACATTTGAGTTTGCTCTTTCCAGTCAATCTCCCCATCCCCTCCTGCCTTACATCTTGGTCCATCTTGTTGTCTAGAGCTCCCTCCTCAGTGCAGGAATCAGCACCACCATATAGATAGGCATTCTCCCTTAGCTGAGTGCATTCCCCTCCTAAGACAGTTAGAAAAGTCTTCCTTGTTTCAAGTTGTTACTTGTCTTCTGCTACCTTCTTTCTCTCTCTCTCTTTTTTTTTTTTTTTTTTTTTTTTTTTTTTTTTTTGAGTAGGAGTCTCACTCTGTCGCCCAGGCTGGAGTGCAGTGGCGCAACCTCAGTTCACTGCAACCTCCGCCTCCCGGGTTCAAGCGATTCTCCTACCTCAGCCTCCCGAGTGGCTGGGATTACAGGCGCCTGCCACCACGGCCAGCTAATTTTTGAATTTTTAGTCTAGATGGGGTTTCACCACGTTGGCCAGGCTAGTCGCAAACTCCTGATCTACCAGCCTTGGCCTCCCAAAGTGCTGGGATTACAGGCATGAGCCATTGCACCCGACCCGCTCTCTTTTTTTTTTGAGTGGGAGCCTGGTTCTGTCCCCCAGGCTGGAGTGCAATGGTGCGATATCGGCTCACTGCAACCTTCACCTCTCGAGTTCAAGTGATTCTCCTGGCTCAGCCTCCCGAGTAGCTGAGACTACAGGCATGTGCCACCACTCGGGGCTGATTATTGTATTTTTAGTAGAGACAGGGTTTCACCATGTTGGCCAGGCCGATCTTGAACTCCTGGCCTCAAGAGATCTGCCTGCCTCAGCCTCCCAAAGTGCTGGGATTACAGATGTGAGCCACTGCGCCGGGCCTACCTTGTATTTTGGTCCTAGCTCCACTGTCTGACTACATGAATCTGATAACTCTCCCCTACGACAGGTCTTCAAATAGTTAAGGACTCCTGACTTGTTCCCCTGAAATCTCTTCATTCCCAATCAAGGGGTGTCGGTCCTCTGACTATTTGATAGATGACCTGGTTTCTAGACCCTCTTGCCCTGTGTTGTGCTGGAGCTGGCTTGTGACAGCTTGGGAAAACTGACTGTGAAAAATGTTCAGGAGTTTCATGAGCCAATGGACATCACATTGGTAGCCATGGCAGGAGTATTTGTACCATGGAAATCAGAAGATGTTTCCCTCCTTCTCTTCAATTTGATTTCTACACAATGTATACATGTACAAAAACATTACGTTGTACCCCATAAATATATACAATGATTATGTGTCAATTAAAAATAAAAATAATTCTAAAATAATAATCAAATAATAAGAAGTAGCTTCTGTTGTATCTTGAAGACTGATGCTTTTGTAGCACAGCAAGTTTAATTGGTGGAGAATGGGTGTGACAGAGGTAGATGCTAAAAGGGGCTTAAAGTACTTTAAAATTATCAGATAGAACCTCCAGATGCTTATTATACCTATTTTATCCTGAAAGCTTGGCTGTATGGATTCTCTCTTCCTTAATAACTGTATGCTACTAGTAATCCTCTTGGACAAGTCATAATTAGGGTGTCTTTGGGTTTACAAAAGGAATAAAAAAGAAGAGAAAATTTGTGTTTGGGATTTCCCGAAATGGAATTAACTGAATGAGGATCATAAAAATGAGACAAAGAAGAATCCTGGGGAAGCCCCTGTGTGTTCTCCTGGGCAAGGGGAAGCTGTACTCGGGACACTCCTGGGGCGGCACGGTGGCCGGGGCATTGCTCTCTGGAGGGGCAGGAGCCCCTGTGTGAGGGGAGGAGGAAGCAGGGTGTGGACAGTTGCTCTTGGAGGCCTTAGATAAATCAAAGGGATCCTCTGGCTTGTTGTCTAATAAATCCATTGGCTGGCCATACACCCTGATATATATTTTTTTGAGCTGGAGTTTCTCTCTGTTGCCCAGGCTGAACTACAATGGTGCGATGTTGGCTCACTGCAACCTCCGCCCCCTGGGATCAAGCAATTCTCCTGCCTCAGCCTCCCAAGTAGCTGGGATTACAGGCATGCTCCACCACGCCCTGCTAATTTTTTTTGTATTTTGTAGAGACAGGGTTTCACCATGTTGGTCAGGCTGGTCTCGAACCCCTAACCTCAGGTGATCCACCCGTCTCCACCTCCCAAAGTGTTGGAATTACAGGCATGAACCACTGTGCCCAGCCTTTTGGTTTGAATATATGGCTACTATACAGTTGGGAATATTCAATGTCATGTTTCTGTCATTCTTGGCACAACTGGGGAAATTTGAATGTTCACTGGATGTTAGAAGATATTAGAAAATTATTGCTCTTGGCCGGGCGCGGTGGCTCAAGCCTGTAATCCCAGCACTTTGGGAGGCCGAGACGGGCGGACCACGAGATCAGGAGATCGAGACCATCCTGGCTAACATGGTGAAACCCCGTCTCTACTAAAAAATACAAAAAACTAGCCGGGCGAGGTGGCGGGCGCCTGTAGTCCCAGCTACTCCGGAGGCTGAGGCAGGAGAATGGCGTGAACCCAGCAGGCAGAGCTTGCAGTGAGCTGAGATCCGGCCACTGCACTCCAGCCTGGGCGACAGAGCGAGACTCCGTCTCAAAAAAAAAAAAAAAGAAAAATTATTGCTCTTTTTCTTAGGTGTGTTAAGGATATTGTCATTGTATAAGAGCATGTCCTTATTTTTAGGAGATGCATGACATATTTTGACGTGAAGTATCTTGATTTCATTTTTTTAAATCAAAACTTAATTTAAAATGTAAGAAGTAAGCAAAAGAAAAAGTGTGTGTGGAGAGAGAGAGCATGGCAAACTGACAAAATGATAGCAATCATGGCATCTAAGCATCTAACTAGAGTGGAGGGTATATGAGTGCTCATCTTACCATTTTTTCAACTTTTCTTCTTTTTAATTTTTAATTTAATTTTTTTTTTACTTTTTTTGAGACAGGGTCTTACTCTGTCACCCAGGCTGGAGTGCAGTGGCACAATCATGGCTCACCACAGCCTCGACCTCCTGGGATTAGGTGATCCTCGAACCTCAGCCTCCTGAGTTGCTAGGACTACAGGCACCCACCACCACACCCAGCTAATTTCTGTATTTCTTGTAGAGATGGGATCTTGCCATGTTGGTCAGGCTGGTCTCAAACTCCTGGCCTCAAGTGATCATCCCACCTTGGTCTCCCAAAGTGCTGGGATTATAGGCATGAGCCACCACCATCTGGCCTTAACTTTTCTGTGTGTTTTTTTTTAAGAGGTGGGGTCTTGCTCTGACACCGAGGCTGGAGTGCAGTGGCACAATCTTAGTTCACTGTAACCTCAACCTCCTGGGCTCAAGCGATCCTCTCACCTCAGCCTCCCAAGTAGCTAGGACAACAGGTGCACACCAACCATGTCTGGCCAATTAAAAAATCTTGTTTGCAGAGACAGGATCTCGCTACATTGCCCAGGATGGTCTCAAACTCCTGGCCTCAAGCGATTCTCTCACCTCAGCCCCACAAAGTGCTGGGATTACAGGTGTGACCCACCACACCTGACTGGCAGGAACTTTTTGAAAAAAAATCAAGTGTCTGTCACTGGTGTAAGTATTTTCTCTCTGAAATTGGCAAAAACTGTATATAGAAATCAGGAAAAACTATCAACCTACTTGAGAAAAATTAGGACCCCAAAGTGCCCAGCTAATCAGATATCTATCAGGGGTTAGAAAGTGGCAGACAAACCAGCAAACTTCAATGCTTAGATGGCTGGTAGGAGCCTTAGATAAATACATTTTCCTACTATGTTGTAAGGAATACTTGAGACTATGTTAAAACAAGTACAGGTGAACCAGGAACATGGAATGTTTTACTAAATGCAGTTGACTCTTATTACTTGAAGTAGCTATATTCTATAAAGTTGCCATGAACACTGAATTAGTGATTACTGAACCATTACTCCTGGGGGAAATACAGGGTTAGGTTCTGCAAGCCTCTGGTCACAACATTTTCATCAACTAATCTATACATAACCTTATTTTATAATATGAGTGTTTCTGTTTAAAGACATTTATGTAATATAAATTGTTGGCTGGGTGTGGTGGCTCACACCTGTAATCCCAGCACTTTTGGAGGCCAAGGTCGGAGGATTGCTTGAACTCAAGAGTTCAAGATCAGCCTGGGCAACATAGTGAGACCCCCATATCAACAAAAAAACTAAAAAAAAAATTAGCTGGGTGTAGTGGTGCACATCTGTAGTCCCAGGTACTTGGGAGGCCGAGGTGGGAGGATAGCCTGAGGCAGGAAGATTGAGGCTGTAATGAACCGTGATTGCATCACTGCACTCCAGACAGAGTGACACGGTGAAACCCTGTCTCCAATGTATGTGTATGTATATATATACACATATATATGTATATGTGTGTATATATGTGTATATATGTGTGTGTGTGTATATATATATATAAAACAGTGCTATAACTCATGCTTTAATAAAGTTTATCTGACACATATATTTCTCTGTAAGGCACATTATAGCTTCTTGTGCATAGAAAGATAAGACAGCACCTCAGCACTGCCCTTGAGGGCTATTTTATTATTATTATTTTTTAAAATTTATTTTTAATTGTTAAATGGGTTACTGGTTTTTATTCTACATTGGTTAAGAGACATTTAATATTTAAAATAAATCTCTGAAGATGACATAAAGTGAGAAACAATATATAAAAGATACGTACAGACGCATGTCTTTAAAGAGGTAGAACACTCCTATTCTTAGTAATATGGTGCTTTTAAGAACAGGGTAAAAAGATTTGTTGAATCCGGAAATTCTGCATGGGATAATTAATACAGCAATGAAAGTTTCTGCTACTGTTCATGGATGAATTCCCTGCAAAGCTTTTGTTGTTTTGGAACAGCAGTAATCATACTTTGAAATGAGCAGCATAGTTCTGGAGGCTTGGAAGTCCAAGATGGATCAGCTCACATATGGTGATGGCCTTCTTGAGTTCTGTAGGCTGAGAAGTTCATGATTAAGGCACCAGCAGGATTGATTATTTGGCGAGGGATGTTCTCTGCTTCCTTCCAATATGGCACCTTGTTGCTGTATCATCCAGAGAAGAGAGGGGAGGAACACTGTGTCTTCACATAGCAGAAAGAGGAAGGGCAAGAGCAAGGCCTGTTTTAAACAGTAAAACCACCAACAAAGAGCACAAAAATGCAAAAACTGTGGCACTAAATATACCACCAAAAGGACAATTGTTGACAGTCTGAGAGCGCAAACAAGGAGGCAGAGCATTGCTTTGTTCCACCTCAGGGGGGATCATTGAGCAACTCATGCACATTGGGTGACTCGAATTTTTGTATTTTCTGTGTGTGTGTGTAGAGATGGGGTCTTGCCGTGTTGCCCAGGCTGATCTTGAACTCCTGGGTGCGAGTGATCCTCTTGCCTCAGCCTCCCAAATTGTTGGGATTACAGGCATGAGCCACTGTTCCCGGCTGGGTGACTCAAATTTTTCACCACTTTGCACATATTTGCAATGACTGTGAAAGCACTATGAGTTTTGATTTTGGGGTCACAAATACATTTTGGCATGCAGGCAAATTCATAAATACACAATCCACAAATAAGGAGTATCAACTATGTTATGACATAGGTGATTGGAGTACTTGATGATTAAGGAGATTTTTCCCCCTTTACTTCCTTTTTCTTTTTTTCCTTTCTTTTTTTTTTTTTCTGAGACAGGGTTGGGCTCTGTCTCCCAGGCTGGAGTGCAGTGGCACAATCTCAGCTCACTGCAACCTCTGTCTCTGAGGTTCAAGCGATCCTTCTGCCTCAGCCTCCTGAATAGCTGGGACTACAGGCACACACCACCACTCCCGGCTAATTTTTGTATTTTCTGTAGAGACAGGGTTTTGCCACACTGCTTAGGCTGGTCTCAAACTCCTGAGCTCAAGTGATTTGCCTACCTTGGCCTCCCAAAGTGCTGGGATTAGAGGTGTGAGCCACCTCACCCAGCCACTTCCTTTTGTATACTTTATTTCTTTGGAGAATCATGGGGTAAGCAAGATAGCTGATCTTATTCCCATTTTATAGATGGTGAGGATGACAAGACTGTTGAGTGGCAGAGATAAGCCACTTGTGGCGGACAAAACCACTTGTCTACTACAAGCGGTTTTTTTTTTTTTTTCCTTTTTCTTTTGAGACAGAGTTTTGCTCTTGTTGCCCAGGCTGGAGTGCAATGGCATGATCTCAGCTCACCGCAACCTCTGCCTCCTGGGTTCAAACGATTCTCCTGCCTCAGCCTCCCTAGTAGCTGGGATTACAGGTGTGCACCACCACACCCAGCTAATTTTTGTATTTTTAGTAGAGACGGCGTGTCTCCATGTGTTTGTCAGGCTCGTCTCGAACTCCCGACCTCAGGTGATCTGCCAGCTTTGGCCTCCCAAAGTGCTGGGATTATAGGCGTGACCCACCGCGCCTGGCCTACAAGTGGTTTTAATTCCAGATACTACAAAGTATAATTACTCAAGCCTACCCACAGCTGTGAGTATTGAAATTCTCACATTTCCAGTCATCTAGATAAGTAAAGAAGGTCATTTTGTTTATTCATATCAGTATGGACTCATGGATATGTATTTTATTCTATGGGTTATAGAATCCATTACTATTGTTAATTATTTGGTTGCTCAAACTGCTTCAGCTTTAGCCATTGGGACCTCTTTCAGGTTGGTTCCTGAGTCCTTTCAATGAGCTCCCATCCTTTTTTGAGCACTTTCTCTCTGCCACCATAAACTACTCCGGGTTCCTCTTGTATTTTCCCTTCCCAGCACTGAAATCAACTACTTCTCCAAGAAACCTTGGTTCCTTTGATTGAAGAATGCTGTTTAAAAGCCAAATCCGTGGAGGAGTGGATAAGAAAAAATAATCCAATCATATATACAAGAAATCCATCTAACTGGTAAAGACACTTATAGACTGAAGGTAGTAAAGGGGTGGAAAAAGATATTCTATGCAAATGGAAACCAAAAGTGAGCAGGAGTAGCTACTTAGACAAAGCAGGCTTTAAATCAACAACAGTAAAAAAAAAAAAAAAAAGAAAGAAAGAAAGAAAGATAGGCCAGGCACGGTGGCTCACTCCTGTAATCTCAGCACTTTGGGAGGCTGAGGCGGGTGGATCACCTGAGGTCAGGAGTTCGAGACCAACCTGACCAACATGGTGAAACCCTGTCTCTACTAAAAATAAAAAATTAGCTGGGCGTGGTGGTTGCATGCCTGTAGTCCCAACTGCTCGGGAAGCTGAGGAGGAAGAATCACTTTAACCTGGGAGCCGGAGGTTGCAGTGAGCCGAGATTGCACCACTGTACTCCAGCCTGGGCAACAGAGTGAGACTCTATCTCAAAAAAAAAAAAAAAAAAAAAAGATAAAGAAGGTCATTATATAATGATAAAAGGATCAATTCAACAAGATGATACAACAATCCTAAATATATACAAACCCAACATTGGAGCACCAAGATTCATCAAACAAATACTACTTGACCTAAGAAAAGAGATAGACAGGAATGTAACAATAGTGGGGGACTTCAGCATCCCCACTGACACACTAGATAGATCATCGAGAAAGAAAATCTACAAAGAAGCACTGGATTTAAATTGGACTTTAGACCAAATGGACCTAAGAGACATTTACAGAACATTCTACCCAACAACAATAGAATATACATTCTTCTCATCAGCACACGGAACATTCTCCAAGGTAGACCTTACGTTGGGCCACAAAACAGGTCTCAATAAATTCATTTTTATTTTTAAATTTATTTATTTATTTTATTTTTATTTATTTATTTTTTAGATGGAGTCTCGCTTTCTCATCCAGGCTGGAGTGCAGTGGTATGATCTCAGCTCACTGCAACCTCTACTTCCTGGGTTCAAGCAATTCTCCTATCTCAGCCTCCCAAGTAGCTGGGATTACAGGTGCCCATCACCACGCCCGGCTAATTTTTTTTAATTTTTAGTAGAGATGGGGTTTCACCATCTTGGTTAGGCTGGTCTTGAACTCCTGACCTCGAGATCCACCCGCCTCGGCCTCCCAAAGTGCTGGGATTGCGGGTATGAGCCACTGCACCCAGGCTATTTTTTTTTTTTTTTTTAAGAGATAGAGTCTTGCTTGTTGTCCTGGCTAGAGTGCAGTGGCACATTCTTGGCTCACTGCAGCCTCAACCTCCTGGGCTTAAGCCCAAATAGCCAAAGTAATCCTAAGCAAAAAGAACAAAGCTGGAAGTATCATATTATTTGACTTCAAATTATACTACAAGGCTATAGTAACCAAAACAGCATGGTGCTGGTATAGAAATAGGCACATAGATCAATGGAACAGAATAAATAATCCAGAAAAAAAGCCACATACTTACAGTCAACTGGTCTTTGCAAAGCTGACAAAAATTTATCCTGGGGAAAGGACATCCTACTCAATACATGGTGCTGGGAAAATTGGATAACCATATGCCGAAGAATGAAACTGGACCCATACCTCTTACCATATACAAAATTAACTCAAGATGGATTAAAAACTTAAATGTAAGACCTGAAACTGCAAAAACTCTAGAAGAAAATCTAGGAAAATTCTAGACATTGGCCTAAGCAAATAATTCATGAGTAAGAACTCAAAAGAAAATGCAAAAATAGACAAATGAGACTTTATTAAATGAAAAAGCTTCTGCATAGCAAAAGATATAATCAACAGAGTGAACATACAACCTACAGAATGTAAGAAAATATTTGCAGGCCAAGTGTAGTGGCTTATGCCTATAATCCCAGAACTTTGGGAGGCTGAGGTGGGATGATTGCTTGAGCCCAGGAGTTCAAGGCTGGCCTGGCCAACATGATGACACCCCATTTCTATAAAACAGTAAAATGAAAAACTTAGCCAGGCATGGTAGCATATACTGGTGGTCCCAGTTACTCTGGAAGCTGAGGTGGGAGGACAATTTGAGTCTTGGAGTTTGAGGCTACAGTGAGCTATGATCATGCCACTACACTCCATGCATTCCAGCCTGGGTGACAAAAAAAAAAAAAAAAAAAAAGGAAGGAAGGAAGGAAATATTTGCAAAGTATGCATCCAACAAAGGACTAATATGAAGAATCTACAAGGAACTCAAACAATACAACAAGAAAAAAACAAATAACCCCATTTAAATATGGGCAAATGACATGAACAGATACTTTTCAAAGAAGACATACAAATGACCAACAAGCATATGAAAAATGCTCAGCATCACTAATCATCAGAGAGATGCAAATTAAAACCATAATGAGGTATCACCTCATACTAGTCAAAATGGCTATTATGCATATTATATTTATAATATATATAAATAAAATATACATACTATGGAATACTACTCAGCTATAAAAAAATGAAATTATGTCTTTTGCAGCAACATGGATGGAACTGGAGGCCATTATCTGAAGTGGAGTACTCAGAAACAAAAAGTCCTGCTGGGCATGGTGGTTTAGCACTTTGGGAGGCCAAAGCAGGCAGATCACTTGAGGTCAGGAGTTCGAGACCAGCCTGACTGACATGACAAAACCCCATCTCTACTAAAAATACAAAAATTAGAGGGGTGTGGTGACTGGCTACTTGGGAGGCTGAGGCAGGAGAATGACTTGAACCTGGGAGGTGGAGGCTGCAGTGAGCCGAGATTGCGCCACTGCACTCCAGCCTGGGCAACAGAGTGAGACTCTGTCTCAAAAAAAAAAAAAAAAAAAAAAACAGAATGTCAAATACCACATGTTCTCATTTATAAGTGGGATCTAAATAATGTGTACACATGGACACAGAGGGTGAAATAATAGACGCTGGAGACTTGGAAAGGTAGGAGGATGGGAAGAGGGTGAGGGATGAGAAGTTGCTTAATGGGTACAATGCATACTATTTGGGCAATGGTCATGCTTAAAGCCCAGCTGTTCAATATATCCCTGTAACAACTATGAGCTTGTACCCCCTAAATCTATTTTTTTAAAAATCTGAGCTCTAGATGTGCTCAGTTGCTACAAAGATATCATTGCTTCTATGCCCTCTCAGTGGTCAGAGCTAAGAAAGATACGTACATGTATGAATCCATGCATAAACCCAATAAATATTTACTTTTGTATCTATTTTTGATACTAGCTAAGGAGAATTTTTTGAAGGTTGTTCCTCTGTCTTTATAACCTAGTATATAATAGGGTTATACATAAATATTTGTTGAATTGAATTAAATTAATTAGAAAATTAGAGGAATAAAGTGATGTTGAAATGTATTTGAGGATTTAAAGAGAGAGCAAGATAAATGAATCTTTGTCAGCTGGTGACACTGAAGACATCTGGTCTTGGATTCAGAAATCAGGGTTCGCAAACTAGCTCTTGCCACTGAGCCTCAGCACCTTGAATAATTTGCTTAACCTCAATGGGCTCAGATTTTCCATCTATAAGAAGGAATAACTGGGCTAAGTGATCCTTAAGTTTCCTTTCAGCTTGGGAACATGAATCTGATTGCATTGCTCACTTGCTTAAAACACCTTTTTTTTTTTTAGACTGAGTCTTACTGTGTCACCCAGGCTGGAGCGCAATGGCAGGATCTTGGCTCACGCAACCTCTGATACCCAGGTTCAAAGCCCAGCCTCCCGAGTAGCTGGGATTACAGGCATCCGCCACCATGCCTGGCTAATTTTTTTGTAGTTTTAGTAGAGATGGGGTTTCACCATGTTGGCCAGGCTGGTCTTGAACTCCTGTCCTCAAGTGATCCGCGTGCCTTGGCCTCTTAAAATGCTGGGATTACAAGCATGAGCCGCTGTGCCCGGCCAAAATATCTTTTAAAGGCAGGTAGTTTCTCTTTATTTTTCCCCCACAAAGCCATAGTAATAAATATAATTTACAGTATAGTTTGTCGTATGTGTGTGTAAACACATACATATATACATATATGAACACATACACACGTGCATGTATGTGCGTATGTGTATTAGGGATTGTTTTGAGATAATGTAACAGATATGTAACAGTGCCTTAAATAAGGTGGAAATTCACTTCTCTTTCACATAAGTTGACTTCTCTTTTACAGCCTAGGACTGGGCTTTTTAGGGCTCAGGGTGTTAACCCTCAATACACAGCTTCCAACTCCAGGCCCGAGGTGGCTGCTCCAGTTCCTACCAGCATGTCTGCATCCCAGCCCCCGGAAGGACAGAAAGACACAAAGACACAAAGAAGGGCATACCTATTTGTTTTAGGAAGGGGACCTAGAAGTGACACACACCACTTCTGCTCACATCCTATTGGTCAGGACTTAGTCACATTTCTACACCTGACTGCAGAGGAAGCTGGAGAATGTAGTCTCTAGCTGGGAAGCCAAAGTGCCAAGACTCAGGGATTTGATTATTTATTTCATTATTTATTTATTTTTTTAGATGGTCTCGCTCTCTCGCCCAGGTTGGAGTGCAGTGCAGTGGCGCTATCTCAGCTCACTACAACCTCTGCCTCCCGGGTTCAAGTGATTCTCCTGCCTCAGTCTCCCAAGTAGCTGGGATTACAGGTGTACGCCACCATGCCCGGCTAAGTTTTGTAATTTTAGTAGAGACGGGGTTTCACCATGTTGGTCAGGCTGGTCTTGAACTCCTGACCTCAGGTGATCTGCCGCCTCAGCCTCCCAAAGTACTGGGATTACAGGTGTGAGCCACTGCGCCCAGCCAGGGATTTGATTATTAAGATACAGAGAGGAGAATGGATTCATGGAAAACTGGCAGCCTCTATCACAATATATAAAATGGAAGCATTTTTCAGAATGGCATTTACTCTTAATACGAGAATATTGCATCTTTATTTTATTCCAGTCTAGTCTGTTCCATTCTATTCCTTTTTGACCTGCTTAACTGATTTCACAATACTCTAATGGATGAATTACAACCCTTACCACTGCCCCAGAGAAAAATGTAAACTCAGCACAGCAGTGGGGGCTGGGGGTGATGAGAGGTGGCGGGCGGCAGACGGGAGTCCCCTTCAAGACATGGCAGCTGCTCACTCTCCAGCCTCCCCTCCAGCTGCTACCCACTAGCGCTGCTGCAACCCAACTGAGCTCCCGCTTCCTGCAACACACCATCCTGTTCCACACCAGCTTGTCTTTGCACTTGCCATGCCCTCCATCTGGAATGCCTTCTGCCCTAACCCTGACCCTTGACCTACCTTCCACCCCACAACCACTGGCCTTGCAGACTATCTTCACTTTTCATTTTTCAAAACCCAGCTTGTGTGTCACCTCTCCAAAGAAGGCTTTCTTACCAGTAAGTCACCTACAAAGAGTGAACCTACCCCTTGGTACCCCTAAACCCTTTATTATTCTGTATCACAATTGATGTACTTAGCTGTCAGCTTTCCCTCCTACCTTGTGAGCACCTCGAGGGCAGGAACACAGGGCCTCAGTTTCCTTATATGTAAAATAGGAAAAACAATATGCTTTATTTCACTGTCTTGAAAAATAAATTGGTTCATTCGTGTAAAGCATTTGGAGCAGTACCTGGTAAACACTCAATCAGTGTTAGTTCTGATGGCTTATTTGCGTATTTCTCTCCACTAAACGGTAAGCACCTGGAGGGAAAATCTCCCTCAGGGCTTTTTGTCCAGGTCTGGCTCACAGTAGCACTCCATAAGTGTTGACTTTCATTGGTAAGTCACCTGGAAATACAGACCAGTATCGCCTCCATACCTGGCTAGTCTATAAAATTGTAATGATGAGCAGGTCATTGAACATCTAGCCAAGTGTAACCTACTCAGAAATAGATGGCCCAAGGAAATCCAGCCTGCCACCTCTACTTAAAGTATTTGAGGCCAGGCACAATAGCTCACACCTGTGATCCCAGCACTTTGGGAGGCTGAGTGGGGAGGATCACTTAAGGCCAAGAGTTCAAGGCCAGCCTGGGCAACAAAGTGAGACCTCTTCCACAGTGACACCTTATTTTTTGTATTTTTATACAAAAAATAACAATTAGCCAGGCAAGGTGGTATGTGCCTGTAGTTCCAGCAACTTGGGAGGCTGAGGCAGGAGGACTCCTTGAGCCCAGGAGTGTGAGGCTGCAGTGAACTGTGACCACACCACTGCACTCCAGCCTGGATAACAGAGAGAGACTCTGTCTCTAAAAAAAAAGTATGTAAAATAAAATAAAAATTATTTGAGCAATTCAACAAACGTGGCAAGAGAAACTTGTGGATTTATGTTTATTAAGACTGCTCACAATTCTTTGACCAAGTTTGAAGTACCCTGCAGTTAGAAGAAATGTTTCATTATGAAAAAGGACTTGACTCTTTCGTGGGAAACAGAAAGTAGGATTAGCGGGTTCTTCTCTGCTTAGTGGTGGGGTCTCCTGGTGGATGAGAGCTGGGTCCCCCAAACCTCTGCATCCCCCAGGCCCAGTTGCAGAGAACCAGAGACCACTCCAGGTATTTGCAGCAGAAAGGGATTTAATACAGGGACTTGCTTCCTTCAACATCCTTGGAAGGAGGGGTATAGGAGGCTTCATGCTTGGCCTTTGGGAGTAACTCCTGAAGGAACACCACTGAACTGGCCCCCCAGGAGAGCCGCTGCCACTGCTCCCGACAGGAAGACAGGGATCAGGAAGCTAGAGCTGCTCACTAAGCTAGCGATCAAACACTGGAACGTTGCTGTGGAGATCCAGGGAGTCTCCATGACCTTACTTGCCAGCAGCAAAGTCAAAGGCAGCAGGAAGGTGGGCTCTGCCTCACTTCCACCTTCCCAAGTTCACTCTCCAGGTGCAGCCTCCAAAACTGTATCTGCCAAGGCATCCGGAATGTTGGTTTTAGCTTTCTGCTCTGAGGCCCAGGAAGGTACATTAGAGGGATTGGAAGGCATACTGGGCCACCTTGTCTTCCATGCCCTCCTCACCGTGCTCCAGTTGCTGGCTTTCTTTCTTTTTTTTTTTTTTTTTTTTTGAGACGGAGTTTCACTCTTGTCACCCAAGCTGGAGTGCAATGGCGCGATCTTGGCTCCCTGCAACTTCCATGTCCCGGGTTCAAAAGACTCTCCTGCCTCAGCCTCCTCAGTAGCTGGGATTATAGGTGCCTGCCACCATGCCTGGTTAATTTTTTATTTTTAGTAGAGATGGGGTTTCACCATGTTGGCCAAGGCTGGTTTTGAACTCCTGACCTCCGATGATCTGCCTGCCTCGGCCTCCCAGAGTGCTGGGATTATAGGTGTGAAACACCGCGCCCAGCCCAGTCACTGGCTTCCTGACTGTTCTTTGAACAACCTAGACTTGCTCCCCCTGCTTGGAACTTTGCACTTGCTCTTTGCTTCAAATGTCCTTCCCACAGACCTTCTCAGTCGTGTTAAGCATCACCTCCCCCAGAGAGACATCCAAAGGCCTCCTGGCTGCCCATCTCCAGTGAGTCAAGAGCGTATTCCTGAGCCAGTCAATCATGAGAGGACAGAACTACTAGGACTGGCAACGTCTTGTTATTTGGGACCAAACTCTCAATTACACTACCCTGTCTTATTCTCTTCCCAGCACCTATCATAGCTGAAATGATTATATAGATGTGCATGTTTTGTTGCTTACCATCTGTCTTCCCCCTCAGAATGTAAGTTTCGTGAGAGCTGGAATTTATCTGTTTTCTTCACCTTTGTCACTCCAATATCTAGAACTGGGCCTGATATATTTAGTATGAACTCAATAAAGATTCGTTGAATGAATCACTGACAAATAGAGATAACATAGCACTTTGGACTTCCTCTCTTACCTGATTTATCACATAGTACTGTAATGACTTCCTGACACGCTCTCTACTTGATTCAGGGCCAAGACTGCATTTTGCTTTTTATTTTTGCCTCACTTAGCACAAGGCATATAGTTGACAAGCCATACGTTTTGATGAATGAATAAACTTTGATGAATGAAAGAAGGTGTGAATGCATATGTTTGGGAAACATAGGTGTGCTCCAGGATGTCAGAAGGTGGAGAAGGTGGATGGTTATTGTACACAGGTGATCAAATGCTAAATAAAATAATCCCAATCAGGCCAAAAAATGCAAGAGTTCCTCAGATCAAAGGGTCGGGCAGGTGGGGCCAGGCTGAGGTCCGGGTAGCAGGGAGGAGGCTAGAGAGGAAGATGCTGGGAGCTGGGAAATGCTTGAAAAGGAGCTGCAAAATGTTTATTTGTTGAATTGACAGGACTCCTAATTGCTTGGGCACTTTTTATTTTTCTTTTCTTGTTTTTTTATTTAAAAAAAAATTTTTTTTTTATTTTTTAGAGACTGGGTCTCACTATTTTGCCTTGTAGTGACCAGCTCAGGCTGGTCTTGAGCTCCCGGGCTCAAGCGATCCTCCTGCCTCGGCCCCCCAAAATGTTGGGATTACAGACATGAGCCACTGTGCCCAGCCACTGGGACACTTTTACAAGTACTTTCTCCCAATGCCTCTGAAAGGAATCCTTTATTTCCCCCAAAACTCCGTTTGAGAAGCAGGCTGACTTCAAATCCATTCTCCATCACATCATTCACAAAAGACATCTTGTCAGCGCCACACTGTCAGGGGGAGAGAAACCAAACATACATTTTAAATAAGATGCCCCTCACAGGATACATTTCTGTATCCTTGGTAGGAGGCAGAAGGAGATTTTAAAAACATGTAAAGTCTGAAAAAAATTTTGAGTTTTGTGTATCTTTAATATGAAAGTTATTTCTAATAATCACCAGGTAATTATTTCTTTTTAATCCCTTCCAGTACAGAAGCTACCAAGTAATTATTTAACTCAGTCTTTTACATATACACAAGCACACACACACATATACAAGCATAGACATACAAACACACACAAAACACAGACACAACATACACAAATACTCATATTCACATACACAAACACAGATACCCAAACATACTCACAGACACAACATATACAAATACACACACATATTCACTTACACAAACAGAGATGCACAAACATACACACATAGATACAACAGACACAAATACAAACATGCACATGCACAAACCCAGATTACGAACATACACACACACACAAATGCATACATTCACACACACAACACAGATGCACAGACACACACATCATACACCAAACACGCATGCATAAAACCCTTGTTTCCTAAGCAAACTAACACAGGAACAGAAAAAAAAAAAAAATACTGCATGTTCTCCCTTACATGTGGAAGCTGAACACTGAGTATGTATGGAAACAAAGAAGGGAACAACAGACATCGGAACCTACTAGAGGGTGGAAGTTTGGAGAAGGGTGAGGATCACAAAACTGTGGAATCCAGCCAAGTGCAGTGACTCACACCTGTAATCCCAGCAGTTTGAGAGGCTGAGGCTAGCAGATCACTGAGGTCAGGAGTCCGAGACCAGCCTGGCCAACGTGGTGAAACCCCAACTCTACTAAAAATACAAAAATTAGGCGGGCATGTTGGTGGGCGCCTGTAATTCCAGTTACTCGGGACACTAAGGCAGGAGAACTGCTTGAGCCCACGGGGCAGAGGTTGCAGTGAGCCGAGATCACGCCATTGCACTTCAGCCTGGGTGACAGAGGCAGACTCTGTCTCAAAACAACAAAACAACAACAACAAAACTGTGGAATCCCAGCACTTTGGGAGGCTGAGGCGGGCAGATCACAAGGTCAAGAGATTGAGACCATCCTGGCCAACATGGTGAAACTCCTTCTCTACTAAAAATACAAAAATTAGCCAGGCGTGGTGGTGAGTGCCTGTAATCTCAGCTACTCGGGAGGCTGAGGCAGGAGAATCGCTTGAACCCGGGAGACAGAGGTTGCAGTGAGTCGAGATCTTGCCACTGCACTCCAGCCTGGGCTACACAGTGAGACTCCATCTCAAAAAAAAACAAAAAGAAAAGAAAAGAAATCTGCACACGTGCTTGTGAACCTAAAATAAAATTTAAAAAAATAATAATAACAAAATAGGTGTAAAACAAAACAAAAAAATCCTTTGTTAATGAAACAAAATATGATCAGATGCATTTGTAAAAATTATTTCCCAGGGAATAAAATCATAACTTATTTGTGGGAAAAAAGTAAGCATTTAAAGGAGTCCCTGTTTTCCTAATAGCTGGTGAGAGGATGACATGGGAGGGAGGCTGAGAGCGCTTCCCTGCGCATCTTCCCTGTGTGTCTGGGAGTCAGGGGCTCAGTCCTTGTCTCCAGGCAGCCTCCTCCAGGGCCCTTCATAAAACACTAGCTGGGTGGAGACAGTGATGCAGTGGGGGTGGGGGGCAGGCAAAGCTTTAGTCCATGTGTACAGACCAACAGTCAGAAGACACTGAGGAGGTCAGGTACAGTGGTACACTCCTGTAATCCCAAGACTTCGGAAGGCAGAGCCCGGAGGATCACATGAGCCCAGAAGTTCAAGACAAGCCCGGGCAACATAGCGAAACCCTGTCTCTACAAAAAAATACAAAAATTAGCCAGGTGTGGTGGCATGTGCCTGTAGTCCCAGCTACTCAGGTGGCTGAAGCGGGATCACTTGAGCCTGGTGCCACTGCACTGCAGCCTGGGTGACACAGCAAAAACATTAAAAAAAAAAAAAAAAAAAGAGACTGAAGAAAGGTAGCAAGTCCTGTGGGGAGGACTAGGGGAAAGGAGGCCAGGGAAATGGAGAGTGAAGGCTGCGAGGTGAAAAGAAGTAAACCTCATGGAAACATTGACGTATCTTGAACCAGTGGGGGGGAAACTGACAGAGAACGAAGTTTGTCCTCCGTGGGACACTATTGTTAGAAATGACTTGGAGTTAAAGGCAGCCACAGTCAGGTGGGAAAGTTGCTGAAGAAATATTTGGTGGTTAGACACCTAAGAGCAGAGGCCGTGGGAAAGCGGAGACCCTCTTCTCTCTGGGGAAGTTCCATGCCCGTGTGCTTCCTCTTGACACTATCATCCGCTGCACACAGCCCCTCCGGTAACCCTAGGTGGAAATGACTGAAAAGAGCTTACAGATCTGCTATCCCAGGGGGGTACCTGCACCCTCTCAGGCTCCCACCTTTCCTTTTCCTCCCTCCCTTCTTTTTTCTTTTTCTTTTCTTTCTTTTTTGTTTTTTTTTGAGACAGGGTCTCATTGTCATCCAGGCTGGTGGGAGTGGTGTAATCTTGGCTCAATGCAACCTCTGCCTCCCAGGTTCAAGAGATCCGCTCACTTCAGACTTCCAAGTAGTTGGGATACGGGCGCACACCACCATGTTTGGCTAATTTTAATTTTTTTAATTTTTTTTTTGAGTCGAAGTCTTGCCCTGTCACTCAGGCTGGAGTGCAATGGAGAGATCTCGGCTCACTGCAACCTCCACCTCCCGGCTTCCAACGATTTTCCTGCCTCAGGCTCCCGAGTAGCTGGGGCTACAGGCACCCGGCACCATGCCCAGCTAATTTTTATATTTTTTGGTATAGATGGGGTTTCGCCATGTTGGCCATGTTGGTCTCAAACTCCTGAACTCAAATGATCTGCCCCAACTCAAAGTGCTGGGATTACAGGCATGGCATGAGACACTGTGCCCGGCCTAATTTAAAAATTTTTTTTGTAGAGATGAAGTCTTACTATATTGCCCAGGCTGGTCTTGAACCCCTGGCTCAAGCCATCTTCCCGCCTCAGCTTCCCAAAGTGCTAGGATTACAGGCGGGAGCCACTGCACCCAGCCTTCTTCCCCTCCTTCCTAAGGGCTAAATCATACTATCTTCCAGGACTCGGCTTACAGGTTTTCTCCTCCAGGAAGACTTCCCTGACTTTCCACCTCCAAGGCCTCCTCCTGCAGCCCCTAGTGCTTCCTCTAGCACCCATCGTCCTGGGTCCAAATAGCCCAAGTGGCTTGGCCCTTCACTAGGCTGGGAGCCCCTTGGAATGTGGGCTGTGTCTTGCTTCCCCGGGTATTCCTCAATTCCTAATTCAGGGTCTGCCACACAGTAATAAACTGTATGAAGAAAAGTAGGATGGAAGGCTGGGGGATCTTCACGGACTGAAAGTGTCAGGGATGGGTGACAGCTCTTAGAGTGCTGCTCTTCCCGGGGACACTTGCACTGTTAGAAAGACTTGTTTTCCACTGGTGAGATGGAGATGAGGTTGTGCTTCTAGTGGTAGCAGTTGGTACAAGGGAACAGGACTGGGAAAGGAGGAAAGGAATAAGGGGCTGAAATCGTGTTGTTTGTGGGCATTTTCCTACCTGTGTTTAGATTCTTCACCAGAATCTGCAGAATTGAATGAGAGAAGAAAGGAGCAGGAACAGGAGGCTGAAAGAGCAGTAATAATTTGCCCCTCATAGGCCGGGCATGGTGAATTATGCCTGTAATCTCAGTACTTTGGGAGGCGGAGGTTGCACTGAGCCGCAATGGTGCCACTGCACTCCAGCCTGGGGGACAGAGACTCTGTCTCCAAAACAAAAACAAAAACAAAAACAAAACTGAGAGTCTATGTCCATTCATTCCGTGAATCTTTATCAAGCACCTGCTACATGCTGGGTATTGAACTAGGTGCTGGGTAAACATCAGTGAAGTAAATATGGTGCTCACATTTTTGGGGGGTGGTGGGAGAGGCAACTGTATAGAGTAAGTCAGGTGATAGTACATGTTATGAAAAAATGTAGCAGAATAAGTGGGAAAGAGACACATGGGTGGGGTAAGGAGGGGCTGTTTCACACTGGTTGGTAGAGAAGGCCTCTCTGATGCCTTTTGAGCAAGAAAGGAAGCTGGTGAATAGCTGGAGTAAGAATATTCCAGGCGAAAGGCACAGCGAGTGCAAAGGCCTCGAGGCTGGAGTGTGCTGGCTGTGTTAGGGGGACCGAAAGGAAGACAGCAAGGCTGCAGCAGAGGGAGGCAGGGCGGACAAAGTGGTTAGAAAGGACATCAGACGGTGACAGGGGACTGGGTTATTTAGCAGCTGGCATGCCATGGTAAGGACTTGGGATTTCTACCCTGAGTGTGGTGGGGAGCCCTGGCAGGCTAGGAGCGGAGTAGAGGAGAGACATATCTGACTCAGGTTTCAATAGGAGCCCTCTGGTGGCTGGGCGGAGAAGAAGAATCTCTGTATGACCGTAAAGGGAACACAGTGGCGTGGGGAGGCCAGTCAGGAGCTGCTACTGCAATAGCCTGGGTAAGAGATGGTGATGGCCTGGGCCAGGGAGGTAGCAGGCGAGGTGATATGAAGTGGTTGGATATGGATCTGTATTGAAGGGTGGGCTGATGGGGAGTGTTGAGGGGTTAGATACAGGCTCAGAGAAAGAGAGGACTCAAGGATGCCTCCTGGGTCTTTAACTTGAGCAATGGAAGGGTAGAGGTGCCAAAGACTGGAGGTTAGGGCAGGTATATGGGAGAAAATCAGGAGTGTGGATTGGGATACACTCCCCAATTTTTGTTTATTTATTTATTTGTTTGTTTATTTATTTATTTATTTTGAGATGGAGTTTCGCTCTTGTTGCCCAGGCTGGAGTGCAGTGGCGCCATCTCGGCTCCCTGCAACCTCCACCTCCTGGGTTCAAGCGATTCTCCTGCCTCAGCCTCCTGAGTAACTGGGATTACAGGCACCTGCTACCATGCCCGACTAATTTTTGTATTTTTAGTAGAGAGGATTTCACCATGTTGGCCAGGCTGGTCTTGAACTCCCGACCTCAGGTGATCCACCCGCCTCAGCCTCCCAAAGTGCTGAAATTACAGACATGAACATGCTGGGCTACACTCCCACATTTTAAGAAAGTTTTAAAAAAATTTTTTTTTCTTTTTTTTGAGACGGAGTCTTGCTCTGTCGCCCAGGCTGGAGTGAGTGGCGCCATCTCGGCTCACTGCAAGCTCCGCCTCCCAGGTTCCCGCCATTCTCCTGCCTCAGCCTCCCGAGGAGCTGGGACTACAGGCGCTGCCACCATGCCTGGCTAATTTTTTTTTTTGTATTTTTAGTAGAGATGGGGTTTCACCATGTTAGCCAGGATGGTCTCGATCTCCTGACCGCGTGATCCACCCGCCTCAGCCTCCCAAAGTGCTGGGATTACAGGCGGGAGCCACCGCGCCCGGCCAAAAATAATTGTTTTTACATTAGTTGGATGTGGTGGCACACCTGTATTCCCAGCTACTCAGGAGGCTGAGGTGGGAGGATCACTTGAGCCCAGAAGTTCAAGGCTGCAGTGAGCTATGATTGCACCACTGCACTCCAGCCTGGGTGACAGAGTGCAACCCTATCTCTAAAAAGCAAATAAAAGTAGAGACAGCCTGAGTGAGACCCTGAAAGAATCTGAGTCAGAGAACCAGGCAAGCTGTGTCTGGACTCCTGTCCGCAGAAACTAAGACAGAATAAATGTGCTGTCTTAAGCTGCTAATTTTGGGGTAATTTGATAACTAGTACATGTCACATCTCTACAAAAATGTCTGTCCGACAGTAGCCACCCCAAAACGTATCCTGACTGGGTATGCTGGTTCATGTCTATAATCTCAGCACTCTGGAAAGCCAAGGTGGGAGGACTGCCTGAGGCCAGGAGTTCAAGACCAGCCTGGGCAATATAGGGAGACCCCATATTGTATTTAAAAAAAAAAAAAGAGTTGTGTAGGGGAGGATCTGCTTCCAAGCTCTCTCATGGGGCTGTTGGTAGGATTCTGTTTCTCACAGGCTCTTGGCTGGCGACCTCTGCTCCTGGCGGTGTGAGCCTTTCCATAAAGATACTCTCAACATGACAGCCAGCTTCCCTCAGGGAGCGGGCAGCACTGACATCATCATCTTTCTGTAACCTAACCTTGGAAAGGACACCCCATCGCTTTTGCTATGTTCTCTTTGCTAGAAGAGGATCACTGGGTCCCGCCCACATCTAAGAAGAGGTGATGAATGTGAATATCAGTTCGCAGGGATCTCTGGGAACCATGTTAGAGCTGGCTGCCACATCCAGAAAGCCACTACGTAAACAAAGCCAGGGTTTAGGGGAGAGGCCCAGGCTGAAGATGTACATGGGGCTTATCAGTGATGGGTCTGGACCAGGTGAGCTGGGAGCAAGTGAGACAGAGAATGAGACCAAGGACTGAGCCGGGGGCACTCCAGTGTTTGGAGGTCGGGAAGATGAGGAGAGGCCAGCAAAGGAGACTGAGGAGAAGGAGCCAGTGCAGCAGGGCAGGGATGGAGATGGAGGCAGAGGAGCCGCCAGAGAAACCTGTTGGCAGGAGAGAGGGATCAGCAGTCAAAAGCCACTGCAGGACAGGTCAGCAAAGGTGGAGAACTGACCACTGGCTTGAGCAGTGTGGATATCGCCTTGAAAAGAGCAATCCCAGTGGGGCGGTGGGGGAGAAACCTAACTGGATGGGTTCTAGAAAGCACAGGAGACCAGGAAGTGAAGGCAGAGGCAACCATGCTTTTGAGGAGTCTTGGTATAGAGGATAGCACAACCTTGCGTTTGAGTGTCTTAAACTTTCTTAACTAAAGTAACTCTCAGTTGAGCTGATTCCTGGAACTCTGCTTCTCCCTATGCTTCTTCAACACACAGGTCTCCAGTTCCCCAATGTTGCCCAAGTTCACCTCCCACCCTAGCGACCTCAACCGGGATGGGGAATCAGAATCCAGAAGTTGGCCCATGTTTTATATTTTGTGTTTCTGGTACTAGCAAGTCACAATCAGACAAGGCATGCCTTGTGAGACTGGGGCAGAGACACACACATTAGCTCCCAGTCATCAGCTGGAAGCTCCGTAAATCCTGAACAGCCACCCTTAGAGGATTTGGTTTAGGGGCCAACAGCTCTAAGCAAAAGCTTATTACTGACTGCCATCTTGTGGTCATTTGGGGAACTGGCCCAGGTTCAAACTGATGGTGGGAAGAGTTGAGTGAATTATAGGTTATAGGATGGTACCCGGCTCTGAGTGTTCAGTAAAAGCCAGCTACTGTCACTCTTATGCTCATGATTTGGAATAGTATGGCCAAAACAAACATGCCTTTTGACTTCACTCCCAACATTTTTCAAGGGAAAAGGAACTACCCTAAAAGGAGGTGCTTCCTTTTTATCTTGGTAAAAGTAAGAATGAATCAGGGAGCCAACTTTCCTGTATGAAGTCAGATGATGAGATGCAAGTCCTGCTTTTGCTACCATATGACCTTGATCTCATCACTGAAGCCCAGTGAGCTTCAGTTTCGTCAAACCATAAAACAGGAGCTTTAGGATGAAGACTACACAACTGGTGAATGTGAAGAGCTCTCAGGAAAAGCGGCGCTCCTAGTTCAAGGTGGGGGCCGGCCAGCTCTCAACACGGGGGGGCCTGTTGCTTTACAATAGTGTCTCTCAACTAGGGGTAACTTTGACCCCCTCCACCCCAGGGGATGTTTGACAATGCCTGGAGATGGTTTTGGGGGTTCTTTTTGTTTTTCAAAGGGTTGGTCCTGTGTTTTTGTTTTGTTTGTTTGTTTTTGACAAGGAGTCTCGCTCTGTTGCCCAGGCTGGAGTGCAGTGGTGTGATCTTCACTCACTGCAAGCTCCGCCTCCCAGGTTCACGCCATTCTCCTGCTCCAACCTCCCAAGAAGCTGGGACTACAGGCGCCTGCCACCACGCCCAGCTAATTTTTTTGTATTTTTAGTAGAAACGGGGTTTCATCGTGTTAGCCAGGATGATCTTGATCTCCTGACCTCGTGATCTGCCCACCTTGGCCTCTCAAAGTGCTGGGATTACAGGCATGAGCTGCCGCGCCCAGCCCTGTTTTTTGTTTGTTTGTTTGTTTTTTGAGATGGAGTCTCACTCTGATGCCCAGGCTGGAGTGCAGTGGCACCATCTCAGCTCACTGTAGCCTCCACCTCCTGGGTTCAAGCAATTCTCCTGCCTCAGCCTCCCAAGTAGCTGGGGCTACAGGTGCCCGCCACCACGCCTGGCTAATTTTTTTTTTGTATTTTTAGTAGAGATGGGATTTCACCATGTTAGCCAGGATAGTCGATCTCCTGACTTCGTGATCTGCCCGCCTTGGCCTCCCAAAGTGCTGGGATTACAGGCGTGAGCCACCGCACCCGACCCTGTTTTTGTTTTTTGTTTTTTGAGATAGAGTCTCACTCTGTCGCCCAGGCTGGAGTACAGTGGAGCCATCTCAGCTCACTGCAACCTCCGCCTCCTGGGTTCAAGCGATTCTCCTGCCTCAGCCTCCCGAGTAGCTGGGATTATAAGCACTACCAAATCCAGCTAATTTTTGTATTTTTAGTAGAGACGGGGTTTCACCATGTTGGCCAGGCTAGTCTTGAACTCCTGACCTCAAATGATCCACCCACCTCGGCCTCCAAAGTGCTGGGATTATAGGCATGAGCCACCTTGCCCAACCGATCCTGTTTTATTATCTGACTTGAAAACTACATAATCCACCAGCCCAGGAGGGGATGGGTGGGCTTAATCCCTTGGAGATATTTTTGGTCATGACAGCATGAGGGACAGGTGGATGCTACTGGAAAATAGTGGGTAGAGGCCAAGGATGCTGCTAAACATTCTACAGTGCAAAGGACAGCCCCTGTAGGACAGAATTATCCAGTCCAGAATGTCAGTAGTGCTTCAGTTGAAAAATCCTGGCACTTTCTTAAATGGGGATCCTTCTTGCCATGTTATGAACCAACATGAGAAATTGCTTTCTGAAAAGTATGAGGGAAGCAGGGTAAGACATGACTCTAGAAAGGGGTCTTTTCTATGGTTACTGCAGGAGTAAAGTGAATCTCCAGAGGCTGTGCTGTCCAATAGGGTAGCCTGTTTTTTTTTTCTTTTTTGAGACGGAGTTTCGTTCTTCTTACCCAGGCTGGACTGCAATGGCGTGGTCTCAGCTCACTGCAACCTCTGCCTCCTGTGTTCAAATGATTCTCCTGCCTCAGCCTCCTGAGTAGCTGGGATTTCCGGCACCCACCACCACACCCGGCTAATTTTTATATTTTTGGTAGAGATGGGGTTTCACCGTGCTGGCCAGTCTGGTCTTGAACTCCTGACCTCATGTGATCCACCTGCCTTGGCCTCCCAAAGTGCTGGGATTACAGGTGTGAGCCACCATGCTGGGAGGATAGGCTAGTCTTGAGCCATCCATACATAGTTATTGAAATGGAAATTAGCTAAAAAAGAATAAAATTTAAAATTTGGTTACTGGGTTGTAATAGCCACATTCCAAGTGCTCAGTTGCCACACATGGCTAGTGGCCAGCACAGATAGAGAACATTTCCATCAGCACAGGAAGCTCTATTGGACAACACTGCTCCAAAGGACTCAGCAGAACCGGCATCTGTGGGCCAATCCATAAAGGAAGAACTAGAAACTAAGGAAATGCAGAGGAGAGGAGACTGTGAGAGGCAAAAACAGACACCAGTGAGATGGTTAAGTAAGCACAAGGCCACATATCATTAACTGCTAAAACAAGTCACAGAACACATCTGTAAAATAATTGATCCGCACAACCTGCCCTCTCCCGAGAATCATTCCTCAGTGCATAAAACTCAAAAGCCCTGACAAACCAAGCAGCATCAACAGAAGCCAGGCAGGGTGGGGAGATTCCATTGTTGAGGAGCACCATTCCCTCCCACCTTTCCTGGCATGGTTCAGTTTAATTTCCAGTACAACATTCCCAGACAGGCAGGTGGTCATGAGTTCACTGCAGTGGTGGAGGAGAGCATGTGGTGGCGTTTCCTGCTCACAATCTGGGATTCCTTGTAAAGGTTGTATGCATGCCTGACGACGAAGGGCAGACAGAAAAAGTGCAGGAGCATGTGCGAGATCTGGAAGATCCAGTGCAAGTAACTCAGCTCCTTGAAGGAATCTTCGATGATCCTGTTGAGGACCAGGACTATGGAGAATTTGATGCACTCGTAAGTGATGATCCACACGGCATAGATCAGCAGCCCCGTGTAGATATTCTTGTGGATACTATAAAGGAGGAAGCAGCTGATGATGATGGTGGTGAAGGAGAGGCCAGTGCTGATGCTAGCCCTGTTGGACAGGATCCAAGTGACTAGCTCTGACTTTGAGTCCATGTAGATGTGGAACTTGGCCTCATAGCCAATGTGTGTCATCTGGTTCACGTCAAAGATGAAGAACTGGATGGTATTGAGGACAGAGAAGATGCCCACCATGAGGGACAACATCCTGACGTTCATTTTATACTTGTTTTACCAGAGCACCTCCTGCAGGAAGAAAATCATGAAGACACATGACAAGATGGCAGAGGTAGCGTTAGACAGATCCCCCAAGCCACTATATATAAATAGGAGAGTTAAGAGCAATGATGGTGTGTGGACAGGCAATAGGCTGGAAGTTAAGAGACATGGGGTCTAGTCCCTGCTCTGACCTAACTAGCTAGACATGACCACCTCATTGGGAAATGAATGTATCACTGGCCTGGGACTCTCTTCAGTAGCTTGCAATTCTGCTATTCCAGTTTCAGCTTTGTTTTAAAGTGGCAAAAAGAGTGCTCCTGTTAATGTAAGTTTATGGGAATTGAGAGGCTCCTGTATGTATTGGGAATAATGATGGTGTGAATGAAGCTCCCATCTGGGGAGTCTGCTTCTCTGAAGTCAGAAAACTCTCATGGCTCCTCAAGGGCTTGGAATCAACCCTGACATCCCCTGCCCCCCGACTCTTTCCTTCCAAGCCCTTAGAAATTTCCCTGATTTGCTCCCTGGGTATGGCCCAGCCTTGTCCCAAGTCATAGGGTTTGGCCAGCAGGCGTGGAATGGGTAGAGGTTTATGGAGCCAGGCAAGACTTACTGTCTTCTCTGCCCAAGGCCAAAATGCCTTGATAATAAGCCACCATTGTGCAGGTGAAGGCCCAGTGGGCAGACCTCCAGCTGCAACCTAGGTTACACCTGAGCTCTAGAGGTCAACTCATGGCAGGCAGCAGGAAGCTGGTGCCCAAGCTGATCCCTTGAGGGCATGCTGATAATGGAGGACCCAAGGCTGGAGTAGGCTGGGCCCCAGTGCAAATGTTCCTCCACAGCCTGTATCTCCTTCTTACTGGCGCCCAATTCAGAGGACTCCTGAGCAAACCTCTCTCCTCTTCATTCACTACACTGGCCAGCTACCTCTGTTGTGGGGCAAAGGAAGGGGCACAGTCACACATGAGGAGAACACAGGGCTGTCCTCTGGCTGATGAATGTCCAATGGGGGATAACTTGTTGGAAGCCTGACCTGGCCTCTCTCTGAGGTGACCAGAACGGGTCCTGTCCAGCCAGGCAGAGCACAGACAGACTGCCACTGGCCTCTCTCCTGTCCTCTCCTCTTCACTCACTGGATCAACTCCAAATACAGTAAAACATACAGAATGTGAAATTCGCCACTTTAGCCCTTTTTGAAGGTGCAATTCAGTGACATTAAGTACATTTGCTACATTGTCGTGCAAGCATATCGCTATTCATCTCCAGAACTTCCTTTCTCTCTCTCTCTCTCTCTCCCTCGCTCGACAGTCTTGCTCTGTCACCCAGGCTGGAGTGCAGTGGCACGATCTTGGATCACTGCAACCTCTGCCTCCCAGGATCAAGCGATTCTCCTGCCTTAGCCTCCCAAGTAGCTGGGATTACAAGCATGCACAAGCATGCCCAGCTAATTTTTGTATTTTTAGTAGAGACAGGGTTTCACCATGTTGGCCAGGCTGGTCTTGAACCCCTGACCACAAGTGATCCTCCCGCTTCAGTCTCCCAAAGTGCTGGGATTGCAGGCATGAGCCACTATGCCCGGCCATCTCCAGAACTTTTTCATCATCCCCACCAAAAACTATGTACCCGTTATAAACATCAACTCCCCGTTCCCCTCTTCCCCCGGTCCCTACTAACCATTTTTCTTGCTGTCTCTATGAATATGCCTGCTCTAGGTGTCTCATATAAACAGAATCATACAGCATTTGTCCTTTGGTATCTGGCTTACTTCACTTAGCATCGGGTTTTCCAGATTCATCCCAAATATTCTTATATTTTATTCCCCACCATCCTCCCAACCCTGTGTGACTCCGGATACACAAAACTCTCAGTGCACCCTAGAACCTGGCTGGAGGGCCCAGGAGGGAGGCAATGTGTTGTCTGGTGAATAGCTGCACTCATACTTCCCCGTCTGCGCCAATGAAACCTCACCTCTGCTCGGTTCACAGGGCAGCCTTCAGAGCAGCCACTACCCATGGGGTACTCACCTGAATCATCTAAAAGTACGGCCCTGAACCACACAGTTTTACTCCTTTGCTTTATGTCTATGTTGCAAGTTTCAAGGAAATGTCTATATAAACCCCACTGGTTCCACAGCTCTGCTGTCCCAGCCTTGGTCTCCACCCTTGGCACCTCTCTCCTGAGTCACTATAATAATGGCCTAACTTCTCTTTCTGCCACTGGCCAAGGTCTTCTGGTACATTCTATTCGTTCAACACTCACTCAGCAAACATCTATTGTGTATCTACTAGGTGCTGGGGGATGAGCTTGGCACTGGAGATAAGCAGGTAAATATGCTAGTGTGGAAGTTAGACAAATAAAAAAACAAATGACTAGAAATTGCTTTTAATTAATAAAAAAGAAAACATGAGGCAGGCGGATCACGAGGTCAGGAGTTCAAGACCAGCCTAGCCAACATGGTGAAACCTCATCTGTACTAAAAATACCAAAATTAGCTGGGCGTGGTGGCACGCGCCAACTACTTGGGAGGCTGAGGCAGAATAATTGCTTAACCAGGACCCGGGAGGCAGAAGTTGCAGGGAGCTGATATCACACCACTGCACTACAGCCTGAGCTACAGAGCGAGACTCCATCTAAAAAAAGAAAAAAGAAAACTTAAAGTGCAATGTGATAAATGTGATAGAGGAAGAGATGGCTCAGTGTTGTCAAGATGTAACAATGAGAGAGATGAAAATCATTGGATGAAAATCGGGGAGGCTTTCTGGAGTAGGCAATAGCTGAGCTTGGGTCTTAAAAGACACGGGCATTAACTAGGCAGAAAAAGGAGGGACTTCACCCCAAGCAAAGGGGACAACACAAAGGGGTAGGCACAGGGACAGGCAAAAGCCATTTTGGAAACAGCAAGTTTGGCTTAGCTTGAGCAGAGGGGAAGGCTGTATAGGTTGGCAGGGGCCAGATCAGGAATGATCCTTACCTGCTACCAGCCATGTGGATGTTTCTCTGAAAGGTAAAGGAGAGGTTCTTCAGGGTGTGTACGTGTGTGGGTATGGGGGTGTGTGTGTGTGTGAGAGAGAGACAGACAGACAGACAGACATAATCAGATTTGCATTTTATTTATTTATTTATTTATTTATTTATTTATTTATTTATGAAACAAAGTCTCACTCTGTTGCCCAGGCTGGAGTGTAGTGGCGCAATTATGGCTCACTGCAACCTCCATCTCCCAAGTTCAAGCGATTCTCCTGCCTCAGCCTCCCGAGTAGCTGGGATTACAGGTGCCCGTCACTGTACCCGCCTAATTTTGGTAGTTTTAGTAGAGAAGGAGTCTCATCATGTTGGCCAGCTTGGTCTTGAACTCCTGACCTCAAGAGATCCACCCGCTTTGGCCTCCAAAAGTATTGGGATTACAGACGTGAGCCCCTGCGCCTGGCCCTATTTGCATTTCAGAAAAATCTTTCTTGGTGCTATGAGGGCCATGGGTCAGAAAGGGATCAAAGGTGGAGGTAGACAGAGTAGTTGAGAGGCCATGGAAGGAAATAAGGTGAAGTAAGGCAGCAGATGGATGTTGGGGCACAGATTTGGGGCCTGGGGCTGTGGGAAAAGGAGTCTGGGATGAGCACCTGGATGGAGGACAGCCCATCCTCTGAGGTGAGGAGCACAGGGGCAGGAGAGCACTCAGGATGGGCGCGGGGAAGACAATGATGAGTACAGCCTGGCAAATGGTGAGTACTATGGTTTGACTGTTTGTGCCTTCCAAAATTCATGTTGAAACTTATTCCCTAATGCAACAGCATTAAAAGATGGGGCCTTTAGGAGATGATTAAATCATAAGGGCAGAGCTCTCATGAATGGAATAAGTGACCTTATAAAGGGGCAGGAGGGAACTAGCTAGTTTATTTTGCCTCTCCATCCCTTCTGCCATGTAAGGACAGTGTTTGTGCCCTCTGGAGGACACAGAAACAAGGCACCATTTGGAAGCAGAGAGAGCAGGCCCTTACCAGACACCAAACCTATTGGCACCTTGGTATTGAACTTCTAGCCTCCAAAAGTGTGAGAAAATAAATCTCAGCTCTTTATAAATTACTCAGTTACTATAGCAGCAGTAGGTGACTCACGCCTGTACTCCCAGCACTTTGGGAGGCTGAGGCAGGTGGATCATCTAAGGTCAGGAGTTCAAGACCAGCCTGACCAACATGGTGAAACCCTGCCTCTACTAAAAATACAAAAATTAGCTGGGCGTGGTGGCCTGTGCCAGTAATCCCAGCTACTCGGGAGGCTGAAGCTGGAGAATCGCTTAAACCCAGGAGGCAGGGGTTGCACTGAGCCGAGGTCGCACCATTGCACTCCAGCCTGGGCGACAGAGCGAGACTCGGTCTCAAAAATAAAAAACGTGCTTTGGACAGCCTCTGAACCTGAATGCAAAGTGATGTCTGTTTATTTGTGATAGTATGTAATCATATACTGTCTTATATGATTGGCTAATTGATTCATAAACAATAATTTACTTTCTTCCACTAAACTACAAAATTCTCATAGTCATTCATGTCTTATACATTTTTGTATATGGTGTATACACAATGTTCAGTACAGTGTTCACACTACAGAGTACAGCACAGCGACAGATACAGAAATATGTTTAACATATATCTTTTGATTAAGGAAGTGCCTTTCACACTCCTTGACAAATTTGGGAAGGGTGGGGAAATTCAAGACAGACGAATTTTCTCTATTTTTATTATTTTTCTTATCTGGAAAAAAACAGAAGAATAGTGGGGAAATCATAGCACAAACCCACCCCAGGACCAACAACATCCTTTGTGCTACAAAAATCTGAGGTATAAATACAGATTTGCTTATCCCAGGGTTAAAGAGCTGTGGATTGAAGGCTAATGAAGATGCCAAGAAAAAAGGATTGCCATACTGCAATTCAGCTTCATCTTACTCTGTTCATTTTGACCCATCAGGTGATAGAAAGGTGGAGTTCACAGAAGGTTTGATAAATCACAATATCCTTTAACTAAATACCCTCAATGAGCAGGATGTTCCAGTTGTGATTATAATCACATTTTCTCTCCACGTTCACCTGAAAGAGTGGCAGTAGGGTTTCTACTTGCGGAACTGCTAAGCAAAAGTAGGGGGAAGAAAAGGAAATAGAACTGCACCGGGAACCTGAGATACCTACCTCTCAGGGGAAAGAAAAGGGCCAACATGATTGCTTATAGTGGTGAATAAAGCTGCTAATTTTTTTTTTTTTTTTTTTTTTAGACAGAGTCTTGCTCTGTCACCCAGGCTGAAGTGCAGTGGTGTGATCTCGGCTCACTGCAACCTCCACCTCCAGGTCAAGTGATTCTCCAGTCTCAGCCTCCCAAGTAGCTGGGATTACAGGCGTGTGCTGCCACACCTGGATAATTTTCTACTTTTTAAAGTAGAGACGGGGTTTTGCCATATTGGCCAGGCTGGTCTTGAACTCCTGACCTCAGGCGATCCACCTACCTCTGCCTTCCAAAGCGCTGGGATTCCAGGTATGAGCCACTGAGCCCACCCAAAACTGATAATCTTTTATTTCTGCTGTGGAGAGCCTCCGCTGTAGAAATTCGTCTCTTGTAGGAAATTATATTGCCCTGGCTCTGGTTTTTGTAGGTTATGCGGGCATAGGTGATGACAAAGAACGTCCAGAAACAGTGCATGATGGTACGAGACACCAAGCCAAACCAGCGCATGATTCTGACCTCTGTAACGCTGAAGTCGTCATTGGTGAGGATTTGTATTACGACGTTTACGGTTTCATAGAAAAAAATCCAGGCAACGTAGATGACCAGGCCCCTGAAGATCTGGGCATACACTGAGTACAGGAGGAAGCAGCTGATGATGATGGTGATGAAAGAGAGGAAGAGGACGATTTTAAAACTCCAGCAGATGATGAAGTCATTTATGATGCCACTTGCACTCTCGTACTTTAGTATGATCTCAGTGCAGTTGCCATGCCCTAGGTGATTATGTTCAAAGATGAGATACATGTGTACGGCCATGATGGTGAAGACCCCTGCCAACACGGTGCCCATTTTGGCAGTCATCCCACACCACTGCTGCTGTTTCACGCCGAGACCTCCTGTGAAGACAGACAACATGAGGGGGAATTCTAGTTCCTGCCAACATGGTAAATTACCAAGGTTCTGCCTCCTTTCCCAGTCCACCTTGGAGAAACATAGACAGCAATATGAAAACCAAGAAACTATAGTCTTGGGAAGACAGAGGCTGTTTAAAATGGATTGGGGGTGGGGAAGAGAGAGGATTCAGTCAAGTCGGTGGCAATGACCAAATAAAATTACAGCAGTGGGGCCGGGCGCGGTGGCTCACGCCTGTAATCCCAGCACTTTGGGAGGCCGAGACGGGTGGGTCACGAGGTCAGGAGATCGAGACCATGCTGGCTAACACGGTGAAACCCCGTCTCTACTAAAAATACAAAAAATTAGCTGGGCGCGGTGGCGGGCGCCTGTAGTCCCAGCTACTCAGGAGGCTGAGGCAAGAGAATGGCATGAACCCGGGAGGCGGACGTGCAGTGAGCCGAGATCACGCCACTGCACTCCAGCTTGGGCGGCAGAGCGAGACTCCGTCTCAAAAAAAAAAAAAAAAAAAAAAATTACAGCAGTGGTTCTCAACCCTGGATTCACCTTAGAATCCCCAAAAGTACTCAAGTCCAGGCCCCACCCCAGACCAATCACAACATTCTCTGTTTGGGACCCAGGCAGCAGTATTTTTCAAAACTTCCTACTAATTTTCATAGGTAGCCAGTGTTGGAAAAAGCTGAGTTAGAAAAAGATGGCTTAAATTATGCTCTTAGCTGGGCACGGTGGCTCATGCCTGTAATCCCAGCACTTTGGGAGGCTGAGGTGTGAAGACTGCTTGAGTCCAGCAGTTCAAAACCAGCCTGGGAAACATGGTAAAACCCCATCTCTACAAAAATTAGCCAGGCATGGTGGTGCAAGCCTGTAGTTCCAGCTACTCCGGAGGGTGAAGTGGGAGGATTGTTTGAGCCCAGGAAGTCAAGGCTGCAGTGAGCTGAGATCGTGCCACTGCACTCCAGCCTGGGTGACAGAGCAAGACCCTGTATCAAAAAAAGAAGCCGGGTGCAGTGGCTTACGCCTGTAATCCCAGCACTTTGGGAGGCCGAGGCGGGCAGATCACGAGGTCAGGAGATTGAGACCATCCTGGCTAACACGGTGAAACCCCGTCTCTACTAAAAATGCAAAAAATTAGCTGGGTGTGGTGGTGCGCGCCTGTAGTCCCAGCTACTTGGAGGCTGAGGCAGGAGAATGGCATGAACCCAGGAGGCGGAGCTTGCAGTGAGCTGAGATCGCGCCACTGCACTTCAGCCTGGGCCACAGAGTGAGACTCCTTCTCAAAAAAAAATAAAAAAAAGAAAAAAGAAGAAAAATTATGCTGTTAATTCTCCTAGCATTGCCTTGGGCTACCATTGCTGCCCAGATGGTGAAAATTGCCTGTACTCGTTCAGACCTGAATGCAGATGTTTCAGAATATAACCAGGGCAGCACAAGAACCCTGTTGGGTGGAGATGATAAAAACAGGTGGACACCAACTGGCTTCGGGCAATCGCTTCTCTACTACATATCAAAATATGGATTACAATGAAAGATGTATACTGTAAAGGAAATTTAAAGCCTTAAGGTAGACTAGCTTTATAATAGAAAAGAAAATGCAATAATGAGCTAAGTATTCAACTCAAGAAGTTAGAGGGAAAATAACAACAATACAAAAGTAGGAGGAAGAAAATAAATAGAAAAGCATAAGTCAATGAAACAGGAAATAAAGTAGAGGGACTTCTGACTGGTTAGGTTATTTGGGCTGACATGTTGCTAAAAAGCAACTTAAAATGCTGGATAAAATAGTTAAAAAATATAAAGTATAGAAGTGCTGCCCAAGTGGAAGGAAGTAAATTTTGCTCTGAGGTTATTTGCCAATCTAGGCAAACTTGGATTTCATTATGACAGCAATGCAGGGTAAAGAAGAATGAAATCAAAGCTCAGGGTCCACCAAGGTGAGGAGTCTTTCCTGTATTAGTTGTGAGCATCCCCAGAGGCCTACGATTTGGGGAAAGGTGAATCAGAAGTAAACCTCCCCTACATCTTTCTGCCAGGAAACTCCAAGAAAAGTTGGCTTGTTAACTACACTGAGCATGTAGGGAGAAAACTCTCCTTGAGACATTGTAATCATAACTGGCTTTTTTTTTTTTTTGGTAGATTTATAGTCCACATTACATGAAGTATTTTTTTTTAACTTTAAGTGATAAATCTAGTTTAAAGTAGTCCTAAACTGAAAGTGTGTCTAAGTGTCTGGCAGAAGCAAACTCAAACCCTCTCTGGAGGATTGTACTTTTATGCTGGTCTTCATTCTCCATGAATTTTCATCAGCAGTTTTTCGGGGACAAGGACAAGTATATAGTGAAAAATAACCAAGCACGTAAGGAACAAGGCATTGTGAGAACCAGCTGAAACAACAGATAGCAAAACGGAACTGCAGTAGTATCTGATCATAAAACAACTATGGTTACTATATTTTTGCATTATTTAAAATTTTTGTTTTACTTTTATTGTAGTGTAATTCATGCACATATAATACACAGATATATAATATACACAAGATAAAATTTTACGTCTTAACCATTTTTAAGTAGACAGTTTAGTAGTGTTAAGTATATTCATTTTGTTGTACAATCTCTAGAACTCTTTCATCTTGCAAAACTGAAACTGTACACCCATTAAGCAACAAATTCCCATTTCCCCCTGCCCCAGCTCCTAGAAACTATCATTCTACTTTCTGTTTCTATTAATTTGACTACTCTGGTTATGTCATGTAAGTAGAATTTTTTTTTTTTTTTTTTTTTTTTTTTTTTTTTTTTTTTTTTTTTGAGAAGTCCCTCAAAAAGGCTAGAAACCTCTGTGGCCAGAGGCACCTTTGCCTGAGTTCTTGTTCTGTGTCCAAGATGAGGTACACAGACAAGAGAAGGGTAAACAAGATGAAGATGAGCTTTAAGTGCTCATCAGCTCAAAGGAGACTCGCAGTGGGTAGCTCCTCTCTGTAGGCAAGTCATGCCAATATCTGCTGCTCTCAGCAGGGAGAAGGTCCTGGAGGGGGTTGCTCCTCTATGCAGCTGATAGTCCTGACGTCTCTGCAGGTCTCTGATGCTCTCAGAAGAGAGGGTAGTTCCTCTCTGTAGCTGGTCCTCCCATTGTCTCCTGCTATCAGCAGAGAGGATAGCTCCTCTTTGCAGCTGGTCGTCCTATCATCTCTCTGCCCTCTTCATACTCTAGCCATCCTCTGCCCTGCTCTGGCTAAGCCCAGGTCTTTCATGGACCTCAGAGGGGAGGAAGTGCATGCAGATTGGTCCATGGGCGGCCATGGGCAGGCTGGAAGAGGCACCACGAGTTCCCACTCAGGTCTGCAGGACTGGCGGCCTGGCCCCAGCCTTCAGGCTCTCCCTGGCCTGCAGTGGGGCCTTACTGAGGACCCGCCCTCTTCCACCCAGGAATCAGTATGCCTCCCGCTGCCATTCGTGGCCCCTCAAGGGTCTGCCCCAATCCGGCTCTGAGATTTGAACAGGTGCCGGGATTGGAGAGAGACCAGGCAGCGGGAGCAGACATTCCGGAGCCTGCAGGGATGAGAGGAGGCCGGGGAGCGGGTCCTTCTGGGGCCCCCGAGGGTGCAGGCTGCAGAGACGCCCGGGTCTTGCACCTGGGAGGGCAGCCGCAGCTGCACCTGGGAGCTCCTATTAGTCCTCGGCTCCTGCCTGCTCAGTGAAGTGGGAGGCCCAGGTCTGCAGCCGTGGGTCCTGGCAGCTGCAGCTGCACCTGGGAGGGCAGATCCTGCCTATTCCCGGCCCTCCTCCAAGAGCACAGGGAAGCTTGGATCCACAGCCACAGTTTGGGCAGCTGCGGCCCGCCAAAGAGGGCGGGGCTCCTGCTTGCTGCGTACAGCCGGAGGCGGGGTCTACGGCTGTGGTGTGGGCGGCTACAGTAGCACCCGGGGAGCTCCCGCCTTAACTCAGAACGGGCCGGGCTTCCACCAGCTCTATGGAGTGTGCAGCCCCAGCCGCGCCTCTTTGCTGCAGTTGGGGTGACAGCCGGAGTGATGGCAGCAGCCTCTGCCATCACTAGCTGATTTGAAAAAGAACCAAATAGAATTTCTAGAGATGAAAAACTCAGTATCTGAAATTAAAAATTCAGTGGACATAAATGGTAGCAGGTTGGACACGGATTAAGGAATAATTAGTTAACCAGGAAACAGAAGATAAATCACGAGAAATTATCCAGAATGTAGCACAGGGAGACAAAAAGATGTAAAATATGAATGAGAAGTTAAGAAACATGAAAAATATAATAAGATGTTCTGATAGAGAAAGAGAGATGAGACAAAATGGAGGTAGCTATTTACAGAGAAAATAGCTGAGGATTTGCACAACTGAAAAAAAACACCAATGCACAGATTCAAGAAACCTGATTGCTAGAAGGATAAATGAAAGAAAATCTACACAAAACATATGGTACTCAAACTATCGAACACCACACACAAAAAGAAAATCTCAAAAGCAGCCAATGGACTTTTATTTAAAAGACCAACAGTTATAGACTTCTACAGGAAACAAAAATCCCATGGAATAATATTTTAATTGTGCTAAACAAAGCAAAACAAACAAACAAAAAACCCTGCCAACCTAGGATTCTATACTCAACTAAAATATTTTTTTTCTTTTTTGAAACAGAATTTTGCTCTGTCGCCCAGGTTGCAGTACAGTGGCGTGATCTCGGCTCACCACAACCTCTGCCTCCCGGGTTCAAGCAATTATCCTGCCTCAGCCTCTCAAGTAGCTGGGATTACAGGCGTGTGCTACCACGCCCAGCTAATTTTTGCATTTTTAGTAGAGACGGGGTTTCACAATGTTGGTCAGGCTGGTCTCAAACTCCTGACCTCAGGTGATCTGCCACCTCAGCCTCCCAAAGTGCTGGGATTACAGGTGTGAGCCACTGCGCCTAGCCTATTTTTCTTATTTATATATATATATATATATATATATATATTTTTTTTTTTTTTATAGAAATGGAGTCTTGCTGTGTCGCCCAGGCCAGAGTGGAGTAATGCAATCATAGCTCACTGCAGCCGCAAACTCCTGAGCTCAGCAGAGCCTCCTGCCTCAGCCTTTTAACTAGCTGGGACCACAGGTGCACACTACCACATGCAGCTCATTAAAAAAAAATTTTTTTTGGCTGGGTGCGGTGGCTCGTGCCTGTAATTCCAGCACTTTGGGAGGCCGAGGCGGGCGGATCAAGAGGTCAGGAGATGGAGACCACCCTGGCTAACACAGTGAAACCCTGTCTCTACTAAAAATATTTAAAAATTATAGATGTGGTGGCAGGTGCCTGTGGTCCCAGCTACTCCAGAGGCTGAGGCAGGAGAATGGCGTGAACCTGGGCGGCAGAGCTTGCAGTGAGCCGAGATCACGCCACTGCACTCCAGCCTGGGTGACAGCATCTCGCCATGTTGCCCAGGCTGGTCTCGAATTCCTGGCCTCAAGTCACCCTCCCACCTCAGCCTTCTGAGCAGTTGGGATTACAGGCATAAGCCACTGTAAATATTTTTCTAAAATATTTTTCAAGATTGAGAGCACATCGTATGATGATAACATTTTCATAAAAATCAAAACTAAGTAAAATTTAAGAATATATTTTTTGGCCATACATATATATGTGAATAAAACTTTATTACAAAAGTAAGGGAAGACCAGGCATGATGGCTTATGCCTGTAATCCCAGCACTTTGGGAGGCTGAGGCAGGTGAATCGCTTGAGTACAGGAGTTCAAGACCAACCTGCCCAACATGGCCCATCTCTCCAAAAAAAAAAAAATATAAAAACAAAACCCAAAAATTACCTAGGTGTGGTGGTGGCATATCCCTGTAATTCCAGCTAGTCGGGAGGCTGAGGCATGAGAATCACTTGAGCCTGGGAGGCGGAGGTTGCAGTGAGCCAAGACTGTGCCACTGCACTCCAGCCTCAGTGACAGAGCAAGACTCTGACTAAAAAAAAGAAAAAAAAGATTACCAAAAGTAAGGGAATAATAGATACAAAATTTCGGATTGTGGTTATTTCTGAAGTGCAAAGGGCAGGGACGGGGCAGGGGCACATAGATCATTGTGAGGTATTATTCTGTTTCTTGGATTGAATGAGAAATTCACAAGTGTTCATCATAGTTTAAAAAACAAATTAGTAAATAAAAGAACAAAAATGTATGTACTAATGATGACTGTTTTCTATGACCTAGGATTATGAATAATTCAATTCTGTATACCCGAGTTCCCTAAGGAAAAAATAAAAAGAGTGGAAAAAGACATGTAATCTAATCTCATACCTGTGGCATACTGTGTCGTAATTGGCCTTCCTGTGTTGTTCATTGCCTCCCATCCAACTAACACATATAGCAAACGTCCTCTTTGTACTTCTTAAAAATCTCATTAAAATTTTGGGTTCCCATTGGTCTATCTCTACCAAAGACTGATAATTGTCTCCCAACATTCATTTCTCCCTTTTCACTTTTACCTTTAGCTAGACACATGGCCACCCAGCTAATGACTACATTTCCCAGCTTCGCTTGCTGATGTATGTGGCCCCGTGACCAATGGGATGCTAATGGAAGTGATGTGTGCCACTTTACAGTCTCGCTCATAAAAGAATTAGGAGTGCTCTCACCCTCTCCCTTTCCCCCTTCCTGTTCTTTAGCCATGACTGGAACTGATCTATGACCTACCCTATCAGCCGTGGGTCATTGCTCCTTGAGAGAGAAATAAACTCCCATCATAAATAAGCCGTTGTCTTTTGGGGTTTCTTTGTTGCAGTGGCATAGCTTGTACCATGTTATACTTCCTAAACTTCTTTATTGAAGAAGTGTAACGAGAACAAGAACTAGTGATCCACTGGGATCTAGCACCTCCCTTGACTTTGCTCTTTTGAAGAATCCAGCAGATTCCTCCTGTCTACATGTTTATTTCACTGAGTCTATGCTTCTTCACCATCTCCTCATAAAGAGATGTCTCCCCTTTATCTCAAGATCACCATTCTCTTTTTTTTTTTTTTTTTTTTTTGAGACAGAGTCTTGCTCTGTCGCCCAGGCTGGAGTGCAGTGGCACGATCTCGCCTCCCGGGTCCAATCGATTCTCCTGCCTTAGCCTCCTGAGTAGCTGGGATTACAGGAGCAGGCAACCACACCTGGCTAATTTTTTTGTATTTTTAGTAGAGATGGGTTTCACCATGTTGGTCAGGCTGCTCGAATTCCTGACCTCGTGATCCACCCACCTCGGCCTCCCAAAGTGTTGGGATTACAGGCGTGAGCCACAGCACCCAGCCCAAGATCACCATTTCCTTACAATTAACTTGGTAATAACTCATGTATTGTCTTATGATATATTTTATTATATATTGTCTTAAAGTGTTATTTAAATATTTTATACTTATAATAATCATTTTCATGGCTACCAATAAGGATATTGAGTGTTACAGAAGCTAATTAATTTTGTCCAGGTCTGTATATCTGCTCAGCAGCAAAATTAGGATTTGAATTCACAACTTTCTGCCTCCAAACCAAATCACTTGCCTTCATACTCAACCTACTTGTGCTTTGTGTGTTTCAGGTATTTTTTGAATTCACCGAGTCCAGAGACTCCATCCATCCCCTAGCTCCTAAGGAGGGCCTTGGCTAGAGTAAGGCCTTGATTAGAGTAGGCCTTTGGTCAATGTTGGCAATTCTTCCTCCGTTGTGTCTCATCTGAGTCATCTTCCTCACTAACTCTCAGGGCCATTATGTTCCTTTCTCCTTTCTTCTTTCTCTCTTTCTTAATTCTTCTCCTTCCTTCCCTTCTCTCCCATTCTTTTTCCCATCTATGCTGCAAAACTTCTAAGTGTGTACTCTTGATTGCTCTAAGCTAAGACAATTTTTTTTTTTAGACGGAGTCTCGCTCTGTCACCAAGGCTGGAGTGTAGTGGCGCGATCTCAGTTCACTGCAACCTCTGCCTCCCAGGTTCAAGCAATTCTCCTGCCTCAGCCTCCCAAGTAGCTGGGACTACAGGCACACACCACCATGCCCGGCTAATTTTGTATTTTTAGTAGAGATAGGGTTTCACCATGCTGGCCAGGCTGGTCTCAAACTCCTGACCTCGTGATCCACCCGGCTCGACCTCCCAAAATGCTGTGCTGCGATTACAGGCGTGAGCCATTGCGCTCAGCCTAAATGTTTATTATTATCATTATCTTTATCATTATTACACAATCTCATTTGACTGATATGCTTATATGAAGTAAATATTTTAATTTGCAAAATTAAAACATAATTTAATATTGACTTTGTATGTATCTTGAGATATATATATAGGAAAAGAGTTTGTAAGGAAAAAAATGATCCAATACTGAGATTTAAAAAGTCACAAATAGGAACACAGAAAAAAAAGTTAATGTTTCCATGTTATGGAAAATTTCACATTTGCTCTATCAAGTGAGATAAAGAGACTTCTAAAGCAAGAGTCTCAAACTCTAAGGCCTTCCAGAGCTAGGCAAGTCAAATAAATGGGTGAGGTTGAGGGGTGTGAAGATACTAGGGCTGAGTGTGGTGGCTTGCACCTATAGTCCCAGCTACTTGAGAGGCTAAGGCAGGAGCATCACTTGAACCCAGGAGTTTGAGGCCAGCCTGGGCAACATAGCAAGACTCCATTTCAAAAAAGAAAAAACAAACAAAGAAAAAGTTACTAGGGAGTGGTAGAGATTGTAGCAATTAGGACAGTGTCCACCTGCCTGAAAGTATTTGAATTCAAATTTCCTTAATAGATTGTGCTGTTCAGACAAAACATATTTGAGGGCCATGTTGCAATTTTCACAAGAGTGAAACTCCATCTCAAAAAATAATAATAAGGCCAGTGGCTCACGCTTGTAATCTCAGCACTTTGGGAGACCAAGGTGGGTGGATCCCTAGCAACTTTCAGTTTTACTAGTAACTTCATTAGATTCATTTTATTATTTGGCTCATTCTAAGTTACAGTCATCTATAGATTTAATATCTTTTTTTTTTTTTTTTTTTTTTTGAGACGGAGTCTCGCTCTGTCACCCAGGCTGGAGTGCAGTGGCCCGCTCTCTGCTCACTACAAGCTCCGCCTCCCGGGTTCGCGCAATTCTCCTGCCTCAGCCTCCCGAGCAGCTGGGACTACAGGCGCCCGCCACCTCGCCCGGCTTATTTTTTTGTATTTTTAGTAGAGACGGGGTTTCACCATGTTAGCCAGGATGGTCTCGATCTCCTGACCTCGTGATCCGCCCGTCTCGGCCTCCCAAAGTGCTGGGATGACAGGCTTGAGCCACCGCGCCCGGCCCAGATTTAATTTCTAGTACTTCTCCTTAATGTGCTGACTCTGCAGCAGTTGGTTGTTGATTTGCTGTCTATTGCTGCCATAACAAATTACCACAAACTGAGTGGCTTAAAACAACACAAAGTTATAATAGTATCTCAGTTCTGTGGGTCACTGGTCCCAGTTGCCTCAATACTCAACTGGTGGTTTCTCTGCTGCAGGTTTTACAAGGTAGAAATGGAGATATCCTGGGCTAGTGGGACGCTTCTTGGGAAATTCTAGGGAAGAATCCCCTTCCAGCCTTCTTCAGTTTGTTGGCTGAATTCAGTTCCTTGCATTTGTAGAACGAAGATCCCTATTTCCTTACTGGCTGTTAGCTGAGGGCCACCCCTGACTTTTAGAGGCCTCCTTCCAGGCCTTGCTCCTTGACTCTCGGAGCCAGCAGTGGTACAGCAAGTCCTTCTCACGCTTGGAATCTCTCTGACTTCTTCTGTCACAAAAGAAACTCTAACTGGAGAAATTCTCTCCATTTACCGGTTCGTGTGGTTAGACTGGACCCACTTGTATAATCCAAGATAATCTCTTTACCTTCAGGTCCTTAACCTTAATTGCATCTGCAAAGTCCATTTTGCATACTCACAGGTGTGATACGAGGGGGCAAAGGCCATAAGGGCTGTTATGGGCTGAACTGTGCCCCTCCTCGCCAGGGATTTCAATTCTATGTCGAAATCCTAACCCCCAGCACTGCAGAACGTGACTGAATTTAGAAGTAGGGTCTTTAAAGAGGTAATTAAGTTAAAATTATATCATTAGTGTCAAACCTAATCTGACATTTCTTACAAGAAGAGAAGATTAGGACACAGACACACAGAGCGGGATGACCATGTGAAAACATGGCGCGGGGGTGGTGAGGGTGGCTATCTACAAACTAAGGAGAAAAGCCTCAAAAAAACCCAACCCTACTGACACTTTGATCTCAGAATTCAAGAATTGTGAGAAAATTAATTTATATTTTTAAGCCACTCTATGATATGTAGTTATAGCAGCCCTAGCAAACCAATAAAGGGGCCAAAATTCTGCTTAACACAGTTAAGCAGATCAGCCTTTGAATTTTTCTTTGGACCTGGGTAAATTGCCTCTCTATAGCTGGGCAGTTGTCTTGTAAAAATTAAGTTAATTTTTTTGAAAAGGGTTTTAATGATGAGTTTTCTTTTCAGTGAAACTAAATAACAACACAAAGGTTTTTTTTTTTTGTCGTTGTTGTTTAAGTTAGTCTGTGGGATTAAACCAAATCAATTCAAGAACCTAGTTAAATCACTGTCACTAAATTCTATTTAATTTAGTTTAACTTAATTTTTATTTATTTGCTTTTTGAGATGGAGTCTCACTCCATCTCGTCACCCAGGCCGGAGTGCAGTGGCATGATCTCTGCTCACTGCAACCTCCACCTCCTGGGTTCAAGTGATTCTCCTGCCTCAGCCTTGCAAGTAGCTGGGATTACAGGTGCAAGCAACCACGCCCAGCTAATTTTTTTTTTTTTTTTTTTTTTTTTTTTTTGTAGAGATGGGCTTTCACCATGTTGGCCAGTCTGGTCTTGAACTCCTGACCTCAAGTGATCCACCTGCCTCAGCCTCCCAAAGTGCTGGGATTACAGGCGTGAGTGATCACACCTGGCCTCCATTTAATTTTTGAGAAATCAGGCTGGGCACGGTGGCTCACGCCTCTAGTCCCAGCACTTTGGCAGGCCGAGGCAGGCGGATAATGAGGTCAGGAGATCGAGATTATCCTGGCCAACATGGTGAAAACTCATCTTTACTAAAAATACAAAAATTAGCCAGGCGTGGTAACGTATGCCTATAGTCCCAGCTACTCAGGAGGCTGAGGCAGGAGAATGGCATGAACCTGGGAGGTGGGGTTGCGGTGAGCCGAGATCATGCCACTGCACTCCGGCCTGGGTGACGAGATGGAGTAAAGCAAATAAATAAAAATTAAGTTAAACTAAATTAAATGGAATTTAGTGACAGTGATTTAACTAGGTTCTTGAATTGATTTGGTTTAATCCCACAGCCTAACTTAAACAACAGAGCGAGACTCTGTCTCAAAAAAAAAAAAAAAAAAAAAAAAAAAATCACCAGAAAGCTCATGCTGCCTGGGTGTTTTATCTTTTATCTTTTATATATAATATATATACATATTTATATTTTCAATGCGGAGAGAAATTTACAATTTTTTTTTTCTTTCAGGAAATGGGGCTACTCTGCTTCTGGATTTTCTCCCCACTTTCAGACCATTATTCTTCCTCAGACCCCTGCTTCCTAGGTCTTCCTTACCGTGTGGCTAAAAAAAAAAAAAATTACAGAATCTCAGTCCCTAGCCCACACTTACTGAAATCAGAATCTCTGGAGGTGGGACCCAGGCAAAAACCTCAAGCTTGCATGAACCGAATTATCTGCTTTCTCCTTCCCTGAAACTGGGCAGCTGAAGGATAAGTCACCTTATGAGGTATTTTCTTTTTTGCTTGTGTAAGTCTTTCGCTGGGGGGGAGAGAGGGGTGAAATGGAATTTATTCTTAAATCTGGGCTAATAGATTTGATTAATGGGCACAAAAGAACGCCTCGTTCCAAAAAATAGAATTTTCCCAAGTTGATGCAAATAGAATTAGAGATCACAAACAGAGTAACATGCTGAAATAGCGAAAGTCAGGAGAACTTTCTACCACAAGGCTCCTGCCCATAATGGATTTTCTATATACTTTTTCCAAACTTTCAAGGATAATCTAGACTAAGGGTCCTATGTAACAGTTTTGTTTTGTTTTGTTTTGTTTTTTGAGACGGAGTCTCGCTCTGTCGTCCACGCTGGAGTGCAGTGGCGCAATCTCAGCTCACTGCAAGGTCTGCCTCCTCGGTTCACGCCATTCTCCTGTCTCAGCCTCCTGACAATAGTTTTATACCCTATTAATGGTCACCAGTTTAACTGGCCCTAAACACTGCTGGGAAATCCTACTACCCTTCTCTGTTTAACTTCCTCTCCTGTTCTCTGCAACAGCTAGTCCAAACCTTTGGTCTCAGAATCCACAAACCCCATTTCCACATACACACTCCCTTCCTTTGTTACAAAGAGGAAGTCTCTTTCCTCCTCTACCATGTTGTTATCTCTGTTCCAGAGCCCATGCTCCTGCCCTCCCTGGAACCTTCCATTTATCATTTCAGTTGACCACTCCTTATCTCTTCAAACATCTTCTCTTGACTTCTGACACCAAACTCACCTTGTTTTTCTCTCACCTGTCTGGCAACTCTTTCTCAGGCTCCTTTATTAGCTTCCTTCTGTTTATTCCTAAAGCCTAGTCTCCCCCAGTGCACAAACCAAGACACTGTTCTCACTTTATGCTCTCTTCTTTGGTAACCTCACTGTGGTTCGGCTGCCATCTACACCGAGAACAAATGCGATATCCACTGCACTGGTGACTCCCAATCCAATCTGGTCTTCAGTTTGGAGCTTCAGTTGACATATTCAACTAGAATGCCTCCATTTGGGAACTCTTTTGGGGCTGCTCAAACTTAGCATGTGCCAAACTCCCGCCCCCACCTGCTGTTTCTCTGGTCTTTCTTTATTTAAGTAAATGATATTAACCCTCTTCTACCCATTTCCCCATATACCTTCCTCTTGCTCATCCTCAACATCCAAAAGAACTCACCAAGTTCCATCAACTCTCCTTCCCACCAATCTCTTGAATCATTATTTTTCTGATCCATCTTAGTCCATTCATGCAATATGACACAATACTACAGACTGGGTAATTTATAAACAACGGAAATTTATTTCTCAGTTTTGGAGGCTGAGAAGTCCAAGATTAAGGCACCGGCAGGGCTGGCTTTCCCTGCTTTCAGGTGGCATCTTGCTGCTGCATGCTCACATGGAAGAAGGTGGAAGGGCAAGAGGCAGCTCTCTGAATCCTCTTTTACGAGGGCATTAATCTCATTCACAAAGGTGATGCCCTCATGACTTAATCATTTTCCCAAAGGCTCCACCTCTTACTACCATCACTCTGGGATTTAAGTTCCAACATATGAATTTTGGAGGGCCATATACGTTCAAACTGTAGCACCATCTCCACTGCTCTCATCATAGTCCAAAAACCATCACATTTCCTTTGGACAATAAACAATACAGATGGTCCCTGACTTACAATGGTTTGACTTAAAATTTTTCCACTTTACAATGGTGCAAAAGTGATATGCATTCAGTAAAAACAATACTTGGAGTACCCATACCGCCATTCTGATTTTCACTTTCAGTATAGTAATTCAACAAATTACATGAAATATTCAACACATTATTATAAAATAGTCTCTGTATTAGATGATTTTGCCCAAGAGTAGGCTAATGTAAGTGTTCTTAGTACATTTAAGGTAGGCTAGGCTAAGTGATGATGTTTGATAGGTTAGGTGTATTAAATGCATTTTTTTCTTTTCTTTCTTTCTCTCTCCTTCCTTCCTTCCTTCCTTCCTTCCTTCCTTCCTTCCTTCCTTCCTTCCTTCCTTCCTTCCTTTCTTTTCTTCTTTTTTTTTTTTTGAGATAGTCTCACTCTGTCACCCAGGACGGAGTGCAGTGGTGTGATCTTGGCTCACTGCAACCTCTGCCTCCCAGATTTGAGTGATTCTCCTGCCTCAGCTTCCCCAGTAGCTGGGATTACAGGCATGCACCACCATACCTAGCTAATTTTTGTATTTTTAATAGAGGTGGGGTTTCTCCATGTTGGCCAGGCTGGTCTCAAACTCCTGACCTCAGATGGTCCGCCTACTTTGGCCTCCCAAAGTGCTAAAATTACAGGCGTGAGCCACTGCGCCTGGCCACTGAAATGCATTTTTGACTTAACAATATTTTCGCCGGGCGCGGTGGCTCAAGCCTGTAATCCCAGCACTTTGGGAGGCCGAGACGGGCGGATCACGAGGTCAGGAGATCGAGACCATCCTGGCTAACACGGTGAAACCCCGTCTCTACTAAAAATACAAAAAACTAGCCGGGCGAGGTGGCGGGCGCCTGTAGTCCCAGCTACTCCGGAGGCTGGGGCAGGAGAATGGCGTAAACCCGGGAGGCGGAGCTTGCAGTGAGCTGAGATCCGGCCACTGCACTCCAGCCCGGGCTACAGAGCAAGACTCCGTCTCAAAAAAAAAAAAAAAACAATATTTTCAACTTATGATGGGTTTCTTGGGACATAACCTCATCGTAAGTTGAGGAGTACCTGTGCTTATGAAGTTGTAATCTTGAGATAGCCACTAGTGATGATACAGTTAAGAGTTTGGAAGGAAAGGCAGTGAGTGTGTGTGTAGAGGATAAGAAGTCCACATCTGGCTAGATGTAGTGGCTTGTGCCTGTAGTCCCAGCTACTCAGGAGTCTGAGGCAGGAGAATTACTTGAACCCAGGAGGGAGATGTTGCAGTGAGCCGAGATGGTGCCACTGCACTCCAGCCTAGGTGACAGAGTGAGACTCCATCTCAAAAAAAAGAAAAGAAAAGAAAAGAAATATCGGTATACACATATAATTTTGAGATAAAGAGGTAAATAGGAGGGGAAATAGAAGAATTGAAAGTGGTTACCTATGAAAAGTATGAATAGGGATAGGGTAGAAATAAAAGAGAAATGCTGGTTTTATTATAAGGTTTACATATTAATATTATGCACACATGCATAATTTTAATAAAAATGAATTTATGAAAATATAATTATTTCATGAATTCCTAATAAACCCAGATCATTAAATAAATCCCACTGTCTACCCTTATGCTGGTGTAGGCTTTTTTAAAAAATACAGTATCTTCTTAACTGCAAAAATGGTTAAAGCTGGCAATGTGGAAGGACAGCTGGATAACTCTATCATAGTCTAAACCAAGAGCTAAAAATATTATCATGAGAAGTAGCTGGGGATAGAACAAAGCTTTTTTTATTTGTGAAAATTTCTGGAAACGATATATTACTTCAAATACTACACAATTGGAAGTGATTCCAATTCCATCTTGGAATGCTGGCAACATTTTAAATTATTTTAAATTAAAGATATCTGTCCTAGACCATTTATGCTGCTGTAACAGAACACCACAGACTGGGTAATATATAAAGAACGCAAATGTATTTCTCATGGTTCTGGAGGCCGGAAAGTCCAAGATCAAGGCACTGGCATTTGTGTCTAGTCAGGACTGCTCTCTGCTTTCAAGATGATGCCTTGTTTCTGTGTCCTCACAGGGAGGAAAGTAGAAGGGCAAGGGGACCTAAACTAGCTCCCTCTAGTCCTTTTATAAAGCACTAACCCATTTTTGAAGGAACCCTCATGACTTAATCCCTGCCCCAAAGTCCCTATCTCTTAATACCACCACTATGGGGATTAAGTTTCAACACATGAATTTTGGAGGGGTCAAACACATTCAAACCATACCAATATCTTTGTGTAGAGTTTAAAAAAATATTCATACTAGAAAAATAAAGCTAGATAGATAAAAAATGTTTAACATAAAACATTGTAAAAGAAAACTGATTTTTATCCTTTCATCCCACTTTAACATCATGTTTGAACTCAAAAAAGTATGTAATGTTTATTTTATTTTTAATTTAAAAACAATAAAAAAAAAAAAAAACCAGAGACAGGGTCTCACTATGTTGCCCAGGCTGGTCTTGAACTCCCTGGCTCAAGTGATTCTTCCACCTCTGCCTCCCAAAGTGCTAGGATTACAGGCATGAGCCACTGTGCCCGGCCATTTATTTTTAAATACTCTTTGTTTTTTAGGCCCAGAACTAAGCATTTATCATTGGCCAATCTGCAGCTCAGTTTAACCCTTTCTGAGTGGGTTATTTTTAGAGTATGAGTATGTGTCTTTTTTTGGTGGTAGCATTGCCCTCCTAGGTTCAATCCTGGGGTGGGAGAGTAAGCTAATTAGTTGTGTTCTGAGCAACCAAGGATATCCTGAAAATGAAAGGGAATAATAGACCATTATAGGAAGGGTGTCACGGTTGAGATCAGCAAATTTTCAAGTCAAATGGCCAGGCTTCAATCTTGGCTTCACAGTAAATGTACTCTGAATTTATTCTCTCCAAGATTCAGCTTGCTCATCTTTAAATTGGATGTGCCAGTTACTTTTTTTTTTTTAATAATTTTATTAGTTTGTATAACAAATTACCCCAAAACTTAGTAGCATAAGATAACCATTGATTTGATGGGTGAGGACTTTAGACAGAGCACAGTTAGCTTAATTCTGTACATTGTGGGGAATTTAGACAGGGCATGTCCAGGATGACTTGCTACTGCTCCTCAAACTTTGTAGCCTCTCCTAGAAGACCCATTCACATGCCTGGCGATTGCTGCTGGCTGTCAGTTGGAGGCCTCAGTTCCCATCCACGTGGGCTTCTCTATGGCCTCTCTGTGTGGGCTCCTTTGGGCACCTTCACAGTCTGATGACTGGCTTCTCCAGAATGAGTGTCCCAAAAAGAGCAAGCCAGATGGAAGCTGTATCACCTTTTCTTATTCTAGCCTCAGAAGTCCCATAGCAACACTTTTCCTGGACGCTATTCTTTAGAAGTGAGTCACCAAGGCCATATTCAACGGGAGAGGAATCAGATTCTACCTTTTGTGGGAGAAGTGTTAATGAATTTGCCACAATGTAGGGACTTCTGTGTATCTGAGTGTTCATAATCAAAGTTCTCCCACATTTGCCAGGTTGCCCAGGGAACCAAGTCATCATGACAAGAAAATATTCACAAGTGAATTGACATTCCCTGCCTCTCTCAGCCCCTCAATGTTCCCCTTGCTGAAATGGAGGGCTCTCTGTGTGCACTAAGCCCCATCAAGTCAAAATATTTATTGGTCAGCCTCTCCCTAGTAGCCCAATGTAAATATATAACAACACACAACACAAGGCAAGTCATTTGCAAGAAATTATTGCAAGTCTTGCAGAAGATTCAGGACCTCATGCAGCCATGAAAAAGGATGTTGGAAAACTGTTAGAATCAAATGGCAAAGCTTGAATGTAACAGAATTAGACCAGTTAATAACCAGAAAAGAGAAAATCAATAAGAATGTTATAGGCACTTCAATAAAGAATGGTTTCAGGATGAATAAACTGCTACATATTTGCACAATGGGAGTGTTAAACAGGTGTCAAAAGGAACAACTGTAGCAACATACAACAATATGGTACACTCTTAACAATGTAATATACAGTGAAAAAAGTACTAAAGACATACAGTTAAAAACAATCCTCTCTCTCTCTCTATATATATATATATACACACACACACTACACACACTTATTTTTAGGACTTTATATAGACACAAGAAAACCATAAAACTCTATGAAAAGCAAAGTGAAGGATAATGAGCTCAGAATTCTGGATGATGATCACCTTGTCCAGCGGAGGAAGTAAAATACGTTGGGGGTACCATACAGCCAGATGCAAATTGCTAACCAGACCCTAATTTTATTTTGGATAGGGGATTTGAAGGTACCTATATATTATTTAAAATAACTAATATTTAAAAAGTAAACAAAAGAGAGTCAAGCATGGATCAATGAGGGTATGTCATGAACCAGGGATTATGATCAATCTAATCGTATGTATATAAAGTAGAATTAAAAATACTAAAAAAAAAACCCAAAAACCAAGGATAGTAACATTTACCTCACAAAATTGCTGTGAAGATTAAATGAGTTAACATATTTAAAACATTCAGAACAGTTCCTGGCACATAGTAAGCACTTACACAATATAATTATGTAAGTATTTTTGTTATCATTATTCTTACTTTATGCCAAAGAGTAGCTACTATTTATTATGCATATAAAACTACTATTTATTAAGCTGTGTTGTAGCAGACAACGTTAGCTTCCTTCCCAATACCTATTTCCACCTGCTTTGCTACCAGAAGTCTGCTTTTTCTCAGGATGGCAATGAGCCCAGACCCAGGCAAAATATGTGCTTTTCCAGGTTTTTGCTTGTATCCAGGGTGTTCATGGCACACAGTTCTAACAAATGACACATAAGCAGAAACCTGCTGGGAGATCTAGGAAGACTTTTGCCTTTCCTGGTAAGAGAAGATGATGTGGCTGGCACCATTCTCACTTCTTCCTTTTTCTTGCCTTGAACGTGGTGTGATGCCTGGAGCCTCAGCAGCTATTTTGTTACTGAAGTAACAAGCATGAAGACAAAAACAAGTAGGCTATGGATGCCAACATGAAAGGGAGACACTTAATTTTTACATTTTATTGATTACTCTTGAGGTTGAGTATTCTTCTAAGTATTGATACATGATTTTAAAAAATCTAGGTCTAGGCTGGGCATGGTGGCTCATGCCTGTAATCCCAGCAGTTTAGGAGGCCAAGGCAGGCAGATCACCTGAGATCAGGAGTTCAAGACCAGTCGGCCAACAGGGTGAAACCCTGTCTCTACTAAAAATACAAAAATTAGCCAGGCATGGTGGTGCACGCCTGTAATCCCAGCTACTAGAGAGGATGAGGCATGAGAATCACTTGAACCCAAGAGGTGGAGGTTGCAGTGAGCCGAGATCATACCACTGCACTCCAGCCTGATTGACAGAGACTCTGTCTCCAAAACAAAAACAAAAGCCCTATGTCTAAATAAGTATTAAGCATTATTTTGATAAGCATACAATAAAAATTCAGTCATGGGCTGGGCATAGTGGCTCATGCCTGTAATTCCAGCACTTTGGGAGGCCAAGGTGGGCATATCACTTGAGCCCAGGAGTTTGAGACTAGCCTGGGCAACATGGCAAAAACCCATCTCTACAAAACATACAAAAATTAGCTGGGCTTTGTGGCCATGCCTGTAGTCCCAGCTACTTGGGAGGACTGCTTGAGCCCAGGAGGCTGAGGCTGCAGTGAGTCACGATCTTGCCACTGAACTCCAGTCTGGGTGACAGAGCAAGACTCTGTCTCAAAAATAAATAAATAAATAAATAAATAAATAAATAAATAAAATAAAATTCTAAGATATGCAAAAGCATTGAAGCATAATGTAATTAATGATACTTGTATTTCAGTGGTACCTAAGATAATGACGCATTTTGCAGTTGCTGGCATCTTAGATTTACTCAATCACGGTAAGAACTTTACATTTTCAATTGTTCTCACAAGTTGACTTGTGATCTCAGTAGAATATGTTGCTGCCAGCTCATTTCAGATGGATCTCTTGCAACACTGGGTTAGGGAGGAAAATAACAATGACGACGAACACATTATAATGCTTTAGAGCCTGATTCATTTACATTGGTTGAGAATGCATTTGGGGCTGGGCACTGTGGGATCACACCTGTAACCTCAACACTATGAGAAGCCAAGGTGGGAGGATCACTTAAGCCCAGGGGTTTGAGACCAGCCTGGGCAACATGGTGAGACCCTAGCTCATTGAAAAAAAAAAAATGCGTTTGGCTGCAAGGAACAGAGATTCAAACAATAGTAGTTTAAACAACTAGAGATTTATTTTCTTCTCCTAACAGGAAATCTGGCAGTGGCAGCCTAGCACTTGGGCAGTAGCCTCTGGGGAGTGTGTCTGGGTGGCTAAGAAGAGGTGAGACAGAAAACTGCTGGGACTTTTTAAAGCCTTTAAGTATGTGTGACTATTTTGCCCTCTGAACTCTTATATTAGTCATTATTGCTCTGTAACAAATTACCTCAAACCTTAGACACTTATGATATAAAACATTTACTATCTCATAGTTTCCATGAGTCAGGAATCCACGAGTAGCATAGGTAGGTGGTTCTGGCTCAAGGTCCCTCACAGGGCTGCTGTCAAGCTGTTGGCTGGGGCGGGGGGCCATCTAAAGGCTCTACTTGCGGGAGGGAAGCTTCATTCAAGCTCTCTCTCTCTCTGACTGTTGGCAAGAAGCCTCGGTTCTTCCTTGGCTGTTGGCCAGATAACTCAGTTCCTCACCTCCTGGGCCTTTCTCTAGGCCACTTGAATTTCCTCATGACATGGCCACTGGCTTCCCTCAGAGTAAGTGATGAGAAAGAGAGAGAGAGAGAGAGAGCGCGAGAGAGCAAAATGGAAGCTGCACTATCTTAGTAATCTCAGAAGTGATATCCATCACTTCAGCTGTATTTAATTGGTCACACTCACTGACTCTGCAGGGGACTATGGGGAAAGGACAACATGGGGTGTAAATTCCAGGAGGCAGGGATTATTGAGGCAAGCTTGAGGCCGGCTATCACACCTCTATGTATGTATGCATGTATGTGTGTGTATTTAAGAAACATGATTAATGTAAAACAGAAAAATAAATTTAAAAAAAGACATTAAAACAAAACACCACATGGTTGTTACTAATTCACTCTTCCATCAAAAATATATGTGCATATCTGTTTTAGCATAGATTTGCTATCATTTGGTATTACTATTTTAACATTCTATTTTGATTTATTCTCTTCATTTAACCTAGTAGTAGGTGAAAAGTAATATTTTAATTTTTGTATCTTATTGATTATTCCTAAGGTTGAACATTTATGAAGAGTTAACCAGTTTTATTGACCTTTTCGCAGGTTATGTCTTTACTTAATATATTAATGTATTAGGATATTAGCATTTTTTCAATGTACATGAGTTCTATATATAATAAAAGTATTACTTTTTTTTTTTTTTTTTTTGAGACAGGGTCTTGCTCTGTCTCCTAGGCTGAAGTGTAGTGGCACAATCTTGGCTCACTGCACCTTTGACCTCCTGGGCCCCACTGATCCTCCTGCCTCAGTCTCCCAAGTAGTTGGAACTACAGCTGTGTGCCACCATGCCTGGTTAATTTTTTTGTTTTTAGAAACGGGGTCTCACTATGTTGCCCAGGCTAAAGGTATTACTCTTTGTCAAAGGAAAAAAAGGTGGCTATCTACGTGGTGGGGAATATGGAGACCCTTCACTCCTTAGCTTCAGAGCTCCAAGGAGGGAGCAGGACCTCAAAAGGGACACCTCAGCATTTTACCTGGAGAGGGGAATGGACCCTGAGTACTAGGGATTCCAACTTCCATCCTCCAACCTCAGTAAGGATTCCTACAACTCATGTGGGGTTAGAAGCAGGTGCTGGCGGGCTCCAAGGTCCCCATTCTTGGGCTGGCATGAGGCAGCTGTCAGAACCCCCAATGATGCTACAGGTTTTCTGTTCCAGGTTCTACATCTGGATTCTGGGGCATCCCTGGGAGCAAGAGGGATCCCCGGTGATAAGAGAGATTGAATTTTTTTCTAGTCTGGCAATATCCAGGCCAATTAAATTATATTTTTTAAAAAACAAATGGACACTTTGTGTATACATAAGCTTGAATTCTTACAGGCATACATTCTATATTTTCTTATTTAAAACTTCATCAACTTTTTAAAAAAGTCATTGAGATAATTTATGACCTCTTCTCACTGATTTCCCTTGGCTTTGTATGTAACAGTGTACATTTGCACTGTAACTGAACGCTAATACAAAAGATGGCTTTATCACGCTGTCTTTACTTTTAAAAAGTAATATGAAGTCTGTTTTGGCCTGCTTCCTCAAGGAGTTAGGGGAAAATTCGATCTCAATTTTTCTTTTTCTTTTTTTTTTTTTTTTGCCTGCTCTTTCCCTGCCCCTTGATGGAGTCACACAGAACCCCCTGAGTTCATCCAATCTTGGAATCTGAGGGAAAAGTTCTAGACTTCAAGACAGTGTGGTCACTGTGAAGGGCTTGATGTCCACACTTCAGTAGTCCCACTGCTCATAGCCCTGGAGACAATGGCTTAGAGCTCGGTCCCCAGGCAAGCGTTCACTCATCTAACCCATCAGACATTCTGCCACTATGGGGTCTGGGAGGGAGTCAAACACAGGCCCCCATGGTGGGCAGAACCTGTACCTCTCTATACCCCCCATGGGAAGGAAATTCCACTTGCTGTAGGAAGTTGGGAACCATTCTACTCACCCTCAACTTTTCAAATCAGCACTCCCTACTCACCCATATCATCTAGATCTTTGCCTTCAAGAGCCTAGATTTTCCAAAACAAAAGTTCTTCAATTCTCTGAGCTTGAAGAGATGGGCAGTCCTCTTAAACCTACAAAGAGAAAAGCCTGTCATGCTTTGGTGGTGAATCAGCTGACAAACAGTGAAACCAGTCCCAGCTTGGAAAGAGGTAATTCTGACAATAAATCACACTACTTCATACAAAGCCCTCAAGATCTGACTGGGACCCAACTTTCCAGGGATATTGCTAAGCATTCCTTCTCATGCATCCAATACTCCTACTTCCTCAAATATTCTTTCTCTCCTTCTCCACCTGCTCATCTCTCAAGGTATTCAGATCCTCAAAAAGGTGTCAGGGCTCTAGGTTGGCATCTGTAATTCTTTTGGCCTTACTTTTGTGGTCATAAGCTGACTGCCCCAGTGACTCACACCAGTATCCTAGGCAGGAGTGTGCCAGTAAGCTCTCCTCCATGTTTGTCTCTTTCATAGGAAGTAAAACATTTTCCAGAAAACCCCTAGCAGTCTTCTTTTTATGGCTCATTAGTCAGAACTGGGTCACATGGCACATGTAGCTGCAGGAGAGTCTGGGAAAGCAAGTTCCTGGCAAAGTTGAATGGGATTGCCATAACTTGTTTAGGCAAATTATGATTTATACCCACACTGTGAACACAGTCGCCCTGCCTCCTACACAAAAAAGAGCCCCCTTAACAAAGAATATGGAAAGAAATAACAAAGTCTACCGTAGAGCTGTTGTCCCATTAATTATTCCATCTTCTTTACTTTGGCAAGGGCTATTAATCTCTGTTTGCCCCTTCCTCCACTCTGAAACAGAGCGTTTAGTTATAAATTCGGTTGGCCAGAATAAGGTTTACATTTTCCAGCCTTCTGTACAGCTGAGTGTGGTCATGTGACCAAGTTCTGAGAATGGGTTGAAAGGGGGAAAAATGGAGGAAACCACCAGGTATTGAAGAGAAAGGTCATGTTCTCCCTGTCCTTTATCCCAGTGTAATTGCCCAGTGGCAATTTCTTTTCTTTTCTTTTCTTCTTCTTTTTTTTTTTTTATGAGATGGAATTTGTCTTGCCTGCTACACAGACAAAACCAATTCACTGAGACCATGGCATTGCAGTAAAGAAAGAGTTTAATTGACAGGAGGCTGGCTATATCACACGGGATATGGAGTTATTACTCAAATCAATCTCCCCAAAGGCTCAGAGGGTAGGGTTGGTTTTTTTTTTAAGACGGAGTTTCGCTCTTGTTGCCCAGGCTGGAGTGCAATGGTGTGATCTTGGCTCACCACAACCTCCGCCTCCTGGTTTCAAGCGATTCTCCTGCCTCAGCCTCCCAAGTAGCTGGGATTACTGGCATGTGCCACCACGCCTGGCTAGGGTTTTTCAAGGATAGTTTGGTGGGCAGAGGACTAGGGAATGGGTGGTGCTGACTGGTGGGGGATGCCATCATAGGGATGCGGAAAACTATCCTTGTGTGCTGAGTCTGCCTCTGGGTGGGGAGTGCACAGGACCGGTTCAGTCAGGAGTCAGGAGCCCAGATGGAGTCAGCCAGTCCTCAGAAATGCAAGTCTGAAAAGGCATCTCAAAAGGCCAATTTTAGGTTCTACAGTAGTGATGTTATCTACAGGGGAACTGTGGAAGTTACAAATTTTGTGACCTCTGGAACAATGGCTGGTTATCATTTAACTCCACCTACTCAGGCCCTCTCATAATCCTAAACTTGTGGTCTTTTATTAGTTTTACAAAGGTGGTTTAGTTTTGGAAAGGGCTATTTTCATCCTTGCTTTAAGGTTAAACTGTAAACTAAATTCTTTCCAAAGTCTGGCTTATGCATAGGAATGAACAAGGAGAACTTGGAGGTTAGAAGTAAGAAGGAGTCAACTGTGTCAGATTTCTCTTACTGTTATAATTTTGCAAAGGTGGTTTCACCAGAGGCTGAAACCCCTATGGGAGAAAAACTGTAAACTTCTTTCACACGAGGGAGAAAAACTGTAAACTTCTATCGTGTCTAAAGCACTATTATTTTCCAGCTACACTTATAGCCTAACAAATACAACTGCCTCCAATCTTTGGCCCATAAACATGCTGAAGTCTCGCCTACTTCAGCTTTTCCCTTGACCCCATGTTTCTCTCTAATTTACTTTCAGTCTTTCTCTGTGTAAGTCAGAGCAAGCAACAAGTGCCATCTCTTGGCTGATTTAAGGAGAAAAACCATAGCTCATAGACTTGTGGAGAAATCTGGAGAATCCTATGTGTGTTGGCTGTATATTGTTAAAATAACATCACATAAACAACCATAAAACCACACTGGCATGTAACAATGGACATGTATTTAGTACACAAGTTTGTGAGGTTCAGTTTATCTGGGGCTGGGCTGGGCTGAGCTGATCTCAGCTGGACTCACTCAAGTGTCTGGGGTCAACTGTTGGTTGGCCAGGCAAGTCTGTTGATTTTGGCTCAGCTGATTCCTATGTCTGAGGCTCAACTGGCTGTTGGCTGAACTAGGATGGCCTCAGCTGGGATAACTTAGGGAGACTTGGCCTAGTTCCACATGTTTTTCATCATCCAGCAGGCTAGCCTAGACATGTTCTCATGGCAATGGCAGAGAGCAACAGTGAGAGCAAGCCAGTCACACAAGTGCTTTGCAAGCCTTGGCTTGGGTAGTGTTTACTAATATCCCATTGACCAAAGTCAGTCAAAAGGGTAAGCCCAGTGAGAATGAGGAAGTCCAACAAGATGAGATCCTCCAGTTAAGAATTAAGATCGTTAATGTAACAAATCTACCACACTATGTTCAGAGGTTTTTCCTTACAGGGTGGTAGATAGCCCCAACATCACACCACAGAGCTGGGTCACTGAAGACACTGCCACTGCTGCTAATGAGCATTTGACTCCATAGTTACACTGAGAGGCCCAGCACCAGATCCTGAATGTTGCTGCTGCCCCAGCTATTCTCCCAAACTGGGGGTTGCTGCCATGCTGGCATTGCCCATCAGTGGAATGGATTCTGTGCTACTTCTGCTTCTTTGCATCACAAACTCCTCCTGATTCAAAGTCTAGAGTGGGTGCATTTTATTAGCAGAGCCTACAACATGTGCCATGACTTAGAGCACAGGAAGGTTGGGAAAACAAGTAGCTGGCATTTTCAGCTATAATACTAGGAGGTGGACTCTGCTTCCCAGAGAGTTTCACAGAGTGGGAAATTCTCCATATGTGGGAGAGGGATTTATATCATGGGCAGCAAAAACACCAAAACAGAACAATAATGACAATAAGGAAGAGGAGGAGCATAAGGAGGAGGAGGAGGATATCGACTAGCCTCTCATTTTATTTTCTTTACTTTTTTTTTTTTTTTTTTTAATGAGACGGAGTTTTGCTCCTATTGCCCCGGCTGGAGTGCAGTGGCGTGATCTCGGCTCACCGCAACCTCCGCCTCCCAGGTTCAAGCGACTCTCCTGCCTCAGCCTCCCGAGTAGCTGTAATCACAGGCATGCACCACCAAGCCCGGCTAATTTTGTTATTTTTTTTAGTAGAGAAGGGGTTTCTCCATGTTGGTCAGGCTGGTCTCGAACTCCTGACCTCAGGTGATCCACCCGCCTCGGCCTCCCAAAGTGCTGGGATTACAGGCGTAAGCCACCGCGCCCGGCCAACAGGCTCTCATTTTCTTGACAGCTAAGCTTCTTGAAAGCATATTCTTAGCTCACTTTTCTCTTCTACTTCTCCTCTAATTCTCTCCTGTAGTAATTAGCTCTTGCCACAATAATGATGCAAAATTCAGTGGCTTAAAACCACAAGCATCTCTTTTTCTTATTCGAGCTTCAGGCTGAAGGTTGCCTGGAGTGGGTTCCAGGCTTTAGTCTGGATTTTTGACTGCTCTCACATGTCTGTTATCTTCCTTGGGCCAGTGGCTCCCCAGGGCATGCTCGTCTCATACTGCAGGCATGGGAGTGGAAACACGTAATGCTTCTTGAGGCAAACTGTTACTTTTGCTCACATTCCTTCGGCCAGAAGTCTTGCAGGGAAATATACTCCATCTACTCTTATGCACTGCAAGAGGGAGTGAAACTAACAATAATCTAGTCTACTTCTACTTTTCATCTGGCTTCTGACACTGCTGTGCCATTAGGGTCAACCCACAAGTGCCAAAAGAATAGACATTTCTCAGGCTGGGTGTGGTGGTTCACGTCTGTAACCCCGGCACTTTGGGAGGCTGAGGTGGGAGGATCACTTGAGATCAGGAGTTTGAGACTAGCCTGGGCAACATAGTGAGACCCTATCTCCACAAAATAATTTTGAAAATTAGCCGATGTGGTGGCACATGATGTGAACCCAGCTATTCAGGAGGTTCAGGTGGAAGGATCGCTTGAGCATGGGAGGTCGAGGCTGCAGTGAGCCATGATTGTGCCACTGTGCTCTAGCCTGGGCAACAGAGCAAGACTCTGTCTCAAAAAAAAAAAAAAAATTCTCAGAAGATGAGGAGACAGCCAGGTGCCAGGTCATGCAGTACCTATCAGGCATGGTTAGGAGTTTGGATTTCATTCTAAGTGTAGCAGAAGCCATTTAATAGTTAGCTATGTGACTAGAGTGGTCCTTCTACAATGCAGATCTGTTCATGTCATGTCCCTGCTTAAACTGGCAATGAATGTCCCATTGCCTAGAGGAAAAGGTAACATAAGACTTATATGGCCTTAGAAGTCTACTATGATGGACCCCTGCTGCAGTGTCTTTTGTCCCTGCACACCATGCCTTGTACTCTTTGGTCTTACCATGTAGAACTACTTATGGTTAATTTTAGTTTGGATTCTCCAAGAAGCTGACCCTGAGACAAGGATTTGAGTGCAAGTAGTTTATTTGGAGGTGACAGAAACATGAGTGGGGAAAGAGGTAGAAGTGATATAGGGGAAGGAAGGCAGTCAATAAAGGGCGAAGTTTGTTTGTTTTTTTTTTCTTTTTGAGATGGAGTCTCGCTCTGTTGCCAGGCTGGAGTGCAGTGGCGCGATCTCGGCTCACTGCAACCTCCACCTCTCGGGTTCAAGCAATTCTACGGCCTCAGCCTCCCAAGTAGCTGGGACTACAGGCACATGCCACCACAACCAGCTAATTTTTGTATTTTTAGTAGAGACGGGGTTTCACCACGTTGGCCAGGATGGTCTCGATCTCCTGACCTCGTGATCTACCCACCTCGGCCTCCCAAAGTGCTGGGATTACAGGTGTGAACCCGGCAAGAGCAAACTATTAAGCCAACTACCACAATGGACAACAGGAGCTTAATCCTGTAAAGAAACTCTGAAAAACACACACCTTAGAATTATCCCCTCTAAGTGTTGAAGGAACTTCAGTGTTTATCTACAAACTCCTGAGAGTCAGTCACTAGTTGAGGGCTGCTCCCAGGAGTTAATTCTTAGACATTTCCAGTATGTCATGAGTGTGAACAGCATGGTTTTCTATAGTTCTTGGGAGCTGGGGGAAGAGCCTTCAGGCAAAGAGATGCACTTAGCACACGAAGAGGATGAAGGATGTGGGTGAGGTACTGACAGCAACTCCTACAGTTTCTCATACGTAATTTCTCCTTGTAGACATCCATAGTTCCATGTATGTTTCATCCTTCTGCCTAGGATGCTTTTCCCTCCCTCTCTACCTAGTAAAATCACACTCATCTTTCAAGGCCTTCCTCAGCTTCCCAATCAGAGAGGATCATGCTCCACTCTGTGTTTTCTTAGGACACATTATAGTATACACCTCCATTTTTATCACTTGTCATGCTGCTTTACTTACTAACCAGACTCCTCTACTAGATTATACACTTGTTGAGGACAGGGACTGTATGTTTATAGTTCCTAATATAGTTTAGTGCCAGAAATATAGTAGATGCTCAATAAAAGTTAGTTAGAAGAACTGATTTCTATCTACAGTGTGTGGCAATGATTTGGTGCAGTGCTGCATTGAACTGAGGTCAACCTGAGGTAAAATCATAATTTTTTCCCCCATTCTCACTTTCACCGCATTCCCCTCCCTTCACTCACCCAATACCTTGCTCGTCTTTCTCTCTGGCCTAATATCAAAATCTTTTTCTAGATACTTCTCTTACATTAAAGGAGCACAAGAAATAGGAAACCTGGGTTGCTATTCATCTGCCGCTGGCTAGCCCTAGGGTCCTTGAGCAAGCCTCTTCCTCTCTTTGAGCTTCAGTCTTCTCATCTGTAAAATGATTTTCAATGTTCCTGCCAATTACTAAGGGTCTCTTTAAGAATATCTCTATAAGGATGGTGTACAAGGAACTGGTAACAGTGGTTGCCTCTGGGGAGCAGAAATAGGTGGCAATGGGCAAAAAGTTGTGAGGGAGATCAAGTTTTTCTTTATATCCTGCATGAGCTTCCTAGGACTTCTCTGCAACAAACACAACAAACATAGTGGCATAAAACGATAGAAATTTGTTATCTTAAGGTTCTGGAGGCTGGAAGTCCCAAATCAAGTAAAATCATGCTTCAAAGGCTCTAGCAGAGAATCCTTTCCTGCCCCTTTTGGGTTCTGGTGGCTCCATGTATTCCTTGGCTTGTGGCTGCATCATACCAATCTGCTTCTATGGTCACACTGCCTCCTTCTCTTCTGTCTATATCTTCTCTCATAAAAGAACACTTGTCATTGGATTTGAGACCTAGCCAAGCAGTCCAAGATGATCTCATTTCAAAATCTTTAAATTAATATCTGTTAAAGACCCTTTTTGTGAATAACATAACATCCACAGGTTCCAGGGATTTTAATGTAGACATACCTTTTTTGTGGCCACAATTAAGCATATCCATTTTTAGATTTTGAATTTGTACCATGTAGAAATTTATGATAATAGAAAGGAAGAAAGGAATTTCTTCTTCTTCTTCTTCTTCTTCTTCTTCTTCTTCTTCTTCTTCTTCTTCTTCCTCTTCCTCTTCCTCTTCCTCTTCCTCTTCCTCTTCTTCTCCTGTTTTTTCTTTTTTGGAGACAGAGTCTCACTCTGTCCCCTAGGTTGGAGTGCAGTAGTGCTATCTTGGCTCACTACAACCTCCACTTCCCAGGTTCAAGCAATTCTTCTGCCTTAGCCTCCCAAGTAGCTGGGACTACAGATACGTGCCACCATGCCCAGCTAATTTTTTTGTATTTCAGTGGGGACGGGGTTTCACCATGTTGGCCAGGATGGGCTCGAACTCCTGACCTCAAGTGATCCACCCGCCTCAGCCTCCCAAAGTGTTGGGATTACAGGCATGAGCCACCATACCCAGTGGAAGGAAGATTTCTATGTGACGGTACAGAGACTAAGATTTCTACTTTTCTGCTTCCTGTTCAACTATATTTTGTCCTTCCCTCAGGATCTGACTTTAAACCACCTTTTCCCTCCAAATTTTATTTACTGTTGAAACCATATTACAGGAAATAAAAATGGAACTCTCATCCCATGTGGTTGGAAGTGTAAAGTAGTATGACCACTTTGAAAAACAGTTGGGTTGTATTTTGCAAAGGTGAACTTATGCATACACTCCAGACCACCAATTCCACTTCCATGTCAACATCCTAGAGAAATCTTTCTAGCTGTTCACTTATCCAGAAGACACATATGAGAAAGTTTGTAGCAGCAGAGTTCATAGTGGCACAGAATGTGAAACAACCAAATGTCCATCAGTAGCAGCATAGATAAAATATGATATTATAAAATGGTCTACTACAACAGTGAAAATGAGTGGACTATAGCTGTACTCATCAACATAGGTAAATATCAAAATCATACTATTGTCTAAAAGAAGCAGGCAACAGAAGAATAGATATATACAATATTAATAGTATGTTACTTAAGGTTACAAACATAGGTAGAAAATATGAACACAAGGGAATTATTAATAGAAAATTCTGCAGAGTGGTTACATCTGAAAGAGAGGGAAAAGGGGAATAACCATAGGAAGGGACCCCTAAGGGGCTTCTAAGGTATTGGTGATATCCTACTGTATAGCATGGGGAGTGGGTACACGAATGCAAATGTTATTAATCAAACTGTGCACATCAGTTTTATAAATTCTTTTGTGTGTGTGATATATTTAACATCCCATGAAAAGATTCTACTACCGGTGAGGACGTGGAGCAATGGAAACTCACACTCATTGCTGTGAGGATAAGCTGGAAAAGCCATTTTGGAGAACATTTGGCACCATCTAGTAAAGTGGAAGTTGTACATGTTCTGTGATCCAGCAATGCCTTTCCTAGATATTCCTAGTACTGTACCTTAAAGCACTGCTTTTCAAACATGCTGATCACAACCTCTTATTGAGAAGTACATTTTACATCAAACCAAGTATCTCTCGCTCTCAGGCGTGCGTGCACACACACACACACGTATGTATGTGTAAGCGTAAAAAAGCTGGGAAAATATTTTGCAAAACAATGCCCATATTACATGCAACACATTCTGATCTTTTCTATTTCTGTCTATTCTATTTCATTAAAGGTCCTAACCTTTAAGTTCACTTTAACTCACTAGTAGTTGATGCTATGGAATGTTTGCGTCCCCTCAAAATTGGATTTAGATGCATATGTTGAAACTAATCACCAATATGATGGCATTAGGTGGTGGGGTATTTGGGAGGTGATGAAGGTAGATTACTGCCCTTTTAAGAGGGGCTCCAAAGAGCTGCCTGGCCCTTTCCACCATGTGGGGACACAGCCAGCAGGTGTTCCTATGAACCAGGAAATGGGCCCTCACCAGACACCAAATCTGCTGGCATCTTGATCTTGTATTTCCCAGCCTCCAGAACGGTGAGAAATAAATTTCTGCTGTTTACAAGCTACCCAATGTATGATATTTTGGTTTTTATTTTTTCATGTCAGACAGCTAATGTGCTGACATCTTAACAAGGTTTGAGGGAGGCACATCTCACACACGGGCAGGAACACCCACTCATCTTGCTTATGAACTGCAAAAAGACTGATCTATGATATTTTGTTATAGCAGCCTGAATGGACTAAGACACTTGAGAAACCATCATTTGAAAAAAACTGCACTAGAGAAAAATTTCCATGAGATAATGTATAAAAGTGTTGAATGAGCAATGCTCAAAATAAAAATAACTGGAAATGAGAATTGAGGAATATTCACATAATGGAATGATATATTGCAGTTAAGATGAGTAAACTAGAGCTCAACGTATTAACAGAATGTTGAGTGAAAAAGCCAGTTGCTGAAGCATATGTACAGTATGATGTTATTTATAAAGTTTCAAAACATGAAAAACATGTTGTTTATGGATACATACATATGTAATAAAACTCTAAAACACGCATGGGAATGCTGAACTTGTAACTCAGGATCGTGGTTTCCACTGGAGAGAGGGAGGGGAATGAGATCAGAGAGGAACAAAATGGAACTTTAATTATATTTTGAGATTTTTTGTTTATTAATCTTTTTCTTATTTGTTCTTTATTATTTATTGCAGGAGATGGCAAATTACCAATGATGGGCCAAATCTGGTAAGTTATTTTTATATGATCTAGGAGATAAAAATGGATTTTACATTTTTTAATTGTTGAAAAACTTGAAAGAAGAATATTTCATGACATGTAACAAAGTGCAAATTTCTATGTGGATAAAATAAGTTTTATTAGAACACAGCTCCGAGAGCTGATTTATTGTCTATGGTTGCTTTCACACGACAATGGCAGAGATGAATAGCTGCAACAGAGACCATATAGCTGGCAAAGTCTAAAAATATCTACAATTCAGCCCTTGCTATAAGAAGTTTGTCAACCCCTGGTTGACATATATACATATATGTATACATACATAACATACATATACCTGTATGTACATATATATGCATACACACATATGTCAACATGTATATGTTGTGAGGGGCGTGAGGGGTGTGTGTGTGTGTGTGTATATATGTGTATTTTTTGATACGGTCTCTCTCAGGCTGAAGTGCAATGGCACGATCTCGGCTCACTGCAACCCCCGCCTCCTGGGCTCAAGTGATCCTCCCCCTCAGCCTCTGAGTAGCTGGGACCACAGGTGTGTGCCACCACACTTCTCTAATTTTTTGTATTTTTGATAGAGATGGGGTTTTGTCATGTTGCCCAGGCTGGTCTCGAACTCCTGAGCTCAAGTGATCCACCTGCCTCAGCCTCCCAAAGTGCTGGGATTGCAGGTGTGAGCCACTGTACCCAGGCGATGTATATTTTATAATTTTAAAATATGGTGGCCGGCCGCGGTGACTCACGCCTGTAATCCCAGCACTTTGAGAGGCCGAGGCGGGCGGATCACTAGGTCAGGAGGCCGAGACCATCCTGGCTAACACGGTGAAACCCCGTCTCTACCAAAAATACAAAAAAAATTAGCCAGGCGCGGTGGCGGGCGCGTGTAGTCCCAGCTACAGGGAGGCTGAGGCAGGAGAATGGCGCGAACCCGGGAGGCGGAGCTTGCAGTGAGCCAAGATGGCACCACTGCACTCCAGCCTGGGCAACAGAGCTCCATCTCAAAAACATCTCATCTCTAAATAAATAAATAAATAAATAAATAAATAAATGAAATGGTAACATTAAAGTTCCAGAAGTACCAAGATGTATAATTCTACCCTCTACCAAAATTTGCTTATTTTTTTCAACGTTTTCTTCCAATCTTTGACAAAACCCATATATTCTTACTGAAAGCATGCAAAGATATTTTATATTCTACCTTTTCCCTGCCGTACATCATTTCATACACCTTTTTGATGTGCTATGTAGCATTCAAATTCGCCGTCTTTAATGGTACAACATGGTTCAAGTTTATAAACTGCACACCATAATTTACGTAACTGCCTTTTCATGTTTAAATCTTCATATTCTTTTCATTTTTCCCTGTTTATTATTGGTTGCAAGGCAAAGAATATCTTTGTACACAGAGATTTTCCCCTTTCTTCTTGCCAGGTACGGTAACTTCTTTTCTTTCTTTTTCTTTTCTTTTTTTTTTTTTAAGACGGAGTTTCTCTCTGTCGCCCAGGCTGGAGTGCAGTGGCGCAATCTCGGCTCACTGCAAGCTCCGCCTCCCGGGTTTATGCCATTCTCCTGCCTCAGCCTCCCGAGTAGCTAGGACTACAGGCGCCCGCCACCACGCCCGGCTAGTTTGTTTGTATTTTTAGTAGAGAAGGGGTTTCACTGTGTTAGCCAGGATGGTCTCAATCTCCTGACCTCGTGATTCGCCTGTCTTGGCCTTCCAAAGTGCTGGGATTACAGGCGTGAGCCACGCGCCCGGCCGACTTCTTTTCTTAGAATAAATTCTTAGGAATGAAATACCTAGTTTTCCCTTCACCCCCAAATTCTGAAAACTCTCTCTTCCTCTCTTTATTCCTATAACCTCTTGCTTTTTCAGTCTTTTTGCTTATCCCCTTGCCTTCTCTAATATAACTGATCTCTGCATTGGCTCTTACAGTGGTCGTTAAGATACTGTAAAGCTCTCTTGCTGTTAAATCCCAGCTTGACCTCACTATCTCTTAGGTGGCCCAACATTGCACAGTGCATTGTGAGGGCTGCTTCTTGCTTTCATTTCTTAACCCTTCCCCTCATCACAATGTCTACTTCCTTCCTTCCACTTCACTCCTTTGCTAAGGTTAAAGTCTGCCAGTGATCTCTCTGTAAGTCCAAAGGTTTTTTTTCTCTATTTTTATCTTCCCATTGGAGCTCCTGTCCTGAAGTGACTTTCCTCCTATAGTCACTTTCTTCAGGCCTTTCTCCTTCCTTTTCTGTCCCTACTCAAGGATTATCTCTTTCATAAAACTTTCTCTAAGGGTTGGGATATGCCTACCTCTTTTGAGTCCACAGTCAACCCAGGCATATCTCATCCCTTAACTATAGTTTGCCCCATTTTAAGTTGTTTAACCCTCTTTTGAATGAAGATGAAGTTGAAGGGGGAAAAGTAAAAAGTTGCAGGTAAACAATATTGAGAAGCCTCTACTTATAGTTTCAGAATAAACTCTTCAGATAAATTCAACAATCACAGGCCATACTATATTAGTAACAGAAGAGCTACAAAGTGAGGTCCATGGATCAGCAGCATCAGTGTCACCTGGGAGCTTGTTAGAAATTCTGAGTTGTGGCCCGGCGCGGTGGCTCAAGCCTGTAATCCCAGCACTTTGGGAGGCCGAGACAGGCGGATCACTAGGTCAGGAGATCGAGACCATCCTGGCTAACATGGTGAAACCCCGTCTCTACTAAAAAATACAAAAAACTAGCTGGGAGTGCTGGCAGGCGCGTGCAGTCCCAGCTACTCGGGAGGCTGAGGCAGGAGAATGGTGTAAACGCGGGAGGCGGAGCTTGCAGTGAGCTGAGATCAGGCCACTGCACTCCAGCCTGGGTGACAGAGCCAGACTCCGTCTCAAAACAAAAAACAAAAAAAAGAAATTATGAGTTGTAGGCTCCACCTCAGACCTGCTGAATCAGAATCTAGGTTTTTAATATAATCCTCAGTGATTCACATGTGCAATATAGTATAGGAAGCACTGGTCTAGTGGACCAGTGAATGTCTGCCAAGAAGGACCTCCATCAGAATGCCTCTAAGGACCTCTCGGGAACTTCAAACCAATGGTTTACACCTCTTGCTGGACAAGAGTGGCTGTCATAGCTATCAGCCCTTTGATGACAGCTACCAACTAATCTCCTGACTAGGTGGGTGGCTCCTTCCCTCATCATTCCAGGTACAGGCACATTCCTTTAAAGCTGCAAAAGAGTTTGAAGAATACAATCTTTCTCAGAGAAGACTGTTCCTCAACCAAGAGTGTAGGCAAAGATGTAGAATCATTGGTGAAGTGGACATATCCTACTAGGGGTTAGGAAACACTGTTTCTATCATCTTTCCTAACAAAAAAATATGTGAACAACATAGAATTCAAAGACAAGAAATATTTATATTCTTCCTTCTTTCACTCAGTAAACGTTTACTAAGCACTCGCTATGTGCCAAACACTATTCTAGGTGCTGAGGATACAGCAGGAAACAAAACAAAGTCCCAGTCTTAGTGGGGTTCACATTCTAGGGCAGCAGTCCCCAACCTTTTTGGCATCCGGGACCAGTTTCATGGAAGACAACTTTTCCACGAAAATTTTGCGGGAGGGGGGTTTCAGGATGAAATGTTTCCACTTCAAATCACAAGGCATTAGATTCTCATAAGGAATGTGCAACCTAGATCCCTTGTATGAGCAGTTCACAATAGGGTTCACACTCCTATGAGAACCTGATGCTGCTGCTGATCTGACAGGAGGCGGAGCTCTGGCGGTAATGATTGCATGCCACCCGCTGCTCACCTCCTACTATGTGGCCTGGTTCCTAACAGGACACAGACAGGGGGCCTCTATTCTAGCGCATAGAGATGGACAGCAAACAAGTACATAATATGGCCTGTAGTGATAGTGCTTCAAAGAAAAATAGAGCCAGGCACAGTGGCCCATGCCTGTAATCCCAGCATTTTGGGAGACTGAAGAGGAAGGGTCATTTGAACCCAGGAGTTTGGGACCAGCCTGGGCAATATAGGGAGACTGTCTCTACAAATAATAAAAAGATTAGCTGGGTGTGGTAGCATGCAGTGTGGTCCCAGCTACTTGGGAGGCTGACATAGGAGGACTGCTTGAGCTCAGGAGGTCAAGGCTTCAGTGAGCTGTGGTCATGCCACTGCACTCCTGGGCAACAGAGTGAGACCTTGTGTCAAAAAACTAAAGAAAGAAAGAAAAAGAAAAATAGAGCAGTGTAGCCAGTATTTAAGATGGGTGGTTAGGGAGGGTCTCTACAAGGTAAAGACAGTTGGGTATATACCTGCATGAAATGAGGAAGCAAGGCATTTAGGGGAAGAGAAGTCCAAGCAGAGGAAATGGCTAATGCAAAGGCCTTGAAGTAGGAACATGTTTAGGGTGTTCAAGGAACAGCAATAAGACCAATGGGCATGGTTGGAGCAGATTAAGCAACACAGAAAGTGTAATGAGATGAGGCTGGAGAGGTGAGTGGAGCCAAGTCATGTAGGGTCTTTAAGGAGCTTGGATTTTATGCCGAGGACAGTGGGGGCCATTGCAAGGTTTTCAGCAGAGGAGTGACATGATATGGTCTACATTTTAACAGAATGTCTCTGGGCTGGGTGTGATGACTCCCACCTGTAATACTAGCACTCTGGGAGGCCAAAGCTGATGGATTGCTTGAGTTCAGGGGTACAAGACCAGCCTGGGCAACATGGTGAAACCTCAATCTTTACAAAAATACAAAAAATTTGCTGGCCATGGTGGTATGTGCCTGTAGTCCCAGTTACTCAGGAGGCTGATGTGGGAGGATTGGTTGAGCCTGGGAGGTGGAGGTTGTAGTGTGCTGAGATCATGTCACTGGACTCCAGCTTGGGTGACAGGGCAAGACCTGGTCTCAAAAAAAAAAAGGTCTCTCTGGCTGCTGTATGGGGAATGCACTCTAACGGGGTAAGAGTGGAAGCAGGGAGCCGAATAGCAGGCTGCTGTAAGCGGGTGTGTGGTTGGTGAAGATTAGGGTGACCAACTGGTAGTGGTGAAAAAGGTTCCAACGATCTCAATTTCCCTACCAAATACTATTTAAAAAGTCATTACCAGGTAACTGGTGTGAATTTTTAAAAACTCTTGGAGGGGAAACTGATATAGAAAACAAAGTGTAGACATAATAGGGCTTCTCTGGGTTGAGCACTGTTAACAACACTCCCTGGGAATCAGTGTTATTTAACATTTCATAAAAGATTAAGAAAAAGGAGTATTTTGAGATATTTCTAGGTACACAAATTATACTTTGCTTTCTACATAGTAAAATGTCAAATCAATAGGGAACAGTTTCTGGAACATCTCTAAAACCATGTGTGTAAGCTGGAAAGTGGCAAGTATCTTGTCACATGGATGAGTGTATGGCAGCTCACATAGGGGAAGACAATCCAGAGGATACCTTTAAGACAATGAACTCTGAATTGCTGGTTGCCACCAAGGTAAGGAATCTAGAAGTTGTTTTAGATTACTCCTTCAAGACATCAACTCTTCTAAAGCCCAAACAGCCAGCAAAAGTTCTGGCTGTCCAGAATAAAGACAAAACATCAACCTTAACAAAGCCTCAGTACATCCCTCTTTGGGCTTAGTGTGCAGTGCTGGTCACTGCATCCTAAGAAAAAAAAGTGCCAGAGAATGGCAGGTAAAATGATTAAAAGAATACAGGGACTTTCTCTTTCTTTTTTTTCCTGGGTTAAATGCCCATGAAGAAAATAAGATGAAAGTTTATAAAAGCATGAAAGATTCAGAAGAAGTAAAAATAGCCCTCGTCATCCAATCCTATAATTCTAAAATTAGGGGACAAAAGAAGCTTGAAAATGGGAGTAATGTAGAAACCGTCGTTGGAGGACATACCCGTCGGGGGTCGGGTCTTTATGTATTCTCCAATATGTGGAAGTACATGTGGTAGCTGTAAATGGAGGGTGGGGGTGGGAGTGGGGGACACGCAGCCCACCTCAACAGTCCTTCGATGGGACAAAAACCACTCTGGACTGGTGCCCGCTTTCCCTCTCTCCCCAAATCACCACGGAATACAACCACAGAAACTCAAAAACAGCAAAAAACACCGACAAGACATTCAAAGGATTCAAAATGCTAATATTAAATCTCATTGTCTGGGAAAATTAGACTGAAAATAAATTCAAGGGTGCAAGATTTATAACAGATTAACAAGGGAAATTAAGGATGTTGGTGGGGCCGGGAGGAGATACATCCTTAACTTTGTGATTCACAAGATGGAGCTATACTGTGTCCTGCAAAGAAATCGTATTTGGTAATCTGAGTTGGACAGCTATGATAAACCATTTCCTATACACCGTTAGCATAGTCAGAAAGTGAGAGTTATGTATTGACATAGGGATTAGATCATTTGAATTTTTCACCCACAGCACAAGTCCTTCAATCGTTTTCAATAAACAGAGGGAGAGGGAGACTCTGATGAACCGTTGCTCACGTGTTGAGCAGTTAGCAATCCCGGGCTATCGGGTCCCTGCTGACCTTCAGAAAAACGAATGGACATCTAAACGGAACGAGGAAGGGAGGGTAATAACCAGAGTGTCATTGAGTTGAGAGATGTTAAAAATGGGCCACAACAAACACATGGGCCTTTACTTTTAGGTCAAAGATTCCTATATATAAATACATAGTATGCTCTCTCTTGCCAAAAAATATTAGACTCAGGAACGTCATTCCTCACGAAGAAGATAATCCCCTCTCTTCCTTCCCATAGGTCCCTTACTTTACCTGCTTCTTCCCTCTTGCGGGTTAGGAACTTTGAGTCCCGCCTCTCTGCTCGTCCAAGCTCCGCCTTCCCCGTCCACCTGTGTGCCCAGACCCTGACGTTACCGCTTGGCTTCAGCGGCCTGCAGGATTCCGGCTCCCGATTGGTCGGCCCGTCCACGGCTTGCGCAGCCCACCAATGGCAGCGGTGCTGGGTGGAGGGGTGCCCACATCCAAGATGGCGTCCCCAGGAGCTGGGAGCGGGTGACCGGCGGCGGGGAAGCGGCCTGGGTTGGCCCTCAGATTGCGGGGTCTGGGGGCATCTCGCCAGGCAACCCCTTGGCCCGCCTACAAGGCCTTCCCCCTGCCAGAGCAATGGCCGCTGAGAACAGCAAGCAGTTTTGGAAGAGGAGCGCTAAGCTGCCGGGGAGGTGAGCCCAGGACGCTGAGAGGGAGAGGGGATTGGACCAAACCCTTCCAGATCCGAATCCCTAAATCCCGCGGCCCTGGGACGCCACCGAGGCCGGAAGACTGGTTTGGGGAAGCTGGGGCTGCCTGGTGGCGGCAGGGCAGCTGTCAGGCAGAGGAGCGAACAGCGAGCTTTGGGGACGGCTGGATGTGGGTGTAGACCGGGGTCTGGGGGCGGAGGTTTCTGGAGGGGTGACCTCAGCGAGAAGGTGGCCGAAGATTGGGCGTAAAGGGGAGTGGAGTTGGGTGAGTAGTCAGTGTCGGCCCTGGTCTCGGGGGTTCCTCCCCAGAGCTGCTTCCCACTCTAATTAGGACTCCCTCTCAGGGGTCTCCACCACGCACAGGTGGTTGGTCGCTCGAGGATGGCTTGCTCCCCCAGCTCGGCACTTACCCGAAGGGTTCTGGTGGGAGTTTGGGGTCGCCTGCCGAGAGGGTTAGGCAGGAAAAGTGAGGACAATTCTGGACTCCGACCTTACTTTATCTTGAGTTGGCCTTTCCCACTAGGAATTATTACAAGGCGACCACAGAATCAGGTTATTCCTTTGGCATTTTCTAAGGATTTGTCCAACCCCAAGTGACTTCTTCCTCCCCTGTATTGTAATGCACTTCTTGTGCAAATGCACTAAATTCTTTCATTCTTCAGTTGTTTAGCTGGAGAGCAGACCTCCTAAGACTACTCCCACCCTCTTTGTGGTATATGTTGAGACTTTTGGCAAATTATCCATTCATCAGTCTACTGTTGGTTTACTGTTTTAGTTTATTTTGGGCAAAGTCCTGAGAAGTATAAGGAAGAATGTGTATTTCAGTCGTGAATCTAAGATTTCTGCCAGCCACAGTCTACTTGGTGATGAAATTCATGTTTGGTTGTGCCCCACGTGCTACCTTTTCTAATATTCAGGTTTTTTCTTTCTGGGATGATCTTTTGAACTCGTGACTTTTTTTTTTTTTTTTTTTAAGCAAGAGGGAGATGAGGGTCAATAGTGTCTAAGTTAGAGCCTTACTTTTTTTTTTTTTCCCCCAATGAAATAGAAACAAGGTCTGACTATGTTTGGGCTGGTCTGTAACTCCTGGCCTCAAGTGATCCTCTTGCCTTGGCCTCCCAAAGTGTTGGGATTGTGGGCATTAGCCACCATGCCCCGCCAAGAGTCTTGTTTTATTAAGGATCCTAGTAGACATATGGAAAATAGGTGGAAATCAGCTTTTAGTAATACTTATTAAATAATAGAAAGATAACTTCAGATTAAAGTGCTGCGGACTTGCGGTGTTGATATAACTGTTAAAGATGTTCTGTGTTTTTAGGTAAGCACCACTTCCTGCCAACTGATTCCTTTTCCTTCCTGGTTTAGTGAGCTCTCTAGTTGTGCTAACTGCTATTCTCTGGGGTTTTCCACAGTGAGATCATTAAATTTTGACATCCTAAGATTATAATCAGAATCAATAGGAAGACAGTTGTATCAGGAAGCAGTGCAAGAGATGTGGGACATGGCATGGGCTTCTGTGCCTTCTGACTGGTGGTTGCTATTAACAATCTTTTTTTCCTGTATTTCCTGTATTTGACTATAAGAACAGTCAGCTTTTTAAAAGCACTGCTTTTCTGAGATAGGAAGAGAAGTCTTTTCAGTTTCTTCAAGCTTCTGGATTCCCTTTTCATTTTGAAGAATATAGAGAAATAGAGAACTTTTGAGTTCAGAAAGACTTGGGTTACTATTTGGGCTCTCCTGTGTGTGTGACCAAGACAAATAATCTATCTAGGCCTCAGTTTCCTTATCTATGAAATGAGAAATAAAAATACCTTCCTCAGAGTTACTGTGGGGACTAAGTGAAATACCCTATTTGTAAAGAACCTAGGACAGTGTTTATTTAGCACATTATAGTTGCTCAGAAGACAGTAGTTATTAATATTACTGTCATTATTAGAGCAAGTAAACATTTAAAAGAATGTTACTCAGATCCTTACCCCAGCTCATTGTCTTCCTTGTTTGTTTTAAGGTATTCAAATATTGTCACAATTAATAATAATTTTTAGTACCTTACTTGGTAAAGAGAAATATTTTTCAGCTGTGTGCTTTTAGCAGTAAAGCCCATGAGCCTCTGGTCGTGGGAGAAAACTAAGGTTCTTTTAGATAGAAAGGTACTTTGATTTAAAGAAAATATTAGAGCATTTTCTCAAGAATAGAACTTTTGCATCTGTACTCTTTCGGTCTTAGGGAAGAAAAACTTTCTCCTGGGTGGGGAAATGACACAAATGACTGTACTAGACGCATGGCAACTTGGAAATGTAACTGCTTTACTCTTCATTGCAAATTGAAAGGTGAAAAATCAAAGCGATGACAAGATTCTTTCTGTCTGATCATGATCCAACAACCTTAGTGACAACAAATAAAAATTTTATTACATAAAATAACAAGTTACAAATGAATGAAACATTCTTTTTAAAAATAACAGCTTTATTGAGATATTAATATACCATGAAATTCATTCTTTTAAAGTGTACATTTCAGTGGTATTTAGTATATTCATTTATAGTACAGATGGTTTTGTGCAACTATCGCCACTAATTTCAAAACATTTTCATCATCCCGAAAAGAAACTACATACCTGTTTACAGTCACTCCCCATCTACCCCACTCCAGACCCTGGTAACTACTACTTTCTGTTTCTGTGGATTTACCTCTTTTGGACATTTTATATATATGGAGTAATATGATATGTGAGGCCTTTTGTGAGTGGCTTCTTTTACTAAGCACAGTGATTTCAGGCTTGTCCACGCTGTGGTATGTATCAGTGCTTCTTTTTATTTTATAGCTGAATAGTGTTCTATGGTGTAGATATATCACATTTTGTTCATTCATCAGTTGATGGACATTTGAATTGTTTTCACTTTTGGGCTATTGTGAATAATGCTTTTATGAACATTTATGCACAGGTTTTTGTTTGGATATATATTTTCTATTCTTCTCCTATAAATAGGAGTGGAATTGCTGGGTCATGTGGTAACTTGGTGGAACTAAACATCTTTTTAAGTTCTCTGAGTTATTCACATGAGCCCTGTGTACTTAGCACATCAAATGGTCATTGTGTTGATGCCTAGAAGATAAGAGGCAATCTGTACCATTGTTAAGAATGCAGGCTTTGGCGGGTGTGGTGGTCTGTAATCCCAGAATTTTGGAAGGCTGAGGAGAGTAGATCACTTGAGGCCAGGAGTTCGAGACCAGCCTGGCCAACGTGGTAAAACTCCCATCTCTACTGAAAATACAAGTTAGCTGGGCATGGTGGTGTGCCCCTGTAGTCTCAGCTACTCAGGAGACTGATGCCCAAGAATCTCTTGAACCTGGGAGGCGGAGGTTGCAGTGAACTGAGATTGTGTCACTACGCTCCAGCCCTGGGCAACAGAGCGAGGGTCCGTCTCAAAAAAAAAAAAAAAAAAAAAATGCAGGCTCTGAAATCCGGCTGCCTAGGTTCAAATCCCAGCTCTACTTTCTAGCTATGTGATCTTAAGGGATTTAATTAACTCCTCAGTGCATCGGTCTCCTCATCTCTAAAATAGGGACAGAGTATCTGCCCCATGGGGCTGTTATGAGTATTAAATGAGATAATACATAATAATTGGTTAGGAGGTATACAATAATATTAGCTATTACAAGAATGATAGTTACAATGATAGTAGCTATCATTTTTGTTTTCTCTCCTTGCTTTAGTTTTTGAAACTGAAATTGAAAAGCTTTGATCTGGCTGAGTGTGGTGGCTCACACCTGTAATCCCAGCACTTTGGGAGGCTGAGACAGGCAAATCATTTGAGGTCAGGAGTTCGAGACCAGCCTGGCCAACATGGTGAAACTCTGTGTCTACTAAAAACACACAAAAAAATTAGCTGAGCGTGGTGGCGCAAACCTGTGGGGGGAAAAAAAGCTTTGATCAGTGTGTGTGTGTGTGTGTGTGTGTGTGTGTGTGTGTGTCTAGAGCCTGGGCACAGGAGAAAGAAAAAATCACTTTATTTATTTTTTTTTGAGACAGGGTCTCCATCTGTTGCCCTGGCTGGAGTGCAGTGGCCTGGTCTTGGCTCACTGCAGCCTCTGCCTCCCAGGTTTAGACAATTCTCCTGCCTCAGCCTCCTAAGTAGCTGGGATTACAGGCACATGCCACCATGCCCAGCTAATTTTTGTATTTTTACTAGAGAAGGGGGTTTTGCCATGTTGGCCAGGCTGGTCTTAAACTCTTGACCTCAAGTGATCCAGCCCCCACTCAGCCTCCCAAAGTTCTGAGATTACAGGTGTGAGCCACCGTGCCCAGCTCTGGCTAATTTTTGTATTTTTCGTAGAGACAAGTTTTGCCATGTTGCCCAGGCTGGTCATGAACTCCTGGGCTCAAGCAGTCTGCCCACGTCATCCTCCCAAAGTGTTGGGATTACAGGCGTGAGCCTCTGTGTCTGGCCAAAATCCAAATTACCTGAGTCTTCCAGGCCCTTCATTGTTGGAAGGAGAGGCCAAGTTAAGGACTTGAACCCAATCCTAAAGTAATAATGAATCTGACAGGAGACTTAGTGTAAAAGTCATAGCCTGTCTGGGCAGGTACATTACAACCTGTTCTTGGCTTGGAGATGTTTTACTGGTAGAGTGAGTGACTAGAAGATACCAAATTATCATTGAAGCAGCATAGATCACCTGTTCTGGAAGACTAATGTGGAGTGAGTATGTGAACCTAGATCAGTTGCCAACACATTTGGCATTTAAATTTGATAGGTCTTTTTCCCATGTTTGTACTAGCTGTTTTATCAGTGCTAAACAGACACCTGTTGATTTTTCCTACCAAGATGTTTGCACTGTTCCAACTAGTCAAAACAGCTATGTCAGTACATTTTATGGTGTTGGTTTTATTAAAGAGAGTGACGGAGGTTAATCAGAACTTTTGTTCCATTTTGTCTGTGTGACAGCATATTCCATGGCATTCTTTTCTCTGCATATGTGGTGTGTTTTCTTCAAGATGCAGTGTGTTAACCTCTGGTTTTTAGGTCTAGCTTAAGCAGAGGCCTAGGTTTTGTAGAGATCTAATCTTCACTTACTAAATATTGTTAAGTGCCTGCTGATATGTGTCATGCTCTGCCAGGTGGCAAGGGGGCTACAGAAAAAGATATGGCACCACTAAAAAATCTGCTTGGCATCATGGCTTCCCGGGAGAAGAGGCTGTGTATGATTGACTTTCTGGTTTTTCCACTAAACATATGTTACATTTGTAATCAGACAAACTTAAATGTGGAATTGGGTGAAAACACATTGTTGAATGCAAAGAGCAAGATGTCGAATGATATGTACAATGTGCTGTGTTTTATGTGAAGTTTAAAAACAAAAAATACTGTGCATTGTTTATGGATATATGAATATCTGTAGAGGTATAAAAACAGATGGGAGGCATCCCCTCCAATTTCAGAGTAATTGTTATCTCTTGGGAAGTGAAGGAACAGGACTAGGGACTGCAACTGGGGCTTCAGTAGTCTAACACTTTGTTTTTTCTTTTCTTCTTCTTTTTTTTTTTTGAGACAGAGTCTCACTCTGTTGCCAGGCTCGAGTGCAGTGGCCTGATCTCTGCTCACTGCACCTTCCGCCTCCCAGGTTCAAGCAATTCTCATGCCTTGGCCTCCTGAGTAGCTGGAACTACAGGTGCCTGCCACCATGCCCAGCTCATTTTTTTGTATTTTTAGTAGAGATGGGGTTTCACCATTTTGGCCAGGATGGTCTGGATCTCCTGACCTTGTGATCCACCTGCCTCGGCCTCCCAAAGTGCAGGGATTACAGGCGTGAGCTACTATGACCGGCCTAACACTTTTTTTCTTAAATGAAACGTGACAAATGTTAACATTTATAAATCGGAGTGATGGGTTCATGGATGTTTATTATATCATTTTCTGTACTTTTCTTTGTGTTTGAAAATGTCAATTAAATGCTTTTTCACTTGTGTTAGAGTTAATGTTTTGTATTTTTTTAACTTGTGTTGGAGAGATCAGCCAGTTAGCCATGGAATTAAGTAAAATTTAAAGTAACATGATTTAGAGCCAAAATAAGTCATATTTACAGTGTGATATTATTTATGTAAAGTTTAAAAAACATGCAAAATCATATATTATTTAGGGATACATACACAGAAAATGAAAATATAAAAATGAGTGTGAAAAATGCCAGATCCAGTAGAGCAACTTCCTAGGAAGGGAGGGAGGGGTATGCCAGGGTGTTTTTTGTTGTTGTTGTTTGTTTGTTTGTTTGTTTGAGACGGGGTTTCACTCTTGTTGCCCCGGCTGGAGTGCAATGGCACACTCTCGGCTCACCGCAACCTCTGCCTCTCAGGTTCAAGCGATTCTCCTGCCTCAGCCTCCTGAGTAACTGGGATTACAGGCATGCACCACCACGCCCAGCTAATTTTGTGTTTTTAGTAGAGACAGGGTTTCTCCATGTTGGTCAGGCTGGTCTCAAATTACCAACCTCAGGTGATTCCCCCACCTCGGCTTCCCAAAGTGCTAGGATTACAGGTGTGAGCCACTGTGCCCGGCTGGGATTTTGACTGTATAATGTCTTATTGCTTAGGCTGAATGTTGAGTGCTTATCTGATTGTGTCTTTTTTGTTTTTTCTTTTTTTTCTTTTTTTTTTTTTGAGACAGCCTCACTGTGTCACCCAGGCTGGAGTGCAGTGGCATGATCTCGGCTCATTGCAACCTCTACCTCCCAGACTCAGGCAGTTCTTGTGCCTCAGTGTCCTGAGTAGCTGGGATTACAGGTGTGTGCCACCAAGCCCAGCTAAGTTTTCTATTTTTAGTAGAGACGGGGTTTCGCTGTGTTGGCCAGGCCAGTCTCGAACTGCTGAACTCAAGTGATCTGCCTGTCTCGGCCTCCCAAAGTATAGGGATTACAGGTGTGAGCCACCACGCCCAGCCCTGATTGTGTCTTATATTATGATCTAAATCTAGTTTATTTTAAAAAAGTAATAACAGCCTTGATTTATGTATGTTATGGAACTAGAGAAGACATGAGTTAGTAGATGCTGGGGGTAGGGATATGGAAAGTTTCATGAGGGGTGTAGAATTTGAAGAGAATGTTGCAGGATGGATACAGTTTTGAAAAGAGATGTAGAAAATAGAAAAGCATTCCAAGTAGGGAAAAGAGCCTTATTTAATAATGGGTTTAATACGTTTGGAAGGTGGAGTGGAGATCAGCCTTTCTTAGAGCTGAGTTTGGGTTTGGAAGGAGTAGGGATGGTACAGACAGTGATAGGTGAATTATAAATGTCAGGAAATTGAGCACCTTGATCACTGGGCTCTTCTGGTCTATCTCCATTTAGTCTCTGTGATCATCTTGGTTTCTCTTTTCTAACTCCTTGCCTGTCTTTTTTAAGCTGCAGTAAACTGATTTATTATACAAAGTGTTCCAGGTTTAGATACATAATGGTTTAGTTCAAGAATATGTTAACAAATTCAATTTGGGCTCTGATGCCTTTGCTGATAAAGGCCATCATTTATCTTAGCCTTTCTGGCTATGCCAGCACCTTGGGCTGACAGCTTTAAAAAAATAGTCTACTGTGATTGTAAGATTCCTTTCCTAGATGGTAATTGATGGCCTCTGGCCCTTCGGCCTACACAAATTACGTTTACTTTTTTTCTACCTGGGTTACTCGCAGATGGTAATACTCCTTTAAGGAGAGGATCTAAGGACCCTCTCTTATTTTTCTACCCACTCACCTTACCTAACCAGCCTGTTGAGATCTTCGTGCAGTTTATCCTCTGATTTTATATTTTACTGTGAGGAGGGCTTGTGGACTTGAATAATTCAGGTATACTCTTAGGTTATTTGCAGCTGTTAATGTACATATCAGTAGCCCTTTGGGATTTTTTTTTGCAGTAGGTAGGGGTGTCCGTGTCTAACACCCCCTTCCTCTCTCAGCAGAACTTTCCTTTACTCTTTGATTCCTTTCTTTTTCTCTCTGCCTAGGAAACCCTTTAAACACATCAATTAGTATTGTTTTCAGAGTTTGTATTTCTGTAGTAATATATGTAATAGTTCGCTTACACATATTAATCTTCCAGAGAGGTTTAGGGAGTAAAGATTCTTATAGCTAAAGAGGTAGGGACTGTATTCATAAATTAAAGATTATATATAAGATTTCCTCTGAAATCTTAATAGAAATTAATGTGAAAGTGATTGAATTGGCTATATTTTTATTTAAAAGCATCCTTTAGGATCACCTCTGTTATGTGAAACAAGTATTTGGTAAGTTTGTTTCAATTTCTAAATGTTGGGTATGGATTAAATTATAAAAATGGGAGGCAGGAAGAAAATCAACGTTTCTTGGGCACTGTTTGCTGGGTAGTGTTCTAACGTTCGCAAATCTACGTCACTTCTTGCTTAACATTAAATGAGCATTACCACCCACCAGGAATTATGCTGAAGGGCTTTTGACATATCATCCCACTTGAACCTTCTAACCTTCTCAAGATTGCTTATTTCTTATAAAGGTGATACTTGTACATGATACTAAATCAGAAAGGGTTTGCAGTGAAAACTGAGGCTCTTTGGTGTCCCATCATCTTCCAGTCATCTGGTTCCTATTCCAAACTGCTGCTACCAGTGTCTTTTGTATTTTTTCAGATACTCTGTGAATACATAGACCTAATCATACATAAAATGCATATATCTATTTTAAAGATTTTTACAAAAATGGTGTCATACATATAGTTCTGTATCTTTTTTCAGTTAATGTCTGAGTTTATTTCATGTCAGTGAATATAGAACTGCCTCATTCTTTTTTTTTTTTTGGGACGGAGTCTTGCTCTGTCACCCATGCTGGAGTGCAGTGGCATGATCTCGGCTCACCGCAACCTCCGCCACCGGGCTCAAGCGATTCTTCCGCCTCAGCCTCCTGAGTAGTTGGGATTACAGGCACCTGCCACCATGCCCGGCTAATTTTTGTATTTTTTAGTAGAGATGGGGTTTCGCCATGTTGGCCAGGCCGGTCTTGAACTCCTGACCTTAGGTGATCTGCCCACCTTGGCCTCCCAAAGTGCTGGGATTACAGGTGCGAGCCACTGCACCTGGCCAGAACTGCCCCATTCTTTTTAAAAGATGTACTGTAATTTATTTAACTACTTTCCTGTTGGTAATTATCCTTTCTCTTTTAATAGGTAAGTTAGCTCCTTTATATTTATTGGAATAACTGATTATTTAGTTTTAGTTCAATTTTTAATATTTTCTTCATCTTTTTTGTTTGTTTGTTTGTTTGTTTTTGAGACGGAGTCTTGCTCTGTCGCCCAGGCTGGAGTGCAGTGGAGTGATCTTGGCTCACTGCAAGCTCTGCCTCCCGGGTTCACGCCATTCTCTTGCCTCAGCCTCCGGAGTAACTGGGACTGCAGGCCCTGCCACCATGCCCGGCTAATTTTTTTTTTTTTGTATTTTTAGTAGAGACAGGGTTTCACCATGTTAGCCAGGATGGTCTCGATCTCCTGACCTCGTGATCCACCTGCCTCGGCCACCCAAAGTGCTGGGATTACAGGTGTGAGCCACCATGCCTTGCCCTTTTTTTTTTTTTGAGATAAGGACTTACTCTGTTGCCCAGGCTATAGTACAGTGACATAATAGGTCACTGTAGTCTCAAACTCCTGGGCTCAAGTAATCCTCCCACCTCAGCTTCCCAAGTAGCTAGAACTACAAGCATGCACCACCACAGTCGGCTAATTTTTAAATTTTTTGTAGGTACAAGGTCTTGCTGTGTTGCTCAGGCTCGTCAAACTTCTAGCCTCAAACGGTTCTCCCACCTCAGCGTCCCAAAGTGCTGGGATTACAGATGTGAGCTACCATGCTTGACCTTTTAAAAATATTTTCTTCTTAAAAAAATCTTTCACTATGTGGACTATGCTTGCTTTTGAGGGGAGGGCATATATATATATATATATATATACTGATAATTTGGAAGATTTATCTTTTTATTCTAGTGATTATGTTTATAAGTGTAACTTTATACGATATTTCTTCAGACAGTACCCGTTGACTCCCTACCATGAGCAATGATGAAATTAGTAAGTATATTCCTCACCCCTCTCTTTCCACCTCCTTCTAGTTGATTATATTGTTTTTCTTGGTTTTATTTTCTGTCATAAAACATACACATTCCTCTATTAACATCTGCAAATCTACATTAGGATTTAATGTTAAGGAGGTAGTGACATAGATTTGCACATTGAGCTATCTGCTTTAAATATCTTCTGAGCCCTGTCAGTAAAAGATGAAGAAGTGAATGGACTTCATTTGTCCATTTTTTCCTCCTTTTAACATTTGTCAATTATATTACTTTTACATTCTCTGCCTCAAATGTAAGACCTAGTTGTAAGGTTGGATTCATTCAGGGCTCTCCACCAATCCTTTTGCCATGGTTTCTCTATCTCATGATTAAAGTTCTCTCACAGCTTCTTCAGGCAGGAGTTAAGGAACACACTTTCCCTGAGTTCTTATATGTTGAAAGTAGTTTTTTTTTGTTTGTTTGTTTGTCTGTTTTTTGTTTTACATTTATACTTAAACAATAGTTTGGCTTGATATATAGTTATTCTCAAGTCATTTATTCTCATTTTCTTTCTTCTCTTCCTTCCCTTTCCCTTTTCTTTCCAACAGGGTCCAGGCTGGAGTGCAGTGGTGTGCTCACTGCAGTCTGAACACTCCTGAGGTCAAGCAATCCCCCTGTCTCAGCCTCCCAAGTAGCTGAGACTACAGACATGCACCACCATGCCCAGCTAATTTTTTATTTTCTTGTAGAAACAGGGTCTCACTTTGTTGCCCAGGCTGGTTTCGAACTCCTGGGCTCAAGCAGTCTTTTTGCCCTAGCCTCCCAAAGTGCTGGGATTATAGGTGGGAACCACCCCATCCAGCTCATTTTCTTTTACTTGTGATATGTTACAGAAAAGTACATGAAGCACAAATGTGTGGTATGATGGCTTAATGAATAATCACAAAGTAAACACCCCCAGAAACTTCTGTGTCTATTTGCTGTCTCTTCATTTCTTTCCCCCAGAGGGAACTATATCATTTACTCCTTTCTTTTTTTTTTTATTTTTTTAATTTTTTTAAATTTTCAGTAGAGACCGGGTTTCACTGTGTTAGCCAGGATAGTCTCGATCTCCTGACCTCGTGATCTGCCCTCCTCAGTCTCCCAAGGTGCTGGGATTACAGGCGTGAGCCACCGCGCCTGGCCCCTTTCTTTCTTTATAATATTACTCTACATGCATCCCTAAACAGTAGAAACTACTTTTGTCAGTTTTTGAAGTCTATATAAGTAGAATCATACAGTATTTATTCTCTTATACTTCATTTGTTCAACATGACATTTGTAAGATCCATCCACATTGTTACTTGAAGCCCTACTTCACGTATATTATCATTGCCATATAATGTTGTACTGTATAAACGTGTTGCAATTGATTTCTCTTGTCATTACTGATGGACATTTGGGTTATTTCTAGTTTGGGGCTAAGAGGAGCCATGGTGCTTTGAATAGTCTTACATATATTTCCTAATACATGTAGGTATACTGGGTCTTAGGGTGTGCATATTTCATTCTTCCTAGATATGGCCAAACTGTTTTTTGAAGTGGTTATGTCACTTTATACCCCTCCTGCAGTGTGTGAGTTCCTTAGGTCACCCTTCACTGTCTTTTAGCCCGATGAGCCTTTCAAGTAGGCAGTATTCCCACTTTAGATGGCAAAGCAGGTTCAAAGGAGTCAAAAAGCTTGCTGAAGTTCATAGTGGTACTGAGTGCCAGAACTGGCATTTGAATTCTGCTCTCTCCAGCTCTAAAGCCCGTTACCTTTCTATCCTGCCTTCTTTACACATAGGTGTGTAAGGCACTGAAACTTCACCAGGGAAAATGAACATTATCAAATATATTTTTTAAAGGGAAGATTGCTCTCTTTGGGGGATGACTTGAGTACAGTTATTAGAGATAACCTATTTCTCAAAGTCCCATCCAGTTTTGTGATGCAGATGGCACTCAGCCAACATATTTAGTTTCCCAACTAAACTAACAGTTTATTTCTTCCTTTTTTTTTCCCCTGCTTTTAGCATCCAGCCTGTATATGGAGCACAGCATCCTCCTCTTGACCCTCGGCTCACCAAAAAGTAAGTCAAGACATTTTCCTTTTATCTATCTACTTCTGTCACTCCTATGCCCTCCCCTATTTTGTTGAAATGACAGTTTCCACTTTGACCTTTTTTAGCTTCTCTTCTGCCCTATTTTGTACCAGGAGATGAGCAATGTTCTTACTTCCAAATGGTCCGTTGCTAAATGGGAAATTAACATCCATTAGAGATTTTGTGTTTTCCTATATTGGGAACTGGTATATGTAGGGTTTGGTATTGGATTCTTTGGTCAAAAGAGAATGGTCAAAACGTCTTTATTGATTAAATGCTGTCCCTGAAACCAGAAGATTGATGACCTCCAGATCTTTTAGCAGGAGATCTGGTTTCTGAGGCTCACTGCTTCTGGATATAGGTAGGTCTGCCACCTTTTCCTCACTTTTACTATGAGAACTAGGGCAACAGAATATAACTGTAGGCTGACATTCTTTAGTTCCTCTTTCCCTTTGACACACTCAAAGAGACCCAGGCATATGTGCAGAAGAGTTAAAAGCTATTTAGGGCTGGGCACGGTGGCTCATGTCTGTAATCCCAGCACTTTGGGAGGCCGAGGCAAGTGGATCACTTGAGGTCAGAAGTTGAAGACTAGCCTGGCCAACACGGTGAAACCCTGTCTCTGCTAAAAATACAAAAATTAGCTGGGTATGGTGGCAGGCACCTGTAATCCCAGCTACTTGGGAGGCTGAAGCATGAGAATCACTTGAACCCAGGAGGCAGAGGTTGCAGTGAGCTGAGATCATGCCATTGCACTCTAGCCTGGGCGACAAAGTGAGATGCCATCTCAAAAAAATATAAATAAATAAATAAAAGCTATTTAGGAGGCTATATCTCTAGAACTCTAATAAATTATTTTCAAATGCAACAGAGACTCTAGTTAAATCCAAGATGTGTGGCTATGTATCCATACCCCCGATTATCCCTTTATCCCATCTGTCTCTCATGGACTATCACTGAGCCACAGTGAACTTAAATGAGGGGGTAGGTCACCTTGTGAGATTTTCTAAGAACTTTGGCCTCTATTTGGGGGCATGCTTAATTTTAGAGACTAGTTTCTGGGAAAGTTGTTGTTTGTAATGAAAGCTGAATGGTTTGGGAGATACAGACGTAGGTTCTCACTTTCCTGGGGCCTGTGTCTTAATAGGGAAGTCAAGATAATGTACAATTATGGTTCCAACTATATGACATTCTGGAAAAGGCAAAACAGGGAGACAGTGAGAAAATCAGTTGCCAAGGGGTGGGGTTGAGGGGAGATATGAATAAGTGGAGCACTGAGGATTTTTAGGGCAGTGCAGCTACTCTGTATGATAGTATAAAAACGGCGGATACTGCCAGGCGCAGTGGCTCATCCCTGTAATCCCAGCACTTTGGGAGGCTGAGGTGGGTGGATCACCTGAGGTCAGGAGTTTGAAACCAGCCTGGCCAACATGGTGAAACCCCATCTCTAATAATAATACAAAAATTAGCTGGGCCTTGTGGCGGGCGCCTGTAATTTCAGCTACCCTAGAGGCTGAGGCAGGAGAATTGCTTGACCCCAGGAGCCGAGGGTTGCAGTGGGCTGAAATCAAGCCACTGCACTCCACCCTGGGCAACAGAGCAAGACTGTCTCAAAAAACAAAGCAAAACAAAACAAAAAACGGTGGATACATGTCATTGTGCATTTGTTCAAACCCACAGAATGTATAACACCAAGAGTGAACCCTAATTAAAACTACTGACTTCGAGTGATTATAATGTATCAGTGTAGGTAGGTTCATCAGTTGTAACAAATGTACCACTGTGGTGGCGGATGTTCATAATGGAGAGGCTGTGCCTATGTGGGAGAAGGGAGTATATAGGAAATCTCTGTACCTGCCTCTGGATTTTGCTGTGAACCTAAAACTGTTCTAAATATATAAATAAAGTGGTTTTTAAAATAAGAAAAGAAAAAAAGGATAATATACATTAAAGTATTTTGAATACCTAGAAGAATGCTATTTCAAATATATATTACCAGTATTTAAAAATGTAAAAAATAACCTAGCTGAGTATGTGGTGCACTTTCTATAATTCTTCCAACTTGTTCTTTTTGCGATTTGGTGTATGTATAAGGCACAGTCTTCTGAATTACTGAGGAAACATGACTGCTGTTTTTGTCTGCAAGGTGCACACTTTTTTTTTTTCAAATCAGAAACCACTATTGTATAGATTTCTTGAGAGCAGGGACTTTGTTTTGTTTATTACTGTACTCACAGCCTCTAGAACAGCATGTGACACAGTAGGCACTGAGTACATATTTACTGAATGAAGGAATGAAACTATCTCATTTACTTAAACAGCAGGCTTTTCTTTAATGTTCCTTGGTTTCCACCTTTCGTTATGTCTTCTTTTTTTTTTCTTTTGAGATAGGGTCACTCTATTGGCTGGAATGCAGTGGTGTCATCTTGGCTCACTGCAGTCTCCACCTCCTGGGCTCAAGCAGTCCTCCCATCTCAGCCTCCCTACTAGCTGGGACTACAGGTGTGCACCACCACAACTGGCTAATTTTTGTATTTTTTTGTAGAGACACAGTTTCGCCATGTTGCCCAGGCTGGTCTCAAACCCCTGAACTGAAGTAATCCACCTGCCTCGACCTCCCAAAGTGCTGGGATTACAGGCATGTGCCCGGCCTTTTTTTTTTTTTTTTTTTTTCCCACAGAGTCTTGCTCTGTTGCCCAGGCTAGAGTGCACTGGCACGATCAGGGCTCACTGCAGCCTTGACCTCCGGGGCTCAAGCCATCCTCCTGCCTCAGCTCCCACATGCCTCACCCCCAACCCCACCCACAGTAACTGGGACTACAGGCGTGGGCCACCATGCCTGGCTAATTTTTGTATTTTTAGTGCAGATGGGGTTTCACCATGTTGCCCATGATGGTCTCAAACTCCTGGACTCAAGTGACCGACCTGCTTTGGCCTCCCAGCGTGCTGGGATTACAGGGGTGAGCCACCGTATGTGGCTGTTAGCTCTTAAGGGGAGCATGTTTTCTGTGATGTCTGTGTGATCGTCACATTAAATAGAATGAATTCTACTATTCTTTGGTTTTATCAAGAATCGACTTTCTGGTCTGTTGGCCAGTGAGGCAGGCACTGCTGGTTACCTACCTGATAGTCTTCCCTGTGCCTGCTTCTTTCATGCTCAAGAACCATAATTTTGTTCAGATATTGAGTAAGCAACAATGCACTTAGGGGAGGTATTAAGATTGGTTTAAGCCTTTCATGATAATTCTTTAGTAATCCCAGTGACTGGCATAGAGTGGTCTCATCTCATTGGTTCTGGCCAAAGAAAGTCTCCCGGGGGAGGGTTCTTGGAAAGATTTTCTTTTTTGGTCAGAATGGGAGACAGTTCTGTGAAGAAACCCTCTTTTGGCTGCCACTCGCATTTCATGCTTTTGAACGTGGTAGTGTGAGTGTGATTCTGAAAGCTATAGCAGCCAACTTGTAACACCGAGGCAAAAAAAAAAAAAAAACAACGAAAATAGCAAAGACAACAGCCTAGACCTACATTGTGGTCTTACGATTTAAGGATCATAGTTGAGTATTATGTTACATGTAGCCACAACCATTCTGGTCACAGTCAGGAGTTATTGATTGTTCATAGATCTGTTCTAGCACAACCTTTGACAAACACGTGGCTAACCTATAAATCCGTTCATCCATTCATATATAAGGCATTGAGTGTACTTTCCATTTTATGTTTTGATCAAGATCACCATACCTTGTCACCATACCATGCACCTGTCATCAACTGAGCTTTTCCTAATTTTGTATTTAGGACAGATCTTCAGGAATATTTCCATATCCCAAACTGCCAAGGCAAACTTTATATATTACTATTTTCTCACCTGTTAATGATATAAAATCGTGAATATTTTCACTGATCCCTCAGCAGAGTTTCAGTCATGTTTTCAATAGGAGTAATTACTTAGCTTTACAGTTTGGGAGGAATTTAATTGTCACTGGATTAATTGGTTCCCTTTTTCATGTATGTGGTGGTTTGATACTGATATTTTACAACATGGAACCACGTCTACCTCTGCACCAGACCATTTTACAATTTCAGATTGTTGCCATAAAACATTTATCGCCTCTATTTTAGTACCTTTGTTAGGACATTTTTATGACTTTCTCTGCTACATGATTATCGTTCCACTTCAGCCCATCATTAATTACTTTGTGGTTAATACACATCACAGCAGAAGCCTTTACATTGGGTCTTCAATCATCTAAACTGCACAAGCACAGGAAGTCATTCCCTGTCCATGTATATTGACTTTAATTTGCCAAATGATTACTATTAGTGATACTATTGCCTGCAATAATTTTTATAGCTCAGATAAAACTAGTCTCATTGCTGAGCAGCTCCATTGGCCACTTGATGGTATAACAAGCTTCTGAGTTTATTGTTTTCTGAACTGATGCTCAAGTATGCTAGGTCCTAATTCCAAGTTATATAACTAGTTCATATGGAGCCACACTAGTTACTAAGATACCTGAATTTATTTGATTGTTACTAAATTTCTCCACTTACTTCATATCACTTGCCAGTGTCAAACATTTTTCTAGAAAATTCTGTTAAGTAGAACATCTGTGTCAGTAAGACAGTGTAGTATGATCAAATGACAGAATGCTTGATCTTTTATACTCCTAACCAGTGTAACCTGTGGCCACTCTTTTTCAACATACCCTTAGGTGTTTGTGTTACTAAGGTACTCATCACCAAGTACTTTACCAAGTCAAATGTGCCATTTATTAGGTTTTTGAAATTTTTAGTATTCCCTACACTTCTTGAATCCCTTTTTCTTTGCCACTTACCATCTTCATGACCTTGGGCAAATTACTGAAACTTTCTGAGCCTTAGTTTCTTCATTCAGAAAGTAGAGATAGTAAGACTTACCTCACAGATTTGTGAGGATTGCGTGAAGTATCTGCAAAGGTGCTTTCTAAACTGTGATTTGCTGTACAGTTGTAAGGAGGTATGGTGAAGGTGTTCATCAGAGGCCAGTTTGATTGTGACTTTGATAGAGTTGTGTTTCAATAATCTTGGTTAAGGTGGGGCGTGGTGGCTCATGCCTGTAATCCCAGTGCTTTGGGAGGGCAAGGTGGGCAGATCACCTGAGGACAGGAGTTCGAGACCAGCCTGGTCAACATGATGAAACCCCGTCTCTACTAAAAATTCAAAAATTAGCCGGGCGTAGTGTCATGCGCCTGTAGTCCCAGCTACTGGGGAATCTGAGGCAAGAGAATTGCTTGAACCTGGGAGGCGGAGGTTACAGTGAGCCGAGATTACACCACTGCACTCTAACCTGGCAACAGAGTGAGAATCCATCTCAATCATAATAATTATAATAAATAATCTTGGTTAGACTTCAAGCTACACTGTGGCATTCTTTTACCTTAAGTATAAACTACTTCGAACTGTGTTTAAATGGAATGTATAAACCGAAAGCATCCCTCGCTGGAGTTACCTGGATTAACTTTTTGCTGCAACTACTGGGGTCAACAGAAAGGGGCGACATTTCTCTTACAAGGAGCCCATGCCTAGATGTGGCTTCTTTCCTGTCTACTCAGAATAGGCTGTGTGTGTCAGACCTAAGTCTTTTCCTACAAGGTGAGATTTTTTTTTTTCCTACAGGGTGTGAGAGTCGGGCTTATTGGCTGTGTATAGTTGGGGAGAATTACAGCTGTGGTGGTGTGTGGCTCAGTTTACTTGGCGACTTCTCTTCCTAGGCTGCAGATCCTTCTAGGTCCTGGCCTTCTTCTTTTTAGCTGCTTTTTTCTAGGTAGAGTAAGTAGTTAGCAGCACACGCTGGCTCAGGAGTCAGGTAGACCTGGATTTGAATCCAGACCTCACTGCCTGCTCAATACCCACCTCATAGGATTATTAATGGGCATTAGATGAGAAAATGGGTATATATAAAATTTAGCATAGGGTCTGGTAGCCAGTGAGTAGCCGATATTTATGTGTGAATTTATGTATCTCCTCTGGAGAGAGTATAACTAGTAAACATGGAAAAGCTTCAGAGCCTTAAATTTACCCATTATTGTTTATTTTTCCTGGTCTGTGGATTCTCTGCCTTCTGTCAGTGGTAAACCAAAGTACCTTTCACTTCTTGCTTTGCTGTTTCGTTCTTTTTTTTGGAGATGGAGTCTTGCTCTGTCGCCCAGACTGGAGTGCAGTGGCGCAATTATGACTCACTGTAACCTCTGCCTCCTGGGTTCAAATGATTCTCCTGCCTCAGCCTCCTGAGTAGCTGGGATTACAAGTGTGCACCACTGCACCTGGCTGATTTTTGTATTTTTAGTGGAGACGAGGTTTCACCATGTTGGTCAAGTTGGTCTCGAACTCCTGACCTCAGGTGATCTGCCTGCCTCGGCCTCCCAAAGTTCTGGGATTACAAGTGTGAGCCACTGCGCCCGGCCTTCTCTTTCATTCTTGTGGGTGGTTCTCACCAACCTTGTTTCGTCTTCAGACTTTTCCCCTTTTGTAGGTGAAACCAACCCCTTCCTCCATGAAAGCTGCTTTCCTCAGGGTAGAGCTGCCTTTTAAATTGGTTGGTTGAATTTTGGGTTTTGTGGGCTGGTGTCCATAAAATCATTTCTGGCAACCTCAGAATGGTCTGCCTTGAGTCTCGTGTCTTTATGTCACGGGGAATGACAGCCTTTTCTCCCTTCTTTCTTCTTCATTGTGTTGGAAAGTGTCCTCCCAGTTTCTATTGGCAAGTCTTCATTTGAATAAATTCCAATTCTTAATCTACTTCAAATATATTGAATCATCATCTGCTTCAAAAATGTAATGAAAACCGGCCGGGCGTGGTGGCTCATACTTGTGATCCCAGCAATATGGGAGGCTAAGGTGAGAGGATCACTTGAGGCCAGGAGTTTGAGATTAGCGAGAGCAACATAATGAGACCCTTATTTCTTAAAAAAAAAAAAAAAATCTAAGCATGGTGGTGTGCGCCTGTAGTCCAGCTACTCAGGAGGCTGAGGTGGAAGGATTGCTTGAGCACAGGAGTTCAAGACTGCAGTGAGCCAAGATTTCTCTACTGCACTGCATCACTCCACCCTGGGTGACAGCAAGGCCCTGACTCTTAAAAGAAAAGAACCGTATAAATACCCAGTGAAAAACCAAACAGTCTTATTAAATTTGGAGCCAGATCTTGTTGCTAGAAAATATATTGATTCTGAGGCTGCTCTCACTTTGCTACCTACTTAGAAAATGGTCTTAAAGACAGAGTAGCACCAAACTTCAACCTTCTTCTCAAGGCTAGCAGAAGAACAAAAAAATGGAACAACTTTTTTATTTTGGGACTTAAGGTTTAATGCTACGTATGTGGACTACCTAAAATTATCTCGTTTTCTGCAAGTAGTTTATGTGCTACTCTAAGTGATAGCAGATCAACTCTCAAATCTCAGTGGATTAACACAGTAAAGGTCTATTTCCTGCTCATGCTACATGTCTAAAATGGGGGTGGGTAAGGGCAGAGGGCAGGCTCCTCGACATAGTTACTGCTGCTTCACATAGTCACTCAGTTACCTAGGCTGAGGGAGTCTCTACCATCTTGCCAGTCATCATGACAGAAGAGAAGCTATAGGTCAGTAACGCAACAATTTGGGAGGCCAAGGTGGGAGGATTGCTTGAGCCCAGGAGTTCAAGACCAGCCTGGGCAACATAGTGAAACCTTGTGTCTACAGAAAATAATAATAAAATTAGCTAGGCATGGTGGTGCACACCTGTAGTCCCAGCTACTCAAGAGGCTGTGCTGGGAGGATCACTTGAGCCTAGGAGGTCAAGACTGCAGTGAGCCATGATCATACCACTGCACTCCAGCCTGGGTGACAGAAACTCTGTCTCAAAAAAAAAAAAAAAAGAGGTTATACAGAACTGACACCTATTCTTTACTTTGCCTGGAAGTAATCGCCTTATTTCTCTTCTTAGTCCATTGGCCAGAACTGGTCATATGGCCTCACCCAAGTGCATGGGGGCCAGGAAGTATACAAGAGCACATGGGATGTTTGGTGACCATTGCTGTCTCTGCTACATCTGTCTCTGCGATCTCAGGCTGGTCTGGATGTATCTAGATGAAGAATGGATATGGGCAGTTTTTGTTTGAAGAAGCTAATGATTATGTATGGAGTAGTCTGTAATTTATTAACATTATAATAATAAGCAAATGCAGGTGGTCAGACGTGTCAGGCCATTCCTTGGTAATCGTGTCTCCTTTCTTGAAGTTTCATTAAAGAACGATCAAAAGTCAGCACAGTTCCTCTGAAGAATAAGAAGGCCTCCAGTTTTCACGAGTTTGCACGGAATACCAGTGATGCTTGGGACATTGGCGATGATGAGGAAGAGGACTTTTCCTCACCTTCTTTCCAAACTCTGAACTCAAAAGTTGCTTTGGCAACTGCAGCCCAAGTTCTAGAAAACCACAGCAAGCTGAGGGTAAAACCAGAACGGTCCCAGTCAACGACATCGGATGTTCCTGCCAACTACAAGGTCATAAAGTCCAGCAGTGATGCCCAGCTGTCCAGAAACTCTAGTAAGTCCTTCCTGCTCCCTTCATAGCCTCAGGCTTCTCAGCAGCATGCATTTTAAATAAAAGCGATTTTTCTTTGTGGCCTCACTCAGATATTCAGTGGGGTGGTAAACTCAAGCCTGAGATATGGCATCATTAAGCCTGAGTGGTCACAAGCTATACTTACCCCTCCCACAGTGGTGGCTGCCCAGTCTGGTAACCTGGGCCTTCACTTTCTAACACCCAGGTGTTGTTTGCCATTCTCCTCTTCTCTTCTTCCTTTCCCTGTGGTGGAGTCCAAAACTTCTGGTTTGATTGCTTCACATTGCTTTAGGCCTGGTCAGGTTTAGAAATATTAACTAATTTAAAGCTGTTAGTGGCTGAATTTCACAATTGTTTGGCCACTGTGGTTTGACTTTCTCAGCCCTGGGGAACAGCAACTAGCATAAAATTGTCTCTTCCTGTTCCTGAGGGAGGGAGCAGATGTGCCTAAAGGCCCCAGGTCTTGGCTTCCTGACCATCAGGCAGGTCCCGTCAGGTTGGGTGGGATGGAAGTAGAGGCCTCTCTGTTTCTTTTCGGGAAACTGGCCAGAGTAACGGTTGATGCGAAGGTGGTTTTATTAGACCTTTGGGGACTCTCAGTGTATTCCTTTAAATATTCATGGTTGTGTTTAATGTTGCCCTAATGGGTTTTATGAAAGTATGTTGGGAACTGGAGAGGGAAGCTTTGTCATTGCAGTGAGAGTTAAAGTGGTGAGCGGGTAAAGGGTGAAAAGGAAATAGAAGAACATCAGAGCCCTGGCTCATGTTCTGAGGGAACTTTTTTCATGGCTGTAAGGTCTTTGCAATCATTCCACAGTTATTTTCCATCACTGATTTGGGCTCTAGCGTGAACCTTCAGTGCCATGCACAGATAGGCATTCAGTGTTACTGACCAGGTGGCCACAGCTGCAGGCTGTGGAAGATGTCTACACACGGCGATGGAGGGTCTCCAGAGATTCCCAGTGTGAGGAAGGCCCCTACTGTGATCCATAATGAGCTGCCCTGTGCAGCCAGGACCTCCCTGGCCCAGCCCAGAGCATTCTCCCTAAGGAGGTTTTCTCCTGCGGGCATCTGTCTGTAAATAGGTAATAGCGGAGATTTACATCTGTCTCAGCTTTGTAGTGTGTCTGCATTTTCTAGTCCTCTCATTACACTAGGTGTCCCAGCCAACTGCCTCGTGGAAGTTGTTTTTGTAAATCTTCTAGTAGTACTGGTTGGTTGATATTCACTGTTTAATTTTTGTTGTGACTACTACTTTTTTTTTTTTTTTTTTTTTGAGATGGAGTCTCGCTCTGTCGCCCAGGCTGGAGTGCAGCGGCCGGATCTCAGCTCACTGCAAGCTCCGCCTCCCAGGTTTATGCCATTCTCCTGCCTCAGCCTCCCGAGTAGCTGGGACTACAGGCGCCCGCCACCTTGCCTGGCTAGTTTTTTTTTTTTGTATTTTTTAGTAGAGACGGGGTTTCACCGGGTTAGCCAGGATGGTCTCGGTCTCCTGACCTCGTGATCCGCCCGTCTCGGCCTCCCAAAGTGCTGGGATTACAGGCTTGAGCCACCGCGCCCGGCCATGACTACTACTTTTTAAGGCCCAGCCGTGTAAAGAGTATGAGGCAGTCATGTAAGCACAACTAGAATTAAAAACTGAGTTTTGCTTATGGTAATATAAGAGTTTCAGAGTCAGGCTTACCTAAGGTGGTTTTTCACCTCTTACTTGCAAATAATTTAACCTCCCTGAGCTGCAGTTTCTTGTCTGTAAAGTAGTTATACATTCCTACCATGTGTTCTAAGGATCAAATGAGAGGTCATATGTAAAAGTGACCTATATGCCTTATACATAGGAAACACTCAATATATGTGAGTCCTGTAGTGCTTATTCACCCTACCCACCATCCAGTCTAGAAATGTCGAGAACAAGACAGAGTTCAGTTTGAGTCTTTGTTTGTTATTTCAGTCATATCCTGGCAGAATTAAGAACTGGTTCATTTTGGTGGGAAATGTAGGCGCACAAAGGAACCGCAGCCACCAAAGGCAGGATTGCCTTAGGCCAGAGCTTCTCACCAGGGCACACTGATGGGCCAAGAACCAGGTACAGGATGTGTGGAGATATTGATCCTCTTAGTCCATGGAGCAGCCGGGGGTTCCGGGGCTTGTGGAGAGCAACCACCTCCATTTATTGCAGCCTTGTGCTTTGTGGTGTCATCTGCATTGTCATCATTCCTTATGTGCTCTGGGATGTGGAATGGGAAGGAAAACTCTGCCTTAGACTAAACTAAACTCACTGTTTGGCACCAAGAAAAGTTCCAAGTTGGGGTAGAAAGAAAACATTTGATTTTCCTTTAGAGTCACCAAAAAAGTTCTCAAAAGTTGCTGCAGCATCTGGAATCTCTGTTAGCACCTAAGGTGCCTTGGTGTGTTTGATATAACTGCAGCCCTTTCTCTGGGCAGTGAATGGAGCGTGGCTGGGTTCTGGCCCCTCGCTGCCCCTTAGCTGGGCACCTCAGGCAGTGCATACAGGCAGCCACGGCCTTGGGGAGGAGACACGATGCTGAACGGTTAGGTTTAAGGCTTCTCAGAATCCATGCTCCTCACACAGCCCGTTCTGTTTCTTTTTCAAATGATCTCAGGTGATACATGCCTGAGGAACCCACTCCACAAACAGCAGTCACTCCCTCTCCGGCCCATCATCCCCCTCGTTGCCCGGATCTCGGATCAGAATGCTTCTGGGGCCCCCCCAATGACTGTCCGGGAGAAAACCCGCCTAGAAAAATTCCGTCAGCTTCTCTCCAGCCACAACACTGACTTAGGTGAGTCCCTGTGAGCCCAGGCAAGGTAGGAGCTTTTGGTGACTGGAATTCTCAGAGACCTGGAAGCTACTGCTCTTTATTCTTCCTTCTTTTACTTTTCTAGCTTCTCCTGACCTGGTGCCCATTGCAGTGACATGCAGGTATTAAGTCAGACATATGTTACTAGAGATTATGGACCAAATTAGGTGGGACTGGTTTCTGTGGCCTGTAGACCCTAGTGCAACTATTCTGACTTTGATCTCCTCTATCTCATGGTGACTCTTACTGAAATCTACACCCACTGGTCTTTCTCTTCCCCTCTAACTTTCATCTCTGAGCTGACAGAACTGCTACTGCAAGGCCATGTCCTTGGCACTTGGCTGCTCAGGGCTGTTTTGGGTTTTTCCCTGTGCTTATGGGTAGCAAGTGGTGGTGGTGGTCTTACGTGAATGGAAGGAGACATCAGGCAGTGCTGGTTGCGGTTTGCCTTAGAGCATTTGTGGAGAGTTCACCTAACAAGGCTGTTTTCTGTTTACAGATGAACTGAGGAAGTGTAGCTGGCCAGGGGTTCCCAGGGAGGTTCGACCTGTAACCTGGAGACTCCTGTCGGTGAGTTCTACCTACTGTGTAGAGAAGTGTGAGCCTCACACAGCCCTTCTTGCCTGATGAGGTTAGTCTGGACACATTGGTCTTAACTCCATAGACTTCTCTAGTCCTACTGGATATGACAGAACTATGGGACTGTAGTCCTATTTCTGTGCATAAACACATTCTTGAGAGTTTATTCACACACATGTAGAGGTACACAGACTTGTACCAATAGTCATGGTCTCACGTTCTTAACAGCGAGGAAGAATAGAGTGAGATAGGGTGACCCCAGCACTTGCTTTGAGCAAGCTCAAACATTCCCTGTACTTCACTCCTGTTTCAGTTGGAATAACCAAAAGTTGAAACCCACTTTGATCTGTGAAGAGTTGACAAATGGGCCTCCCTTGGAAGCCTTACTAGTCCTGCTTTCACCAAGTACAGAGCACTGTGCCAGCCGCTACGATAGGAACACTTGGGTTTCCTGAGCCTGTAAAATTCATTCATTCATCTAGTGAGGATTGATTGAGGGCCTGCTGTTTGCCAGGCATAGTGCCAGATGCTCTGAGCAGATACAAAAATGAATAAACCACAGTCCCTGCTCTCCAAGCACTCACTGTGGAATGCATTACATAAATGTTTTCAAGAAGAAGGGTCTGTCTCCTGACTGCTCGCCCCACCTCTACTCTTGCAACCATGTAATTATTGCCTCTGCCACTTCTAATCAGTTTGAATGCTATTCAGAGTAGATTTGGTGAGAACGGAAGGGGAACAGAAAATATAAGAATGAGAGTGGGATCTAGACCAAGGATAAGAATGAAAGTTGGCCTGGAGCTTTGGCTAGGCTGGGGGCTGCTGCCAGAAGTTCTGTCTGAGTGTTGTAGCTGTTATGTCACGGATTCCATTCAGCTGCTTCCTAAGCTGGTAATTCTGAAAGTTACACTGGAAAAGAATGTAACTGGCACCAACTTACTTGGCACACTGCTGAGATGTGCTGTAGAGGTTGCTATATCCCTGCATTTCTCAGAAGTATGGCCCTGGACACACGCAGCCCTCCAAGGCCATGACTTGGGTCCAGCTCCCTCCCACTGACCTACATTCACTCCTGTACTGTGCCAGCTCTGGGAGCTGAGGAGTGCTCACCAGTGGCTCAAGCTCCAGCACAGTGCAGGGCCAAGGGAGTAAATAATCCTAGGAAAGCTGGCCTTGCTTCATCTGCTCACATGTGGATCTCATTCAATGAGAAGAGGGCAAAAAATTGGGTGGCCAGAACCAAAAAGGGATTTACCCTTGGCAGTTTTCCTTCTTGATAGTTTCTAAACCACTGCATAGATTAAGATAAAAATTAAGGATTTATCCAACCATTGTCTTTCCCCATCTGACCAACAGTCTTGTCTGTAGGGCTATCTCCCAGCAAACACTGAGAGGAGGAAGTTGACCCTGCAGCGGAAGCGGGAGGAATATTTTGGCTTCATTGAACAGTATTATGACTCTCGAAATGAGGAACATCACCAGGATACCTACAGACAGGTACAGTCATCACCTGCTGCCTCTTTGCTTACCAGTCATACACTTTAGGTATGTCTCATGGTAGTGCTCTCAGGGTACACGCTTTCCAGGTCCTCAGGCTGTGGTATATTGGTTAGGAGTTAAATTTATCCTCAAAACTGTTTCCCCTCTTTTTATTAAGCAGCTCTGATTTTAGCCATTTTAAATAGACAGACTTTTTTGGCACTCGTCAGTGCGGTGCTTCTCAAACTTTAATGTACATACAAATCACCTAGGATTTTGATACGATCTCACCTAGAGATTATGAGAAAATGCAGATTCAGATTTAGCAGGTCTTGGGTAAAACCTGAAGTTCTAATGTGCTCCCTTGCAATGCTGCTGCTGCTGGTCCACCAACCACACTGTGAGTAGTAAGAGTTATCGAGTATGGAGAGGAAAGACAAGCTCACTTAGCAGTGGTCCAGTCCCTCTGGACTATGACATCAGTATGTCTTTCTGGCAGCTGCAGTGCTGTTTCGGCCTCTGTGACTGTCTGTAGGAGCTATAGCTATCAGTAGTCTTGTCAGGGAGTCTTCCGTCTGCCCACAATGGTCCTCATGGTCTGCGGAAAGGTCTGCTCCCAACATCACACGTGGAGGGAGGAGAAGAGTAGGCCAGGGGTTGCAGAAAGTGAAAGGTGGGCAGCTATCTACAACAAGCCTCAAGAACTGAAGTAGCCTCTGCTGCTGCTGCTGACACAGTCTTTTGCATAGCTAGACTGGGCGTTGGGAAATCCCCGAATTGAAATGGACATAGTGATGTCTTAGGTAACAGAAGTAAGAACTTTCAGCTTCAGTTACTGAAGGCCAACTCATTTTGGTCCTTCCCCACTTTTTTTTTTTTTGAGATGGAGTCTTGCTCTGTCGTCCGGGCTGGAGTGCAGTGGCGCGATCTTGGCTTACTGCAGCCTCCACCTCCCGGGTTCAAGTGATTCTCCTGCCTCAGCTTCCTGAGTAGCTGGGATTATAGGCATGCACCACCAGGCCCAGCTAATATTTTGTTTATTTTTTTTTGAGACGGAGTCTTGTTCTGTCACCTAGGCTGGAGTGCAGTGGTGCAATCTCGGCTCACACCAGTCTCTGTCCCCTAGGTTCCACCAATTCTCCTGCCTCAGCCTCTTGGGTAGCTGGGATTACAGGCGCACACCACCATACCCAGCTAATTTTTGTAATTTTAGTAGAGACAGGGTTTTGCCATGTTGGCCAGGCTGGTCTCGAACTCCTGACCTCAGGTGATCCACCCACCTCAGCCTCCCAAAGTGCTGGGATTACAGGCGTGAGCCACCGCACCCAGCTCTAATTTGTGTATTTTTAGTGCAGATGGGGTTTCATCATGTTGGCCAGGCTGGTCTCAAACTCCTGACCTCAAGTGATCCACCCGCCTCGGCCTCCCAAAGTGCTGGGATTACAAACGTGAGCCATTGCCCCTGGCCCTTCCCCACTTCTTACACGTCATGACTTCACAAACAAGTTCATCTCTGGTTCCCTATTTTAGGACATTTATGCAGCTTTCTGAGCTCTTCTAGTTCTTAGGAACTGCCGATGAGTAAGATTCTGAAAGAGGGGTACCTACTTGGATCATACCTGCTACATACATGCCAGCCCAGAGTGAAACAGACTTCAGAGCAATAAGAAAAAACCCTCAGGCTGTGAAGCCTATTGCCATTTGACTTAAGTGGATTCTTTTGGGCGGTTTCCTAATAAACTACTGTTATCATGGAAACATGTTCCATATGGGCAGGTAGGTATAACTAGATTTTTTTTCTGTGTCAGTCACTTCTTTCTGAAGATAAACTGTGTTTTCTTACTGCTTTGATTCCCATTTCTTTAAAGAAAAAAAAAACTTGTCAAAAGAACAAACTGGACCGAGCATGGTGGCTCACACGTGTAATCCCAGCACTTTGGGAGGCCGAGGCGAGTGGGTCATCTGAGGTCAGGAGTTTGAGACCAGCTACGCCAACATGGTGAAACCCCGTCTCTACTAAAAATACAAAAATTAGCCAGGCATAGGGACAGATACCTGAAATCCTAGCTACTTGGGAGGCTGAGACAGGAGAATCGCTTGAACCCTGGAAGCGGAGGTTGCGGTGAGCCGAGATAGTGCCAATTACACTCCAGCCTGGGGGACAAGAGCGAGACTTCGTCTCAACAACAAAAAAAAGAACAAACTGGCATTTGTGTTTTTGGACATGCCTTCTCTTTTTCAGATTCACATTGACATTCCAAGGACAAATCCTCTCATTCCGTTGTTCCAGCAACCACTTGTACAGGAGGTGAGGGAATTACTTAATGTTCTTTGGCGCTTCTCCCTGCATAGTTCTGTGGCACCTGTTTACAGGTTTGCGGCTAATCATAATAGTACCTTACGTTCATATATGCAGCTTTGGTTCCTTTAGAGCACGGTTTCATGCATTCTCATTTCATCTTCATAACAAATCTGTGAGCGGAATAACACTTTGAAAGGCTAAGGAACTTGCTCAGAATTTTGAGTCTACCTGGTGGCAGAATGAAGAACCACATCTTAGAATTCCTATTCCTGTATTTGCTCTACTTTATCAAGCTGGAAGTAGTGATTTTTTAAATTGTGGTAAAATATACATAATATAAAATTTACTATGTTAACCATTTTTTAGTGTACAGCTCGGTGGCATTAAGTACAGTCACATTGTTGTATGACCATCACCATCCACTTCCAGAACATTTTTCATCTTCCCAAACTGAACCTCTGTACCCTTTAAATATTAACTCCCCCAGCAGCCTCCATTCTATTTGTCTCTAAGAATTTGACTACTCCAGGTAGCTCAAATAAGTGGAACCATAAAATATTTGTCCTTTTGTGACTGGCTTATTTCACTTAGCATAATATCTTCAAGGTTCATGCCTGTTGTTGCATGTGTGAATTTCCTTCCTTTTTTAAGGCTGTATGATATTCCGTTGTGCATATGTAACACACACTGTTGAGCTATTCATCTGTCAGTGGACATGTGGGTTGCTTTCACATTTTGGCTATTGTGAGTAATGCTACTGCCAGTATGGGTATGTGACTATCTGTTTGAGTCTCTGTTTTAAATTCTTTTGGGTATATATTTAGAAGTGGGATTAGTAGTTATGTTTTGAGACCTAACAAGTTAATGAAGTACATGGAAGGTGTCAGTGGGACTATTATGTTTTGACTCAAGCAGTAACTGTAAACGTCTTAAGATTAGGGATTTCCTTTGCAACTTTACAGTAGCCAGGACACTAAGTGTTAGTGCTCTTTTAACGGAACTTGCCATTCTCATAATAGAGAGGGATGATGGTTAAAATGCTGAAAATAATTTCTATTTGACTTTGGGCTATATTTATAATTTTGTTTAAATATAGATGTCTCCACTGGTGGGGTCCCTCATGTCTTACCCATAGCATAAAGACGATTTTGAAGGTAACACCATTATTTTAACTATAAGATTCAGCACATAGGAAGCTAAAAACCCATTCACGATCCCTTTATCCTCCCATACAGTTTTCCATGGCTCAGCACTGCTTATTCCTCATTTTAACTTGGAGATGTTCAGAGACTTTTCTTTTACCTGTGCATGCTTACTCTAAATTTGGAGATGGGGAAAGTAGTCAGTTTAAAAGGCTTCTCAGCCAGGCATGGTGACTCACTCCTATAATCCCAGCACTTTGGGAGGCCAAGGCCAGAGGGATTGCTTGAGCCCACGAGTTTGAGACCAGCCTGAACCCAGGAGTTTGAGACCAGTCTGGTAACATAGCGAGACTCTGTCTCAAAAAAGTTACAGAATTAGCCAGGCGTGGTGGTATGTGCCTGTGCTTCTGTGCCTGTGCTATTGGGAGGGTAAGGAGGGAGGATCTCTTGAGCCCAGGTGGTCAAAGCTGCAATGAGCCATGATCATGCCACTGCACTCTAGCCTGAGTGACAGAGCAAGATCCTATCTCAAAAAACAAACAAACAAAAAGGTTGGGGGCTGATGACTTCTCTTAGTAGTGCATCCTGAATATAATATGGGAACTCAAACTTTATTCTTTCCAATTTTTCCTGAATTACCATTTCATCTAGCAGGCTACAGTCATCTTTTTAATTTTTTTTAACTTTTTAAGAGAAAAGGTCTCACTCTGTCACCTAGGCTAGAGTGCAATAGTGTGATCATAGTTCACTGCAGCCTCTACCTCCTGGGCTCAAGCAGTCCTCCTGCCTCAGCCTCCCAAGTAGCTGGGGCTACAATCATGCATCACCACACCTGGCTAATTTTTTTCTCATAATTTTTTGTAAAGATGGGGTCTTGCTTTGTTGCCCAGGACTGGTCTTGAACCCCTGGCCTCAAGCACTCTTACTGCTTTTCCTCTCAAAATGCTGGAATTACAAGGCGTGAGCCACCATCCAGTCTAGTAAAAATGCCAACCAAGAAGCAAAGAACTAAGTAACACTGAATACGGAAAGGCTTGCTTTGAAAACCTGAAAGATACCTAAGAATTGACTATAGTATGTAAAAATTACCCACACTGGTAGAAGAGACATAGGAAAACCTCCAGGGGTTCTCCTATCCACTCCTCTCTATAAGGCAGGATTATCCCAGACTTTTTCTACAGTGAGCATCCCATGGTCTCCCTTGATTACCAGGCTTGGTGCTCTTCAGTTTCCATCTCTTTGACCACTTCACTTGACCGTGTGAGTGTGTCTGTGTTGTCCCACCCTTACTAGACAGGATGATTACAGGTCTCCTGATTCTGAACAGCTAGCTTCCATGTACTTGGCCATTGTTACAGCCAGGCGCCAAGGATATGAGTATTTACAAGGGACCGATCCTATGGAGTAGAAGCCCTTCTAAGTCCTTTGGAAAGAACAACCTGGAGGAGCTTTTTAACAGAGGCATCTAGACAGACCCAGGTCACAAGAAGTACAAAGAAAGAGAGTGAGCCAGGGAATTCTTGAGATTTTTCTTAAAATGATAGTTCTAACTTTGGCTGTGTTTTCAAAATAGAGGGGTCATTTAGCAACAGAGAGCAAATAGAGTGTAAGAATGCTCCCATTAGAGTGTTGGGCTGAATGCAAATGAGGTTGCTGTGCCTTTTCCTCAACCGCACAAAGCAAATGGGTGGTAGGTCTAGTGAAGGCAGAGAGGCCAGCTCCCTTCCAAGGAGGGCTTTGTTCTCACTGCCTGTGAAGGCAGCAGTGTTGACAGTGAAGGAAACCGTTTCTCAGCTCTGTTTGCCAGCTGTAGACACAACTATCTATGACAGAGGGGCTGGGAAGCATCCTTTATATGTCTCTAGATTCTCTATGTCCCTCCTACACTAGATAACCATCTCCAAAAACCATATAACCATTTCCTGTTTATTGGTCTCCCTGGGAGGTTTTTCTCCCTTGCACCTGCTTGAGAGGGCCTCTTCATTCTGATGCTGAGGTGATTGGCTGAGATTCTCCTGAGTCCACGTGCTTTCTAATCTCCTACCCTATCATCTGCATGTACTCATCATCACCTCTGCCATCTCTCTGGTGTGGTTCACAGAGACATGAGGCAGCCTAGTCAAAACCAGTCTCAAGAATGTGTCAGACTCAGGAGTTGTGGTCACCAGGATGAAACCAGGCAATGGGTATCATCAGGTTGAGAGAAGGTGGGGAGAAACTCAGAGGGCCTAATGAAAGCAAGGAGTGTATAGTTGAGTGGGACAGGGCATGATTCTGTAAAGGGACCATAAAGATCTTTCCTTTCTCCCCAGCCTAGGCCTCTGGCTTCTTGTGGCTAATATGCTAAACCCCAGGGTCTTTCCCATGGGGGCCCTGGCTGGTTTCTCTGTTCTCAAATACCCGGCTGTAGGAGTCCATAGGATTTTGTTTAACTTCCTATCCTTAGCAGATGTCTGAGTTGTATCCTGATATGTGAAGTGACTTCCTGCAATGTGCAGTCTGTCATTTGGTCCTAGTCAGGCTGGGTTAGAATTAAATCTAGACCTCCTTTCTTCTCAGCAGGGAGAGTGGAGGGTAGTAGAGAAGGTATTTCCTCTCTAAATCCTATAATGACAAAAAAAAAATTTAGAAAAAAGCATCAGAACTAGGATGTTCTGATATCTTGCTCTTGGAAATAGAAAACAGTATCTACAGATGAGAATGTGGTGGCCTGAATTCACAGCATTCATCCCAAATGTTTTCTAAGTCATTTAGGTTGCAATTCTTTCCTTTTCCCAATTTTGTATTATGGTGACCAGATAATGAAAAAATGAATAAAGGGCAAGAAGTATCTACCCCTACTTGAAAACAATTAGTGTATTAGAAACTTTTTGCATTTATATACTTCTTTATCCCACAGTATTTTAAAATTTTCCTAAACATTCTACACCAACCCAGAGGTAAATAGTGAAGTAGGTAAACAGAGGGAGGGAGTGTGTCCCCATGATTTAACACTCGTGTCTTTCTTTCTCATTTTCCTAGATCTTTGAAAGAATTCTATTTATTTGGGCCATCCGCCACCCTGCCAGTGGGTATGTCCAGGGAATTAATGACCTGGTCACTCCATTCTTTGTCGTCTTCCTCTCAGAATATGTGGGTAAGAAGCATTAGTACCAAGTTGAACAAGCTATTGCTCTTTCTTATCTGCCGTCTGTCTGTTTGTTTTTCCCAAGAGTCCAGCCAGTGGGTATGTCTTGCTAGAAAATAGATAGTGCCTTTGGAATACACAGCTAAAACTACTTTTAACAGCGATTGCTGCCTGGAATTTATCTCTTAAGATGGTCACAGATCTCACCTAAAAAGATCTGCTTTGTCACAAGAATGACCACATTGATATGTTTTGTAGTTTTATGGTTTATTTGAGATTATTTTAGGATTATTTTGAACTTGTTTCCAACTCAGGCTCTCATCCATGTAAACTGGAATTTTAGATTGGACATCAGGCCTGCACACTCCAGTTCACTTGCTGTATCTTAGGAGCAGGATGTGGACATGCAGAGGACAAAAGGTTGTGGCACCAGAACCCAGCACATACAGGAAGTGATGGAATGGGCCAAGGAGAACTCCAAGACCTTGATTTCTCCCCACTCCTTCTTCACCTCTCACCCCACTGGGTTCTTGTCACTTTAGAAAGAGATTTGATTTCATGGCAGCAGTTAGGTTTTCTTGTAGTCCCAGCCTCTGCCGGCCAGCCTAAGTTAAGCAGAGTCTTAAAGGAGTTGAGGATCCTGTGTTTCTCTGTTTTGGTTTCCTTAATCACTTCTGCTGAGAGAGTCACAGGAAAACCCATCTGCCACGGCCTGATGCTTTGTTTCCTTAGGTAAGGAGAACCTCATGTAGGAATAAGAACATCGAAAGGGATCTTAGAAAGCCATTCATGTAATCCCTGATTTCACTGAGAAGTTTTGAGATTCTCTGTCTCCTTATTAGAGGCAGAGCTAGGACTAAAACCATTTTCTTTAGACTCTGAGGGTGGTGGATGATTGTGGTTTTTGGAGGAAGCCATTTGGAGGGGTTAGGGGGTTGGGTGATGAGAAATGGGTGAGAGTGGAGCCCTTTGGAGAGGACAGCATAAGAAATATCTCACTTGGTCTATCCTATCCAGGTTTTCCAATGGGGCTCAAAGGGATGATGAGGTCTTTCATGAGGCAATCTTGGAAAACTAAGGCAACTGACTAAGAAGGCTTTTTCTAGAGGACTTTTTACATCTTCCCCCCACCCCCCCGCCTTAATAGACCAACTTTTGGAAGCAGCATAATTCTACTATGTTGTATAATTTTATCAAGAGAGCAGTTCAGCTGATCTGTTGGGATTTTTTAGTTGCTTCTTGCAGTAATAATTTTCTAAAATAATATTGAAGAATGAGCCTAGAATGGTATTAACCCATTCATTAATTTACATTTGAAATCTAAATGCTGTCATGAAATCTTGCTAACAGTGTTGTGCCAGTTAAAAATAATCCTCAGCAGCTGTCGTTCTGATTAGATATTTAATTATCTTGTTAGCTTTGTTTTTTGTATTTATATTTTGTTCCAAGCCTGTCTTCACTTTCTTTAGGTGCCCATCCCATTACTACCTCAACCCCATCAAGCAGTGTGCCTTCCTGTGATAGATATGACTGCTTTCTAATCTTGGTAGAGGCATATCTTGTTTTATTGAGCTTTGTAGATATTGCAGTTTTATAAATTGAAGATTTGTGGCAACCCTGCATTGAGCAAGTCTATCAGTGCCACTTTTCAAAAGCATGTGTTCACTTTGTGTCTCTGTGTCACATTCTGGTAATTCTCACAGTATTTTTAACTTTTCATTATTATTATATCTGTCATGGTCATCTGTGATCAGCGAACTTTGATGTTATTGTTGTAATTATTTCAGGGTGCCATGAACTGCCTCCATATAAGACAGTGAACTTAATTTATAAATGTTGTGTGTGTTCTGATTGCTCCACCAGCTGATCCTTCCTCATCTCCCTCTCCTTGGGCCTACCTATTCCCTGAGACACAACAATATTCAAATTAGGTCAATTAATAACTCTGCAATGGCTTGTAAGTGTTTAAGGGAAAGGAAGTTACATGTCTCTCGCTTTAAATCAAAAGCTATAAGTGATTAAGCTTAATGAAGAAGGCAGGTCAAAAGCTGAGCCAGGGCCGGGCACGGTGGCTCAAGCCTGTAATCCCAGCACTTTGGGAGGCCGAGACGGGCGGATCACGAGGTCAGGAGATCAAGACCATCCTGGCTAACCCGGTGAAACCCCGTCTCTACTAAAAAATACAAAAATCTAGCCGGGCGAGGTGGCGGGCGCCTGTAGTCCCAGCTACTCGGGAGTCTCGAGGCAGGAGAATGGCGTGAACCCGGGAGGCGGAGCTTGCAGTGAGCTGAGATCCGGCCACTGCACTCCAGCCTGGGCGACAGAGCGAAACTCGGCCTCAAAAAAAAAAAAAAAAAAAAAGCTGAGCCAGGCTGAAAGCTATGCCTCTTGTGCCAGTATGCCAAATTGTGAGCAAAGGAAAAGTTCTTGAAGGAATTAAAAGTGCTACTCCAGTGAACACACAAATAATATAAGAGCAAAATAGCCTTATTGCTGATATGGAGAAAGTTTTAGTGTTCTGGATAGAAGATCAAACCAGCCACAATATTCCCTAAATCCTGAGCTTAACCCAGAGCAAGGCCTTAACTCTCTTCACTTCCATAGAGGCTAAGAGAGGTGAGGAAGCTGCAGAAGAAAAGTTTGAAGCTAGCAAAGTTGGTTTTCATGAAGTTTAAGGAAAGAAGCCATCTCCATAACATAAAAGTGCAGGGTGAAGCAACAAGTGCTGATGGAGAAGCTGCAGCAAATTATCTGGAAGATCTAGCTAAGATCACTGATGAAGGCGGTACACTAAACAGCAGATTTTCAGTATAGACAAAACAGCCTTCTATTGGAAAAAGATGCCATCCAGGACTTTCTTTTTTAAATTTAATTATTTTTTTAAGAGACAGTAGCATGATCATAGCACACTGTAACATTATACTCTGACTAAAGCAATCCTCCTGCCCCCTGAGTAGCTAGAACTGCAGATGCACACCCACCACACCTGGCTAACTTTATAAAAACAATTTTTGTAGAGAGGGGGTCTTAGTATGTTGCCCAGGCTGGTCTTGAATTCCTGGTTCAAGTGATCCTCCCGTCTTGGCCTCCTGAGTAGTTGGGATTACAAGTATGTAGTAACCACTATGACCAGCCTGCTATCTAGGACTTTCATAGCTAGAGAGGAGTAGTCAGAGTCTGGCTTCGAAGGACAGGCTGGCTCTCTTGTTAGGGGCTAAGGCAGCTGGTGACTTTAAGTTGAAGCCCGTGCTCACTTACCATTCCAAAAACCCTAGAGCCCTTAAGAATTATGCAAAATATACTCTGCCTATGCTTTTTAAGTGGAACAATAAAGCTTGGATGACAGCACATCTGTTTATAGCATGGTTTATTGAATATTTTAAGGCCACTGTTGAGACCTCTTGCTCACAAAAAAAGATTTCTTTCAAAATAGCACTGTCCATTGACAATGAACCTAGACACCTGAGAGCTCTGATGGAGATGTACAAGGAGATTAATGTTTTCATACCTGCTAACACAATGTCTGTTCTGCAGCCTGTGGATCAAGGAGTCATTTCAACTTCTGAGTCTTATTATTTAAGAGATATATTTAGTAATTTAGTAAAGCTATAGCTGACATACTTTCTTGAGATGGAATCTGCTCCTGGTGAAGATGCTATGAACATTTGAAATGACAACAAAGGATTTAGAATATTACGTAAACTCAATTAGTAAAGCAGTGGCAGGATTTGAGAAGGTTGACTCCAATTTTTAAAAAAATGTTATTTATTTGTTTATTTATTTATTTGGAGACAGGGTCCCACTCTTTTGCCCAGGCTGGAGTGCAGTGGTGTAATCATAGCTCAAACTGTAATCTCAAACTCCTGGTCTCAAGTGATCCTCCTGCCTCAGCCTCCTGAGTAGCTGGGACTACAGCTGTGCACCACCACACCCAGCTAATTTTTAAATTTTTTGTAGAGATGAGGTTCTCATTGTGTTGCCCAGGCTGGTCTTGAATTCCTGACCTCAAGTAGTCCTGCCTCGACCTCCCAAAGTGCTGAGAGTATAGGAGTGAGCTACCACACCTGGCCAGATTGACTTCATTTTTAAATTTTTTTTGTTTTTTTCAGATAAATAGAAAGTCTGGTTTTATTTTCACCGTTACATTCTTGTCAAGTGCAAGGTCAGCCAGCTAAGATTTCCAGTAATGACTGAGGTAATAACTTCTGCTGGCATGTCTTCTGAGTTGCCCTTTCCTCCACTGATACTCATCCAAATAATAAGAGAAACACAATTGCAGTTGAGTTTACTATTATCAATGGCACTCTCATCAAAATTCTTACAGACTGAATAAGGTTCATTAGCTGAGATTTAATGCTTGGCTCCTCTCCAAAGCCACTGATTCCCTGGTCTGTTCCCCAGCCAAAGTTCCACATGGCTGGGGAGGCCTCACAATCATAGCAGAAGACAAATGAGGAGCAGAGTCATGTCTTACATGGTGGCAGGCAAGAGACTGATTTAATTTTGAAAGAAATTCTACTGTGGGTAAAATGCTGTCAAACAGAATCACATGCTACAGAGAAATCTTTTGTGAAAGGAAAAGTCAATCAATGTGGCCAACTTCATTACTGTCTTAAGAAATTGTCACAGCCAGCCCAGCCTTTAGCAACCACCACCCTGACAGTCAGCAGCCATCAACATTGAGGCAAGATCCTCCAGTGGCAAAAAGATTATGACTTGCTGAAGGCTCAGATGATTCAGTAAATAGCATTTTTTAATAATAAAGTATTATTTACTAATTAGTGGGGTGTGGTGGCATGCACCTGTAATCCTAGCTACTGGAGAGGCTGATGCAGGAGAATTGCTTGAACCCAGGAGGCAGAAGTCGCAGTGAGCTGAGATCACGCCATTGTACTCCTGTCTGAGCAACAGAGGGAGACTCCATCTCAAAAAATAATAATAAATAATAAAGTATTATTTATTTGTTGATTAATTGATTGAGACAGGGTCTTACTCTGTCACCCTGGCTGGAGTGTGGTGGCATGATCATGGCTCACTGTAGCCTCAGCCTGCTGGTTCAAGTGATCCTCTCACCTCAGCATCCCGAATAATTGGGACTACAGGGGAGTGCCATCACATTTGGCCAATTTTTTGTATTTTTTGTAGAGATAAGTTTTTGCCACGTTGCCCAGGCTTATCTTGAACCCCTGAGCTCAAGCGTCCTCCTGCCTCAGCCTCCCAAAGTGTTGGGATTACAGGCATGAGCCACCATGCCTGATCCCAGTCTTGTTTTATCTAAACCTGTATCCATTCTCTACTCCCTCACCATTGTGAATTATTTTGAGGCAAATCTCAATGTCAAACATCATATCATTTTATGCATAAATGTTTTTATATGTATCTCTGAAAGGTATATATGTATGTACACACACACACACACACATAATTTTTTGTTTGTTTTTTGAGACAGTCTCACTCTGTCGCCCAGACTGGAGTGCAGTGGCACAATCTCAGCTCACTGCAACCTCCGTCTCCTGGGCTCAAACAATCCTCCCACTTCAGCCTCCAGAGTAGCTGGAACTACAGGCTTGCACCACCATGCCTGGCTAATTTTTGTATTTTTTGTAGAGACAGGGTTTCACCATGTTGCCCAGGCTGGTCCTGAACTCCTGGACTCAAGCCATTTGTCCGCCTCAGCCTCCCAAAGTGCTGGGATTACAGGCGTGAGCCGCTGCACCTGGCCAAAGACATTTTTTAAAACACAAAGCCATAATGCAGTTATCACATCTAAAAAGTAGTAATAGCTCCTTTATGTAATCTACTATACAGTCGTATTCATAAATCTATTTAACAGTTTGAATCAGGGTCCAAATCAGAGCTGCATATTATAGTTGGCTGTCTCTCCTAATCCTCCAGCTCCCATCCATCTCTCTTTCCCTAGGAGTTTGTAGTTGTAGCCCTTGTTTTTCTGGCCAAGAAGCAACATTACCCTGGTTTTTAAAGTACTTCACTATTTGGAAAGATCTTGGACATACCTGATTTCCTTTACTAGGGCCCAATGTCTGTTTAAGGTAGATGTATCAAGCCATTTTATAAGGTGAAAAATCCAAGACTCAGGGGTCTAATGAGCTTCTCAAACTCAAACCTAGGTATTTTGGTCTTAATACCTGTGCTCTTTATATGACTTGGTGGAATCTCAACTTCAATCCTTGTCCTTGGACTTCTAATGGCTTCACTGATTATATTCAATGCTCTAAAGCAGGCAGCACCTTTCTTATTGCTCATCTTTTTAAAAAAAAAATTGTAGTAGAAGTATGCTTATTTAAAAAATCAAAACAACATTCTACTATAAAGATACATGCCCGTGTATATTTATTGCAACACTGTTCACAATAGCAAAGACTTGGAACCAACCCAAATGCACATCAGTGATAGACTGGATAAAGAAAAATGTGACACATTTAGACCATGGAATACTATGCAGCCATAAAAAAGAATGAGTTCATGTCCTTTACAGGGACATGGATGAAGCTGGAAACCATCATTCTCAACAAACTAACACAGGAACAGAAAACTAAACACCACATGTTCTCACTCATAGGTGGGAGTTGAACAATGAGAACACATGGACACAGGGAGGGGAACATAACATATCGGGGCCTGTTGGGGGTTGGGGGCCTAGGGGAGAGATAGCATTAGGGGAAATACATAATGTAGATGACAGGTTTATGGGTGCAGCAGACCACCATGGCATGTGTGTACCTGTGTAACAAACCTGCATATCCTACGCATGTATTCCAGAACTTAAAGTATAATAAAAAATATATATATATAGAAGTGTTACAACACACACGCACACACCCCCAAGATAACTACAGTTGTTAACCTATTTTTACGTGTTCTTCCAGACCGTTTCCTACATATGGATGGAGCTGCATGCATTGCTTTTCTTTACTGGGTTCAGAAAAATGAAATCAAGCTATTCATACTTTTCTATATTTTGCTTGTGTTCATTTAAAAATGTCATACAGCAAGCTTTCCAAGCCTGAACATACAGATCCACTTCATTATTTTGATCAATTCCATTATTTCTGTAATAAGGCTTAACCAGTTTATTTAAGTTTTCTTCTCTAGAAGGACATTTAAGTTGCCTACAGTTTTTTTTTTTTTTTGAGATGGAGTCTTGCTCTGTTGCCGAGGCTGGAGTGCAGTGGCGCGATCTCGGCTCACTGCAAGCTCCGCCTCCCAGGTTCACACCATTCTCCTGCCTCAGCCTCCCGAGTAGCTGGGACTACAGGTGCCCACCACCACGCACGGCTAATTTTTTGTATTTTTTAGTAGAGACTGGATTTCACCATGTTAGCCAGGATGGTCTCGATCTCCTGACCTTGTGATCTGCCCGTCTCAGCCTCACAAAGTGCTGGGATTACAGGCGTGAGCCACTGTGCCCGGCCTAAGTTGCCTACACTTTTTAGCTGTTGTAAGTAACATCGCAGTGAATATCCTTGTACATATTTTCTTGTGCACTTGTTAAAATACATATTTCTCTGAAAGAGTCCTAGAAGTGAAATGACTCATCCTAAAAGCATGCCAAATAGGTACTACTAAATTATAATCCAGAAATGTTTATACCAGTTTGTACTCCAGCCACGAATGTGTGGATGAACTTTTCCTCACCTCCTTAGCAAAACCTGTGTATGGATGAAGTCTAGTGTATTTTACCTGTCTAGCAGATAAATCATGGTTTGTTTCAGTTTTTGTTCCTACTTTCTGGTCAGTGATACTATGTATCTTTTCTCATCTGTATTATCATTTCCTTTTGTGGTCTGCTGCTTTAATCATTTACCTGTTTTTTCTAATGGATTATTGACGTGTCTTGTTTTGTAAGAGCTTTTTGTATATTAGATAAATTCATCCTTCATCTGCTATGTGTTAAAAATATTAGGTTGAATCATATAAATTGTTAATACTCAACCATTTTTTACCCCCCAACATGGGGATTTTATATAGTCCAACCTAATATTTTCCCCAGACCATTATTTATCTCTTAACTTTGCTAATTGTGTCTCTTTATGTAGAACTTACTAATTTTTATGCAGTCAGATCTGTCCAACAAGTATTTATTGAGCTGTCACTATGTGTAGGAGATAGACAAGGAGATAGACATGGCCTGCCCTTGTGGCAACTCCTGTCTGGTAGGGAGGCTCACAAACAAGTCACCAGATAATTGCAAACTGTGATGAAGCCTCTGAAGGAAGCAGCTTCTCCTTTAGGATTTTTGGATTTGGTATCTTGCTTAGGAACTCTTTCCTTCCCCACCTCAAGATTACAAAAATACTGGCTGGGCACGGTGGCTCACGCCTGTAATCCCAGCACTTTGGGAGGCTGAGGCAGGTGGATTACCTGAGACCAGGAGTTCGAGACCAATCTGGTCAACATGGCAAAACCCCGTCTCTACCAAAAATACACGAATTAGCTGGGCATGGTGGTGGCTGCCTGTTTCCCCAGCTACGCGGGAGGCTGAGGCAGGAAAATCGCTTGAATCCAGGAGGCAGAGGTTGCAGTGAGCCAAGATCACGCCACTGCACTCTAACCTGGGTGACAGAGTGAGACTCTGTCAAAAAAAAAAAAAAATTACAAAAATACTCTCCCATGTTTTCTTCTAATATTCTGGTGGTTTTAACATTTAACTTTCTAAATTCCATTACTAATTTATTTTCTTGTATGGTGATAACTGAGATTTATAGTTACTATTCCAGTTGCATAGCTAATATTTCAACACCATTTATAAATGATACACCATCTTTTCACTGATGTGAAATCTCTCTTCATAATATTACATACATTTAATTACATGGTTCTGCTGCTTTGTTGGTTTAATTTCATTTGTCTCCATTTCTATCCAGTACCACACAGCTTAGATTTTTTGAGTTTATAAAGTTGTTAAATTATTATTATTATATATTTTATTTATTTATTTATTTTGAGATGGAGTCTTACTCTGTTGCCCAGACTAAAGTGCAATGGCGCAATCCCGGCTCACTGCAACTTTCATCTCCTGGATTCAGGCCATCCTCGCATCTCAGCCTCCCTAGTAGCTGGGACTATAGGCATGCGCCACTATGCCTGGCTAATTTTTGTGTTTTTGAGTAGAGACGGGGTTTTACCCTGTTGGCCAGGCTGGTCTGGAACTCCCGGCCTCAAGTGATCCACCCACCTCGACCTCCCAAAGCGCTGGGATTATAGGTATGAGCCACTGCACCTGGCCAATTATTTTTTATTAGTGGCTTTTTTCTTTTAATTCCGCCCCCCTGCCCACCCCAGTGCCAGTCTCTTTCATTATCCTTTCAAAAAATACTGTCTTAGTTGTTCTTCCAGATGAACTTCTTTATTTTTCAGTTTGTTTATTTTTTGTCTTTTTCTTACAGTGATAAGAGCACTTAACACGAGGTCTACCCTCTTAACAAATTTTGAAGTGCACAATACAGTATCGTTAGCTGTGGGCACATTGTTGTACAGCAGATCTCTAGAACATACTCATCTTGCACACAGTTATCAAATTTGTACCCTCTGAACATCAACCCTCTGTTTCCCCTTCCCCCAGCCCCTGGCAGCCACCACTCTGTCTGTTTCTATGTTTGTGACTATTTTAGATACCTCATGTAAGTGGATTCGTACAGCATGTGTCCTTTTGTAAACCAACTTTTACTTTGCATAATGTCTTCCAGGTTCATCCAGTTAAGCTTGAGAATCAACTTTTATCAAATTTAGGAGTGGGAAACCTTTTATTAATACAGTTTTTATTGGAGCTGCAATAAATTTATAAGTTACCATTTTTGTGGGGTTTTTGGTAACAGCTTTATTGGGATGGACTTCATATGCCAAACAGTTTACTCATTTAAAGGGTACAGTGAATAATTTTTAGTGTATTTACAGAGTTGTATATCACCACAATCAATTTTAAAACATTTTTTATCACCCCAAAAAGAACACTCGTACTCTTTAGCCATCACCCCTAAGCCTCCCAGCCCCTGTATCCCTGGGCAACCACTAATCTTCTGTATCTAGGGATTTCCCTATTCTGGACATTTTATATAAATGGAACCACACAATATGGAGTCTTTTGTGTCTGGCTTCTTTTATTTAGCGTAATATCTTCAAAATTCATTCATGTTGTAGCACGTGTCAGTACTTCATTCTTTTCTATGGCCAAATATTCTATTATATGGACGTACTTCATCTTATTTACCTGTCACTTGCTGGATATAAATTAAATTTCAAAGAAATACAACTTCTCACTGTCATGCGTTTCTTGAACAGAGATAGATACAACATTGTGGCCATCAAGCATCATTTTTTTGTCTGGGCAATAATGCTTCTCTTCTGTACTTCTCTCATGGTGGCATATCTGGATGAGGCAGCTGCTGTCAAAGGTTTTTTCTATGGCCCTCCTGGTGTGACTCTCCCTACTGTAGGAAGCCTCAAGTGTCTTTCTCATGGAACAGGCCAGCAGTTGCCCTCATTATCCTGGGCAGGTCTCTCCAGGCAGCCTTACCCCACTGCCCCATCTCACTGAATCATAGCATAGGGGATCTGCCCTAGTAGAGTCATGGGGTCCACACGCCACTGGGATGTTATTTGGCTTCTGTCATATCTCTTCCCCTACCTATTCTCTACCACCTCTATCACTTTTAAAATTTAGTACCTGAGCCTGCTTCATGCTTTATGTCATGTTTGTTGTAAAGTAGTTGGAAACAGTGAGTTCCAGTGATTCCCCTGTGAGTTGATAGAGAAGTTGTCTATAGCTCTAGCCTTGCCGCCAAGCAGCTTCTTTATCTGCTGAAGCCAGCTGCTCCTGTAAAAGTGGGTCCTCTGCAGATAAGCCAGCTGTGTCTGGGTCTAGTGGTGACAGTGCTGCAGGTGTTGGGGGTCACCCCTGGGGAGATAAAGTCTCTGGAATCTTATCTCTGAGACTGGTATAATTCTAAACTCTTTCCTCCAAGAGCTTTTAGGCTTAGGCAATATTAGTCTAGCTCTGAACTACTAAGGTCCAATTGACCATGTTGCCGTCATCAAAATAAACTGCTTAACAGGAACAACAGAAGTGATTCATATAAGGAAGTCATGTAGAAGAGCAGGACTCATGATGTTTCCTATTTCAAAAGAAGAGTGGTATCTGATGATATTTTTAGGTACAAAATGCAACACCAATTATCAAGTAACCTTTTCTCTTTTCCTCTGCATGAAACAGCACAATAGGATTTTCACCGTAGATTTTACCTGGAAGCATGATGGCAGTGGAACTCTCAGAAAGGAAGTCCTCCGCAGACCTCTGACTTGTGTCCAGTTCCCTGCATGACATTCCACCTGATTATGTCATAGATGATCACTTAGGATTAGCTAGGCTGCACATAACAGGGAACCCAAGTAACAGTTCTTTAAGTAAGATGGAAAAGCTTATTTCTCTCACATTAAAAGTCCAGAGGTAAGTAATCTGGGGCTTATCTGCTGCTCCAAAATATCAGAGATCCAGGTTCCTCTCTCTCATTCTGCAATCTTCAGCATGTGGTTTCTTTCTCATGATCCAAGAGCTGTTTGTGCTCCAGCCATCACATCTGTATTCAGTATAGAGAAGGAAAGGAAGCAAGGCATACTTGTTCTGTTTAAGAACATTTCTGAAAGCGGTGCATGACTCTGGGGCTTGATTCTCTTTTGTCTGCACTTAACCTTGTGGACACACCTAGCAGCAAGTGTGGCTGAGAAACAGTCTGTCTTAGGTGGTCCTGTTACCGAGGAGGAAGAAGGGAACAGTTATTTTTAGGCAATCTTTGCTATTCCTAGGCTCCTCAGACTCTGTGTTTGGCTCGTCTCCTTCCCTTACCCAGGCACCCTTTTCTCTTAGTTGGCAGCATTTCCTGTCACCTAAGTCAGAAATGCTAAGAATTGTTCATGATTCTGTTTCCTTGGTCTTCGATATCCAATCATTTACAAAGCTCTGATGATTTTACGTCCTAAATGTTTCTTGATATGCTGCTTCTTCATTCCCACTATGCATGCCCCAGGTTAGGCCTGGATTGCTGAACCAGCCAAGCATGTTTTCTCACCCCCGGTTTTATCTCCTTCACACCCATCTTCCACACCATTCAAACACAGACTCGCCCACACAACTCCTGTGACAAAAATCCTTCCATCACCTATAGGTTAAATGTCCAGGTTTTCTAACTTGGCATGTAAAGGCCCTGTGACCTGCTCTCTGCTTCACCCCTCAAACTCAGCAATCCAAAATGGACATTGTAAATGTAAAGCCTTGTCCTGCACCACCTCTTTATCTCCTGAGCTAATCTTTGTGCACCCTTTAAGACTCCCCTTCCTCCTAGAAGCCTTCCCTGGGGTCCCCCTGACCCCTGGCATCCAGTATTGCTATTTCTGTCACTCCATAGATTTCTCCCATGGCACTTTTGAGACCAAAGAGTATTTTAAACATCTTCATATCCCCAGTACCTTCATTTTGGCATCCAAAATAGGCATTCCACACATGTCCAGATGAATGAGAGAATGAAAATTCCATGATAACTGCAGAATACTCAGAAATGAGTACAGCTTCACCAGGCTTGGCCACTGGAGGGCAGTGAGTTACACTTTTCTGATTCTGTGCTGAATTAGCTGAAGTTCTCTCTCCCTTAAAAGATGGAGGTGGAGCACCACCACTTAGTCAACAAGTCTTTGATGAGCACCCACACGTGCAGGGCACTGCTGTAGTCCTGGGAGGCAGCATCCTCCATCTTACATCTGACTCTTTGCACATGACATCAGCTCGCCCAGTCTGTTCTTCCCTATCTGGCTAGGCCAAAGATGAAACTGGACAAACTTTATTATTGTCTCAAGAGGATATTCCTTTTCTGCTTTTTAAAATGTGAACTTTATATTAAATTGTACATTTAGAAAAGTGCATCTATCCTACATGCCCAGTTCGATGAATTTCCCCAAAATAACCAGCACCCATAGCAAGACATGGAACGTTTCTAGGACTTCAGAAGTCCCCTTGTGTTCCCTCCTAGTCCCTATCCCGTCCTCTCCTCCCCTGCCCCTGCAAGGGTAACTACTTTACTGATTTCTAACACCTAGATTAGTTTTGCCTATTTCTAAGCTTTATCTAAATTGAATCATACAGTAAGAACTTTCCACTTTAATGTTGTTGGTTTGGAGGGAATTGGTGGGGAGTGGGCTTGATGCTGAATTTTTAGCAGCCACCCTATTTGGGACTCAAGCTGCCTCCTGGCCCCATCTTCATAGATGAAGTAGTCTCCTGTGTGATAGGCAGCTGAGAAATATTGAGGGTCTTCTCAGCAGTGTGTGGAGATAGCCCAGCCAGGATGCTGAGCTGCTTTCAGTGACATTTGAGGACAGTGTGTGCGTTTGGTGGGGTGTCCAGTGCTGGATTTCCTATCATTGCAGGAGGTGACCTCTCCAAGGGCAAGTTGTGGCTTATCATTTCTGAGACTATAAGACTTAGCCTGGTCCTCTACCCTGGCAGTGAGCTGAGCAGGGTGTGGTACGCATTTGCTCTCTGTCCCTTATCTGACCCTAGGGATAAGTGAGAAATCGTAACAGGAGAAGTTGAGGTATGAACAGCTGACATTGGCACTGGGGGTCCTGAGCCTCCCAGAGCCTGTTCACATCCACAGTGTCTTAGTAACAGGCTGCCCATTTCTGGGAATGGTCTTTGGGCAGGTCCTGGAAGGTTAAGTATGTGCTGGACCTTGCCTTTCCTTTGCTTCCTCTTCCTTTACCCTACAGCCTGAAAGAGTTTGGGCTCATATAATCTGGGATCCTATAGCCAATGTCAGGAGGCTGACTTAACCAGCAGCAACTAATGTTTACAAATAAAAGTAAAAGTAATACAGCAACTTAAGGAAAACAGTGAAAACTTGGTGGTACGTTGGTTTTTAAAATTAATTTTAACCAGAGCATCATGATACATGTATACCTGTGCTATCTCATACTGAGCAGCCAGAGTTCATGCATTATTCCAAGTTAATAGTCACCACCCTGATTGACAGGCACAGTGTCAGAATGCTGTATGGTCAGCTAAGCAGCATCTTCAAAATAGCACATCTCCTCTGACAGTCAGAAACATGGGCCTTGCAAAACAGAACTACCTCCCAGTGGGTCTCTTCTCCGTGGGAATCTCGGAATAAGTCTTTCCTCCAACCATCTCATTGGAGTGGCCATCTCTCCCAGAGACCAGCTTCCCCTGTCTTTGTCAGGTGGTTTGGCTTTCCCAGGTTTAGTGAGGGGCCTCTCCACCCTCTCTACACTTACAGGTTTGCAGTGCTGTTATTGTCTCAGCTGCTCCCATGAGGTACTTGCCTGAAAATGCCAGATGCATAATACCCAACAATACGTTTATATATAGCACTTGAACCAGTTTAAAATTATTACATAGAAGTGATAAGATGAATTCTTGACGATTTTCTTAAAACTGTTTTTTTCTGGATGAAATATTTGTTCCTGTTTTAAGGGGTTCTTTAGATATATGCTTGAAAAGGATTTTCTATTTTTCTCAGTTTACTTTTGTTATCAGACATTTTTTTTCTTTCTTTCTTTCTTTTTTGAGATGGAGTCTTCTCTCTCTGTTGCCCAGGCTGGAATGCAGTGGTGCAGTCTTGGCTCACTGCAACCTCTGCCTTCCAGGTTCAAGCAATTCTCCTGTCTCAGCCTCCTGAGAAACTGGGACTACAGGTGCCCGCCACCACGCCCAGCTAATTTTTATTTTTTTTTATTTTTATTTATTTATTTTATTTATTTATTTATTTATTTTTTTTGAGACAGAGTCTGGCTCTGTCGCCCAGGCTGGAGTGCAGTGGCCGGATCTCAGCTCACTGCAAGCTCCGCTCCCGGGTTCACGCCATCCTCCTGCCTCAGCCTCCCGAGTAGCTGGGACTACAGGCGCTGCCACCGCGCCCGGCTCGTTTTTTGTATTTTTTAGTAGAGGCGGGGTTTCACCGTGTTCGCCAGGATGGTCTCGATCTCCTGACCTCGTGATCCGCCTGTCTCGGCCTCCCAAAGTGCTGGGATTACAGGCTTGAGCCACCGCGCCCGGCCTTAATTTTTATATTTTTGGTAGAGACAGGGTTTCACCATATTGGCCAGGCTAGTCTCAAACTCCTGATCTTGTGATCCACCCGCCTGGACCTCCCAAAGTGCTGGGATTAGAGGCGTGAGTCACAGCACCCGGCCTATTATCAGAAAATATTACACAAGGTATTCTTATGAGTCCAGTTAAACAACAACAACAAGGACCTGGATCAGGTAAACCAGAGGCTTTGGAAAACAGAAAGGCTATCTGCAGCTGAGGCGTTGGAGCCTCTTGGTCCGGCTGGTTAGGTTGAATCATGCTGGCCCACCAGATCACATCTAGAAATTGCCCTGAGATCACAGATGGTTCCTGGGAAATGCCTAGAGCAGTGAATAGATAAGTTACTCTTGTCAGTGTAGGCAAAACCAATTCTTCCCAAAGCTGTCAGGGAATTTTTCAGGCATATATTAAGCTGATTTTTTAGGACTGGGGCTCAGAGTTCTTAGAAAACTAAACAGTTGACTGGAGCCATCACTCAAGTATATTTCATCAGCTAATAAATGGGCATGTTTTTGGCAGGCCCAGAGTGGCCAATTTGATTTTTATGAAGAGCTTTTGGGTTTCCTCCTTTTGGATGCCTTGCTCTTAAAATAGCCATAAAATATCCCTTCAAATCTCGTTTCCTCCCATCTGAGTCCTGCTGCTGTATGCTCTGTCATGACAACCAAAGACGCTGCCCTCACTCGAGACTACACTGCTGGCATGGTTTCCCATTTCAGCTTCAATTATATGTTGAATTTCCTCAAGTGGACGCTTAATGATCCTTCTGAACAGATTGTTTATGCTGAATGAAGCCCTTCAGAGAGCATTTGCTCCTCCCTTTCTCCGCTGCTTTTTGCTGGTGTACTCAGCTCACAGTTTTTGACTAAATGTTTGAATTTTATCCTCCCAGCAGGCAGAAAAATAGAACTAAACCCTCCCTCCCACTCTCTGAAGTGCTGGGGAGCTATCTCACTGGCTGTGAAAACAAAGGGCTAATGGGCAAACAACAGCCCCCAATTCAGGGCCCCAAAATAGGGTTCAGTGCCTTGTCTGTTGTTCCCTTTGCTCCCTAGATGGCTAAAGGTTTGCAGTGGGTACAGTTACCGAGCATGGCACCTTACCAACTTATGACCTCATGTTGTTAGTCAGGTTTTCCTCCTTAAGATGAAAGGCAGAAGTAGAGAACTTTAAAAATGACTTATTTTTAAAGTATGTTTTGGAATGGCAGGTATATCAGGATTAAGTTTGGCTATGAATAATACAGATCCAGAATATCAGTGCTGGCTGGGCATGATGGCTCACACCTATAATCTCAGCACTTTGGGAGGCTGAGGTGGGAGGATGACTTAAGCCCAGGAGTTCAAGACCAGCCTGGGCAATAATGTAAGATCCTGTCTCTTAATTAAAAAAAAAAAAAAAAATGCCAGGCGCGGTGGCTCACGCCTGTAATCCTAGCACTTGGGAGGCCGAGGCAGGCAGAGCACGAGGTCAGGAGATCAAGACCATCCCGGCTAACATGGTGAAACTCCATCTCTACTAAAAATACAAAAAGTTAGCCGGGCATGGTGGCGGGCGCCTGTAGTCCCAGTTACTCGGGAGGCTGAGGCAGGAGAAAGGCGTGAACCCGGGAGGCGGAGCTTGCAGTGAGCCGAGATCGCGCCACTGCACTACAGCCTGGGTGACCGTGCAAGACAACATGTCAAAAAAAAAAAAAAAAAAAGGTGGCTAACTAAGATAGAAATGTATTTGTTCCTTTGGTAACAATAATAATTATGCTAGCTAACTTTTATGTAATGCTTATTTTATGCCAGGCACCGTTGTTAGCACTTTTCATATGTTAACTAACTTATTTAATCCATAAGATATCCTATGACATTGGTACCGATATTACCACTTTAACAGCTGAGGATGGAGACACAGAAAGTAAAGTCATTTGTGCAAAGTCACATAGCTACTGAGTGACAGAGCCAGGACTTGAGCTCTGCAGTCTGGCTCCAGAGTCTTCTCTTAGCCACATGCTTGCTATTCTGTCTGACAAAAAAGCCACAGGTCACTAGGGCTGATGTGACAGCGATGATCCTGTTGCCCCCAGGAACTGGGGCTCTTGCTCTCTTTTTACCCTACCATGTGCGGTTTCCAATTCTGCTTGTATTTACGTTGCAATGTTCCGGAATCCTAAAATGCCCAAGTTGGAAAAGACCCTTCAATTTATTATGGAGCTCTGGATCTTCCTTTGGGAAATGTGTATGAGGAGTGGGGGTGGTCTTTGTCTCGATCCTTCCTTGTGGGTTTCACTTTTTTCCAACAACCCTATTCTCATAAAGAGGGAGCTGCTGCCTAGGATGGATTAGAAGTCATGCTCATGAATAGGGAAAAGGCCCTCCTCCTTTGTGCATTGTTGTGAGGTTAGTCCTGGAGAAGAGTCTGCCTGAGCCTGTGACCCAGAGCAGTTCTCAAAGGAGACAGTTCCTTGGAGCATTTTTTATGGTCATAAGAGTTGGAGGCAACCTGGGTATATCCATCCCTGAGGGAATGGATAAAGTGTGATGGAAGCACACTATGCAGCAATGAACTAGAGGCATGTACAGGAACACAGACCTTAGAAATGTAACATGAAGCAGAAAGTCAAAGGAAGATCTTGAGCTGGGTTTTACAGCCCAATATCATTTAACTAAATTAATTACATAATATTAAAATATATAAAACATAATGTAAAATATTAGGTAAAGCAATTTAAACTTGATATGTAAATATATATTATAAAATATATAATTATTTTATATAATTTATAATTATATTTCATATATATGCTGTAGTCCTGGGAGGACTACAATATAATATATAATATAATTATAAATATAATATAATTATATTTTAATATAGTTTTGTCTATATTAAATAGATGTAAGTATATCTCTATAGATATCTACAGAGATCTATAGATTGCTATAGATATATATATCTGTATATAGATATCTAGATCCATAGATCTATATATAAAATTTACTTACATATATTTTAAAATGTGTGTATATACTTCCATATATAAGAAAACAAATATGTATATATACTTACATACATAAAAAACCAAAAAAAACACTACATAGTAAATGTTTAAGTTAGGATACAATAAAAGAATAAAAGGAATAATAGGAATGCAAGAAAAATAAAAGGAATAATAGGAGTAAAAGAAAAATGATATTTCTTGGAAGAGTTTTTTTTAGTATGATTTCTCAGCTGGGCATGGTGGCTCACACCTGTAATCCTACCACTTTGGGAGGCAGAGGCAGGCAGATCACCTGAGGTCAGGAGTTTGAGACCAGCCTGGCCAATATGGTGAAACCCCGTCTCTACTGAAAATACAAAATTAGCCAGGCATAGTGGCTCATGCCTGTGATCCCAGCTACTTGGGAGGCTGAGGCAGGAGAATTGCTTGAACCTGGAAGGTAGAGGCTGCAGTGAGTTGAGATCGTGCCATTGCACTCCAGCCTGGGTGACAAGAGCAAAACTCTGTCTCAAAAATAAAAATAAAATGTGATTTCTCAAATTAATCTTTATATGCTATCTAGATTTTTAGTTTCTGCAAGTTTAGTGTTGTTTTACAAAATCTTCTTTATTCTTTTTTGGTGATAAACGGCAGATGTGGTCAATTGTGGCTCTTTTTTTTCCTAAGATACTGTGCATGTAAAATGACTATAAAAATTATGCTTATTATAGAAATTTTGAAAAGTCCAATAAAGCTTTAAGGAAATAAAATCCTTCATTCGTACCACCTGGGGAATAAATACTGTAAACCTTGTGATGTTTTGTCTTTCCTCTGTGCTTATATAAACATATAAATATTGTATGCACAGTAAGAAAGTATGCCATAAATACTTTTTCCCCTCTTTTCTCCTTAATACTGTGACATGCTTTTTTATGTCATTACAAATTCCTAATAAATTTCATCTAAGATAGCTATATTGTGCCTACTGTGTGCCAGGCACTGTATTTAGCACTTTATGTATATTAACTGCAGCTGGCCTTCAAGTTGGATTTTTTTTTTTTTTTTTTTTTTTTTAGGTCATTTGTAGAGTCATGGCTTTTCTGATAAAGCACCCCACCCTTCTCAAGAGGGTTTTTTTTTTTTCCCCAGCCTCGATGTTCATGTTAAAAATGGCTCTTCAAACAGGATGAGAATCCAAGAGTTGTTACATGTTATCTTGAGGAGGTTCGGTTATAGGTCTTAGTAACAATTCTTAGAAATGAAAAGGCTGGGGTGAGGCACAGTGGCTCACTCCTGTAATCCTAGCACTTTGTGAGGCCGAGGTGTGAGGATCACTTGAGTCCAGGAGTTTGAGACCAGCCTGGGAAACATGGCAAAAACTCATCTCTACAAAAAATACAAAAAATTAGCTGGGCGTGGTTGTGTGCACCTCTACTGTAGTCCCAGCTACGTGGGAGGCTGAAGTGGGAGGATCATCTGAGCCTGGGAAGTCAAGGCTGCAGTGAGCTGAGATCATGCCACTGCACTCCAGCCTGGGCATCAGAGTGAGAGCCTGTCTCAAAAAAAAGAAAGAAAGAAAGAAAAAAAAGCTAGATTCTGAATACATTTTGTCTGATGCCTGTGTCTCTGTAGCGCAAGGGATTGCAGTGGACATCTGTTTCCAGAATAGGGGTTGTAGGTCTGAGGAGAAAAGCTGTCTGGTGGAGAACTCAAGGGCTTGACTGTTTCTGTGTGCGGCCTCTGGCCGACATACACAGAAGCCTTTCTTGTTGGGCAAACACAGCGCTGCTTACTACTTCACCTCTCTGTGACAGGAAGGGGGAGTTAAACACGGGCTAGGAAGGACACATCACATAGCCTTTTCCTTCTTCGGGTTTCTGGAAGGCTGCTTGTGTTTTCCTCACTTGCATGTCAGATGAGACAGATTCTCATTCCTGTTACTCAGTGGGAGGTTTCCATGAGAAGCTAACAGATAGTCCTCTCCAAAGCGGTCTCGTGGCTAGATAAACTTGGGAAATGCTGGATAAACCAAGTTAAGCAGATTTACTTAATGCAGAATTTCTGTTAACTTCTCAAACCCTTTTGTGTTCTGTGATCTTCGCTAATCTCCAAGATGGGGATATCTAATGCATCATTTCCCAACCATATTTGTCTGTGGAACCCAACCCCCCACCCTTTTTTTGAGTGTCCTGTAGGATTGATGTTTTGCAGAACCCATCTTGAGAAATACCGTCTTGTTGAAATTAAGTCCTAGAAGCACTCACAGGCTTGACTCATCTTCCTTCACATGCATACCTTCTCCTCTGAGTGGCAAGACTGTGGGTCTGCCTTGCCAGAACTTGGGAATTCCATCTTTAAACCGTGGGGGCTTTCTGATCCTAGCTGTTCTCCCTACATATGAGTGTGAGTGTGCTAGACAGCTCACTGAGCTGAAATCAAAGACATTTTCCAGGCCATCTTCAGGGAGCTGAGTATAATTCATTGAACATGAGACCTGAAGTATCATTTTCTAAAACTGAGTGAACAAATACCAAGGAAGAGAAAGATATGTTGAACCTAATGGGACTAGTGTGAGAAATGGCCTGTCCAGTGTTGTAATGAGATCTTCAAGAACTTCCCTGGGACACATTTGTCCACCTGACACAGAGAGTCGAGGGGCAGGCCCTCGTTTCTTAACATCAGGTTAGCCTGGTCCTCACTTGGCGCTAAAGACCCCGTTGAAGACACTCGAATCTATCTTTCTCTCTCTATTTTTAGATAAGACCTCTGGACTTTCTTCACCTTTTGTTTTACAGAAGAGGATGTGGAGAACTTTGATGTGACCAACTTGTCCCAAGACATGCTGCGAAGCATTGAGGCTGACAGCTTTTGGTGCATGAGCAAGCTGTTGGATGGAATCCAGGTGAGCTGCTTCTGCCCTTGTGGGAGCATCTAGGTCCAGGGGCTCCCAGCAGGCCTTTGGTTTCATTCTTGCTCTTCTGTATCAGGCAGGACCACCCACCCACCCACCCACCCACTATGGCTCCTCCTCCTTTTGGTCCCTCTCTGTCCTTCTTCATTAGCTTCACAGCTTTCAAACAGCAGTGGTGGGTTGGGCACGGTGGCTCACACCTATAATTCCACCACTTTGGGAGGCCAAGACTGGAGGATCACTTGAGCTCAGGAGTTCAAGACCAGCCTAGGCAACATAGAGAGACCCCATCTCTACAAAAAATTTTAAGATTAGCCAGGTGTGGTGGCATGTGCCTGTAGTACCAGTTCCTCAGTGGGCTAAGGTGGGAGGATGGCTTGAGCCTAGGAGGTCAAAGCTGTAGTGAGCCATGATCACACCACTGCACTCCAGCCTGGGCGATAGAGTGAGACCCTATCTCAAAACAAAAACAAAAAACAGTAATGGTGTCATGTCCCTTGGAGTCTGCCGAAATCTCCATGTTGCCTTGGCTTTGTCATTGAAGTAGACTGCTCCTTTCTGCCCTGTACCCCAAGCATGTTGGTTTGCTTCCACACTGCAGGGCTCCATTGGGCTTTCCCCCTACACTGTTGTTCTGTAGATTTCTTTGTTTCCCAGAACACTGTCACTGGCCATTGGTACTAGCTTTGGAAAACAGCCTGAACTTTTAAACGTGTTTCAGTGAATGTCAGGTGATAGCACAAGTTAGAGTCCATGTTCATCCTGGGCTCTATGTCGTTTGCAGGATAACTACACCTTTGCACAACCAGGGATCCAGAAGAAGGTGAAGGCACTGGAAGAGCTTGTCAGCCGGATTGATGGTAGGTTCAGAGGGAGAAGAGTTCTCTAGCAATAGCACAGTTGATTCTGATATGAGCCGGTTGTACTTGTGGGTCCTCTCCTCAGCTGTCTTCCTAGCCATGACTCTTTCCAGTGCACTCAGTGCTGCTGGCAGCACCAGTATCCTTCCATATCTCAGCAGGAAGGCAAAGCGAGAACTGTGTTATCTCAAGTTCTTCTTTCCCCTTGGTTTCCTATCACCAGTCTCTATCGGTTCTCCTTCAGCAGCTCTCCTCAGTACACCCCTTCCCCATTTCCCCAGCCACAGCTCTGGTCCAGCTTCCTTCTCAGAGGACTTGCCTCCTCCATGCTCTTCTCTTCCAAACTATCTGTCACACAACTGCATCTTTCTGCAGCTCTGTTCTGGCCACATCCCTCTTCTGCTCTGAAGCCTCCCATGACTTTCCATTGCCTTCAGCATCCAGCCTGTCGTCCGGCCTTGTCCTTCATATTGTGATGTAACTCAGAACTCCTGGGCTTGACATGGAGTCTTCGGGCCTGGCTGATACCCGAGCAGGACTTTACACAGCTTCCCAGGACTTGTGTGGAGTGGGGAAATTGAGATGTGGCTCTTCCTAAGGCACATGTCTTTGAGGAACAGCCTTACAGGAATTCCTCAGCTTTAGCCTAGAGTTGTAGAATGTTAGAACGAAAGGACAACTCAGGAAGCTCTGCTGTTGACTGATGAAGAAACTGAGGCCCCGGGAGAGAAGTCGGTGGGATCTCTAACACTAGTTAAGTTGTAGTAGCTCCCGTAGGACTCTGCCTGTCCTGACACAAATGTTATTTGTTTATAACATCTATAAATAACAAATGTTATTCCCAGGCTTTCCTACTCATTGGATTTTCTGCTTCACCCAAGCAAAGCCTTTCTTCCCTAACCTGCTGCCCACCCCCACCCCCAACATTGTATATCTTTCTCTCTTCTTTCCCAGGTTCTCTTTTCATGAAAACCTTCCTTGAGTTGTTCCACTCACTCTGTTTTATGACTCAGCATTTCAATCTTCTGAACCCATTTGTTTATTCACAGTTACTTCCCATATGCCGCATGTGGAATGTTTTTTTCCGCTGTGTCTTATCACTCTGGCCCAGCTGTTAGCCCTCACGGTGGGGCCGGTCTCTGACATCCCTCAACCGGAGCCTATCCTAGCACAGGGTATATGCTGCCCTCTTCTGGGGGATAAGCTGGCTGCCAGAGGCTGGTCATCAATCAGGTTCCAACAAGCAGATGCTGTGGTTTATGCCACTGTCTGCCCTATCCTTATTTTTTCTGCTCTTACAAATACATGATACATAAAGGCGTAGTACTTTGGAATAGTGGATTTTTAAGTGTATATATATCTTGGATGTTTCTTTGCATTGTAGAAGTAATACTTCCTCATTTAAAAAAATTTAAACAGCCTGGGGACAGTGACTCACACCTGTAATCCCAGCACTTTGGGAGGCCGAGGCAGGAGGATCACTTGAGCCCAGGAGTTCAAGACCAGCCTGGGCAACATGGTGAGACCCCATCTCTACAAAAAATTTTAAAAGTAGCTGGGCATGGTGGCACACGACTGTAGTCCCAGCTACTCAGGAGGCTGAGATGGAAGGATCTCTCGAGCCCAGGAGGTCGAGGCTACAGTGAGCCAAGGTCGCACCACTGTACTCCAGCCAGGGTGATAAGGTAGGAATCCTTCCTCTCCTTAAATTCTTCTCCCCAGAAATAACTGTTGTTTTTTGAGATGGAGTCTTGCTCTGTCGCCCAGGCTGGAGTGCAGTGGTGCAACCTTGGCTCGTTACAGCCTGGACCTCCTGGCTCAAAGGATCTTCCCACCTCAGCCTCCTGAGTTGCTGGAACTATAGGTGTGCACCACGATGCCTGGCTAATTTTTGTATTTTTAGTAGAGACAGGCTTTTGCCACGTTGCCCAACCTGGTCTTGAGCTCCTGGGCTCAGCAATCCGCCCACCTCGGCCTCCCAAAGTGCTGGGATTACAGGCGTGAGCCATGGCACCTGGCCATAACCATTGTTAATAGTTCTTCTTTCAATAATTGTTTGAAATATTTACCATGTGCCAGGTACCACTGTAAGCACTTTACTTGTGTTTTCTCGTCTATCTTCCCTGAAACCCTCTGAGGTGTGAGTGATTATTCCCGTTTTATAGGTTAGGAAACTGAGGACAGTAATTTAGAAAACAATCCCACTAAGCATTATTTGGAGAGCTGTCATGTAGAATGGCAGTCAGGTTTATTTGGGCTTACCTGAGAACACTGCACGAACACCAAGGGCTGGGAGTGAGGAGGCAGCTGGTTTTGTTGAATATGGTGAAGCACTTTCTGGTGAATCACTTCATACATCAGTGGAAGAGGCTGCCCTTGAGTGGAGTTTGTGAGCCCCTTTCACTGGCAGTGTTCACATCCCTGGTGGCTAGCCGTCTGGCGGGGATGCTGAAGAGGAGTTCCTTGCCAGTAGGAGGGTGGCCAAGGTGACCCCCATGGTTCTTTTCCATTCTGGCTCCTTCTCTGATGAGTACTAAGGTGGAGCAGCCAAGTGAACTTCACATCCTCTGCTTTGTGGCCAGAGCGGTCCCGCGAAGGAAGTGGGGCTCCTAGAACATCGCTGTGGGGTGTTAAAATAGTTGTGTCTGCTGGGCTGAGTTAACCATGCAGTGTTGCCGTGAGATGATGGAATCAAACATAAAGGACAGTCAGACGCCTGTCTGCCCCTCTGTGTCTGCTTACCCATGGGAGGGGGCAGTAAGAAGTGGGGGCCGCTGTTTTGTCTCCTGTGGCCCTTTCAGGGTCCAGTCCCCTAGGATGATGATCCCCAATGATGCTTCCTGTTTCAGAGCAGGTACATAATCACTTCAGGAGGTACGAGGTAGAATACCTGCAGTTTGCCTTCCGCTGGATGAACAACCTGCTTATGCGGGAGCTTCCTCTTCGCTGCACCATCCGCCTGTGGGACACATATCAGGTAGGAGGGATTCCCTGGCCTCTCTGTGCCAGGCTGTCCCTGAGGTGTCCAGCTCCCTGCCAAGTTGTGGAGTGTAGCTGCTTAGAAGTTTCCCCTTCTCCCCTTTTCTACTTCCATGTCTGCTTTAGCCTCAGGGCAGGGCCTTTGCTAAGTCTCTTCACAACTCCATCTCCCCACCCGTGAAAGAGTTTCCCTCCTCCCGGTAGGAATGGAACTGAGAGGACCAGAGCTGAATCCTTGTCAGGGCTGGGAGACCTAACTCTATTTTTTTGCTTCCCAGTCTGAACCAGAAGGGTTCTCCCACTTTCATCTCTATGTGTGTGCAGCCTTCTTGATCAAGTGGAGGAAAGAGATCTTGGATGAGGAGGACTTTCAGGTGAGTGGCCAAGAGCTTAGCGTGGGCAGGGAGTGAACATTAGAATGGGAGTTAGCCCCTCAGTGGGCAGCGCAGACAGAAGGTGCCACAGCAGGTACCTGGCTGGGAGTAGGAAGGGAGAAGGGGTGCTCTGAAGGGGTCATCCCTCTTAGTTGGCAGGAAGTCACTGGAGCCCAGGGTTCTTCAGTGTGAGAAGGGTCTTTGTGCCAGAATGGCTGCAGAGTGACTGGGCAGGCCTGAGAGATCTTTCAATCATTCATTGACAAGCATTTATTGAATGCTTGCCACATGCCAGCACTGTCAAAGACAAAGGCTGTATTAGGAAGTGAAACAGAGAGAGGTCTCTGTTCTCATAAAGCTTACATTTTCTGATAGTTGTGGGGAGACATACAGTAAACATCATAGTAAATAGTAAAAAAGAATGTAAGGTGCTAAGAAATAAGATTTTTTAAAAAAGTAGAGCAGGGTAAAGGTTTTATTAGGTGATAGAGAAGAGACAGGTTGCAATTTCGAATAAAGTAGTCTCGATAGGTTCACTGAGAAGGTGACATCTGAGGAAAGACCTGGGGAAGGTGAAGGAGCGAGCCACCTGGACATCTGCAGGAAGAGTGTCTAGGCAGAGGAAACAGCCAGTGCAAGGGCCTCAGGCAGCAGCATGCCTGAGCCATGGAAGGAATCATGGCGGTCACTGGTGTGGCCTGGAGCAGAGTGATCCAAGCGAAGAGTAGGAAGAGGTGAGGTCAGAAGAGTCACAGGGACCCAGATCACAGAAGACTTTGTAGCCACTGTAAGAACTTTGACTTTTACTCTGAGTGGAAGAGAAGCTCTAAGAGAGCCATGAGCAGAAGAGAGTGGCACAATCTGACTTATGTTTCAATAGGGCCACGCTGGCTTCTATGTAGACTGTAGGTGTGGGCAAGAGTGGAAGTAGAGACCACCCAGGATGCTACTGTAGTCCTCCAGATGAGACATGAAGGTGGTGGGACTTGGATGGTGACAGTGGAGGTGTGAGAAGTGGCCAGATTTTGGATCTATTTAGTAAATAGAGCCAACAACATTTCCTGATGAATTGGGTGTAGAGTACAACAGAAAGGGGTGAGTCTGGATGGCTTTATAGTTTATGGAGGAGGCTACAGTGGGGAGAGCAAGAGTCCAGCTTCGGGCATATTGGATTTGAAGTGTCATTAGACGTCTAAATAGAGATGCAGACTAGGCAAATATATCTTGAGTTTGGAGTTTGAAAGAGAGATCTGGACTGGACCTATAAATTTAGGAGCCTTTGCCTAGACGCTACTTCAAGCCAACACACTGGATGAGATCCCTAAGGAAGGAAGGATGGACAGAGAAGGGGACCAGGGCCCCAGGCCTGACACACTCTTATGTGACTACATGAAGAGGTCAGGGAGCAGAGGAGGCTGAGAGGGGATGACCAGCGAGAGTACAGCCTCCAGGAATCCCTGGGGTGGGGGTGCTTCAGAGTCCCTATGTAGAAAACTCAAGAAGGGCCTGTGTTAGGTGGTGGGTGGGCTAGGAGCTGTTCCAGGGTCAGGGAAATAAGGATTGAGGAGAGAGATTGTCAGGCTCTGCAGAGAGAATCACTGGGGTTAGGGGTGGGGAGTGTATTGCTTTTATGCTTTGCACGTTTCTGAACTGAGAGTTTTTTTGGTTTGTTTGTTTTTAATAGGTATATACTTATTTTAAAAGCAGGGGGAAAAGCCAGAGAAAGTTGAATGCTTTTATAAGTTCTAACTGTAACGTAGATGTTCTGAAGATCAGCAGTGTCTCATGTGATCCCTGAGCATTACCACTCTGTGATTGGTGTTAGGCGGCAAAAGAACACCTGTTTAGTAGATAGATGGAAAGACAGGACCCAGCTTGCCCAAGTAAGGGCTGTGAAGAAAAAGGAGAGCGGATGCGTTGATTTCTGTGAGTAGATGCTAGCCATGGTGCCGAGGCTTCAGGCTACTGATTAAGAACCATGGCTTCTGCCAGTGAGCAGCATGTGTGGCATTCTAGGATAAATGAGGACAAGGGGCTGGAATGGCTGTATGCCGGGATGAACTATCCATTTTGATAATGTGGTTGAGGTGGAGCCGGATAATAAGAGCATGAAGTTTAATTTAGTTATCATGAGCGAGGCTCAGAGCTTTGCCATATGTGATAAAAGTGCTTCCCAGATCAGCTCAGGGAGGTGCAGATGATTCCTGGAACGGCTTTTAGCAGTTCACAATATCGGCAGAACAGAGGACAATACTCTGTGACTTTACAGCTATGTTAATCCTAGAGATGTTCTTTACTGGGTAGCATTTTCAATTATCTGGTAGGTCTGTGGTCTTTTGGCAATACCCAGCAGAACAGCATTGGGACTATTGTCTGCTGCACTATTAACACCTCGATTAATCCTGTTCTTGGAGGAGTCTCAAGTCTTTCTTTCAGACAAAATAGAATGGGCGATTAAACTGGATAAGGTGAAAAGTTCCTCCCACCTCCATAGTTCTAAAATTCTATGAATGATAAAAGAAGAAAATGTGCCTGGGTGTTAGGCTAGACAGGCAGTGCCCTTTAGGAGACAGAATCATGGCAGAGGTGTGAGGAACAAGGGCACAGAGCATTGTGTAAGGTTGAACTGTTGGGTGTGGCTTTCGCAGAGAAAGTAGGCACGTGTATCCTGACTGCTGAAGGGCTGCTTGTGGTGAAATCACTGTGAAGGAAGCTCTGTAGATGAATACAGGTATTGTAAAAAACCAAACATGCCCAGCCTGGAAGAGAAGTTTTAGGGCTAAAAGCCACCTTAAGTGACTCAAAGAAAAACCAGGTGAAGTGGTTACAGAAATAAAAGTGGTAGTTGCAGCAGTTTTAGCAGACCAGCAAACTGGTTACACTTAAAGAACAGGGAAAAAGAGCCAGATATAAGGGAAGCCAGTAAGGGGTTCAGAGAGGAAGCAGATAGCTTCCTGTCAAGGTTGGGGACTGTACACAATAGTACAGTGGTTAAACCATGGTCTTTGGAGCCAGACTGCCTGGGGTCAGATCCCAGCTCTCCCACTTTCCTAAACATGCAGCTGTAAGTAAGTAACTTGTTTCTCTGTGCCTCTATTTTCTTATCTATAAATGGGGCAATAGGACCTACCTCCTTGGGCTATAATGAGATTAAAGTAACAAATACATGTGAGGCAGTTAGAATAGTGTACTTGATACATAGTCCTCAAGACAGTGCGCTTATTATCATTGATATTAATACTACCTTTAGTGTATTCATGAGTCCTGGAAGCAATGAGGCAAGCTTTAAAAACCCACTTTTCTAATTAAGTGGTTTTTAACATAATGAGTAAACCATACAAGGTTCATATTGGGGGAAACTGCTGACCTGGATGAGGAAACTGGGATGAAGAGGAGGCATCAGAGAACACAGGGGCAAAGGGCTGGGTCCCAGCTGCGGCAAAACCCCCCAGCAGCAAGGGTGCGTGCTTCTCCCTGGCCAAGCAGTTGTCTGGGGCCACTGCCTGGCAGAGGGACCAAAAACTGACAAAGGAGATCACACTGAGAGGTTTCCTTCCTGAGACTGCTGGACAAAGAAGCCTGAGGCACATTTGCACACAGGACTCTGGGAGCAGAATGGCTGGATCCTCCGGGGTCCATGGGCGGCTTGAAATGAGAGCTGTCAGCAGAGCTGGGTCAAAGCCTCTCATGGTAGGAGGGGACTCTCGACAATTCCTGCCCCTCAGCCTGGGCTAGTGTGATAGAATCGTAGTAATAATGTTAGGTTGAATCATATGCAATTGTTTTTGTAGATCAGAATGATTGAATATTGGCAGTTTTGTGAGGCTCAATCTAATAGCAGCTAAATCTTAACCCCTTTTTTTTTTTTTTTTTTGAGACGGAGTCCCGCTCTGTCGCCCAGGCTGGAGTGCAGTGGTGTGATCTCGGCTCACTGCAAGCTCCGCCTCCTGGGTTTACGCCATATTCTCCTGCCTCAGCCTCCCAAGGAGCTGGGACTACAGGCACCCGCCACCTCACCCGGCTAGTTTTTTGTATTTTTTAGTAGAGATGGGGTTTCACCGGGTTAGCCAGGATGGTCTTGATCTCCTGACCTTGTGATCTGCCTGTCTCGGCCTCCCAAAGTGCTGGGATTACAGGCCTGAGCCACCGCGCCTGGCCTTTTTTTTTTTTTTTTTTTTTTAAAGTAACTAGGCCGAGGTTACCCAAGTGAGTGGTAGAGGCCTGGAATCCACTCTCTGAACCACTATGCTTTGCTGCATGTCAGTCCCAGGCCTGCCAGGTGCTTCCTGGAGCTCTTGAGCTGAACTCATATGGTGGCTGTTCCCAGGCAAGGATCTGCTTATGTTTCCAACTCAAGATTTCTTCTTCCCCATGTATCCCCCTACATTGGAGATTGCTAGCACGCTTTCTCCTCACAAAGAAACATTTAGCAACAACAACAAAAACCTGTTGTTTTAAAACTGAAAAAGAATTCCTCCCAGGGTCTTCCTTGTGACCTCCTCCTATTCTGGCTCCTGGGTTTTTCTCCTTCCACTGCCAGAAAGATCCGTGATCTCCTGCTGCCGTTTCATGCTCTCCCTCCAAGTGGCCTGAAATCACCTCGCACGCATCCCTGGGGGAAGCAGAGGCTCTAATGCTCCAGGGCGGACTGCAGCAGGGAGTCCACAGGGCTGGTGCAGGTTATGGCTGAAGAGCAGCTCTGGGCCTATCTGTGGAGCCGTAGAGCCCTGCCTGGGCCCTGGTGGAGCTCTCAGGCTTCAGTTAGATCAGTGGCTGGGGAGGCCGTGTTGACTGGGGAGGAGCAAGAGTCTCTGAGACACAGGATGTGTTCTCCGTTTTCATCTGGGTGGTGATTAATTGGGTGTGTACTTATATAAAAAGTCATCAGCCTGCACGCTTAAGATTTATGTCATGAGTCCACCCTCAAAAGGTTGGAAGGAAAGTAAATGGTGGAGACAATGTAAGAATGCTCAAATCTACCTACCAAATAGACAAATAGATGTTTTCTACCCATTTTGATGCGGGTCGTTTTTACATAATCACAATTCATTACCACAGTGTACAGTTATGTACTACTAAGGAAGTGAATGGAGCTTCTGTTACCCAGCGGGGAGCCTGACAAGGACTGTATCTGCCCAGAGGACAGGGCCATCTGGGCTAGCAATAGGAGGCCTGTCAGGGCCTCCTGTTTCCACTCTGATCCTAGAAAAAGGAAGTAAGAGGCCAGGCATGGTGGTTCATGCCTGTAATCCCAGCACTTTGGGAGGCCACAGCAGACAGATCACCTGAGGTCAGGAGTTCAAGACCAGCCTGGCCAACATGGTGAAACTCCATCTCTACTAAAAATACGAAATTAGCCAGGCATGATGGCACACACCTGTAATCCCAGCTACTTGGGAGGCTGAGGCAGGAGAATCGCTTTAACCTGGGAGGCGAAGATTGCAGTGAGCCAGGATCGCGCAGTGCACTCCAGCCAGGGCAGCAAAGTGAGACTCTGTCTCAAAAAAAGAAAAAGAAAAAGGAAGTAAGCAAAGGGAACTTTTGAGGGAATACGGCTGGAGCCTGTGAGTGCTGAGAGGCCTGCTATCCCCACAGGTGTTTGTAATAAAAACATGTTTTTATTCCCAACAGCCATTGGCAGAATATGCCATCAAGGCAGGTTGTAGATGTCAGACTTGGGGAAGACTTCCCAAAGCAGATGAATGTCAGACCTCAGGACAGGAACTGGTTGACTGAGTTCGTGATGAGGAAAGGCATGACAAGCCCCTGTGGTCACTGCAGCACACATAATTACAACCCAAAACCAAGGGGTTACAACAGGGAGCAGGGGAACACCTCCAAAAATCAAAAATTCACTGCACGTGTAGACGAGCATAAGCTGTGCCCAGTTGTGGGCACTTAGATGAGCAGCAGGCAGAAAATCTGTACAGTATTAAGCAACCCATAGGAGGCCTGAAAACCGACTCTAGGATAATAGTTCTATGAAGAGTGTCTACCTGAGTCAGAGGGGACAGGTGCCTGAGCAAATACCTGGTCACTCTACTCTAAAAAGTCATCTCGGGAAAGCAGCAGCAGCAAAGCCCAGAACATGGAAGCCCAGGAATATGTCGGCCAGCGCCAGCAGGGCCTCAGAGGGCTCAGGACGGAATTTGAGAAGCACCATGCAGGGCACTCTAAGGACTAATAATCAACATTTCTTTAAATACATAAAAAGAGGCCAGGTGCAGTGGCTCATGCCTGTAATCCCAGCACTTTGGGAGACTGAGGCAGGAGGATCACTTGAGCCTAGGAGTTCAAGACCACCCTGGGCAACATAGGGAGACCCAGTCTCCAAAAAAATATTTAAAAATTAGTCAGGCATGGTGGCACACACCTGTAGTCCCAGCTACTTAGGAAGGTTGGGTGGGAGGATCATCTGAGCCAGGGAGGTCGAGGGTGCAATGAGCCATCAGTGGACAACAGAGTGAATCTCAAGTGAGTGAGTGACTGAGTGAGTGAGTGAGTGAAATGACAAGGGAGTCAGCTGGAAGAAACCATTGGAGAGATTCCCACTCTGAAGGTTTCTTTTGTAGGAGACAGGTCAGGGTTATTAAATAGTGCTAAGCCCGTAGGATGTTCCAGACCTCAGTAATAAACTAAATGTAAATAAATCCCTTGAACCAGATGGCATCCACCCACCACTTCTGCAAGAACTCAAGGGTGCGATTGTGGAACATTGCCCAAATGGGGGCCCTGTCTTTACAGACATTTGGTGAATTGCCAGTTTGAATCCTGCACACAAGGGTTCGGAGGGAACCCCGGGAACTGAAGATCTGCCCAAAACAAGCTGGTGTGAGAAAGGGCACAATTCCTAGACATATGAACAAAAACAAGCCATTGAGGGAAACTACACAGCTTTCTTTCAGAGGAAACTTTGTCAAATGCCTAGATTCAGGAAGAGCCAATGAATAAAAGTTTGACTCTCAACAAGCTTGTATGGCAGGGACATGTTTTTGAAAAGTTGTATTGGGACCAGAGGAAATGTTTTGCCTCCTCACTGATTCTCAAAATAGAAGAGGTTTGTTTTAAAGTATTTGACTAGAAAGGTATTTTTACATGCTTGAATACACTTTACATTTGCAAAGAATGTTCCAGTACTGCAAAGTGATTCTATATACAGTATCTTATTTAGTAGCACATATTTAATGTTCTTTTGTTGCTCATCATTATACATCCTGTCTTTGGTTGCGCCAGCCCTTATTGCAGAGTAAAATTAGTCGACTCTTAGTCACCAGCTGGGTCACACTGGTGGCTGGGAAAGACCAAGAAGAGGCAGAGGAAGAGGTGGCACTGATAATAAAAATCCATTCAAGAATTTAGCTGTGACACATCTGCAGCCGGTTCACACCTCTCAGCTGTAAGACAAACTGGATACTTTGTAAGGACTGTGGCCTATTATGCACCAAAATCCCTTACTAAGATTGTCTGGGTGAGCTGCCTGCTGGGTCCAGTGACACATTAGTAAACAAAGAAGTTGAAATAGAAGGCTAACATATGCTTTGGATTGCTTGGCAGTGTGACACCAATATGGCATCAAGCCTTACTATGAGTCCAAGGACTTAATGACTAAATAAAAGTAAAAATGAACAACAACAAAAAAAGTGAATGCTTCTAGATTTCCTTCAAACAGCCTCTTTTATGACTTCTCTTCTTTTTGTTCCTTCTACTTTATGCCTTACTTCTCATGCCAGGGCAGGCAGTATATAGTCTAGTGATAGCACATGCCCAGGTTGTCTGGACTCAAATGCCTGGCCAGCACTACCCTGTGACCCCAGGCAAGTTCCTTAACCCTGTGCCTCAATTTCCTCATCTGTAAAATGGAGGTAATAATATGTATCTCATAGAGAGATACATATGAGATTAATCCTATGAGATTAATCTCATAGGATTAAACAAACTAGTACAAGGTACATGTGAAACATTTAGAGCCCCATCTGTTATGTAATAAGTGCTCAATAAATGCCATTATACTGATTATCTTTGGTGTTCTTCCTCTTCCTCCTCAATTATTCTCCCACCTTTATTGGACAGTCTTTAGTGGAATTTTCCTATACTTTTCCTATACCTTTCCCTTTTCAAAGTCTCTGCTTATTACCCACTATCCCTTTACCTTTGGCCTCTTATCTAATTGTTTTTTTTCCACTGGTCACATATGACTCAAAGTCCTTCTCTGCCATATTGCCTTTTCTTGTGTAGATTTTCAGCAGATAACTATGCTTGGCCCTTTTCTGCCATTTCCAGCTGTTTTCTACAAAAGGTGTTTGCTCCCTTTCTATTAATTGGGAATCTCTTTCTGATGCTTGCCCTACAAGCTTTCTTCTCCTGCTGACTGTAGTATCTCATCTGAGTGCATGTCATACTTAAGTGCTCCCATTAACTGGCGTTGTAACAAATCTTCAGTTGTTCCCTGCCCTGGTAGTGTCTCTTCTCTGCCCCTGGATAAAAGCTCCTGATTTGTGATTAGCACTTTCATCCCCCAGCCATAATTATTGTTTATACTTTTTTTTTTTTTTTTTTTTTGAGACGGAGCCTCGCTGTGTCGCCTAGGCTGGAGTGCAGTGGCGCAATCTTGGCTCATTGCCACCTCCGCCTCCCAGGTTCAAGCAATTCTCCCGGGTTCAAGCAATTCTGCCTCAGCCTCCCATGTAGCTGGGACTACAGGTGCACTCCATGACGCCCGGCTAATTTTTTGTATTTTAGTAGAGACAGGGTTTTACCGTGTTGCCCAGGCTGGTCGTGAACTCCTAAGCTCAGGCAATCGGCCTCCCAAAGTGAGTTTCTACTTTTTTTTTTTTTTTTTTTGAGACAGAGTCTCGCTCTGTCGCCGGGGCTGGAGTGCAGTGGCCGGATCTCAGCTCACTGCAAGCTCCGCCTCCCGGGTGCACGCCATTCTCCTGCCTCAGCCTCCCAAGTAGCTGGGACTACAGGCGCCCGCCACCTCGCCCAGCTAGTTTTTTTGTAGTTTTAGTAGAGACGGGGTTTCACCGTGTTAGCCTGGATGGTCTCGATCTTCTGACCTCGTGATCCGCCCGTCTCGGCCTCCCAAAGTGCTGGGATTACAGGCTTGAGCCACCGCGCCCGGTTTCTACTTTTTAATCCATTAGGCAGGATTTCCCATTGTTGCAGCATGAGGACAGCAGGTGGTAGACTAGGGTAGGGGCTAGAGGTGGGGATGTTGCAATTTTAGGTATAGCCACCAGGTGGTAGAGTGGTTCCTTACGGCTAAGCGTCACTTCCCTTGGGGGAAGTGGGGACGTTCACTTGTCCAGGGGTGGAATTATTTGGAAGCTTTTGAGAGGTTTCTGTTAAGACTGGAAGAGTTGGAAATTATAGGTAGATCTCATCTCAACAAAGAGTATTCTCGGCCGGAGACGGTGGCTCACGCCTGTAATCCCAGCACTTTGGGAGGCTGAGGCGGGCAGATCACGAGGTCAGGAGATCGAGACCATCCTGACCAACATGGTGAAACTCCGTCTTCACTGAAAATGCAAAAATTAGCGAGATGCGGTGGTGCGTACCTGTAATCTCAGCTACTCGGGAGGCTGAGGCAGGAGAATCGCTTGAACCTGGGAGTTGGAGGTTGCAGTAAGCCAAGATTGCCACTGCACTCCAGCATGGCAACAGAGCAAGACTCCGCCTCAGAGAGAAAAAAAAAAAGTATTCTCTTCTAGAGAGCTATGTCCTTTGTTGGCTGTTCTTGTTTGTTATCAGTTATGCAAGTGTATGTAACCATCATAGAAAAATTTAGAAAATTCCAGTAAGAAATCTTAGGCTGGTCACAGTGGCTCACGCCTGTAATCCTAGCACTTTGGGAGGCCGAGGCGGGCAGATCAAGAGGTCAGGAGATTGAGACCATTCTGGCTAACACGGTGAAACCCCGTCTCTACTAAAAATTAAAAAAAAAATTAGCCGGGTGTGGTGGCTTGTGTCTGTAGTCCCTGCTACTCAGGAGGCTGAGGCAGTAGAATTGCTTGAATCCAGGAGGCGGAGGTGGTGGTGAGCCAAGATCATGCCACTGCACTCCAGCCTGGGCCACAGAGCGAGACTACGTCTCAAAAAATAAGAAAAAGAAATCTTACCACACAGAGGTGAATATCACAAATCTTTAAAAAATTGTTGATTAATATGCATTTTATTTTATGTATTAATATTTAAAACCATTATTCTGAGGAGATGGATGGGGTTCACCAGACAGCCCAAGAGTCTAAGGTACAGAAAAGATTGAGACCATTATAAAGAGAGTCTGCCTAACTTAGGCTAGAAGTTGCCTACCTGAGGAGAATGTTAGCAAAAAGAGGCAACGCCTTTTCCAGTTGTTGCGGGATAGGGGCACGTTGCAGGAAGGAGGTAGGAAGCAGGAGAGATGAGTCAAAGGGACCACAGGCCAGGGAATTCATGGTGGCATGGAGGTGGGGGTATGTATTATAGTCCAAGGTCAACATTTTAAAAAATAAGTTGAGATAGAAATGATGGTTCTCTTTCAAAGAAAGCAAACAAAAAAAGCTTTGAGGCAGACAGGACTGAGGCCAGGATAGAACCAAGAGAGAATTACTCCTGTGAGAGGGAGTATTCTAAAGATGTTCCGATCAGCTAAAGGCAGAGTTTTTAAAAGCAGAGCATCTGCTGGGTTGAGTGAATATCAATAACTGGTTGAATAACTGGTCTGGTTGAGTGAATTTCTGTAACCATGTGACTGGAGGGGTTTGCCTGGAGGGTTGGAGAAAGCAGATGCCAGCAACCATGGAGGGGAGAGTGGGGACCTTGGGATGTGCAGTCTTCTGGTGGTTCACTACCATCGTGACTTATGGCTTTGAGTACTGTTCTCTGGCTTGGAGACCAAAGGGAAGACATTAGCATTAGCAAAGTTTGCTGTTTTTAATGAGAGTATTTAGTGCTGGTAGAGATCTAGGGAAATGGGCATTTTTCTGGAATGTATTTTCTGGTTGAATGTTAAAGACCTTTAAAATGTTTGTGGCAGGCCAGGCGCAGTGGCTCATGCCTGTAATCCCAGCACTTTGGGAGGCCAAGGTGGGTGGATCACCTGAGGTCAGGAGTTTGAGACCAGCCTGGCCAACATGGTGAAACCCCATCTCTACTAAAAATAGAAAAATTAGCCAGGTGTGGTAGCACACACCTGTAATCCCAGTTACTCGGGAGGCTGAGGCAGGAGAATCGCTTGAACCTGTGAGGGAGAGGTTACAGTGAACTGAGATCGTGCCACTGCATTCCAGCCTGGGCAACAGAGCAACACTCTGACTCTAAATAAATAAATAAATAAATAAATAAATAAATAAAGTTTATGCCCTTTGAAATAGTAATTTCATTTCTAGGAATTTGGCTTAGGGAAATAATCCAAGATAAGACTTTGTGCATAAAGACGTTCATTATAATTTTTTATAGTGAAAAACCAGAAATAATTAAATGCTCAAAACAGGAGGTTGTAAATTATGGTACATCTTACCTCATGGAAAATTCTTTGGTTATAGAAAATATCTACGAGGAATTTTTAATATTAGAGGAAATGCTTATGGTAAATGCTGAATAGATTCAAAATTATATAGAGAAACTATTTCAAGCATGTAAAATGTGTAGGAAAAGGACTGGAAGGAAATGTGCCAAAATGTCTTAAAATGACTTCCTCTTGATTGTGAAGTTATGGGTAATTTATTTTCTGTTTTTTTTACTTTTCAGTAAACAAAATTTCCACAGAGTAGCTTTGCCCAGGCTGGAGTGCAATGGTGTGATCTCGGCTCACTGCAACCTCTGCCTCCCAGATTGAAGCAATTCTCCTGCCTCAGCCTCCCAAGTAGCTGGGATTACAGGCGGCCACCACAATGCCTGGCTAATTTTTGTATTTTTAGTAGAGATGGGGTTTTACCATGTTGGCCAGCCTGGTCTCAAACTCCTGACCTCAAGTGATTGGCCCACTTTGGCCTCCCAAAGTGCTGGAATTAAAGGCATGAGCCACTGCGCCCAGCCTAGTGTAGTTATTACTCAAAAGAAAGTTATTTTATAACACAATAATATACAAAGATTTTATTTTATAAGATGCATAAGTATAATGAGAGAAAAGTGAAAGGCTTCCATCCCAAAGGGTAACCACTGTGAACAGTTTCCCACTTCTCTAAAATGTTTATATGTACATGTACCTATACAAATATATTGTTGTGTTTTTTCTTTTACCTAAGTGGGATCATACTGTAAATATTTTTCTGCAACTGCCTTTTTTATCCTTTCCAAAATGTCTTCTATAGCTTCCCATATTGATACATGTAGACCGGCTTCACTTGTTTCAAGTGCTGCCTTGTATCTCATGATGTGGATAATCCATGGTTTATCTCACCATTCCTACACTGGCAGACGCTTTTCTAGTATCCTTTTTCACTATTTGAAGCAATGATGCAGTGAATACCTTTGTACACACAATAGTGTGACTATTTCCCTAGGATAGAGAGTTAGAAGGAGAGTTGCTGGATCAAAGACCGTGTGCATTTCTTATTTTGATAGATATGGTATGTATTTAAGATGATATAAACTTGTCTACTGTAACCACGACCTCAAAATAACAGTGACTTAAAACAAGATGGTTGCTTATTTCCCTTCAACTAACAATCTAAGTGTAAGCAGTCCAGGGCTAACATTATGGTTTTGGAGTGTTAGGGACTCTGATTTCTTTTGTCTTATTACTCTGCCATCTTCAACACATGCTTTAATTTTATGGTCTAAGATCATCACTTCTACTCCTCCATTCATATCCATTTTCTAGGAAGGAGAGAAGTTTAGAGCAAAACCTGGAAGTTACACCTATCATTTTTGTTCATATCCAGAATTGGCCAGAACCTAACTGTGTTGGCCACACATAGCAGTGATGTGCCTTGGGCAGCTTTATGCCCAGCTACACTTCTAGTACTAAAGGAGGAAATCTCGTAAAGGATGCACAAGACCTTTCCACCGAGCACTGCAGGACGCTGCTGGAGTATTCAGATCAGCTAGGAGCAGGGTTTGTAAGTCATCACAGTGTGAGTGGCCACTGGCATTAGTGCGTTAGCTGTTCACATGGATAGTCTGTTTTCCCATTTGGCTGTTCGCCTTCTTTCTTACTGATTTGTAGGCATTCCTTATGGATTGCATATATTAACCTTTTATCTTCTATAAATGTTATTAATATTTTGTCCGTTTCTTTTTTGTTTGTTTGTTTGAGATGGAGTCTCGCTCTGTCCCCAGGCTGGAGTACAGTGGTGCTATCTGGGCTCACTGCAACCTCCGCCTCCCGGGTTCAAGCGATTTTCCTGCCTCGGCTTCCCGAATAGCTGAGACTAAAGGCATGTGCCACCTTGCCCGGCTAATTTTTTGTATGTTTAGTAGAGACGGGGTCTCACTGTGTTAGCCAGGCTGGTCTCGATCTCCTGACTTCGTGATCCGCCCGCCTCGGCCTCCGAAAGTGCTGGGATTCCAGGCGTGAGCCACCGCGCCCGGGCTATATTTTAACTTTGTCAAAGGATCACTTGAACCCAGGAGTTCGAGTCTGCAGTGAGCTATGATTGCACCACTGCACTCCAGCTTGGGTGACAGAGCAAGAACCTGTCTCAAAAAAAAGTCATAATTATTGTTACAACTATTTAAAGAAATATGCATGTGAAACAAAGACCGAAAATGAATACTTTAAGATTAAGAGAGGTATATTTGGATGTGATTATTTTTCTCTCTTAAAAATCTTTATTGTTGTCATTCCCTATTTATGTTTTTATGTTTTTAAAGAGGCAGATGTTAGCGGACTAGAGAATCAGCAGAGGCTTGCAAGGCTTCCTGAGGTGATCTAGGACTGAAAGCTGTGTGCTGTTGGGAGGAAGGAGGCTGGACTCTTTGGGATGTGTGAGCCAGGAGGAAGGGGCCCCATTCTAGGCCTTGGTCTCTAAGAATGGGGTCGCTGGTCCGCTGGTCTATAGTCTGGTATGATATAAAAGTCCTTTCTTGCATTCCAGGGTCTCCTCATGCTGCTGCAGAACCTACCTACAATACACTGGGGCAACGAAGAGATTGGGCTGCTGCTCGCCGAGGCGTACAGACTCAAGTACATGTTTGCCGATGCCCCGAATCACTACCGCCGATAGGTGCTGTCTCCTCCGGGGACCCAGACTGCCCTCATCTCTGATGGCAGTCTGATCACTGTGGCCACTGTGCGAGCCGTGGACCCCGGCCAGGAACCACTCCTGTTGTACAAAGCTCACACCCGCCGCCCAGGTCTTAACTTTCTGGCGTCCACCACTCCGTGTCTCTGGATGTGTCACTTGGACCACTGTCAGTATTCCATGCCGCGTGGACGGGCCCAGTTCTGGGAGAGGACAGAAAAGGTGGTACAGGGTTGTCTGCCCCTTTAAAAGAAACTGGACAAAGAAGGGGAAGGCTCAGGGTCTCCACTCACATCGTCCCTACAGGGACAGGCCCCAACTGAAAACTGTTGCTTTTTTTTGTGAACATAGTTTGATTTGATCACAGGTCAAAAACGCCTTATATTTTCAAAAGACTCCCGGCTCCTCTTCCCTCTCCCTGGTTTCCTAGCCCTTCCCCTTCTGCGCTAGTCTGAGCCAGTGAGGGGTAGCTTTTTAAAACCATTATTCTAGATGGAGGAGGCACTGATGCTTGTAACTCTGGGAAGAGGCCTACACCCAAGAGCAAGGAATTTTATTTTTCCTTTTCTCACCAGGTGTCTGCATGTGTGTGTGGGTGTGAATGTGTATACACACCCATCAGCATTTAGTCACATGTCTGAATTTCTGTGTCCAGATGAGCCCCATCAGACTAGTTGGGAAGGGCCCCAGTGACCAAGTGTATAAGCATCCCTTGAAGAGGGATCAGGGCAGGGGAGGCAGAAGGGGCTGTTTACCTCTCCAAACTCCTTTTCCATGATGACCCACTCCAAGATATTATGTGTAAATTGTGTTATTATGTATATGGGTAAAGATGTACAAATATATGTCCTCTTTGTAGCAGATATGATTTTATATTTATAATGTGCATCAACATGTGAAAGCAATCTAGGTCACTAGCACAGAGGAAGTTGCCAGGAAGGTGGCTTCAGCACCTCCAGGTTGGTTCTGGGTGTCCTGCTGTGAGGGGTAGAACGGGAGGCTGCTGGAGTGAGTGGCTGAGCAGGTGGAGCCATCCCAAGCATCAGTGTCTCAGAGTCCTCCTTGCCCCTTTCTTCACCCTGCCCTCCAACCCCCAGACTTTCCTGGAGCATCTTCCCTTTCCTCCTAGCAGTCTCCCCAAGAAGGGACTGCAGAGGCGGGCAAGCCCTCTCTGTGTGTTTTTATTCCCACCTTCCCCAGAATCTGGGGAGGGCTTTTGTTTTCACATTTTCAAGTTCAGCGTTGTATTCAGGACAGAAGCTGTGACTGAAGACTGTGCCAAGGAAAGGGGCTTCCTGTGTGTCCCTCGGGTTTGGGACTCTTCTCAGAGAGCAGCACTCCTTGTCCCTTACTGTCACCTTCACTCCCCACACAGCTCATGAGATGTGTGACCCCTTGTTTGAGTTTTGGTATTTGGTAGTGGAGGGTGGGGGGATGGGGGCCAGCAGCTGTCATCCTCCTGGGAAGCCGAGCAGCATCCCTGGTGGGTAACACCCTTGAGTCTCTTTGCCAGTGAGGCCCACCACACCAGTGTGAGTTAGGTTTCTCATCTGGAGCTGTTTCTCAGGCATTCTTCCCGACCCTCTTCCTTTTCCCCTTCGGTGTGCCTCAGTGGTCCCCTCAACTGGACTAATTAAAGAAAGACACTTGTGTTCCCAAGTGATGGTTTTATTTTTTTAGTTTTTATGTTTGTATGGGAAATTGTGGATAAAGTGAAAAGAATTGTAAATAAATGGTGTATTTCCTCCTCCATCTGCTGGTTTTTCTCCTGTGTGTTCATGGAACCTAAAGAGTCTCCTTTTCCTGAGTTTTTCTTGCTGATACTAGTAGGTGTGCAGTCAGGCCTTCTGTGAGGTGAGCAGGGGATCAGCAGAGGATCAGAAGGCATTCTTAGAGGACAGCCAGCAAACACCCAGCATCCATCTGTGAAAGGTACCGTGGAAACTACACAAATGAGTAACTTGGTAAATGAAACTACTAAAAAGAGTCAACTTGCCAACCACTTTGATAAGCACTTTACATGGATTATTTGATTCATCCAAAAGGAGTATGTTATCTGATGGAGGGTAGAAAACAGACTGGAATTTCAGTGCTGGATGAAAACCTGGAGATATCTAGTTTAACCCCCTCATTCACAGAGGAAAATCCAAGCCAAGGCCAAGGAAGACAGCATCAGAGTCATCAGAGTAAGAGCCAGAGGACCGGTGTCCTGGCTTGCCTGTTCAGTGCGTTTCCACCAAAGCAGAAAGAACTAAGACGGCCGCCATGTAAGGTTGTCTTTAAGTCTTATTTTGGTTGTCAGCTGTTGGTTTTTTTCTTGGTAACCTTACTGTGAAATATCTCAAGAAAGGTAGCTGATTACGTTTCATCTACAAAGGACAGGTTGGAATGGTTTCTCCACCCAGAATTCCTTCGTAGGATTTATTTGAGAGTATTTCTTGGTTTCAGTCATTAGGAACCATATAAAAATTAAATTCAGCTGTGTGTAACAAAAAACAAAAATAGGGCGGACGCGGGGAGGCCGAGGCAGGTGGATCACAAGGTCAGGAGTTTGAGACCAGCCTAGCCAACATAGTGAAACCCCGTCTCTACTAAAAATACAAAAAAAAATTAGCCAGGCGTGGTGGTGGGCATCTGTAATCCCAGCTACTCAGGAGGATGAGGCAGGAGAATTGCTTGAACCCGGGAAGGTGGAGGTTACAGTGAGCCGAGATCACACCACTGCACTCCAGCCTGGGCAACAAGAGCGAGACTCCATCTATAGATAAATAACTAAATAAATAAATAACAGTGACTTGTACAGGATGAGAATTTACTTCTCCCTCACATAAATGTCCGAAAGTAGGCAATCCAGGGCTAGTAAGATGACTGTTTTACAAAGTGCTTAGGAACCTGGACTCCCTCCCTATGTCTTCATGGTCAGAATGGTAGCCAGCACTCCAACTATTTTTACACCAACTTTCCAAGCCACAGGATGAATTAAAGAGGCGACAAAGAAGAAAAAGGAAATGTGCCAGCAGTGTTGTAAGGAAGGTTCTAGGAAGGTGCCTCATCGTACCTCCTCCTACCACTCACAGCAGAACTTAGTCCGTGGTAGGTTGCACCTAGTTGCAGGAGAGGTTGGGAGGATGAGCCCATTGCAGGCAACCATATGCCTGGCTAAAAGGATTCTGGTACTATGGAGGAAGGGGAACACAGACATTAGGATTCAGGTAACAGTCTCTACAATAAGAACTTATAAAAATAAGTTGACAATAGAGACAGACTTTCCCATAAGCATACAGAAAGGGAATGTGTGTTCAAAATCTAAGTCACTCTTCACAATTAACTTTGGAATTTAACCTTTGTCATAAAACACAAATACTTTCTACTTGATATTATTTGAACTGAAGCTATTAATTGTTCCTGAGGCTAAAAATAACCTGAACTAGTCTTCATTCAAACATTCTGCTTTTCATTTATGCAGGAAGTCAAGCATTTTCTGAGACAGGTTTGTTTGATCATGACTAGAAAATTGATGAAATCTTCCGAACCAATCCTGGCATACTCTAACCTACAGTTTATCCAATATTTCTACAATTTAAATCTCTACAAGATTCTACTTAAAACAGGCCCTGCCTCTGTTTGTATTGATCTGCAAAGGAATAGTGGCACAGATTCTTCAAACAGTGACTTTATTTGCTTCTAGAGGCAAGAGCCTCTTGTTGACAGCATTTGGCTTGCCTTGAACTGGACTTTGCATTTCAAAACAGTTATGTAAAGCTTTGAGGGTTGGAGGCAAAAACTAAGTGCCCGTAACCGAGCCTTTCATACCTCTCTCAGGACGTCCAACTCTCATTTCCTCGTTGGAGACAGTTTTGGAAGCTGCCATAGATGCCAAGGTGATGATTTTAGATTCTTGATGAAAAGGATGAGCTTCCCACAGAATCAGCCTAAAGTGCAGTACCACAAGACCAGGGTCTTCTGAGCCTGTGCCAGCTTGCCAGGATAGGTGCCACATGCCCACAACTATGGCCAACCAAGGCATCTCCCAAGGAAAGGCATCCACTTGCTTTGGCAAAGGCTGAATTAGAATTCTTGGAAGCAAGGAGAATCCCTGTTCAGTTTGGTTCTGCAGGTGGTGTGGCTTCTGCAGGGTGAGTGTGACAGTCCGTGCCTGAAGTGAGAGCCATTGTGGGGAATCTGGGAGCCAGACCCTGGGCTACTTTTGCTTGTATGGATACTAAGCTTGTCTCAATAGTGACCCCACTAAGCCTGCCCCACCCAACCCAGCTATCTGAAAGGAAAGCCCAAACCTCTTCAAACCACTGGTCTCCAAACTTAATTTCCTTCCTTTACTTTTAACCTATCTGTGTGTTTATGTCCAGTGTGGATTTCTTATTTTATTTTTTATTTTTTTGAGATGGAGTCTTGCTTTGCTGCCCAGGCTGGAGTGCAGTGGGTCAATCTCAGCTCGCTGTAACCTCTGCCCCCTGGGTTCAAGGGATTCTCCTGCCTCAGCCTCCTGAGTAGTTAGGACTACAGGCGCCCGCCACCACTCTGCTAATTTTTGTATTTTTAATAGAGACGGGGTTTCACCATGTTAACCAGGTTGGTCTCCAACTCCTGACCTCAGGTGATCCACCCGCCTCAGCCTCTTAAAGTGCTAGGATTACAGGCATGAGCCACTGTGCCCAGCCTCAATGTGGATTTCTTAAAGACAATGTAGTTGGGTCTTGTTCTCCAGTCCAGTCTGACAAGCTCTTGTTTTTAATTGGTGTATTTAAACCATTTGCAATTAATATTATTAATATGGTTGGATTTAGTCTACCATTTTATTTCTTTTTCTGTATGTTCCCTTTCTTCCCCCCACCCTTTCCTGTCACCTTTTGAATTATTTGAATAACATATTTGTTGGCTTTTGACTATATATATATTTTTAAGAGATTGCTCTGAAGATTACAGTATACATACCTAAAGTTGTTCACAGTCTGTTTACAGTTTATATTTTATCTCTTCAATTAAAATTCAGAAGTATTACAACAATTTAGGTCCTTAATCTCTCCTTCCTTTATAATTGTTACATGAATTACATATACATCCATTGAAAACCTTACCAGATACTATTATCATTTTGTTCTCAACAGTCATACATATTTGAAGGAACTGAAGAGGACACTTTACCTGTCATGTTTTTCCTTCAGTCCTTAAGTTCCAGGTTTCTTTCTGGTATAGTTGTTTGCCTTCAGCCTAAATAACTTTCTTTAGCATTTAGAACAGATCTGCCAACAGTTCTCTTAGTTGTCTTTCATCTGAGAATGCCTTTATTTTGCCTTCATCCTGAATCTATTTTCTCTTGATATGGATTTTTTTTTTTTTTTTTTTTTTTAACTTTCTGGCACTTTACCCACGTTGTTCCATCATCTTTTTTTCCATGGCTTCTGATAAGAAATCTGCAGTCATGCCTGTAATCGCAGCACTTTCGGAGGCCGAGGTGGGGGGATCACAAGGTCAGGAGTTCGAGACCAGCTTAGCCAATATGGTGAAACCTGTCTCTACCAAAAATTAGCCGGGCATGGTGGCCCATGCCTGTAATCCCAGCTACTCAGGAGACTGAGGCAGCAGAATCGCTTGAACCCAAGAAGTAGAGGTTGCAGTGAGCTGAGATTGCACCACTGCACTCTAGCCTGGGTGACAGAGCGAGACTCCATCTCAAAAAAAAAAAAAAAGATATCCACAGTCATTGAATAATTTTCTGTGTTTAATTCATTATTTTCCTCTGACTTTTTTTTAAAACAAATAACTGGTAAAATGTACATATCAGAAAACTTGCCATCTTAATCATTTATAAGTGTACAGTAGTGTTAGGCACATTCACATTGTGTGCCGTCAATCTCCAAAATTCTCACCTTGCAAAATTGACACTCTATACTCATTAAACAACAGCTCCCATTCTCTTCTGCCCCCAGCCCCTGGCAACTACCATTCTATTTTCTGTCTTTTTGAATTTGAATTTTCTAGGTACCTCATAGAAGTGAAAGCATATAGTATTTGTCTTTTTGTGACTGGCTTCTTTCACTAAGCGCAATGCCCTCAAGGTTCATCCACGTTTTAGCATGCATCAGAATTTCCCTCCTTTTCTAAGGTTAAATTTTGATTGTGTGTATATACCACATTTTGTTTATCTGTTCATCTGTTGACAAGCACTTGTGTTGCTTCCATCTTTTGACTTGTGAATAATGCTGCTATGAACATGGGTGTGCAAACATCTTTTCAAGACCCAGCTTCCAATTATTTGGGTATATACTCAGAAGTGGAATTGCTGATAATTCTATTTTTTAATTTTCTCAGGAACTTCTGTATTGTTTCTCAGACTGCTTTTGAGATTTTTTATTTTTTTTAAGTTTCTGGAGTTTGATTATGTGTCTGAGTATAAGTTGTTTGTGTTTGTTTTCTGGTGTTTGTTCATTTTTTGCATTCATCCTGTTTGGGGTTCACTAATTTTCTTGAATCTGTAATTTTATACCTTTCATCAAATTTGAGCATATTTCTTCAAGTAGTTCCTTTTCTGCACCAATCTTTTATTCCTCCCCTGGGACTCCAGTGATATGAACATTAGACCCTGAGACTGTTCATTATTTTTCCAGTCTTTTTTTCTTTCTGTTCTTCATTTATCTTCAAGTTCATTAACTTCCTCTTCTGTGGTCTCCATTCTGCTATTAAGCCCACCTAGTTAATTTTTATTTCAGATACTGTGTTTTTTGGTTCTAAAATTCCCATTTGGTTCTTTTTGTAGTTTCTATTTTTCTGCGAAGAGCTTCTATCTTTCCCTTTATTACAAGTGTGTTTACCATTATTTCATCCAGCATACTTATAATAGATGTTTTAAGTCTTTATCTGATAATTCTAACCTCTTGGTCATATTGGTGCTGGCATCTTTTTTTTTTTTTTTGGCTTTTTTTATTATTATACTTTAAGTTCTAGGGTACATGTGCACAACGTGCAGGTTTGTTACATAGGTATACATGTGTCATGTTGGTTTGCTGCACCCATTAACTCATCATTTACATTAGGTATTTCTCGTAATGCTATCCCTCTCCCACTCCCCACCCAGCGACAGGCCCTGAGGTATGATGTTCCCCACCCTGTGTCCAAGTGTTCTCATTCTCATTGTTCAGTTCCCACCTATGAGTGAGAACATGTGGTGTTTGGTTTTCTGTCCTTGTGATAGTTTGCTCAGAATGATGGTTTCTAGCTGCATCCATGTCCCTTCCATGTCCCTGCAAAGGACATGAACTCATCCTTTTTTATGGCTGCATAGTATTCCATGGTGTATATGTGCCACATTTTCTTAATCCAGTCTATCATTGATGGACATTTGGGTTGGTTCCAAGTCTTTGCTATCGTGAATAGTGCCACAGTAAACATATGTGTGCATGTGTTTTTATAGTAGCATGATTTATAATCCTTTGGATATATACCCAGTAATGGGATGGCTGGGTCAAATGGTATTTCTAGTTCTAGATCCTTGAGGAATCGCCACACTGTCTTCCACAATGGTTGAACTACTTTACAGTCCCACCAACAGTATAAAAAGCATTCCTATTTCTCCACATCCTCTCTGGTGCTGGCATCTTTTGATCATCTTTTCCCATAAAAATTGGTAACATTTTCTAGAGCTTTGTGGAGCAATTTTGGATTGCATCCTGGATATTTTGAATAGTATTAATATGTTGTGAGACTCTGAATCTTGTTAAAATTCTTCTACAGCAAGAGTCAGCAAACTATGACCTGCAGGCCAAATCCAGCCTTCCCCCTGTTTTTATACGTAAAGTTGTACTGGAACACAGCCTGGCTGCTTGATTTACATACTGTGCTGCTTTGGCACTACAATAGCAGGGTTGAGTAGTTGTGATGGAAGACTGTATGGCACAAAGCTTAACATATTTATTATCTGGCCTTTTGTGGAAAAAGTTTGCTCACCTCAGCTTTAGAAAGTGTAGGGCCAGGCGTGGTGGCTCACACCTGTAATCCCAGCACTTTGGGAGGCCGAGGCAGGCGGATCATGAGGTCAGGAGATCGAGATCATCCTGGCCAACACAGTGAAACCCCGTCTCTACTAAAAATACAAAAAATTAACTGGGTGTGGTGGTGGGCACCTGTAGTCCCAGCTACTCGGAAGGCTGAGGCAGGAGAATGGCGTGGACCCTGGAGGAAGAGGTTTCAGTGAGCCGAGATTGTGCCACTGCACTCCAGCCTGGGGGACAGAGTGAAGACTCCATCTAAAAAAAAAAAAAGAAGGTGTTGACTTTGTTTTTGTTTTGTTTGTTTTCATAGGCAATCAATCTAATGAGGTTCAAACTGCAAATTCTGTCTCATCATCTTGGGGACAGATCTAGGAGAGAGAAAATGAAATAGTTTTAATGGGGATTTCACTCTACACTCTCTGGCTCACAGGGACCCTTCTCCTAAGTCTTCTGGTCAGAGAGATGGGGTTTCTCTCAGAGTTTCTGCTGTCTCTGCTACCATGCAGCTCCCCAGCTGGACCTATTCTCATCTCAAAGCTGTGATAGAAAAGAAGAAAATTGAGGGAAACTCACCCCATACAGATAGTTTCCTCAAGCTTTGATTCCTTTCTGTAATTTGGCTGCTTGTTTACTTTTCAGAGTCCTTAGTTGCATTTTGTCCAGAATTTTTAGTTGTGATCAGTGGCAGAGACTGCAGTGCCTTACTCCATTTTGTCTGGTACTGGAAACCTCCCAACTTCTTTGTGACCACGACCTATAGTGAAAAAACACATTTTACATTGAGACTCAGTACACACACACACACACACACAGACGATCAGTGTTTCACAAACAATGCTGTGTGTGATGGCCTCTTATTCTATTGTATTCCTTTTCGGTTTTGTTGTTATTGTGTCTTAATGGTGCTAAGAGACCAGTGTGATGGCTCATGTGGGAGGATCGCTTGAGGCCAGGAGTTTGAGACCAGCCTGGGCAACATAGTGAGACCTCATCTATACAAAAGCCAAAATTAGCCCAGCACGGTGGCACGCATCTGTAGTCCTAGCTACCTGAGATGCTGCTGAGGCGAGAGGATCATTGCTTGAGCCCAGAGGTTTGAGGTTACAGTGACCTATGATCCTGCCATTGCACTCCAGCCTTGGTGAGAGAGTGAGACCTTGTCAATAAATAAATAGTGCTAAGACTCATTACTCGGCGTTAACCTAAGTTTGAAAAACAGAGCTCTAAACACTGTCACTGAAACAGGAGAGGCAAGGCTTCTACTAGCTGAAATAAGCACATTTAAACAAGTCCTGAATAATATATACCACAACTGATGATACAATAAACTTGTGAGTCAAAAAATGTGATGAGAATTGCATAATAACCTTTAATTGTAGAAGTCCAGGTTCTCCATGTGAGAAACACCTGACTCTCTGCTCCCCTTCCTCAACCCTTGACAAAGGTGAATGGAGTTAGGGATCTTTGTAATCTTTTGTAGTCCAAAAATAGCCAACTCAAAGTGATATGATGCAACTGTAAGTCATCCAAAATCTAAATTTTATATTAGGTGCCTGATACACATGTTACTTGCAAAATAAACAGCCTGAAGCCAACTCAGAGGAAAACAAAGTGGTCATTATTGATGCCTGATTCTCACTGCCTTCTGCTGCTGCTGCCCCCTTTAGCTCCCCTCCCTTCTTTCCTTCCTCCCCTCTTCCTGAATAAAATCAGCTGGGTAATGAATTTTTTTTTTCTTTCCAAGATGGAGTTTCTCTCTGTCACCCAGGCTGGAGTGCAGTGGCGTGATCTTGGCTCACTGCAACCTCTGCCTCCCGAATTCAAGCAATTCTCCTGCCTCAGCCTCCAGAGTAGCTGGGATTACAGGCACCCACCACTGCGCCCGGCTAATTTTGTATTTTTAGTAGAGACGGGATTTCGCCATGTTGGCCAGGCTGGTTTTGAACTCCTGACCTCAGGTGACCTGCTCACCTCTGCCTCTCAAAGTGCTGGGATTACAGGCATGAGCCACCAGCCTGGCTGGTAATAAATATTCTATCTGGATACTGATCCTTGGCAAGTTAAAGGACGTAGATGCTTAAACAGTCAGGGCCCCCACCGAAAAGGTGGTTACTAATTTTAAGTACCTCCAAAATATCTACCTTAATTACTGATTAAAGACACCTCCAGGCTGGGCGCAGTGGCTCACGCCTGTAATCCTAGCACTTTGGGAGGTCGAAGCGGGTGGATTACGAGGTCAGGAGATCAAGACCATCCTGGCTAACACGGTGAAACACTGTCTCTACTAAAAATACAAAAATTAGCCGGGTGTGGTGGTGGGCGCCTGTAATTCCAGCTACTCGGGAGGCTGAGGCAGGAGAACTGCTTGAACCTGGGAGGCGGAGCTTGCAGTAAGCCGAGATCTGGCCACTGCACTCCAGCCTGGGCGACAGAGCGAGACTCCATCTCAAAAAAAAAAAAAAAAGACACCTCCAGAATATGGTAAATTTGATTACCTGTTACAAGTGCTTCTGAAATATAATAAACTTGATCGAAGTTATCAGAAATATCTTACAGCTCTATACTTGAAACCCTATGTTTACATAAAATAGCACTGAACACACAAGCCGACCAAAGCAAGTGCTTACTTTTCCCCTTCTCGTCGTCTTCTGGTTTTCTAAAACATTTCCTTTTCCAAGATGAAAGACATCTTTCCCTGATTCCTGCAGTGTGGAGTCTTACATTTTGGGGATGGGTGGAGACGAGAAGGTGGTAGAATAAACGAGTGAGAGAAAAGGTAGAATGAATAAGAATGTGGTGCCCTAAGTCCCACCTCCCTACTTCTCCCTACCACACACTCAGGCTGCATCATCCCATCTGGGATTTCATCTCCCCCAGTCACCCTGAATTCCTCCAAGTCTATGGTACCAATCTGAGCACTCACTGCCCACCCCACCCCCAAGATGGCTACATGCAGCAATCTCTTGAAAAGTTGGCCTGTGGTCTCAAGATAGAAAGTACTCGGAGAAACACAGGACTTTCCTTGAGATGCTACATCAAGACCCTTTTCTTCTCCACTCAATCTTTTGAAAACATAATGAAAAATTCCATCTCGCCTTTATTGAAACACACAGGGAAACCACACCTCAGCTGGCAGAGCTATGCCCCCAAAGTGGACCGACCCTTGCTCACAGCAGGAACTATGTGTTTTAGACATTTTAAAAACCCATCTTGCTGGGACATGGGTTGTTTTTAAAAAGTATAATATTGATTGAAGAGATTTCTACTTTATAACATCAACAATTTAAAGAGGAGGAAGCTTTTATTTTTATGTGTCTTGGATGAGAGAGTGTAGAAAAGGCACGGCGAGATAGTGTTTGTATCTGCAGAAACCAACGCTCCCTTCTTCCACAATGGTAGTTGACCATTATTGGTACTTACTCTGTATCTTACAAGAATTGACCCACAAAACAATCCTATAAGTTAGGTGCTATACTTAGCATCACCTTCATCTTACAAATGGGGAAACTGAGGCTTGGAATGGTCAAGAAGCTTGCCCAAGGTCTCATGTAGCAAATAGCCAAGCTAGGATTTGAACAGCGGGGCTCCAGAGTCCATGGGCGTAACTACTATGCTACAGTAGCCTCTAGTTTACCACTGAATTAAAAGCTGGTCTTACACAAAAGCCATGGAGTGAGTAAAAATTCCATCCTTTTACTTCTATTCCAGAGAGATAAAAACAAAGGAAATAGGAGAGATAATGTTATTATCATCATTTTAATTTGTTAACTTGAGTTCTAAAGTCTGGCAGAATTCATGCTCCTCTTCCCACAATTTAGGGTTGTTTCTGGGAAGGACTAATCAACCAGGGCCTGAATTTCCCAGCCTCCCTCAGATCTAGGTGGGGTCATGGACCAGTTCTCTCCAGTAAAATGTGAGCCAAAGGAGTGTATGTCACTTTGGGGACAAGACAATGAAGAAGCAAGTGTACCTTCTCCATTCTCTCTTCCCCTGTTTTGCCTTCTCGATGCAGAGGACTCCAAGCCCTAGAGAACAGAGAAGCTACAGGAAGAAAGTAGTCTGAGTACTTGAATGACTTAATGGAAGGCTGTCCACTGTCTAGGGACACTGAACAAATACGTGAGTAAGAAATAACCTTCTGTTGTGTTAAACCACTGAAAATTGGGATTTGTATGTTACTGCAGCTAGCATTACCTTAATATATAAAGTACACAACCAATGACTGTCAAAGAGCCCCTAGCATGTCCCTGCACCCTTTCTGTTCTAGTTCCTTACTGCTGCATAACAAACCACGTCAAAACTAAGTGTCTTAACCCAACTATCGTATTACGCTCACCAACTCTGTGGGTCAGGAATTCAGGTGGGGTACAACAGAGCTTGGATCTCCTCCACAATGTCTGGAGCCTCAGCTGGAAGACACAGAGGACTGGGGATGATTCAGGGTCAGGCTGATGTCATCCAGGGGAACCTTCATTCCCACGACTGGCCATTGACGCTGGATGTCAGTTGGGACCTCAGTTGGGGTTGTCAGGCAGAACATCTACATGTGGCCTCTTCATGTGATCTCTCCACTTCCTTATGTAGACTAGGTTCCAGCAGTGAACAGCCCAAAAAGACCAGGTGGAAGCTATATCACCTTTTACGACATAGCATTACTTCTGCTGGAGTCCCATGCCCATCTAGATTCAAGGGGAGGAAATATAAACTCCACCTTGCAATGTGAGGAATGTCAGTGTCACATGGTAAGAGCAAGAGGGATGGGAGATCTTGTAATCATGTTTTAAAAGAGTGACCTGCCACACTTCCTTTTCATAAATCTTTTATTTTTTCCTTCCTTCCTTCCTTCCTTCTTTCCTTCCTTCCTCTTCTTCTTCTTCCTCTTCCTCTTCCTCCTCTTCTTCTTCTTCCTCTTCTCTTCTCTTCTTTCTCTTCTCTTCTCTTCTCTTCTTTCTCTTCTCTTCTCTTTTTCTTTTTTTGAGACAGGGTTTTGGGGTTTCACTGTGTTACCAAGGCTGGAGTGCAGTGGCACAATCATGGCTCACTGCAGCCTCGACTTTCCAGGCTCAGGCGATCCTCCCACCCCAGTCTCCCAAGTAACTGGGACCACAGGTGCACACTATTTTTTTTTTTTTTTTTTTGAGGTACACACTTGACTAATTAAAAAACTTTTTTTTTTTTTTTTTTTTTTTTTTTGTAGAGCTAGAATCTTCCTATGTTGCCCAGGCTGGTCTTTAGCTCCTAGGCTCAAGTGATCTTCTCACCACGGCCTCCCAAAGTGCTGGGATTATAGGTGTGAGCCACTGTGCCCAGCTTTTCCATACTTTTCTCATCCCTTTCCCCTTTCTTCTTCTTGCCCTGTACTTTCTCTCCTTCTTGTCATGTTCCTTCTCCACTCCCCAAGCCTGTCCACAGTCAGCTCTAACATTCCTCAGTTCTGTTTAATTGACATTAACTGAGCATATATAATGTGACAGTTGTCCGTTTCACGTAGATAACCCCCTACTTACTTTTCTACATCCTGCTGTCTTTTCCCACTTCAGTTTTCCCTCTTAAGGTGGGTATGAGACGGGGTTTCTCACCCTCAGCATTGTTGACATTTTGTATGGGATAACTCTTGTTGTGGGGACTATCTTGTGATTTGTAGGATGTTCAGCAGCATCCCTGGCCTCTAGTCATTAAATGCCAGTGGCACCTCTCCTCACATCATGACAACCAAAAATGTCCCCAGACATTGCAAAATCACCCCCAGTTAAGAGCCACTGTTAAAAGGGAATATATAGGGGAGGTAGAGTTGATAAAATCCCCAAATCTTAGAAGTCAGGGGTCTCGACAAGATCGGGCATGTTCAGGGTGGTATGGCCATAGACAGAAGTCAGTGGTCTTCAAACTGTTTTGGTCATGCACCCTTAGTAACAAAACAGTGTCTGAGACTACAACCCAATATGTGCATATTTCTTTATTCATATAAAGTCTATACATATCTTCTATGTTGTTCTTTTTTGTAATTATAAAATAATCACAAAAGTAGGCATTTTTAAAAGGATTAGATAAAAACCTAATTAGAGGCCAGGTGTGGTAACTTACCCCTGTAATTCCAGCACTTTGGGAGGCCAAGGTAGGATTACTTTAACCTGGGAGTTCAGTACCAGCTTGGGCAACACAGTGAGACTCCACCAAAAAAAAAAAAAAAAAAAAAAAAAGGAAGAAAGGAAGAAGAAGAAGAAGAAACAAAACAAACAAACAAACAAAACTGTCCAGCACTGTGGCTCATGCCTGTAATCCTAGCACTTTGGGAGGCCAAGGCAGGCAGATCACTTGAGGTTAGGAGTTCAAGACCAGCCTGACCAACATAGTGAAACCCCGTCTCTACTAAAAATACAAACATTAGCCAGAAATTGCTTGAACCTGGGAGGCGGAGGTTGCAGTGAGCTGAGATCATGCCACTGCACTCAGGCCTGGGCAACAGAGGGAGACTCTGTCTCAAAAAAAAAAAAAAAAAAAGACCCCAAAAAAAACGAATTAGATATCCTGATATAATCATCTTGGTCACTCCCTGTGGATGGCCATTTCTAGTGCTAGACCATAATGAATGCAACCTCTGGGGCTAGACAGATCTAGGCTTACAGCACTGGTTTCTGTTTCCTGCACTGCCATTTACTAGTTGAGTTACATTTATTCATTCAATAAAATGTCAGGAATGCAATGGAAAACAAGACATAACCTTCAAGAAACTCTTAGTTTTCTCATAGGCAAAATGAGGATAACTTGCAGGATGGTAGTGAGGATTAATAAGACGATATACTATAAGCATATAATAGGCACTCAAAAGTGGTGCCTGTGAATTCATGGCAGGCCTATTTGTGACAGCAAAAGACCGGAAAGAACCCTACTGCATATCAACAAAGGACTGGTTGAATAAACAATGGTATATCTATGAAGCAGGATAGGTACTCAAGGAAGTAACCATGTCCTCAGGATGCAACAACCATGGTGACCGTGGTGACTGTACAGTCAACAGCATAAGCCCCAGCATTCATATTGTAGTCAAGCTCATTCAAGCAAAGTTGTCTCTAGTAGAGAATTTCCCCCATAGAGAGCATGCATATTTTGATTTTACCTGTCCTCAGACTGACCCTTTGCTCATCATAATAGTAAAAACCACACCCTTGGGTAGAGATGTAAGGTGCTAATGACACATGTGGGGAATGAATAGGCGGGCACAGCTACAGCGCATGTGCACCCAGAGGACCACCCAGAGCATGCTTCCTAGTAACACCTCTTCCCAATCCTTTAAGACGGATGTAAGTCTCCGGTAAAGGGAGTCTCCCTAGTGCCAGTCTTGGCTGCCCCACCCTGAATCCTCTCTCAGGGTGGACTGCCTCTTCTGCACTTAACTTTCAAAATATTCTTTTTCCTTTGCAATAAATTGTTCTATGTTGCGTCTCCTGCTGTGTGTCTCTTGTTTAAATTCTTTTAAACTAAGAAGACAAGAACTAAAGTCTCACAACAGCCATCAACATCTACACAATAGAGCAATATACAGCTGTCAAGAGGAAGGAGGGACTGGGCACGGTGGTTCACACCAACACTTCGGGAGGCTAAGGGATTTTTTTTTAAATTATTATTAAATTTAAAAAAGAGAGGCTGGGCGTGGTGGCTGACGCTTGAAATCCTAGCACTTTGGGAGCCCGAGGCAGGTGGATCATGAGGTCAGGAGTTTGAGACCAGCCTGGCCAACATAGTGAAACCCTGTCTCTACTAAAAACACTAAATTTAGCCAGACATGGTGGTGCGTGCCTGTAATCCCAGCTACTCAGGAGGCTGAGGCAGGAGAATTGCTTGAACCTGGGAGGCGGAGGTTGCAGTGAGCTGAGATCATGCCACTGCACTCCAGCCTGGTGACACAGCGAGACTCCATCTCAAAAAAAAAAAAAAAAAAAAAAAGGAGAGAGAGGGAGAAAAGAGGAATATATGTATATATTGTTATGGAGTAATCTCCAGGATACTTAGTTAAAACAAGTGAGGTGAGGTACAGTGGGTGGGAGTGGGACTGAATGGGTGAAGCCCAAAGGATTATTTTTCGGGCGATAAACTATTTTCTCTGACGCTGTAATGGTGGACACATGACATATGCATCTATAAAAACCTATAGAACTTTGCAGTAAGAGTGAACCTTAACGTATATATTAACTTTAATGTGTACATTAGTCAATCATTATTAATGTAAAATGTATACAAATTCTAAGCAATCATTTAGCAGATCAGAGGATCCCACATAGAACAGACTATGACAAAACAATCTGGCCAGGCATGGTGGCTCACGCCTGTAATCCCAGCATTTTGGGAGGCTGAGGCAGGCGGATCACGGGGTCAGGAGATCGAGACCATCCTGGCTAACATGGTGAAACCCCATCTCTACTAAAAATAAAAAAAATTAGCCGGGCATGGTGGTGGGCACCTGTAGTCCCAGCTACTCGGGAGGCTGAAGCAGGAGAATGGCGTGAACCCAGGAGGTGGAGCTTGCAGTGAGCTGAGATTGGGCCACTGCACTTCAGCCTGGGCAACAGAGCAAGACTCCATCTTGGGAAAAAAAAAAATCTAATCTAACTGTGTTACAAATGTATGAAACAACCTCTCTGAAGGGGTTTGAGGGAAAAGGGTGCTGACCTCAGCCACTTTGGAAATGAGTAGAGTCTGTAAGACCAAAGTCAAAAGACCTGCATACAAGTACTGTACTATAGGTGATAAAGTTGTCTCCACAAGTGTATGGCTTCACAATTCTGAAATCACTATACATGTATACTGGAAATGGAAGATTAAGTCACGGGATGGCAGATGGTGGGATTCTGGGTTCTCACTTTTGAAGTAGAAGGTTACAGATAAACAAGGGGAGATAACTAGGATGATTCTGGGAATGGATGAGAGTGGTAAGACATCAGAATGAACTCATGCCTAGCTTACAGATACACACACACATACAACACAAATGTGTATATATGCATAAACATTTATAAATATGTGTATATAGAAGGTTAGTATTCACCCATATATTTATTTGCTCTGTCAGCTGAGAAGGCCTAGAAACAATGACATCCCACTAGCAATGACTGCACCTAGTGCCGAGAGTTTCTTGGTTTCTAATACTATTTTCCAAAAAAGGAACCAGAGATCCTTGGAGAAATAGCTGATTCTAGGTCTAGGGCATCTTGTGACAGAAAGTAAAGAAGTACTTAGCAAAACACAACAATGGGAGTATGTCAAAAGGACACCATAGCCACCCGAAAGAGCTCTCAATGGCCAAAGTAGGAACAATCTGAGAAACAAAATAAAGCAGTATGAGATTATAACCCAAAGTATAAAATAAATATCCATGGGTTCACACTGACATATTTTTCATTTTATTTATTTGTTTTTGAGACAGGTCTCGCTCTGTCACCCAGGCTGGGGTGCAGTGGCTCACTGCAGCCTTGACTTCTTGGGCTCAAGCGATCCTCCTGCCTCAGCCTCCCAAGTACCTGGGACCACAGGTGCATGCCACCATCACCCAGCTAAATTTTTAATTGATTATTTGTAGAGAGAGGGTCCTGCTGTGTTGCCCAGGCCCATCCTGAACTCCTGGGTTCAAGTGATCCATCCATCTTGGCCTCCCAAAGTGCTGTGCTGGAACTATAGACATAAGCCACCGTACCTGGCCTGACACAAATAAGTGATTGAATAAATAACAGGGGAGGAGAGGCAAACTTCTGTGCAGAATTCCAGACAGTTTCTGTAGAGACCCTGCAGTCAAGGAAGTGCAGCAGAATTCCTCACTCCTTAAATTTGGCCTAGGAATAGTGACTTCATCCCAAAGAGTACAGTATGGAAAGAGAGAAAAAAAGAGTAAGTTTAGGCTGGGTGTGGTGGCTCACGCCTGTAATCCCAGCACTTTGGGAGGCCGAGACAGGCGGATCACGTCAGGAGATCGAGACCATCCTGGCTAACACGGTGAAACCCCGTTTATACTAAAAATACAAAAAAAAAAATTAGCTGGGCGTAGTGGCAGGCGCCTGTAGTCCCAGCTACTTGGGAGGCTGAGGCAGGAAAATAGCGTGAACCTGGGAGGCAGAGCTTGCAGTGAGCCGAGATCACGCCACTGCACTCTAGCCTGGGCCACTGAGCGAGACTCTGTCTCAAAAAAAAAAAAAAAAAAAAAAAAAGTAAATTTACAATGGAGAAACCTGACAAAAACTACCTAGATTTCCAAAGCCTGATTTCCTAATCATGGTTGCAATCCTAACGTGGAAAGTTTTACCTGTGTGGCACTGTCAGATCAAGAAATAAGAAATGCCAGGTGAACAAGATGAACACCAACAGGGATAGTTCAAGTTGATAACATGTACCCTTGATATGATTCCATGAGAATGACACTTTACCTATGTGGTCTTCCTTCCCCAAATCCATAACCTGAGTCTAATCATGAGAAAAACATCAGACAAATCCCAACTGAGGGACATTCTACAAAATATCTATCTGGTACTCCTCAAATTGTTGAGGTCATCAAAAACAAGGAAAGTCTGAGAATCTATCACAGCCGAGAGAAGCCTAAGGAGACACACAGACTAAATGTCAGGGCGGCTTCTAGGTGTGCTTGCTGTTCCTGGGATAGAATGCTAAGGTGGGGTGGGGGCACCAACAGATACCTATGCACAGCTTAGGAAGCATCTCCATGAGTGCAGCTATGACTCTCACCAATATTCCTGGCCCTCTGTGATGTCAGGGCCTCCATTTCTTGATCTGACTGCACAACACAGATAAAACGTTCCAGGTTGGGATTGCACCCGTGGTTAGGAAACTAGACTTTTGAAACAGACTTGAATTGACATCCTACTCTGCCATTTCATTTGTTACTTTGGGAGGATTACCAAAACCTCTCTGTGCCCCTTTTCTCATCATCTCTAACGTAGGGATTATAATTGTAACCACTAATAACTGGCTCATTTTTCTTTTTACTTTTTGTTTGCAAAGGACAAATAATGTAGGGTGCTTGGCCTAGTACCTAGCACTTAGCACTCAGTAAATGTTAGCCATTTACTATTGTACACTGTGTAATTCATTTAGTGTATATATTTTCTTTTCTTGTTGTTTTCTTTTGTTTGTGTATTTGTTTTTGAGACAGAGTCTTGCTTAGTCGCCCAGGCTAGAGTGCAGTGGTGTGATCTCAGCTCACTGCAACTTCTGCCTCTGAGGCTTAAGGGATCCTCCCACCTCAGCCTCCCCAGTAGCTGGGATTACAGGTGCTCACCACCATGCCCGGATCATTTTTGTATTTTTACTAGAGACGGGGTTTCACCACGTTGGCCAGGCTGGTCTGGAACTCCTGACCTCAGGTGATTCACCTGCCACAGCCTCCCGAAGTGCTGGGATTACAGGCGTGAGCCACTATGCCTGGATGTGTTGTTGTTGTTGTCGTTGTTGTTGTTGTTGTTTTTGATGGAGTTTCACTCTTGTTGCCCAGGCTGGAGTGCAATGGCAAGATCTCAGCTCACCGCATCCTCCGCCTCCTGGGTTCAAGCGAGTCTCCTGGCTCAGCTTCCCAAGTAGCTGGGATTACAGGCATGTGCCACCATGTTGGGCTAACTTTGTATTTTTAGTAGAGACGGGGTTTCCCCATGTTGGTCAGGCTGGTCTTGAACTTCCAACCTCAGGTGATCTGCCCACCTAGGCCTCTCAAAGTGCTGGGATTACAGGCATGAGCCACTATGCCCAGACCTGGCTGTTTTTTTGACAGAATTTTATTTAGGAAAATTGTTTTCCTTCATTCCCCTGGTGCAAAAGAAAAAGAGAAAAAGGAAGAAAGAAGGAAGGAAGGAAGGAAAAGAGAAAGAAAAGAAAGAGAAAGAAAAAGAAAGAGAGAGAAAAAGAAAGAAAGAAAGAGAAAGAAAGAAGAAAGAAAAAGAAAGAAAGAAAGAAAGAAAGAAAGAAAGAAAGAAAGAAAGAAAGAAAGAAAGAAAGAAAGAAAAGAAAGAAAGAAAGAAAGAGAAAGAAAGAAGGAAAGAAGGAAAGAAAGAAATTGTTAATTAGGTGTTGGAAAACTGAAAAGACAAAAGGGGCTCAACCATTGGAGGTACTCACTACAGGCAGCAGCTATCACACTATATGGAAAATCCAAATGAGAGGCTGAGTTTAAAAACAGTTTTTCAGTTGGCCGGGCTCGGTGGCTCATGCTTGTAAACTCAGCACTCTGGAAGGCAGAGGCAGTTGGATCGCTTGAATCCAGAAGACATGGCAAAACCCGGTTATCTACCAAAAAATACCAAAATTAGCCGGCTTGGTGGCGCATGCCTGTAATCCCAGCTACTCTGGAGAGTGAGGCAGGAGAATCGCTTGAACACGGAGGCGGAGGTTGCAGTGAGCCGAGATCGCGCCACTGCACTCCAGCCTGGGTGACAAGGCGAGACCCGGTCTCTAATCAACAACAATAATAATAAAATTAACAGTTTTATTGAGTATAATTTACATGCCATAAAATTCACCCACTGAAAGTGTACATTTCCTTCACTTCACCTTACAGGGTCTTACTCAGTCGCCCAGGCTGGGATGCAGTGGCGCCGTATTAGCTCATTGCAACCTCTGCCTCCCGGGGTCAGGTGATCCTCCTACCTCAGCCTCCCGAGTAGCGGGACTACAGGTGTGCACCACCACACCCAGCTAATTTTTCTTTTTTTTCTTTTTTCCTTTCTTTCTCTCCCTCCCTTCTTCGCCCTTCCTCCATTTTTTTTTTTTGTAGAGACGGTGTCTCCCCTTGTGGCCAGGTTGGTCACAACTCCTGAACTCAAGCTCTCTGCCCGCCTCGACCTCCCAAAATGCTGGGATTACAGGCGTGAGCCACTGCGTCCAGCCACACTTCCATGACTTTTTAATAAACTTACACAGTTGTGCAATTGTCACCACAATCCACTTTTACAACATTTCTATTACCGCTTTCCTCCAGTTTTTTCAAGCCCTCCCCGCTCCCACACCTCGCCCCAGGTAACTGTGCTCTGTGTCTTTGTAGATTTGCCTAGTGTAATCTATTTTTTACTTCGGTAATATAAGGAGGTCATGCAAAATAGAGACTATTTAGGAACAGACTAGGCAGACTTAAATCTGATGGAAAGTTTAAAGTTGTTTAAAAGTGGGCTATAGTTTTACATGATTTTTTTTAAAAAGAGGAAAGGTGAGGCGATGTTAAAGTCTGGGGCGGCTAGGACTGAGGTGATGGTTCTGGAGGGGGCGAGGGAAGTTGTGAGGCAAAGAGAGCCCTCGCGTCACGCCCGCCCCGCCCAAGGCCGGATTGGCTCCTAACTCACCCTCTTTGCCCCAGGGCGGCCGCCGTCTCTTGCGCAGGCGCAGTGCTCCTGCTTCCTGGCCGAGGGCGGGCAAGCGGAGCCTGCATTCGCAGCGATCGCGAGCGTGTGGTGATTGCTTCTGTCTGTTGTTTAGATATGGAAGCTGAGAGGATGCACAGAGGCAGCCAGAGCCGGGGTCGGGGTCTCGCTCAGTGCTGACCGCCCCCAGGGTCGAGTAGGCGATGGGGGAGCCCGGCTTCTTCGTCACAGGAGACCGCGCCGGTGGCCGGAGCTGGTGCCTGCGGCGGGTGGGGATGAGCGCCGGGTGGCTGCTGCTGGAAGATGGGCGCGAGGTACGGGGGAAGGGGTCCTGTGGGGCGGAGGGCAGGGGCTGGAGGGAGCGGGGCTCGGGGAGGGAGGAAGGTGTCTTGCTGCGCTGAATGAATGGCAGAGAGGAGGCGGGCACCAGGAAGAGGAGCGAAGTGTCTGTGGGGGGTGGATTCCTGAGGAGAGAAGGGAGAAAGCGGTTCTGGCGCGAGCGACTGAAGGGTCTGCGGTGGGAGGTGTTTGGGGGAGAAATAGGGGCCGAATGAGAGAAAGAAAAGAGAGTTCGGCTCTGGGGAGCCATGGGGGGCCACAAGGGTTGGGGTGAGGACGGAGGCCCTGGCCCGCGGCCTGTGGGGCGAGAAGCTGGCCCCGTCCAGAGAGGCCTGGGCCAGCGGGTAGCGGGGCCGGGAAGGAGAGGGACGCGCAGAGAATGTGAGGAGACGCGGGGGTGTCGAGGAGGGGAGGGCGGGGGCTGGCCAGATCCCGTTTAGGGCGCACGGAGCCCCGCGGTGCCCAGGTCGGGGAACGGTGGCGGGGGCCGCGAGCCGCAGGGAAGCCGAGGCGGGGCCCGGCGCGTGAACTTCCTCGAGTTTGTTTTGAAAACGATTCAAGTTTTGGGCTTTGTCCCTTAAAGCAATCAAACTTTCACGTAGAAATATCTTCCTCCTTCCCAACTCTGAGGAACATGGGCGACTTGGGCTGGGCCACATTTCTCCCGTGAGGCTCGGTACGGCCGAGTGGCACTCCCTGAGGTGGGTCGGGCAGGGATTCATAGTTCTCTCCAGAGGCTGCCTGCCGTCTTTATTAATGCAGTTGCAAATGAAAACATTTTTAAGGGGGAAGATGCACCAGCGTGGTGTATCTTGAAAGGGCGAGGGAGGGGAGGAGGGAGTTAGATTGCAATCAGGTTGAGAAGGAGAACTGGGTCAGGGACAAGCTTGTCATGACTGGGAACCACCTGGGTTTTGGAAATAATCTGTATGAAAAGTTCTTTTTGCAGTAAAAGTGGATGGTTGGTCATGATGTTGTAAATTCAGTAAGTCTTTTAAGTCTTAATGTATGTTCGGGTAGATTTTTCCTATAAGCCGTACCGCCTCAATTCAGTCTGCCAGGTATTTACTGAGTATTTAACATTGCTTGGTGTACAATGAGGACAAATAAAATTTCTGCGCTCGAAGAGTTTAAGGCTTGAGTGGGGAGAGAGGATTTATACAATGAAGCAGTCTAAGAATATCCATATGGGCTGTATGATCAAGTGCCAAGATGTGGATTATTTAATTCCATCCCAGAGCAGTAGTTCTTCAAGTCAGAGGAGGAATTCATGTCCAGGCTCAAATTTTGCTCGATTAGGGGGTGTTATAAAGGGTTACTTGTGTGCTGTGATTTGAGGAACACCAAGAAAACATCTCTGCCCCCAAATACGTCTTCTATCCAGGTATTAGTGCCTAAAAGTCCACATTAAGCATTCAGTATTTTAGCTTGATCACTGATCTTTCCCTGCCTGGCCCTTTCCAACAGCATATGTTTGTGAGAAGTTTTAACAAATTAAAACACGAACACCTGAATGATAACCTGAATACTACACACAAAAATAAATTATTTTCGTGCATAACTATTAGTTAATTTCACATACATTACTTAATGCGATCCCTGCATACACACAACTTTATAAGGTAACTTAGTGGGCAAGTGTTATTCCTTTAGATTCAATTGTTGTGGATTAATTTATGACTCTTCTGAATAGCTTGGTACTGCAGTCTTGAGCAGGTGGGATGGGGAGGAAGAATTAAAGCACCTGTAGGAAGGGCAAGAAGACTCCAAAGCACTCTTAGACATATTCTAAACCATTTGATAGTTCTTTGTGGGGCCACTTCCATGGGGAGGGACCCGTGCAAACTGAGTGAATGGTAAAGACGCAGTGGTAAGACTGTGGCTGGCTTCAGGGACCTGTGTGTAGGAGAAGCCTGCCAGGCTTGGCTGCCTGCAAGGTCAGGTCATAGCATAGCCTGAAAAGAAGTCTGAATCAGAGGCAAGAGAAGAAGTTGTACTTGTTGTAATGTCCCCACATCATAGCACAAGCTGTTTTGCACAAGATTTTAAGAGGTAGCTAATAACATTATAACAGCAAAGGTAGATCAGCTCCCTGCCTTTCCAGTTCTTAGTCTCAGATGTTGTGGATAAAATAATAAAACAGAGTTCCTTTCATTTCATTAATGGGAATACTGTAGTAAATTGTCTAAATAAGTGGCTTTAAGCTTGTTAAAGCAATGCATAGAGTTTGGTGGAAAAACAAGTAGAGATTTATTGCAAATTAGCTAGTTCTCAGGTACTATAAAGTATCTAGGCCTTTGGGGAAAACAACAGAACCTTCTCTTCCCTTTTCTTCACTTGTATTTAGTTTTCATTAAATTTTCTGCCCCAAGGGAAAAAAGGGAAAGGATGGTTATATTTACTGGTTTGGGGGCTTTTGTTGTGGGGTGTTTTGTTTTGTTTTGAGACAGAGTACTCCCTGTGTCACCCAGGCTGGAGTGCAGTGGTGTGATCACACCTCCACCTCCCCAGTTCAAGCCATTCTTCTGCCTCAGCCTCCGAAGTAGCTGGGATTACAGATGTCCACCACTATGCCCATTTAATTTTTGTATTTTCAGTAGAGACGGGGTTTCGCCATGTTGGCCAGGCTGGTCTCGAACTCCTGGCCTCATGTGATCCGCCCGCCTGGGCTTCCCAAAGTGCTGGGATTACAGGTGTGAGCCACCGTACCTGGCCATATTTACTTGTTATTTGAGAAACAGTAGGAATTGTGCCCAGGAGGAAAGAGATAGTCTTGTGAAGGTGGGCAAGGACAAGATGATCTTTTAGATCAATAATGTATGTAAGCTCAAATGCTTGCAAAACTATTGTAAATGAAAACAGCCCCTCACATGTGGGTCGGCAGTCAGTTCCCATGGGAAATTTAGTGTTCCATTGAGTGGTCCTGAGATTTCCAGTTAACCTCACTGCACTCTTTAACTATAGTATAGGAGAAATATCAGTAGTACCAAGGTGAATTCTAAGACCAGGCAGTGCAGGGAAGGATATAAAAGAATGATTCCTTTTTCTGGGTTCAGAGTCTGTTGGAGGCAGTTTCAGAAAAAGGCACTCTTCCACTTTTTTGGTACTGTTTTCCCCAGGCTACTCACAATGGCAGTCTGGCTGTCTCCCCTCCAGTATTAGCGTGTAATATAAGATGCTTTCTCTCTTAGAGATAAAGCTACCTAAATAGAAATTTTACTGAATATGGATGACAGATAAATATATTCTGTTAAGGGCACAGAGGGGAAAAGTAAAATAAGAAAGATAATTTTGGTTTGTGATAAGAGCATCCTAATAACTGAAGAAATACAATGGGAAGCAGACAACCAACTTTAGACAGTGGTGATCAGAGTAGGCTTATGAGTAGCTGAAACATGAAATATAAGGAGCCCATGCAAGATCTGAGAGAAGAGTGTTCTTAGCAGAGGGGCTAAGTGAAAAGACCCTCAGGTATGCTGGCACTTCAGGCAGAGGGGCTTAAGGAACAACAACAACAAAATGTTTGAAGGATTGGAGCAGCTAGTGTTGGCACCATGATATGAGTTAAGACTAAAGAGTAGAGGGGCTCAGGACTTTCAGGGTCTTATAGGCCATGGAAGGAAGTTTGAATGATTGGACAGTTTTAAGAAAAGAAGGAAAATGATCTGATTTAAAATGTTTACATTTCTATTCCAGTTACTATATAAAGTTTATGGGGGGCTAGAGTGGGAACAGAAACAGTAGGAAGCCAGGTGTTTTGGACTAAGGTTGTGGCTGTAGAGATAGAAATGAACAGACTTAGGACATATTTGACTTATAGCCCATAAAATTTACCAGTGATTTCAGTGTGGGGATGAGCGACAGAGATGAATCAAAGATGACTTCTTGGTTATGAGTTGAATAGTTGGTTGGATGGTATTGTCAATACTGAGATGAGAGTTTGTGGGGAGGAATAGATTAGGTCAATATTACACAGTCAAACACAAGTGTTACTTTCCCAGTTCTAGAAATTATCACTGGAGCATATAAATTGCATTAGCTTTCACAGCAGATCTAGTACACTGCCAATGTGTCCTCGAACTTAGGAATGATTACATTTCTTGGTCTCCCCCTCCTCCAAGAAATGCTATGCTAAGTTATGTCTCTTCCGTTCTATACTTGATCGGATGGAAAACCTTGGATTCAAGCGCAGGACCTTAGATTGATTCCTACTAAATTTCATCTTGCTAGTTCAGCCTATCAAACCAACTTGTCAAGACCTTTCTGAATTTTTAATCTGCCACCAGATGAGACATAAGTAACACTTGTGTTTGGCTGTGTAATAGAAATTAAGTTTATTTTTCTTAATATGCCTTCCAAGAATAAAGATAAACCAGCAGTCCTTTCACAGACTCATTAGAATGGCAAAGAGACTCAAACCCATCCCCTGGGAGTTAAGTTGAAGTAACTGGGAGTACAGAGCCAGGAAAAGAAAACTCAGGGTTCACTTTATAGCTGTGACATTGAAAGGGGATTGGAGATTTCCTGATGGTGCCAGGGCAAAGCCAGTGCCAATGGATGGAATTTACAGGGAGAAAGATGCCAAGTCAGAGACATTTTAAAAATTGGAGGGCCTGCCTTACATAAAGTTACTGGCAGTATTTATGAGTTGATGGGATGTGTAGAAAGAATTCCTCCATCTCATGGTCACTGAACCAGATGACCTTTCAAGATCTTGCCAACCCTGAGATACATGGATAACTCTTTTTCAGCTTTCTCTTCTTGTCACAACTGTTTGCCTTTTTCTATTTGGTGGTTCTCATGGCAGCTGAAGGGGAGATAGCTGATGCACTGTTTTGGTTCCACAGGTGTCTGGTTTCATAAGTCAGGACCTGCATATGCTGCTAGTTGACGAGATTTGTAAAGGACCTCCCTTTTCAGCACAATGACTGATTGTATTTCTTACATTGTTGTTGTCTTCCCAGGTGACTGTAGGACGAGGATTTGGTGTCACATACCAATTGGTATCAAAAATCTGCCCCCTGATGATTTCTCGAAACCACTGTGTTTTGAAGCAGAATCCTGAGGGCCAGTGGACAATTATGGACAACAAGGTACGGGAATTCACAGAATCCTAATGACTTTTATTTGTTTTTAAATTACTTTTTTTTTTTTTTTGCATAGGTAATTCACGGTATAAAATTCAAAAGTATAACTTCTTCTTTCCTAGCCATCCAGTTTCCTTTTCCAGAGGCGCAGCCACTTCCATGTGCTGCCAGAGATTAGATTATGCTAAAATAATTTCTGTTGATTTGGGTTGAAGTTTGTTACCTTGAAGAGAATACCTGAATTGGGGTAGTAGGTCCTATTCCAGAAACTATACTAAGTTACTGGGCAAATCAGCCTGTTTGAGGTGAAGCTCCCAGAGACCCTGGGAATCTGCAGAATCCGCTAATGCTTCTGGAGTACACTTATGGCTCAGTGAACAGGGGGAGGAGGGAGAAACTGATCTGACTGCACTTAGCTCCTTGCCTTCCTCATTCCTTTCAATCTGAGCAACCTCCCCTGGCTTTTAAAACGTGTTTTAAATGTTGGTGTTCTGAAGATTTCCTTTGAATAATGGGTTTTTCTCCTTTAGACACATTTGAAAACCACTAGTTTAGTGGTAAATGTGTTGAGGGAGGTGCAATAGTATATAAAGCCCAGCAATTAGAAAGTACCTAATGTGCTGGGCGTGGTGGTGCATGCCTGTAGTCCCGGTTACTGGGGAAGCTGAGGCAAGAGGATTGTTTGAGCCCATGAGTTCTGGGTTATAGTGTGCTACGCCGTTTTGGTGTCTGCATTAAGTTCGGCATCAATATGGTGTCCTCCTGGGAGCAGGGGACCACCTGTTTGTCTAAGGAAGGTGAACTGACCCAGGTTGGAAGGAGGGCAGGTCAAAACTGCTGTGCTAATCAACAATGGGATTGCACCTGTGAGTAGCCACTGCACTCCAGTGTGGTTGACATGGTGAAGCCCTGTCTCTATCAAAAAGAAAAGAAAGGCTGGGCGCGGTGGCTCAAGCCTGTAATCTCAGCACTTTTGGAGGCCGAGACGGGCGGATCACGAGGTCAGAAGATCGAGACTATCCTGGCTAACACGGTGAAACCCCGTCTCTACTAAAAAAAAAATGCAAAAAACTAGCCAGGCGAGGTGGTGGGCGCCTGTAGTCCCAGCTACTTGGGAGGCTGAGGCAGGAGAATGGTGTAAGCCCGGGAGGCGGAGCTTGCAGTGAGCTGAGATCTGGCCACTGCACTCCAGCCTGGGCGACAGAGTGAGACTCCATCTCAAAAAAAAAAAAAGAAAAGAAAATACCTAACGTGCAGATATATAAGCACCCAGGATATATGATAAAAATACAGACTATGAGGTGAGAGAAATTCTAACATAAACAGTTCATGTTTAGGAAGTATAACATGTCTTTAAGTACCATTTCATATTGCTTCACTGCCCCAGTTAGGATTTTAACAGTACCATTAGAAGGGAGGATATCCCACAGGTCTGCCCAGCAGCCTCATTTTGCATGCATAAAACTGCTAGATTTAAGCTGTTGTAAAGTATCTTCCTGCTCTAGAATTAAGTTGAGTTGGCACTGTATTGAAGGAGACAATACACAAATGCTAAGTAAATAGGTTCAGCACTTTCAGCAATGCACCATGAGCAGGATAAAAATTGGCACTGGCATTATCTACTTTAACCCCTTATGTAGACAGATGAATCTGAGGCCCAGAGAGATAAACTGCCTTGCCCAAAGCCTTCTCCATAATGAGCCAGGATTTAAGTTTCTCTGCTATGCCCTCTGCAAATACCAGTAAAGTACGTAAGCAATTTGCTATATTGGCTTTATGACGTCAAACAATTAATTATGCATATTTAAAATATAGCTGCAAGGTTTTAAAGCCTCTGTAATAGTGTATATCAAAACAGCTTAGGAAAAGATGTTTTCCTCATCAGAGTAGGCTGTATGAGAGTTGGGATTACAGTATTATAGAGGTGAGTTTTCTGCTGCTGCTTTTCTTAATTATGTGCAGTGTAGATGTGATCCACTTATGGGATTGGCAGATTTTCATAGGTTGGGAAGCCAACAGCTGATCAACTTTAGTGTTATTTAAATGTCAACCACAGGGATACAGAGGCAGCCTGTGCAAGATCAAATCATGACTGTGCTCCGGGCTCGCTCTCCAATGTTTGCTTTGTACCCTTCTTTCTAGGGTTGCTGTTATCATGTGATTCTTCTGAGGTCTCAGTCAGGCAATAGAAAGGAAAGATAGGTTTCTTAACAACCTGTTTAAACTTTTTAGCTGTGATTGTGAGATAACTGATTTTTAAGAGAAGCTAGGACTGGGGTGTTTTGATGGAACAATTCTTACAAGTAAATCCCCCCTCCCCTCTGCACTTTTCTTTTGATTACAGATGCCCTCTTTCTGGCTTCCTCCTGGCATGATGCCATGGCAGCCCTTTTCTGCTGATAAGGGACCTGAATTTCAGCTGTAGGATATTATTGCTGTGGTTGTGTTTGAAGTCATTTGCCAAGTCTCTTTCAAGAGATAGGTGTTTCTAATAAGTTAAAACTCAGAGCTGCATTCTCTTATCTGCTGGAATGGCCAGAAAGTGAGAGCTTACGTATAGATACAAAAATTGCAAGAAATGTTATTTTGATTTAAAATTGGCTTAAAATATAGGGAAAAAACCCTTGGAGGACAGCTAACTCTGCACACAGTATGAGGATGGTTCTAGTTGTGTAGGTTTTGGTCAATACATAAGCTCTTCAGATGGCCATCCTTTGTATTGGTATCCAGCTCTTTCAGAAAATTGGTTGTTTTAAAGTCACAGTATGAAATACCTTAGAGGTTCGGTCACGTCTTACTTGGGCCTTTCCCATTCTTACCCTCCTCTCCTGTTGCTTTTCACCTGCTGCCTGGTGATTCCTACTATTGTTCTTCTGCAGAATCTGGCATTTGAAGTCTCTGGTGAGTGTACTCTTATGTGAACAATCTTTGCTGCTTGGGACAGTCCAGCTTCTGGTCCTCAGCAACTAGAGCAGTGGTTATCAACCCCATTTCCAGTTTTTGCTCTCACCTGGGGTACTTTTTTAAAATACTGATGGTAGTACAATAAAAATGTTCATTCGTCAAAAGACACCATTAAGAGAGTAAAAGGCACACTCAGAGGAAGATGTTTGCTACATATTATAGTCAATGAAGGGCTTATCCTGAGTTATATGCAGAACTCCAATAAGAAAAAGATATGCCCTATTTAAAAATGAACAAGAGACAAGCACTTCACAAAAGGTTGTATCCAATGAAAAGTTGTTCAACCTCATTAATAATTTGGGGAATTTAAATTAAAACCATAATGGAATACCTCTACACATTCACCAGAGTGGCTAAAATTGAAGACCAGTGATGCCAGGTATTGGTAAGGATATGGAGCGATAGAATGCTCTTACTCTGCTGTTGAGAGTGTAAATTGGTACAGCTACTTTGGGAAATTATTTGGCATTATTCATTAAAGTTGAGCATACATACAGCTTTTGACACAGTATTTTCACTCCCAGGGAAACAGCCCAAATGTCCATCAACAGTAGAATGGATAAATTGTGGAATAATCTTATATTGAAACACTATACTGTAGTGAATATGAATGAACTACTATATCTAATAACATGGATAAATCTCACATAATACTGAGTGAAAGAAGACAGACATAAAAGAACACATATATGATGCCATTTATACAATGTTTAAAACCAGGCAATATTAACATGTGCTATTAAATCTGGATAGTAGTCACCTTATTGCCAGGGTGGCTACTGACTAGGAGGCACACAGGGTTTCTGGGATGCTGATAATGTGGGGTTTGTTTTGTTTTTGACCTCGTGGTAGTTACGCTATAATGTTCATTTTGTGACTGTTCATCTAGTTGGTACATTTACGGTTCGTGCACTTTTATGTTTGCATGTTGTACTTTAGTAAAGAGTTTAAAAAATATATTGAGGATACATAATACAATTGCTGAAATAAGACTTGATGATATCAAGTGCTGGCAAGCATGCAGAATAACTGGAACTCCTCAACGTTCAAGTGTGAATATAAAATAGTACCTCCACTTTGAAAAACTGGTGGTTTCTAAGAGTCAAATATATACTTGTCCAATGATCCTATTTCTAGGTATTTACCCAAGATTAATGAAAGCTTATGTTCTCACAGAAACTTGTATGTGAATGTTTCTAGTGGCTTTCTTTTTTTAACTTACTTTTTTGAGATAGAGTTTCGCTCTTTTCGCCCAGGCTGGAGTGCAATGGCGCGATCTCGGCTCCCCAAAACCTCTACCTCCCGGGTTCAAGCGATTCTCCTGCCTCAGCCTCTCGAGTAGCTGGGATTACAGGTGTGCAGCACCATGCCCAGCTAATTTTTGTATTTTTAGTAGAGTTGGGGTTTCACCATGTTGACCAGGCTGGTCTTGAACTCCTGACCTTAGGTGATCCACCCGCCTCAGCTTCCAAAGTGCTAGGATTACAGGCGTGAGCCACCATGCCCTGCCTGTAGTGGCTTTATTAATATTCATCAAAAACTGGAAAAAAACAAGGAATGGATAAACTGTGCTGCACCCATACTACCTTCAATATTACTCAGCAATAAAATATAACTGCTGATAATGCAACAGGGTAGATGAATCTCAGAGGCATTACACTAAGTGAAAGAAGCAAGACTCGAAAGTGTAGATAATAAGATTCCATTTGTATTACATTCTGGGAAAGGGAAGAGAACAGATAAGTAGTTGCCTGGGAATGTGGGAATGGTTGACTACCAAGGGGCACTGTATCTTGATATAGTTACACAACTGTATGTGTTGGTATATAAATGTAACTTTTAAAATACTGATACTTAGTTCCTATCTCAGACCAGTTAACTCACTCTGAGGGTGAAACCCAGGCACTGCTCTTTGTTTTAAACCTTCCCAGGTGGTTTTACTGTATAGCCAGGGTTGAGAACCACTGAGCTACATAAATTATCTAAAGCACTCCAAGAAAACATTGCCTTTAGGTTTTGAGTTTCCACTTTCCTCAATAAAAGCAGCTGGACAGAGATTGAGCATCTAGTGAAGTAATTCCTGTCTAAGCGGATGTGCATTATCCCACCTTTTTCCCATTGGTGGCTAAGAGACATCAGGCAGACCCAGGTATCGTTTTCTGCTGCTAGCATTGTCAAGTGGGTAGTTATGAAAACCAACATCAAGAAAGCCTTGAACAGAGCATGATTATTTAAACTATTGTATTTGAGATCCTCCAGCAGTACTTGATTGTTCTTGTACAGCTATGGGATGTTTGTCCTTTTCTAGTCTCCTTACATGAACAGAGCTGACTCAGGGCTTTGGTTTAAATTATACCACTAGATGTCACCAAGAAGTGATGCATGGGTAAGTATACAAGGATTCAAGGACAAAACGTGATGGAAGAATTTTGAGTTTACTTTCCAGCTTCTAAAAGGGCTCTGAAGGCAATGGGTTAATGTAGAGGATCTAATGGAGGGCTGCAACATATTGTGAAAATTTGCCCCAGCTTCTGTGGGATTCTTATTCTCTTTAGCTGTGGGCTGCTTCTGTAATCTTATTTATTTATTTTACCTTATCTTAGCTTTGGAGACTTTCCTTAAATTTCTGTACTTTGGCATTAGGTAGCCGTTTGTGTCTTATTACTTTTTCTGATACCTTTTTCCTGCATATAATCTAAAATTGACTGTCCTGCTCTAAAATTGTTCTCAGATAGATTGTTCTGGCTCCATCCCTCTCATTTGTTATTTCTCATATGTTGTTTCAAAATTCAGTAAAACTTATCACTCCCCATAGTTTCTCAGGCTGTATAGAAAGGGTGTGAGGAGGTTTCCTAGATGAACCAGGTTAGACCCGATGCACAGTGGGTTAAGACTAATCTTTCTGTATGTATCTATGCCAATCTTTTCTTTCTGTGTAAACCAAGTAATAGAAAATAAAACTGGAAACAAGAGCCTAATGCCAAACCAGAGTTGAGATCTCATCTCTACTTGCCCTTTACCCTCTGTGCCTTGTGGTCAAGCCCCCTGTCCCTCATATTTGTGTTAACTGGGGATTTTTTTCTAGCTGAAAGTAGGTAGCTATAGTTGCCAGTGTAAACATAAATCTTGGTCCCAATTCAGAAGTGAGCATCATCTCTGGCCTATCCCCTGAACTTAAGTCCTCGATATGGATTAAAATGCTCGCCAGTATATTTCAACTCTGAATCTTGCCTTTGTTTCAGGTCTATTTTAGGACCTGTCATCTCCATTTAGCATGCCTTAGCTATCCCAGCTGCACATGATATTCCTTTGCATTTGTAGGCTATGCCATTTAATCCCACATTTACTTATTTGTGCCCTTGTGTTGTCTTTTCCACAGTCAGCTGCTGAAAGTTTTCATGTCTTTTCCACTCAATATATTTACCTTGCATGACATGAGCATAGAATTGAAATGATTGTTGATGAATCAGTTGAACCAAGGCATAGTAATAGTAGTGAACACTTACATAACACGATGCCCGGGCACTGTCTAAATAATTGCCATATGTTGTCTCATTAAATCTGCACAGACACCATAAGGGGAGACTTATTTTCCTCCATTTTATTGATGCAGTAACTGGACCATAAAGAGGTCAAGAAACCCAGCCAAAATCACCCAGCTGCTAAGTGATAGAGCCACATTACAAACCCAGGCAGTCTCACTCCAGGATCTGTGCTCTTAACCTCGATACTATGACTTCTTTAAAACCATAAAAGTTTATTTTATTTTATTTATTTTGGAGACAGAGTCTCGCTCTGTCACCCAGACTGGAGTGCAGTGACACGATCTCGGCTCACAGCAACCTCCGCCTCCTGGGTTCTAGCAATTCTAATGCCTTGGCCTCCCAAGTAGCTGGGATTACAGGCACCCACCACCACACCTGGCTAATTTTTGTATTTTTAGGAGAGGGGAGTTTCACTGTGTTGGCCAGGGTGGTCTTGAACTCCTGGCCTCAAGTAATCCACACACCTCGGCCTCTCAAAGTGCTGAGATTACAGATGTAAGCCACCACTCCCAGACAATAAATATTTATTAAGCATTTATTATATGTGAGTCATTGTGCTAAGTGATTCACATGCATTATCTTATTCATTCCTCACAGGAACAGTATGAGGTAGGTACTGTACTATCCCTATTCTGCAGACAAAACAGGCATGGAGAGGTTAAGTGAATTGTCAAATGCCATGCGGACTATGAACCCGCATCTGAGTCCAGAGCTCCAGCTGTTAACCATTATCCTGTATTGCCCATATATCCCTGTTGGTATTAATTGGCTCAGATCCTATCTGCCATTTGACCCCAGTACCGGATTTAGTACTCTCTTTTTTTTTTTATTTATGTGTGCGTGCTTGTTTACCAGTGTATTAAGGAACCACATCCAGAGATAGCATTTGAACCTACTTCATGGACCTCACCCTTAACTACTGCTTTCTTCACTAATAACATTTTTTCTAGTTTTGGGACGTTGCTCCAGTTTAGGTCAATAGGAGCTAGCCAATTTCAGTTTCCTTTAATGCTATTCCATGTGTTTGAGTAAATTATCCACCAATAATAAGGTGATTCCTGCCTGTTAATATGGCAGTTCTCTGTGGAGGCATGAATGTGAAATATAGGTAAAAAGCCAAAGCACTGCTTAACGAATGCTGTTTCTAGGGATGATAGTTTATGAATCTTTCTTTTCTATTTGTTATCAAGAGTTTTCCTTCTGAAAAGGCAGAAGGTTTTACAGCAGCAGGAGAGAGATTCCATTAAGAAGACGAAAATCACGAAGCTTATTTCTTCTGTCTTTCACTTTCCCCAGAGTCTAAATGGTGTTTGGCTGAACAGAGCACGTCTGGAACCTTTAAGGGTCTATTCCATTCATCAGGGAGACTACATCCAACTTGGAGTGCCTCTGGAAAATAAGGAGAATGCAGAGTATGAATATGAAGTTACTGAAGAAGACTGGGAGACAATATATCCTTGTCTTTCCCCAAAGAATGACCAGATGATAGAAAAAAATAAGGAATTGAGAACTAAAAGGAAATTCAGTTTGGATCAATTAGGAAGTCCTGGAGCTGAAGGCCCCTCAAATTTGAAATCCAAAATAAATAAAGTGTCTTGTGAATCTAGTCAGTCAGTGAAATCACAGGGGAAAGGTGAAGTGGCCAGTACACCCTCTGAAAATTTGGATCCTAAGTTGACTGCCCTTGAGCCAAGTAAGAACACAGGGGCTCCCATTTACCCTGGCTTCCCCATAGTCACAGAGGTTCATCATGAGCAGAAAGCCTCAAACTCTTCAGCATCTCAGAGAAGCTTACAGATGTTTAAGGTGACCATGTCCAGGATTCTGAGGCTGAAAATACAGATGCAAGAAAAACATGAAGCCGTTATGAATGTGAAAAGGCAGACCCAAAAGGGGAACTCAAAGAAAATTGTGCGAATGGAGCAGGAACTGCAGGACTTACAGTCCCAGCTGTGTGCAGAGCAGGCGCAGCAGCAGGCAAGAGTGGAGCAACTAGAGAAGACTTTCCAGGAAGAGGAACAGCATCTTCAGGTACCACACAGAAGGGAAGGGCAAGAGTGGTCTTCAGGAGTGGGGCAGGCACTTCATGAGCCTCTGGCCAGAGTTCTCAGTTTCTGGGCCAGGTACCAAATTCTGAGCACCAAAGACAAGAAATGGAATGGGAACAGTAAACTTTTGAGATCAGGGAAGGGGGACTGAGTAGAGGGTTAAGGCTTCAGCATGCTGATGAGATCAAGAGCCAGCGATGGGGTGCCAAGATAGGGTAAAGTGACCAGCAGAGCCAGCCAGGACATAACTCATCTCAGGATGCAAAGCTGAGGCAACTCAGAACCAACATGAATTCAGGGGGAAGTTAGGTGAAGGTCAAGATGCCGCAAAACCACAGTATAGTCCAATTAAATCAGTTGTCTTCAAGACTTACGTATCTTTGCTCTGTGGCCAAGGCCAAATCACTTAGTCCCAGGGCAGGTACAGGTCAGCTGGTTCCTCTGCCCTTGTACCTGACAGTTTGTTAGCTATAAAGGTTAGTTAACTCTGTAGCTAACCCAGGAGGTGAGAGGCTAAAAAGGCAGAAAATGTTTTTGTTTCTGTTTTGAGCAGCCAGCATGTGATGGGACAGATGCACCATGACTGCATTGTTGGGTTGAATGATAAACCACCTTCCACAGTGCTTATAGTAAGAAGGTAAAATAATGACTATCTTAGCTTTGTAAAGGTAAGACCAAATGTGTTTCCATCCCTGAGTCATTTGCTTCAATGACAAACTCTTGCACAAAGCTTTAGGCTAGAGCAGATCCTGTCCTTGCTCAAAATGTCATTTCCTATCTGGCAGGAACCACACATTTTACTCCCACCCAGTTGCTTAGATAATATTGAATGTCAAGAATTCCCTATTGTTGACTTAGAACTCACACGGACCAGTCACAACTAAAGTGAATAAACTTTTTTGTTTGGGTTGCTCAGGGTAAGGAAAAACCAGAGGTAGTGTTGGCTTATTTCTGAGCAATTTATAAATTTCATTCTGATCTCTGCCATCCCCTTGAACTGGTAGTATTAGCAAAAGCCATGGATTAAATAGGTCTTTTGAGAGTATACACTGCTTCCTTACGTGTACCTTTTTGCTTCCCTTATCCAGCCTAGACTAGTTCTTGAAATTAGTAGAGAGTGGTTTATGTCTATGTGTTTAGTATATCACACCTTCACTAGGACAGAACTCTCTGTAAAGGCTAATATGTTCAGGAACAAGTTACTGTTGATTAATATTTGTGGCTGCTCTGGACATGCCTCAAGGTATAGCTGCAAAATCTTTTTTTTGAACCAAAATGTTAAAGGCAAAAGGATCAGTTTGGATAATTTCTCTGGGTATGAGTAGGTCGTGTACATATTGCTCATAGTGAAGTGTATCTAGTCCCTTGTTTATCAGCTGCATCTCCCTCTGCCCACCAAGCCCTAGGGATTTATCCTCCCCCCATACTATTTGTTTAGAGGCTCATTAAACCCTTGCTGCTTCACACTTTTTTTTTTTTTTTTTTTTAAGTACTCAAATTGCCTGGTACTAGGGAATTCTGGCAGTTATAAAGATGCTTAACAAATGGTTTTTGCCATTAAGGAATTTATCTTGTTGAGGAGGCAAGATGTATCATATACATGATATAATCAGAGAATAGTTTTCAATCAATATAGTAAATTAGAGAACAATTTTAAGTTGGCATATTAAATGGGTAGGTAATTCTTAAGTACAGAAGGGCCCAGAAGTTCTTTTGGAAGGTGCTGGATAAAATAGGTTAATGATAACCTGGAAAGCTTCCACATTGGAGGGGGCCGATGAGGAAATACAAGCTCAGGCAAGGAGAGAGGAAGAGCAGTGTATAAACTGAAGTGGTTAAAGACTCAGAATGAGAGACAAGGTGGCCAGAGTAGAGGGAAAAGAAGCATGCTAGATGTTGTGAGTGCCAGCACTGGGTATTACATCTGAGTTTATAGTTATTTGGGGGCTCAGAAGTTCTCAGTTTACATCCTTTTGGGAATCATGGCATTAGTCCGTGAAGGAGGCTTGGACTGTTAGGCCATAGTATTTCCAGAACAATCCAGTTGGTGTCTTAAAGCTTACAGTCCTGAAGTGTGCTGTATTTGAGCAGATAACTCTGCTCAAATTCTTTACTGCCAACAGCTTGAAGTAAAACCGGAGATTTCCCACCTGCTCCCTCACCCCTGTTGTTTCCAGATGCTCACACTAGCTGGTCTGCTCTGCTTGTTGCTGGATTGTGTTCCTTTTTTCTTTTCCCTGCAGAGAAACCTTCCATTTTGTTTTGGCTTTGCAGGGTTTGGAGATAGCACAAGGAGAAGAGGACCTGAAGCAACAGCTGGCCCAGGCTCTGCAGGAGGTAACTTTGCCATAGTACTAAGATTATAGTGGGCTGTGGAGTGGGGAGCAACCAGGCATCGCGTGACCATTGACTGCCTCTGCTACTTAGCGCATACCTCTGTGGTATCTCCAGTCTGTAAACAGAGCAGGTTGCAGCTCCTCACACCATCAGATCAGAGATTTGGAGCCTTACAAACATGCCAGACCTCAGCATGAAAACTTAGATTAAATCTGATCTGAAGTTGCTCTGGTGAAGATGGAATGGAGTGTTAGCAGTTAAGAGGCTCTCTGGGGAAGTGGCTCCACTTCCAGAAAGGTGAGGGCAGCAGAGGGAAAATGTGAGATATGACTTGGCCACCAGGCCCGTGAAGGCCTCTGTTACCACAATGTCCCTGAGCTGTAGCCAACCAGAAACAATTCGAGAATGTTCCAGTTAAGCATTTTAGGCCAGATTGAGAATGTGCAGTTTAACAATCAACAAAACATATCAATTTATTGAAAAAGTAAAGCTCAACAGGACTAAAATTCTCCTAAAAGATTACCTGTAATTTATTTAATTTAACCTAACTACTCTTATTTGATTATTTTTGCGTGTGTGCTCCTTTGCATCTTTAAAACCTACTTTGTCTTCTACCTTTTATGTATTATGATTAGTAGTTCCATTTAGTCAGGATGGTTCAGATCTCATTGGAGAGAGTGAGCAAATTGCATAGGAATTTGTTCAGGGGAATTTATCCTTTTATCGTAAACCTACTTCCCAACCTTACAGTGCTAACAGTCATATTGTATTGTAAGCACGACAGGGTGCCTACCTTGATCTCCTTTAGGGTTTCACAAACAGCTTTGGAAAGAATTAGATGAAAATTAATTCAATCTTTTTAGAATTTTATTTTTTGAGCTTGTTTATTTTCTAGGGTGGGAGAGTAGGCGTGTTTCCCATTTGGAGCATTATTAAGTTAATATTCAGACATTGTTTTGAAATTGAAAAAGAATGTGGTTCTGCTAGTTGGAAATACCTGAGGGATCACTGAGTACCCTGCACCCTCTCCTGAGACAGGAAAGCACGCTATCATTTTGCGTGGGATACTTGGCCATACATTTATTAGCTTAAAATGTGATACTTTTCGACCAGGCGCGATGGCTCAAGCCTGTAATCCTAGCACTTTGGGAGGCCAGGGCGGGTGGATCACCAGAGGTAGGGAGTTCAAGACCAGCCTGACCAACATGGAGAAACCCTGTCTCTACTAAAAATACAAAATTAGCCGGGCGTGGTGATGCATGTCTGTAATCCCAGCTACTCAGGAGGCTGAGGCAGGAGAATCGCTTGAACCCAGGAGGTGGAGGTTGTAGTGAGCCGAGATGGTGCCATTGCACTCCAGCCTGGGCAACAAGACTCCATCTCAAAAAAAAAAAAAAAAAAAAAAAGTGATACTTTTAGGTCATGGTTCTATACCATCATGCCTGGGGGACATGCCACTCATGCAGTGGCGGTTTTTTGTTCCACCATGCTGATCCTTTTGAAAGCTGTTCTTTATAGTTTATTTAAAAACTGCTTTTATAATGGTGTTTTATAACTGATTTTCTATTTAAATCACATAATACCTTCCTCTTCAATCTCCAAAAAACGACCACATCTTTTTAAACCCAGTGATTCATAAGTTCTCAGGGAATTTGACTATAGTTAGAAATGGGTCCAGACCTTCTTCACTGCCCTAAGCTGTCTGCCAGTCTTTGCTTTGAGTGGAAAAGAAAATAAAAATATGCATTTATATACAGCTCAAAAAACTTCTCTAACTGCTTTTCATACCTATTATTTTCTTATCAACACTGAGGTAGGAGGGAGCACCTATTTTCCCATTTCCTTTTATTTTTATTTTTATTTTGAGACAGTGTCTTGTTCTGTCACCCAGGCTGGAGTGCAGCAGTGCAATCTCAGCTCACTACAGTCTCCACCTCCTGGGCTCAAGTGATCCTCCCACTGCAGCCTCCTGAGTAACTGGAACCATAGGCACGTGCCAGCATTCCCGACAAATTTTTTGTGTTTTTGGTAGAGATGGGGTTTCACAATGTTGCCCAGGCTGGTCTCAAACTCCTGAGCTCAAGTGATCCACTCAGCATAGCCTCCCAAAGTGCTGGGATTACAGGTATTATAAGCCACCACGCCCGGCCGTATTTTCCCATTTTATAGGTGAGAAGGTTAAAATGCACATCTCGAATTAGTGAGTCAAGTTGAAGACCCAGGCCTTCTGATATAACTGCTTTTTTTTTTTGTCAGGAGATCACACATTTTAAAATTTGGTTCTTGAATAATATCTTTTCAAAAATACTTACCTTTACTCCACCTTCTTTTTAAAAAGAATTTGAGGTGAGATTCTAAAGTATAAGCTATACTTAAGCATGGGAGTGCTAATAAATTATGTTTCATATATGTGGAACCTCTTGATATTCAGCATAGGCATTTAGTCACAATGAATGAGCTGTTAGTTCCTGGGTGTGCCTTCTTCCAGAAGACACTGGCAGGGTTCAGGCAGCATTATCTTATGAGCATGTAGTGTGTGATTTGTAGAATAAATAGGTTAAAGATCTTTTTTATTTCAATAAAAATGACTATTTAATTCCGCTGATTCCCATTTCCTCCTGATTATTTCATAAAAGCAGCTTCCAGTTCTGAATAGCTTGTAATTACTTACTAGTTCTTAAATACTGTTCCCAGAATCACTTGGGTGGCTTAAAAAAAAAAAAAAAAAAAAAAAAGGCACATTTTTGGGCTCCAGGCCAAACCTATAGAGGCAGACTCTGGGACGCAGTGAAAGTTCTTCAGTTGACATGGATGGCCACCAATGATGGGTTAGTTTTAGAGGCCCCAGTACATTCGGTGGCCTCCTTCCCTAACTGCCCTCTCCCCTGAAAAAAGCAGCAGGTGGGTAACATAGCCCAATGGAATAAAGGTAGTATTTTGAAATTGTCATTTTATCGATCCCTGAACCAAAGTCACTAACTAGAGGAAGAGAACAGGCATGTTTGTGGCTAAAAAGAAGGATGCATTGTAGTTCATCCTGAGTATGTATCTGCTATGTTTTTGCAGCATTGGGCTCTAATGGAAGAGCTAAATCGCAGCAAGAAGGACTTTGAAGCAATCATTCAAGCCAAGAACAAAGAATTAGAGCAGACCAAGGTACTGGAAAGAAGATGGAAGTTTAGAATTTGGTTAGTGCATGCAACTCAGCATTTTCAACAGTGTAAGGGTTGCTATGGAGAATGAAGAGATAAATCATAGCTGCTCCTTGCCTCTGGGGAAATAATCTTTAAGATTATAGAGGTCTATAGAAGATTCTGCCTGTCAGACAACATCTATTTCCTTCCCTTGTTCAGAAGCAAAATGCTGGGAATAAGGCACTTGCATCCTGCATTCTAGTCCTTTATCTATGGTGGGTACTCCTTCAGGGTGTGTCACTGATACAGACTGAGGAATATTGTAGTCAAGAAATAGTTCCTCCTGAACTATGTAATTTGAATTACATAAAGTAAAGTGAATTACTTAATGCAATTCCTTCCTATGTCAAATCAGGAGAACTCTTGAATTAGGGGTTATAAACTTAAATGCCCACCAGGGCCAGACTGGTAATCCAAGGGAGTGAAGTGGCCTGAATGTGAGAACACAGTAGGGAGCTGTGTGGGCTATGGTTCATTGGATGGGGTATTTGCCCACACTCCCATCCCAGGAGGCAACTCTTCTCTGCTCAGCCAATTGTTGCCATCCAGAAGTGCAGGCCCAGTGTTGTCAGATCTTCTGATTTTTCCACAGCAGATGAAAGTCCAAATGTTTAAGTGAAATATCTCAAATTTTAAATATTGGCAACAACTTCAGCTTTTTGTGTGTGTTTTCTTTAATGTGAAGGCCAAATTAAACAAGTCTGCAGGGTGGATCCAGTCCACAGGCCACCAATTTGCAACCTCTGACCTGAAATTAATACCTGAGTCTGACTGCATCTCTCATCCCACCCCCTCCATGTACAGACCTAGAGCTGAAGGAGGGACTTTAGTTAGTTTGATTTCCTGTTTAAATCACATAATACCTTCCTCTCCAACCTCCAAGAAACTACCACATCTTTTTAAAGCCAGTGATTCATAAGTTCTCAGGGAATTTGACTATAGTTAAGGGGGTCCAGACTTTCTTCACTGCCCTGAGCAGTCTGCCAGTCTTTGCTTTGAGTGGAAAAGAAAACAAAAAGATGAAAAATGAGCCAGCCACTCAAATATACCTCAAATGGCCTATCCTGTCCCCCCTCAGGGGCTCTTAATGCTTTCTGTTTTGGGGGTGAAGTGCTAAAATAAATGTCTGCTTCAAGAGAGCATACCTAGGATCCTCCTTAAAAAGTGTGTTCACCCACAGTCTGACCTCTTGGGGAAAGCCGGGGAGATGGTACTGCAGGCCTCTGCAGGAGTGGGAAGTGGCAGGTATCATAGGGCATGGAGCCTGAAGGTAATTCAAGAGGCCTTTCTCCAGCCTTCTGCCTCCAGAGGTGTGCCTTACTTTATAGAAAAGGCAGCTGCAAAGAACACTTTAACTTTATAACTAATTCAAGTTTCCTGCCTCTCTGGACTATTCATGCCTCTTTTCTTGTCCAGTGAGTTTTTAATTATTTGGGATGATCTTATGTAATGTCTGAACTACGGCTTGCTATAAACTACTTAATGCCCCATCTGGTCTTGGGTGGTTGGTGTGGTTAGTATACCACCTGCATTTTTCTCATTTGACTAATTTTGGGGAAGGAGACAGAAACTGCAGTGCAAATACTGAAAAAGTGGTGTTTTAGTCCATTCAGGCTACTACAAAAAAGACCCATAAACTGCGTAGCTTACAAACAACAGAAATTTATTTCTCACAGTACTGGAGGTTGGGAAATCCAAGATCAAGATACTGGCATATTTGGTGTCTGGTGAGGGCTATCTTCTGTTTCATAGATAGAGTCTTGCTGTGTCCCTACATGGTGGAAGGGGCACACGAGCTCTCCTTGGGCCCCTTTTATAAAGGCCACTAATCCGATTTATGAGCATGGAGCCCTCATGACCTAGTCACCTCCCAAAGGCCCCACCTCTTAATACCATCACATTTGAAAATAAGTGTCAACATGGGAATTTGGGAGGAAGCACAAACATTCACACCATAGCAAGTAGGGAGAGGAAAGAAAGGAGGTTAGTGCTCTGTATTAGAAAACAATTATTAACAATAACCCTTAGGGAAAGTGTTCTTAATGTTGCTACACCAGAATGAATCATTCATTAAGACTGAATCCTCTTCTAAATAATTAACCCTGCTCCCTGTCCCCTTTTGCGTTTTTGTTGGTTCTCTGAATGACAGGTAGGATTGTGTGTCTTGCAGGAAGAGAAGGAGAAGGTGCAAGCACAGAAGGAAGAAGTTCTCAGCCACATGAATGATGTGCTAGAGAATGAGCTCCAATGTATTATTTGTTCAGAATACTTCATTGAGGTAATGAAGTTGCTCACCCCTTCTTTTGCTCACCCCTTCTTTTTTTTTTTTTTTTTTTTGAGAGAGTCTCACTCTGTCACCCAGGCTGGAGTGCAGTGCTGCGATCTTGGCTCACTGCAACCCCCACTTCCCGGGCTCACGCAGTTCTTGTGCCTCAGCCTCCTGAGTAGCTGGGATTACAGGCACATGCCACCACGCCTGGCTAAGTTTTAGTATTTTTAGTAGACATGGGGTTTTGCCATGTTGGCCAGGCTGGTCTCGAATTCCTGACCTCAGATGATCTGCCCACCTCAGCCTCCCAAAGTGCTGGGATTACAGGTGTGAGTCACCGCACCTGGCCGACCCCTTCTTATTCTTCCAACCCTGAATGGAGCCTGGGCTATATAGGCTGCTTCTACTATAGGGGAACATTCTGAAGAGATTTTCTTCCAGGAACTTGTAACTATTTGATTTCAAAGTGACCTCTAGAGATGACCATTTCTCATTTGTTTTTATAATCTTCTTTCCCTTCACTGTCCTTTTTTGGCATTTCATCTGTTCTTAAATGTTTATTTGGTATGATTAACATTTTTAGCTGCAGTGAAGCCTTTATCTCTTTGTTGTTGAGGGGAAAACAGGGCCAAATTAGATTTTGGAAGTATCAGAATAAAGCTGCTCAGTAAAAGCTATTTTTTCTTTACTCTGAATGGGCCCAATGCTGAGAATATGCTTATAGTGCAGCCTTTTAAACGAGGGGATAAATGCCATTAAAATGTGGTCACTTTGGGAATTCAGGGCCCAAGTTGAGTATATTTCAGGGACTCTGAGGCTCCTTATGAAACTTGAAACTTCTACCATTTGTTAGCCTATCATATTTTTGCACTGGCATTTATTTAACAAATTCTGCCATTTGTGACCAGTTCACCTTAGACCACAAGTGTTAAACTCAAGTTACTAAATAACAGTGCTTTTCAGACTCCTTTAAAAAGAAGGCCAGGCGCGGTGGCTCACACCTGTAATCCCAGCATTTTGGGAGGCCGAGTGCAGAAGGATCACTTGAGGTAAGGAGTTCGAGACCAGACTGGCCAACATGGTGAAACCCCATCTCTACTAAAAATACAAAAATCAGCCAGGGGTGGTGGTGTGTGCATGTAGTCCCAGCTAGTTGGGAGGCTGAGGCAGGAGAATCACTTCAATTTGGGAGGCAGAGGCTACAAGTGAGCCGAGATCACACCATTGTACTCCAGCCTGGGCAACAGAGCAAGGCAGAAGAAAAAGAAGGCTGAGGCAGGAGAATGGCATGAACCTGGGAGGTGGAGCCTGCAGTGAGCCGAGATCACGCCTCTGCACTCCAGCCTGGGCAACAGAGCGAGACTCCGTCTCAAAAAAAAAAAAAAAAAAATGTAGGCCAGGTGCAATGGCTCATGCCTATAATCTGAGCACTTTAGGAGGCCAAGGTGGGCAGATCACCTGAGGTCAAGAGTTCAAGATCAGCCTGGTCAACATGGCAAAAACCCCATCTCTATTAAAAATACAAAAATTAGCCGGGCATGGTGATGTGTACCTGTAATCCCAGCTACTCAGGAGGCTGAGGCAGGAGAATTGCTTGAACCCAGGGGGCGGAGGTTGCAGTGAAGTGATATCGCACCACTGCACTCCAGCCTGGGTGACAGAGTGAGACTCCGTCTCAAAAAAAAAAAAAAAAAAAAAGGGGGAGAGCGCATATACACACAGCTTTCTTTACTCAGGTGATCTTTAGGGAGGTTGGGTCTGTTAGCCTCTTGAAAAATCTCTCCTAGGCAGACCTTTTTCTTTTGCTGTGGGTCCACTTAGACTTCAGATCGTAACTTCTCCCATAATTTCTAGTCATCTGATTCTCTACTTTGGAGAAGCTCTGTGTTGTTTTGACAAGGCTTATGGACTCTAGAAGAGGAAGACAATAAACAGGGGTTGAAATAAATGATGAGTTAGCCAACTTGGAGCATCTGCAGAGACATATAAGACATAAACAACTTGACCTGTGTTTTGTTTACAGAATACTTTCGTATCTACTTTACTGGTTACCTCTTAAAATCCGTCTCTGAAATATGTTTTAGTTAATTTATTTGTTTATTTTTGAGACAGAGTCTCATGGTGTCACCCAGGCTGGGTTGCAGTGGTGTGATCTTGGCTCACTGCAACCTCCACCTCCTGGATTCAAGTGATCCTGCCTCAGCCTCCCGAGTAGCTGGGACTACAGGCACCTACCACCATGCCCGGCTAATTTTTTTTTTTTGAGACGGAGTCTTGCTCTGTGGCCCAGGCTGGAGTGCAGTGGCCGGATCTCAGCTCACTGCAAGCTCCGCCTCCCGGGTTTATGCCATTCTCCTGCCTCAGCCTCCCGAGTAACTGGGACTACAGGCGCCCGCCACCTCGCCTGGCTAGTTTTTTGTATTTTTTGGTAGAGACGGGGTTTCACCGTGTTAGCCAGGATGGTCTCGATCTCCTGACTTCGTGATCCGCCCGTCTTGGCCTCCCAAAGTGCTGGGATTACAGGCTTGAGCCACCGCACCCGGCCTGGCTAATTTTTTTGTATTTTTAGTAGAGATGGGATTTCATCATGTTGGCCAGCCTGGTCTCGAACTCCTGACCTCAGGTGATCTGCCCACCTCAGCCTCCCAAAGTGCTGGGATACAGTAAGCCTCAGATGTTTCATTTTTATCACATAGGTTTTCAGTACTGTTTATGAGAGCTTGTCTTATGTAATAAACACAATGTTTCCTAGCTTCTGTGCTCAACTTGGCATTTGAAAAATACGTAATACAGTGTTATTTTGCACTGTTATCCTAAGAGCAGGAATGAGCACTTTTGAGCATAAGAGACAAGAGCCTTGTATCTTAGGAGATGTACATAAACAAAAGTAACAAAGAGAAAGGTTTGTATTCTCCAGAGTGAAAAAGGCTCTGGCAGAAATTGACCAGAGGGATTACTCAGAGGAGCCCCACAAATACAGGCTTCCTTTTGCTTTCTCTCTTCATTGGCACATTTACTTAGATATTCAGGCATTGTCAATAAACCCATTATATTTTTACTTTTTTAGTTCCTTTTTTGTGCCCAGCATTTTTAGTTGCCTTCTATATTATTTTACTTTTTCAGTTTTAGAGATGATATCTTATATAATTCTCTATACTTAAAATTTAGTATGTGTTCCCTTTCATATGTTAATTAGCAAGACATAAATTTGTTTTTCCTTTTGAAAAATTTGTTTTACAAAAGCATCAGATTGGTGGGAACTAATAATATTTATTGTTTGTTTTTGTTTGTTAGTTTTTTCCAGGCAGTGTCTCACTCTGTCACCCACGCTGGAGTGCAATGACGCCATCATGGCTCACTGCAGTTTCTAGCTCCTGGGCTGAAGTGATCCTCCCACCCCAGCCTCCTGAGTAGTTGGGACTACAGACTGTGCCACCATGCCCGGCTATTTTTTTTTTTTTTTTTTGGTAGAGATGGGATTTCACCATGTCTCAGGCTGGTCTTGAATTCCTGGCTCAAGCAGTCCACCTTCTTCAGCTCCCCAAGTGCTAGGATTACAGGTGTAAGCATTCACACACTTACTAGTCCTACTCATATCCAGTAACATTTTGTTTGCAAGGTGGCCAGCCCACACTGGGAGCGTGGTCTGAGTTGGTGGACTGAAACAGACAAATCCCTTAACTTTGAGAAAATAAAAGAATTGTCTAACATAAAGCTTAAAATTTCCCAACCCTAAGAACAATTTTTTTTTTTTTTTAAGTCAGAGTCTCCCTCTGTCACTCAGGCCAGACTGCAGTGGCGTGATTTTTGTCTCACTGCAACCTCCACCTCCTGAGTTCAAGAAATTCTCGTGCCTCAGCCACCCAAGTAGCTGGGATTAGAGTTGTGTACCACCATGACTGGCTAATTTTCATATTTTTAGCAGAGACGAGGTTTTACCATGTTGTCCAGGCTGGTTTCGAACTCCTGACCTCAGGTGACCCACCCACCTCGGCCTTGCAGAGTGCCAGGATTATAGGCATGAGCCATCACGCCTGGCCCAACCCCAAGAATGATTCTGATACTCTTTGTAAGCCCTCAAGATGGGATTGTGGTTGATTTTCCATTTGGCCTTTGACATTCACTCCTGGCCTAACTTTGAGATCAGAAGCATCCTGAGAAAGTAAGCATGAAAGTTCTGATATGTGTGTTCACATTCCTGTTGTAGGCTGTCACCTTGAACTGTGCCCACAGTTTCTGCTCCTACTGTATCAATGAATGGATGAAGCGGAAGATAGAATGCCCCATTTGTCGGAAGGACATTGAGTCCAAAACGTACTCTTTGGTTCTGGACAATTGCATTAATAAGATGGTAAATAATCTGAGCTCAGAAGTGAAAGAACGACGAATTGTTCTCATTAGGGAACGAAAAGGTGAGTGGGTGTGAGAATCCCTACCCCTCAAGAAAGGACTTATTTACTTCCAAACTTCAACAAATTTTTTTGGAAAGAGTCAGATAAACAATTTTTGAACTAGGGAAGAGGTGGAATAAATGGGGAGGAGTAAAGGGAGTTAAAGAGAATGCGTGAGAGGAAGAGTTGAGATAGAATTAACCTCATCTGTTATTTGAGCAGCAGGGAAGTGGGAGGCTAAGTATGTGTGCCTTGGTTGTGGGGGTAAAATAAAGATGTGATTTTAAAAAACACACACAGTCAGACGTTTTGCTGTACCAATCACTAGATGGTGCTGTTGTCAAGACACTTCCGTTGCTGTCCAGGTGTTGAAAAAACCTTGAGTATACAGTGAGTTATAAATAGGATAGTAGGGCCAGGAATCTGATGCTGACTTGCAAGCAGCTGTGGTTTGAGACTGGCCCTCGATTGGTCAGCCAGAATGGAGGCCGCAGGCTTGTCACAGAGGCGGAGCAGGACGTGTGTCTGTGCCTGTTATGCCCAAGGAATACATTCTGACCTGTGGGAGGCAGAGCGGCCTTTGAAAGTTGGCTCTTTGGAACTGAAGTTTTACCACTTTACTAACAGCTGTATGCTACTGGGTTTTGTGCCTAAATTTAAGCCCCCACAGAATTTCACCTCCAAGAGCTACTTGATTCTGGCAGAATCCCATTGTTCTTCCTTTTCACCTCCCATCACTCCATAAGCATTTATAGGAATACTACACTAGGCCTCAAGAGAAAAAGATAAATAAGACATTATCTCATCCCTTACAGCATGAACAGTCTGGCGGAGGAGATAGAAAGGCAAATAGATAGTGTGATGAGTTCCTTATCAGGGTGCTATGAAACTTCAAAGGAGGGGACACATCTGATTTGGCCTGGGGAGGTGCAGGTATGGGAGAAAGCTTCATCAAGGAAATGACATTTGAATGAGCCTTAAAGGTTCCCTAGGCGGTTAGCTTTCTAAGCGGAGACAGTAGCACAAGCAAAACACAGAGGCATGAGAAGCAGTGACCTGCCCTGCCCCAGTTCCCAGTGTGGCCCATACGAGACATAATATTCACATGATGCCAAGGCTTAGAAAGTATCTATGGAGGCTTTGCGAATGTTTTTTCTTCCCTCTTTCCCTTTTTGAGAGGAGCAGTGATCTGGGAACCCAGATCTGGCCAAGATCAGGTTGTGGCCTTTGAACTGAAGTCTGCTGAGTCGGGGGATGGGGTTGGAGGCAGACCTAGGGACACCCATGGGCTTTCTTTGCCCAGTCTACCACCTGAGTTCCTTCCCTGCAATCTAAGCATGGTAAATGGCTTCACAAAACATCAGGGAAAGAAAAGGCTGGGCACGGTGGCTCACACCTCTAATCCCAACACTTTGGGAGGCCAAGGTGGGTGGATCATGAGGTCAGGAGTTCGAGACCAGCCTGGTCAACATGGTGAAAGCCCATCTCTACTAAAAATACAAAAATTAGCTGGGTGTGGTGGCACACACCAGTAGTCGCAGCTACTTAGGAGGCTGAGGCAAGAGAATCGTTTGAACCTGGGAGGCAGAGGTTGCAGTGAGCCGAGATTGCACCACTGCACTCCAGCCTGGATGACAGAGCAAGATTCTATCTCAAAAAAAAAAAAAAAAGAAAAATGGAAAGAAGGGCCTTGGGCCCTGTGTCCTAAGTTTACGTCTGACTCCTATTATACAGAGTAATAACAGATACCCTTTTTCTCTCCAAAGGCTAAAGAGGGTGTCTCTCACTTTTTTGGTAACACTAGGGGGCTACACAGTAAAATGAGTCAGCTTCCCTGTTAAATGCATTGGCTGGGAGCAGTTCTGGCACCCATCTTGTTTTCTGTAGTTATCGCATTGAATGCAGCTTTGAAGTTTTCTGTAGAGACAGACAGGTTTTCTGAGACCTGATTTGGGGAAAGACATGCCAGAGCTATCAGCAGCTTCACTGGGTTTAGAAAAGATTCTCGGTTTAAATACCAACCTTCCTTCCATATTCCAGGGCCAATTGAAAGCTGGTTTAATCCCTGTTGCATGGGAATTTTTAAAAAGGACCAAATTTAGGATCTGGGAACTAGGATTGGCAAGCTTATAATTGTCAGAGTCCTAACACTGACAGGCCCTGGAGCAGGAGTTGCTCTTATCAATTCAGAAGAGACCTGCCTGCCTGTGGCAGCAGGGGGCTGCCCATGCAGACATGCCTGTATTCTGATTTCACCAAGAGCAGCCTCACTTCTAGGCCTCCTGGGCTGGTTATTGAAGTTTCATATGTCAGTGGGAGGAGTAGAGTCTCATGACTGGTTAGCCATTGATCTCTTGTGTGAGACCAGAGGAGAGGAGGAGGATGGGAATGTTAGGATGCTGGGTCCTGAGTTGGAGATGGATGCTCTGGAGCTAGGACAGATAACAGACTGTCCTGTATCATGAGTCACTGTGACTCTCTGGGATATTGACATGAGACTTTTTCTGAATGGAAAAGTTTTTTTGAAACCCCCTATAGATGATCTCCCTCTGGAGCTGGTGAGGTGAGAGAGCAGTCTTGTGTCAGCTGCTCCCCTCCCGTTTCTTTCGTTCTCATTCAATGTTAGCTGGTTGACAAGAGTGTTAAAACTCTTATGTTTTGCTTTTCCTAGCAGTTTCTTTGGATTGTACTCAGAAAATAACAAGCGATGTAGAAATAAAATCTCCCTGGTCCTTTAGAACAGTGATTTTCAACCAAGGGGCTTTTTCAAACTACATTCCTTAGCTGCCTTGCTACTATTTTTTTTTTGAGATGGAGTCTTGCCTTGTTGCCCAGGCTGAAACACTGAAGTTTAATGGCGCAATTTTGGCTTACTGCAACCTTCCCCTTCCGGGTTTAAGTGATTCTCCTCCCTCAGCCTCCTGGGTAGCTGGGATTACAGGTGCACACCACCATAGCCAGCTAATTTTTGCATTTTTGGTAGAGACGGGGTTTTACTATGTTGGTCAGGCTGATCTCCAACTCCTGACCTCAGGTGATGTGCCCCGCTCATCCTCTCAAAGTGCTGGGATTACAGGCGTGAGCCACTGCGCCTGGCCCCTTGCTACTATAATAGTGAATTGCGGCTACTAGTAAGAGTGTGCCATGGCCTTCACATGTGCCGAGGTGGGGAGAGTCGTTTGTGAACTATTGTGTAAATCTGTGACACAAAGTCCCCTCCAGAGGTTGGGGGTGTCTGTATCTCTTGCCAGCTTCCTGTAGTTTAAGTAGGGGGTGGTCCCAACACAGGACAGGAGAAAATGGCAAAGCCCAGGCTCTGAAGAGTATCTGTCAGCCCACTTGTAAGGCTTTCCCTGATATTGCCCATCCTTCTTTGCTGAAAGACAGCCTTTTAAAGGGATTTTTGAGGGAGTGGCAGCAGTAATCTCTCTCTTCCAGAGAGAGTACTTATTAGCAGGTAGTTGTAACCTACTCAGTTCTGTCCCTGGAGAATCAGGGTCATTTGCATGAAGTCAGCATTTCTGCCTGCCTTGTATAAGACAGTGTTTGTCTAAGAGAAAAATGGATTGTGGCAAGGTCAGGATAAGGCAGAAGTGTCCACATGCTTGTACTCAAATAGCATATAACACTGTATTCTTAAGATTTTTTTTTTTTTTTTTTGAGATGGAGTTTCGCTCTTGTTGCCCAGGCTGGAGTGCAATGGCACGATCTCAGCTCACCACAACCTCCGCCTTCCGGGTTCAAGCGGTTCTTCTGCCTCAGCCTCCCAAGTAGCTGGGATTACAAGCATGCGCCACCACGCCTGGCTAATTTTGTATTTTTAGTAGAGATAGGGCTTCTCCATGTTAGTCAGGCTGGTCTCGAACTCCCGACCTCAGGTGATCCGCCCACCTCTGCCTCTCAAAGTGCTGGGATTACAGGTGTGAGCCACCGCGTCCGGCTCTTAAGATTTTTTTTGCTTTAAACAATGTATGCAGGCCGGGCACTGTGGCTCACGGCTGTAATCCCAGCACTTTGGGAGGCTGAGGGGAGCCAGATCACGAGGTGAGGAGTTTGAGACCAGACTGACCAATGTGGTGAAACCCCATCTCTACTAAAAATATAAAAATTAGCTGGGCGTGGTGGTCCACACCTGTAATCCCAGCTACTCAGGAGGCTGAGGCAGGAGAATTGCTTGAACCTGGGAGGCGGAGGTTGCAGTGAGCCAAAATCACGCTACTGCACTCCAGCCTGGGCAACAGAGCGAGACTTCATCTCAAAAAAAAAAAAAAAAGAAAAGAAAAAGTATGCTTGTTACTAGAAGCTTTTTAATTTCTCTCTCACCACTTTCCTATTCATCCCCCTTCTTTTTTCCTTCTCTTCTTCTTTTGTGTCCTGGTATCCTTCCTTGTCATCAAGGTGTGGTTTTTCCTCTGTTGAATTTCTTTCCTTTGTCATTCTTTTTTTTTGTTTTGTTTTTCTTGAAAAAGGCTGGCATGCAGTGGTGTGATCACAGCTCACTGTAGCCTTGGCCTTCGGGCTCAGGTAATCCTCTTACCTCAGCCTCCCAAGTAGCTGGGACCACAGGTGCGTGCCACCACACCCAGCTAATTTTTTGTATTTTTTGTAGAGATAGGGTTTCACCATGTTGCCCAGGCTGATCTTGAGCTCCTGAGCTTGAGCAATCCACCTGCCTCAGCCTCCCAAAGTGCCAGGATTACAGGTGTGAGCCACTGTGCCTGGTCTAATTTTTTTTTCCCCCATCACTCTTATTGACACCTCAGAATACACAGTTTGAAATGACAAGGGCATCACAGGAACTATTCACCTAGTGAAACTTAGTAGAGGTCTGCTGTGGGATTAATTGGACTGTATGGAGTAGCAACCCAGGAAGTCCTAGAACCTTGAATTCCTTATTGTCTCTGTAATCTTTGTGATTTCCGAATGGTCCTTCCATCTGGAGGTCAGAAGGCTATTCTCTGACTTCGTGCTCTGTGGTAGAGTGTCTTCTCCCTTTCACCAAAAGCTACTACCGTCTTGCGGGCACCCAGAAAAGTTTTCACAGTTTAGGAGAGTGGCCTTCCTAGATGCTATTAATCATCTTTCAGTACACCCTAAATGTTTGGAAGATTGAGTTTGAGGGAACCATGCATGCCCCGGTTGAGAGATCCAGGGCTGACTTTGTTTCATTTTGTCTTTTTGTTTGTTTGTTTGAGGCGGAGTCTTGCTCTGTCGCCCAGGCTGGAGTGCAGTGGCACTATCTCGGCTCACTGCAAGCTCCGCCTCCTGGGTTCACGCTATTCTCCTGCCTCAGCCTCCCGAGTAGCTGGGACTACAGGCACCTGCCACCACGCCCGGCTAATTTTTTTGTATTTTTAGTAGAGATGGGGTTTCACCGTGTTAGCCAGGATGGTCTCGATCTCCTGACCTCGTGATCCACCTATCTCAGCCTCCCAAAGTGCTGGGATTACAGGCTTGAGCCACCGCGCCCGGCCCCAGGGCTGAATTTGACTGCTGGGCTACGATAGCTTTAAATACACCCTGAAGAGTCCAATGCAGGAGAGTCAGTGACTCCAGTGAGCCCTGCTCCATGTTGTACTGAAAGTGAAAATCAGTGCTTGCTGGCCATGGTGGGATCCCATTGCTGCTGGAGGCTGCAGCCCAGCTGTCAGCCCACCAGCCTAGGGCTGGGAAAAGGGCCTGGTGATGGAACATGAGCAGTTCTGGCCATCTCTGGTGTTTAGCAGGAGACACTTCAGATTGTTCATTGCTATTTCCCACAGTAAAATTTTCTCCTGCCCTTTTTTGATTTTTAGTGATAATACAGTTATTTTGGCCCTCTAAAAAATGGATCCTCCTTCCCTCCTAACATGTAATTTTATGATTTTTCATACCTACTTCCAGGAATGTCTATTGTAGGAGACTACCTGTGCAAATATAGAGTAGCATCATTAACCAAAGCAACTTTTCTTTGAGTTTCTTGGTTAACCCTAGATGAACACTGAGTATTTTTAGAGCAAGCTCAAATAAGTTGATATTCTATGAACTAATCAGAGAGAGTGTCTGATTATACCTCATCAGCCAGATATATATTCTGTCCAACTGCCTACTGCTGTGGTTCTTGATATAACCAGACATGCTCCTTTTCCTGGCTAGGGCTTCTGCTTCGATTACTTTCTGTTCCTTGGAGAGTTTGGACTGCTTTTACCCTTGTCTCATTAAACTTGAACCAGAACCAACCCCAAAGAAAATCTCTTCCTTGCTTCCTTTCTTCTGGGTCTTTTCTTTTTTTTCGCGTCACCCAGGCTGAGTGCAGTGACATGATCTCAGCTTACTTACTGCAAATCTCCACCTCCTGGGCTCAAGCATCCTCCTACCTCAGCCTCCCTAGTAGCTGGGACTACAGGTGTGCACCACCATGCCTGGCTAATTTTTTGTATTTTCTGTAGAGATGGGGTTTCACTATGTCGCCTGGGCTGGTCTTGAACTCCCGTGCTCATTGAATCAGCCCTCAGCTTCCCACAGTGCTGGGGTTATAGGCATGAGCCACTATGCCCAGTCCTGGGTCTTTCCTTTTTCTTAGCTCCTACTAAATGCTAAGTGCTTGGGGATAAAAGCAAAGAGGGCATGTGCAACCTCTCCCCTCATGGAACTTTTGCTCTAAGTGCAGGCCCTAGGCTCCTTACAGTAAAATCCTCCAATATGAGAAATAAAGGGTACTGAGTCAAGGAAAGTCTTCCCTGAGTCAGTGAAGGACATGGAGTGTATATTTTAGGTGGAAGGACAAGAAACAAAAGCAAGGGGTTTTTAGGGGCTGAGAGAAGTACAGAGTGCTAGAGAGAATATTGAGCATTCAGCCTGGAAAAGTAGGCAGGACTGGGTCATGAAGGGTGTTACAGACATGTTGCAGAGTTAGTCTAGGGGCAGGGGGAAACTATCAGAAGATATTAAGTGGAGATCTGACTGTTGATGTTTGTGTTTTTCTGGATAGGTTAGTCTGGCTGTAGTGAAGAGACTACATGGTTCTGGAAACAAGAATAAAGGCAGTAATCATGGCCAGCGATGATGGTGGCTAGGCTAGAGAAGTAGCAGCAGGGATAGCCAGAGTAGATAGATTCAAGAGGTAGTTAAGGAGGTAGAATCCACAGGTCTGTGGGACTGATGTGCTGTGGGGAGTGCAGGGGAGCTCAGATCATGTCCAGGTTTCTTTCTATTAGGGGCACCTGAGTTGATGATGATGCATTTACTAAAATAGGAGCAGTTGGGGCAGACAAATTTAGTTCTCAACTGAAAAGTTTAAGGCACCTGAGGACATCAGTGGAGCTGTTCAGTGGGTATTTGAATGTGTGGATCTGGAGCCTGAAGGACAGGCCAAGTTGAGATCCTAGGTTTGGGGTTCATGAGCCATGGAAGTGGATGAACCACTGTTACCCTCTCTGTGGTATTAAGAGCCGAAAGGCAAGTTCTTAGTCATGAGAAACACCAACATTAGGGGATGAGTAGTAGAAGAGGGGCCTACAGGACAGTCCGATGAATGGTCAGAGAGAGAGAGATGGAAAAAGAGGTATGTGGGGCAGGCAACAAATGACACTAGAGCTGGTACACGACTGTCCTCACAGCTACTTGGGAGGCTGACGTGAGAGGATCACTTGATGCCAGGAGTTCAAGACCAGCCTGGGCAACACAGTGAGACCCCCATCTCAAAAAAAAAAAAAATTAGGCATGGTGGCACATGCCTGTGGTCCTGCCTACTCAGGAGGCTGAGGCTGGAGCATCCCTTGAACCCAGGAGTTTAAGTCTCCAGTAAGCTGTGACTGTGCCATTGTACTCCAGCCTGGGCAAAAGAGCCAGACCCCATCTCTTTTTTTTTTTTTTTTTTTTTTTTTTGAGACGGAGTCTTGCTCTGTCACCCAGGCTGGAGTGCAGTGGCCGGATCTCAGCTCACTGTAAGCTCCGCCTCCCGGGTTCACGCCATTCTCCTGTCTCAGCCTCCCGAGTAGCTGGGACTACAGGCGCCCGCCACCTCACCAGGCTAGTTTTTTTGTATTTTTTAGTAGAGACGGGGTTTCACCATGTTAGCCAGGATGGTCTCGATCTCCTGACCTCGTGATCCGCCCATCTCGGCCTCCCAAAGTGCTGGGATTACAGGCTTGAGCCACCGCGCCTGGCCAGACCCATCTCTTTAAAAAAAAAAAAAAAAAAAAAGACATTACATGGTGTCCTTTGAGCCTTCCTGGCCACACTGTTGTCTATGGTAGACCCCCCTCATTATATTCTAGACATTGCCCTATTATTTCTTTGAAAGCATTTACCAGGGGGGGAGGGGGGAGGGATTGCATTGGGAGTTATACCTGATGTAAATGACAAGTTGATGGGTGCTGACGAGTTGATGGGTGCAGCACACCAACATGGCACAAGTATACATATGTAACAAACCTGCACGTTATGCACATGTACCCTAGAACTTAAAGTATAATAATAATAATAAAAATTTAAAAAAATTAAAAAAATAAAAAGAAAGCATTTACCAGATTGAAATAATATTTGTTAGCGTACTCTTGCCTCTAAATTTCTAAACTCCTTGAGGGCAGGAATTTTATCTTACTCCTTGTAGTATTCTCAGGGCATTGAAGTGTTTGGCACATGGTAGCTCTTCAGTAAATACGTGTTTATGAAGAGTTACAAAGTGAAAAGTCCATATATGAAATGCTGCTGAGACATTAAACAAGATAAAGATGAACAATTGCCCATTGAGTGTGCAGGCATGTGGGATATCAGTGACTTTATCTAGTATAAGTTGTGGGGAATGGTGGAGTCAGAAGTCAGTTTACAGTGATTGGGGAGTGAGTATGAGATGAGGGAGTACAGAAAGAATAGACAACTTCTTCACAACATTTGGCTGTGACTAAGATGGTGAGGACCACCACCAAAAGAAGGCTGTATTTGGAGGAGGAAGTAGGGTGAAATGGAGTTTTTGTTGTTTTTTAAAGACGAGATTTGAGCATGTTCAGTTGCTGATTGAAAGGAGCCTGTAGAGAAGGGCATGCTGGAAAACCAAGATAGTGGATAGGGTATGATTCTTTGGAAGGCAGGGGAAGACAGGGAGTGCAGAGCTCAGAAAGGAATTAGTCTTTAAGAGTAGAAGGGTACATTCTTTGTTTTACAGAACGAAGAGTTTCATGTGGGAGGTGGGGCAAGGAAGTTTGCTTGAGGGGTGTCGAGATAATTTCTTTCTTGTGGCTTCTGTATTCTTCTGTGAGCTAATAGTTGAGACCATTAGCTAAGAGGGAGGGAACCCCACTTGGTTCTTTCTCTCCAAGGCTGAAGGCATGCCCAGCCCCAAGGCCCACCACCTCAAAGGCTACCCAGAAGTGGGAGACGTATAACTTCTGTAGTCCTTTCAATCCCCTACCAAAGCATTCCAGAATTCAGTCCCAGAGAAAGGGGAAAATTTGCTCGGTGACTTTATTATGCCTTTGGCATAGGCCAGGATCCCCACCTTTCTGGGATCAAGGAAGCAGAAGCTATTGGAAAAGCCTGGAGGCTAGTAAGTAAATAGCCTTTCTTGTCCCCTTCCTCTCTGGACACAGGAAGAACTCCCGCCTCTCCCTGTCTATTCCTGTATATAATTCATTCCCTCCTTTAACATCCTTTAGCAGATTTATTGAGGACCAGGTTTGTGCTAGGCACTATTCTAGATGCTGAGGATGTAAAAAGTGAAAATCTAAGTTAGATGTGATTCATGCTATGGAGAAAAATCAAGCAAGAAGGGGAGAAGGGGTGATGGTGAAAGCCTTGGCAATGCTTAATAGGGTAATCAAGGAAGGCACTTCTGAGCAGGAACTATTGAGGGAAGCTCTGAAGGAGGCGGCCATGCTGCCATGTAGGGAAAGAGGGAATGGTAAGGGGGAGCAAAGAGGCCAGTGCTGGGGAGTGGAGTGAGCGCTGGGGAGTGGGTAGGAGATGAGGAGAGGAAGCTTGGGCAAGATGCAGATTGTGTAGGGCCTTGTAGGCCTTTGAAAGGACTTTGACTTTAACTGTTACTATGAGAGGAATGAGGAATAGGGTTTGAGCGAGAGTAACATGATCTGACTTCTGTTTTCTCCGTTTGCTATGGCTGCTGTGTGAGGAAGAGACAGAGTGGCAAGGCTGGAAGCAGGGAGTCCAGGGAAGGGAAATGCCAGCTCCTCATTTATTTATTTCTCTTCTTTTTCTCCAAAGCAAAGAGATTGTTCTGAAGACCATGCTCTAAGGGCCTTTGAAAGACTGCCAGGCAATGGGAGCCTGAGATGGTCTGGAGCATTCTCTCTAGCCATGACTCCGCTGCTCTGAAGGTCAACTGAGAAGTCTTGTGGGACAGAGACTGAGTTAGGAAGCCCTCAGTCACTTGCCTTCCACGGTGGCCAGCCCTGCTGCCATCATTGGCTGAAGCACGGATTCCCGGCACCCAACTGCTTTAGGGTGCTTCATAGACTCTGCCTCACTACATGTCGAATGAGTTATTTGAGTTCTCTTTTGTTTTTTTAGTTTGTTGTTGTTGTTACTGTTTTGATACCTCAGAAACACCTCCATTGACAATTGTTTTGGATAGATTGGGTGTACCCCGTGGCTGCCTCTGAAGGTGGTGTCTATTTTGAGAGGATGGCTTACCTCTTCTTTGTGAAAATACTATCTCATTTCCTGGAAATAAAATGTAAAACCTGTCAGTTGCTCAGCTGGGCTTTGGTGTATTTACCTTCCTTCCCTTCCTGCTCCCAGACAGTCTCACAAGTAAACACTGGCAGCTCATAGATTACAACCAAGAAAGTGACTATATCAGATGATAGACTTCAAGTGAATGTCAGCCTAAGAGGCCAAGCTGCAGATCATGGCCACACCAGACGAGCTCTGTTAACCCCCTGATTGTCGTGTTTCCTTTTTATTACAGAGGTGGGTCACTGTTTACCTTGTTTCAGGGGTGGGAAGAACTCCTTTCCTTCAGCTGGCATTTGAATGTTTCCAAATCTATTTTATCCTGCGTCATAAACACACAGGCAATGATTTTATGACAACTTGATGTGCTTTTTTCTTTATTTTTCTTTTAAATTAAAAGTCGCTCTTTTCTCCACCTCTCCTTTATTTTTTATTTTTATTTTTATTTTTGAGACAAGATCTGACTCTGTTGCCCAAGCTGGAGTACAGTGGTGTAATCTCAGCTCACTGCAACCTCTACCTCCCAGACTCAAACCATCCTCCCACCTCAACCTTCCGAGTAACTGGGACTACAGGCATATGCCATCACACCCAGCTAATTTTTGTATTTTTTGTAGAGACGGGGTTTCGCCATGTTGGTCAGGCTGGTCTCAAACTCCTGACATCAAATGATCTATCTGCCTCAGCCTCTCAAAGTGCTGGGATTACAGGCATGAACCACTATGCCTGGCCAACCTCCCCTTTTTAAACAGAAAGGAAACTAGTTTTGATGTTTAGGAGATAGAAGGTTAGGGATAACCTATGGCTTCCTTGGTTTCCTGTGATGAGAATGAGAAAAAATATGAGAAATTAAAGAATGGTTATTTGAAACTAGGAGCCCTCTACTCGGATTGTGAAACTGTGCATTACATAATTTAATGATTTGCTTCCCTCTGCCTTCTTACTGCCTACCTAGAGAACCATTCCTTTTTCCACTTCTTTTTTTTTTTTTTTTTTCTTTTTTTCTTTTGTAGAGATGGAATCTTGCTATGTTGACCATGCTGGTCTCGAACTCCTGACCTCAAGCAACCCTCCTGCCTCAGCATCCCAAGATGCTGGGATTACGTGCAGGAGATACCATACTCAACCAAGAACCGTTCTTTTGTAGTTCTTTATACTCCATGTATTTTCTTTTTTGTTTTTTTGAGATGAAGTCTCGCTTTGTTTCCCAGGCTGGAGTGCAGTAGTGTGATCTTGGCTCACTGCAACCTCTGCCTCCCAGGATCAAGTGATTACATTGAAATACTCAGCCTCCTGAGTAGCTGGGATTACAGGCAAGTGCCACCAAACACAGCTAATTTTTGTATTTTTAGTAGAGATGGGGTTTCACCATGTTGGCCAGGCTGGTCTCAAACTCCTGACCTCAAGTGATCCACCTGCCTCGGCCTCTAAAATGCTGGGATTACAGCTGTGAGCCACCACTCCCAGCCTATACCCCATGTATTTTCATAAAGGGTTGGAAACTATTGACTTGCCAACTTTTTAAGGATGGCAGGGATTTTTTCTTTGTTGAATATACTGTGAATTTGAGGATTCTGGAGTCCTTAGTCTTCATTTCCATTCTTCTGCCCATGATTACTGATTGAAATACTGGTAGAATCATGGAGGAAGTCAAGTTAAACATGGAAAAATTGCTTTAAAAGTACTTACTATAACCATATCATAACAATTCTGGAAAAATAAAGAACAAAAGGAAAAGATTGTTACCACCTTGATTTAATAACTTCTTGTTTCCCATACATGTGTTTTGTTTATAGATTGCATGGGTATGTGTCAATTTTTGTATGTTCTGTCTTTAGTTTACATATTGTAATTCGTTTTTAGGAGAGTACAGACGTACACTTTTTGAGTAGACAATATGTTCACATAGTTTGAAATAAAAGGTACAAAATAGCGTAGAATGAAATGCCTCTCACCCTTTCCCCACAGCGACTACTTCCCACTCAGAGGCAACAAGTATTACAGTTCCTTGAGTATTCTTCCAGAGATCTTCCCTGTCCACACAAGCAAATACACATGTGGTCTTTTTCCTTGTTTTGCACAAATGGTAAACTGTACACTATTCTGTACCTTGCTATTTTCAGATATATGTTGTCAACAGTTCCATGTCAGTACATAGTTTCCTTTCTTTGTTACAACTGCCTGTTATTTCATTGTGTATTTGCACCATCATTTACTTTTCCGGCTTATTTTTGATAGAAATCTAGGTTAGTTCAAACCTTTTTACTCTTAAAACAATGCTGCAGTTAACACCCTTGTACATCCATCTTTAGAGAAAAGAAAGATATTTTAAAAAGAAAATATCTTTTTAAAAATTATTTTATTATGTTTTAATAGAGACTATGTTGCCTAGGCTGGTCTTGAAATTCTGGGCTAAAGCAATCCTATCACCTCGGCCTCCTAAAGTGCTGAGATTACAGGCATGAGCCACTGCACGAAGAATCATCTTGACTTGAGCCTGAAGACTATGTACAGACTGACCTCACAGACTGACCACCGTTCCATCCCACAGCTGCTGGACATAGAGTGATTTGTAGCCCCTCCTTTCAGAATACCACATCCCTCTCAAATGTTCCACAACATCTAGGAAAGTGAGCTCTTAAAGATAGACTAAAAAGAATAATAAATCAATACAACAACATTAAAAGCCAGACTAGCAGAATTTGAATCTTGACCCTCCTGTTAGTAACTGTGTGGGCTTCGGGCAAGTTACACAACCTCCTTGTATCTTCGTTTTGGTTTCTTCATCTCTAAATAATTTTATCTGTCATTATTGCACTGATCACAAACAAAGGCCTGAATGTACTATGTTTAAAAGACAAACCAAAAATTAACACAAACTTGCATTATTTGTCTCAGCTACAGAATGTTCTTTCCTTGGAGAGATACCTGATATTAAACATCATCTGCATTTTGCTTGCCTAGAAAATACATGGTAACTTTTCTGCCTTGCAGCATCAAACTATAGTATAGCTGAGCCCCAGTGCTGTGCAGTCTGGCTCTAATTAAAGGCACATTCTTTACAGCAGGACTCTGGGGAACTGGAAAAGGGGGTTTGTTTCATTATCTGGTTTTATTAAGCAGATGAATGTGGCCAGCTATGTGAAGCACTTTGCAGTGAATGGCAGGTGTCCCATATCTGGTTGTGTTAACCTAGAAAGGGCTCGCTCTACCTCTAGGCATGCTTCATCCCAACAATCAGACTGTGCCAAAGCAGGGGACTTTGTGCTTTGTGGATTGGATAGCTGGATACCCATCATCTGTTTCTCTGATTGGAAGCTGCTGTTGTATAGAAAGACCTGGATTTCCCCCTTATCTCCAGTTCTCTCACTACTTTTTCCTCCTCTCTGAGTGACCATCCAGGCAGTCACCATAACTGCTGGAGTGTCTGGGATTGGTAGCTCTCTCCAACTCCCTGCTTGCTCTTTACAGCCTTTCTCCGTGGCTGCAATCTCTCCACCTCATCGTATCTAAGGATAACCCAGAAACGTGGGGTGCTCTAGGTATGTTTATCTCGACATTCAACCCCCTAGGCTTCTGATGAATCCAATGATTAGCTAAATTTGACATAGAAATTAAGAGAAGGAATGTCTACTTTGTATTGTGGTCCTAATCTAAGATGAGAATCCTGGAATCTGTCTCTTGCTCTGAGACGCAGACTTGTTCATAAATGTGGGGTCTGATTGGAACAGGATCTGCCACTGGTCACAATAGGGCAAGGACTTGTTCTGAACCCTACTTAGCCTCATTCAGAGAAAAAAACTTCCTGCTTGGTCAGCTTTTTCAGCTTCTCCCACAAATGGGAGTTGAGGCAGTGGGAGTGTGGGGTTCCTGGGAAGATGATGGGGCCTTGTATTAAGGAGAAATAATGAACTATTTTCTTGATTCTTCCATTTAGAAAAGTATGTGAATCCTAGGAAAGGGCTGAGCCTGCGATAGGTATTCAATAAATACTCCAATGCTGTCATTCCTTTGTCTACAGCATCCCCAAACAATGTACCAGTGATGGGCTACCTGAGCTCATTTAGTCGCCAAGCAGTATCTCCTGCTTGCTGCTGCTTTACTGCATTCCAGATGCCCACCTCATCCAATTTCCAGAGCCACTATCTCTGCCGTCCACTTTCCTTCAGGCTCTGTGAATACTTCAACCTGCTGTGATTTGGGGCTATTTATACTCTGCATGTATCCAATAAATTCAATTCATTAATAGTTATCAAATGCCTATTTTCTTACTAGGTACTGCTGTAGGTGTTTGGTATGGCAATGAGCAAAACACAACCATTGTGAGCTAATGTTCTAGTAAGGTGTCAAAAGCGTTTCAAAGGTTTATCAGATGCTGTGAGAGGGGTTTATGCACTGCTACCTACTGAGCTAGCAATAGTGGGTGTTTCCTCACATTCCTCAACCTCCACGCAGGAGAGCCAGCAGGCTACGCTGGCCCACCCTGAGATCCAGAGCTGGCATTTCACATCTCTAGGACCTGGGTAGCCCCAAACGTTTGCAGTCTGCTGCTTTTACCACCACCCACCGGCCCTCAGGATGTAGGGACCAGCTCCTTAGAGATCAAGCTCTCCTGGGCCTCTACCCAGCTCTACCCAGGGGCCTTCAAGGGTATATCTGTGGCAGGTTTCAGGGCAAGTTTGGCCTCTTAGCATGGAGAATAGGTCCTGAAGCACCACACACCACTGTCCTGTATAGGCAGGCACCCAGAAGACCTCTGTGAAAGCCTCAGATACTTCAGCCAAGGTAAGCACAGCTGAATGTTTCTGATGCGAATATTGACACCAAACTTAACCTAGTGGTGGATAGGGCTGGACAAGTTTTCAGGACCATGAGCCTTTGTGAGTTTCAGCCTGGCTGTGAGAGTGCTCTCCTAATCTCAATTCCTCCCCGTCTTCCCTGGGCCTCTCCCAGTGCCGCCCTGGCTCTGCAGCTAATGGTGTGCATCTCCTCCCAACTCTACATTCAGTGAGGTCATGTTGGTAGTTTGAAATCAGCCGTGGTGGGAGGATTCACACCATGGAAATTGGCAAATGCTGTAAGTTGGAGCTTTCCCCAGCCCTGGATAGGCGGTTAAACATTCACCAGAGCGTCGCTGGCGTCTCCCCACATGGTTGACTCCTGAAGCCTGCTCACCCCAGGTCTTCCCTGTTCTTGTGAGAAAGCCACCATTCAGTCTAAGAATGCTTCTCCTTCCTGGTGCTCTGGAATTGCCCAGCGTGGTAGCAGTATCACTACAGAGGCAGGAGAACAGCTCTTCCCAAAACTTGAGGCCACATTTTGGCACCTTTGGTATCACCAACACCTTTAGAATTCTCAGTTTCTCAACCAAGTTGCCGCTGACCATCAGTACCATAACCACTGGAACCCAGAACTTATCCCAGAGGCCAGGGAGAAAGTAGATGTCATGGCGCCCTCTGTAAATAGCCCCCATTTCCTTCCTCATAGCTGTCAATGTAGATATGATAGACACTTGGTGGAAGGGGTGGAGGCAAGGGATGTCATTGCCACCAGCATAGCCCCCGTCCTCAGCACAGCCAGTCAGTGTGCTCCATTGTACTTCCTCAAGTCTGCCTTCTACAAGCTTTTTTATTTTATTTATTTACTTATTTACTTATTTATTTATTTATTTTTCTTTTTTTGAGACGGAGTCTCACTCTGTCGCCCAGGCTGGAGTGCAGTGGCCAGATCTCAGCTCACTGCAAGCTCCGCCTCCCGGGTTTACGCCATTCTCCTGCCTCAGCCTCCCAAGTGGCTGGGACTACAGGCGCCCGCCACCACGCCCGGCTAGTTTTTTGTATTTTTTAGTAGAGACGGGGTTTCACCGTGTTAGCCAGGATGGTCTCGATCTCCTGACCTTGTGATCCGCCTGTCTCGGCCTCCCAAAGTGCTGGGATTACAGGCTTGACCACCGCGTCCGGCCTTATTTTATTTATTTTTTTGAGACAGGGTCTCGCTCTGTCACCCAGGCTGGAGTGCAGTGGCATGATCTCAGCTCACTGCAACCTTTGCCTCCTGGGTTCAAGCAATTCTTCTGCCTCAGCCTCCTGAGTAGCTGGGACTACAGGCACGTGCCACCACACCTGGCTAATTTTTGTATTTTTAGTAGAGATGAGGTCTCACAATATTGGCCAGGCTGGTCTTGAACTCCTGACCTCATGATCCGCCTGTCTCAGCCTCCCAAAGTGATGGGATTACAGGCGTGAACCACCATGCCCGGCCTCAAGTTTTTTTAATTTAAGAGACAAGAGTCTCACTCTGACCCAGGCTGGAGTATAGTGGCACCATCGTGGCTTATTGCAGCCTCGAACTCCTGGGCTCACGCAATCCTCCCGTCTCAGCTTCCTGAACAGCTAGGACAAAAGGCATGTGCCACCACACCCAGCTAATTTTTAAAATTTTTTGTAGAGACAAGATCTCACTATGTTGCCCAAGCTGGTCTTGAACTCCGGGCCTCAAGTGAGCCTCCCACCTCAGCGTCCCAAGTAGCTAGGACTACATGCACATGCAAACATGTCCAGCTAATTTTTAAAATATTTTGTGGAGACAGAATCTTGCTATGCTGCCCAGGCTGGTCTTGAACGCCTGACCTCAAGCAGTCCTCCCACTTTGGGCTCCCACAGTGCTGGGATTACAGGCATGAACTACCACCTCCAACCTCCTACAAGAATTCTTTTAACAAAGAAAAAAGGCATTGTGGCTGGGGCACTGGGCATTTCTCCAGGGCTGGAGACAGTGCTGAATGATGTGAACTTCATTTCACCCTGAGCCATGTGAGTCTGGATATCAGCCCTTCCTCCCCTGGGATACATGGTTTCTACCCAGGAGGTTCCCGCCACGCAAGGCAGCTCTGACTTCTTCCAGCAAAGGTACAGGCTGTCATGGGTAGCGTCTTTCCTGATTTTTGGGAAAATCCCTCCCAAGCATGCTATGACCTGGAAGCTGGCAGCTGCCCTTGACTCAAAGATCATAGTATGGGGCTTGAGGGTTAATGTGGCAAGCAGGCCAGTTTCCCAGTGAATGCCTCTAGTCATGTAATTTGTTTCTAAGTGTGCAGTCCTCACAGAGCAGCTGTGGCTATCCTCCTCCCATTTGGAAAATCTCCTTACCCTTCTGCCACAGGTCAGGTCCTGAAATTCAAGGGACGAAAGGAGTCTCCCCTACCTTCTCTTCCCATACCTGAACATGAAGGGTAGGACTACTCACTTTCTTTTCTTTCTTTCTTTCTTTTTTTGAGATGGAGTCTCGCTCTGTTGCCCAGACTGGAGTGCAGTGGCACGATCTCAGCTCACTACAAGCTCCGCCTCCCGGGTTCATGTTATTCTCCTGCCTCAGCCTCTCAAGTAGCTGGGACTGCAGGCGCCCGCCACCACGCCCGGCTAATTTTTTGTATTTTTAGTAGGGACGGGGTTTCACCGTGTTAGCCAGGATGGTCTCGATCTCCTGACCTCGTGATCCGCCCATCTAGACCTCCCAAGGTGCTGGGATTATAGGCGTGAGCCACCGTGCCCGGCCAGACTACTCACTTTTCCCTGCTCTTCTGGAGTTGCCCAGTCCCTTCTAAGGAGAACTTAGCTTCTGAACCCCTGGGGAAGAAGTGTTCACATTCATTCGTTGCACAAATAGTTACCAGATATCTAACGTGCCAGACACTGTGTCAGCTACTAGGGTTACAACCCTGAAAAAAGACAGGCACAATGTGTGACCTTCTGGAGCTTGTCCTGTGGAGAACACACAGAGTAACAAGGGTTCGTAGGCATAGTCTTGGAGCCAAGAAAGCACTGAGAGGGGACAACGAACCCAGACTGAGGAGCATGGAAGGCTTCTGGGAGCATGTGGCATCTTAGCAAAGACTTGAAGGATAACTGGGAGTCAGCAGAGTAAGGGTGGGGAGAGGATAGGGCTGGGGAGCAGGCAAGGAAGTGGGAGGGTGAGGAGGTGAGAGACAGCCTGGCCCCTTGAAGTGAAAGGCATTCTGTGTGACTGGATTGTAGACTTTGAGGAGATAAATAATCATGTTAGCTAGTAGCAGCACAATAACTTTGGTTGAGCATTATTACCAGCACTTTAGATGAGGAACTCTTTTTCTTTTTCTTTTTTTTTTTTTTTTTAAGTAGAGACAGGGTCTCACATCTTATAGATGAGAAATGAAGGCAATGAGAGATCAAGATTTATGACTGATTGAATGTGGGGGTGAGGGAGAGCCTAGAGGGAAAGATGACCATGGGTTTCTGCCTTGGACAACAATCTCAGTAATAGTGTTCACTGAAGTAACTCAGGGAGAGGAACATGTCTGGGGAAGACACTGGAGATGGTGAGCAAGCATGAGTTCTGTTTTGGGATGTCAAAAAGAAAATTTCACCCAGCACAGTGGCCCATGCCTGTAATCCCAGCACTTTGGGAGGCTGAGGCAGGCAGATCACTTACAGTCAGGAGTTCGAGACCAGCCTGGCCAACATGGTGAAGCCCTATCTCTACTAAAAATACAAAAAATTAGCCAGACATGGTGGCACATGCCCGTAGTGCCAGCTACTTGGGAGGCTGAGGCAGGAGAATCGCTTGAACCCAGGAGGTGGAGGTTGCAGTGAGCCGAGATTGTGCTACTGCACTCCAGCCTGGGTGACAGAACGAGACTCCATCTCAAAAAAAGAGAAAATTTCGTGGAATGTCTACAGAGTCCCTATGTATGCTGACTTGTATGCTCCCCTCTGCTATTCACACAAATTTAGATTTTTCCTCATAGTCTTCTGGACATCAACTTTCATAGCCATGGCTGGAAATGATTAAAACTGTCCTAGATTGTGTAGATTTGAGAATTTACTCTTTCACAACACCCAAAAGAAAATCGTCACATGTTGTTAAGTGTGCCATATGCTATTACACCCACACCCATTCCAGCATCCATGTAATTGGTTGTCAAGATAAGTATCCACTAACTGGGAGAGCATAAGTGCTGGGGCAGGAGAGCTGTTGCTTCAAGACCTTCCTCTCACAGTTGTGGGAAAATTCACATGTGAAATGTACTCAAGTAACCCTTGTGATTGACACTGACAAAAAGAAATGCCCCAATAAGTGAACGTATGAAATCACTGCCCATATCAGGACATAAAGCAGCTGCTGCCCTTGGGCGGAGGAGAAGGTGTCAATCATAAGGATTCTGTGGCTTCTCAGAAGAGTTGAGAGTGCAGAGGTGAGAGCTGGCCTGGTCATACAAATGTGGGACTCATGGATGTATAGATGGTCATTGCGGTCCTGAGTGAGGGTGAAATCCCTAGGGAGAGTGGGCAAGGGAAAAATCACCCAAGACAGAACATTGAGGATAACAGATATTCAAGGGAGCAGCTTGTAGAAACTGATAAAGGGTAGGAGGCAAGAGGTAGGAGATAAAAATGGTGATATAGCTGAGAGGGCAAATGTGATAATTAACTTTCTGTGTAGACATGATTGGGCCATGGAGTGTCCAGGCATTTGGTCAAACATTATTCTAGGTATGTGAGGGTATTTCTGGATAGGACTAATATTTGAATCTATACCGAATAAAGCAGATTGCCCTCCCTGATGTGGATGGGCCCCATCCACAGCTGAACGCCTGAGCAGAACCAAATGGCTGACCCTCTGGAAAGTGAGACAGAATTGCTTCCTGCTGGACTGCCTTGAGCTGGGACATCAGTTTTTTTCCTGCCTTTTGACTTGAACTGAAACATCAGTTCTGTCTGGGTCTCAAGCCTCAGGTCTTTGGACTAGATCTACATACACCGTCAGTTCTCCTGGTCTCTAGTTTGCTGACTGAAGATCTTCGGATTTGTCAGCCTCCATAATTGTGTGAGCTCATTCCATATAATGGATCTTCCTTCCTCCCTCCCTCCTTCCCTCATTATCCCTTCCTTCCTTCCTTCCTTCCTTCCTTCCTTCTTTCCTTCCTCCCCTTCTTTCCTTTCTCCCTTTCCTTCCTTCCTTCCTTCTTTCCCTTCCTTCCTCCCCTTCCTTCCTTCCTCCCTTTCCTTCCTTCCTTCCTCCCCTTCCTTCCTTCCTCCCTTTCCTTCCTTCCTTCCTTTCTTCCTTCCTTCCTTCCTCCCCTTCCTTCCTTCCTTCCTCCCTTTCCTTCTTTCCTCCCTTTCCTTCCTTCCTTCCTTCTTTCCTCCCTTTCCTTCCTTCCTCCCCTTCCTTCCTTCCTTCCTTCCTCCCCTTCCTTCCTTCCTTCCTTCCTTCCTTCCTTCCTTCCTTCCTTCCTTCCTTCCTTCCTTCCTTCCTTCCTTCCTCCCCTTCCTTCCTTCCTTCCTGCCTGCCTGCCTTCCTGTTTCTCCTGTTGGTTCTGTTTTTCTGGAGAACCCTGACCAGTATAGCAAAGCAGTGTTTCCAGAAGTAGAGAATGGTCAAATGGGTCAAAGGTTGCTGTTTGGTCAAGTAAGATAAGATCTTAAAAACATAGCAACAGGTTTAGCAACCAGGAGGCTGTTGGAAGAGCAGTTTTAGTGGCATAGTAGAGGCAAAACAACCATTTTCCCTGCATTAGGGAATGAGTGAAAAATAAGCACTTACTATATTTCAGGAGAAGAGAAAAAATAGAATAGAGATGGAGAGAAAAGTCTGAAAATATGGAAGAGGGAAGTTGAGGAATTTTCTTACTGATGGTTTCTATTTATGCTGTGCTGTTGAAAAGGGATCTTCTGACAAGTGTGAAGGGAGAGAGGTGTTTGGATGGAAGGTTGGAAGAAGGAGGAGACGGTCTAAAATAGCTACTGCAGAGAACAGGGGAGTGCTCACTAGGGAAACAGAAGGACTGCTGGGCTGTGTGGGGGCATGGTGATGAGGGGGCCATGGGTGTCTATGACACCAGTAGGCACTTTTGTGTGGTTTTTCCCTGGCAGACCCTACATCTGGAGAAAAGGCAGCTGGATGGACCCAGGGTTGGGATTTTGGTAATGGGGTACTATGGAGATGAATAGAGGTTAATGAAGTGATGGAACTTGGATTCAGGGCTGGTTAAGGTGGAAAATGAAAACAGGAGGGAGCTGATAAGTAGACAGTACTTATCCAGGTCCAGGTCCAGGGTCTGGGGAAGCTTCCTGCAGGGTCAAAGAACAGTGTAAAAACACACACACACACACACACACACACACACACAGTCATCTTTTGGTATCTGTGGAGGATTGCTGGTTTCAGGACTCCCCATGGGTTCCAGAATCCACAGATGCTCAAGTCCGTGATATAAAGTGACATACTGTTTGTATATGACCTATGCACATCCTCCTATATACTTTAAATAATCTCTAGAGTACTTATAATACCTAAGCAAGGCCTACACATCACTTCGTTTGTGTGGATTCAACATCGTACTTGGCACATGGCATATTCAAGTTTTACTTTTTGGAACTTTGTAGAATTTTTTTTCTAAATATTTTTGTTCCTCACTCAGTTGCATCTGTGGATGCAGAATCCATGGTTATGGAGGACCAACTGTGTGTGCGCGTGTGTGTGTGTGCGTGTGTGTGGACACCTACATATATATGTATATACATCAATATACTGCTCTTGTGGCTATCTTTGTCTTATAGATATTAAAAATAAGAATAAGTATTAAACAAAATGTCCATAGGAACTCTTCATTTTCAATAATACATTCTTCTTGTATCTCTTAATTTCCCACTCTCTTTTCTCTTTAATTTTCAGCTGCAACAGCAGGAACAAATCATACATTTGTTGTGGAATTAGGAGGACCAGAGAGAGACCTTGGAGTGTATACAGGAGGATATCTTTATTATTGAGTGAGATCAGACCCAGCAGACTTAGCGTCCAAAGACTGGGCGCAGAACAAAGACAGCACTTGACTTTTAGACACACTTCACAAAAGGGAGTGGGCAAGCTTACAGTGGCGTAAAAGAAGGATACAGGGGCAGGACAAAGACAGTTAATTAAATTGTAACAGGTTCATAACTGAGGATTGCACGTGACCATTGCTATGCAACCCAGATGTCTGTTATCTAGGTTTTGCGCTGAAGAGCCTCGCACTGATTTATCTCATAACCTTCACTATGGTGCCCAGGCAGCTGTAGTTCAGGCCTGCTCCAGCTTCTCATGACCTTCATTGTACTTATTAGATAAAACAGGATACTTGAAGTTACTAGTTACAGAGAACAAGAATCTATAAACTCGTACCATAAAACAAAAGAAAATTTGTTTTTCTTCTCCCTATGTTGAGGGAGTGCTGGGAGAGTTCCAGAGCACATCAGATAATATTATTAAGACTTTTCCTCAGTCTGGCCTGTGCTTGTTGCTGCCTCTGGGTCAAGTCAGCCTAATACAGGAAAGCTTATTTCTCTTTCTTTTTAATTTTATTTTTCTTTAACTTCCCACCTCACATTGTCATGAAATGTTGCAAAAATCTTCTTTGATTTCTGCCCTTTTCCTGCAACTATCTCACCTATATTTGCCCTTTTTGGCCCCCAGCACAGCACCTAAACTAATTTCTCTTATATAAATTTAAGGGCACAAGTGCAATTTTGTTATACGATGCATTGCCTAGTGGTGAAGTCTTGACTTTTAGTATCCATCACCCAAATAATGTACCTTGTACTCATTAGGTAATTTCTCATCACCATCCCCCTTCTGCTCCCTACCGTTCCAAGTCTTAAATGCCTGTCCCTTCACACTCTATGTCCACGTACACATACTATTTAGCTTCCACTTATAAGTGAGAACATGCAATATCTGACTTTCTGCTTCTGAGTTGTTTCACTTAAGATAAGGGCCTCCAGTTCCATCCATGTTGCTACAAAAGACATGATTTTATATTTTTTATGACTAAGTAGTATTCCATTGTGTGTATATACCACATTTTCCTGATCCAATCATCCACTGTTGGACACTCAGATTGATTCCGTGACTTTGCTGTTGTAAATAGTGCTGTGATAAACATATGAGTGCAGGTTTTTTTCTGTTGTTGTTGTTATTGTTTTTTAAGATGGAGTCTTATTCTGTCGCCCAGGCTGGAGTGCAGTGGTGCGATCTCGGCTCACTGCATCCTCTGCCTCCCGGGTTCAAGCGATTCTCATGCCTCAGCCTCCCAAGTAGCTGGGACTACAGGTGCCCGCCACCATGCCTGGCTAATTTTTTTGTATTTTCAGTAGAGACAAGGTTTCACCATGTCGGCCAGGCTGGTCTCGAACTCCTGATCTCAGATGATCCGCCCACCTAGGCCTCCCAAAGTATTGGGATTACAGGCGTGAGCCACTGTGCCTAGCCAAGGTGATCAAAGTTAACTTCACTAGTAATGGTGCAAACTGACATCGTGTCCTTCCTGATGGAAGGGACACTATCATTTCAATGTATTATTGCCAAAAGTGCGTGACTCCAACTTAATCATGAGGAAACTCAGACAAATACAATTGAGAGACTTTCCTTTTATTGTTGTTGTTGTTGTTGTGACAGGGTCTTGCTCTGTCACCCAGGGTGGAGTGTAGTGGCACAATCAAGGCTCACTGCAGCCTCCGCCTCCCAGGCTCAAGCGACCCTTCTGCCTCATCCCAAGTACCTGGGATTACAGGCACATGCCACCATGCCTGGGTGATTTTTTATTTTCTTTTGTGGAGATGGAGTCTTGCCATGTTGCGTAGGCTGGTCTCAGACTCCTGGGCTCAAGCAATCTTCCCACCTCAGCCTCTCAGTGTTGGGATTACAGGCATGAACCACTGCACCTGGTGGAGACTTTTGACTAGATAACTTTTTAAAAATGTCAAAATTATGAAAGATAAAGATAAATTTAGGAACTGTTCCAGATTAAAGGGGACTAAAGAGGCATTACATATAATTTGATATATAATCCTGAAATGGTCCTTGGAAAAAAAAATCTTATTTACGGCTGGGCACAGTGGCTCACACCTGTAATCCCAGCGCTTTGGGAGGCTGAGGCGGGCGGATCACTTGAGGTCGGGAGTTCCAGACCAACCTGGCCAACATGGTGAAACCCCATCTATACTAAAAATACAAACTTAGCCAGGCGTGGTGGCTTGCTCCTGTAATCCCAGCTACTCGGGAGGCTGAAGCAGGAGAATCATTTGAACCTGGGAGGCAGAGGTTGCAGTCAACTGAGTCATGCCACTGCACTCCAGCCTGGGCAACAAGAGCCAAACTCTGTCTCAAAAAAAAAAAAAAAAATTCTTGTTTACTACAAAGGACACTATGGGACGACTGGTGAAATATGAATATAGACTCAAGTGTCATATCAGTGTTAACCTCCTGATTTTTATAATTATACTGTAGTTAAGTAACAGACTATCCTTGTTTCTATGACATGAACACTGAAGCATTTAGGGATAATGAGGCATTATGCCTGCAATTTACTTTCAATGGTTCACAAAAACAATATTTACTTATATAAAGAGATAAGTATGTGTGTATATAAAATAATAATACAGAAAACCATGTATACATAAAGAGATGTATATGAGAGAACATGAGAGTAAATGTGGTAAAATGTTAGCAACTGGAGAATCTAAGTCAAGGGTATATGGAAATTCCTTGTATTATTCTTGCAAATTTTCTGTAAGTCTGGAATTATTTCAAAATAAAAAAGTTAAAACAAGTAAATTGGATCAAAATTTTTATTTTAGTTTGCCTGCCTGCCCACCCTCTCTTTTTCTCTTCTCTTCTCTTCTTTTCTCTTTCTCTCTTTCTCTTTTCTTTCTGTTTCTCTTTCTGTTTCTGTTTCTCTTCCTCTTCCTCTTCCTCTTCCTCTTCCTCTTTTCTTTTCTTTTCTTTTCTTTTCTTTTCTTTTCTTTTCTTTTCTTTTCTTTCACAGAGTCTAACTCTGTTGCCCAGGCTGGAGTGCAGTGGTGTGATCTTGGCTCACTGCAACCTCTGTCTCCTAGGTTCAAGTGATCCTTTGGCCTCAGCCTGCCTAGTAGTTGGGACCACAAGCACATGCCACCAAGCCCGGCTAATTTTTTTTTTTTTTTTTTGAGACAGAGTCTCACTCTGTTGTCTAGTCTGGAGTGCAGTGGCACAATCTTGGCTTACTGCAACCACCACTTTCCACGTTCAAGCGATTATCTTCCCTGAGCCTCTCAAGTAGCTGAGTTGACAGGCATATGCCACCATGCTCAGCTAATTTTTGTATTTTTAGTAGAGATGGGGTTTCACTATGTTGACGAGGCTGGTCTTGAACTCCTGATCTCAGGTGATCCACCTGCCTTGGCCTCCCAAAGTGCTAGGATTACAGGCATGAGCCACTGTGCCTGGCCCCCGGCTAATTTTTTGAAATTTTGATAGAGACGGGGCTTCACCATGTTGCCCAGGCTGGTCTCAAACTCCTGAGTTCAAGCAATCCGCCCTCCTTGGCCTCCCAAAATGCTAGGATTACAGGCGTGAGCCAGCATGCCTGGCCTACTTTGCATATTTTTTACAAACCCAATTTAAAATGAAATGTCACAGAAAATGACAAATGATGAAAATCATATGTTATATTTTTTAACTTCTATTATTGAACGTTACGGGACACAAAGGGCAGAGTGGTGTGTGTGTCTATAACAATTAATGTGAATTGAAGTATGACATCAGAAAAATGGAAAGAGTGTATCACATCTGCCCAGCTGGAAAGGGCATCTAAGTAAGACATGTGTCCTGGCAGACATCTGTCAATGTAGCCAGCTCCCTCTTTTTGTTTCTGTATGCAGTATGCATGCTGATACCATCAAAGAGAATTCTTGTTTTGTGAGTCCTTTTGGAAACTACAAAACCTGTTCATTTTGGAAATGGTGAAAGGATCTTTTGCCAAATAAAACGTTGGAACGAAGACTTTCATGCTCTGCACAGATGGAGCTCCTGCAATGCCTGATATTGCATCTAGTTTTCCTACTTTAATGAGAAAGCAAACTCTTCACATAGACATCATCATTATTTTTTTTTACAGAGACATGTACTGACAAGAAAGATTCCTTCAACAACCCTGAAAAATAAGGTGTGTCAACAGCCATAAACGTCATCAACTTTATCAGAGGCAGGTCTCTGAGTCAAACACGTTAACAATTTTCCATTAAGAGGTGAGAGCAAAATATGAATTGCTTCTCTCCACACAGAAGTTTGCTGCCGTTATGAGAATATGCCTTGAAGCACTTTTTCAAACTAAGGACTGAAGTTTTACTTTAACTGAAATAAAACAAGAGCAAAAGAAAAGAAAACCCACTCTTGGGACATTATGAGAAAAGGAATTTTATCAATGTGTTGGCTTACTTGGCAAATACTTTAAACCATATGAATGAGTTGAACCTTCAGTTCAATGTTATGAAATCAACGTTATAGATGCTACTGAAAAAATTAAAAATATTCTTGGCTAAGTGGCCAATAAGAAAGAAGCTGGAGGATATGCTGTTCTAAGATGGAGTTGTAACACAAAATTCTCTGTCGTTTTCTTTGAAAAGAGAAATCTGTAAATTTCTTGAGCACTTCAGAAATCTTCCAAAGGCTATTTCTATCTTGTTGGCTTCTAAGTTGACCCAGAGACATGCAATCTATTTATTTCTTACACAAACTGAATCAAAGATGTTAAGATGTTGACCTAACTGAAGATGAATTAATTTAATACCTTAGGATAAAAAATACAGTTGAAGTTTAACTCAAAAATCCTTGAAAAAATATTGAATTCCTTAATAAAGGATTATTTTTGCCTTGATTTTTAACAAGGTCCAGAAACTTTCATTCTGTTTGCAACAATAGTTTTTGAATCCACAAATGGGGATTTTGCAACACTTATGACCATTGAAGACTGATTTAATGTGTAACAAAACATTCATTGTCAAACATCATCTTACAATTTAAATTTTCTTATTTAAGCTAAGTAACAGCCTTCTCACATACATAATGATATGGTTTGGCTCTGTGTCCCTATTCAAATTTCACTTTGAATCGTATAATGATCCCCATAATCCCCTTGTGTCAAGGGCCAGACCAGGTGGAAGTGATTGAATCATGGGAGCAGTTTCCTCCATGCTGTTCTCGTGATAAATGAATGAGTCTCGTGAGATCTGATGGTTTTCTAAGCATCTGGTGTTTCCCTTGCTTGCACTCACTCTGTTTTGTCACCCTGTGAAGAAGGTGCCTGCTTCTCCTTTGCCTTCTGCCATGATTGTAAGTTCCCTGAGGCCTCCACAGCAACGTGGAACTGAGTTGATTAAAGCTCTTTCCTTTATAAATTTTACCATACATACATACATACACACATACACACACATACATGTTGTGTTTTTGTTGAGTTAAATTTTACATACTGTGAAGTCACAGTTTTTGTTTGTTTGTTTGTTTGTTTGTTTTGAGACAGAGTCTCACTTTGTCACCCAGGCTGGAGTACAGTGGCATGATCTTGGCTCACTGCAACCTCCGCCTCCCAGGTTCAAGCGATTCTTCGGCCTCAGCCTCCTGAGTAATTGGAACTACAGGCACGTGCCACCACACTGGACTAATTTTTGTATTTTTAGTAGAGATGAGGTTTCACCATATTGACCAGCCTGGTCTCGAACTTCTGACCTCGTGATCCACCTGCCTCGGCCTCCCAAAGTGCTGGGGTTACAGGTGTGAGCCACTGAGCCCAAATTCACAGATCTTAAGTGAACAGTTCCATAAGTGTTGGCAATGTATGTACCTGTGTAACCACCACATCAATCAAAGTATAAAATATTTCCAGCAGCCCACCAAGTTCCCTCATACTTCTTTTCAGTTAATTCCTCTGTCCCAGAGCCAACTACTGCTCAAATATCACCACAGATTTGTTCTGACTCTTCTTGAACTTCATATAAATAAAATCATACTGTATATACTCTTCTGTGCATGGTGTTTTTGCATAGTGTTTTATTTTTGAGGTGATTATGAATAAAACTGCTGTGAACATTCATGTGCAAGCCTTTTTGTGTGTTTTCATTCTATTGTAAATACCTAGAGGTGAAATTGCTGGGTCATAGAGTAGGTGTATATTTAACTTCAGGAGAAACTGCCACACTGATTTCCAAAATAGTTGTGCCATTTTACACTCCCACAGTAATGTGTGAGAATTATGATTGCTCCATACCCTGTCAGCATTTAGTTTTGTCTGTATGTTTAATTTTAGCTATTCAAGTGAGTGGGAAGTGGTATTTCATTGTGGTGGTTTTAATTTGCATTTTCTTGATAACTAATAGAATACAATTAAATTGACTTTTTGGTAAACAGTTCTATAAGTTTTAATACATATGTAGAGCTGTGTAACCACCACCACAATCAAGATGTAAAACAGTTTCATCACCCTAAAAAATCCCTCATAGATTCCCCTTTGTTTTGTGGTCAAACTCCCGCCCTCCGCATCTCTAATCCCTAGCAACCACTGACATATTCTTTGTCCTGTAGTTTTGCTTTCTCCAGAAGGTCATGTAGATGGGATCATACAGTATATAACAATTGGAGCCTGGCTTCTTCCAGTCAGCATTTTAAACTCTTTCATGTCATTGCTTATGTCAACAGTTTGTTCATTTTTATTGCTTGCATAGTATTCCATTGTATAGTTATATACAGTTTATTTATTCTCCTGTTGAACAACATTTGGTTTCCAGATTTTGACAATTATGAAAAGAGCTGCTAAAAACTTTTGTGGTTGTTCTGTGAGCATAAGTTTCATTTATCTGTGAGCATAAGATTCTAGTTATTAAACAATTCCGTGGAACTGCTGGGTCATTTCGTAAGCCTGTGTTTAGGTTTTATTATAAAAAACTGCCAAACTGTTAGCCAGACTGCCAGTACCATTTTGTATTCCCATGTAATGTATGAGACTTCCAGTTGTGACCGGGAGCAGTGGCTCACGCCTGTAATCCCAGAACTTTGGGAGGCCAAGGTTGCAGTGACCTGAGATCGTGCCACTGCCCTCCCGACTCCAGCCTGGGCAACAGAGCAAGACTGCATCTCAAAAAAAAAATTAAGAGTAACCCGGAACAGTGGCCTCCAGTTTCATCCATGTTACTGCAAATGAGAGGCTTTCATTCTTTTCACAGCTGAATAATATTCTATTCCTTTGCTCTTTTGTCAAAAAGCAATTAGTTTGATCAGAAATGTACCCGTTTTTGGTAAAAAGTTTTTAAAAAAGCAATTGGTTTGTATTTTTGTGTCTCAAGGGGGGAAAAGCAACTGGCAGTATTTTTGTGGCCAATTTCTGAACTCTGTTCTCTGTCCTACTGATTGTGTTTCTATTACTCTATAGCACCACACTGCCTTGATTACTGTAGCTTTATAGCAAGTCTTAAAATTGGGTAGTATGAATCCTCCAGCCTTATTCTTCTTTTTCAAAGTTGTTGCTGGCTATCCACATTCCTTTGCCTTTCCACATAAATTTTAAAATCCGTGTATCTATTTCTACAAAAATTCCTGCTGGAATTTTTACTGGAGTTGTACTAAATCAATAGGTCACTTAGAGATAATTGACATCTTAACTATATTGAGTCTTTTAATCCATGAATGTTTTATATCTCTCTCTATAGGTCTTCCTTGATTTAGTTCATTGGTATTTTATATTGTTTAGCAGACATATCCTGCACAAGTTCTGTTAGAATATTTCATTTTCTTTAAGCTATTATAAATCATTTAAAATTTTGTTTAATTTCCAATTATTAATTGCAAGCATATAGAAACATATATTATATATTATATTATATAAGTATATTTAAAATATATAAATATATAAAATAAATATATAAATATATAAAATAAATATATATATAATATATAATATACATATATATTCTTTTATTTTTTGAGATGTAGTCTTGCTGTGTCACCCAGGCTGGAGTGTAGTGGGGCAATCTTGGCTCACTGTAATCTCTGACTCCGGGGTTCAAGTGATTCTCCTTTCTCACCCTTCTGAGTAACTGGGATTACAGGTGTGCACCACCATGCCCGGCAAATTTTTGTATTTTTAGTAGAGATAGGGTTTCACCATGTTGGCCAGGCTGGTCTCGAACTCCTGACCTCAGGTGAGCCGCCCGCCTCAGTCTCCCAAAGTGCTGGGATTACAGGCGTGAGCCACCGCGCCCAGCCGCGTATAGAAATATTTATCTTTTTCTATTGACTTTGGATTCTGCAAACTTTGAAAACTCACTCATTAATTCTAGGAGCTTTTTTGGTAGATTCTTTGTGATTTTTCTGTGAATTCATCATGTAATGTGTTGAACAGGGCACTTTTCTTTTTTCCTTGCCAATTGTATGTCCTTTTCCCCTGCCTTTATTTCACTGTCTAGGACATCCATGAGGATTTGAATAGGATGTTAGTTCTATATACATATATGCACTCCAATATGAATATACACATACATCCTTCAGTATCAGGTTATAAAAGTTCCCTTTTATTACTAATTTTTAATAATTAGTGGGTGTTGAATTTTGTCAAATGCTTTTTCTGCAGCAATTAATATGAAGTTTTGATACTTAAGTATGTTAATATGGTAGATTATATGGATTGATCTTTGAATATTTAACCAGCCTTGCAAGTGGGCCATGGTGTATAATTATTTTTATATATTGCTGGGTTTGATTTGTTAGTATTTTGTTTAGGATATTTGTTTTTTATTCATGAAGGATATTGGTCTGTGATTTTCTTTCACTCTACTGTCTTTATCTGCTTTTTGTATCAAGGTGATGCTGAGCCTCATAAGAGATGTTGGAAAATGTTTCTTTCTTTCTTTCTTTCTTTTTTTTTTTTTTTTGAGGCGAAGTCTCACTCTGTTGCCCAGGCTGGAGTGCAGTGGCATGCTATCTTGGCTCAGTGCAACCTCCACCTCCCGGGTTCAAGATTCAAGCAATTCTCCTGCCTCAGTCTCCCAAATAGCTGGGACTACAGGCACGTGCCACCATGCCTGGCTAATTTTTGTATTTTTAGCAGAGACGGGGTTACACTATGTTGGCCAGGCTGTCCTCGAACTCCTGACCTCGTGATTCGCCTACCTCAGCCTCCCAAAGTGCTGTAATTATAGGTGTGAGCCACCATGCCTGGCCACAGTGTTCCTTCTTAATTTTATTTTCTGGAAGAGATTGTGTAGAATTGGTATTATTTCTTCTTTATATGTTTGGTGGACTCCACCAGCAAAGCTATCTGGACCTCAGTTTTTGAAGATAGTATTAAAAATTATGAATTCAATTTCTTTAATAGATATAGGATTGTTCAAGTTATCTATTTCTTCTCGGATGAGTTTTAGTAGTTTGCAGTTTTTAAGAAGTTGGCCCTTATCAGTGGGTCCACTTATGTGTGTAAAAACGTTCACAGTATTCCTCATTAATTTTCTTTTTTTTACTTTTTTTTTGAGACAGAGTTTTGCTTTTGTTGCCCAGGCTGGAGTGCAGTGGCGCGATCTCAGCTCACCACAACCTCCGCCTCCTGGGTTCAAGCGATTTTCCTGCCTCAGCCTCCTGAGTAGCTGGGATTACTGGCATGCACCACCACACCCGGCTAATTCTGTATTTTTAGTACAATGGGGTTTCTCCATGTTAGTCAGGCTGGTCTTGAACTCCCGACCTCAGGTGATCTGCCTGCCTTGGCCTCCCAAAGTGCTGGGATTACAGGCATGAGCCACCGCACTCGGCCAAACTTGCTAATGACTGTAATATCTGTAGAGATATTCCCCTCTTTCATTCCTGATACGGGCAATATGTATCCTCTTTTATTTTCCTCTGTCAGTCTGACAAGAAGTTTATTAATCTTATTAATCTTTTCAAATAACCAGATTTTTGGTTTATTTTTCCCTCATTTTACCGTTTTGAATTTTATTAATTTATCTTTATATTTTTGTTATTTCCTTCCTCTCCTTGCTTTGGGTTTATTAGCTCTTGTTTTTCTAATTTCTAAAGGTAGACACTTTGATTGTTGAATTGGGACCTTTCTTCTTTTCTTAATTAATTTTTTTTTTTTTTTTGAGATGGAATCTTGCTCTGTTGCCCAGGCTGGAGTGCAGTGGCACGATCTCGGCTCACTGCAACCTCCACCTCCCAGATTCAATCAGTTCTCCTGCCTCAGTCTCCCCATTAGCTGGGGAGCTGATGGGGAGATTACCCACCCAGCTAATTTTTGTATTTTTAATAGAGATGGAATTTCACCATGCTGGCCAGGCTGGTCTCAAAGTCCTGATCTCAGGTGATCCACCTGCCTCAGCTTCCCAAAGTGCTGGAATTACAGGCATGAGCCACCATGCCTGGCTTTTCTTTTCTTTAATACAATTAAATACTATAAAATTTCCCTCTAAGCATTATTTAGCTGCATCCTACAAATTTTGATATGTTATTTTTTTATTTTCATTTTTTTCAAAACACTTTCTTTCTTCTTTTTTTAAGAAGGAGTCTCACTTTGTTGCCCAGGCGGGAATAATGACATGATCTCAGCTCACTGCAATCTCCGCCTCCCAGTTTCAAGTGATTCTCATGCCTCAGCCTCCCGAGTAGCTGGGATACAGGCATGTGCCACCATGCCCAGCTAATTTTTGTATTTTTATTAGAGACAGGGTTTCTTCATGTTGGCCAGGCTGGTCTCAAACTCCTGACCTCAGGTGATCTGCCCACCTCAGCCTCCCAAAGTGCTGGAATTACAGGTGTGAGCCACCGCACCCAGACCAAAACATTTTCTAATTTTCTAATTTTTCTTGAGATATCTTTATGACCTATGAAGTATTTTGAATAACTATTTAAGTTAACTATGAAATTAAATCACTTAATTTCCGAGTATTTGAAGATTTTTTCATTATCTTTGTGTTATTAATTTCTCCTTTAATGCCATTATAGTCAGATAACTTACTTTGTATGATTTCAGTTCTTGTAAATCTATTCACATTTGTTTTATGATCCAGGATATAGTCTATCTTGGTACACACACATACTTGAAAAGAATGTGTATTCTGTGGCTGTTATTGGATGGATTGTTCTATAACTGTCAATTAGATCCAGCTGGTTGATGATTTTGTTCAGTTTTTATAAATCCTTGCTGATTTATTTCTAATATTCCACTGAGTACTGAGAGATGAATATTGAACTCTCCAACAATATTTGTGGAGTTGTTTGTTTGGGTGAGGGAGAAGGGACCAAAATGGAGGAAGGTGAACAAGATGGCACAGTCCTGATTGCTTCCGGGTTCTTCATCACCAACTTTCCTGAGCCCGGGAAAGTGCAGGACAACTGAGCATGAGCCAGGTAACGTCAATCCAAAGAGATAGAAACTAACCCGGCCACGCCTATGGAGACGCCCCTATCATGCCCCTATCCCGCCCACTGCCCTCCCCCTTCCAGTACCAATGCATAAAAGTCTGCCGCTGGCAGGACCCGGCATGACTTCTTCGGCCCCTCCTACTTGTGGACCGGAGAACCTCACCCAAGAGCACTGGCGCAACTTCCCTGGCCCCATACCTGAGGACCGGAGAACCTCACCCGAGAGTGTGTGCATATTTGCAATAAAAGGCTGCCGCTTTCTTATGTACTTTGGCCTCATGTTTAACTATTTATCTCTCCAAATTAAATTAAATTAAATTAAGACGTTAATTTTTCCTTTCATTTCTATCAGTCTTTGTTTCATTAATTTTATTTATTTATTTATTTATTTTTGAGACAATGTCCTGCTCTGTTGCCCAGACTGGAGTGCAGTGGCACAATCTTGGCTCACTGCATCCTTGACTTCCCAGGCTCAAGTGATCTTCCCATCTCAGCCTCCCAAGTAGCTGGGAATACAGACACATGCCACCACATCCAGCTTTTGTAGAGACAGGTATGGGGAAAAGAAAGAAAGATCAGCCTGTTACTGTGTCTATATAGAAAGAAGTAGACATAAGAGACTCCATTTTGTTCTGTATTTGAGATGCTGTTAATCTGTGACCCTACCCCCAACCTTGTCCTTGCAAGAGACATGTGCTATGGTGACTCAAGGTTTAAAGGATTTTGGGCTGTGCAGGGTGTACTTTTTAAACAAGTGCCTGAAGGCAGCTTGCTAGTTAAAAGTCATCACCATTCTCTTAATCTCAAGTACCTAGGGATACGCACATTGCCAAAGGTCACAGGGACCTCTGCCTAGGGAAGCTAGGTATTGTCCAAGGTTTCTCCCCCATGTGACGGTCTGAAATATGGCCTCGTGGGAAGGGAAAGACCTGATTGAACCCTAGCCTGACACCTGTGAAGGGTCTGTGCTGAGGAGGACTAGTACAAGAGAAAAGAAGGCCTCTTGGCGGTTGTTGGCACAAATAGAGAAAAGCATCTGTCTCCTGCCCATCCCTGGGCAATGGAACATCTCGGTATAAAACCTGATTGTATGTTCTGTTTACTGAGAAAGGAGAAAACCACCTTAGGGTGAAAGGCGGGACTTGCTAGCCCAATGCTGCTCTTTATGCACTAAAAAGGTTTATGGAGATGTTTATATATGCATATCAAGGCACAGCACTTTTCCTTAAATTTATTCATGTCACAGAGATTTTTTTTTTTTTTTTTTTTTTTTGAGACAGAGTCTCGTTCTGTCGCCCGGCTAGAGTGCAGTGGCCAGATCTCAGCTCACTGCAAGCTCCGCCTCCTGGGTTCAGGCCATTCTCCTGCCTCAGCCTCCCGAGTAGCTGGTACTACAGGCGCCCGCCACCACGCCCGGCTAGTTTTTTGTATTTTTAGTAGAGACGGAGTTTCACCGTGTTAGCCAGGATGGTCTCGATCTCCTGACCTCGTGATCCGCCCATCTCAGCCTCCCAAAGTGCTGGGATTACAGGCTTGAGTCACCGCGCCTGGCCGTCACAGAGATCTTTATTCATATGTCTTACTGCTGACTTTCTCCCTACAATGATCCTATTATCCTGCCACTTCCTTTTCTTTAAGATGGTAAAGATAATTATCAATAAATACTGAGGGAACTCAGAGACCGGTGCCGGCATGGGTCCTTGGTATGCGGAGCGCCGGTCCCCTGGGCCCACTTTTTCTTTCTCTATACTTTGTCTCTGTGTCTCATTTCTTTTCTCAAGTCTCTCGTTCCACCTAACGAGAAACACCTACAGGTGTGGAGGGGCAGGCCACCCCTTCAGACAGGGTTTCACCATATTGCTCAGGCTGGTCTTGAACTCCTGAGCTCAAGCAATCCGCCTGCCTCGGCCTCCCAAAGTTCTGGGATTATAGGTGTGAGCCACCACACCCAGACTGCTTCATTTATTTTGAAGCTCTATTGTTATGTGCATACATATTTAGGATTGTTATGCCTTCTTGATGATTTTACTTTTATCATTATACAATGCCTCTCTTTAATGTCTGGTAATTTTTCTCACTCTGAAGTCTACTTTGATTAATATTATAACCACGTCAGCTTTCTTTTTTTTTTTTTTTGAAGCCAAGTCTTGCTCTGTCACCCAGACTAGGGTGCAGTGGCACGATCTTGGCTCACTGCAACCTCTGCCTCCCAGGTTCAAGTGATTTTCCTGCCTCAGCCTCTCGAGTAGCTGGGATAACAGGCAGCCGCCACCACGCCTGGCTAATTTTTGTATTTTTAGTAGAGATGGGCGTTTCACCATGTTAGCCAGGCTGGTCTTGAACTCCTGACCTTAGGTGATCCGCCTGCCTCAACCTCCCAAAGTGCTGGGATTATAGCTTTGAGTCACCAAGACCAGCCTAGCTTTCTTTTGGTCAGTGTTTGCATGTTGTATTATTTGATATCCTTCTAACTTTTATCTACCTATACCCATATATATAATATATAATACAAATAAATATTATATATGTGTGTGTGTGTGTGTGTGTGTGCGTGCGCACGTGTGTGTGTGTATATATATATATATAGTTTGTTTGTTTTTTGAGATAGAGTCTCTCTCTGTCTCCTAGGCTGGAGTGCAGTGGCATGATCTTGGCTCGCTGCAATCTCTGTCTTCAGGGTTCAAGTGATTCTCATGCCTCAGCCTCCCAGATAGCTGGGACTACAGGCACATATCACCACGCTTGGCTAATTTTTTGTATTTTTAGTAGAGATGGGTTTTTGCCATTTTGCCCAGGCTGGTCTCAAACTCCTTAGCGCAATCTGCCTGCCGTGGCCTCCCAAAGTGGTAGGATTACGGGGTGAGCCACCAGACCCAGCTTATGCCCTTATATTTAAAGTGAGTTTCTTGTACACAGCATGAAATTGGTTCTTGATTTTTAAAAAGTCCTTCTATAATATATCTTTTAGTTGTTTTGCTTTTTTAAAGATTATTGACGTGTAATGCAGCTATTGATATGTTTGGACTTAGGTCTACCATTTTACTATTTGTTTTCTGTTTTTTTGTACTTCTGTTTTCCCTTTCTTGCCTTCTTTTGGATTCTTTGAAAATTTTAAATACTCAATTTTAATTGCTGTAGTGAATTTTGACTATTTTTGTTATTCATTTTATTTATTTTTAAAAGAAGGAAAAAATCCATCTTCTCAAGTTGCTTCTCACTTGATTTTCTGCTTAGGAGGAAAGGGTGAAAATGGAAGAGAATATGAAACAGAGAACTCTGAGTATAATTTCTTTCCAGTTCCTATTCTCAAAATAGATTTGAGGCAGCCAGTTGACAACATAGAATGGTTTGATGGACAATTTTTTGATCTTGCAATGGGTTTATTGGGGTATTAAATGCATTTTTGACTTATGATAATTAAACTTATGATGGGTTTATTGGGGTCTAACCCCATATTGAGTTGAGGAACATCTGTTTGTTTGTTTGTGTGTGTGTGTGTGTGTATGTATTCAATATACTGTCTGGTATTCTTTCATTTTAGCTTGAAGGACTCTTTTCCATATTTTTTGTAAGGCAGGTCTGCTAACAGCAAATTCTCTTTTTTGTTTTTGTTTATCTGGAAATGTCTTCATTTATCTGTCACTTTTTTCTGGTTTTTGTTTTTGAGATGGAGTTTCACTCTTGTTGCCCAGGCTGGAGTGCAATGGCATGATCTTGGCTCACTTGCAACCTCTGCCTTCCAGGTTCAAGCAATTCTCCTGCCTTAGCCTCCTAAGTAGCTGGGACTACAGGCATGAGCCACCACACCTGGCTAATTTTTGTATTTTTAGTAGAGATGGAGTTTCACCATGTTGTCTAAGCTGGTCTTGAACTCCTGATCTCATGATCTGCCTGCCTTGGCCTCCCAAAATGCTGGGATTACAGGCATAACCCATGGCGCCTGGCCTCTGTGTCACATTTACAAGATAGTTTTGCTGGGTATGGAATTCTTGGCTGAACCTGGGCATAGTGGCATATGTCTGTAATCCCAGCTACTTGGGAGGCTCAGGTGGGAGGATCACTTGAACCCAGGAGATGAAGGCCAGCCTGAGTAACACAGTCAGACACCATCTCTTTAAAAATAGGTAGCTGTGGCCGGGTGCAGTGGCTCACACCTGTAATCCCAGCACTTTGGGACACTGAGGCAGGAGGATCATGAGGTCAAGAGATGGAGACCATCCTTGCCAACATGGTGAAACCCCGTCTCTACTAAAAATACAAAAATTAGCTGGGCGTGGTGGCAGGCGCCTGTAGTCCCAGCTACTTGGGAAGCTGCAGAAGGAGAATCACTTGAACCCAAGAGGTGGAGGTTGCAGTGAGCCGAGATCACACTACTGCACTTCAGCCTGACAACAGTGAGACTTCATCTCAAAAAACAAAAAAAAAGTAATTCTTTGAAAATATTAGTAAGCTAGACAAATTTAGTGAGAGTGATTTTAAAAATTCTTGGTTGAGCATCTTTTTCTTTCAACATTTTGAATATGGCTTCTGGCATCCACGGTTTCTAATGAGAAGTCAGCTGTTAATCTTATTGAGGATCCCTTATATGTAATGCTTCTTTTGCTGCTTTCAAGATTCTCTCATTGTTTTTTGCCACTTTGACAATGTAGTGTGCATCTCTGAGTTTATCCTTCTTGGAGGTCATTGAGCTTCTTGGTTGTGCAGATTAATGCTTCTCAGTAAATTTGGGAAGTTTTTGGCCATTATTTCTTCAAATATTATTTCTGCTCCTCTCTCTATCCTCTATGTCTGAGGCTCCCATTATGTGTTTGTTGGTACACTTGCTGGTATCCCATAAGTGTCTGAGGCTTTGTTCATTTTTCTTCATTACTATTGTTTTTTTCTGTGCCTTAGCCTGGATAATCTCATTAGACTTCAAGTTTTATGATCCTTTCTTTTGACACTTCAACTCTGCTGTTGAGTGCTGTCTTAGTCAGTCAGGGCTGTCCTAACAAAATACCATAGACAGGGTGGCTTAAACAAAATAAATGTATTTTCTCACAGTTCTGCAGCCAGCATGATCAGGTTCTGGTGGGAGTTTTCTTCCTGGCTTACAGACGGTTACCTTCTCTCTGTGTGCTATGGTCTTTCTTCATTGTATACACATGGAGGAAGAGGGGGACGGAGGAATGGGAAGGGGAGAGGGAGATAGTGAGTGATCTTCCTCTTCTCATAAGTGGATCAATTCTATCAAATTAGGAGCCCATCCCTAGGACCTCATTTAACTTTAAATACTTCCTAAAACCCCATCTCCAAATACGGTCATGATATAGGTTAGGGCTTCAACATAAAAATTTTTGGAGAAGACAATTTAGTCTTATTTGGTTCTTTCTTAAAAAGTAATTTTTGGCCAGGCATGGTGACTCACACCTATAATCCCAGCACTTTGGGAGGCCAAGGAGGGTGGATCACAAGGTCAGGAGATTGAGACCATCCTGGCTAACATGGTGAAACCCTGTCTCTACTAAAAAAGACAAGGCCGGGCGCGGTGGCTCAAGCCTGTAATCCCAGCACTTTGGGAGGCCGAGGTGGGTGGATCACGAGGTCAGGAGATCGAGACCATCCTGGCTAACACGGTGAAACCCCATCTCTACTAAAAATACAAAAAATTAGCCAGGCGTGGTGGGAGGCGCCTGTAGTCCCAGCTACTCGGGAGGCTGAGGCAGAATGGTGTGAACCCAGGAGGCGGAGCTTGCAGTGAGCCGAGATAGTGCCACTGCACTCCAGCCTGGGCGACAGAGCAAGACTCCGCCTCAGAAAATAAAAAAAAAATAAAAAAAAATAAAAAAGACAAAAAATTAGCCAGGTGTGGTCGTGGGCACCTGTAGTCCCAGCTACTTGGGAGGCTGAGGCAGGAGAATGGCATGAACCCAGGAGGTGGAGCTTGCAGTGAGCCAAGATCGTGCCACTGCACTCCAGCCTGGGCAACAGAGTGACACTCCATCTCAAAAAAAAAAAGTAATTTTTATCTCTTTATTTTCTCTATTTAGTGGGACATTGTCCTCATTCTTTCTTTTAATTCTTTAGACATAGTTTCCTTTAATTCTTTTAACATATTATAATAGCTGACTTAAAGTCTTTGTCTAATATGTTCAATGTCTGTGCTTCTTCAGGTACACTTTCTATTAACTGCTCTTCCCCCCGTCTATGGGTCATACTTTACCATTTCTTTGTGTGTCTCTTAAGTTTTTGTTGAAAGCCCAACATTTAAAATAATGTGGTACCTGTGGAAATCAGATCACCCAGGTTTGTTTTGTTGCTGGTTTTTTTTTTTTAAATCACTTTCCTGGACTAATTCTGCAGTCTATGTACTTTTTCATGCTTGTCTACTGAATCTCTACTTGGTAAGCTTAGTGGTTGCGTAACGATTGGACAGATTTCCATAAATTCCATGAACCAATAAATCTCCCAGCCTTTTTGAAGGTCTCTCTGTGTGTGTTGGTATATGGCTTCAACGCTCTGGCAGGCAGTATACAACTGTGTCTTAACCTTCACTTTATGCTTTTATTGTATACAGCCTCAAAGTCAAAGGTGAGAGATTAGGGCCTTCTCAGATCTCTCCTGGGCATTTGTGTAGCCCTGCACATGCATGCAGCCTTCTAGCTCTCTTGGAATATTCAGAGCTTTTGTGAGCCTTCTATGGGCATCTCATTCCCCAGGTTTTTCTTTTGAATATTTTTGTTAGCACCAATTGGTAATGCTGCCTCAGGCAACTGCACTGTTAAACAATTGCTGCTAATTATTTTTGACAATGCTCTGCAGACAGGACTGTTTGCACAGAGTGAGCCCTGAGTTAGGTAAAATAAGACAAGCTCTAAGAATAGAGCTTCTCAGAGAGTTTCCAGACAGGTGCAATACTGATCATTTCTCTGGGAGTGGGGCTTTTGGGAAGTTAATACCCATTTTTGTCCTCTCTAGTGGTGGCTTCATTACTGGTTTTCACAGTTATCATAGTTGCAAGGCTGTTGTTTTTGAAGGTGAGCATGGAGCTGCCAAAAAGAGTTGGAACTCTAACAAGTTGAAATACTACAAAGCTCTGTATACTGAGATTAAGCCATTATTGTTGAATAAATACTCTTCGAATTTTGCAAGCCTTTGATATTTTCTAGAGTTCTGAAAAAGTTGATTTTGGTCCGGGTGCAGTGGCTCGTGGCTGTAATCCCAGCACTATGGCAGGCCGAGGTGGGCAGATCACCTGAGGTCGGGAGTTCGAGACCAGCCTGACCAAAATGGAGAAACCCCATCTCTACTAAAAATACAAAATTAACTGGGGTTTAGTGGTGCATGCCTGTAATCCTGGCTACTCAGGAGGCTGAGGCAGGAGAATCACTTGAACCCAGGAGGCGGAGGTTGCGGTGAGCCGAGATTTTGCCATTGCACTCTAGCCTGGGCAACAAGAGCAAAACTCCATCTCAAAAAAAAAAAAAACCAAAAATGTTGATTTTGACAGTTTTTTTTTTCCCACAGATATTATTGCTTGAGGCTAGATTTTTTTTCCATTTTTTTTTTTTTTTATTGCTGTAAAATACACATAACATGGCCAGATATGGTGGCTCATGCCTGTGATCTCAGCACTTTGAGAGGCCAAGGCAGGAATATTTCTTGAGCCTATTAAGTTAAGGCTGCAGTGAGCCATGATTGTGTCACTGCACTCCAGCCTGGGCAACAGAGTGAGATCCTGTGTCTTAAAAAAACAAAATAAAACAAAGCAAAACAAAAATCACATAACATGAAACTGTCCTCTTAACCATTTTTAAGTGTACAGTTCAATGTTATGAAATACATTCATAATGTTGGGTGGACATCACCATCATCCATCTCTGCAACTCTTCTCTTTTTTCTTTCTTTCTTTTATTTTTTTATTATTATTTTTTGAGACAGAGTCGCCCAGCCTGGAGTGCAGTGGTGGGATCTCGGCTCAGTGCAACCTTGACCTCTCGAGTTCAAGCGATTCTCCTCCCTTAGCCTCCGGAGTAGCTGGGACTACAGGCACACACCACCATGCCCAGCTAATTTTTGTATTTTCAGTAGAGATGAGATTTCACCATGGTGGCCAGGCTGGTCTGGAACTCCTGACCTCAGGCAATCTGCCTGCCGCCTCAGCCTCCCAACGTGCTGGGATTACAGGCATGAGCCACTGTGCCCGGCCTTTTTTTTTTTTTTTTTGAGACAGGTTCTCACTCTGTTGCCCAAGCTGGAGGGTAGTGGTATAATCATAGCTCACTGCAGTCTTGGCCTCCTAGGTTCAAGCGATTCTCCCACTTCAGCCTCCTGCGTGACTAGGACTACAGGTGTGCATTACCAAATCGCTGATTTTTTATTTTTTGTAGAGATGAGGTCTCCTATGCTGTGTTTAACTCCTGGCCTCAAGCAATCCTCCCACCTTGACCTCCCAAAGTGCTGGGATTACAGGTGTGAGCCATCACGCCCAGCCATTCACAACTCTTTTCATCTTGTAAAACTGAAACTCTACACCCATTGAACACTAACTCCCCATTTCTCCTCCCTGCAGCCTCTGGCGATCACCATTATGCTTTCTGTCTCTATGATTTTTGACTATTCCAAGTATCTTATGTAAGTGGAATCATATAGTACTTACCTTTTTGTGATTGGTCTATTTCACTTGGCATAATGTCCTCAAGGTTCCTCCATGTTATAGCATATTGCAGAATTTCCTTCCTTTTTATGGCTGAATGAATTCTATTGTATGTATTTTTATATCACATTTTGCTTATCCATTTATCTGCCAATAGATAATTTAGTTGCTTCCACATTTTAGCTATTGTGAATAATGCTGCTTTGAACATGGATGTACAAATATCTCTTCAAGACCCTACTTTCAATTCTTTTGGGTATATACCCTGAAGTGAAATTGCTGGATCATACGGCAATTCTATGTTTAAGGATTTGAGAAATTGCCATACTGTTTTCCACGGCAACTGTACCATTTTACGTTACCACCAGCCATAAATGAGGGTTCCAATTTCTCCACATCTTTGCTAACACTTTTTCTTTTTTTCTAATAGTAGTCATCCTTTTGGGTGTGAGGTGGTATCTCACTGTAGTTTTGATTTGAATTTCTTTAACGATGCTGAACATCTTTTCATGTGCTTATTGGCTATCTGTATATCCACTTTGGGGAAATGTCTATTCAGGTCTTTTGCCCATTTGTTAATCAGGTCTTCTGTCTTTCTGTTGTTGAGTTTTAAGAGTATCTATATGTTCTGGCTATTAAACCCATGTCAGATTTATAATTTGAAATTTTTTCCTATTCTATGGGTTTTCTTTTCTTTTCTTTTCTTTCTTTCTTTCTTTTTTTTTTTTTGAGACTGAGTCTCTCTCCATCGCCCAGGCTGGAGTGCAGTGGCCTGGCAGGATCTCAGCTCACTGCAACCTCTGCCTCCTGGGTTCACGCCATTCTCCTGCCTCAGCCTCCCAAGTAGCTGGGACTACAATCGCCCGCCACCAAGCTCGGCTAATTTTTGTATTTTTAGTAGAGACGGGGTTTCACCATGTTAGCCAGGATGGTCTCGATCTCCTGACCTCGTGATTCGCCCGCCTCGGCCTCCCAAAGTGCTGGGATTACAGGCGTGAGCCATCGCGCCCGGCGTAAATTTATTCATTTCATCTGGGTTATGCAATTCCTTGGCATACAATTGTTCATAATATTCTCTTATAATCCTTATTTTTCTTTTTTTCTTTTTTTTTTTTTTTTGAGACGGGGCCTCGCTCTGTCGCCCAGGCTGGAGTGCAGTGGCCGGATCTCAGCTCACTGCAAGCTCCGCCTCCCAGGTTTACGCCATTCTCTTGCCTCAGTCTCCCGAGTAGCTGGGACTACAGGCGCCCGCCACCTCGCCCAGCTAGTTTTTTATGTATTTTTAGTAGAACACCGTGTTCGCCAGGATGGTCTCGATCTCCTGACTTTGTGATCCGCCCGTCTCAGCCTCCCAAAGTGCTGGGATTACAGGCTTGAGCCACCGCACCCGGCCTAATCCTTATTTTTCTAGAATTGGTAGTAATGTCTGCATTTTCATTTCTGATTTTAATAATTTTAGTTTTTTTCTTCATTCATCTAGCTTAAGGTTTATAAATTTTGTCAATTTTTTTTTTTTTTTTTTTGGAAACGGATTCTTGCTCTGTCGTCCAGGCTAGAGTGCAGTGGTGCGATGTCGGCTCATTGCAACCTCCGCCTCCCAGGTTCAAGTGATTCTTCTGCCTCATCCTCCCAGATAGCTGAAACTACAGGCACATGCCACCAAGCCTGGCTAATTTTTTGTGTTTTAGTAGAGATGGGGTTTCACCGTGTTGCCCAGGCTGGTCTCAAACTCCTGAGCTCAGGCAATCCACCTACCTCAGCCTCCCAAAGTGCTAGGATTTGTCAATCTTTTAAAAGAACTAACTTTTGACTTCATTGATTTTCTCTATAGTTTTTCTTTTTCTTTTCTCCTTCTTTCTTTCTTTCTTTTTTTATCTTTTGAGACAGAGTTTTGCTCTGTTGCCCAGGTGAGAGTGCAGTGGCGCGATTCTGGCTCACTGCAACCTTTGTCTCCTGGGTTCAAGTGATTCTCTTGCTTCAGCCTCCCAAGTAGCTGGGATTATAGGCATGCACCAACTCACTCGGCAAATTTTCTCTATTGTTTTTCTGGTCTGTATTTTCTTTATCTCCCTTATCTCTGCTCTAATCTCATTGTTTACTCCCTTAGGCCAGCTTTGGGTTTAGTTTGTTCATTTTCCCTTAGCTTCTTTCTCTCTCTCTCTTTTTCTTTTTCTTTTTCTTTTCTTTCTTTTTTTTTTTTTTTTTAAGAGACCGAATTTCACGTTCCCCCAGGCTGGAGTGCAATGGCGGGACCTCGGCTCACTGCAACCTCCGCCTCCCAGTTTCAAGCAATTCTCCTGCCTCAGCCTCCTGAGTTACAGGCACATGCCACCACACCCAGCTGATTTTTGTATTTTAGTAAAGACGGAGTTTTACCATGTTGGCCAGGCTGGTCTCAAACTCCTGACCTCAAGTGATCCGCCTGCCTTGGCTTCCCAAAGTTCTAGGATTACAGGTGTGAGCCACCGTGCTTGGCCTGTAGTTTCTTGAGCTGTAAAGTTAGGTTGCTGGTTTTAGATCTTTTTTATTGTTTTAATATAAGCCTTTATAGCTATACATTTCTCCCTTAGCGCTGCTTTTGCTGCATCTCATAAGTTTTGGTGTATTGTGTTTTTTATTTTCATTTACTTCTAAGTATTTTCTAATTTCATTTATGTTTTCTTCTTCATCCATTAGTTGTTTAAGAGTCTGTTGTTTAATACCACAAATTTGTGAAATTTCCAGTTTTACTTCTGTTATTGATTTCTGACTCCATCCCATTGTGACTGGAGAAGATACTTTGTGTGATCCCTATCTTTTAAAATCTATTGGTACTTAATTTGTGGCCTAACATATGGTCTATCCTGGAGAATGTTTCATGTGCATTTGAGAAGAATGTGCATTATGTCATTGTTGAGTACAGTGTTCTGAACATGTCTATTTGACCTGATTGGTTTATTATACTGTTTAATTCCTGCATTTTCTTACCTATCTTTCATCTGGTTGTTATATCCATCATTGCAAGTGGGGGTATTGAGACCTCCAACTATAGCTGTAGAACTGCCTATTTCTCCCTTCAATTCTGTCCATTTTTGCATCATATACATGTATATACATATATATTATATATATATATTTTTTTTTGAGATGGAGTCTTGCTCTGTCACCCAGGCTGGAGTGCAGTGGTGCAATCTTGGTTCATTTGCAACCTCTGCCTTCTGGGTTCAATGGGTTCAAGTGATTCTCCTGCCTCAGCCTCCTGAGTAGCTGGGACTATAGGTGCATGCCGCCACACCCAGCTATTGTATTTTTAGTGGAGATGGGGTTTCGCCATGTTGGCCAGTCTGGTCTTGAACTCCTGACCTCAGGTGATCCGCCCACCTCGGCCTCCCAAAGTGCTGGGATTATAGGCGTGAGCCTCTGTGCCTGGCCTGCATCATGTATTTTGATGACCTGTCATTAGGTATGTAAATATTTACTATTCTTTTATCTTCTTGCTGTATTGAACCTTCAATATGTAATATCATTCTTTGTCTCTTATAACCCTTTTTGATTTAAAATCTATTTTGTCTGATATTAGTCTAGCCACTCTACTCTTTTTTGGTTACTATTTGCATGGAATATCTTTTTCCATCTTTTCATTTTCAATCTATTTGTGTTTTTGGATCTAAAATGGGTGGCTTGTAGACAGCATATAAAGGATCATGTGGGTTTTTTTTTTTTTCATTCTGCCAATCTTCGTCTTTTTATTGGGAAATTTAATTTCTTTACACTTAAAGTAATTATTGATAAGGAAGGACTTACTTCTGTCATTTTGTTATATGTTTTCATTTTTATTCAATTGAATTCAATTAATTAATTTTTTTTTGAGACAGAGTCTTGCTCTGTCACGCAGGCTGGAATGCAGTGGCATGCTCTGGGCTCACTGCAACTTCCACCTCCTGGGTTCAAGCAATCCTCCCACCTCAGCCTCCTGAGTAGCTGGGACCACAGGCACATGCCACCATGCCTGGCTAATTTTTGTATTTTTAGTAGAGACAGAGTTTCGCCATGTTGGCCAAGCTGGTCTCAAACTCCTGACCTTAAGTGACCCACTCACTTCAGCCTCCCAAAATGTCGGGATTACAGGCATGAGCCACCATGCCCAGTCCATTATATGTTTTTATATGCCTTATAGCTTTTCTGTCCCTCATTCTTGCATTACTGTCCTTTTTTATGCTTTATGTATTTTGGGGTAGTAAAATGTTTAAATTCCTTTCTCATTTCTTTCTGTGTATATTCTCTAGCTATTTTCTTTATGGTTACCATTAGGATTACATTTAACATGATAATCGTGTGTTAGTACTGTAATTTGAATTTACACCAGCGTAACTTCAATAACATACAAAAACTGCTTCATTACATACAACACTGAATTCACCTCTTTTCATTGTAGATGTCACAAAATTACATATCTTTTTACATTGTGTGTCCCTAAACATAAACTAATGAAGCGGCCTCGTAGTCTGGGGTAAATACCTGGGTAGGGTTCGTCGTCTGACGCTGAGAAGATTAACAACACTGTCACACACTCATGGAGTGGGTTAAGGAGTGGAAAGTTTAATAGACAGAAGAAAGGAGAAAGGAAAGCAGGTCTGTCTTTTGTGAGAGAGAGGTGTCCAAAAGGTAAACGGTGGCCTGCGGCAGACTACAGCAGATTTTATAGGCACGCTTGAGGAGGCGGTGTCTGATTTACATAGGGCTCACAGATTGGTTCAACCGGTGTGACATTTACATAGCACATGGGGAAGGCTGGTTGCCCCACCCTAATCTTATTATGTAAATGAACTTTCCACTTGGATAGTGCCATCTTGTCTGTTCCTTACTGTACACTGTCTGTTCTTACATTGCTGGCAAAGAGAAGAGAAGATGGACCCGCCATTTTGATCATGCCTAGTCACAGGTAGCCTTTTTTTAATTGGCACAACTGCCAGCATTCACCCGTGCAAGCTTCTAGCCTGGTTGTCTATGTCTGCAGCTCGATTTTACAGGCTACTCTTTGTTAGAAAAGAAAATGATTTGGGGGCTGCTTTTAATTAAAAGGAAAACCTTACTGAGGACTCCCTTACCCTTACTATCTGCCTAAGTACCTTTTTCTTACTTCCTGTATCACTAACATTTTAAAAATGCATTAGTCTCCTAAATTATACAGAAAAAAAAATATAGAGTTGCAAACCAAAGTTAAAATAATACTCGGTTTTAGGCTAATAACTGTTTTTAAATGTATTCATCTCTCACATCATATAAAAAATAAAAAGTGGATTACAAACCTTTGTTGCAATAATGCTAGCTTTTATAATCATCCATGTATTTACCTGTATTGTTATCTTTATGTTTTTCATATGGCTTCAAGTTATTGTCTGGTGTCCTTTCATTTCACCCTGTAGGACTTCCTTGAGCATTTCTTGAAGGGCAGATTCAGTGGTAACAAAAACTCTCTCAGCTTTTGTTTATCTGGGAATGTCTTAATTTTTCCCTCACTTTTTTTTTTTTTTTTTTTTTTTTTTTTTTTTGAGATGGAGTTTTGCTCTTGTCGCCCAGGCTAGAGTGCAGTGGTGCAATCTCAGCTCACGGCAACCTCTGCCTCCCAGGTTCAAGCAATTCTCCTGCCTCAGCTTCCAGAGTAGCTGGGATTACAGGCACCAACCGCCCAGCTAATTTTTGTATTTTTAGTAGAGAGGGGGTTTCACCATGTTGGCCAGGCTGGTCTCGAACTCCTGACTTCGTGATCCGCCCGCCTTGGCCTCCCAAAGTGCTGGGAAATTTTTCCCTCACTTTTGAGGGACAGTTTTTCTGGATATAGAATTCTTCATTTTTTTTTTTTTTTTCTTTTAGCAAGTTTTGCTCTGAAACCCAGGCTGGAGTGCAGTGGTGCCATCTCAGCCCACTGTAACCTCCACCTCCCGAGTTCAAGCAATTCTTGTGCCTCAGCCTCCTGAGTAGCTGGGATTATAGGCGTGTGCCACCATGCCTGGCTAATTTTTTTGTATTTTTAGTAGAGACGGGGTTGTACCATGTTGACCAGGCTGTTCTTGAACTCCTGACTTCATGATCCGCCTTGGGTTTCCAAAGTGCTGGGATTACAGGTGTGAGCCACCACGTTTTAGCAATATATTCTTGAATATATTGGCCCACTGCTTTCTGGCCGCCAGAGTTTTTGATGAAAACTCTGCTGTTCATTTATTGGTGATCATTTGTATGTGAAGAGTTGCTTCTTTCTTGCTGCTTTCAAGATTCTCTCTTTGTCTTTCTAAACTTGATTGTAATGTGTCTCAATATGCGTATCTTTGAGTTTATTTTATTTGGAGTTTGTTAAGCTTCTTGAATATATTCATCAGATTTGAATCTTTTTATTCATCAATTTTGGGAAGTTTTCAGTCATTATTTCTTCAAATATTCTCTCTGCCCCTCTGACACTCCACAATGCATATATGTTGGTCTGCTCCATGGTGTCCCAGAGGCCCCTTAGACTCTGTTTGTTTTGTTGTCTTTTTTATTTTTGTTGCTTAGACTCAATAATTAACATTGTCCTATCTTCAGGTTCACTACTTCTTTCTTTTTTTTTTTTCGAGACGGAGTCTCGCTCCTTTGCCCAGGCTGGAGTGCAGTGTGGCACGATCTCAGCTCACTGCAACCTCTGCCTCCTGGGTTCAAGCAATTCTCCTGTCTCAGCCTCCCAACTAGCTGGGAATATAGGCACCTGCCACCATGCCCAGATAATTTTTTGTATTTTTAGTAGAACGGGAGTTTCACCTTGTTGGTCAGGTTGACCTCAGGTGATCCACCTGCCTTGGCCTCCTAAAGTGCTGGGATTACAGGCATGAGCCACCACGCCTGGCCCACTACTTCGTTCTTCTACCTGCTCAAATCTGACTTTGAATCCTTCTAGTGAGTATATTTTATTTTATTTTATTTTATTTTATTTTATTTTATTTTATTTATTTATTTTTTTTGAGACGGAGTCTCGCTCTGTCGCCCAGGCTGGAGTGCAGTGGCCGGATCTCAGCTCACTGCAAGCTCCGCCTCCCGGGTTCACGCCATTCTCCTGTCTCAGCCTCCCGAGTAGCTGGGACTACAGGCGCCGCCACCACGCCCGGCTAGTTTTTTGTATTTTTTAGTAGAGACGGGGTTTCACCGTGTTAGCCAGGATGGTCTCGATCTCCTGACCTCGTGATCCGCCCATCTCGGCCTCCCAAAGTGCTGGGATTACAGGCTTGAGCCACCGCGCCCAGCCGAGTATATTTTATTTTGATTATTGTACTTTTCAGCTCCAGAAATTTTTCTTGTTTCTTTTTAGGGTTTTCATTTATTTGTTGATATTTCCAATTTGCTTATACATTGTTTTCTTGACTTTCTCCACATCTTCCTTTAGTTCTTTGAGCATCTTAAGACTTTTTTTTTAAGTCTTTGTCTAGTAGATCTGCCATCAGGTCTTTCACAGGGACATTTTCTGTTGATTTATTTTTTCTTTTGAATGTGACACACTTTTTTGTTTTCTTTGTATGCCTTGTGAATTTTTGTTGAAAATTGGACATATGCATCTAATAAGATGGTAACTCCGGAAAGCCAGTTCCTCACCTTCCCCAGGACTTGCTGTTTTTTTGTATTTGTTTTTATTTTTCAATTTTTATTTTTTGATTAGTGCAGGTTGTCTCTGTGCCAAGGATGAGCCTGAGGTATAGAGTTAAGGTCTTCTCAGGTCTTTTTTTTTTTTTTTTTTTTCCTGAGATGCAGTCTCATTCTGTTACCCAGGCTGGAGTGCAGTAGCACAGTCTTGGCTCACTGCAACCTCTGTCTCTCAGGTTCAAGCAATCCTCCCACCTCAGCCTTCCAAGTAGCTGGGATTACAAGCACGCACCACCACACCTGGCCAATTTTCCTCAGATCTTTTTGGAAACTTTCCTTGGGCAGGCTCAGTCACTTTCTAATTTGCTCCATATATGTAGTCATTTTTTAATGTCCTAGTCTTTAATGTCTGGCTCCCAAAAGGAGAAAAAGCAAAAATGAAAGGGGGAAATAGAAGTCACCAGCCCTTTAAATCTCCAGAAGTCACTTCAACCAGAGGGCAAGAGGCTTGCAACAAATAGGGGAAGTTGCAACAACAATGGCTTTCCCTGCTTTGTTTATACCTCTGTGATAGGAAGCAGCAATGAGAGATCAGGGCATGGATCCCCCATAATCAGAGGACAAAGTCCTCTTTGCCTACCCTGGCTCCCACAAGCTGTTTGTAAGCTGTGCCAGGAACATGTGCACAGCTGTCTGCCATATGGTGGTAGATGAGCGGCTGCTGCTGTGCTAAGAGCTGAAATGAACCAAAATTAACCACAATTTACCATCCTTGCCTTCCTCTGGATGTTGCAAGCCCTTATTAGACTCCAGAGTCCCATAATAGTTACATCAGACAGATTCTGCCAGCACAATTTTTGTCTAGGTGAGAAGCCGTATTACCGGTGCTTCCTACTCTGCCATCTTCCCAGAATCCTCTCCTCCCAATTTTGACAATTTTGCTGGTATTCTCTTTGTTTTTATGGAAGATTATATTTCAGAGGTCCTTACTTCGCCTTTCCAAAAAGGGCAACTCCAGAATAACTTTCATAGTGTATTTAGAATTAGTATTTTACCACTTTCAGTGGAATGTAGAAACCTTACTGCTTTATAGATCCCTTCACCCTCCCCCGTTTATGTGGTAGTTATCATACCTGTTACATTTACACACATTGGCAAATTTATCAGACAATGTTATATGTTTTGCTTTTTTTTTTTTTTGAGACGGAGTCTTGCTCTGTCGCCCAGGCTGGATGGAGTGCAGGGGCATGATCTCGGCTTACTGTAAGCTCCACCTTCTGGGTTCACCCCATTCTCCTGCCTCAGCCTCCCAAGTAGTTGGGACTACAGGCGCTCGCCACCACGCCCAGCTAATTGTTTGTATTTTTAGTAGAGACGGGGTTTCACGTGTTAACCAGGATGGTCTTGATCTCCTGACCTTGTGATCCGCCCACTTTGGCCCCCCGCCCACCTAATCCCCCAAGTGCTGGGATTACAGGTGTGAGCCACCGTGCCCAGCCATGTTTTGCTTTTAATCATCAGGTATATTTGTGAGAACTTAAAAGGAGAAAAATAGCCTATTATAGATCTACCTAGCTATTTATCATTTTTATTGCTTTTCCTTCATTCCTGACATTTCTAGTTTTACTCTGTTATCATTTGTTTTCAGCCTGAATAACTTCCTTTAGGCTTTATTTTACAAAGTGTGGCTGGTGATGAATTCTCTTAGTTTTTCTTCCTCTGAGAATCACTTTAGTTTGCTTTCATTCTTGAAGGATATTTCTACTGGATATAGAATTCCAGGTTGACTGTTCTTTTCTTTCTGGACTTGAAATTTTTTGTGTCACTACTTTTTTGGCCTCCATGCTTTCTGATGTAAGATCCATAGTCATTCTAATTGTTTTTCCCCTAAGTGGGATACATAGTTTTGTCAACTTAAATGAGAGAGAGAGAGAGAGAGAGAGAGGGAGAGAGAGAGAGAGAGAAACTCTCTAAAAAAGAAGCTGATGTTTATTCAGGAATAAGCATTGCAACGGGAATGCAGACGCCACAGTAAATAATGTGTGTATTCAGATAGGTAAGGGAAGACCAAAAATTTTTGAGGAAAAATGAGGAGGATCACATAAATGTTTCAAGACAATGATCCTTCACTACAAGGATCCTTAATAGCAAGGGTGGTGTCACTGCAAGTTTGGACAGACAGTTGCTAGGAGATGTCCTTGCAGAAGTATGTTGTTGTTGTTGTTAGGTTGTGATGACTTTTGTGGAAGATTGTGATTTTTGCAGAGTCTTTTGTGATAGTTCTTGTTATCAGACATTTATGCATGAGAACCCTCCCTTCGTGGGCTTCCCTGGCTCTGTTTGTCAGAGTTTTGTTTTTCTGTTTTGTTTTGTTTTTTTTTTTAGATGGAGTCCCACTCCGTCACCCAGACTGGAGTGCAGTGGTGTGATCTTAGCTTACTCCAACCTCCACCTCTCGGATTCAAGTGATTCTCCTGCCTCAGCCTCCTGAGTAGCTGGGATTACAGATGTGTGCCACTGCACCTGGCTAATTTTTTGTATTTTTAGTAGAGATGGGGTTTCACCATGTTGGCCAGGCATGTCTTGAGCTCCTAACCTCAGGTAATCCACCTGCCTCAGGCTCCCAAAGTGCTGGGATTACAGGCATGAGCCACCGCGCCTGGCCTGTCAGAGTTTTAAACATTAGTGACTCCATTTTGATTCTGACAACTTTCTCTAACTGTTTTTTTTTTTTTTTTTTTTTTTGAGACGGAGTCTTGCTCTGTGCCCCAGGTTGGAGTGCAGTGGCGCGACCTCGGCTCACTGCAAGCTCCGCCTCCCGGGTTTACGCCATTCTCCTGCCTCAGCCTCCCGGGTAGCTGGGACTACAGGCGCCTGCCACCACGCCCGGCTAATTTTCTTGTATTTTTAGTAGAGACGGGGTTTCACTGTGTTAGCCAGGATGGTCTCGATCTCCTGACCTCGTGATCCGCCCGCCTCGGCCTCCCAAAGTGCTGGGATTACAGGCTTGAGCCACCGCGCCCGGCCTTCTCTGACTGTTTTTAAGATATTTTATTTGGCTTTAGTTTCCAGCAGTTTGGTTATGATGCATTTGGGAGTGGATTTCTTTGGGCATTTACTGTTTGGGAAATTCTGAGCTTTTTGAGTCTGAAAATTTATGCCTTTTGCCATTGTTTGGAAGTGTTTAACCATTATTTCTTTCTTTTTTTTTTTTTTTTTGAGACAGAGTTTCACTCTTGTTGCCCAATCTGGAGTGCAATGGCGCGATCTCGGCTCACTGCAACCTCCGCCTCCTGGGTTCAAGTGATTCTCCTGCCTCAGCCTCCCGAGTAGCTGGGATTACAGGTGCACGCCCCCCATGCCTGGCTAATTTTTCATATTTTTAGTAGAGACAGGGTTTCACCATGTTGGTCAGGCTGGTCTTGAACTCAGGTGATCCGCCCACCTTGGCCTCCCAAAGTGCTGGGATTACAGGCGTGAGTCACTGCGCCCAGCCCCATTATTTCTTCAAATATTTTTTAGTGCCAAATTTTTTTCCACCTCCTTTTCTTTGTAGCACTCTGATGACATAAGTATTGGATCATTTGGTATTGTTCCCTGGGTCCCTGAGGGTGTATTCACTTTTTTGTTTTCAATTTGCTTTTCACATTTGATACTTTTCATTGATCTGTCTTCAAGTTAGTGACTCCCCCCACCCCCAGCATCATCATTCTGCTATTGAACCCATCTAGTGAAATTTTTGTTTTTGTTACTGTACTTTTTAATTCTAAAATTTCCATTTGGTTCTTTCTGCAGAGACTCACTATCTTCTATTCATTTTTTAAGAGGCTTCACTCCTGTGTTTTAGGTTATGGTTATAATAGCTATTCTTTAAATTATGGTGAAAAACACAACATAAAATTTACCATCTTAACCATGTTTAAGTGTTATTGAAAGAAAAACTTTACATAAATAAAGTTTAGCAGAGATTATTTGAGAAAAGAAACAATTCATGAGTTGAGAAGCATCCCAAACCAGTAAAAGTTCCAAGAGCTTTACCTACCAATGGAGGCACACAGTATTCATAGACAGAAAAAGGAAGTGACATACAAAAATAACCTGATTGTTAGTTTGGCATTTGCCTTATTTGGATGTATTTTGGCAGTTTGCATCCCTATGACTGACTGAAAGTTTACCTGCTATGATTAGCCCAGACTCAGCTACTTGTTACAAGAATATACTCTCAGGAGGCCAAGGCAGGCGGATCACGAGGTCAGGAGTTCGAGACCAGCCTGGTCAATATGGTGAAACCCCTGTCTCTACTAAAAATACATAAATTAGCTGGGCGTGGTGGCATGTGCCTGTAGTCCCAGCTACTCAGGAGGCTGAGGCAGGAGAATCACTTGAACCCGGGAGGTGGAGGTTGCAGTGAGCTGAGATTGTGCCGCTGCACTCTGTCCTGGACCACAGATCAAGACTCCGCCTCAAAAAAAAAAAAAAAAAAAGAATATACTCTCAAGTTAGGTTACAGTTTGTTTACATATTGTTAGATTACATTATGTACGGAGGCACATGTAAGCCAAATGTAATTTAAGAGTGTACAGTTCAGCAGTGTTAACTATATTCACATTGTTGTGCAAAATATGTGCATTTTAGGTTGCCTTTTAGTAAAAGCTGGGAGAAAACGAAGGGGAGAAAAATTGAGAAACTCGCTCTTGATTTGACAGTTCTTTGACTTCTGGTTTCCTTTCTCCATATTCTGGCCATTTACTTTATGCTTTACCATTTACTTTTCAGAATCCTCAGATGGTTGTTCCATGCATTCTAAGGTTTTAAATTACATTCAGTGGGAGAAACAGAATGAAATGTGCTGTTTCCATTTTGACAGGAATTGGAAATGTCTGTTTTTCTTTTTATTCTTGGGTATTTTATATATATACATATGCACATATATATGTACATATATATATTAGAGATAAGTCGTTTGTCAGATTTATGTATTGTGAATGTTTTCCTCTCATTCCATGGTTTGATTATTCAATGTCTTAATGGTGTCTTTTGTTGAGTAGAAGCCTTTTATTTTGATGAACTCTATTTTATCATTATTCTTCTTTCTGATTAATGTTCCCTGGGTCCCATATAAAAAAAAAATCTTTGTCTACCCGAAGTCTGCAAAAATATTTTCCTATGTTTTCTGTTATAAGCTTTATCATTTTAGATTTTATGTTTAGGGTTATGATCTATCTTAACTTAATTTGCATTTAGCATAAAGTAAGAATCAAAGTGGGCCTGGAGCGGTGGCTCACGCCTGTAATCCCAGCACTTTGGGAGGCTGAGGCGGGCAGATCATGAGGTCAGGAGATCGAGACCATCTTGGCTAACACGGTGAAACCTCGTCTCTACTAAAAATACAAAAAATTAGCCGGGCGTGGTGGCGGGCGCCTGTAGTCCCAGCTACTCCAGAGGCTGAGGCAGGAGAATGGCGTGAACCCGGGAGGCAGAGATTGCAGTAAGCCGAGATTGCGCCATTGCACTCCAGCCTGGGCAACAGAGCAAAACTCCGTCTCAAAAAAAAAAAAAAATCAAAGTTCATGTTTCTCTATATATTTATCTGGTTTCTCCAGCACTATTTATTTGGTATACTCATATATATTATATTAAAAAATAAAATTTAAGTTAAACTTGACTATATTTTGAATGCATTCTCTCATTATTTAATGCTTTACATAAAAATTAAATCATTAAATTTGCTAAATATGTTAACTTTTTCAATATAACTCATTTCCTATACCTTATTTTATACCCTTCAAATTATTCTGAGAACAGATCCATAAGCTCCACAAGATTACCAAAAGTGTTCATATCACAGAGCATGTTAAGAAGCCTTAGTGAGGTGGAAAGGACACTAAGCTTTAGAACATAGAGAACTAGGTAAATACCTGTTTGCTGCTTCCTAGCTCTGTAACCTTGAACATATCACTCAACCTTCATTCATATTCCACACTTCCACAGATTCAGTAAATATCTATTGAGCACTGACCACCAGCCTCTGTTAAATCTTGTGAATTTAATACAGACAATCTTCCCTGCACAGAGTTTACAGCTGAGTTGGGGAGGCAGATGAGTCTGCAGGCCATTACACAACACTGTGGTAAGTGCTTTGATAGTGGAGGGACAGAATGCTTCAGGAGCTCACAGGTGGGGCTCCCAACCTAGACTTGTGACATCAGGAAATATTTCGAGATAAGGACACTAAAGTGAGTCCTGAGGGATAAATGGACATTAGCCCAGCAAAGAGGAGAAGCATGATCCAGGCAGCGGGCTGAACTCTTAAGAGACATGGCATGTTTTGTTTTGTTCTGTTCTGTTTTTGAGATGGAGTCTCGCCCTGTCGCCCAGGCTGGAGTGCAGTGGTGCAATCTCTGCTCACTGCAACCTCCGCTTCCCAGGTTCAAGCGAGTCTCCTGACTCAGCCTACTGAGTAACTGAGACTATAGGCGCGCACCACCACACCCAGCTACTTTTTTTGTATCTTCAGTAGAGACGGGGTTTCATCATGTTGGCCAGGCTGGTCTCGAACTCCTGACCTCAGGTGATTCGTCCGCCTCAGCCTCCCAACGTGCTGGGATTACAGACGTGAGCCACCGCGCCTGGCCGAGACATGGCATGTTTGATAAACTCAGGAGTCAGCATGGGGAGAACTAAGGGATGGCAGTACAAGGCATACCTGAAGAAGGCATCATGCTGGAGGGTCTCGGAGGCCATTTTAAAGACATTAGCTTTATTCTAAGAGCAATAGGACATCATTGATGGATTTTAATCATTGATGGGTTGTGACAGGATCAGGTTTAATTAATTTTAAATTCCCTTCTTTTCATAGGTGTTGAAAATTTAAAAAATCACTTTGGTTTTGTGAAGAACGCATTAGAGGGATCACAACTGGAGAGTCACGGGGGTTTGGAGATTACTGGAGAAATTCTGCTGAGTCGGGGTTAGTGCATGAATTGTGGCAATGGGGATGGGAGTGAATGGATGGATTTGAAAGACAATTAGGCGATAAACTCAAGTGTATGAGAAGCTTTGGTGTATGAAGAAGAGGGAGACTCCTCAGATTTCTAGCTGGATCAACAGGATGGATGGCAGCGCCCTTCAACAGGAAAAAAGTGAGCTGATGGGAGAACGTAAGGTGAAATTTGAATTCATGGAGTTTGAGGTGACTGAGTGAGGATGTCCAACAGACGTTTGGCCATAATGGCCTGAAAATCAGAAGAGAGGTTTGGGATGGAGAGCCATCTGTGTCCATATGGTAAGATACTATGGGCGGCATTCCTTCTTTCCTCCCGTCCTTCGTTCAAAATCTGTTGAGATGTCCCATAGGCTGGATGTTGGGGATACAGCAGGGAATAAGAACCTTGGGTTCTTGCCCTCAACCAGGTTACCATCTGCCTCTCGGAACTTGTTCTTAGTCTGTAAAATGAAGGTAATGATAAGATTAAGTAAGACGAGGTCGTGTGAGGGCACCTAGCCCTTACAATTTTTGTATTGGTTTCTCTTCCTCAGAGCCAGAGGAGGAGCTACTCACTTACTTTTGCTTTTGCAGCCTTTTCCCGGCGACTTTTCCGCGCAGGCGCCCCTGGACCTCCCAGGTTAAGGGGTGGAGCGGGCCAGAACCCCAGCGGCCTTTCCCGGGGCCAGGACCCGGCCGGGGGAGGAGCGGAGCGCGGCGCTGTCCGTGACGTCATCAGGCTGCGCTGCCCGCAGTACTGGACCCGAGCGCGACGGCGCGGCTGGCGGACCTGGGCTGGCTTGTGGGGAAACGAAACTGAGGGAGGAGGCGGCGGCTCTGGCAGCGGCGGCGACAGTGTCGGCCTGACCACCCCCCTCCGCTCCCCGGCAGCTCGCTCTTTCCCCTCAGCGTGAGTGCCGACGCGCGGCCTGGGGGGAGCGAGCGGGCGGGCGCGCGGGCTCAGCATCCTTCTCCCCTCCACCGCCGCCTGGGCCCCCCACCCGCGGTCGTGACTCTCCTCGCCTTCTGGCCCCTTATGTCTTTCCTCCTCCTCCCACCTCCAACGCCGGCTCCCTGGAGCCCGAGCTGCCGCTGACATACGTCTCTGCGCACACATTCACACGCTCACGTTATCTTCAAATGAAGGGACTGGCCGGGGGACATGGGAGCTTATCTCTCTCTGTGTGATTAGGGGTGGCAGTGCCAAACCGAGGCCCAGGGAGAGAAGACTGCAGAGGGGATTTGAACCCCTTCTGTGCGGAAGCAGCAGGTAGAACCAGGCCACTTGCCTTCCGCTTAGAAGTTCCCTGCCAGAGCATTCTTCTGGCTTGTGTGGGTCACTTAAGCTTGGCACTGGTTAGCTGTGTGGCCTTCCCCTCTGCGGCTGCAGTCTTTTCCAGTGGAAGATGATAGGGTTTGATGAGATGATTTGGAAGGCCCAAATCTAAGGTGATGTGGTTTGGGGAGGAGCATCCACCTCTCCTGCCTTTCACACAACTATGCAACACAATCCGCTTTGAGTTTGCTGTACTTCCAGTCTCCCCCCGAGTTACTTAAGATTTAAAAGCTTTTGGTGCTTGCAATGGCTAGAAGCAAGTTCTGTGATGAGCCTTCCTTTAGCTCACCCTGGGGGCCTTTTGGGCGTATTTAAGACTACCGGCTTAAAGTGAAATGTAGCTTAGCTTGGTCTCGCTTTCTTTTTGCTCAGTGTCTCCGGTTCTTCCCTGGGACAGCCCCTGCCTGTGTCTAGTAAGAGGCTGCTTTCTCAGGAAGGTGGCGATTGTGCATTGGATTGATTGGCTCTTCCTTGAGTTGGAGAGAACTGAAACATGTAATCCAGGGTTTTATGAGGTTGGGGGGATCAGTGACATTTTTGGGTTTCAATAGTTTCTTGCTGCACCTCGCCTTCCCTATGGATTGTTTCCCAGCTGGTTGCCCACCCTGTATTGAGTCCTCTTTTCTGAGTTCTCTACAGCCAATCAGTTGTGTGTAAGCCGCACTGTATTCACTACTCTTGCTTGCTCTTTAACTTGATCATTCCTTAAGATTTCAGGGTTTCATAATCACTTCATTCCATCTCTTTTTTCTTGTGCTTATCTCTCATGTACCTAACCATGAGGATGGATGATTGATGGTGGCATGGTGCCTGGTTTTTTTTTTTTTTTTTTTTTTTGAGACAGAGTCTTGCTCTGTCGCCCAGGCTGGAGTGCAGTGGTGTGATCTCGGCTTGCTGCAACCTCCGCCTCAGCAATTCAAGCCATTCTCCTGAGTAGCTGGGACTACAGGCATGTGCCACCACCTGGCTAATTTTTGTGTTTTTTTGGTAGAGATGAGATTTCACCATGTTGGCCAGGCTGGTCTTGAACTCCTTACCTCGGGTGATCAGCCCACCTCTTTCTCCCAAAGTGCTGGGATTATAGGCGTGAGCCACCACTCCCAACCGGTTTCCATCTTTTTTTGTGGAGGCGGATTTCCTTAAAATTGTTGTTTTTGTAACTCAGTTCTATGGGATAACTACCTCCAGTCCCAATAACTTTCCCACTCTTGTGTTTCCTCAGTCTTAAGCCATTCACTGCTTCCATTCCTTACTCTGCTTAAAAACTTTCCCAATTCTTTCATGTTTTCAAATGTTATGAAGTAAACCAAAACGAGTATTTTTATGATACGTAATTTCTTAATTGTTCTGGTAAAATAATGCTGATGAAACAGTCATTCTGGGATGGTTCCTTCACCTTGGAAATATTAGTTAATATTAGGTTTTATAGTTCATTTTCAGTGTACATTGTCATGCATGGCCAATATTGCATCAAAAGTATAGAATAACTACAAGTACCAAGCCTTTTCCCCCAGTGGCTTGTGGAGTTGATCCATGACTTTCTGTTATGTGACACCAGTGGCCCAGGGCTGTCTCAGTCTGTGAGCACCACATTTTCCAGTAAAACAGCTATTATTGAAAACCAGCACCTGGCTAGCATCCTTCCTATATTCAAGTGCTGGCACTGGAAGATGTGTAGAGTTGCCAAATCTCATCCCATTGATGATTTACACTTTGGAATCCCTGCTCTGATCCCAGTGGCTCTGACCCAAGGGCAGCTGACTCTCTGGATTTATGGTTACAGTTAACGATGAAGAGGAGAACTGACCCAGAATGCACTGCCCCCATCAAGAAACAGAAAAAAAGAGTTGCAGAGCTTGCCCTGAGCCTCAGCTCCACTTCTGACGATGAACCTCCCTCCTCTGTCAGTCATGGAGCAAAAGGTACGTGTGCTTGTGTGGTCTGAGGCCACTGGCCATCTTGTTATTTGAACACACAGTGTCTGGTTGGAGCAGACTATAGTCCTCTGCCCCTTGGTCCCTTGAGGAAAATTAGGAATACTCTACAGAGAGATGTTGGCTATGGACTCTTTTCCCTTCTGCCATTCTCCTACTAAGAGTGGGGAAACTTGTTTTAAATAAGAAATGGTAATTTTTCCAGAAGTTGCCTTCTGTTGGTTGTCCTTCAGTAGGTGGCACTCTTGGTGCCTTAAACCAGTGAGAAGTAGTGGTGAGCATTGAGTGCTCTGTCCCTGAATAGCTGTTAATGATCCTGGGGCTCTTTTGTAAGGGAGGGCCTCTTGCTTCAGCCATCGAGCTAATTTTCACTTTTTTGCATGCATGCTGTTTTCTCAATTCCTTCAGCAGTCGTGGTCAGAAACATCCAACTGTACTGGAGCATTGCTGTGTTCACTGTTTGCATTAAGCGTGGAAGGATTTCACTAATCTGGTTGAAACTAGCATTTTGCTTTGCCTGTCTTTCAGGGTTATTCACAGTTTCCATAGATGCTTTCTGAAAAATGGTAAAATTTCTGGGAGCTTGCCTCAAATACCTCAAGATAAATTTGCGTGTACCTTGATTTGCCCCCTGTATTAGTTTCCTAGGGTTGCTGTAACAAATTACTACAAACTGGGTGACCTAAAACAACAGACGTTTATTCTCTCACAGTTCTGGAGGCTAATAGTCCAAAATCAAAGTGTTGGTGGGGCCACGTTCCCTCAGAGGCTCTTGGGAAGACCTTCCTTACCACTTCTAGCTTCTGCTGGCTGCTGGCATTCCTTGGTGTTCCTTGGCTTGTGGTAGCATAACTCCAATCTCTGCCTCTACCTTTCCTCTGTGTGTGTCTATATGCAAATTTCCCTCTTCTTATAAGGACATCAGTCATTGGATAGGGCCCACTGTAATCTAGTATTACATTTGATGTAATCTGGAAAGATCCTATTTCCAAATTAGGTCACATTTACAGGCTTTGGGGAGGATACCATATTCAACCCAGCACACCAGCAGGCTTGCATATTGGATCCTCTGTTGGATCACTGGGAAACTGGAATGAAATTCCATAACAGATTGGTGACTGAAAGGGTGTGAAGCACCCTTCGAAGGTAGTAGGAAATACAGTTTATTCACAAGTGATAAGCTTATTGAAGGGCAGTTACTCATCAGCTGCTACTGAGAAGCTGGTCCAGAGAGAAGCAGCTTGACAGGTGGTACGGTAAATGGAGCATTGGTGTGACTGTAGTCCAGGCTGGATAAGAGACTTACTTACAACTTTGTGTATGGAGGTATTCACACCTTTAAAGCAAGCTTGTCCAACCTGCGGCCCGTGGGCTGATGTGGCCCCAGATGGCTTTGAATGGGACCCAACACAAATTTGTAAACTTTCTTAAAACATTATGATATTTTTGGGGGATTTTATTTATTTATTTATTTATTTATTTATTTATTTATTTATTTTTAAGCTCATCAGCTGCTGTTAGTGTGTTTTATGTGTGGCCCAAGACAATTCTTCTTCCAGTGTGGCCCAGGGAAGCCAAAAGATTGGACACCTCTGCTTTAAAGTCACAGTAGATTCCAGGGTAGGTAGGAATTGAAGTTCCTGAGTAGGAAGGCAAGAACTTACTGGATGCGATGGTTCTGGAGATTCTTGAGGAAAGGGAATTTTACCTCTCACCTGGAATTTGAGCAACTTGGTGAAGATAGAATCTCCTTGGATAGGGGTATTGGGAGAAATGGCCTGTAAGGGAAAAAGAGAGAGCATGTCTGGGGAACAAATGATATCTGGTTCTAAGTGGATCTTGGGAGACGTTTGCTCTCAAATAACATCTCTTTGAAGTAAGGAAAGGACAATTCCCAGGTAAAAGAAGGTAAGTGTATAAGGGTAAGGATCCTTCAAGGAAACCATTCTGATTTAAATTTCAAACTTTTGTGACTGAATTGAGATTACTCTTCCTCCTTCTCTGGAAGTGGTACTATATGACTCAGTCAGGATTGACTATTGCTGTTACACGTGTGTGTAGAATGGAAATCCAGGCTGGGCATGATGGCTCATGCCTGTAATTCTGATACTTTCAGGGATTGAGGTGGGTGGATTGCTTGAGCCCAGGAGTTGGAGACCAGCCTGGGGAACATGGTGAAAACCCATCTCTACAAAAAATGCAGATATTAGCTGGGCATGGTGGCATGTGCCTGTAGAGCCAGCTACTCGGGAGGCTGAGGTGGAAGGGATCACTTGAACCCAAGAGGTAGAGGTTGCACTGAGCCAAGATTGTACCACTACACTCCAGCCTGGGCATCAGAGCAAGATCCTGTTTCAAAAAGGAAAAAAAAATGGAAATCCAGGGGTGTCCAGTTCCTTGTATGTGCCACTTGGTCCTTTCATTTGCAGAAAATAAGATGGGAGGCAGAGGCAAACCAACATTTATAGATTTCCCTAGGTTAATTTATTTTAGGAAGGGGCAGCTCTGCATTGACACAGAAACTGAGGGCAGTATCTTTATCAGCAGGACTGCTCCCTGTGCCTTTTTTCCCACCATGCCTAGCCTGGAGCAAAAGCTCAGTAAATAGTTACTGAATAGAACTGATAAAAGGCAACAATAGTATCTTTTCCAAGAAGCTTAACTTGCATCACAGTTTTCATTTTGCCAGTCTCCTCCAGTCTGCAGAAGATCATTTCATTAAGTACTTAGCATTTATATCATCTATATTATGTATCAAATTCTCTTAGGTGTCCCCTGGACAGTATACCCTGGTGATTTGCTGTCTACATATCCCCTGAAATGTATATGCAGCTTTCATATTCAAATCATTCTATTAAAGCAGGGGTGTTTCCATTTACTGCAGCCACTTCTACCTGAACATAATGTTCAAGTAGATGATTGAAAAATGCTCTTTAGGGAGGACAATTAGAAAAACAAAATAGTAGTTACTATTTCTGTCTATGTCTGCCAAATCAATGTGATGACTCATTATTAGATCTATTTAGTTTAATCAGTGTGTTTATTTTACATTATTCACATGGCAGCTACATTGCCATGTCAAAGACTGACATTTGGCCAGAGTAAAGAGGAAAAGGGATGTTGTTGTCAGGGCCACTGTTGCGTCATGTGATCTTTTGAGTATTTTCAAAGGAGTTTGAAGGCATTTTCAAGTGTAAATACATTCTTGCAAATTTGCTGTCAAATAACTTTTTGAAGTAAGGAGAGGCAGTTGAGGTCATTTTGTTCTTTTTGGTGGTTTTTCACAGGGAAACTATGGTCTAGACCCTAAGAAAATTCCTTCTCTCCTTAGCTGTGCATCTGGTGTGGGCTCCTGGCCCTGCTGCAGTGAGTTGCTTTGGAAGTTGCCGGGCTCCTTCACCAGTATCACATTAAAGACGCTTTCCTCTCTACGAGGTTTAATTCTTTCCTAAATAGGCTGTTTGCCCTGAAACACCATCGCTTTCCTGTCAGCCCAGATTCATGACCTTAATCAAAAGCTTCCTTTATCGGTATCTGTTTAAATTGCTTTAACAAGTTACCATTTGTCTGGCACGACGGAGAAATTGAGTCTTTAAGCAGGAATGAGTTTATTTCACAACAGTTGTTAAGCAGCATGTGATGTTTATTAAAATTCGTAATTTATTTTTCTGTATCTGTGTGCTGCTCACCTTGGCCGTTAGTGGTTGGAGCTGCCCCTCTTTGTTGTCACTGTCATTTTTTAAACATAGTATATGTATTCTTTTTCTGTTTTTAGAGACAGGGTTTCACTATGTTGCCCACACTGGCCATGAACTCTTGAGCTCAGGTGGTCTTCCTACCTCAGCCTCCCAAGTAGCTGGGACTACAGGCACACACCACTGTGCCCAGCTTGTCACTGCCATTTAAATTTTGCCATGTTTGTCCCATTGCTGTATTGCCATGTGAAAAATTTTGCCAACAGCCAGGAGACCTCTGTTCCCTCTGTAAAGTTGAATCTTTCTTCCTTGTAATGACTTAATAGTGATTTCTATCAGGTGGAGAAGAAATCTTAAAACCCTAAATACTGTTTTGGGCTCTCTGGTAGGTTTTAGGAGGGGAGTTCCCCGGGAGGTAAATGGGAATGCCGTCCAGCTTTGGCAAATTCTTAATGAAACTAATGAGTTTAATAGACTGACCTTGTTACTCCTATTAATTTATGACCTCATTGCAAAATTATCTGCTCGTTGTTTGCTAAATTCTTTATCAGTCTTGAGAAGCTAAGTCTCCTCTTTAGTTCCTGCTGCAGCCGTGACAGTTGTCTCCCTTTCATGTGAAAAGAGTAGCCTCAAAGGCCCCTGAGTAAGAATGAGTAGTGGCTGTGGCAGTCTGTAGACATCAGGAATAATCTAGGGATCTTTGGCCTAAAACGTGTCAAGATAAGAAGTGGCCTCCTATACCTCGTGAATAAAATAAAAAAATAAGACTTATTTGCTTATCTAGCACACTTCTTGATCTTACAAGGAATTGCCTAGTAGGGTGATATTTTACTCACATTAACCTCACTCTTAGAACCTGGAAAGGACAGTGTACATTAGGTAACACCTTGGGAGGAAGAGTAGGAGGGAAAAATCTTTGTGCCAAAGTCTGGTACTGGAATTTTACACCAGAGTCACCACTGATTTGCTTCATGAGCCTTCCACTCAAATTTGGTTCTCGCTGTCATTTTTGCCCAGAGATATGCTGAAGACAGAAGGAAGCAAAAGATCTCCCTTTTGAGATCTTAGGGTGGCAGGAACCCTGCGTGCCCAGGAATGTTATTTGCACTATTTCCGTGCTCATAGTTGGGGCCTCAGGCAAGTCTAACAGCCTGGCAACTCCCTAGAGCTGGAGCAAGGCCACACTCTCCTTTGAGGAGGATCCAGGTTTTCAGACTTTTTCATAGGTAGACCTATGAATGTCCAGATTGCTGGTAAAAGGAATAGTAACTGATTTAGCATTGTAGCTTGTGATTAGTAAGGGCCCTGGATCCCTGGGTTGCCCAAGAGGAACTTTAGGGCTGTGCTTAGGGAGCTGCCCACATTCCTGGTACCACCTGTTTCTGTATTAAGCAGTACAGGTTGAAGGCATGAATGCAATTGGTGAAGAGAATCTACACCTTTGGAAGTGCAGTTCTTTAGCATGTGGGCACTCTGTTGCAGAGTGTGCGTCTCTCTCCTCTGCGTGGGAGAATAGACGAGAGGCCCTAGAACAGTCTTGAGCCATTTAGAGGGCCTTTCCCCTCAGATTTGCTGCTCTTGGAAGATTTCTCTGGAAAGGAACCAACCTCTTCCCAAGGCTTGGAATGGTAATGTATTTATTTATAGCTTTCTTTTACCCTAAATTTTTTTCTTTTTTTTTTTTGAGACAGAGTTTAGCTCTTGTTGGTCAGACTGGAGTGCAATGGCTCGGTCTCTGCTTACCACAATCTCCACCTCCTGTGTTCAAGTGAATCTCCTACCTCAGCCTCCCGAGTAGCTGGGATTACAGGCATGTGCCACCACGCCTGGCTAATTTTATATTTTAAGTAGAGATGGGGTTTCTCCGTTTTGGTCAGGCTGGTCTTGAACTCCTGACCTCAGGTTACCCGCCCTCCTTGGCCTCCCAGAGTGTTGGGATTACAGGCGTGAGCCACCATGCCTGGCCCCTAATTTTCAAACTAATACGTTCTTGTGTCTCACAAATGCAGCAAATGCAGGAAAATGCAAAACAAAAGAAATATGAGTTCACCTCTCGGTTTCCATGGTTACTCATTCTTAATGGTCTGGGTTTTCTGAGTGGCACACTCTGGCACTCTGTGGCGTTTGCCAGATTGGTTCATGTAAGCAAGTCAACTCGATTAAGAGAATTAGACAGCCACCTTAAAGGGAAGGGCAGAATTTTGTGCCTCTCATACAGGGACATTCTCAACCAAAATTTTTCCTTGCTAACTTATTAGGAGCCAGAATTTTGGTTTTAAGTTTATTATTTCACACATGTTCACCTATCTTTTCTTTCTTTTGTAAAATGTTATATCCTTGAAAATGCATGTTTATCTTACCTATTAGATTTTTAAGCTCTCTGAGGATTGTTACTTTTGCACAGTACCTCATTATATGTAGCACGATCTTTTATAGAATAGGTGCTGAACCAGTATAGTAGTCTGATCTTTTAAACAGTATCAGTGTTCTGAACTATGACAGATGTCCTAATTCCCTACTGGTGGAGAAGCTAAATCATAACCCCAGGAGGGCTCCATTCTCTGTTACGATATGGAGATCCCATTCTCATCCTTAAACTTTTGAGACCTGAACAGCTTGCACTGTTTGTAAGAGAAAATGTCTTAAGGAGTCATATACTCTGTAGGTCCTTAGGAAAGTGACACTTGGCTGACACATCTTTACATTTACTATGGTAATAATTTAATTAATTTCTATTAAATGGAAAACCTCTGTCCAGGTGTTGGGTACAGACTGTGACACAGTTCCTGCCCTCCAGGAGTGACCCTGTCCAGTGGGGACAGCAGGTGGCAAACAATAACTGGCTCTAACGCAATGTGATGAGTGCTGTGCCAATGGCACTGGTACTACTGGATGGAGCACAGTGGAGGGGATAATCATTAGGCCTAGAGTGCTGGGGAAAGCTTTGTTCTTCTTGAATGTCAACCCTTAACAGGTTTTGGTTCTGGTAGGGAAATGGATGGATCAATGAAGATTGGCTTCAGAATTATAATGTATTCTTCAAGTTAGAAATACCTGAATAGTGACCACCTTGGGTCCATTAAAAAATGTTTTACACACTGCCTTCTGTGACTTTCCCTCACTACTTCTCACAAGTAGCCAAGTTTTGAATCAACACCCTGAGTGGTGTCCCTTCTTCAAAGGAATTATGCCACATTGCTAAGTTGGTATTTTCATGTTTATTTTAAATTTTAATAGATAATATGTTCACATGGTTCGTAAGTCAAAAAATATAAAAAGACAGCCAGTGTAAACTTTCGTGGTATAAAAATGTAAGTCAAGTTTCACTTTCGCTTTCACTAGTTCCAAGTAATTGTTTTGGTATTCTGTCTCCAAGTACTAAACCCTGAATGTGTGAATAATCACTTTTATTGGTCTTCTTGTATATCGTTCCTTCAAAAAAAAAAAGTTCTTTTTGCAATTATAAGAAATAAAAATGTTAGCCTTATAATGGAATTGTTGAAAATGGAATCAGGCATCAATGTTTGGATACTGATGTTCAAATAATAACCACCAGCAGCAGAAATAACAATCATATCTTCAGTAAATACACTTTATATTTGACAATGTACTTCTTTTTTTTTTTTTTTTTTTTTTTTTTTTTTTGAGATGGAGTCTCACTGTTTTTGCCCAGACTGGAGTACAGTGGCACAATTTCGGCTCACTGCAACCTCTGCCTCTTGGGTTCAAGCAATTCTCCTGCCTCAGCCTCCCAAGTAGCTTGGATTATAGGCCCGCACTACCACACCCGGCTAATTTTTGTATTTTCAGTAGAGATAGGGTTTCACCATGTTGACCAGGCTGATCTTGAACTCTTGACCTCATGTGATCCACCCACCTCAGCCTCCTGGAGTGCTGGGATTATGCGTGAGCCACCATGCCTAGCCAACAACGTATTTTCAAATACATTATTTCATTTAATCTTTAAACAATCCTGTGAAGCAGGTATTACCATCCCAGTTTTGTAGTGGAGGAAATTGAAAGGGTGGGGAAGGAAAACTGTTATTTTTGAGCCCCCATTTTGTCAAGTCCATTAGGAACTTTCAGTAGTGACTTGCCCAAGATTACCTGGCTAGTAAGAGGTAGAGAATAGATTTGACCTTAGGTCATTTAATGAACTTTATATGTGCGTTGTGTATACTGAACAGTAGTTGAATAAATGAAACTTGGACTTCTGGAGGCTATTTTGTGCCATAAACCTACCTAAACATTTTCCTTTTTCTTTTTCAGCATCTACTACAAGCCTTAGTGGGTCTGATAGTGAGACTGAGGGGAAACAACACAGCTCTGACTCTTTCGACGATGCATTCAAAGCAGACTCCCTTGTGGAGGGAACTTCTTCTCGCTATTCCATGTATAATAGCGTCTCCCAGAAGCTTATGGTATGTCAGCACTTGGGTTGGGTTTCTCAAGCCCCACCAGCAGAGTGAAAGAAGGGCAGTTTGTGTTGGTATGAAAAGAAGAAAAATTTGGCCATAGGTTTTTCCTTTGCTTATCAGCTACTGAAATTTAGCAGAATGTGACCCACTTCTTGATAGAAGTATCTATCATGTTTGTATCATCTATGGGCAGCGACTGCTTAGGCCTGTTTCTGCTGTCCTGTCTGGACTGGATCACCTTTTCATATCCATAGTAATGAATTCTTATTATTAGCATGTGAATATACTTCCCTAAACATGGATATTTGTCAGTGGGTAAAGAAGTTTCATGCTGTGAATTTTTGCTCTAGTGAGTGGTGTCAAAAGAAATGACTAAAATCCTGTTCACTCCCAGATGCCTAAAATAAATGGGAGTATTCCATTTATTCTTTTTCTGAAAGAAGGCCCAATTATTTTTCCCAGCTTTCATACCTAATTGATATATCACAAGGAGAATGTGACTAGGAAGACCTGCTCATATTCCTTAGTGTATGTGCAAATGTTAGAGAAATCCAAGTTTACCTTCTGTCTAGCTTTAGAAATATTATAATTGGGCCAGGCGCAGTGGCTCACATCTATAATCCCAGCACTTTGGGAGGCTGAGGCAGACGGATCAACTTGAGGTCAGGAGTTCGAGACCAGCCTGGCCAACAGGTGAAACCCCATCTCTACTAAAAATACAGAAAAATTAGCCAGGCATGGTGGCAGGTGCCTGTAATCCCAGCTCCTCAGGAGGCTGAGTCAGGAGAATCGCTTGAACCCGAGAGGTGGAGGTTGCAGTGAGCTGAGATCGCGCCACTGCAGTCCAAACTGATTAACAAAGTGAGACTCTGTCTCAAAAAAAAAAAAAAAAAGAAATATTATAGTTGACCCCTCCATTTTCTCTTGAATTCATTTAAGAATGAGAATTGTCACTGCTAAAGCCATAGGTCAGGATTCTAGTTTGCAGGGCACAAGATTTGGGGAAGTGAAAGATGGAAAGGCTTGTGACTCAGTTAGCTTGTTTGACCTGAGAGAAATATTTGTGGCTACCTTAGGAATTCCATTCAGCTCTTTAGCTGGTAATGCCGCTTTCAGAGGGAATACAGACCCTCCAGGGAAATTTAGATCTTCTTAGGACTGGAGTTTTTTTTATTAGGCAGGAGTCTCTGGGGTTTGGGATTCAAGTCTCTAATCTTTGGGTATATACCTGGGCCCAGTAACTCTAAAGTTTAGTAAGAACTTATAGATAGTTGTGGCATTTAAAAAACTGTTTCTGTCCCAGGGTATTATAGCACTTCCCATACCTCACTTTTATATGAGGCAAGTTTTTAATCTCTTAAGTGGTCTCTTGCAAAGCCAGTTATCCTTGCCTAGTAAGGCGGTTTGACTGGATAAGGGTAAGGTACAAGTTACTTGAAGTGGTTCCGTTTTAAATTATGTTCTCTTTATCACCTCTACTCTAGATCTGTTTCTCACTTAATCAGACAAATTAACAGATGTCCAATAGGATTCATTAACTACTCTGGGTGTGTTTAATTACAGCTATGAGGTCCCATCTCATTTATCCAGTTTCTGGTTGCCATAGACTTTAACCTCCAGAACAGCCAGCCACTGGGCCCACAGTTATACTGTAGTTATTTATTTATGCTTCTTTTCTTCATTAGGCTAAGACAAACTTTAGACCTTACTCGTCTTTATTTCTTAGGATTTAGCACACTGTCTGGCATGTGATGGGGTTAAATAAATGTCTGTTGGGGCTGGGCACGGTGGCTCACTCCGGTAATCCCAGCATTGTGGGAGGCCGAGGCGGGCAGTTCACGAGGTCAGGAGATCGAGACCATCCTGGCTAACACAGTGAAACCCCGTCTCTACTGAAAATACAAAAAAACTAGTCGGGCGTGGTTGTGGGCGCCTGTAGTCCCAACTACTCAGGAGGTTGAGGCAGGAGGATGGCATGAACCCAGGAGGTGGAGCTTGCAGTGAGCCAAGATCGCGCCACTGCATTCTAGCCTGGGGGACAGAGTGAGACTCCGTCTCAAAAAAAAAAAAAAAAAAAAAAAAGTCTATTGGACTTAATTAATTGTGCTCCATTACTTTTTCAGGCCAAGATGGGCTTCAGGGAAGGTGAAGGATTGGGTAAATACAGCCAGGGTCGGAAGGACATCGTTGAGGCTTCCAGTCAGAAAGGTCGAAGAGGCTTGGGTCTGACACTCCGGGGCTTTGACCAGGAGCTGAACGTGGACTGGCGAGATGAGCCAGAGGTAAGTGTTAAAGGGAGGAGGAGATGGAAAAGCCACTTGTGTTTTTGGATGCATGACTTTAAGAAGCCATATAAACAAACTAGAAATCTCCAGAGGCAGTACGAGCAAAGTGGAATTAGTTTTTTACATGAAAAGTACTGGGGATATCCAGAATGGAAAACAGAAGGCTGGGGGAGATATAGTGGGATGTGGATTTCCTGTTGCATTATAGGACTGTCTAAGACCAATTGGTAGAAGATGCTTGAAAAGCAGAGTTTGGCTCCATAAAAACTTTAATAAATAGTTACACCTCTCCACTAGTGGACTAGGATACCTTGTGAGGCAGTGTGTTCTCTCTGCTGAAAGTGTTCAAGCAGGCCGAGGCAGCACCCACTCTCTCACTGTGTGAGTGACTGGAGTAGGTGCCTTCTAAGAAGATCCTTGTACCTCCACAGGTTTATGCCATCCAGGTTCCAAATGGGTGCTTTTTTTTGTGCCACATTGCTTTTCTACTGTGGGTGTAGTCTGCTTACTTGGGTACCAGTTTGTTTTCACCCTGAAGATCCAAAGAAACTCTCATTATCCCTTTTCATGGCACAGATAATGTGAGATTTTATTTTATCCATTTATTTATGTCCTGTCTTACTCCACGAAGGATCTGTAGTGGGTACAGTAAAAACACCTAAAAATAACATTGAGATACTACCATTACAGGGTTGAAACTAGAGAAAATGGAACTCAAACATCTAGCTTTCTGCATAGTTGCTGTAGTTCAGCTTCAAATGTGGCTCTGAACTCTTAAAAATTGATATTTTATTTGTCTCCCTAATGTTCCAGTTCAGGAAAGAAGTCACGTGAATCTGCACGTGATAAAAGCCTAATAAGTCTTCTGAGTAAGATTCTGATGAGTGAGGAGCTCTTGGGTTCTGGGGCCAGTCTCGCTGTTGCCTTGTAGTTGTGGGCATTGAGACCAGGAGACTGGCAGTGCGGAATAGGGTAGATACCTGCTGCTGGTTGCTGATTGTGGGCTTTCATCTCAGAAGTACCTGGTGGTTTCTATGTCTTCATTCATGTTAAAACCAGAATCCACATCCTTTCAGTGGGGCAGATGTTGAACTAACATTGCTAAACTCAAAATCTGAAATCACCTTATAGGCTGGGCATGGTGGCTTACGCCTGTAATCCCAGCACTTTGGGAGGCCGAGGCGGGTGGATCACCTGAGGTCAGGAGTTCAAGACCAGCCTGACCAACATGACGAAACCCTGTCTCTGCTAAAAATACAAAAACTAGCTGGGTGTGGTGACTCACACCTGTAATCCCACCTACTCGGGAGGCTAAAGCAGGAGAATCATTTGAACCTGGGAAGCAGAGGTTGCAGTGAGCAGAGATTACGCCACTGCACTCTAGCCTTCCAGCCTGGGCGACAGAGCGAGACTTTGTCTCAAAAAAAAAAAAAAAAAAAAAAAAAAAAAAAGAGCCCCAAAGTAAGTAAAAGTTTGTAAGTAAAAGTAAAAGTTAGGTCAAGTGGGGCTGAGTATGGTGGCTCACGCCTGTAATCCCAGCACTTTGGGAGGCCGAGGCGGGCGGATCTCAAGGTCAGGAGATCGAGACCATCCTGGGTAACATGGGGAAACCCCGTCTCTACTAAAAATACAAAAAATTAGCTGGGTGTGGTGGCGGGCACCTGTAGTTCCAGCTACTCCGGAGGCTGAGACAAGAGAATGGCGTGAACCCAGGAGGCGGAGCTTGCAGTGAGCCAAGCTTGCGCCACTGCACTCCAGCCTGGGCGACAGAGCGAGACTCCGTCTGAAAAAAAAAAAAAAAAGAGAGATAAGTGTCAGTTGGCAGCCACTTCTTTACAGCAGGTGAGTCTGGGTGTCCAGGGGTGGATATCCAATCCTGGAGTTACCACAGGATACGTGCTTAGTGGCTACTGCAGCCTAGGAATGTAGAGGACAGGGTATGACCCTCTGGACAAAGTCCACTCTGTAGGTAGTTATAATAGTCAGACTTCCATTGGGACATTGATTGAGTCTGCTTTTTCTTTCCAAGTTTATATGAGCTGCTTGTTCTCTAGAGTTTATAATTTATAACCAACTCTGTCACCTTTATGCTTAAATGTGATAGATTTGACCAGGAGAAGAAGCCATGATTCACTGCCAGATTCATGGACAAAAGGCTTCAGTAATTTTTCTTTTCAACTTTTTCTCTGTTGATGCTGGTTGGCTTGCCCTCAAGACCTTGCTTTGTGATACCATTTTATGCCTTTCAGAGCATGTAATATTACTTTTAATCACGTTGCTTCAATTTGCAATGGTGAATCTCTTCTCCACACTTGCTTGGGAGGCAATATATGAAGCTGCCATGCAGGTTAGCCATCTGTTTAGGTTTTATATTTCATGTTTCTCTATCCTGGTGGCACTTAGCGCTGCCTGCGCAGTAGAATCATCTGGGGACTTCTGAAAACTTATCCCCAGGCCTCACCTCAGACCAGCAGAATCTTATACTCTGGAGGTGGGTCTCAGGCATCAGTACTTTTTTTTAGTTTTTATTTTATTTGAGACAAGGTCTTGGACTGTTGCCCAGGCTGGAATGCAGTGGCATAAACACAGTTAACTGCAACTTCGAAATCCTGGGCCCAGGATATCTTCCCACCTCAGCCTTCTGAGTATCTGCAACTACAGGCCTGTGCCACCATGCCTGGCTAATGTTTTGGACTTTTTTTGGTAGAGACAGGGTCTTGCTGTGTTGCCCAGACTGGTCTTAAACTCCTGGCCTCAAGCAGTCCTTCTGCCTTGGCCTCCCAAAGCATTGGAATTACAGGCATGAGCTACTGTGCCCAGCCCCAGTCATCAGTACTATTAATTTAATTTAATTTAATTTATTTTATTATTTTATTTTGTTTTATTATGTTATGTTATGTTATGTTATGTTATGTTATATTATGTTATGTTATGTTATTTTCAAGATGGAGTCTCGTTCTGTCATCCAGGCTGGAGTGCGGTGGTGCGATCTCGGCTCACTGCAACCTCCACCTTCCGGATTCAAGGGATTCTCCCACCTCAGCCTCCCAAGTAGCTGGGATTACAGATGTGCACCAGCACGCCTGGCTGATTTTTGTATTTTTAGTAGAGACGGGGTTTCACTGTGTTGGCCAGGCTCGTCTTGAACTCCTGACCTCAAGTGATCTGCCCACCTCAGCCTCCCAAAGTGCTGGGATTACGGGCATGAGCCACCACACCCAGCTGCATCAGCACTCTTTAGAAGCACTGCAGATGATCCTAATGCACAGTTTTGGCCTGATAGGAAAGTAATTGAAAAATTAAGAGGAAGCAGCCATTAGAGATGTCAGTTTTTGTTCTGTCTTAGAATGAATGGGCTAGGAATCCTATTTACCAGTTTCTGGATTGTTTTGTGAATAACACTTTGAAAGGAATCAGGAGATGAGACTCATTGTCATTAAGTCTGATATACTTATCTTGTCATAGACCTACATCATATGTGATAACTGCCTGTTTACTTCTCTGTGTCTTCACTGCTCTGATTGCAAGCCCCTTTTGCCAAGTACCATGTCCTATTTAACTCTGCATTCTGAGTGCTTAACACATAGTAGGTATTCATTAAATAATGATGGAACAAATGAAAGAAACCTTAGGTTTGAGAAGTTTCTAAGGATTCTAAGCAGAATTGGAGCTGGCCTTTAGAAATTAAACTTTAGAATTGTGGCTCTCACTTCTCATGTCTGACCACTGCATTTGGCTTCAGCAACCTGCACCCTTTTCGGTCTGTCTCAGTCCCTTTTGATTGTTTTGGGTAAGTCTTGATGAGTTGGGGTTTAGCTTTGAGGGTCTGTCATACCTGTCTTACTAGCCTCTCTTTTGTTTGTAGCCCAGTGCCTGTGAGCAGGTGTCATGGTTTCCAGAATGTACCACTGAAATTCCTGACACTCAGGAAATGAGCGATTGGATGGTCGTGGGAAAGGTAGGCTTTCAGGAAAATGTACCCTGACTTCTTGGCACCCTCTTGACTTCAATTGCTCGAGTCTGGTATGTACATATACTTGCAGTTTAAGAAAAATGTGAATCTGACCATTCACGGTAGGAATAAAGCTGTGTCAGGAGGGAGTGTCATGAGCTTTACAAGTATGCCCCTTGGAGATATGGCAGGGCTTTTTCTTTTCTCTGAGTCATTTAAATTATAAGGCAGACAAAATGTATAACCTCTGTCTTCTTCATGGATGCCTTTTGAAGTGGCTTATCATACATATCTGTGTATATTCTGATCACTGCTAGATGAAAGGACATTGTCCTCAGAAAGTAAGGAGGGAATTGTTACAGAGGGAATTTGTTTAATCTTCTTCTGGAAAATTGTGAGAATAAAGTAGATGGCCACCAAATCAATAAGTCTAGAGGGCAGTTCTCAAAGTATATGTGCTCCCGGGGATCTCTAAGACCCTTTCAGGGAGTTCACAAGGGCAAAACTGTTTTCATAATGATATTGAAAAGTTATTTGCACTTTTCATCCTCATTCTCTCGCAAGTGTCCAGTGGAATTTTCCAGAGGCTATGATGTGATATTATAACAGATTGAATGAAAAAGCAGAGAGGAAGCTCTGTCCTTCTGTTAAGCCAGATGCTGAAGAAATTTGCAAAAATGGAAAACAGTACCACTGTCCTCACTAATTTTTTTCTTTTTTGAAATATGATTATTTTTCTGAAAATATATTTCTGTAAAGTATTTATGTTTAGTCTTTTAAACTGAATTTAAAAATATTTTTAAAATCTCAGTTTTAATTTCAAATATAATTATTTGAATTCTAGATAATAGATTATCTATTATCTATCCCGCATAAACAAAAATTCTTTAGGATCCTCAATAATTTTTAAGAGTGTAAAACCTGAGACCAAAGAGATTGAGTTTCACTGGTTTAGAAGTGGCTTCACTCATGTGGGGGTTGCACTTGATATCCCCGTGAGACCCCTTAACGTCCCTGTTTTCTGAAATGCTACCAGGTCAGTGCCTAGTATCATGCATTTGTACTCATCACAGAGTGAGAGGCTTCCTGGTGGAAGGGCAAGCTTTTGTCATTTGAGGCATTCCCCATCCTTCTGCCTCGGTGCTCCTGGGTTAGACAGCTTGAATATCTCCTTCCTGTTTGATGTTCCCAGTCTCAGCATTCATGAGTCTTGTGTCCATATGGTGCTCTACTCAGAGCTCCCGGGGTGGGGGTGAGGGGGTGCTTCATCTCACAGCCATCTGGAGAATAGCCAGAGGGGTTTAGGATTTTCTCTTTCCCACCCTTCAGGGATTGATGTTTCTTGGCAGAGAACCAAGTCCCTTCTTGCTTTACTTACTTAGAACCCTAATTTCTTCCTTCATCCCTGACAATTGCAGTCATATGTGGTCATTACTTACTGCTTTTTTCTCCCTGTAGAGAAAGATGATTATTGAAGATGAAACAGAGTTTTGTGGGGAAGAGCTGCTTCATAGTGTGTTGCAGTGTAAGGTAAGGTCTTGTGGCTAGAACCAGATATGAAAACCTTGTGGGAGGTGATTTGCTGGACTTTTCCATTTATCCTTTGAGTTGGTTGTGGGAAGGCTAAAGTTAAGATTTTTACTGGAGATCAGATGCATAGCTTGGTTCATATCTGCAAATTGTCCTTTTCTCGGGTGACCGTTCTGCCCTGTGGGTGTTGTGCTGTCCCTGTGGTCAGCAGACAAGAATGGATCCGCCTAACCTCAGTGGGTCTGTTCATTGTAATCCTGAGAGGGCCTGGTGTAGCAAAAGGTTTGGAGTCATTCTTCAGCATCAGATAGACCGGGATTCAAATCCAAGATCTGCAACTTTCTACTGTGTGAACTTGGCCCAGTTGCTTTACCTTCTCTGAGTTTGAGTTTCCTCATCTATAAAATGAGGAGAAAATACTCATTTCTTGGGGTTGTTGTGAGAACTAAATGAAATAGTGGGTGTGAAGTACCTGGGTAAATGTTAGCCTCCCCTTGATACTTTTTGGCCTAATTGAGAATCACATTGTCTGTGGGCAGAATGAGTCAGGGAAACTCTGAGGAGGAAATGGGTTGGTGAAGAAGGCAGGCCTCAGACTAGCCTCACAGATTTTACTTTTTGGCAGGCATAGGGTTGGGAATATCCATAAGGTGACTGGAACTCAGGTAATGTGAGGATTTTTTTATCTAGAGAGGAAATTGGTCAGGGGAGTTTGAGAGAAGGGATTGCTACTGTGTGGTAGATGCCATCAGAAAACGCTGGTCTTGTTTGTTTGTTTCTCCTCTCTCTAAGTGAGCTCTAGTCAGGTAAGCCTTTATACCAGAACTTTGATCCCTTGGAGAGTAGCTGCTGGTATGGGATGGGGAAACAGATTTACTATGAAGATTAGCAATTCCCAGAGGTGGCTCTGTGTGTAGCAGCGGGTGCTGTTTTTTAACCATTTGCCATGTGCCAGGCACCTGCTTACATTGTTTTTGTTTTTGTTTGTTGTTTTTTTTTTACCAATTTACCGGCAAGGTAGTTGAGCAAGCGATTAAGCAACCTGTCTAGGGTCACACAGTGAGACATTTCAGAGCTGAGATGCCACAGGAACCTTGTTCCTTGGAGGGCTGTGAGTTGGGCACTGCAGGCTCTTAAGATCCCTTTCCTGTCCTGGAGCTCACCTTGAGGTTCTGATTCTCTGGGCAGAGCGTGTTTGATGTCCTGGATGGGGAAGAGATGCGGCGAGCTCGGACTCGGGCCAATCCCTACGAGATGATCCGAGGAGTCTTCTTTCTAAACAGGTTTGCTGACATTTCCCTCCCCTCCCTTGATGCTCCCTGCTCTACCTTTTCAGTTGAGCCTAGTACATCTAGTACTTTTCTGTCTTGCTTTATTGCAGGGCAGCAATGAAGATGGCTAACATGGATTTTGTGTTTGATCGCATGTTCACAAATCCGCGGGACTCTTATGGGGTGAGAACAAGATTCTGCTTCTGAATTCATGGTGCTAAGTGGGTTTAAGCTTCAGTGGCTCAGCCATTGCCATTTGTTCAATGCTAGGAGAGTATTCTGACTGTGTGATGGAGATATTTTGCTTTGAGCTCCTCAGATAGGGTCCCACAGTGCTTCTGTGGTCCCAGGAGTGAAGCAGTTGTCTCCAGGGCTTCAGTCCTGGAATCCAAGCCCCTAACCCTACAGAAGGTAGAGTGAAAGGGTGAATATCGTTTTTATATAGCAAGCTATTTTTCAGATTGAAACTTGGTGACATCACCTGATTTGGGTGCTGTTTCTGGTATGAGAGGGGGGTACTGGGAAATATGGTTTGAGTGTTGGATGAAATGTGGGCATTTCAGTGGGCCTTTTCACTGATCTATTTAAAATCAGTGTTGTATCTGAAAATCTAGCCTGTGTTGTTGGAATGTGGTGAGGAGGGACATAGCATTTATGAAGCAGGAGGGATTACTTAAGTTTACACCTTCTTTGGGCCTCAGCTGCCTCATTCTGAAATGAGCTGTACTAACCTGCCAGAGGGCTGGGGTAGAACCAAAAGGCTCTTAAGAGTTGTCCCAGCACTGAGACTGTAATTTTAGACTGAGCCACTTTCCTTCTCTGCCTCTCTGAACAAGCTTTGCGTGGGATCGTAATTATAAGGCTTTGGCCCTTTTCAAGAAGTGGTAAAGCAAAATGATTTTCTACTCTGCTGCATCTCATTTCTCTGAACATAGACTCTCCATAGTGATAGAGAAAGAAAAAAAGGAAATTTCATTCTAGAATACCCTTCAGGGTTTCAAAGCATTTTTACCTGGTCCTAGAAAGTTACTTTTCTTTGACCGTGACAGGGCCAGGAGCCAGCTATCCCCAAACCTGTTTCTGCTCCACTCACCCTCATTCCACTAGACCCCCTGATTATCCACTGGCTAAAGAAACTTATTTTCCAAGTTCTTTAATATTTCAGCTCCACCTACCTAACTGCTTCCTCCTTGCTGGCAAAACTGGCATGTAGCCCCTCCAGCCATTACTCATTTTTCACTCCCAGGTCTCCCTCCTCTTTCCCCAGTACCAGCAGTCAGCACAAAAGGGCTCTTGGAATTAGCATCTTGAGAAAATTAGGTTGATATAATGTTGATTTAATTTTCTGAGCTCCAAATGATTTCCTTTAAACCCCTGCCTGGCAGAGGAGCTCTGTCAAGCTGATGGGAAGTCACAGTGTCTTTTTTGGCTTTTGAATATAAATGCCTCCAGCAGCTGGTATCTGGTTATTGCCTTTTGCTGTCATGAAAATGAAGTAGGCATCAGGATTGTACCATTCAGGTCGAGGGTAGAGACGTTAGTTACATAGGAAAAGGCAGCCGTGTTTGTAATGCTTCAGGCAGCTTCTTGACCTGAATTGATTGTTAGTGGCCATGGAGAATTGCCCTTTCAGAAATGTTTCTCTACGTTCCACTATAAAAAAAGTGATTTCTCATGAGCCCCTAGTGTTTTATTCTCTCTTTTCATTTCCGTTTTCCCCTGAAGACCAGAGATACAGCCAAGCCCAACAGGCTTGGTGTGGTTTTCAGGCAAGCAGAGACACTAGAACAGTCCCCAGCAGAAGAGGGAGTGGCTGAAGGCCCAGGCACACACCCACATTTGGTAGGGTTGTAGTGGCTCTTGGATCAGGCAAATTATAGACTAAGAGCAGGAGAATTTGAAGCTTGGAATGTGGAGAGGTTAGGAGGTGATAACAAGTGATAGAGCAGACTCTGAAATTGTTTTTTTTTTTTTTTTTGAGATGGAGTTTTGCTGTTGTTACCCAGGCTGGAGTGCAATGGCGCGATCTCGGCTCACTGCAACCTCTGCCTCCTGGGTTCAAGGGATTCTCCTGCCTCAGCCTCCCAAGTAGCTGGGATTACAGGCATGCGCCAGCACATCTGGCTAATTTTGTATTTTTAGTGGAGACAGGGTTTCTCCATGTTGGTCAGGCTGGCCTTAAACTCCCGACCTCAGGTGATCCACCTGCCTTGGCCTCCCAAAGTGTTGGGATTATAGGCGTGAACTCCCATGCCCAGCCAATTGTGAAGTTTTTAAGTAGGTCTGTGGTGCTGCAGGTTATGGCAAAGGAGAAAGGGGGTGAGAGGCAGAAAATAAAGAAGCTGTAAGCAAGAACTGGAAGAGACAAAGGAAGGAGAGAAATTTAGATCCTTGGAGTATATGGAAGCATATTATAAACTGTTACATTATATCAGGGGTTCGTGTGCCTGGGGATGTTGTTGAGACAAGAATACATTATGTGTGAAGCACTGCAGAAGACAACTGAATGTAGACATAATTTGTCTAATTTCCATTGAGTGTACTCGGAGTGCTGCTGTACTCACCACTGGAAAGAGAAAAACATGGAAAGGGATAAGAGTTTTGACTCTGAGGAAGTTTTTCTGATTGGGTACAATATCATCTTGCATTAATTTGTTTAATACTTCACAGTTTGTAAAGCTTTTCAATATAGGATACTTTATTTAGTCCTACGACAGCCTGGAGAAATACCTGCATCAGTCCCAATTTACAACTGAGCAAGCTCAAGCTTAATGACTTATATTGTGTGCTTGTCCTTGACTGCACAGGCAGTAAGTAGCAGGGCTGAGAACCCCAGCTGTCCTTCCTGTGAAAAGACTTCCTGGCCATGACCTATAACGACCATACGTCTTGAAATCACAGAACGAGGTCATATTCATGCCCCCTTTTCAGGGGTGAGGTGCTCACATCGATCATTCTGCATCCATCTCCCAGTCTTCCTTTGGACCAGTGGTTCACTCAGAGGACACGGCCGGTGGCAAAGAACCTTGTTTTCCCTCTTTGCAGTATGTGTAGGGCTTAAACTTGTGACCCCTGCCTCATTACCACCAGGCTGACTCGAAGATGCTACATAATGTTCTTGGTAAATACCATTAGGTCTTTTTTGTGTGCAAATGAATATAATCCAAAAAGATGAATAATTGATGGCTCAGGAACCAAGAATGCTGGGTTGGCTTAGTAGGGAAGTGGGGAAAGAATGATTAAGACCCAGCATGCCTGGAGTGGGCTTATAACAGGATGATGACATTTATTTTTAGCTAAAGTCACTTTCTCCAGAGACTTTTTCACTATTTTGATAAAGCTAGATAGCTATCATCAGAAGAAAGGCCCCTCTCACCAAGAAGTGATTCGGTTGTAAACATTAGTATGTCTATTTCTTTCTTGGGACTGTTTCCCCTAAAGCTTTCTGATCGTTATCTAGCAGCTGCAGAACTTCAGACCAGTACTCAGCCATGCCGAACCTGTAGAGAGGGAAGACTGAGGTCCCTGAGCCTCTTCTGGCTGAGTGTTCATCATGGTCTGAGGCCAACTCTAGTCTTTTGCAGTTACCCACTTGTATGACTCAACCTTTTGTTGTCACCAGTGCAAATGGTTCATCCTCTCTGCTGTGGAGGGTGGGTAGAATTTCACTGTCTAGGGCTCAGGTGTGGGTAAGAGCATACCTAGCATTTGCGTAAAAGAGAAGTATAAACATACAATATGGGCCAGTACTGGGTTCAGCATAAATGTGAGGTTAAGAGATAAAGCTAGGCTGGGCATGGTGACTTACACTTGTAATTCCAACACTGTGGGAGGCTGAAGTGGGAGGATTGCTTGAGTCCAGGAGTTTGAGGCCAGCCTGGGCAATATACCAAGATCCTGTCTCTTTAAAAAAAAAAAAAAAAAAAAAATGTGCTGAATGTGGTGATGTATGCCTGCGGTTCCAGCTACTCAGGAGGCTGAAGAAAGAGGATTGCCTGAGTTCAGGAGTTCAAGGTTTCAGTGAGCTATTATTGTACCACTGCACTCCAGCATGGGCTGAGTGAGACCACATTGCCACAAAAAAAAAAAAAAAAAATGCTAGGGAGAGAGAGCGAAAGCTACTCAAGGGGCCACAAATGTAATTATGCCAAAATTCAAGTGATGGTTAGTCAGTCCTGAGTTTGCTGGGTGCTCTGACGGTTGCCTGGAAGCTGCTGTTGCCGCACACCAGTATTTCCTTCCCTCTCTGTCTTGTCAGCTTCTGACTGTGCCCTGCCCCAACCCTACACCCAGCACTGGGCAGGAGAAGAAGAAAGGGAGTGCAAAAAAGGAGAAAGACCAAATGCAATGTGGTGTCTTGGATTGGATCCCAAACAGAAAAAGAACATTAGTGAAATCTAAATGAAGTCTGGAGTTTAGTTAATAGTAAGGTACCAATGTTCTTAGTTTTGCCAAACATACCATGGTGTAAGGTGTTAACAAAACTGGAGACTGGCTAAGGGGTACAGGAACTCTGTACTATCTTGGCACCTTTTCTGTAAATCTAAAATTATTCCAAAATAAAAAGTTATTTGGGATTTTTTAAAAGGTGGTTGGGAGAGCCAAAGAGGAAGGGGAGAAGGGAAGACAGAGGCTATGATGGGAAAAGGGAGGTTCCTATGGCTGGGAGAGGGTGATGTTAGAGCCCCACAGGCTTTGGTTGGACAGGAAGACGTGAGTCGAGTGGTTAGGCCAACTGGACCCTAATTTAGTTTTGTTGCAGACTGGCTGTGAACAGATTACTTTGTGACTTTGTATCTTGGTGCCTCTTTTTCCTTATCTGTAATGTGGGGCATATTCTGTTCAGTAGGACTCTTGAAAGGCAGTCTATGGTGAGGAAAACACTCGGAGAAATAAAAAATGTACAGTTAGATACCCATAAAGATGTTTTTTTGTTGTTGTTGTTGAGACAGGGTCTCGCTCTGTTGCCCAGGCTCAAGTGCAGTGGCACGATCTCAGCTCACTGCAACCTGTGCCTCCCGGGTTCAAGCAATTCTCGTGCCTCAACTTCCTGAGTAGCTGGGTTTACAGGTGTGCGCCACCACGCCTGGCTAATGTTTTGTATTTTTAGTAGAGACAGGGTTTTACCATGTTGGCCAGGCTGGTCTCAAACCCCTGACCTCAGACTATCCGTCTCTCTGGCCTCCCAAAGTGCTGGGATTACAGGCGTGAGCCACCATGCCCGGCTTCATGAAGATGTTTTTATGCGGAGTCTGAGCTAGGCCTGGTGATGTGATAGGTGTTGTGGGTATTTTGAGAGTGGGTGAGGCAACACTAAAGGGTGTTGATCACCAGAAGATACATTTCCTGGATGCTGTGACCCTGGTGGGAGCTCTGGATTGTACTTGTTGAAAGGCTTATTTTACTCTCCCTGCATTCTCCTTCCTGTTCCCCATTGAGCTGTCTTGTTTTCCTTCCTCTCCTGTCCTCCATTTGCCTTTGCAGAAGCCACTGGTGAAGGACCGGGAAGCTGAGCTTCTGTACTTTGCCGACGTCTGTGCAGGCCCAGGTGGCTTCTCAGAGTATGTGCTGTGGAGGAAGAAGTGGCATGCAAAGGGCTTTGGAATGACTTTGAAGGGCCCTAATGACTTCAAGCTGGAGGACTTCTACTCTGCTTCCAGTGAACTCTTCGAACCCTACTATGGTAGGGACACTGAGGAGGGTACTAGGAGATATGAGGGACAGCCCCTGTATGGGGACTTCAGGTCAGAAGCAGTTGTTATCCACATAACATGTTTTCTTTCCTGTCTCTTACCCTGGGCTTCACAGATCTTGTCAGAATCTTGGTTTCCTCTGGACTATACCTTTTTACCCTGGGCCTGTAGAATACAGGTCAAACACTCCCTCAGCAGATTCTCATCAAGGCTCTATTAATTCCTCCTTTCAGGAGCGCTCTGCTTTTGTGGTGGCAGGAGATAATGAAGCTGCCTGATCTCTGGCTGAGAACTGGCAGGGTTATTAACAACTACAAACCCATGCCCATCCCTAGTCCTCTGTGCCAGGTGTGGAATGCACTGGGTTGCAGACAGCTCGGCAACCCACAGCATTCCCTCTGCTCTATGTTGATTGTAATTTGGCAGCAAATCCTAAGTCCTTTCTAAACAGTCCTTATTAAAAAATTGATGCCTAGATGTTGGTGCCTTAACCATAATTTGGGTCTTGAAGAGAAAGTTCCAAGAGTTGATGACTTTTGGCTGGTCAACCCGTTTGGGACTGTGTTTCATTATAGCAGGGTACTATTCTTCCTCCTGGTCCATCACTGTAAGGGAGCCTTGCAGGATGGGCCCTAGTTCTGGAGACACCTGATGCCTGTGTTATCTGTCCCAGAGCACTCGTGTCCCAGCTCCTGACATGTATAGGGCAGATGAACTCACTACGACTCTTGTATTCTGACAGGTGAGGGTGGGATTGATGGAGATGGAGATATCACCCGCCCAGAGAACATCTCTGCTTTTCGGAATTTTGTCCTGGATAACACAGATCGCAAGGGTGTCCACTTTCTGATGGCTGATGGGGTAGGTTACCTTTTTTCCATAGACTGATGCATTAAGGATTTGTTATTTTAGAGGTTTGAGAATTGTTTGTTTTGTCTGGTTCTTTAGCTGCCCCCAGAGGTGATATTTCACAATTCAGATGGTAGGGGATGCATTTTTATTCTTTCTGTACATTTTTTAAATGATAATTTTGTAGAGACTGATGTTGTGGATACCTTTGCCTGGAGTAGGGTGATCTTGGTGTTGCTCCTGGTGGAGGCTGTCTATACATGGTCACCTGTAAGCCTCTCATAGGCTGACAGATGGGCACCTCACCAAAGACGGCAGCACGGGAATCCATGGGAGGCTCTTATCAGGGCTGGGCTAAAGTGAAAGTTCAAGAGGCCTTGTCTATGGGCAGCTGCTTGAGGCACAGAGGGAAGCCCATTGCAGCTTTGTTCAGCAGAAGCTCTCACCCACTAATCTGACAATGCAGGCATTCCTTTCTGGAGTGAGCCACCACTTACTCTAGAGGAAGGACAGACAGTGTGGCAGCTGCTCCAGGGTCATATAGCTAGAGTTGAGAAAAGCCTCTGGGGCTCTTTGGGTGGCCTCTCAAGCAGTAGCTGTGTGGCTACTGAAGGAAGGTGGGCAGGATGTCAGCGTGATATCCAAAGATGCCCAGGCTCACTGAAGCACTGTGCACAGCAGGGAACAACAGATGACAGGCTTGGGGCTGGCTGTGAGGGAGGGGCTGCTCTGGCTGAGCAGATGTGGGAGTCTGATAGTGCTTATGAGGCAGCTGTTGCAGTGCGGCAGCTATAGAGTTGCGAACTCAAGGGCTTTCTGCTTTAGCACTTCAGCAGTGTAGAGGGGTGACCCAGGCTTTTTTTTTTTTTTTTTAATTGACTCCATAATCAGACATGCATTTTGAGAAGCATCTTTAAGTCTGGAAGACGCTGCTAAACATTTTTTATCCTGAGTCCTTTAGCTATCACTTTTGTAGAACTGAGTCAGAGAGACCTGGCCTGGTTGGGGCCTGTGTAATAGAGGTCAGTGTCCTTTTTATTTTTTTTATTTTATTGTGAAAAACACAAATTTGATCATCTTAATCATTTTTAAATGTTAACAGCAGTGTTAAGTCTATTCACACTGTTGTACAACAGATTTTCAGAAGTTTTCATTTTGCAAAACAGAAACTATACCCATTTAACAACACTCTGCCACCCGATGTCCCCTGGCCTCCTTTACTTTTATGTAAGCCTGACTCTCTGTCTCCTGCTGGGATCTCACAAGGAGGGAGACCACTCTAGAAATAGCATCACACATTCTTTCGGTAAATATCCTGGCCAGAGAGTCTGCCAGCTGGAGAGAAGAGGCACTGTGGTCTTAGGACAGGAAAGGGGGTATTGTAAGTAAAACCTGAGTCAACAGAGAAAGATTACTGTGACTAGGAAGGTTAACTTTTCTCCTGTCACCAGAGTGGGAAGCCGAAGCAGAGTTTTCTCACTGCACTTACTCCCTGGTCTTGTTAGGACTCACCAGAGCATTCTGTTTCTTATGTTGTGGTTGACCTCTGACTAGCCAATATTTTGCCTCTGTTCTGCCTTACTCTTCCCTGGATTCCCATGAGTTAAAACACTTTCCAGACCATCTCCTTGGAAAAGTAGGCTTGGTTCCATCCCCTGGGAATGATAGAGCAGGAAAGTGGAGCTGGTCCAGTGGTAGGTCTGAGTCCTGTGCTTACTCCATCTAACAAGCCCAGTGACCTTCTAAAATAACTCAACACTGAGCTGCTGCTTCATCAGTCAGATGGTGATAAATGAAAACACTTCAAGAACTCTTGATGAAGATGAGGTAGTGATGTTATTCTCAGTCCTTCTCCTTTCTCTTTCCAACCCCATTCCTTGTGCTCTCATTTCAGGGTTTCTCGGTGGAGGGGCAGGAGAACCTGCAGGAGATCCTCAGCAAGCAGCTGCTTCTGTGTCAGTTCCTCATGGCGCTGTCCATTGTCCGGACAGGTGACACTTCCTCAGCTGTCTCCTCACCCCAGGACCCACTAGAGGCCCTATTGGACAAGAGCATGTATAAGGGGTTGGAGGGGAAGTTAAAAAAAATCTGCTTGTGTTAGCTGACAGGTAGCTAAATGAGTAATTTAGGGAGAAAGAACCCTCAAAGTCCCCTCCAAAACTGGTTCTCCCCCTTAAATTGTCTCTGACTTTTAACAGACCCAGGTGCTGGTTCCTTGACTTTGTCATATTTACTCCCAAGACTACTTCACCCATCTCTTGGAATAGACCCATTGGCTGCTTTTGGTGTTTTCTCTCTAATCTAGGAGGCCACTTCATCTGTAAAACCTTTGACCTGTTCACACCGTTTAGTGTGGGGCTTGTCTACCTGCTGTACTGCTGCTTTGAACGAGTTTGTCTCTTCAAGCCTATTACCAGCCGTCCTGCCAACTCAGAGAGGTGAAGGCTTTCTCTCTATATTAGCCAGATTAGTTGGCTAAATGTCAGAACAGCAAATCATGGTGCATCTCTCTGGCATGACCTCTTAAGCTACATTTAAAACCTTGACTTTAAAGAAGTGATGAGAGCCAACAGGATTCAGGATTCCTGGATCTTTTGGTCTTGTGATGTGCCAGTTCAGCTTTTCCCTCCTTCTCCCAAGCCTTATTCTCCATGCTTATGTGAGGGACTCTCAGCTTGGTCCAGGAGAAGGTGACCAATAGTAGGGACACTTCGGGGGGCATGGGCTGGGAAGGGGCAAGGAGCTGCCATCCAAAGGCACTACTGGGGTCCCAGTGTGACACTGCCCACACACAAGGTGAGAGAAAACGCAACTAATCAGAATTGCCGGGTGGCTTGTTACAAACACATATTTCTGGGCCTTCTCCTGGGAGAGTTTGATTCATTAGGTCTGTAATTTGACAGACTCCCCAGGTGATTGTGACACAGCCCGTCTGTCACAGGGAAGTTAGGAACTACTGCCATAGAGAGTAGAAATAGAGCTTAACAGGGAAGGATTTGAGGGGAACTTTAGTGCGCAAAGGGTCTGTGGTGTTCTTTGTGCATAGGCCTAAGGTTGAATAGGGAAGTTGTTAAGCTTTGTGATTCCACAAGGGGTTGGGGGAAAGGAATGTATGGGGAGGAAGCCCTTGCTCGGTGGAGTGACAGAGTATCTCCTGCCAGGTATGTGGTGTGCAAGGGCCTGAAGGTGGGCATAGATGACGTTCGGGATTACCTCTTCGCAGTGAATATTAAACTCAATCAGCTGCGGAACACTGATTCCGACGTCAACTTGGTGGTCCCCCTGGAGGTGATCAAGGGAGACCATGAATTTACTGACTACATGATACGGTCCAATGAGAGGTAAGCCAACGGGCTGGTTTTTGCTGGCACCACTGAGGTCCTAAGGAAGACCAGAGAGTGAAAGACTGAGTGGTTGGCTCTTGGTATCACTTTGTCAGCCCCGACAAATTGGCAACTGAGTATGGTCTGCTGGTTCCAGGGCTGCCTGGGACTTTGGTTAGTTACCCTCAGGGACCCCCATCCTGCTGCCAGGCCCTATCCCAAGGGTGGCAGGTAGGTGCCTGGCTAGTATAGGCCTGCCCACAGGAGCCTGTGTATAGCTGACAGAGAGCAGCCTGTGTCCCTGGAGGCAGGAGTAATTTCCCTTTAATTGCTGCTGTTTGTAGAAGGCCATCATGCTTGTTGCCTGGAGAAGTCCCTGTTTGGAGGCAGGAGATGGATGGAAAGCATGTGTATAACATGCTTTGGAAGTGCCCAAACTTTTGCCAGCTCATGAGTTTCCCAACTGGTGATCCAAATGCTGTTTTCTGTATCTTCTTTGTTTTCCCCACTCCGTTAGTGGTAATAATTTCAAGTTGTGACATTTGGCTTAGTTTTCTCAGTGGGCAGGCCTTAGAAAAAAGTGCTTGGAGATAGGTTGGGGGGTTGTATAGTAGCAGTGAAGCAACAGAAAGTGCTCTCTTAGGGGGACAAACAGGTGTTGGAAAAGCCTTAGTTAAGGGTCCAACCTTAAGTCCCCCAGAGAAGTTTGAAGATATAGGTGGCCCTGGAGAATCACAGAAGGGGAAGAAGTCTTTGTCCTATTCTCTCCTATTTTTCCAGTATTGCCTTGTGTTTTAACTTTCCACAGTACTACCATATAAGCTCCCTCATTTTGATAGCAATGGTAGGCACCAAAGTGGAGCAGACAGTAAACTTCAGCATGTTATAGATGAGGAAGCAAACAGGCCCAGGGATCCGCCTGGCTAGGGCTTTATAACACTTCTGGGTTATGGAACATGTCTTTTGGCTGAACAAGTGTGCGTAGAAGCATGGCAGAACTGGACTTCTTTTCAGTGGTTCCAATAGCACAGAGTATTTAAGCAACTCTATAACCAACCACTTTTCTTTTTCTAAAAAAGTGGAGGTATAATTCTGTAAGTGAAATGCAAATCTTAAGTGTATACTTTAATCAGTTTTGACAAATGCATATAGCCTTGTAGCCTACCATCCCTATTACAATAAAAAACGTGACTGGGCGTAGTGACTCATGCCTGTAATCCCAGCACTTTGGGAGGCCGAGGCGGGCAGATCACGAGGTCAGGAGATCGAGACCATCCTGGCTAAACACAGTGAAACCCTGTCTCTAATACAAATACAAAAAATTAGCCGGGCGTGGTGGCAGGTGCCTGTAGTCCCAGCTACTTGGGAGGCTGAGGCAGGAGAATGGCGTGAACCCAGGAGGCGGAGCTTGCAGTGAGCTGAGATTGTGCCACTGCACTCCAGCCTGGGCAACAGAGCAAGACTCATCTCAAAAAAAAAAAAAAAAAAAGATAAAAACCGTTTCCATCATCTAAGGAAATTTCCTTGTGCCCCTACTCAGGCAACCCCAAGGTAACCCCTCTTCTGATTTTTATCACCACAGGTTAGTTTTGCTTGTTCTAGAACTTTGTATTTTGTGTCTGGGATTTTTTCCTCATCATGTTTTTGAGATTCATTCATATTGTGTTAGTTGGTTTGGTTTTCTTGCTGACTAGTATTCCATTCCATTGTATGGGGATTCTTTTGTCAATGGCCACTTGACAGTTTGGGGCTGTTACGAATAAAGCTGATAAAAACATTCTTATACAAAGCTTGGGTGGACAAATGTTGTAATTTCCTTGGGTAAATACCTGAGTGGGAAATTCTGGATCATAGAGGAGATGTATGTTTATTTTAAAATACCACATAGTTTTCTAAAACACTGTGTGTGTGTATCATATATATATACACACACACACAAAATAAAACAATGTATATGTATATAGTATACATATAATATGTATATTATGGCTGGGCGCCGTGGCTCATGCCTGTAATCCCAGCACTTTGGGAGGCCGAGGTGGGTGGATCACCTGAGGTCAGGAGTTCGAGACTAGCCTGGCCAACATGGTGAAACCCTATCTCTACTAAAAATATAAACTTAGCTGGGCATGGTGGCACATGCCTGTAATCCCAGCTACTGGGGAGGCTGAGGCAGGAGAATCGCTTGAACCTGGGAGGTGGAGGTTGCAGTGAACCGAGATCACGCCATTGCACTCCAGCCTGAGCGAGACTCCGTCTCAAAAAAAAAATTGTATATTATATATAAAAACAATAAAACAATTTATATACATTGTTTTATTCTCCTTCTGACAAAGTATGAAGTTCTGATTACATCTTTGTCAGCAGGTGGTATTATCAGTCTTTTATTTTAACCATTTGGTGGGGTGTAGTGTTATATCATTGTGGTTTCAATATGTATTTCTGTGACAACGGATTATATTGAACCCCTTTGTATGTGCTTATTGGCTACTTGTATATCTTCTTTTATGAAGTGTTTCTTCAAGTCTTTTGAACATTTAAAAAAATTGATTTGCCTTTTTATTAAGTTGCAGGAATTATTTTACATTCTGGATACAAGTCCTGTGAGTAGCTGGGATTACAGGCACCTGCCACCATGCCCAGCTAATTTTTGTGTTTTTAGTAGAGACAGGTTACAACATGTTGGCCAGGCTGGTCTTCAACTGACCTCAGGTGATCTGCCCACCTAGGCCTCCCAAAGTGCTGGGATTTCAGGCATGAGCCACCATGTCTGGCTGACCTTTGGCTGTTTTTAATTGTTTTTGTTTGTTTGTTGTTGTTGTTGAATTGTAGGAGTTCTTTATATATTCTGGATATTAATCACTTGTCAGATATGTAATTTGAAAATATCTGGGATTCTGTAGGGTTTTTTTTCCCACTGCATTCATTGTGTCCTTTGATGCACTTAAGTTTAAAATTTTGATGTAATCCAATTTACCTATTTTTTTCTTTTATTCCTTGTGCTTTTGGTGTTATATGCAGGAAATCATTGTTAAATTCAATGTCATTAATCTTTCCTCTGTGTTTTTAAAGAGTTTTACAGTTTCTTTTTTTTTTTTGAGATGGAGTCTTGCTCAGTTGCCAGGCTGGAATACAGTGGTGCAATCTCAGCTCACTGCAACCTCTGCCTCCCAGGTTCAAGCAATTCTCCGGTCTCAACCTCCTGAGTAGCTGGGATTACAGGTGCATGCCACCACGCTCAGCTAATTTTTGTATTTTTAGTAGAGACAGAGTTTCACCATGTTGGCCAGGATGGTCTCCATCTCTTGGCCAGGATGGTCTCCATCTGTTGACCTCGTGATCCTCCCGCCTCGGCCTCCCAAAGTGCTGGAATTACAGGCATGAGCCACTGCGCCCGGCCAAGTTTTACAGTTTTATCTGTTACATTTAGATCTTTGATTCATTTTAAGTTAATTTTTGTATATAGTATTAGGTGAGGGTCGTTTTGCATGTGAATATCTAGTTTTCCCAGTACCATTAGTTGAAAACACTGCCCTTTCCCCATTGATTGGTCTTGGCATCTATCATTTGATCATATATATAAGAGTTTATTTCTGGGCTATCTCTTCCATTGGTTTATGTGTCTGTCTTTATGCCAGTAGTAGACAGTTTTTATTACTGTAGCTTTGTAGGAAGTTTTAATATCAGGAAGTGTGAGTTCTCTAACTTTGCTCATCATTTTCAAGATTATTTTGGCTATTTGGTGTCCCTTGAGATTCCTTATAAATTTTAGGATGGGCTTTTCTATTTCTGCACGTATATATGTGTATATATATAATTTTTTTAATGTTGTGAATTTCCCTTTAAGGATCCTTTAGGGCCAGGCACGGTGACTCACACCTGTAATCCCAGCACTTTGGGAGGCCAAGGCAGTTGATTACTTATGCTCAGGAGTTTGAAACTAGCCTGGGCAACATGGTGAAGCCCTATCTCTACAAAATGTATAAAAATTAGCTCGGCATGGTGGCTTATACCTGTGGTACCAGCTACTCAGGAGGCTGAGGCAAGAGGATTGCTTGAGCCCAGAAGGTGGAGGTTGCAGTGAGCCAAGATTGCACCACTACCCTCCAGCCCGGATGACAGAATGATACCCTGTCTCAAAAAAAAAAAAAAAGGATGCTTTAGCCGAATCTCTTACATTTTGATATGTGTCTTTTAATTATCCTATGGCTCATATATTTTAAATTTTTTCCTTATGATTTGTTCTTTGATTCATAGATTATGTGTATGTCATATTTAATATTCAGATAATTCAGGATTTTTAAGATATCTATTAGATTTAGTCACACCATTCTCAGAGAATGTATTCTGTATGATTTTGATCCTTTGAAACTTAATGAGGCTTATTTTATGGCCCATCATATGCTCTATCTTGGTGTTGCTTGGTATAATGTTCTATAAATGTTAATTTGGTCAAGTTAGTTCATAGTGTTTTTCAGATCTTCTAAATCTTCACTGATATTTTGAGTACTTATTCTGTCAGTTGCTAAGAGGGTTGTTAAAGTCTTTAACTATGATTATTGAGTTGTCTGTGTCTCCCGTTAGTTTTGTCAGTTCTTCAGTTATTTGGGATCTTTGTTATTAGGCATATGCACGTTTAAGACAGTTTTGTTTTCTTGATGAATTGACCTTTTATCGTTATGAAATACCCTATTTATTTCCAGTAATAACTCCTTGTCGGAAAGTCTGCTTTATCTGACATTAATATAGCCACTTAAGCTTTCTTTAGCTTAGTGTTTGTATGGTCTTTTTTTGTCCTTCTACCTTTGTCTTTATGATTAAATGTGTTTCTTATAGACAACATGTGGGTAAGTCTTACCTTTTTGTCCAGTCTGACCTGGATAAAAGTCTCAGCATTTTAATTGGGGTGATTGGTACATTTACATTGAGTGTAATTATTAATGTTTGGCTCTAAATCCCCTATCTTGGTTGATTTCTGTTTATCCTGCCTGTTCTTTGTTCTTCTCTTCCTTTCTTCCCTCCATTTTTGGCGGGACTAATTCAGTATTTTTTAATAACTAATTCAGTATTTTTTAAATACTTCAGTATTTTTTAGTATTCCTTTTATCTCCTTGAGGTTTTTTAGATGACTTTATTTTGTTATGTTTTAGTTGTTGCTCTAGAGATTACAGTATGCACCTTTTATTAGTCTGCCTTCCAAAACTATTTTGTTGCTTTATGAACAGTGTAAGAACCTTACAACACAATACATGCTATTCTTTTTGTCTTTGTGTTTTTGTTTTTATATAAACCCTAGTTTATATAGTTACTATTTTTACTTTAAACTGCTTATAGTCTTTTAAAGATGCACACGCATGCACATATATATCTAATTTTTTTTACAAAAGGTCTTTGGTATTTACTGACATACTTACCCTTTCTGGTGTTCTTCATTCCTTCCTGTAGAACCAGATTTCCATTTGGAATCATTTCTCTTCAGCCTAAAGAATTTCTTTTAGCCTGTCTTTGTAGTACAAGTCTGCTGGAGACTAATTCCCTGCTTTTGTCTATTTAAAAATATATTTAGGCCAGGTGTGGTGGCTCATGCCTGTAATCCCAGGACTTTGGGAGTCTTAGGCAGGTGGATCACCTGAGGTCAGGAGTTCGAGACCAGCCTGACCAACATGGTGAAACCTCGTCTCTACAAAAGTGCAAAAATTAGCCCGGCATAATGGCGGGTACCTGTAATCCCAGCTACTCGGGAGGCTGAGGCTGAAGAAGCACTTGAACCTGGGAGGCAGAGGTTGCATTGAGCTGGGATTGTGCCATTGCACTCTAGCCTAGGTGAGAGAGCAAGACTTTATCATAAATAAATAAATAAATAAAATGTATTTAGACCAGGCATGGTGGCTCATGCCTGTAATCCCAGCACTTTGGGAGGCCGAGGCAGGTGGATCACTTCAGGCCAGGAGCTTGAGACTGGCCTGGCCAACATGGCGAAACTGTCTGGCAAGAGAATTGCTTGAACCCAGGGGGTGGAGGTTGCAATGAGCCAAGATCGTGCCACTGCACTCCAGCCTGGGTGATAGAGTGAGACTCTGTCTCAAAAAAAAAAAAAAAAAAAAAAAAAAAAAAAAAAATATATATATATATATATATATATATATATATGTATGTATATTTCCCTTTCATTTTTGAAGGATATTTTCACTGGGTATGGAATTTGAGGTTGATGTTTTTTCTCTTAGCACTTTAAAGATATGATTCCATGGTTCTCTGCCTCCCTTGTTTCTGATGAAAAGTCAGCCATTATTCCTGTTGTTTTCCTGTATGTCATGTGTCTTTTTCCCTTTGGCTGCTTTTAATATTTTATCTGTTATTTTTAGTATATCAACCTTGATACATTTATATGTGGTTTTCTTTGTATTTATTCCGCTTGGGGTTCACTGACCTTGGATCCCTGGATTGATTTCGTTCAACACTTCAGGAAATTTCTTGGCCATTAGTTTGTCAATATGTTGTTTTATTCTTTTTTTTTTTTTGAGATGGAGTCTCGTTCTGTTGCCCAGGCTGGAGTGCAGTGGTGCAATCTTGGCTCACTGCAGCCTCCTCCTCTGGGGTTCAAGTGATTCACCTGTTTCAGCCTCCTGAGTAGGTGGGATTACAGGCGCCCACCACCATGCCTGGCTAGTTTTTGTGTTTTTAGTAGAGACAGAATTTCGCCATGTTGGTCAGGCTGGTCTGAAACTCCTGACCTCGGATGATCCGCCAGCCTTAGCCTCCCAGAGTGCTGGGATTACAGGTGTGAGCCACCACACCCGGCCTAATGTATTGTTTTATTCTTTCCTCTGCTTCTGGAACTCCAATTATGTTTATGTTAAGCAGTTTGCTATTGTCCCCAATACCTAGATGATCCGTTTTTGTTTTTTTTTTTTTTCACTTTTTTTCCTCTTTTATGTTTCAGTTTGGGTTTCTGTTGACATGTCTGTCCTCCAGTTCACTGGTTCTTTCCTCTACTATGTTCAGTCTGCCAATCCCAGCAAAATAATTACTCATCTCGAACATATTTTCATTTCTAGAATTTCTATTTGCCTTTAAAAAATACAGTTTCTATATCTTTGCTGAAAATCTTCACCTTTTTATATATGTCATTCACCCTTTCCAATAGATCTTTTAACATGTTTATCACAGTTATCTTAAAGGCCCCATCTAAGAATTCCAACATTTGGGCCATCTCTGGGTCTTATTCTGTTGGCCTGTTTTCCCGCTTGTCAATGGGTAGCATTTTCTTGCTTCATCATATGCCTCATAATTTTTTATTAAATGCCAGACATTGTATGTAAAGAACAGTGAAGACTAAAGTAGAAAGGGTGACTGTTACTATACATGGGTCAAGTAAGCTTAGTCTATAGTTGAACCAAGCCTGGGCTTTGAATGAGCTCACCTCTACTCTCAGATGATTTAAGGGTGGGATTAGAAGCTTCCTTTTAGTAGGACTTGGGATCTAAGAACTGAGTGACTCGGTTTTCCTGTTCTACCCTCATCCTTCAGTAAGCCCCACATAACTGCACTGTGGGGTAGGGGTGTGGATTTGTTTCTCAACTCTCCAGCTCCTTCACCAAACGTAGAAGGCCACTGCTCCAGTTTAACCTCTCTGTCCTGATGTCAGTTACCTGTCTTTTTTGGTAATCCTGAGATCAAACAATTTTTTTTTTCTTCTAGCCACTGTGGTCTGCAGATCAAAGCTCTGGCGAAAATCCATGCCTTTGTTCAAGACACGTGAGTGTTGCCCACTTTTCAGAAACCACCTATTTCAAGGGAAGATCTTGCTTTGCTCCTCCCCCCAAGCTGGTTGTTTTTCTCATTTCAACAAACATTTTAAAACACCTACTCTTATCTCATACTCTGCTATGGTCTCTGAAGGATGCCAGAGAAGCATATGACATGAACCTTGTCCCCAAATACTTTACACTGTCTTTGGGCAGATAAGAGTAACCCAGGAAAAGGATACAGGAAAGTTTATTAACAGTGCATCAGAGGGTGTACAGTGGCATAGCACAAATAGAATACATAATGTCCAGGGGACACAGAGTAAAGAGTGATCAAGAGAGGAGAGGTAGGACTGATCAGAGAAACCTCTGGTAGGGGGTGAACATAAGCTAATTCAGCCTTGAGGGGCATGGTGACATCCGCTCGGACAGGTTTGGTATGGCCTGTGTCAGCAGAGGAGGAGCTAGAACATGTTGACGGGTGATTGAAAAGGGGTATCAGAGAGGACCTTGGCATCCAGGTAGTCTGGAGGGCACTTTCTCCTTTCCCACTGTGATGAGAAGGGCAGGTAATCCCATTTCATGTATGTTTGAGCTCCTGTCTTCAAAAGGAGAGCCTTGCATGTGTTGTAATCACGCTGGGCCAGTGGCAGCATAGTGTCTGTGTGTACACTCACATGTTCATTCATTCAGGCCTCCTCTCTGTGGGATGTGAGGGGTGCACAGGGGGCACTCCTGTGCCTCTTAGAGATTTTAATCACTAACTGGCTTCATATTCCCAGGACACTGAGTGAGCCTCGACAGGCAGAGATCCGGAAGGAGTGCCTCCGACTCTGGGGGGTGAGTGTCTCCCCCAGCCCATTGCTGCTTTGGGGCAGGGAAGCCGTAGAGAAGAATGGGGTTAACTTCCAATCCTGTCACCTTAGGGTCTCTCCGCATCCAAAAATACATGCTACCCTCACAGCATCCCAGAGGTTGACATCTCGGCATTGCTGGTAGTTACCTCCTTGGCCCTTTCACTGCAGGTTTGACCCTGCAGCTGGGTCAGAAAGGACTAAGGGGTGGGGTGTGGGGAGGTGGACTGGCATCAGTTTTGCAACTGGTGGCCCCATGTAGCAGCACTGACCACAGAGAGCCCCAGAGAAAGGGCAGTAGCCTTTGGGGTGCATTGCCACAGGGTCTGAAAGGGAGCAGTGAGTCCACCTCCATCCCTATCAGCCTAGCCTCCTTTGTTGTGTGCCATTCCTCCTCCCCAGTTTGACCCTATCCTCCACCTGCGTACACTCATACATGGCCTCGGTCAAACGGGCATTTGAAAGTCAAGGCTCTTTGCTGTCTTATTTCAGATCCCAGACCAGGCTCGTGTGGCTCCTTCTTCCTCTGACCCCAAATCAAAGTTCTTTGAGCTAATCCAGGTAAGACTGGTATCTGTGGTGGAAATAAAAAGTTAGAGATCTGTCTCTAGATGTGGATAGTATCACTGAGGCCCCAAATGCATGGCCTCCAGAGGGTTTGTGCAGATGCCCCTCATGGATTCTAAGGGGCAGAGCTAAGGCTGCCACAGTGGGGAACCTTTGGTATAGGGTGTTGAATTCCCCAAGAGCAGAGTCAGGCCAGTGGAAGATTCTCATCTTCAGTGCCTGTGCTCAGCATTCCTGCTACCCAAAGGGTGGTTCTGGCTGTGTCACCCTGGCAAGTTCAGGGTCCTGTGGGATTTGCCTACAAAAGAGACATAGAGTGTAGGATGATCTTAGACAAGGGAGCTGGGCATAGGGTGAAGGGAGCTGCCAGGGAAGCCCACAGCAGGGTTGGCCTAACCCCAGCTTCTTAGTCTTATTTCTGGTGACCTGGTCCTCAGAGTTCTTTTGCCCTGTTTGTTCCTACCACTCAACCTCCAGCTTTTACTTGGGCCTCATTTAAATCTAGCCCAGATCATGGGCAATTGTGCTGGTTTTGTGGGGGTCAGGGAGTAGAGACCGAGGTTCAAGATGCCCTCAAAAGAATAGTATGTGTACAATTTTCTAAATGGGGTAAAGAGATTACTAAACTGTTCTCAAACCAACTGCTGGAGAATCCTTGCTTTTAGTTTTATTGAAGGGGCAGCTTTTATATTCTGGTGACATTTTCTTATAGGTCTGGTAAATTGATCTGTACCTGGGGACTCAGTGTTCTTTACTTTTCCAGCCTCTCCTAATAGGTCCTACAGGAACATTCCAAGCAGATGGAAATAGATCCCATTTAGTGCACAGTTAGGTAGAGAAGGGGGTGTAGGGGAGCATATTTCAGAGAGCCAATGCTTCCTGTCCCTTGCCTTGTCGAGCCTGCCCCCAGCCCATATAGGCACCCATACTGTCCCTTCCCCCAACCTGACAGTGTTTTCTCTGACTCGTGGCTGCAGGGCACTGAGATTGACATCTTCAGCTACAAGCCCACACTGCTCACCTCTAAAACCCTGGAGAAGATCCGCCCTGTGTTTGACTACCGCTGCATGGTGTCTGGCAGTGAGCAGAAGTTCCTCATCGGCCTGGGGGTAAGTCTGCAGCTGGCTTCCTGCCCAGCTTGGGATGGTGGATTTGCCCTTTGTGGGAATCTGGACTGCTGCCTGCCACACTTGGTACATGTTCTCTTGGCACTAAGTAGCTGTTGCTTTAACTCTAGTGAAGGTATTTCTTGAAACTTTATTTCCTTTCTTCCTCTGAGTTTGCCAAGTGTCATTCATTCATTCTTTCATTTGTTTCTTCAACTCTGTGCATTGCTAAGGGGAACACTGCCGCTTTTCTTGTGATACAGAGCTTCCCAGGCTAGCAGCGTGGTCACGAGGCTAATCTGGCTTGAGCCCATGCAGCCATTCCTTTGCAACACCACCACCACCCCATGCCATCCCCCGTCTTGCAAAGATACTCCCTGTCCCTACCCTGGGCCCCCTGGAGTCTAGAATGAGGTGAGGGAGAGCCTTGGCAAGCTCTTTATCTTACTTAACTGGGTAAAGTCATTGCTTTTTCCTTCAGCTCTTGACTTGTGTTTCTATATAATTTGATCCTGTCTTCCTCAGTTACTTCTTTTGTGTCCTCTCACACTTTGTCTTTTTCTCATTTTACTTACTCTCTCCTTCTCTGCTCTCTGGACTCTTCACCAAACCCACCTTAGACATACACGAAATTGGATCTTTTTTGAGGGCCACTAATTATGGACTTAGGTCTTTTGAGTGGTGCCCTGTGCCTGTTCCAAGGCTGAGCCAGATCTCTGCTTCTCTTCTGCAGAGGCACTGGAGAACACTACTATCATTATCACTAAAGTATAATGGATTTAATTTCTCATAGACATTTTCTTCTGACATTTCCCAGTCCCATCAGTTTGTAGTTGCCAACTAAAAGCTCTTTTGAGAAGTAAGCCTTTTATCCTTCGATGTCCATGCCTTCCTTACCCGACTGTTTCTCTCTGCCTATAGAAATCCCAGATCTACACGTGGGATGGCCGCCAGTCAGACCGCTGGATCAAGCTAGACCTGAAGACAGAGCTGCCCCGGGACACACTGCTATCTGTGGAAATTGTGCATGAGCTGAAAGGGGAGGTCAGAGATGATTCTGCTCAAGTGTTGGCCCTGCAGCTAGGGGACTAGGGAGCTGCTGAACCTGGCCTTTTGCCCTGAGTTAACTTGGTTACATTGTGTGGTGGCTGACAGGGCCGAAGGCTGGGCTAAGGCTTTATAATGACTCTTCTCCCGGAGCAGTTGCTCTAAGCCACAGTGGTTCAGGTAAGGAGGAGCGCAGTCTCTGTGCATCAGAGGAGACCTCGATTGTCTCTGTGCATTAAGGGCCCTACTGAGTCTACGGGGTATTTTTTAGCAGCTGATTTAGTTTTTGACCAGAGATCCCTTGGGAAAGAAGAGACTTGTTATTTCTCAGGAGCCATGAGTATGAAATCTATATGGTAACATTCAGCACAGTCAGTAGGAACAGTTGGCAAGGGGTGTAAGCCAGATCCTGGCTGGAGTGCCATGGCAGCAACCTCACTGGGTTTGAGGTTCAAGGGGCCTCATCACCCAATGCCTTGGATCTTACCCTGCTCAGAAGCCCAGGCCAGTCGTTCTGAGAAGCAGCTGGGAGGGAGACAAGAGAAATATCCCGCATTTAGAGCCCTACCTTTCCCCTGGCTATAGGCGGAATGGAGCCAGCATGCCATGGTGGGGGTTAGTGGGGCCTGAAGGCTGACGCCTGGCAGATTGGGCAGTGTACTTACTTATCCTTCTAGGGGAAGGCCCAGCGGAAGATCAGTGCCATCCACATCCTCGATGTCCTTGTGCTGAATGGCACCGATGTTCGGGAGCAGCACTTTAACCAGCGGTCTGACCTGGGCCCCAGGGTAGGGAGGGTGGGGGTAGGCCAGGGCAGCTTGGGAGGACAGCAGCCTCCTGAGGTGTGGCCCCTCACCCAGGCCTTCTCTGCTTGTCCACATCCTGAGTTTCCCTCTCCCACCCACTGGGTGGTCCCAAAGTCAGGGTGAGAATTGGTGTTGCCACTTCAGAGTTGGCTAGGGCTTGGGCCCTGGTTATCAGAGATACCAGCACACTCCATTTTGCCACAGCTGCTCAGGTTGAGGTATTTAAGGTTGAGCAAGAGGGTGACCTTGTGGGAAGAGGGGTACTCCTTGGAAGAAATATCCTGTGCTTGAGTGGTCCCATTTAAGTTGCTTCACCTGAGTGGGTGCACTGTGGTGTCCATGCTTTGGGGTGACAGGGCAGACACATACAATAAAGATGATACTTGAAGTTCTAGTGGAGGTGACTGAGCACAGCTGAAGGCATACTTCAGGAAAACCAACCGACATAGTGAAATTAGAGGTCAGAATCCACAGGGGTGGGGCATGAATAAAGACGTCGGTGGAGAAGGGCAGGGCGGGCATCCTGGGGGACATGGGTGCTGCCTCTTGGAGCAGTCTTGCCGCAGATTCAGAAGGTTCTCTGACTGGAGCTGTGAAAATGCCCTGGGGGTAGGGGTGCTGGTGGAGGCATCCTTGGCTTGCCTCTGAGAGAGACTGTTTGGATTGTAGAATTCAGCTTGCCGAGAAATTTGTGAAAGCCGTTTCCAAGCCCAGTCGGCCTGACATGAATCCCATCAGGTGAGCGTGTGGTCCCTCCCCTCCATGCTTCTTTCTGGCCAGTACCTGCTGCTCCTGTCCAGTGAGGGATGGGAGGGCTGAGTGGAGGGTACTAGGCAAGTTGGTGTTAGAGACAAGACCATTCTTGCTGAGAAGTTTGTTTGAGGGTGCTAGGTAGGTGACTTGCCCCAGAGCATCTCCCCATCCTGCCTGGCAGTGGGTGAACTTCATTCTGAGAGGTTAAGGCATCCTTGTTAAGATGCACGTGCTTCTGAAAGTGCCAGCCCACCTCATGAATCACCCGTTCCCACTTGAGCATTGTTAGCACATCACCTGGCCTTTTTATTTTTTTTTTTAGGTAAGAAATGGGTGCTGAGGGAATGGGAATTTTGAACATGAAAAAGAGAAGAATGGTTTGAGGGAATGGGACCCCCAGTGCTGAGGGAGAAGGCCAGGGTTGTTGTAATGTTAGATAGTGGGAAAGTTCCAGGACCCTGAGAGAGAAAGGAGGAAGAGAACAGAGTCAGGAGGAGACAGATGGAGGACACACTTTTCCACGGTAGGCTGAGGTCTGAGGTTATTGCCAAAGGGTACTGCTTAGCCCTGCTCTTGTGGGCTTCATGTGGCTGGAGACTGAGGTATCTAGTTTACACTTTATCCACATTATTTTTGTTCTTTTTAACATAAATTTACTTAGTTAAAATTAAATTCAGTATTGAGAATGCACTTTATAGGTGGCATGTGAAAGTCTCAAAGGAATTTCTGTCTGCACTTTAAAATGTCCTGTCTGCTAGGTCCTGAAAGACAGCTCCCAGGGGGAACCTTGCCTTCATTGCTTGTGGTTTGATTGCTGGATTTCTGGGAACCTTCCCCAGTAGCAGTTCCAAAGACATGTTCAGGGCCCCCAAGAGCTGACTGTGGGCGTCAAACAGGAGCCCTGCATCCTTGTTAGGGTTTCCCCACCCGCTGTGGATAATAGGACTATTAGGACTGTTTAGCAGTAACTTGTTACGGAAGGCCTAAAATCCATGTGGACAGACCTGGGCAAGAGCCTACTCCTTGGTTTTCTCCTCTCTGGTGATGGTGAAGATGACTTGGGGGTGAGAATGCTGACGGAGACATCTTTGTCTGCCAGACTTTTCTTCCTCTTTCTGCCTCCTGTCTTCCAGTATCCGTAGTTTCACTCCCGAGTTGCCCTGACACAGGCCTGAGGAGCTGCTTGGCAGCTCTGAAACCCAGGGCTTGTCTGTGTAGAACAGCCACAGGGCAGGCTCGGTGTCCTTGCTGCCGGTGGGCTGGGTGGTTTCAGGGAGGGCCTGGGGCCCAAGCCAAGGTCAGGTGCAGTCTCCTGCCTCCCAGCTGCCTCCTGGACGAGAATGTCCCCCAGGAGGCCTTTGTCTCTGTCCCTCTACCCGCAGGGTGAAGGAGGTGTACAGACTGGAAGAGATGGAGAAGATTTTTGTCAGGTGAGTGACTTGACCGGTGAAGCTCAGATTCAAGAGGAGGTGGGGGTGCGGCCGTGTCCTGGAGTCATCCTCCGTTTCATAGAGATGGGTCAGGGGTGGGGTGGTGAGCTGGCTCCAGTGGTCCCCTCACCTCACCTGCCTCTCTGCAGCACCGCTGCAGTCAAGAGCCCCCCGGCTGAGAGCTGCTTCAGCATCCTATCAGGAGGGAGCCGGGTGGGCTGTGTCAGGCAGAAATACGGGCTCATTGATGCTGTCACAGTTACGATGGGCCCTGTGAGGGGCAGAGCAGCAAGCTGCTGGAAATACCATAAATCCCAGCTCCCAGTGCTGAGAGAAATTGAGCCTGGAGGGGTAGAAGGGGCATAAATGCGTCCTCATATTCTTAGTGGTGTGCGGGTGCTCACAGATCTCAGTCTCCTGGGTGTGCTTATGTGGAGGTTACATTAACGCTTTAGTGGCCACAGTATTGCCATTAGCACCCATGGTATCAGATCTCACCCTTACTGGTGTTACCCTGAAATCCTCCAAGCAGCAGTGACACAGCAGGGTCATTTGTTACTCCCCTGCCTCCACTGCCTGAGTAGGAATTCAGGACCTGAATTCTAAACTCAGCATGGCCACCCACTCACTCGGCTCTGTGCCTCAGTTTCGTCTTAAGTCAAACCAGGATCAGATACTACAGTTGGGGTGATTTTATTAGTCAGAGACTAATTTTATCAGCCAGGGCCTTTTCTCTCTCTCATGTATATACCTTCTTGGGGAAGTCAGGTTGGAGATGAAGATCATCAAGGGCTCCAGTGGCACCCCAAAGCTCAGCTACACAGGGCGTGATGACCGGCACTTTGTACCCATGGGCCTCTACATCGTCAGGACAGTGAATGGTGGGTGAGGAGGGACTGTTCCCGCCATCCCCTCCCCTCTCCCCTCTCCCCACCAGGTGATGGGCCCAGACCCTACCTGAGCCAGAGCGAAGGGCTCCCAGCTAAGGTGGGTAGCAGCTAGGCTGGCATTTCTCTGAGGTGTATGTTAGGGGACAGTGTTCCCTGAGCCTCTTCTGTTCTTTCATGGGCCCTGGGAGTTGGTTAGGGAATAGGGAGAGGAGCTCAACTTGTACACAAGCACGTGTTGTTCTCATGGCAGGAAAAGGGCCTTCTCAGTAGATAGCGCAGATCCAGAAAGTCAAGCTTGGCTTCTTCCATTTTGCATCCCCCTTTCTTCACAGCCCTCTGGCTAACAGAGTCCTATATCTGTCAGAGTCCTAGAGATGTTACCCTGATGGCAGGTTGGCAAGACTGGGGTGGGATCGTTTAGAAGTCATTGCTTAGTCATTCTCCTGGAGCCCCTTTGGGCTGGTGATGAAGGCTGCTGCCTCACGGGCTGTTCCCTGCTTGCTTTTGCGGGGAGGCAGGAATAAGACCACCAGGAGTGGAGGAAGGCACGCACCTGTCCTCCACAAGTGCTTTGTGTCCCCTTCTGGGCTTCATCCCCTCTTCCTCCCGTCAGAGCCCTGGACTATGGGATTCAGCAAAAGCTTCAAGAAGAAGTTCTTCTACAACAAGAAAACCAAGGACTCTACTTTTGACCTCCCCGCAGACTCCATTGCCCCATTTCAGTAAGTAGCTCTCCTCCAAGCCTGCCCTCCTTAGCAGCCTCAAGTACTCCTGCAGGATGTCAGCCAGCTGTCCTGGGGCACACCCTGGTTCCTGAGACTGTTGCCCATGTAGGGGTTCCCCTGAGCACAGGCCTGAGAACACCTTTGTGGGGATGGCAGCCCCCTGCAGGTGTGGCTGGGCCTGGGTAGAGCTGGTGAGGGAAGCATGATGCCTGGACCTGCTGTGATGGTTACGGGCCTGGCTGTGAAGGCCCATCTGGGCAGCGTATCCACCCCATGGAGCAGCCACGTTTCGGTGACATTCCAACACTGACCTGATGGTGGGAACATGCTGAGGGCCCACAGCCCTGCCGCTTGGCACTCAGGGTCCCAGCTGTCCCTTTTTAGGACCCAGTGTCCATTAGACTGTTGGTCATAGGCTTCCCCAGCAGCCCTAATGTGCCTGTAATTAGCCACTGACATTTTCTGTCACCACACTACTAATACTGTTCTGTTAGAGAAGCACAGACAGATAAGCCAGGAATATCAGTCATTGTAGGAATCCAGTTGGATGCAATTAGCAGCAACAGCTGTTTGTTGGGAAAAGTTGGTTCTGGGAGGCAGGGCAGAGCTAGGGCCTACTGGGTACCTTTTGCCTGCCAGGGGGAAGACCGTCAACTAAAGTCATTGACAGATCCCTGCGCCCGACACCCTTAAGAACACTTGCCCCTGTGCCATCTGGGTGCAGTCCCCTAACCTCTTTCTCCTCCCTCTCCTCCCAGCATCTGCTACTATGGCCGGCTCTTCTGGGAGTGGGGGGATGGCATTCGTGTGCATGACTCCCAGAAGCCCCAGGACCAGGACAAGCTGTCCAAGGAGGATGTCCTCTCCTTCATCCAGATGCACAGGGCCTAAGAGCCTCAGGATGCGCCACCCCTGCAGAATGCCCTGTCATTCCTGAGACGGGGCCACCTGGGGCCCATAGTGCTGGCTTCTTCCCCCTCTTGAAAAGGGACTGGGGAGCACTGCACCTGGCATGAGGAGTGGGTGGCCTCCTCCCCATCCCCCTGAAGAGCTCAGGCAGGGCCCTGCAGAGAACACTCCCACGTTCCTTCTGGGACCACCTGCCTGGGAACTTTCCCCTGCCAGGACTCAGCCTGAAGGAAGCTGCTCCTGAGGCAGGTATGAGGTCAGTGCCTAGGGCACGTGGGGCCGATGGAGGACATGTCAGAGTGGCAGAGCTGTGGGCTCTGCTGTTCTCTCCTGCATCCTGTAGACTCACTTTTCTGAGTTCCATGCACTGCCCTGAGGGTAGCCATGCCCTTGCTTTGCCCAACTTTTTATTGGGCCATCCCTGAGTGGGTGGAGACTTGCTGTCGTGAGCTGGCCAGGAGAACCTGCTATAAAAAATCACGGTTTTGTTTCTTTGAACTTACTGTTTTGATGCCAAGTTGGAGACGATTTTCTTGTCTCCTTCCCCCATTCATCCTGGCCTTCCCTGAAGTTCTTCCTAGCTCAGAGGTCTGACAGTCCAGCAGGGTGGGAAGGAGGGAGTGTGGGCCATCCGTCCCTGATACCACATTGAGATCCTGGGAGCCCTCTCTTTCGTACTGAGTGTGGAGTTGTAGAGCCATCCTAGGTCCCATCCCCTCTTGGTCCAAACATTGGGCAGCGCTAGATGGCAGGAAGCAGCCTTGAAGACCCGTCTTTCTCTCCCCCACAGCAGCAGTGGCCCCACCAGTAACCAAGGGTACCTCCAGGGGTTTGGGTAGCGCTGCCCTCTGGCAGTCATACACCACTGTCTGCCATAGCTGCTCTAGGGTCTTGACAGAATTCTGAGCTGGAAGTGCAGCTCCCTTGCTACCCTTTCCCTTCCTTTTTCTTCCCTAATAAGGAGGTACAGTCTGCTTTTGTCTGTCATTATGTGGTCACTCCCATTTCCTTTATCTTGTCCGACAACGCAGAGAGGAGGGGGAGCTGGGCCGTAGCTTGGGGTGGGGGAGGGCACCTGTGGTTGTTTTTAATGGGAAGTACCTCTCAGAGATGTTCATGCAGGCTCCCTAGGGCCCCATCCCAGTGCCAGGCTGGTTTCCATGGAGATAGGGCACTGAGGCTCCCGTGAGGTTGGAATCGACTTCACCATGGGGGTCCTTCAGCCAGCATCCAGCTCCCCACCCCCAGGCTGGCAGCAGCACAGCTGAGATGCTGTATTTCCACCCAATTCTGGGTATATCAGTGTGTCTTGCAGAATCTTGGATCATTAAAGATAAACATATTTTTAATGCCTGTGTGGCTCTGTGTTGGGGCTGCTGCTGTTTGTCCTCAGTGCTTTGTGGTCTGAGACTGGCTTGGATGAAACAGCGTGGGTCAGAAGTGAAGGGGAGGCAGCGCTACTCAAAGCAGAGGAGAGAAAAGAGGGTTTGTTTAATCGGAGCCTGTCCAAGCTCTTGGGCCCCTGCAGGGCTCCCAGGGCTGCTGCTTGCTGCTCAAGAGGGGGCCCAAAGAAGAGTTGGGGGAAATTATGCAGCTCCTGTTAGAAGCAGGGACTGCAGATGAATGAACCCACAGCCCCAGGAGGGCAGAGAGGCACCTTCCCCCCTTACATAAATCACACATCTCACTCCATGGTGGCACTGTGACAATCCAAGATCAGTCTGTGTGACTAAAATAACAGAGGCGTCAGACCAATTAGTGTCACTAGACTTGGGGGAAAGAGGGAGGGAGAGATGGTTTCACTGACCCTAGCCTGTCTTCCCTCCAAGGAGAGCTGGTTCTGCCAGCAGGGGGCTGTGCCTGGGGGCGGGGGATGCAGATGCTGCAGGCACCTCCCTCTCTGTTCCCAGCTGATTTATCTACCAGTTAGTCTTCGCCCTGGTGCTGGTTCCTCCCAAAGTCCTCCTTCACTTTGCTGGACTTCCTCACTTTAGCCCCAAGAGTCCTTCGTGGATGACCTTAGCTCCCTGGGCAACTCCGTCCCTTGTTTTTCCTACTTAATTGGTTTCATCTCAGCCATCCACGCCCTTCCTCTATTCTGCCTTGCTGCAGCCTCCTACCTGCTCCCCTCCTTATTCCTAAGCTAGGAGTTAGAGTTGGGGGGTGGAAGGGTAAGGGGGATGTCTGAGTTTGCTGCTCCTGCCACAGCTCCTCCTCTGATCAGCCCCACCCCTCCTTCTCACTACAAACCCTACCTGATTTACTAGCCACTGTCACCGTAAGTCTGTCTGGTCATTACCATGACTCTTGCTGCCCGCTCGCAGCCTCTCCAGCCTTGCCTGCCTGTCGAAGATGGATTAACTCCGCACTCCCCCAGGATTGCCACATGACCACTTCAAGTCCCCAAGCCGCCCTTCACTGCACAGACTGCACTTTTTCTGCCATAATTACAAGCAATGGCACTGACTGGATGGCATGACAGTGTGTGGTGGGGGGATGGACAGGTGGCACAATGTCTGCTGCTCAGCCCCAGCAGTGCCCGAGCCCTGGAAGTAACTCCCACTATTTGGCTTGGGAAGTGCTTCCCACTGTCTCCTTACTTCCCACTCGAGCTAGGGGCCTTCTCCTCTATTCTGAATTGTAAGCCAGAGCTTTCCCTTGAACATCTCTTCTTTCTTGATTCCTGAGTGCCGCCCCTGCTGCTGCCCCTTCCTGCCCCCGGCCCCCACCCTCCGCTAGTCAGACCATGACATGTACTCAGCAGATGGGAATAACTTTGTGTTCTTTATTGCTTCTCCCTTGGGCTAAGGGAGGAGCCAGCACCATGTCCTTCTGGAGACCTGGAACCCCCCAGCAGGCCAGGGAGGCAAGGCCTGGGCCGCCAGGAAGCCATGCTTGAACACTAGGTTGGGAGGGGAACACCCCAGCACCTTGGTCCTATTGAGGCTTGAAGTGCCTGCTTGGTCCTGATCAAGGGGCCAAGTGGAAGCCTGTGCTAGTTGTGGGGAAGTGCCAGGCTCACATAGTCCAGTAGGCATAGACGAGCGTCAGGAGGATGAAGATGGCCACAGAGAGCAGCATGTTCTTCCGGTTCTCTTGCCGAAGAAACTTCAGTTCCTTCTCTGGGAGGAAAGAGGGTGATAGGGATGGGACAGGCAGTTTAGGCCCACCTGTTGTTCTGCTCTGCCTCTCCAATGAGTGGGTACACACTGCTGAGGGCAGAGACGCACCCAGCCACCTCCTTACCCATAAACATGACCCTGCCCTTCTTCATCTGCCCAAATCCTGACACCCTTTTGGCTACAGACCCAGCCTAATAAAGTCCCAATGCCCAGTGCTGCTCAACTATTGCTCCTTAAATGTGGTTGAGGTCGAGGATGAGGTGGGTGAGAAGTCACCAAAAATGCCACACCTGAAAGCCCGGCTAGGAGGTGGTGTGACATCGCCAGGTGAGTCCGCTAGCCTGTCATGGGGTTGGCTGTGTGGTGCTCAGCCTTCCAGGTATCTCTTCCACCTCAGAAACTGAGGGCACCTGGGGCCTCCTTGGGCCCGACAGTGGAGGAGGTGCCAGGTGGGCCGCGTGTTTCCTGAGTCCCTGCCCTCTGCCGGGTGCCTGGTGCAGCAGAATTTAGGGATGCTAAGATGCAGTTTGTGTCCGTGAGGCAGCTGGTCATGACTCTAGAGGAAATCAGTCCTGCTGCTCTATGGCCACACTTGTATCTAAGTATCCCCTCCAGGTGACACACAGGTAGAGGGTACTCTGTGAGGGCTAAATTGAGTGGTGGTGTGGTTTTGTGTGAAAACCGCTAAACTTGAAGGGAAACGGATGTCCCATCCCTGTCTGTGCTGGGCAGCGGAAGGAGACACCTGCAGAGCTATTCTGGGCAGGCCAGACTGAGTCCAGGGCCCAGGCTGCCCCAGCCCAGACATGCTGAACTCCAGGCAGGGCCAGTAGGTGTGTACTGTGCCTACGGCATTCATCAGACCAGCGCTTCTGGGGGGCTCCCTGCCATTAGCGCCTTCCTGGGGCTGATTCTTGGCCAGGCCTGGTCCCCCAGGGGAGAACAGAACAGACAAGTCTGAGGAGCACCTGTTGACCGTGGTCCTCCCCAGCCTTCAGCAGGGAGCCCACCAGCCTGCCAGCCACCCTCTAGTGCCCTGCCGGGCCTCGCCTCTACCTGCCTCTGCCCCCAGCGCCCAGAAGGTGGCGGCATCGCTCCACCCACAGGAGCCCTTGCCATACCCAAGTGGGAGGTTCGGCTTCCTTTACCCCTTACTTCCACTGCACGGTTTTCCTGGGAGGGTGTGGTGGGGTGGGCTGGGCTGGGGGGAGAGCAGACTTCCGATGTCTGGGTGAATGAGTGTCTTCTAGACCTGGCCACGGCAACATCCATTCATCCCAAAGAGCAGACAGACCCACAGGCTGCTGGGCCTAGCAGGGGTATCTGCAGCCTCTGGGGGCTGGCTCCCTCCCAAAGAACCCACTTGCTCCCTGCTGCCTTGTCAGGCCCCTTGGGCTTCTGACCCTTCCTGGCTCTGGGGACTGGAGGCTGGGGCTGGTAACTGAAAGGAACTTTCTTACCGTAGTTGGAGGCTTTGCTCATTAGGCTGTTTTTCTCCTTCTCCAGGGACCTCCTGTGAGGGGGAAGGAGTTTCATGGCCCAAATCCTTTTCTTTTTCCCCACTTGAGGGGCAGCTGGCATGCCAGGTTGGCAGGGCTTGGGTCTTGTTCGGGGGAGGGGGGTACATTGAAGCTAAGATGTCAGGAATCTAAACCCTCTGCCTCAGGTCTACTTTGGGGGACCCAGGATAGATACAAGGGGTGGGGGCCTGATGGGGAAGGGTGGGGTAGCTGGGCAGGAGCATTACCTGGCCTCTGGGCTCAGCTCCTGGCTGTGGAGCCTGGAGTTCACGGCCTCCAGGTCTTTCTGACACTGGGACAGCTTCTCCTCTAGTCCATCGATCTGAAACAAAGGCCACAGAGAGGTGGGCTGCTGAGGCTTCTAGCTCTCAAAACACTGGGACCAGGAAGCAGGGCCTCCGGGAGTCTTCTTGGACAGGTGTTGCCTCCATTCGTTTTGGCAGGGCAGGGCACCCATGCCTGTCTTCCCCGGAGTATCTTTGTTTTGCTGTCCTCTGCCTCCACGTGGTTCAGCTCTGAGCTGCATAGGACAGTGGCCTGAGCCACGCTGGAAATAGCAGTGGGTGTTGCCCAGGGTCTCACAGCTGGCCCAGCCGTCTGGGCCAAGCACAGGTTGGGGGCGGAGAGAAGCAGCCCCTTGATCTGTTGTCTCCCCAGCATGATGCCCCAGTTGGGCCCACAACGGGAGCAACCAGAACCCTGAACACGGCACGCACCTTCCCCACAGGTGTATCCTAGAGTGGCGGAGACGCTGTGAAGAAACTGGCTTCCAGACACTCCACACATGTGGGGCCAGGTGATTAGACATCTAGGGGCAACGCAAAGGTGTTTTTCTCATTGACATATTTCATCTTAATAACTTAGTAGTTCAAGTTGTAAAAATAAACATTTTTCTCTGAGAATCAAGAAAAATCACTGAGAAAAATCCTCAAAAACACCTTTCTTCCTTTCTGACTTGGTTCCTAAGCAACAACTTTACCTACCATCAAGGTAGCAAAATAGTTAAGGTATCTGTTTTTTCCATTTGTTTGATTAGAGTTTCAGAGAAGTGTTCTTGGGGAAATATTTGAGTTGTGGAGAAATGTTTAATAACATACTGGACTGGGTTGTCCAAACCTGGGTCCTGGCACCATGCATTTGGCATTGAAAGTCCATCTTCCTGTGTCTGACTCAGTCTCCAGGTGTTTAGCTGGCCATCTCTCTGGCTGGCGCAAGCCTGGGTGTCAGTGGGTAGAAGGGTTCGGGGGGCTCTGTGACCCTCCCAGCAGCTGACTGAATAGTGCCTCGGAGTCCCATAATGCTCCATTTCCCATCTCTGACTTCACTCATTCTCGTCACTTCCCTAGGAGACATGGCAAATAAGACCTCTATTTCATGAATGGAAGAATGGGGGTCCCCCAAATGGAATGACTTTCTGAGGAGTCAGGGTGGGACACTCCTCTCCTTATCAGTCTCAGCCAGTTCTCTGCCCCATTCGCTTCTGGAGTTAGCCCCTGCAGGGTTAGTAATAAATGACTGCAGGTAAGATCCCTGCCTCCCAGGATGGCTGGTCAGAGGGTGGCAGGCATTCTGGGGCTGGGTGTCAGGGGAGTCACATTCCAAGTCTCTGGACCTTCTGCCTCTCTCTCTGGAGAACACCCATCTCAGCCACTTCCATGTCAGCCACTTTTCCTTCTTCCTGAGGAAGGCCTGGCAATGACACACCATCCACCCCTGCCCTGCAGCCCCACCACTGCCACCCCCAGCCCCATAAGCAGGGCCCTGTGAGAGGGAGCAACCGCAGAGCCTTGAGTTAATTGCCTGGTTAATTGTGTCATTTATCTGCTAATGGGCACCCAAAAGGAGGGCAGTCCTGGGAAACAGACCCAGCCAGGAGATGGGGCTGTCCCTGGGGAGGCCAAAGGCCTACCTGGAACCTGCGCAGCAGGGAAATGAACACTGGGAAGCCAGGCTCAGGGAAGAGTGGCAGCCCCATGCCAATACCTCAGGCCACCATGCGGCCTCCCCTTTACAGCAGCACCCCCAGCACACAGCCCAGCCCCACAGTACCCTGAGACTCAGTTTCCTATGGTGTAGAAACCACGATCAGGGAACCAGATTCCACTCGAGCACAAATAAAGCTTAATTCTTGATGCCCTACCTCCTCCACCAGGCTTCCCTGCTGCCCTTGGCTGTGGCAGGGGAGGGGGTGCATTCCACCCTCCTCCTCCTGGCACATTAACCAGTCCTTCCTTCATGAGGCTGAGTGTATTCTTTGTTGCCCTCCTGTTTGTGTCCGAACCCTATCTTCCCAAACTCTAGGGGTCTCTAGATGGTGCCAACTGGCAGCCCGTAGGTCAGGTCTAGCCCACAGATTGGCCCATTCCACTTATATATGTGACCTGCCTGGTCCTGGCAGAGGCCTGAGTCTAAAGCTTCTGTCCTAGAAGGAACAGTGACCATCTGTCTCCTCTTTGTGCCCACCACAAGGCCTAGTCTGCTGCAGTCTTTGTATTTTTAGCCACAATGAGTGGAGCTGAGCTTGGGTGGAACTGAGGGGCTAGGACAGACGGTTTAGGTCTCATGTAGCAAGAGTCTGAAACCCTCCCTCCTCATGTCCACAGAAGCTAGAAAAAGCTAGGAGAAGGAGAAACAACTAGACATGCACATAAATTATGCGCTTTGCAGATTGCCCACTGCAAGTCTTAGTCCTAGGTGAGATTTCTCCTTACAGCCTTTGAGCCAGGCCTTGGTTTGCATGTCATTCTGGGGAGGGAGCAGGTTGGGGACTTCCATCCCTCATCACCTCTGGAAGGCTACCAAGTGCCCAAACAAGTGGTAATTGCCCCCAGAGCAAGGCCAGGAACTCATGCTAAGCAAAATCTTAAAATTGAGGTTGGCAAACCACAAGTGGCCAAGCCAATCTGCTATCATGCTCTGGGCAGAGCCTGCAGAGCTGGCAGTCGGGGGCCTTTATCTGAACAAGCCCAATTTATCTGCAGTTCCACTGAATATTCCACTTTCATTTGCCACTTTTTAATGAGGCTTAAACGGTCGAACACAAATCAAGGTTTTAGGGACTCAAGTTCTAACCTCCCTCTATGAATATTTATGTCCTGCTGACAGCTCTCTCTGATTCCCTTCTAAATAGCAAGTTCCCCTTCTTTATAACCCAGCTGCTTGATGTGGGCTGAGTGAGGGGAGGCTAAAACTGTCAAGAGGCTCTTCAGAGGCCACAAACCCATCCTCAGAAGGTGACGCTGCTGGGTCCCCAGCACTGGGCCTGGTTCGGGAAACTGACAATCAAACACCCTGCAGCATTTGCTGAAGCAGGAGCCAGCTGTCAACATGGGTGGAGAGACTCCGGGGGACCTGGCTGCAGAGGCAGGGAGGAAAGGTAGGTCCAGATGCCTCTTTTAGTTGTGGCTGGGGTCAGGAGTGGTGGCTACAGAGCAGAGCTGACACAGCAGGATGGGCCTGAAAGGTGGGAGAGGACCCAGAAAGGGTGTCTTAAAGGAAGTCCTGCCTTGGATTTTCAGCCAACTCTCACGGCACATGGATTATGCACTTTGCAGACGACCTGAGGCAAATATGCAGTCTTTGGTTAGCTCTCTCCCTGCCACCACCAGGCTGAAGGCAACAGAGGACAAGACAGCCAGGACCAGGAGAGAAGACATGGGGATTAGGACCAGATAAGGAGACAAATGTTGAGAAGATTCTAGAAGTGCCAGAACTAGGCAAGCAGTTGGGAGTTCAAGTGCCCAGAAGCCTGGAATGGTGGTTCCGGGTGAGCGAGTGGTAAGGAGCATGGGCTATAATCAGTGCCCTTGGCTCTGTCACACTTGTGGTATGACCAGGCGAGTCCCTTAATTCTGTGCTCAGTTGACTCATGTGTAAAACAAAGATAACCACGTTTCATATTTCAAAGAGTTATGTGAGGATGACATGGAGCCATACAGGTAAGATGCCCAGAACATGCTTTACACAGTCAGAGTTCAGTAAGTGTTTGCCATCTTTATTATCAGAGAGTGGTTTGCACTGGATCTTTGGAGAAAAAAGAAAACCTAATTAGTCCATGGCAAGAGTAAGAGAAGGTGATAGATGCAGAGGTGTGGCTGGCCACAGTGGCTCACGCCTGTAATCCCAGCACTTTGGGAAGCCAAGATGGGCGGATCATGAGGTCAGATCGAGACCATCCTGGCCAGCATGGTGAAACTCTGTCTCTACTAAAAATACAAAAATTAGCCAGGCGTGGTGGTGCATGCCTGTAGTCCCAGCAACTCAGAAGGCTGAGGCAGAAGAATTGCTTGAACCCAGGAGGTGGAGGCTTGCAGTGAGCTAAGATGACACCACTGCACTCCAGCCTGGGTGACAGAGCAAGACTGTCTCAAAACAAAACAAAACAAAACAAAAACAGCAGCAGGGGTATGAGGTGGAGAGGAATCTCCATGTGTTGCTGACTGGCAGCGCAGGGAGGAGGGCCCCTCTAGCTTGGATGTGGCCATTCCCAGTCCATGAAAGGGTTCAGCTGGGAGGGCCCCCAGGGTAGATGTCAGAACAGCAACAGGCCACAAGCCACCTCGCTTCACTTGCTCTAAACATGGCATGGTGGGAACCTTGCGATCCTGCCCGGGGAAAAAGCTAGGGTGGGCCTCTGGAGCCAGGGCCAGGTTGCAGACATGGTGCCTGGTAGAATCCTAGCGTGAGAGGCCTGGAGCCATGTCCAAGGTGGAACAGCCTCGGGGCAGTCTGGGCATCAGTGGGCATCTGAGAAAATGTGGAACAGCAGGTGAGGCCCAGCAGCCAGAGCCAGGGCTTACCCACACCATGGTTCTAGGCAGCCTGAAGAGGCCCCATGGAAGGGATCCAACCAAGCCCAATAGGAAGGGAAAGTTATATTCTGAAGGCCATGGGGGCTCCCAGGACTCCTGCCCGACAGGCTGCATAGTAGGGCCACCTGGCAGGAAGAGGCATGGCTGGCTCAGGTGCCAGGACTATCGGGGGCAGCATTTCTGGCTGTGACTGTGACCAGCAAAGTGGAGACAGCCAAGACAGAGACCTAGACGGCACTCAGGCACAGTGTGGGGGCAGAGAGCAGGTGCCCCCTGCTGTACAATAACATTAAGAAGCACCCATGCATTATATTTATACTCAGAAAACCAAGGTCAATTTTTACACTGGGGAAAAGAGCACTGTGTCCCAGTCACTGAGATGAGTCAGCAGGGGGCGCCGGGCTGCGATCTGCAGGGGCTCAGGAGACCCCAGGAGGTAAGAGAGGCGGTGGTATGAACCCACTGTAAGCCAGCACACTGTGCTTCCTGGCATCTGGCCCAGCCTGAGCCTTTGGAGGCGCTGTGTGAAGACCTGTGTGAAGCCCTGTGCAAGTGGTCCAGGGGGCCAAGGAACAGGTTGACGAGTGTGAAGGGTGTTCTGGGAGAAAGTCTGTTCTTCACCCAGAGACCAGCAGTGGCTAAAAACTGCCTGGAGTGATGGCTGGGGGGCTCTGCCTAGGCAGGGGAGACACAAAGCATGAAGGAAGAGGGGAGGAGGAAGGAAAAAGAGGCATATGAGGCAGGGAATGGAGAAGGAACCTCCCTCAGGTAGAAAGGTGGGAAACGCCCCAGGGGAAGCCTTGGGGACTGGGACCCAGCAAGTCTCTTCTTTAAACAGAAAAGCCCCGTAGTGATGCTGCCTAAGTCAGTATGAGAACTGCTGCTCTCAGTATCAGAGCCTGGGGCAGGAAATTGAGGCCTGCTGGGTGGAGGAGTGAGCTCAGCGAGGAGACCCATGAGACCAAAGGCCCTCCACAGAGGGGGTGCTCTGTGAAGAAGAATGAGAAGATCTAAAGTCAGCCCGGCAGTCAAGGCCGCAGAGGCTGTGTTGTAGGCCTGAGGGGTGCTGGGGACAAGGCCCTAGCCAAGTAGGGCCGTCAGTCCTGCTGGCAAGTGCCAAGAGCAGAAATGGCTTCTTCATGCCCAGCAGCAGGGGGAGGGACTCTTCCTGCAAGCACTCGGGCCTAGAGTTCAGCAGCCCCCAGGCAGAAAAGCAAACTCCCGTCTGCTGCCTGACTTGGGGAATATCACCTTATTCTGGGAGCTTTAAGGAAGTCTCCCTGGGGTCCCATATGCCGTAAAACTACTGTGTTAAGAGAAACTGTAAAATTCGTCAGAAATCCCCGTGAGGCATCTTTTCAGGAGTGTAGGCCCTCTCAGAATCAGAGCCCCACAGAGGCCTCAATGGGGGCAGGGAACTTCCTGCCAGCTCATGCACAGGTAACCACCCAGCATCTGGCCAGGTCAGCTAAGGGGTGCCAGCTCCAGGGCTGGCTGCTGTTGGGGGCGTCATATGCAGCTTTTCTTCTGCCAACAAGCATGAGACAGTTGGAGCCACAGACTACCGTTCACTCCATTCTCCTACTGAATGGTGCTCCCACAGAGCATCTAGACGGCCGGGGAGGTGGCTCTGCCCACTCCCTAATGAGCCACTGTCTAGGGCCAACCTTTTTCTGGGAAAGGGCAGAAGGCACCCCCAGGACCTGGCGCTGGGCCACACAGGCCACTCTGCTTTCTGGTTTAGGAAGTTGTTTGCTGTCTCTCCGGCCTTACTCTTATGAGCTTCTGGCCAGCGAGTGACAGGTTTGCCACAGGGTCAGGCAGTGGCCATGGGGCATACCTTGCACCTGGCTGGCCAGGTCCTTACTGGGCACTGAGACCTTCCAATAAAGAGCGTGGTGCCAGGGTAGCTGAGTCAAGCTCAAGTCACGGAGTCTCCAGTGTCTGCATGACAGCATGAGTGTAAGCAGCCTCTGGAAACCAAAAGTCCAGACAAAATGGAACCACAACAGTGACAGCAGCAGCAACACTTCTGTAGTCTGTGCTGTGTGCCAGGCACTGACCTACACGCTTTACACTGATTAACTCACGTAATGCTTGCAAGAACCCTGTGAGGTGGGCGGTATTAGCATCCACATTTGACAAGATGGAGGGAACTCAGACATGGGTAACTGTCCAGGGTCACACAGGCATTAAGTCTGGGAGCTGGGCAGCCAGGTCTGTGCCCTTAACCACCATGCCACATGGAGAAGGCAGCACTCACCAGCTTTGAGGGACCCCTAGCTCCTGGACACAACCTCCACACCTTACCCCCCCGGAGCTGGGCAGATTGTGGGCAGCTTCCTGTGTCTGCAACCACTGTGCAAGGGCCCATCTGCATCTTACAGAGGTGCAAGCTCCCGTGCAGAGGTCTTCAGCACCTTGCCCAAGGTCGTGTAACTGGGAAGGGGCAGAATTGAAGCCTGAATCTGGGTTTTTCTGCTTCAGGGCTTATGCTCTTTCCACCACTTCAAGCTTTCTCCAAAATCCCTCATGAAACCATTCATGACAAAGAAGGGTTCTGCAGAACGGTCATTCCACATCCCAGCTGAAGCCCATCTAAGCTCGCTGATCTGGCTTCAGCAGATTCTCTACTCGGAATAATCTTGTACGAGGCTGTGCTCAGTTTCTGTCTACATAACAGATACTCTCTGTGAGGGAAAGCCCTGATTGAAATGTGTTTGCTGAGACAGAGGAGACAGAAGCCCAGCGTCTGCCCTTACACTGAGCCAACTCAGTAAGCTTCACAAACATCCCAGGCATCCTGCCCCAGATCACCTAGACTGTCAAAGCACCCTCCAAGATTCACTCAAAACGGATCCTGTTTGGAGAAGGAAAAAGGTGGGTTACTTGGGCCTGAGAAACCCTTCTTTCCCCAGCAGTACTGAAGCCTTCCCTTTCACTTGCTAATTCACAGCCAGGAGAGTGGTGTCAGCTGTTTCATCTCCAGCCCCAGCAGCCTGGGAACTGGATTTTTGAAAATCCACTCATTTTCACACGTCAGGAGACCCCAGGACATTTATTATAATGGGTAAAGCAGCCAAGTGCCTGCCCAGATGGTCTCTGGCAAGAGTGCAGGGGCTTTCCATCTGGGGCCTTCAGGCTCCATAGCAAGTCACACGGGGGTCTTGGGCCTCAATTTTCCAGGTGACCAGCCTTAAACCCCAAAGGGCCCATTATCCCCACATCGTTTAAGGGACGTTTTTCTGTGGAGGCAGCTCACAGAGCTCTGTGGGGGCAGAAAACAAACCTCCGCCCATGGCTCCCCACATCAACAGGCCCTGTGAGGATTTCTCTCGAAGAGTGTGCAGCTGAAGACGGCCGACCTTCCCAGTTTTTAATCAATGAACAATTTTCAGGAAGAGCAGGGAGAGCCTAGGGGCTTGTCACTTGCCTGGACACGCACCCCCATGCCAGGTCGGAAAGGCGAGGGGGCCGCTGCAGCCCACGCGAGTCCCGACGCCTTCCCGTGTGGAGACGGAGGCCAAGCCAGCCCTACAAGTAACGCCCGAGTCAGTCCGCGCCCGAAGACCCCTGCTGTCCCTGGGCCGGAGGGTGGTGTGGGGTTTGTTTTCTCTTCTTTCCCCCCGATATCTATTTTTTGATAAATTAGCAAAAGCTTCTTCATCGCTGAAAGGCTCAAAGCACTTTTCAAGAACTGGCATCCACCCCGAGCCTTATGAATTCATTAATTAAGATGCTGGCAGACAGCCACTCCACACACGCCGCCATCCAGCCGCGCTAGGTAATGAGGTTTTAGTCTCCTGACCCCCGTCAAGTGGCGCAGAGCCAGACGCAGGCTGCCGCGAGAAATCACCTGCCCAATGGCGACCTGTCGCTCCCGCCTGGCAGCAGGTGAGGCTCATTTAATGGTCAGCGGCCCCTGAACAGTCCTCTGCGTGCTGCGAGCCTTTCTCCCAGCCCCTGGCTTGGGGCTCTGGGCTCCCAGCAAGGTGGCGTCTAACCACCTGCTCTACTGTGGCCTCCTCACCTCTGACCACCCAGTCACTCGGCTGGGCCCAGACGTCAGGGTGGAAGGTTCAATGCTTCCTCCTGCCACTCGAGCCACTTCAGCAAATATTTATTGACAGCCCACTCACCTGCTCCTAGCCCTTGTCTCAGGAAACTGGGAGGTTCCCCTGAGCCCTGTATACAGCCTGCTCCAGAGCAGTGCTCCACACTTGGTGCTGCCCCACCGAGGCTACTGCAGTGGCTGGCACCATACAAATAACCACAAGTGTCAAGCCTTCCGGTGCTCTTCCTGGCCTAGGCCATTCTCTCCCCTCAGCCTACCACTTCTCCCACATGGTCAGTGATCCTGCCCTTTTTTTTTTTTTTTTTTTTTTGAGACGGAGTTTCGCTCTTGCTGCCCAGGCTAGAGTGCAATGGCGTGATCTCAGCTCACTGCAACCTCCACCTCCCAGGTTCAAGCGATTCGCCTGCCTCAGCCTCCCGAGTAGCCAGGATTACAGGCATGTGCCCCCATGCCCGACTAATTTTGTATTTTTAGTAGAGACAGGGTTTCTCTATGTTGGTCAGGTTGGTCTCAAACTCCCGACCTTAGGTGATCTGCCCGCCTCGGCCTCCCAAAGTGCTGGGATTACAGGTGTGAGCCACTGCGCCTGGCCGATCCTGCCCTCTTTTTCTGATAAGGATTCCAGTGAATTTTCAATGACTCGCATTAGCTTTTATTCCTTACAGCAGATACTGTCAACTGGCCAACACAACACCAACTCCCCACCCCAGCTCCTTTGCCCACCTCTACTCCAGAAGGTGGAAAACCTCAGCAGATGCTCTCCCAGCCTCACTGCAGCTAGGCTTACTCATGACCCAGTTCTGGTCAATGAGACGTTCCAGAAGTCAGCTAGGAGATTCCTGGGGAAGCTTATGCTTTGTTGATAAAAGGGACAGTGTTGTTCCTTCCTCCTCCTTCCTGACTTAAATTTGAATATTATGACTGGAGCTGTGGCTGCTATCTTGTGACCACGAGGAAACAGCTAAGAGAATGCAGAAATATCAGCCCTGACATAGGTGAGCTTTTGAACCAATGCCAGTAGCCACCTTTCTACAAATTTTTCTTTTTCTTTTTTTTTTTTTTTGAGATGGGGTCTCTGTCACCCAGGCTGGAGTGTAGTGGCACGATCTCAGCTCACTGCAACCTCCACCTCCTGGGTTCAAGCAATTCTCCTGCCTCAGCCTCCTGAGTAGCTGGGATTACAGGTGTGTACCACCACTCCCAGCTAATTTTTGTATTTTTAGTAGAGATAGTGTTTCACCATTTTGGTCAGGTTGGTCTCAGACTCCTGACCTCAAATGATCCACCCACCTCAGCCTCCCAAAGTGCTGGGATTACAGGTGTGAGCCGATGTGCCTGGCCCCTACAAATTTCTATAGGGGGAAAAGTCTACTCCCATTTGCTTAAATCATTGAGGTCAGTTTTCTTTAACTTGTAGCCAAAAGCTTTCCAAATTGATAGACTTTCTGTACTAGGGGTCAGATCCAACCAAATTATCTGCTTTAAGATATTGGCTAAGACACCACACATCTGTTAACTCAAGACCAAACATCTAAAGACACCAGTTTGAACAGCCCAGCTACAAAAGAAAAGTGCTATGACCAAGGAACAGCTCATTACTATCAGAGACCTGAAAACACAAACAGGTTTCACATCAGTCAAAATTCTCCTATCAGTTTAGACTGGAATTCAACATTTCCTTCCTCCCACACAACATTAAAATCAGTACTGGGTGGGTGATTTCTCATTTGAACTCTAATTTTCTTTTCTTATTAAGAATAAATTATCAGAAGCTAAAACACAGTTTTTTCCAACTCTGAGATCTCATATGGTGGCAAATGAATTGGATAAAAGGAACCACTCTGAGGGGGAGGCTAGAGGGTGCCCTGGTCGTCCTAAGAGGTGACTGCTTATACAGCTGGCCTGAGCCAGCCCCACGGGTGAGTGGTGCCTGCTTGGTAATTGCTTCATTACAAGTGAAGACTGTTTGCAGGTGCTGAGATCACTCACTTGTGGGGGTTTTATTGCACTCGTCAGATTAACAAACATTTTTGATTAAATCACCACTTCATTGGCTCTGAGCACAAGACTTTTAATAAGAGGACAATATCTACTGCTACTGAGCATCAGTGCACATTCAATACTTAGACCCGCTGGGGGCAACTGAGAAGCAAGGTGGGGAGACAGCCAGCCAGATGTCAGGCTTTTGCCAAGGCACACGGTTACAGATGTCAAATCTTCTAATATCCAAGCAAAAAGTAAACTTAGGGACCAAGATAGCAAATATAAATATCTACAGTGGTATGGAGAGGGTAAAACAATGGAATCTGCCCCAGTATAAGGCACTTGGAGAATACATGCCCCATCAAGTTTAAAAACTTAAAAATCCAGCTGGGTGTGGTGGCTCACACCTGCAATCCCAGCACTTTGGGAGGCTAAGGCAGGCAGATCACTTGAAGTCATGAGTTCGAGACCAGCCTGGCCAATATGGTGAAACTCCATCTCTACTAAAAATACAAAACTTAGCTGGGCATGGTGATGCACGCCTGTAGTCTCAGGTTCTCGGGAGGCTAACGCACGAGAATCGCTTGAACCTGGGAGGCAGAGGCTGCAGTGAGCTGAGATCACGCCACTGCACTCCAGCCTGGGTGACAGAGTGAGATCCTGTCTCAAAAAAATAAATAAAAATAAAAACTTAAAAATCTGTGTCAGCCAAACAGAAGACATCTGTGATCTGTATTTGGGCCACAGTCAAGGAGTTTGTAACCCCTGGTGAAATTCAAGTCCTTCATGTTATAGACAAGGGAACAAATGCCCAAGAATGAGTTTGACTTAGCCATGGTGGAAGGATGCAAAAGAAATACAAAGGCTGGAGCTACCGTGTCTTGATTACCAATCCTGTGCCAGGCACGTGCTGGGCACACACAATGTCTCATTTAATCTTCACAACCACACTGTGAGGTGAGGTGCCATCTGCAGTGAGATTACAGGCTCTCTGTGAAAACACACTGGTCTCTTCTTCCATAGTAAGCAAACAGTAGCTGGCTATGTGGCCTCCTGACTGGTGAACGCGTTTCTCTGGTCCCCGTGCACTCAGGTGGGGTCTTAGTTCTTTCCAATGGAAAGTGGGCAGTTTGGGCCCACGATGGTGGGTGTGCTTCCTCCATTCTCCTCTTTCTCTGCCAGTGGACACATCAGTGGGGTACGCCCTGGTTCCACTGATAAGGTGACAAGATCCTGAGAGATGGTGGAGCCACAGAGGAAGGGAATCTGGCAGAACCACCACAGACCTGGTACTTTAGACCAGGAGTTGGCAACTAAGCCCTGTGGCCAAATGGTCTAATGCCTGTTCTTGCAGATAAAGCTTTAGTGGAACACTGATACACCCACTCATTTACATATTGCTTCATTTACATACTCCTTAGCCTGAATACAGTTGGTTTTTGTTATTCCTGGTAGCTATGTCCTATTAAGTTGCCTCCAATATTGAATTAGCAAATACCGAACCAGGCTGGGTTCCTGCAAGCCTATGGACACATTTTTGCCATCTTGTTTTATGTGTGATTCTGTTTAAAGTGACCTTATTCAATATATAGTTGATTCATTAACACTGGACCACTGGACTCACAACCAACATGAGTTAAATCATGCCTGAACAGTTTATCTAAGAAACCTGTTTTCTTTTTTTTTTTTTTTTTTTGAGACGAAGTCTGGCTCTGTCACCCAGGCTGGAGTGTAGTGGCCGGATCTCGGCTCACTGCAAGCTCCGCCTCCCGGGTTCACGCCATTCTCCTCCCGAGCAGCTGGGACTACAGGTGCCCGCCACCTCGCCCAGCTAGTTTTTTTTGTATTTTTTTAGTAGAGACGGGATTTCACCATGTTAGCCAGGATGGTCTCAATCTCCTGACCTTATGATCCACCCATCTCGGCCTCCCAAAGTGCTGGGATTACAGGCTTGAGCCACCGCGCCCGGCCAAGAAACCTGTTTTCTTCTGCCACACATCACAGCCTTCTTGGACTTAGGAACACCACCAGACAGCACTTCAGCCCTATGCTTGGGGCGGGGGGTCGGGGGTCGGGGGGGTGGGCGGGGCACTTTAAACCACGAAATCGGGCAGTGGCTCACACCTGTAATCCCAGCACTTTGGGAGGCTGAGGTGGGCGGATCACCTAAGGTCAGGAGTTCGAGACCAGCATGGCCGACATGGCAAGACCTCGTCTTTACCAAAACTACAAAAATTAACTGGATGTGGTGGTGGGCTAATCCCAGCTACTAGGGAGGCTGCAGCAGGGGAAGAGGGGAACACCTGAACAGGAGGTGGAGGTTGCAGTGAGCCAAGAGTACACCACTACACTCTAGCCTGGGCAAGAGCGAGATTCCGTCTTAAAAGCAAAACACAGCAAAATCACCAATAAAAAACACGAGAATGAAAAAAAACAAAAAACAAAAAACAGGGCACTAAATAGAACACAATAAGGACCCTTGTTTACAGCAGGACAGCTGAAACAAGGCAGGGCATCACCTGTTTGACTTTAGCTGAGAACATGGACCTCGAGCAACTCAAATTTTTTCCCACTGCTCTGCATTTGCCACAAAAGCACTGAGAGTACTGATTTTGGGGTTACAAATGCATTTTAGCTATTAGGGAAATTCACAAATGTGGAATCCGTGAATAATGAGGAGCAACTGTAGTTGCAACCGAGACCATTTGGCTCTTTAGAAGAGACCATGTCTCTTCTAAAATAGTTACTATCTGACCATGTGCAGACATCTGCTGCCCCTTGCTCTAGCCTGTTAGAAAAAAACTCACTTTCTTGTTCTTGAAACCACTAAGTTTTGGAGTTTCTCTGTTACTGCAGCTTATTGTACCCTAATACAGGTTATAAAGTCTATGTTCTTCCTGCCACGCAGTGCCATCTCATTTCACCATTCATAAACCATCCTCTTCACATTTCCATCAACCTTTTTCCTACCAAGTATAGGCCAATATTTCTCAACGGGTGCTACTAAAACTACCTGCATCACCATGGGGTGTGCGTGGCTTGTTAAAAAAAAAAAATGCTGATTCTGGCTGGGTATGGTGGCTCATGCCTATAATCCCAGCACCTTGGGAGGCTAAGGCGGGCAGATCACTTGAGGTCAGGTATTCAAGACCAGCCTGGCCAACATGGTGAAACCCCATCTCTACAAAAATACAAAAATTAGCCAGGCATGGTGGCACGTGCCTGTAATCCCAGCTACTCGGGAGGCTGAGGCACAAGAATCGCTTGAACCCAGAAGGCAGAGGTTACAGTGAGCCAAGATCATGCCACTGCACTCCAGCCTGGGCAACAGAGCGAGACTCTGTCTTTAAAAAAAAAAAAAAAAAAAAAAAAAAGCAGATTCCTTGTTAAGAATGCACATCAAAGTCCTACTGAATTACTCGGGGTGTGGGAAGAGTTCAACTCTCCATTTTTAACAAGCTCTGTGACTCTATGCATGCTAAAGTTTGAGAATCACTGAACTCACTAGTAAGCCTGAAGAAGACTATGACCCGGTACCTCTCCTGCAACCTCCAGGAGGATGCCCTAAGGGAAGGGAAACGGGAAGCAAGATGAATTTCCAGGAAGACCACCTGTGCTTGATTCCCAGGCTCCAGCACTTCTACCATCTCAGCCTGGGTTCCACCTGAAACCTCAATTTCCTCATCTGTACAAACCTCACAGGCTTGCAGTGAGGATTAACTGATAATGCAATGAAAGTAGCACACAGTGGTTGCTCAATATGCATGTTTTCTTTCCCTTCTATATGCAGCAAATTATTTTTAAGCCATTCCGTCACATCACCAATTCCAGAATTTGTCAGACAGGCCTCTGAAGAAGCTAAGCCATCATATCCCCTGTGACGGGCATGTATATATCCAGATGGCCTGAAACAACTGAAGATCCACAAAAGAAGTGAAAGTAGCCTTACACTGATAACTTTCCACCATTGTGATTTATTTCTGCCCCAACCTAACTGATCAATGTACTTTGTAATCTCCCCCACCCTTAAGAAGGTTCTTTGTAATTCTACGCACCTTTGAGAATGTACTTTGTGAGATCCACCCCCTGCCCCCAAAACATTGCTCTTAACTCCACCGCCTATCCCAGAACCTGTAGGAACTGATGATAATCCACCACACTTTGCTGACTCTTTTTTCAGACTCAGCCCGCCTGCACCCAGGTGAAATAAACAGCCATGTTGCTCACACAAAGCCTGTTTGGTGGTCTCTTCACACGGACGCATGAGACCGAATTATCTTTACATATTCCCAAAGTAATTTTGAAGGTACAAGCTTCCACACTCTGGAGGAAAAATTTCCCCTTTTAGAGGATATTTAAACCATTAGCAATATACACCAGAATGGGCTCCCTCATCTTTGCGTCCTAGTCCTTTGGGAGTTCCCCTCATCTACAGGTCCCTATTTCTCTGGGGTCTCCCTCACCTTTGTACCCTTTCGTTCTGTGTCCCCCGCTTTGAGTTCCCTCACTTCTATGCCAGGCCGTCTTTGGGGCTCCCCTTCACTTCCATGTCCCTTCCTCTCTGGAGATGCTCTCTATCTGGTTCGCCCATCGGGTACCCTCTCCTGCTAACTTGCCTCCGGGAACCCCGTGGGCCTTCTCACCCCTCCCGTCCCTCTCCCCAAGACTCGTCGCCCTCTCTTCCTCCGCTTGGCTCCTCCTCTCACCTACAGCCCAGCCCATCCCTTATCCCGCGGCCAGGAGAAGGCAACTAACGAGGTGGCCCAACCCCCACTTTTCCCCTCACCTCTAGAGCGACGCCCAGATTCTCCCGCTTCTTTTTAGTCATGTTAGTTGCCCGGATCCCCAAGTCATCACTGTACGCGCCCACCAAGTAACTATGCGCATGCTCAAGGCTTCATGCTTCTCCCTCATTGGCCACCAAGGCAGCGGGAGGTGGGGCTGCTGGCGTCGCCATCTTGTTGAGGGGCGCGGCCGGCTTGGTGCGGACATGTTTATGAGGGGCAACCTCTAGCTTGAGGTCTCAGCCTAGGTGGGTGGAGGAAGGAAAAGTCGGTACAGGGGCACAATGGACAGTCCGGGAGTGGACCTGCCCTTTTCTTCCCCAGTTTTAAGCCACTTTGCATCACTTAGATCCTTTTTTAACCCCATGTTCTCTTTCAGTGTTTTTTGTGTTTCAGCAAAAACCCTGTCCCTGTTTAGGCCACGCCCCTGATTCAAATTCTGTCCATCCTTCAAGGCCGGTGCAGGAGCCCTGAGCTCCTCCGCCAGTGGAGTCTGATAATGACCTTCTGTTGTTATTTCTCCTTTGTGTCTTGACTTCTTTTCTTTTTGTTTTGTTTTATTGTAAGAACAGCCTACAAACATCACAGAATACATATAACTGAGAAGCAGCATCCTTTATTCTACCAACCTTATCAGTTACTCTTTGCTTCTGTTTATTCCTCCCAGGCTTGGCCTCACACACAGTATTTTATATTGTTGTAATCCTACTATACTGTACACCATAGACCTACGGCCTTTGAAATGTTTTGACTGTGACCCCATGATAAAAAATATACTTTATACCATGGCCCAATTATCCATGAAACCAAAACCAAAGTTTCACAGTAAGTACCTTTACCACCTGTGATGCACTCTGTTATTTTCTATTCTTGCCTATTTAATTAAAAAAACAAGGCCGGGCATGGTGGCTCAGGCCTGTAATCCTGTGTCCAGAGTTGGTTCCTTCTTGTGGGTTCTTGGTCTTGCTGACTTCCCGGTGAGTGTTACAGTTCTTAAAGGTAGCACAGACCCAAAGAGTGAGCAGCAGCAAGATTTATTGTGAAGAGCCAAAGAACAAAGCTCCCACGATCATGGAAGGGGACATGAGTGGGTTGCCACTGCTGACTGGGAGGTGGCCAGTTTTTATTCCCTTATTTGTCCCCATTTACGGAGTGCTAATTGATCCATTGTGCAGAGTGCTGATTGGTCCATTTTACAGAGTGTTGATTGGTGTGTTTACAATCCTTTAGACACAGAGTGCTGATTGATGTATTTTTACATAGTGCTGATGGATGCATTTATAATCCTTTAGCGAGACACAGAGTGCTGATTGGTGTGTTTACAATCCTTTCGCTAGACACAGAGCACTGATTGATGTGTTTTTACAGAGTGCTGGTTGGTGCATTTACAATCCCTTAGCTAGACACAGAGTGCTGATTGGTGTATTATAATCCTTTAGCTAGACATAGCACTGATTGGTGCATTTTTACAGAGTGCTGATTGGTGCATTTACAAGCCTTTAGCTAGACATAGAGCGCTGATTGGTGCATTTTTACAGAGTGCTGAATGGTGCATTTGCAATCCTTTAGCTAGACACAGAATGCTGATTGGTGCGTTTACAATCTTCTAGTTAGACAGAAAAGTTCTCCAAGTTCCCACTTGACTCAGGAAGTCCAGCTGGCTTCACCTCTCAATCCCAGCACTTTGGGTCAGGAGTTTGAGAGCAGCCTGGCCAATGTGGCAAAAGCCCGTCTCTACTAAAAATACAAAAATTAGCTGGGTGTGGTGGTGGGCACCTGCAATTCCAGCTACTTGGGAGGCTGAGGCAGGAGAATCACTTGAAACTTGAAGGCGGAGGTTGCAGTAAGCCGAGATCATGCCACCGCACTCCAGCCTGGGCAAAAGAGAGAAACTCCATCTCAAAAAATAAAAATAAAAACAAGTTGGTGGCAGGAAACCTCTTAGGTTTATTTCGTGACCCCTTAATGGAGGGTGAATTGCAATTTGAAAACCACTGCCAAGGATGTTTTCCTGTGTCTTTGAAATTATCATTTGCGGTGGCCTCATGTGCCACCAAGTGAGTCTCTCCCATTGTTGCACTGGACATCATTTTATTAACAGTAACTCCAAATATTGTGAAAGCAAACATTTTTGTGCACACAGCTCTGTCCTCTGGATTCTTTCTTTAAGATAAATTCACAGAAGTAGAATTACTAGGTCAAAGAGTATGAGACCAGAATCAAAGCTCCTTATTTCCTGACCAGTTATCTCTGTTGGTGCCTGTGTTTGTGTGTGTGAATAATAACCCCAGCTCAGTGTTTGGGGGAAAAAAATGTTTTCAGATCTGTGTTCTCTTCTTGATAGAGACATTGAGTGATGGAGCTGGAAGGGGCCTGAGATACCATCTCGCCTGGCTGCCTGACTGAGGCCCACAGAGAGAGAGTGTAGTAAATTCTATCTGAACAGGAAGCAGGCTGTTGAGCAGTTGCTTAGTGCAGTTCTCAGCTTAACACCCAGCACAGGAAAAACTGATTCAAGAACATTGTCCATCAACTGTCAATCAACATTTATTGTCAGAACTCTCTTCACAGCATTGGTTCCAATCCCAGAAAAACCAGACTCCGTGCTTCCCAATTATCACAGGCACTGGCCCAGGGGAGGTGAGAAGAGGAAGAAAAACACTGTGTTCTTTGAGAAGTGGCTCCTTCTGCATTTGTTTGGCACCAAGAAAAAGCCACAGAGATCTGGGTGCGCCTCATGTCGGTCCCTTGTCCATGAAATGATGGGCAATCTGTTGTCTGTCTTTCTGAAGAGCCTCGTGTTTTCCCAACCAAACCTTGTCCCACAGGTCTGATAATGGGAAGAAATGCTTGAAGTGGGGTTGGAATGACAGTCTATGTGGGTTGTAGTGAAAGGGGAGGCTTTTAGAGGGAGATCAACTTGGATGTCAGTCCCAGCTCTGCCTCTTAGCAGCCTGTGATGTGAGGCAAGATACTTCAGCCCCCTAAGCCTCAGCTTCCACATGTATAAACAAGCACATCATACCAAACTCATAGGGTGTTTGCGAGAAGTACGAAGTGCCGGGTGCTGTGGCTTGTGAGTGCCCAGGAGAGCCTCAGCAGGACTGATGAGGCTGCTGCCAGCTTGTCGTTACAGGGTTTTGCTTACCAGTTGTTGCCATGGGTATTTTTTGTTATTATTTTGTTTTCAGTTTCTATCAGCTTTGACACTATTGTATCTGTTATTATAAATTTGGGGCAAATACTTAGGTGGTTTCCTGCTATCAAGGGTGTATAGTTCACTGCAAAAGGCAGCCCCTAGCAAACACAAGCATCTCTCTATAAACAGGAGATGCCCTCTCCACCTGTCTACGTGTCCTTCCTGCTGAGACCATCAATTACGGGTTTCCTCTGCCCCAGGCATCGCAGACAATAGTGACCTGTGTGGTGTCAGGGAGGATGCAAGTGCTCCAGGTACCCCACTGAGGTCCTTTCATCCCCCTGGCACATACAGAGACCCAGCTTAGATTCCCATGGAGGCTGTTTGCTGAGCCTTAGAGCAGCTTGACTTGCCTCCGTGTTGGAAATTCTGCCCATGAGCAGATGGATTACTGTGGGCCAGCTGTTTGTCTGTCTGTCTTTATTACCCCAGGGAGCTGTGGTTCTGAACCTCCTATTTGGGGGTTTTAGAACTAAGTGTTTCAGGGAAGTAGAACACTGCCTTGACAGACAGGGGAACTGGAGTCGTTCCTGGCTAGCCCAAGTTCTCACTGCATGACCTTGGGCAGGTCAAGCCTCCTCTTTGGCTCTCAATTTTGTCTGCTCAATGGGTACAGCGGGGAGAACGAGACAGTCACCCTAGGCTCCTGTTTTTCATGACCTTGTTATTTGTAAGGTATGCAGACATAAAGCTTCCTCGTTAGCTGTAAGGAAGACAAATAAGTAAGAACTAACGATTACCTCAAGATCTCTTTAATCTAGTTAGAGTGACAGACTGACAACATGAAATAGTGCATGCCAGACATCATCTAATTAAATGCCAGCTGTCTGGTACTCGCTATTGTTGCATTCGGAGTGCAGAGGAAAGAGAATGGGATGGGTATTTGGGGGTAGCTTTGTGGAGGCTATGGGTCCAGGAGGACAGACGAGATTGCGTCAGGCAAAGATGCAGGAGAGGGCATCCCAGGGGGGAACCCACAGGGCTTCCTGTGCCAAGAAGGGGTGCCCTTTCCAACTATGCACGAAAGCATTTTTTACGCTAGCCACATCCCTGGCTTATTTGTCCTAGAGACCCTGGGAGATCATTTCCTCTATCCCGTGCCTCCTGGGCTTGCCTGAGCTGTGGGGCCCAGTGTTGGGTCCCCATCACTGCCCGAAGGGAACCTTTTCAGAGCAAGAATGAGGGAGAGTGGCATCGCAAAGAATGAGGGAGAGTGGCATCGCTCACTGTCAGAAGCATTTCAGGCAGGAAATGAAGAATTTTGTAGGTGGTTAAAAATACTGTGAAAGCTGATTTATGTGTGCGTTTTGTTCCAGGACAGCACATTATAGCCCAAGTTCTGAGGCAAAGGCAGCAGCGCCTTTATGGCCTGCTTGGAACAGTTTTATGTCTTAGTGAGTTTTACACATTTCGGCTAAGCCAAGATGCTAGAACTTTTTTGTCCACATACTTCACTGGGGAAAACTCACGTACCACTCCTTGCACCCAACCTTATGTTACCCTGCAAAAAGAAAGAGAAGGAAGGAAGGAAGGAAGGAAGGAAGGAAGGAAGGAAGGAAGGAAGGAAGGAAGGAAGGAAGGGAGGGGAAAAGAATGTGCTTGCTATTTCGTTGGTATCCAGTTTTCAGTTAATATAAATCAAATGGTAGACAGTGAATCCACATGAAACAGAGTTAGACATCCAGTGACATGAAAGCCAAAGGATCTGTGTATGTTGTTGAATATGCAGACCACTCCACCCTGCAGCATCTTTTTTTTTTTTTTTTTTTGTCTCACTCTGTCACCCAGGCTGGAGTGCATTGGTGCAATCTCGGCTCACTGCAACCTCCGCCTCCTGGGTTGGAGTGATTCTCCTGCTTCAGTCTCTCAAGTAGCTGGCATTACAGGCACCTGCCACCAGGCCTGGCTAATTTTTGTATTTTTAGTAGAGACGGGGTTTCACCATGGTGGCCAGGCTGGTCTTGAACTCCAGACCTCAGGTGATCCACCTGCCTCAGTCTCCCAAAGTGCTGGGATTACAGGCATGAGCCACCGCGCCCAGCCCACCCTGCAGTATCCTCCTGATGAGAAGAAATTTCTACCAGACATTGGTGCTGAGCTAGGCTCTGTGGCCTTTCCTGGCATGCTGATATTCTCTTATCCTGTGACTACACTATTTTTTGTAGCTGATCATGTTTCCCACTTTGTTCATGAGGAAGCTCAGAACCAAACTTGTTCAGGGACTTTGAGCATAAGTTTCCAGGTACAAGAATTTTCCCTGGCTTTATTTGATTTTTCTACCCGTGTTTTCCCTCTGCTCTATCCCCTCACTATTTTTATCCCACTATATTGTGTGCATTTTGGTAAGCTATCTCAAATCCTTTTTTGAAACACAAAGGAGCATAAATAAATCAATAAATAGATCCTGTGTTTGTAAATATGGCACTTTGTTCGTTCTACAGCAGTGTTTGCATCCATTAACTCTGTAGGTCCTCACGTACCTCTGCGAGGAAAGTAAGGCAGGCTCCATTGCCCCAATTTTCCAGACATGAAAGTTGAGGTACATCCATGAATGAACTAGTTTGCAGAAGAGGATACTCACCCACTCTTTCTATATAAAAGACCATATAAGCCTCTCTGAAGAAAACAAGAATATGAAACTAACAGCCTATTAGGTGACTTCTTAGTAGATATAGATTGAGGAAGGAGAAAACCAAGGTTGTTGTTGCCAGTTGGAAAGGATACAAATTGGGGTGACCCAGGCTTCAGAGAGTCCCCCAGATTTCACATCGGTGTGGCCATCTCCCCCTCCCACCCCATCTTCTTATAACAGACCCACTCCCACTATTCACATGGGTGGCATATGATCTAAGCTGGGCAGCCAATCATAGAACCACATGTCCCTAGCCATAGTGATTGGTTCAGAAGGGAGGACTCATGATCTGAGCTGGGCCAATAAGAATCCTTCCCTGAGATTTGTTTCACCTGTAGCTGGGAAAGGAAATCCCACCTTAGGTTTGGTTGCAGAGCAGCTGACATGTGATGCTGGAACTGCTGGCAGCAATGTTCTCTTCCGGAGAAGAAGCTCATGGAGTATGAAAGGGCAGGCAGCCAGCACAGGGCAGCCGCAGTGAGAGACAATGAGGAAGATTGCCCTGGGGGTGCTTGTTTGAAACTTGAATTCCAGGTGCCCTAGCTCACTTTTGCCCCTCGGAGAGTGGAGGCCAACACATTCCCTTTTTTGAGTGAGCTAATGTGAGCTGAGTTACTTCATTTACAGCCCACAGATTTTTTGATTCATGTAGTTTTTAGACAGAAGGAATAAACCCAGAAGTTTGCTTCTCTGGTATCCAAGTTTTGTTTTCCCAGCTCTGTGGGTCTCAACGTTCAGCTAATCTGAGAGGTCTTAGGCCCTGGGAAGTAATCATAATGTTGTGTCTGTCTACAACTGGACCACAAACAAAGGTACTAGAGCCTAGTGGTTCATAGCATGGCATCTGACTGTTGTTCATCAACTGTGTGACCTTGGGCAAGTTATTTAACCTCTGAGCCTCAGTTTCTTCATCTGTGAAACAGAGATCATAGTAGCAGCTACCTCATAAGGCTCTTGTGAGGATTATACATAATAATCCTTTTCAGCACATGATGCTATGCCTGGCATCTAGTTAGCACACCACAAATATAGTTCAATTATTATGGATAATTTTATACACAATATCCCTCAAACAGTTCTATGAATAAGGCAGAACAAAGATTCCCATATCTGTCTGGGCAGCGAAGACTGTGATGCTCAGAGGGCTGTGACCCACTAGGTCACATAATAAGTGGAAGAGTCTGGATTCTGGACACCGGAATCAAATCCGGAGTCCCCCCACTTTGGACTATGCTTCTCAAATGGCATTGTGTTGGCAACTGTCAGGTGGCCAATTTAATAGCTTATAAAGGGCACTGTCCCTCCAGGGACAGTGTTTATTAGAGAAGCCAAATTCTGGCCAGAATGCTGCTTGGTAGGGACAGAGGATTGGCCCTGGAAAGATGCCCAGAGAAAAGACTGCTTAAGCTGAAGTCCCCAGGCACCCCTAGCCAGTTTCAGCACACCCTCCTTCTCCCCTGCTTCTCCCTCACTGCAAGCTCCTTGTACCCACACACTTTACTTATGAAAATTCTAAAAGACAGATGGTCAGAACCAGAAGCCAATATAGAGATCATTGTAGTCCATTCAACATTTATTAAACAGGCATAGTAGATGTAATGATGAACCAGACACAGATCAAATCTCTCATTTACAGATGAGAACTGTGAGTCTGGGAAGGAAGATATCTTCCCTAAGGTCAACTGATAGTAACTGCATTAGGCACCTTCTACAGAATATCTGCCTAGCTCACAATAGGCCCCCTTTCCTGAGGTTTGTGTGATCCCACCTACCCAGTCACAGCTGATTGGATCAGAGGAACACACCTGACCGAAGTCGGGCCAATCAGATTTTAAATCCCGGGAATCTGACCCTAGGACGAGATGCCGATCATAGTTAGCTCAGGGAGGAAGGGGCAGAATGACAGTATGGTTATATCAATGGTCCAGTTCTTGGTTCCAACCCTTGATTGTCCTACGAGCACCACCCATTCCTTACAGCACATCTCTCCTCTTCATTTTGGGGGTTTTGAAGTTATTAAAGTTATTGATTTCTTTTCCTTAAAACCAAAACAATCTAAATTAAGATTGTGGCCAAGCTTGGATTAAAACCCGCCTCCCGGCTCCAAGGCTCATGTTTTTCCATCATGCTGACTGGCAGCAAAGGCGTCTACCCATGGATTTTTCAAAACTCTGCTCTTTAAATGTGACCTTGGACACACCAAACAAACTCATGCCATCCAAAGGTTGGAGGTAGGTGGTGATGGGGGGGTGGGGGTAGGTGGTGATGGGGGGTGGGGGTAGGTGGGGGTGGGGGTGGGGGTAGGTGGTGATGGGGGGTAGGTGGTTGGAGAGTAAGGGTAGGTGGTGGGTGGTGTAGATGGTGATGGGGGGTGGGGGTAGGTGGTGGTGGTGGTGGGGGTAGGTGGTAGGGGAGTGAGGTAGGTGGTGGGTGGGGTAGGTGGTGGTGGGGGTGGAGGTAGGTGGTGGGGGAGTGAGGGTAGGTGGTGGGTGGTGTAGGTGGTGATGGAGGGTGGGAGTAGGTGGTGATGGGGGGTGGGGGTAGGTGGTGGTGGGGGTTGGGGGTAGGTGGTGTGGGGGTGGGGGTAGGTGGTGATGGGGGGTAGGTGGTTGGGGAGTAAGGGTAGGTGGTGGGTGGTGTAGATGGTGATGGGGGTGGGGGGGGTAGGTGGTGATGGAGGGTGGGGGTAGGTGGTGATGGGGGGTGGGGGTAGGTGGTGGTGGGGTTGGGGGTAGGTGGTGTAGGGGTGGGGGTAGGTGGTGATGGGGGGTAGGTGGTTGGGGAGTAAGGGTAGGTGGTGGGTGGTGTAGATGGTGATGGGGGGTGGGGGTAGGTGGTGATGGGGGGTGAGGGTAGGTGGTGGTGGGGTGGGGGTAGGTGGTGGGGGAGTGAGGTAGGTGGTGGGTGGGGTAGGTGGGGGTGGGGGTGGGGGTAGGTGGTGGGGGAGTAAGGGTAGGTGGTGGGTGGTGTAAGTGGTGATGGGGGGTGGGGGTAGGTGGTGGTGGTGGTGGGAGTAGGTGGTGGTGGGGGTAGGTGGTGGGGGAGTGAGGTAGGTGGTGGGTTGGGGTAGGTGGTGGTGGTGGTGGGGGTAGGTGGTAGTGGGAGTTGGGGTAGTTGGTGGTGGGGCGTGGGGGTAGTTCTGACAGGTGTCAAGTTGTTTGATCTCTAAAGCAATTACCTTGGGGTGAGGGAGTGACGGTGGCTACAGTGAGGCCTTCACCAGCTGTGCACCCAGGGCAAGTTACTTTTCTCAGTTTCCTCCTCTGATATTTATCTCGTACATGTAAAGTGCTTAGAGCAGTATGCAGCAATGCAAGCTATTTGTTATGCGACTAACCTGCTTTTTAAAGATGGCATTTGCCCACAAAACCTTCCTAGACCCTTAGGGTTTAGCTTTCACTCACATCTCTCTAGCTACTGCAATTCCTCTGAGATCCAGCCTGGAATGATTACATTTTTAGCATAAAAACAAGTCACATTCAAAGCCCAAGTGTGATAACCACAAGAAAAGCAATCAGTCTCTGTCCTTTGACACACCTTGATATGAGGGCTGTACCTCTGATGAGGTAGGTGTCTCAGTTATACATTGCCTAGGACAGGAGCTGACCAGCTTGATTGAAGTGTGTCATGAAACTTTCATTCAACAATTATTTGCTAAGTGCCTGGGTTGGGGGACAGGGTCTGTCTGTATGGTGACAGATTAATAGATAAATACAATACCAGGACTGTGAAAGAGGTAAGTGTAAGGAGCTATGGATGCAATGAGTATATGGACCCAGTTCAGATGGGGGCATTAGGGAAGGAGGCCCAGAGTAAGAGAAAGATGAGTAAGAGTTAGATGGGCAATGGAATTTTACAGCCACAGATCAGCAGACACCTGACAAAACCAATGTCGACATGGATGTAGAACCAAGAAAACTCTGACATTGCTGACAGAGTGTAAATGGGTACAAAACTCTGGAAAGCAAATCAGCATTAACTAGCAAAGTTGAAGATGCATTTGTGCACCAGTTGAGGTATATGAGTGTGAATTTTGTTGCAACAGCAAAAAATAAAAAATGTAAATGTCCATTGTATTCATTAGCTACTGCTGCAATAAAGCTGTGTAACAAACAATCCTAAGAATATCATTGGCTTATAAGGACAAACATTTATTTCTTGCACACAGGAGTGCAGGTGAGCTGGGGTGGACTCACGTTCACACTGGCTACAAGTAGCTCTCATTTGGGGACTCAGGCTGAAAAGACAACAGCTTACTGGGAACATGCTCTTCTGTGGCAAATGACAGGACCTCAAGAGGCCAAACTAAACCCCAAAAGCACATTAAAAACCTCCATTTGCGGCCGGGCGCATTGGCTCACGCCTGTAATCCCAGCACTTTGGGAGGCTGAAGCAGGCAGATCACGAGGTCAGGAGTTCAAGACCAGCCTGGCCAATACAGTGAAACCCCATCTCTACTAAAAATACAAAAATTAGCCAGGTGTGATGGCATACCTCTGTAGTCCCAGCTACTGAGGAGTCTGAGGCAGGAGAATTGCGTGAACCCAGGAGGCAGATGTTGCAGTGAGCCGAGACCACACCATTGCACTCCAGCCTGGGTGACAGAATGAGACTCCGTCTCAAAACAACAAGAACAACAACAAAAAACCTCCTTTTGTATCACATTCTTTAGCATTTGCTTGGTTAAATTCCATTAGGCCAAAGCCTGAGTCAACGGGATGGGGATATATTCTCCATCTACTCTGTACATCAAAGGGTGTGAATGTATAGTCCTATACAGTCCTGGAGTAAAGAATTGGGAGTGATAATTCAACCAGACCATGAATAGAAGAATGGACCAATAAACTGTGGTATAGTCATACAATGAAGTATTATACAGCAATGAAAACAAATGGCCTAGATCAGTAAACTATGGCCCATGGGCCAAATCCAGCTTGCTGCCTATTTTTGTAAACAGGGTTGTATTGGAACATGGCCACATTCATTCATTTACATATTGTCTGTATCTGCTTTCACACTATAATGACAGAGTTGAGCAGCTGCAACAGACTGTTGGGCCCACAAAGCTTAAAATATGAACAATCTGTCCCTTTCCAGAAAACTTTACCGAGCTCCGATCTAGATCTACGCATATCAACATGGATAAATCTCACAAACATAATGTTACGTGAAAGGACAAGTTGCAGAGGAATGTAAACCAGAGGCTCCCATTCACTTAAAGTTTGAAAATATTCAAAATATTCAAAACAGGGCTACATACTGCTCGTCTTAGTCCCTTTGTGCTGCGATAACAGAATACCACAGACTGGGGAATTGAAGAGAAGAAATGTATTGGCTTGCAGTTCTGGAGGCTGGGAAATCCAATATGAAGATGCCAGCAGATTTGGTGATTCTGATTTCAAGATGGGGCCTTGAATGCTGTGACCTCCAGAGGGGAGGAAGGCTTAGTCTTTGCATGGTGAAAAGTGGAAGGGCAAACGAGAGCCAGAGGGGGTTGAATGTGTCCTTTTATAATGGCATGAACCCACGCATGAAGGTGGAGCCCTCATGGCCCAATCACCCCTTAAAGATCCCATCTCCTAATATCGCTACAATGGTAATTAATTTTTCAACGTGAGTTTTGGAGGGGACAAATCTTCAAACCACAGCACGTCTAACTTTCAAACCTGTGCTGTACTAATGGTAAATATAAAAAACAAGATAGTGACAGCCCCGGTCACTGGAGAGACAGATGTGCTTAGGACAGGTGCCCAGGGGGCCTCTATTGCATGGGTAATGTTTTCTTCCTTAAGCTGGGTGGAGGTGGTAGTGCATGGGGATTAATTTTATTGTTATTTATACCTTTTCTGTAGGTCCTAAATATTTACAATATTAATAGAAAAAAAAAGTTAGAAGAGGTAGGAGAACACAGAGGTGGGGGAAGGGTGTTCCAGGCCCAGGCTCCAGGTTGCAAGGGTGGAGGCATGAGAAAGACGAGGCATGGCGTGCACGGGGAGGAGGGAATGGAGAGAGGAGACTGGGAGGACAGCTGGGTCTTTGGGCCATTCCCAGGAGTCTGATTCTATACCAAGGCCAAGGCAAGCCCCCGGGCAGCTCTGAGCTTTTGCGCCACTGTGATCAGATTTGTGTTTGAGAACAGCCTGGTTGCAATAGGGAGGTGGTGGGGAGCAGGGCTGCAACACGACCCCAGAGGGAACACCTCCTGAGCATTTGTCTCTGAGGTACCTCACTCTCTCACCTACTCCTGGCCCTGGCATGCCTTCTCTCCTGAAGGCTACATGGCTCCCTCCGTCTCCTCTTTCCAGTCTTCACTCAAAAGTTGCCTTCTCCACAAGGCCCTCCCTGGCTACTGCCTTTAAATTGAACCCCCTCTGAATTTCCCTTATTCCCCTTGCTTTTTCTCCATAGCATTTCCTGTATATTTTGCTTATTTGTTTTGCTTATTGTCTTCCTCTACTAGAATGTAGCTCCATCTCCTCACTGATGGATCCCCAGGGCCTAGCGTAGTGGAGGATGATAGCAAATGTTCACTAAATATTTGCTGAATGAATGAATTTATAGGAACTCCAGGACTGACAGGAAGCTGTCACTTTCTCTTGCTGGTATCAGCCGCCTGGAGGATGAAAGCAGCTGTTTGGCCTGATTCAGAGATGGGGCTTGGCTCAGAGGAGGTGAAAGAAAGTCAGCAGGACGGGCGAGGGCTTTGAGAGGCTCCTCTGGGGTGAGGTCTCCACATCTTTGGTTATCAAGACACATGGTGTGGTGTGGAAGAGCACGGACCCCAGGACCTGTATCCGGCCCTTCCCGGCCAGCTCTCGCTGGTGGAGAGAGGGCTGCCCCCTGCCTGCCTCCCTCCTCAGTGATGTTTCTGCTCCCAGCACCTGCCTTTATCTGGGCGACTCCTGTCATGGAATTCTGACCTCTCCAAGTCCTGCTTAGCTAAACTCCCTGCCTCCTCTGACCAATTTCCCCCTTTTTGGAATTCCTATACACTGAAACCTATACTGTTCCACTCAGCCCAACGAGGAATGCAGCCTCGTAGAGTTCTCACATTGTTTTTTGCGTGTGTTTTGTCTGCAGCCACACTTGCGGCCTGCCAGAGCAGACCCCCATCTCCTGTGCGCCAAGAAGCCCACAGGGCGAGGGCCCCCACTGGTGCTGGGTAAACCCTCATGGGGAGAAGGAAAGGTGCTGTCATTTCCATCAGACATGTGTAGCCACTAGCGTTTCTTTTGGGCTTCCCATCAAGTGGCACTTGCCTACCCCCCAACCCCCGCATTTCTTCTGATGGGAAACACACACTGTCACCTGTGCTGTCGCATTCCACCCTCCAAGAACCCCAGCAAGTGGGTGCTTTATTGCCGCTTTCCAGATGAGCACACTGCCACCCCGAGAAAGGCACGAGCCTGCCTAGAGCAGCACAGTCCGTCAGAGGCACAGTGGGTCAGAGCTGGCTCTCAGTTCCTTGGGGCTGCTCCCCTGTCCCCTTCTCTGCCAGCTGCATCTTCCCAGCTAGTTCAGAGCCTTCAACACCAGAAGCCTGCGCTCTGGAGGGGAAGTCAGAGCCTGAGCTCAGCTGTGTATATGGCAGTGAACAAAGGCTCGGGGGCTCTTCCTAAATGTCTCGCTGGAGGCACCAGCGTTTGTATCGGTGGCCTCCTGTCTCCTTGCCTCCTGTGTTTGAGCTGAGTAAGGAATCAGAGAGCTCTCCTTCCACCTTCTGCCTGCATCCCCTCCACGAGGGCACCTGCTCAGGCCTGGCTTTAGCCAGATCACTGCACGGCTGCTTGACACGGCTCTGCCTATGGGGAAAGTTCAGGCTTCTTCATCTGATATTCCAAGCACGCCTTGATCCGCCCAAGCTCACTCCTCCAGCCTCCGCCCGCCTTTCCTCACCGCTCAGTCCCTCTGCTCTCATTCCTGTAGGGAAGTTGTGTGGAGGTGGGATGTGGTTATCCGTGAGCGCCTGAGGGGTAAGGAGCAGCCGTGTGGGTAGGGGCCAGGCCTCTGTGGAAGAGAGGTCATTTGCAGTGCATCCAGGAAACCTTCCCTTTGTCTCTTCTGACGCATACTCCCCTTTCCACACTCGGCTTCCCCTCCTTCTTGGCCTGAAATGCTGACTTTTCTGCATCCAAGGGCTCCCTTGCCCTCTGGCTTGCAGCTGGGTTTGGAGGAAGGGAGGAGAGTGAGGATAGGGAATTTATTACCCCAGGTCCCTCCCGCAAGGTCACCACAGGGTGGCCGTGTCCCTCTGACCCCGTGTGCAGCTGCTATTAGGCAGCTACTCTCAGAGGGGCCTCCCCACTCTTGCTAGCCCTAGGGTTCTGAGGCTCCCCATGTTGGTTTCCCTAAACCCTGCCTCCATCTTTGTAGAGGCCCTTTATTCAAGTCTCCTCACGTTGCGCAGGGTGAGGCTGTGATCACGGTGCTACCAGCACCCTGCATGAATCTAGTGCTGGCCCCTTGAGGGAGAGCCGAATCCCCAGACAGGAAACAGGGACTGAGACAGCAGGCTCTGTAGGCAGGAGGGCACAGCCGCCACTTCCTGGGCATCCTTCTCCTGGAATGGAGGCACCCCTTGGCGAGGTACAGGCAGGAGCTCAGTAAACTCCACTGCTATCTTAGTGCTTGCTGCTTCCAACCTGGAGCTGAGCGCAAATGCGGAAGGTGGCTCCTTCCACTCCTCCCCTGGGAAGGGGAAGCCGCCCTGAACCACCAATGGAGACCATCCAGCGCACTAACAGTCATCTCCAAACACTTGGCTCACACACCCCAGTGGGTAGAATATTTTTGAGGATGTGCCGCATATCAGGTCAGGGTCCCAGCAGGAGACAGATGCCACTTTTCAATTAGGGTAATATGAGCAGATTTCTTCACAAAGGACTCTTTATAAAGGTGCGAGTGCAGGGACGCCTGGAGGGACAGTGCAGTAAGCAGGGGCTGGCTGCGCCGCAGGGCTGTGACAGCCACGCCATGAGGGGAGGGGGTGCTGAGCCAAATTTGGAAGGAGACAATCAACTTGTAAGCAGCTTCCAGGAAAGAGTTGCCTGCGGTGCCCTGCGGGGATGGAGCAGTGGAATCAATTCCCCAACTGCACTTTGCCAGTGTCCTCTGATCTCCCTGAGCCTCCCCTTAGCCAGATCCTACCTGACACCTGAGGGCAGGGAGCCCTGGTGATGGAGACCATGCAGGGCAGCCTCAGAGCAGGGAGGTGGAGGAGATGAGGCACCCAGGGGTAAGCAGGAGATACTCAGCGTGTATCCCTAGCAAATGTACACTTATTTATTAGTAAATTCTAAATGTGCAATTGTGCTAATACGTGCATTATAAAGTATACAGAAAAAGGGGAGGTGAAAAGCATGTGGTAAAACAGACAGAAGTGGAAGTTCTATTCCATTTCCTCTGCCCCCAATAGATTCTTTCACGCCCCGTGGGGGTGTGTTTTTCCTGCTTTGAGGAACACCGAGTTCAAAGGCCAGTGCCCTGAAGGAACACTCTGGGGTGACGGGAACATTAAATTGATCTTCATGGTGATTGTATGAGTGCATACACGTGTAAAAAGTGCATGTGCTCGTGTCACGCTGCACACCGATCTGGGTCAGCGGGTTCCCTGTTCTTCCATTGTTCATCTGGGAGGTGGGGCTGCCCGTAGCTCCAGGGCTACCTCCCTCACTGTCTTTTCTTCTCACTCCTCTTAGCCCATCCATACAAGGCTGATGTGGTCCAGCCCAGAATGCCTGCCTCCCTGAGGAGGTCCAGCCACCTTATTCGCTGAGAGTAATCATGAGTCACATGTATATAGCTCTTCCTATGTGCTGGCAGTAGCTCTAAGCACTGAATATGTATTCACTCATTTAATCCCCACAACAGCCCTGTGAACACTGGTACTGTCTTTACTTTCATTTTACAAACAAGGACACTGAAGCACAGAGAGGTCAAGTGACTCACCCAAAGCCACACAGCATGTAGAGTAGAGTCGGGACTTGCTCCAGGGCCTGCGCTCCAATCCACGTTGTGCAGCTTCTCATCTTCCTCAGGGCCAGAAAGTTACACTCGGGGCCTGTTCCCTTGAAGCCGATCTCTTTTTTCTCTGTCATTTTTCCCAGATTCCAGTTATTTTCCTCTCACGTGGCAACTGGTGTGGGACGGAGTCCAGGCCAGGGCTATCTTGGCAGCACAGTGGTAATGAATGAGCAGCGCCCTAGGGCAGGCAGCCTGGGAGGCAGAGTCAGGGCCTGGGGCTTCGCCTTTCTCCCGGTCAGCCTGGAGATGGGAGAGGTTTCTGTTTGCCCAGACAACCCCCAGCAGACTGGCTTCCTTCTCGCCCTCCCTCCCCACCACCTGCAATGAGTTGCTGCTGCCCCAGCCTGTGAGATGCTCCACGGCCTTCCAGGCCCAGTGAACCCACACCCCGCCTTGTGAATCTGAGAGCCCAGATTCCCTCACTGTGACTCCGGGAAGGCAGGAACCATATCTGTCTTCCTCACTGTCACCACCCGACACCTTCCTCAAAGGTGCTTTGGGACACAGCAGGTACCAATAACTGCTAGACTCTGCAAAGGAATGTTAGAATGTTCTCAAAGGTCTTGACAATTTCTGTGGGCCCGGTGGGTCACCAGGGTTTTCCAGCAGGTGAGTTTCATGGCCAGAATTCTCCAAGTGTCCTGAGGTGTTTGGGGCTGGCTGGTATCTTCCCTTTTTTTTTTTTTTTTTTTTTTGAGATACAGTCTCACTCTGTTGCCCAGGCTAGAGTGCCATGGCACGATCTCAGCTCACTGCAACCTCTGCCTCCCAGTTTCAAGCGATTCTCCTGCCTCAGCCTCCCCAGTAGCTGGGACTATAGTCCACACCAAAAAGCCCGGCTAATTTTTGTATTTTTAGTAGAGACGAGGTTTTGCCACATTGACCAGATTGGTCTCGAACTCCTGGGCTCAAGTGATCCATCTGCCTTGGCCTCCCACAATGCTGGGATTACAGGCGTGAGCCACCGCGCCTGGCAGCATCCTCCCTTGTTTCTGAAGTGTTTACTGAGAGCTCTGGTAGCCTGATGAGCCCCTCCCCATGGGCTGCAAAAGAGAGGGTGGACCCCGCTCATCAGCAGCACGAGGTGTGGGAAGCAGCAGGATGACGCTTGCGAGGCCTGCTTCCCCAGCTGCTGGGCACCATTCGTGCCCACCCAGTGGGGGAGAGCCTGCGGGGCATGGGCCTCGCAACAGCCTCGCATCAGAAGGTCCTGAGCAGACTGATCTCTGTCGCCTCACAAGGCAGGTCACTTCCCTCCTGAGCTTCCAAGCCTTTACCCGAGCTGTTTTCTTGTCCCTTAAGTCTGTCGGTATTGAAGTCTGGGCGGCCTGACAGCCCTGGCAGGCAGCCCAGAGGCCAGTGCCCCCGGCAGACACTCTGCCTTATTTACGCAGCTTCGCGGCCGCTGTGATTGGGTGGCATTTGTGAGCACAAAAGAGAAGACTCGGGCATTCGGAAGGCCCTTTCAGCAAAGGGCGCCACAGGCCTGCTGGCTGGAAATTCTCCTGAGCTCGGCTGGAGTCTATTTGCAGGCGTGCAGGCGTTTCTGTTTGCTTCCTGACCCTGGCCTCCTGGGCACTGCAGGGGGCAGGCCTCTGCATGTGGGGACAGGAGGGGGTTGGCAAAGAGGTTTCTGCCAGGGCCTCTCTGCCTGGAGGACCTGGCCTTGTGGTCTTCCCCAGGCCCATGTGCCCTGCTTGCCTGCTCTCTCATCAACAGGGTGATGAGATGGCATCCCCAGAGATCAGTCCTGTACCGCCTGGCCTCCCTCTCCCTGCCTCTGCAGCCCGCTGAGAAGTGAATAGAAGCTGCTGCGGTGTGGCTGGGAGTCAGCTAGGAAGGGCCAATCGGCTTAACTGGTGCCCCACGTGACTGGGGCTCCTCGGTCACATCATCTGTGGTACCTAGATCAAAGGTCCTGCCAGGGGTGCACCAAATCCTCCTCTTGGCAGGAAGCAACAGACTAGAGCAAGTGAGGGAGAGTAGAAGCTGGTGGGGAGTTTTCCCAGACAACAGCCTGTCCCGTGCTGCTCCCTGCCGGCCCCAAATCAGGAGTCCCCCCCACCTCACGCCTCACCGTGTTTCTAGTCCTGAGAGCGATGGGCTGGGGAATGGAGGCTCTGAAAATTCCACCCAGGTATGGTGCCCGGTTCCGGCATGCCCTGTGGCCGTCTGTTGTTGATTTTAAATCTGTTCGCCCAGGAGTCCCAGTTCAGCTCAGCAGACAGCAGTATTTGCTTATTAATTTGTTTATTGATTTACTGGGCTGTACTTGGGGCTTCTCCCGGGAAGGACTCCAGACGCGCGTGTGCCGCTCAGCATGCAGCCATCCGTCAGACTCAAGTTTGGGCTTAAGATGCCACAAGGCCTGGAGTGGGCAGGCCTGGAGCCAGCGCAAAGCTCCCAGAGGATGAACTGGACCACGGGGCACTGGAGGACTGAGGACAGTCGGGGAGATGGGAGGCCGCCTGCAGCAGCTGCCGGACGCAGGCACGCTGTACTCTGTGGGAATGGGGCCCCTGGAGCTGTGCAGCTGGGCAGTCCTGGTTTGGGCCTCTCCTTACAGAGCAAGGGGAACACATGTCTTCTCAGAAAGGCCCTTCTCTGTCTCAGATCATATTTAAGGGGCCTCCTTCCAGAGGCAGGGGATGGAGGAGAAAGCCAGTCCAAGGTCTTTGGGCCCCAGAGGCTCAGATTCCTGTCTTTGGATGGGTTTTCCAACGTGCCAGGATTAAGTAAGGCGAGGGGTGTTTCTAGCAACGATTCTCTCAGCTCTTGCATAATAAACTACATTTTTTAAAAAAAAACCTCTGAGGACACGTCTGTGGCTTTGTCGCCTTTTTGAGGCATATGCTGACTACAGATTGTGGCAGCAGGATGGAGGGGAGGGGAGGAGAAGCAGGAGGAGGCCACGGTGTCTGAACAGAATTCTGTCACGGATGTAGAAAGAGCCTCCCTGAGGACTTGTAAGAGCGAGGTGGCTGTGATTGTGGACTTGGCATCAGGCAGACCTGGGGTGAATCCTGGCTCCCTCATTTATGAGCTGGGCAACCTTAGGCAAGTTATTCACCCTCTCTGTGCTTCATCTCATCCATAAAGTCAGAGTCAGCTTGTCAGCCTCACAGGACTGATGTGAGGGTTATAAACGAGACAATGTCGGAAACGCGTTAGTATATAATTAGCTGCTACCTCCTTAGCACATGTGTAAGATGGGAGACGGGATGCTTCCTGATGGAACTCTCACCCCTGAAATGAAAAGAGGGCCGTGTCTGAGTAAACCCGAGAGTTCTCTTTTCAGATCTGCCTTTCTCTTTGGCTGCTCTGGACTTCCCTCGGCCTTCCTGGTGCTGTTACGTTTCCCTTTCCCTCCACGTCCAATATCAAAACCTCCTGATGTGTCTATAAGCCAGCATGGACGAACAGGAAGCCTCAGAAGATGCTGGGTGTGGACACGGGGGCTCAGGTCAGGAGAGGGAAGGGGCGGTGGGTACCCTCAAACCCCGCTGCCTTGTGAGAGTGGAGCATGCGGGCTGAGGATTCCCACTGCCCAGGTTCCACTCCCAGCCCTGCTGGGCACTGCTGTGCATCCTTTAGCAAGCGGCCTGATCTCCCTGTGTCTGGTTTCTGCATCTGTGCAAGGAGACTATGATAGGACTGCACTTAGCTTGGAGGGTTGTGAGGGTAAGCGAGCTAATGCATGTTACACACTTAAAATACGAAGCATCTGGTACATAGTTCCAAGTCCTCCCCAACATCTGCCGTCATTCCTACCCCCTCCCTGAGCACACCACACTTAAGCCATGTCCAGTCGTGGCCTTTTTGCCTTTGCATTTGCTGTTTGTTAGCCAGGACTGTTCTTCCTCCCAACCTGTCTAAGTCTTTCTCATCATTCAGAGCCTTGTTCCATTCACTTCGGAAAAATCTTTCTCAGTCCCTTGGGATAAAATTTACCTCTCTCTCTCGTTCTCTCTCTTGCTGTCTCCTGAACTCCCCAACTCTCTTCATGTATCTATCTCAGTTATATCACTTTCTTCCCTCTCCCTCCACCTCCCACCAAAGGCCTCCCCGTTCTTCGGGACTTGGGGACTTGACGTAGATGTCACTCCCTCCAGGAAGTCTTCCTAGATCCCCTCCCACCCCTGCATTTCCTCCCACAATACTCTGTGTCTACACGTCCTCACCACACTCTGAGGGATGGGTTGGTCTGTTTCTTTGTGTGCCTCCCCCAGCTGATTGTGAGCTTCTAGTGAGGCATCCATATCAGTTAGCCTTAGCATGGGCTGTAGGTCATGAATAGTACAACCCCAAATATTGGCCCATGCAGTTTAGCAGTGCTATTTCTTCCTCTCTTGAAAGTCTGCAGTATGGGGCTGGTTGGTGGCTCTGTTTGATATGGTCCTCTGAGGCCCAGGCTCCTATTATCTTGTGCTGTGAGGGGTGACTTCCGTCTCCTCACAGTCCAATGCAGCTGCTTCAATTCCAGCCATTTCATCTACTTTTCAGTCACCTGGGGGAAGAGTGAGTGCCAGCCATCCCTTAAGGAGTTTCAGAAGCTATCACTTGACACTTTGCTCTGTATTGGTCTGAATTTAGTGAGAGGACTATGTCCAGCTGCAAGAGAGGCTGAGAAATCTGGTCTTTATTCTGTATGGCTATGTGCCTGGCCAAGAATTCCAGGACTAGGGAAGAAGGGGAGAGTGGAATGGGGACGACCAGCAATCTCTGCCACAGGGCCCCTGCCTCATTCATCCCTATGTTGTGCCCCAGCCACACCACAGCACATTGCCTGGCACATTGTAAACATTCCACATTTGCAGAAAGGCCCGTATTGACAGTTACAGCATGTGCGTTTGCCTCCTTGACTGGAGTACACATGTGGCGGCCGCCGATTGATCCATGTGTTCCCCTCCCCAGTTCACTCATTCAACAAACATTTGTGCTTCCTATGCACTGGATGTTGTTCTAGACACAGGGATGAAGCCATGAATAAAAGAGGCAAAAGTCTGTACCCTCTGGGGCTCACATCCCAGTGGCTTCTATAGTGATAGCAAGCACTGTTCGGCCAGGTGCGGTGGCTCACACCTGTAATCCCAGCACTTTGGGAGGCCAAGGCAGGAGGATCACCAGAGGTCAGGAGTTCAAGACCAGGCTGGCCAACATGGTGAAACCCTGTCTCTACTAAAAATACAAAAATCAGCTGGGCGTGGTGGTGGGCACTTGTAATCCCAGCTACTCGGGAGGCTGAGGCAGGAGAATCACTTGAACCCGGGAGGTGGAGATTGCAGTGAGTCGAGATGGTGCCATTGCACTCCAGCCTAGGCAACCGAGTGAGACTCGGTCTCCAAAAAAAAAAAAAAAAAAAAAAAGGCAAACGCTGTTCGCAGTACTTTCTTTCTTTCTTCATTAAAAAAAAAAGAAAGAAAGAAAGAAAAAGAAAAAAGAAACAGGGTCTTTCTCTGTTGCCCAGGGGCTGGAGTGCAGTGGTGCGATCACAGCTCACTGCATCCTTAACCTTCAAGGCTCAAGCGATCCTCCTGCCTCAAGATGTCCGCCACCACACCCGGCTAATTTTTTGATTTTTGTTTTTTTTTTTTGAAATGGAGTCTTGCTCTGTCACCCAGGCTGGAGTGCAATGGCATGATCTCGGCTCACCGTAAGCTCCACCTCCCGGGTTCATGCCATTCTTCTGCCTCAGCCTCCCAAGTAGCTAGGACTATGGGTGCCCACCACCATGCCTGGATAATTTTTTGTATTTTTAGTAGAGACGGGGTTTCACCCTGTTAGCCAGGATGGTATCAGTCTCTCAATCTCGTGATCCACCTTCCTTGGCCTCCCAAAGTGCTGGGATTACAGGTGTGAACTACCATGCCCGATCCAAATTGTTTCTGAGGACTAACTCGTGCAAGTTGGGTCCCCACATTAGTCACCTCTGTCTTACAGGTGAGGAAACTGAGGTACAGAAAGGCCAAATGACTCACTACGGTCGCACGGCTTATGTGAGGCAGAGTTGGGTTTTGACCTGGATGGTCTGCTGGAGAGCCCACTATTGCCTCTAGCGCCCTTGCACTCCAGTGCCCTCGCTGCACGCCCTGCCCTGTGCCCTGCTTTCCTCAGTTACCGGAGCCACAGATATTTCCCGTAGTTTCTGTCATCACCATCTGTGGTGGCTCCAGGGGGAAGGGCGGAGCAGAGCAGCTGTGGTCTGCAGCAAATGGGGGGAGAGGAGGGGCTTGTGGTTCCCGTGTGGGGTCAAGAAGGATTTGTGGGCACTTGCCTGGGTGGGGCCTGTGGTGAATGGAGCCGGGGCCCTCCTGCCTGGCTGACATGTTCTCTCTGCCCCTCTTTGATTCTCCCCGGGGCCTGCCTGCCTTCTCAGGCCCTCTCTGAAGTCCAAAGGGAGGCTGCAGGGCCTCGAGCCTTCCCCACCTGCCTTGTCTTGTCCTGTGACTGACTTCCAGACCTCAGAGGCGTCTTTGCAGCTCAGCCAGGGGAGGCGAGAGGGTCCCCTACCCACACCCTGTGGAGCACATCTGTCTTCCCAAACCTTTTCCTAGCCCCAGGGAAAGGGAGAGAAAAGAGAAGGGGGAGAAAGAGAGCTCTGGGGAAAGGAAAGCCCACCAAAAATGAGATGCTGGGGCTCACGTCTCTGCTACCTCCCCACGCCTCACCTTTCCCCAGTGGCCTGCTGTTGTCCTTCGGGGGAGCGGGGCTTCCCGGCTCACCTGCTCCATTACTGGGAACATTACATTGCACAGGGGAGGGCCCTGGGGCTTGAGGAGGGCGGGTCCCTGGCTCCGCTGGTTAGTCAGTGGAAGGGTAGAGATGAAAATTCTGCCCCTGGTGTGGTGGGCGGGGAGGGAGCAGAACACGGCTGCCCATTTTGCAGACGGGCACATTGAGGGCTAGACATTTAGTTAAGTGGCCCTGCCCACAAGCCACAGGTTGCACAGTGAGTCAGGAATGGAACTTGTGTGTGGGGGACTCTCAGTCCAGGGTTGACCTTTCTGATTTCACCTCTGGCCCCACAAATTTGGTTTCTGAGACCCCAAGGATCTTAAAGCACCTAGGTAAACCTGTGGACATCAGTAAGTGCTTGTGGCCAGGCTGGTTCCTGGCAAGCATCGTGTGAAATGCTGTGGAGGATAAAAAAGAAAGGGCTGGGTGCGGTGGCTCACGCCTGTAATCCCAGCACTTTGGGAGGCTGAGGTAGGCGGATCACAAGTTCAGGAGTTCGAGACTAACCTGGCCAACATGGTGAAACCCTGTCTCTACTAAAAATACAAAAATTAGCCAGGCACGGTGGCAGGCACATGTAGTCCCAGCTACTCGGGTGGCTGAGGCAGAATAATTGCTTGAACCTTGAAGGAAGAAGTTGTAGTGAGCCGAGATTGCACCACTGTACTCCCGCTTGGGTGACAGAGCAAGATTCTGTCTTGGAAAAAAAAAAAAAAAAGACCCAGATGTGATTCTCATTGGTGGTGGTGATGGTGTGTTTCCAAACAGGTTGGTGAGATGAGTACTTGGAAATAGGAAACTCTTCAAACACTGACTATTTCAATATGTGGTAATGCTCCTGAGTGCCTTGAGAGCTGGAATGGATTGGAGCAGTTCAGAAAGCTTCCTGGAGGAGGATTTGAGCTGGACCTTAAGAAATGCTAGGAACTAAACTCGTACTGGAAGGATGGAGATGCAGCAGGAGCGTGGGAACGGCAGCTTGAGTCAAGGCACAGAGGTTGGTCTGAGTGGTGTGTGTCAAGTACAATGCAAAGCTTGGCGTGACAGCGTGGCTCTGCTGGAGAAGAGTGGGCAACGACACTGGAGAGGAAATGAGGGGTCAGATGGTGGAGGAGTTTGGTAGAGCAGCAGAGGCATCTAGACTTAGTTCTGTAGTCCGGGGAAGACTGATATTCAGTGTGGGTGGCTGCAATCTCCCCTCCTTCGTTCATGGCAGACATGAATCACTGATCACTGCAGTCTCCCTGCTGAACCCACACAAGGCCTCAGAGATCTGTTCCACCCAGAGCTCCAGGCAGTCCCCACCTGTGGTCTGCCACTGAGAGGGAGCATCAGTGTTGTGGGTAATTGGGAGCCAGTGCATGTTCTTGAGCAGCAGAATGGGTGTCAGAACAGTTTTGTGTTCCTGGATCCTGGGTGAACTGCTTGTCATGATCCCGTCAACTTTGACTCAATTGCAGTGGGGGATGGGCCCTCTGAAGACCCCAGGGCAGTGGGGTCTCTGCCTTCACCCTGTAAACTCACCTAGTCCAGACCTGTCCGCTGGGGAGATGGCCCAGCTTTCTCATCGCAGAAAGCAGGCAGAGGCCGGGGGTGGTGGCTCAAGCCTGTACTCCCAGCACTTCGGGAGGCCAAGGTCAGGAGTTCGAGACCAGCCTGGCCAACAAGGCAAAATCCTGTTTCTACTAAAAATACAAAAATTGGCTGGATGTGATTGTGCATGCCTGTAATTCCAGCTACTCAGGAGGCTGAGGCAGGAGAACCACCTGAACCTGGGAGGTGAAGGTTACAGTGAGCCGAGATCACGCCACTGCCCCCTAGCCTGGGCAACACAGTGAGACTCCGTCTCAACAAAAAAAATTAAAAAAAAGAGAGAAACTGGGCAGAGACAGAAGTGGTCATGCCACTCAGGCAAGATTAAATTTTGAATGAGAACCTGGTTGGCTGCCTTCCTGCTGAGGGGAAGAGGAGGCCAGGGTTGGGTGGGCACCGCCACCGATCCAGATTCTAATTTAGTAAGTTTAAATGCACCTTTAAGGTGCATAGAGGCCCAAAGAAAACTCATCTGTCATGGTTTTCAGGGTGAGAAAAATCCATCTAACCATCACCGATATGTATCTGAGTGTGTGTGTGTGTGTGTATACACATATATATATAATTTTTTTAATGTATATTTTTTCTTCCCCCAAAGTAAGTATCAATTCTCAGTGACTGTAAACAGGCCAGATGAACACTCTCAGGCATCCCACCCTCTGATTTCTACCATGCAGATAGGACTCTGAAATGACATTCCATTATAGTTTGGGGCTTGTTAGTCATTGCTGATGTGCACGTGTGAGTGTGTGTGTGTGTGTGTGTATGTTCTTGTGTGTGTGTTGGAATGGGTCAGTAAGAGGCACAGGTACTGGAAAGGTGGAAATAAAAATGGAGTCTTTCCACCTTCTGGGAGCTGCTGTGGACACCGAGCGGATGTGTGCATCAGTTGTGGGTCTTGGCGGCTGACCAGGGGAGAGGGAGCTTCGACTTGCCTGGAGTGGGGAGCTGCAGGGCCCCCGCTTTGCAGGCCCCTGGACCCCACCCCGCTCCAGACTGCAACTTTGTCCCCACCTGGGGAGGCTTGTTGATAACCCAGCTCCCTGGTGAGCGGCTGAGAGATATGTTTATTTCCTTTTAATATTGTTCAGCGTTCAATTTACCCAGTGGCATGCGAATAAATAAATAAGAAAACCAAACCTTTGACAGGGGGAAATATGGAGTTTTCCCCCTATATTTCTGAGCAATATCTCAAAACTTTTGTGACTCATGAGGGCCTGCAGTGTTTGGCTAAGGAAAAGAAAAAAAAACATGGAAAAGAAAAACATCTCATTTCCTATATTTGTCAACAGTTTTATAGCAAGTGGAGAATATTCCACATAATGTGGCCCCATGCACCATCTGTGCTGACACCAGGTTCCCCGAGGTCTGTGGCTGTGTCTGAACTTGGGGAAGTATAACCTGTATAATTGTATCTCTGTAAAGGGGGCTGTTTTCTACTGCCCAGAACCCATTACCCACCAAATCTCCTGACACTAATCTCCTAGGCCTCAAAGATCTGGGCGTGGGGGTGGGGAGTTATTGCACAAACATCGTTCAAATGCTCTGGCTCAGAACATAGCAGCAGTTAAGAAAAGAAAAAAAAGGCAAATGAAGGGGAAGCTGTTACAGGCGAATGGGGTAGTAGGAGGCAAGAGCAGTGAGGTGAGGATGACAACTATGCATTTGTCATCTGTGTACCTGTAAGACTTTGCTGAGACCCTACTGTGTGCAAGGCACTGGGCAAGGCATGAGGACAGCAGAGCAGATAGCAATACCAACAGCCACAATGCCATCATGGTAATAGCAATAATGAAGTGGCCACCTCCTAGGTACTTACTAGGAGCTGGGCGCTGTGTTAGGTTGAGTGGCTCAGAGTTGGGCGGCTGAGCTTCTTGTTCTCAGGGAGTTTACAATCTGGTGGAGGAGTAGGGATTGGGCTCAACTGCCCGCTGAAAAATACAAGGAGAGTTTTGGTCTTGAAGAATAGTTGAGACAACCTCAAATTAGGGAATTTTTAGAAATTTTGAAATTCAGCTTCTGATGAATGCTTGCAATTTCAACACTGTCTTTCTAAAGGACTAAGGGCCAAAGTGACCAGGAACACTGATAATTGAGGCTTTCACAGGATAATCTGCCAAATTTATCACAGATGGGATGGGCAAAAGAGTAAGGAGAGGTGGGGGCTGGGGAAATATGACTGGGTAAAAAGGGGACATTCAGAGCTCAGAGAAAGATGAGGGCAGGGAGAGGAGAAGGGGAGGAGGAGACATCTGACCACGTAGCTGTGAAATGAATCCGGCCTGTGGCATGCAGATGACAGAGGTGGGAGGGGTGGGGGGTCCCCCAGCCCAGGTCACAGTTTTGGGAAAGGAACAGATGGGGGCAGTTGGCTGGCCAGGGGGTGGGTGTAGGGCTAACTGAGGTCTTCTGCATCCTGAAAGGAATCAGTGAAGGTGGCTGAGAGTGAAATTGCTCCTTTGGTTGTAGGATAGAGTTTGAGGATGTGCTTCCCAGGGAGGGAGCAAGGAGAGGCAGGGGTTTCTGGTTTCTGAGAGGAAACCAAGCGGTAGGTGGTGGGTGGAGGGAGATGGTGGGGAAATGCTGTCCTCAGCAGGCTCCCTGTCTCAGGCCTGAGTGGTGGAGCCAGTTGGGGAGCTGTCCACACCTCGGGTGCTGAGATAAATTCCTGGAAATAGCTCTTTCTGGTCCATAGAAGTTGAGATCCTCCTACACAGTGGTTTTCAAAGTGTAGTCCCTGGGCCAGCAGTATCAGAACCAGCTAGAAACTTGCTAAAAATGCAAATTATCAGGCCCATCCCAGGTTTACTGAATCAGAATCTGTGTGGCAGTTGGAGGGAGGTTATGCACAACAATCTTTTGTTTGTTTGTTTTTTGTTTTTTTGAGACAGAGTTTTACTCTGTCACAGGCTGGAGTACAGTGACATGATCTCTGCTCACTGCAACCTCTGCCTCCCAGGTTCAAGCAATTCTCCTGTCTCAGCCTCCCGAGTAGCTGGGACTACAGGTGTGCACCACCACGCCCCGCTAATTTTTGTATTTTTAGTAGAGACAGGGTTTCAACATATTGGTCAGACTGGTCTCGAACTCCTGACCTCAGATGATCTGCCTGCCTTGGCCGCCCAAAGTGCTGGGATTACAGATATAAGCCACTGCGCCCGGCCAACAATCTGTTTTTAACAAACCCTTCAGGGGATTCTGATGCCACTCACTTTGGAGAACCACTGTTCTCAATAGCTCTTCCTGTCCCCAGTCCCAGGGCCTCAGTCCTTTCCTCCATAGTGCACACCCTGCACACAGCTCTGCCATGCACTCAACCCCTGCTTCTGAAAGAACCAGAAGTTCGTTTTCTCATCCATACTGAGCTCCACGAGGGAGGGCAGTATCCTACTCAATTCTAAACTGCAAGTGCGTGGCACAGACCCTAGCACACAGTAGGTATGCAGGAAATCTCGTTAATAAGCAGGTGGAAGGATGGACGGATGAATGCTAGAACAGCAGCCAATGTGATCTTTTAAAAACATAAATGAAATCAGGTCACTTTCTGGCTTAAAACTCTCCAAAGGCTCCCAGTACCTTTAGAATGAAATCCAGCTCCTTATTATGGCTGATAATCCTTGGCCTGGACCTTGTGGCTTCGTCACTCTAATTTATCCTGCTGTCCCCATCAGCTGCTATTCTTTGTCTCCCAAATACCCCTAAGCTCATTCCCACCTCAAGCCTTTGCACACTGTATCCTCTTCCTGGAGTGCTCTTTACTCATATTGTCACACAATGGGCTTTTCACCCTTTTTTCAGGGCTTGACACCTCCTCAGAGAGGCCTTCCCTGACTACCTACCTAAAGCATCACTTACCACCCTGTTCCATTGACCCGTTGGTTGGGTCAGTTGTTTTCCTCTTCATGGCATGAGTACAGGTGCCAAAAGTGTACCGGGAGGGATGTCCCCCATTTCTGTGTGTCCCTCCCAATGTCCCTCCATAGAAAAGAAAAATAACCCTTCATATACATAATTGACATTGCCTCAATTTTTGAAAACCTTCCTGTATTTGGATTTTAAGTAAAATCAATGTGCATACTTAGCAGACTCAGCTTTAAGATGAGCTCCCTTCTAATCATCTTGTTGCCTCCAAGTCCCTTTGGATAGGACTACTGGAACACTCATGGACCAAGCCCCCTTAATCCTACCATGGTGGGAGTTACGGACCTGGGGTGAGAGATATTGGCCACTTGGAGAGGAAACCAGTTATGGGCCAAGACTAACACATTCAGAGAAATGAGGGAAGGATGCGTGCTTTGAGACTGGAGTGCAAGGTGCGTTCTGGCTAACCAGAGAAGGCATTTACAATGCACTGGGAAGATTTTGAAGGGATGAAGACAACTAAGATAACCATAATAATAGTTATCCTGTATAGTGCTTGACTCCATGCCAAGCACTGTTCTAAAAGCTTTGCTCATATTCATTTAATCTGATATGAACCCTCTGAGATGGGTGCTATTTTCACCCTTATTTTACAGACATGGAAACTGAGGCACAGAGAGGTGAAGTAACCTCTGCAAAGTTCCCCACTAGTAAGAGGTTGAGGCAGGATTCAAACCCAGGAAATCTGGTTTGAGTCTTCCGCATCACCTTCTACGGCTTCTCCAGTAAAGACATTAGCAGTACTCTAAGGTCCTTCCAGTTTCCCAAGCCTGTCCCCATACTCCAGCTGGCTCTGAATGCCTCTGAGGTGGCCAGGATAGGCGTTTCATCTCCGTTTCCTTTTTTGTTTGTTTGTTTGTTTGTTGTTGTTCTGAGATGGAGTCTCGCTCTGTTGCCCAGGCTGGAGTGCAGTGGCGTGATACTGGCTCACAGCGAGCTCCGCCTCCCGGGTTCAAGTGATCTTCTGCCTCAGCCTCCCAAGTAACTGGGACTACAGGCACCTGCCACCACACCTGGCTAATTTTTGTATTTTTAGTAGAGACGGGGTTTCACCCTCTTGGCCAGGTTGGTCTTGAACTCCTGACCTTGTGATCCACCCACCTCAGCCTCCCAAAGTGCTAGGATTGCAGGCGTGAGCCACCGTGCCTGGCTCATCTCCGTTTTCTAGGTGAGGGTGCTGAAGCTGGTTAAGCAAACCATCCGAGGCTCCACAAAGAGGAAGAGGCAGAGTAGGGCTCAAAGCCCTGCCACCAAGCCCGCCTGCCTGTAGAAAAGCCTTTGGGGTCCCTGTGCCCCAACCACAGACCCCACGCCCTGGCCGCAGGCAAATAGAGGGCATTTGGGGAATGACAGTGAAAAGCTGACAGGCAGGCAGTGTCCTGCTGCTCTCCCCCAGCCCACTCTCTCCCAGCCGTAAGATATATATAGCGCCAATGGAGAAATGACATGAATCCGGTGTTTGTCTGTAGCCTCTTCTGCAGATCCATCACAGAGCAGCGCTCGGTGCAAGATTTTGCAAACAGCTTGAGATTACTGAATTAATTAGAATAAAATTAATCAAAACACCCACCACAAAGGAACCTGAGCGTGTGGAGTGTGACTTGGGTGAGGGAGGAGGTGCAGCAGAGACAGGGCACAGCAGGCTGGACTGGCTTCCTGCCTGGAGCCTGCTGGGGCAGGCCAAGAGCCTGAGGAGTGGGACCCAGATTCCTGCCTGCGCTCCCACATGTCCCCCACCCGCATGTCTGCACACTGAGTCTCTGTCCAGGCAGCACATTCTGTGGAGACCGAGCTTGGATCCTGGTGGGTGCTGGGCTGAGCCTTTAAGGAGGTGATGAATGGGAGGGGGTCACCTGGCAGACAGTGCAACAGATGAGAGATCAGAAGACCTGGAACTCTGAGCATCATTATCCAGTTTTCCAGGATGGATGGTTTTGACTTTACTACCTGCTTGTCCTTGTAAGTTGTACAAAACAGACCAGAAGTTAAGAGCATGAATCCTGGGTTAGCCTGCCTGGATTCAAAGCTTGGCTCTACCGCCTGCGAGTTATATGACCTCAAGCACCAACTAGCTGTGTACTCTCTTCGAGTCTTAGTTTCCTCATTTGTCAAATGCAGGTGCTAATAGTGCCTCCCTTATAAAAACTGGTATACAACAGTTGCTATAAAAGGTATAAGCTGTTATCATCACATCTAACCAGTCAAGGGGCCCTGTCCATCTTCCTTTCCCTTGTTCTCACATTTCCCTTTCCTTCCCACTGCCACTGTCTCTGTCAGGCCTTCCTCACTCCATTCCTTCATCCCATAAACATTTATGAAGCTCCCATGATGTGCCTCACACTAGACCAGAGCTTGGGGATGAAAAGCTAAAACCCAGCCCCTGCCTTCGGGGGGATCAGGGTTCAGGGGATGCTCCACAGAGAGCTTCGAGCTGCAGTTCTTGGGGCAGACAAGTCTGGGAAGGGCATTCCAAGCAGGGGGAATGGCATGTGCAAAGCACTGCCACCAGAGTGAGTGTCCTAAAGCACGAATTTGATCAAGTCATGTAAGTTATGTCCTGGTTCAAGAACCTGTTTCTAGAGCCCTGTTAACTCACTGTACTCAATATCGCAGTCAACATCAAGCCCTTTGCTTGGGTTTCAGGCCTCCCAAAATCTGCCTTCCGACACCTTCCTTCAGCTGGGGGACTTAGTGCCAATCTTCTCTTCTGTAAAGGGATAGAGCTATCATGGAACTTAAATGATTATGTGTATACAGCAGGTGCTTGGTAAGTGAGCCCTCCTCCCACACGAAGGCTGCTTGGTCTGGTTCACTTTATTTCAAGTTGTGCAGGAGGCAGCCCCACGCAGAGTTCAGAGTGCTGGTCCTGGAGGGGTGGGACCCAGAATCCCCGCAGAGCGATTTCTCGTCCTGGCTTTGCCTCCAATGCAGGACTCTTGTGCCTTTTCCAAGGGGATCCTCCCTTTATTTCTGCATCTGCAAAATGAAATGCAGAATTTCTCAATAGGGGGCACTATGGACATGTGGGGGGAAGGAATATCCCAGGCAGGGTACAACAATCTAGCATCCCAGCAGCCCCACCTCTCCCAAACATCGAGGCAACCACCCCTCGTATTTCCGGTCCCACCCTCCCTGCCCCTTTCAGGATCTTTCCGGCTCTTACCTTCTAGCAATCGCTGACTCCTCGATTCTCTGGTGCTTCCAGGGGACTCTGCTTTGTGCAGAGTCCCTCAAACTAGAGGAGTTTGAGGCACACATAAGGCAGGAAGCAGGAAGCCAGTGATAGACTCCTGGTGGGAGCAGGGAGAGCCCAGGCTCATATTTGGTTCTGCCACTTACCACTGGCTGTGTGATGCTAGGAAAGCTACATAATCTCTCTGAGCTCCAATACTAGACTCATTTGGAAAATGAGCGGTGATGGTAAAAGTACCTACCTCATAGTGCTATTATGAAGGTTAAATAAGATAATAAATGTAAAGCACAGACCCTAGCATGTAATGAAATAATAGAACGTTTATTGGGTCTTCTTGGGCAAAATTGAAGTCTCTCAATTTTCTCATCAAATAAGGATAATAGTGCCACCCCCCAGGAATGTAGTGAGACCAAAGTCGATAATGCACACCCATGCCTGGCATGCAGCTGGGCCTCAGCGCAGCACATAACCGGTGGGAGTGTAAATGGCTCAGCACCTTTGGAGGTCCGTTGGTCACATCTTTTAAAATTACAAATGTGCATTCCTCTTGTCCCAGTAATTCTATCTCTAGCTATTTTTCATACAGTTATATTTCCAAGTGTGTGAAATAACTTACCTACAAGATTTATATTAGTAAGTGATTGGAAATAACTCAAATCTCCATTCACTGAGAACTAGTTAAATAAATTATGAGACATAAATACACTGGAATACTATATAGCTTTAAAAAGGAATTAGGAAGTTCTTTCTGTACTCACACAGAAAGATCTCCAAGACATTTTGTTCTAGAGAGAAAGAATGTTCTGGAAGGACTGCATTTATGTGCTTGTCTGTGCATAGACTATCTCTGGAAGGACTCATAGCAGATCAGTGACAGTGGCTGTTGTCTTCAGAGAGGAAAGCTGGGGCACAGGAAAAGAGGAAGGCTTTTGTGGATTTGGAACCATGTGCCTATAAAAGCTATTGATATGTATAAAGCCAAAAACTGTAATAAGGCCAGGTCTGAAGTGAGCTCTCTGCACTGAGGGGATGATGTGAGGCTTGGCTCCCCAAGTCTCAGGCACATGGCCTGTTGCTCTTGCCATCAGCACACACTTGCAGGGGCTGAGACGGGGCTCAGCTGGGGACCAGGAAGTGCTGCATCCCCTTGGGGCAGGCAGCAGCTCGGTCCAATCCTGGCACTTTGGGAGGCCACTTTCCCTCAAGGGTTTCCACGTGTTTGCATGTAAACTGGGGCTGTGGTACCAAGTGCCTGATTGCTCTGCCTGGGACTGTGCCACCCAAGGGTTCTATGAGTGTGACTGGAAAGGGAGAAAATACCACAGATGGCCCTAGCCCTGTGCCTCTGCTCTCTGCCTGGAGCAAAGGAGCTGCTGCTGTACCTCTGAAGGAATAAGGTTTCCGTCTCTGAAGCAAGATCCAGCCCCTCAGAGGGAAAAGAGGGAGACGGATGGAGATGTAGAGTCTGTGGAGTCAGACAAACATGGCTTCAAATCCCAGCTGGGCCGCTCACCTGCTGTGTGGTCTGGGGCAAGGCATTTAGCCTCCATTGGCCTCAGTTTCCACATCTGTAACATGGGCACAATCACACTCACTTCTCAGGTGCTTTGAAGAGCGAAGGTAGGCTAGGCACAGTGGCTCATCCCTGTAATCTCAGCACTTTGGAGGCTGAGGCAGGAAGATTACTTGAGGACAGGAGTTTGAGACCAACCTGGGCAACATAGCAACACGCCACCTCTACCAAAAATTTAAAAATTAGCCAAACGTGGTGGCTCATGTCTTTAGTTCTAGCTACTTGAGAGGCTGAGGTGGAAGGATCTCTTGAGTCCAGGAATTGAAGGTTGTGGTGAGCTATGATTGCATCACTGCACTCCAGTGTGGGTGACAAAGTGAGATGCTATCTCAAAAAAAAAAAAAAAAAAAAAAAAAAAAAAAAAAAAAGAAAAGAAAAGAAAAAAAGAACGAAGGTACATTTGTAAAGTGCATTAGCACAGAGTAATAACTGAGGGAAGGATTTGGGTGCAAGTAGTTTATTGGAGACTGATCCTGGGGAGCACTGGGTAGGGAAGCTGGGGCAGGAAGGAAGACAGTAAAAGGTGTGGGAATGAGCAGTTAGTCTCCTGGGCACAGGGCTCAATCCTGCTGTACCTCTGTGAGGCTGTGCAGAACAAGCCTCAGAGCTATCTCAGAGGGACTGCTGGGGTATTTATATGCCAACTCCCTACAGTTATCAGGTTGAGGGCTACTCTGAGTCATTTAAACTCCTTGTACTTCCAGCCTGCCTGGAGCTCAGGGCAAGGACACTGGCGTGACAGGGTAGGAGTATGGGAGGGAATCAAAGAAACCTATCAGGCAGGGCAGAGAACCACACAAGAGCCAGGCATGGGACTAGTGAGTGCCAGGGGTATAAAGACAGAGCACCAATGTCCCTGCCACAAGTGCTTTGGCATGTGCCAGGCACTGTTTTCAGCACTTTTAAAATGTTAACTCACTTAATTCTTACTACAACACAATGAGGTGGATGAAGACAGAGGCATAGGAAAGTGAAGAAACTTGCCCAAGTTTACCCACCTAGAAGGAGAAGTCAGGATTTTAACCAAGGAAGTCTGGTTTATCGGGTCTAAAGGGCCTTAGAGACCGTGTAGGTCAATATCTTCATTTCACGGTGAGGAAATCAAAGACCAGAGAGGGCAAGCAATTTATCTAAAGTCACACAGCTAGCTAGCGACAGGACTAGGACTTGAACTTAGATCTCTGTTCATTCCTTGACACGCCCCCTGCTTAGCCTTAGCCTTTTCTGCTCTGGGTTGCCAGACTCAGGTGGGGCTGGGGTGTGGGAGGTGACTTTCTGCAGAGCACTGGGTGCTGCAGTGCGGAAGCCAGGAGGCCATTAATCGGCCGGGAAGGCGGGCATAGCACAATCAGATTATGATCTTTAAGATGCATGCTTTGAATCTCAAAATCAGCCAAGGAATCAGGCCCCAGAGGAGGTGTGTGTCGTCTGTCCCTGCTTTTTAACCCCAGGCTGGCATCAAAGAGGAAAAGATGAGCCTGGCTCACTAGGGTGTGAAATTTCCTTTTTGTCTCCTGGGGTGGGGAGGGAGAGATGAGAAATCGCACCGCATCCCATGTGTAATTATAGGCTCTACAATGTCTTGAGGATTATGTTGCTCAAAGAGACTCAGTGGGCTCTGGGTGGTATCTCTGGGCCCCGGTGGACATGCCTCTCAGTAGACTAAGGGAGACTAGAAGCGGGGTGTGTGTGTGTGTGTGTGTGTGCATGTGTGTACGAATGCAAGGAGAAAGCACAATTGACAAAATGTAAATTAACTCTTGCAGCTTCGTATTTTTCAGAAAAGTCAGAGCAGGGGCTGGCTCTCTCCGCCCAGAGACAACCTTCTAGAAGCTTTGCCCTTGAGTTACGCAGAGGTGTCCTTGCCAGGCTCTTAGCAGGTTGCTGCGGACATGTCTGGCAAGACAAAGGTGACCGGCTTGTTCCTGTTTTCTCGGGATTGCCCAGTTTTAGCAATGAAAGTCCCATGTCACAGGAAACCGCTCAGTCCTGGACAAATCGAGATGGTAGGTCACCCTAGGCATGAACCTTCAGTCCCTACTCCAGCCAACTCTGGACCAAGAGAAGCCAGCTGTGTCAGAAGACTGGGCTGGTGGTGGCTGGATAAGGTCACGGGCAAGTGCAGGCCGTCCAGCCAGGTTCCAAATCCGTCTCTACTTCTCGTCTTGGGATCCCCTGCCTTTATCTGACCGCTCCCTCAAGTAAGGTCGCACCCCAGTCAGGGGCCCTTCCTGCTCTGGGAAGTGGATTTCATGATTCCCTCATGGGTCTGGTGGGTCTGGTTGGCAGAGCTGTGTGCCTGGGGTGAGGAGAGGGCAGGACCAGGGCTGAGGCCAAGCTATAAGTGCTGTGCAACTTGGGAAAGTCCTTTTCCTTCTCTGGGCCTCAGTTTCATAAGAAGGGGTTGCGCTGAGAGATTGTTGTTTTTTTGTGGGGGGGGAGGGGAAAGATTTATGTTTAAATTATGAAAGTAATACAATTGTTAAAAAAATTTAACAGTACATAACAGTAAGATGAGAGGTTAAAGTCCCTTTCTGCTTCTCCTTATCCCGTGGGACAACCATTGCTAACAGTCTCTTTTTATCTTTCCAGACATTTTCTATGCATATGCAAGCATGTGAGTATATATAGCCTTTATTTAAAATGTAACACAAATGAGACTGTACTTTACATGCTATTCTGCAACTTGCTTTTTCTGTTTAACAATATATCCTGGACATCTTTCCATGTCCCCATACACATAAATCTCCCTCATTCTTGCTGCAGAATGTTCTGCGGGAAGGATGCACTCTGGCTTGTTTAACCAGAACTGCTGGTTTCCAAGGTCCCCCTACTAGCTCAGAGCCCACCACCTAGGCAAAAGGAAAAGCTGGAGGTGGGTGTGGAACAGGGCTGGGGAATATCAGCAGATTCTCAGACTAGGAAGCCTGGGTATCTGCCCCAGCTCTTCAATGAGGGACGTAAAATGATTTAGAGATGGGTGAGGAGGAACCAGTAACTCCTGGATCGGGGAATTAGGCATGGGGTGGGGTCGGGGGCTTCTAAAGGAATTAGGCATGGGGTGGGGGCGGGGGCTTCTAAAGATACTCAAAACACCCTGCCTGGCACCGAGGTGAGGCCGCAGACACAAGGCTCTCTGCTGATGCAATGTGACTGGGCTGCCGCCCCTAGTAAGTTTTTCCGTTTCTTTGTCTTTCCTGAGACAGGCTCATGATTATTGCCTTCTAGGTCACCAGGAGCAGAACACAGAGGAACAACACAGCTTTTGCGCTTCCAGCTGGCTCCCATCAAGAAGTTAGAAGGGAGCCTGCAAACACGTTTTCTGCTATCATCTCTCCACCCTAGAATGACTTTCCCTGGTAGAACTGGGGAAGGGGAGACGAGCAGCAGGCCCCCAGGAGGTCCTGGGCAGGAATATTAATACCCCAACTTCCCAGCACAACAGGAGGGAGGAGGAGCGGCCATGGCACAGTCAGGTCCTGGGGGCCCTGGAAGGTGGTTGCTGAACAGCTCGTGGGAGGCACGGATCCTCCAGCTCACGGCGGCAGGGGCCGCCCAAGTCCTAATGAAAACATCTAGCTCCTGGCAGGGCGCAGCCGACACATCGCCCGGCCTTCTCGGCCACCTGGGAGAGGATGGGCGCCGCACGCGGATACCCAACCTGCAGGGCTGTGCGCGCAGTGACATCGCTTTTCTCCCGGCAGGTGCATTCATCTCGCTGGGTCTGGATAGATAATACAATCTCTCTGCCCACACCCCATTTGCTGGGAGACAGCCTGGGCTTCTCCATTTTTTATGGGCTCACTTAGCTTGGAGGAAATCCAGAGGTCAAAGCCGGCGCAGACGCTCAAGTCACCTTGCCCGTCCGGGCGCGCAGCCCTTCCGAAACGGGCTCACCCACGGAGCCCTAAATTACGGCGATTACACTGCAATTCGCAGCGCGATATTACTTTGATACACTACCTGCTGCAGCCTGGCCCGGGAGGCGTGCATTATTTACCAGGGAGGCTGTCCGTGCTGCGCACCAGAGCCAACAGCGCTCCACGGGGTTCCTCCTGTCCCTAGAGACCCGCCCGCAGTGCGGGGTCTGGAGGCGCCGGGGCGCGGGGAGGGGCATTGGAGCAGCCCCGCTCTCTTGGAGTGACCCTTTCCTGACCGCAATATAGCCCGGAGAGGACTCAGGGGCGGAAGCGGCAGCTGGCGATGAGGTTGGGGGTTGGTAGGTGGGAACAAGTGCTGAGCCCGCAGCTCCTCCTGGCTCTTAAGGACACCCAGACCCTCCTTAGCCGGCCTGTAAGGGCCTTTGTTGGGCGCGCGCTGGGAACCACACAGAGGGCCTGCCCAGGGGTGCAAGACTGGTCCCCGGCCCCTGGCCGACTGTTAATACGGCTAGCAGCCGGCTAACCCCATCGGCAGGCTCGAGGATTTAGCCTGTGGCAGCTGGTGGCGGAGATGGAGGGAACTCAGGCTCTTTTCCTCGGGCCCTGGAAGCTGAGTCCGCTTCAGCTGAGGCCTGATTTCGTCCTAGCTGGGGGCTGGGGCCGAGTTGGGCCCGGCTTCTCTCCGGCTTCCCCATTATGGCTTGGCATCAGCATCTAGATTGCAGGTTACTTCTGCTTTTATCCAAAGCGGTCCTTAAGGGAGATGGATTTCTGATTGAAATCCAGTCAATTGGCGCCGTGGCTCAGAGGGCCCAGCGTGAGCACACTTGTAGGGAAATTGCCCTGGGTCTGAGAGGAGGGGCAGGGGTGGGGGAGGGGATAGGACCCTCAGGCCCTGTTCTGGAGCCTGTGAATGCGCTGCTTCGAGGACTTTAGCTGATGTGCTCGGGTCGGTATCCGCGGGAGTCCTGGAGGGAAATCCGCTCTCCTTCTCCAGCTCCCTGGGATTGATGGAACCAGAAACCTCAGGCAAGGGATCCCCAGAGGTCACTGCCTCCAGTCTCCAGCCTCAGACAGTGTCTGGGTAGTGGAGGAGGGGCCCAGGCTGTGGGACGCAGCTGTCTGCTTTGGTGGGTGAAGGAGGGTGGACTTCAGGGGTCTGGGTTCAGATGTGGATTAGTTCCAGAACTAGTTCCTGTTCCTCGCAGGCGGGGAGAGGTCATGGTCTGTGCTGAACACATCTGGCTGTGTTCAGTCCTGAACTGCCCTGGTCTCCTCAGCAGTGTGCATAGAGGTCTGGCCTCCAAGTTTCTTGTTAACAGCCCATCAGGAACTGGAGGAGCTGGTCTGGCCTTCACGGTGTGGAGGGGCTCCTGGAAGGAAGCAGATGGGCACAGGGAGGAGAAGAATGACAAATCCATGCTTCCGCAGTTCTCGGGAGAGAATATGGTAGTGGGAAGGAAGCATGGGGACCATGCATCCCAGGAATGCTTCTGGTATCCCAGAAATGTCAAGAGCTCTTTCTGCCAGCTCTTCCTGGGCCAGCAAAGAACATATATATCATTTCTCCATCCACTTTGGGACCTGCCTGAGATGAACATATGTTTTAAAAGGAATCCCAATTGCTGTAGGAGCAGATGGTGACACAGGGGCAGGCAAGGGCAGGAGAAAGAATACTGGCTGGCAGTAGGGTAGGAGTCCTGGGCTCTGCCTCACCCCTTCCTCTTACCAGCCATGTGAGCTGTGTGGCTGTGGGCAAGTCACACCCTGGCTCTGTGCTGTTCCATTTTCCTTGTGAAGAATGAGTGGTCCCCTGTAGCATGCAGGATGAGCTGAGGCCTCGCTCCCCTGCAGTGGAGAGGACAGAACACTCTCTCCATTGGCAGGGAAGACTGATTTTCCTGCTTATTAGCCTGTTCAACTGGCAGACACGGGGACTGTCCTCTAGGCCATGGGGTGGGGAAGAGGAGGACAGATCCCCACACCAGCCACCGCTGTGTCCATCCTCTGTCTGTGGCTGTTTGCCTGATTGATTTGTTTGGTGGCCTCCCTGGCTGGGATTGGGTTCCTGTGTCCTCCTGCACATTTGCCTCTGGTCCCTCTCTGTGTAGTCAGGAGGGGGAGCTCTAGGTGTAGGGGTGGAAGAGACCAGAACATCTATCCATCATGGACTGACTCTTGGGCTTGGTAAGGATCTTAACAGCCGCCTGGTCTGACCACCACCTTGTGCTCCAGACCCCTCCCAAGAAGCACCCCCACCCCCGAAGTGGGAGGCTCACTGCCTCTTGCTGAGCCACTCCCAGAAAGTTCACCCTTTTCTGGATCCCAAGTCGAGTCCCTTGTGTCATCTCTCATTCATCCTAGCTCTTCTTGTTGGCCTAGGTGTGAACTCCATGCCTACAGGACCGCCCTTCAGATGTTTCAGGGCAGTGATCTTGTCCACCCTCCACTCCACCTACTTGGGGCAAAACCTGCCTAGTATCCTCCCTGCTGCTCCCCAGTCCCCTCACGCTCTAGCTCTGACAAGAACTGATTGAGCTTCCAGTCAGACGTCAGAGGCCCTGGTCTCCAGGAAGCTTCTAGTCTGGGAGATAGTCTTCCTAGGACCTAAAGAATGAATAACAAAATCACACAGGCATTTGGGACTGTTGGATTTCCAACCGGCATGGCGGCTGGTCTGGAAACCTCCTCAGAGGTGAGTGGGTTCAGTTGTCTTCCAGGGAGAGAAGTCTTCCTGTTCTCTCTGAAACAGCCATGCTCCCCCTCCTCAGAGACCGTGGGACTACTGGGTGCCCTGATGGGGCTGGTGTCTGCTCTGGAGAGAAGTGGAAGAGAATACTCTCCAGTTCTTCCCACCTCCATCCCCATCCATCCTGGTGTGGGCACCCACAGGCGTGGGTACCACAGAAACCTGAGGTCCAGGGGGAAGCCTTCCACAGTAGGGAAGCCACCTCAGCATCTTTGGTCCCCAGGGCACCTACTTTTCCTGCTGACTTCCAGAAGGTGTTCCCAGAGGGGCTGGTCTATGCTGCAAGAGCGGGTCTGCCACATCTAGGCTTCCACCCCGCCCCCAGCTCTTAATTTATTATTAACTCTGGAACTGACTTTGAAATTATGGAAGGCCATGTTGTTTCTTTCCTCTGCATCTCTTATGGTCCCCAAGGGGAGGTGAGCTGAGAGTGCCAGATACACAAATATGCAGCAAAAACCCTGTGGATTTTTGGTTCTAGCAAAGGGAAGGAAATTAGCTGTAATAAGCCGTTGTCACCTCACTGGAAAGCCTTCAGCACAGACCCTCAGAGAGGCTCCTGGTCCCCCTTCTTCTGCTCTCCCCACTTCCCAGCTGCATGGCTGGAGATCGCTGTCTTCAGGTTCCCCTGCAGGGCAGCTGCCTCCTCCCCACCCAGTCCTGTGACCTCACTGATGGAGATGATCAATATCCTGGGCCTGTGAGAGGGAGGAGGCTGCAGACACACAGAGAAGCGGTCCCTGGCCTTTCCCCGAGCCATTAGCTTGAATGGTGGTAGGAGAGGCAGGTGGGAGTCAATTTCCATTCTCCTAGAATTATTGGAAGGCAGAGGGTTATTTGGAAGTTTCTGAAAGGTGTGAGGTATTCATTGGCCCTCGCACAAAAGGATCAGTAGGAGTCTGGTCTTTCCTTTTTCCTCTCCTGAGGAGAGCCAAGGGCTAAAACTCTTAAGTGACTACCCCACAGCAGCAGCTGCACTTAGGCAGAAAATAGCCCCGGGCTGTGACTGGAGCCCTGGAAGGAACTGGTTCTAGCCCTTTGCGGGCTAACTTGGCCCATCCTAATCTGGCATTGGGCTTCTCTCTGGCTTCTAATGCAAAGAACATAACTCAATCAAATGGTAGACGTGACGTTAAGCATTCATTGAATTGAGTGGTTAGGTTTCCCCATAATTTGCTGGGTGACCTCTGGTGAGTCACCTAACCTCTCTGGGCTTCACATACTTTATATGTAAAATGACAGCGGGGGTGAGATGAGTGCACCATTTCTGAGACCCAGAAGTAATCATGCTGGGACACATGTTTTATAACCGTGGCCCAAATGCTCTTCCCATCATGTCCACCAGCCAAAATGTTGGGCTATCTTCTGTAGCCTCACTTGCCGATAATGCTATCACATGGAAGGTTTTACAGCCAACAGGACAGTCATGCACTTTCACTACTAATAATTATCTTTGTGATTTAAAATTTTAGCAATAAGATGGATTCTTACCATATTGCTATGTATTAGTCTGTTCTCATATTGCTATAGAGAACTACCTGACACTAGGTAGTTAATAAAGAAAAGAGGTTTCATTGACTCACAGTTCTGCAGGCTGTACAGGAAGCATGGCTGGGAGGCCTCAGGAAGGTGAAGGGGAAGCAAGCACCTCTTCACATGGTGGCAGGAGAGAAAGGGCAAAGGGGGAAGTGCCACACACTTTTAAACAAGCAGATCTCATAAGACAGTACTAGGGGGATGGTGCTTAATCATTAAAAACCACCCCCATGATCCAATCACCTCCCACCGGGCCCCACCTCCAACACTCAGGATCACATTTCAACATGAGATTTGGGTGAGGACACAGAGCCAAACCATACCATGTTGTATGTTTTTACTTTTTAAAAAATTTCCTAAGATTTTTCCCTTGGAGAGACAACAGGCTGTAAGAGTGAAGAGTGTGAGCCCAAGAGCCTGTCTGCCTGGATGTGAATCCTGGCTCTGCCACCTACCAGCTTTGTTAATTTGAGGGTGCCCCTTCACTTCTCTGCGCCTCCGTGTCCTCATTTTAAAGTGGGACAAATGGGCAGGAGTAGCGGCTCACGCCTGTAATCCCAGCACTTTGGGAGAATGAGACGGGTGGATCACCTGAAGTCAGGAGTTTGAGACCAGCTTGGGCAACATAGTGAAACTGTCTCTACTAAAAATACTGTAGTCCCAGCTACGTTGGGAGGCTGAGGCAGGAGAATTGCTTAAGCCCAGGAAGTGGAGGTTGCAAGGAGCTGAGATTGTGCCACTGCGCTCCAGCCTGGGCGACAGACTCCATCTCAAATAAATAAATAAATAAATAAATAAAGTGGGGAAAATAATACAACACAAGGTTACTGTGATCTGAAGGGCTTAAAACAGTACCTGGTGCATAGTTAGTGCAAACTTATTAAGTGTTGAGTGTTATTACTGTGAATGATAATAACAGAATGCCTTTGAACCCTTCTCAGGAGAAGTGACCTTTTTATTTTACCATGTTGTCTCCTGCATCTTTGCTAGAGTGATCAATTAGAGACATATACTTTCTGAAATTCTGAGGGCACCCCATGGGATGACCTTTAAGGTATACTTCCAGCCAGACTGTTGGGGTCGGGGTGTGTGTGTGTGTGTGTGTGTGTGTGTGTGTTTCTGGCTAATAGTATACACTGGTTAACTGAGAATGGCCCATTCCTTTCAGTTTCATCTCCTATAGCTGAACATTTATTTGAAATGCACAAATCCTGTCCCTTGCCTTAGCGGGATTATTAATACTCCTTTCTGAGGAGGCCATGAGGTATTATCAGCAGGAGCTGTGGGTAGGCTGTCAGAAGGGCGAGTCAGTTCTGCCTCTTCCCCCGGCTTCCACATCTGTAAAAGGGGGGCAACACCACCGAGAGGGCGTGGGGTTTTCCATTCTCACAAGGAGATCTCAGGTGAGATGACAGCTCCAAGATAACTTTTAAAACTGTAACATACCGGTCACCCAAAATGGCATATCCTCCTCACCACAGAGCCTCTGCACCCTGGGAACCCTTTTTCAGGACAAGATGACACCTTATCCAAGGCCCCTGGAGGGGAGGCCCAGGAGATAAAGGGATTAGGATATTGTTTTGTTCCCTGTATTCTTTTCTGATCTTGTTTTATAAATCCACTTAATGGATAGTTCCAAGAATCCAGACTTCAGAGGTCAGGGGTGCCTCTGTGTACTGTGGCTTCCACATGGGCCCGACTTTCACCAGTGCCCTTGTAACAAGCATCTTCGTTCCCAGAGCTCATGTCTGCGCAACACCACACACTTTGCGGATGTAGACGTTCATGCATTTGACAAACATTTATGGAGAAACTGCCAAATGCTGTTCTAGGCACTGGGGAGACAGCCATGAGTAACACAATGTCCCTGCCCTCATGGAGCCCATGGTGAGAGGGAGAGAGACTGATGACAAATAGGAAGATATATAAAAAGGGTTTTTTTCATGATAACGAGTGCCTTGAAAAAAAGAAACCGGGGGAGTGTGATAGAAAGTGACTTGAAGGGCAAGCATCCTTCCTTGGGTGTGATCAGGACAGGACAGATTCGCTGAATGGGCCACTTTATGTAACACAGATAGTCCCAAGTCCTTTCTCTGTAATGGAAGTACTACTGCTACCGTGCATACGGGCAATGACAGTAATTAACAGTTACTGACTATTTGCTGATGCCACACCTGTTCTGAATGGTTAGAAGAATCGAATCCCCGCCAGGTGCAGTGCCTCATGCCTGGAATCCCAGCACTTTGGGAGACTGAGGCAGGAAGATCTCTTGAGGCCAGGAGTTTGAGACCAGCCTGAGCAACTTAGTGAGACCCCATTTCTAAAAATAAACTTTAAAAAATTTAGTCAGAAGTGGTGGTGGTGCGTACCTGTAGTCCCAGCTACTTGGGAAGCTGAGGTGGGAGGATCCCCTGAGCCCAAGAGTTTGAGGCTGCAGTGAGCCGTGATCGCACCACTGCACTCCAGCCTGGGTGACAGGGAAAGACTCTGCCTCAAAATAAACCACAAAAAGGAATCAAATGCCCCCGACAACCCAGGTGGAGGGTATCATTACAATCCCCACTTTACCAGTGAGGAAACTGAGGCACAGAGAGGTTAAGCAACACTGCACAGCTAATAATGAATGAAACTGGAATTGGAGGGTCCTGCCCAGTTTGAGAATATTGGTGCTTTGGGGTCTATCGCATGAGTGTTTAACTGCCACTTGAATAGTTATGCTCCATTAAGTATTCTCCATTCAATTTGACCCATTTTCAAAATGAATTTGGTAATTTGTTTTATCTCATTTGAGTGGAGAGGGCTTCCTTTGGGAGTTGGGAGGCGGGTGGTTCAGGAAGTTTGCAGCTTCCAGGATGGTAAAGGTAGAGAAATCTTGAAGTCGTGGAAGAGGAGAGCTGCAAAGGCTCTATTTGGGCCTGGTCTCTTACTGTGTAGATTGAAAAAGAGGGCCCAGAGAGGGACTAGAGTAGCCCAAAGTCACACGCCACACACACGGTGGTCCCCTTCCCTCCAGCCTTCCGCACATTTTGAAGAGCGTGTCAGATTCTATTAAGAGTAACCAAGCGCAGTGCTCCAACACAGTTTCGGTCTATTTATCCAGGGACACCACAGCTTTGGAGGCAGCGAACATGCCCATTTGTTACTATTTGCAAAGATGGTGTACACCAAACATGGGCTTTCTGTAAACAAATTAAAAAGTAATAAAGTGGCCCCATCTGCATACTAGAGCAATGTGCTTCCATTTTAATGAAGCTTGCTATTGAAAAGCCATTTGATGGCTTGTCAAAAGTGTGAACGCCTGTGGCTGAACGTGGAAGTGTGCTGTGGTGCAAAGACGTAGTCTTTTCTTCCTCCAGTGTGCTTGGGGCACCTGCTGCACCTGCTGCGAGGGCCTGGTCCCGCCCTTAGGCTGTCTGCTATGCCAGCGAGACCCCGTGTGTACATACAATACAGTTAAATATCAAGTTAAATATCAAGGTCAGACATCACAAGAGGGTTCACGGGCCAAATGAACAGTAATAATAGCAATACTATTTAATCAGCGCTGGCCGATGTCAGTGCTGGAGACCTTCCGTTTGCTCCTCCAAATCCCCTCTCCACCCTCTTCTGCCCTGCACTGTGCCCCAGGAGGCTGACTCTGTGGATCGCATCCTGGGATCTTCTCTGGGTGGTGTTACCCAATGGTTGGAGACTGGAGGGAGGAAGGTGAGTGAGGTTGGGGTAGATATTTTGGGATGGCAGTGGCTGCCTCCTCAATGTCCACGGTACCTGTCATGGCCCCTCTCCTACAGCATAGCTTTCTTTTTTTTTTTTTTTTTTTGAGACCGAGTCTCACCGTTTCACCCAGGCTGAAGTGCAATGGCACGATCTCGACTCACGGTAACCTCCAGCTCCCAGGTTCAAGTGATTCTCCCACCTCAGCCTCCAGAGTAGCTGGGATTACAGGCACCTGCCACCATGCTCAGCTGACTTTTGTATTTTCAGTAGTGACAGGGTTTCACCAGTTTGGCCAGGCTGGTCTTGAACTCCTGACCTCAAGTGATCCACCCGCCTCGGCCTCCCAAAGTGCTGGGATTACAGGCCTGAGCCACCACGCCTGGCCTACAGCATAGTTTTGTCTCTGGGTGCCTTTGACCGCTCCCTCCCGTCTCCTCTCTAGGCCTATGGATGGCCAGCTCCCTAGCGCAGTCGGCCCAGGCGTTCTGCATTGTTCCTTGTTGCTTTCCTCAACCCAGCCCACACCTGTGCAAACAACCCCTCTGGTAAACTCCTGAACAGGTCAAATGACCCATCTGTTTCCTACCAGGACCCAGGTTAACACAGACTGCCTGAGCTAAGCCTTCACAGAAGTGTTCTCCAGCCTCAAAACAACTATCCGAGGGAGGGGCTGTTATCAGCCCCAATGGTGGATGAGGAAACTGAGGTTTGACTTACCCAAGGTTGAGGAAGTGGCAGAATTTGAACCCAGCTCTGTCTGGCAACAGAGATTCACAGAGTTAATCACTGGCTTGCCTGCTGGAGAGGAGGAGTGACTCCAGTCCTGGGAACCTTCAGGCAGCTCCAGGAAGGGGATGGCCCATCTGTTAGGCAATCATTGATTAAGAAACATTTATTGAGCACCTATTATGAGCCAGGCACGGTGCTAGACACTAGGATTTAGAGATTAAAGGGAGCTCCCCTTCCTCTGGAGGAGCCCACAGCTTAGACTCCCAGCTTTGCTAGCATGCGTGTTAGCATGACCTGGGGATTGAAAAGGAATCAATGTCCTGCTGCCCCACCACCAGCCAATTAAACCAGGGTCTCTGGTGGTGGAGCCTGGGCATTCCTGAATGAGTGACAAGGTTGAGGGCTGGAGTGGAGGCCAGGCTTCAGTGCAATGAGGGGACAGAGAGGTTGAGACAATGTGTGGCTGGGCCGACTGGAGAACACGGGCTGGCCCTGCGGGATTTGGGAAGACAGAGGCTGGCAGAAGTGAGTGGTCTAGGCTAGGGGAGGAACTGGCCTGTGAGTTTGCAATTATTTATTCAACAGACACGAAGTGGGCAGCCCCTGAAGCTCAATAAATCCCTGTGTTTTTCTGCGTGGAGATGGTCTTTCAGACCCCTACACCACGGGAGGCTTCCTCCCTAAGAAGGCTGGGCATTGGGGAGTCATCCACACTCCTTCCTGTCCCCTGAAACTGGTGCAAGCTTGAGAAAGCTGCTGGCTGTGGCCAAGGCCAGGACCGGGGAAGAGAGTATGTCCCCAACATAACCTCCATCAGCCCCCACCACCGAGCGTGGACTCCATGGCCCTTACCAGGTCTTTCCAGTTTCTACCAGGCCCGTTAATACTCTATTCTGTGGCCCACCTATTGGCAAGAAGAAAGGAATTTTTGAGTATATGGAACATCCTTTCCCTCCCTAGAACACCCAAGAGGTCAGTCTTGTTCCAGGAGATAAATGAGGTGACTCCCAGGGAGGAGACTCAGTCCTGTCCTCAGGGAGCCCCAGTCTGAGGGGGACACAGCCCCGTCCTCAGGGAGTCCCAGTCTGAGGGGACACAGGGCCCTCCTCAGGGAGCCCCAGTCTGAGGGGACACAGCCCTGACTCAGGGAGCCCCAGTCTGAGGGGGCACAGTCCTGCCTCAGGGAGCCCCCGTCTGAGGGGACACAGCCCTGACTCAGGGAGCCCCAGTCTGAGGGGACACAGTCCTGCCTCAGGGAGCCCCAGTCTGAGGGGGACACAGCCCTGCCTTCTACAGCAATGGCCACACTGTCCCAGTGGAGTCGTAGGCCAGCCTGTCTAGAGGGCTGGAGGCCCTAAAAGAACGGTTGGTGGCCTGAGGCCTGCCCAGGGAGCGGGGTGAAGCCTGACAACGGTTCTCTCCCTGTCTGTCTCTCCCTCAGGAGTGGGGCAGAAAGGGAAGAAAGAATGAAAGGAGGAATAGCGGGAGCCAGGCAGAACAGCCTCCATGCAAACTTTCTTTTCCTTCCCCCCAGAGGACAGTCCTGACTTTGGCTGTTCCTCTGGGTACCCTCAGCCCTTCCCCTCACCACCCATGGCCCTTCTCCCCTCATGACCAGTTAGTTACACACGAGGTCCCTCCTCCTCCCCCGGCTGAGGCCTGCAGGCCTTGAGTCAATCCCTTTCCCTGACTCCCCTCCCCCTCCCCCACACCCACCATGTTGCAGGGGTTCCAGCAGCTGAGAATGATCACTGAGCGGGTAGCCTGTGCCTGGGGCTGCTTGAAACCTTTGTACATGGGATTGTTTAATCCTAACAACAGCACTAGGAAGTGGCTGCTAAATATATTTTTTAACAACTAGTAATCAATTTATTACAATAGTTGACCTAAGCATCTGCAATGGTGACTTCAGCCTTCACTCCTGGGCACATTACTAATGGAAGTAATGAGCTGATAACCTCGGAAGACGTGCAAGTCAATGAGTCACTTGTGGGTTCTTATCTGGAATACATCCTGCGTCTTAGAACCTTCACCACAAGTTTTTGTTGTTGTCATTTTGTTTTTTTTGTTTTGAGACAATGTCTTGCTCTGTCGTCCAGACTGGAGTGCAGTGACACAATCTCGGCTCACTGCAACCTCTGCCTCCTGGGTTCAAGCGATTCTCCCACCTCAGCCTCCTGAGTAGCTGGGACTACAGATGTGTGCCACCACGCCTGGTTAATTTTTGTATTTTTTTGTAGAGACGGGGTGTCACCATGTTGGCCAGGCTGGTCTTGAGCTCCTGGGCTCAAGTGATCCACCCGCCTCGGCCTCCAAAGTGCTAGGATTACAGGTGTGAGTCACCGCGCCCAGCCCACCACAAGTTTTCCTTAGGGTGATTCTCAAAGTCCTGAGAGGCATCAGAACTGGTCCTGTCACTCTCGAGAGTCCTTTCCTTGGTGCCTCTGATCAAGTCAGCACACACCTCAGGGATTTTTCCTTGTGGCTGGTTAGGGTAATTCTAATTCCATGATTTGTCACCTCTGGCTCCATGAGTGTTTCTCTGGTGTCCTTAAAAGCCACAGCTGGGCCAGGCGTGGTGGCTCGCGGCTGTAATCCCAGCACTTTGGGAGGGTGAGGTGGGTGGATCACTTGAGGTCAGGAGTTCAAGACCAGCCTGGCCAACATGGTGAAACCCTGTCTCTACTGAAAATACAAAAATTAGCCTGGCATGTTGGCAGGCAGGCGCCTGTAACCCCAACTACTCGGGAGGCTGAGGCAGGTGAATCACTTGAAACTGGGAGGTAGAGGTTGCAGTGAGCCGAGATTACGTCACTGCACTCCAGCCTGGGCGACAGAGCAAGACTCCGTCTCAAAAGCAACAACAACAAAAAACAAAAACAAAACAAAACAAAACAACACCACAGCTGCAATGCAGCTTCCTGATCAACTTGTTTCTTGGTGAGCGAACAGCGGTGACTCGCAGCGGGAACTGGCAGACCAGAGCTCCGCAACACCCATAATCGCATCATCCTGCAAAAGAGGCTTCTATTATTATCTTCATCGTATAGCTGAGGAAACAGAGGCACAGGGAGGCTAAGCGACTTACCCAAGGTTGCAGAGCTGGTAAGCTCTGGAGGTTGAACCCAGGCAGCCTGGGCAGAGCGCCTGCTCACTGTCCTGCCTCTCCTCGGAAGTTTGCCAGTTGGATGAGGTGCTGGGGGAGGCCAAAGCTTGGAGGGATGGAGTTGACAGAAGTAGGAAGGAAGGAACCCGAGCTGGAACTTGTTCCCAGGAGTGCTCGCATATTCTTCTGCTGGGAGACTGAGGGGTTGGGGGTTGAGGCCGCTCTGGCCCAGTATGGACAAGGAGCAGCACGGGTTGTAAATTAACTGCCCTCTGAGGCTGGCGGGTCCATCCAGCCTTGCACAGATGGCAGCCCACGATCAGGGCAGAAGAATCTAGCTGGGCTGCATCTGGAGCCAGGGTTAGCCTCCCTTCTGTCCCTCTCCTGGAGGGGAAGATGAATCATACTGGCTTCAAGTTGCCCCAGGATGGGCCAAGAGGAATGGACCAATCCTCCTCAGACAGCCTCTGGCCATGCACCTAGCCCCTACCCCACAGCTGAGTCTGTAGGAGACTAAACTGCCACCCACCCAGATGCCACCTCTAGGTGCTAATTTTCATGTATTAGTTCATTTAATCTTCACAACAGCCCCCTGTGGTGGGAACTGTTGTTATCCTGGTTCTACTACAGGTTCAGAGAGGTTGAGTCACTTGTCCAAGGTCACACAGCTCCAGCTAACTCTGGAACCAGTGTTCCTGACCACTAGGCACTTGCCTCTGCATTCCGCAGCCTTGTCTAGCCAGTTCACGCAGCTGAGTCTCCTGGCCCACGTGGGAACAGAGCTCTGAGACTGGGGTCCTGGACCTTTGTGTCCAGCTCTGCACCCTGCTCCCCATCTTGCTCCCCTCAGCAATTGGTTGTGGTGTGTCCTCAGATGTCTGCACCTGGGTCTGCAGGTGCCTGAAACAGCCTGGCGTGGTGGTTCAGAGCTTGGGCACTGGAGTGCCCATATACCAGCCCTGCTGTGTGGTCCTGGGCAAGTTACCTAACCTCTCTGGGTTTCAGTTTCCATTCCTGCCAGGTGGGGATAATAATCTCTGATGGGGCGGCCCAGGCGTCTGAATTTTTAAATCAGCACCCTAGGTGGATCTGATATCCATGAAAGTCTGAAACCTCTCGGGAGGGGAGGGTCATAGAATTGTCTGGATGCTGGTCAGCGGGGAACCGATCTACTAACCCTAAGATCCTCTGATCTTTCACCCTCTATCCTCAACAGGACACTAGGAACCCCCCTCGCCCCACTGCAGTACTGGCCTGTGAGTTGAACTTTCCACAGTTGCCCAAATCTCTCTTATATGACAAGGAGCCCCCAGGCATTCTGGTCATAGCACCCAGTCTCTCTCCTTAGGAAGCAGGTACAATCCGTCTAACACAGCCTCGCAGGAGGACGAGTGTGCATGGGTGTGCATGTGCATCTCTGTGTGTGGGTCTGTTTCTGCGTGTGTATCTCCATGTCTCTGTACCTGTGAGTGTCCCTGTATCTCTGCACATGCCCTTCTCTGTACCTGTGAGTGTCCCTGTATCTCTGCACATGCCCTCTCAGCAGCAGCGTCTGGTGATGAAGCAGTTGGGGCTGGCGCTTCTGCCGGGAGTGGCGGCAGCTCCCTCCCACAGCTCAGAGCCCTCTTGGCCCCCTGGCTCCCCACATCCCAGGGGCCTCCACACCTGGCTTCTGGCTTCTGAGCCCTCCTAAACTGAGGCTGCTTTCCGTTAATTATTTCCTGCCTGAGTCCTAGAGCAGCATCTTTAACTATTTGCTGCACAGAGCGCAAGCTGAGGCTGCAGAGCTGGGAGCCACAAAGGCCACTCGAGCAGGCTGAGGTCCTGCGGCAGAGTGGAAGGACCACAGAGTCCACGTTTGGGATCTGCCTCTTGTCTGGTACAAGCTGTGTGACTTTGGGGCCCTCCTTGAGCTTCAGTGTCATCATCTTTAAAATGGGGACATTAATAACTATGTCATGGGTTGTTATGAGGAAATGAGAGTTCAGAGCCCATGGTCTCATCGGGGACATCAAATCATCAGATTATAACACAACGTGCAGTGAGGGCCGAACTGTTCATAATAATCATGAGCGACTTTTCCTGAGGGTTTCCTTAGTGTCACACACTGGGCTAAGAGCATCACAAGCCCTCACTTGATCCCCACATCGACCCCATGAATTGGCCTCTATTATTTCTCTGTTTTACAGATGATGCTGCTGAGACCCCGATATGTGAGATGACTTGCCCAAGGTCCCACAGCCAGTAATTTCAGTGCAGGCAGTCAAGCCAAGCATTGAGGGAGACGGAGGAAGCGGGGAGCAACTGTGCCTGGACGGGTGAGGGTGGAGGACTGCACAGGTTAGGGGGTTCATTCTGGCTCCCGCCAGGGGAGTCAGCTGAGAGCAAAGGTCCAGAGACTGTGGGGTGAGGGTGGCCTCGCATCCCAGTGGGGTGGGCTGTGGCTCCTCATCAGGAGGGGCTGGCTGTGGTCCTGAGCATCCCTCGTTGTTGAAGGTAATAAACCTGCCTCTTTATCCCGCTCCGAAGAGGCCGTTTTGTTACTCTTCGGTTCTCCCGGCACCATAGCGCCAATAAGCCCCGTCTTTATGACCAACAGCAGACACATTGAGCTGGTTAGGGACGCTCCCTCGCCCGGTGTTTGCCCAGCATCTAAGAGGAGGCCTGGGCCCTATTTCCTCACTCCTTTGTAGCAGAGCTGAGCGCCTTCTTTCTTTTTTAATAGTTCCACTCCAGGAGCCGAATCCCCTAATCTCTTTTCCAATCTTTGGTTACAACACTTGATTAATCCACAGCCATGCAGTGTGTGTGAAAGGTCTCCTGGTTCCTGGGAGGGCTGGCTGTGATGACATCATCCTAGAAGTCGCTGACTGGATTGGGGACAGGGCTGATGCTCACTGAGTGCCTGGCACACTATGTGCCGGGCCCTGGGCTACACAACGGACATTGAACACTTCCCAGAGTCAACCCTACAAGGTGCATGACCTTGGGCAAGTTACTTGACCTCTGTGGGCCTCAGTTGCCTTATCAGTAAATTGGGGGTAATAATAGGACTCACTTCCCCGGAATAAATGACTTTCTCCAAGTAAAGCAACTTAGAGTAGTGGTATCTCCACAGACCAAGCCCTATAGAGGTGATGGGGATAAGGCTTGGGGACTAGAGATCCTGCCCAGGTTTTAGCTGGGATTTAAATCCAGGCCTCTCTGGCTCCTAAACTCATCCTTATTTCACCACATTCTGTTGGCATCCAATCCAAGCTCTTCCTTCTATGGGAAAGGCAAAACCCAGCCTGGAGGGGTGCAAAGCAAAGGCAAAACCCAGCCTGGAGCCACTTCCCCAAGAGCACACAGCAGCAAGCGAGGAGGCCGCGTAGGACAGCGCCCTGCATGAGGAACAGCCACTTCCCCTCTCTGGGTCTCAGTTTCCTCACCTGTAAAATGGGTGAAGGGGTTGGTTGGACTTGAAGGTCCCTAAGGCTCTGCTGGTTCCATATTTGAGTGGTAGAGCCTGAACTTGAATAACAGAGATTTGTCATGGTAGAAGGGACCATAAAGCTCAGCCCGTTGAAACTCCTGGTCCCAGAGCTCTGCACACTCCACAGACCCATTGTATTTGGCTTGCAGAGCGTTTTTAGAATTTACATTTGAATTTGTTTAGACAGGCTGCTGTCTCCGGGCCCCACAGCTGGCTCCGCTCCCTAAAGCCTCACACCAGGTCTCCTTATACCCTTCGCACCCTTATCTCCTTGGTCCCTGATCTGCTTCAAACACCTCATTGCTCAGAAAATAGTAATTGATATTGTTAATGAGCTCTTTCTATGGGTCAGACGCTGTTCTAAGCCCATTCATAGGATCTAACTCATCTAACCCTCATAGCATGCCTCTATGCAGGTATCCTTACGAGCCCATTTTACAGATGAGGAACACAAGGCTCAGGGCAGTTAAGTAATTTGCCTAACACCCTTGGGCAGGACCAAGGCCAAAGAAGGAGCATAATTTACCAAATTGGCAAAATAGATGATCCGGATTTACTGTGCAGTGCTCTGTGCATGAAACAGCCTCAGCCAGGGCAGGCATTTTTGGGGGGCTCCCTCTGGCCCTGCCTTTTGGGGTATGGTAGAAAGAAGGAGAAGAAGAGGTGTGTCCCCCAGCTCCACACTCTTTCCACCAGACAATAACCACCCTCTACCCCGCCCAGTCTCTCTGGGGGTCCTATATCCTAGCGGCTGCAGAGGATCAAAACAGCGAGTTAAAAGCGAAAACCCGCAGCATTTTCTTCACAATTCCCTCTGCCTCTTGAGGAAGAAGGCACAAGTGTTCGCAGGAGCTTTCAAGTTCTTGGGAACAGAAATGAGATGCTCTCATGGCTCTTCCTCTGCGTTTGAGGCCCTCGGTGCAAAGTGCTATTATTAGCATTGCCTTCACTGTCTTCCAAACAGGCTTCCCCTGGAAGAAGTAATTAAATGCATTATTCTATGCAAAATAAAAGCACATATCCACATTTGCAGCCTCTGACACTATCCCACTCATTTTGTGATTTTTACAGTTGGGAAGCTTTTTGTTGCATTCCATCCAAAGAGGGCAATTCGCCCTGGCACAGGGCCCATGGAGGGTAGAGGGCAGGCCCTGGTGAGAGCCTAGCAGTTGGATGAGGTGGTTTGTTTGGGATTTTGAGGCTGGAAATTGGGGCCATGTGAGAAATGGAAGCACTGAAGTATCTGGGCCAGGCAGGGCTGAGCCAAATACCTTCAGACCAGATGGAGAATGAGGATTGGAGGGGTTGGCCACCAGCCCCAGGTGACCCAGCCTTGGGGGATGCCCTGCCTCCTCTGAGCTGGGCAATTCCTAGCAAGAAGACTCCTGTCTGAATCTTGCCTACTGGAGCCGGAGACTGAGCTTTCTTTCTTTCCTTTCTTTCCTTTCTTCCTTTCTTCCTTCCTTCCTTTCTTTCCTTCCTTCCTTCCTTCCCTCCCTCTCTCCCTCCCTCCCTCCCTCCCTCCCTCCTTCCTTCTTTCCTTCCTTCCTTCCTTCCTTCCTTCCTTCCTTCCTTCCTTCCTTCCTTCCTTCCTTCCTTCCTTCCTTCTCTTCTTCTTCTTCTCCTCCTCCTTTTCTTTCTTTCTCTCTCTTTCTTTCTTTCTTCTTTTCTTTCTTCTTCCTTTCTTTCTTTTCTTTTTTTTTTTTTTGAGACAGAGTTTCCCTCTCGTTGCCCAGGCTGGAGTGCAATGGCATGATCTCGGCTCACTGCAACCTCCACCTCCCAGGTTCAAGTGATTCTCCTGCCTCAGCCTCCCGAGTAGCTGAGACTACAGGCACCCGCCACCATGCCCGGCTAATTTTTGTATTTTTAGTAGAGAAGCGGTTTCTCCATGTTGGTCAGGGTGGTCTCAAACTCCTGACTTCAGGTGATCCTCCTGCCTTGGCCTCCCGAAGTGCTGGGATTACAGGTGTGAGCCACCATGCCCGGCCTGAGCTCCTTTCTTAATTCCTCCCTCTCCTTTAGCCTCCATGGCAAATCTGTTTCCTGGCGTTGCTTGTTTGATTTACTTAACAGTTTCAAATGCATCTGCTTTTCTCCCTGGAGGCCAGGGCCTTAGTGTGGTCCCACTGTAACAGGAGAGCAGTGGCTAAAGGCACAGGACTGTGGGGTAGGAGCCGGGGTCTGAATCTTGGCTTTACTGGGACTTGCGCTGTAACCTTGGACTAGGGTTGCTGGATTCAGGAAGTCAAAAATACAGGCTGCCCATCTGAATTGAATATGCAATGTTTGGGATATATTTATGCTTTAAAAAATTCCTTGCTTATCTGAAATTCAAATGTAACTGCTCATTCTGTATTTTATCTGGCAACCCTACCTTGGACAAATTCTTTAACTTCTCAGTTCCCATGTCTATAAAATAGGGGTAATAATGGCACCTACTTCAAAAGTGGTTCTGAGGGTGAAATGAGTTAAAAACACAAAATGCTTAGAACAGGACAATAATGACCATCTCACTTAATTAGTGTATTAAGAAGTGCTTCATACATTGAAAAATGCCTTGCAAATGCTGTTGATGTGTTATTTTTGCTGTATCTTCCCTCTCCCCTGACTTCATCAGAGGCAGCAAACCAGCAAAGTGCGGGTGAGGGAGAAAGAGGTTAGACCTAAGAGGAATTTCCTGGCAGGAAGGGTCAGTCACATCCCTCTTGCACAGGAGCCCCAAAACTTGAAGATGCTGCAGCTGGTGACATGTGGGCTGGGGAGATGGGTGGTGGGGCTGTAGCATGCAGACAGTGACAAGCTCTCTAGGACAATGAGAATGAATGAACCATGACTCCCCCAGTCACAGAGATGAGTCACACAAACACTGCCAGGCTGGCTGAAAGAAACCAGATACGAAAGAATGCATAACATGGGACTCTATTTTTTTTTTTTTGAAACGGAGTCTCGCTCTGTCTCCCAGGCTGGAGTGCAATGGCGTAATCTCGGCTCACTGCAACCTCCGCCTCCTGGGTTCAAGTGATTCTCCTGCCTCAGCCTCCCGAGTAGCTGGGATTACAGTCGCTCACCACCAAGCCCGGCTAATTTTTGTAATTTTAGTAGAGATGGGGTTTCACCATGTTGGTGAGGCTGGTCTCAAACTCCTGACCTTGTGATCCACCCACCTCGGCCCCCTAAAGTGTTGGGATTACAGGCGTGAGTCACTGCACCTGGCAGGACTCTATTTATATAAAGTTCAGAAGCAGGGAAAACTGAACCACATTGTTGAGGGAACACACAAACAGAGAAAGGTAGGAAGCGACTGCCTGGGACCCCTGGGGAAGAGAAGGTCAATGGGAAGGGATCCACAAGCTGCTGGGTGCTGGCGAGGTTCTGGTCCATGACTGAGGTGGTGGCTACCCTGCTTTGAAAGAATTTGTTAATGGAACATTTGTTTCATGCCCTTTTCTGGACGTGAGATTTATTCCACAATGCTAAAAGGTTACGGGAGAGGGAAGAGGGTCACGCTTGGGAAGCACCTGAAGCTCACTTTCTTCCTGGAAGGCGCCTGAAGTTCTACCTTCTTCTGGAGAAGGGCCTCCAGGGAAGAGGTGGAAGCTGACCTTTCCGTGCCCCCAAAGTTAGAAAGTAAAGCTAGAAAGCGGGGCAGCCTGCGTGTTGCCAGCCTGAGTCAGACTCATTAAGATTCCTTCTCAATCTGCCCTGGGGTCCACAGGGCAAAGAGAAACCTGTGAACCGTACAGGCAACTGGGGTGAGAGAAAGATTGGCAGGGAGCAGGGAGAGAGGTGGAGGTGAGGAGGAAGACAGGTGGGGTTGGGGGGGATGGAGTGGGGAAGAGAGATGGGGAGAGAGGCTGAGGACCCTAGGCCAGCACGCCAGGTCTGAATTCTTTAGCCAATCCATTCTAATGACAGCTCTTCAGTGTGCTCCTCCCTGCCTCCCCCAGGAGCAGGGGTAATTACTGAAGATAATGATCACATAGGGGGCAGGGGGCACTTTTCATTAACCCCAGACCTGGAATCCAACTGCCCTTCCCGAAGAGGAGTCTGCCCCTCACTCCATCCTGCAGGGCCCACTCCTGCCAGCCCCTACCTTGAGTCGTGCCACTGGCAAGTCCCTGTGCCCGTCTTCACCTTAATTCCTGGGTGAGTGACATTTAAGGGCGAGCTCTTCATTGGGCCATAACAATTTACAAGCCAGGCAGTGGTGGGTCGTTGTGAGGCCCGCGGGGAGCGGTGGCCCTTTATCATCTGCTGGGGTGAGGGGCCAAGTGATGCATGGCTCCTCATTAAAGCCTCGCCAACACCACCAGGGAAGTAAAACATTTTAGCAACCCATTCACTTTTCATTTCCCAAGCCACCCTCCGCGTCAGGAAAGCCACTCCTGACTTAGGGCAGCTGGGAAGCACAGAGGCCTTTAAATGTCTTATTTATATCTTCCCGTCCCTCCCTCGGGGCGCCGTCCAAGGCAGGAAGCCAGCAGGGCTTCGTGCGGCTGTCCCAGTCCCTGAGCTGCTCCCCCTCTCAGCCCTGAGAACAGGCACCCCAGAACCATCTCTTGCTGGGGTTTACAAAGTGGTTTCATTCACCCACCACATCTTCACTGAGCTCCTCAACCGCTCAAGGTCTGTCGGTAGTAAGTGCAGAGGCTGGATTTGAACTTGGGTATCTGGGGCACATTTAAAGCCAGACCTTCCCACAAAGAGGTGAGACCAAGCAGGGGGAGCTCAGGGGAGGTGACCTAGGGTTGGCCCTGAAGCCGGCAGAGGTTTGGAATGGGGATGCCCAGAGGCCATCCCTGGGAGACAACTCATTTTTGCAGGAGAAGGTGGGGTGGGTGGGAAGACAGAGTGACCTTTCTTTCTCATCTCAAGCTTCACTACTGTGAGGCTCTGAGATTTTCTCTTTCCATTTGTGCCTCTCTCTGGCTTGTCCTCTCTCCCCTGTCTTTTCTTTTTCCCCCTCACCACGCTCCTACTTCCTCCTTTTTGTCTGTCTCCATCTCTCGGGCATTTTCTAGCGAAACAACCTGGTGAGCTGGGAAGAGGAAGTGACGTGGCCTCAGCCTGCGAGCACCTGGCTTCACAGCCAGCTTTGCCGCCACCGGCTGAGTCTGGACATCTCTGAGCTGCTTCTGTTTCTCACGTGCAAAATGGGTCTCAGCCTGGCGTGGTGGTTCACGCCTGTAATCTCAGCACTCTCAAATGAGTGTGAGACCCTGAAAAGTCCTGGAAATCTCCTCATCTCCTCTTGAGAACTTTTAACATCAAGAAAAGCCCTGACCAGGCGCGGTGGCTCACACCTGTAATCCCAGCACTTTGGGGGGCCCGAGGCTGGTGGATCACGAGGTCAAGAGATCGTGACCATCCTGGCCAACAGGGTGAACCCCTGTCTCTACTAACAATACACAAATTAGCTGGGTGTGGTGGCAGGCACCTGTAATCCCAGCTACTCAGGAGGCTGAGGTAGAAGAATTGCTTGAACCCAGGAGGCAGAGGTTGCAGTGAGCTGAGATTGCGCCACTGCACTCCAGCCTGGGCGACAAGAACGAAACTCTGTCCCCAAAAAACATAAAAAATAAAATGGGTCCAGCTGTCTTTCATTTTCAACAGTGGCTGCAAAGATGAGGAGCCCAGCCCAGAAGAGGTATCCAGTGGATGCTGGTACCGGAGGCAGACCTGGCCCATAGTCCATTACAAATCTAGGCTCCCCTTTCCTCGGCGTGGAGTGTCTGGCTGAGAAGTAGCTGTCCAGCCAGGAACCCCATTTTTCAGACCCCTTTGTATATAGGTGGGGCTGAATTTCTAGTTCTTCCCCATGGACTGTGTGCAGGGCGTGGTGTGCTGCTTTCAGATGGAAGGATCAAGAATTGGTCTTTCCCTGCCTGGCGGCTGCACAAGGAAAAATCGGAGTTCTTCAAGGGGGCAGAGCCAGAAGAGGGAGGGAGCAGGGGGAGGCCGCCCTGACAGCAGAGCTGGTGTTGGGCTGTGACTGAGCAGGAAATGAACTTTCACAGGCTGAGCCACTGACACGGGGCTAGCCCGTTACAGCAGTGGCGTTACCGCTTCTTTTTCCCATCCCTCCCTGGCAGCTGTCTCGATCCCTGTCCAGGCCTCATGATCTGGAGGGCGTGCCTCCCGTTCCCTCTGACCTAGGCCCTTGCCCTGACTCAGGCCTGGCTGCCCTGGTGTCCACGGTGGGCCAGATGTGTCCATCTTGGCCATCAGACTCAGGGCAGACTGGGGCCTTCTGCCCAGGTGCCAAGTGCAGTCCGCACCTCAGTGGATGCTGACAGGTCGGTCTGGTGGCCCAGGAGGTCTCACTTAGTCATACGGTCCTCTGCGGATTGGTGTATGGGGACCCAGCCACACTGCACTTTAGAAATCCTGCTCTCCCGCAGGAGCGCCCAGGGAAAGAAGCCACCATCCGTCAGTGCAGTTAGCCTTGGCCCCACGTCCTCTCTGGCCCTGGCTTACATCTTCTGGGGGCTTTGTGGGCCTCCTTGTGCCGCCTCCCCCTGGCGCTGGGCTGGGGCCTCCTGCATTTCCATGGTTTTTATGATCCTGTCTTCTCCCAAGGCCTCCCTTAACCTCTGCCTTGCTTCCCCTGACCTTTCCCCACCTGTCTTGACTTCTCACCTCTGTTCCCCGCTGCCTGCTCCAGGTCTTCCCGAGCGGATGCTGCGGTGCAGACGCCTAGGTCTTCCTCAGAATAGAAGCACAGCCAGAGACTCAAAGAGGTCATCTCCAGGGGTGAGCTTTCTCTTTGCCTCTGTCTTAGCAGAGCATGAAGTCCCTGGAGGGAGACAATGGCAAATTGGATACAAATCTCTCCGTGGCAGATTCACTTTCCTGGGATTAGGCCGACTCTCACGCTGGCCCTCCCCAGATGGACTCTGCCCTGAGTCATTGGTACCTGATGGCAGAATGGGCAGCAGCTTTCCTCCCCTGACCTTCTCTCCTGGTCCCTGCCTCATCACCCTGAGTCCTTAGCACACCCCCTACCCCTGAGCCCACCCTCTCCCAACTTGAAGCCCCAATCCTCTGCCACCAAACCATGACCCTGCCCTTACTTCTGAACTCTGAGTGGCATTAATTGCCTCGAAACATGTCTTAGGCTCATCTCCCAGACTCTGGTCCCTGTACTCTTCTTTGGACAAGGTGAGGGCTCAGTTCCAATTATCCTGAGGCGGTGTTGAGGGGGTGGACATTGGAACAACCCCTCTGCCTCTGATCAGCGACCTGAGCAGCACAGGTGAGCAGTTTACCTGCAGATTCTGAGCCAACAGCATAGCCTCTGCTCTAAGACAGACAGACAGACAAGGGCGGTGAAGTATTCTGGTACATGTGGTACGGAGAGGCCCAAAGGAGAGTGGCCAGTTTCACTGGGGAGAGGCCGGGCTCAGCAAAAACCTCACTAAGAGGAGGAAGTGTGGAGCTAAGTCTTGGAGGATGGCTAGGTGTCCAGGAGGTGGAGGAGATAGCGGTGGGGAGGGTGTTTCAGACGGAGGGCACAGCCACTGCAAGGCCCTGGAGGGAGCGTTGAGTCCCACACACGGAATGGCCAGAGGGAGAAGATGGGGAATAGACAGGGTGGAAGGGCCTTGCCTCCCTCTTGAGGAGTCTGGCCTTTATCCTGAGCATCGTGGGAGCTGCTGAGGGAGTTAACCCAAGGGGTGACCTGATCAGATTCTTTGGTTTCCTCTGCCCCGAAGTCTTCTTACTTCTATCCCAACAACTGAGCTAGGCTCCCGCCCCCAGCTTGGGCTGGCACACTGTAGGTGCCAAGCATGAGTGCGTGGACACCACTCATGTCTCTTACCATTGTCCCTAAAATCAAATGCACAGTCCATGGAGGCTTGCCCTGCCGGCTCCTGAACAGCTGGCTGACCCACTCCGACGCCGCGGGCTCCCCCTGGAGTAGTGCCCATGCTGGGTGTCGCTTTATGAATTGGGCTGTTTTTGCCACCTGGGCTGGTGTCCCCACTCCCCACCCCATGCCACCCCCCACTTTTCCTCTTACTTGGCTCCTTCTCATCTGGAAGGTCTTGGCCACAATATTACCTACTTGGAGAGACTTTCCAGAGTGTAAAGAAGTCCCCACTGCCAAGATTTTCTCATGGATGATGCCCTTTTACTTTGTAGCACCGAACCTAGTTTGTTGTTATATAATTGCAGTTTGTTTGTGGTCTGTCTCCTCCATTAGGCTAAAACCTACAGGGCACATGGCTTTTGTCTTCCACTGCATCTTGGGGCCTGGCACAGGGCACAGGGTAGGGAACCAGGACTATGTGTTGAAGGAATGAATGAGGCTCAAACCTCTGCTCAGACTCAGGGCTCCTTAAAGATAGGAATCTGCCTCCCTTTTCAGCCTGGGCCCCCTTCAGCCCCTGCACAGGGCAGGGACTGCTTCCACCCCTCTCCCTTCTCTCCTAGGGTCTCCTTGCCGCAGTCAGAGCTGGAGCTGGAGCAGAAGTGCAGCCGAAGCCACTGAGGAGGCATTCACAACTCAGACCTGCAGCCTCCTCCGACCACAGAGCCAATGCTGTGGAACGGCCACTCGGCGCTAGGGATCTCCAGGGAAACCCTGCCAGCGCCCTGAGCTTATGGCCTGGCCTTAAACCTGCACCACTGGCTTGAGAAGTGCCGCATCCTCTCCCTATCTTTAAAGATAGCACAGCACCTGCCTTCGTGAATCCATTTCAGTGAAAGTGTGGCTTAAAAACCAGAGCTGTACAGCAACATACACACACGCCCCAAACACATCCTCACTTCCACCTTCCGTCTTTTCTCTTTGCTCTTTCTGCATTCACCCCTCTGGCCCAGTCTCTGTGTCTCTGTTCCACCTATTTCTGTCTCTGTCAATCTGTGTCTCTTTCCATCTGCCTCTGCCCCTTGCTGCGTCTCTGCTTCTCTCTGCCACATTTTGTGTTTCTTTTCTGTCTCTGTCCACGTGTAAGTGTTATTCTGCATCTCACGCCCTCTCTGAGTTTTTGTTCATGTCTGCCTGCTTTGCTCACCCCCAAGGGCCCTGAGGTCCCTGCCACCCCTCATTCCTCCGTTCCTCTGTAGCAGCCGCCTCTCTGGGTGCCACTAGCTCACACTTAGCTCTCAAGGCAATCGTAGAAAGAAGAAAGGGAGGAGGATGCTAGCGGGGAGCTTGAAGCAAGTGGTGGGGCAGCAGTGAGAAGTAGAAGTAGCGCTGAATAAATACGCAGCTGTCTCTTTTATCTCTTCTTGGCAGGAGGCAGAAGCTGGGGCAGGGGCGGCTCAGAAGAATGGGCATGGAGGCAGATGGATGATGGGGCCCAGAGTGAGACCGGGAGACTCAGGGCAGCAGACAGGGCTGACATGAAAGGGGATGCAAGTTTCCATGACCTCTGGCTCCTGGCAGGAGACTTTCCACCCTGATTATTGGGGACAGGGATTGTTTAGGAGTCCAAGACAAAAGGATAAAATAAGGAGACTATGGGAAGGGCAGTAAGTGTGTGTGTGTGTGCACACACACACACACACCCCTATGTTGCGTATGATAGTCACTAGTGCTATTTGCTAAATATTTCTGGGTCTCGGCTTCCAAATTGCACTCCCTGGCCCCCTTGTGGTTGGATGCGGCCATATGACCAGTTCTGGCCAATGGGCAGAAGAGAAAGTGTCACTTCCCAGCAGAAGAATGCAATTGCCAATGCAACACCTTCCAGAGGTCTTTCTTTCCCTCTGGCACTATGACCAGCAAGCTTTGAGCTGGTGGCTTCTCCATCAGCCTTGGCCTCGGGGTGATATGATGTGCAGAAGCTGTGACTGGCATGTCGTGTGAGCAAGAAGTGAGCCCTGTGGTTTTAAGCGGGAGACATTTTGGAGTCGTTTGTTAATGAAGCATAGCCTTGCCTATCCTGACTGATACAGTATACAGGCCTGTGATTGTAGAGGTGTCCGTATGGAGTGTAAAGTGTCCAGGGATTGTGTGTTTAAGCATGTGTATATGCCAATATTTATTCAACACATAAATAAGCACATGTGTTTAGAAGTGAGTGTGTGTAAATACAAGTCTTGGTATTTTCGCTACACACCCAGCAAATGGCAAAGAAGGAAAGTTTCCCTCTGCTGCTGTCTCACCTCCTCTTTGAGGTAGAAACACAAAGGGCCAGATCTTGGGTCCCCCTTGCCTCCTAACCACATATGCCTAACTTTAACCTCCAAGTCTTCTCTTCCCAGCAGCCGCTACCCACTTCCCTGAGTGTTCCTGGGGTGGCTACTGCTTTTGGCTGCCTGGCACAATTTCCCTCTCTCCGAGCCCCAGGCAGAGTGACTGGTTCTGGGATGGGCCTGTGGCCTGGGCCAGACCACTCAGACACCTTCCCCAGGATTTCGCTGCTGCAGCAAGCAGGGAAGTGGAGCGCCCCTTCCCTTTGGGGTGATAGACACAGGAAGGGGTGAGATGTACAGCTGTCCCTGCCATGGAGGGACGAGTGGCCAGGCCGGAAGATGCTGAGCTGAGAGAAAGGAACAAGATACTTTGGATCCAGTGCCGCCTGGTCTCAATAATGACATGGACCGGTGTGTTTATTTGCTTGCTCTCCAAGGCTGTGGTGGACTCTGGAGCCCAGCAGCCTGGGCTGCAATCTTGCTAAGTGATGTGAGCACCTTATTTAATCCCTGTGCCTCTGTCTCCTCTGTGACGGTAATAGTGTAAATTTCACAGCATACTTCTGAGAATTAAATGAGTGGATTCACATTAGTGCTCAGAACAGTGCCTAGTGCACGGTGAGCAGCTGACATCAGCTATTATGATTTCCTAAACCAATGTGAATTGGGTTTTTGTTACTGGCAACTGAAATGGTTCTGGTTATCAATAATTCTGTCTTCCCAGGCTGATCAGCCAAGAAGCACCTGGTTTTACTACTACTTTTTCTTCTGGTTCAGAAACAGAAGCAGAAATCCCCTTTAGATTTTCACCAAGTCCTTTATCCTTCAATGGTAACTTTTACAGAGGACGGCAAAACAACACAATGGGAACTCCACTCAAGCAGGAACAACTGCAGAAAGCCCGGGTTGGGGCTTTCTGGGCCTTCTGTTAGGTGAGAATGTCCCAGGCCAGCTCTCCTCGACCCCTCCCAACCTGGGGTGGTTCTAGGAGGGTGCTGGGGGTCAGGTAGGCCTGGGTGGGAATCCTGGCACTTCTGACCGGCTGTGGGACCCCATGTAAACATACAATCTTGTAGAGCCTCAGTTTTCTAATCTATAAAATGGGACTAATAATAATAAGAGCTGCTCCATGAGATTTTCATGACATTTAAGTTAATGCATATACTGAAGTTCTCCATAGATGTTGTGGTTGCTAAATCATCCTGGTAAGAGACTCCTCTAGTACGTGCTTTAGAAAGCAGCTCTTGGCCAGGCGCGGTGGCTCAAGCCTGTAATCCCAGCACTTTGGGAGGCCGAGATGGGTGGATCACGAGGTCAGGAGATCGAGACCATCCTGGCTAACATGGTGAAACCCCATCTCTACTAAAAATACAAAAAAATTAGCCGGGCGTGGTGGCAGGCGCCTGTAGTCCCAGCTACTCGGGAGGCTGAGGCAGGAGAATGGCGTGAACCCAGGAGGCGGAGCTTGCAGTGAGCTGAGGTAGTGACACTGCACTCCAGCCTGGGCAACAGAGCAAGACTCCGCCTCAAAAAAAAAAGAAAGCAGCTCTTCTGGCCAGGCATGGTGGCTCACACCTGTAATCCCAGCACTTTGGGAGTCCAAAGCAGGCAGATCACTTGAGCTCAGGAGTTCAAGACTAGCCTGGCCAACATGGTGAAACCCCGTCTACTAAAAATACAAAAAGTTTAGCCAGGCATGGTGGCGTGTGCCTGTAGTCCCAGCTACTCAAGAGGCTGAGGCAGGAGAATCACTTGAACCCAGGAGGTGGAGGTTGCAGTGAGCCAAGATCCTGCCACTGCACTCCAGCCTGGGCGACAGAGCGAGACTCCTTCTAAAAAAAAAAGGGGGGGGGGCGGGGGGAGCGGGGGAAGAGCAGTTTTTCTAATCGATACCTGGGCCGAATGTGAGCCAAAGCTCACATTCCTCAAACATTCCTCAAACTTTGGCTAAGGGAGATTTGGGACGGCCCCATTGGTGGGATCCCAGTCCTTTCCAGAAACTGCTTCTGAATCTTCTGACTATGGGGGTCTCTTCTCACACTCCCATACCCTCCAGCCACCACTCAGGCCTGGGCTGGGCTGTGTGTCTCTGTTTTGGACCCTTGCCCAGGTCCTTGGCAGAGAGACACTCCCCTTTCCGGCCCCAAAAGACCCACCCCCTGGCTTTAGGCTGTTCTGCAGCCTTTTCGGGAGGAAGCAGAGGATGGGCCTCTGTCCCCCGATCAAGTCCCTTCTGTCCCTCCTCCCAGAGAGCCCTCCACTGCCCCCACCCCCCCACCCACCTCCTACTGAGTCGGCCTCCAACTCTCACCTCCCTTTCCCCCAGTGTGTCTGCATTCCTTTTCCTGTGTCAAAACCTACTCAAATACTTCCTATCCTAAAAAAGATCTCAGTAGCTGAGATCGTGGCTTGCACCTACGATCTCAGCTACTTGGGAGGCTGAGGCAGGAGGCTCGGTTGGGCCCAGGAGTTTGAGGCTGCAGTGAGCTATGATTATGATTGTGCCACTGCACTCCAGCCTGTGCAACATAGTAAGACCCTGTCTCTAACAAAACAAACAAAACAAAACAAAACAAAACACCCTCTGTGGGTCCCAAGCATCCAAGTCTTCATGTCCTCTCCTCTCTATCCTTTCCTGAGCTCTCAACAGCAAAGCTTCTGTGACCTCCAAGCCCTGAATATGCTCTTGATAAGCTGCCAATGACGAGGCAGACTTCTCTGTCTTGGAATCCTCCTCCGCCAGCACTGGGCTCCCAGGCCGACCTCCGTGACCAGCATGGCCCAGGCTCCCTGCGCCAAGGAGGGCCCACCAAGGGAGAGGCCCCCAGAAGATCAGAGGGAGGAGAGTGAAGCCAAGATCTTTATTTTCCTGATGTGTTCCCTGCGGGGCTTCAGGGGACTGGCTTTTTGCTGTGTCTCTCCACACTAGGCTACAGCTCCCTTCCAGCAGGCCCTCCCCATGGCTCTGTCCATGTCCTTTTGGGCCCAGCTCCCCTGTTCCAAGCCCTGGGGCTTCAGCATCTCCTGTTGATGTCCTTGCACCTTGCCCACACCTTTGCACCTGGCCTGAACCTTCATTAAACTCTCTTTGAATCACTCAGTTTGAATATACCTTGAGTTTACTGCCAGACTGGAATTGTTAATAGAAGGTCCAGCACCAAATCCATGGGAAACACCTGTGTTTTTCTCACTGGTGCTTTCTGCTGTATCTGATTGGCCTCCCTCCTTCAAAAGCCCCTCTATCCTGACCCCACCGCGACACAGTGCTCCGCCAGCTTCCTTTTCTCTCTGACAGTTCCTTCTTGGTCTTTCTCTGACTTAGGCCCTTGCTCTATTCTCTCTCCTGGGTAGTTGCCTCTACAGCCCTTGGGATTTCAGCCACCATGTACATTGCTAGTCCAGCCTTTGCCCATGGAGCTCAGGACAGAATATTCAGTTACCTCCTGGAAGTCAATACGGACACCCTCAGGTACCTTAAACTCAGTGCGTTCCAAACTGGACTTCTTCCCCTCAGCCTTCTCCTCCCATGTAACCTTTCAGAGGGTGGCACTGCGGTTCACCCACACCCAGGCCACGTACCCAGAAGTCGGCCTTGATTGTGATTTTGCTCACTCTGTCTTCATCCTTTTGGGTGCTGATGCTTGGATGTCCAAAATATTTATTGACTCTCCCTTTCCCTCAACTCAATCCTTATTACTCTGACATGGTTCCCCATCATCCCATTCCATTTTCCCCTCCCTGGACTGTGGCAGAAGCTTCCTAACTGACATCCCAGTCTCCGACACCCACTCTAATACATCTCCACATTACAAATCTGAACTGGTGACTCCCCTGCTCAAAACTCTTCAATGGCTCCCTATTGCAAGCTTGTTGGATGGCGAACAAGACTCTATGATCTGAGCCCTGCCTCTTTCTCTTGCACCTTCGTCCTGGGACTATAGAGCTGTCTCCACTCCCCTCACACTCCATGCCTCTCTGCCTTTACTACACCATCCCTTCTGCTTGCAATTCTCTCTCTGCCCCATCCAACCACTGGCCACTCCTGGACAACCTTCATTGCTTCTTAAAGTGGTGTCACTTCTTCCAGACAGAGGCACAGTAGCCAGGTTTTATTTTTTGTTTGTTTTTAATCTCAAGGGGAATCTGGTATGTGAATCAGAGGACGGGACTTGGCCATTGTTTGGAGGGGAAATCAGTACCTAAAAAACACCCCCTCCCCCCAGGAACCTTCTCGGCATGCCTTGCGTTCCTCCTTCCTTCCTGTTTTCCCTAACTCTTCAGGACTGAGAATCCCCTGGGTCTAATGGTGGCTACAGCCTTGCAGCTGCCAGACTGTGGTGTGCTGAGCTGGTCACTTCACCTCTCTGTGCCTCTCTGGCTGGGCTCTCTGGATAAGGTTCTACAAGGTTTTCTGTTTCCAGAGGCCCTGGGGTAGGGTAATAAGTGGTTATTAAAAAGAACTGTGAAGGCAAATCTCTGAGGCAGCAGCGCCTGTCTCCTCTGGAGGGCTTGAGTGTGCATCTGGCTTCCAGTGGACACAATGCAACCTTGGGCTTAGGCAAGAAGTCTTTTGTTCCTGTCGTGACAGCTCCACCTCCAGACCCCAGCCCTCCCTGAGGCTGCTGCTGCCGGGGCTTAGGCGCCTGCTGTCTCCTCTGCAGCTGTGCGCCACCTGCCTGGGAGATGGAACTGAGTTGGAGCTGAGGCAGGAGTGCATCTGCCCATGGCAGGGGACTGGGGAGGGGCTGCCGAGCTGTGTCAGGCTGTGACAGGCCCCTCACCCCAGCTGGGCTGGGCAGGTCCCTTGGAGGGCTGCTGGAAGCAGCAGCAGCTTCCTCTGTGAGAGGGTCTTATCTGCTCCAGCACCCCCCATCCCGCCCAGCCCCTATGCTTCCAGGAGTTAGCTTTGCCCTTTCCAGAACAATAGCTTCCCTCCCCGTCTCTCCGCTCCATACCAGCTGGCTCTGGAGAAGAGCTGGCGTCAGGAAGACCCTGAGGACTGGGGGCGGTGGGTGGTGAGAGGCAAATGATTTAAAACAGGGCAAGAGGGACAAGCAGAGGGAGTGACAGAGAAGGCGCACACTGGCTCCGGCAGCTCTGGGAGGCGGCCGGACTTCAAAGACTTGCTCCGATGCTAGGCAAAGCAGCCCAGCAAGAAGCCTTTATTCTGCCCTTCCTTGGGGAGCAGTTTTCAACCAGGGACTTTAGGAAGGGAAAGAGAGAAGGGGAGTGGGGAGGGGTCACGTGGGCTCCGCTGTCATGGAAACAAACTCTAGGTGGGTGCCGGACAGGCGGCAGCGCGCACCCCCTCCTCGCCCCTCTGCGCCGTGCCCCGGCCGTGGGCGCCCCCGTGCGGCCACCATCGGAGCAGCCCGCCACCGCCCCGGCTGCACCCAGGGTCCTGGAAGTCCAGCCCTGGGCAGAGACAGGTCAGGGAAGTGAGGACCCCGATGAGGAATAGGCCCAGCCATTACTCATCTCTCCACACATCCATCACCCATCTACACACCGGGGCTCCTTCAGCTCGCCCCCTCCATCCTGCCACCTACCAGGGACACTGTTAGTGGTCAGTGGAAGGCTCTGGATGTCCCTCCATTGATGGTTACATTTCCTCTAGCCCCTTGTGCCTAGGAACCCCTCTTGGTGTACATCCCACTGTCTTATCTCATTAGGTGCCTGTCCTGCCTCTCCTCTCCTTGCCTATTTAGCAGCGACGCATCTATCAGTACTCTGGAATCAGTCCTTCCAGCTGCCCCTGTGTTTGTTGTCTCTGAAACTGTCTCCCTCCATCAATCTATATGTATCTGCCCATCTATTACTCTGGCAGCCGCCTATATATCATGCAGGTCCCATTATCCATCATTTATCTGCATATGTATCATTCATGCTTCCACCTATCTATTATCCATCACCTCTCTTGCAGCCTCTTTGATGTCCTGCACTCTGCCATCGGGGTTAACGCTGTCAGGCCTGCTTTCCCCAGCCCCAGAGAACAAAGAGACCAAAGGGACATGGAGGGAACAGAGAGGCCACTGGGGGATGGTTAAGAAAGCTGGGGGCTCAGAGCTGAAAAGAGAGTGGAAAGACCCAGAGATGTGTCAGATGAGGCTGTTTTGCTGAGAATTCCATTCATTATCTCATTGTCCCTCTTCCCCCACCTCCCAAAAGATCAAGAGGACCTGAGTTTGATTTGCAGCAGGAGAGACACAAGTGGAACTTGTTGACCGAAAAGGTGGTGCTCTCTGGAGGAAAGGCTGCCTGTGGCTGCAGGGATTGTGTGGAGATGGTCCAGGCTTAGCAAGTGGTGGGGCCAGGTAAAGATGGAGATGGAGCTGTAGACTGAGGCCAAGAGGGCCCCCATCACCCTGTGCGCGCACACACACACACACACACACACACACACATGTGCGCACGCTCATGCACGCATGCACTTCTGGGATCACAGAAATTTGCAGTCAGAAATGCTTTCCTTTGACTGAGGAATTCTTACTTAGCCATGGCAGCAAAATCCCTTGTGGGGTTGGTGTCTCGCGTTGCTTTTATAAGCATCACTCCTCATGTTGTTGGTGATATTGTATTGTTTCCCCTAAGCACGGTTTCCTGGAGGAACTGTTAGACTCTGGCTCCTTTGTGCCTCTGGTTTTCCCACATCCCGTTTCCTGAGTGGAAACCTCTCTCCACGGCCTCCTTGTCTCCCCATACCCTGCTCATGCTCGCACAACAGCAGAAGGGCCTTGGGACACACTGGGCATGGCTCTGTCATGTCCATTTCTGTATCCCAGTTCTTAGCACAACAGCCAGCAGGACAGAGGCCTTGTATGAGGCCAGATACAAGGCGGAAACTTCACTCTCAGTTCTGCCCTGTCCAAAAGAGACCCGGCAGGGGTCTGATAGCTGCAGCAGTGCCACCTTATCCTCAAGGCACTGCCCTTAGCTCCAGACTCCGGAATGGGCCTGAGAAAGATGCTGTCACTTTTGCAACTTTCCTCGAAGGTTCTGGGCAAGGGGACACCTCAGGGCTGTGTTTCCAGGGGAGGCTGATGTGAGGGCCAGGTATTCTGGGGATGGTTTCTCAGCCCACTAACTTCAGACAAGGAGAAGAATACACCGGTTCTTCCTACTGGACAGGAAACCAAACAACTCGGCTTCCTAAATTACCTTGGTTTCTGGGGTTATTGGCATCCGAGTTTGCCAGGAGTGAAAGGCCTGGGACAGGAGAGGCAGGGGCTGGCAGGCCTCCCTCTTCACAGCTCCAAGGGTTAAAAAGCACTTAGCAGCAGCATATAATAAAAGCAAATGTAAGAGAAAGAATATCCTAAGGATTTAATAAACTGCAAACAAAATTATCACGATTCTTTTCCTAGCCAGTTGAGTTTTCAGTGATTAAGAAAATACAATTTCCTGTAATTAAATCTTAACAAGAAATGTTATTAAAAACACTCTGTCCCAGCTCCTGTAATAATTGCATGCTCCCCTAGAACAGTAAACAGAATTAGACTTTGCAGCGTACATGCTAATCCATGTGTCATTTTGATCAAATTTGTACTAATAACCTGTCTTCTTATTCTGAGATGAGGAAGGCAGGGAAGAGGGAGCCAGGCCCAGAGGGCAAAACTGAGCCCTGGCTGGGGAGTGGGAGCTGGGAGTGCTGGGTTTGGCCCCCAGGATGATAAGCGTTGAACTTACTGAGCACATATGCACACTGGGCTCTGTGCTAAACAGCTTACACATATAACTTCACCTATTCCTCACACAACCTGGAACCATCGCTATGCTCATTTTACGGACAAGAAGACTGAGGCTCAGAGAGGTTTGGTAACTTGCCCAAGGTCACTCAGAGTCACCTAGATCTACGGCCTCAGAGTGTGGCTATGAGGCTCTTCTGGGGCCCGTGCTGTCAGGTGAGAACATTCTCTGTCCTGGAGAACTGGACTGGCCTGATGGTAGCTGGCAGGAAGGACTTCCCTCTGCTGGGATGTGCTGGCCACAGAAGCAAGGGAGCCTGTGGCATCCACTTTGAGAAGTTTCTTTTCCTTTGAACAAAGCCACAGGGTGGGAGAGGATATTGTGGAGGGGCTGAGGGTGAGAGCAGAGGGCTGGGGTGTGTATGGCGCAGGGGGCAAGGCTCTGTTCATGGCTCTGGAGTAGAGCTGAGACGAGCATTCTAGGACAGTTAAGAAGGATCGGCGTGGGTGTGGAGCCCTGCAGTTCAAAACGGCTGCCCCCGCACACGCTTGCATATGTCAGTGTGTGTGTGAACATCTGTGAGTGCGTGAGTATATGTGTGAGCATGTAGGCAAGTGTGTGAGTTCGCCACTGACCCTGTGTATGAGTGTGTAAGTGTATGGATGTGTGTGAGTCATTGTGAGCGTGTGTGTGAATGCAGGCATAGGAGCGTGTGAATGTGTCTGTGACTGTGGTGTGTATGTGAGCGCATAACTGGGTGATGTGGTTGTATGTGGATGTCTGTGTGAGTGTGTGACTATGTGTAAAGGTGTGAGAGTGGAAGTGTATGAATTGGGTACGTGTATAAATGTGTGCATGTGTGTGTGTGACTGTGAGGGTGAGCGTGTGAGCATGGATGTCAGTGTGGGTGTGCCCCTGGGGGCCCAGTCTGCTGGCCCTGGTGGAGGGGCAGAGCCAGCCCAGCGTGGGGACCCTGGCTGTTGTCCTACTCACCGCAGCCCCTCCCCACAGCTTCATTCCCTGTGGAAAGTGAGCCTGAAATTATCCTCAGCTCGCACGCTCCTGCACACACAGGCGCCAGTGCCTCCATCTCCTGCTCCCGGTCCACTAATTAGCTCTCCTAATTAAATCCCTTCGGGGATGGAGAGGGAGGGCCTGCTCTTTTCCAGATCCTCTGGGGACCAGGTCATGCTGACCTAGAAGGCTCCACCCACTACCCCATTCCCGTTCCACAGCCCCCGCTCCTGCTCAGAGGAGCCTGGATCCAGGGAAGAGATGGAGGAGAAGGGGGCCCCTGTGGGTAGGAGTCCTGTTCAGCAAACATAAAACACCTACTATGTGCCCAGCACTGTGCAAGGCTTTCTGGGGGAAGGAAGTGGAGATGACAAATGGACAAGACCCAGGGGCTCCCCGTTCTGAGCTTCCTTCTCCCAATCACTCTGGCTCCAAACCTTGATCTCATCCTCCACTCTTGTCCCTCCTGGTACCCACAGGCAGCAACCTGCTGCCTCCACCTTATCTCTCTCGCTTCTCTACAGAGAGTTCCTCTTTGACCAGATGGCCCATGCATTGGGCCAGCCAAGCTCTCGATCATTCCTCCTTTGTCGAGGTTTTAATCCTCTCGGAGGTCCTGTGCACTCAACTCGCAGCTCTCCCGGGAGCCCTTCCTGACTGCTGCGTTTCCTCCCGCCTGCTTGTGCCAGCTCCGGGCCTTCGTGTATGCTGCTTGCTTCCCTTTTTATAGGCTCCACCTGCCTCACTAAACATCTTTAAGCCTCCGAAATCAGAGGCCGTGTCTTGTGCCTCTTAACTCTTTACTGAGCCCAGCACATTGTGAGTGCTCTAAGAATGTCTGTGGAGTGACTGACGAACCAGGAAGACGGAGGAGATGGGTTCCTGCACTCCCCGGGCTTGCCCCTGGAGAGCTCCTGTGAGATGGAAGAGAATCCCAGGCTTCTGAATCTCAGAGTGGACAAGTCTTAGATGTCACCTTATTTAATTTCTCCCTTCGAGCAGAGCCTGCCACGGGAACTCTTTGCAAGTGACTTATTGTCTCTTAGTGTGCCTCTGATTGTGTAAGAGTGAAGGGGTCGGGATAGGCTGGGGGCCAAGCTGGGTGAGGACGAGGCCTGAGCCAGCGGGAGCCTCTGGACCATGGACAGCATCACAGAGTCGGCCCCTGGAGGCAAGAGGGCAGCTTCTTATCCCAGCATCAGGCAGTCACCGGCTGCCAGGAGCCCGGGTGGGAGAGGAGTGGAGCCTCTCCGGCATCAGGGCAAGGTGGCTGAGAGCAGTTCTCCAGAAAACGGGGCCACTGTGAGCTGTTAGCAGCAGATGCCAATTTTGGGGCCTGGTAAGGGGGTGTGGGCGAGCCCAAGAGCACCCACCCCCATCCAGAATGCACTTTGTACTTAGTGGTGGTTCCTGAGCCTGTCCGAGAAGAGTGGGGAAGGAGGATAGAAGGGCCTCTTGTCTTCAGTGCCAGCCCATGGGGCACCACAAAGATGCCAGTCAGGAGAGGTTTCGCCTCAATCTTGCACTGAATTACCATCCTTCAAATGCGTGAACACACCCCATGGCTTAGTCTGTAAGGCTGCTATAATGAAAACCCCATAAACTGGGTAGCTCAATACGCAACAGAAATTTATTTCTCACAGTCTTGGATGCTACGAAGTTCAAGATCAAGGCGCCAGCAAATTTGCTGTCTGGTGAGGGCCCTCTTCCTCATAGATGGCACCTTCTAGCTATGTCCCCAACTGGAAAAAGGGGCTAGCTAGCTCTCTGGGGTCTCTTTTATAATGATAATAATCCCATTCATGAGCGCTCTGCCCTCATGAGCTAATCACCTCCCAAAGACCTCCCCCTTCTAACGCTATCACTCTGGGGATTAGCTCTCAACATGTGAATTTAGGGGGGCATGTAGACATTCAGGCCATAGTATCCTGCTTTCATTATGTTGATATTCATATCTGGGTCAATTCTGTCCCATCACAGTGCCTGGCTTCATTTGCCCTTCCCTGACCTTGTATTGGCCCTCATGAAAACGTCCTCCCACCCCCATCCAGCCCCTGCTGCCCTTGCACCTTCTGTGCTCACCGTCGCACCTCCCAGCCTCAGCTGCCAGAGGGAGGGTGGCCCCTGACCCCAAGACAGCCAGTTCAGACCCGTGACCCAAGCACATAGACCAGGCAATTGGGTTTCCTCTTTTGAGAGTTTGAATGAAGGATTTCAGAGGAAAGTTGCTGATGGTGGGAGGCTTTATCCTGACACAGGCTGAGGAGGGCTGGAGACGCTGAAGCTTTGGGGAGGAGAGGCCATGAGGAGGCAGAGTGGAGAGAAGCAATGCTTGGCCTGAAAGGGGAGGTCACGCAGTGCAGAGAGGCTGGTGGACGAGCAGAGCTGTTGCCCACCCAGGGCCTCCGCTAGTTCTAGTGCCCTGAGCACAGCTGCAGGACATCCCTCGGTTCCTGTGAGATGCCCAGAACTTTCTAGAGGAAAGGAGCAAAACATGTGGCTGATATAGCTGATTACCTACCTAGTTACCAACCTAGCGCCATCCCTCCTTCTGCCTTAGCATGCTCTGTGAAGAGGACCAATGCTCTGGCCTCAAGAGATGAAACGCTATTGGCTTAAACCAATCAAGGTAATCCTGTCGACCTTTACTAGTGATTGGTTCAAGGGTGGGCATGTGACCCAGTTCCAGCCAATGGGATGCAGAGGGGAACACTGCTGGAGACAGGGAGCCTTCTGGGAATGATTCCTTTCTGTTTCTTTCCTTTCTTTATTTTTTTTGAGACAGGGTCTCAGTCTGTGGCCCAGGCAGGAGTGCAGTGGCACGATCTCAGCTTACTGCAGCCTCGACCTCCTGGGCTCAGGTGATCCTCCCACCTCAGCCTCCCAAGTAGCTGGGACTACAGGCCTGGGCCACCACACCCAGCTAATTGTTGTATTTTTTGTAGAGACAGGGTTTCCCCCATGTTGCCCAGGCTGGTCTTGAACTCCTGGGCTAAAGCAATCTGCCTGCCTCAGCCTCCCAAAGTGCTAGGATTACAGGCATGAGCCACCATGCCCAGCCTGCCAGGTACTTCTTATATGATGCCCAGAGCAAAACACGATGTGTGAGCTGGTTTCTTACCACATAGGGACTATCGCCTCCTTTGGTCCAGCAGTTTTATTTATTTTAATATAATCTAACATAGAGCAAGTTTTTATGGCTATCATATCAAATGGTTAGCAACATCGAATTTATGATCAATTCAAATCAGGTCTTTTTCACACAAAATTGTGTTGCACCTTATATCCTCACCCCTTTCTGTTTCTGTTTTTCCATTTTTTGTTTGTTTTTGTGTCAGGGTCTTGCTCTGTCACCCAGGCTGGGATGCAGCAGCATAATCATAGCTTACTGCATCCTCAAACCCCTGGGCTCCAGCGATCTTCCCGCCTCAGCCCCCAAGTAGCTGCATGTGCAGGCGCGCGCCACCATGCCTGGCTCTTTTTCCGAATGTATGCAGATATTGAACGCAAGATTACCTTTTTCCCAATCTTTTTTGTCTTTTTATACTACAGCCTGTCAAGTCTTTTCAAAACCGGAACCTGCCAGCACTCAGTCACCGGTTGGACAAGCACCCTTAAATAAGACATTGTGTATCGAAGGGGTGTGATGAACGGCAGTGCAATTTTGAAAAATTGTGTCCAACGGTCTCTTTTAAATTTGTTCAGTGGGGATTGTCTTTTCCTGACCTAACTGAAAACATCAGCAGGCCCAAGACTGTTCTACTCTCTCCCGGGTATGTGATGATTCTGCAGTCACTTAAAACAAAACAAAACAAAACCAAAAACAACAAAACAAAACAAAAATCCCAGCTTTATTGAGATATAATTCACATACCATAAACTTTGCCATTTTAAAATGCGCAATTTGGTGTTCTTTTAGGATATTCGAAGAGTCGTGCAACCACTACTACAATCAGGTTTAAAACATCTTCATCACCCCAAAAAGAAACTCTATACGCATTAGTAGTCCCTCCCCATCTCCCCACTCCCCACCACTCGCTGGCCCTAGGCTATTCATTCAGCTACTCTCTGTCTTTAGAGATTTGCCTTCTCTGGACTTTTCATACAAACAGAATTGGTGGCTCAGGCCTGTAATCTCAGCACTTTGGGAGGCCGAGGTGGGCAGATCACCTGAAGCCGGGAGTTCGAGACCAGCCTGACCAACATGGAGAAACCCCGTCTCTACCAAAAATACAAAATTAGCTGGGTATGGTGGCAGGTGCCTGTAATCCCAGCTACTCGGGAGGCTGAGGCAGGAGAATCACTTGAACCCAGGAGGCGGAGGTTGCGGTGAGCCGAGATCATGCTATTGCACTGCAGCCTGGGCAACAAGAGTTAAACTCTGTCTCAAAAAATAAAGAAAAAGAAAAAAAAAAAAAAAGAAACAGAATCAAACAATATGTTGACATTTGTGACTGGCTTCCTTTTTTTTTTTGAGAGGAAATCTCGCTCTGTCACACAGGCTGGAGTGCAATGGCTCGATCTCGGCTCACTGCAACCTCCACCTCCTGGGTTCAAACGATTCTCCTGCCTCAGCCTCCCCAGTGGCTGGGATTACAGGCACGCGCCACCACACACAGCTAATTTCTTTTTTTTTTTTTAGATGGAGTCTTGCTCTGTTGCCCGGGCTGGAGTGCAGTGGCACGATCTTGGCTCACTGCAAGCTCCGCCTCCCGGGTTCACGCCATTCTCCTGCCTCAGCCTCCCAAGTAGCGGGGACTACAGGTGCCCGCCACCATGCCCGGCTAATTTTTTTGTATGTTTAGTAGAGACAGGGTTTCACTGTGCTAGCTGGGATGGTCTCGATCTCCTGACCTCGTGATCCGCCTACCTTGGCCTCCCAAAGTGCTGGGATTACAGGCGTGAGCCACCGCGCCCAGCCTGTAATTGGCTTCTTCCACTTAATGTTTAATTCTCGATGCATATGGTGTTTTCAAGGTTCATCCATGCTGCAGCATGTATCAGTACATCATTCCTTTTTGTGGCCGAATGATCCATGGTATGAATAGATCTCATTTTGTTATCCACTCATCAGTGATGAACTTTTGAGTTGTTTCCACTTTTAGAATACGGTGACTTCATGCTGCTGTGAACACTCATGTACAAGTTTTTGTGTGGACACATATTTTCATTTCTCTTGGGTATTCACACAGGAGTAGAGCTCCTGGGTATTCTGAGGAGCTGCCAGATAGTTTTCCTCTGCCGCATATGAAGGTTCCAATTCCTCCCCTTCCTCATCAACGCTTGTTACGATCTGTCTTTTTTATTACAGGCATGTTGCTGGGTGTGAGATGGTATCCACGGCATAGCAAGGGCTCTCTCTAGAGTAATCTTTTCACCCGTCCTCTCTTTTCCGCTATCCACCCTCTTTATATTTCTGTGGCTTGACTGAGGGTGCTCCAAGTTAAGCACCTGGTTCTTGAACATTTCCCTGGTAAATTCTGTGTGTAAGATCTGACTTTGAAATTTCACCTCTACTGCATGTCAATGACTTTGGAACCTCCATTTTAATATCTTGGTAGGTGCACAATGCCAACATATGACAGGCACTTTATAATAATCTCTTTTCTTCCCTCAGGTTTCCGCCAGCCACTGAAAAGCACTGTTAGCCAGACAGAGGACAGCTCCCCAGGGCCCACACTCTCACCCGCCTTGCTTCCTTTCAGGAGAAGGGACATCTGGAAAGGCTGTGTCGAGGCCTCACCACGGGCAGGATGGGTGTCTCTGGCCTATCTTATAACAGATGTGCTTGTGGTGACAAGATAAAATAGAACGGCAGTCAGGACTTTGTTCAGGCTCTGCCACTAACTCACCATGGGACCTGAAAAAGCGATTTCCCCCTCTGTGCTTCTGTTGTCGTATTTACAAAACATTCTGGGAGGGTTGGATCTGATGAGTAATACAATTTTAGCTCTAGAATAGGATCCATTGTACTTAGGGTTCAAAAGAAATGAAGATAAACTTGCCCCTTGCTTCTGGGGAGTGGCTGGGCTTGTAAGAAAACCTGGACACAAATTTGGTGCAGGAGTGAGGCTATGGGGACAGGGCTGTAGATATGAGGACAGAGAAGGGGTAGGGGTGGAATGACCAGAGCACAGCTTCCAGGGCTCCTGGGTCTCAGCCCTGTCCCTGTGGGGGCCATTGTGTCACTCAGGGCCTCGCAGGGTGAGAATGGGAAGGAATATTCCACATATGGGTGGGATGTGGGAGAAGGAAGATAGCCTAGATTTGGGCCTGTTGGGGATAGTGACCACACTCCTTCTCCTTTGTCTGTTTTCTGGGTCTCACCTCTGCAAAGGAGGAGCATGTGTGGGGATCAGAAAAGCGGGGAGCAGGGCTGGGCCACGCTGAGGCTGGAGAAGGGGCTGAACAAGGACTGTCTTCCTTCCCTGACAACTTCCAGCCCCACCCAGGCTCCACCAGGCACATGAAGGCTGCCTGCCCCACTGAGGAGCCACTTTCCCAACCTGGAAGTGATTGTCAGTGTTTCCTCACCGGGCGGTGCCATTCAGCTGCTGGTAGGTAAGGTGCAGGAACCACGGGGCGTTTGAGTGTGCGCGCCTGTGTGCGTGTGTGCACACGGGTGTGTACCTGTGCGTGCATGCAAGTACACATGTGTGCACATTCATGTGTGTGCATGTGTGCCTGTTCGTGTGTGTCCATGTGCACATGCGTGTTCGTGTGTGCGCATATGTGCACATTTATGGGCATGTATCTGTGTATGCGTGCATGTGTGTGCGTGTTCAAGTGTGTGTGTGTGTTTTGCTTCCACCCTTCCTCCCTGTCTCATTCACCCTAAGCCTCATCCTATTGCCCTCTAGGAGATGTCCCGATGGCCTCAGAATGCCCCTCGTTTATGTCCTGGGCACTCCCTGAAGCTTAAATGACACATTTCTGACTCATCACACTCAAAGCTATGCGGCGTCTGCTCAGCTGCTCAGGAGGGATCTGGGGGCCCAAACTGTATCCAGATAGGTGAGAGGGGTCACAAACGGCCCGCAGCCTGGAGACTGAGATGGAACTCACGTTTCTCGTATCACTACTGTGTGCTGGCTGTTGCATAGGTTGCTTCTCATCTTTCGTCTCATGTAATCCCTGCACCAATTCTGTAGAAAGATATAATTCATACCATTTCTCCAGGAGGAGAAACTGTGCTCAGAGAGAGCTGAGGATTTTTCCCGAGGTCTTGCAGTAGGGCAGGGGCTAGCTTGGATGTGTCTCTAAAGCTTGTGGTGTTTCTCCTGTGCCTCACTGGTTCACAGGTCTATCCCAGATGAGCACAGAAGTTCGTATCTTCAGCTGGGTTCTTCCAGAAGCTGACCCTGCCATATATATCATTTATATTCACATATGGTATATTACTGGAATGCACCCTTGAGAATCTGGCAAGAGAGGGTGTAAAGCAGCATAGGAAAGAGGAAGAAGTCAAGCAAGGGGAGATTGCAGGTAAGGTCCTAACCTCAGCCTGACTCCACAGGGATGTCTGGAAGGTAAATCACACCTCGGCATTGGTCCTGCTTCACGCTACTGTTGCTGATCTTTTTACTCTCCTACCAGTGCCTGCCTACAGGTTGCCTGGAAGTGACTGGAGGGGAAGGAATGCCAATTCTCAGACGTTTCCAGCTCGCCTTACGGGTGAGGGAGCTGGCTCCAATAGCCCAAGGGAAACTGCTGGAAAAGGTAACAGTGCCACATGTCAGCCACAAAACCCCCTGAAGCTAGAGGTGAGCACACAAACCACTTAAAGGGATTGGAGGCTGGGCACAGTGGCTCACACCTGTAATCCAAGCCCTTTGGGAGGCCAAGGCAGGTGGATTGTCTGAGCTCAGGAGTTCAAGACCAGCCTGGGCAACATGGTGAAACTTCGTCTCTACTAAAATGTAAAAAGTTAGCCAGGCGTAACTGCTTATGCTTGTAATTCCAGCTACTCGGGAGGCTGAGACAGGAGAATCACTTGAACCTGTGAAGCGGAGGTTGCAGTGAGCTGAGATTGCGCCATTGCATTCCAGCCTGGGCAACAAGAGCGAGACTCCATCTAAAAAAAAAAAGTGATTGGCGGAGATCTCAGTGGAGCCCCAACACTGTCTGCCACACTCAGCTTTATCAAACCTGTGGGGGGCTTAAGGAGCACTGGACTGTGTGTCTAGAGGTGTTTGGTCTGCTCCTGGCTCCTGCTGCTAGCTTTTTCTGTGTGGCTCAGGGACACTGCCTCCACTGTGTGAAATGAGGGGCTGGACTACATTCATTCATTCCTTCCATGAATATGCCCTGTGCACTTACTGTGTGTCAGGAAACAAAAGGGACCAATATCTCTGCCTCATGGAGCTCACATTTTAGTAGAGGAAAGCTGACAGGACAAAGGAAATAATCAAATTCTATAGTATGTTAAAGGGCGTGAGTGCTATTGACAACAGAGCAGGGATGGAGGGTGGGAAGTGCTGGTGGGGCAGCATGACAGCTTTAAATAGTGCCATGGTGGGTGACAGTGGAGCGAAGACCTGAAGGAGGTGAGGGAGTCAGCTGTGCAGATGCCTGGGGGAAGAGCGCTCCAGGCAGAGGCAGCAGCCAGAGCAAAGGCCCTGGGGTAGGAGAGCGCCCTGGATTCGAGGAGTCGTCAGGGAGGCCAGGGCAGCGGGAGTGGAGTGAACCAGGGGAGAGTGGCAGGATGGAAAGTCAGGGAGATCACGAGGGGCCAGATTGTAGGCAGCTGGTAGTCCGTGGCGAGGCCTTGCACCTTTACTCTGAGTGAAATGAGCAGCCGTGCTGAGCAAAGGAGGGACATGACATGACCTCACTTATGTTTTTTAGAAATCTCTGTAGCTGCTGTGTTGAGAAGAGACCATAGGAGCGTCAGGGCAACACTCTTTCCTGTAAGAAGTGAGAACGGGCAGGGCGCCAGGTCTTCTAATAGCAGGCCTGAGGAGGCCTCCTCTCCTGGGTCCCAGATTCCTCCACTCTTCCTGTCACCGCAGGAGAAGCACCTCCGGCCATGCCCCACCTCCCTGGGGTAAGAGTGACCCTGCCTCATCCTAATACTCAGTGCTCACTAGCACACCCAAAATAGACTGTGCATGTTTACCCTCAGCCCAAACTCAAGACAGACACAGTGACAGCACAGTGCAAACACAGGCAGGCAGACGAGACTGCCTGGCTCCAGCCTGCCTTCTCCAGACCCCCATCCCTGACCTCTGCCACCTTCCCTAGGCCCCATGGATCTCCCCTGTCTTCCCCACCTTCCTACTCCGTCCTCCTCAGTTGTCCTAGCACTGATTATTGTACTTTCCATCAAGAGCTGGAAGGGTCTTGGAGAGGGTCTGCTCTGCCCTTCCTACTCTGCATCTGGGGAAAGTGAGGCCCAGGGAAAGGAAGCAGCTTGCACAAAGCCATGGGGGTTAATTAGTCAGAACAAACCTCACCTAAGGAGGCCCACAGTTTCCCATCCAGTGCTTTCTCACTGCATTTCAGCCTCCATCATATACCTCCTTTATCCTTTAAACAGGCTGTTTGTAGGAGCACTGGGGTAGGAGTCCAAGCTAGGGTGCAGTACTGGCTCTGCCATAACTGCATGTGACTTCATCCTTAGGGCCTCAGTTTTCTCAGCTCTAAAACGGGCATTAAAGATTTCCTTCCAGTTGGAGAAAAAAAAGTTAATATGTGAGAAAATATAGATTGGAAACCAGCCCTAGGCCCAAATCTCAGCTGACTGCCAATGAATAACATGAAAACGAAAACATCCTTAAACAACACACGTGTAACATTAATTAAAAGAGATTAAAATAGTATGAACCGATGTTGGCCTGGTTGGGAGGAAACGGGAACATTGGCTCCTAATTTCTCCACAGCTCTATTGTTTGGGCTATAGCAAAATGTAACAGCAGCTACTGCCGGAGAGAACGAGTCATGCCCTTCAGCTTGGCGGGTTATCACACATTTGGAAATAAATCTCAAAAAAATAACACAAATGGAGAAAAGCAATTTGCACTAATATGATTATCTGGAATGTGAAAAAAATTAGAAAGGTCCAAACTGGTCATTAAGCCATGGAATTTATATGTGAAGGAATAACAGCTCACACTGTGGCAGCAACTGCCAGTTGCCTCCCTGGATCCATCTCTCTTCTTCCCTTAGAAAAAACGTCAGCAGGGTACATGGCTGCCCAGAAGAGATATTCCATTTCCCAGCCTCCCTTGCAATTAAGTGTGGCCTTGTGACCAAGTTCTGGCCAAAGGGATATATGCAGAACAGTCATCTGTGACATGTGTCATTACAGAGAGGAGCATGTCCCTCCTGGAGCCTTCTTCTTTCCCTCTGGCCAGAATGCAGATGGGATCGTTTGAGTCTCAGCAGCCACCTTGGGCCATTTGGAGGAAGGCATCGGCTGTGCACGGCAGAGTCACATGAAAGAAGGAACCTGATTCATTATCACCGGGTCACCGTGTCAGCCCTGGACTGCCTACTTCTGAACTTTTTGCTTGAGGGATTAAAGTAACCCTGGATGCTTAAGTCATTGTTAATTTGGATTTTCTGCTGTTAATTGCCAAATCAAGTTCTAACTGATAGAAACACACAGGGAAAAAAACGTTAAGTGGAAAAGTAGGCACAAAAGTGGATGTTCATGTGGATCGCAACTATTTAAGTTACAGATTGGTACACAGATGGTGATTGAATGGTGAGTCATCAATAATAGTGTGATGGTGTTGATGGCATTTTTTCCTCTGTAAACCAGTTTAGTTGCTGAATCAGTCAGGAGAGGCTAGGTGATGCTGAGGTGACAAGCAACTCCTAAATTTCAGGGCCGTAAGACAGCTCAATTTAATTCTTACTCTCTATGTTCGTCGTGGATCAACAGGAGGCTGTGTTCATGGCAGTCACTCAGAGCACTGGCTGGCAGAGACCCTGTGACAGAGGGAAAGAGAGGACACTGGAAGGTCTCGCTCTCACTGGGAATTAAATGCTACAGCCTGAAAGTGACACTTTGATGGTGCTCACAACTCATTGGCCAGGACCAGTCCTAGAACCTGGCCCACCCACGTGGAGGCAGCGAGTGCAACTCTGCCGCCCGCCCAGAAGGCGGCGAGCTGGAGAGGCTTGGCAGATTGCACCAGTGACGATCACAGATGCATCGCGAAGAAAATGTAAGAGCATAAACATTTGTGAAATAATTTTTAGAAGTCCTTCCAGAAAAAGCAAAGTTCTATGTTTCTATAAACCTTTATTTTATTTTATTTTATTTTATTTTATTTTATTTTATTTTATTTTATTTTAGACAGAGTTTCTCCCTCTGTCACCCAGGCTGGAGTGCAGTGGCATGATCTCGGCTCACTTCAACCTCTACCTCCCAGGTTAAGTGATTCTCTCACCTCAGCCTACAGAGTAGCTGGGATTACAGGCGTGTCCCACCATGCCCGGCTAATTTTTGTATTTTTAGTAAACATTGAAGGTTTCACCACATTGGCCAGGCTGGTCTCAAACTCCTGGCCTCCAGTGATAGACCCACCTTGGCCTCCCAAAGTGCTGGGATTATAGGCACGAGCCACACGCCCGGCCGAGCCTTTGTATTCCTGATACAAGTCTGAATTCCTTGGGCACAAGCAATGTCCCACCTTCTTCGGTAGTTGACACAGGCCTATCCCAGGGCTGGGCCCATGGGAAGCATTGGAGAAGGAGCTGCAATCGTAAGGATGCTCACTATGTGCTGGGCACTGCACATTCCATCCGGAGCCCTTATGAACGTGCCAGGAGTGCTGCTCTGCACCTTACATGAATCAACTCTTTGAATCCTTATCAAAAGCCTTTGAGGGTAGTACTGTTATTATCCCCATTTTACACCAAAGAAACTGAGGCACAGATGGGTTAAGTGACTTGCCGGGGATCACCACTAGGAAGAGGCAGAGCCAGGAATGAATGCAGGGGGCTCCAGAGCCCGTGTAATCCTGTGACTCTGCACAAGCTCTAGAGGCAGGAACAGCAGTGAGAAAAGACAGGGTTCTGTCCTCATGGGGCTGCAGCAGTCCTACCCTGTGTGGAACCCCTGTGATAGGCAGAATACAGCCCCCATCAAGATGTCCACATCCTGGTCCCTGCAGCCTGTGTATGCTGTCTTGTTTGGAAAAGGAACATTGTAGATATGATTAAATTAAGGATCTTGAGAGGGAGAGATTATCCTGGGTTATTGGGGTGGGCCAGTGTCATCACGAGGGTCCTCATAAATGGAAGAGGCAGAAGAGTCAGAGATGTGGTGGTAGAAGCAGAGATTGGAGTGATGTCACCCCAAATCAAAAAATGCTGGCAGCGTCTAGAAACTGGAAGAGGCCAACAATGGGCTCCCCCACCCCCCTCCCCAGAGCCTCTGAAAGGAATGCAGTCCTGCCAACACCTTGATTTTAGCCCCGGAAGATGTATTAGTTGATTTATTTATGAGATAGGATATCATTCTGTTTCCCAGGCTGGAGTGCTGTGGCATAATCTCAGTTCACTGCAACCTCAGCCTCCCAAGTAGCTGGGACCACAGGCATGCACCACCACGCCTGGCTAATTTTTTGTATTTTATGTAGAGTTGGAGTTTCACCATGTTGCCCAGGCTGGTCTCAAATTCCTGGGCTCAAGCAATCCGTCCATCTCAGCTTCCCAAAGTGCTGGAATTACAGGGGTGAGCCACTGCTCTCAGCCCTTGTAAGATTCATTTTGGACTCTTGACTCCTAGAACTATAAGAGAATAAATGTGTGTTGCTTTAAGCCACAAGGATTGTAGTAATTTGTGAAAGCTGCAACAAGGAAACTGATACACGTCACCCCTCCGTTTCTTCAGAGACCCACTGGGTAGACAGAAACTCCTGCACACCCTTTGCCCCAACCCCTTGCGTCTCCTTGAGATGGAGGCTAAGAAAGAGCTGGGAAGGAGCTGGGAAGGGTCGTTCTATCCTGGTTACCTGGGAAATGGTGAGCATTGCTTACCCTGTTCCTGGGGTCCTGGGCAAATCCTGGCTCTGCCTATAGAACAGGACTCCCCTCCCATAGCCTTCTCCATCACCCTCTCCCAGAGCTGGGACAGCCTTTCTCCTGGGCATGAATGAGGGGTCTTTAAGGCCTTAATGCTTCTCACTCCGGCACCCAGACTGGGCCCCACTGCTCCCCTGCACTAGTACATTACCCCGCACCCATGCGTCAGGCCCGCTTCATCTCTGCCAAACCATCAGGGGAGGTGGAGGGCATGCCAGCCAGGGGAACAGAGTCTCAGAGAGACCAGCCCAGAGAGAAGCGGGCAGAGACAGGGAGAAGGGGAATTGGCATGAGCAGAACACAGAGACTCACTGGTGGGGAAGGGGAAACAGAAAGAGGAAACAGCCAGAGACATACAGTGAGCATGCTGTTGGCTTTCTCCCTGAACTGCTCCAGTGGTGTGCAGCTGCTCGGGTGCAACAGATAGCTGGGTTTACCAGTGTAGGTTCAGGTGCTAATTCCTGGTCTTGTCAGCTGTGGCAATGACCACGGGCTTCACTTCATAACATAAAATCCACACTCCTTTCCATGCTTGCAAGGCCTGACTGACTTTGGTCCCTGGATCCACTTGGACTTCGTTTCCCACAGTGCTGCAGGCATTGTGTCCTCCCCGAATGCCCCAGGGACATCCTCTTCTTGCTCACAAATCTCTGCACAGGTCACCTTTTTACAAGACCCTTCCTTGACCACCCTCTCTAGAACAGCAGCTGGCAACATCCCTCTAACTCAGTTTCTCTCCATAGCAATGATCACTACCTGACACTAGACCAACGGGTATTGGTTTAATGTCTGTCTCCCCAACATCACCACTGTACCCCAGTGTGTCCATACTCTGCTGCCCACACAGGAGCCATGAGGCCCTGGTGGCTACTTATATTTGCATTTGTATTAATTAAAATGTAATACAGGTGGGCTGGGCGCGGTGGCTCACGCCTGTAATCCCAGCACTTTAGGAAGTCGAGGCCGTTGGATCACCTGAGGTCAGGAGTTCGAGACCAGCCTGGCTGACGTGGTAAAACCCTGTCTCTACTGAAAATACAAAAATTAGCTAAGCATGGTGATGCACGCCTGTAATTCCAGCTACTGCGGAGGCTGAGGCAGGAGAATCACTTGAACCCTGGAGGCGGAGGTTGCAGTGAGCCGAGATTACACCATTGCACTCCAGCCTGGGTGACAAGAGTGAAACTCCGTCTCAAAAAAAAAAAAAAAAAAAAAGTAATACAGGTGGAAGCTCAGCTCCTCAGCATCCTCACCATATTTCTGGAGCTCAGAACCCACATGTGGGCTAATAGTACCAGACTGAATAGCATAGAATGCATTTTCATCATCCTAACTTTGTGCCAAGAATCAAACTCCTAATCAACTCATATAAAGCAGGTGGATGCACAGCAGAAGAAATCCTAGCGGCTCCACACTGAACAGGTGTAATTATGCTGCCCTGGCACCCCTCCTGGCCTCCAGGTGCCCCTTGAACTCCCCTCCTGCCTCTCTCCCTGGCCCCTCCCCTGGGGCTCACTGCTGCGTCTTCCTCCCTTGGTGAGGCCGGCACCTCCTCCTGCCGACCCTGTGCTCACCCTCTCCGACCGACCGCATTAGCTGAGTTGTCTTGCTAATCTGTGTGCCTCCCCACGAGCTGGGGGCAGCCAAGGAGCTTGGATGGACCTTCCACCTCTGCTGCCATGACAGCACAAAGGGCCTTGGAAAATGCTGGCTCCCGGTGGGGTTTTCCCCCTTCTCCCTTCTCCGTGCTCCTGGTGTCCAGTTTCACACTCTCCATCGCCACACCCAGGGCAGAGGGCCCCAGCCTTCCTGAGCTGCTGGAGCCGGGTATCCAGCAGCCAGGGTGGGGATGGAACAGAACGGGCCCTGTGGTTGCTGAGTGAGCAGGCCAGAGAAAGGCGCCCTTTCTGACACTCGGCGTTGCCTCTCTTGGTTTCATCTTCACATGGCTTTCTCATACAGCTGTAGCAACATGACGGGCCAATAGGGTACCTTTAAAATTACGAGAAAGGCTCATGGTTTTTTGGTGAATGAGTTCAGGGAAGCCTATGCTATCCTCTGGCACATTCCCCTCCCTCCTCTGCCCGCCTCCTGCCATGTAGGGCAGGCCCCCTGGAGAGCCCCTGCCACCCTCCCTCCCCTCCTTCCTCTCTGGGATCCTGGCCCAGGCCGGGTAGCAGGGCTCCACGTGGGCAGGGGGCAGGGAGAGAGCAGGGCCCAGGGCCATGTGAAGGTAGGAGAGAGGGCCCCAGGTGTGTGTGCATCCCCAGCCCTGCCTCCTCTGCCAGGATTCCGAGCCATCTCGCTGTTGTCATCTGGTCCAGTCTCTCACGCTGTGCAGAAAGCCACGCTGTCACTGTTCCCCTTGCCTTCAGCCTCCCAAGAACCCCTGGGGTATGGGCTCCCCCCACCGCTTCTCAAGACCCCCATTCACTCACATGATGCCAGGGGGAGGGCAAGCTCCTCAGACAAGGAAAGGGCTGGAAGAGGTGCTTAAAGTGGTGGGGGGATCAGGGTGACACAATGGCTCAACGGAAGGGAGAGAAGCTGGATGCACACTCATGGACGTCCAGGTCTGAGACGCTCTCCCTCCCAGCTGCTCCACACACAAGCTGCGGCAATCAGGAGCTGCATTTTTACAGGGAAGACATTATCCACAAGCCTGGACACTGAGAGTTGGAGTGTGTGAAGCCCAGCGCTGAGCTTGTTAAACACTCCTGATTCAAGACCCCCCACTGCCCTGGAGGCTGGGGTCTCAGAGGATATAATCCCCTTTGGGTTCAGGCCTGGGAAACCCGCTGCACCTCCCATCCCCAGGCTCCCAGAGTCCCATCCACGCACTGGCAAACAGGAGGGGAATCATCCAGGCTGCACTCCTACTCTCTGGAGGGGGAGTGTCCTTACTTTGGCCTGAGCCTCCTCCTTTGGCATAAGAGTGCTCCTCATCGGGAGGACCTGAGGATTCTCCCTGCGACATGTGGTCATTCACCCACCCACTGCAGTCCAGGACAGTGGTAGGGACTTACCCAGGCTTCCTAAGAGCCAGTTCAATTTGTTGTAGTGCCTCAGTGCCCACCGTGCCAGAGCTGGACAACACCGTCGAAAAGCCCCACATTCCACAGAGGAGACAACTTGGCCCAGAGGGGAGAGGGCTTTATCCAAGATCATGCAGTACATTAGGGCTAAAGTCTAGACTCAATCTCAGGCCTCCTGATGACCAGACTGATGCTGGGGGGCTGTGTGAACGTGTATCAGAGCCTGAGCATGTGCACCTGCTCCAGCACAGTGATCATGTTCCCCTGTGGCCATTGGTTAGGAAACTTGCCCTTGCTCCTCCCCTTCAGGAGCTGCTGGTTGGACTGAAGGGGTGGCCATCACAGTGGGGTGGGGGGATATTTCCTCAGAAGCTCCCAAGGACCCAAAGGCGCCTCGGGGGAAGTGGATATTTGCCCATCTGCTGGCTGCCCCGTATCCAAACTCCCTCCCTCTTAGCAGAATTTCCCACAGTGTGAATCTGGATGGCAGAGCCCCAACTCATTCTGAAAGCCAAAGGGGTGCAGAGGCGGAGGTTGCAGTGAGCCAAGATCACGCCTAGGGTCTCCCTTCCCTGACCTGGCAACTGGTCTGTGGGCACACAAACCACCGTGGCCAGTAAGGCACTTTTGTCCAGGATTTTGTTTTAAAAATTAACATAGAGCAAAATTGATGTAATTATTTTGGTGTATAGTTTTGTGATGTTTTATATTTTTATATTTAAAAATTATTTACATAATAGAGACAGAGTCTCGCTGTGTTGCCCAGGCTGGTTTCAAACTCCTGGGCTCAAGCAATCCTCTTGCCTCGACCTCCCAAAGTGCTGGGATTACTGGTGTGAGCCACTGGGCATGGCTGTTTTATGAATGTTTAGCACATGCATAGATTCGTGTCACCACCACCACAATCAGGACACAGAACAGCCCCCAAAAAACTCCTCCTACTCTCCCTTTGCCTAGGATCTTGACCTGGAGAGAGTGGTATGCAAAAGTGGGACTGTCACAAATTGCTCACAATGTGCCAGTGTCCAGATGAGCTGGGTGTCCTCAGGTGACCAGTGTTCAGAGGTGGCAATGTCCCCTGCCCCAGCTGGGCTGTCTCCAGCCATGACTGCCTGCCTCCCCTTCAACCAGCCTATTTTGCTTCTGGCCAATTTTCCAAGCCTGCTTCTCAACTTCCCATCAATTCAAGGAGCTGCTTTTCTTTTTTTTGTTTTTTCCAAGTTGGAGCCTCCCTCTATTGCCCAGGGTGGAGTGTAGTGGTGTAATCTCGGCTCACTACAACCTCCACCTCCCGGGTTCAAGCATTTCTCCTATATCAGCCTTCCAAGTAGGTGGGATTACAGGCACACACCACCACACCCAGCCAATTTTTGTATTTTTGGTAGAGATGGGGTTTCACCATGTTGGCCAGGCTGGTCTAGAACTCCTGACCTCAAGTGATCTGCCTGCCGTGGCCTCCCAAACTGCTAGGATTACAGGTGTGGCCACCATGCCAGGCCGCAAGGAGCTACTTGATGCGTCCTCCCAGTAAATTCCTTTCTGATTTGAGTGGGTCAGACATGCTTTTTTGGTTTTTTTTTTTTTTTGAGACGGAGTCTCGCTCTGTCGCCCAGGCTGGAGTGCAGTGGCCAGATCTCGGCTCACTGGAAGCTCCGCCTCCTGGGCTTCCGGCATTCTCCTGCCTCAGCCTCCCGAGTAGCTGGGACTACAGGCGCCGCCACCTCGCCCCGCCTCGCTTTTTTGTTTTGTTTTGTTGTTTTTATAGTTGAAGCCACGATCCCTCATGAAATCAGGTGGGACTGGGGACTAGGAATGGGACTTCCTCAGAGATGGACAGGGCCAGAGATAAACAGGCATCTTTGGGGACTTCCTGGGAAGGAGAGATCCTGCCCCTGGGCCCTTCCCTGGCCCGTCACTCCGGGACTGGTGCTGACTGAAGACGGAGCTTGCCCCAGCTGCAGCCCTGCTTCCCTCTTGCCTGGGTTTTAGTGATCCCACGTCTAGGCCTGAGCAGCAGAGACGAAACCAGCTGCCCTCCCCTCCGCGAAGCGGAGCCCCTGCTGGGAAAATCTGGGGGAGGGGGATTATTTTCAACTTGGGGCCCCCTGCAGGCTGGAGCCAGGGAGGTATGGGGGTGGTGGGGGCAGGGGCGGCTGCCCAGCTCCTCCTTCCCTGAGGTTGGTGGGAAGGTTTCCATGGCAACAACAGCTCCAGCATCTCCAGAGATTTGGGGGAAAACTGGCTTTAAAAAATCACCATCTTCGTTTCTTGGGGGAGAGGCAGCGTATTTCTGCGAAGAGGGAGGTGAAGAGCATCCGGGAGAGAGGGTCCTGTTCAGAAGAGCTGGGCCACCAGGGGCCCCATCCCTACCTAAGCTCCCTGGAGGTCTCTCTTTCCGCATCTCCTTCTGTCCCAGAGAGAGAGCTGCCTTCTTGACTACAACACCTCCCCACACATATCACCAAGGAACCCCCCCGCCCCACATTATCCACCTACTCATCTTCCCCATCTCCCCATGGTAGGGCAGAAGCCCTTTCCCTCCTCCCACTCCCCTCTTCAGTCACCTCCACCCCTCCAGGCCCCAGCTTCACCCATCCCCCAGCCCTCAGCTCACTGCCCCCCATTACAGCCTTGGGAGAGAAGGAGACACAGGCGTAGGGACTCTTGCTGGGGAGTTAATCAAAGTGTCCACAACTACTCATGTCCCTGTGCCCTCCCTGGGGAGAATTGAGAAGGGGTGGGGGCCGTTCTGCATGTGACCGATGGAGGGGCAGCATCAAACATGCCAGCCTCGAGGCATGCACAGACACGAAATCAACTGGAACACTTGCTTTTAAAATGATTTTTCCAGCAGTTTTCCTTCCTGGCCAGGGCCTCCCATCTGTGCCAAGAGTCTTCCTAAATTCCTGGTCCTGCGGTGGCCCTTGCTGGCCTGTTCCAAGAAAAAGAACTCACCCCTGTCCTTTCCACATCCAGGCTTTGTCCCACACAAATAGTCATTCATTCATTCACTCATTCAGTAACTATGAACTCTACACTTATTCATTCATTCATTCACTCATTCAGTAACAATGAACTCTACACAGGCACAGTTCTAAGCACTGCAGACAGGCGGAATGCAGGGGCTGGGTGCTGGAGGATGAGCATACAAAAATCCCAGCCCCTTGTGGAGCTTATGCTCTGTAAGAGAGAAAGAGACAGAGAATAGACACATATGTAATATGCATCGTATATGAAATGTGATGAAGTGTTCTGGAGAAATATAAAACAGGAAGAGAGATAGAGATGGTTTGTTTTGGGGACCCCACCACAGTTTTGAATGAAATGCTCAGCGTGGGTCTTCCTGAAACCTGGTGCTTGAGGATGACCTGCAGGAAGTGATAGAGCCACTCAGCTTTCTGAGGAAAGAACACTTCAAGCAGAAGGAACAGCACGTTCAAAGGCCCTGGGGCAGGCGTATATCTGGCAAGTACAGCAAGCAGCAAAGAGATCCGTCTGATTAGAGTGGAATAAGCAAAAGTGGGAGTCATCAGAGATGAAGTGAGAGGTAAAAGGCTGGGGGTGAGGGCCGGGGCTGGGACAGATGCTCTGGGCTTTGCAGGTCATCATAAGGGCTTTCTGTTAGAGTATCAAAGACCCTCTACCATGCCACTGTATTTTTGGCCTGCTGTGGGCCTCTGAAGCTCAGGTGAGAGGGACCGTAAGGACATCTTCAGCCCTCCTATAGTCTGATCACCTCAGCTGAAGAAGCAGGGGCCTGCAGCTGTGTACCTATGACCTTAATTCTGCGGATCCCCTCCTCACGTGGAGGTGGGCTCCGCAAGCTCCATATTGATGTGTCTGTCCAACACAACTCAGAGAGGCCCAAAGACTGTCCTAAGACCACACAGTCAGGCCTCCGTCCTGGCCTCTGCCCTTTCCTTCTCTCCCTGCCCCCTACAGGCACCTGCGGCGTTGTGATGCTGAGCGATGCAGCAGCGTCTGTATAATTACGGTGATGATTTCACAACATGCGGCTTTCCCTTCTCTTATCGCCTCCCAGTGCGAAATAAACCGTTCAATAATTAATTGACAAAGATGAACTTGTTGTCCTCAGCCGGGCTGGGAGGGTGGGGGTTGGACACAGCCTCCGCAGACAAATGATGTGAGAAGTAATTGCCCTAGGAGAGGAGGCGAGAGGTATTAAGATCAGATTTGCAAGGTCCCTTCCAAGAGCCCGTGGGTACCAGGCGACGGCAACTGCTGGGATTTACGTTGCTAATTCATCACTAATTAATGTTCCAAATTGGGCCTGACAGGAGGAGAAATCAACGTGAAGGCATCCGCAGAGATAGAGAGACAAAGACCGGGAACGGAGAGGGACAACGAGGGGAGGGGACACACAGTGAAAACCTTAAGAGGCAGGGAGAGACGCTGGGGCAAGAGCACAGAAGCAGGGTCTGAACAGAGACCTCAGGTCTACGATCCCAACGGAGTGTGTGGCCAGCGGGTCTCTTCCCCTCTGTATCTGTGCGTGTTTGTGTGTCTGTGTGTCATTATGTCTTGTGAGTGAGTGTGTGTGTCTGTGTGTATTCTTTCTAGAGGTGATCATGATATCAGTCCTGACTTCAACATAGATTTGGAATGATTAAGAGTGTCTGTGTGTGTCTGTCCATATGTATCTGTGTCTATGTGTGTATCTCTGTGTGTTTGTGTGTCTGTGTGTTGTGTGTCATGTGAGTGTGTGTGTCTGTGTGTCATGTGTGTGCTATGTGAGTGTGTGTGTCGTGTGAGTGTGTGTGTCTGTGTGTCAGTGTGTGCTGTGTGAGTGTGTGTGTCGTGTGTGTGTGTCTGTGTGTCATGTGTGTGCTGTGTGAGTGTGTGTGTCGTGTGAGTGTGTGTGTGTCGTGTGAGTGTGTGTGTCTGTGTGTCAGTGTGTGCTGTGTGAGTGTGTGTCGTGTGAGTGTGTGTATGTCTGTGTGTCAGTGTGTGTGCTATGTGAGTGTGTGTGTGTCGTGTGAGTGTGTGTCTGTGTGTCATGTGTGTGCTGTGTGTGTGTGTGTCGTGTGAGTGTGTGTGTCTGTGTGTCAGTGTGTGGGCTATGTGTGTGTGTGTCTGTGTGTCATGTGTGTGCTATGTGAGTGTGTGTGTGTCATGTGAGTGTGTGTGTCTGTGTGTCATGTGTGTGCTGTGTGTGTGTGTCGTGTGAGTGAGTGTGTGTCTGTGTCAGTGTGTGCTGTGTGAGTGTGTGTGTCATGTGAGTGTGTGTGTCTGTGTGTCAGTGTGTGCTGTGTGTGTGTGTGTCGTGTGAGTGTGTATGTCTATGTGTCAGTGTGTGCTGTGTGAGTGTGTGTGTCATGTGTGTGTGTCTGTGTGTCAGTGTGTGCTGTGTGAGTGTGTGTGTCGTGTGAGTGTGTATGTCTGTGTGTCAGTGTGTGCTGTGTGAGTGTGTGTGTGTCGTGTGAGTGTGTATGTCTGTGTGTCATGTGTGTGCTGTGTGAGTGTGTGTGTGTCGTGTGAGTGTGTATGTCTGTGTGTCATGTGTGTGCTGTGTGAGTGTGTGTGTCGTGTGAGTGAGTGTGTGTATGTCTGTGTGTCAGTGTGTGCTGTGTGTGTGTCTGTGTGTCATGTGTGTGCTGTGTGAGTGTGTGTGTCGTGTGAGTGTGTGTATGTCTGTGTGTCAGTGTGTGCTGTGTGAGTGTGTGTGTGTTGTGTGAGTGAGTGTGTGTATGTCTGTGTGTCAGTGTGTGCTGTGTGTGTGTCGTGTGAGTGTGTGTATGTCTGTGTGTCAGTGTGTGCTGTGTGAGTGTGTGTCGTGTGAGTGTGTGTGTCTGTGTGTCATGTGTGTGCTGTGTGTGTGTGTCATGTGAGTGTGTGTGTCTGTGTGTCAGTGTGTGCTGTGTGAGTGTGTGTCGTGTGAGTGTGTGTGTCTGTGTGTCAGTGTGTGCTGTGTGTGTGTGCTGTGTGAGTGTGTGTGTGTCTGTGTGTCAGTGTGTGCTGTGTGAGTGTGTGTCGTGTGAGTGTGTGTGTGTCTGTGTGTCGTGTGTGCTGTGTGAGTGTGTGTGTCTGTGTGTCATGTGTGTGCTGTGTGAGTGTGTGTATGTCTGTGTGTCAGTGTGTGCTGTGTGTGTGTGTCGTGTGAGTGTGTGTGTGTCTGTGTGTCAGTGTGTGCTGTGTGTGTGTGTCGTGTGAGTGTGTGTGTGTCTGTGTGTCAGTGTGTGCTGTGTGAGTGTGTTGTGTGTGTGTGTCAGTGTGTGCTGTGTGTTTGTGTTGTGTGAGTGAGTGTGTATGTCTGTGTGTCAGTGTGTGCTGTGTGTGTGTGTGTTGTGTGAGTGTGTGTGTGTCTGTGTGTCAGTGTGTGCTGTGTGAGTGTGTGTGTCTGTGTGTCAGTGTGTGCTGTGTGAGTGTGTGTGTGTCAGTGTGTGCTGTGTGAGTGTGTGTGTCTGTGTGTCAGTGTGTGGGCACGTGCATACATGCCCATTGCCACCACCTGGCCTGGGCCACCGCTGACCTGGGTGATTGCACCTGCTTCTACCCTTGTACCCCCATCGTCTATTCTCATCACAGCCAGAGGGATCTTTTAAAACAAGGCTGCTGAGGCCCCACACCGGTGCAAACCTTTTCATCTCACCCAGCATACAAGCCAAGGCTGCTAGGCGGGTCCAGAAGCCCTGCACCATGCGGCCCCGGTCCGTCCCCGACGCTGGCCACACCGGCCTCTGTGCTGTTTCCCGACGCCAGCCTTTCCGGCGCTTTGCCATTTGCTGTTCTCTTGGCCTGGAAAGCTCTTCCTGACGTGTCCACATGGTTCACTCCTTCTCTTTGTTCAGGTCTTTGCTCACCTCCCCAGAGAGGCCTCCCTGGACCACCCTATTTAGATCACCAGCTTCCCCTCTGGTCACCACAGCGCTGGTGGCCACCTGCCATATCATTTACTCCCTTCTCCCCACCCTGGAAAGTCAGCTCCATGAGCAGGCAGGCTGTCTCTTCAGGGCATGGCTGAATTCCCAGCTCCTGGTTCAGTGCTGGCTTGGTGAATATTACCCAGAGGGTTCTGGGATTCTGATTCCAGGGAAGATTAGAAGAAAGAAGCGGAGCAGACAAGAAAGTGGGGAATCAGAGCAGGGCGGGTCAGGGTGGGGGCAGGCCATGGGGAAGCAAGGTCTTTCCTCCTTCAAAGGGGTCAGCAAAGGCGGGCCAGGGCTGAGGACAGGACTAGAGGGTGACCGCGGACGGGGTGATGTCTACTGAGCCCTGAGGACAGACCCAGGCCTGTCCCCAAGCCTGCCCACAGTTGGCCTGCTGCTGCTAGTGGCCCAGAAACGTTCTTTCAAGGCTCCTTCGGAATGCAGCGACACCCCAGCGTGGGCATCCTTGGCACCTCCCCTTAGTTTAGGAGAGGATGAGAAACCATCCAATTGCTACACAATAGGGGCCAGTTAAGTAAAATGGAGTCTGTCAATAGAGTGGAAAATTAGGCAGACATTTAGCAGGCTGAGACGAGAATTCCGTCGATACTTGGAGCTGTGTGTGAAATGTTGTTATGAGAGCCAAGGAGGCCTCAGCGGAAGCACAAGTGGGTTCTCTCTTCCCACCTGCATTTATGGAGCCCCTGCTGTGTGTTCAACACCCTTTTGGGCCCCAGGGCACTGAGACCTGGCTGCTCAGCTCCTCCTGTCTGGCAGGGCACACGCAGCTGGGCCGGAAGACAGATGTGCACACCTGTACCAAACTGCAATAGGGTGTCTATCTATAGGAGACAGGAGGTCCTGTATCAGATCCTGGCCCTGCCTCTTTATGGCTAGGAGCCTGGGCAAGCCCCTGAGGCCATGGGAGGGAGGATTTCTTTCTCCTTCGTGTTGCTGTGGGAATCACCAAACACTGAGGTCAGAGCCTGGAGGATTCTGTAGGTCTTCTTTCCATCATCATCATTATCACCATCATCACCATTATCAATCAATCATCGTCATCATCATCGTCATCATCATCATCCAAGGACATAGAAGCTAGTGGTTAAGAACACAGGCTCTGGAGTCAAGGGCCTGCGTCCTCGTCTTGGCTCTACCATTTAGCAGCGCTAGGTTTCAGTTTCCCAGAGTGTACATGAGGGTAACAGGCACCTAGCTCACAGCAGCCAGGAATGCATTAGCTCACCCTGGTGAGGAGCTGAGTATTAGCCTGTGCAGACTAAGTGCTCACTGAGAGCACTCGTTCGCTAGGGCTGGCCTAATAAAGTACCACGGATCAGGTGACCTAAATAGCAGAAGTTTATTTTCTTACAGTTCTGGAGGCTTGAAGTTAAAGACCAATGTGTGGGCAGGGCTGGCTCCCTCTGAGGACTGTGAGGGAGAATTTTTCCAGGCCTCTCTCCTCGCTTCTGGTGGTTTGCTGGCAAACTGTGGCATTCCTTGTATTTGGGGGTTTTGCATGATTCCCTCTTCATATGGCTATTTTAAAAATAAAGAGTCAGTCTTATTGGATTCGGGGCCCACCCTACTCCAGTATGACTTCTTCTTAACTCCTCATGTCTGCAATGACACTATTTCCAAATAAGATCACATTCTGAGATACTGAGAGTTGAGATGTCAATATAGAAATTTGGGGCTGGGTACAGTGGCTCACGCCTGTAATCCCAGCACTTTGGGAGGCCAAGGCAGGCGGATCATGAGGTCAAGAGATCAAGACCATCCTGGCCAACATGGTGAAACCCCGTCTCTACTAAAAATACAAAAATTAGCTGGGCGTGGTGGCACGCGTCTGTAGTCCCAGCTACTTGGGAGACTGAGGAAGGAGAATCACTTGAACCCGGGAGGTGGAGGTTGCAGTGAGCTGAGATCGTGCCACTGCACTCCAGCCTGGGCAACAGGAGACTCCGTCTCAAAAAAAAAAAAAAAGAAAAGAAAAGAGAAGAAATTTGATAGGGGCAGGTAGGGCACAGTAATGAACCCATGACACTGAGTATCAGCAGGGGTTCCTGGGTGGGAGAGGGGGCACTTCTCCCCTGGGAGGATGGTGGAGGCACCCTAAAGGGGGGGTTCTTGGAGGAGGGTTGGAGCATGCAAAGGATGACCTGCAAGGCAGAGGAGCAGGGGAGGTGGAGGCCGTGCAGGCTGAGGGTGTGTGGAGTAGAGAAATCCTTATTGAAAGCTAGCTGTCAGGGCTGGACATATGTCAGGACTGTTATAAATGCTTACAAAGGTTATTTTAGTGCATAAAACTATTTTTGTGCAGTCTAAAAGTCAGACAGACATTTGAGTAGCTTGTGGAGAGTTTGTACTCGGCTCTCACGTGATTCTGAATTTGTCTTTCTTGGCGTCTAACAGCTTACCGTGGCCTCGAGAGTTTGAGGAGAGGGGAAGTTCAGGTGAGAAGCGAGAGGGCGGGGGAGACTGGGTGGTCTGGGGGGCATCAGAGATGGGAGATGGGCAGGACCCTGCCTAAGAGGTTCTGTGAACTCTGCCCTCCCCTTATCCCCTGCTGCAGTCCCTAAAGTTGGGAAACTCCTTGGGCAGTGGCCCGGTGATGATACTGTGATTGGCTGTGACTCTGTCAGTCCCGGCTTGGGGCAAGAGGGAGTATTGAGATGAAAGAGGGTGTGGGGTCTGCTTGCCCTCCTTCCTGAGTAGCATTGAGCTGGGACCCTAGAGCTTGACCTTCTGAGGGTGGGGCAGCCCTGGGGGAACGGCTCCCAGCCTGCCCCCTTCCTGCTATGCCCTGCCTCCATCCCATACCAGGGTGTGGAACTTGGGTTTAAGGTGGAGGTCAGGAGACCTGGGTGGAGCCCCGCCTCTGAGGCTAATGTATTGGTGATGTTGAACAGTCACTGAATGCCTCAGATGGCCCATTTGCATGGGATAGCCCTTTGCAGGAGGAGCTGCGGAGGGGGAAGTCTGGGACACGCACAGGCATGAACACGAGGAAGGCTCTCTATCCCTTTCCCTCTCCCTTTCTACATCTGGGCTTAGATTTGCCTTTGAGGAGATAACCTGGGTGGGACAGAGAAAGAATCCTCTAGAGAGGAAGGAAGGAAAGAAAGTTTCCCATCCCCACCCCTACCTGACTTGGGGTCCATTTCCTTTAGCAACTGCCTGCTTCACCTCATGAGGAACCACCCTTCCAGCTCCAGTGGAAAACTCCAAGGGTCCAAGCACACCAAAAGGAGATGACTTTGGGGCCACTTTTAGGACCCTCCCCACATGGTGCAGGTTCACAAGGCCTGGAACCTCGGGCTGCACACTCCATTGTGTGTGCTTTCCTACAGCGCCCCCTGCCTCCTTTCCCCGGTCCCACTGTGGGCATCCATTGGCCCCAGTCTTCACATCTGCTGTGAACCAGGCTGACCCTGCCTCTGCCACACCAGCTGTGCCATCCTGGGCAAGCAGCCCCCTCCCAGCCCAGCTCCCCAGCTGCCTGTCACACAGGGGTGCCGAAAAATCCTGTGACCATCTGTACAAAAGCACTCTAGCCCTGGTCAGGTGGAAGGGATCCATTCAGCCCAGTTATTGCATGCCTGCTGCATACATAACTTGTTCTGCAGTCCCTTGAAAATATGTTGAAATCTACCCAATTTATAAGCACATACAAACACTCGTTCTTTGATTTCCTAACTAGGAATTTACCCTACAAGCAGACTTTCTGTCTTTGATTGGATTCCCTGGAAACAATTTCTGAGGCAGAGATTTGCATACAGGAGATTTATTGGGGAATGTTCTTGGGAACAACGCCTGTAGGGGATCGAGGGAGGCAGGATGAGCAGAGGGAGAGGTTTCTGCAATGCAGATCCCACAGGAGCTCCGGGCAGGGACAGCCCTGCAGGGACATCCCAAACTCAGGCAAGGGCCCCTTCTGGATCCCTCAGTGGATGTCTATACCCCAGGGAGGGACATGGCCCTGATTAAGAGTCAGTGAAGGGCAGTTCCTGAAGAGGTTTGCAGCTTTGAGCTTTCAGCAGCTAATGCCCTGCTCCTGGGAGTTGGGGGAATGAGAGTTCTGGTTCATCTGAGCAGGGCGTTGTAATATTCACTCCACTGCCTCCAGGAGAAAGGAGATAGGCATAAGGGTGTTTGGTGTAGCATTTTTAAACTGAAAAGGTTGGGCAATCTGATGTCCATTGGTAGGGATCTAGTTGAAAAAATGATGGTACATTCATATAGTGGAATCTACACAGCCATAAAGAAAGCAGAGGCCGGGCGTGGTGGCTCATGCCTATGATCCCAGCACTTTGGGAGGCCAAGGCGGGCGGATTATCTGAGGTCGGGGGTTTGAGACCAGCCTGACCAACATGGAGAAATCCCGTTTCTACTAAAAATACAAAATTAGTCGGGCGTGGTGGCCACCTGTGAGTCCCAGTTACTCGGGTGGCTGAGGCAGGAGAATCGCTTGAACCCGGGAGGTGGAGGTTGCAGTGAGCCAAGATCATGCCATTGCACTCCAGCCTGGGCAACAAGAGCAAAACTCTGTCTCAAAAAAAAAAAAAAAAAAAAAAAAAAAAAAAAAAAAAAAAGAAAGAAAGCAGAAGCTGTTAAGAGTGTGCTGATAGGGAAAAATCCTACAGACACAGTCTGATGTGACAAAAGTAGAACGTAGAAAGTATAAAGAGTATGCTAGCATTTGCATAAAGTGGGGCTGAGAACATCATGTAAACATTTTTGCATATGGATAAAATATCTCTGGTAGGATTCATAAAATACTGGTCACAGTCGTTGTTTTCAGGTTGGGGAACTATGTGGTTAGGGGTCAGCAGAGAGGGAGATTTCACTTCTGCATACTCTTTCACATCTTCTAATATTGAAACATACAATGGTATTACCTATTCAAATAAAGTATGTTACTTAATGAAATACGTCAAGCTAAATACTGTAAAAGAAATCCACTGATGGCTGGGTGCAGTGGCTCACGCCTAAAACCCCAGCACTTTGGGAGGCCGAGGCGGGTGGATCGCTTGAGGTCAGGAGTTCGAGACCAGCCTGGTCAAAATGGTGAAACCCCTGTCTCTACTAAAATACAAATTTTAGCTGGGCGTGGTGGTGGGTGCTTGTAATCCAAGCTATTTGGGAGGCTGAGGCAGGAGCATCACTTGAACCTGGGTGGCAGAGGTTGCAGTGAGCCAGGATTGCGCCACTGTACTCCAGCCTGGGCAACAGAGCAAGATTCTGTCTCAAAAACAAAAAACAAAACAAAAAACCAGAAATCCACTGAACAGGTTTAAAAGAAGAGGATGGGGCCTTTAAGAACCTAGGCACCAGGAAGAGTGGGGTATTTTGGAGGCCAGTGGAGGCCCAGGAATAGATCTTCTTTTTGCCCAGAACAGGTACGTAGGTCCATGGGCCCAGGGAGAAGAGGCAATAAACTGCTGTCTTCGAATCTGTGAAGGGATAGAAGTCTGCTGTGAAGACTGACAAAAGCGAGCCGCTCACTGGCTGTATGACGTTGGGCAAGGTCATCTAGTCTCTCTGAGCCTTGGTCACCTCACCTGTGAAGTGTGAAATGTGGGGATGGGGAGGCATCTCCCCTTGGACTAGAAACTCCCTAAAGGCAGGCTCTGTGCCTCCATTCTCAGACTGGGGGCTCTCTGCCATTCTCTCTTACATTCAGTCCACAGGAGTTGAGTGGATCTGAACGCACTCGGAGCAGAAAACTGTCCTGCTGCTCCGGGGATGCTATGCACACTATGAAACAGCAAACAGCAATGAGAAGCCACATGCTAGGTGTCCCAACAGATACAGGGATAGATATTAAAAATAGAGTGTTGGCCGGGCGCGGTGGCTCACACCTGTAATCTCAACACTTTGGGAGGCTGAGATGGGCGGATCACGAGGTCAGGCGATTGAGACTATCCTGGCTACCACGATGAAACCCCATCTCTACTAAAGATATAAAAAATTAGCCAGGCGTGGTGGTGGGCACCTGTAGTCCCAGCTACTGGGGAGGCTGAGGCAGGAGAATGGCGTGAACCCAGGAGGCGGAGTTTGCACTGAGCCGAGATCACGCCACCGCACTCTAGCCTGGGCGACAGAGCGAGACTCTGTCTCAAAAAATAAATAAATAAAATAAAAATAAAAATAAAAATAAAAATAAAAATAGAGTGTTGAGGAGGAAACACAGAAAGAGAATGAAGGTCCATAGCACAGCATCGTTGATGGAAATTATAAACACGTTTTCCCTGAAACCAACACAACACATTTAGCAAAGATAGGCAGACGTATTCAAGGACACCTATGAAGTACATCGGAATGTGTGCTGGTGTCAGGGAGAGAGTGAGAGTGGGAGCCAGCGAGGAAGGAGCGGAAAGAAAATTAAGATAGAGGAGGCTTGCACAGGCGCTTGAAAGTACAGCGTGAGCTGAGGGGGAAGATGTTCTCACGCCTTGGCCCCTCTCCCGATACGGCCACTTTCCAGGGGTGTTTTGAGGGCTCCACGAGAGGATGCGTAAGGAATGCCTGAACACAGAGTGGGAACTTAAATGAATAGTTTAAACATCAGAATCTTTACCTGGGTGTTTTCTCATGTTGCTCTTCATTCTTTTTAACTTCGACATAAACAACACACGCCAGTGACCTAGCATCAGCCCCAAGAAAGCAGAAATGACTTCAGCGAGTTAGTAGTAGAGCCAGAGTTTATCCCAGGTCTGCCTGACTCCAAAAACAACACTCTTTGTGACCATATCACAACATGCCCCTCAACCCTTTGACCAGTGGGAAACCTGAGGCTCGGAGGGTGAGTGATGCATCTGACGGCACACAGATGATGGAGGCCTGGGTGTGAAGGGACTTCAGTCTGGCTGGAAAGACTAGGCAATGCTCCTATGCAGGGAACTGACATGGAAGCATGGCATGAGATCTGTTTTCTCTCCAGCTCCTTTGAGGATGTCCTCTTGTTGTTGATGTTCTGCACAGTGAGTTTCTCTTAATAGCCAAGGCCTATCTTCAGAATACGAGTTAGGACCTACTGGACCCTGAATCCATGAAATTCCGGTGACCTCACCAGGTGGTCTAGATGAGCCTTGTTCACTTATCCCACTTTTCATGGTGCTTCCTGTCTCTATGAGTCCACATGTTTCATCTAAATTGGAAAATTTCCAGCCATTTTTAATTATTTCATTTTCTCCATCTTCACTCTTCTTCTGAGACTCTAGCTTCCACTTCGCTTAACCCCTCTTTTTTTTTTTTTTTTTTTGAGACGGAGTCTCGCTCTGTGGCCCAGGCTGGAGTGCAGTGGCCGGATCTCAGCTCATTGCAAGCTCCGCCTCCTGGGCTCACACCATTCTCCTGCCTCAGCCTCCTGAGTAGCTGGAACTACAGGCGCCCGCCACCTCGCCTGGCTAGTTTTTTGTATTTTTTAGTAGAGACAGGGTTTCACCGGGTTAGCCAGGATGGTCTCGATCTCCTGATCTTGTGATCTGCCCGTCTCAGCCTCCCAAAGTGCTGGGATTACAGGCTTGAGCCACCGAGCCCGGCCTTAACCCCTCTTTCATACTGCATTTCCTTGACTTGCTGTGCTGTAATCAAAGTCTCCACTAATTCTTCAGGTACGTTGAATCCCTGTTTGACCCATCTGTTGAGTTGATTTTTATTATAAGGAATATTCAGTTCTTTAAAAATCTTCCTCATTATTTTTGAGTCTTTTGTTCCGTGATCATCTTTGCTATTCCATCTTTTGTTTCTTTAAATGTTTTATGCATGATTATTTTGTAATCAGTGTCTGATAACCCCTAGTATCTGAACTCCTTGGGAATTGAAATCTGGCATTTATGATTTCTGCTGGCTCTCACTCCTGGTGGCTCATTTTCTTTTTTTTTTTTTTTTTTAGGTTTAATTGCCTTTTAATTATCTTATCCCTCATTCCATTTCTTTTCTTTTTAAAATTATACTTTAAGTTCTGAGATACATGGGCAGAACATGCAGGTTTGTTAACAGATATGCGTGTGCCATGGTGGTTTGCTGCACCCGTCATCCCGTCATCTACATTAGGTATTTCTCCTAATATTATTCCTCCCATAGCCTCCCCATCCCCTGACAGGCCCCGGTGTGTGATGTTCCCCTCCCTGTGTCCATGTGTTCTCATTGTTCAACTCCCACTTATGAGTGAGAACATTTGGTGTTTGGTTTTCTGTTCTCATGTTAGTTTGCTTAGAATGATGGTTTCCAGCTTCATCCATGTCCCTGCTAAGGACATGAACTTATTCTTTTTTTTGGCTGCATAGTATTCTGTGGTGTATATGTGCCACATTTTCTTTATCCAGTCTATCATCTATGGGCATTTGGGTTGGTTCCAAGTCCTTGCTATTGTGAATAGTGCTGCAATAAACATACATGTGCATGTGTCTTTAAGGTAGAATGATTTATAATCCTTTGGGTATATACCTAGTAAGGGGATTGCTGGGTCAAATGGTATTTCTAGTTCTAGATCCTTGAGGAATTGCCACACTGTCTTCCACAATGGTTGAATGAATTTACACTCCCACCAACCGTGTAAAGCATTCCTCTTTCTCCACATCCTCTCCAGAATTTGGCGAACTTTGATAGTGAATTTGTTTCACTTAATCCTCACCTGTGGGAATCTTGGGGCACTAAATTGAAATGTTTTCCTTCAGAGACAATTTGCAATAGCTTTTGCTGGAAGCCAGGGGACACGAGCCACTTGAGTTCCTGCCTTAAAACAGGAGTCTCAGGTTAGTGTCCTTGACTTTCCTACAGTTAGCCCACATAGAGCCCATATCAACATTTTCCTTCAAGGCAGCCTTGAAGATTTCCCTGACTTCTCCCAAGCCCCATGTCATTCAATATGGTTTATGAAGGATTTGGTGTTTTATAGAGAGAGGGCTTTTGTTGTGTCTAGCCCATCATGTCCATCATGTGATATATCTGGGTGAAAGGTCCTGGCCTGAGTGCTACAAGGGTTCAGAGCAGGTCAGTGAGTTACCAAGGGCTGGGTAGTGGAGCATGATGGGGTAGGGGTTGTTAAATGAACAAACTCCCAGACCCACTCCTGGGAGTCTGAGCCAATAGGTCTCACACCCCCTCCTCTCCCACCACCTACCATGCATTTTATGTGAGTATGATGCCAACGGTGTAAGTCCACTTGGAGAAACTCTGGACTATGGCAATCAAAGCAGGCTTCATGGAGGAAACTGGATTTGCTGAGTCTTAAACGAGCTCAGCTGAAAAAGATAAAGAAAAGGCTGTGGAATAGGCAGCCCAGTTCATCCAGAGTGTGAAGTCCTGTCAGTGCAGGGAAGTAGGGAGGGCCCAGATGGGGGAGGTTGCAAAATGTCAGACCTAGGATTTGAGGCTTCATCCTCGGTGAGCTTGGGAGCCACTGAAAGCTCTTGGGGAAGGGAATGCAGTGACAAGGGCCAAGTGGGATTTTAGGAAACTCAACCAGGCAGCAGGGAGCTGAATGAATTGGTTCCTACAGTTACTCACTTACAGTGGAGAATAATTAACAAAATCATGCTGTTATTTTAATAGAGTTGTGTTTTTCAGAAAGAGGACAGTGACTGCCTAATGCTCAGTATTCCGGGCTGTCAGCTCCTGGGGCCTGGGGGAGGGGCTGAGCAGGTGAATTGACTGCCCTCCACAAGCCCAGGACCCACCTGGTGGGGCTGCTGGAAATTTGGAGGTATGGGGCCCAGTGGGTCCTAAATGGCTTCCTGAGGATGGGCCTTGGCTATCAAGAGGAGCCTGTGTGTTAAGGCCTGTGTTTCTGCCTGAGACTCTGCGATCCCAGAGGGCAGGCAGTGTCACATTACCCTGACAGGAGATACTGGATGCTGTCACCATAGTAAGGTGCATGATCACAATTAAACTGTTGTGATTGCCCATTGTGCTTAAGGGATGATTTACAGCCTACCAGCTGCTTTCACTGACAGCATCACATTTAACCCACAAGAGTCCCAGGTGCTGGCCTCTCTTCTCCCTGTGATGGATGAGGTGGCTGAGACTCAGAGAGGCTTAGGGCATGGGGTCACACAGCGAATCAGAAACAGAGCTAGGAAGTGAACCCAGGTCTCCTGATGGCAGCCTAGTGGTCTGGCCATTGTGCTGCTGATGGTGGAGGAAATGGGGAGGGGCTTCTCAGTTGGGGTGCTGTTGTTGAGGACTATAGCCTTCAGGGAAGTGGGGAAGGTTCTGTTGTCCTGAACACCTGGGCAGAGGTTCTTGCTAGGTCCTGTCTGTTCTCAAGAACTGCACTTCCAAACCGTCCTCAAGAAGCTTTGAAAGGTGATCTCCCCTCCTCCAAACCCCACTGTATTGGTCCATTTTCACACTGCTATAAAGAACTTTCCTGAGACTAGGTAATTTATAAAGGAAGAAATGTAATTGACTCACAGTTCTGTATGGGTGGGGAGGCCTCTGGAAACTTACAGTGGCGGAAGGCAAAGGGGAAGCAGGCACTTTTCTTCACAGGGCGGTAGGAGAGAGACACAGAGAGAGTGAAGGGGAAGAGCCCCTTATAAAACCAGCATCTCTTGTGAGCACTCACTCACTCTCACAAGAAAAAAGTGTGGCGGAAACTGCCCCCACGATCCAGTCACCTCTCACGGGGTCCCTCCCTCGACTCATGAGGATTACAATTTGGGATGAGATTAGGATGGGGACACAGAGCCAAACCATTCACCCACCAACGCTGCATCACACCTGAGCCTCAGGGGTATGTGTCCAAACAAGGTGGGGGTGGGGAAGCAGATCCTTCCCTGTACCAAACCCCACCTACACTGGTGCCCTCACTTCTCATGGGTGGGAGGAGGTCCTTCCTGCTATCTGCTTCCAGTTCTCCTGCCACTTCAGTCCATTACCAGCAAAAGCAAAAAATCAAAGTTTTCTACATGCCACAATAATCTCCACAGACTTTCAGTCTGGAATCAGAGAGCTTTCATATCCCAACCTCTTCTGCCCCCACCTCTTGCGGAACTGACAACCAGCCAAAGTGAGAGCTCCCCTCAGAACAGGAGTGATCTGAGAACAGGAGCTGTGCCTCCTCCCTCAGACTGGTGACTCCCTGAGAGTAGGGGCTCTGCCTCTTTCTCTCAATCAGTGTCTCTCTGAGGGCAGAGGTAGTTCATCTCCCCTTGGACTAGAAGCTCCCTGAAGGCAGGCTTTGTACCTCCATCCACAGACTGGGGGCTCCCTGCCATTCTCTCCTACATTCAGCTCACAGAAATTAGTAGATCTGAATGCATTCGGAACAGAAACCGTCCTGCTGCTGTCCCTTGCCCCTGGGGCCTGGGCTCCTTGGCCTTTCTAAGCTTTAGACTGTGATGGGGGCGGCTGGGCCAAGAGTTAGTAGGGGGAGATTGCCTGTCATCTACAAGGGGGCTGCCAAGTGACTTAACTATGGAGGTGTGTGTGTGAACACAAGGGCCCTCCTTCTCGCCTGTAGCAGGTGGGCTGAGCCTGGGATGACATGGGGCTGTGGGAGCTGAGAGGCCATCTCTAGGCTACTTCATCCCCTCCTTCTTCCTGGCCAGGTGCCCTAGACATGGTGTCTTGATGCAGACAGAGCTGCCTCCCCTGTTCTGGAGGTAGGGAAGGGCTCCCCAGCCCAGGCGGCTTTCCCACCACAGGGCCTGCCCCCGCCCCAGCAGCGTGTGCTTGTCTGCAGTCTCAGCTCGAGCATCCAGCAAGGGGTCCCAGCTTGTCTCCCTTGGTGCGGGCAGCTATCCAAGAGGAATGTGGAACCCACCCAGGGCTGTGCAGAGTGGGTCAGAGCAAGGCCTGCATTCTAATCCTCTGCAGCCTGGAGCCCATCCATTCGCCTCCCTTGGCCCTGAGCTTGAAGCAATGGATAAGAGCCTTTCTCCTCAAAGCGGGGCTCACCAACCAGCTGTGTCGACATCACCTGGGGCTGGCTAGAGATGCAGAACTTCAGTTCTTACTCACTGGGTAAGAATCTGCATTTTAACAAAATCCCAGGAAATTCATGTGCACATTCAAGTAGGCAAAGCCCTGGATTCCACTGTCCTGAGGTCTCTCCCACCTCTGCTGTTAGAAGGTTCTGGAAGCTGGCTTCAGGGATTGTAATGAAAAAGCCCCCCATATTTCTTCATGTGGCCTCAGATGATCCTCATTTTGCTGGGGAGAGTGCCCTAAGCTGGAAGCAGCAGCAGTCTGAGCTCAGAGGCGGGCCTGATTCTGGATGGCAAGGAGATTCCCCGGTCCAAAATGTTCCAGAGGTAGGTGGGCTGCGAGGCAGCAGCTGTGTCTTCCAGCTCCTGCCGCTCCCTCCCGCCCACATGCTCACTGGCTGCTTGGTTCTGAGGCAGCTTCCTCCACCACCCAGTCGTGACCCAGCTCCCACTTTACAGCCTAGCACCAGCAGACAGGCAGAGAAGGTGGCCAGAGACCCAGGTGGCCTGAGAGGTTGCCCATGATCTGGGCCAGCTCAGGATGCCCCAGTCTCCCTGTGGCAGCAGGAGGCTGAAATGAGTGCACGTGTGCATGCGTGTGTGTGTGGGGGGGCACGTGTGTGTAGGGGGACATTGCGCCCCCGGGGCAGAGGCCACAGTCCCCATTCCAGCAGGCCAATCAGCATCATTGCCAGTAGTTGTGGCTTCTCCTCTCCCCAAACCATCAAGCCAGCTCTGTACCGCCCTGTCCCCTGCTCATTCCGGGAGATCAGCCTCTGGAAGAAGTCTGTGGACTCAGAGGTTAGTCTCTGTTCCCCTGGGGAAATGACACAAGAAGGGGGCACCTTCATTTGTGCTCTCCATCACCCCTTCAGGACACTTCTGTCCCCTGCCCCCATTATGTTTGCCTGCCCTTCCCAAGGACCCATGGGAACCAGTGACATAGGCAGTGAGGCAGATGCCTTAGCAGGAGCAGACCAAAGGCCATGTCCCAGGAGCAAAGGGAAGGAAGGCAGGACCCTCCCCTAGATCTCCATGAGACCCTCCATACCCCTTCACTAACTCCTGCAATAACCACATATTGAGTTCCTACTGTGTGTGCCCAACCTACTATTGGACGCCTTAAACACGTAAGACAGGGCTGCAGCCATCTGGGAGACAGTATGACTGAAGAAGAAAGCTAAACATCAATGCGAGAGCACTGGAAACAACCAAAATATACATAAATTGTATGATATTTACATAAAGTATGATACGTCCATGTTCTAGTTATCTATTGCCGTGAAATAAACCACCTCAAAACATGATGGCCTAATACAACAATTGTTTATTTTTCCGTTGTACCTGCAGTTTGGGCAGGGCTCAGCAAGGCAGCCATGTGCTCTGTGTGGCACCAGTTGGGAAAGCTTGATTTGGGCTGGATGAGTCACTTAAGGGCAACTCTCTTACATGGCTGGCAAGTTGGTGCTGGCTAGACTGGGGGCTCAGCTGGGGCCGTGGACCAGGGGTCTCTGCTCCTCTCCACAGGACCCTCCTCATGACTACTTGGGCTTCCTTACTGCATGGTGGCTGGGTTCCAAATACAGGTATTCTAAGAGGACAAGGCAGAAATTTTTTTTTAAACCTAGCCTCTGGATCACATGGTGTTTAGTAGTCAAGGTAGTCACAAAGGTCAGCCCAGGGGCAGGGAAACAGACTTTGCTTATTGATGAAGGAATGGCAAGTTTCTAGAGGAGCTTGTGAGATGGGAGATACTGCTACAGTCATGTCTGGAAAATACAATCTGCCACAATTCATAATATGAAACACCATGCGATCATTAAGACATTTTAATGTATCTTATCGAATGAAAAAAAGACCAAGTCATGAAACATTTATGAAAAAGAGAAGTGCATGTGCATATTTATGAGAAAAAATGCTAGAAGGATAATATCCAAATGCTAGCAGTAGTCTTCCGTGATTTTTGCTTCGTTTTTGTACTCTTACGCATTATCAAACTTTTTTGGCAATGGATCATTTTTCTAAATTGGTTAAAGAAACAATACAAACTATATCTATATTAAAAAATAAATAACAGTAAGGACCCCACTAGGAAGTGAACAGTAAGAACAGGTGAAGGGGATTCTCAGTAGAAGGAGACGAGCTTCTTGAATGCTGAACTTCTCGAAGCCTTTGAAATTCTGATGCGCACTGGGATTTACAAGACAGGATTAAAATGTTTTCCACTCTTATTTGACCAGGAAAGAGTGAGAGCAGTGTGTGTGCACATGTACATTTGAGGTGTGTGCATGTCTTGCATGTCTTGTGTGTGTATCACTGTGTGCACAGGTGTGTGTGCTTTCTATACATGCGTATTTGTGCATATGGTGTGTGTGCTCACTTACGCGGGTGCGTGTGTATTGCTGTGTGTGTGTATGTTGTGGCATTGCAGGGGACCTGTGATAGGCTCGTGCACACTTTGGGTCATGTTGGTCCAGATAGAAATGCTCTTGAGCTCTGCAGAGAAAGAGGGCTTTTTCCTCACCTGTGTGCCCCTTTCCTTCTATTAAGATTTCTGCCTCTTCTTTACCCTCCTGGTGGCCTCACACTCTTTCCTCAATCCTGCTCATTTGCAGCCTGCAGCCCCTCATCATGGTGGAGGCTGGGGTGGGGGGTTCTCTCTTCTCTCTTGCTTCCTGGTGTCTTCTTTTTTTTTTTTTTTTTTTTTTTTTGAGACAGATTCTTGCTCTGTCATCCAGGCGGGAGTGCAGTGGCACAATCTCGGGTTCAAGCAATTCTCCTGCCCTAGCCACCTGAGTAGCTGGGACTATACGCATGCACCACCATGCCTGGCTAATTTTTTGTATCTTTAGTAGAGACAGGGTTTCACCATGTTGACCAGGCTGGTCTCAAACTCCTGACCTTAGGTTATCCGTCCACCTCGGCCTCCCAAAGTGCTGGGATTACAGGTGTGAGCCACCGCGTCCGGCCATGATGTCTTCTCTTGAGCCCTTGCCATAAGTTGCTGGAGCTTGGTGGGGAAAGTGAATGAGAAAGAAGCTGCACAGACAAGGCAGAAGATGAGAGGGAGACAGAGATTCCCAGGGGGTGGAACGCGAAATCAACAGCATCAATATCCCCTTCCAGTGGAGACACCATAGTTCAGGGACACAGGGCTCAGTGACCTGCGGTCATTGCCATTTGTTGTTATGTTATTAATTTTTCTCCCAGCCTTCATAAACCACATGCACACCCCACAACTTGTGATCACTTCATACAGAGAAAAGACATCTTAATACCCAAAGGATTAAAGGCAGCTTTCCCTTTCCCTAGAGAAATTCCCACACATTTACACACGGAGACATGTGCAAGAAGGCTTCCAGCAACACTGTAACAGCAACAAATTTGGAAACAAATGAAATGTCCATCAATAGAAGAATGAATAAATGTATTGCAGCATAATCCTACAGTAGAATGCTATACCACAGTAAGGATATATGAACAAGATCTACACACATAACATGGATGAACCTCAATATACAATATTAAGAGAAAAACAAAGAGCAGAAGAATTGCATACAATGCAATATCATTTATTTATTTGTTTATTTATTTATTTAGTTTTGAGACGGAGTTTCACTCTTGTTGCCCAGGCTGGAGTGCAATGGTGCCATCTCAGCTCGCTGCAACCTCCGTCTCCCGGGTTCAAGTGATTCTCCTGCCTCAGCTTCACAAGTAGCTGGGACTGCAGGCATGTGCCACCACCCCTGGCTAATTTTTGTGGTTTTAGTAGAGATGGGATTTCTCCATGTTGGCCAGGCTGGTCTTGAACTCCTGACCTCAGGTGATCCGCCCGCCTTGGCCTCCCAAAGTGCTGGGATTACAGGCGTGAGCCTCTGCGCCCGCCCCAATGCAATATCATTTATACAAACTTTTAAAACATGTAAAATATATCAAGTATCATCCAGGGATTTGTGCATATGGAATAAAATATAAAGAAACAGATGGAAAAGATAAACAACACATTCAGGCCAGCAGTTACCCCTGGGGAGTGAGATAGTGGGGCAGAAATAGGGGAGGAAGAGAGGGGACGTCAATTGTGTTGTGTTAATTATCTGGGGCTGAGTATCAGATTCTCACACATCTCAGTAGCTTAAAACATTAGCTCAGTTTGATATGACAATGTGGATTTTTCTTCTTTGCTCTGTCAATGTGCTAGATTACACTGATTGACTTTTGCATATTGAATCAGTCCGACATTCCCGGGACATGTTCCACTTGGTCATGACATATTATTCTTTTTCTGTATTGCTGTATTCAATTTTCTAGTATTTTATTTAAGGTTTTTGTTTCCACGTTCACGAGAGATGTTAGTCTGTAGTTTCTTCTGTCTTCATCTGGTTTGGGTATTAGGATAATGTTAACCTCATAAAATGAATTGGAAAGTGTTCCCGTCTGTTTTCTGGGAGATATCATGTAGAATTGGTGTTATTTCTTATTTAAATGTTAGGTAGAATTCATCAGTGAAAACATGCAGGCCAGGAGGTTTCTTTTTTAGAGAAGGTTTTAAACTATAAATTTAATTTCTTTAATAGATACAGGATTATTCTGGTTTTTTATTTCTTCTTGGGCATACTTTGGTAGTCTGTGTTTTTTAAGGACTTGGTCGATTTCATCTAAGTCAAAGGCCATCAGACTTTTTCAGTAAAGGAACAGATAGACAACACTGCAGGTTTGGGGGCGCTATTCAGGTTCTGTTGCAACTATTCAGCCCTGCCATTGAAGTTGAAAAGCCACCACAGACAACACGTAAGTGAATGAGCGTGGTCATTGCATTTGTTTCCCGGGACTGCCATAACAAATTATCACAAACTCGGAGGCTTAACACAACAGAAATATATTCCTTCACAGTTCAGGAGGCTAGAAGTCTGAAATCAAGGTGTCATCCGTGTCATGTGCTCTCTGAAGGCCCTAGGGAAGAATCTTTCCTTGCCTCTTCCAGCCCCGGGAATTCCTTGGCCTATGGCAGCATAACGTCTACTTCAGTCTTCACGAGGCCTCTTGTCCTCTGTGTCTCTCTGTATGTATGGGTCCAAATTTCCCTCTCCTCTGCTTCGAAGCACACCAGTCTTATTTTATTTAGGACCCACCCTACGAGAATATTACCTCATTTTAACTAATTATATTTGCAAAATCGCTGTTTCCAAATAGGGTCACATTCTGAGTTTTTTTTTTTTTTTTTTTTTTTTTTTGAGATGGAGTCTTGCTCTGTCGCCCAGGCTGGAGTACAATGGCGCGATCTCGGCTCACTGCAAGCTCTGCCTCCCGGGTTCACGCTGTTCTCCTGCCTCAGCCTCCCAAGTAGCTGGGACTACAGGCAGCCACCACCACACCCGGCTAATTTTTTGTATTTTTAGTAGAGATGGGGTTTCACCGTGTTAGCCAGGATGGTCTTGATCTCCTGGCCTCGTGATCCACCCGCCTCAGCCTCCCAAAGTGCTGGGATTACAGGCATGAGCCACCGCGCCCGGCACATTCTGAGGTTTTAAGTGGACATGAAGTTTCAGGGGATCTTATTCAACACAGTACACCTGTTTTTCACTAACACTTCATTTATGAAAAAGGGCAGTGGGCCACATTTGGTTCTGGGCTCAAGCAATCCTCCCACCTCAACCTCCCGAGTAGCTAGGACTGCAGATGTGTGCCACTGCACTCAGTTTGAAGACTAGGAAAAGGAAAAAACAAAACAAAACAAAACAAAACCCCTGGGAATTCACCCTTTGCTCCTGGGGGTCACAGCTTCTCTGATCAAAGAGCTTCCCTCTCTTATAGGTTTAGGCACCTGCCCAGCTGCCTCTATTTGCTACTGCTGTACAGCCATCACCACTGCTACTACAGTATTTGGAAACTGGAGCCAGCAAAAATGAAAAAAGAAAGAAAGAAAAAAAAAAAAAAAAACCCAGGACTTCTCTTACTCTTGCTGACCCATAGGGATCCTCTTCTACTCCTTGGTCCAAAAAGAGAGAGTTTCTCATGGAGCTCTTTCTGTGCACTTCTGAGTTTCAGGCTGCCTTTGACTCCAGGATTGGTAATACCAGAGGGGCGAAACTCCTAATTCTTTCTTAATCCACCTGCCGTCATTTATTTCTCGGAATCCTCTGATATCTCCTCCATGAATTCAGGGTTTATGGTTTCATGTAGTGAGAGAGACGGCATAGAGGTATGCTTACTCTATCTTCTCAGAACCAGAGTCCAAATTCTTACAAGGGGAAAAATCAAACTCCTTCAGCCAATGTCTGGAATTCTACCACTAGGGAACCCCATGACAATGGCAGCCATCTTGTCAGTCTACTTCTGAGGACCACCTCACCTATAAAGTCATCCAACACCACTCCAAGGCACAAACTGTCACAAACATACACTGATGCAAACACCCAGGTCTCTCCCCTCCCCCACAGCCCCATCCTCATCCTCTTTTGTATTCAGAGGGAGAGTTCCCTTCAGCCTTGAGACAAAAGAGGAGAACTCTTCCCCACTGATGACTTTACGTCTCCCTGGTTGAGGGTGGCAGAGCCAGCAGAGCAGGAGTGTTGGGCCTGAGACAGAACCCTGGGGAGCTCCTGCCACTGTCTTGGGGAGGACTAAGAACAAGAGAGTTAGAAATTTGGCTGAGCCTGTGGGCCAAGACTTTCCACCCTGTCACGTTTTGTTGTTGTTGTTTGTTTGTTTGTTTTTTGAGAAAGAGTCTTGCTCTGTTGCCTAGGTTGGAGTGAAGTGGTACGATCTCAGCTCACTGCAACCTCTGTGTCCTGGGTTCAAGAGATTCTCATGCCTCAGCCTCCTGAGTAGCTGAGACTACAGGTGCATGCCACCACGCCCAGTTAACTTTTTTGTATTTTTAGTTGAGATGGGATTTCACCATGTTGGCCAGGCTGGTCTCGAACTCCTGGCCTCAAGTGATCCACAATCCACCTGCCTCAGCCTCCTAAAATGTTGGGATTACAGGCGTGAGCCACTGTGCCTGGAACCACCCTGGCATGTTTTAATTGCCTGTTTACTTCTCTATCTCTGTGGCTGGGGAACTTCTTCAAAGGGACCAGAGGCTTATTTCCTGAATATCTCCAGAGCTCAGCCCTGCGGCTGGGATATCGATAAAGGGATAATGAGTGTATGTGTGAATGAATGAATGAGCCTCAATTATTTGCCCTTAGAGCCTCCTCCTCCTCTCCTCCTTTCTTGTCCCTCAGAAGCTAAATAAGTTACTATTTATTGGGCATCCTCTATGTACCAAATATTTAACACTTAATATTTTGTTTAATTTCCCAACGGTAGAAGTAGTATCATTCCTCTTTAATGAAAAAAACAAAGTTAAGGTACTTGACTAAATCACATAGTTAGCAAAATGGGGAAATCAGGATTTGAACTCCAGACCATTGGTTCAATTGTAAATTATTCTTGGATCTCACCTTATTTCTCCAATCTCAATGCCACCCTAAGCAGAGACTGTTAATTATCCCCCAAAATCCATTCTCCTCATATTCCCAACTTTAGCGGGCACCTGGAGTCATCTGGAATAAAGACTGCATTTTCCAGCCTCCTTTGCAACTCTGTGTGATGAAGATGTAAGTAGAATTGGCAGATGCAACTTCTGTGGCGTGTCCCTAAAGGGAGGAGCGCTACTTTTCTTGTTCCCTTCTCCTCCCTGTTGGCGGGAAAGCAGATGCGAACCTCCCATCTTTGGGGTTCGAGCAGCCATCTCAGGTCATAAACCAGAAGCCGTGTACAGAGGAGGGCAGAGCAGCAAGACAGAAGGGGCCTGAGTAACCTCCCTGGACTGATAACCCCTGACTCCATTGATGTGAGAGAAATAAGTGTTCATCTTGATGAAGCCACTGTTATTTAGGAGTTTTCAGTCAACCTGAACTTAACCCTGTTTAATACCATCCCTTACCTGGATGACCATAACAGCCTCCAAATGGCCTCTCTGCTTCTTCCACTGCAGCCTAAGCTATCCCAGAAACCACATCCTCTTTTTTTTTTGTTTTTTCCTTTGAGATGGAGTCTTGCTCTGTTGCCCAGGCTGGAGTGCAGAGGTGCAATCTCAGCTCACTGAAACCTCCACCTCCTGGGTTCAAGCAATTCTCCTGCCTCTGCCTCCTGAGTAGCTGGGACTACAGGCAGGCACCACCATGCCCTGCTAACTTTTGTATCTTTAGTAGAGACAGGGTTTCACCATGTTGGCCAGGTTGGTGTCGAACTCCTGACCTCAAGTGATCTGCCCGCCTCAGCCTCCCAGAGTGCTGGGATTACAGGCGTGAGCCCCCATGCCCGGCCCTCCTCCTCTTTAAACACCACTTTCTTTCATGTTTTTCTCCAATTCACAAATCTTAAGTTATTCCCTATTTCCTACTGAAAATCATCCAAATTTATTAGCCAGACACTCAAGGCACCACTACCAGCTGGATGTGTCTTTCCTTATATGTTTCCACACAACTCTGTGCTAACCAGACTGGTTTCCCTGATGTCTCCATCACATACTAGATTAATCAGGGTATGCTGGCTGCTGTAACAAATAACCCCCAGATCTCAGTGGCTTATCACAACCAAGGTTAATCGCCCACCGATGACACAATCAAATGTAGCTGGCAGTCGGGGAGCAGTAGAGTTCTGCTCCACACAGACATTTAGGAACCCAGGCTGTCTCCATCTAGTGATGGAGACAATGAATAGTGATGCCATCATCTTCAAATTGCCATCTCCAAGGTTACTATGCAAGAGAAGGAGAGACTGTGGAAGAGAATACAGAAGGATTTGGAAAGGATGGAAAGCTTAGAAGCAGTATTCATTCCTTTCATCCATATTCGATTGTCTAGAGCTCAGTTTCGTGGCCCAACTGAACTGCAAGGGAGTCTAGGAAATGAAGTCTTTCTGTGTGCTCAAGAGAAAGGACCAGTTTGTTGAGTACATAACATTGTCTCTGTCACACATGCCTTGCTCTTAGCTCTCAGCCTCTTCGTATACTCTTTCTCTCACCTTAGAATGCTTCTCTTCAGTTTCTGACAAACCCTCCCCATTCTTGAAGGCCATACGCAATCACAGTCTTTTCTTTGAAGCCCTCTCTGATTGCTCTCTCCCCTAAATGAATAAACCATGAAATTGTTTGAAATGTGCAATTTATCGCAGGGCACAGGATTGCCCTAGCCTTTGTTTGTTTTTTGTGTGCAGGTCTGGACAGCAGCTGCAAGACACTCTGAGAAGTCAAAGGCCATGCCTTATAGACCTGTTCCAAAACATGTTTGCTGGAAATGAACATCATCGGAAATGGGACAAATTGAAACCTGGTAAGACACAATAAGAACATAGTACCCCTTCTGTGATATTCTTGCCAAAGATACATAACTTGAATCTGATCCTAAGGAACAGACAAATCCAAATTGAGGAACATTCTACAAAATAACTGGCCTGTAATCTTTAAAGTTGTCAAAGTCAAGGAAAAGATCAAAGAACTGTTTCTGAGTCAAGGAAGCTACAGACATGACAACTAAATGCAATGTGTGATTCTAGACTTTTTTTTTTTTTGCTATAGAAGACATTAGGGAGACAACTGTCAAAACATGAATGGGGTCTGAGGATCAGATGGTAGTAACGCCGCAGAATACCCTTGTGTGCGGGAAATACACAGTGAAGTATTTGCAGGTTATTGGGCGTTGGGTCTGCAACTCATTTCAAATCGTTCTGAAAATAAAAGTTCTTTGTACCGTACGTGCAACTCTTCTGTGAGTCTGTCATCTCAAAATTAAAAAAATGAATACAATGCTTGTTGGAGGAAAATATCAATAAATCTCAAAGTAAAGATAAAAAGGCATATTTCTCAGCTGCCTCCTGTGGCCCTGCCCTCGTGGTTTCGGCAATCATTATTGTTACCGTGACAATGGCTGTAGATTATGGACATGGCAGCCATTTGTCCTTCTCCTCTCAGAGGACCTCCGTTCTGTTAGGGTTCAGCCGTGTACCCAGCCTTGGAGGATGAGTCACTGGTCTGGGTCAAATATGACATTCTTTGCCGTATACTGGAGTCTAGGTCCCAGGTAACGATGCGTTAGCACTTTTCAGATCAACCCTCTTAAAGACCACAAAAAGTGCTGGATAAAATATGTTTTAACAAAATAAACTTAAATGCTTCAAAAAGATGAGAAAGCAACAGGGAATACCAAGTTAATTTGGGAATGAAAGCATCTAACCAGAGAGGTGAGCACTGAAGCTGTTTATCCTGAGGCCATTTGCAGATACTGCTTAACTGGGCTTTGAATCAAGGGAGGCTTGAGATGAGAGGGACAGAAATCAAAGTCCACCAAGGCCTGAAGTCGGGGATCTTCTAGAAGACCCTCTCCACATCAAACTGAGGCCGCCAAAGGGTGCACCCTAAGATTATGGTGCCAGAGATTGGGTTTCCTGAACTCCTTTGCAGGCAGAGGTGGCTGTATGACTCAGTTCCGGCCAATGAGACACAAAAGTCTGCTGGACTGTCTCTGGGAAGGAATTTTCTCCCTGATGAAAGGAGAGAGGGCATGAGGAGAGCTCTCTTTTTCTTTCTTCTTCCTTGCAGCTCACGATGTTGTCTTGTGAGGCTGTGATGAACTGCTCTGGCTGCCATCTTGTGACCATGAGGCGATGGACACTATGAACACACTGATGGTTGCAGAGCAGAGGGATCTGTGAAGAGCCTGAGTCATTGACCAGCTCAGGAACCAACCCCTCCAGACTTTTCACTACTTAAGAAAAATCAGGCTAGATGTGGTGGCTCACGCCTGTAATCCCAGCACTCTGGGAGGCTGAGGTGGGTGAATCATGAGGTCAGGAGTTCAAGACCAGCCTGACCAACATGGTGAAACCCCGTCTCTACTAAAAATACAAAATCAGCTGGGCGTGGTGGTGCACACCTATAATCCCAGTTACTTAGGAGGCTGAGGAAGGAGAATCACTTGAACCTGGGAGGCTGAGGTGGCAGTGAGCTGAGATCGCGCCATTGTACTCCGGCCTACTGGGGGACAAGAGTGAAACTCCTTCTCAAAAAAAAAAGGTAAACCATTTAAAGCCCCTTTTGGTCTAATATGCTGTTAGTTCTAGTGGAAAGCATCTCTCAACCAAGAAAACCATGTACACACCACAAATGCGTGGCAGGGGGCTTGCCTACTCTTACTGCTATCACTCACCCACCATGAGAGTCACAGCCTGGCCCCTCTCTGACTCCACTGTGCCCCCGGGCAGAGCAAGGAAGGTGAAGGAAGAGTAAGAGTCCAGGCTCCTCACTCCCATGGGCCAGAAAGTTCAGAGCTATTTTTATCCCTCCTCCCCCATCTGCTCTGCCACAGAATTAATGATATTCAAGGTTAAAACGTGATCCCAGGCCCAGTCTCTCTTCTGCCTCCCTACAGCACCTGAGCACATCTCTGGGGCTCATTTGTTTGATCTGTGAAGTTGGGGGACTGATACTACTGTACCTGCATCTCAGGGTCAACATAAGGAACCCCCCTCTTTACTCTGTTTAGGCCTCTTACCCCTTGATGGTGCTTTACAGACTTCATCTCATTTAATTTAATTCACAGAACACTCACTACCAAGAGATGGTGTTATTAATACTTAGTTTACAGACAAGAAAATGGAGACTCACTGAGCTTAAATGACTTGCCCAAGTCACACAGCTTGCAGGTTGCTTAATTGAGATCTGTCCAACTCAAGCACTGCCTTCCCAATCCTCTACCCTATTCCCTGCTGCCATCCCCAACCCCACAGAAGCTAGTAACACAGGTAGGTAGATGGCAGCTCAGGGCTGTAGGAATACATGAGGGTAAGGGCAATCAGGGAAGACTTCCTGGAAAAGGTAGGGAGGGCTGGGTCTTGAAGCCTGGATAGGAATTAGACACAGATGGAAAGCCAAATGCCCTAGAAGGAACTGAGTCAGACTCAGAGCTTGGGAGGGAGGGAAGGAGGGGGTGTCTGGGAGTGGGGACAGGTATTGGGAAGGGCCAGTGGACATAACCATGCGAGAGGGTTTGAGTGTAGCCTGGGGTTAAGCACACAAACTGAAGAGCCAGGGGACTGAACTGCCTCCCAACTCTGCTATTTATCAGGATCATGACTCAGAATGAATTCATTAACTTCTCTGGGCCTTAGTTTTTGCATCTGTAAAATGGAGATGCTAATAGTACATCTGCTGCAGGACTGTGCTGACTACATGTACCTTGGCTACAACAATGTCTGGTATCTGGTATATGTCATGATCACACCCTTCCTTCTTTGTAGCTCTCCTGTTCTCCCTGCAGATTTATTTGACCACTCTGCGATGCGCCAGAGAGCTCCTACTTTGCCCCACCTCTGGAAGCCTTGATCTTTCTGCTGAAGATGCCCATTGCCCTGAGAACCCCACCAACCTGGGCTGCCTCTAACCCACACCCTCCTTCTCCCTCCCTCCTTGTATGTGGGGGAATGAGAGAGATAAGAACCAGCAGCTTCAATTAAAACCGAGTCGCTTGAACAATAATGGAAAAGTAATTGAGCTAAATTGAAATGTAATTGGGAAAAAAAAAAAAAAAACCAATCGTGACTTAACATGGATTTATAAGGTAGGCTGGGGGCAGGGGACTCTACACTCCACAGCCTCCAAATCTCCTTATCTCTTCCCCATCTCTCAGGGGGCCACCTCACCACTCAGCCCAGAGTCCCCACAAGCTCCTCCTCATCCTCCTGAGGCTCCTCCCTTTCTCTTCTCCTTCCCAGCCTCACCTCCCCTTATCCTAAACAGGGCTTCTTGATCAGGAGCAACTTTGCACACTCATGTGGGCACACACACACCATCTGACAATGTCTGCACACAACTTTGGTTGTCATGACTTGGGGGCAGGGGGTGGATGCTACTGGCATCTACTGGGTAGGCCAGGGGTGCTACTAAGTATTCTACAGTGCCCAGGGCAGCCTCCACAATCAAGAATTGCTGAGTGCTGAGATCGAGAAACCCTCTCTACTCCATCTTTTCACTCTGCTGAGGCCCCCAACCCTCAACTAAGGGGCCTCGATTATCCTCTTCCCTCTCCAGCATCAGAGAGGCACCCACTTTGATGTGTGTGCCCTGTAAACCTAAAGGCCTGGGCCTTCAGCAAAGAGAAGAATAGATGTCCTTACTTCCTGGGGACCACATCCTAGCCTCCTACCCTCTGCCTGGGGAACTCAGTCCTCACTTCCCTCCTCTCCTTCCCATCCCTTTTCTCCCTCTCTCCTTCCTTTACTCCTTTCTCTCCTCCTACTCCCTTGGCCCATCTGGAGGCCAAGGAGCAGACAGGATGACCTTTGAATCTTCCTGCCCATCCGTATTACCCAAAAAGGCCTCAGAGGCCAGTCCTTGGAGGGATGCTACTGGGGGCCAGAATCACCACATCCTAGGATGTGCAAGGCAGAAATGTCCTTGGAGATCATCCCAGTAGGAAGGAGGACGCTGGCCCAGGAAGGGAGGATAAGCTCGGGGCTGGCTGGCACAGAGCTGAGGCCACCCGACCTCCAGACTCCCATCCACGAGCTGGCCACCACCCACGGGAGGATGAGGAGGGAGGAGCATCTCAATGTCCTCAGATCCTCTTCACTCTGTCCACACTGGAACTCAGCCCTGCTGCCCACAGAAGCCAGGCCTGGCCCCATCTGCCTCTCCAACTCCTTCCATCTCTTCCCTTCCGCCCCCTCCTCCAGGCTCCGGGTGTGTGACTCCGCGCGGGGGTGGGAACTTGGGAAGGCAGGGAGGTGAGCAGGAGGTGTCTGGGCTCCCGATAAACTCAGAAGTCAGCCGGCGTGAAATGAAGAAATATGGCTCCCGGTAAATATTTATTTTCTATCAGAAATTAGCAAACCAAATGTAATTAAAAACAACTCTGTGTGTGCCTTCTCCACTCCCACCCCCAACCCCAAGTCTAGAAAATGACATCTCAGAATAGTGAGTCATAAAGACCGTGTCCTAATTAGCAGGCCGCCTGCTGCTGAGGCCGCCTTCCTCAGACTCCCCAGGAAGTGACGGGGGCCTGGCATGGACCCAGGTCATCGAGGTGGCTCTGAAGATCTCCTCTGGCCTCCATCCGAGTCTAAAGAGTCCGAACCCTGAGCAAGGACCAACAAGGGGAAAGAGAGAATGAAGCAGACCTCTCATCTTTGAGTCTGATGGGGGAGGCAGAGCATCTTCTTGGCCCCCGCCCATCTCCAGACGGACAGCAGTGGGTGCTGGTTAAGGGAAAACTGGGTTTGGAAAATCAGCAGAACCTGATTCCCTCACTTTCTAGCTGTGTGGCCTTGGACAACTCCCTTTAATTCTGCCAGCCTCAGTTTCCTCATTTGTAAAATGGGGATCGTGAGGCCTACCTTGCAGACTCACCAAAAATGTAGTGAGCCCCTGCTATGTGCAGGGTGGCAGGACTAGAGCAATGACCCAACCAGACATCTCTGCTCTCCGGACTTACCTCCTGGTGGTCCTGGTAGTACTCAGTTGTACAGCCTCCATCCACCACCCCAGGCTACCAGGAGTCCTGGCAGTACTGTCGCCCCAGTGGGCTGGGTAATAGTTACCCCTCTTTGTTGTGCACCTGCCGTGTGTCTGGTACTGTGCTAGGCACTGCTCCCCCAAGGTGGCTAGACTAGTTGGAGGGCTCGGTTCCAACTCTAAGCCCCACGCTGCCTTGGGATGGGGCACAGGGTGGACAGAGATCCTGACTTCGGCTGCTTTGCCCCTCCCCTTAGCTTAGGCTGAGGGTTGCTGTGCTCAACAAGTATTCCGGATCCATCCTCCAGAAATACTGTTTTCCTGCTGTCTACACCTCTAGTTAAAAAATCCCCAATGTCCTAGTGCCAGCAGGGTGAAGTCTGGCCCTGCTCACAGGGTCTCCACAGCCCACCTCCCTGGCCTGGGTGGCACAGGCTTCTGACTTGACCACTGAAGCAGCTGCTGTCAGGCCCACCCGGGTCCCTTCACCTTATTCCCTGCAATGCACCAGCCCAACTTTGGACTACTAATCCCTGCAGCCCTTTGCCCAAGACCTCTCTCCAGAGCAGCCCAAACCATCCTGCTATGCTTGCAAATGCCACCTCCTCTAGGAAGCCTACCCTGACTCCTGCAGCCTGCCCAACTCTGCCTCTTGGCTCTGGCTGCCTTCTACTCTGTGTGAACTCTATTTTGGATACTTGGCACAGACTGCCTGGTATTAGGAGTTTCATTTCACATATCCAAGTTTTATCCTATCATATAGACCCTTCCTTCCTCACCAAATCCTGCCACCAAATGTTTTGGGTTGAAGTCCTGACTCTCTCACTTAAAAGTTGTGTGAGCTGGCACAAGTCATTTAACTTCTCTAAGCCCCAATCTCCTCATCTGTAAATCATGATTTTTTTTTTTTTTTTTTTTAAGAGATGGGGATCTCACTCTGTTTCCCAGGCTGGAGTATAGTTGTGCAATCCTCGCTTACTGCAGTCTCCAATTCCTGGGCTGAAGAGATCCTCCCGTCTCAGCCTCCTGAGTAGCTGGGACAACAGGTCTGCATCACCATGCCTTCTTATTTTTATATTTTCTTTCTTTCTTTCTTTCTTTTTTTTGAGATGGAGTATCACTCTGACATCCAGGCTGGAGTGCAGTGGCATGATCTTGGCTCGCTGCAATCTCTGCCCCCTGGCCAGTTTCAAGCAATTCTCCTGCCTCGGTCTCCTGAATGGCTGGGATAACAGGCCCCCACCACCCCGCCTGGCTAATTTCTGTATTTTTCAGTAGAGACAGGGTTTTACCATCTTGGCCAGGCTGGTCTGGAACTCCTGACCTCGTGATCCACCCGCCTCAGCCTCCCAAAGTACTGGGATTACAGGCATGAGCCACCGCTCCCAGCCAGTTTTTATATTTTTTGTAGAGACAAGGTTTCACCATCTTGACCAGGCTGGTCTCAAATTCCTGATCTCAAACAACCTGCTCAACTTGGTCTCCCAAAGTATTGTGATTTCAGTTTTTTTTTTTTTTTTTTTAGATTTTAGCGATGGGGGTTTCACTAATGGAAATTTCCTTCATGCTCGTTTTGAGAAATAAAGGAGATGGGATAAACTGCTTGATGAGATGCCAGCCATACAGTGAGGGGAGGAAAGAGCTCTGCCCCTGTAGTTAACTATGATACAGTCTTCCTAGCCAGGGCCCTGCTTCTGGGATTGGCATTCCTCTTGTTTTGGGGAACTGACCCCAGCACCCCAGCTCTGTGGTTCTACTAGAGGGTGTTTATCATGGGTCCCCACCCCTTGGCCATCAGATGTGCAGTTGAAAGCTGAGCCAATGCTCAAAGCTGGGCCAACTGGAATTCTTCCCTGGCATTTCTCAAACTGGAGCTGGGACATGTTCAGCTCTTATCTGATGGCAATACCATGAGACATGAGAAAGTAAGGGGGCTGCAGCCAGCAGCACATCACCTAGCATGTGAGGGAGACGGTCTGAGGCACTCAGGTCGATAGGCACAGGAGCAGGTACCAGAGCACAAATAGAGCGGTGGCAGCGTCCCAGTCCTGGGTTCCAGATGTCTCTAAGGCTCTCCTTCCTGCCGGTGGCTCCCTTCCTTTGACTATGAGAGATCTTCTGAATCCTTCTCATCAAACACTTTATTGCCTTCGTTCAATCATTTCAATGGGGTTTCTTTCATTTGCTTCCCATCAAGTCCTGGCCAACACAGAACTCCCAGAAAACCACCTTTCCCCCATCTGCCCGTGACAAGGCACAGACTTCCGGGGTGGAGAAGGGAAGGTGAAGGGGAGCCTCTGAGTCTCTCCTAAAAGTGCTTCCTATTTTCCTTTCTCACAAAGGATATAATAGAAAGAAACTTCAACCCCAAAGCAGGCAATTAGTGATCAAGAAGAACTTCCCCAACAGCCAGGAGTATGAGGCTGACAAGCTGGAGTTAAGTTGTGGAGTGCTGCAGAGCAGAGGGGCTGCTCCTGGAGACCCCCAGAGCTCTGGGGTCTCTGTGGGGCTTGATTGCCCCCATTTCTACCCACTGGCTCACGTCCAGGTGTTTGGGGGCTCCCAGGAGGTAAGAAGGTGGACTAGAGCCCCCAGCAGGCCAGCCGAACAGGAGGCCGGATGCTGGCTTCCTGTCTGATCGGCCACCGTTTTACTCCATTCTTCAGACTGCTCAAGGAAAATTGCCTCCCTAATTGGCTCTTCTTTCGAACAAGCTTTAATGAGCCTAAACTTCATTCCAAGGGTACTTAACCACCCTCGAGCATCACTGGATGCCATCTGCAGCCCCCGCCACAGTCGCTGCCCACGCCACAAGGGGCCCTGGCAGGGAGACAGTGGGGACAGACCCGAGTCTTGCCCTGTGTGACGTAGCCGCCTAAATACTCTGCTCCAAACCTGCAAAATCAGGGAGGAGGAAGCCTTAATGCAGGGAGCCCCAGTCTGAGGGAGACGCAGCCCCCTCCTCAGGGAGCCCCAGTCTGAGGGAGACGGAGCCCCAGTCTGAGAGAGACACAGCCCCCTCCTCAGGGAGCCTCAGTCTGAGGGAGATGCAGCCCCGTCCTCAGGGAGCCTCAGTCTGAGGGAGATGCAGCCCCGTCCTCAGGGAGCCCCAGTGTGAGGGGAGACACAGCGCCGTCCTCAGGGACCCCCAGTCTGAGGGGGACACAGCCCCGTCCTCAGGGAACCCCAGTCTGAGGGAGACACAGCCCCGTCCTCAGGGAGCCCCAGTCTGAGGGGAGACTCAGCCCCGTCCTCAGGGAGCCCCAGTCTGAGGGAGACACAGCCCCGTCCTCAGGGAGCCCCAGTCTGAGGGGAGACTCAGCCCCGTCCTCAGGGAGCCCCAGTCTGAGGGAGACACAGCCCCGTCCTCAGGGAGCCCCAGTCTGAGGGGAGACGCAGCCCCCTCCTCAGGGAGCCCCAGTCTGAGGGGAGACACAGCCCCATCCTCAGGGAGCCCCAATCTGAAGGAGACACAGCCCCCTCCTCAGGGAGCCTCAGTCTGAGGGGGACACAGCCCGTCCTCAGGGAGCCCCAGTCTGAGGGAGACACAGCCCCGTCCTCAGGGAGCCCCAGTCTGATGGGAGACACAGCCTCTGTACCAGAGAAGCTCCGAGCCTGAGGCAGGAGACATAAGCTTTTTCCTTAGGAATCCCCTAGAATTATGAGGAAACACTATTTCTGCCCTGGTTCACTTACCCATCAAGAAATATTTATTAATCATCTATCTGTCATGCTGTGTTCCAGCACTGGATTGGAGATATAGCTGTGAACAGAAAGAACAAAAGTCCCTGCTCTGTTGGACTCATGCTGTAGCAGGAAGGAAGCACCACCCACTACCCACTGCCTCCCAGTCCTCAGCCCCAGCTCAAGCTTCCAGTCTGGAGAAGAGACATGGGCACTGAAGGCCGCCTTGCAGGAGAGACTGGCTGTACTACTGGGGTAAAACTAATCCTGTAATAGAGAATCCAAAACCCAGATATGCATGAGAGGTTTATAACCTCCCCCATAGCAGCCTGAGTCTAGGGTGGTAAGCAGCTCTTCTCTAAAGGTGATGTGGAGACCCTGGCTCCTTCCATCTTGTTCCTCCACCATTCCCCTAGAGTGAAGGACAGCCACACTGCCCTGCAGGCTCGGGACTGAAGTAGCCTCCATCACGTCCTTTCACTTGCCATTGGAGAGAGCTTGGCAAGGCAGGCTGGGAAGCACGGTGCAGCTGGGCAGCCATGAGCGCCTGGCCTGCAGTTCTATCAGCACAAGGAAGGGAGAATGAATCTGCGTTGTCTACTAGCAATCTACTCCAGTGTGAGCCTTGATTCACCAAGCAATCAACTCTTGGAGGACTAGAATATCGTTTTCTACTATGCCCATCCCCACACCTGGCACAACCGTGGGCATGCAAAATACCTCTTGGGAAACAGGAAGTTGATGTGATCAGTTATCTATTGATGTGTGCTAAGCGAAGTGGCTTAAAACAAGAACGATGCTATTTACTCCCAATTCTGTGGTCAGCGATCTGGTCTGGGCTCTTCCTGGGGTCATTCATGTGGCTGCAGCCAGTGGCTTGACTGGGGCAGGATGGTTAACGTGAACTCACCCACATGTGTGGAGGTTGGTGCTGACTGTTGGCTGGACTTTGATCCGGCAGGATAGTTTGGCCCTTTCACATGGCAGTCTCAGGGCAGCAAGAAAGTGAAAACAGAAGTTGCGCAACATCATTGCAGGTGTATTCTCTTAGTCAAAGCCAGTCCAGATTCAAGAGGTAGGGAAATAGATGCCATCTCTTGGCGGGAGGCACTGCAAAGAATGTGTGGCCATTTGAAATCTACCACGCTGTTCTGCAGAGCAAACCACTACAAAAACTTAGTGGTTTAAAACAATGGCAGCATTTCTTTTGCTCAAGATTCTTCAGTTTGGGCAGGATGTGGTGTGGGAAAGATCTCTCTACTCCACCCAGCACCATCTGGGCTGGCTGAAAGGATGGGGGCTGGAATGATCTCAAACTCACTCATTCACATAGTTGGGGGCTGGTGCTGGTTATGGGCTGAGACTTTATTTGGGTTTTGTTTAAAACATGTGGTGTCTCCATACAGCCTGTGCTTTCTCTTAGCATGGTGACTGGGCTCTCCTGAAAGACAGATAGACAAACAGACAGACACAGGCAGAGCTATGTGCCTTTTATGACCTAGCCTCCAAAGCTGTGCAGTGTCACTTCTGCAAAAGTGTTCTATTGATGGAGGCAGTCACAAATCGGCCCCATTTCAAGAGGAGAGAAAACAGATCTACCTTTTGATGAGGAGTTTCCAGGTCATGGAAGAGCTAACATAGGACCAGAAATATTTCTGAGGTCCATATTGAAAAATACAATCTACCTACTGTGCATCCATTGATTCTTCATCCATCCATTTATCAGACTCCCACGGTGCACTCGCTGTGTAACAGGCACACAGTAGGGACCATTCTCACAGAATCTCTGCTTCCCAAAGACACTGAGCCCCCATGCTACCCCAAGGGTGGGAAACTGACAGCCTTTCTTTGGCAGGCAGGACCACTGCTAGGAGGTCCGTGTCTTCTCCACTGCTCCCCACACTGCTAGCATCTGATGAGGCCCCAAGGCAGAGGCCAATACAAATGGCCATCATACCCAAAAACAAAAAGTGAGAGCACATTTCAGCAAACAGGATTCTAGTCAGGAACCAAGAAGGATTTTCCTAAGCAAACATTTGTTCTGAGGGGCGTGTTCTCACTTGCTGTTGTCACTGTCCTCCCTTCGTGGGCTCAGGAAGAGGGGACATGAGGGGGCAGGTAGTCAAAGGGGACAGTGACTGACCTAAAACATAATGTCACTGGTGCTTTTTGCTTTTCAGTTTGGATGTATGGGCAGAGCAGGTGCTCACAAAGGTTGTTGGATTCAAATGTCTAGACTTGCCTTATCCTCCCTCTAGACCATGAGGAACCTGAAATCTAGGATCCTGGCATCTAACCCAGTGCTTTTGACATAGTATGTATCCAATATGTTTATTGAATGAATGAATGAATGAATGGTGTGAATGAGAAAAATTAATAAGACTGCCAATTGCCCTCCTCCCCCCACCAATACCTGTTTCTCGCCTTCTTTTATTACAAGACAAACATAATTTATAGCTGGACAGACAGCACCCTAGAATAGAATATGCATTTCCCAGCTTCCTTTGCAGCTAGGAGTGGCCATATAACTAAGTTTTGGTCAATGAGATGTGAGCAACGTGTGGGATATTTAACTTCTGGGTCATATCTTTAAAAAAGAACCAGGCCCTCCCTTTACCTTTCCTCCTTTCCTCCAGTTGAAGTGTGACATGCTGGTGAAACATACTGGACCAACCATATGGACAAGAGAACACCCCAGGGATGTTGGAGCAACTAGCTAGAAGTGTCCTGGGTCCCTGAGATCTTGGAGCTGACATCCCAGCCCTTGACTACTTACAGCCAGACTGTTACATAAGAGAAAACTACATTTATATTTAATTTAGCTACTGCTATTTGGATATCTCTGTTAGGGCATCTGAACCTCTATCCTAATCAATGCAACAAGAAGGTGAATGCATGTGTGAGTGAATTCATGAGTAAGTGAATGGCCAATTACATGAATGTCTAAATTTTTGCTGTTATAGTGACAGCAAAAGACCACAATACTTCATTTATAAAGCTTTAACTGTATGACATTTGTGTACTCAACAGGAAGTATGGAGGGGGGTGGTTTCAGGGTCGGTTTGACAGCAAATCAGTCATCAGGGACCCCAGGCTCATTCCAGCTTTTTGCTTCACCGTCTTCACGTGTTGAGTTTTATTCTTGAGCTTGACACGTCATGGTCACAGGTCGGCTAGCACTGTTCCAGTCATGACGATGTCACATAGTCATGCCCATGGGCAGGAAGCTGGGGGAGGGCCACAGGGACAAGACAGGATTATCCTCATTAGTGCAACCAACAGTGGCTGCCACAGTGACTAAGTGAGTGAATGAATGAACAAACCCCACGTAGGAAAAAATGCACCTTTGTTCTCCTCAGCCCTGGTAGGAAGGAGAACTCCCAGAATTAGGTTCCAGGAAGGGAAAAGCAGACAGTGGAGAGAAAGGTAGTTTCTCTGGGATTTAGAGGCAGGAAGGAGGCCAGAGTTCCTGGAGTCAGGATGAGGGATGGATCCAGGGTGCACAGGGCACCTGGGAGATGGGCTGGGGTAACTTATGGGACAAAAGAAGAGAGAGAAATCCACCATGGCTTGAGGAAGATGCAGTTTCTGGAAAAAAGAACAGGACTCAGACAAGCCTAAGAACCTGGACAAAGCCTATGGGGACACACAAAGGTGCTGTGTCCCACATGCAGGCAGCAACCCTGGGATTAGATGCGTGTTGCAGAAATCCATCTCTGCTAACCAAGAGATACAGACAAAACAAAACAAAACAAAAACAAAAAACAAAAACTAACAAAAAACCTGTTTGGGGCTATTGGTGATGGTTCCTTACGCCTGATCCTTTACCCTAATAGCAAATAAAACACAGAACACTGGAAGTCAGGACTTTGAAGGCCCTAAGTAAATAATTCAATCCTAATTCCTCCCATTTTGCAGGTGGCAAGATTGAGGCCCACAAATGAGAAGAAAATCCATGGCAGAGCCTGGACCAGAACCCAGACCCCAGGATCCCCGTCTCGCCTCTCCCACTGGGCATGACACCATTTCTCAAGACAGAGTCAGAGCCTCATGGAGTGACTCAAGGGCAACAGCCTGGGGTTTCTCAGTGCATTCTGGAACATTGAGGGGTGCAGAGCGGAGGAGCTCCTGCCTCCGTTCTTCTGTGGCCTTTCCCCCAACATGGCCCAGGGTACAGTGGGCTGGGAGGGGATAGTCCTCACTGCTTACTGGCTGACAGTGAATAAGCAGCCTGGCAAAGCACTGAGTTCCTGGTCACTGGCAGAATTCAAGCGAGGCTGGAAGGATATTGTAAGGAGGAATCCGGCCGGCCATTGGAGGGGGTGGCTACAGGTTCTCCCCACTCCTTATTACCTTGGCAGCATCTTGAAACTGACTCGATTCTCACCAGCCAGGGGTGGCCAGACCCTTCTCAGGTCTGAGGGCCACAGACTTCAGTCACCTCTGCCAGCCCTGAAGGCTGTTCCCATGGAGACAGGTAGATGAGAGAGACAAGAAAAAAGATGTGTGAAAGCCTCCAAAGCTGTGGCCCTGTGCCACACAGGCCCTGGGGGCAAGGTGTGGCCAAGGCTGGCAGAAGAGGGGAACAACCTCCTCAGTGCCGGGCCTGCTCACCAAAGGATGGGGATCTGGACCCCACCTCCCTCCGGTCCAGAGGCCAGAAGTCACCTGGATGCCACATACTCCCCAACCCCCCAATGCCGTTTCCACTGGAGCCCCCTGGGGAGTCGTGTCCTGAAGGAGGGTAGTGGCAGGGTGAGACTGGCCCATCCAGAACCTTCTCTGCTCTTCAAGTTTTAGACAAAAACAAAAACAAAAAACCTTCAAATTCCCACCCTAGGGACAGTGGAAGGGGGACTGTCCAACCCCCATCCCCCATCCTGTCCTTATCTCTGGACTCAGGGTGAAGGGAGTGAAGGGACAGACTCCGCCCTTCTCCATCCTCCACCCTCACTCCTCCCTCTAGGACAGGGTGTCCAGGTAAGGCCAGTGACTTCCTGGGAACCTTCTGGATGGACTGCGCCATGCCCACCACCAGGATAGAGGGTCCTGGCTGGACAGGGCTTTTCTGATGCCTCTGGGGCTTCATGGAGGGCAGGATTCTCCCTCCAAGCAGCCCCCAGCCCAGGTCCACCTACAGCCTCCCGCACCCTGCGGCCATCCTCCCTAGGGGCTAGCTCTGTCCTTCCTGACTTTGGTTGGGCTCTCCAGTGCTCCTGACACCCAGCGCACCTTGCCAAGAACCCCCTGCCTCAGGATGCAGCCAGACCCCGCTCATCTCCGGGCCGACGCCGCTGGCGCAGAGCAGGCTGCCCACCCCTGGGCGCGGAGCCCGAAGCCCAGATCCCGCCGCTCGCTCCACCCGCCCCGCTCAGCCGCCAGCAGGCCGCTCGGTGCCCACGCCCCACCGGGCTCCCAGCCAAGACCAGCCAAGACGCCGCCGGTCTTGGCTGCTCCCGCCACCTGCTTGCCTCTTGGCGGGGATGGGGACCGGTTCAGGGATAGGGGTGGGAAGCGGGAGAAGGTTAAAGAGCTCCCACTTAGGCCTGGGTGATGGGGGTCCCCAGTGTTGGGGTGGGGACAGAGTTAGACGCTCAGGACTACAAACAGAAGCAGGGCTGTGTCCTGTTTTCCATTTACCCTTTTGTGGGGGCCCCCTTCTCTGCATTGCTTAGAAACACCCCACTCCCTCATTTCAGTGAATCCCAGAGCTGAAGGAACCTTCAGCTTCAATCTTCCCCAGCCTTCTCCCAATTTACAGAGTCATTCAAGCCCAGAGAGAGGGCTGGCTTATTGAACCTCACAAGCCAGAATGTGGGTCCAGGCATTCCTCCCCACAGTGTTCTTCCCACTGTCTGGGCTCAGCCTCCGTTTCTCTTTACCTCTTCTCCAACTTCTCTCCCTCTTCCCTTCCTTCTTTCTGTGGAAACAGGACCCAGCCTCTAGCCCTCATCTGCAGGGAGAGATCAGCAGGTGCTTGCAGGGGCGAGTATGCATGGGCACTCCAGAGCCCTTGTGCCTGCTATGTGCAGAGCCCAGTGCAGGGCTCCGCCGGGGACATGGGACCCACACAGGGCAGGGAAGCCTGCAGCCTGCCTCCCCGTGGGCAGGTCAGCCATGGGGGATGCTGGAGGGACAGAGGAGCTTGGTGTGATAGCATCTGGCCAGGCTGCAGTAGCAAAGATTAAGTTAGATTTTAAAAAGAAAAAAAACTTGTATGAGGAGTGTGATAATGAAACAAATGAGTGTTGGACCCTGGAAAGTCCTGGAAATCTCCTTATCTCCTCTTGAGAACTTTTAACATTAGGAAAAGCTCTGGACACTTCTAGTCAAGGGCCTGAGCGTTTCCAAGGGGGCGTTCTGCCTGTTGGGTGGAGGAGGAGTCTAGGAAAGGGGTGGTCCCAATTGTTGCCCTCTCCCCTCCTCCCTGCAGGCCCTCCTTAGGCTGCACAGGCCAGCCCATCCTGCTCCCCTCACTGCGGGGTGAGTTTGCTCACACACTCAGCTTATCTGGAGCGAGGCCTCATGAGATGGCTCATATTCATGAGAGGAAGGGAGATGCCAGTGCTGCCGGGGGCTGCCAATGCCCCACGTGTCCTAAAGAGGAAGAGCAAGAGGCCCGTCTGGACCCTTGGTCATCTCCAAGGCCCCTGGTTTCCCTCAAAGCCAAGCAGCTGCCTCCCTACATCTGTGTTCCCGGCCTTTGTCTATCTAACCTTGAAGAGGACCTCCTTCAGGGAGCCTTGGGGGACTGGTCCAGCCATGGAGAAAGGGGAGTTTCTTCCCACTCCCAGCCCACGGATACCCAGGTTTTCACATCTGTGAACAAGCTGCAGTGGGCTCTTAGGTGCTTGCTTTTTCTTTTTCTTCTTCTTTTTTTTTTTTGAGATGGGAGTCTTGCTCTGTCACCCAGGCTGTAGTGCAGTGGCGCGATCTCGGCTCACTGCAACCTCCGCCTTCCAGGTTCAAGCAATTCTCTTGCCTCAGCCTCCTGAGTAGCTGGGATTACAGGCACCCACCACTTTACCTGGCTAATTTTTATATTTTATATTTTTAGTAGAGACAGGATTTCACCATGTTAGTCAAGCTGGTCTTGAACTCCTCACCTCAAGTGATCCGCCTGCCTCAGCCTCCCAAAGTGCTGGGATTACAGGCGTGAGCCACCATGCCTGGCAGGTGCTTTAAATGTTGCATTTCCAAATAACGATGATGATGATGATGACGACGACGATGATGAGTTAACACTTGCTAATCACCTGTTCTGCATCAGCAACTGTGCCAAGTGTTTTAGACAAGTTATCTCATTTCATCTTTACTCTCATTCTCACATTACAGATGGAGAAAAACACTCAGGCTCAGAGAGGTTTAGTAACTTGTCCATGGTCACACAGCTAGTAAATGGAGGAAAGCGCCTGGATTCAAATCCAGGTCTGTGAGGCTCTGAGGCCTGTACTGTTAACCAGGCTCCTCTTTGCCAATGTCCGTCTCTACATAGCCTCTTCAGAACCCACCTGCTGCCTCCAGCACCCATTTCTGGACTAGCTCCAGGAAAAAGCCCTGGGTGCTGCCAAGGGGAGCTCCATTCCTTCTGACAGCCGCCCATCACCCACCCCCCACTCAGGACCTCCCTAACTTCATCTGAAAGCACTGTGATTTTCATTATTCTTCCCTTAGGTGTTTTCCCCTAATGAACACATGGTGCTTGGGTGATATTACCTTTGAAACATGTTTTTTTAAAGACATAAAGGTAGCTATGGAAAGATCACCAGGTGGTCGGTTAAGAGACCAGCTCTGGGTCCCAGCTGCAGCCTTTCAGCTGTGTGAACGTAGGCAAATTCCTCCTCCTAAGCCTGTTTCCCCGCCTGTAAAGTGGGCATTATTGACGTCTTCTCAGGAATAGTGAGAGGGTAAAAGGAGAAATCAGTGTAAACTTGGAAGAGCTGTGCACATGGGAGGGCTTATTCTTTAATTTTTAAATGTGTATTTGGGTTTACTAACTAGTAGTCCAGAATATTGATCCTCAGTTGACTGATTCTTCCCCCTCTCTCCTGCTTTTGGGGGGTTCCAGGGACCTGGGATTCTTGAGTCAAAAGAGGGAGAGGGTGAAAGGGAGGCCTCAGACAGAGTGACAGAACACAGGAGTTCTGACTGACCAGGTCCTCTTCCCTGCTGCTTCCCTCGCTCTACGCCTCAGTTACCCCTCCTGCGCCCTGAGTCTGGGTGAGGACAAGAGAGGCTGAGGAGGAAGGTGAGGAGTTGGGCAGGCAGAGGAGTTGTAGTTTTTATACTTTCTTGGGTCCTTCCCACTCTGACTGCAGCAACCGCTGACCATGGGCATCTCAATTAGCCACTTGCTTCATAATTTATTACATGGTCAAGGCTGCCGCAGGCTTACATGTGTGGGCATGTACATACACTCACACGTGCGCAAGCATACATGCATACTCGTGCACACACAGTCGCACACACTGCATGGGCATCAGATATAACACTAAATGTTAGTGTTTGTTGCTGGAGGTTGTGTTCTTCTTCTCTTTGGAATTTCTGTTATTCAAAGCTTGGCTCGACATCCCCTCCTCCTTGGCCCTGGTAAACTCAACCCAATTCTTCCCCCCTCGTCCTCCACTGCATGAGCATTTTTATTTGAATAAATCAGCAGGAAAAGATTTCAAGTTCAAAGCCCTTTCCCAAACTCTGTGATGTACAGTTATAAAAATAATGCTAAGAACAGAAAGTGACCTTTATTTCTCATCTATAGTCCTTGATGACTTCTGGCTTTTATTTTCTTGAGAAAATAGATTTTTTCCCTGGTTATTAAAAATAATACATGTTCATGTAAAAATATTCAGGCAATACAGAAAACCTAAAGATGTGAGTCAGAAGCATCTGAAATTTCACTACTGAGATAACTACTATTCACATTGCAGTGAATAGTCTTTCAGACCAAAAAAATGCATATGCTCATATATACACAGATGTTATTATATAAAAAAGATAGTAACAGGCATGCGCTTTCTGATCTGCCATTCTTTCTCGACAATATATTATGGACATCTTTAAATGGCAGCAGAGACTCCCACTGTGTGGATGTTCAGCACTCTCAGCCTGTCTGACTCATGTTTTACTCTATTTCTCACCGCCTCTCAGATGAGAGTGAACCAGCAGGTGGTTCTGGGGGAATGGCACGGGGGGTGACAGAGAGGGACTCTGCTTAGGGAGGGCGGCGTATATAGATGGAATGAGGACTCAGAGTGCCGGGTCCACTCTGCTGAGCTGTGGCTGGCCCCAGGGGACCTGAGAAAAATGGGCAATTCAAAATATCTTTAGAGAAGACCAAACAGCTGACAAGACAGGGTGATGGATGCAGTGGTAGGATTTGCATTCGGGGGGCCCTGCCAAGTGGACCTCAGAACAGGAAACCACGCTGGGCGCTGACGGGGCCGCATGCCCAGGAAAGATGAATTTGGGAGCGGGGGTTCAAGAAGCGGTATGGAAGGATGCCTCCATCTGGGTTTGGGGTGACTTCAAGGAGGAGAGTTTCGACTTTTTTCTTGGATTTATCTATGCCCAACCGCTTTCTAAAAAGCTGTTATAGTAGCTTTCAACAAAGGACATGCAAAAAGGTCAGGCAGCTAGAAATAGAAAAGCAGGAACAGGCATGGTCTCCATCTGAAGCAAAGGACTGCAGCCCGAGCCTCACAGGGAAAGGGCCTGCTTCTCCCAGCCCCTGGGAAAGAGCTGGTGGGAAAAGCAGCGTGATCCCCAAGGAGAGGAAAAAGAGGAGGGACTCTGGCTGATGTGAATGTACATCACACCAGAAGTCACAAACCTAGATCTCCCTCTAGGTTCTTCCTCTTCTGAATTTTCTGAGCTAGGGTGACCACATCACCTTTCTGAGCCTCACTTTGCTCATCTGTAATGTGAAAATAAAAATATCAGAGTCCTGGCCAGGCACGGTGGCTCACGCCTGTAATCCCAACACTTTGGGAGGCCGAGGCGGGCAGATCACTTGAGGCCAGGAGTTTGAGACCAGCCTGGCCAACATGGTGAAAACCCATCTCTACTAAAAATACAGAAATTAGCCAGGTATGGTGGCACATGCCTGTAATCCCAGCTACTTGGGAGGCTGAGGCACGAGAATCACTTGAACCTGGGAGGTGGGGGTTTCAGTGAGCCAAGATTGTGTCACTGCAGTCCAGCCTGGGTGACAGGACAAGACCTTGTCTTAAACAATAAATAAATAAAAATAAACTAAATAAATTGGCTATGTTCTTTAAAAATATATATGTCAAAGTCCTGATAACACAGGACTCGGTTGCTGCAAGTTACCTGACCTACCTGTACAGTTTGCAATGGGACCTGCCCTTGGACAGGGTCACTTGGAGAACTTTCATGGGACATACACTGCATTACTGTGCCCCTGGGAATGAATGGCCACTAGAGGAGGAGAGAAAGAGGGAAGATGCAAGGAGGTGCGTTTTCGGTGCCTGCCAGCTTCCTGCCCCTCCTAAGTGGGTCCACCCACAAGCTGCCTAGAAATGGCAGCCCCCAGGTAGCCTTGTTTCATGTCCATGACCCCTTCCTCCAGCCCAGCTGGTTGGATCAGGGTGGCATCTGACTCAAGGGCAGCCAACCCACAGGTTGCCCAATGATGTATGTGTGGCTGGACCTGAAATGGGGGCCCGTCCAATCAGCCCATTATCCTGAGCGGCTGAGTCAGTGAACGCTGGCAGCTGCCACCGGAAGGCCATGAAGGAGAGTTGAGTTGGAGAGGTCATGATGCCTGGAAAGCTGAAGTTATGAGGAAGCAGACACCATGACTCAGGAGAGGAACTGCGTGGACAAAAAGCAGCAGACGCTGGCGAGTGACTGAGTCATGCCAGGGTGGTCATCTATTGCTGTTGTCACAAACTACTCCCAACCGCAGGGGCTTAAAACAACTATTTTATTATATCCCATGACGATGGGTCAGGAATTTGGACAGAGCTTGACTGAGCAATTCAGGTGGCAGTTGGGCTGGTCTAGAAGGTCTGAGGTGGCTGCACTCCCACATCTTCTGGTGCTTTGGTGGAGATGACTGGAAGGCTGGACTCAGCTGGGATGGTCAGCCGGAGCCCCTCCAGCATGGTGGTCTCAGAGCAACTCAGAGGACATCCTATGTGGCAGTTCAGGGCTTCCAGAGAGAACGTTCCAAGAGGCCTGAGCTGAAGCTCCAAGGCATCTTCAACTCAGTATGTCACATTCTATTGCACAAACAAGGCACTAAGAGCAACCCAGATTCAACAGGAAGGGAATTAGACTCTGCCTGTCTACAGAAAGGATAACAAGGGATTTGCAGGCATCTTTATTCTACCACAGGTGAGGCACCAGCAGTTTCTGTAGACGATGATCCTAGAGCTACCTTGAATGTAAAATGCCCATCTGGTCCAGGAAAACCATCCCTGTTGCAACTCCCGTTTGGATTTCTGAGTGCTCTTTCCCCTCACTGTGTCTGTCCTCACAATAATGCTCCTGCACTTGAGTGAGCTTGACCAGATTTCTCTTCCTGTGCTCAAGGAGCCAACTTACAGCAGTGGTGAGTCCCTTAGTCCCTTTCTCTTCTATTAGAAGAGAAAGGCCAGGTGTGGCAACAAGAAGTTACCCAACATGAGGGCCAATAAAACTTAGGTGGTAGGGAGAGGGAGCCCTTGGTCTTGTCATCTGAGTCTCAGTTTCCCCATCTGGAACATGGAAGTGAAACTACCCAATCAACTACCCGAATCACTGTAACCTGAAAGACTCCTCCCATCATTCACCGGATATGATGTAGTCCACATTATGACACCCACACCGTTGACTTGGGGTACTTTGCAAATGCTCATCACTGCCTATCCCCATGACCTTGGCAAGCCCATCTCTCCTATAATATAGGAGTAGATGGTTGAAATAAGTGACCTTTAAGGACCTCCCAGCTCTGAAATTCTAGAATTCTGAGAGGTCTGGGGTAAAGGGAAAGGTTGGCATAACTTGATTTTAGGGCAAGAATGCAGCTAGCTGGTGGTGAATAAGGGAGGCGGCCCCAAGTAGGGTGCAGGGTTTGGTCTATAGGGCCAGAATAGAGAATAAGAGGGAAGGGACTCCGAGCGTGTAGGAGGGATGGTAGGGTTGGGTGCCGAGAAGGGAAAAGGGCATTTCAACCACCATACCAACCTTATTCCTCCTCCTTTGCTCTTACTCCCCTTCCTTGAGCCTTCTAAGTTTTTGGGCCCTGTTGGCCTTTGCACATTCTGTTCCCTCTGCTCAGAAGCCTCTCCCAGCCCCAACAGGCTAACTCCAATCATTCTGTCTCTCCTAAATGTCTCTTAGAGAAATCTTCCCTGAAGCCCCAACCCAAGTAAGAACCCTCCTCTTACCTTCTTTCATAGCACCAATTTCCCTTCCCAGCCCTCACTGTACACATCATTATATATGTCTTGGTGTTGTTATTAGCTTACTGTCCATCTCTCCCGTTACACAGGGGCTTCCACAAAGGCAGTGTGTGGTTGGTATTTTCTGAATGAGCAAATGAATGAGGACACAAGTTCTCTGGGAGCAGACCAGGATGCAGGTCCTCACTGTCCAGGCCACAGAGCAGGATCCCTGTCGACAGGTGCCAAAGAGAAGAAAGGCCGCCCCCAGGGAGCTGAGAGGAGCCCTCCAGTGCTCCGGCCCCCACCCTGGCCCACTCTGCCCAGCCAACACACACGGCTGACACTGAGCGCTAGAACACTGCAGCTTTATTGATAGAACAACCGCGTCCGCAACTAGAGGTTACATTTGGGGGCTTGGAGGTGAAAGGGAGGAAAATGGGGAACAGAGGCTGGGGTGGAGACAGACAGCAAGGCAAAGGGGTGAGGACGGGGTCGTGTGACTAAAAAAACAACCCCAATACATTTCACCCATTAATAAGGGGGTCTCCTGTTGTGCTTTTACCTTGGTGGTGGGGTGGGCTGGGGTGGTCAGACATGTGGGCCTGGGCATGAGGAGTTTTGGCTTTTCTCCCAAGTCTTTGAGGCCTCAGGGCTGGAGCAGCCCCTTCCCTCCCTGCCCCTTCTCCTGGGCTGGGGATAAAGGCCTTGGTGAGCTGGCTACTCTGGGGCAGGAAGGATGCATGGAGACCACTGGGGCCTAGAGGACCACCAGAGCTGGGCTGAGATGGTGATTATGTGGGTGGCTGGGAGGAGGGTGGGGGGGCGCTAGGAAGGAAGGCATTCCTATCCTAGGAGGGTCCCTGGGAAATGAGTGCAGGCAACGAGAGGGCAAGGGGTGGGGTGGGCAGATGTCATCCCTCTGGACCTCGCCTGTACAATGGGGGCACCAGATTAGATGCTCCCTAACATCTCTTCTAGTTATAAGGGTCAAGGGATCCCCAGGAAAGAGTGGTCCTTCTGCCCCAACACACACACACACGCACACTCCACACATCACACACCACATTCTCGGACACACACGCACAGCACTGACTCGATAGAGAGGCAGGTGCTTCCCGGCCTTTGGAAGCATGGAGGACTCCCCTGAACCCTGAACCCTGAACCCAGCCTCAGTCAGTGGCTCTGCAGGGACTCTCCAGAGCAGAGGAAAGGTCCTGGGAATACTCCCCAGTCCCTCGAGCTGCCCAGCGAGAAAAAACACAAAGATTCTGCACGCCCCACCCGCGACCCTCCTGGTCTTTGGGGAAGTGAAGAGGATGAGCACATGAGGACATGCTGACCTGCACTCCTAGCCCGAGCTCTTGTGAAGTCACGGGGAGAGGAGGGGAAACAGGGTCTCTTCTGTCTGGGGGCCTGGGAGAGGGGCGGCAGCTGCAGACACTGGTGGGAGGGTGGCCACTTCTGTGTGGCACCCAGGCCTGCCATGGGGCAGAAGGGTCTGCAGCCTGGGATGAGAGGCCAGAATTCAGAGCCGGGAGATAGCATCTCTCCCAGGGTGGGACCCCAGCAACATCTGTAACATCCCCACCGGCACCCTGGAGACAGGACTGTTAGCCAAACTCCCCGCAGTTGTTTGGCGGGAGACCTCAGGGGCAGTGAGAAGTGGGGTGACACCCCCAGGGCTGTAGCACCTGGCTCTCCCAAGACTGGCTCTCCTCAAACTAGCTGTGTGATCTTGGGCCACTCCCCTTCCCCACTCTGGGATTCAGCTTCTTCATCTGCACGAGGGGTTCAAACTTTTGAGGTCCATCCTCACTCTGACAGCCTGAGCCAGGGGCTTTCCCAGAGCACAGGCAAAAGGAGAATGAATGGGAAAGAGGTGTCAGGCCCATCTCCAAGAGGCAGGGGTGGAAGGAGCATTCCAGGAGGAGGGGGCTTGGTCTTCAGGCTTCACTCAGCACCCTAGGAATCTGTCTGTGGTCCCAAGGGCAGGATAGCCAAGCTGAGACTTCCATAAGCTGCTCTACAGCACTTGGCCCCCGAAGTCCTTTTCACCAACATGAAGGGGACAAGGGATGGAAGGGCCCCAGCACCCTGAGGGCTAACACCCCATTTTAAGGCCACAAAATGCCTCAGTCACCCTGACCCAGAGGGCGAGGCTGCCACTGGGGAGATGTGCTGGATCCAGCCAGCCTTGTCTCCCCTGGCGGGGGTCACTCATGGGCCACCCATCAACACACAGACACTGACACACCGTGGCACACAAAGACACACAGCATGAGCAACACTGATACAGAGATGCTGGCTCACAGGCACACACAGACACTGACACTGACAAGTCACCTGGTGATACACAAAGCCACTCATCTCCGCTGAGGAACACGCACACACACCCAGACCAGCACGTGCCTAGACACTCACAGTGCCCGCTGGCATACACTGACACCCACATCCCGCACCCACCTGCTGGCACACATATACATACACATCAACCTCACTCATTCACACGTGGGGACCTCAGCGTTTCAGCAGACACACTCTGTCAACCCCGGGTCAAGCCATCCTCCAGGCAGGGCTGTCTGCACCCACTGAGACCTCCAGCAGCATGCCCCGGCTCCCCCCTACCTTGTGCCCTCCACCCATAAAGACCAGGAATCTGGGGGCCACATGTATGCAGTTCAGCCCAGCCAACACGTACTGAGCACCTTTACTGCTGCAGGCTGTATGGATCCTGAGGGGAACAAGGGAGACAATCCCCCTGTTGGAGTAGCCAGGGTTGTGGGGCAGATGGATTGGAAGGTCTCAGAGGGAAGCAGGCACAGGGTGCCTTAGGAACCCCAAAGAGGAAGCACTTGGGGCTATTCATCTCTGGTGCTCCAATGCCTACCCCATCGAGGGCACAGAGGAAGCACCCAGGAGGTGCCAGGCCAGTGCTTCCTGCTGTCAGGAGAACCTGAGGAGCTTTTCAACATTTCTGATGTCCGACTGTGCTCCAGCCCAATGAAATCAGAGCCTCTGAGGTGGGACCCAAGCAGCAATGCAGGCGAGGCCAGGAACCACTCATTACAGAATCCATTCCACTGGGCAATGGAGTGGTTTCCACACCAGGCCCACTTGTGCTGGGCACGAGCGGGAGGCGGCGGAGGTGGAGGGAGGACTTGGAAGGCTCTGAGGAGGAGCTCACAGTCTAGTTGGGGCAACAGACTGCACAGATGGGATAATTAAGGAACAATACCCGACAGACGCGATGGAAGTGTATGCTGAGAACCTGGAGCGACTCATTTCGGACAGAGGCCTTGACTGGGCCAGGAAGGCAGCCATGCTGATCAGGCATCAGAAGGCCCCGCTACATCCTGGCCCGGCCACCCACCAGCTGTTGGTGATAATGATCACACAGGCCTGGCAGGGGGAGGAGATGGGCAGCCTTTGCCTCGGTTCCCCGCCTGCCGCCTGGCGCTGCAGTGCTGCCCGAGTTCCAGGCCTCTTCTCTGCAGCTGTCCCCAACAAATGCTCCAGGAGGAGCCCTGTGACGCTCCTCACCAAAGGTGCTTGCGTTCAATAAGGTCATCTGTAAGTTCTTTGTCATTCATAGGGGATGAAAGGTGGAATTTCAGGCCATCGCAGGCAGCTTGAGACTACAGAACAGGGCTGGACAGAGTCTATTCAGCCAGCACCCTACAAGCAAACACATCACTCAGGAAGATGGACACACACACTGACGTACACGGACACTCACAGAAACGACTCGGTCTCCATCCAGTCTCACAGGCAAATATGTGTGACTGCACACACAGACCTGTGTTTGCACACACTCCTGCTCAACGAGGTACCCACGGTGGTACCTAGACACAGACGGGCACACACACATACACACACATGCACGCATGCATAAAGACTCATTCTAGAAGGGGCTGGGCCTTCTCTCTCCCACGGACGGCTGGGTGGGGGCTCAGGGGTGATGTCAAGGAGGAAAGATCTAGATCCCATCATGTCAATCTCAGGCGCCTAACCCAGGACCCAAGGACAGGGAGCCCTTTCACAGCTCCCAGAGAGTGAGGGGACTGGCCCCTGCTCCCTCCACCAATCCCAGCTCTATAAGCCCTTCCTCCTTCCCTGCCCCTGGGTGGAGAAGGGAACTTTTGACTAGACAGTGCTTTTTAGCATTTTGCCCTGCATACACCCTCCTACCCAGGGCACCCTTTCATGCCAAGTAGATAAGAAAGGAAGGCCTCTCTCCACTTCCAAATTCACTGTCTGATATGGGGGCACCAAATCACAGAAGCAGGACTTCCCTTCTGCCTTTCTCAAAGTCAAGCTTCACCCCAGAAAATGGGCTGGCCACCACTCCCCCAGCTCCTCTGAGACCCAGCTGGGGGCTGAGGCTAGGAGGGAACCGTGTTCTCAGGAGTTCCACTGCTTGTGGCGTGGAGTGGGGAAGGTGTCAGTCTTCAGACTGCCCAGGCCCAAGACCCTGTGCTGGGGCCCTTCAAAGGGCGCACACTGAGGAGGGAAATATGGTGTCCCAGAAATAGGTCAGGGGATCTGGGGTGACCTGTGGTCTCCACCATCCAGTGCTCACTCTAGACAGAGTTGTGTGCAGCAAGTGCCCTACCTTCCTGGTTGTCCCCTGGGCGTGGGACATTCACAGAGCTCACAAAGTCCCACCTGTTCCGCCTCTGATCCCTGCCTCTCCCATCTCAGGAGTCCCAGAGTCTGACCAAGGGAGGGGCTCCATGTCTGCCCCACTTCTGGCTCCCTTCTGGCAAAGCCACCAGGCTGGAGTTCGGCCTTGAGTTAGGGGACAGGGGAAAGTCAGAAGCACACCACGAGTGCAGCAAGGACAAGGCCCATGTTGCGCCAAGGTCCCTGGGTTGGCAGATGCCATTCAGGCAAGTCCCCTGTCTTTGCAGTAAAGAAGGTGCTGGCAGGTCGGATAGAAACTTGTGCTTTAATATATCTCTGTGTGTGAGAGCATGAGTGTGTGCGTGTGTGCATGTGGAACAGCTGTCTGCAGGGCCTCAGTGCCTGGCCTCTGTCCTTGTCCTCTGCTCATCCTTGCAGCCAATGCAGGCCCCCTCCCTGGCAGGCCGGCCCTGCCCCTGGGCACCCCAGCTGGCAGGGGTCAGTCTTTGGTACAATGTGGACACTTTGGTGTGCCAGGGGCAAAGTTGCGGGGGGGCCCACACAGCTCTCATCATCTCTGCAACGCCAAGAGGAAGATGGCCATGGGCCCCCACAGCTGTGGGCTGGACTGGCAGGGAGCTCCACTGCCCGGCATCACCACCACTGCAACAGGAAAGAAAGAGGAGACAGGCCAGGGCTCTGGTCAGCTCTGGCAGGGGCAGGAAGTGGCAGGCAGGTCGGCAGCATCAGGGCACTGTTACTCTGCCAACCTCTTGGGAGGGCCTGAGGGTGCGCACTGGCCTCAGTGCACACGACAAACTCACAGCACAGACATGAGATGGCGTGGGGTGGAGTGGGGGTTAGCTCAGCCTGCCAGGCTTCAGGTTCACTAAGACTCGGAAGAATTTACTTAACCTCAGTGGGCCTCAGTTTCCTCACCTGTAAAATGGGTCCAACGGTGTGTGCTACCCCAAACGACTGTTGTGAGGATTAACTGTTTTGAGGTAAGTGAAACGTGCATATACAAGTTTATGTGCCTTGCCTGGTACACAGTAATTGCTCAGTAAGTGGGAGCTGTTAGTATTGGAAACTTCTGGCCCTGGAAGGCGCACGTTCACCTCTGGAGCCCGAGATATGCACAAATGTATTCAGACACAGGCACAGGAGGTGCTCTGATACCATGAACAGGTCAGTAGGCTCACCACGAGGCGGGGGGCTGGGCTTCTCATTGTTTACACATGCACACAGCCTGAGTGAGGGTGGGGCACACCTTCACACAGTCAGAACCACATGATTCCCATCACTCAGACATTCTGAACCCCTATTCAGACACAAACACCCGCCCCCAGCAGACAGGAACCCCTGCCACACACAGCTCCCGCCAGATTCAGCTCCCCCACCTCCTTCCCATCTTGCACCTTTATTGGGATCCATCTGCTTCCGGGGACACTCCCCCTTCTTCAGTGTGACGTCATCTATGGCAATATCCCCCAGGTAGCCTGAGCCTCGAACCCCCTCAAAAATAATCTGGGGTGGGGTCAGAAAGCAGGGAGCAAGGGTTGAGGAAGTTCTGCTGGGGACCAGAGCACTCCCCCAACCCACCTTTCCCCTTAATCTACCTGGAAGTTCCCCCTAGCCTGACTCTTTCCATCCTGAGCCCCCAGGAAGGACAAGGCTTTCCTAAGTGCTTCCTGGCCACAGCAACCACCGAAGCTGGGGAGGGTCCTCTGGGCCCTTCGGACTCACCTGGAAGGGCCCGCTGGGGCTGATGGGCACATGGGCCTGCTGCCACACATTGCCCTTATTGCCACTGAGGGACCAGGCATGCGTGTCCAGAGCCCCTTTGTTCCGGGACCGCACCAGGAGGTTGAGGGAGCCTGTGGTGGGTGTGAAGACAGTCGGCAGTGAGATCTGGCCAGGGCACCCTCACCTTTCCACATCTACCAAGCCCTCTTCTCCCACCACATCCTGCAGCCCTGTCCCTGTTGACAGGACCTCCTCCCCATGCCCAGCTGGGTGCAATGTCCCATTCCTGCAGGGACACCCTCAATGTGGGAAACAAGACTTCAGCAGGATTTCAGTTCATCAGGATGACTTGCAAATTTTCTTTCATTTCTGTCCTTCTGTCCTGCCCTTCTAATCAGCTAATCTCCCCACCCACAAACACACACACACGCACACACACCCTACCCTTCCCCTCTAGACAAGGGAGCTGTCCCAGGGCAGTGGGACCTCTGTCTGAGCAACCAGCAGGATTTCCAAAGAAAACAGTGTGTCCCTGTTGGCAGTACATGACTTGTAGAGGTAGATGAAGGGGTTTTGAAACGTTTAATATCCAGTTGGCAAGAGGAGTATGTTGGGTCCAGTAAGGCCCTGGGAGAGAGAAGGCCAGAAGGGACAGTCTGTGTGATCGTCCATGCTCTGCATTCCCCATGGGGTAGAATAAATACCAGCAAGTGAAAGCTTGCAGGAGGCAGATTTGAACTCCATCTAAGGAAGACGCTGGATGTATGAGATCTGCCCAGCAAAAGAGTGGGCTGTCTTGGGGAAGCATCCTGTCCTTGGACAGGACTAGCCAGCAGGGGTGCTGTGGAGGGGACCCCTGTCTCCAGTCACGTTACCCCCCTGCTCAGTCCCCTTTGAGGCTTCCCATCGCCATCCTTTCCTGGACTTCCACACCTGATCTGGACGCTGTCAGCTTCTCTGATCTCATCTGCCGCCACTCTTTCCTGGCTCCCACTCGGGTACAGCAAACTGGTATCCTTGCTTTTCTTTCAATACCTGAGGCCAGTTCCTGCCTTAGGGCCTTTGCTTGTGATGTTGCCCCAGCCTGGAACATTCTTCCCTCCCTCAAGGAAGTCCCTGACCATCCCATGTAAAAGAGCTCTCTATCCTTTTTTCTGCATTCTTTTCTTTATAAGACTTGGCACCAGTAGACTGTAAGCTCTTCAAGAGCAGGGGTCTTTGTCTTGTCCTAGGGTCCTAGAACACTGCCTAGCATATAATGGTGCTCAATTAGTTAAGTGAATGAATAGATGGATGAATAAATGAATGATTGACAGGATTTGGTCTTCATGAACCCAACCCTGAGGTCCTTCCAACTCTGAGATTCTATGAAAGTCCTTGATGAGAGTTATGGAAAATTCTTCATTTAGAATTTAACTGTTGGGAACTTCTAGGAATTTTGACACAGACCTTCCTGCAAGGAGTCAAATAGGGAAGAGAAGATGTGAATCCCAGGGACTACCATACCACAGAGCAGAGAGTGATCTGGGCCTGGGGAGCTGTACATTAAGGACTTAGAGTTCACAGGAAGGATAGAGGGCTCCCAGCTCAAACCTAGGAAGACTTCTGGAGGAGGTGGTGTTTTCAACAGGCCTTGAGGAATGGGAAGAATTTGGCCAGGGGAATGTGGTAAGAAGGCATGTTAAGCAGAGGGAACAGGCTGAGCAAAAGCCCAGAGGCTGGAAAACTGGAGTCTATCCAGGCACCAGCATACAGCTCTGTATGGCTTTAGATGTGGCAAGAAAGATATGGAGGAATGTACTGAGCAAAGCTCATTATTTTTTTGGGGGGCGGGGGGTGGGGACAGGGTCTTGGTGGTACAATCATGGCTCCCTGCAACCTCAAATTTCTGGGCTCAATAATCCTCCCACCTCAGCCTCCCAAGTAGCTAGGACTGTAGGCATGTACCACCACACCTGGCTAATTTTTAAAGTTTTTTAGTAGAGATGGGGGTCTCGCTATGTTGCCCAGGCTGGTCTAGAACTCCTGGACTCCAAAAGCACTGGGATTACAGGCAAGAGCCACTGAGCCTGAGCAGGCCCTTTTCAAACAGAAGGTTGGGGGTCTTGGGCCGTGGATGTCCTCTGTAAAGGGATGTCAGGAAGCCCCTGAGCAGGGGGTACACGGGAGCTGATGGGTGCTGAGGGAAGGCGATGGTGAAAAAGCAGGCTTCCGCATCAGGGTCCTTGGGGCAGGGTAGTGGAGGAGGAAGAAATGGTATGGGAACTGAGGCTAGATCCCAGAGGGATGGGGACAGCGGGCATATCTCCAGGAGGGAGAAGAGAAAGTCATTTCTTTGGGGCTGGTGAGGATCCTGGAAGACACTGGGGCTTGGGCCCTGTGAAAGCCAGGGTGAGTACCTCCTGTTCTACTGAGTGCTGGCACAGCCTCTCAAGGGCCCATCCCCTGCTGGTGAGGTACCTCCATATGCCTGGAACCTTCAATATGCTCCTCTGCCTGGCTTTGCCATGGAGGAGGGGGTGTTCCTTGCTATCCTAGTTCCTCTTCCCTCCTCCCCTCCCACTCTGCCTGGCAGCTCTGGGCACCAGCTGTCCCTAGACCTTGTGTCTCGCTGGCTCTCCTTGGTCCAAGCCAACTCCTTTCATACCAGGCAGGTAACATTTGGTGGCTCTCTCCCACCAGGGGGTCTGTCTATCTGGTGTCACAGATGGTACAGCTTTGTCTGTGGGAAGTGCCAGCCAACGGGCACCATCTAAGATTGATTCCCCTTCCCTCAGAGCCGGATATTTCATATCACTGGGGGCTGGAGCTGAGCTGGAAGGGACAGGGAGGGGAACTGGTGTTGCCTGGGCACTCTTAGCCAAGTTTTCTGGTCTCCTCCTTCTCCAGCACCCCTCAGTTACCCCAGAATTCCAGGTCCCTATGGCTGTGGGCAAATGGGCCGAGCACTCCCAGGCTAATGCTTCCACAATCTCCCCTCTCACTATCTTGACCAAGTTATGTAACACATGTGCTAGTATCTTTCTTTAAACTCACTCATTCTTTTTTTCTTTTTTGAGCCTTGTCCTTAGCATCAGTATTAGAGAAATCCTGAGTTTTAAGAGCTAGCTTTATTCACCACATAAATCATACCCAGTGCTAAAACTGGGAAAGATGGGGTAAACCCAAATGAACTGGTTGTCCTACCTGGGGAAGCCAAGTGGAAATGAGAGGACTGGGCAGGGTGGTGGAGTCCTGGTCATCCACCCTCACCTACCCTAGAAGAAGCTTCTTATGAAGTCCAGACCCAGCCTTGGGCAAAAGATCTGTGCAAATGGTTTGGGGGCCCCAGTGGAGGCAGAACCTTCTATCCGACTCCATTCTTGTTCATCAGTTCAGCTTGACCCATCACCCTAGCTGTGGAAACTTCTCCATGACAAGCCTTTAGATCTACATTTGCTTAAAGTCACTCCCTCTACCATTACATCTGAGGAAAACAATGAAGATGCTTTCTGTGGACTGACAAGGAATGATCACCAAGATGATGTACAATTCAGAGGGAAAGAGCAAGTATAGGACAGTATGTGTAAAATGGGAGGAAATAGAAATATATATATATAAAAAATATATATGTGTGTGTATTGGTTTCTTTTCTTTTTTCTTTTTTTTTGAGATGGAGTCTCACTCTGTCGCTCAGACTGGAGTGTAGTGGTGCAATCTCGGCTCACTGCAATCTCCACCTCCCCGGTTCAAGCGATTCTCCTGCCTCAGCCTCCTTACAGGCACCCGCCATCATGCCTGGCTAATTTTTGTATTTGTAGTAGAGATAAGGTTTTGCCATGTTAGCCAGGCTGATCTCAAACTCCTGACCTCAGATGTCCCGCCTGCCTCGGCCTCCCAAAGTGCTGGAATTACAGGTGTGAGCCACCTTGCCCAGCCATATGTACTGGTTTCTATTGGATAAAGTATCTCTGAAAATTTGCCCTAAAATCTAGTCTATTGATCACCTTTGGCAGATGGACTGGGATGGGAGGGCATTTGCATTATGTGCCCTTTTGTACCTTTTGGCCTTTGTGAAATGTATTACCTTTCCTATAAATAAGTAAACAAACAAAAACATTTTTAAAAAATCATCATGGCCTCAGCAGAGTCTCCCATGACCATGCCGTGGAGTCAGTCAGGTCTCCCTGTTACCACTAGTCTCGGCCCCTGTCCTTCCACTGCTGCAGGGGTCACTAACTCCTAGCTGGTAGCATGGGTTATTTAATAACTGTCTCTCCCACTTGCCTGTAAATGCCAAGAGGATGGGGAACTCGTCCACCTCATTCACTGCAGCACCTGATACCCGGCACTGAGCAGGAGCTCTGGAAGTGATGGCTGACAGATGAGTTCACTGGTTATGTGACACTCCTACCAGTACCATTGCCTGCCAAAGGGTACTCCTTATGTTCACTCCCACACTTGGGAAGCAGGACTTCCTCTCACTGCCCACAAAGCAGCACCCTTCCGATCTCACGTTTAGGGCCTGGAGAAGTCACACAGATCTAGCTTACTGTGTGGTCTTGGGCAAATGCTTGACGTCTCTGAGTTGGATGGTAACACTTCCCTCATCTGGTGGCTGTAAGGGTTAATGCAACCAGGGATTCGGCATACCCAGGACATCACCTGGCAGGCACTCCGTATTTGCATCCTCTTAGTTGTCTTCTCCATCCCCTCCACTTCTATCTCATCCTGCTGGAGTCTTTTTTTTTTTTTTTGAGATGGAGCTTTGCTCTTGCTGCCCAGGCTGGAGTGCAGTGGTGCAATCTCAGCTCACTGCAACCTCCACCTCCCGGGTTCAAGCGATTCTCCTGCCTCAGCCTCCCAAGTAGCTGGGATTACAGGCACCTGCCACCACACCCCGCTAATTTTGTATTTTCAGTAGAGATGGGGTTTCACCATGTTGGCCTCCTGTGGACCCCACTCCCCTCCCATCCTCCAGCATACATTTGGTGGAGACTACCTGGTCCCCCAACTCACCGATGTGTTTCCCGTACATGTGGTAGAAGAAGGAGACACAGTAGAACTTGGCGCTGGCATTGTAGAGGGGACTCACTAACCTTGCACGATCCCCCAGCTCCCGAGGCCTTGATGTCTCGATGAACATGTAGTAGCCTGTGGGGAATGGGGAGATGTGCCAATAGCCCCCGAGACGCCCGGGCCTCTTCCTACCTGATTCCCTCTCTGCCTAAGCCTCTGCTGGCTGAACCTGAGGTGCCTTACCCCACGCACCCTGCCTCACAGCACAGCACGGGAGGCTGGTCAGTGCTCATGGGTCCTTGGCTCTACTGTAATTCCTCTTCCTCTTCATCCTCTATCAGGACAGGGCTGCATCTCCCTCAGACTGGGGCTCCCTAAGGATGGGGCTGTGACTCACCTCAGACCAGGGATCCCTGAAATCAGGGCTGTGTCTCCCCTCAGACCAGGGCTCCCTGAGGATGGAGCTACATCTCCCTCAGACTGGGGCTCCCTGAGAACGGAGCTGTGTCTCCCCTCAGACCGAGGCTCCCTGAGGACAGGACTGCGTCTCCCTCAGACTGGGGTTGTCTCCCTTCATCCCCAGTGTGGGGTGCCCTGGGCCTAGACAACCCCCTGAAGCAATCCTCCATTTCTGGCAGCAGGCCAGGTCCTTACCCTCAGGGGTGCCACTTATATCAGTGGGGGGACCAGTGTTGGGGGAGCGTTTGGGGTTCTGGGTGAGGGCGTTCTGCTGCGTCCAGTCAAAGTTGTCTGTCAGGTCCTGGGTGTAGCCACAGATCTTCTCATCCTCAAAGTGGCAGGTGTTGTCTGCATTTCATGGGGGAATGAGACAAAGAGTCACCCTCTTCAGTCCCTGAGGCCCAGCCTCACCCTGTCACCACCCTGCAGAGGCAGCTCCCATGCATCCAAGCAAGGCATCCAGGATTCCAGGCTTCAAAAGACCAGATACGGGACCCACAACAAAGTTGTTGCCATAACAAGACTTCTTAACCCTTTTTGTCCATAGTCCCTTCTAGCATCTAGTGAAGCCTAAGGACAATCTCAGAATAATTATTTTAGACACATAAAATGAAATATACAGGATTATAAAGAAAATCAATTATATTGAAATACAGTTGTCAAAATATTTTTCAATCTGTTATAAAATCATAAGTAGGCTTCTGTATTATCTAATTAAATCACAAGATCTAGTGTTAGGTCTAGTAACTACTATAGTTTTGAAATACAAATGGATATAAATGATATTTAGAGGTATCTCGAACAACTGTAAGGTGAGGTGAAAACACGGGATTTCTACAGCTGACAAAGTCACAGGTCCTGATTTTACTACTGTGGTTTGGGTCCTCCATTCATCATTGAAGGGGATGTTAACTTTCTGCTAGAAGATAGGGAAAATAAAGAAATAATTGAGGCCAGGCATGATGGCTCACGCCTGTAATCCTAGCACTTTGGGAGGCCAAGGCAGGTGGATCACCTGAGGTCAGGAGTTCAAGACAAGCCTGGGCAACATGGTAAAATCTCGTCTCTACTAAAACTACAAAAATCAGCCAGGCGCGGTAGCACATGCCTGTTATCCTAGCTACTTGGGAGGCTGAGGCAGGAGAATCACTTGAACCCGGGAGGCAGAGGTTGCAGTGAGCTGAGATTGTGCCACTACACTCCAGCCTGGACAACAGAGTATGCCTTTCCATGTTCATAGACTGCCTGAATTCTATACATAGATTCCTTGGAGGTCCATGGGTCACAGACTAAGAACCCCTGACTCAGGCAACAGGGGGTGTAGATGAGCCCAGCTTCTCCTTTTTTCTTTTGGGACAGTGAGCCTCTCCCCACCTGCCTGGCCTTTAAACCCCAGAATAATCCCAGATGTAAACATCTCCAGCCCAACATTGCTTCTCCTTCTAGCCTCTGGCCGTACCCCATGGAAACGGAGGGGGAATTCATTTTCTCTCTGACTGTCTCAAGGATAGCCTATCTCCTTTCTCTCACTGGGAGAGCCTTTGTGTCCCTAAAGGGAAGGGGAAGTCATGGGGGATTGGGGAGTCTCACCTGAAAGGTTCGGAGAGTTGATGGCTGAGAAAGCAAGCAGGGAAACCAAGTCAGAACTGAGGTGTGGGGCTCTGCAGAGGATACCCTGCTTGGGACCAGAGGACAGGGTCCTCAGAGCCAGGACTGGGGGCCAGCAGGTCTGGCCTGCAGTGACAAGGTAGGAGAGTACACGGTGGGGAACCCCAAGCTTAGGAACCGCATGGGGGTGGTGGAGGGGGTCCCTGGCCATGAGATGGGCCCATCCTTCCTACCACCACCACTGTCACCTACGCTCTGTGTAGTGGATGATGCGGGAGGCCATGTCACCAGCCCCGAAGGTGGTATAGGGTGTGAGGCGGACCTCATAGCTGTGGGGCACACGGAGGTCGGTCAGGATGTACTCCAGCAGCTGCCCCTTCTCCACACGCCGGACCGGGATGGCCTTGACCACCGCATTGTGCTGGTTCAACTGTAAGTACAGGGAGTTCCCAGATGCCTAGGAAGTCAGCCCCTCAGTTTCCTCAACTGTGAGACAGGACAATCACCCCTTCCGTGCCCACCTCCCAGGGCTGTCTTCATAATAAAAATGATGATAGCAACACACTGAACCATTAATAAGTGTGGGGTACTGTTTTAAGTATACTGTCATTATTAAGTCATTTAATCCTCAAAATTACAATCCTATGAGGCAAAATATTATAATTACTCCCATTTTACAGATAAGGAAACTGAGGCCAAAGAGAGTACCTTGCTGTAGCTAACACAAAGCAGGGTTCTGGCCTAGGCAGTCTGCCCCAGAGCCACACTCTTACCCTCCCACCAGTCACCTCTTGGGCTGAGCAGAACCACATGGAATCATACTGGGCACGAGAACAGCAGAGAGACCCTGGCCTTGCATGGTGGAGACCCCCTGGATGAGACTGACCCTCTCCTCTCCCACACTCCTTCTTAAGCTCTTGATCCAAGAGTAGATTCTATGTTCTGTGAGTAGCGCTGGCTCCCTCCCCTATGAACCCAGCAGACCCTTGCCTGCCCAATTCTCATAGCTGTGCCTAGAGTCTGGGTCCAGAAGGGACAGATCCCTAGAACCTCCGATCTCTTGCTGCTATGTCCAAAACTTTTCTCCCTAAGGGAGATCTCTAAAAGGGTCAACGTGTCTGAGTCCCACCTCTGACCTTTCCTCTGGCCTTGATGAGCATTTCCAGGGTTAGCCACCCCACCCTCCACCTGCCCCCAGGCCCCCGCTCCCCCTTGGCCCACCTGGCGGACGCTGAGTCTGTAGTTGAGCACCGGGTCGACAGCATCAGGCTCCCTCTGAGTCCACTGCAGCACGTAGGAGTAGTTCTTGGACAGCTTGTGGCTGCGGGTGGGGTTGGGGGTGTCGAAGTAAAACTCCGGGCTGTAGGCTTTGGCTAAGAGGGTGGGGAGGGGGGCATTGGGCCGTGGAGGGTGCGGGGGAGACACAAAGAAAGGAGGTGTGGGAAAGGGAAACAGAAGAGGATGAGGTGGAAAACAGAGAGGGAATGGAGAAACAAAGAGAAAGGGAATATTGTGAGATTGGGGAATGTTGGGAGAAGAGGGGATTGGGAAGAATGAGAATGGGATAGGAGGGAAAGTGAGAGATGGAGACAGAGATTGGAAATTCCAAGAGGTGATATTGGTGAGAAGAGAAAGGCAGGCCCAGAAAAAACAGAGTAAAGAGAAATTTAGGAAAACACAGAAAAGGGATATGAGGGAAGACAGGGGAAAGAGAGTGGGGGAAGGACACAAAGAAGGGTCAGGGATATTGGGAGGAAAGAAAGATAAGGGAGAGGAGGGGAATAGAGAGAGGAGTGGGGAGACAGGGAAAGTGTGGGAGAACAGGGGAGAAGGGAAGGAGGTGGGAAATGTCACAGGGGCCTCTGGCTGGCAGGGCTGGATGGTGGGGAGGTGGGGAGAGGGCCAGTGACCTGCCGTCCTATCCCCCTGCTGCTGAGTGAGGGATTCAAACAGAAGCTGAAGGGCCACCCAGTCAGCTGGGGGCTGCTGGGAAAGCTGTGTATGCCATGGAATGGGGGACAGGCATCCCCAGGCTCTGCTCCAGAGGCGCTGCCACCAGCTCTGGCAGGGAAGTGGCTCTACCCACATGGAGGAAGACATCAGCAACCCAGGCAGCCCCCCTGTGTTCCCCTAGGCCTTCCTCACCACCACCTCCACCCCTTTCTGACCCACCCATGGCCATCTGCAGCCCCTGACAGTCCACCTGAGAATGCCTAGAAGAGCTGGGGCTGAGAGGGGTTTCTGGGCACCGAAGGGCCTGCACCTCTAGGGTGCCAGCTCAGGAAACGTGTGCTGTCTGGCCCAGTGCCCCCGCAACAACGTTCCAGAGAAGCTGTTGAGAGGCATCTGCTCTCCCCTAAACTACACCTCAGACCCCTGAAGCGGTTCCCCATCTGTAGCCTCAGGGGTCAAGGACGAGCGGGGAGGGACTGAGATGGGGTTGTGGCCAGGGCTTGATGGGCTCTAACGCTGGTGGGAGTGGGGCTGGAGGGAATGCTGCCTGCTGCTGCACCGGCCGGAATTGCAAAGCTGGGACTGGACCAAACTGAAAGGGGTGGAGCCTATGCCTTACGCAGGGGGAGCCTAGACGTGGCTTGGATGGGTTTTGAAGGGATCTAGGCCTGATTTGGGTGTTGGTAAAGAGGCGAAGCCTAGGCCTGGGGAAGGCTGTGTTTGAAAGCGGCGCAGTTGTCAGACGCCCAGGAAGCGGGCTGAGCTGTAATAGGCGGGGCTTAGGACAGGTATAGGCATAAGCAGGCCTTGGAAGGTGAAGGCCTCAACCTCAAGAGAGGGTGTGAGTGGAGGGGCGTGGCCTGCACCTGGAGGGCGGGGCTGGGAGGCCCAGGTTGGGATACTAGCGGCACAGGGCGGGGCCTGGCCTTGGCGTGGGCAGGTCTTGGAAAGGCCGGGGCTAAGCCTGGAGTAGGTGGGCTTCAAGGGGGCCGGGGGCCCACCCAGGGAAAGAATCTCCCGGGCTGGGACTGGGGCAGAGCCTGGCCCCTGGTGGGCGTGGTGGGTGGGGAGGGACCCACTGGACGCTCACCGGAGACCTGGAAGAGGCAGACAGCCGAGCCCACGTCGTTGGAGACGCTGCACTCGTAGCTGCCGCTGCTGTCGCGAGTTACGGCGTCGAGGCGCAGCTCCGCATGATCCGGCGCCTCAGCGGCGGCGGGAACAACAGGCGGCGGCGGGAGCAGCTGCCCTTTGAAGCGCCACACAGCCGAGGCGATGCGCTGGGGGCTGCCTCGCAGCAGCGAACAGCGCAGGAGCACGGGCCGGCCCAGCGCCTGGCGCACGTCCTGAGAACTGGGCTCCACCTCCGGCGGGACTAGGGGCGGGAGCAGCGGTCAGCGGTGCCTCTCCCCAGCGAGTGGGGCCTGAGGAGCGGCCCGTGGGGAGGTAACGTGCTCACCTCTACTGCCGTGAGCCCCCGCCAGGAAAAATCCCAGGGCGGATGCACACTCGCAACACATCCCTCCAATGGCCACGCTCTTACCTCCCAACCTGCAGATACTCACTCCCTCCTGGCCATTCCCACCAGCCATGCTTCCCAGACCTGGCCTGCAGTCACGCCCTAAGTGGACCCCTCGCCCCACCCCCACCCAAGCAATGAAATGCAGGATAACGCAGGGATTTTACATATAATCTCTAAAGCTAGTTGGGCTGGGTTCAAATCCCAGTCCTGACTCTGTGAGAACTTAGGCAAGTTATTCAACTTCTCCGTGTCTCAGTTTCCCTATTTGTAAAAATGGGGGAATAATAAAATCTGTTATAGGGCTGTGGGGGTTTAAATGAGTTAGTGCATTAAAACTCTTAAGTGTTTGGCACATGGTAATTTTCATCATCTTGTTATCATACAGTGTTTCCCTTGAGGGTCCTTCCTCCTCCTTCAAAATCCCACTTCCACCTGTCAAAATCAAGTAATTTTTTTTGTTCACCGGGCCCCTGAAAATGAAGATGGGAGATACTTGATGAAGTGCAGCAAAGAACACAGACCTCCGTGTTCTGCAGCACGGGGGTGTCAAGGAGCGTTAGGGGTATCAGGAGTAGGTGGTGGGGTCTGGTTGGACTGGGGTGGCTGAGGGGATGAAGAGGGGACAGGCCTGCTGCGAGCTGGAAGGAAAGCTGGGAAGGTAGTCCGAGTGGCTTGGTGGACTCACACTGCACGTTCAGCTGCACCTGGGCCTCACGGGGGCGCACGTTGAAGCCATTATAGCGGGCCGTCTGGCAGCGGTAGGTCCCGCTCATGTCTCGGCTCACTCGTTCCAGCCGCAGCTTCCCGTCCGGAGTCTCCTCCAGGGGCAGCCCCGAGGGCAGCAGTGCAGCCTCCTTGTCCACACGGGACCAGAGCACGGGCGGCCTCGGCTTACCCCGCACCTCGCATTGCAGCTCGGCAGGAGATCCCTCGCGCACAGTCACCACGGCCCTACCCTTGGGCACACTGATGGTGGGCGGCACTGCGGGGGTGATGGTGGTCGGTAGAGAGGTAGGAGTGGAGTTAGAACTCCCCTCTGGGCTCTGCCTTCCGGCTCCTGCTTACCTCCCCCTCGGTGCAAGCCTCTCTCCCATCCCAGACTTCCCACTGGTCCCCAGTATTTCCAAAGCAGAATTCACTCTCCCAAATCCCCTCCATCCCTGGGTCTCCACCTCAGGGTCTCTCAGCTCAAAGAGAGACCTGAAGTCAGCCTGGCCTATATTCCTTCTTCCCCAGAACTAATAAGTACTAGGGATTCCACCTCTTAAACATTTCCAAATATATCCATTCTCGGTCCTTCTGTCCTACTCTGGGCCCTGGCCTATTTAAAGACTTCATCTTCTCTTGCCTCATCTTCTCTTGCCTTAGTGTGTTATCACAGGCTTCTAGTCTGTCCTACAACATCCTTGCCCTTTCTTCCTAAGTAATAGGATACCTGGTTTTCAGCAGGGCTCACAGCCACCCAGAATAAAGACTACATCTCCCAGCCTGCATTATCATTAGCTACAGCCGTATGACTAAATTCTCGCCAATGGGATACCAAGGAAAATGAGGGTGTTTAAAAGAAGCTGTACCCCTCTTCTCCTTCCTGCAGAAAAGAATGCAGAATAATGGCTGCAGCTGGAACTGCCATCATGGGCAACGTGGTACATGCTAAGGATGATGGAAGAGCAAGCCAGGTGGCTCCTGGGGCCCTGAGGACTTAGTGGAGCAGAGCCCCTATACTAGCCCTGACTGCTCACCAGCAAAGTTTTACATGAGGAAGAAATACACATCTAGCTAGTTTAAGCCACTGTTAATTAGGGTTATTTCTGTTAATAACACTGCTAATTTCTTTTATTCATGGCAGAACTTAATGCAACCCAACACATTGCTCAATCAGAGGGTCTTCTGAAGACTTCCATGAGTCCCACTGCACATCACATCAAACAAATTAAAATGTACCCATGTTCTACATTAAATATAAAGTTCTTATTTTTAAATAGCTCTATAAGGCCAGCTGAGGTCCAGTGATCTAGTTAGTATAATATATACTCTATAAACATTTATGCATTTATTGGCTTTAATTGTGCAGTTGTTTCTTTGTATTTTGGAGCCAATTATTTTATTTGTCCAGGCCCTTAAGACACTTCCATGCCCTAGGCATCAGGCCTATGAGCCAAATGGAGGAAACGCCTCTGGGCCCCTGCCCTGGCTCTAAGACACTCCAACTCCCAAGCCCGCTACACACCCTATAGGCAAAAGAGTAGTCTCTCCCTTTGAGGCTGCACTGCCCTCAGGGAACTCTTTGTAGACTCTCATGTATGCAGTTTGCAATGATATATTTGTGAGACTCTCTGAAACGTGTTTGCCTTTTCTCCTAAGCTCTATGAGGGCAGAGCCTGTTTTGCCCACCACTCTACCCCAGGGCCTAGCACAGTGCCTGGCATATTAACAGGGACTCAGTAAAAGCATGTGGCACGAACAAATGGTGGCCTCCTCACTCTGGCTTCCCTTTCCCAAGCTGCTGCCTCCCCACTACCTCCTGTCTGTGGGCCTCTCCACCCCCTCACATTTCCCTAGTGCCCCTCCAGTTGCCCACCTGTCTCAGAGGAGATGTTGACCTCAACACTGAGGTCGGGCACGGGTGCCCCTGGGAAAGAAGCCATGCACAGGTAGGTGCCATAGTCACTGAAGTGCAGGTCAATGAGCTCTAGGCTGCTGGTGACCGCGGGCAGCTCAGGATCATTGCGGGTCACCAGCAGCCGCTTGGACATGCGTGCCGGCTTGCCATTCTTGAACCACTGGTAGGTCACCTTCTCCTGGGGCACTGCATCCACGTGGCACGATAGCTTCAGGTCCTGGCCCAGCTGGATGTTCTCACTCTCTTTGATCACGTCAGGAGTGATCTGGAATGTAGCGTTCTTCATGGCTGTGAGTGGATGGGGAGGGAAGGGTAGCTGGGGTTGGCCTGACTCCAGGGGTCCATGTCCCACCCCAACCCCATGTCCCACCTTCTCCCCTCTAACTGGCCCTTCTGGGGATAAGGGGCTACAACTCTCTCAGGTGAAACTAGCACTTTTCTCGGCTTGGAAATTGTTTCATTTATTCAGATGTGCTTTAAAAGTTCAAAAAGGTCACTGCAGAAAAGCAGGTTTTACCAAACAGAACTTACACTATGTGAGAGGCACTGTTCTAGGCACTCAACATGGATTTACTAGTTTAACCCATCCCAGAATCTCTGAAGGAGATGCTTTATTACCCCCATTTTACAAAGGAGGGAACTGAGGCTCAGACAGTTTAAGTAACTTGCCCAGAAAAGTAGCCAATCTTGAATTCAAACTCAGAGTCTGAGCTTTTGACCACTACAATGCTTTGTTTTTTATCATTGTTTTAAACCTTAAATATGCAAAATACACATTTGGAAGCATGCACTAGAATCTAACAGTGGTTCTATCTAGAGAGTGGAACTGAGGAGAATTAACAATTTAATTCTTACATTTCACCCTTTTGTGCTGTTTGACTCTTCGTAATAAGCGTGTGTAATTTTTATAATAAGAGACCAATACAATCACTTTACATGCAATTACATAACACAGCTTTTAGAAAGAAAAAGGTCTGGCCTCTTTTAAAAATGTGGATCATGGCCAGGCGCGGTGGCTCACGCCTGTAATCCCAGCACTTTGGGAGGCCAAGACGGGCAGATCACGAGGTCAGGAGATCGAGACCATCCTCCTGGCTAACACGGTGAAACCCCATCTCTACAAAAAATACAAAAAGTTAGCCGGGCATGGTGGTGCGCGCCTGTAGTCCCAGGTACCCCCGGAGGCTGAGGCAGGAGAATGGCGTAAACCCAGGAGGTGGAGCTTGCAGTGAGCTGAGATCGTGCTACTGCACTCCAGCCTGGACGACAAAGCCAGACTCCGTCTCAAAAAAAAAAAAAAAAAAAAAAAAAAAAAAAAAAAAAAAAAATTGTGGATCATGTTTGAAATAAACCAAGAGTTAAACTGAGTTTTTGATCAGGTACCCAACCTTCTGGACAGGACACTGGCACAACAGGCACGAGTCAGGTCTGCGCTGGGAAAGGCGAGCTCTACAGCCACCCTAAGAGGTGACCGTAAGTATTTGATGTAAATTGAGATCTTACCAACCCAGGCTTAAAAGGCCAAATGGAATCAGGTGGAGAAAAATAATCTTCTGATGGAAAAAGTACCATCGAAGGAAAAAGTCGTCATTAGCCACAATTTTTAACCTTTCTTGCTCTGATTAAGTAAAAAGTCACAGAGAGCTAGTTTCTTTCTGTGAGGAGAGTCGGAAAGAGACTGACTGCTCAGTGAGAGATGAAGACAGTCCACGTAATCAGTGACTCTCAGTGGAGTTTGGCAGAAGCTGTACTTTACGTTCCAGTGCTAAAGAGCTGGAAATAAGCCTGGATCTTTAAAAACAACAACCAAAACCAAACAGTAAGTGTATATTCAGGGCAACTTGAATCAATGCTCTCAGGTAGCCAAAATACATTAAAAAAAAAGAAAGAAAGAAAGAAAAGCAACAAACAAAAATTCCTAAAGCCGCACAAGCAGAAAAATTTAAACTTTTCTCCTTAATTCAGAGTGTCAAAATCAAGATCATAGTGAGCAGTTAATTACTGAGGCTGAGGTTTAACAAGAAAAATGTTTATACTTCTTTAGACTGTGCTCCACGTTTTGTATCATTTTTTACATTTAGTAATTATCTTCAGATTCACTTAAATACTTCCCTAATAAAGATTTCCATATAGGGCATATGGAAATGTGTATTATTTTCACTTAAATTCAGTTAATCACATAGAAACTACTCTACAGGGAGAAAGCCAGGAAATTACTCTTGAAGCCTAGAATGTTCCCATTTAGCTTTTTCAGCCTCAGTTTCCCAATCTTAAAAAAAAAAGTAGGTAATCAATCCTAGCCCTTCCTACTTCTTGGATTGTTGAGGTTACATTTGGAAATGTAGATTGTCAACTCTCAATAAAGCTTTATACAAATTTTATTCATTCTGCCATCTGCTGGCAGTTAGCTGAATTGCAGGCAAATTGAAGGGCACGGACCATCCTCTGCATGCTGCACCTACCAAAGTGAAGCAGACAGGCCCCTTTTCTAGTTCATTGGTAGCTCCCAAAGACCAGGGACCCTGTCTGCCTCACAGCTTCCCTCCCATCCCTTCTGAGGCCACGTACATCGCACCAGCAGGTTGACAGTCTTCTTGGCAGGGTTGCCCACATTGTTGGTGGCTGTGCAGTTGTAGTAGCCAGAGTCCCGGGCCTGCACTGAAGGGATGCTGAGGGTGCCACCCTGGGCCAGAGCACCCAGGGGCAGTGGGCCAGGCCCATGGGACCACTGCAGCTGGGGGAGGGGATCACCGCCTGTCAGCAGACACTGCACCGTCACATTCTCCCCAGGGTTCACCACCAGAGTTTCGTTCACAGACAGCTTCAGGGCTGGTGGTGCTAAGAGGACAAGGAGTGGGATCTTAGGGGACTGTGAGGCAGGGCTGGATGTTGGGGAGAGTGGGGGGCTAGAAAAACCATAGAGGCTGGAGAAGCCCTCAGGGGGAGATGAGAGGGGAGAAGACGGAGCAGGAAGAGGAGGGGAGGGGCCAGACATTAGTGGCACCATGCCTGGAGTCCCTGTGGGGTGGGGTACTATCTCCCGGTTGGGAGTTAGCTCAGGTAGGGAAGGAGTATGGGGAGGAAAACGCGTGTACCCGTGGTGTTGGTGAGCCGGAAGGTGATGGCCTTGTCTGGGATGCCGCACACATTACGCACAGACACCTGGCAGGTGTAGCTGGCATAGTCCTGGGGCCGCAGGTTCTTCAGCTTCAGGACCTTGGTCTCCCCCTGGGTAGCAGTGGACCACTGGGGTGAGGTGCCTGTTTGAGTCTCCAGGAGTCCCACATACTCATTCACCCAGCACCAGAGCCTACCACAAATACCTAATTCCTCTCTTCCCACCCCCACCCCCACCCTCACCATTTAGCCCCAGGGGTCCTGAGCCTGGGGTGGATGCTACACTCTCCACAGCCTTGGCAGTGCCTCATCATGGGCTTCTCTGGGTCTGAGGTTGCCCTGGTGCACACTGGCAAGGACCAGGCCTTGGTTTCTCCAATCTGGGAAATGGAGGGGTAAGAAGAGAACTTGCTCTTACAACCCACACAAACACGGGGCTGGCCCGCAGGCACCACTGAAAGCCCTCCTTGGCAGAATGGCATCACCACCATCTCCTGGGACTATCAGGGCCCATGGGAAGAGGAATCATCTCCCCGCCCCCAGGTCCTGCTGTGCCTGGCCATAGGTTCCCAATACTCTCCCACCCAGCAGCAGACTGGGATGACCTGTCTGTCCCTAGAGGGTGTCTTTTCTAACTAGCAATGTTCCTGGAGGACATGTTGCCAAAGGGACACTCCTGTCCTCACTGCTGCTCCCTGGACTTTCCATCCGATTTTTCTGCCCCAGGCTGTCTGAACTCCAATCAGAATGTGTGTTTTCAAAGTGAGAATAGAATTGTTGAAGTCAGGGCAGTCGGAAAAACTCAGCCCCATGCCCCCTCCCCTGTTGGGTGCAGGGGAAAAAGTGTGGGGTGAGCCAGCTGCCCGTCCTGACCTGAGTGTAGAGGGGCTCATAGATGTCGACCCCGTTGTCCTGGCTATGGGACAGGGTATCGGAGCCCCGCTTCCAGATGAAGCGGGCAGGCGGGTTGGAGTTGACAGTACAGCGTAGGAACACCGTCTTCTCCTGGTAGAAGTTGCCTCGCACATCGCTCACTGTCTGGTGCACCGTCAGCATTGGCTCATCCAGGTCTGCAAGGGTACAGCCCCCATGAAGTCAGGACTGGGTCACTCCAAGGTTGGGGGGCTCAGGCTCCTGGCAGCCCTTGGGAAGAGCTGAGCTGTCCTCAACAGACATTTCCAGATTGCCAGATGCCCTCCCAGCCCTGCAAGCTTAACCAACCTATTAGAGGCAGGGGACAGGACTTTTTCCTTTTACTTTTTCTTTCTTTTTTTTTTTTTTTTTTTTTTTGAGACAGAGTCTCGCTCTGTTGCCAGGCTGAAGTGCAGTGGCACAATCTTGGCTCACTGCAACCTCCGATTCCCTGGCTCAAGCGATTCTCCTCCCTCAGCCTCCCAAGTAGCTGAGATTACAGACATATGCCACCATGCCCAGTTAATTTTTGTATTTTTAGTAGAGAAGGGGTTTCACCATGTTGGCCAGTATGGTCTCGATCTCCTGACCTTGATCTGGCCACCTCGGCCTCCCAAAGTGCTGGGATTGCAGGCATCAGCCACCGAGCCCGGCCTCTTTTTTTTTTTTTTTTTTTGAGATAGAGTCTCATTCTGTCACCCAGGCTGAAGGGCAGTGGTGCAATCATCACTCACTGCAGCCTCAACTTCCGGGGCTCAATCAATCCTCCCACCTCAGTCTCCTGAATAACTGGGACTACAGGCATGCACCACCACACCTGGCTAATTTTTTGAATTTTTTGTACAGACGGGGTTTCACCATATTGCCCAGATTGATCTTGAACTCCTGGGCTCAAGCGGTCCTCCCGCCTCAGCCTCCCGAAATGCTGGGATGACAGGTGTGAGCCGCCGCACCTGGCCAAGACAACAGGACTTGATGCCTTCCCAGACTTCCTCTGAGCAGTGCCTCCCAGGGACCTGCATGAGGGTGTCTAGCTTTGCAATCTCCCATCATGGAATGGAGGAAGCAGCTGCTTCTTCAAATCCTAGTTTAGCTGTTAATTTGTAGTATGACCCACCTAAGTCCCTTCTCTCTCTGGGCCTGTTTCCTTATTGGCAACCTAAGGTAGTTTAGTAGTTCTTGGCCCTCTTTGCACAAGAGAATTACATGGAGATTTTCTTTTTAATACTGATGTCTGGCAGAGTTCATGGGTAGTGTCAAAAGTCAGAACAATGATTGTCTCCGGGGGGAATTACTGACTGGGAGGAGGCATGAAGGTACTTTCTAGAGTCCTGGAAATGTTCTATCTTTTGAACTGGAAGTTGTTAACACACATATGTAAAAAATCATTAACCTTTGCACTTAAGATTAGTACACTCTATCGATTAATCCTCAATTTAAAAAAATAATTAAAAAGCTTAAGAATCGATATTTGGCCCCACCCCTGATCAATTACATCAGAATCTCTGGAAGTAGGGCCCAGGCATCCGTTTTTTTAAAGGGTCCGCTAGAGATCTTAATGTGTGGCTGTGAGTCACAGGCACTGACAGTACACATTCCAACATCCTCCAATGAATGTCCCAGCAGCCCATCATTCTGCCCTTCCACAGCCCACTGGGATAGAAGTCACCACCATGGTCATGAGAGGAGGTGGGCATTGGTGGGGCCCAGGCTATGCTTGCCAGCCTGTTCCAGGGCCAATAACCTGAGAAACAGCCCTCAGCTCCAGGGGTCGGCAGGACCCTGGCTGGCTGATGAGGGACAGAAGAGAGGTCTGGGATGCCACTGTTCACCACTCTACTGAGTCCCACTTAGGGAGTGGGAGGATGTATAGCTAATAGGTAGGTTCATTCTAAGCCTTAAAATGGTGCCACACAGGCTCCTGGGGCTGGGCCAACAGTTTCTGGGTACCTGACTCAGCCTGATGGATGACTCAGGAAAAGAGGCTCCTGGGGCTAAAGGAATACCCATGGAGAACAGGTAGGGACTGGGGGCTTCTCATGCAGCTAGCAGCAAGGACTCGGGGAATGGGGCTTGGTTCTGTATGTAATGTAGTAAGGAGGGAAATCTCAGAGCTGCCACAGGACAAAAGCAGAGACATGAGGTACTGTGGGAAGGGCAGTGGACTGTGGGGAAGAGATCCGTGTCCTCATCTCAGATCTGAGGCTACCCCACACCATGTCTGTGGGCAAATCACATGGGACCTCAGTTTTCTCATCTGTGGAAGGGGTGTAAATCAACCCATCCTGCCCTCCCTCACAGGGATGTTGCAAGGTTCACATGGGATTACAGGCGCAAAGGTGTAGATGGTAGAGGGTGGTACACACCTCCCGGTACCTCTTAGGCTTCTCCACCAAAGCCAGCTTCTCCATCCCATCCCGTCCCCACTTCCCCACCTCACCTCAGCCCCGGGGTGCCCTCTGGCCCAGGCTGGGCTGTCAGGGCCTGGGGAGAGGAAGGCCTCAACTCACACTGCACGTCCACGCGGATGGACTTGATGGCCGGCACCCCCACGCCGTTCTCAGCCTTGCAGTAGTAGCGGCCGCCCTGCGTGCGTGCAATACGCTCGATGCGCAGTGTCTCGTTGAACACCGATGTCTCCTGGAACTTGTCCGAGGCACTACCTGCCGTCTTGGTCCACCGTACCTGGGCCACCGAGCGGGGCAGAGTCAGACTGTCAGACTTGCACGGGGTGGGGGCCTCAGCGCTGAGTGCCCTGCAATGGCACCCCCTTTTTCCCATACTTTTTCACAAGTGCACGTGGGGCACACGCAGGCCTAGGAAACGAACCCAGACAGACTCGTGGGAATGCACAGACGGGGTAGGATGCCACGGGGTCAAGAGCTGGGGAATCCGGGATCAGAGGGAAGAGGCTTTAAATGGGGCACGCAGCGCTGTCTTTAAGAGCATGGATTCCGTCGGGCGCGGTGAGCCACTAATCCCAGCACTTCGGGAGGCCAAGCGGGAGGATCACCTGAGCTCAGGAGTTTGAGACCAGCTTGGCCAACATGGCGAAACCACGTCTCTACTAAAAATACAAAATTAGCCAGGCGTGATGGTGCGTGCCTATAGTCCCAGCTACTCAGGAGGCTGAGGCAGTAGAATCACTTGAACCCAGGAGGCGGGGGTTGCAGTGAGCCCAGATCAGGTCACTGCACTCCAGCCTGGGCAACAGAGCGAGACTGTTTCGAAAAAAAAAAAGGACTGATTTCCATCTTGGTCAGTCACTCCAGGGAAAGCCAGCTATCAGGTCCTGAGCAGCCCAGTGGAGGGGCTCACTTGGGGAGGAACTGAAGCCTCAGACCAACAGCCACGTGAGTTAGCCTAGAAGAAGATCCTCCAGTCTCAGTCATCCTTCAATGACTGAACCCCTGACTGACACCTGGATTGCAGCCTTGTGAGAAACCCTGAGCCACAGCCAGCCAGCTAAGCTGCTCTCAGGTTCCTGTGCCACAGGAACTGTGAGACAGTACATATTGTTTGAAGCCCCTAAGTTTTGGAGTATTTGTTATGCAGTGATACATGACTAATACACCATGATACTCACTCTGCAAGGTTTTATTATCAGGTTTACAAAGGAAGTATATAAATCACCTATGTGTGGTGTCTGGTATACATTAGTCATTCAATAAATTTCTATGATTATTAATATTGTCTTAGATTATAGAGAAATATCAAGGATTGCATGAGCCTATTACTCAAGGTGCCAGAGTTTTAAGTAAAACAGACCAGTTTTAGATAACTAAGTCTAAGGAGTGGGGCAGAGGCAGGGGCAGTGGGTACAGACTTCAGTCTTTAAGTAGGGAGGCTTGCTTATTACAGAGACAGGGCAGGGAGCCCAATCCTGGTGAACAGGTTAGGCCAGAGGCCAGAAAAGTAAGGCTGGGGAGAAGAGGTGAAAGGGCAACCTTTCTTATGCAGGGAGGGACCACCCAGGACCACAGTGTTGGTGCTCTCGTCCCCTGCCCATATTTGACTCTACCCACATGGAGCTAGAAGTTACAAAACCTGGGAAAAGTTAGAGGCAGTTTCAGGCAAGACATACCAGATCAGAGAGTGCTTTGGAGAGATAATAGGGACATGAAAACATTTGATCCTTTTGTACTTGATGTTTTATGTTTACATAAAACATCTTGTCTGGATGGAGTTTGTTTACATACTGCTCAAGCCTTGGTATGCTTTATGCATATGAGAGTTCCTACCTTTTTTCAATTCTACAAAATTCTCAATCTTTTTTTTTTTTTAATCACTAGAGATGAGGTCTTGCTCTATCACCCAGGCTGAAGTGCAGTGGTACTCTTGGGCTCAAGGATCCTCCTGTCACAGCCTCCCAAGTAGCTAGGACTACAGGTGTGTGCCACCACACCTGGCTAATTTTTTTTTTTTTTTTTTTTTTTTTTTTTTTTTTTTTTTTTTTAGAGCTAGGGTCTCACTATGTTGCCCAGGCTGGTCTTGAACTCCTGGTCTGAAGCAGTCCTCCCACCTTGGTCTCCCAAAGTGCTAGGATTACAGATGTGAGCCACTGAGCCTGGCCCTTCATCTCTTTAAATATTGCCTCTTCTCTTTTTCTATTCATTCCTTCTTGAATGCCTAAATTTATGTTGTAGCTTCTCATTGTATCCTCCATGTCTCTCAACTTATTTTTCACACCTCCTGTCTCTTTGTCTTCCCTGGACTGCATTGGAAATGCGTGGCTGATTTCCTCAGATCTATTATCCAATTCACTAACTTTTTCTTTAGCTATCTCTAGAGTACTGAGGCCAAATTTTTTAAAGACTATATTATTTTTATTTCTAGGATTTCTGTTTGCTTCTTTCTGTACCTAACTGATCAGGGTTTATAATCTCCTGTCTTATGGATTCTATTCCTTCCATAATCTCTTCCAATATTTAAAATTTTTTTTAATTTTTAAGATCCTTTCAAATTGCTCTATTTTCTCTAGTTCCTCAGTTGTGAATGATTCACCTTGTTGGGTCTATGGACTAACTCTTCTGGCACTGTATTTTTTAATATTTTAAAATTTTACTCCACAGGTTTGTACTCAGTGGGATCATCTACCATAGAAGTCCTATTTGGACCTTTATGGTCCTGTTTGTGGTGCAGATCTCATTCACTACTTGGGTATAGGTGGTTGCCTATACCCAAGATCACGGGTTCATAGATTCCAAAACATTTTTTTGTTGATTTCTCAGGTTAGAGTTTCCTCACTATTTGGATATTGCAAAATACAGACAGGTTTTGGGTTATACTATATCATAGGTGGCTGCATTTATATCCACACCCTGCAGTGACTCTGGGCTGTGGGACAGAGATCTTCTGGTCCTCATTCATAGATGACGCCACTCTTGTTGAGCTTCCAGCTTTAGGTAGAGTTCAATTCCAGCTCCCAGCCATGGATGGACCTGCAGCCTCAATGCATACCCCTTATGTGTGTGTTAATACAACTATCAGTACAGTGTGTATGCAGTGCCAGTCTCTTCACGGGCTAGGTTCCTCAACTTCTGCTCCCTGCCATCACTGTAGATTTTGTCTGCATTTCTGGCCCCCAGATATTCCTCCTTCTCACAGCTTGTTTGGAGTGAGGCATTCCATGTTCCCTCAGTCCCCCATCTTGACCACTAAGTAGGTCATGAGATGGTATTTCCCTTGTTTCTCTAGTAGTCTGGATGCTCCATGAGAACAGAAACTATAGGGGCATCTTTAGGACCCATAACTTTGCTTGCATGTAGCAGGTACTCAATAAATACTGCTTATATTGAAACAAGCAAAAAAGCTAGAAGGCATTTTAGGAGAGGCAAGCAACTTCAGCTAAAGCAGGAAGGTTGTACTTGGGGATGATGGGGAGGCAAGTCTGACTGGAGCACAGGGTGTGGGGAAGGTGGCAGTGGGAGATCAGACAAGAGAGACAGGTGGAGGCCAGATTGTAGAAGGTCTTCAATGCCATCCCTAGGAGCTTGAATTAATCTGGTAAATGAAGGGGAGCCATTGAATGTCTCTGAGCAGGGGAGTGATATGATGTAGCACAACAGGGGTTATCATTCTGGTAGCAAAGTGCAGGAATGGATTGAAGGGGGCCGGATGTAGTGGCCATGCCCATAATCCCCACACTTTGAGAGGGTGAGGTGGGAGGATCACTTGAGCCCAGGAGGTCAAGACCAGCATGGGCAACATGGTAAAACACTGTCTCTGCAGGAAAAAAAAAAAAAAAAATTAGCTGGGCATGGAGGCGCATGCCTGTAGTCCCAGGTACTTGGGAGGCTGAGGGGGAAGGATTGCTTGAGCCCAGAAGGTCAAGGCTGCAGTGAGCCTTATTGCACAACTACACTCCAGCCTGGGTGACACAGCAAGACCCTGTCTTGAAAAAAAAAAAAAAAAAAAAATAGATGGGAGGAGGGGTGAGGTGAGAGATTGGGAGGTCAGTTTAGAGTCTACTGCAATAGACCAAGGGACAGGACTGATAGGCTGACCTAGAGGGCTAATGAAGAAAAGAAAGGAGGAGACCCACGCAAGAGACATAAAAAGAAAGGGGTGCCGGTACAGTGGCTCACATCTGTAATCTCAGCACTTAGGGAGGCTGAAGCAGGAGAAATGCTTGAAGCCAGGAGTTTAAGACCAGCCTGGGTAACATAGGACACTCTATATCTACAAAAAAAAAAAAAAAAAAAAAAGAAGGAAAAATGATCCAGGCATGGTGGCACACACCCGTGGTCTTGGCTACTTGGTCAGATGAGGTGGGAGGATCACTTGAGCACAGGCGGTCAAGGCTACAGTAAGCTATGATCTCGCCACTGTACTCAGCCTGGGCAACAAAGTGAGACCACATCTTAAAAAAAAAAAAAAAAAGAAAAGAAAAAGAAAAGAAAACAAGGCCTCAGAGTCTGCCTAGATGTGAGGAACGAGAAGATGCAAGGTCAAATATGAGCCCAAGGGTTTGCGCCTGGGTGGCAGAACGAATGAAGCCACTGACGGAAATAGAAAACCAGGTACACATACACATAGCCACAACCACACCTGACCCATACAGGGACACATAAGGAGACACACACAGATGGCCCGTACAGCCTTAGGGAGAAATGACCCAGCAGCCTCACTGGCTTGTAGGGAGGACCATCCACCCTTTCATGGTCACACCTGACACAAACATCGACCTAAATCCAGCAGCATTGTTTTCCCTTCTCAAACATGCCTTTGAGAAGCAGCAGCAGTGATCATAGTTTTTTGTCCATCTGCCTGTCTCAAGGCCAAACCTACTAAAGCCATCTATGTTCCCAAAATGATCCAGGAAAAAGAATTTTGTATTTCACTGTCCTTTCTAGGATCCAGTTGTCACCCTTTCTGCTGCTATTAAAGGTCACAGCAGCGCACCAGCAAATTCCTCCAATCCCTTCAGCCCACCTCCTCCCCTCAGTTCTCAGTGATCATGGGCCACTGCTTCCTGCTTGAGCCATACACTTCATCTGTGACAAAATTCATCTGGCATTCCCAGATTCTTATTTTCTGTTTCTTTCTAATTGCTTTGGCTCTTTGAGTCTCAAGGGTGTGAAGCTTGCCTGCCAGAAGCCTGAAGTAGATAGAGATCACATCTTCTATGCTACTTGCCACTCCTGGAGTCCCCAACTCAAAGATGGACATGCTGGGAGGAAGCAGAGTAAGCTAAGAGGACGCTGGTTCTGGATTCAGCGTCTGCTTCCATCCTCACAAGAGCTGCGTGCGCTTGGGAGTTTACCCAACCTCACTGAGTCGCAAATTCCTCAGCTGCAAAAGGGGGTCACTAATGCCTTCCTCTCTGCACAGCTGTGAGGCTCCAAAGGGAAAACACTGGAGAAAGTGCCTGGCACATGGTCTGCCTGCAGACACATTAGAAGCTGCATCTAAGGATGTGTCTGCTCAACAGATCCGTGGACTGGAGTGGAACTGAACAACCGGCATTCTATTTTTCCCCTCAGCCGTCAATATTTTCAGGTGAATGAGCCCATAGCCTCCAGCCCTTCCCCACAGAGTTAACTTTCCAGCTATTTCCCCAGCCCCTATCTCCTGTTCTCTGCCTCCATGCTGTGGTGCATCATGAGTCCTCGTATCCTGCTGTCTCTTCTTAAGTGCTGAGCCCAGGCAAGGTGAGGGCAGGAGGGGCCCGAGCAAGGCTGAGCTGGGGGCTTACCTGGGGTCGTGGGTGCCCGGTTACAAGGCACTGCAGCATGAGGGTGTCCCCCTCTCGGATGGTGTAGACACGCTCACTGATATTGTCCTCTTTCACCACACACGCCTGGCCCGCATGCACGATCTGGGCCTGGGCTGGAGCTGGCAAGAGAGGATGGAGGAGGTTTAGAGAAGAGGCGCCAAGGTCAGAAGTCTGGAGCTCCCTCCTGAGGGTGTTGGGGAGGGGTCAGCCCAGATCTCTCCAGGCCATTCCTCAGAGGCCTGCCCCTGCTGAGCCCAGGAAAGAATCCTCCCAGGACGCCCAGGTCAGAGCCAGGAGGGCCAGGAACTCAGAAAAGAGACAGTTCCTCAACCCCTTGCAAGAGAGCTGTGCTTTTCAGTGGGCTGACTGTGTGAAGGGGCTTTGTCATCTGTACAGACCAGTTATCACTCAGCATCACCATCTTAGCAGTCCTGGCGGTGGATGCCGTCGGCGCCCCTCCCAGCTCCCCAAGGTGACAGGTGCATCCATCCCCAGCTGCTGACAGCTCAGGGTATTCGCCTTCCCCAGGGAATTGCCTTTAGCCAAGAGAGCTGCCTTAGCCAGAAATGCCTAGGAGATTACCCCCTCTCCCCTGCAACACACACACACACACACACACACAGAGGTGGGGTGACTATGGTGCTGTCATACTCCAGAGCTCCCCTGGAAACAGGCTGAGGCTAAGCTTCCTGAGCCACATCTTTGCTTGGCTGCCTCACTCATTCCCTCAGTTTCTCTTGAGAGCATTTTCCCAGCAAATAGCTTGCCTAAACCATAACTCCCCAGCCCCAACCATCTCAGGCTTTGCTTTGAGAGAGCCTAACCTAAGACATATAGGCGCGCGCACACACACACACACACACACACCTGGCTGCACATTGCCCTCCCCAAAGGCCTTCATTGTTTTTTCATTGCTCTCTGAGGCTGTGTCCAGCTTCTTCTCCAAGGGACAGAAGTGCTCACAGAACTTGTGGCCTGGGAGCTGGCAAAAGGTTGTGGCTCCTCCCTGACCTCTCTCACAGTGCCCAAGGCTGGGCTGTGACCCAGGCTAGGGGACCAAAGCTAGGATGTGGCTGGATGGGCCCAGTGGGAAATGACTGAACTTGCCAAGGTCATAGCCCCTGCCCCATTGTCTAGCCCCATTGTCCTAAAGGCAAACCAGGTCCCAGCCCCCCAATGCTTAAACTCTAGGAAGAGGAAAAGACCCCAACTTCACAGGTTCTGCTCACAGCTGAGAAGGGAGAGAGTGAAGTAGAAGAGCTGATACTGGGTATAAGGAACACAAGGAGGTACAAACGACGTCCCTGCTCTAAAGAGGGGCATGGTGGTGTTAAAATAGAAATCATAAGAGTGATACAACAGACTCTGTGGCTAAGAGATATCAAATTACAAACAGGACCTAAGGTCATGTCAGGCCTGGAGTAAGTCACACCCCCTACACTTAAAGAATAAGCCATGTTCTAGCTGCCACAAGGCGTTCTGTTTTCTCTAGCAGCTAAACAAGCACTGGCCTGGAGATAAGCAATACTGAAACAACTGCAGACCATCTACTGCCAGACACTGACTAACTGGCCTCCTGTTCCACCAGCCATAACTACACCTTTGATCAGACAAGAGACTGATTTCAGTAGCTTTCTCCAGATAAAAGACCAGCAACCATGAACTGGTTCTGGCCAGTTGATAGAAGTTGCCCACTAAGTGCCTTTGTGTCTTCTGTGTCACCTTTTGACACATAGGCTAGATTATGGTGCATTTAAATGTTGTCTGCACCCCAAAGTGAACATGAGATGTATGTAACATGCACATTTGTTTACTATGCATGTGTACATCCCCCTTTGTGAATATTCATAGCTCCTCCCATAACCTGTTGAAAATGTATACCTGGCCCACCTGTTCAGCAGAAATTCCTGTCTCACCTTTCCTCTTTCAAAGTGACTGCTTTCAGTCTCTGCCAGAGGCTACACTTCCCAGCCTGTCAGGATGGCCACCCCACAGGACGCAACCCTCTATAAGAAATAAAGTTCTCTTCCCTGAATTTATAATTCTCATGATTCCTCAGTTAACAGAGATAAGAAGATAAGACAATAAAGCCGATACAGAAAATGTACAACTTCCTCCAGGAAATGTCCCATGACTGACAGGCACCTTCCTTCTTTATGTGTCTACACTGTGCATCACTCCCCCAGTGCAACAACAAAGCATCAGGCCTGTGTTTCTGTCAAATTCAGGATTCTTGTCTTTCTGCCTACCAGACCTTGAGCTTTATCTTCGGATCTCCAGCACAAGGCCTTGAAAACAGCAGGTACTCAGCGAACACTGAATGAACGGATTTAGATATCCCATGGTGAAGTTGCTGGGGGACATAAGACAGATATAGAAGGCCCTAGGATGTCAGAAAATAGGCATCACCATCTTCTGGAGGAAGAACCACAGAAGGTTCCATGGAAGAGGTAGTTTTTGAACCAGGCCTCAGGGAATAGGGAGGCTCTGTGCTAGTTGACAGGGCAAAGTCCCAAATTATATTACACAGGGTAAACCTCTAGTGACCTTTGGACATGAGTTTTCTCATCTCTAAAATGAAGAGAACACTACCAACCCTAAGAACTCACAATGGTAGATGTGATGATAACACAGGATAAATGAAAAATGCTTAGTAGAGTCATAACGTGTTTTACAGATGCTGCAAGTAGGGCCTTCCACCAACACTGATGGGACAGACATGAACTAATCACAGAGGTAGAGTCCACAGAGGTAGGCTGGCAGCAGGTTGCTAAACTTGGTCAGCAATTGGGAGTGACACAGGCTATGTTTAACGATGAGGGTCTCTGCAAACAGCAGCTGGTTTGGTAAACAGTGGTAGCTGCTACCAACCCAGAGTCTGAGTGTCCAGGTGACCATCCTGCCTGCCTGGCTGCCACAGAGGAATGAACCTGGCTGGCTGTCAGCAGACAAGCAATGTACGCCTTGAGCAAGCCACTTCACCATCTTGGGCCTCAGTTTCCCTACCCATAGGAAGGGTAGATTAGATGACTTCTAAGGTCTTTTTCAACTCACACTTTCTATGAATTTTGTAATCAGCACATAGTCGTCCCTATATAAGATGCACTCTAGAATCTGGGAACTGGGCCCAAAACTGTCACCTCATGCAATAAAAATGCATGAACATCACCATACGTGAAAGAGATAGCCATCTGTGGCTGAAGTCCTCAGGAAATCTCATCAAGAAACAACCCACCAAAAGATGATGTGCATGCTGGTTGCTGATAAGACCAAGAGGCCTGGGGTGCCTCTCAACAAGGAAGACATCGATTTAACAGGCTCCAATGGAAGATAAGCTGTAATCTTGGACGCTGTGGCTTGCCTGTAGCAAGGCAGTGTTGTAATGACAGAAGCTTTGGTGACAGATAAGGAATATTGAAAAAGAGCTGGAGAGCTGGACTTTCTTAGGGCACAGCTAGTACAGGCCAGGGCAGATGGGGCCTGATCGGCAGACACAGGGCCTCTAGTCACCTGACAGGTGTATTTTCCAACTGGAGATGGGGCCATGAGTGGATATCAGAGATGACATTGTTAAGATTATCCAGCTCCTGGGCAGGTGTGATGACTCAATTACAATCCCAGCACTTTGGGAGGCTGAGGCGGGAGGATCACTTGAGCCCAGAAGTTCTAGACCAGCCTGGGCAACATAGTGACACTCTGTCTCTACAAAAACTGCAAGAATTAGCCAGACATGGGGGTGTGTGCCTGCAGTCCCAGCTATTCAGGAGGCTGAGGCAGGAGGATCATTTGAGCCTAAGAATTCAAGTCTGCAATAAGCTATGATCATGCCACTGCATTCCAGTCTGGGCAAGAGAGTGAGATTCTGTCTAAAAAAAAAAAAGAAAAAAAGATGATCCAGCTCCCTTTGATGACCACCCAACTCTAAAATGCTAGAACCACTTTGGAAGAAATTTGGGCAGTACCTCCTAAAGGTAAATAGGTGTATAACCCATGATGTAGCAATTCCATTCCTGGATGTGTACCCAGTAGAAATGAGTATTTATGGCAACTAAACAATAAGTACAAAAGCATTCACAGTGGCTTTATTCACAATAGCTCAAAACAAGAACAACCTACATGTCATCCATCAAGAATTGTATGAGCAAATAAGTTCTGGTATCTTCATACAAAGGAATATTCACTGTAAGTGAAAAAGGTGAACTGTAGAGACATGACACTGTTGAATCTCACAGGCATAATTTGAGTGAAAGAACCCAGACACAAACATAGTGTATTGTAATGCTAAAGACAGAAAAAAAAAAAAAAGAATACATGTTGTGTGATTTCATTTATTCAAAACTTAAAACTGGAAAAACTTACCTTAGGGTAACAGAGGCCTAACACTGATTGCCCTTGGGTGGGGTGGGAGATTATTTGCTGGGAAGGGCACAAGAAAACTTTTTTTTTTTTGAGACGGAGTCTAGCTCTGTCACCCAGGCTGGAGTGCAGTGGCACAATCTCAGCTCACTGCAACCTCTGCCTCCCGGGTTCAAGCAATTCTCCTGCCTCAGCCTCCCAAGTAGCTGGGATTACAGGTGTCTGCCACAACGCCCACCTAATTTTTGTATTTTTAGTAGAGACGGGTTTTCACTGTGTTGGCCAGGCTGGTCTAGAACTCCTGACATTGTGATCCACCCTCCTCGGTCTCCCAAAGTGCTGGGATTACAGGCATGAGCCACTGCACCGGGCCAAGAGAACTTTCATGGGGAGAAGAAGAGAGATGGAAATGTTGGACATTTTGATCTGAGTGGTGGTTGCACAGTGTCTGGATACACAAGTAAAAGCACATCAAGGTATCTGCTTTGGACTTCACCATATTATACCTTCTAAATTACACCTCAGTTTTTAGAAAACAGCATCTACTGTCCTGGGATGATATTAACCATTGAGATTATCCAGGATAATCCATTTACTATTACAGTTATCCAGCTCCCTTCATTTTCACTCTTACTTGATGAGCCACTTCCCATTGCTGATTTGGTTCCAGGTACAGTTTTCCTTCTGAAATGAGTCCTCACTAGTAGTAAATTACCTAGTCCCCCTTGGCCTTGGCCTTTCAATTTGCTCATCACCGCCCACTGAGTTTCCTTAGCATGAGTCAGCCTCCCATTAGCTCAGGTCACCCCTGGAATGGCCAGAACCATATTTCTGACCCTAAACCCCAAAGGGTCCCTGCCCCACTGAACCTCAGCCTCCATCCAGCTCCACACACCCTAGGAAGGCACTTCCTGCAGCAGCATCTCCTGATTCAGATGGCAACCTGGGCACGGCTGTTTCCAGATACACCATGACATAATCCTTTCATTCAGTCTGTCAAACAATAAGTGCTTCTGGGCCAGGTGCTGTGCTGGGCGCTGGAGATACTGTCATGAAAAGCAAACAAGGGATGGCTCTCAAAGAGCATTGCTGGGGAGATGGACAGCAAAAAAGGAAACAGAAATGGACAGGGTGGTTTCAGAGTGTGTTAAATGCTATGATGACTCGAAAACAGTGGGATGTGATAAGGAACCGTGGGGAGAGAAAAGGTCTGCTTTAGAGAGATGGAAAGCACACAGCTGTGGAGTCACACAATCTGGGGCCCATTCCTGGCTCTGCTACCCACTAGCTGGGTGATGCTGTGTGATGCTGGGCAAATTACTTAACCTCTCTGAGCCTCGGTCTCTTCATTTATAAAATAAGAACAATAATGCCTTCTCCCAGGGCTGGTATGAGGGGTTAACGCAATATATGTAAAACACCTGGTCAAATAGTATGTGCTCTCTCCATAAATGACAGCTCCCAAGATGATGAAATAGGAGCAAGAGATAGGGAAAGGGGACCAGCTGCTGTGCACCCCTACACATGCAACCCAGGGGTGGAAATGCTCAAAGCAGACATTAAACGGGTAGGGGTGTTTCATGAACATGTTCAAAATTCATGCTGAGGGCTGTGCAGGGCTTCAGAGGGGTTGGAAAGTGGGAAGGACTGGAGCCCTTCCCCGAGCATCCCCCTTCTCATGGTACAAGTGCACTTGGCTGTGTGGCTTTCAGCAAGTTACTTAAGCCTTAGTTTTCTCATTTGCAAAATGGGGTTGTTGTGAGGAATAAATAAGGAAACCCATGTAAAGTGTTTAAAACAGTGCCTGGTATGCAGTACGCAATCTAAAAATGTCAGCCAGCATTATTATTCTACAAATGATCCTGCACTCCTCTCAAGAACGCACGTCCCCTGCAGCCTTCAAGCCCTTTGCATGAGAGGACCTTGCCTTCTCTGTCACAGATGATGAGGGTTGGTACCTTCCTGGGGTCCACTGTACCTTTCCAAGCTCCTTGCCTCAGTTCTGTGAAGCAGAAAGGGAAAGTCGCATTTAGCCCCATTGGCAGAGAAGGAGACCAACACCTGCAAGAGGAAACGTCTTGTCCAAGTCACTCGCTGAGACAGCAGCACAGCCAAGACTCAAACCCAGGCCTTCCACCTGCTAACTTGGGACTCTGTTCACTGTCCCGAGGAATTTCAGAGGCATGGCTGGATTTGATCATCTGTGCTTGATACCATATTGATGGATAAAAAACTGAACAGGATTTCAGAACCAAGTATGTTTCCTTGCCTCTGGTCTACGAGACTTTGCTATTTTACTCTCCTGATTTCTATCAACAAAACCCCCATGGAAAAGGAAAACAGCCTCTCCCAACCTGTGTGCCACAGAGTGTTCACTGATAGTCCATCACAGATGATCTTCACTGTCAAGTAAGGACGCTGCATGTTCTTTCTCTCGCTCTCTGTAAGAAAGACTTAGCACACAAAGTATAGTATTAAAGGCTCTGAAAAGTCCTGCAGTAAACACATCCATGTAACTTGGTTTCACTCAGTGCTTTCTAAATGTATTTGGCCATAAACCCCCTTCTTCGCAGAGCACCTCAACATCCTTAGAGACAGCAATGTTTTGTAAAACTAGTGGAGAAAAGCTTAATACAAAACTGACAGCTGAGGAGTTAACACGCCCCTCCCCAGCCCCTTAGTTGAGAACAGCCAAATGGCCTGAGACATGTCACCCTTGGGGCAGCATCCTAATGAGCACAGTCAAGGCGGAATGCTCCTGGCCTATCAGCTTACTCTTTTCCTCCCCAAAAAGTATACACCCAAAGTGTACAGGTATGGGTGGGGGCTTTCAGAACCCAGTAGGCCCAGTGAGGAAGCCAAAAACTCTCAGGGAGTCAGACTAAGACAAACTCCAACCTGCCAACTAAGGATCCAAAGAGAATTCTCACTGGAATGGGGGAATTTCATCAAAGATCCCCATCCCCTATAAGAGAATCCATGCCCAGCTGCTAGCCACAGGTGGGGGTACTGCCAAACGCACATGGATACAACACTAGGGTGAGGGCCAAACAAGACAGACAGCAAGACAAATGGAAAACCTTGATTAAAAGTACCTTCAGGCCTGTAATCCCAGCACTTTGGGAGGCCAAGGTAGGAGGATCGCTTGAGCTCAGGAGTTCGAGACCAGCCTGGGCAACATGGTGAAACTCCATCACTACCAAAAATATAAAAACTTAGCCGGCATGGTGGTGCACACCTGTGTTCCCAGTTACTCGGGAGGCTGAGGTGGGAGAATGGCTTGAGCTCAGGTGGTGGAGATTGCAGGGAGCTGAGATCATATCACTGCACTCCAGCCTGGGTGAAAAGAGTGAGACTCCATCTAAACAAAAGAAAAAAAAAAAAGTTCCTTCAGGCCGGGTGCAGTGCCTCATGCTTGTAATCCCAACATTTTGGGAAGCTGAGGCAGGAGGATTGCCTGAAGCTAGGGGTTCAAGACCAGCCTGGGCATCATCGCAAGACCCCGTCTCTACAAAAAAATTTTTTTAAATGAGCTGGGCATGGTGCCACATGCCTGCAATCCTGGTTAAGAGGGAGGATTGCTTGAGCCCAGGAGATCAAGGCCACAGTGAGCCATGATTGCACCACCACACTCCAGCCTGGGCAACAGAGCAAGACCTCTATCTCAAAAAAACAAAAGCTCAGCCAATAATCAATGAAGAGGACCGTTGCCCTCTTCCTGCTTCTGGCTCCTTCAGGGGAAGTGAGTCTGCAGGCTGGGAAACAACCAAACAGCAGGGTGAGGGAGGGGCAAGGAAACAAAAGGAGAAGGAGGGGCTGCAAAATTCCCCGCCCAGAGTTGATTCTATCTGCCCACAGATGACAGAGCAAGTGCCACCACCTCAGCCACCTCCCAGAAGCATCACTGAGTGTTCTGGACGGAGAAGTACAGAATTGCAATCTGTGTTCTGGTCCTGGCTTCCATCAGACAGTCATTCAACAAGCCCTTATCAGTATGAGGTGCTAAACTTGATTCTGAGGTAACAGGGAGCTATGGCACTCAGGCTCTGCACTAGAGAAGCAAACAGCTAGAAAAGCTGAATAAGAACAATGCCTATAAAGGCCTGTTGAGAGGCAGAGAGGGAGCAGGGAGGGATTGCAGTGAACTAGAGACTAGCGCTGTCTCAGGCCTCACCCCACCCCCATCCCCATAATATAACATTAACTGCAATAGCTACCCTTTATTGACATTTACTCTGCCAGCAATATATTGAGTGCTTTATATCTTTTATCGTATTTATTGCTCCTAACAAGCCTATTATGGTTCGGACTTTTCAGATGAGGAAGCTGAGGTTCAGCAAGGTTATATAAGTTACCCAAGGACACCCCATTGGTCTGGAGCCTGTCTGACTCTCCATCTTTCATGCTAACCCCCATGCATTTCCACTTCCCAAGTGCCTAGTCCAGTGCAGGGCTCACAACTCAGTACGGAGTCTCTGCGTTCCTGGTAGGACCGACACTGTGCAGCATCCTCAGAAACCATCCCTCCCTCGCCGTGACACCTCTCGCCCTCCCAGATCCTGGTACGCACGTGTTTATTGATCCTTTTATGCATGTAATGCAAATGGACACTTAATAATTTAGCGGAGTTAACAGTGCTGAAATATTAACAGGCTTTTCTCTTTTAATTAGCTGCTCAGAGAATGGTGGCCGGGGGCCTGGGAGGAGGCTTTCCTGGGCAGGCGCCTGGCCTGCTCCACCTGGGCCTCCTTCTGCCAGGGATGATGTTCCGAGCCTCTCTGCAGACTGTGAGCCATCGAGCGTGGGCCTCTCGGGAAAATTAACCCTGCCCTTCTGTGCTCACTGCATCGGGGTTTGCTCTGCCCTTACCACAGTCCCGCTCTCTGCAGAGCTGGCTGGAGCCTGTCCTCTGTTCACCACCAGCCAGGGGTGGACCAGGTGACTTCTCAGGGGTGCTCTGAGGCTGGAGGAGGCTCCAGTTCTGTGCTAGGAAAGCCGGCTTGAAACAGCCCCAACTCACCCACACCATCTCCTCCAGCCTTGCCCTAATGCAGAGCATCTTGAAGGAAAGCAGCAACAGACTTTTGGCCCATCCAGTTCTGGTCATTCTCTCTCCAGTCATTAGACCCATGTTTGAGTCCATTCCCTTCCCATCCTCCCTCTCGCTCCCTGTCCTCCCAGTCCCTCAAAGGGCATACACAATCACCTTTTAATTTGCCATTGATTCATTAATTGGCTTTGTAACATTTTCTGAGCACCTATTATGTGAAATCTCCTGCCCTCAGCGCTGGGACACAGAGCCAAATGAGGCATAGCCCTTCTGGGCGAAGAACCTCTGCCCTCTCCCTGCTGCAAACCATATTAAAGCCTGTTCCCCGACACAAGGCCTTTTTTGCTCATCAAAACCAAACCCATATTCAGCCAACCTTCCCTTTGGCTGCAAAAATCTCTCCCTAACCAGAGTGCATGTGTCTCTGACCTCTGGGTACAAGGGCACTGTCACTGAATACAGCAACCAGCCAGAGCTGAAAGCTTCAGTGTGCAGGCCGCCACCCTGCAACCACAATTGAGTGCAAAAACAAGCTCTGCTTTCATAGTCAGATGCAAGTCTGCTACAGTTTGCACGGCCTTGTTCCATTTGCAGACACTGCCACTGTGGCGCCTGGAGCTTCTGGGAGAGGCTGGCGCGCTTACAACTCTCCTCTGCTGTAAGTGCTGGCCGGTCCATTATGTCCCATTCCCTGGGGATGTTCAGCACCACTGTGCCCACATCCTGAACTCATTGGAAGGCACACAGGTATGGAGAGTGGCAGGTGATGCTCATAGAATCTTCACTGTCTATCAGTGGAAGTCTAATCTGTACACCCACTTATAGAACTAGAGGGTGTCTGGACAGGCCACCAGCAAAGCCCTTTAATGAGGACTCTTAGGTCTCCTGATGAAAACTACAAAGGGAGTAGTTTTTCTGGTGGGTCCCAGAATGCCAGAATTAAAACTGTTAATGATAGCCGGGCGCGGTGGCTCACGCCTGTAATCCCAGCACTTTGGGAGGCTGAGGCGGGCAGATCACTTGAGGTCAGGAGTTCGAAACAAGCCTGGCCAACGTGGTGAAACCTCATCTGTACTAAAAATACAAAAAATTAGCCGGGTGTGGTGGTGGGTGCCTGTAATCCCAGCTACTTGGGAGGCTGAGGCAGAAGAATCACTTGAACCTGGGAGGTAGAGGTTGCAGGGGGCGGAGATTGCGCCATTGCACTCCAGCCTGGGCGACAGAGAGAGACTCCGTCTCAAAAAAGCAAAAACACAACAACAAAAAACCATTAATGATGAGGGGACATAGGTCATCTCCAATCAGTTAAGGCAGGACGAGTTGGGCAACGCTTGATCAGAGGCTTTAAATGCAAATCTGAGAGGGCTGCTCAACGGCATAGGATGAGGGGTAGGGAGGAGCGCTTTGCCTTTTACTCAGTGACCAAGTGACCTTGGGAAAGTTGTTTAACTTCCTTTAGCCTCAGTTTCTTCATCTGCAAAATGGGAATAATACTACGTCTCAGGCTTCGGTGGAGATAACTTTTGGGTTGTCGTGAGGATTCGATGAGAAAATGCATATTGGGTACATCGCACAATGACTTGTAGTCAGCAGGTACTTAATAAATTTCAGTTCCATTTCCATTTAATAATATGGCCCAGGATGCTGTGGGAACCTATTCCAAAGTCTTGCAAGAAAAAATGAAACTGAATGAGGTCTACTTTGGAGGATTACCAGGAGTTTGTAATCCTGAGAGATCAGAACATTAAGGTGGGCTGAAAGTAGTAATCGCTGGGAGGAAAAGCTCTCCCCGTGAGAATATGTAAGATGACAGTGGAAAAGAGTGGCTTCCACCCATCAGGGCAGAGAATGACTCCTAGGATCCCAATGTCTGAGCCTTCCTGGCCCAGGGATGTGGGACCCATGGAAGCAGGGTTACCCATGGTTACTCATGTAAAATTTCCTTTCCTGGATCCCAGAAAGGAAAGTTCTAGCCCCACCAAGCTCTGCTGGTCTTGGAGACCCCATCACTGTGATTCACTTGGCACCGGTCCCTGGCAGCAGCCCAGGGTCTAGATCTGACCAAGCCTGCACCTGTCAAAGCATACCTATTGAACCAAGCCCACGGAAACAGTAATTTCTGGGTGACTTGAGGCAAATCATTTACCCATCTAGTCTACAGCCTTAGCTTCCTAACTATCAAATGGACATAACAGGGCTCCCTATTGTGAGTGTGAAACCCACTGAGAATGGAATGCCCTGTGCACAGTGCATGCTGCCTAGTAGATATGCTAGAAGTACAGTTGGAAGGGGCTGAAATAAAACTAGACTCATGCTTCAGAGTGTCTGCTCTGAGAAGGTCCTCCTATTCCAGAGTGGAGCCTGACAGCCCCCGGTCTCTAGGAGTCTGCAGCACAGTCACTAGGGATAGGGCACCACCAGGGTAGGACTGGAGACACACTGCCAGATCCAGGCCTCCAACCCAGAAGGCAGAGCCTGGGCCAGGATGTGGGGATGGCAGTGGCTTTGCTAAAGCAAGAAGTCCCCAAAGCACCACCTGATCAAAAAGCCCAGTGAGGCAAAGGGATGGAACATGGCTCTCTCCAAGGCCCACAGGGCTCAACCCCCACCCTCAAGCAGGCTCAGCGTGGGGTTCTGGCATAGGCCCAGATGTAGGGGCCAAAGGGAGAAAATGAGGCTAAGGCACTGGATTTGGGCTGCAGTGGGCATCTGGGGACCCTGAGCCCTCACATAAGAATGGACAGAGATAGGTGGCAGGGAGTCCTTTCCACATAGTGCAATAGAAACGCAACCAAACCTGGCCGGGCATGATGGCTCATACCTGTAATCCCAGTACTTTGGGAGGCCAAGGCTGGTAGATTACGGAGGTCAGGAGTTCAAGACGAGCCTGGCCAACATGGTGAAACCCCAACTCTACTAAAAATACAAAATTAGCTGGGTGTGGTGGCTTGCGCCTGTAATCCCAGCTACTCGGGAGGCTGAGGCAGGAGCACTGCTTGAAGCCAGGAGGCGGAGGTCACAGTGAGCTGAGATTGCGCCATTGCACTCCAGCCCTGGCAAAAACAGTGAAACTCCGTCTCAACAGAGAAGAGAACAGAAGAGAAGAGAAGAGAAGAGAAGAGAAGAGAAGAGAAGAGAAGAGAAGAGAAGAGAAGAGAAGAGAAGAGAAGAGACGAGACGAGACCAAACCTGCAAGAACTAGTTAGAGGCTCCACTCCAGCACTTAACCTGCCTAAGCCCCCATTTCTCCATATAAAACAGAGGCCAATAACATTAGGCTCACAGTGTCTTATTAAGTGAGATGACATTTAAGAAAGTATCATGTAAACTGTAAAGTTCTGCATAGATCAGGCCTTATTATTATTAGGTGCCAAACGACCCAAGTATGACTTCAGGAGGTGCAAACTGGAAGTTAAAAAGCAGGCCATAATGCACCTATTAAACCAGTGAAAATAAATTAAAATGATAAAATCCATTGTGGCCGGGCTGTGCACAACACCAGCTCAAACTTTCTGTCACACAACCCGGCAGTGTGAAATGAGAACCATAAAACTGCTCCTATCCTATGACCTATTAGGCAATCTCACTTTGGGGAATAGGCCCCAAGGAAATAATTTAAAAGGAAAAAGTAATTCACATAAGGATATTCATGGCAGAGCTATTTAAAAGAAAGGGAAACTGGCTCCTGCCCAAACTCTCAGCAGCAGAGAAACGGTGACCCGAACTCCAGCACATCGATGCAGGGGGTGCCCTGCGGCCATTAAAGTGACAGGTCTGAGGGCTCAGTCAATAGCAGGAGACGTGTGTAGGAGATAAAGTCAGCCGAGAAAGCAGAACGGACCACTGTTTACCGCTATGTAAAAATATATTGACAGGTGTGGGCAGGGAGTTTAGAATGAATGGTTAATGGTTGATAGTCACTGGGCTTCTTTTTTTCCTATGAAGTTGTTTAAGTGGATAATAATAACAATAACAGCAATGAAAACAAATCAATCTTGCAGCTTGAGAGCTGGTGGGGCCTTGGCCATAGTAGCACAGAAAGGAAGGGAAGGACAGCATTTCTGGGGGTTCTCCCACAGCCAGGCAGACTCTGACCCCCCTGACCTCGGGTCACTGTGGGTCCCTGGGTAGAGCTCCGGCTCATGGAAAACACCCCACCCAGCTGCAGGGGGAGATAGAGGTGCTGCACCCCAACTTCTAGTAACCCCTAAAGCCATCTCTACATATGGAGTTACCTGATTCCTCCAGGCCAGGCCTTGGCCTCAACCCAGGAGACCACAGGAAAATTAGCTCTGAGGTTAAAGAACCAGGGAGCAGAAATGTAAGGAGGACCTCATTAGCTTTATGGCCCCTCCATCCACTGACCTCCAGCAGCCAACTTTCACTGCCCCCCAGTACCCCCAAGGGTTGGGAGCCACTCCTCACCCCCCTACACCTGTATTAGTGGGAACACGTTGTCTCCCATTAACCAAGTATCAGCCAGAAATCTGGGAGTCATCCATGACCTCTCTCCCCCTCCCACACCCCACACCCAATTCACCAGCAAGGTCTGCCGGCTTGACCTTCAGAACCAGTCGGGAATCTGCCCCCCTGCGATGCCACCCTAGTCTTAGCCCCCACTACCAAGGCCTGCCTGGATTATGACAGCAGCCTCCTGATAGGTCTTCCCTGCTTCCTCCCTTGCCTGCTGTATCCTGTTCTCCACGAGCAGGCAGAGGATCCCATTTCTCCTCTGCTCTCCCTGCCATGACTCCCATCCCACTTGGAGTCAAAGCCAATGCGTTTTCAACAGCCTGCCATGCCCTCTGCCATCTGCTCCCGGCCCCACTTCCCATTCTACCGCCCTCCCCACTCCAGCCACATTGCCCTCTTTGTCAAGTCTTCAAGCAGGCCTGGCCCTCTCCCACCTCAGGGCCTTTGCACTTACAGCCCCACCCCCTCCCCAATGCTTGGATTGCTCTTCCCCAGCTTTCCTGAGCCTGTTCCATCCCTTCCTTCAGCTCTCTTCTGAGAGGCCGCCCCTAGCCTCCCTCTTTAAGACAGCCTGCCTGCCCTCACCTCCATCACACTCAATCCCTTTCCCTGCTTTGTGCGTTTATAACACTCATCAAATCAACATCCTGCATATTAAATAGTCACTTGTTTATTCTCTTTCTGTATCCTTTTCAAAAGGCGAGCACCCCTGGGAGCAAAAGCACATTAAATCCCTTAAAGGGATGAAAAATCTTTTTTTTCAAGCATCAGTTCAGGAAACATAAAGTTTAGGAACATATTTTATTTAGCATCAGGTATATTTATAAATCGGGAAACGTAATACCTGCCCTCTTGCTTAAGTAGTCTCTCATTTTTTCTCCATCACTGAAGGGTTTCCTCTCCTTTTTTGGCTAAAATTTTAGAAACCACATAAGTGGCAGGCTCCACAGGATCTGATTATAATGCTGAGCCTCTGAACAACTTGTAAATGACTTGAAATTGAGTAGGTTGGGGGGAAAAAAAGGACTCGGGGATGGAGAAGGACAACTGGACCAGAGTTCAATCACAGCCAGGGACAGCAAAGCCCCTATCAGGAGACAGCTGAGGGCTGTGGATGCGGGAGGAGGGAGGCTGTCCCCTGGGAGGAAAATGGGGTCTGAAATGGACAGTGGGTGGGTGGCAGTAAAGGGCTGGTACAAAACACCTGTCTCCCAGCCCTGTACAGTAGCTAAAAGGGAAGATTCTTGCTTTAAACTTCCCCAAACGGAAAATGGAAGGAGGACTGGAATTCTTCTACCCTTCCTCCTGGGCCAGGGTCTCAGTCTTGTTCCCTCTCTGTCCCAATATTGTGTCATGTGCCTGTACACAGAGCCTCCCATGCCGCCTCCCTGGTGGCAGCCTCTGTGCCTCAGCCAATGACAGCGGCAGCTTCCTGAGCCTGGCCTCAGCGGTGGAATCACTCACTTAGCAAACCCTCCTCCGAACAGCGGCGGTCATTGACTCCCACATGCCAGGCACATGGCTTTCCACGCATTCCTCATTTCCCCTTTATCACAGCCCTCTGAGGAAGGTACCAGTATTAGCCCTGTCTTGTGCATGGGGTAACTGAGGCACAGTGCAACACCTGCCCACGATCACATGGCTAGTGAGCGGCCGAGCAGACCTCCACCCCAGGTCTGTTTCAGAAGGCTCTGGTCCTATCCTTCAGGCCACACTGCCTCCCTACCTGGACGAGAGATGGTTATTCATCGACTTCGTTATATTTAGTTACTTGATTCTGAAATTAGATCTTGATGGTGTCATGGAGCCTGGCAAGTCATGTGCGACAGCTGACCTCAGAGCTGCTAGTTGCTGACACCTCAGTGTGAAGAACTTCTCGGGTTACTCCCCTCCCCGGGGGGCGCTAACACACCAGGGAAGGCAAAGGTGGGGACGGAAGGTGAGCTGTGTGGGACCACTTGCCTGACCCTTCCCAGAATCCTCCTATCCAGCTGCCATGGCACTCTGTGGAGGCCTGCGCCCTGACGGGGAAGGCAAGGTGGGGCCAAAGGAAGCAATCTGGGAGAAAGGAAGCCAGCTTTCTCAGAGGCATCAGCCCTGAGACCCTTAGCCACTAGGGTTACCCTTAGAAGGGAGAAGCACCTCCCAAGAGGAAGTGAGAAGGGTTGAGCAGAGATGCATGAAGGAGGTGACCGAGGTATGCAGAGGGTGGGAGGAACACCAGTGAGGAAACTGAGGCAGATGAAGACCAGACCCTGCAAGCACTAGACACGCAGCAGCACTAGTCCAGTGACCGGCAAACAGCATGGACTTAATACAGCCAGAATTGTAACTAGTGTAGGTGCTCAAAAGAGTCCCTGGTTAGGACACCAGAGAGCCCCAGTTTGTTCAGGCTAAGAAGGAAGCATGAGCACTGGATCGGAAGGCCGTGCTGGAGCTCTCCACGCTGCACCAGCACTTTTCAAAGGTGCCAGCTCCCCTCTGGGCCTCAGCAGCCCCCCTGCCACTCGGCCCAGCTGGGGCCACTGTCTCCACACACCCAGCCCAGCCCCCAATCTGGCACAGGTGCAGCGGGTGAGCGCACACCTGGCGCAGGCCCCAGTGCCTGGGAGAGAGGCTCCGACCAGGCGGCTTTGTGTTTTGTGAAAACCAAATCCACAACTGAGCTCTCCAGCCAAGCAGGGCCTGCCGGGAAGGCTGGCGGACCTCCCTCCCTGTCCCCTACTGGGGTCCACCCTTCCTCCTCAGCCCCCCGCCCCCAGGAACCCTGGGCAGGTCCAGCTGCCACCCAGGCTGGCATGGGGGGTTAAAGGGGACGGGTCTGGGGCTAGCTCTGGCAGTGCCTGGGTTTGCCCTCCTACCCTGACCCCCTTCCTGCCTGGAATAAATTGGAATACAAATCAGAGGGAAACGCTTTCCTCTGTTTGAACAAATTGCTATGGATTCCTCCCTGTCTCAGGTCAGGGCTCGCGATGGGGGATATTTTCACTTGCGGACTGCTAATAGACTCAGGAGAAGCTGCTGGATCGATCGAGGCCAGGAAAATTAGCCAGGAGCTCCAGGCCAGCTTCGGCCCTGCTCCCCACTTCAGGTCTCCTGGGAAGGGTGGTGGGGTCATACCCAGGCTGGACATAAGCCCCTGACTGATGACCCAGGATGCTGGATGCCCATGCCCACCCCCTGCCTTGCAACCAAGGCAAAGGCCATCTGGAGGGCAGTGATATAAAAGTGGACCCAGAGAAGCCCCCAAAGAGGTCTGCAGGCCCCCCACCACACATATACATAGTTCCCTGCACATACATACGCTTTTTTTGTGCAACATCGTCACACTTATACACACCTACAGTACACACATGCCATCGTATATTACATGCACAAAAAATACAAATAATGTGCACTCGCATGAGGCAGAGAGAATTTGAGGAATATATTACGGCTTCTGTTGACATACCCAGTGAGAGAAGTTTATCTCATACCAGTGGCCCCCATACACAGATACACATACGCACTGATCTCCAACAGAAGACGGGGAGGGGACAATGAGGGGATGAAGCCCACCCTCACCCCAGCCAGACTTTGCAGCCCCTGCTCCCTGAAGTCCCCAGAAAGGAGGGAGTGAACCAGACAAGGGTGTCAGTGCTTTGAGCATATCAGGGCATCCCTCAGTAGCAAGCTCTTCCTAGTATCACTTGAGGCCACTTTGCCAGCAGGCACAGTAAAGGAGGTGCATGGCTTGATCAAAAACAAAGTACTCATGTCCCCTGCCTACTGCCCTTGCCCACATCACATATACACATCCCTCAGGAAATGAGAATCTAGATCTGGCTTGGGAGATGGATGTGGAAGAGAAGAGAGTATTCACTGGCAGATACAGCAGGGCCACCAGCTTGGTGAGACCCTTCACCTCTGACCATTGGTTTCTGCCTCTAAAAACTGAGCAGGTAGGCTGGGCGCAGTGGCTCACACCTGTAATCCCAGCACTTTGGGAGGCCGAGGCGGGTGGATCACCTGAGGTCAGGAGTCCGAGACCAGCCTGGCCAACATGGTGAAACCCTGTCTCTACTAGAAATACAGAATTAGCTGGGTGTGGTAGCGGGTGCCTGTAATCCCGGCTACTCAGGAGGTTGAGGAGGGAGAATTCCTTGAACCCAAGAGGCAGAGATTGCAGTGAGCCAAGATCATGCCATTGCACTTCAGCCTGGGCGACAGAGAGAGACTCCGCCTCAAAAAACAAACAAACAAAAACAACAACAACAAAAATTGAGCAGGTAGAAACAGGCAACCTCTAAGCCCATTACCTCTGACCTTCCATGATTCCAGGCTGAGCCCCCTCTCTGCTGTGTGGCCTGAGAACTTCTCTTGCTTTCTCTGGGCTTCAGATTTCTCTCCCGACAAATGATGAGATTTTCCCTAAGATTCACCCCGGCTCTGTCACTCTATGAGTCTGTGATTCTAGATCATCTCTTTCTTGCTCTCTGCTGTATCCTCAGCACCTAGAACAGAGTCTGGCACATAGCGGGGGTTCAATAAATATTGAATTAATTAATCTCAGGTCCCAGTTATTAGAGAAGAGATAAATATACAACAGGGTGGAAGTGCTGCTCTGAGCCAGACTCATGAGGCTCAGGTATATTCAGGGGTGCAGGCCACTCTGGTCATAGCCCATGGCTTGGCTCCTGGGCAGGGAAGTAGACAGAATGCAGTCGACCTTACTACTCTCTGACCCCTAACAATTGTTTCACCCAGAATCCTGTCTACAGGGAGAAGGAGTGGTCTTCTAGGCTAGACTGTCCCCACCTCTATGTTGGTTTTAAATTCAGTGGGATGGAGAACACGGTGCCTCTCATGGCAATGCCCAAAGGACCCTGTAGATTCTGGGTGTGTCCTTAGTGATGCTCAACCCCGTCCTCCGCAGGTATAAGGCATCCTTCTGGGAGAGCCTGAATTATATCAGGAGAGTCTTGGAGAAATCGACACACTTGGATTCTGACCACAAAATCCAAGGAAGCAAATGAGCAGTGCGCAGGTCTGGTGGCTGCAGGGGAAGAGTTTTCAGCCTGGAATGGAAGCTTGTACACGCAGCCCAGAACATGAGATCTAAAAACAAAGAGCTCCACACAGCAGGTTGGCTCTGAAAAAGCAAGACCATGGCTTAGGCAAGATGTAATACAGACTGTTGCTGCCCCACCTGCACCCCCTTTCCTAAACACTTCAGTGCACCACCAGCCAACTCCCAATTGCCAATGCCTGCGGGCACCTCTCTGCCTGAGGGCCATCTCTGGCCACTAGAGCTTGCACTGCCTGTGTGTGCAGTGGTTTAGGAGTACCGGGAATTAACACCCCCAGAAGCAGCCTCATCCAATGATAGATACAGGGTGGGTGTATACATGCCCCAGTTCCCTCACCCCATGGTGGGATAACTCTGAAGTGTGTGTTTCACAGTGTACCAGAGTTCCCCCACGGGACACCGATGTAACTGACTTGATAAGGCATCTTTCATTGGCTTCCTTTGCTTCCCTGTCTCGCTTCCCCATTCCTCTCCCAGAGTTTCCTGGACTTACCTCCCACATAATTACAGCATTCAGCTGCTTATCTGAGTCTACTTCTGGGGGAACCCAAACTAAGACTATGAGTCCAAGTGTGTTTTGACTGTCCATAGTGTCCACTATGAAATTTCTCACATGGCCACAACACAGAGTCCACATATTGCCCAACGACCCCTCTACACACATATCAAATACCCCACCATCATCCTCTTCCTCCACCCATCCCTCTCCTGGAAACCTCCTTGCCTGAATCTCATGGCTCAAGATCCAACTCATCTGATCAACCAACCTGTGCCATGGGGAGAAGGCTTAGGGCTGCTGGGTATTCCCAAAGTAACCTTCTGGAAACAGTGGCAGTGCTTCTGCCAGCTAACTTGTTAATAACTCTAAAGTGGAACTTGTAGGCAGTGTGACAAGATGTTGGACCCGGTGGAGACTGGCAGCAACCTCCAGTTCACACTACCAAGTAGGCTCACCCTCCCACCCACAAGGGTGGGGGGTGCCCCGACATTTCCGATAAGGGCCTCTAACATCTAACTAGAGTTCTAGACCCAGAATGAGCCCCAGCTTCTGTAGTCTGGATACAATGAGGTCTGAGAATAAGAAATGAGGTTCACAGGGGAGGGGGAAGGATTATAGAGATGTGGGCACACAATGAGCTTATAAACGCCATGCAGACATGTCCTGGATTCTCCTAAGCCTGAGAGGTAACACAAGAGAATGAGAAAGATCCAGCTATAGAAAGTCCTTTGACATGGCTTTTAACTTCAGCCTTGGCACCTAATTGCTGTGTGCCCTTGACAAGCCACTTGCCTTCTGTGGTCTCAGTTTCTTCCTGCGATCAATCTGGAAGATCTGTTTTTGGGTCATCGAAGGCCACTGGCTGGCAGCTAAGCTGACTCCTTGCCATACCCTTGTGCCCTTCCTCATGGCCTTCTCTGTGTCTACCCTGTGGTCTTATTCCAGAAAGAAAAGTGAATTCAGGTCTTGCCACCACACAGAACTTCAGCTTGCCTTGTGGGCTTTATGTATCTTGCCAGAAGGTAACCTGGCCTCCTCAAGGACCTCTGCAATTTACTGGAACACTGGAATCAAACCCAAGTAGATGAGGCCACTGAAATTCAATTCATTTCCCCATCTCTATCTGCCCAGTATCCCTCTCAGAGATGGGGGAAATGCCTTCATCACGAGTTTCTAAAGAATCACTTGGCAGCCGGGCACAGTGGCTCACACCTGTAATCTGAGCACTTTGGGAGGCCAAGGCGGGCATATTGCTTGAGATCAGGAGTTCGAGGCCAGCCTGGGCAACATGGCAAAATCTCATCTCTACAAAAATACAAAAAGTTAACTGGGTGCAGTCGCACACGCCTGTAATCCCAACTACTTAAAAGCTGAGGCACTTGAACCCGGGAGACAGAGATTGCAGTAAGCTGAGATGGTGCCACTGTACTCCAGCCTAGGCAACAGAGTGAGACTCTATCTCAAAAAATTAAAAAAAAAAAAAACAAAGAATCACTTGGGGAGAGTCTCAGGGCCAAGGAGTTACTCAAGTTCAACTCAGAGGTCTCGGTTCCTGAATCTTTCTTTCTGATAAATTGTTACAGCAAGTTGAAATAAGGTCAATGGGAAGAACTTCCCAAAATGAAGGACCAGAGACACTGAGAAAACAGCAGTGGGGCTGCTTGGTCTCACGCGGGTGTGGGCCTGCTGAGAGGCAGAAAGATGAGTTAGATCACCTCCGGACCAGAGCCTCTCACACAGCCCAGCCGTTTCTGTTCCTAGAAATCAGGAGGCTGCTTTTTCTGGAACCACAGAGCTGTTCTGCTGTTGGGACTGAAAGGAGACACCTGCTAGTAGAGAGGTACCAACCGGTAGAAATCAACAATGCCATGGACGTGTGAACAGACAGCATCTGGCTCGCTGGCAGACGGGAAGCTGGTGGCACTCTCACTTGAATGTCTGAGTGACCCAAGCAAGCCACCTCCCCTCTCTGGGTCTCTGTCTTCTCTCAGGTCTTCTGGGCATCTTCAGAGCAGCCAGGACCCCCCGCCCCCCACCCCTACCTGAGCTAGGCTGGCAGAGTGGGGCGAGGTGAGGATAGGCTGGCAGAGTGGGGTGGGTGAGGAGGAGAGCAGTCATTCACATTTATCTAAATCCCCTCTCATTCAAGAAATACCAACTGCCCCTAAAATGGGTGTTTGTGGCAAAGACTGCTCATTACCCACACAATACCCACTTCCCTTTCTTTCTAACAGAATACAGATATTTTTTCAGATGGGAATGTGCCCATCTAAAAAAAACCCTATTTCTCAGCCTCCCTTGAAGTTAAGAATGGCCAGTAAGATGTAAGCAGAAGTCACTGTAGGGTGTTTCTGGGAAAGCTCCTTAAAGACAGCAGACTCAGCGGACAGGCCTGCCTTTTGAAAGTTCCCGCTGTCTTCCTTCCTGGAATGTGTCATGATGGCTGAACCCCATCAGCCTTTTGGTGACCTTGAGGCAAAATGTTAAAAGGCAGGGTTCCCAACCTTTGCGGCCTGGGCAACATAGTGAGACCTCCATCTCTACTTAAAAAAGAAATTAGCCGGGCATGGTGGTGCATGCCCATAGTCCCACTTTCTCATGAGGCTGAGGTGGGAGGATTGCCCAAGCCCAGGAGATCGAGGCTGCAGTGAGCTATGATCACACCACTGTACTCCACCCTGTAAGACAGAGTGAGACCCTGTCTCAAATAAAATAAATTTTGCTGGTTTTACATTGAATTGCTACTTTGTTCTCCAGCTCTGAAATTTTCATTCTTCTTTTTTGTAATAGAGACAGAGTCTCACTATGTTGCCCAGGCTGGTCTGGAACTCCTGGGTTCAAGTGATCCTCCCATCTCAGCCTCCCAATGTGCTAGGATTACAAGTGTGAGCCACAGCACCTGGCCTCACTTTATTCTTAACCAAACAGGAAAGAGAATAAACAAAAGGGCCACATTTCAAAAAGGTACCATAATTTACCTATTAAAAATCAAAGAAAACTGTGTTTCTGAAGGAGACTCCTTCATCTCTCTAGGTTTGGGACTGGAAGTCCCTTGGTTAGAAGCCAGAAGAGGGGCCAGTCTCCCAAATTCTTGGCCTGGACCTTCCAGTTAGCACCATTAAACTAGAAAGTCTCCCTGCTCACAGTTTAGAAAATAATCAGTGGATTTTTTTTTTTTCCCTAAGACTCCAGGTTCAGATGAACTTGGTTGAAACTAGGCTTGGGCAGTGACCTGGAAAACCAGGAAATGCCCTCAGAAAGTCCAAGGGAAGAAGACATCTGTTTTGGCCTGGCTTTTTCAGACACACCGTCTATACCAGCTGTGCCTAAGAATCATCTAAACAGCTCTTACAACCACAGATGCCTTGATGCCACCTGCAGGGTTTCTGATTCAGGAGGCCCGGGGTGGGGCCGGGCATCTGTTGTTGAAAAAGCTCTCCAGGTGGTTCTGACATGCGCCAGGGCTGAGAACCACTTCTCCACACAGCTTCCAGTCCTCCAGATAATTAACGTATCTCGGCTGAGTTTCTGGGACTGGAAAGGAACCAAGAAGAGCCTGGGGTGGAATCTTCAAAGCCAGCCAAGCAGTGCCCTTGAGCCTGCTCAAGCCACCACCCAGCCACCAAGGTCACCCACCCCTGCAGCTCCAGCCTTTCACAGGCAAAAGGCTGGGTTTGGGGAAGGGGAGCTGCTATTCCAGCCTCCCTGGACTTCCACATTTCTCAAAAGCGCAGCCTATACCTCCTGTTGCAACATGCCACCCACACCCGGAGCTCCCTGCCATCTGCCTGCCACCCCCTCTGCGCTCGTGAAACAGAGTCCTCATAGTTCACCTTCAAGTTTACAAAGTGCTATCACTCCTGGGCTTCTCTGTAATCCCAAGAGGTAAGTGTGCCTGAATCAGTCTTCACATGGGGAAACTGAGGCTCAGAGAGACGAGGCCACTGGGCAAGGACCCTCAGAGGCAGTAGGCTGCCCACCTGGCCCTCCAACCTGAGTCCAGTCTTCTTACTTGAAGCCCTCATTATGCGTAACGAAATCCCCAGTCTAGCAGTATGGGCACCACCCAGATTCACACAGAATCTCAGCCCAGCCCCAGCCCCGCTGAATCAGAATCTGCATTTCCACAAGATCCCAGGGGAGACTTGAGCACAGGAAAGTTTGAGGATCCCCACTCTGTGCTGCAGCTGCCCCGAGCTCCCCAGTTCCCCGGTGTCCCTTTCTCATTGCGCCTCCTCCTCTCACAGACTCTGCCACAGAATTTCCGGTCCACGTCCCCTCTCAGGCCTCCTCCTGCCCCCTAAACGTTGGTGCTCCCCAGGGCTCTGGCCTCAGCCCAATCCCTTCTCTCTACTCTCTAATCCCTGGCAATTTTATTCCACCTCATGGTTTCAACCCACATGCTTCTGCAGACATAAATCCAGATGTGCAGATCTACCTCTCCTGAGTTGATGTTTGTCCTGAGCTCAGTGCTCATGTCCACCCGATTTGTCAATATCCCCCCAAGACGTTCCAGCACCAGAATCCCATGAAGTTCAAAATTTCACTCACATTGTCACTAAAACTATTTACCGAGGCCTTGCGACGTGCCAGGCACTGTGCTCAGAGCTTCTTAGGCACCATCTCATCACAAACTCACACAGTGAATACGATGATCTCCATCTGACAAGTGGAGAAGCCACGGCTTAGAAAGCAGATGTAACTTCTTGGGCTTTAACAGTTAGTCTGGGGCAGAGCTGGGATTCAGACCCAGGTTTCTTATGCAGAAGTCGAGGCTCTTAACTACTTCATTTCCCCAAACCTGTCTGACTTCCAGTGGCCTTTGTTCAACCTGTTATCACTGTGTGCCAAGTCTCCCAGCTCCAAATCTCAGAGCCATTTGCAGCTCCTATTCCTTGCCTGAACTCTTTCCATACACTTTCAGTACTTAATGATGGTACAATCTTGTGTCTTGCCTTTTGCAACAGCCTCTAACTGGTTCCCTTCCTCCATCCTCAAACCCCTACCATCTATTCTCTACATGGCAGCCAGAACGGTTCTATTAAAAAGGTGTCAGTTCATGTCTCTTCTCTGCTCAAAACCCTGCCATCGTCCCCTATCTCATGCAGAACAAAATCCAGAGTCTTTTCATAGCTTTCAAGGCTCCAAACAATTGGACCTACTAACTCTCTGGCCCCACCTTCTACTCCCCTCCCCCTGGCTCATGCTGCTCCAGCCACACTGGACTCCTCACTGTTGCTCCAACAGGCCAGGCAGGTTCCTACTCCAGGGCCTTTGCAGTGGCTATTCCTCTGCCTGGAACATACCTACTGCACAAGCCCACAAAGCTCCCTATGACTCCCCTGGACAACTGCAAAGCCGCCTGACAGTCTGTCCAGCATGGCCTCTTCCCACACATAGTGGCATGGCTACTAGCCCATAATATGGCTTGCATCAACCCAGCTCCCTGTTTGACATCCTCCTTACAGCTTTGCAATGAGCAGTTCTGGGTTCAAGTCCAGGTCTGCCACTTGGACAAGGGACTGATAAATGACTTTCTCAAGGAGTTGTGATGAGACTGAAGATAAAGAATACTCATGACCGCAGATTGGACAGTCAATGTTAGCAATGTTTAATATTATTCCTGGCCCAGCGCAGTGGCTCACACCTGTAATCCCAGCACTTTGGGAGGCCAAGGCGGGCAGATCACGAGGTCAGGAGATCGAGACCATCCTGGCTAACACAGTGAAATCCTATCTCTACTAAAAATACAAAAATTAGCTGGGCGTGGTGGAGTGTGCCTGTAGTCCCAGCTACTCAGGAGGCTGAGGCAGGAGAATTGCTTGAATCTGGGAAGCAGAGGTTGCAGTGAGCTGAGATCATGGCACTGCACTCCAGCCTGGGAGTCAGAGTGAGACTCCATCTCAAAAAAAAAAAAAAATTCCTTTACTGTTCCAGCCCTAACAGCCCCAATTCCCTTTCAGCTCATGCTCCAGCACAACTGAACAGCTCACGAACTCCTCACACACTTGGGTTCCTTAGCTTCCAGGCGTTTGCCACACTCTGCCCTCCACCAGGAATGCCCCTCTCAATCCTTACTTCTATTTGTCAAGGCCAGTTCAAATGCTCCCTTTTCTACAAGGCCTTGGAAGCAATTACTTCACCCTTCAAATTCTCACAACCTTTTATCTGCCCTTGTTACATGACATTTATCAAAATCTTCCCCCATCTTTCATGTGATTCCCCTTCACCTTCCATCTTATTCATCTCAGTAGCCCTGCCAATGCCCAGAACTGGGTCTTGCTCAAGTTAGAGGCTCAGTAAACATTTAATGAATGATGAGTGAAAAGAACACCACACTGCTTTCCTTCCCTGCAAATCAGACGATCCAGTGGGACTGAGTGTTAACGCTACTTCTTACCAGCTGTGCAATGTTGAGCAGGTCACTAAAACTCTTGGAACCTCAGTTTTCTTATCTGTTCAATGGAGACAATAGTACCCCCTGTGCTGACCTCTCAGAATGTCATGGAAGCAAAGGCTGCAGAGGCATGAAAATGCCTGGTAAGTCATGTGGCACTTACACGCTTATAAGGGATTGTTGTTCTAACCAACAATCCTCCCTAACAGGTTCATTCCCCCTCACACAAAAGGATGCCTGAAAAAACCATGACCAAAGGAATGGTGGGTTATCAAGTGAGGTTTGCTTGCTTTCTTTATACTTTTATGTATTCCTTGATTGTTTTGCAAAGAGCACTATGTTACTCACAGCAGTTACTCATGGTGTTATTCATAGACTTGAGGAAAAATGAGATTTCATTGTTGAAAAACAAAAATATTCATTCCTTTGAGCTAAGCCTTGCTCTTGCCTCCTGTATCAGCATTTAAATGCCAGAGAAGCCCCTTGGTACATAGTACCTTCTAGCAGCAGATATATGCTTGCAAAGCAGGGTCTTCTGACCACGGGGAGAAGATGCAGAAGAGGGGCCATGTGCCAGGTTTATACAGAGGCGTTTCTGCATGGGCACAAGCACCCCCATTCCCCCTGCCACAGCCTTACCAGAGCAAGAGCCCACTAGGCTAAGCTGAGCCCCAGCATCCAGCTGGGACCTAGGGAAAACCTGATTCATCTGAGATCACAGCAAGTGTGGCTTTGGCCATGGGCAGGTGCCTAGGGACACGGGGGTGGGTACGTGGGAGCTGGAGGGAGGCTTGGAATTCCAGAAGGCCCTAAGGAGCCCTTTTCAGCCCCAGGTTGCGGAATGAGCATAACTCATCCCTTAGATAGGGTGAGGCCCACGGGAGCCCAGGAAAGGCAAGAAGCAATGTGGCGGCCAAGCCCTCCCCCTGCTGGCCACATCTGGAACGGCAGCAGCAGCCGCACAGGGCAGGGCCCCTAGGCAGTTACACACACACACCGGGGACCTAGGACCGTGTGAGGCTCAGGTGTCCAGAGGTGGGAGGTGAGGCAGGGCTCTTCCAGGAGTGACAGCCCAAGACTCCATCTCCTAGGTCCTCTGTCTTCACCGGGTGGGTCATCTCCTAGTTAACCTTCCATGAGTGCAGCCATGAGATGAAAGTGAGGGGTGGCGGGGGAGTGGCAGGGACACGGGGACAGTGGCATTTGGGGTGGGGGTGTCTTCCACATTCCTGCCTCTGTCTCACTCCTCCCAGGCCCTCCCCCCATGCCTCCTGGGCAGCTGGGAGAAGCTGGGGCTGCTACCACTGCCCGGATTTCCACTCCCGCCCCCAGGTATTGATTTCCTGCATCATTCATTTGCCGGGCCTTGGCGGCTGTGATTAGCTCCCTCCATTCTGCCTACAGATTCCACCCCGCTTCCCCCCCAAGCCTGTCCCTCCATGTTCCAGCAAAGCAGAGCTAATATGCCAGGCTCTAAATGAGGCTTTACCACCTTGGCCCCAGCAGCTCACAGCCAGGCCAAGCCAAGTAGCTCTCAGCTATCCCCTGCCCACCCCCTCAAGGATGCTTTCTTGCTAATAAAATCCCCTCTAACCGACCTCCTCCCCTGACCTAGAGTCCCCGCCCAACGATGAAGCGCAGATTTCATCCTGTAATGTAGGACGGGACGTCATGAGAATCTTGACCCTAAGGCGGGGGCTCTCCAGCCTGACGCCAAGGGTCTGGGGAGCCCTCAGGCTGGCTAAGGGGCCAAAATCAACTTGGGGTGGGGAGGTAACGCCAGCAAAGCAAACAAAGCAGCTTGGATTTGTGGACACAAGGTGCTCTCCCTCGCTTGTGCAATTTCTGTAAGTGAGAAGAAAGAAAGAACAGAAGCACAGAGCTTCTTGAGGACATCAGGAGAACCCCAAGCCTCTGTTAGCCCCAGGGAACCAAAGTTTCAAGGCATGGGATAGGAACTCCAGTGAAAAACCTCAAGTACCCACACCCAGATCAACACCCAGGAGACGACACTGGGACACTCACTTCCTGAAATTCCTTCTCCGTACTCCCCAGAGGAGGGGAAAAAAACGGATTTGGTGATAATTCTGTAAGCTATGTTGCTCTTGTCAAATTATTCAACATCTGTCTTCATGTTCCTACAAAAATTAGCATAGGATAGTAGTTTCTGATGACACCTTTGGTGAAATATTTTGACTTCCACCAGTAAGTTGCAAACAACCTGTCTTAAGGATAATGTCAATTCCCACTTCTGCATATTAAATGATTCAGGGGTTTGTTATGTTTTTGTAAGGGAGAGGAATCCCACTGACCTGTGGTCCAACTGCTATGAGAGGAGGAGAAGCCAGGACAGAAGGCGGGGTGTTCCCGGATGCTATCCGCATGCAAGATATTCCTCTTCCATCACTTGGCTACTGCCTTTGCCCCAGAACTAGGCCACTGGGGCCAGCCCAGCCCAGCCCCCTGGCTTGCCAGAAAACAGATTACAGGATCCACCCCAGAGGACAACAAACTGGGCCAGGAGATTGGGAGGCGAGGGAGGGAGGGAGAACCAGCTCCAAATGGACCATCTGGTCCAGCACTTGGCTGTTGTAGCATCTGTGCCCTAAAGAAGAACAAAGCCACCTGGCCAAACTGAGAGTGCCGCCTCCCCAACCCTATTGCAGACCATGGATCCTAGGGCAGGTGGTGGACCTCAGTGGGAAGCAGGACATAGGGTTCTAGGCACCGACCTCCTACCAGCCTCACAGAGATACACAGTCTAGGCCGAATGCCATCAGGTTTGCCCTCCACTGCCTGCTCGTCTTCCTCCCCTCTGTTCAGCCCCTCCCTTATCGACACAAGCCTGGGGGCAGAGGGGCAGGGGCAGGGGATCCCTCCTCAGGATACACATTTTTCTCCTATGTCTTGAATTAGACCTGCTGCCTCCCTCCCCAGTGCCAGGGCAACACTAGGCTTCTAGCCTCTTCTCTCTTCTAGGGCTGCAGGCTGGGACTCTGTGACTCGCCCTAAGCAGAGACCCTTAAACAATGCCCCACTGCCCTGCTGGAAACCAAGTCCTAGAGAGGCTTCTCATGGAGAAAGAATTTCCAGCCTGCCCCCAACTATGGCCCTTTCTTCATTCAACAAATACCTGCCGAGCTCCTGCTGTTGTGACGGGGACCATGCTGGGTGCTGGATGCAATGCCGGGCTGGAGTGGCCATCCCTGGTCCCTACGTGCCGCCTTCACTCTCATGCCGTTTATTCTGCTTTGCGGGTACAGAAAGACTGCTGGGGAGGGGGCCAGAAGAACTAGTCCCAGATCTTTGACCTACTTCTTAAGCCAGTCCTGGTCCTACAGAGATCCTCCCTTCTGCTGAATCTGGCCAAAGATTCTAGCATCACAAGGAACTCAGCGACCTCCTGTCATCCTCCTCCTCCTCCTAAATCTTCTCCCGCCTTCATCCACCTCAATAAAGACTTTTAAACCCAGCAATTCCCCTGAGGCCTCAACACTGCCTGAAGCCAAGCTCTCAAAGGAAAAGTGGCATGTCACCCATGCCTAGGTCACCCATGTCGCCCTTGGGCCCAGCACACCCAGCCCATTTTGATTGGCTCTGAGTGAGAGCAACTGGGACCTAGGTACAGAAGGGAGGGGAGAAAACACAGAGAAAAGGGTATATATAAGCCTATGGCTGAATCCTGGCCCTAGAGTACTCTGAAATGAGGGTCCACAGAGACCACTGCCCCTGACTCCAAATCCCACTCTCATTGCTGGGTTTACTAGACTAGGAACAGAGGAACCTCCTGAAGATGAGCCCCAAGCAACCTAGAGAAGGTTAGAGAAGCTGGAGGGGATAGAGGACAGGCATGACCAGGAATGGATCTTGCCAAATGCACGCAATGGCACAGGGAAGGAGGGTAGGGTGGAGGACAGCAGCATGCAGGAAGGGCTCTCCATCACCCTCCCCAGCCCCAGGGCTGTGTTGAGAAGGCAAAGACCTCAGCAGCACCTCTCTTAGGCACTTTGACTTGGGGAGAAAGAAGACTTGGGGAGAAAGAAGAAAGAGAAACCCCAGTCTACTGGCATCCTCATCTGCCCTGGAGAGGCCAAGGCCTCCAGGACCTGCCCTGTGGCCTCCTCCCTAAAACCCAGCCTCTCCCAGTCCCTGCTGCATTCTTTCCTGCCTTTGCTGGCCTCTGTGAGGGGCCATGCAGTAAGACACACACAAACTAATTAAGAAGCAGAGTTTGGCCAGATGCCTGGGCTAGTCTTACCAGAGAATTAAGCCCAAGCCAGCTAGGTGGGTAGGGCCAGGAGCATGTCACCTCCCAGACACCCTTCAGGACACCCCTTCCTCTTGCCAGGCACAAGCAGATGGCCAGGCACCCTCCAGGGTGCTTTAGCCTCAGCACCTGAGGCTGGCAGCCAGTAGTCAGTGCCTATACCACCCCACAAAGAACAGGTCAGACTCCCCTGGATCTAAAAGAGGAATCATTAGTCCCTCCACCCAACAGAAAAGGAGAGAGAGAATCCTGCCCGCCCCAGCCACACATCACTAAAAAGGGACCTGGACAAGCCATCCTGTAGTCAAGAGAAAGCAAAGTAACGGCCACTGGGCCCCTGAGAATGACTTTCAGTGCTGTGGGGTTAAGGCACTGCGGGAGGCTGAGCCAGGTGACTGACTGGATGATGCCTGCCCCGGGGGCCTTCCCTGGGAAAACCCACAGGATGGAAGGCGGAAGGGGTAACCAGAGTCTCCCTTGGAAACCAGAGCGAGACATGCGGACGCAGGAGCAAGGCTGCGTGGCAGGAGGCAGAGTTTGGACACGTATCCCGGTGGGTGCGTGCCGTGTTTGCGTTTTCTGGGGATGGTGGCTGAATGTGTCTGTGTGTGCGCGCAGGAAGAAGGAAGGTGGGGCTGGGGTTTGTAGCTAGGAACCGGAGACGGGAAGAACTGGTTCAGGGAAGGTCCGAAAAGGGATGCCCGGGTCGTAGGCGCCGGAGCCAGGGAACGTCGGCATCCTGATCAGGCTGTCAAGCCGTGAGTAGAAGAAGCGAAGCCGCAGCAACAGCGGGGAAGGCGAGCCCGCCGCCCGACCGCGGTGCTGACAGCCGGCTCACCCGCAAGCCGCGCGGCAACTCCGGCTCATGCATCGCTTGGCTTCCACTCCGAAGGCCGAGCCAGGACGAGCTTTCGGTGCAAGTCGCTGCACCAGTCCTGGCCTGGGTCTGTCCGGGTCTCCCGAGCCGACCGGGTGCTCTCAAGGGTTCCTAATCATTCCCGCCTCTAGCAGGGTGTGGGAAAGTGGGTACCTCCCCCTGACATCCCGGCTTCATACCAGACCCTACGACCCGCCCCTGTGTTCCGAAGCCGCTAGCTCGGTCTCCTCGCGCCCTGGAGAGGGCGGGGACGCGGGCATCCACTCCAGAGTCCGAGTCGAGGTCTCCACCAAACCCCGGCAGCGCGCACTTTGCGCCTCTTGCAAAGTTTCCGCGCGGGGCTAAGCCAAGGTGGAGCGGGACGCGGGCTCTTACCGTAGACTCCTTGTCCCCGGCAGTGGAAGGGGATCAGCGCCAGAAGTAGAAGGCAGGTCACCTCCATCTTCACGGCCGGTGCTTCATCCCCGCGAGGCGGCGCAGCCCGAGAGGCGGCGGGGGGCGCATTCGCCGGGGCCCCGCGACGCCCCTATGTCCCCCCCTTTCCCTGAGAGGTGACAGAGAGAGTGGCGACGAAGACCAGGAGATTGAAGAGGCGGAGGTAGCGGAGACCCGGGTTTCTCCTCCGGCGGGGTCGCTGACCGCGTGGGGACGCAGGGGGCGCTGGCCCAGCCCCGGGTGCCTCCGCGCGCCCGGCACAGCAGCCAGCGCCCCGACCCAAGGAGCCCGGCCGCCGAGTCGCCGCGGGTCCCCAGGGCTGTCCGCGCGGGATGCTGGGCGCCGGGGACCTCTCGGCGGCGGCGGCGGTGCTTCGATCCAACAGGCCACGGACGACTGACAAACTTGTCGTTTCCCGGCACTGGGGCCGCCCCTCAGCGGAGCGGAGTCGGGGAGGCTGGGGCTCCGCTCGAGTTAATCCGCTGTTTCCAGACCTGCGGCCGCGGCCGTGGGCTCAGCGGCCCGACTCAGGGGGCCGGGCTGAACGCACTCGCTGCGGCGAAGGAGCCCCGGGTCCGGCCCTCCTGATCCGGGGAGCAGCGCGGGCTGGGTTCGGCCGAGGGACGAGTGCCGCGGGTCCCCGGGTCCGTGAAGTTAGCCGAGTCGCCGAGAAACCCGGGGGAGGAATAGCAGCCCGGCGCCCCGCGGGAATCTGGAGAGCAATTCCAGGCAAGAGGGGCCCCAGACAACAGGGAAAGGAGGAAAGTTTGAGTCTTTTGAAAAATATTCGCGCTCTCCCCCAGGCCGGGGCTGCGGCGCGGGCGCCGCTAGCCGCCTCCGCTCGCCTCGCTCCTCTCCCGCCGTCTGGCCGCGGCCGTGGCGCTCCCGGGCTCCGAGCTCTCGGGAGAGCGGGGCTGCGCCGCACCCCAAGTTGGTCGTCCCCGCCCCCGCCCGGCGGCCTTGGCCTGCGGGGGCCCAGAGCGGGCGGGGCCGGGCCGGGCTCCTAGGCGCGGCGGCCGCTCGGCTCCGGGTCGCAGAAGCGCTCCGCTCGCTCAGCAACTTGGGCTTTGCTGTGCTGCTTTTTCGCCCCTCCGAGGTTTTCATTCCGCTCTCCTCCCGCCTCCCTCCCTCCCTTCCTCCTCCCTCCTCCTCGCGTCTCCTCGTTCGGTCTCTCGCTCTCCCACCCGTTGTCGCTCGCTCTCCTGTTTGATTCCCCTCCAGTTAAAAAAAGGAGCCAATTAAAGGCAGCCCAGCTCGCCTGGCCCAGCCTCTGTCCAATTCCCTCGCCTCCCCCAGGACCAATTAGAGAAAACAAAACAGGGCTGGGGGAAGCTGACTGCCTGCCTTTCTTTCTCTCTCTCTCTCTCTCTCTCTCTCTCTCTCTCTCTCTCTCTCTCTCTCTCTCTCTCTCTCTCTCTCTCTCTCTCCTCTCTCTCTCTCTCTCTCTCTCTCCTCTCTCTCCCCCCTCCTCTCTCACTCCCTCTCTCTCTCTCCTCCTCTCTCACTCCCTCTCTCCTCTCTCTGCCTTCCTCTCCTCTCTTTCCTTTTCTCCTTTCCTTCTCTCTCTTACTCTCTCCGCCCCCTAACATTCCCCCCGCAACCCCGCCCAGCAGGAAAATGTCAGAAAGCAGAAATGGATCCATCTATCCCGAGGACAGTGGCGGAGGGACCTGGGTTTCGGCGCGGGCTCTGCAGCCGCGCGCTCGCATACTCGTTGTTCGCCAGCCTTGCACACCCAGACTAGCTGGCCGAGCCGGAAGCACCATTGCCAGCAGCCCGCGGGGCAAGCACGGCCGCTCGCTCCAGGGACCCAAGCTCTCAGGGCACTGCACACTTCGTAAATGTTTTGCACTTTGGGGAGGCGGGACTGAAGCGGGGGTCCTGGGGAAAGGCCGGGCGCCTGCGGTTACTGGGGTCCTGCAGCCGCGCGAGCCGGGCCGCGGCTGTGGGTCTGCAAGGCTGTCTGCCCGGCTCGGGAGGCCCCCGCCCCTTTCCAGGCGTCTGGTGCGGGGGCCAGGCCAGAGCAGCTGGCGGAGAGGTCGAGCTGACAGCTCCTGCCCTTGCCGCGGCCCACAGGTTGCCAACAGGTTTGCTCTCACGACCCCTCCGCCAGAGCTTCCCTAAGTCACCCCACATTTTCCTCGGCTAGCCACTCTCCCCATCTTGCCTCCTCTCGGGACCTCAGGCGCCCCCAAGCGCCCCGGGGGCACACCTCCTTCCGGCTGCCGAGCCCGGGCCCCCCTCCAGCCGCGGGAGTCCGGCAGTCGGGTCTCAGTCGCCTCGAAGGGGCCCTCGGGGAGCAGGGGTGCGGAGAATGCTCCTCCCAAACGCCCGCGGGGAGGGGCGTAGCCTGGCAAGCCAGGCGGGTGGCCTCCCCCGCGCCTCCGATCCCGCCCTGCGCCCAACCCGGGTCCTGCTAATCTCACCTGCTCCACCTGTCGCCGTTATTTATCTCAGCGTGTGCGCAAGAATTGTTTTAGGTCGGCCCGTGGGAGCGCAGACAATCGCAGCAGCTAACAAGCAGGGAGACTACAACCCCCCCGCTTCGACCCCCGGAATTGCTCAGTATCTTGATGGTGGTTCCACGACTCTATGCATTTGTCAAAACTCAAAGATCTCCGCACCCCAAAAGGGTTAATTTGTCTGCATATAAATTGAAACATAAAATTTTTAAAAATAATAATATGAACCGCCCCTTTCCCAGGCCCATTTCCTGCTGGGTCCTTCCTCCCCTGACTCTCCAGGGCTTAGCCCCACCAGAGCGCGCGCTCCTGACTGCTGGGAGGGGAGTGGGAGGTGTCGGGAAGTGCCTGGTGGCATGGGGGGTTCCATCTCCCTTTCTCAGCCCCCTTTCTGTCCTTCTCGGGAAGCCCGAGAACATCCGAAGACTCCTGTTCTCTAGCCCACCTCCACTCGTTTGCGCCTCCCTTGTGCCCTCTTCCCTCTTCTCTCCTTTCTGCCCCGTGGGTCCAAGGCTGATAGGGGGTCCAGACTCAGTGCGGTGCACGCAGCAGATGCCAGCTGCAGACGTGTTCAGTGAATTCACGAATGATGCCCATCATGGCCAGATATCACAGACCTGGGATACCCTCAGAGTAGCCATCCTTTCTCTCCCCACACCCCAACTGTTACCTCAAAGGCAAAAATTTCATTTTCTGTCCCACAGAGATACACAGCCACCATGCCTCTTCCTACCCACCCCCCCATCCAGTCGGAAAAGGAAGTGGTGCCAATTGAGAGAGTGATGAGGACTAGCTTCTTCTATTGTCATCCTCTTCCCATTATTAGAGGGTTCCTGGAAGTCCCCACCCCTTCCAGGAAGCTCTCAGGGAGTGATCACAGCCGCTGTGGCTTGCCCATTCTGAGCTGAATGTGTACTTCTCCATGTCATGGGAAACTGCCCTCTGATTTTCCAATTAGCTGTTCCAACACCAAACAACAGTCAATTGCTCCTTTTTGGCTTTGGGGTGAGTTACTGGGGACAGGGAACTGCACTGACTCAGCTGACATTCTCTTGACTTTGCCTTCTCTAAACTCACACACTAGCCTGGAGGAGAGAGAGGTTCATGATGGCGGGTTGGGGGAACAGAGGACCAAATTAGCCAGGCTGGGATTGAACATTTGCTATAGCTAATCCACTTGTGAATACTCTGCAGCTAATTGTATGCAGTGTAAATACCTTGACAGCCTGTTTGTGTGTGCCTGTAAATTCAGCGGTCTCCTCCCCCAAGTGTGCCCTGCCTGCTACCTCAACAGAGCCCAGTGTCTGACAATGGGAGGCAACCTCAGAGAAGGGAAAGAGCCCTAGACATCAGTCCTGTGTTCCAGTCCTAACCTCTCTAGGGCTCAGTTTCCCCAGATATAAACTAGGTAAGATCCCTCTCTTCCTAGAGAAAAGTGGAGTAATAAGAATAACAGCTGACACCATATGCCAGGCACTGTATTAACTATTTAATCCTCATAACCGCTATGTAAGACAGGGCTGTTATTCTCATGGAATGACATAGGAAGATGTAGTGACTCACTCAGCTGCTAAGGGGCCAAACTGAGCTTTGACCTCAGTAGCTTGGCTCAGCGACCTTGCCCTCTCCCACTGTTCTATACTGAAGAGGGGCAAGGGCCTAGGTATCTAACAACGTTTCCGCAAGAAGTGTTTCCTGTTCCCTTTACAGACACAGAGAACAATACTCTGGCCCCCAAATTGCATGAAGGGCAGGGGGGACATGAGAGCTAGACTGCTAGGCCTGACATGGGCCATAGGGCACAGGATGAGCCCGAGGCCAGGCTGTCTGGAGGCTTGGTGGTCAGCACCCAGCTGCTAAGTTTTGGGTTCCACCCAAGATCATTCTAAGGTCACTTCCCTCTAGAGAAAAAAATATATTTTTTGCCTCAAAGAAAACCTAGCACTTGGGCCCCAGGAGGTTTCAGGAACTCGCTGTTGACCATAAGCCAGGGGCCAGGGAACCAGGGGCTCCAGGCATTGAGCACGGAGGGCAACTGCAGTCTGTTGTGACAGCATGTTACTAGAAAGCTCTCCCATCTCCTCCTGCCACTAGCTGGCCTCCGACGAGTGACAGCCTGGAAGAGGAGAGAAGGAGAGAGAGAGAGAGAGGGAGGAAGAGTCTTTGCTAGATGGTGTCATCGCCTTGCGAGAGAAATTGTCTCTGAAAATCATACAGTGGCAGGTATTGATTCAATCTCATTGCAAGACGCTTTCTGGTCATGTGGGGGAAGGATGACTGGGAGGGGCGAGGAACAGGAGAATTATGACCCCGCCGAAAGACCAGTTTATTAATTCGGGCTCTAACAAATAGCCAATTAATGGCTTCAGCTGCTAATTAGTAGGCTGTTAACTCCTATTATAAACTGTGGTGGCTCAAGACTGGTAAGAATGCAATCCCACCATGATACCCTTGGAGAAAAGGGGCCTGTAGACATATGTCACTCAGGGTGTGTAGCCCACACCACCCCCCTCCTCAATCCTACACCCCCGGCAGACCTTCTGCTGGTAGAATACAGACTGCGTGAGAGCAGGGACCTTGTCTATATGTTCACCATTAATTCATTTAACAAATATTTGATGAGTGCTTACTATGTGCCAGGCACTGCCCTAGGCACAGCAGACTCAATGTAAACAAACCAGACAAGAATCCCTGCCTTTGTGGAAGCTATAGTCTAGTGAAGAGACAGACAATAGACTACACAAATGGCGAAAATAAGGTATTTGGATAGTACAGGGTATGAAGGAGAACACTAAAGCTAGGGAAAGGAGTAGGAAATGTAAGAGCTGAACTGTCAGAGAAGGTATCCAGAAGGACCCCACTAACATTTCAGTCATGACCGTAAAGAGGAGAGGGACCTAACCACGCCAGTATGTAGGGGGAGGACATTGCAGAGAGAGGGGACGGCAAGGACAAAGGCCCTGCGGTGGTGAGGAGGATGTGGCTGCAGCTGAGAAGGTGAGGGGAGAGTAGGAGGAGCTGAGATCAGAGAGATTTAAGGGGCAGGTCATTCAGGTCTTGGGATTATTGCAGGATGTTGGGTTTTACTCTGACCGCAATGAGAAGAGCTGTGACAGGGTCTCGAGCAGAGCAGGGAGGGGATCTGACTTTAACTTAGCAGGCTCACTCTGGCTGCTGTGTAGGGAATAAACTGAAGGGGGTGCCACAGTATCCTCAGCAGCTGGCACTGTGCCTGGCCAGTAGTAGGTGCTCAGTAAATCCTTATCATATGAGTTGATTAATGAATATTGATGGGGCTAGATTGCAAGACTAGGAACCATGCCCACATTTGAAAGGCCAATTTATTTAGATTGCCTTGTAAATTATTTTACAACATCTCCATAGGTGCCCTCATATTGAAACTTTCCAAGGAATTCCACATCCATTATCCTACCTGATCCTTAAAATGTTCCCGTGAGGTAAATTAAGACATGTGGCCCCCTCCATTTTACAGATGTGAAGACTGAGGCAAGCAGACATTTGCTGACTGGCTTAACAGGCCATGACAGAAGTGACCAGTTCTAGAATCTTGGGTGTGGGGAAGAACGCAAAGGAGACAGGAGTCCCTCTCCCACTTTTGGCTACTATGTTACAACTACACCCTGACTCACTGTGTGACCTTCCCCTTTTGGCCTCTGGATTCTCATTTCCACAATGAGCATATGTGCCTGGACCACCTCTGAGATTGCTCCCAGCACTAGACTCCAAAGCCTTGTGAGCTCTCTCCAAGGCCTGGTATCTGAAGCCACCATTTCCCAAGTGAGGGTCACCTGGGCTTCCTTTGTCTACACTAATGTTGGAAAAGGGGAGGTTTTGTTTAACTTTTGTGAGTTGATGGTTCAGTAGATCACAAGTAATTTTGTTTTAATACTGACTTGAAAAATATATGGTCTTCCCACTCTGAGCAGGTGTAAGGATCACTGGTTTACCAGGCTCTGCTTCCCCGCTGGGGTGGGTATGGGAAAAAGCAAACGGGCTGGAAAAGTGGAGTTCTTTTGACTCTTCATTTGGCACCCCATTGTGCTAGAGGCATCCAACAGCTAAAGATACAGCCCTGCTCTCAGGTAGCCCGAGTCTGATGGAGGAGACAGCCCTGGCCCTATGGGCCTATAGTGTGATGGGGGAAGACTGCTATTATACGGTTATAGATCCTGGAATACAAATGGAGCCAGGCTATAGATCTAGGGACAGATACTCTATAACAGCAACCAAGTGTTCACTACATGGGTAAGAGTGAAGAGGATGGAGAACTAGGAAGGCACTGGCTGGTGACTCTGATTTCTAGGCTCTTACTGAAAGTTGTTTTTTGTTTTTTGTTTTTTTTTGAGATAAGATCTCTCTATTGTCCAGGCTGGAGTGCAATGGTGCAGTCAGAGCTCACTGCAGCCTCAAACCCCCAGGCTCAATTGGTCCTCCCACCTTAGTACCCCAGTAGTTGGGACCGCAGGCCCGCGTCACCACGCCTGGCTAATTTTTATTTTTTATTTTTGTAGCAATGAAGTCTCTCTATGTCACCCAGGCTGGTCTCAAACTCCCAGCCTCAAGCGATCCTCCCACCTTGGCCTCCTACAGTGCTGGTATTACAGGCATGAGCCACCACACCCAGTCGGCCTCCTATCCTCTCTTTTTTTGTTTTTTTGTTTTGTTTTGTTTTGTTTTGAGATAGAGATTCGCTCTTGTTGCCTAGGCTGGAGTGCAGTGGTGAGATCTCGGCTCACTGCAACCTCTGCCTCCCAGGTTCAAGCTGTTCTCCTGCCTTAGCCTCATGAGTACCTGGGATTACAGGCACCCACCACCATGCCCGGCTAATTATTTTTGCATTTTTAGTAGAGACGGAGTTTCACCATGTTGGCCAAGCTGGTCTCGAACTCCTGACCTCAGGTGATCCACCCGCCTTGGCCCCTAAACTTTCTTCAAGCCTGGTTGCCTGCAGCCTTCCAAATTTCAGCCAAACCCAAGGGAAGTAGTCTGTGTTTTATTTGGGTTATTTTCTCCTAATGCAAATGTCCTTCTGGGCTCCTGGGAAAGTGGCCTATTTGAAGGAAATACTGTGAAACTGGCAGGCAGCCGTTGGCACCCACAGGGAAGAGCACCATCTCTCTGGAAGCCAGGCTTCACCCCAGCAAGAAGTCCCAGCCCCATCTGACTCCACTGACCTCCCCTAGGGAGATACCTCTGATTAAGGAGACTGCAGGGCATCTAGAGATCAGCTCCTCTCCAAAGGCCCCACCTGCTACTCTGGCCTTATGGATGACACCCCTCCACCCCAGGCTTAGAGTGGGCATTCGTCCTCTGTGCTCTGTTTCCATGTGTGCTGTGAGCTCAAGGATAGAGGGAGTGTCCTTCTCATGCCTGGATCACTCACAATACCCAGTGCCAAGCTGAGCACACAGTAGTTATTTGATATATGCTCATTAAAATGAACGGGGCAGGGCGTGGTGGCTCACGCCAGAGTTCCTAACACTTTAGGAGGCCAAGGTGGAAGGACTGCTTTTGTTCAGGAGTTTGAGACCAGCTTGGGCAACATAGTAAAACCTCATCTTAAAAAAAAAAAAAAAAAAAAAAAAAAAAAATCAGAAAATAAGCCAGGCATGGCGTCATGTGCCTGTGGTCCCAGCTACCTGGGAGGCCGAGATGGGAGGATTGCCTTGAGCCCAGGAGGTCAAGGCTGCAGTGAGCCACGATCACACCACTGCACTCAGCCTGGGTGACAGAGTGAGATCCTGTCTCAAAAATAAATAAAAAAATAAAAATAAAATAAAATGAGCTAAGTTTGTTACATTAACTAACTCAAACAAAAGTAGGCTTTGGGCAAGACCTAAATTACCAGGATAATGGAGGCCCAAATTATCCAGACAATATGTAGATTAGGGACAAATACAAATAATGAAGATCCAAGAAATGTTTGAGTTATGTACAGGCTGAAGGAAAACTGATTCTCGGGGAGGGGAAGCAGGCAGGTGAGGCCCAGAACTTCTGGCAAACCCCCTTGTAAACAAGTGGCAGGGGGTTAGCAACCCCCACTGCTGCCTCCTTCTGGGATGCTGTCTGGGAGGAGAGGTCTGAATCAGGTGCGTTCCTGGAGGCATGGGGGGTCTGCCAGGCTGAGGGTGGCTCTGTCCTCAGGCATCTGCTCCCAGGCCTCAGCAGCCCCAGTGGAACGTATCAAGTTTCGCTGAGCTGGTCTTTCTCACTTTCTCCCCGGCGGCTCAGCTCCGCAGGAAGCAGGATCAAATGTTCTCCAGCTTGAAAAACCCGACTGGGGTGTGAGGTGAAAGAAGAAGGGTAGGAGGGGCGGCCAATCTGCAGTATTGGGAGGGGAGGGGCCAGGGCCGGGCCCCAGGGACAGGGCCCGAGACTCTTCTTGCTCCCTTTCTGTTTAACCCTCCCAGCCAGTTCTTTTTCCTTTAGCCATCAGGTCTTTTTGATCCACATAAAAGGGAGTTGGGGGGGGCGGGAAATTTGGCGTGGACTTCGAGGTGTTCAGCACACCCGCGACCGCTGCGTAGCATAAACTACAGGGGGCGCCATTCACATAGGATACGACAGACGTGGCGCTCCCCCCAATCCCGCCCTGCCACCCCCGGTTCAACGTGGGGGCTCTGCTGCCACTCCCTCGGCTCTGACCTGACCCCAGAACAAGCTGGCGGGTCATCCTACCCTGTACCTCACTTCCCTCGCTCCTTCTCTTCCCAACCCACCCCCAAGCCCCCGCCCCCAACTCCTGTCTTGGCCCCTCACCCTCCAGGTCGCTCTTGGTCTGGCCTCCACTCCTGCCGGCCACGCTGCCGATGGCTGAGAGAGAGACTGGGGGAAGGAGCCATGGGCAGTTCTCCTGCGCATGCTCGCTGTGAGACGAGAGCCGTGAGCCCTGGGGACTCGCTGCCCTTTTGATTAACTCGTCTTATTATGTGGCTCTCCTGGCTCTCCTTGGGGACCCTCCATGCCCACCATTCCCAGGTGGCCTTTGAGATCCATGCCTGGCACAGGCTTGGAAGGAACCCTCAGGCACCGGCCCAGTCAGTCTCTAAAGGATGATCCGGCCTACCCATCCGTCCCCCTTTTCATCCGCTAATCCAAGGCTCAGAGATGTGAAGGACTGTGCCCAAGACTGGATTTATTCATATGAGAGGAATTTACTGAAGGAGTGTGCTAACATTCATAAGTATCAAATGCCCAGCATAAAGGCCATTTGCTTTCACGACCACCTTTGTCATCTTCATTTTAGAGGTAGGGCAACTGAGGAACAGAGAGGTTCAGTCACAGACAGTAAGTTGTGTTCTATCAAACTAGAGAATCTGGCTCCAGAGACAGTCTATACTCTTCACCACTACTTGGTGCTGCCTCTCACGTAGAAATGGGGCCAAAAGCTGGCACACTAGAGCTGCGCTGGCCAAGGCATAGCTACTAGTAGCTATTTATGTCAGTTTCTCAGTCACGCTGGCCACATTTCAAGTGCTCACAGTCACACTAGCGGTTACCGTGTTGGACAACAAAGATATAGAACATTACCCTCATCACAGGAGTTTTATTGGACAGCAGTGCTCAGGAGTCCTTAATTTTCATCCCAGCGCTACTGCTTACTAGCTGAGCGACCGTAGGCCGGTTACCTAACCTCTCTGTATCTCACATTCCATAAGAATAGTGCAAGGCCAGGCATGGTGCCTCATGCTGGTAATCCCAGCACCTTGGAAGCCTGAGGTGGGAGGATTGTTTGAGCCCAGGAGTTCGAGACCAGCCTGGGCAACATAAGGAGACTTCATCTCTGTGAATCAAAAATTTAAGAAAACTAGCCAGGCACGGTGACACGCACCTGTAGTGCCAGCTACTTGGGAGGCTGAGGCAGGAGAATCCCTTGAGCAGATCAAGGCTGCAGTGAACCATGATCAAGTCACTGCATTCCAGCCTGGGCAACAGAGTGAGACCCTGTCTCAAAACAAAAAAGTGCCAACCTCATAGGGCTATTAGAAGGATTAAATGAGAAAATGTATATGAAATGTGCTAGGCATAGTGCCTGGCATGTAGTAAACATACTAAACATTATAAGTTTGTTAGGAATCATAAACAAGTCCTTTATTTAACAAAGTGGGTAGCTAAAGACCAGAATAACTAAGGAACTGCCTCAAAGCCACACAGCAAATTAAATGCCAGATGCCGAGGCTCCTAATTCTTTTTATTCCACCGCATGGCCTACTGATATCACTACAGCCAATAAGGGACTTCTGAATTTGGCCCTCCCGAAAATGTTGTAAGGTGGTTAATTGAGGTTTCCTCAACCTCACTGTACAGATTAAGAAACTGAGGGACCCAGTGCAGTGGCTCATGCCTGTAATCTCAGCACTTTGGGAGGCTGCGGTGGGGAGGCAATTAGAAGTCAGCTGAGGGCAACGAAGTCAGGATGAGGGGACAGAGGCTGGGTACCGACCCATCCTACTGGAGTGGATATGACATGACCTCTTTATTGTGTCTTACCCACAAAATGGAGCTTCTGTCAGGAAGGACCTTTGTTGTGTTCACTGCTATATCCCGCATACTTTAAAGGGTGCCTGGTAATCAAGAAATGGTTGTTGACTGAGTGGATGCCCATTTTTCAGATAAAGATGGTAAGGCTCAGAGATGTGAAGGACTGTGCCCAAGATTGGATTTATTCATATGAGAGGAATTTACTGAGCATCTACTTTGGGTCCGCATGTCGAGTCTCTCTGACTCCAATTCCTGGGCTTCCCTTCAATATCTCCCATCTCCAACCCCCATTCTACAAAGGGGGAGGTAGGGCTGCCCTGACTCCATCCTATACCCCCGGTACATAAGTGCTCCTGTGTCTTTGGTTGACCTGGCAAGGAGAGGCTTGAGAAGCCTTAAATTAAGGTTCAGGCATGAGTTGTGCAGCCAGGATTTATCCTGAAATTTTATTTTGTGTTTTCCCATTGCGCTTGGAATAACGACCTTCCATTTTCCATCCCAAGAAAAGAACTGAAGTCAGTGTCTGAGTCTGGGTTTGTTTTTTTTTTTTTCCCGGGGGGCGGGGTAGGTTGCCTCAAGTAGCTTTGGGTTTTGTTGTCAAAGCAGAGGGATGCCCCGACTCAGTTAGGTTTAGGAGGTGGAGGTCTCCTGATGGAGAGTGAAGTGGAAGGAGAAGGGAGATGGGGCCTCCCCAAGCTGGGAAGCAACAGAGATGAGGCCTTTGTGTCCCTCAGTGCCAGATGGGGTTGATTGTGTACTGAGGGCCTGAGGGTCTTCGGGCCCCACTTGTGGTCATCGAGAGGGCTACTGTGAATACCTCTCAGAGGTGTCCAGGGCTGCAGGGCCTGCCTGGGACCTGACCGAGACCTGACCCAGGGTTCAGGAGCCACAGCAATAGGAGTCAACTACCATGGCAACCACAAGGCACAGGGCCTCTTTTCCTGGGTCCCAGATTCTTCTGTGACCCTAGAGAATCCCCCTGAACATAACTAAGGCTGATTTCTCAGCACTGTGGCAATTGGAGATTTTGGATCAGAATTTATTTGACTCAAAAAAAAAAAAAAAAAAAAACCCACAGTATGACATTTATTGCATGCGGATATTGCAGAGTAAATTCAAACCCACTCCAGTACAGAGGGATCTGAGGGCCTCTGGATGAAGGGGTCTGAGCTGAGAGCCATACACAGGAGGCCTCCTGGAGGTCTGGCCAGGCAAAGCCAAGCCCCAGGTGAGGCCTGACTGCCTGGCACACTGGGGAGGCTACAGGGGAAACACAAAAGGAACTTAATTTAAAAAAAAAAACTGTATTTGAAAATAACATTCATTTATTTCTGATTATAAAAATAATACATGCTGCTTGTAGAAAACTGGAGAGAAACAGAAACATATAAAGACAGAAATGTAAATCACCTATAATCCCATCACCCACGATAATCATTAAAATGGTATTATCTGTCCTTTCCCTCTTTATTCTATACACAGCTTTTTACATAATCAAGATGATATTAATATTATTTATATAATTTATATTCTATCAATAGAGGACAACAGGTCCCTGAGCTCTGCATGATGAACAAATGAGCAAATGAGGAACACACACACAGATTCTCTCCCACACGTTCACATGTTCATTTGCACAGACCTTGGGGGAATGAAACATGGGAAAGAACATTAAACAGCATTAAGTACCAACCTGCTACTAAACAGCATCATGACCCTGAGGACCCTCTCTGTGCCTCAATTTCTTTTCTTTTTATTTGAAACAAGGTTGCTCTGTCACCCAGGCTGGAGTACAGCAGTGAGATCCCAGCTCACTGCAGCCTCAAACTCCTGGACTCAAGTGATCCTCCCACCTCAGCCTCTCAAATAGCTGGGACCACAGGTGCATACCACCACACCTGGCTAATTTTTTTTGAGACAGAGTCTCGTTCTGTTGCCCAGACTGGAGTGCAGTGGTGTGATCTCGGCTCACTGCAAGCTCCGCCTCCCAGGTTCACACCATTCTCCTGCCTCAGCCTCCCGAGTAGCTGGGACTACAGGCACCCGCCACCATGCCTGGCTAATTTTTTGTATTTTTAGTAGAAACGGGGTTTCATTAAAATGGGGTGTTAGTCAGGATGGTCTTGATCTCCTGACTTCGTGATCTGCCCGCTTTGGCCTCCCAAAATGCTGGAATACGGGCATGAGCCACCATGCCTGGCCCACACCTGGCTAATTTTTAAATTTTTTTGTAGAGATGGGGTCTCCCTGTGTTGCCCAGGCTGGGCTTGATTTTGGGAGGACCCCTTGAGCCTAGGGGTTTGAGGCTGCAGTGAGCTGTGATTGCACTACTGCATTCCAGCCTGGGCAATGGAGTGAGACCCTGTCTCAAAAAAAAAGAAAAAAACAAACAATAGTGCCCACCTCATAGGGCTGTTAGAGGGATTAAATGGGAAAATGGGAGGATCACTGCATGTCTCTGCCCAAGACCTTCTTTGCCTGCCCGAAGGCATGGAAGCCAGAAGGGCCAAGGACCCTGAGGTCCCCAGGAGCAGCCCTCAGACAGTGACTCACAGGAGCTGCATAAATACCAGCTCCCTCACCCCTCAGGCAGGACATCCCAGAAGACATGTCCCACAATGTCCCCCAGAGTTCCCCAGTGAGACTGAGCTCCCGCTCCCCACAGTGGTAACTGGATAAATACTACACTCTTTATGGGCTGCCTTCCCTCCCCTGTTTCACTTGCCCCATTCTCCCATGGGTGTTTCCTGGAGTCACCAGGTACCACCTGCCCTGCAATCCTTGCCTCAGGGCCTGCTTCTGGGAAAATCTAACCCAAGCCATCAGGTGATGATGGGTGCCAGGAAAACAAAATGATACTAGGACAAGGGGGTGGAGAATGAGGGATGATGTCACTTACGCAGGGAAGGTCTCTCTGGGAAGCCGAGTAAAGTGAAGAGGGAGACAGATGACTAGCTGGAGGCAAGGGCGTTTTAGACAGAGGGAGCAGCAGGTACAAAGGCCCTGAGGTGGAAACCCCTGGAGGAGTGGGGTGTTAATGATACCCACCCAGCCAGGCTGTGGAGGATTCCTGGAGAGAGTCTGTGCGAACTGTAAAGCCCTGGGCACTTGTAAGCTATCGGGGTGCTTTAAATCCCGTCTTGTGTGACAACTCTCTTCAGAGACTCACTCAGCCTCCTGCCCAGCCTTGGCTGCCATGCTCAGCACCTCCCCCTCTGTGCTCACCCAGCCTATTTGGCCTGGAGCAGGGCTTGGTTTTTCCAATAACTCATTAGTGCGGCTTTTGTCATGATTGAAGAAACAAAACCCCCAACAAGAAAACCGCATTCAGCAGCATTACAGGTTATTTATGAGAGAATGCGAAGCAGCCTCGGCGTTTGGGGAAGCCTAGGGGAGACAGGAGGACCTTCTGGGTGGTGGGCTGTGACATCTTGGATCTGCCTGGTGCTGGCCACCAATGCCTCTGCCCAACGGATACAAGCCCCTCTCTCCTGCCCTCGCCACCCCGAAGCCAGCCATGAGTCACCACTGCTGTAGCCACTTAATTGAATTTTACCTACCCACCCAATGCTTCATTCATTCGTTTATATAATCATTTATTCATTCAACCATGCATTGAGGGCCTACTCTGTGCTAGGCACTAACTGATGTTAACATTTGTGGTTCAGAGAGATGAATCAGCAACTGTGTACTCTCAGTCATACCAGCTCAGAAGCTGGCAGCATCTCTTCTCAATTCCACGTTCAGGCTACAAAGCAAGACCTTTCCCCCAGACAGGTGGTGGTTGAACACTTACCAACACACCACTGTAGCAGGCCCTGGTGTCTCAGGCCACACAAAGTCAAACCATAATGACTGACAGTCTAAAACAGAGAAGGACATTGATCCAATTTATGGTGTAACACAATCTGGCCCTCCCAGATTTGTTGGCCTCAAAGTCATCCAGAGCTGCTACACAATCACCTTTGCAACCTAGGAGCACAGCAAGAACAGAGAAATCAGTTCTATCATGCGAGACCTAGGAAGGCTTAGCAAAGGAGGCATATTTGAGGCTGAGGCTTTGAGGTGAGATGTCTGCCTCAGTGGAGGGTGTTCCAGGTGGTGGGGACAATTGAAGCAAAGGTCTGGAGGGAGGCCGGGCAGACTGTGTTCACCCCACCTAGATTAAAATGCCGTAGGAGGGAGTTTTCCCCACTTGTTACCTTCCCGATCATACCAGCAAAAGTGAACTGCTCTCTGGAGGAAAAAGTTGATATTGCAGAAGCTGGGCTGTCAGGGAGAGGCTGCTGTTAGAACACGAGGTACTGAGAGATAAAGACACCTCTCCTCTTCCTTGCTTCTCCCAACCTCCCCCTTATCACCATTCCTTCTCAAGGAAAGGCCCGACCTGCAGGAAAAACAGCTGCAGTGTGTGAAAGGGGCAGCCAAGAGGCCACCATTGAACCACCCTCAACACTACCACCATTGGCACCACCAGCATATGCCACGGTATATAACCACCACAACCTGGCGGTGACAGTGACCCTGTCATCACTCCCTGTGGGGCTCACTGGCACTGTTACTTGGCCCCTACAGACCCACATGCACAGGCTTGGCTTATAGACACCCAAACAGACCAAATGCTCTAAAGGACTTCAACTACCTTTACTGAATGTCACAGGAGGTCTGGATAGAACTCATCCAAGAAGCAGGTTTCCCGACGTGCCACCTCCTGACTCTGGAAGTTAGCTGGGGCTCCCCTATGTGTGCATGTCCACACACATATACACACACATGTGCAGAGGCAACAGTACATCCAGGATGCAGCACCATTGAATGCCACACTGTTCAACTTGAAATAGGAGAGGCATGGGGGAGGCCTCAGTCTCTATCAGCCTCAATCACTCCTCACAGGCCTGGTGAGCTGGTGCCAGCCCATGCCTGGCCTACATCCTCCCAGCCACCCTGCTGACCTCACCCGATTGCCTGATGAGGGCCTGAGCTGCCCATAAGTTCAAGGCAGCCTCCCACTCTCCTTTCCTGATCCATTGCTGGTGGATGACTATACACCACCTTTGTAGAACACTCCACAGTCCTCAAAGGGCAGTCACGTATTCGCTCATGTAATCGTGGGAACCCTGTGATGTGATTAGGGTCTCCAGTCTATAGAGGAAGAAACTGAGGTTCCTAGTGACTGGAGATGCAAACACAAGCACCACTAATCCTAATAACTAAGCTTTATGGGGTCCATGTGCAGCATTATCTCCCTCCACCCTCACCGCAGCCCTTTAAGAGGTGCTATGTTTATCTCCACTTTCCAGCGAAGGACCCTCAGCACCATTTCTGTGGTGAACGGGTTCACTGTGAGCTCCAGGATCTCCCTAGTTGGCCCAGGACCTTGGCCCCCGCTTTTATGCTTGTCACACTGCCCCCTCATGAGCTCATCCATCCCATGGCTCTGATTACCACTCAGTGACCCACAGACAACGTGTCGTGGGGCCAGGGGCATTTCTCTGGAGTCTGACTGCCAGCTTCTTAGCTGTGTGACCTTAAGCAGGTTATATCACCTCTCTGTGCACCAGTTTCCTTGTCTGTAAAACGAAACCAACAGTAGTAAAAATAACAGCAAATTCTTCCAGAGTGCTTATTTTGTGAGAGGCACTATTCTACACTAATTACAAGTATTAACTCTTGAATCTACACCACATCCAGTGAGGTAGGCCCTTAGCCCAAGAACGGGAGTGCTGCCTGCACTTGGTAATTGTTTAGCCATCAAGAGCTGTATATTCTGGTTGAGCCCCCTGAAGCTGCCCAGCTCGCTGCTTAAAACACAACCCTGGTTGGGCGCAGTAGCTCACGCCTGTAATCTCAGCACTTTGGGAGGCTAAGGCAGGAGGATTACCTGAGGTAAAGAGTTCAAGACCAGCCTGGCCAACATGGTGAAACCCTGTTTCTACTAAAAATACAAAAAATTAGCTGGGCATGGTGGCGGATGCCTGTAATCCCAGCTACTCAGGAGGGAGAGGCAGGAGAATCACTTGAACCCAAGAGGTAGAGGTTGCAGTGAGCTGAGATTGCGCCACTGCACTCCAGCCTGGGCGACAGAGCAAGACTCCATCTCAAAAACAAAACAAAACAAAACAATAACAACAACAACAAAACAAACAAACAACAAAGAAAACCATACAACTCCGCTCCTTCTCCCGTGTTTCTCATCTCAGTGAATGGCTTGCTATTCTCTCATCACCCGGGCAGACTCTTGGAACCTAACCCTGGGCTTTTCCTTTCCTCTCCAAATGCACATTCAAATTCAGCCGCTCTGCCTCCTCCAACTCTCATCTCCATCCTTCCATCCATTTCCTATTCCCATCACTGAGGCTTCGGTGCAGCCCTGCTCATTTCTCCTCTGGATTATGCAGTGGCTTCCTGCTTCCAGCCCACACATGCTACAAGCCAACCCCCTGTGCTGGCAGAGGAGATTTCTGAGTCACAAATCCACTGAAAATCCTTCTGTGTCCCTCCACAGCCTCCAGGATCAAGTTCAGACTCTCCAGCTTAGCACCAGTGCTTGTGGGATTTGCGCCCTGCCTTCCTCCCCTCTGCTCCCAGCCCACACACTGCGATATGGCCACTCTGGGCATGCCAGTTCATTCCTCTGGTCCTTTGCACATGTGGTTTGCACAGTCTAGAGTGTCCTGCCCATCGTCCTTCGTCTGACCAGCCCCCCACATCCCTCATGACTCAGCTCAGGCAACATCTCTTCCCAGAAGTCTTGCTGGAGTTCCACTAAATGCTTCTCCTTCATGCTCCTAGAATAATACTCTTAACTCATTGAAATTGTAATGACATTACCTATGTGTTGTCCCACCAAACACAGATGTTGCCTGGAGGCAGATGGTACAAAGCAGGCATTGCAGTCAGATGGTCATAGGTTCTGACTCCAGCTCTACCGTTTACTAATGGTGTGATCTTGGGCAAGTTACTTAGCCTCTTTGAGTCTCAGTTTCCTGATCTCCAGTGATAGGAGGCTAATGATAGTACCTATCACAGAAAGTGGTTGTGAGAATCTTGATGTAGCAGGAAAAGTGCCAAGGACAGTGTCTAGCTCAATCCAAGCGCTCAAAAAATGTTAGCTATTATTATCTAATATAAGATTCTGTCTTTTTCATCTTCCTATTACTATTGCCAAAAATATGGCCAGCCATGTGCCAGATAGTTAATGTCTTTTGAACTGAATCAAAGTGAAATAACTTGGAAACAGTTTCTGTCTGAATCAGGGTTTCTAAGTTGCAAGCAACAGAAATCACACTGGCTGTCTTATGCAGAAAAGGAATTTACAAAGGAAATCAGGTAGTTCACACAATCTCTAGGAGGACTAGAGGACGAGGCCTGGAAACCACAGTCAGGAACAGTATCCAAATGACACCCTAGACCTGTTGCTGTGGATGCCCATCTACCCCCACAACTGGCACAAACTCTGCAGCCTATACTAATGACACTGGGCACTGAACTCTAGAGATCGTCCCTAACATTTGGGAGGCTCAGAGAAGGAGGACAAATGGAGACTCTCATACTCTATATCCAAGTATATTTCAAAATCTCAGCGCTCACAATCTATTAGAATCTATTAGAAATATATTAGAATCTGTTCCTGTTACTACGGCTGCATAAGAAGTGCCAAAACTTAGAGGTAGAAAAGTAACGTTTATTATGCTCCTAGATTTTGTGGATCAGGAAGTCAGATCCTGAATGGTTTGTCTCTGCCCTGTAATGCTGAGGCCTCAGCTGGAAGGTTCAGAGGCTGGGACTGGAAGCATCTGTAGGCTTTACTCATTCACACGTCTGGTAGTTGACTGGAGGCCTCGCTTCCTCTCCGTGTGTCTCTCTGCGAGGACTGGTCTGCGCTTCCTCACAGCATGATGGATGGATTCTAAGGGCAAGTTTCCTAAGAAAGACACCCATAAGAAGCTGGATTGCCTTTCATGACCTAGCATCCGAAGTCATGCGGTACCACTTCTGTCACGCTCTGTTCATCAAAGCAGTCACAAAGTGCTGCCCAGATGCAAGGGGAGGGGAAGTAGACTCTGCCTCTTGGTGGGGAATGTAAAGATCTGAAAGAGCAAGCGAGATGACACACTGCCGTTACCATTTTTAGAAAATACAATCTTCCACAGATTCTACACCTTGACACATAAACCTTTATAACAGCCAGGAAGGTCAGGTTCAGACTCAGAATCCTCAGAACTGTGCTACAAAGGGGTGGTGCTGGGAATCCACCTCCAGCCCCTGCCCCTTCTCTTTCTTCCCTTTGGCCCTGTCCTGCCCTGCAAGGGGCCTCTGGGCTTGTGTGTAGACATTCCTGCCTACTGGCCTAAGTTCTGTTCACATCCCCCACAAACAAACGCCCCTGGGCTGCCTCTCAGCCTTTAGGGCACACCACTGCAGTGTGATCTACCTTCGGAAGACAGACCCAGGAAAGAGGCCTGTACAGGCCCTGGAAGTGGGAATAAGGTCATTTGGACAGGAAATCTGGGATCCTGGTTCTCGAAGCATGATGTAGAAGTGGAGGTGTGGGCTCTGGGTAGGCGTGTCCCTTGGTCCTGTAGATTCCTGACCCTGATGGGAGGAGTGTGGCTGGAGGAGGACCAGAGTACGACTCTATAAATGCATGGCCCAAAGCAGAGACTCCTCTTGCCCAGGTCTAAGGGGTGGTACTCCCTAGAACTTCTGTCATCACAGCCTCTGGAAGTTGGGTGCCTCTGCTGCTACACTCTCCAAAGTAGAGGCCATGCTTCTTCAGAGACTCCTCTGGATATCTTTGTTTGGTGCAGCCTAAGTTACATACCTGGTATAAGGGAGCCTAGGAAAGTAAGCTTCTGGCTTCTACTTAGGGGAGAAGCAGACACATAAGATGGAGGTTCTAAATAAAGAAAGAAGGTTTAAAAAAGCCCCAGGCAGCCAAGAAGAATGACAAATGTCTATTGCAGTCCACCTCTTGGCTGCCCAACATCAATATATACCCTTCTTCCTTCTCAGACTTACCCGCCACGATGACCACCACCAAAACCTAACATGATGTCATTATTCCTCACAATGAAAACTTGCCCTTTTCCCCAAAGGGGGACAACCCATGTCCCTATCAGTAATTACACCAGGATGACCAGAGAGGTCCATTCTCCCTCTAATTCTGTCATGATTCCATTTCAAACTTCTAGAATCTATGCAATCAATTGCTAATATAGCTATCAAAAATATCCTTATATAAAAATAATAGGGAATAAAGACGGGAGAAATAAGGAAATTTGGTTAAAAGAGATAAATATATCCATAAGAAAAGCAAGGAGTACACTATGGGTGGATACTATAATTGTTGTTTCTGCAACTGATCACAGGCTATAGTTGGTATTTGTCATTTCATCCCATGTCCCACTTGTCTTCACGAGTACCTCAGCTGCTCATAGGTCTTTATCTGGTGGGGTCATCTTAACTTTCTTTCTGGAGAAGGCTGAGCCTTTGATGGTGTTGCCTGTTTGAGGTTGGTATGGCCTTCCATTAACTTTTATTTTAAGACAGAGTTTCGCTCTTGTTGCCCAGGCTGGAGTGCAGTGGCGCAATCTCGCCTCACTGCAACCTCTGCCTCCCGGATTCAAGCAACTCTCCTACCTCAGCCTCCCAAGTAGCTGGGATTACAGGCATGTGCCACCACGCCCTGCTAATTTTTTGTATTTTCAGTAGAGACGGGGTTTCTCCATGTTGGTCATGGAGAAACCGACCTCAGGTCTTGACTAACTTCTTGACTGCCTTGGCCTCCCAAAGTGCTGGGATTACAGGCTTGAGCCACTGCACCCAGCCTCCGTTAACTTTTACCACCTGACTTAGAACTACTTGTCCTACAAGTCCTATCCTTCCCTGCCCCCATTGTTTCTCATTCATAATTAGGGTCAATCATCCCAGCCAACACTATGATCTCCCTTTTTGCATGACAAACTAAAAGGGCCTGGTGACAATCTCACCTTCCAGTTCGATGGAACCATTATTGTCTTTCAGTGGAAGCATTTCTACCTTGGATATTAGTCTTCTAAACAAGGAAAGTTTGGAGTCATGCGGATGGGAAGGAAAAGACTTGCAAATGGGTCTTTAGGTAAAAGAGTGAGAGAGATCTGGGCTGGAGACATGAATTTGGATTTCATCGGTGCATTGAAACCAAGATCATGGATGCCGTGCCCCAGAGAACATGAAGATGAAGACAAGAAGAGGGCGAGAGACAGTCCCTGGGGAACGTTGCCTTGTAAGAGTGCAGCAGGGGAGGCGGGACCCTGGGGAACCAGTGAAGTTGGGTGGTTTTTCTACCAGAGCCCAACTCTCTCTTTAGTGATCTCTCCAACCCCGGGCAACAGCATCCCATCCTGTCTAGAACAAGCATGTCAAGAGTTCACACTCCTTGGATGAAGCTCACCTCCCTTCAGTCATGCTATAGACCTAGTGTTACAATGCAACATTTCTGAGGAAAATCCCCAGAAAAGTTAGTCAAGAAATCTGAAAAATGGAAAAAAGTATTATAATTCTCTCGTGAGAATTAGAGCTTCGTAATCAACACAGAGATGTTACTTGTTCAAAGGAATCAGCTGGTGTCAAATTGAAAGCAAGAGCCAGAAACCCTGATACATGGAGTTGAAGGTTAAAGTCAGTATGTCTGGGAGCTGGGGTAGGAGTTCACAGGCAAGAATGTCACCATCTAATCAGTCAGTCTTCCTGACTGGGAGTTGTTGCCCTTATATCAATGCATGTTTGTGGCCCTGTCTGCTGCCAATGGTGAGTCATTCTTACAAATAAAATAAATATTAATAAGTTATAAGTACAGTACACTTAATACCAATCCTGTGAGCAATATTTCAAGGAATAAGTTTTGGAAGCAAAATAAGCCCTTAAATTGGCAATTGTAGTACATATAGTACTTACTGTTAACCTTGCTAGGGGATCTGAATATTACATTCTTCAAACACTGCAGTCACAGTCACTACCCTTTTCCAGCACTTGAATATTTGCTATGGGAGAAATGCAAAGAGAAAAAGATAGGAATGTGGTAGAATTCTCAGATACGAAATCAGAAACTGATCTAAAGTCTGAATTAACAAAAGCAATATCTATTTCAGTGACAAAAAGAAAATCAGGGCAAGCAAAATACTTTCATCGTTAAAAGATAAATAAATGAGCTTATTTGAAGCATATAACCTATCGCATGCTTGAATACCCAAAATGAAGATGCGCTTAGACACATGCTTAATGATTCAACCCATATCAACACAAAATATTTTTTTCCACATCTGGGATATTTGTTACAAAGCAAAGATCAAGAGTGTCAGGCTAAAATCTTAGCTGAGTGTGGTGGCCCACGCCTGAGTCCCAGCTACTCAGGAGGCTGAGGCGAGAGGATCACTTGAGCCAGGGAATTCGAGATGGCAGTGAGCTGTGATCGTGCCACTGCACCCTAGCCTGGGCAACAAAGTGAGACCTTGTCTCTAAAAATAAAATAAGATAAAAACTTTTTAAAAAGACGGTTAGGTTAATTATTGCTTTGTGTGTTTTCAACTTTTCATTTTTAGGCTGGGTGAAGTGGCTCATGCCTGTAATCTCAGCACTTTGGGAAGCCGAGGGAGGAAGGTTGCTTGAGCTCAGGAGTTTGAGACCAGTCTGGGCAACATGGTGAAAACCCATCTCTAGAAAAAATTCAAAAATTAGATGGGCATGATCATGCATACCTGTAGTCCCAGTTACTGGGGAGGGTGAGGTGGGAGGATGGCTTGAGCCCAGGATGAGGAGGTTGCAGTAAGCAGAGCTCAAGCTACTGCACTCCCTCTGGGTGACAGAGAGAGATCCTGTCTCAAAAAAAAAAAAAAAAAAAGAATAAATAAAATAAAATGTACATTTAAGATGAAAAAATTTTAATATTAAATATTTGTGTTAGCTTTCAATTTTTTAATGATTTTTATTTGGCACTAATTTTGTGTTAATGTTCCCTTATTTTAATGTTTTCTCTTATGAAATGTCTACATCAGGTAGGGAGCAAATTTACATGTTATTAAAATATATAATCTTGTCAAAATATATTGGCTCATAGAAATAATAAGTCAGGAATTTAATATATCTTTTTTATAAACAAAAGACCTCTGAAACTTTTAACATCACTGTATCACAGAAAAATGATTTACTATTTATTATTTATAGTCACTCATTATTTACAATCATTTTGTTTACTGATTTATTTTTTCAAGACAGTTTCACTCTGTCACCCAGGCTGGAAAGCAAGTCACGCAATCATGGCTCACTATAGCCTCAAATTCCTGGGCTCAATTGATCCTCCTGCCTCAGCCTCTCAAGTAGGTTGGTCCACAGGTATGCACAAACACACCCGGATAATTTAAAACTTTTTTTTAGAGACAACACCTTGCTGTTGCTCAGGCTGGTCTCAAACTCCTGGGCTCAAGTGATCCTCCTACCTTATCCTTTCAAAGCACTGAGATTACAGGTGTGAGCCACCATGTTTGGCCACAGTCATTAATAATGATAATCATCATCATTATTTAAAATGTGTAAAATTGGCCAGGTGAGGTGACTCACACCTGTAATCCCAGTACTTTGGGAGGCCAAGGTGGGTGGATCACTTGAGGTCAGGAGTTTGAGACCAGCCTGGCCAACATGGTGAAACCCCATCTCTATTAAATACAAAATTAGCCGGGCATGGCGGTGTGCATCTGTAGTCCCAGCTACTTGAGAGGCTGAGGCAGGAGAATCGCTTGAACCCGGGAGGTGGAGGCTGCAGTGAACTGAGATCATACCACTGCACTCCAGCCTGGGCAACAGAGTAAGACTCCATCTCAAATATAAAATAAAATAAAATGTGTAAAATAAAGTGCTATGAGAAATACAGAATAACATATGATTTCAAAAGTTCCCAAGAATTTTTAGAGATTCCAGTTTCTCATTCCCCAAACCCCCAAGTTAGTCTCAGAAATTTGGACACACTGTGCAGACTGGTGGCATCCCCTGTGGTTGGGACCACTGGATTCACCCAGGCACAGGGGCACTGGATGGATAGGGAGGGCAGTTTTGCCAGACACCAGCCCCAAGTAACCTCGGTGGGAGGATGCCAAGCCCACCAGCAGCCACCCTGTCATCCTGCAGCCACCAGGTGCCTAACGCCCCAGTACCCTTGCTAAACTGGAAGCAAACAGAACACTGGGTGTATGCCACCTCCTTCCCTGGGAGAAGAGAAGAGTAGCATTTACCTTCCTTCCAATTTTGTCCTTTTCAAATGTCAACAGGGAAGGGAGGGGGGCTCTGTTCCTCTCTCAGCTCCACACCAGTCTCCCCAGAAGAATCCCACACTCCACGTCTCCCTGTCTGCATATATGGGATGGGGGCGGTACGTGGGTGGGGACGCTTCCTGGGATCCCTAGAAGATCAGGGTGGCTCAGGGGCAAGGGAGGCTGTCCCTGTTGAGGTGAAGAGAGCTGGGGAACCTCTCTTTTGGGCTTCCTGGAACCCACATAATGCAGAAAGTGATGAGAAATCACAGAATGAAGAGACCATCGCAGGAGACATGGGACCACCTGGTTCTATGCCTCAAGGATAGATGGCTTGATTATCTATGCCACATATAAAGCACCCCAAAACGTAATGGTTTAAAACAGTAAGTGTTTTGTTTGATCAGAATTCTGTGATTCAAGAATTCTGACAGGTTACAGTAGGGACAGATCATCTTGGATCCATGTGACGTCTCCCGGAGCTGGAAGTTCATGATTTCTTCATTCACAGATGGGTGCCTCGGCTAGGAGGGCTCAGAAGGCTGAAGGTGGTTGGAATGGCTCTACTGGGTCATGTATCTGGGTTCCCTGGTTCTCCTCCATGCGGTCTCAGGGCTTCCTCCCCTCCACTGGGCTTTTCCATGGGTAGTCTTTCCTAAAGAATAGCAGAGCATTTTAGGTTGTGGTTCAGAGCTAACCAGAGTTCTAAAGCGAAAGTTACCAGGCAGTGGGATGCTGGTATCTGACTTTACAACAAAGAAAATAAAAAGGAAGGAAAGATCCCTGATGTGTAGTATTTGCCAATCTCTGTGGTGTAAATATTTCTACCAGTACTAATTTCAAGTTACCAACTTGATGTTAATATGCTCATAAAATTCTAGAAAATTTAACTATCAGTTTTTGCAAGCTGGTACAAGCCAGCTCCATCACACCAGGGTTGCCAGGCCTTCTTAAGGCTTAGGCCAGGAATTGACACAATATCACTTCTGCCATGTCCTACTGGTTAAGGCAGCACTCAAGGCCAGCCCAGAATCAATGTGAGAGAGGCGTACACAAGGGCATGAATACTGGAAGGTGTGCTTCACTGGGGACCACCAAAGTAATGGATTACCAGGGACAATGACATTAATCACAGGTACAGTTCCAGTGGCCCACCAGGTATACCAGATGTTTTACCAGGCACTTTGCAAATATTGCGCCTTTTCAGCCTGGTGAAGTAGGTATTATTAACCCCATTTTGGTGATGAGAACGCTGAGCTCAGGAAGGGTGACAGAGTAGAAGCTTTGGATCCTATTTGCCTCCGGTAGCGAGGCATCTCCTCCCCAGGAGGGTAGGAGCACTGTAGTTTTCAGATGGGATTAGGGAACTTGAGTGTATCCAGGAGCACAGGAAATCAGTTCTTACTAAACAAGCGCTCGTCAAATCTGGGAATGTGGTGGGAATGACATGAATGAACACGAAGAGGAAGGGCAAGAAGAATAAGAACTGAATCATCAAAATCCTGAAACATTATTATTGTTAATACTTAACATTGAGAACTTACTATGTGCTAGAGGCTCTGGTAGAAATTTTACATACATTATCTTATTTAATCCTTACAGTCCTATGTGGGAGGCTTTTTTCTTTTCTTTTCTTTTCTTTTCTTTTCTTTTTTTTTGAGACAGGGTGGCCTTGCTCTGTTGTACAGGCTGGAGTGCAGTGGCATGATCACAGCTTACCACAGCCTCAACCTCCTGAGTTTAAGTGATCCTCCCACTGAGTAGCTGGGACTACGCATGCCACTATGCTCAGCTAATTTTTATATTTTTTGTAGAGACAGGGTTTCACCATTTTTCCCAAGCTGGTCTCGAACGCCTGGCCTCAAACAATCTGCCCATCTTGGCCTCCCAAAGTGCTGGGATTGCAGGTATGAGCCACTGCGTCCGGCCAGGCTCTACTATTATCTGTTTCACCTAGGAGGGAACAGGCTCAGAGAAGTTACCTGGCTCACCCAGGGTCACACAGCCAGAAAGTGGCAGAGTCAGGGTTTGAACCCAAATCTACCTGATGCTGAAGTTTAGGCTTCTTTTGAGTGCTAGAACTAGGGCAAGAAGGGTTCCAACCCTGGGCATGAGGCTAGAACTGCGTTTCAATATATTGTACTCCTGTGTGTTTTATTTTTTGCATTTGAAATATTACACTGAGAAGGGGTTCTGAGACTTCCCTAGGCTGCCAAAAGGTCCATGATTCAAACAAAGTTAAGAATCATGTTCAAAAGCAAGTAAGAGGCGTTTGGTGTCCAGAGAAGTGGTACTGACTAAGAGACAACGCAGAGCTGGTTTCCATGAGCTCCTCAGTGACACAGATGGGGCATAGGGATCTATTTCTCATCCTCAAGGCTGGTGCTGCTACCCTAGTACTCCACATCCATGTGGGAGACCTTGAAGCTGACCTGGGCCAAGGACTCTGATCTGTGGGTGCTGGTCAGCAAGCAGGAAGTTCCAACTTTAGAGACCAACTGGTCAACCCGTAAGCCTGCTGGCTGCAGCCTCGGTCCTCACCCTGGCTCTCCGCCCCCCTTCTCTGACACGTGTGGGCAGGCTGGGCATCTCCAGGAACCAGGTGCCTGCTGCACCGAGAGGCAATTTATGAACTGTGGGTATTTTGTCTGTTTACTTGAAAGCACAAAAATTTGTCACTTGTGTGGGTAATTTGCTGCTAATTACGAGCTTACAATCTGCAGATAGGAAAATCAGGGCCAACGTGCGCTTCTTGAGGAAGAGGAAAATTACCCCAAGTACTGTGTAATTATACACTTAGCGGGCACAGCGCTCCCAACCCTCACCCTTCCCACGGAGGGCTGACAGTGCAGGGTGAGTTTGCACACATGCCCACCGAGCCTTCCTCTCTGGGGAGGAGAGGGCTGGCCAGCTGCTGAGACCCAGCGCCAGTTCCGCTCATCCCTTCCTTCCTCCACCACACAAAGGAGAAGCGAGCAAGGACTGAGGCACTTTCCTTGGAGCTTCCAGTCTGAGTAGGGGGACACAGCCTCTGCCCTCAGGGCTTCCCAAAGCAGATGGAGAGGGCATAGGCCAAGACCTGAAGAAGGCCCCAGTCTAACAGAGGAGATACCATCCCTGCCAGCAGGGGCCCCGCTCTGATTGGAAGGGCAGACACTTGGCCTGCAGGAATCCCTGTACTCCAAAATGCCTGCACTCAGGTCATGCCCTGTCCTCGGGAAGCCCCAGGTCTGTAAGGGATGGCACAGCCCCTGCCCTGGCTTTGGAGGTCCCCCATGTAATGGGGAAAAACACAGTTCCTGTCTATAGAGGCTTCAACTCTGACCGAGAAGACATACCTCTTGCCCTCAGGAAGCCATTGGTCTGGTGGGGTAGACTGGGCCCTGCAACAGAGTTCCTTTCTATTTGATAGGGAGACGTAGCCCCTGCTTTCTGGTTGTCTCCAAGCTTCTTTCTGTTCATGTCCATGTAAAATGAACAATGTGACAGTGAGACTCAAAGCTGGTCTATTAATCACCTTCCCGCCTCTGGAAGGTGTGTACCCAGCCCCCAGCACCTCCCTGTAAATATCCGTAGTACCCCTTCCTCACGACCCTCACGCCTTGCAGATTCCTTCCAGCCATCCCGTGTGATGTGTCAGCTGATCTTAGAAGAATCCCTGTCTCTTTCTCTCTTCCTGATCCCCTTTATTTGCTGGCCTAAATCATTCATGACTTGCAATAAAGGCCTTATGGCCCCGCCCAGCCCCCTGCAGAAAATATTATTTAACGGAAAGGTGACAGTTATGTAATTTAGTCTCCGTCTCCATTATTGATGAATTTGATCATGAAATATTTAGGCTTCTCCGTGTTCCGCTGCTCAGGGTCTGACAGTGTCAGTGTCACATTCCAGTTTATCCTCATGGAAGATGTGTCCATCAGGCATGCCCTGCCTTACCCACCCAAGGCTGCACCCCACCTTTGAACACAAACCCCAGGTCTCCCCAGCTCTCCCCACTCGGGGCTCCACCTAGCACTGGCAACAAGGGTCCTGTGCATTCTGGGAATCTCCCCACCCACCAGCAAAGTGGTCAGAGTCCATGAAGAGACCTGTGAATTCAGTAGTCAGATACAACAGAGGGAGGGATGGAGGAAAGCATTGTGTCTTAAGTATAAGTGCCGGCCCAGCGTTAACTCATTTAATTCTCTACCAACCCCATAAGGTAGCTATTAGTAGAACCATTTGCATTTGAGGTCATGGAAGCTCAGAGAGGTTGAGACATTTTCCCAAGGTCACTCAACTAGGCTGGGGGGAGCTGAAATGGATCACAGAGCTTGCCAGCCACTGTTGTCTCCACTCCACTCTGGTGAAAACACATTCTCAGAAGACATGGCTCAGTCAACATTACACATGAGTTCAGTGACTCCCAGTCCAATGCCCTTCCTGTTCTAGATCATCGTTCTTAGCTGGATTCAGGTGGAGTAGGGAAAAGACAGAAGAAAGAGAAGACGGGATTCGTATCCTCAAAGGATTCCCAGCCTGTTGGGGGAGACAGCATCCCTGGGGAGCTGACGTTACCAGCGGGAAGCCACAGCAATTCTGCTGGCCCAAGTTGGGGTGGAGCTGCAATGGGGAAACAGAAGCCTGGGCCTCATTTTCCTACCACAGAAGCTGGAGGAAATCAGGTTAGTACTTTCAACAATGGCACAGCCCTCCACACTGCTCCATAACCCTCTGGGGGTGCTGAGCCCTAAAAAGTTACTGACAAAACCTTCTTCCTCCAGACTCTACAGGCCGACTATGTTTGTCTGTCTGTCTGTCTCCGGCTGCGGATGATTGATGAGCAGCTCTGGTGCAATGTTAAAATATGCATTAGGCTAATTGCATAGTAATTACACAGACAAGACCATTACAGCTGCTCAGGGGCCCAGCTGTGCTCTGGTGTCTCACCGTGCAGCAGACAGGGCTGGGGGTCTCAAGACACTGAGGACCCAGACTGGCAGGGGGTTGGACAAGGTGAGCCCTCAGAGGGGCTGAAGAGGGCTGGCAAGTGGAGCCTGTAGGCACTGCAATACAAGGGAGAGCTTCCTAACCGCAAGTCTCCAGCTATTAAACGAGGGAGTGAGCTCCCTGTTTTTGGAGTTAAGCAAGCAGATAAACAAGGATCCCTGCAGCATTTTGAGGAAAGAGGTGTGGATAAATTCTGAGATTGCTTCCGTTTCCAAGATTCTGGGTTTCTATGATCTAGGTCAAGCCCCTCTCTCTGTTCCTTCTCACTGCTCCCCCGAACTTGCCCTGCCAAGCAGAGGCATCTTGCCCCTGTGGGAGAGTAAGGGAGTGGAGGCCACACAAGGGGCAGGGAGGAGGCCAGAGATCTGATTGCCCCCCACCAAACAAGGACACCCAGTATGTGCTGCGGAGGCCCCAGAGATGGGGACCCACAAGGATAGCCCTAGCCCTTCCCAGCCCCATTCCTGTCCCTGCAGGAGAGAGGTTTCTGCCAGGGTCTGGGGACAGGCTCGTTTCATCATCTGGCGCCTCATGTGTAAATATTTCATATCCCCATTGAATATTTTGGGATGATTATGAATTCTTGATGTAATAAGAACCTTGGTATGTATGAAATGCAGTCGGCTGCCGCTGAGAGGGAAGGCACAGGGGAAGGCAAATCAGATAAATCATCACACACCCTGAGCCCAGGCGAACTGGCTGACACCCACATGCCAACCGCATGCCAGCACACAACTGCATGTCAGCCACACTCTACCCACATACCACCAACACAACACGCACACGTTATATTCACATGCCACCCACACCAACGGCATGCCACCCGTATACTATCCACTTATTCTTTGATCCTGGTAACCGTCATTGTCATCATCACTGTCATTATCGCCATCTTAGCCATCCACCTGGCACAAGACCCTAAGATGCTGGTCCATGGCCAGCCTCTTACGTGAGGTCAGAAGGACAGGGATCATGACCTTGCGTTAACTACAGCACAAGGAGGAGAAGCCACTACCCCTTGGCCACACAGAGACAAAACTACTCAGAGGCAGTAAAAACCCTTTGTTCACTTGTATTTACAAATCTGTTTCAGGCCAGGCACGGTGGCTCACACCTGTAATCTCAGCACTTTGGGAGGCCGAGGCAGGCAGATCACTTGAGGCCAGGAGTTTGAGACCAGCCTGGCCAACATGGTGAAACCCCATCTCTCCTAAAAATACAAAAGTTAGCTGGGCATGGTGGCACATGCCTGTAATCCCAGCTACTCGGGAGGCTGAGATATGAGAATTGCTTGAACCCAGGAGGCTGGGGTTGCAGTGAGCCAAGATCGTGCCACTGCACTCCAGCCTGGGTGACAGAGCGAGATTCTGTCTCCAAAAAAAAAAAAAAAAAAGAGTCTGTTTCAGGCCAGGCACAGCGGCTTACACCTGTAATCCCAGCACTTTGGGAGGCCAAGGTGGGAGGATCACTTAAGCTGAGGAGTTCGAGACCACCCTGAGAAACATGGTGAAACCTCATTACCCCATCTGTACTAGAAATACAAAAATTAGCCCGGCGTGGTGGCATGCACCTGTAGTCCCAGCTACTCAGGAGGCTGAGATGGGAGCATTGCTTAAGCCCGGGAGGTTGAGGCAGCAGTGAGCCGAGATTGTGACACTGCATGCCAGCCTGGGCAACGGAGTGAGACCCTGTCTCAAAATAATAAAAAATAATAAAAAATAAAAAAATCTATTTCATTTGGTAATTAAGACATGCATTAGGCCAGATGTGGTGGCTCATGCCTGTAATCCCAGCACTATGGGAGGCCAAGGTGGGAGGATTGCTTAAACCCAGGAGTTGGAGACCAGCCTGGGCAATGTAGTGAGACCTCACCTTAAAAAAAAAGCAAGAATAAACAAAAAACGAAAAACAACAAAAAAAATAACATCCCTTAAGGGAAGAGGAAGGAGAAAAAGTAGGGTGCAGATGAAACAAGACTGGCCATGTGCTGGTTACTATTGACACTGAGCCCTGGAATATACCAGTCCGTGATAGTATTCTCTTTACTCAGGGATGTGTTTGAAACTTTGCATGATAAAGCTTGTCTGTTTTTGTTTTTTGTTTATTTTGTTTATTTATTTATTTATTTTTGGGACAGAGTCTCGCTTTATTGGCCAGGCTGGAGTGCAGTGGCATGATCTTGGCTCACTGCAACCTCTGTCTCCCGGGCTCAAGCAATTCTGCTGCCTCAGCCTCCCGAGTAGCCGGGATTACAGTAGTGTGTCACCATGCCTGGCTAATTTTTGTATTTTTAGTAGAGAGGGGGTTTCACCGTGTTGGCCAGGCTGGTCTCAAACTCCTGACCTCAGGTAATCTGCCCGCCTAGGCCTCCTAAAGTGCTGGGATTACAGGTGTGAGCCACCGGGCTCACGCCTGTAAAACAGACTGCTTGTCTGTTTTTTAAAAATCCAGTCTATGTATTGCCAGGGAGCCCCTTCATATGAATACAAAGGTCTCCCTGTCGGCCCACCCCAGGTGGGGGCTGGCCTGGCCAGCCTCCTGCCGTGGGAGGGGAGGGACATGTTTTCCTTGCTTCTCTTCACTTTCCCCAGTAGAGCTCCTTTTCCCCTTTCCCACCCGTCAGGCCGCTTCCGCCCCTCCAATTTTGTGATGGGGGAAGATAGAGCAACAAAGGATTTATTTACCTGGTACGGTCACACACTCTAGCAAGGCTTTCTGTGGGCTCAGCATGTGGATAACGCTGCCCTGTCCTGTCATGGAGGCCTTCACAGGTTCTTTGGAGACATCTCTTCCCAACGCTTTGCTGAGTGTTTTCGCCTGTCATCAGTCCCCGACATGGGTGTGGCACTATCCAGCTGTCATTTCATCTGCCTGCAATCTCGGCACCTGCTGGTCCACCCCTTTGGAAAGAATACAAGCCAACCCCAACCAGCGCCCAGATGCGCCATGAGAAATCCTTGGCGCCCTTTGTTCTTAAAAAGGCAGACTCATCTGCTATCTAAGCAGGAGGCCAGGTGCAGCCTTTAGGTTTCCCAGGCATGAGTCCTAAACCCGGCCAGCAGATCTCACCTTCCACACATGAAGAGATGAGGCTCAGCTCACCAATACCTCTCTCTTCAGAACCTCCAGCTCTGGAGCCTCCCAACTTCTGTATGGCCTAGAGACGAATAGTCCGCAGGAGTCTCAGCTCTCGGCAGTTTCTTTGCAAGTGCTGCTGGGGTTGTCTCTAACCTCACTTTGGTTGTGGACTAGTTGGCACCTGCTGATTTTGGGACCTCAACTGAGACAGAAATAGCGCAATTTAACTTCCTGCTACCCTCGCTGTGCATCGTTGAGGGAGGCAGAGGAGGAAGGCCAGACAGAAGGAGGAGCATAGCAAAGGCTGGAGGTAAGAAGTGGAGGAACAAGTTTCCATCTCAGTATGCAGTTCAGTGATCTACTGTGCTCAGCACCTAGACCAAAGGAAGAGGGTCATGAGAACAAGGTGGGGAAAGTGGGTGCTCTGGGTCTGACCACAGAGGGCCTTGAGTGCCGGGTCAAGGAGTGCAGGTTTTACTAAGTAACCCCATTGCTCTATTGAGGGTGTTCTTAAGTGGACTCCCCAAAAGCAAAGCCTGAGACAGGTACTCACGTGATGTGATCACTGAGGAAGAACTCTCAGGAGAGGGGCAGGAAGGGAAGCAGGGGAAGGTGGGGGAAGGGGCTAAGTAAGGATGTGGTCTCCCCGGGAGTCTGGCTTCAGCCCCATTCCTCAGGGAGCTCTGGAGCATGAATTCCATCACAGATTCAGCCCTGCTTGAGGCAAGAAAGATAGTCTTGTGTGCCCCACTCACTGTGAGCTGCTGTGGGCTGGCCCCAAGGGGATGCATAACTTCCTGGACACAATGGGTCCCAGGATCCAGGGCAGTTCTCCAAAGATGGAGCAGTTCTGCGTTGTTATCAGTCAAAACCCACAGCAGTGGCACAAGCATCCCCGCCAGGTTAAAGGGAGCCAGTGGGCCAGCAGCAGGGGCCCCTACAAAGGTGTTTGTTTTGGGTTTCAGCTGGGGGCAGTGGGGCATCACGTGACAGTTATATGATGGAGAGTTATTTATTCACTCCTATGCGAAATGGTTTAAAGCAGGGATTATAAGAGTCCAGATTAGGCTCACACCTGTAATCCCAGCACTTTGGGAGGCCAAGGTGGGTGGAACATGAGGTCAGGAGATCGAGACCACGGTGAAACCCCGTCTCTACTAAAAACACAAAAAAATTAGCAGGCGCGGTGGCAGGCGCCTGTGGTCCCAGCTACTGGGGAGGCTGAGGCAGGAGAATGGCATGAATCCAGGAGGCGAAGCTTGTAGTGAGCTGAGATCGCGCCACTGCACTCTAGCCTGAGCAACAGAACGAGACTCTGTCTCAAGAAAATAAATAAATAGAAACAAAAATAAGAGTCCAGATTAAGAGTCTAAACAGAGAGAGTGGCAGGAGAGAGGGAGAACAGAGACAGGTGATTGGGACAAAAGGACAAGACTTGGCAAGGATTTGCCAAATAATAAATGAGGATGGAGCTGAGATCTTTCAAGCCTGGTTAAAGACCAGGGAGGATGTCATGAAAAGAATTAGTGCACCTTCAAGAGGTTCTAGCAGATCATTGTATGGGTTTCCTAGGGCTGCCATCACAAACAGCACAAACCTGAGTGGCTTAAAACAAGAGAAACTTATTATCTCGCAATTCTGGAGGCCCAAATCAAGGTGTGTCAGCAGGGCCATGCTCCCTCCAAAAGCTCTAGAGAGGAATCCCTCCTTGCATCTTCCTAGCGACTGATGGTTGCCAGAACCAACCACTTGGTTCTCCTCGGCTCGTAGATGCATCACTCCAGGCTCTGCCTCTGTGGGCACGTGGGGTTCTCCTTACGTCTGTGTCCAAGTTGGTGTCCAGCTTTCTCTCTTCTGATAAGGATGCCAGTCATTGGCTTAGGCTTCACCCCAATCCAGTATGGCCACATTTTAACTTGACCAAATAAGGTCACATTCACGGGTACCCCCAGCATATCTTTTTGGGGACACAACTCAACCCATAGCAACCCTGCAAGAGGAGATGCCAAATGGGCATTTGAGAATGTGGCCCTGCATCTTGAAAACTGCATCTTCAGGCCAGGCACGGTGGTTCATGCCTGTAATCCCAGCAGTTTGGGAGGCCGAGGCGGGCGGATCACGAGATCAGGAGATTGAGACCATCCTGGCCAACAGGGTGAAACCCCGTGTCTACTACAAAAAAAAAAAAAAAAAAAAATTAGCCGCGCGTGGTGGCATGTGCCTGTAGTCCCAGCCACTTGGGAGGCTGAGACAGGGGAATCACTTGAACCTGTGAGGCAGAGGTTGCAATGAGCAGAGATTGTGCCACTGCACTCCAGCCTGGGCGACAGAGCAAGACTCTGTAAAAAAAAAAAAAAAGAGAGAGAGAGAGAGAGAGAGAGAGAAAATAACATCTTCAGAAGAGAAAGCTCCAATGGTGGTGCCAGGCTGTGGCCAAGAGGGAGGGAGGGGCTTTTACTGCTCTCCTGATCCTCTGCATTTGTAGGGAGGACGGAGCAGAAGAGACTCTTGGCGGGAGGGCAGAACAAAAGAGAGGAGGGACAATCTTTACACTCTTTGGGATGGAGCAGATCCAGCTGGAGAAATTCTAAGATGAGGATATTGAGATATTGAGAGAGGGGGACTGAGGAAGGACTGAACCGTCTTCCCAGGGTCATTGGCAGGGTGTTCAGGATGAGCATGGCGAGCATAGCCCTCCTGATTGGGGAGGGAAACCTCAAATAACTCCCCCAACCAAAACCCGAAACATCTACCGTTGGATGCACTTTGTGTCTAGAACATCATCTTCATCAGGCTTCTGATTTCCAAGAGGGGATCAACACCTCCTATGAGGTATTGGGCACTATTCTGGGTGCTAGGAGTACAGTGGGAAACAAAATAGATAATATCCTGGGCTTCATGGAACTGATATTCTGGTAGCACTGCACATTAAGCCCATGTTTTTGTCTTTCTTTTTGTTTTGTTTCGTTTGAGACAGGGTCTCACTCTGTCCCCCAAGCTGGAGTGCAGTGGTGCTATCACAGCTCCCTGTAGCCTCCACCTGTGTGGCTCAAGCAATCCTCCCACCTCAGCCTCCCAAGCAACTGGGACTACAGGTGCCTGTTACCACACCCAGCTAAGTTTAAAAAAAAAATTGTAGAGACAGGGTCTCGTTATGTTGCCCAGGCTGGTCTTGAACTCCTGGGCTTAAGTGATCCTTCAACCTCAACCTCCCAAAGTGCTGGGCTTACAGGCATGAGCCATTGCGCTCAGCCTAAACCCATGTTTTGATGAAAATTCACTGCTTGGTTCACTTGCAACAGCAACAGGTAATCCAAAGCACAGCTTAAAGGCTGTGACAGAAAGAGACAGAACAAGTGAGTTTTGATCTGGGTTTGACATGGGAGACAGCTCTCGTTCAGGAAAGAACCAGGCTGGGAGTCCAGAGTCTGGTTAGAAATAGATCAGGAACCTTAAGCAAGTCACCGTCCCTCTCTGGACTGTGGTTTCCTCATCAGTATGGTAAGAGTGCTGCACTAGGTAGCGGGTATATTCCAGCCCTGAAATTCTTCAGGCCTCTGAGACATTTGACAACTTCTGGTCCAGCTCCCTCCTCACATCCCTGTTTCAATCTCTTTCAATCTCTCAGGGCCCCTTTAATCTGCCTCCCAGTCTCTATTCCCCTCCCTGAGATCACTGCAAATGCCTCTAGAGTCAGATGGTGCCCTCTCTCAGACAGTAAGCTCTCTCTACGTCTTTAAGAGGAGAGGCCATGGGATAGACTGTCCTGGGACTCTTCTCCCTCCAGAGAAAGCTCCTGGCCCTGGATAATAGCTCCAGAAAGAAGACAACTCCATGGATCCTGCCAAGAAAGGCCTGAGGTTCAGAGGCTTGTGATCTGCAGTGACCCACCCACACACCCTGTTTCATAGATGAATGGGTAGAACCTGGCCCCGCTTTCTTGCCCAACCATTTCTCCGCCTACAGGTTGCCCTTCTGGTACTTCTTCCTCCTTCACAGTCTGGTTGGGTTGTACATTGAAGGATGCTAAAGACAGACAGAACCCAGGAGGCCGTCTTGTCCAAGCCCTATTTTTGACACTGAGGAGACCAGAGATCAGAGTGGTTGAGTGACCTGATGGCAGTCACACAGCCAGTTGGCAGCAGGTCTAGCTCCAAAGCTGTGTAATTTGGGCTTAGTCTCAGTACCAGATTTGGAAAGAGGGGCCTCCCTGGTGTCTGGGAGAACACAGGTGCCCTCTGTGGTTCAGTCCTGGACATGCTGGCCCTTCTCTGAAAGATGTCTGCTTGGTCCCAAGCCAGTCCAAGAGCCTGGGGGTGATGACCTTCCTCCCAGCCCAGTCTCTGTCCCATGACAACGTTTTTTTTTTTTTTTTTAGATGGAGTCTCTGTGGCCCAGGCTGGAGTGCAATGGTATGATCTCGGCTCACTGCAACCTCTGCCTCCCAGGCTCAAGCAATTCTCCTGCCCCAGCCTACCAAGTAGCTGGGACTATAGGCGCCCACCACCATGCCTGGCTAATTTTTTGTATTTTAGTAGAGACAGGGTTTCACCATGTTGCCCAGGCTGGTCTTGAACTCCTGAGCTCAGGCAATCTGCCCACCTTGGCCTCCCAAAGTGCTAGGATTGTAGGCGTGAGCCACTGTGTCCGGCCAACAAATTTTTTGTTTTAATGTCCATTTCTTCCCCCACTCTTCTCAGTAACAGGGGGTGACACTGCAACCTGCAACCTGCATTCATCAGGCTCTGTGCCAACTAGTTTTCTGCCACTTTGGGACAATAGGAGGTGCTGATGAGATTGGAAGGCAAGAAGAAGGGAAAAGCCGGTATTTGCTCCCTTCCTCCCCTCACCACTTTGTCTTGGTTGGCATCTTTAGCAGCTGCTGCATTTCCTTCGCGGCTTCAACTGCTGCCCGACAGGCCTGCTGTGGTTCCTTGGGGGCCCACTAATACCTTCCTCCCTATGTCTTGCAGACTCAAGGGCCATAGAGTTTCTTACTCTTACTAGTCTCCACATTGACCCCTTCTTCTGTTATTTGGCTTCTCCACGCTCCCAACACTTGTATAACCAACCCCCTGTATTGCATTCCTCCTGTTGGAAACATCTGAAGTGGCTTCTGCTTTCCTGTTTGGACTCTGACTGATGGCCCTCTAGAACCACTGTGCTAGGAGAAAATAAAGAGGTCCTTCCACCCCAAACCTCTTTTTGTCCCTCTCTGGGTTCCCTTCCTGCCACAGTTGTTTTGCTCATTCAGTCAGTCACTCAGTTCATGACTATATGCTGAGTGCCACCCACGTGCCTAGCAAGTTCATGGTTCCCAGACTCTGTGCCAAGGTACCCTGGGGCACGACAGTGAACTCACAGGGGTACTACGGGATAGTTTAAATTTTCTTTTTTTATATTTTGAGACAGAGCCTCACTCTGTCGCCCAGGCTGGAGTGCAGGGGCATGATCACGGCTCACTGCAGCCTCAACAACCGTGGGCTCAGGTGATCCTCCCATCCCAGCCCCCTGAGTAGCTAGGACCACAGACATGTGCCATCACGCTCAGCTAATTTTTGTATTTTTTGTAGAGGTGAGGTTTTGCCATGTTGCCCAGGATGGTCTTGAACTCATGGGCTCAAGCGATCCCCCCACCTTGGCCTCCCAAAGTGCTGGGATTACAGGTGTGAGCTATCACACCCAGCCTTAAATTTTCAAAGAAAGCAGCAACACCACACAAGCTTGAGGTAGTTCACATTCATACTAAACATTAGATTGCACTACATACATTTCTTTTGGTGATGTCATATCTTTGCAAAGATAGAGTTTCATTGATGCGAAAATCAATGCAAACAAGAAATGAGGATGAGGATGGTAGTATTCAGCCTGATTTCGAGGTTTGTCAATAGGGCTAGGTGTGGCGGCTCATGCCTGTAATCCCAGCACTTGGGGAGACCAAGGTGGGTGAATCACTTGGTGTCAGGAGTTCGAGACCAGCCTGGCCAACATGGCGAAACCCCCTCTCTACTAAAAACACAAAAATTAGCTGGGCCGTGGTGGTGCACATCTATAATCACAGCTACTCAGGAGGCTGAGGCAGGAGAATCGATTAAACCCGGGAGGTGTAGGTTGCAGTGAGCCGTGATCGTGCCACTGCACTCCAGCCTGGGTGACAGAGCGAGACTCTGTCTCAAAAACAAACAAAAGCAAACAAAAGGTTTGGAAACAGGCACACAGATTCTACAAGTTAGTAACTACAATTAAGAATGAAATAAAGCTGGGTGCAGTGGCTCATCCTTGTAACCCCAGCACTTTGGGAGGCCAAGGCAGGTGGATCACCTGAGATCAGGAGTTCAAGACCAGTCTGACCAACATGGTGAAACCCCGTTTCTACTAAAAATACAAAAATTAGCTGGGCATGGTGGCAGACACCTGTAATCCCAGCTACTCAGGAAGCTGAGGCAGGAGAATCGCTTGAACCTGGGAGGCGGAGCTTGCAGTGAACCAAGATGGCGCCATTGCACTCCAGCCTGGATGACAGAGTTAGACTCCGTCTCAAAAAAAAAAAAAGAAATTCAAATATTGGCTGGGTGCAGTGGTTCAAACCTACAATCCTACCACTTTGGGAGGCCAAGGCAAGAGGATTGCTTGAGCCCAGGAGTTTGAAGCTGCAGTGAGCTATGGTCACGCCACTGCATTCCAGCCTGGGTAACAACAGAGTGAGACCCTGTCTCAAAAAAAGAAAAAGAAAAATTAAATAAATAAATAAATATATTTTTTCTTTCAATTTATGCATATTGTTTTTCAAATGTCTACTAAATTATTAGGATATAAATACATATTAAGTTCTTTGGATAAAGCTACTTAATAAGTGGAAATGTTAGATATTTCTGTTGATCTAGGGGCATCATGAAAATAAAATTAAGACACTAAGGGAACTGTGACCCAAGAAAGTTTGGAAACCTCTGTATTAGAGAACAGAGGTATCTCCAACGTAGAAAAAGACAAGGTCTCTGCTCTTAAGGAGCTCATTCTAGAGGTAAAGGAAGATGGACTCATTAGCTATTGCTGTGTAACAACTTACGACAGACTTAGACGCTTAAAACAACACACGTTTGTTATCTCAGTTTCTGTGAGTCAAAGGTTCTGGCATCGTTTACCTGGGCCCTCCGCTCATGGTCTCGACAGGCTCCGCCAAGTGAGACCGTGAGCACAACACCTAGGTAAGCTTTGGGCTGCAGTCTCAGCAGAGGTTTGACTGGAAAAAAATCTGTTTCCAGGCTCCCTCAGATCCTTGGCAGAGTTCATTTCCTTGCTTGGTGGCTTGATTCTTCAAGGCCAACAGGAGTCTTTCACCTCAAGGAGGGCATCAGTGCCTCTTTTAGGGCCTTTCCCCTGATTCAGTCAGGCCCACACAGTGTAATATCCATTTTTTATTAAATCAAAATTAACCGATTTTGAGTTGCTAAATCTCTTAACCTTTGACACAGTCTATGGACTAGGGGCAAGTCACAGGTCCCACCCACACTCGAGGGGAAGGGATTATACAACGGTATGACTCTCTGGCACAGGGTCGCTTTAGAATGTGTCCAACCAACATGCCGGGAATTATGGAATTACAAGAGTGATCATCATTTCAGAAGGAAAATTCAATGTTCTGTGGGAGTGAAGAACCCAGTCTGAGTGGGGGCAGGTACAGTCTCATGAAGCAATAATGTCTGAGCTGAGACCTGAGGATCGAACAGGCATGAGACAGGCCACATGTGGGGGAAGAGTGCTCCAGGAAGATGAAATGGCATGTGCAAAGGTCCTGTGGCCAGAGAAAGCTGAGTGAATTAAAGGAACTTAAAGTCTAGTTTGACTGGCATGTAGAGAGTTGGGGAAGGACTTGGAGCTGGAGAGAGAGCGGCTTCCCAGCCCAGGCTTTCCTCGGAGCCACTAAGCAGCCTGTTGTTGCTGCAGTTAAGACAAGTATCAATAAAACCAAAGCCACACACAAAATATGAACAATGGTTACCTCTGCAGGGGCTATTACTAAGGGCACAAGGGCACTTTTTGAAGTGCTGGAAACGTTCTCCCTCTTGCTCGGAACAGTGGCAACGTGAATGTGTACGTTTATAATACATCATTGTGCTTAGACTTAAGATTAGAGAACTTTAACATCTATAAGTTATACCTCCACAAAGTGCTATTAAATAAAAGCAAATAAGACATAAACACAGAATAGGTCCATACATGCATCAGCTCCAGACTGTGATCCAGGCACCTCCAAAGTTACACGACTGGTCCCCAGGGAGTAAGGACCTGAGATGCTTAGGGGCCAGTTCCATTTGGTCAACACATGTTTACTGAGCACCTTCCCTGCCCCATTTGCAACTAGCTCAAGGTTATAGAAGGTTATAGAAGGAGGAGGTTCAAGGTTATGGAATGCACTACTCCTGTCTCCCAGGGGCTTATAACCTAGGAGGGAAACCAACTCCAGAACTGACTGCAGTAGATGACAGAGAGATCTGGTAAAAACTGCAGATAAGGGCTCAGGAAGAAGTAGCTAATTCCATTTGGGGATCCGAGGAGGCACTGAAAGGAGGAGGCATTTGAATGGGCCTCTGTCAAATGACATTAGGGGCTTCTAGTTTTCCCGCATATGCTCTCTCTCCTTCCTTCGTAGTAATACAATCCCAGATCGGATTCTTAGCCAGCTACATGATTCAAAATAAAGACTAAATGTCATACCGCTTCTTTGTGGCTGGCCAGTGGGATGTATGTGAAAATGCAGCATGGTACCTTGGGTAGGTTTCCTTAAAAGCAGCCACACATGCCCTTGTCCTCTTCGATGCTTAGAACACAGAGTTAGGACAGGTGTGGTGGCTCAGGCCTGTAATCCCAGCACTTTGGGAGGCTGAGGCAGGTAGATTATGTAAGGTCAGAAGTTGGAGACCAGTCTGGCCAACATGGTGCAAACCTCTCTCTCCATTAAAAAAAAGAAAAGAAAAAATTAGCTGGGCATGGTGGCAGGTGCCTGTAATCCCAGCTACTTGGGAGGCTGAGACAGGAGAATCGCTTGAACCTGGGAGGTAGAGGTTGCAGTGAGCCGAGATTGCACCACTGCACTCCAGCCTAGGTGACAGAGCAAGACTCCAACTCAAAATATATAAATTTTTTTTTTTTTGAGACGGAGTCTCGCTCTGTCGCCCAGGCTGGAGTGCAGTGGCTGGATCTCAGCTCACTGCAAGCTCCGCCTCCCGGGTTCATGCCATTCTCCTGCCTCAGCCTCCTGAGTAGCTGGGACTATAGGCACCCGTCACCTTGCCCGGCTAGTTTTTTGTATTTTTTAGTAGAGACGGGGTTTCACCGTGTTAGCCAGGATGGTCTCGATCTCCTGACCTCGTGATCTGCCCATCTAAAATATATAAATTAATTAATTTTTAAAATGTTTTAAAAAAGAACACAGAGGTAATGGCTGGAGCCCTAGCCACCATCTTGGATTATGAGGATGGGAACCATACCCTTGAGACAAATCAATAAACTAGAATAAGCCTGGGTCCCTGAGGACTATATGGACTTTTATATGAAAGAGAAATAGCGTCTATCTTAAGTTCTATTATTTGGGGTCTCTATTGCTGGCAGCTGAACCTAATGCTAACTAATAAAAGAGTAGGAATGGGATAGGTAGAAATCACAGTGGCTGAGGGACAAATGTATGCAGACACCTGGTGTGTTCTGGGAATGTTGCCACATGCAAGGTGTCTTAGTCCTTTTTGCATTGCTATATAAAGGAATACCTGAGGCTGGGTAATTTACAAAGAAAAGAGCTTTACTGGGCTCAAAGTTCTGCAGACACTAGCATCTGCTTCTGATGAGGCCTCAGACTGCTTCTACTCACGGCAGAAGGCAAAGGAGCAGGTTCGTGCAGAGGTCACATGGTGAGAGAGCAGAAGGGAGGGCAGGAGAAGGCGCCAGGATCTTTTTAACAACCAGCTCTGGAGAAAACACTTACAGGAACTAATAGAGTGAGAACCCACTCATTACTGTGAGGATGGCATCAAGCCATTCAGGAGGGATCCATCCCCAAGACCCAAACACCTCCCATTACGCCCCATCTTCAACACTGGGGATCACATTTCTACATGAGATTTGGAGGGGGTAAACACAGGGCTGATCCTGAGCGCAGGGCTCGGGGAGAGGGGAGTGAGTACTGGGAGATGAGGGATGGAGTTGGTTCGGGTCAGTCTTAGAGAGCTCACATCTGCCTTCCTGAGTGGTCTGGACTTGATACCCTGGTTAGAGTTTGAAGGGTGGATGGGAGGAGGACAAGATGAGAGGCAGAGTCCCTGTGAGATGTCTGAGACTCCAGCTGGGAGAGTGCTCAGTGGGGAGGGTGAGAAGTGAGTAGAAGAAAGAGATATTTAAGAGCTGAACCCCCATGGTTATGGTGAGGACAGGGTGTGGCTCCCATGTTTCTGGATTGAGAGACTGAAAGGGCAGTGGTGCTGGTTGAAGGCTTGGGGATTGCAGAAGGATAATCTAATTTGCAGAGGAAGAGTCTGACAAATTGATACAGACAAATTGAATTTGAGTTTCCAGCAGGACAGTTTAGTAGAAGTGTCCGGTACGCAAGGGGAACTGCTGTCTGGCGTCCTTGGAGAAAGATCAGAACAAGGGGTAGGGAATTATTTGGGTGTTGTCTGCTTGGTGGTAATAAAAGACTTGAAGACAAGAGGATCAAAGAGATCACACAAGGGGGCATTGGTGCAGGAAGTGAACTCTGCTGAGGATGGAGTCTCAGGGGGCTGCCTGCATTTAAGGGGAGGACAGAACAAGGAGCTAATAGAGAAGAGCCATCAAAGAGGCACGAGGAGAAGTGAATGAATTCAGGCCGGGTGCGATGGCTCACGCCTGTAATCCCAGGGCTTTGGAAGGCCCAGGCGGGCGGATCACCTGAGGTCAGGAGTTCGAGACCAGCCTGACCAACATGGTGAAACCCCATCTCTACTAAAAATACAAAATTAGCCAGGCCTGGTGGCACATGCCTGTAATCTCAGCTACTTGGGAGGCTGAGGTAGGAGAATTGCTTGAACCTGGAAGGCAGGGATTGCAGTCAGCTGAGATTGCACCATTGCACCCCAGCCTAGGCAACAAGAGTAAAACTTCGTTTCAAAGACAAAAAAAAAAAAAAAAAAGAAAGAAAGAAAAAAAGAAGTGAATGAGTTCGTGTCCACAAAGTAGAGGGGGTCAGGTTTTAACAAGGAAGAAGATGGATACAAAATACCAAAGCTGTGCAAAGGGAGTGGGCAAACCCAGCTCCTCGCCCATAAAAAGTGTGGCTTACCCAGGGTCAGGGAGACACTGGCTCCCTTGCCTAATCTCTCAAGCTTATTTGCCTGTACTCCCTGCAAATTGGCCATGGGAGTTCCCTGAGCACAGAAAACAGCTTGATTCATTTAAAATAAAGGCCATTTTTAAATTCTTTTGTGGAATTTAAGTTATTTTTTAAAATGCAGCTAGTCATACAGTCTCACCTATTTGACAGAGAAGTGTTTCTAAATTAACGTCTCATTATTTCTCACCCTGACAGAAGCTTCTCTGTGAGAGGTGTTCCTTGATGATGTGTGCACAGGACAGCTCATTTGCAAGCCAGAAGTGTGAGTCCACGTGTGTGCATACATGCATGCACATACACATGCACACAAACACGTGCACACACGGCATTCCCACGCTCAGGGGTCAGGGTCCTAGCAGGCCAGGTGCGGAAACGGACCTGGACAACCACACGCCACCACATGATCATGCTTGTCTTGGTATAGATCGCTGCTTAACTCATTGTGTTCCAACCAGGTTGTGGGCTCCATGTAGGCAGGGGCAACAGCTTCCATCATCTCTTCTCATCTCCCTCATTACGCAGCAGTGTGCCTGGGAGCAAAAATGACATAGCACCTCTAGCACTCCAGCACAAAGAGGCACCCAACGGACTGCCCAGTTTCCCAACTCAATGCCGTGACACCCCCATCTGAGAGAATTGAAACTAGTCCCCTCCAGTGTCCCTGATTACCAGCCTATCATCCCTCAGTTCTTGATTACCAGCCCTCATCCCTCAGTTCTTCAAGCCAATGAAGGAGAGCTAGAGATAAAGGAATATACATCATGAGCCAAATGGAACAAGCTGGGGGCCATAGCTCAGCTGTAAGGATGCAGCATTCTCTGTGATCATTCCCTTGGTCCCCCATCACAGCTCCACAGGTCAGCTCCATTGCAGGCCTGAGCATGCAGGATCTCATTAAATCCTTGCAACAACCCACAGGCACAGAAAATGTTAATAACAATCACACTAGCCATGCCTCTCTGTACCCCCAAGACCTATCTGAGCCACTCCTGCACCAGCACCTGGAGATTCTTGCACATGCCTGTGTAGGATTGTTCCCTGGGTGGCCTTGGACCAACCAGTTCTCTCCCCTTTCTTCCTTGTAGTTCTCAGAAATAACTGCAGAATGTGCTGAGAATGCAACATCCTGAGAAAAGGAGGGACTAGCTAGACCAGCTGGGTCCCTCTTAAAAACAGGATGCCCATCCTTGCTTAGCCCAGCGATTGCTACATCCTCCAGGATATAAAACCCAGGGCAGGCTGCTTTCTAGAATCTCTCAGCTATGGTGCAAGTGCGGCACACACAAACAAGACTCTATCCACCCAGGATAGCTTTCTTGGGTCTTGGGGGACCAGCTCGTCATGGCTCCTGGGCTTCTGCTGCCCCTGCTGCCTATCTGTGAGTAATAAACCTGCCTGATGTAACTTGTGTGTGTGAGCGCTTTGTCTCACCAGACTTGGGCAAGTAACCAGTGCACAGGATACCTGCTGCACACCCTGGCTGTCTTTCACTTTTCCTCTAGACCCTACAGATTTAAACAAGCAAGCAAACTAACACTCCCCCGCTGCTTTAATAATCATAACCAATACCTATGGAGTGTCTGTGTGCTTATGATCTGAGCATGCATGATCTCATTAAATCCTTGCTAACAGTCTTATGGGGAAGAGGCTCTTACTACCTGCATCTCATTTTACAGGTGAAATGATATGATGTCTGGGACTGGTTTTAAAATACTTGAATAACAAAAAGGACAAGAATGGAGGGCAAGATAGATTAAACAACATTAAAACAATGTGGATAACTTGAAACTGGGTGTTGAATTCATAGGAGTTTATTATTGCAATTCTCTTTTTATTTAAATTTTCCATAATTAAAAACAAAATTTCAGTAGCGGGGGAGGGGCGCAGCAGCTCGTGCCTGTAATCCCAGCACTTTGGAAAGCCAACGCAGGAGAATCTCTTGAGCTCAGGAGTTCCAGACCAGTCACTTGGGCAGCATAGTGAGACCTCATCTCTACCAAAGTAAAATAAAATTGGCCAGGTGTGTTGGTGCATGTGGTGGCGTGCACTTGTAGTCTCAGCTACTTGGGAGGCTGAGGCGGGAGGATCACTTGAGCCCAGGATGTTGAAACTGCAGTAAGCTATGATTGCACCACTGCACTCCAGCCTGGTTGACAGAGTGAGACCCTATCTCAAAAAAAAAGGGGTAGGGGGAAATAAAATTGTAAAAGTGAAGCAGTACTGGTACATAGTATGTGAGCATTAAGTGTTTATTATTATTGCATAAAGATTAAATGAGGTCAGACGCAGTGGCTCATGCCTGTAATTACCAGCACGGTGTTCGAGACCAGCCTGACCAACATGGCGAAGCCCCATCTCTACTAAAATTACAAAATAATTAGCCGGGCATGCTAGCGCATGCCTGTAATCCCAGCTACTCTGGAGGCTAAGGCACGAGAATCGCTTGATCCCGGGAGGCGGAGGCTGCAGTGAGCCGAGATCACACCACTGCACTCCCAGCCTAGGTGACAGAGTGAGACGCCCTCTCAAAAAAAAAAAAAAAAAAAAAGAAAAGAAAAATAGATGAAATGAGATAATGTATATGAAGAACTAGTACAGTTCCTCTACTCCATAAAAGGTGGGAATGATGCTATTTTGCTATTACTATTATTATTATTACTATCTAGAGCTGGACCCTCCTTTTGGCCCTATCACTCTGCCCCTTTATCAACTGCCCTTTCCTTCTGTTCCAGGACTAGTCTCCTGTCCTGGTCTCCAGCTGCTGGCTTCATCCCGGAGGGAACCCCAGCACTTCCACCTGTCTCCCTTGTGTCCCTGGGAACCCCGTGCAGCCGGTGTACAGTGGGAAGAAACAGTATCCATACTCTCCCCATTCAGCAAACATTTCTGGAGCCAGCCAGACATGGGAACTGTGGTGTTCCCTGGCTCCGACAGTGGAGTTGGGACTCCCCTGCTGGTCCCGACAGTCCCAGACGCCCACAGCAGAGGGCGGCCTCCTTGGGCTCTAATTTTAACCCTGAGGAAGGTGCCAGTCGTTCATTTTCAAAGCTGTTTCAAAGTGACTCTGATAAGCAAATTGCTGGCAGCCCTGGCGGGTGATTATTCCTGCATTAATCAGGGGGAAATTATGCCAGTTACTGATTAACTAATTACAGCAATCAGATCGGCTGGGAGAACAGTGCAGGGGGAGGAGGACAAGGTAAACACAACCTGGGAAAGGTGAAGGAGGCAATTTGGGTGCAAACAGAGGACAGGGGCCAGATCCCCCTTCCTGCCTCCTCTTGCCCAAACCACCCCAGCCCAGCTGGAGGACCCCCGAGGCTAAGCTGGCTGTCCAGTCTGTTGGGGCAGGCAGGACTCAACCTCTGGGAATTAGTGTCCAGTGTGACAGGAGGAATTGTCCTCTCCCAGCCTTTGCTGGGTTTCCCATCTGCCAGAAGACACAGGTGCTGGCTTTCAGGAGGCCCCTTTCTGGCAGAGGAAGCCCAGGTTCCTACACCCACCCCACCCCCGTCCATCTGAGGGGGCACCCTGGAGGAACAGTTAGGGCTTGGCTGTTAAGATACAATCTCAGCCGGGCGCAATGGCTCACTTTGGGAGGCCAAGGTGGGCGAATCACCTGAGGTCAGGAGTTCAAGACCAGCCTGGCCAACATGGTGAAACCCTGTCTCTAATAAAAATACAAAACAATTAGCCAGGCTTGGTGGCCCTTGCCTGTAGTCCCAGCTACCCAGGAGGCAGAGGCACAAGAATCGCTTGAACCTGGGAGGTGGAGGTTGCAGTGAACCGAGACTTAGTCTCAAAAAAAAAAAAAAAAAAAAAAAAAGACACAATCTCAGAAGCTGGGAAAACAAGTGACAAAAGAGGGTGACAGCCAGGGCTTCCAAGCACAGAACCCAAAAGTCACCCAGTCAGCCCAGTGAAGGGCCACCTGCCTTAGGTCACTGGCTCCCCTCCCTCACCCACAAAGATGATGGGAGGGGCGGGGAGGAGATGAACAGACAATTTTCTCAGTACTCCCAGCTGCAAAGCCACAGTCCACCTGAGAGGAGGAAAGGGGATCCTTCCAGAATCCTTCATGCTCATTCCCCCAGTCCTGTCTCCCAGATGCCTCTGCTCATGTTTGTTTGGTGGCAGGGGGTGTGTGTGACCAAAGTCAGAACCTGGTTGCAGTTTGCTGACTGCCACTTCACCCAGCACAGAAGGTGCCACTGAATGAGAAGCTGGTTCCGGACACAGCCGATGCCAGAGGACAGCCATTTTTCTCGCCATAGCCTACAATGTATGCGAGGGGGTTGGGAGGCTTGATGTCCTCTGGCTGCACAGGACTTAGGAGAGGAGCTAAGGGGTTCCCAAGAGGCCACTGCTAGCCTGTGTATGTAGAGTCCAGTCACACATCTACAGAGCAGGTCTACAAGGTTCCTGCACTCAGACCTGAATCTCCCTCCTCCACTAAAGTTCCTCTGCGTGGAAAACTCTTCTTGAAGGTGTCCCTCTCCCCAAAGTTCAGGATGATTTCTCTCTTCCTGGGGTGGCAGACCCAGTGAATGGGTACCTGAGGATGGGTGAGGGCTGCCCAGCCAGAGGCTGTGGAGCAGGCTGCTGAGGAGGACGTCAGCCGACACTGGGGACTGTGGGGTAAAGGTCTCTCCCCATTTTGGGCACCTGTTCTCTTCAGGGTCCTGAAGAACTGTTTCTGCCCAGTGCTCATCCCATCCCAAAAGAATGATGTGACGTCCTGTGGGTAGGATGTCCCTTCTAATCAATAGGAAGGGAACCAGAGCCAGTACCAGGGACACTGCATAGGCTGTGCCCTCTGGGAGGATGCACTGGGAGAGGATTAGGTCACTTTAGGGCCATCAAATTTCCACCCTCCTCCTTCTTGCCTTGTACCTCCAGTTTCCACATCAGGGCTGGTGGGAGGATGAGCTGGGCCTGGCCTGACATGACCTGGGAATTGGCCGCAGGGCTGGGCAGGGGATGTGGGTTACATGACTCTACCCAACTGGAAGAAGGGTAAAGAGTGCAGGGAAAAGAGAAAGATCCCAGCCCCAGGCATCTACTAGGAATCTCTACCATGTATTGAGTGCCTATGGCATGCTGACCTGAACTCCAACTTATAAGCGGGGAAACTGAGACTTTAGCAAGTTAAGTAATTTACCTAAATATTATTACTGGAACCCAGGGCTGCTGGCTCTCATCTATAACCACTGCACAATATTGCGCCCACTCCTGTAAAATGGGGCAGTAATGATACTGACATCACAGGTTGATGTGAAGACAAATGAGAGAAATGCTTGCAGAGAGCATCAGGCAGATTCATTGAATATCTACTATATAACAGGTGCTATCATGAGTGCCCAAGCAGAGGAACAAATGGGTGGCAGTCCCTGTCCTGGAGGAGCCCCTGGCCTAGTGGGGAAAGTGGATGCAGAAGAGATAAACCACCGGATGGCACAGTGCATGCTCAGAAAGAGTGCTGAAGGGCCGGGCGCGGTGGCTCACGCCTGTAATCCCAGCACTTTGGGAGGCCAAGGCGGGTGGATCACGAGGTCAGGAGATCAAGACCATCCTGGCTAACTTAGTGAAACCCTGTCTGTACTAAAAAAACAAACAAAAATATTAGCCACCGTGGTGGCGGGCGCCTGTAGTTCCAGCTACTCAGGAGGCTGAGGCAGGAGAATGGTGTGAACCCCCCACCCCCAAAAAAAAAGGAGTGCTGAAGACAGCAGAGGCGCAGGCAGAGAAGGACTGCCCAGACAAGGAGGGAAGATTTCTCCCGGGAAACAACTTTCAAGTGGCGTTTGTAAAGACAAAATGGGGAGCAGGAAGGGCATGTTAGAGACAGGAACCAGAATATGCAAAGTCACAGAGGCAGGGAGTTTGTGGGGAAAAGTGAGGGAATCAGTGTGTCCACATTAAGACTGCAGGGAGGAAGGAGGAAGCTCAAAGGATGACCCAGACAGATCCAAGAGGGCCTTAGGTATAAGGCTGGGAGATTTAGAATTCCTACTAGAATAGTAAGAGCCATGCAAGAGGTTTTTAAGAATACATTTGGAATGGAGCAAAAAATAAATAATTTTTAAAAAAGACTATGTTATTGGGGATTTTAAAATTTCAGAAGTAATACAAATAATACTCTTTTCTTTTCTTCTCTCTCTCTCTCTTTTTTTTTTTTTTTTTGACAGGATCTCACTATGTTGCTCAGGCTGGGTGCAAAAACTCCTGGACTCAGGTAATCCTCCTGCTTCAGCCTCTTATTTTTATTTTATTTTATTTTTTGTTTTTGTTTTTGAGACGGAGCCTCACTCTGTTGCCAGGCTGGAGTGTAGTGGTGCAATCTCGGCTCACTGCAACCTCTGCCTCCCAGGTTCAAGCGATTCTCCTGCCTTAGCCTCCTGAGTAGCTGGGACTACAGGCTCACACCACCATGCCCAGGTAATTTTTGTATTTTTAGTAGAGACAGGGTTTCACCATGTTGGCCAGGATGGTCTTGATCTCTTGACCTCGTGATCTGCCACCTCGGCCTCCCTAAGTGCTGGGATTACAGTTGTGATCCATCATGCTTGGCCTGCCTCAGCCTCTTAAAGTGCTGGAATTCCAGGAATGAGCTACTGCACATGGCTTATGCTTTTTTTTTTTTTTTTTCTTTTTGAGATGCCATCTCACTCTGTTGCCCAGGCTGGAGTGCAGTGGCGCAATCTCAGCTCACTGCAACCTCCGCCTCCCGGGCTCAAGCGATTCTCCTGCCTCAGCCTCCCACGTAGCTGGGACTATAGGCGCGTGCCACCATGTCCAGTTAATTTTTGTATTTTTAGTAGAGACATGGTTTCACCATATTGGCCAGGCTGGTCTCGAACTCCTGACCTCATGATCTGCCCGCCTCCACCCCCCAAAGTGCTGGGATTACAGGCGTGAGCCACCGCACCCAGCTGGCTCATACTTTTAAAATAATGATTCAAACAAGTCAAGCAACACAAAGGTTTAGGATGTAAAGAAATATATATTAATATTCAACTGCTTTTTAAGCCCCTTCCCAAACCCATTCCCTAAAGTGATCAAGATAATGCTTGTTTCCTTCCCCTGGGCAGAGATGATTAGTTGTCCCCTGATATCCATAATTTTTTCTAAGTAAAAGAAACTTATCTGGGCATATGGCTACCTGGAATGAAGACTACATTTCCCAGACTGCCTTGCAGTTAGGTCGTAACTATAGGATTAAGTTCTAGCGAATGAGATATAACCAAAAATAATATAGGAGACTTTGAGGAAGTGACCTCTTAAGTAGAGGGAACATGCTACTATTGGTGCCTTCCTCTTTCCTATTGGCTGGAATGTTAAGGTGATGGCCGAAGCCGAAGCAGCTGTCTTAAGCCATGAGGTAACCCTGGAAATGGAGGCCACTCATAGTAGATAGAGGGAACCTGGAGGATTTCTTGGAGTAGAACTACCACACCAGCCGTGAACCACTCACCTCCAGAAGGTTAAAGAAGGGATACGTAAGAAATAAAAAACATGTTATCTTGTTTAAACATTGTTGTTTTGTGGTCTTTTTTTCCTTTTATTCACAGCTGGCCCTAATCTTAATATGACTCTTCTCCATGTTTGTGCTTTTCCTTACCTATCCACAAACACATACACATACTTTTTTTTTTTTTTTTGGAGACAGAGTCTCACTCTGTCACCCAGGCTGGAGAGTGCAGTGGCACGATCTCAGCTCACTGCAACCTCTGCCTCCCAGCTTCAAGCGTCAGCTTCCCCAGTAGCTGGGATTACAGGTGACCACCACTATGCCCGGCAAATTTTTGTAGTTTTAGTAGCGACGGGGTTTCACCATGTTGGCCAGGGTTGTCTTGAACTCCTGACCTCATGTGATCCACCCACCTGGGCCTCCCAAAATGCTGGGATTACAGGCATGAGCTACCACGCCCAGCCACATACCGATTTTTTTTTTTTTTTTTGAGACGGAGTCTCGCTGTGTCACCCAGGCTGGAGTACAGTGGCACGATCTCAGCTCACTGCAAGCTCTGCCTCCCGGGTTCCCACCATTCTCCTGCCTCAGCCTCCCGAGTAGCTGGAACTACAGGTGCCTGCCACCATGCCCGGCTAATTTTTTGTATTTTTAGTAGAGATGGGGTTTCACTGTGTTAACCAGGATGGTCGCGATCTCCTGATCTTGTGATGTGCCTGCCTCAGCCTCCCAAAGTGCTGGGATTACAGGTGTGAGCCACCGCACCCTGCCCAGATTTTTTTAATGGGACCCAAATACACTTATCATTCTGCAACTTGATTTTTTCATGTACAACTTTGTGAGTCAACAATTAGATATACGTCCTTTTAAAAATTTAATTAATTAATTTTTTTTTGACAGAGTCTCACTCTGTAACCCAGGCTGGAGGGCACAGGCACGCCTCATCACAACCTTGACCTCCCAGGCTCAGGTGATCCTCCCACCTCAGCCTCCCAAGTAGCTGGGACCATAGGTGCATGTCACCATGCCTGGCTAATGTTTTGTATTTTTTGTGGAGATGAGTTCTCGTCATGTTGCCCAGGCTCATCTCCAACTCCTGGGTTCAAGTGATCTACCCACCTCAGCCTCCCGAAGTGCTGGGAGTATAGACATGAGCCACTGCAGCAAGCCTACCTCCTTTTTAACAGCATCATGATATTCAAAAATTGGACCATAAAAACTTATTTAACCATGCCTCTATCAATGGACATTCAGGTTTCTGGGTTTTTGCTATCACCAGCAATGTGACAATAGATGTCAAGTATGCTGTTCTTGTGGGCTGGTGGTTTTGTTCTATTTGTTTTGCTTCTGTTGGATAAATTCTACAAAAATAGCCTGCTGCTTTAAAGGGAATATGCACTTAGGCCATTCTGTCTTGAAGGCAGAACAGGAAGCTCCTTAAGTGACTTTCCAGTCTAGGAAGGGTCTCTTGTCCACTCCTGCCCCCACTCCTCCTCCTCCTCTTCCATCTCCTGTTCCTCATTCTCCTTTCCCCCAGAGGTTCTCCTTTTATCAGGATATAAGCACTTTGACCCGACATGTGGAGAGAAGACTTTGGCCACCTCTGGGAGAGGAGGCCACTGAAACTCACTCGGAGGTACAAGCTTTGGAAGTAGATCATTTCCCCAAAGCCAACACTGATGGTGAAGGGGCCCTGGTCCCCTGCAGAGGCATAGGAAAGAGAGTTCAGAAAGGGATGCTGGGGGGCCAGAGACATAACCTTAAGCAAAAACCCAGAGGGTCAAAGCTGAGATTCCCGTCACCGCTTGCTGCACAAACTCAGGCTCACTTCTCTTAACCCAGGGGTTGTTAGCTATGAAAGGGGCTAACATCCCCTGGACCTTTGGCTCAGGATGGGCCTGGTCCAGGTCTTGCTTTTTTTTTTTTTTTTGAGATGGAGTCTCACTCTGTCACCCAGGCTGGAGTGCAGTGGTACGATCGTAACTCACTGCAACCCCTGCCTCCCAGGTTCAAGCAATTTTTCTGCCTCAGCCTCCGGAGTAGCTGAGATTACAGGCGTGCGCCACCACACCTCGCTAATTTTTGTATTTTTTTTTTTTAGTAGAGACGGGGTTTCACTATGCTGGCCAGGCTGGTCTGGAACTCCTGACCTCATGATCCGCCTGCCTCCGTCCCCCAAAGTGCTGGGATTACAAGCGTGAGCCACCACGCCCAGCCTAGTCCAGGTCTTTCTAACCCAGGGCTTCCACACTACCCTCCACCCCTGCCACCTTGTTCTCCTACTGTCCCCTCTGCCACATGGCCCAGAAGAGGGGAAATGCTGCCCCTGTTTCAGTTTCCCTCCAATTCAGGTTTGAGGCCATCATCCTCTTCCCTGGGTAGGTAGCAGAAGCACAGCTCTGGAGAAAAAGCTGAGCGCATAGTGGAAGGAGCCCCTGGTAGGGCTCTGGCAGGCTGTCGGGGCGATTTAGGGCGATTGCTTTCCACCAGGCACATTGTTTCACTGCAGCAAATATTTCCTCAGCGTTGCTACAAGACGTCTATTTGGCAAACCACAGAGGGCCTGCAGGCCCCACTCTCTACTGGTAAAGAGGCAGGCGGGTGCTGCTGATGACTGGAGTAAATCTGAGCTCACAATTAAAATCTCTTTAGAGATTGCAGCCAAGTGACTGATGGATAGGACCCCAGGCTCCATCCGTCCCCTCCACGCTCCTCCGCCAAGACAGATATCGACAGGGCATCATAAATAGCCTCGCATATCCAGGGCTTGCAGGCTGGCAGGAGATGAGGTGGAGGAATTTAAGGAAAGGGCTGAACTGGGCTCTGTTCGGCAGGGTCCAAGCTGGGGGCTTTGTGCAAATCATCTTGGGTGAGTGGGGAAAGTATTTTTATCACCTTTCTATAAATGAGGGATCTGAGGCCCAGGCTACACAAAGGCAGATTTCCTGAAATTGAATTTTGGAACCACACAAAACGATGTGTGGCCTCCTGGGGTCACCCCATATTTTGCCCTCGATCACACTTTCCACCTATCTGGAATGCCCATCCCTTCCCCCAGCACCTGCCATAGCCGGTGATATTGGTGCCCGGCCCACACTCCTTCCTTCTTATGGCTTCGGTGCACACTAGCCTGACTGCTACAACCTGCATTCCTTTGCTTGAAGGCTCTCTCTGGCCACTAGAGTCCATGTTGCCATCTGTGCAGCAGGCCAGAAGTGTGGGGTAATTAATGCCTCCCCAAGACAGCCCTCATCCGTGATGGATGGCAGGTGACAAGAGTGTAAATATCCCAAATCCCTCACCACTCAGTTGGGATAACTCTAAGGTATGTTCTACACACTCTCCCAGAGGATCCCAGAGGAACTGAGACCTAGTTGCCCAAAATGGCAACCTCTCATTGATGTACCCTGTATTGACTTCCTCCCTTTCTTCCAGGTCTCTCTTCCCCATTTCCCTGCCAGTGCTCCCTGGGATCCTCCCAAAGTAACTACTCGCGCTCATTTCCTTGTTTTAGGATCTGCTTCTGGGTGAACCCAAGTCAAGACATCTATTCACATTTGAATTCTAAGCCCAACTTGCTCTCCACCCAGGAAGCCTTCCCCACCCCCTTGCACCACATCCAACACCATACACATTGACATAGCAGCTCTAATATTTTCTGGCATGTCCTGGTGTCCAAATCAGTTTCCCAAGCTAGATAGGAGCCCTTGAGGGCAGGAATACTGCTTTATATTATCTCCATGTCCCCTGATATGGTTAGGCTTTGTGTCCCCACCCAAATGTCATCTTGAATTACAATCCCCATAATCCCCATATGTCAAGGGAGAGACCAGGTGGAGGTAATTGGATCATGGAGGTGGCTTCCCCCATGCTGTTCTCGTGATAGTGAGTGAGTTCTCACGAGATCTGATGGTTTTATAAGTGTTTCATACTTCCTCCTGTGTTTATGCTCCTTCCTGCCGCCTTGTGAAGAAGATACCTTGCTTCCCCTTTGCCTTCCGCTACGATTTTAAGTTTCCTGAGGCCTCCCCAGCCATGCTGAACTGTGAGTCAATTAAATTTCTTTCCTTTATCAATTACCCAGTCTCGGGCAGTTCTTTATAGCAGTGTGAAAACAGATTAATATACTCCCTGAGTCCAGCACAGTGCCTGGCCCACAACTGGGGCTCTTAGTGAATAATTTACTGAGTGAATGAACCAGTGAATGAATTAAGTGTTTTTGTCAATGAAGAGAACGTGGGTGAGGAACCTTTTCTTCCTACAGAGAAAGAAATAAGCAAAGAAGAGCCACATGAACAAAGAACAACTTAACTTAGCTTTGTTTTGTTTTAAACAAGGAATATAAAGCATTTTATTGATCTGCCTTTTAAATTAAGAACAGGAAACGGAAAGCCATTCAATAAATAAAACATAATAAAAACACTTCTGTTCCAGAGTACTGCTAATTAAGGGAGACAGAGAGAACAAAGCGGGAGAGGGGAGGGGAAACGAGAGACAAAGAAGACAGGGACAGAGTCAGAGATAGTGAGACAGAGATAGAGGGACTGAGCAAGACTGCTGGGGGCAGTAGGTCATAGAGATGCTGTAAGAAACTTGAAGGGGAGCGAGAGCATTAGGACAAATGCCTAATGCATGCAGGGCTTAAAACCTAGATGACAGGGCTGGGCACAGTGGCTCATGCCTGTAATCCTAGCACTTTGGGAGGCCGAGGTGGGCAGATCGCCTGAGGTCAGGAGTTCCAGACCAGCCTGGCCAACATGGTGAAACGCTGTCTCTACTAAAGATACAAAAATTAGCCAGGCGTGGTGGCGGGTGCCTGTAATCCCAGCTACTCAGGAGGCTGGGGCAGGAGAATCGCTTGAACCCGGGAGGTGGAGGTTTCAGTGAGCTGAGATCGGGCCACTGCACTCCAGCCTGAATGACAGAGTGAGACTCTGTCTCAAAACAAATAAACAAACAAACAAACAAAACACTAGATGACAGGTTGATGGGTGTAGCAAACCACCATAGCACATGTATACTTATGTAACAAACCTGTAAGTTCTGCACATATATCCCAGAACTTAAAGTATAATTTAAAAAATAAAAGAAAAAGAAAAAGAAACTTGAAGCTGGAGGGCACTGTGCAGCTGGGCACCAGAGACTGGGCAGCAGGGGAGGTGCAGAGGCAGAGGAAAGAGAATCTCTGCAGACATTTGGGAGCCAGGAGTAGAGGTCTGCTGCTAAGAAGGTGCCCACTGCAGATCTAGAAGGAAAGAAGTGGGGAAACTTTTGAGCCCGTGGAAGCAGTATTCTTAAGACTGGCCAGGACCAAAAGGGGTAGAAGCTTCTTTGAGGTTAGAGGTGAGCTCAAACTGGAACACACAAGGTGAGTCACAGGGGGCCAGTCACCTACATCAGCCATTCTAGTGACTAATGTGAATTGAGTACTTCCTACCTGTCAGGTCATGTGGGCTAAGTGCTTTAGGGGCACAAGCACATTTAAACATTTTAACAACTCTGTGGGGCAGATACTATCATTATCCCTAATTCACAGGTGACAAAACTGAGGCTCAGAAATATTAAGTCACTTGCCCAACACATCACGCCCAGCATCTCACCCCTTGTCATCTGACTCCACGGTCTGTGCCTTAATGCCTCCCCACTGTCACTTTGGAGGGGGAAAGGCCGCACCGGGAAAAGGAATAGCAGTTCTGGGGGGCTGTAAAACCCTAGCCTCTGAGAAACCCTAACATTTGACACTACTAGTTTGAGGGTATGGGGGGAATGTGGGCTGGGAATCTAGAAAGATGGGGGTGATGTCTTCTGTGAGTGTCATCATGCTGTCCTTCCAGGCCAGCCCATCTATGGGACCTGCCTGGCCCGAAGTCATCGAGACCCCCAAAGCTTGCGTCTTCTGAGCTCAGGATCTCCTCTGCTCTCCCCACCCCCTTCAGGTCCTGCTCTGCGTCCTTCAAGATCTCCTTTCCTCTCCTTCTCCATCTTCTATCCAGCCCATAATTGGGTGGTCTAGTGCCAAGAGGATCAGACCCCAGGGCAGAGGTCCAGGGGCTTGGGACACTGCTTTTTCCTTGGAAAAGAAGTTGGGGAGGAGGGGACTGTCTATAGCCAGTGTCCCCAATGAACCTCATGTATTACAGCCTAAAAGAATACTTCTGAATTGGGAAGGGGAATAAAACAGAAGTCAATAACTTGGAAAGGATTTTGTGATTGATCATCTCATTCCCCAGCCCCAAACTAACATCAGCTAAACACACGCACAGCCCCTCACCAGTATCTAAGCCCGTCCTATATGAGCTCCAGCCCAGGGCCTTCGTCCAGCCTCCATCCCAGAGCTCAATCTTGGCCCAGGCCAAGCCAAGCTTCCACAATCTCCTGGGACCTCAGTGACTTTCCCAGTGGATTTTAATTACCTGACAAAAGTAATACCAATATTTATAAGGGAACAAACACAGATACCATAAATAAATACATTACTGACTCATTGAATTAATTAGTGTTTAATTACTTGAAATTACTGTCAGTTACTACCAATTACCTGAACAACAAATGCATTCTTTCTCTATTACGAATGGCAAGTTCCAGAGTGAAACCCAGAGACCTTGGGCTGTAGGAAGAGACCTCAGGCCACATTAGCTGTCACCTGGCCCCTCCCCGCTACTGCCTCCCTCTTTTGGTCACTGATTCACTCCTTGAGCATACATTTATCGAGCATTTATGATATACCAGACCTTGTTCTAGGCACTGGGGATGCATTCATGAACAAAACAGACAAAAACCCTAGCTTTGTGGAGCTTACAATCCAGTGAGTAAGGAGAACAATTATGGATATTTTAAGAAGGTATTAAGTGGTATACAGAAAAACAAGCAGGAGCTGGGCATGGTGGCTCACACCTGTAATCCCAGCTACTCCAGAGGCTGAGGTGGGAGGATCACTTGAGCCCAAGAATTAGAGACCAACCTGCACAACATAGCAAGATCCCATCTCAAAAAAAGAGAGAAAATAAGGAAGAGGGATGGAGTACTGGGGGTGGTGTTTAAATAATGTGGTCACTCTTCAGATGATGACCTGAATGAACATCTTCCCTTTGCCCCTCCAGACCCACTCTCTACCCTTCTTCACCCCGGTCTGTGCCCTGGGAGGCTGGCCTGCACGGCCTGCATCACCCGCCTCCCTGCCCTCTGGCTTCCATGAATTCAGCCAGTGGGGAGTCCCCGAGAAGCCCAGAAGCAAAGGGTTGGATGCTTCCCTTGACCAAGGGTCTCAGCCTCTATCTGGTCATCCTTTCCAGAGAGCCCTTTTTATTTTGGGATTCTCTAACAGCTGCCTCCCACAACCTCCCCATCCTGTCTGGCCTTGTGACAGCTGCACCCACCCTTCTCCCCCCTCCCCAGTCAATTGCCTGGGGGTCCTGCACTATCCCTGTGGGTTCCAAACCCCCTGCCCACACCTGTGTAGACTCTCCTCACAGGATCTGAATCTGAGTGGCCCTCTGCTTTCTGCTGGGACCTGGCAGACGGAGATGGCTTCTTTGGTGAGGTGACTCTGGAGCGGAGGTCTGAAGCAGGGGAGGCACCAGCATGTGGCTATCTGTGAGGAAGGTGTCCCAACCACAGGAACAGCAAGTGCCAAAGCCAGAGGCCAGACTGCTTGGCACCTTCGTGGCTAGAGCAGAGCGTGAGGGAAGAGCCATGCAGGCAAAGCCAGAGAGCAGGCAGGGGCACGTGGGGGACCTGGCCAGAGAGCGGGCAGGGGTCACATCAGGGGCCTGGCCAGAGAGCGGGCAGGGGGACATGGGGGTCTGACCAGAGTCGGGCAGGGGCACGTCGGGGGCCTGGCCAGAGAACAGGCAGGGGTGTGTAGGGGACCTGGTCAAGGAGGGGGGGGTGGCCTGGGAGACATTGCAAGGACTCAGGCTTTCCTCTGAGAGAAAGAAACCCCTTGTGGCATTTCAAATGGCCAAGTGACTTGGTCAACACACACTGAAAAGGGCCACTCTGGTGGCTGTGTTGAGAACGGACTATCATGGGAGAGACACCTGGGGACTGCAGTCATCTGGCAGTGGATTGCACCAGGGGGTGGGAGTCGTGGAGCTGGTGAGATACATAGGTTGAGGTAGAGCCAAAGGATTCGCTAGTGCATTGGAGTGAAAGAAAGGAGCTGTGGCCCTAGAGCAGTGACTCACGCCTGTAATCTCAGCACTTTGGGAGACTGAGGTGGGCAGATCACCTGAGGTTGGGAGTTCGAGACCAACCTGGCCAACATGGCGAAACCCCTTCTCTACAAAAATTAGCCAGGCATGTTAGTGTATGTGTGTAATCCCAATTACAAGGGAAGCTGAGGCAGGAGAATCGCTTGAACCCAGAAGGTGGCGGTTGCAGTGAGCTGAGATCACATCACTACACTCCAGCCTGGGTGACAGAGTGAGACCCTTATCTCAAAAAAAAAAAAAAAAAAAAAAAGAAAGAAAGAAAGGAGCTGTGGGCAACACCAAGGGTTTCGTCCTGAGCCACTGGAAGGCTTTACTGAGATGGAGAAGACTATGGGAGAGGCAGGTTTCACGGAAGATCCAGAGTTCAAGTCTGAACATGTCAACCAGAGGCACAGCCTAGACTGTGGCGGTGCTTCCTAGGCATCGGGAGGTCAGCCCACCACCTGGCCCCGAATGCACGCAGCTCCCAAGTCTCCCCAGCTGGGCAAAGACACTCCGCCTTCCCCTCCCGTCCTCTCCTGCCCCCTTCCCTGTTGGAAGTTCTCCCTTCATTCTAACTGAAATTCCCTCTCTCCCTGGACCGGCCCCTTCTGCTCCCCCATTGAATGACCAAGTGCCCAGATACAGCTGCGTTTAGGAACAGGGAAGGAGAAGAAAATAAGGGACCCAGGAGAAGATTCCTGCCCGGGTAGAGTGGGAGGCAGTGGGGCTGTTTTCCTCTCCTGGCAACTTAAGAAGCTTGTACCAAAAAATAAATGTGGAGTGAGAGTAACCCCAATCTCACTTGGGTCAGAGTAATCAAAATGTAATTGGGTTTGTGAATAACTAATGTTTACCCTGATGTTGTCCTAATAGGACGATGAGACCTGTAGATGTGACTCTGCCATCTCTGCTCCATGAGAAACATGGGTTTTCACAGAAACTGGGTCAGGCAGCAGGAGATGGGGAGAGAAGTCACCGTCCTGAGCTAGGTGACCAGGACAGCAGGAGGCTCAGGAGAGTCTCTGGGCAGAGGCAAGGAGGCTGCCATTCAGGGAACTGAGTGTCTAGGAGAGCAGTTTTGCCCTGGAATAATGATAACTATGATCCTCATTGTATGTGCCACTTATTAAACACCCACTATGTACCATATACTTAACACGTATCCCTACAGTAACCTGGTGAGGTGAATTTCACTATCCCCACCTTACAGATAAGACTACTGAGGCACTGGCTCTAGGCATCTCATCTAGTTGGTGGCACAGAGGAGTCCAAGATCAGGTTGTCTACAGTCCAGCTCTTCTCACGACCCTAGTCTGCCTCCACAGAACCAGGGATGCCAGACAAGGAGGACACTGCCTTCAGGACCCTGCTGCAGAGGTCCCTTGTGGTGCAGAAGTTGGGAGTGGAGGCAGAAACAGCTGTGAAAATTCTGATTTGTTTGTTTCTCTGAGCCAAGCTAAAGTGGATAATGAAGCCAGGCTGGCGATTACCTTCCTGTGGGTGATAATGGTGGTAGTGGTGACACTGACTGCAGCAGGATGATGGTGATGTCACCAGTGACACCATTGGTCTTACTGATGGCGGCAGTGCCCAGGGTGGTGTGGGGGTAACAGCATGAGTGGGTGTGGGGATGCTGTTATTGATCCTGCTAGGGCCACGTTAGCTTGGAGGGGAGAGTGATGTCCATCACTACAGTGGTGGCAATGCTGCTAGAGACTTCCTAGGTAGTTGGACTCGGGCTGGCATTGCTGCTGGGACCTTCCCTCACCCCCACCAGGAGGGCCCTTCTGCCTCCTCCCTACCCTCAGTGAAGGGGGCAGGGCTCAGCGTCTCCCATAGAACTGGCTTTATTGCGTTCCCTGTTCTGGACAGTGTAAGCGATGGCCCTGCCTCTGGAGAGGGACAAATGTGATAAATAACCAGGGAGGACAAGCGGGAGGAGGCAGTCCAGCCACCAGAAGTCATAAGTCTCTGTCCAGCCATGTGGCAGGCTCATTACGGAAAGCTTTGGGGCCATCCCGGGCTGCAGGGCATGGGGCTCGGGAGAGCCCCCCGATGCAGGGCTCCTGATGAATCTGCAGCTTAGGGCTCGTGGAATCACCAGCCTCAATCTCTCAGCCCCTCCCACACACCAGACCAGTCATGCCCAACCCACCCTGCAGCTGCGTCCCCTCTTCCACTCCCCTCCCTCCATCCTGGGAAATGCAGGGAGGCATCTGACAAAGGCTTTCCTGGTGTTCTTGGAAGTAGGATGGACAAATATGAGCTGGATAGCAGTCCAGTTAGATGCACTGGACTGCAACAGACCCACAGAGGCCTGGGTTCACATCCCAGCTCTAGCACTTACAGGACATGTGGTGTTGGCAGTTGTCTTAACCTCTCCTCATGTGCAAAGCAACGGCAGCACAAACTCTGCTTCATTCAGCTCAAAATGTGAGATGATATAAGTAAGCTACTGATCAATAATTAACATTTGTGTGCCTTCTGTGAGCCCGGTATGGGTCAATACATAAATTATTTTTTATCTTTATATAAATTATCTCATTTAATTCACACAGATCCTGTCCTAAGGAAACTAGCGCAAAGATGCTATTTGCCTAATGACACACAGCTAACAAGTGACAGAAGGTGTATTTGAACCCAAGTAATCTGACATCAGACTCTCTATCACTAGATTGTCTACCTGGTATACCCTAGAAACATAACAATGCATATTTATTGAGCAGTTACTAGATTAAGCCAGACTTCTGCAGTCCTCCCAACTGCAAGCTATATTTGACATTTGCATAAAATATTACATTTTTATAGGCTTTCTAATTTAACCCCAGAAAACTTTGTAAAATGGGTATTATTATCTATTATCCAGAATCCCCTAACAGATGCTTAAAAAGGCGAAGTGATTTATCCAAGATCACACATCTAGAAGTGGTGAGGCCAGGTCCTGAGCTCGGCATTTCTGACAACGAACCTCAAAGTCTTTCATGACACTGTGATGCCCTCCCCTGCCATCTCGCCCCACCAACTTATTGGGTTTGTCCTGTTACCCTCAACATGTTGTTCCCGGATTCTTGCATCTTGCATACAGCCTCATCACTCTTCAAGAAAAACATGGCATCCTGATCATGAACAATGACAACTGGAATCACCAGCTCCTCCGTGATTCAGCTTCTCACTAAAGCAATGCTCACTCTCCAGCTGCCTCCTGCCATCAAATACACTCATTTGCAAAAATAATTGGCTGAGGTTAAGAGTAGAGTCAGTGCATATCCAGAATGTAAAAAAGAAACTCCTACAAATCAATAAGAAAAAGGCAGACAATCCGATAGAAAAATGAGCAAAAGATTTAAACAGACACTTCACAAAAGAGGCTATCCAAATGGCCAGTAAGCACATGGAAAGGGCCCTACATCATTAGTCATCAGGGAAATACAAATTCAGTGAGATATCACTTCTATCACTTCATGCTATAGAAGGGATAACATTTAAAAGACTAACAATACCAAATGTTGGTAAGATTCGTGTATTGCTGGTGGGAATATAAAATGGTGCAACTACTTTCCAAAACTCTGGCAAAGCTGCAAAATGGATACATCATGACCCAGAGATTCCACTCCTAGGTACAGACTCAACATAGGAGTACCTACATGCACCACATTATAAATAACAAAATGGTCATAGCAGCATGACTCATAATAGCCCTAAACTGGAAGAAACACTCATCACCAGTAGAATGGATAAATAAATTGTGCATATTCATATAACAGAATATTACACACCCATGAGAGTAAGCATCTATGATAGCATACAATGAATTTCACATATAATGTTGAAAAAAAGGCACATACAAAAGAATACATTCCGTGTGATTTCATTTATGCAAAGTTCAAAAATGGGAGAAGCTAGTCTATGGTGCTGGAAGTCACACAAGGGTTACTCCCGGCAAGGGGAGGTGACAGAAAGGAGAAATGAGGGCACTTTCAACGGGCAGGGTGGCATTGTTCCGTTTCTTGATCTGGGTGATGAATACGTGGTGGGTCACTTTGTGAAAAGTCATCAAGCTGTACAGTTATGATGTGGGGGCTTTTCCAAATACATTCTTTGGCAAAAAGTTGAGAAAAAAAGTTTGTTGGTGACTGGAAAACAGAATCCACCCTTGACAGGGTTGCCAGACTGACAAAAAGGAAACCATGTCAGATGTGATGTGTCTTGTCTTCACTGAGAAATGTGACAAGGACTCTTGTGATGTCCTTGAGAACAAATGGACAAGCATGCCTGGGAGACTGTGTAATTAGGTGGATTGAACCACTGTCTCCAAAGGGTACTGGTTAAGGAATCTGTGTCCACCTGGAGGGAAACTCCTAGTGCCTCCAGGCTCTGTCCTCAGCCTGGGCAGTCGAACACTGTTATCAGGGACTGCAATGAAGACATAACAGGCAGGCTTATCACCTTCGTGGATGACACAGAGCCAGGAAGGAGAGAGAGGACAGGGCACGCAGAAACAAGATCCAAAATGATTTTGGCAGAATGGTCAAATGGAGCAAATCAAATAAGATGAAATTGAGTTGAGGCTCTGTGGAAGGCTCTGGGATTGGAGCTAAAAGCTAAGTTCGTGGGAACAGGAGCGGGGCAGAGGGAGTCATGAGGTTATAGCTGCAGCTAGGCAAGTGGAAGGTGTAAGCTCCCCAAGGGCAGGGACTCTCCTGTTTGTCTCTGCATCCGGGGACCTACCCCGGGGCCTGGCACAAACGAAACACTCTGAAATTGTTGCCAGGTTAATCCGTGAATGAAGGATGGGCAGTGCCTAACTGTGACACCTTGGCCCCAAGGCCAGTTGAGGGAATCAGTGGATGCGTGGAGTTGAATATCCTGCTCTGGCAGATGCAATCAGCAAGCTGTCACTCAGTTCCGGGCCCTTCTAAAGGAATGTAGACAAACTACCACCCACACCAGGTCAGACCAGAAGCAGGGAGCTATTTCTGAGGAATCACAGAAGGCACTGATCATATTTACCCAACAAAAGAGAAGCCTGGGGATAGGGGCAGGGGTGAGGAGGATCAGCATCAAAAACCTGCAGGGCGGTCCCATCCTCCACAGTCTCACAGTCCATGCACAGAGCTGGATTTGCCATGTAGCTAACGTAGCTTGTGCTTCAGGGCCACTCACTTACATAGGCCCCTTCCAAGATCCTCGGAAGGGCTTTAGCAAACATGTGCACGTGGTCATATGGCTTTATACAATTTGCAAATGTAGAAACTTGAACCACCATCAGCTAAGATCCCTGTCTCTTTTCCACTCTAACTTTCTCCTCATCACACTTTCTCTTGTGTTGGGTGGTACTGGAGTGGCCATGGGCATTTATGGGATCCAGCTCAGGGGAATTTGAGTAAGAGATCCATTTAGGTTGGGTTTAGTGGATATGTTTATTTGATCTGCAGTCACTTCCATGTTAGCTAAGGAATACTCCTGACACCCACTGTGCTGACTGACTCATTGGGCAACAGGACACAGAGGCAGAGGTCAGATCTCCGTATGATTGTGCCCTGCCTGGCACCGGAAGTATGTGTCCAGCAAAGAAGAAATAGTTTCAAATGTGCGGGGCTGGAAAACCAAAGCAAATCAAAACAAAACCCTGCAGGGTGGTCCTGTGTGAGGTGTTACTCATACTCCATGGCGCTAAGGTTCGGAACAGGGACCGAGGGCAGAGTTTTGGGCTTCATACAAGGAGATTTTCTTTTTTTGTTTGTTTTGTTTTTGTTTGTGTTTTGAGATAGAGTTTCACTCTGTCGCCAGGCTGGAGTGCAGTGGTGTGATCTCGGCTCACTGCAACCTCCACCTCCTGGGTTCAACTGATCCTCCTGCCACAGCCTCCCAAGGAGCTGCACACAAGGAGACTTTCTAATAGAGCTATGCAAAGAAGGACAGGCATCCTTCGTGTTTGTCTGTGTCTTCTAAGTATCCAGCACTATCTTGCATTACTTTTAGCATGGATGGAGTGAGCTCCCTTCACTAGAAGGGGTTTCTGCATAGGATGAGACACCCACCAGGGGTATAGGACAGCAGGCTTGCCTTTGCTGACTTCAAGAGTCTAAAGTTCTAACCAGTTCATTCAGGAGGCGAATCCCCAGTTGGTGCTATTAAAGGGCAGCCATCTATCATCTAGTGCCTCTACTTCATGGAGCATCCCAAAGCAAGATTTTTAAGGATTTAAAAAAAATTTTTAATTGTGATAAAATACATATAACTTATAATTTTTTATTTTTTATTTTTTGAGACAGGCTCTGACTCTGTCACCCAGGTTGGAGTACAGTGGTGTGATCTCAGCTCACTGCAACCTCTGGCTCCTGAGCTCAAGCAATCCTCCCACCTCAGCTTACCTAGTAGCAGAGATTACAGGCGTGCCACCATGCCTAGCTAATTTTTGTATTTTTTGTAGAGACAGGGTTTTGCCCTGTTGCCTAGGCTGGTCTTGAACTCCTAGACTCAAGCAATCCACTTGCTTCAGCCTCCCAAAGTGCCGGGATTACATGCGTGAGGCACCATGCCTGTCCCATCTTAACCATTTTTATGTGTACAACTCAGTCGAGTTAAGTATATGCATATTGCTGAGCAACGACTTTCCAGAACTTTTTCATTTTGTAAAATAGAAACTCTGTACCCATTAAAAAACAACTCAGCCGTCCCCTCTCCCTACAGCTCCTGGCAACCACCATTCTGCTTTCTGTTTCCATGAGTTTGACCACTGTTGATGCCTCAATAAGTGAAATCATACAGTATTTGTCTTTTGGTGACTGTTTAGGGTTTGGTTTCTGCATTTTAAAAAATGAAGTATAATTTACATACAATAAAATGCATAAATCCTAGGTGTAAAGCTCAGTGACTTTTTAACCTATGCATACAAATGTGTTACCACAACCCAGATCAAGATATGGTCCTTCCAGTGCCCCAGAAGGCTCCTGTGTCCCTTGTCCCACCACTCCCCTCACCTGAAGGTTACCCACATTACTGGCTTCTGCCAAAGTTATTTCTAGCAGAACACAGTAGCTGAGCTTGGATTCAAAAGTCCTGATTTCTCTCTCCCTTATTTTATTTTATTTGAGACAGAGTGTCACTCTGTCACCCAGGCTGGAGTGCAGTGGTGTCATCAAAGCTCACTGCAGCCTCAACCTCTGGGGCTAAAGCAATCCTCCCACCTCAGCCTCAGGAATAGCTAGAACTACAGACATGCACCAACACGCCCGGCTAATTTTTGCATTTTTTTTTTTTATAGAGATAAGGTCTCACTGTGTTTCCCAGGCTCATCTCAAAGTCCTGGTCTCAAATAATCCTCCCGCCTTGGCCTCCCAAAATGTTCGGAATCCAGGCATGAGCCACTACACCTGGCCTCTTCCCTTGTTAACAGTGCCGCTTTAGACAAGTTAGTCTGAGCCACAGTTTCCTCTGCTGTGAAATGGGGATGCTAATGTCTTCAACACAGGAGCTGCTTCAGAGAGGAATCCAAGACATAGCTTATAAGAAAGAGCCCAGAAGAGATTCAGAACACGTTGGTTGAAACATGAATGTCCTTCCCTCATAGTGGCACCACGGTGGGGTGTTGAGGGAAGGACACTGTACAATGGGTGTAAAGAGAGGGGTCCTAGGCTATAGATGACTTCAAGAATGAAGGTCCATGGCAGGAACTGTTGGGAGTATCCCACTATGTGGAAAACCTGGTCAAACCAGCTGATCTACCGGTCACAGACCTGGGTCCACAAACCCATAAATAGCCTCGTGTGCAACCTGCCGATCAGCCACTAGCTCTAAGTCCCATGAGCACTGAGACTGCAACTCTGTTGCTCACCCTTGTACCCTGTGGTTCAGTGTTCTCCGAAGTGAGCAAGCACCAGAAACACCTGGAGGGGCTGCTAAAAATAAAACAGAGCTCGTAGGGTCCTACACCCAGGGTGTCTGATTCAGGATTTCTGAGATAGGACTTGAAATTTTTCATTTTCCACAGGATGCGGATACTGCTGGTCCAGAGGCCACACTTGGAGAACCACTGGTGTAGTGCAACCTGCTGATACCAGGCCTGGAGCCCCTGCACCCACACGGTGCACCCACCCCTCAGCTACTGTGGATATTGGCTGCTAATGGCTTCCAACTGCCCCTTTGCTGGGGTCTCACTGTCTGCTGATGGGAAGCACTTTGCCCTGGAGGTTACCCACCCTCAACAGCGCACAGGTAATGACCAACCGAGGAGAGTGGGAAGGGCTGGCCCTCTTCTTAAACGGGGAGAAAACTTTGCAGTGTGGCGTACGTTCCAGAGCCCTCTGTGGATCAAGCCGAGGCTAGACTGTAGCTGAAAGCACATCCTTGCTCGGCCTCCTCCTCTGCCAGGGATTCCTGAGAAGTGAGCACTCCCTGAGGAAGCAAAGGTGTCTGAATCCCTGTCTCAGGTTCTGCTTCCAGCAAACCTGATCCAAGACATAGAGCCGGTGCTTAGTAGTATTTGTTGAGTGAATGAGCAAGTGTGAGATGCACCAGGCATGGGAAGACAAGCCCCTTCTTTCTATTCCCCCCACCCAGCTCAGACTGCAGGACCCGAGGTTCATGTGGCCTGGGTTGGCAGGGCCTCCCTGGCCGGAACCTGGTTGCAGTAGCTGCTGTCTCTGTCTGCTGTGCTGTGTCCAGGAGAGGCTGCCGTGGGCCTCCCCGGATGGATTGATTGATTAATTATCGCCATCCTGACAGCTCCGGGCTGCTGGCAGGGCCCTCAGCACCCCTCCCAGTTCCTTTTGGCAGGTGAGATCTTCATTTCCCAGCACTTGGCAGAGTCAGGCTGGGGAGGGGGTAGAACTGAACGTTACAGGGCGGGGTTGGGGAGCGGAGGGGACAGGGTGGGGCGTAGTCCAGAGGGAGAAGACACAGGCAGAAGAAAGGCCTGGAAAATTGGTATTTCTTAGTCTCTCATCTAGGGTCTCCATGTGGAGAATTTATCCCACTGTCCAGATTGAGAAACTGAAGGCTGGAGATTTGCCTAGGTTCACAGGTTAGGCGGAGAGAGGAGCAACATCCCAGGCCCTTTGCCTCCCAAGTTGGCTTTTGGCCTGCTTTGGAGTGTGGGTGGTAAGGGAAGAGGGATTTCTAGTAACTTCTCTCCCCTTTTCTTCTCTCTAATGTAAACCTTCCCCATCAGCAGGTGCCTCCCCAGCTTGAGACAGACCAGGAGAAATGAAGAGATGCTCCACTTCCAGCTCTTTGAGTTTCTCCATGGCTCCCCGACCCCACTCTCCATCCCACCCTCTCCTGGGCTGAGCTGACAGCTGTCAGGCTAAGAGGAGTGACAAGGGCTTTTGTGATTAATCACTGCAGACCACACACCAAGGAGAAGGGACAGACAGGAGGACTGGAAGGGCCCCCACAGCCTTCTCCAGGTGGGAGGTTTCCAGGGTGGGCATCCTCTCTGGTGTTCTCTTTGTAGCGCTGTGAAAGCCTGGTTACAAGCCTGGCATTAGTGTTTGCAAGGCAGTCCATGGTGCTGGCCACTTTTGACGGGAAGATAAGAGTTCACCTCTTTGGCCAGGTGCAGTGGCTCGTGCCTGTAATCCCAACACTTTGGGAGACCAAGGCTGGAGAATCACTTGAGCCCAGGAGCTCGAGACCAGCCTGGGCAACATAGCAAGATCCTCATCTCTACAAAAAATAAGAAAAAATTAGTCAGACATGGTGGCAGTCACCTGTAGTCCTACCTACTTGTAAGGCTGAGGGGAGAGGATTGCTTGAGCCCGGGAGGTCGAGGCTGCAGTGAACTGTGATTGCGCCACTGCACTCGAGCCTGGGTAACAGAGTGAGACCCTGTCTCAAAAAAAAAAAAAAAAAAAAGAATTCACCTCCTGGTGCCTCAGTTTCCTCATCTCTAAAATGGAGATGGTAATAATACTTACCTCAGATGGCTGGGAGGACCCAATGAGTTAATACATGTAGAGCAGTGAGGACAGTCACTGGTGTGTTGTAAGTACTATAAGCACAGTTACTACCAATTTTCATTAAATCTAAACTGTCATGGTTTGGACACACCATGACTTTATGTATGTCTAAGAAAAAAAAAAAAAACACTGCTGGAAATATAACATTTGCTGCTTGTAAGACACTTCCTAGTTTCAGAAATGTTAAAATTGTGGGAAAAATATGCTTCTTAGAAGAAGAAGAAATATGGCATTATTCTCATTCTCATTGCTCTCTAACTGAAGCACTTAGCCCCCCACCAGCAGCGCAGCAAGTGCTGAATAAACATTTGTTGAACAAATGAATGACAGGTCAGCACAGGTTGGAGGAAGGCAAAAGGAGCCCAGCCCCTCTACCTCACACTGGCTCCCGACTCTCTCACCTAGGAGCCTCCAAGGACAACGGTTTTTCCATCTCTACCGCTTCCCTTTTCCAAACTCCAGCACCCGGCACAGCTCCCAAGGGGTTACTTGGGTAGACTGGCTAATGGCCCCTTCCCCACACCTACTCATCCAGTGCTCTGCCCAGATAAAACACACCTTCTCTGTGGGCCCCTCAAGAGTGACTGGTCACGGGGAAGGGCAGTTAGAAAGAAGGAAGGACTTCTCAGCTCCTGAACTGACTGCAGAGCAATGCTCTTGGGGTGGAGGGACGGGATGAGGAAAGGGGAACAATGGGTGTACCCCCCTCCTTTGCTTTTTTTTTTTTTTTTTTGAGATGGAGTCTCCCTCTGTCACCCAGGCTGGAGTGCAGTGGCACAATCTCAGCTCTCTGCAGCCTCCATCTCCCAGGTTCAAGCAATTTTCCCGCCTCAGCCTCCCGAGTGGCTGGGATTACAGGCGTGTACAACCACACCAGGCTAATTTTTGTATTTTTAGTAGAGACAAGGTCTCACCATGTTGCCCAGGCTGGGCTCAAACTCCTGAGCTCAGGTGATCCACCCACCTCAGCCTCCCAGAGTGCTGGGATTACTCCCACTGTGCCCAGCCTTCTCTCTCTTCCTTTTCTTCTCCCCTCTCCTCTAAAAGGAGATTCAAATCCCAGCTGACATTAGCAGCATGACCTTGGTCATGTCACTTAACTTGGTGAAACCTCAATTTTCCCTATCTGTAAAGCGGGGCTAGCAATAGCGACTCCCTCCTGCACTTGGTGAGAGAGTTAAATGAAGCAGTAGACTGTCTGGCAGAGGGCCCCACTCCCTTCCTCCCCCTCCCCTCACTCCTTGGCTCCCTCACCTGCTGCTTCTTTCTCTCTCCTCCTACCACTCTCCAGCCCTGCCCTATAACCTACTTAATACACAGACTGATTAATTTCCCCTCTTGCTGCTGAGATGCACTTTAATCCTGGGGGGAGAGAGGAGGACGGAGGGCCCAAGGCCAATGGAAACCTGGGGCTGGGGGCAGCAGTGCCAGTGAGGGGCCTTCCTCACACAGGGAATCGCACTCTAGCTGTTCCCACAAAGATTTAATTTGTGTCTTAATGGGCCTCAGCCTCCTCCGTAAAAGCCCTAAAGTGCCTTTTTATTTAAAAAAAATAAATAAAAGTTGCTGATTGTGTCTACTGCTTCCTGGGGGATGGTGGAGGAAGGGCAGGGGAGAGGGAAGATGGGGAGAGAAGAGGAAGGGGTGGTAGGGCCTTGGGACTGTCAGATTCTGCTTTTCCCTTGGCCCCCCATTTCCCAGGACCAGCACCATGGGGAATCAGCCCTGGGGGCAGTGAGGATGTGGGTGCTCTCAGCTGACCTTTTAGAACAATTGTGGTCTGAATTACTGGACCCTGTTTCCCTGGGTCCCAGCCCCTGGGAGGTCAGGGAAGGTCTGGCTGCAGCCATTCCACTTAATCCAACCAACAGCCTGGCGGGACCCAGTGGCTCACACCTGTAATCCCAGTACTATGGGAGGCCAAGGCGGGCGGATCATGAGGTTAGGAGCATGAGACCAGCCTGGCCAACATAGTGAAACCCCATCTCTACAAAAAAATTTAAAAAAAAAAAAAATTAGCTGGGCATGGTGGCGGGCACCTGTCTATTTGGGAGGCTGAGGCTTGAACCCTGGAGGTCGAGGTTACAGTGAGCCGAGATCGTGCCATTGCACTCCAGCCCAGGTGACAGTGCATGACTCCATCTCAAAAAAAAAAACAAAAAAAAAAATAGCTGATCAGACAGACATCCTACACTGTATGAAGATCTGTCAGGGGCCCCTGGAGCTTTAGGGAGAAGCGGTGGGATGGAAAAAGGAACTGAATATTTTGCCAAGTGCTTAGTTGGTTCTCACTGGAGAATTGTAGCAAGTTCCACCTCCCTCTCCCTCCCCAAACACAGCAACTGCTCAGTATCCCCTTCGAAGCCCCCTGGCAGACAGAGATGAGCGAAGACCCTGGCTTTTTCAAAAGGCAAAATTACAATAGATTTATAGATTTCACTGGCTTCTATTCACAATTCATGAATCAGGGGAGCCTCCATTCTACAAAATAGAATGAGAGCTCCCACTGGGCAATGGCAGAACAGTGGGTTTGTAAAGTGGGAACAAGGAAACAGAACAATAGAAATAAATTAATTGATTAACATCAGATTAGTTCATGTTGCCTTTCTGTAAGGGGTAAAGTAGAAGGGGTTCCTTATTACACTGACTCAGGTAGACTGGAATCTCCTGTTTTCAGAAAAAGACTGGTGTATTTTGGGATCTGCTTCCTTACAGTTGCAGTTTGACTATATGCCATTTAGCATGAGTGACTCCATTTTGGTTTGGGTTGGTCTGCTGGGGCCTAGTGCAGGAGCTCAGTCCAAAACAATGGCCTCTCACAATTTCAACACCCTCAACCACCTCTGCATCTGTAGCTCCTCCTGGAATCCCTCTTACTGCCTTTTGTCTCTTTCATAGCTGAAAAATTCCCACACTCTCCAATATTGGAGCAGATGAGTATGGGGACTGCTGAGGAACCTAGAGTGCGGTGGTCAGGTCTCCCAGCTGGAGACACCAATTCCAAAAACAGGACTCCGAAATCATTGTCTTTTAGTATCAAGATCTCTCCTTCCAACAGTGGAGCCCAGGTAGGTAGTTGCAATGGGGAGTAGATATATCTGAGCATCACAATTCATTGTCAATCAAGATAACATGTTGCACTGCAGATAAAGGTGAAAATAGCCAAGCACCCAGCTTTCCTTCTGTTGAAGCTTCTTATGTCTTAAAAAAAAATTACTTTTGGCCGGGCATGGTGGTTCACGCCTGTAATCCCAGCGCTTTGGGGGGCCAAGGCAGGCAGATCACCTGAGGTCAGGAGTTCAAGACCAGCCTGGCCAACATGGTGAAACCCCATATCTACTAAAACTGCAAAAATTAGCCGGGCGTGGTGGCAGACGCCTGTGATCCCAGCTACTCTGGAGGCTGAGGCAGGAGAATCACTTGAACTGGGGAAGCGGAGGTTGCAGTGAGCTGAGATTATGCCGCTGCACTCCAACCTGGGTGACAGAAACAGACTCTGTCTCAAAAAAAATTTTTTTAATTATTTGTAGAGACGAGGTCTCACTCTGTTGCCCAAGCTGGTCTCAAACTCCTGGGCTCAAGTGATCTTTCCACCTTGGCCTTTCAAAATGCTGAGATTACAAGCATGAGCCACTATGCCCAGCCAGAGGCTTCTCATGTCTTATTTCACTGTGCCAACCTCATCCCACTGGGCATTGATGATTGTGCCTATTAGTCAAATGGGAAAACTGAGGCAGTAGGAAAGAAAACAGGAGCCAGTAGATTACACGACTAAGGAATCAGAAAGTCAACCAAGCTAAGGTGAGCCAGCCTTATTTCCCTCCTCTCCTACCCCAATTTCCTACCTCTAATTCGTTCTACTTCTCTAGCCCAGTTCCAGGATATTTTTAATGGGAAGAATTAGGCAGAAGTTACATTGCCAAATACCCGCTTTGCCATGGTGCCATGGTTCTCTGGAATTCTGATCTCTGGAGGGTACCTAAAGCAGTGATAACTGCAGAAGGAAGCCAGGTAGAGAACATAAATGTGCAAATCAGACCTCGGGCAGCACTGCAGGGAGTTGGGAAGCCTGAGGCACGCTAGACAGTGCATGAGCTTCCTTACAGCAACCAATCTTAAATCATTAAAATTAAGAATGTGAGTCTCCTGATTAAAGTAATTGAGTATACTCATTTGTCTCTTCTCCTTCCTAAAACACCACTAAATGGCAGTCAAAGGTGTTTTTAAATAAAGGCAAAACCACACAAAACAGTGAAAAATGATAGCAGATGAGAGAGATTACAATTTTGGAAGTTGGAAAGCTGATAGATGGGTAGCATGAAGGCTAATTTATGTGTTAACTTGTCTGGGCCAACGGATGCCCAGATAGCTGATAAAACATTTCTGGGTGTATCTGTGAGGGTGTTTCTGGAAGAGATCAGCATTTGAATTGATAGACTAAGTAAAGATCCACGCTCACCAACGTGGGAGGACATCATTTCATTTATCGAGGGACAAAATTGAACAAAACAATGGAAGAAGGGCAAATTCACTCTGGTTTTTTTGTTTGTTTTTTCTTTTTAAGAGGGTCTCACTCTATCACCCGGACTGGAGTGCAGTGGTGCGATCTCAGCTAACTGCAATCTCTGCTTCCCGGGTTCAAGCGATTCTCCTGCCTCAGCCTCTGAGTAGCTGGGATTACAGGTGTACACCACCATGCCCAGCTAATTTTTGTATTTTTAGTAGAGATGGGGTTTCACCATGTTGGCCAGGCTGGTCTCAAACTCCTGACCTCAAGTGATCCGCCCACCTCAGCCTTCCAGAGTGCTGGGATTATAAGCGTAAGCCACTGCACCCAGTCACAAATTCACTCTCTTGAGCTGAGACATCCATCCTCTACTGCCCTTAGATATCAGAGCTCCTGCTCCTCGGGCCTTTGGACCCCAGGGCACACACCAGTCCCCTCCCCTGACCCCTGTGCAAGTTCCCGAACTTTCAGACTCATCATGATGGGAATTGTTCCATCAGCTTTCCTGGTCCTCCAGCTTGCAGATGGCATATCATGGGACTTCTTAGCCTCCATAATTGTGTAAGCTAACTCCATAATAAATCTCCTCTAATGTATCTCTATATATATTCCATTGGTTCTGTTTCTCTGGAGAACCCTGAGTCATACAAGTGGTAATGAATTTTTACTGTATAAAAAGGAGAATCGTAACCCTGCAAGTTTGGGGGTCTGGAGGGGGTTTGCCAACAAAAAGCCAGACAATTCGCACCAGAGAACCTCAGCAAGGCCCAAGTGAAGACACCAGGTACCACTGCAGGTGGGAATGAGGGGAGGGCTGAAAACTGGAATATTAGTTAAAAGCCTCTAGTAAATACAATGAGAGCCTCAGATCTCAGCCAATTACTCTGCTCTCACCCCAGTAGAAGACTGAAGGTTTATTCCCAGCAAAGGTTGAACCAAAGGGCCCCTGGTCACAGGACTAACAGGCTAACAGGAGGCGGGGTGCTATACAAATGCTCCTTAACTTACAGTGGGGCTATGTCCAGACAAACATATAAGCTGAAAATATTGTAAGTTGAAAACGCATTTAATACTCTAATAAACCCAACATAAAGTTGAAAAAATTGTAAGTCAAACCACTATAAGTTGGCAATCTTATAAGGTATAAGATTTTTTTGTTGGGTTTTTTTGTTTGTTTGGTTGGTTTTTGAGACAGGGTCTCACTCTGTCACCCAGGCTGGAGTATAGTGGTACAATCTTGGCTCACTGCAACCTATGCCCCCTGGGGTCAAATGACCGTTCCACCTCAGCCTCCCAAGCAGCTGGGACCACAGGTGCACACCACCACACCTGGCTTTTTAAAAATAGTAGATATGGGGATCTCGTCATATTGTCCAGACTGGTCTTGAACTTCTGGGCTCAAGCAATCTGCCCACCTCAGCCTTTCGAACTGCTGTAATTACAGACGTGAGCCACTGCTTAGGGCCTTTTTAGTTTTGTTTTGTTTTTGAGACAGGGTCTTTTGTCTGTTTGTCTTTGAGACGGGGTCTTGCCCTGTTGCCCAGACTGGAGTGCAGGCACTATCACGGCTTACTGCAGCTTTAACCTCCTGGGCTTAAGCAATCCTCACAAGCAATCCTCAGCTTCCCAAGTAGCTGGGACTGTAGGCGATCACCACCATGCCTGGATACTTTTATTTTATTTTATTATTTTATTTATTTAGAGACAGAGTCTCGCTCTGTCGCCCAGGCTGGAATGCAATGGCGTGATCTCGGCTCACTGCAACCTCCGCCTCCCAGGTTCAAGCGATTCTCATGCCTCAGCCTCTCGAGTAGCTGGGACTACAGGCACATGCCACTGTACCTGGGCTAATTTTTGTATTTTCAGTAGAGACAGGATTTCACCATGTTGGCCAGGCTGGTCTCAAATTTCTGACCTCAAGTGATCCGCCCGCCTCAGCCTCCCAAAGTGCTGAGATTACAGACCTGAGCCACCATGCTTAGCCCCTATATAAGTTTCCAAGAATGGCCATAACAAATTAACACAAATTGGGTGGCTTAGAACAATAGAAATGTATTGTCTCATAGTTCTGGAGGCAAGAAGTCTGAAATCAAGGTGTTGGCAGAGCTGTCCACCCTCCAGGAGCTCCAAAGAGATGCCATTCCTTGCCTCTTCTAGTTTCTGGTGGCTCCAGGTGTTCTTTGGCTTGTGACTGCATTGCTGCTGACTCTGGCTCCATCTTCACATGCCCTTCCTCCTCTTCTCTGTGTGTCTCTCTGTGTGTTGCTTATAGAACACTTGTCATTGGATTCGGAGCCCACCTGTATAATCCAGGATGACCTCATCCAGGATACTTAATTATATATTTAAAGACCCTTTTTCCAAATAAGTTCATATTAGGCCGGGCACAGTGGCCCACACCTGTAATCCCAGAACTTTGGGAGGCTGATGCAGGCAGATCATGAGGTCAGGAGTTCGAGACCAGCCTGACCAACATGGTGAAACCCCATCCCTACTAAAAATACAAAAATTAGCCAGGCATGGTGGCACGTGCCTGTAATCCCAGCTGCTCAGGAGGCTGAGGCAGGAGAATTGCTTGAACCCAGGAGGCGGAGGTTGCAGTGAGCTGAGATTGTGCCACTGCACTGCAGACTGGGTAACAGAGCAAGACTCTGTCTCAAAAAAAAGAAAAAAAGTTTATATTAAAACATCCACAAGTTTCAGGGTTTATAACATGGACATATCTTTTTGAGGGTTACCACTCAGCCCGCTGCAGATACTTTGCTGGAAAAGGTGATAAGGTGAAAGTCTATATTCTGAATAATGGAACTACAGCTCTCTCCCTCTGCTCAGTTCTCAGTATGCTGGCAGTTGGGTTTATAGCCCCAGGCAGGAGATTGGAGAATCTCTCCTTGGAGAAACTGACTGGCTCAGGAGAAAGTGTGTATATACTGACACTGGGCATCTGCCAAGGAAGCAGCTGGGTCCCCACCTGATCACCCTTCCATGAGGCCCACATAGTTGACAGCTTTCCCATGGAGCTGTCAAATGATTTCCTAGTAACCCACTTTTAAATATGAGCAGACAGCAGGGATCATCACATGGGTACAGAAAGTCTCCAACTTGAAAGACAGAGACCAAAACAAACAGGCAAAAAGGAAATATGAGAAAACAGAAATTATGCAAGAAGCAGATTAAAACTTACAAAATAGAAAAGCAACATAAACATTATTTGTGGAGAGATGAGACTATGTTGTATCCATGAAATAAAAATAATATAAAAAGAAACCGACAACAAGTGCTCTTAACAATTAAAAATAATTTCAAAGGATCATGGCTTAAACTCAATATAAGGGTTGAAAGATAAAGTTGTGGGAATCTCCCATGAAATAGAAAAAAACAAAACAAAACAAAGAGTGGGAAAATGTGAGAGAAAAAAAAAATCCAAAGATCAGTCAATTAAGTCTAACATAGGACTAATAGGAATATCAGAAAAGGAAGAACAGGCTGGGGAGCAGTGGCTCATGCCTATAATCCCTGCACTTTGGGAGGCTGAGGAGAGAGGGCTGGTTGAGCCCAGGAACTCAAGAACAACCAGGGCAAAATAACAAGACCTCATTTCTAAATAAGCAACTAAGAAAAAGAACTGAGACTATAGAGGGAAAAATAGGTAAAGAAATGATAAAAGAGGCAGATGCAGTGGCTCACGCCTGTAATCCCAGCACTTTGGGAGGCTGAGGTGGATGGATCACCTGAGGTGAGGAATTCGAGACCAGCCTGCCCAACATGGTGAGACTGTGTGTCTGCTAAAAATACAAAAATTAGCTGGGCGTGGTGGCGGGCACCTGTAATCCCAACTACTTGGGAGGCTGAGGCAGGAGAATTGCTTGAACCCAGGAGACGGAGGTTGCAGTGAGCCAAGATCATGCCATTGCACTCCAGCCTGGGTGACAAGAGTGAAACTCTGTCTCAAGAAAGAAAGAAAGAAAGAAAGAAAGAGAGAGAGAGAGAGAGAGAGAGAAGGAAGGAAGGAAGGAAAGTAGGAAAGAAAGAAAGAAAGAAAGAAAGAAAGAAAGAAAGAAAGAAAGAAAGAAAGAAAGAAAGAAAGAGAGAGAGAGAGAAGGAAGGAAGGAAGGAAGGAAAGTAGGAAAGAAAGAAAGAAAGAAAGAAAGAAAGAAAGAAAGAAAGAAAGAAAGAAAGAAAGAAAGAAAGAAAGAAAGAAAGAGAAAGAAAGAAAGAAAAATTTCCAGCACTAAAATACATGTTTGAGATTATCTAGAACAATGAACAGAAAGAGGCCACTACAAAGCACACATCATTATGATATTTCAAAACACTAGGGATAAAAAAGAAACCCTAAAAGCTTCCAGAGGGGGGAAAAAATTGGTTACTTGCAAAGAAAAGGGAGTCAGAATGAACTCAGATTTTTTTTATCCGTAACAGTGGAAACTAGAAGACAATTATCAATGCACTTTAAATTCTGGGGACATGGTTTTCTATCTAGAATTGTATACCCAACAAAATTATCAACCAAAGGGCAGGTAGAATAAAGACACTTTCGGGCTTGCAAGATCTCAACATGTATGTCTCCTGTAGACCCTTTCTCAAATATCTCTTGGAAAATATGCTCCACTAAAAGGAGGAAGTCAGCCGGGCGCGGTGGCTCAAGCCTGTAATCCCAGCACTTCGGGAGGCCGAGACAGGCGGATCACGAGCTCAGGAGATCGAGACCATCCTGGCTAACACGGTGAAAACCCGTCTCTACTAAAAAATACAAAAAAACTAGCCGGGCGAGGTGGCGGGCGCCTGTAGTCCAAGCTACTCGGGAGGCTGAGGCAGGAGAATGGCGTAAACCCGGGAGGCGGAGCTTGCAGTGAGCCGAGATCCAGCCACTGCACTCCAGCCTGGGCGACAGAGCGAGACTCCATCTCAAAAAATAAATAAATAAAAAATAAAAATAAATAAACAAAAAAGGAGGAAGTCAATCAAGAAAGAGAAGATTTTATGGCCCAGGAAAGAAGTAATGCAACACAGGCGAAAGGTAGATGGCATTTGTAAGATAAGTGTAAAGGGAACTCCCAGGATGAGAGTTGGGCAGCAGCCCCAGAGAAGAATCCATCCAGATTGAGTGGAGGACAGGGCACTTCCAGAAAGATATCACTAAAGAAGAAACAAAATGGTTAGATCATCTGATGTGTTTAAAAGTGTTAAAGAGGGCTGGGCGCGGTAGCTCACGCCTGTAATCCCAGCACTTTGGAAGGCTGAGGCGGGCGGATCACGAGGTCAGGAGATCGAGACCATCCTGGCTAACACGGTGAAACCCCGTCTCTACTAAAATACGAAAGAATTAGCCGGGCGAGGTGGCGGTCGCCTGTAGTCCCAGCTCCTCTGGAGGCTGAGGCAGGAGAATGGCATGAACCCGGGAGGCGGAGCTTGCAGTGAGCCGAGATGGCGCTACTGCACTCCACTCCGGGCGAGAGAGCGAGACTCCGTCTCAAAAAAAAAACCAAAGTGTTCAAGAATTTGTCAGGACCAGGTACAGTGGCTCGTTCTTGTAATCCCAGCAACTTGAGAGGCTGAGGTGGGAGCATTGCTTGAGCTCAGGAGTTGGAGGCTAGCCTGGGCAATATAGGGAGACCCCATCTCTGAAAATAAATAAATAAATAAAACATTAGGCAGGCGTGGTGGTGTGCACCTGTTAGTCCCAGCTACTCTGGGGGCTGAAGTGGGAGGGTCACTCCAGCCGGAAGATTGAGGCTGCAGTGAGCCGTGATCATAGCACTGCACTCCAGCCTGGGCAACAGAGCGATAACTTGTCTCAAAAAAAAAAAAAAGAGTTTGTCAAATTTGTGATCTATATAGGAAAACCTAAGATTTTTTTTTTTTTTAATAGAGCCAGTAATTAACTCCACAGGAAGCACGGTAATACAATTTTAAAAATGTAATCAGAGTCTACTTTTTGGCTCAACCATGAATAATATTTGCAAAACCATAATAAAATAAACAATGAATATTGATTTATTAAAATGTGAAAAAAACTGGAGCCAGGTATGGTGGCGCATGCCTGTAGTCTCAGCTACTCTGGCTGGGGTGGGAAGATCGCTTCAGTCCAGGAGTCAGAGGCCAACCTGGAAACATAGCAAGACCTTGTCTCTATTAAATAATTTAAAAGATGGAATAAAATGATAAAACTACATTGGCGGAGAAAAAGTGGAGGGTTGGGTTTAGCAAACTTAACTTTTCATCTTCCATACTATAAAGTCAATAGTTAATACTTAAAACTGAAACATAAATAGGAAAATAAGTATTTTTTTGCATATGAATCTGAAAATACTAGGAAAGAAACAAAAACAGTTGAAACTTAAAAGTGGCTGCGTCTCAGGAGCAGGACTGCAGGGTGGAGAAGGCCAGTGTGGAAATGGCTGTTTCATTATAAGCCTTTTCGTATTTGACTTTTTAACAGTGTCTATGTATAATTGTCATTTATAAACATTAGTGAATATTAATATAATACGAATATACCAGCCAAACAGAAATTAGTGAGATCTCTAATTTTTTACTTCTGCTTCCAGCTCTAATTCTCTGAGTCTCTCTTTTTCTGAGACAGAGTCTGGCTCTGTCGCCCAGGCTGGAGTGCAGTGGTGCAGTCTCAGCTCACTGCAACCTCTGACTCCTGGATTCGAGCGATTCTCTTGCCTCAGCCTCCCCAGTAGCTAGGATTACAGGCACGTGCCACCATGCCTGGCTAATTTATGTATTTTTAGTAGAGATGGGGTTTTGCCATGGTGGCCAGGCTGGTCTTGAACTCCTGACCTCAAGTGATCTGCTCACTTTAGCCTCCCAAAGTGCTGGGATTACAGGCATGAGCCACCACGTCCGGCCCTCTGAGTCTTCTGTGCCTGATTCTAGCCGTGCCTCTGTGCTCTTTTGTTCCTCTATCCTCTTCCCACCTCTTTCCTGTCTTCACTCCCTCCTATCTCCCCACCCCCACCACACCCTGAGACCATGCCCCTGCCAGTCAGTCCATCTCGGGAGCTGCCATAGTGCCCCCCAACTCCCCTCTTAGCTCTGGCTTGTCATCCCCGCCCCCTTGATCTCACCTGCAGTTCAAGGGCTGAACTGAGTGGGCATGAGCACTAAGGCTGTCGTCCCCAGGCCAGGGGCCTAGCATCTCCTGATCCTGTCTTTATGTAAAAGGTTGGTATTTGGTTCTTCACTGTATTAGTTTCTTATTGCTGCCGTTGTAAATTACCACAAACCTATTGCCTAAAACGACACAAGTTTATTAGTTCCCAGTTCTGTAAGTCACAGTCTGACACGGGTCTCACTGAGCTAAAAAGAAGGTGTCAGCAGGACTTCATTTCTTTCTGGAGGCTGTGGGGGAGCATCTGCTTTCTCACCTTTTCTAGTTGCTAGAGGTTGCTTGCAGTCCTTGGCAGTGGCCCCCACACATCTTCAAAGCCAGGCAAGTCTTTCTCACATCACATTGCTCTGACTCCACTTCTGCCATGACATTTCTTTCCCTGACTCCAATTCTTCTGCCGCCCTCTTCTGCTTTTAAGGACCCTTATGATTACATTGGCTCCACCTGGACAACCCAGGCTCCTCCCCCTACCTTAAGGTCTGCTGATTAGCAACCTTTCTTCCACCTGCACCCAAACTCCCCTTTGCCATATAATTTAGCATATTCACAAGTTTTCGAGCATGTAGACCTCTTCAGAAGGGGGGCATCATTCAGACCCCTGAAGGAGGGGGGACTGCCACAATCACGGATCTTGTTTTGCATTAATTTTGATTTTTAAAACTAGCTCATTCAAATATTGTCTCTTAATTGCTGAGTTTTTTGGCACCCCTAAAATTTGATGCCTGAGGTGAGCGAGGCACCCTAATCCAGGCCCTGTCTATCTTTCTTTCTTGGCCCACCCCTTCCATCCTCAAGCCCAGCCCAGCCAAGCATCCTGCACCTCAGGCTGCCCAGGATCCAGCCAAGTTCTGCAGGCTCTTTCCCAACCGCACACATTTCTCTGCTCCAGTTTCAGAAGTGGGGGCTCAGGCTCTCAGGCTGCCGAGTCAAAGATGGGAAGAGAAGATGTTCGATTTCTCCTGGGCCCCAGGGAGGAGTCAGGCCCCAGTCACTACACACCTGATCCTCCCCTGGTGGTTGCAGAGACAGCAGCCTTAAGGCTGGCCACGAGCAGCAGGGCCTGAAGCTGGGGGAACGAGGAGGAGAGTTGAAAGAGGATCCTAGCACTGCTTAAAGGTCAGGGGCAGCCAGCGGGTGTCTGGGCCACCACAGTGGGGGATACTGGAAAGCTGATGTGGCTCTTACACTGGAGAGGCCCCTGGGAGGTAGGGGGTCTGATTCCCAGCCATCCTAGCAATGTCACAAAGGACACTGCCGTGTTGTGGAGGGGGCGGGGGAAGACTGGGAGGGGAGAGGAAAACCCGGAGAGGAGTGGGTCTTCCTGAGACTGTGGGGGAAGGGGAGTGGCTACCAAACATTCTGCAGAGACAGTGCGGGTACCTGAGTTCTCAGGAAGGTGGGGAGGGGGTGGTAGAAGGAGAAGGGCAGGTAGAAGCAGCACGCTGTAACTTACACCTCTCCATGAACCTGCAAAGCCACCCTCATGGAGGGGCCATGCACTTGAGACCCTACCCTTACATAGCACTTTCAAGTCCCCAGAGCACCTCACCATTCTCAGCTGATTCCTGCCTCAACCCCAGGAGGCAGGCAGGAGCACCCCCATTTTACAGATGAGGATAATCCATGCAGTGACTTCCCACTTTCCTCATGGCTCAGAGAGCCCCACATCTCCCAGCTCCTCCTCTTTGCCTCCTGGCCTCTCTTCGTAGAAGGAAAGGGAGCATGATGGAGAAAACTGGGGAACAGGTGAGGGTCCCTGGGCCAGATAAGAGACAAACACCACCACCACTGCCACCCCTAACAACAGTGTCTGACTCCAGGAGTTACTATGCGGGAAAATGCCAAGCTCAACTCATCCTACTGGAGTCGGCACTCCACGGAACTGGCGTGAGGATTTTAGGGACTCCTCCCCTGCTGTCCTCCATTCATAACTGCTCAGAACTGCCTGGTGCTCCCTTGCTACCCACATCCACCACTACTGAGGGCCAGACTGTGGGGTCCAGTGTCACTGGTTTGGGCCCCTGCCACCCCATCCCCTGGGGTGAAGTTTGGGCCAGATGCCTCCTTTCTCCCCTCTGGGTCTCCCTCACCACCTGCTTCAGGGGTCCCTCACTTTCCCAGAGAATGCCCCAGAGATGGAATTCCCCACTCAGGCCCACAGGCTTACAGACCTCATCTTGCGGCAGGGCACATTGAGGAAGGGGGTTTCAGAAAAGGTGATTTCTCTGAATACATTGTACCCACTCCTTCACTTCATTTTATAGCACTGTACCCAGAACACTGCTGGCCACATGGCAGGGACTTGGCAAATATAGTATTGATTAATTTACTTTGCTCCTCCTGCCATGGCAGAGACTCCAGGAAGAATTTTCCCCCTCAAAGTGTCTTGGGGGCAGGCTCAGATATTCAGAAGGTGATGGGATCTCCCTGGGGCCTGCCAGCATGGAAAGCCCTCCTCATGTGCCCAGCATGGCCTGGTGGGAGGCAGCAAGATGGACAAGCTGCCCTCAGAGGCAGGTGTGACTGGCAGCTCCCATCAGCAGCTGCAGGGATTCTCAATGAAGTGAGGTGATGGAGCAGGTCTCCCTTCTCCCTTCCCACCCCAGGGCTGGCTGGGCCCTCTGAATGTGTCACATGAGAACCAGGTGCAAATTAAGTGACTGAGGCACAAAGGCATTGAAGTTGGTACATTTCCCATCCAAGGTATTGAGGCAAGGTCACTGGGAATCCTTAACAGGTGCAGAGAGGGAGGAAGTGGGGCTATTCAGACAGAGGCTGAGAGGCCAGAGGGAAAAGGGTAGGGTGGAGGGGGAGGGAAGCAGGGAAATTTGCATACCATGAAAGGGGAGGGGAGAAGAGACTTGGCCCCAGTACCCTCAGTGGGTGAGCTTGGCATGGCCACCTTGGGGCTGAGGGCTACCCGGGCTCTGGAGCAGGTGGGGCGGTTTGTAGCATGAACAGGGGTTTCTCTGATCCTCCAGCTGCCTGGATCCCTCATTGCCCAGGGGTGGTGGCCTGGGAGGCTGCCTAGAAGGGCTGGTGACCTGAGGGGCTGGAGGTCCTGGGCCAGGCCCCCCAAGGTCATGCCAGCTGACCCTCCCCTGGGCCCAATCAGAGGCTTGGAGTGCACAGCTGCCAACTTAGGACTCAGAGGACCTGAGTGATTGACCTGCAACTAATCACTAATGGTTTGCATATTTTGCATTTACTTTACATTCTCCTGGGGGTCTCTCTGCAATCACTGCCTGCAGGCCCCTCTCTCTGCCCCCATCCCCTGTCCCTCTGTCTCCCTGCCATGTCCTCTAGGCCCAGACCCACAGACCCCTATCTCCTGTCCCTGCTGTCTCACCTGGGATAAGATAGGGCAGGTCATGGGTGGAAACATCCAAACTCCATCCTCTCTGACTTGAGGGTGCAGCAAGGGCAGCTAGGGGCACTTTGGAAGGGAGTGGCCAAGATCTGTCTGGTGATTAATCCTCCTGCTAATGGAGGCTTCTCTGCCATCAGGGCTTTTAAGGAAACTCAGGGAAGCCCTTTAGTGCCATCAGGGCTGTCTCCGAGGTCCGTAGGGGGCTCATTAGCGGCCCTCCACCTCACAGTTAGTGGCCCCTCCTCCAAATGGCTCCAGGAAGGGAGGAGAGCAGACCAAGGCCCTGAGCGGAACTACTGCAGCCTGAACTGCTTCCTCACCAAATCTCTGAAGTGTAGTGAAGCGGCTCCTGCCTCTCTTCCAAGTACTCCCCTTAGCTAGAAAGGACCTGTCCTAGACAAAGAAAGCAAGGTTCAGAGAGGCTGAGTGATTTGCCTGAGGCCACCCAGGCAGCGGAGCAAGCTGAACTTCAGTCGACTGCAGCCTCCTAACCCCAGGTCTCCTCTACCTCCATCCCTAACATGGGGAAAGGCAGCCCTTTCTCCAAGGGCTTTGGAAGGCAGGCAGGCCACTGATCCAGTTGGGACTGACCCCCAGCCCAGAGGCCAAATGGGATGACCCCTGGGAGTTTCCCATCATCCCAGGATGCTGGAGTTCTTTAGTATATTGGGCCAGACCCCTTTGACTTTCAGAACAGGCTGTAAAGCCCTCCATTGTTCATCACAGCAGTTTAAGGCCAAAGAGGCCTCTCTCGGTGAGAAATCAGGTGCAGAGTGGGGTGGTGGGCAGCAGCCATATTTTCCTGATAAAGGCTGCCCAAAAGGAAGGATCAGGCAAAGAGGCCTGCAGTTTTCACCTATTCTACAAACAGGAGCACCCACCCTGAGCCAGACCCACTGCTGGGTGTGAGAAGGCCCAGGAGTGAAAGAGACGTGTTTTACTTTCAGTAAATAACTGATCAAAATGGACCGAGTGATTTGCAGCAAATCTTTTAAAGTATTCTGGGATTCAGTTTCCCTATCTTTTTTTTTTTTTTTTGAGACAGAGTCTCGCTCTGTTGCCAGGGTGGAGTGCAATGGCGCGATCTCGGCTCACTTCAAGCTCTGTCTCCCGGGTTCAAGTGATTCTCCTGCCTCAGCCTCCTGAGTAGCTGGATCTACAGGCACATACCACCATGCCCGGCTAATTTTTGTATTTTTAGTAAAGACAGGATTTCACTGTGTTGGCCAGGTCGGTCTCGCTCTCTTGACCTCGTGATCTGCCCACCCTGGCCTCCCAAAGTGCTGGGATTACAGGCGTGAGCCACCGCGACCGGCCTCCAGTTTCCCCATCTTTAAGATGGGAATCTGATCTGATGCTGGAGGAAGCCTGAAAGGCCACAGAGAATCAAGTCTCAGGGAGCAGCCACAGATGCAGACGATTCACAGATTGTAGAAATGACAATATGATTCTGCAGCACAGTACCAGCTATGGCAGTGCTCGAGAAATGGTCATGGGTACTCTTAGTATTACTTTGTGGTGGTGGTGATTGCTTTTTTTTTTTTTTTTTTTTTTTCTTTTGATACAGTCTCACTCTGTTGCCCAGGCTGGAGTGCAGTGGTGCGATCTCGGCTCACTGCAACCTCCACCTCCCGGGCTCAAGTGATTCTCTTGCCTCAGCCTCCCGAGTAGCTGGGATTACAGGCACCTGCCACAATGCCCGGCTGATTTGGTGGTGGTTGCTTTTGAGATGTCTTTCTGACCTCAGGTCCCCTGCTGGAAATTCTATGTACCAACCTTCTTTCCCAGCTTCCCACAGATTATGGGGATAGAAGAAATGACATTTATCAAGCACCTACTGACACCGTGTTGGACACTTTGCATGTGTTATCCCATTTAATCCTCATGATTTCCTAATTCAATAGTTAATATATTCCCTCCCTCCCATTTTAGGGATGAGAAAATTGTGGCTCAGAGAAGTTAGGCAGCTTGCCCAAAGTCACACTGCTCTTAATGTGCACAATGTTACTGGTAGATGAATGTTCATGAAGCTTTATTCATAAAAGCCAAAAACTTAAAAAAATTATCCAGCTACCTATCAACAGAAGGGTTGAATGGCTTGTGGAATGTTCATGTGACGGAGAACTCTATAGCAGTGAAAAATAATGAGTTACCGATACAAACAGCAGCATGGACAACAGACAGACATAAGTTGAGCAAACGAAACCAACATAAAAAGATACATACTGCATGATTCTATTTATATGAAGTTCACCAACAAACAAAACTAATTTGTGGTGGTAGGGGTCAGAATAATAATTACCTCGGCCAGGCGCAGTGGCTCAGGCCTGTAATCCCAGCACTTTTGTGTGTGTGTGTGAGAGACAGAGTCTCGCTATGTCGTCAGGCTGGAGTGCAGTGGCGCAATCCCAGCTCACTGCAACCTCCATCTCCTGGATTCAAGTGATTCTTGTGCCTCAGCCTCCCGAGTAGCTGGGATTACAGGCACACACCACCACAACCAGCTAATTTTTGTATTTTTAGTACAGACAGGGTTTCACCATGTTGGCCAGGATGGTCTCCATCTCCTGACCTCGTAATCCGCCCATCTCAGCCTCCCAAAGTGCTGGAATTATTGGTGCCTGGCCAATCCCAGCACTTTGAGAGGCCTAGACAGGTGGATCACTGGAGGTCAGGAGTTCAAGACCAGCCTGGCCAAAATGGCAAAACTCTATCTCTATAAAAAATACAAAACTTAGCCAGGCATGGTGGCGGGTGCCTGTAATCCCAGCTAGCTACTTGGAAGGCTGAGGGAGATGAATTGCTTGAACCCAGGAGGCGGAGGTTGCAGTGAGCCGAGATCGCACCACACACTCCAGCCTGGGTGACAGAGCAAACCTCCGGCAAAAAATAAATAAATAAATAATAATAATAATAATAATAGTTACCTTAAGGTGGTGAGGGGATGGCGCATGGTGATTCTGGCATGAGGGGGCTTCTGGGGGTGCTGGAAGTGCTTTATCTTGATCTAAGTGGTTAGTGTTATGTGAGTGTGTGTATACTATGTAAAAACTCATCCCACTATACCCTTAAGATTTTTCTTAACAAAACAGAAAGTCAATAAATAAATGTGTCATATATATCATTTTAAAAGATGCAGGTCTAAGACCAGGGTAGCTCAGTTAACTGGCTGTGCATCCTGGCAGGAAGTGGGGCTGGGGAGGCCGACCCTGCCCACTTTCCCTTTGAAGGGACAGGTCCTGAGTCTTCGCTCAGGGACGGGTGTGAGTTTCCAGTCCCCAGCAGCACACGCTGCTAGCAGCTCTGCTTCCTGTGTCCACCCGGCAACGCGTGGGTAGGGGCACATTTTCTCCAAGCCGCCCCTGGTTTTGAATTGGATGGGGTGAGTTCAATGAAACCTTCTTAGGCTTCCCAGGGAGGAGGCCTGGGGCTAGCAGGAGGCTGGGAGGCCGGGAGAGAGACAGACATTTCTGTGCATTTTGATGGGTCCTGTAGAGGATTCGCCCTGAGTGCTCAATGATATGCCAGAGCATGTCCCAAATGCGGAGGATGGGGAGGCCGGCTCCCTGGCAGATCTTCATGGAGAAGCCGACTCCAGCCGGCTTGTGTGCCCATCCCAGAGGTGCGGAAGCAGAGCCGATGCCCACACCCCCAAGGCCCAGGCCCAGCCCTTCCAAGTCCGGAGCTCACCAGCCTGCCCACCCCGCTCCTTCATCCTCCTCCAGGCACCGTCCCTTCCTCTGTCTCTGCATGTCCGATCCTCTCCGCCCCTCCCTGTGCTGCTCTGTCTCCACCTCCCTGCCCCTGTCTCTCCATCTCCATCTCTCATTTCTCCCCCAGCCCCCCTGTTCCCCCTTTCCCCGGGCTGTGCTTCCTCTCTAGCCCAATATAAATAATAGAAATTAATTTGTCAGCCGGCACACGCAGCCCAGGCGGCGCAGTAGCGAGCTGAGGAGGAAAGCTGGTCGAAATAATTATTCTTGACTTACGAAATCATTCTTTTTATTCCTGAGGGCTAATGGACTGAGAGCAGCGCCGGGCCGGGCTGCGCTAATGGCGGACAGCGTGGGCCTGGGGAGGGCGCGCGGCCTCTTCTGTCCTCCTGTAATGAGCAGAACCCCCACTCACAGCCCACCCCACTCTTCATTTAAAAGGCAAATGAAGCGTGGAGAGGCACTCTCTCGGTTAATGCAGTCACAGGTGTGGTTTTAAACAGGATCTGTCCTCGGGAGCACTCCCTCTGTCCCGACGTTCCCGTCTCAGAGCGCGCGCTCTCCCCAGGTCAGCTCCAGGCTGGTGTGGGGAGGAAACCACTCCGCAAGGCGAAGGAGCCAACGGTTACCGAGGCTCTGCCATATGCCAGGCACTGTGCCAGCCACGCGACTCGTGAGCACGCATTGACTCCTTGCAACCATCCCGGGAATGAAGTCGCACAATTATTCCCACTTTTCCCAACAGAAAACTGAGAGCATAAGCAACGTGTGCAAGCTCAAACGGAAGAATCACCAGTGACCACGGGAGATCTACAAACTCCCTCGCCCCGCAAGAGGGTGGAGGGAGAGGGAGGAGGTGGGGGGTTGAGGAGTGTATCAGTCAGCCCTGGCAGGGAACACAGGAAACACGCCAAGGTTTCATTGAAGGGGCATAAATGAAGAGGCTATTTATAGAGATGGGGGCAGCTTTAAGGAAACTATGATAAAGCACCCAGGGTGGCTACCATCCCAGGCGGAGGGGGAAAGAGCGGGCGCTGTGGCCATGGGAGCTGGCAGCCTCCGCAACAGGAGCTGCAGCCTACAGCCTTGGTAGAGAAATGCAGCCGCTGCCCAAACTGCAGCCTGGCAGCGAGGGAGTGGGTGGATAGACGCCCTGGACTTTCTCTCCTCCCGCCTTCAGATCTACAGCAGTGCCTCCCCTTGCCTGCACCCAACTAGAAGCCAGAGGGCAAGAGAGTCCAGTGATGCAGTCGTAGAAGGCAGCCTTCCAGACACAAAGCAAAGTGGAGAAAGACAGAAACCAGCACCGGGTAAGATGTTCTCCCGGAAGCTTTGGGAAAGGTCAACTCAGTCCCAGAGAGACTGGAGACTTTAGGAAGAGAGAGCCCCCAGTCTTGGAAAAGCAATTCCTAATAGGAGAGACACCAGTTCCTGTTCATAAGAGGTACCAAGCTGGGTGTCCTTGGACCCAGACATAAGCTGGGGAGCCAGAGAAACCTGGATAGAACAGGAAGCCTAAGAAGCGGCTGAATAACCACCAGGAGACAGGGAGTGGCTTCCTGAACAGGAGTCGACCTGCAAGACTGGAAGAGGGAGGAGGAAAGGAGCTGGCAGAGTGATGACCAGGGGCCAGCACTGAAGTACTGGAAAGAGATGAGGGGCTGCAGCGTTTGGTGGCAGGGGGGCGCAGAGTCTGCATAATGAAGAATCCAGGTAGGAAAAGGTGTCAGTAGAGGTGGGCAGGCAGAGATGGACCCAGGATGACTCCTGGGTCTACCCAGCAGGAGGCCGGGGTCATGAGTGAGCTGTGGGCTGAGTGAATCCGCCTCCCTGATTCATTTTGGAGGTGAGACAATGTGGCCAGAAAAGGCTGTGATTACCCCAAGCCCACGTGGGAACAGCCTGGTGGGCTGCTGAGCCAGTGAGGTGAGCGGCAAGGCCTATGGCTGGAGTGCACAGCTGGCCTTCCTGTTGCTTCTGCGGCCACTCATCCCATCCATCTTCCTCCCACACAGCAGCCACCGGGATCTTTCCAAAACACGAGCCTGATCATGCCAATCACACTTGAGCCCGCTGGATGCTCTCTACTATAGGGATCAAGTCTAAAGTCCTTCACTCCTTCCGAGGCTGACAGGAGGGCCATCAGCCCCCCACACTCCCCCGTATTGAATCATAGCGTCTTATGTCTGCGCCTTGTGCAAATTCCCTCAACTTGAAATTCTCCTGCCTGCCCACTCGGGCCCCATCTGGCGGATTCCCAACCTCGCTGTACTGTCACTTCCCTCGGGATCCTTTCCCAACACTCCTCTGCCTTTCTAGTTCTCTCATTATAAAACTTATCAGGAGATAAAGGCACCTGTCTGTGTTCTTATCTTTGTCTCCCTGACTGTAAACCCCAGGAAGGCAAGAACTTTGGCTGGTTTGCTGTTACAACCTCACTGCTCAGCAAATGCGCAGTGCCTGGCACTTAGTAGATGCTGCATATACGTGTTATAATCCATTCAAGGGAATGAGCGAGGAAAGCTTGATATGTGCTGACATGGAACCACCACCAAGACACACTGTCAAGAACTCAGGACAGGCTGGGCGCAGTGGCACATGTCTGTAATCCCAGCACTTTGGGAGGCCAAGGCAGGAGGACCACTTGAGGTCAGGAGTTCAAGACTACCCTGGCCAACATGGTGAGACCCCTGTCTCTACTAAAAAAAAAAAAATAGCCAAGGGTGGTGGTGCAAACCTGTAATCCCAGCTACTCAGGAGGCTGAGGTAGGAGAATCACTTAAACCCAGGAGGCGGAGGTTGTAGTGAGCCAAGATCATGCCATTGCACTACAGCCTGGGTGACAGAGTGAGACCCTGTCTCAAAAAAAAAAAAAAAAAATTCAAGATAGTGTGTGTTTGTATAAAACAATATACATGTATTTATGGATCTGTACATAATATCTTCACAAGCAGACTGAAGAAACTGATAAGGTGATTGTGTCTGAGAAGAGCTGGGTGAGTGGAGATAGGAGCAGAGAGAAAGACATGATTAATACTAGGTGGGACATATTTAATAATTAATTGGGGCTGGGCATGGTGGCTCACACCTGTAATCCCAACACTTTGGGAGGACGAGGCAGGCAGATCACTTGAGCTTAGGAGTTCGAGACCAGCCTGGCCAACATTGTGAAGCCCCCATCTCTACAAAAAAAGAAAGAAAAAAAAAATTAGCTGGGCGTGGTGGCACACACCTGTAATCCCAGCTGCTTGGGAGGCTGAGGCACAAGAATTGCTTGAACCTGGGAGGTGGAGGTTGCAGTGAGCTGAGATTGTGTCACTACACTGCAGCCTGGGTGACAGAGCAAGACTCTGTCTCAAAAAAATAATAATAATAATAATAAATAAAGGGGTGGCCTGGACACCCTGGAGTATGGAATTATGGGTTTGGTTTGGAGCAACTTGCCACTGCCACCCACTGCTCCTGGGATGTCCAGCCACCAGTCACCCTGGTTGAGATGCCCGTATTGTCCCAGGTGCCATCCCAGATCTGAGGTGGACCCCAGGGGCTGGTGCGGACAGCAGCCAGGTGAGTCTTCCCTAAGTGAGGAGAGTCTGGTAGAGCTGTCTCGGGACTCAGAAGAAAGGCAGGGAGGTGGGGCCTAGAGAGAGTGTCATTTACCTCGCTGCTCCACTGTACAGATCAAGTCTAAAGTCCTTCACTCCTGCCAAGGCTGACAGGAGGGTCATCCTGATGGCTCTCCACTTCCTCTGAGGACAGAACAAAAGGGCTGGGAAGAAACTCAAACAGGAGGGATGGAAGTTAGATAGCAGAGAGAACTTCCCAGAAGTAAAGTTCTCAGATCAATGGAATCACAGTGTATGTGATTTTGTTGTGCCTGTTACTTTCACTCAATATCATGTCTGTGAGATTCATCCATGTTGTTGCATGTGGTTATAGGAATTCTTTTCATTACTGAGTAGCACTTCATTGTATAATAAAGGAAAGAGCAGAGCTATGTTTTCTCGGTGGTCTGTTCTCACGGTACCTTGGGGCTGGCTAGAGGGCAGGGACTGTTCTCTCTTTCCCACATAGTAGAGGAACTGTGTGTGTTCTTTCTCTTGAACTGGGACCAATAATTGTAGTTCTGCAGGGCATCACATCAAGTGCAAGCAGTCCACTCCTCCTTGCTCCCCCCTCTCTCCATTGCTGCCTCTTACCCCAGGTCTCCATTGCATTAACTTCTACCCTCTGCACTCCTGGCCAGCTACTAAACATGGGAAATTGTCTTAAAGTAAAAACCACATGGAAAATTGTACTGAAAGAGTTCAGCATTTCTCGGGGTGGTCAGCAGAGGTCTGTGGGGTGGGGGAAGGTTAAGGAAGGTGCTGTCATGGACACAGAAAGGAAGGAAAGCCTCCAAGTTTCTTCTTCCTTGGGAAGTGATGCGGGGAAAGACAAAACTTTCAAAGGACCCCATGCACCCCCATAACCAGCCCAGTGACTACACACATCTTCCTATCTTCCTTCCCATATGCGGGTACCTATGCTGATATGCCATGGCTTTGACCACCAGATTAGTGGAGAAGCCCGTCCCCAAACCAGTATCCTACTCCAACCTAGGCAGTCCAGGAGAGAGGAGGGCTGGCTCTAACCCCAGCTCCCAGCTAACTCACCAGGGGATCTTCTACAAGCTCCTCAATCCTCAGGACTTGTTTCCTCAGCAGTAAACCGCAGTAAACCCTGGAGGTTTGAACGAGATAAAGAGCCAGCAAGGGCCTCGAACACCACCTCTTCTTGAAAGAAATATGGCAGCTCATTCTTTGAATGGGGGCATAGGTGGTACCATTTGTTCAATGTGTCTGGAGAGAATCCCAGGGCACAAACCAGCATGCCCAGGGCAACATTCCTTACTGATGACTTAGGGGATGGTTGGGGGAAAAGGGCACCCACGTGCTCCTAGAAATGGACTAGAGTCTGGAACAAGTAAGTGTCCATTCTACCCTCTCTAAGAACCACTGATGTCCACCTGCTCAGCACTCCCTGCACTTTTCTTAGGCAAAGCTTTCCTTTACCCATCCTGCTTCAGGTGGCCATTGCTGAAAGTGTGCACAGGGGATCTGGGGGAGCAGCAAGACACATGTAATACCCTAGGAAACATTACCATTATTTTTTGTCTTGATATATAACATATATGCAGTAAAGTGCATAAGGCTTAACTGTACAGCTCAATTAGTTTTTACATGTGTGTACACTCATGTAACCATCACTCGGATCAAGATAGAGAACATTTCCACATTTCCAGCACCTCAAAAGGTATATGCCCCTTCCTAGTCAACACCCGCCAAAAGGTAGCCACAGTTATGATTTCTATTGCCATAAATTAATATGGTCTCTTCTTGGACTTCATAGAAATGGAATCACACTGTATGTGATTTTGTTGTGCCTGGTTACTTTTATTCATTATCATGTCTGTGGGATTCATCCATGTTGTTGCATGTGATTATAGGAATTATTTTCATTACTGAGTAGTGCTTCATTGTATAAATATATATACATGTATGTATCACAACTTTTTCATTTTAACTTTTTTTTTCGAGACAGGGTCTTGCTCTGTTACCCAGGCTGGAGGGCGCTGGCACAACCATAGCTCACTGCAGCTTCGACCTCAGCCTCCCAAGTAACTAGGACTATAGGCGCATGTCACCGCACCTGGCTAATTTAAAAAAAAAAAAAAAAAAAATTGTAGGCCAGGTGCAGTGGCTCACGCCTGTAATCCCAGCACTTTGGGAGGCCGAGGGGGGCAGATCACCTGAGGTCAGGAGTTAGAGACCAGCCTGGTCAACATGGTGAAACCCCGTCTCTACTAAAAATACAAAAATTAGCCGGGCATGGTGGCATGCACCTATAATTATAGCTACTCGGGAGGCTGAGGCAGGAGAATTGCTTGAACCTGTGAGACTGTATCTCAAAAAAAAAAAAAAAATTGTAAAGATAGGGTTTTTACTATGTTGCCCAGGCTGGTCTGAAACTCCTCTGCTCAAGCAATACACCTGCCTCAGCCTCCCAAAGTGCTGGGATTATAGGTGTGAGCCACTGCACCTGGCCCAATCACAGTTTATTTATTTAACTTCTTGTTGGTGAACACTTGTGTTGTCTTCATTTGTTAGCTATTCTTTTTTTTTTTTTTTTTTTTTTAGACAGTCTCACTCTGTTGCCCAGGCTCGAGTGCAGTGGCATGATCTTGGCTCACTGCAACCTCCACTTCCTGGGTTCAAGCGATTCTCCTGCCTCAGCCTCTCAAGTAGCTGGGATTACAGGCGCCCACCACCACGTCGGGCTAATTTTTTTATATTTTTAATAGAGACAGGGTTTCACCATGTTGGCCGGGCTGGTCTCAAACTCCTGACCTCAGTGATCAACCCACTTCAGCCTCCCAAAGTGCTGGGATTACAGGCGTGAGCCACCATGCTAGGCCTTGTTAGCTATTCTTAATGAAGCTGCTGTGAGCATCCTTGTACCTGTCATTTGAATAATTCATTAACATTACTTTGAGACACATATTTGACTTTTAAAATAAATAGCAACATACCATTTCCACCTCCTTCCACTGGGTTGTGCCATTCTGGGATGAGATTACTGCAACGCTGCATCATGAACATATCTGTGGGAGAAGAGGACAGCCTCAGGACTCCCTAGACAAGCCTATAACCCTCCAACTACAGTCTTGGGTCTTCGTTCCATGCATAACACAGCTGAGGCCCTGACCGAGGTCTTCACCATGAACCTAGGGGCAGGGAAAAGTAGAAAGGGTTTCTAAACCCACTAGCCTGTACCTATCCTGGATTTTACATACGGCACAGATTTATTTTACAGATGAGGAACAGGGGTTTGGGGAGGTGGAGTGACCTGGGTTCAAACCATGGCTCTGCCAGCTGCTAACTCTGTGGTCTCAGTCAAGTTTAACTAAAGTCTCTGACCCTCCATTCCCTCACCTAGAAAAATGGGGATAATAATATTTACCTCGCAGTGTTGTCAGGAGAATTAAATAACAGATGTAAATCACCTAGCATAGCACTTGGCATCTATAATAATGGTGGTTTTTTTTTTTTTTTCTTGTTTGTTTTCTGCTCAAGGTCACATAGCTAGTAAGCTGAAAAACTCAGAAAGAGAGTTTTTGAAGGGGAGGAGGAAAGAGTAAAAAGGAACAGTTTTGGGTGCCAAATTAGGGACTATGACAATGCTTTGTGTCTTTGTACCTCTAGTATCCCCCCAATGCCTGACATAGAGGGGCCGCTCAATACATGCTTATTGAAGGGTTGAATGGATAAGTGAACAAATAGATCCAGAAATTCACACTAAGATTGCTTTCAAGCCTTGATTTAGACTGGCTACCAAGTGGGATTTATTGAGATGGAGAAACCAGCTTGTGGGGGACAATGGGGTTGCTGAGTATCAGTAATGCATGATCCGCTGACAGGCTCTCACCTCAGCCAGGAGGGTTTGGGCCCAGTAGACAATCAGGTAGAGTTAGAGAGTACATGTCAGGGAGCAGGGAGAAAGGGGCTGCTGGAAGGAGAAAGAGGACTTGGGAGCAGGTGCCTAAGGGAGGGTAGGGGAACCATTTGGTCAATGAATGGAAGTCTCGCTGGGACTATCAAATGTAGGGGCTCTGGGGGCTGGGCATGGTGGCTGGATTGAGAGGTCAGCCAGGGCACCTGAGAGATAACACTGCCATCCCTGTTCTTCTGCAGACCCAGGGGCTGGACAAGCAAGTTTGCAAAGAATGTGCAGCAGCCAGGCAGGGGAGCCACTCTGGGATTCCTGCCCCCACCTCCAGAAGGCGGGGTTTGTTCTCCAGCTCATTCATCCTTTGGGATGACTCATTACTGAGTTGTCAGGGAGTGCAGAGTTACAGGGAGGAGGGGCAGCCTGTCTCGCCCATGTGTGCACAGGCAGTCCTGGCAGCATCGCAACTAGAGAGTTCCCAGGCTGGCCACATGGGGGCGGGGGGAGCCCGGCCTGACATCCTGGCCGTCTGGGCGATTCCTGTTCTGGGAGGAGCACTGGAGTGGGAGTCAGAGGCCTGGATGCTAGTCCTTCCCGGGCCTCCTACACCCTGGCCACCCTCTGTGCCTCAGCTAATTCCAAAACGGAAATGATGATACCTTTCCTACCTAAAACCAGGAAGTCTCATCCCTCGTTTGTATTTATGCTTTAATTTGCATGTCAGAGAAGTCTCCCTGGTAGTCATACTCCAGTTTTGTTTCCCTGGAGGACTTAGGGCAACTACTTTTCTTGAGATTACATCTTGCAAATCCATCCCAGGTGCAGATAGGGGATGAGAGAACACCGTGGTGCCAAGCAGGCCCTGTGCAAAATGTTTTGCTCTCACCCGCCCTGTAGCCCTCACAATCACCTTTTAGGATGGACTTGAGAATGAGCGGCATCTTTTCTGTTTGTTAACTTTTTTTTTTTTTTTTTTTTTTGAGATGGAGTTTCCCTCTTGTCGCCCAGGCTGGAGTGCAATGGCGTGATCTCAGCTCACTGCAACCTCCACCTCCCAGGTTCAAGTGATTCTTCTGTCTCAGCCTCACAAATAGCTGGAATTACAAGCATCTGCCACTACGTATGGCTATTTTTTTTTTTTTTTTTTTTTTTTGTATTGTTAGTAGAGATGGGGTTTCACCATGTTGGCCAGGCTGGTCTCGAACTCCTGACCTCAGGTGATCCACCAGCTTCGGCCTCCCAAAGTGCTAGGATTACGGGCATGAGCCACTGCGCCTGGCCTGTTTGTTAACTTTTGTATCGGGCTATAACTTACATGTTAGTAAAGTGCTCTTAAGTGCACATACAGCCGGATGAATCTTTAAATGTATGTACACCTGTGTAACCGCCCTCCACATCAAGATACGGAGCATTTCCAGAGTCCTCTATGCTTTGCCCCAGACAAGGCTGCCCTGTAGGTACCCTGTATTCCTACCGCAAAATAGTATTTTTGCCCATTACATAGATGAGGATGCTGAGGCTCAGAGATGTATAGATGGATACTGATGCTCACAGTAAACTGCTGTGCCCAAAGCCGCATAGCTAGAAATACTACTGTTAATGCTTTTGGAGGCAGAGGGTGGTGGGAGAACTTGACAGAGGATGCAAGACTGCTGGAACCAAGACTTCCCATTCAGCAGCTGTCCGGCCTCATCCTCGCATCCTTGCACCCTCGATCTTCAGCACCCACACTTCTCATTGCACCCAGCTTGACACAGGAAACGTTTTTGCCTCTGCTGGCCTAGGCTACACCCTCCCTTGCTCTCTGCTTCTTGTCCCTGCTAGTGCCAGAGTACCTCCCCGTGACTGGAGGGTCCCCTCGGGAAAACAGAACCGTGCTCAATCCCAAAGGGCTTAAGCCTGAAAGCCTTTACTGAAGAAGTGATTGAGACTAAATTCTAGGAGCAAAATGCAGCAGTTTCTTTTTCGCAGCTGATAAGCCCTCTCCGTAGCCCAGCACTGGGCCACCTTGGAGTGCTGCTGCAAACCGTCTTGTCACGAGGAAACTATGCTCCTTCCTAGGTCCTCCCTGGGGGCCTGACTGAACCTGGGCTATAAGATTCTGCCTCTTGAAGCTGTTGCCCAAGAAGTGACCTCAGTCCTTCTAGGAGACTTGCCCCAACCTCTTCCTCTACAACCAGTGACATCATGGGTATTTGCCAGCCCCTCATGGAGAGATAATCCACCCCTGTGGGACCTGACTCAGTATGTGCATTTTGATGCATGAGTTCCTGTTGATCTTGACCTCAGAACTCTCCTATCTCCAACTCCTAGTATACTCTACCGTCTCTTTAAAAAGTTGTAAATACCTTGCCCTATCCTCTTGATTAGAAGAAGCAGCACGGCTTACCACAAGAGATACTGGCTCTGGTGTCTCATAGAGATGGGCTTGAGTCCCAGCTTTGGCGAATTCTCCACTGTGTGACCTTAGCTAGGTTACCTAACCTCTCTGTGGCAAAGACGGTTAGGGTTGCCTCTCTTCTTCCATAGCAATAGAACCTCCAAATTTGGCTGGGTGTGGTGGCTCATTCCTGTAATCCCAGCCCATCGGGAGGCTGAGGTAGAAGGATCACTTGACCCCAGGGGTTTGAGTACAGCCTGAGCAACACAGCAAGATCCCATCTTTAAAAATATATAGGCGGCCGAGGCAGGTGGATCACTTGAGGTCAGGAGTTCAAGACCAGCCTGGCTGACATGGCAAAAACATGTCTCTACTAAAAATATAAAAATTATCTGGGTATGTTGGTGCACACCTGTAGTCCCAGCTACTCAGGAGGCCAAAGAAGGAGAATCATTTGAACCCAGGAGGGGGAGGTTGCAGCGAGCCAAGATTATGCCATTGCACTCCAGCCTGGGCAACAGAACGAGACTCCATGTGAAAAAATATAAAATAAAAATAAATTAATTTATTAAAATTAAAATTAAAATTAAAAAAATAGAGCCTCCAAATTTTGACTTAGCACATGACCACCCAGAAGACATTTCCTAGACTCCCTTAGTGGGCATGTAACTAAGTTTTGGCCAATGGGACATAAGAAGAAGTACCATGTGGCAGCTTTAGCAAAGCTTCCTTAAAAGTCACACACCTGGCCAGACGATGTGGCTCACGCCTGTAATCCCAGCACTTTGGGAGGCCGAGGCAGGCCTCTTCACCACGAGGTCAAGAGATCAAGACCATCTTGGCCAATATGGTGAAACCCTGTCTCTACTAAGAATACAAAAATTAGCTGGGCATGATGGCACGCACCTGTAATCCCACCTACTCAGGAGGTTGAGGCAGGAGAATTCTGTGAATCTGGGAATTGGAGGTTGCCGTGAGCCAAGATCATGCCACTGCACTTCAGCCTGGTGACAGAGTGAGACTCTGTCAAAGAAAAAAAAAAAAGTCATTCACCCTTTGCTCCCTTCTTCATTCTTCCTTCATCTGCCTTCTACCCGGAACAAAGACATGATGGCTGGAGCTCTAGCCACCATCTTGCACCACGATAGCAAGGGGCACGCCCTAGAGACGATGGAGCACTAAGCCCTAAGGACTTGATGTGGCAGAGCTGCAATACCTGGACAGCTCACCTCTGGACTTTCACTGAAGTGAGAAATAAACTTCTCTCAGGGTCTTTGATACTTGCAATAGAACCTATTCCTAATATACCCTCTAAGTCTCAGTTTCTTGGTCTGTAAAATGGAGATAACATTTTAATAGTAATTCTCTGAGGAGGATCAAGGAGGGTAACATACAAAAAGAGCATGGCATTCATAACATGTGCTAATAAATACTTGTCCTCTCTCCCCACCTCAATGTCTGTACTCATTCAGTACAGTACTGAGCATCTGCTGTGTGTCCAACACCATGCTGGGCACTGGGAATACAGAAATAGAAGGTGCAGTCATTACCCTCAAGCAGTGCCCAGGCCACAGGAGTCAGACTGGCAAACTGTCAATATAACAGAGAATACGATTACACACACACTTAAGAATGTTTGTTAGAACTCTGCTTGCAAGCAATGGAAACTAACTTAAGGACAAAGAGGGAAATATATTATTATAAAGACAGAGGAGTGTCTTGTGGAATCCAAAGGTACCATCACAACTTGGCCCCAACATACATAGTCTTTGCCCAAAATGAGCTTTGATATAGGACCAGCCTTGGATTTAGTCTGACTCAGGCCCCCTGCAGAAGACAGCTTTCTCTTCTCTCTCTCTCTTTCTCTCCCTCTCTTTCTTTCTTTCTTTCTTTCTTTCTTTCTTTCTTTCTTTCTTTCTTTCTTTCTTTCTTTCTTTCTTTCTTTCTTTCTTTCTTTCTTTCCTTCTTTCTTTCTTTCTTTCTTTCTTTTTTTGTTTTTGAGACAGGGTCTCACTCTGTCACCGAGGCTGGAGTGCACAGTACAACCACAGCTTACCGCAGCTTCCACCTCCCATGCTCAAACGACCCTTCCATCTTTGCTCCAAAGTAGCTGGGACTACAGGTGTGCACAACCACACTTGACCTTTTTTTTAGGCACGGGGTCTCACTGTGTTGCCCAAGCTGGTCTCCAACTCCTGGGCTCAGGTGATCCTCCCACCTCAGCCTCCCAAAGGGCTAGGATTACAAGTATGAGCCACTGTGCCCAGCCCCTCTCAATTTCAAATTCCTAAGTAGAGCCTCTGAATGTCAAAGCTCTGGCCAGGTGCCCCCCGATCCAATCCCAGGGTCACAGTAAAGTAACTTGGTCCCTGGGAGACCATCCCTGGAGAAGGAAAGAGTGGGGAACAATTTAGGGAATAATAGAGGATTGGGTAATTAGCCCCACAGGAGGGTAGGTGAGGAGGAGGAGGAACCACAGAGACCAAGATGAGATCAAGGTGTCCTTATTCTCAATTCAGAGTCTTACAACTAATAGTAGGAATAATTATGGTAATGATAAGACCCATGACATAGCCAGGCATAGTGGAGAACTCCTACAACCCCAACTACTAGGGAGGCTGAGGCAGAAGAATCACTTGAGGCTAGAAAAGAGACCAGTCTGAGCAGCATAGCAAGACCCTGTCTCAAACAAACAAACAAAAAATCCCATGCCATATGGAGAACTTATTTGTTGCTGGGTACTGGTCGAAGCATTTTAAGTGTATGAGCTCATTTAGCCTTCAAAACAGCACTGTGAAGCCAGGCATGGTGGCACACGTCTGCAGTCCCAGCTATTTGGTAGGCTGAGGTGGGAGGATTGCTTGAATGCAGGAGATATAGGATGCGGTCAGCTATGACACCACCACCACACTCCAGCCTGGGTAACAGAGTGAGACCCTATCTCTAAAACAACAACCAAAACGGCCCTATAATTTGGTATTATCATCACACTCACTTGACAGATGAGGACACTAAGGCAAAGTGATTCATTAACTTAGTCAAGGTTGCACATTCAGAAGCCAGGATTTGAATCCAGGCAGTATGGTTTCAGATTACTTTTGTAACCATTGCACTGTTCTTTCTCACCCCCATCAGGTTATGGAGATTTTACTGTGTGTCCCAAAGCAAGTGTTTGAGCCTTGGCCCCGACCCCACATGCATGCGCAGCATGACTCGGGTGTGTGCCATTTTCTATTTGGCTTCTAGCCCAGGTTCAATCACAGAAAAGTGTCTGGGATAAAATGCCTGGCCCTAGGCCGGGCACGGTGGTTCATGCCTGTAATCCCAGAACTTTGGGAGGCCAAGGCGGGCGGATCACGAGGTCAGGAGATCGAGACCAGCCTGGTCAACATGGTGAAACCCTGTCACTACTAAAAATACAAAAATTAGCCAGGCGTGGAGGCACATGCCTCTAATCCCAGCTATTCAGGAGGCTAAGGCAGGAGAATCATTTGAACTGGGGAGTCGGAGGTTGCAGTGAGCCAAGATCACGCCACTGCACCCCAGCCTGGTAAGAGAGCGAGACTCCGTCTCAAAAAAAAAAAAAAAAAGGAAAAAAAATGCCTGTCCCTGGCTACATGGGGTCTCTGTCAGCCCTCACTTCAGGGCCAAACATACCCAGGCCGAATTGTCCCATACCCTTTTGCCTTCTCTCTTATCTGCTATAAAACCTGCTCTGGTGAAAGTAGTTGAAACTCATTCTCACAAGATGTAAATGACTGAGAAGAGCTTAAAATACTATCCTGCATTTAATAATCCTTAAAAGCCAATCCTGGCTGAGACAGTGGCTCAGGCTCTGCCACCCAGGCTGGAGGGCAGTGGTGTGACCATGTCATGGCTCACTGCAGCCTCAACCTCACGGGCTCCAGTGATCCACCCACCTCAGCCTCCGCAGTACCTGGGACTATAGGTGTGCACCACCACACCCGGCTAATTTATTTTTATTTTTTGTAGAAATAGGGTCTCACTATGTTGCCCAGGCTGGTCTTGAACTCCTGGCCTCAACACATCCTCCCACCTCAGCCTCCCAAAGCACTGGGATTACAGGCCAGGGGCAGTGGCTCACACCTGTAATCCCAGCACTTTGGGAGGCCAAGGTGGCTGGATTACCTGAGGTCAGAAGTTCGAGAGTAAGCCTTGCCAAAATGGCAAAACCCCATCTCTGCCAAAAATACAAAAATTTTTGGATTGCGCATGCCTGCAATCCCTGCTACTTGGGAAGCTGAGGCAGGGGAATCGCTTGAACCCAGGAGGCAGAGGTTGCAGTGAGCCAGGATCACACCCCTGCACACTCCAGCCTGGGTGACAGAGTGAGACTCCATCAAAAAAAAAAAAACACCAAAGCACTGGGATTACCAATGTGAGCCACTAGGCCCAGCCACCTAGCACTGCTCCAGCACTTTAGGTATCTTAGCTCATTTGACTCTCACAATACCCCTATGAAGTAGGTACTATTATTGTTCCCATTAAATGCTCAAGGAAACAGGCACAAAGTGATAAACTCAGCCCTGTGGCTCCTCTCAATTGACCCTGGTCTCTGTTAGAGTCCCAGTTTGATTCTCTTCTCCTTCCAACCCATTGCTTTCTTTCTTCATCAGTCAACCTTTCTATCTGGGCCTCTCGTTCTGCCTCCTGTTTCTGTCTGCCTCACCTCCCCTCATCTGCTTAGAAAACACACACACACTTCCCGCTCTAGCCACTCATCATTCATCACAGTCAAAGAAGGGGAACTGGCACAGTGGCCAAGCTCTGTGCCATCAATAGAGTGCTAATGCCCCCATCTTGAAGGAGGCTGTTGGAGAGAAGGCTGGGGATATGGACACCTGCTACTGGTGGAGACAGGGTAGGAGGGCTGTGCCATGGTGGGCAGAGAGTCTTGCTTCGTCCTATTTGTCCTAAAAGGGCTTTGGAGTAAAAATGGCATGGATTCAAACCTTAGCCCTCCAGCAAGGGTCTGGAAAATCTGGATTCCTTACACTCCCACAATTATTCCTGACCACGTCCTGGGACACGGTAGGGAGAGAGAGTCCATGAAGTTCACTTTGTATGCCAGGCCCAGCTCCTAAGAACGAGGCTCCATTTGGAGCTGGGAGGCTGGGACGACCCAGGGAGGGCTGTGGCAGGAGGGAGCGGGCAGGCAAGGGCCCAGGGAAACTGCGATACAAAAAGGGGTTCTGTAGAGGAGGTGGAGGAGTCACTGAGGGTGGAACTTTAGTCCTTGCCACTGCACTTTAAACCCACTCCTTTCCATCTGTCCTGAGAGGCTGGTGCACAGTGTCTGCCAGTATGGAACGACCAAAGCGGCTCTTCTGTACACCTGGAAGGGGTGAAGTCTGTACTTGGAAGTCACTGCCATGCTAACGGCGCGATGTGAAGATATGTGAAGTGCTCACCCATCTGTTCTTATCACTGGATTCTTTATCATCTGCATTAGGGTGTCTTAGCATGGCAGAATTAGCAGGAAAAAAAAACAGTCCAAAGACTTAGCATAAGGGTGGTTGGATCTGGATCAGCACATTACAATAAGTTAATGAGCCCAGCAGCCGTGGGTCAAATAAACATCCTACTGACACAAAGCTGGTTGATGGACAATTCTCCAGATTATGAATGTACTTTCGGACCATGGCTTTTTACTGAATTCCCAAAATCAGAAATCCTGCCAGGAACAGATTTTGGCAAGAAGTAGAAATATAGCCGAACACATTCACACAAATCAGATTATGAGGAATTACAAAGATGGGAGGTGGGATTTTAATTATTTTGTGACAATGTATCCAGTAGGAGGTGGGGATGCCTCCCCATCCCCCTTCCCTACTCCTGTGGTGTGTCTGGCCTCAGGCTTTGTCCTGTGATTATAAACATTTTCTTTGATTTCCTCTGTGTAAACTGGAATGTTCTGGCCAGGTCTTCTTCTGGACCACATAAAAGCTTTAGGAGATGTATAAATAGAGTTAAAGTCACAGGACCATTTCCCCACAGTTTGTTCTCTAAATTGAGAAGCCTGAAGTGAGAGGTGAAAGGACACAGGGGATGGGGACTTGCCTCTGTCCTCCCTCTCTCTGGGCAAATTCATTGGCATTGCCTTTGTCACCAGGACCTTTGAACCCTGGGAGATAATGCTTCTCCTAGAAAGTTTCCTAGCTTTCTCTTGGCTCTGCTCGAGGGAGCAGAATATGGGAGTTTTCCACCAGCCCCTGCCCTGCCCCTTCTGGGGGTGTGGGCAGTTGAATATAGGAAGTTATCGACAAATTCTAATAGCCCACTCACTCAGAAGTGTTGGGCCCCTACTTTTGTTGGAAAATGGCCTCCTACTTGAAATTTATTTCTTTTAGAAATCTCCTCTTGGCAAGAAATTTATTTCTCCTTGGAGAATCTCAGTGTACTGAAACCTCCTTCACCTAGGGCATCTCTGCTAATGGAGAATCCCAAAGGAATCTCCTTTCTTGGCTTTTTGATTCTTGAGGCTGAGCTGAGTACACTGGGGGACTGCAGTGGGAGAGAGTGGAGGAGGTTGCTGGAGGGAAGAGTTCCTGGTATTTAGTCCAAAGGCTTAGATGGCCATTTATTACTTATGTTAGAACAACATTGATAGATTTTAGATGCCATCTTAGGGGCAGGCTAGATGAGACAGAGAGTGGAAAGATGTGCGTGTCTTGTAGGATTCTGTCATCCACTCCTCTCGTGCACCCTCCTTTCCCTACCTTCCCCACAGGACTATGGTTCTCAGTCAGAAGCAATTTTGGCACCCTGAGAGCAACTGGTAATGTCTGAAGACTTTTTTTTGAGATGGAGTTTTGCTCGTTGCCTGGGCTGGAGTGCAATGGCATGATCTCGGCTCGCTGCAACATTTACCTCCCGGATTTAAGCAATTCTCCTGCCTCAGCCTCCTGAGTAGCTGTGATTATAGGCTCCCGCCACCACGCCCAGGTACTTTTTTGTATTTTTAGTAGAGATAGGGTTTCACCATATTGGCCAGGCTGGTCTTGAACTCTTGACCTTAGGTGATCCACCTGTCTCAGCCTCCCAAAGTGCTGGGATTACAAGCATGAGCCACCGCGCCCGGGCCACCCGTTCTTCTTCCGCCTCAGCTCAAGCCTACTGGGACCAACTGATTGTTTGCCATAGATACTCCCATTGCCGCTGCCCCAGCCCCCTCACTGTCCACATTTTTGGAACTTAGAACAGGGCAGAAGGACTTTTTCGAGCTACTCATGTGGCTGAGGTGTGAGAATTGCTTGAACCTGGGAGGCAGAGGTTGCAGTGAGCCGAGATCATGCCACTGTACTCCAGCCTGGGTGAAAGAGTGAGACTTCATCTCAAAAAAAAAAAAAAAAAAAAAAAGAAGAGGCGAAGGTGCCACAGCCTCTCACCCCTCCCACTGATGAATGTGGAGAGTGTAGTCTGTCCCTCCAGAGCAGGGAGGATGGAGGGGTGATGGTGTGAGGGGGGCACAAAGCTGGCCACGCTGCTACTGTCAGAGCTTCCCTCTTCACAGCTGATCTCAGGGGCAGCATTACTGAAGCCCATTACAGCCCTAACCAGAGACAAATACAGCAGCATTAATTTAATTTTATTTACATTTCAGAGTCATTTAGAGGGAATAAATTGAACCAAAGTTGATTGAAAGTGTCCTACAGGATGGCCCCTGAGCTTCCTCAGGCTACTGGGCTTTGATGAATGATGGCAGCAGCCTCTGCCCAGAGCACCAGCCCCGCTGGAAGGCAGGAGGGAGAGAAACCAGGGAGGGGCAGCCCACTCCGGGCAGCCAGCATGGGGGCCCAGCCCCCTCTCCCTTCAGCACCCTCCTCCGACTCCTTAAACGATTTGTCCTCTCTCTGCTCCAGTTGTCCTCACGGGCCCAGGACCTCTTCGTCGACCCGCACCAGCCAGTCATCCTTTAATTAGATCCAAATAGGACATGCACTAATTGAGCTCTGACCATGTGTTCTGACACTTAGCTAAGTTCTGGGGCTACAGAGATGAACAAGCCAAACTTCACGGACTTTGGAGTCAGGATTCAACTTCCAGCATCACCAGTTATGAGTTTTGTGATCAAGGCAAGTAATTTAACCTTTCTGGATCTCAGTTTCTTCATCTCTAAAATGGAACAAAAGCAGGAAAAACAAAACTGCTATGTTTTAAGAAGCAGATATAGTTCCTCCTACCTTCTGAGTAGATGTTTCTTTCATTTAGGAAAACACCTCGATGACTCTTCCTGGGTGATTTTGGTGAGAAAGAGGACAGGCTGTAGGCCCAGGCTGGAAAAGAAGACCAGGGCTAAGAGGAACTGAATTGCTTTGCATAGCAAAGGAGCGGGGCCGGAGGTCCAGAAAGGAGAAGAGAGAAAAACCCAGGGTTCCCAGCACTGACTAATAGCACTGACTGGATGCAGACCTCAGGAACGTTGGTTGGAGCTGAATATGGCTGTCCTTGTTTCACAGAGCCTGGACCCCACGGTTCATCCTAGTCCCTCCTTGCACCCAGTCCACTTCAGCCATGCATGGCTGCTTTTCTATCCCAGGTAGGATTTAGAATTTGTGATCCTCACTGGGCCTAGAGTGCAATCACGTGCAATCACAGAGTCGAGAAGGAAACTAGGAGAGACCCCCTCCAATGACAAAGAGTGGCCAATACCATTGAGTGCCTGCTCTGTGTTCTAAGAACGGGCAACACTCTAACCTATAGTGATAGAAATCAGAATGGTGATTGCTTTTGTGAGGGGCTGGCTAGGGAAAAAGCCTTCTTGGATGCTGGAAATGTTCACTATCTTTTTTTTTTGATGGAGTTTCACTCCGTCGCCCAGGCTGGAGTTCAGTGGTGGGATCTCGGCTTATGGCAACCTCTGCCTCCTGGGTTCAAGCAATTCTCCTGCCTCAGTCTCCCGAATAGCTGGAATGACAGGTGCCTGCCACCACGCCTGGCTAATTTTTGTATTTTTCAGTAAAGACGAGGTTTCACCATGTTAGCCAGGCTGGTTTCAAACTCCTGACCTCAGGTGATCCACCTGCCTCCACCTTCCAAAGTGCTGGGATTATAGGCATGAGCCACCGTGCCCAGCCGGAAATGTTCACCATCTTGATCTGGGTGGTGGTTATACAGAGGTGTGGTCTCTGTGTGTTTCTGTATGTAAGTCAAGCTGTACATTTTAGACATGTGCACTTCTTTGTATGTGTTATGTTGGTGCAAAAGTAATTGCGGTTTTGACATTGCATGTAATGGCAAAAACCGCAATTACTTTTGCATCGACCTAATACACTATACTTCGATAAAAGCAAACAAAAATTGGCTGGGCATGGTGGCTCACACCTGTAGTCTGAGTGCTTTGGGAGGCCAAGATGGGAGGATTGCTTGAGACCAGGAGTTTGTGGCCAGCTTGGCAACATTGCGAGGGCCTGTATCTAAAAAAAAAAAAAATTAAAAATTAGCCAAGCATAGTTGTGCATGCCAGGAGTCCTAGCTACTCAAGAGGCTAAGGCGGGAGGATCCCCTGAGCTCAGGAGTTTGAAGCAACAGTGAGCCATGCATTCTAGTCTCCAACAAAGCAAGACTTGTCTCTAAAACCACAACACCAGCAAAAACCCAAACAAAAATTAAGGCACAACAGGAATGACTTTATAAAATTACAGAGTGGTGCAGCCCTCACCACAATCTTTTGCCCATTTGGCCTCATTTCTTTTCACACCCCCAGTCACTGGTAATCACAAATGTACTTTCTGCCTCTATGGATTCGTCTCTTCTGGACATTTCATACAAATGGAACATACGATATGTGGTCTTTCACTAAGCATAGTGTTTTTGAGGTTCATTCATGTTATAACATGTATCTGTGCTTTTTCTCTTTTTTATTTCTTCTTTTGAGACAGGGTCTCACTCTGTTGCCCAGGCTGGAGTGCAGTGGCATGCTCTCAGCTCACTGAAGACTCCACCTCCTGGGCTCAAGTGATCCTCCCACCTCAGCCTCCAGAGTAGCGAGAGCTACAGGTTCGTGCCACCACACCCAGTTAATTTTTGTATTTTTTGTAGAGATGAGATCTCTCTGTGTTGCCCAGGCTGGTCTTGAGCTTCTGGTCTCAAGTGATCTGCCTGCCTCAGCCTGGCAAAGTGCTGGGACCACAAGCATGAGCCATTGCACCCAGCCTTTTGTCCTTTTTATTGCTGAATAGTATTCCAATGTATAGCTACACCATTCACAAGTTAATGAATGTTTCAGTTTTTTCCACTTTGGGGATTATGAATAACACTGATATGAACACTTGTGTCCAAGTCTTTGTGTGGGATATATTTTCATATATCTTGGGGAGTAGATACATAGGTGTGAAATTGCTGGCTTGTATAGTAAACTTATGTTTACCCTATCAAGAAACTGCAAAACGATTTTCCAAAGTATCTGTACCATTTTATATTCCTATCATTTTACATTCCATGTGAAGTTTCCTACCATTTTACATTATAGATGAGGTTTCCAGTTTTTCCATATCTTCACCAAGACCTGTTACTGTGTGTCTTTTTGGTAACAGTCATTCCAGTGAATATGAAGTGATATCTCACTGTAGTTTTGATCTGCATTTCTATAATGACTAATGATGTTGAACATCTTTCCATGTGCCTAGTAGCTATTTATATACCTTGTTTGGTGAACTGTCAGTTCAAATGTTTTGTCTGCTTTTTTTTTTTTTTTTTAGACAAGGTCTTACTCTGTTACCCAGGCTGGAGTGCAGTGGTGTGATCACAGCTCATGGCAGGCTTGGCTTCCCAGGTTCAAATGATTCTCCCATCTCAGCTTCCCAAGTAGCTGGGACTACAGGTGCACGCCGCCATGCCTGGCTAATTTTTCTGATTTTTAGTAGAGACACTATCTCACTATGTGGTCCTGGCTGATCTCGAAATCCTGAGCTCGAGAAATGCTCTCCCTTCAGCCTCCTGAAGTGTTCTGATTACAGGCATGAACCACTGTACCCATCCCTTTCATCCATTTTTAATTGTTGTCTTTTTATTATTGAGTTTCGTGTGTGTGTGTGTGTGTGTGTGTGTGTGTGTGTACATCCTGGATAAGTTTCTCCCAGTCTCTGGTTTGTCTTTTCATTTTTTGGATGGCATCTTTCGAAGCATGAGTTTTTATGGGCTTCTTTTCTTTTTTTGCTTATTTATTGATTTATTTATTTAGAGGCAGAGTCTTGCTCTGCCGCCCAGACTGGAGTGCAATAATGCAATCATAGCCCACTGCAGCCTCCATCCACTGTGTCAGCTGGACTTTTTAAAAATGAAACCAAAATAAACTGCTGTTGTGTTTAAGTCACTGTTTTGGGGGGTATTTGTTGTAAGCAGAAAATAACTGATGCAAGGCTCTTTTTTGTGCACCAGTTCCCGTGGGCCATGCGATATGTACAGGATGGAGCATGAACAAGAAAGTGCAAAATTCTAAGAGAAATATTGGGAAATAAACCTTCTTGGGGTATTTGGCATTTGAGTTTGGAGATGAGTCAGAACATGTTCTTAGGTAACTCATCTGTTGGTTATCTTCAGGTTGCTGATACTCACTCAGTCTGGCCAAACCAGGTCCCTTCAAGTTTTCAAAACAAATTCTATCAGTCTCTGTATTTTCTGGGAAAAAATTGAGGGGTGGATACTAAACAATTTCATAGGGGAAGAACTCTCACCCCCACAGCACATGGCTTCATAAGCCTCTATAAAATGAGACTGTTCTCCCCCAGAGTTCTCTCTGACTGGGCTACCAGCCTGGGAAACTGTCCTCACTCCCCTAAGCCCTTTTCTTTCCTGGGTCCCTTTTCTTGGATCTCTGTCAGGGAAACTTTCATTGTATTGATTTATTATTATTTTTAAATTTTATTTTTATTTTTTTATTTTTATTTTTTTTTTGAGACGGAGTCTCGCTCTGTCGCCCAGGCTGGAGTGCAGTGGCCGGATCTCAGCTCACTGCAAGCTCCACCTTCCGGGTTCCGGCCATTCTCCTGCCTCAGCCTCCCGAGTAGCTGGGACTACAGGCGCCCGCCACCTCGCCCGGCTAGATTTTTGTATTTTTTAGTAGAGACGGGGTTTCACCGTGTTAGCCAGGATGGTCTTGATCTCCTGACCTCGTGATCCGCCCGTCTCGGCCTCCCAAAGTGCTGGGATTACAGGCTTGAGCCACCGCACCCAGCCTATTTTTTCTTTATTGAGACGGTGTCTCACTCTGTCACCCAGGCTGGAGTGTAGTGGTGCGATCTCAGCTCAACTGCAGCCTCCGCCCCATGGGTTCAAGTGATTCTCCTGCCTCAGCCTCCTGAGTAGCTGGGATTACAAGTGCCCACCACCATGCCTGGCTAATTTTTGTATTTTTAGTAGAGGTGGGGCTTCATTATGTTGGCCAGGCTGGTCTCAAACTCCTGACATCAAGTGATCCACCTGCCTTGGCCTCCCAAAGTGCTAGGATTACAGTCGTGAACCACCACGCTCAGCTATTTATTTTTGAGATAGGGTCTCACTTTGTTACCCAGGTTGGAGTACATGGCACCATCATGGCTCACTGCAGCCTTGATCTACTAGGCTCAAGGGATCCTCCCACCTCAGCCTCCTGAGTAGGTGGGACCACAGCTGTGGGACCACAGGTATGCACCACACTCAGCTAATTTTTTTCTTTTATTTATTAATTTTTTTTGGAGAGATGAGGACTCACTATGTTGCCCAGGCTGGTCTTGAACTCCTGGGCTCAGGCAATTCTCATGCCTTAGCCTCCCAAAGTGCTGGGATTACAGGTGTGAGCCACTGCACCCAGCCCAGGGGGCTTTCCTTGTAGTCCCAGCTGCTGCCACCAACCTTGCGCCAGCCTGCCCGTCACGCACCAGGTCCCACCCCATAGGTAACGAACCACTCCGTTCTGGACACGCAGCTATCCAGTGTGAGTGAGGTATCTCCCACCTGCCAGCCCTTCTGATATTTGAGGAAGTTCTCAGATTCCAGAGCATCTTTTCTTCCACTTTCCAAACACATCTTTACTTGAATGCCAGCCATGTACCACGCTCTGTGCCAGGTGTTTTAACTATATAGTGTCATTTAATCCTCAAAGAGCCTTTACTACCAGTGACTGCAATGCACAAGGAAGGTAACCAAGGTTCTGAGGGGTTGAATAGTTCTCTCTACATCCCTCAGGGAGTAGAGGATCCAGCTGGGGTGTCAATGCTGCTGTCTTCTCTTGGCCACTGCATATTGACCACCTCTGGTGGCCCAGTCTTTAGACTTAACTCTCCTTGTCACTTCTCATTCTCCTTGTAAGCTTCCCTGGAGCACTCAGCTCAGAGTTCACTGACCTCAAGACTTCCTGCTCCACAGCCTGGAAACTTCCTGAGGCTCAGACTATGTCCCCGTGATTAGAAGAGAAGCCAAGGCCCATAAGGGCAGGCCCAGTGGTGCTTTCTTTCTCTCAACTCCTCTCAGCACCTGGCAAGGTTTTTCTTTTCATTTTGAACTTCCTACTGAGAGGAAACATTTATATAGAAAAGTATATGAACCACAACTACACAGCTCAATGAATTCACACAAACTTAATGCACCCGTGTAACTAGCACCAGATCAAGAAATACAATATTGCCAACTGGATGTAGAATTGCTGGAGCCCAGGAGTTCAAGCCTGAGTAACATAGTGAGATCTCATTTCTAAAAGAAATTTTAAAATTAGCCTGACATAGTAGTGCACGCCTGTGGTCCCAGCTACTTAGGAGGCTGAGGTAGGAGGATCACTTGAGCCAGGGCATTCAAGGCTGCAGTAAGCCATGATTGTGCCATTGCGCTCCCGCCTGGGTGACAGAAAATATTACCCATTACTAGCCCCCCACAAGTCCCTCCAGTGTCCCCTTCCAGTCATTCCCTACTCCTTGCAAAGCTAACCATTCTCCTAACTCTTGACATCATAGATTAGTTCTGCCTGTTTTTGAACTTGATATAAATGAAATCATGTAGTAGGTATTCTTTTCTGTCTGGCTTCTTTTGCTCAACATTAGTTTTATGCAAATCATTCCTGTTGTGTGTAGCTCTAGTTTGTTTGTTCATTCTCATTGATAAGATTTAGGAGAGGATGAAAATTAAATATAATGCACTGTGGAATAAGAGACATGGTCTTGAAACCTGGCTCTGCCACTTACAAATTGAGTGGACAGCTCATTTAGCCTCACAAACTTTGGTTTCTCATCTGTAGCACAAAAAAGATAAAATTTCTTTTGCGTGGCACTTGTAAGATTTATATCAGCTATAATAACCAAAGTGTATAAAGCACCTACTAAATTACTCCATGTGGAAAGCATTTAAAAAACAGAAACATTCACTTTGGGAGGCCAAGGCGGGAGGATCACGAGGTCAGGAGATCGAGACCATCCTGGCTAACACAGTGAAACCCCATCTCTACTGAAAATACAAAAAATCAGCCGGGCGTGGTGGTGGGCGCTTATAGTTCCAGCTACTTGGGAGGCTCAGGCAGGAGAATGGCGTGAACCTGGGAGGCGGAGCTTGCAGTGAGCTGAGATCATGCCACTGTACTCCAGCCTGGGCGACAGAGCGAGACTCCATCTCAAAAAAAAAAACAAAAACCAGAAGCATTATTAATTATTAATGACTTATTTGTTCAATGATCTCTGAGAAGGAAATTGAACCCAATAGTTTTGAATTCTCAATGTTCATGTTCCCCCCAAGTATGTGCGTGTGCACGCACATATACAAACACATCTAGCTTCACACCTGTGTACTCATACTTGTGTGTACACACTCCTCCTGCACATGTGTATACACGCACACACTCCTACCAGCATGAGCAGTATGTGGATTTTTTCTTCCAGCAGCCCTTTCAAGAACATACACCAGATGGGATTGGGTCTGCTACATGACTGAGCAGCCTCCACATCAGAAAGTCATCATCATTGAATCCATCATGTGGTGCAGCCTTGGCAAGGGCACGGCTCCTCGTCCTGCCCGATGGGCCGTGGAGGAATGCCTCCTCCTCCAGAGCAGAGAGCAGATATGGGCAGGCAGTTGCCAGGCAGTTGAGCCGGGAGAACAGATGGCAGCTGCACAGCCTCCTTCTAGTCCAGTTTCCTGGCTGCTGGGAAAGGAGTTGCAGGCGGCAAGGATCCTGCGGAAACCGCCCTCCCTGTAACAGGCCATCTTGCCCTCTGTCCTCTTGCTGGGCTTTGGAGTAACACAGACCAGGCCCCAATCCTGCCCTGGTTCACTACCTGTGTGGCTCACCAAGCTGTGTAACTCGGGGCGGGATGAATATCCTGAGTGCTCATACTAGAACTCTAATTCTTTAATCTCAGTTATAATCTCAAGTCTGCTCCTTAACTCCTAATCAGAAGACAACTAGCCTTATCTGATTAATCATGGCCTTAGGAAGAAACCCCTGGAAAATTTTAGCAAATATCACATCTCTCAAATCTACACACACACATTGTCTCCAGGTATAGAAGACACTGTAGATGCTGGTCCGTATCCCTCAGCCCTTACCACTTCAGTGATCCACCAAATTCCAATGGCCCGTCTCTGCATGTCTTTGCCTGAGGGTTTTCTCTGAAACCAGAGAAGCCTGTTTTGCCGGCAAAGGCTGGCTGGAGTGCAGTGATCTATGTCAACTATTGATGGAAGTGGGTATATAAAACTCAGTGTGCCACCTCCCCCCATTCCTCAGATGGGATGGCTTTAAGGTGAGGTTTTGCACAGTCCCCACTAGGACTAGGTCCCCCCTGGGACTGAGCTGTAGTCACTCCCAATGATAACTGGCTCGATGATACACCCTTTATTGGCCACCTTGCCATCTCTAGCTGTGTTCTCCGTACCCCTCAATCCTTGTCTCAGGCTCAGCTTCTGGGGGAACCCAAACGAATACACCAATCTTTTCTTTTTTTTTTTTTTTTTTTTGAGACGGAGTCTCGCTCTGTCGCCTAGGCTGGAGTGCAGTAGTGCAATCTCGGCTCACTGAAAGCTCTGCCTCCCAGGTTCACACCATTCTCCCACCTCAGCCTCCCTAGTAGCTGGGACTACAGGTGCCTGCCACCACACCTAGTTAATTTTTCTTAGTAGAGATGGGGTTTCACTGTGTTAACCAGGATGTCTGGATCTCCTGACCTCATGATCCACCCGCCTGAGCCTCCCAAAGTGCTGGGATTACAGGAGTGAGCCACCACGCCTGACTTTTTTTTTTTTTTTTTTTTTTTTGAGATGGAGTCTCGCTCTGTCACCAGGCTGGAGTGCGGTGGTGCAATCTCGGCTCACTGCAACCTCCGCCTCCCGGGTTCGAGTGATTTTCCTGCCTCAGCCTCCTGAGTAGCTGGGACTACAGGCATGCACCACCACCATGGGCCCAGCTAACTTTTGTATTTTTAGTAGATGTGAAGTTTCACCATGTTGGCCAGGATCGTCTCAATCTCCTGACCTCATGATCTGCCCGCCTCAGCCTCCCAAAGTGCTGGGATTAAGGGCGTGAGTCACCGAGCCTGGCAACGAATACACCAGTCTTAACCTTTCAACTTCATCCTGTACATCTGAGCTTCTTTCTGTGTCACAAGCCTTTCCTTGAGCCACTAATTCTGTCTGGCATTCTAAACGTCTACTCCTGACTCCCAAGTCCAACCTCCCCAACTCTGGTTCCTTCCCTAATTTCACCCTAATAATTAATTCTAACCCTTTTCTCCTAAAACTGTGTTTTTCACAAACACCCTTGGTTCTTCTCATTGGGTCAGTTCTTGGAGTCCATCCCAGCCACACGTGGTGCATTCACCCCTAGAAATGATCTGTACAAACAAGCAAGGGACTTGATAAAAAACTTCAGGCCAGTCTCTGGGGTCTCACAGAGTTACATGGCAGCCTGGCTGTGGCTTCTGGCTGCTTTTTTAAAACCTCTAGACAGGAACAGGGAAGGCTGGGGCACATGTCCTGGATGATTCACCCCAGGGAGCTCAGGGCTGGCATCAAGCCTGATGAGCTGGGTCAATTCATGAAGTTCTCAGCCATTTATTGGTCTCTAAGCTGAGCCCGCCTGAGGTGAGGTGGGGTGGGGCAGGCTGAGGGGGCAAGATTTCTCTCAGCCGCCTGCTCCACAATCCCTGCAATATCTTGTCTTTCCCCCTTTAATTCTCTTTTTCTTGTGTACCTTTAAGTAACAAATAGAGGACTTAAAAAAAAGTGCCCACGTAGGCAATTCAAACATTAGCCAAGGTTAATTCACATATTTCCTCAGCATTTTAGATATCTTGAAAATCAAAATTCCTAAATACAATTAAGAGACAAATGACAGAGAAATAATTTGCAGTGCATATGACAATGAGTTAATATTCTTTCTTTTTTTTTTTGAGACAGAGTCTTGCTCTGTTGCCCAGGCTGGAGCGCAGTGGTACCATCCTGGCTCACTGCAAGCTCCACCTCCCGAGTTCATGCCATTCTCCTGCCTCAGCCTCCCAAAGTGCTGGGATTACAGGCGTGAGTCACCGCGCCTGGCTGAGTTAATATTCTTAAAACCAACATTGGCCGGGCGCAGTGGCTCACGCCTGTAATCCCAGCACTTTGGGAGGCCGAGACGGGCAGATCACGAGGTCAGGAGATCGAGACCATCCTGGCTAACACGGTGAAACCCCATCTCTACTAAAAATACAAAGAAAATTAGCCGGGCACGGTGGCGGGCGCCTGTAGTCCCAGCTATACGGGAGGCTGAGGCAGGAGAATGGCGTGAACCTGGGAAGCAGAGCTTGCAGTGAGTGGAGATCGCACCATTGCACTCCAGCCTGGGCGACAGAGCAAGACTCCGTCTCAAAAAAAAAAAAACAACCAACATTAATGGCTGGGCGCAGTGGCTCATGCCTGTAATCCCAGCAGCACTTTGGGAGGCTGAGGTGGGCGGATCACCTGAGGTCAGGAATTCAAGACCAGCCTGGCCAACACGGTGAAATCCGTCTCTATGAAAAATACGAAAGTTAGCCAGGTGTGGTGGCGGGCACCTGTAATCCCAGCTACTCAGGAGGCTGAAGCAGGAGAATTGCTTGAACCCAGGAGGTGGAGGTTGCAGTAAGTCAAGATCGTGCCATTGCACTCCACCTTGGGCGATAAGAGCAAAACTCTGTCTCAAAAAATAAAAAATAAAATAAAATAAAATAAACCAATATTAATGTCTTAATCTAAATAAGAAAAAAGAGCTCCTGTAGAAAAATGGACAAAGGACAAAAACAGATAATGCCATACAAAAGTACATTCAAATTCAAATGGTATATTTATATACATTAAAAAACCCAGACCTCATTAATAACTTCCAAAATGCAAATTAAAACATCTATTATGTGCCATTTTTTTACCTTTGCATTGGCAACGATTAAAGAGAATGATGGTATCTCCAGGCTACTGAGGTATGCGGAAATCTGCTTTCTTGTTTACTATTGGAGGGAGTGTAAATTGGTATGAGCTTTCTGGAGGGAAGTTTGGCCATATACAATGAATGTTAAGTGGCATTGAAATTCTTTTTTTTTTTTTTTTTTTTTTTGAGATAGAGTCTTGCTCTGTCACCCAAGCTGGAGTGCAGTAGTGCAATCTCTGCTCGCTGCCACCTCCGCCTCCTGGGTTCAAGCAATTCTCCTGCCTCAGCCTCCCGGATAGCTGGGACTACAGGAATGTGCCACCATTCCCACTAATTATTTTTGTATTTTTAGTAGAGACAGAGTTTCACCGTGTTAGCCAGGATGGTCTCCATCTCCTGACCTCGTGATCTACCCGCCTCAACCTCCCAAAGTGCTGGGATTACAGGCATGAGCCACTGTGCCTGGCCAGCTTTCCACTTTTTTTTTTCTTTTGTGGGGGGGGGGTGGGGTTTTGCTCATTGCCCAGGCTGGAGTACAATACAATGGCCTGACCTCGGCTCACCACAACCTCCACCTCGAGGGTTCAAGCAATTCTCCTGTCTTAGCCTCCCGAGTAGCTGGGATTACAGGCACTTGCCACCCTGCCTGGCTAATTTTTGTATTTTTAGTAGAGATGGGGTTTCACCATGTTGGCCAGGCTGGTCTCGAACTCCTGACCTCAGGTGATCCACCCGCCTTGGCCTCCCAAAGTGCTGGGATTACAGGCATGAACCACTGTGCCCAGCCTGAAATTCTTTTCCTAAAAAATATATCCAAGACATTAATAGGACAAATGGACAAAGATGTTCATCGTACAATTGTTTATAAAAGTGGAAAGCTGGCCAGGCTCAGTGGCTCATGCCTGTAATCCCAGCACTATGGGAGGCTGAGGCGGGTGGATCACGAGGTCAGGAGATGGAGACCATGTTGGCTAACACGGTGAAACTCTGTTTCTACTAAAAATACAAAAAATTAGCCAGGAGTGGTGGCACATTCCTGTAGTCCCAGCTCTCTGGGAGGCTGAGGCAGGAGAATTGCCTGAACCCAGGAGGCAAAGGCTGCAGTGAGCTGATGTTGCGCCACTGCACTCCAGCCTGGGCTACAGAGTGAGACTCAGTCTCAGGAAAAAAAAAAAAAAAAAATTACCCGGGCATGGTGGCGTGTGCCTGTAATCCCAGCTACCCAGGAGGCTGAGGCAGGAGAATCGCTTGAAACTGGGTGGTGGAGGTTGCAGTGAGCCAAGATCACACCACTGCACTACAGCCTGGGTGACAGAGTGGGACTCTGTCTCAAAAAAAAAAAAAAAAAAAAAAAAGCGTGGAAAGCTCGCTCTTTCAGGACATTTTTTAAAGTGTTAATTGCTTGCTTGTACCGCTAGAGGATAAGTACTACCCGAGTGGGGACCCATGTGTCTCATTCACCATTGTATCCTTAATGCCTAAAACTGTGTCTAACGTATGGTAGGTGCCTAATATGGTTTGGATGTCCCACGCAAGTCTCATGTTGAATTGTAATCCTGCATGTTGGAGGTGGGGCCTGATAGAGGTGTTTGGGTCATGGAGGCGGATCCCTCATAGATTGGTGCTATTTTCATGATAGTGAGTATTAGCAAGAGCTGGTCACTTAAAAGTGTGTGGCATTCGGCCGGGCGTGGTGGCTCACGCCTGTAATCCTAATACTTTGGGAGGCTGAGGCAGGCGGATCACGAGGTCAGGAGATCGAGACCATCCTGGCTAACACGGTGAAACCCCGTCTCTACTAAAAATACAAAAAATTAGCCGGGCATGGTGGCGGGCACCTGTAGTCCCAGCTATTCAGGAGGCTGAGGCAGGAGAATGGCATGAACCTGGGAGGCGGAGCTTGCAGTGAGCCGAGATCGTGCTATTACACTCCAGCCTGGGTGACAGAGCGAGACTCCGTCTCAAAAAAAAAAAAAGAAAAAAAGTGTGTGGCATTCCCCTGTTTCCCAATTCTCTCTTGTTTTTGCTTTCACCATGTAAAGTACCTCCTCTCGCTTCACTTTCTGCCATAAGTAAAAGCTCCTTGAGGTCTCCCCAGAAGCTGAGCAGATGCTGATGCTATGCTTCCTATGCAGGCTGCAGAACCATGAGCCAATTAAACATCTTTTCTTTTTTTTTTCTTGAGACGGAGTCTTGCTCTGTCGCCCAGGCTGGAGTGTAGTGGCCGGATCTCAGCTCACTGCAAGCTCCGCCTCCCGGGTTTAGGCCATTCTCCTGCCTCAGCCTCTGGAGTAGCTGGGACTACAGGCACCCGCCACCTTGCCTGGCTAGTTTTTTGTATTTTTTAGTATAGATGGGGTTTCACCGTGTTAGCCAGAATGGTCTTGATCTCCTGACCTCGTGATCCGCCTGTCTTGGCCTCCCAAAGTGTTGGGATTACACGCTTGAGCCACCGCGCCCAGCCCCATCTTTTCTTTTATAAAGTACCCAGTCTCAGGCATTTCTTTACAGCAATGCAACAACGGCCTAATACAGTGCTCAGTAAGTGTCTTTTGAATGAATAAATGAAAGCAAATGAATCAATGATGAGAGAAATGAATCAAGAGATTCTTTAATTCACCCATACAATAGTCAGAAACAAATAACAATGGTGTTTATGCAGCTTGTTTTTTGTTTTTTTTTTTTTGGAGACAGAGTCTTGCTCTGTGGCCCACGCTGGAGTGCAGTCGTGCAATCTCAGCTCACTGCAATCTCCGCCTCCCACGTTTAGGCAATTCTGCTTCAACCTCCCAAGTAGCTGGGATTACAGGCATGCACCACCACACCTGGCTAATTTTTGTATTTTTAGTAGAGACAGAGTTTCACCACCTCGCCCAGGCTGGTCTAGAAATCCTGACCTCAGATGATCCACCTGCCTAGGCCTCCCAAAGTGCTGGGATTACAAGTGTGAGTCACCACGCCCGACCTGAGCTTATACTATACACTGTATACTACACTAAGATTTCCTCACAGATTATATACTTTAATCATCACGATAAACCTATGAAAGAGGTAGATACTACTAGGGATGATCAGGACTTTCTCATGGAACATAATGAAACTCAATTTAAATTAGTGTAGGTAAAAGAAGGAATTTATTGGCCCATGTAACTGAAAAGTCCAGAGGGCAGCTTTGGCATCAGACTTAGCTGGATTCAAGGACTCAATGTCTTGATGATTTAGTCTCTCTCTCTCCATCTCTCCTTTCCTTCCTGTAGGCTCGATTCCCCAGGCAACCTCACTCCAGATGGTGGGTCCCTCAGCAGCTTCAGGCTTACATGGTCTTTGGGCCACTTGATCTCGGAAGACAAATCTTGCAAGTCAGCCTAGAGAGGGCCCTGCCTTTCCCTGAGCCAATCCCAATTCCTGTGTCCAAAAGGATAGGGCTCCCTGACGAAACCAGTGAGTATGTGCATCCCTCGAGAGCAGGGAGAAGTAGGCAGATAAAAACCACAGCTCACTACAAATGCCTCCTGTTACGGATGAGGAAACTAAGACACAGACCAGCTAAGTAACTTCCTTCAAGTCTCTGAGCTAGTAGGTGGCAGAGTCCACATTTGAACTTAGGCAGCTTGACTTTTGAACTTAGGCAGCCTGAGTTTGGAGCCCATGATTTTAGTGTGATAGTTAATGTTATGTGTCAACTTGACTGGGCCGCAGAGTACCCGGATATTTAGTTAAATATTATTATGGGTATGTCTTTGAGGTTGAGATTAACATTTGCTACGGTCTGAATATTTGTGTCCCCCAACACACATAGTCCGCAATTTATATGTTGAGCTCCTAATCCCCATGGTGATGGTATTAGGGGGTAGAGTCTTTTAGAAGATGATTAGATCATAAAGGCACGGTTCTCATGAATGGCATTAGTGTCCAAGGGAGCTCATTTGCCCTTTCTGCCATATGAAGACATGGCAAGAAAGTACCATCTATGAGCCAGAAAGTGGGGTCTCATCAGATCAAATCTGCCAGTGGCTTGATCTTGGACTTCCCAACCTCCAAAAGTGTGAGAAATAAATTCTTGTTCACAAGCTGCCCAGTTTATGGTTTTTTTTTTTTTTTTTTTTTGAGACGGAGTCTCACTCTGTCACCCAGGCTGGAGTGCAGTGGCGAAATCTCGGCTCACTGCAAGCTCCGCCTCCCGGGTTCATGCCATTCTCCTGCCTCAGCCTCCCAAGTAGCTGAGACTACAAGCGCCTGACACCACGCCTGGCTAATTTTTTTTGTATTTTTAGCAGAGATGGGGTTTCACTGTGTTAGCCAGGATAGTCTCGATCTCCTGACCTCGTGATCTGCCCGCCTCAGCCTCCCAAAGTGCTGGAATTATAGGCGTGAGTCACTGCGCCCGGCCCTTATGGTATTTTGTTATAGTAGTTTGAACGAATTAAAACAAAGTGGTAGACTGAGTAGATTGCCCTCCCCAAGTTGGACAGGCCTTATTCACTCTGTCGAAAGCCTGAACAGAAGAAAAGGCTAAGCAAGAGAGAATTTGCTCTCTGCCTGAAAGCCTTTGAGTTGGGACATCGGTCTTCTACTTCTGACTCAGACTAGAGCTTACACCATGGATTCTCCTGGTTCCCAGGCCTTCACACTGCAGATCTTGGGACTTCTCTGCCTCCATAATTGTGTAAACCAATTCCTTATAATACAACTTATGTAATTTCCCATTGGTTCTGTTTCTTTAGAGAACCCTAACTACAAGACTATACTGCAGAACTACATATGGAAGATGTCCGTGACATATTTCAAAATTAAAAAAAAAGAGTATACTATGTGTTACATGATTCCATTTATATGATCATACACAAATGAAAAGCCTAGAGGGCTATATACCAAACTGTTAACAAAGGGTATCTCTGCGGGACGACAGTATTAGGGAGGACTTCTGTTTTCTCATTGTTTGAATTTCTTTTTCCCCACAAAGGTCAAGTATTTCTGGGAAAAACAATTATTTCCATTCCTGAAAATAAATTTAAAAGTCAGCAAAATCAAATTTCATACGAAGATGGGTGTGAGCAGCAGGGAAATCAGCAATTGCTTCGTGAACGTGAGGAACATGGGATGTGAAATGGCAGCATTTTCTCCCCTCCTCCCCTCTTTTCCCCGTTGCACTCTTCATTTTATTTAATTTATTTTTAGTTTCCTGAGACAGGCTGGAGATGGTATGCTTGGTTGCCCTTCTTTTCCCTTGGCTCTGAGAGTGTATCCATGCCAACTGGACCGTAAGTGACTAAAAGAATCAACCGCACATCAGAAAACTCAAAGGCCAGAAGGAAACTTAGAGAGGATCTGGTTCAATGCCTTTTGAAAGAAAATCTCTCACCCCCTTGGAAAACCAAACTCAAATGAAAGAGGAGAGCCAAACTCAGAATTCTTGCTCTCTGAGAACACAGTGTAAAAGCCACTCATCTAATCCAACCATATTGTTTTGCAGAGGGGTCTCAGGTCTTCCACTGTAGGCCAACTGTACCTCACATTCCTGAGTCAACATAGGTGACTTGGAGTGCATGTATTCCAGACTTTCAGAGGCTTAGTAGGCCCTGAATTAGGCAACAGGAAATGTGATTGGGCAGGGTCTCTGCCTCTTGCTCTGGTCACAGATGCTCCACTTTCTCTTTTCTGGCAGTCCAAGGCCCTGGATCCAACCTGGATTATTGAAATTGGCTCTCATTCTCTCCAGGGGTCCAGGATGTTACAGGGTTCTCTGCTCTCATTAGTCAGTCAGGGTCAAGGGACACAAGAAAAAGGAGCTAGGGAAAATAACTCAGTGGCAAGGCAAAGAGCCTTTGTTAAGCTCATAAAACTAGAGTTGGGATCTGAGATTAAATTTTACAGATAATATTAGGATTAGGATTAAGGCTAGAGTTTGGATTGGACAGTGGGGCTAATACCAGGTTAGGATGGATTATAATGATGACAGGCTTTGAACTGAGAGCGAGTTTCAAGGGTAGGGATTAGAATTAGGGTGGAGGATCATCTGCTTTCTCTCAGGTCTCTACAAGCCCCTTCTTTTTGGTAAAGTCTTCCAGGGCTAAGTAGGTCTTTTGAATTCTTACCAAGAAGGCAGTCATTGTTTGCTCCTGACCTTGAATCACACTAGGCTCTTTTCCATACACCCTCAGTTTCTACTTCAAAAGCTCTGGCTGCTGAAGAATTAATATTATCCTTTACTAGACCCCACTGAGCACATAGATGGCTCCTTTTGGGCCAATGGTGATTGCAAACTACTCCCAGGAGTCACATCACAGGTTCATCTGGAACGTTAATACGCGATAGAAAATAGTCAAGACAATTACGACAAAAGCACTCTGCCAATTACCCCCACACTTTGCTCCCCTAATTTGATGATGCCCTGAAATTTTATGTCCTCTCTGAGCTTTCAGTCAACTAAGTGGGCTTGTTATAGGAATTGGATCAAGGGCTCTATAGATAGAGACACTGGGAACTAAGAGTAAAGAGTTAGCTGGCTAGGAACGTCATAAGCAGCAGCTAAATATTGTCTCATCCCATACAACTTCAGTGTGACAAAAAAGCTGGCAGCCTTGTGATGAACGAGGTCAGGGAAAAAAAAAAAAGCAGAGAACTTCAGTGTCTTCTAGGGAGGATGGGTTGGTAACTAAGACATTCCCCCAGGACTGTCTAACTAGGACTCCAATCCATTTGTGGGTCTCACATTGACTAACAAATTATTGTGCCTTTTTATTCATGCAACAAATATTTATTGAATGCCTCCCAAATGCACCTTGAGTATTATGTATATCACAGTAAACAAAACAGACATGATCTTTGGAGACTCACAAATACATACTTAATTATAAAGTGTGATAGGTACTATAAAGAAAAAGAGTACCATGTAAGATAATAACAGGGCCAGCTAATTTTGATTGGGGCTTGGGTCAGGGATGACTTCTTTGAAGGAGTTCCATTTAAATTCAGGCCTGAATTTGTTTAAGTAGGAGTTAGTCTGTTGAAAAACCTTAATGGGTCAATTGTTCTTTATGCTTTTGAAGTTCAGCTGCAATTTACTCCTTTATGGTCTGTGGTGGACATTTTTTGGAATCTTTGCCAAGTACATAACTTTCTTTGAGAAGACAGCGTACAAAGATGGGGTTCTGGCAGCCACGTTTGCATTACAAAACAAAGAGACCTGACTACATATTGCCCTGTTGGTCAAAGGTGATTGTACCAAGAGTACACAAGCAGACATAAATTGAACCAATCAGTTTCTTGTTCCTGGGCATTGGGATTCATAAATACTAATTAGTCTCTGTTTGTTCCTGAAGTGAGGCTGGGTAAACCTGGATTATGTTCCCAAAAAAGCAGTGAAAACAGCTCTGTTGAGATTATAAAGCAGCTTTGTAGACAGAAGCAGAGATGGAAGAATATGTAGCCAGAGAGAAAAAGATACTGGAAAAAAACAAACACTTGGCTCCCTGTTGATGTATTAGGTACCTATTTCAGTCCTTCATGAGATCTTACTGCTGTGTCCTTGGGTTACAGAAGATTATTTCCTTGTGTGTGTGTATACATACAAAGAGGAAAGGCAGCTGAGGCAGTCAGGAACAGGAAGACAAGGGAATGGAGATGTCAGAAAGCAAGGTATATTTGAGGAATGGCAACTAGTGTCTGCTTTGCAGGGTGAATAGAGAAGAGCAGAAAATGAAGTCTGAGAGGAAGACTGAAACCAAATTATCTACATTATATGTAGGGACCTGCTGGTGAATGCTACATTTTATTAATCCTTTTAGTCTCCAGAGTGCTTAGGAAATTCCTTGTGTATACTGGGTACTCAATAAATGTTTGTTGAATAACTGGCTAACAGGAAAGCAGTTTGGAAAATGACATTCACTTTTTATGTTGAATTCTCCTTTTAGTTGTGGAGTTTCCTTTTCTTTGTCTTTTTTTTTTTTTTCCTTTTTGTGGAGAACGGGGTCTCGCTATATTACCCAGGCAGGTCTCGAACTCCTGGGCTCAAGCTATCCTCCCGCCTCTGCCTCCCTGAGAGCTGGGATTACAGGCGTGAGTCACCGCGCCTGGCCGAGTTTCCTTTTCTGTCCATAAAAGAAAACCATCAAGATGTCAAGAGAGACAGTCCCACTTAATCTTTGTTAAACTCAAAGGGTTTTAAGTATCTCACGTATCTGGGAATTTTATGTCAGTTTAAATGAAGATTTAAGGGTAATATGAATCCAGCGAGAGCAAGGTGTGCTGTATGGCTTTATCCTTTCTATGCAATTTTTTTTCTTTTCTTTCTTTCTTTTTTGTTTTTTTGAGACAGAGTTTCGCCCTCGTTCTTGTTGCCCAGGCTGGAGTGCAATGGCATGATTTCGGCTCACTGCAACACCCGCCTTCCGGGTTCAAGTGATTCTCCTGCCTCAGCCTCCCGAGTAGCTGGGATTACACGCGCGCCACCATGCCCGGCTAATTTTTTGTATTTTTTAAAACTAGCGAAGGGGTTTCACCATGTTGGCCAAGCTGGTCTCGAACTCCTGACCTCAGGTGATCCACCCGTCTTGGCCTCCCAAAATGCTGGAATCACAGGCGTGAACCACAGCGCCCGGCTTTTTCTATGCACTTTCTTACACATATACTTACTGAAGGCTTTGGAAAATCCACAAAATTAAAACTAAATATTGTGCATAATAAATTATCCCTCACGTTTTGGGGTGTTTTCGCTTTAAGTGGCTTGATTTTTGCAATCATTAACTGCATCATCAACAGCATTTGTGGCATACTAAGATAAATGCGATCCTTGCTCTTTAGAGGCCAAAATAAACATCAATGTTAACAAACCCACAGATAATGCACAAACAGAAATGTTATATGGTATATAAAGAAATAAGATAGCAACATTTGGTAACCAAATTAATCTAGGTAATACTCTCTCTGAGGCTCTCATATACCCGACAGGCCGGGAGGGTGTACGGCAGCTATTCCTAAGAGCCAGGAAGTCTTCCTGAGCGATGGGTTTCCAAAAGGTCTGAAGGATGTTGCCTCCGTGTTGAACTTAGTTATCAATAATCGGTTTCTCTGTTCACGACTGGCTGGAGATCAGAATGAGCTCAGGATCAAGGACTAGCAGCGTTAAAGGGCTCATTTTCTTTTCTTTTTTTTTTTGAGACGGAGTCTCGCTCTGTCGCCCAGGCTGGAGTGCAGTGGCCGGATCTCAGCTCACTGCAACCTCCGCCTCCCGGGTTCACGCCATTCTCCTGCCTCAGCCTCCCGAGTAGCTGGGACTACAGGCGCCCGCCACCTCGCCCGGCTAGTTTTTTGTATTTTTTAGTAGAGACGGGGTTTCACCGTGTTAGCCAGGATGGTCTCGATCTCCTGACCTCGTGATCCACCCGTCTCGGCCTCCCAAAGTGCTGGGATTACAGGCGTGAGCCACCGCGCCCGGCCAAAGGACTCATTTTCTTAGTGTCTCAAACTTCTTTGATCACTTACCAATTTCCATTACTGATTCCGCCACAGCTCCCCTTTCCCCTCCAAAAACCAAACGTGTCAGCTGTAGGAAGAAGTGAGGCTCTCCTAGCCCAGGCACAGGGAATGGACTTGTGGCTCTGTGGTTGGGAGTGGAGAGACAAGGAACTCCCCAACACCGGTGGGGGAAGAGACTAGGAACTTGTCCCAGACAAGGGGCTGCGGGAGGGGCATTTCCCAAAAGTTCCTGTCAAGAGACCAGTATACCGGGTGGAACTCTAAGAGTTGTTTGGGTGTGGGGGGACCAGGAAGAGAGAGAGATTCCCAGGGAGTTGGCAAATTGGGGAGAAAGGCTCCGCGGCATCGCCTAGAAACAAGAGCTGCAGCTCCAGGGACCTTGACTCCGACGTCCCCGGGAAGTCCGAACTCCACTTCCGCGTTTGGCATTCCTCCCCGAGGCCCCTCCTCGCACTCGGTTACGGGGTCTGCGGGCGCATGCGCCGCCGCTCAAGGACTGGCCCAATTTACCCTAAACAACTAATCTGCTCCTCCCCCTCCCGCTTGGAGCGCACCACTCGCGTTTAGGGGGAGACACCGCGCCCCGGAGTACTCAGAAACCTGCTCCCCTTCTTCAGACAGGGGGAAGATAAGGTTGCTTCAGATTTTAAAAGTTCTAAGAATACGAAGGCCTCAGCCGCCTGTCGCCGGGCGAGAGCCCGAGGCTCTCACTTTCTCCCACAGCCCCGCACTCCGCCTTTGAGGCGCGGAACAAAGTGGCACGCCCGGATCCCAGCTGATCAGCTGCTGGGCTTTGGCGGTGGCTCCCCCGGGCGAGACCATTGTGACTCCTCGGGAGGGGTGCATAGAGGGGAGGGGGCGGAGCGGCCATTGTCCGGTCAGCGCAGCCTCCGGGGGAGGGGCCGGTGTTACGGAGCCAGCAGGGCCTGGGGCTTCACAGCGGCCGCTGCGACTCCGGAGCCGGCGGGGACCTCCGGTCCTTCCCCGCGCCACCGCACGGGACATCGCTCTGGCTGGGGAGCGGCGGTGGGAGCCGTCGAGGGCGTCGGTGTCCCTCCTCCCCCGCGGTCCTCGGTGCGTCCGCACGCCCCTCCTCCTCGGCTCCCTCCTTCTCCTCTCCGCACCTCCCCGGCCCCCCCGTCTCCGCAGGCCGAGTGGTGCGGCCCGCCTCCAGCTGACCGGCCTGGAATCCCGGCTCCGAGCCCCGGACTCGCGCCCGCCCGCGCGCCCGCTCCCTCCCCCTCCCCCCGCCCCGAGCCCCCCGACGCCGCCGCCACCTCCTCCTCAGAGCGGGGCCCGGGCCCAGCCGCCGCCACCGCTGCCGCCGCCGAGCTCCGCCGCCGCCGAGCACCATGGGAGACGCTGGGAGCGAGCGCAGCAAAGCGCCCAGCCTGCCGCCTCGCTGTCCCTGCGGCTTCTGGGGGTAAGTGCCCGGCCGGGTGGGGGCGGGGGCCGGGGGCGCGGACGCCAGGGCTGCCTGGGCAGGCCTCGGGGCCCGGGATGCCGGAACCCTGGAGGCTGGGCCCAGCCCGGGCCTACGGGGAGGGGGTGGGGGTCGCGTTCCGGGGAGGGATGCCGGGTGGGGAGCTGAGGGTGGGCAGAGAAGGCCCTTCCGGGGGTGCGTTGCCACCCTTTGGGACCCGCCAGCCTGAAGCTCGGGCCCACGGGGGCCTCCTGGGCCACGGGTGAGGGGGGCAGGGCGGCGGGGAGGGATGAGGGGGCGGTGTTGACCGCTCCGGGAGGAGCAGGAGTGCCCCTTCCCTGGGCATGTGGAAGCCAGCCCTTCCTCCCTCCCAGGGCTTGAGTTGGTGCCCAGGCATTAGGAGGGTATTTCCTCTGACTTTTTCACCTCCCCTCCTCCCCGTCCTCCGGAGACTTGCATCATCACTTCCTAGATTATATCCCAGTGCCCCATTTGCTTTTAGGAAGCTATTCTCACGTCACCCGTTTGTAAAAACCGAGTCCAGAACCAGGCTGGGGTAAAGTTATAAGACTGTTGAGGTCTCACCTTTATGTAAAACACGTTTCAGGAGATTTGTAAAATTCCCTTGTCAAAAAGGAAGAAGAAAACCACACAAAACCTGAAGTCAGCCTGGATTGGGGAATATGAGATCCAGTTTCCTCAATTGGTTCTCAAATTCCCCTCTTTCTCAATTTAAGTAAAAATAATAAAAATGTTCACAGTGGATAGCGTATATTGTTTGGCCATCATGTGTTAGGGCAAAAAAAAAAAAAAAAAGTGAGGTGGGAAATCAGCTCCCTTTTCCTCCCCCCGTTACAGTTTAAATTCTCGTGGTAACACTTTAAGCTTCATGGATTGCCACCTAACAGGTGCCTCCATCATACCACATGACTGTAGTTCTGCAGTAAGAAAGCTGGAGACTTTAAAGGCCGGCTTTTGTGATTTGAGTCCTTTTTATCTTTTATCGTTTTGTTTTAGTTTTATTTTTTGAAAGATTCAGTATATTTGGAGACACAGAGGCAGGAAGGAAGACTGTTTCTGGTGAGGACATCTTGGGAAGAAGTATGGAAGTAGTTTGCCTTTGCTATCTCCCATATTGTAGGAATGGTTAACAGAAATTAAGGGTAATTTTGGGAGTGCAGAGAAAGATTAGAAAGTGGATCTTAATGTGAACTTCTGTGGAAGCTGTCGTATCTCAAGGTTATGACAAAGAAGTGGATTTTCATTTTCTCATTTTTCTGACTGACTTTCTTGAAAATTTCCCTGTGGAAGGATATTAGTCAAAAAGAAGTTATGGCATATGTAAAGTCCTAAAAATGTGAAAATATTCTATTCTTCCCTTCATTTTTATTTGAAAATAATTGGTTTGCCTGTGAAGTGCTTTCATGGACTAATTCCTACAAGAATCTTGCGAGGTAGGAACCATTATCTCATTATTAAATGGGGAAACTGAGGCTTAGGGTGGATAATTTGCCCCTTCACACAGGGAGTGTAGGGTGGAGCTGGTGAGCTCTTCAGAGTGCTTAGTACCATCATGTTTATGACATCAGTCTGCTGCCCTGGAAAAGTCTTGTGTCCCAAGCCTCAGATTGTAACTCATTATAAGACATGTATCCTGAAGAAAGTTGCTGCGAGTGGCAGCTAATGCTCAGGATATATCGGGTCTCTCTCCTGGCAACACGTTTATGTCCTTCGGACTATTATGAATGGAATCTTTATTGAAAGACTTATATCAAGGCTTAGAGATTAAGGAAATGGAATAGCGTTTTACATTTATTTATTTGTTTATTTATTTTTGAGACGGAGTCCTGCTCTGTTGCCCAGGCTGGAGTGCAGTGGTGTGATCTTGGTTCACTGCAGCCTGCACCTCCCAGGTTCAAGCAATTCTCCTGCCTCAATCTCCTAAGTAGCTGGTACTACAGGTGCACACCACCATGCCCGGCTAATTTTTGTATTTTTTAGGAGAGATGGGATTTCGCCATCTTGGCTAAGGTGGTCTCAAACTCCTGACCTCAGGTGATCTGCCTGCCTTGGACTCCCAGAGTGCTGGGATTACAGGTGTGAGTCACTTCATCCGGCCAATTTTACACATTTTAAATAATGATGATGATTATCATCATTAATGACTGTAGGCCAAACGAAAAGACAAAGTAGGAGGATCACTTGAGCCCAGGAGTTTGAGACCAACCTGAGCAACAGGAAGATGTTGTCTCTAAAAAAGTTTTAAATTATCCGGGTGTGTTTGTGCATACCTGTGGACCAACCTACTTGAGAGGCTGAGGCAGGAGGATCACTTGAGCCCCGGAATTTGAGGCTACAGTGAACCATGATTGCGTGACTTGCTTTCCGGCCTGGGTGACAAAGTGAAACCGTGCCTTGAAAAAGTAAATCAGTAAACAAAATGATTGTAAATAATGAGTGACTGTAAATAATAAATAGTAAATCATTTTTCTGTGATAGGGTAATGTTGAAAGTTTCAGAGGTCTTTTGTTTATAACAGGCATGAGCCACCACGTCCAGCCAGCCTTTTACCTTTAGCCGGTAGGGTTCTGATAATGCCCAGAGAGTTTGGTGGCAGCAGATAGGAAAAGTTACACGAATGTTGTACTTGACCTATAAGCAACCAGGGCTGCTTTTTAGATACTTTCACTCTGATACTTTTTATGAACTGCCATTTACCTAGCAGGAGTAGTGACCACAAAACTAGTATTTTTATGGTGAAAAGTGTTCTTTTTGGTGCAATGTTTGAACCTTTCCTAAGGACTTTTATATACAATTGTGTAGTTTGCATTTTATACCAAAGCATAACAAAATTGCTGCCTTGTTTCCATTGTATCATAACCGACTTGGAACATGTTTCCCTTACTGCATGGGCCACATTCATATTATGTAAACTTAGAATATATTTAACAAATATTTGAATGCCTGTGATATAATGGTGGGCAAGGAGGTGCTGGCCCCATACTCTGGGTCAGGGGGCACAGGGAAGTAAACTGACAGTTGCAATACATTTTACAGGTGCTGTATGGGAGGGGCACCTACCCTAGCTGGGGTGGAGGTAGAGGAAGGTAGCCTGGAGAAAGTGACACTTTTGCCTGGACCCGCAGGAAGGGTAGAAGGAGAGTATGGAAACAAATATTCCTTTCAGGCAGTGGGACTAACCTGGGTGAAGGCCGGGATGTGAGTGAGAGCACTACGCATTTGAGGAACAGGTTTGTTGGGTCTGTTGGTAGATTGTGAAGGGGGATCACAATCTAGAGATAAGGCTGGAGGATTGAGAGGAATTGGTGATACAGGGCCCTCATAGGTAATGCTGAGGACTTTGGACTTTTATCCTGAGTGCAGTGAGGAGCTACTCAAGAACTTTGATCAGGGAGTGATGTATATCTTTAATGTGAAAGATTATTGGTTGTTCTTGAGAGTAGCCTGGGTGTGTGGGTATGATTCTGTGTGTCTGTATGAATGTGATGTATGTGTTTTCGTGGAATGTTGCCAAGTCCAGATTTGCCATGGTTGTGGCATGAACCAGTGTAATGGCTGGGGAGAATAGAGAGCCATTCAGGAGGTATCTTTTGCCTTTTCCCTTCATGAAAATAAAGGTGAATATGTTCTAAAAAATTTTGTGTGGCATTGCACTCCTTGGAAGCTCTAGGTCTAAAATCAGCTAGCCAGGGCCCACACCCAGCCCTTTGCTGAGGAGCCTCTCAGCAGAATGTTCTGGCACCAGCAGACTAACGGCAGTTCCTTTAGGATTGCTGCTCTTTCCAGTGACTCAGGCTGCAGGACTTGCTGCCCAGCATTGTCCAGTCAGGACACTAATCAGTGGGGCTTGGTTGAATAGGAGAGCTTTAACTGCATTCTCTTGTGAAAATGCAGTTAAAGAAGAATGCCAAGAGGAGTGTACAATTCAAATGCATTAGTGCTTGTAACACTTAGTTTCCAGTTCTCTCCCTCTTGGCTTATATTGTATAATTGTGTATAGGTAATTAAGTTATTTTTTAGAGACCATCTCCACTGGGAAACTTTGCTACCATGGAAATTGTTGAATATTAACCAGTTGATAATGAAGTTGATAATAACGTTACAAGTTGTTTGTATTACATATATATTTGTTTTGTTTTGTTTTTTTGAGAGGGAGTTTCACTCTTGTTGCCCAGGCTGGAGTGCAATGGCGCGATCTCGGCTCACCGCAACCTCTGCCTCCCGAGTTCAAGTGATTCTCCTGCTTCAGCCTCCCAAGTAGCTGGGATTACAGGCATATGCCACCACACCCAGCTAATTTTATTTTTAGTAGAGTTGGGGGAGGCTGTTCTCGAACTCCCGACCTCAGGTGATCCGCCCCCCTCAGCCTCCCAAAGTGCTGGGATTACAGGCGTGAGCCACCGCTTATAGCCGGTATATATATTAACATCATATTTTTAGGATTAAAACAAATTTTTCCCCGAGACATGGACTTAAAACTTTCAGTGAAATATGAACATTTTCTTGGCTCATTTTAGGCATTCAGTACTCAGGCAAAAAACGTATTTGTTGATAATTGTCATATCTGAAATGAAATAGTCAATTAGTACATTTTCTTTAGTTGAAATATACAGATACGTGAAAACACTTAAACTATGCAGATATAACTGGTATTTGTTGAAGCTGCATTTTAAATTATTTAGACATTTAAAAAGTGCTGAGGCATATAGATTCCTCACAAATACGAAGACCTAGACTATTACACAAAAGATAGGAAGAAAAATAAGTATAAGAATATAGTATGTGTATTACAGGATAACAGGATAATTAGGATGGAAGACGGAAGTGTTTTCTAATTTTATTTAAGTACAGAAATATAATTACTATTGATACTTTGCTTTCACAATTGGAGATAATCTCATAACGACATACGGAAACCTTGGGAATTACTATTTTGTAAATAAGCTTAAAGCGTAGTAGACATAAGTATTCAGTCTGGTATTTAGGGAATAATGGAATAGTTAAATATGGGGCTTATTAGGTAAACTATTCATTGTTTTGATTTTTAAAAAGAAGCTCTTCTAACAAGTCATGACAAACATATCACATGGGTTCCTTTTCTTTAGGGAAATAGATTTTGTTACTATTTCATTTTTATAATCATGTCTGTTGAAGCATTTTGCCTACAAACTATATTGGCTGGATATGAGTTGTACTTTAAGATAGAGATGGGTAGAGATAAGGATAGGGGTAATCTCCTAAAATAAATTTCATTTCTGAAATCGCTACTAGTAGAAAGTTGATTGAAAACATAGCAGGATTTGTTTTATTCTGCCTTATTTTTGGCAGTCGTAAGATACTGACTAGTTTAGAATCAATACATATATTTTTTCCCTCTGAGCCTAGCCTTAGTGAATTGCGGTAGAACATCAATTCTGTTACTGTCACTGTCTAAATTATCTAGCTAGTGTGCTTGGCTCCTCACAGTGTGTGGACTTCACATTCATTTTGCCTCTTCAGTCACAGTCTCACAGTTGTAACATGTTGCCATACTTCAGCTAGCTTAACCTGGGCATTCAAGATCATGTGAACACAGTATGAATCACTAATCAGTAGAATGTTCATTCCATTGATGTCACTACTTATCCTTGATTATAAAACCACCTTAAACATTCTCTTAAAAAACAAAAAAGCTTGCTTGTGGAGTTTTACTTTGCATCTTTGAGTATTGTGTGCCTCTGAAGATAAAACATGATTTAAGTTAAGTATTCATTGTCGGTTCATTTATCTACTTGCCCTATTTTCCTGCTTACGTTTGGGGGATTCAGAAAATAGGAAATTTGTGCCTTTGATGTGATGGAACACAGGGAAATATTTTTTTTTCTTTTTTAATTTAAACAAACATAGTCTTCTTTCTGTTGGTTTGAGGCAATAGCTTTTTAGAGTTAGGTCCAGTTAGCATATGGCTCTTTTGGTTTTATCATCTCTTCTCCATTTTCCATCTCCCACTCTTCCCCTCCCTTCCAAAATGGAAGAGAATTCTAAACTTTAAATCATACTGAACAGTTTTGACTAAGAATCTCTTTATAATCCTTAATAGTATCAAAATTAACATTAGTTTTCACAAATTAACCTTTCCTTGCTCTAAAAATCAGAGAACTAAGAATCATTTGAAAAGAATGAAGTCCTTAAAAAGAAACCAATAATAGTATACAAAAAGATTATTTATTTAGAACAGAATACTTAGACAGTGAGAACTAATATCATTTGGATTTTTTATTAGGTCATAGGGAGGTTCTGTCCATGCAAAGTGATGTAATATTTTGAATTCCTGTAATAATCATAGATCAAAATTGAGGTTAAATATTCTTATTTTCTTTTTCACGCAGGCCTGGGACTGGCAGGGCTGCATGGCTTTGTGGCTGAGGCTGGAAGCAGAGCCTATCAAAGTTCCTTCCCCTGCAAAAAAAAAAAAAAAAAAAAAAAGGAATTCTTTTCTGTTTTTGAAGAAAGGTTAAGGTTGATATCTTAGCAAAACTACTTGAAGGAAGTGATTGGTCTTGACCCAGCACTTGTAATGCAATGCTTGCAAAATTGTTCAGATTCTGGCTTTTTGGATTTCGTGGGACTTTGTGTCAGAGTGGTTTTCAAAAGAGGGCCTTCATTCCAACTGTGGGGATGACACTGATGTTACTCAGTTTTTCTAGGGTTTGGGAGGAACAGTGATCCTGCTCTGGACTGGGTCCCTGTGTAACAAGATTACATTGCTGAGTGAGATATTTAAACATAAGACATTTCCTGTGTCATATGCAGAAAAGGAGGTTAAGGAACTTTGTTTAAAGTGTCTTGGCCGGGTGCTGTGGCTCATGGCTGTAATCCCAGCACTTTGCCAGGCCGAGGCGGGAGGATCACTTGAGGTCAGGAGTTTGAGACCAGACTGAACAACATGGTGAAACCCTGTCTGTACCAAAAATAAAAAAATTAACTGAACGTGGTGGCACACACTTGTAGTCTCAGCTGCTTGGGAGGCTGAGGCAAGAGAATCGCTTAAATCCAGGAGGTGGAGGTTGTAGTGAGCTGAGATCGTGCCACTGTACTCCAGTCTGGGCAACAGAGTAAGACTCTGTCTCAAAAAAAAAAAAAAAAAAAAAAAAGGTGTCTACTAGTCAGAATCTAAAACTGTATTCTGGAATGGCACTGCCCAGTATGGTAGCCATTAGCTGTAAGTAGCACTTTAAATTCAGATTAAAGTTAAAAATTTTAGTTCCTCAGTCACTGTAGCTACTTTTAAGTACTCGCTAGCTCAGTAACTAGTGATTACCCTATTGAGGAACACAGATATAGAACATTTTCATCCTTCAAGAAAGTTATGTTGGACAGTGCTGTTCTAGAATAATGACTGATGGGCAGCCAGAGTTTTCAAGCCTGTTTTCTTGTGGGCTCTCTAGATCCCTTTTTTTCTTACATTCTGAACATGAGGCACTTAGCTAATTTAGCTCCAAATTTCTTTCCAGCCCTAACATAGTTTATTTCCACTGGGAGAAGCAATGCTATTGTTAATCCAGAGTACTGGGAAGTGCTCCTTTGGTTAGGAATGGGAATTAAAATTTCAGTAATGGGAATTAAAATTTCAGTAATGGGAATTAAAATGTAGTCTGTAATTTGAACCTTTTTTGAAGTGTTACTTTTGAGTCAGCCATTTTAGCTCTTTTAGCACTGTTAAACTGGCAGCCTCCACGGCTTATACAGGGAGGTGTTGGTCTAACAATCAGTTTCTTTTTGGTTCAAAGAATTTTTGAAGCTACTCACCTTTTAGAAAGTTGATAGGTTGTAGATAGGCTCTAGTTAGCTTTTATGACTTTTGTGGAGGAAAAATATTTGTTTTCACAAATGTAAATCTCATGGCAGCTTTTTATATGTGATTAGGGATAAGTGGATTGGATTTTCTGGTAAATTCAGGTTACTATATATAGAGAAAGGTGGGGTGTATTGGAATTTCCAGCAGTAACGGGCAAAACCAAACTGATCTGTGATGCACCAGTCTAGTAGAATGGCACAGGTGAATGAAAATGCATGTCATCCATGAGGCTGAGGGACAGAGCTGCTAACAGTGCCGGGTACCTGAAGTGGCTACAGCTGTTAAGGAGGGATGATGTACTAGCTAACTACATCTGTTCTTTAGCTGTACCAGATGTCCCATATCATAGGCAAGTTCGAGTTTATTAGGGTAGAAGAATGTCCTGGGAGAGGTCATTGATGCTGCTTGCTACCACTCTGGCCTTGGATGGAAGGGGAGGGCCAAGCCACACCACAGCATTTTGTTTCCAGGTGTGAATAAGCTCTAGTTAGCTTCATTGAAGCTTTAGTAACTACCTGGTAGAGTGAGGTTGGTGATGTACTTAGGACCTTTTTGGGAGTGTCTTTTCTCATTTATTTCTGCTGAAGTGGAGTGGTGTGGAGTAACAGCTGTTGATGTCTTATCTGCTTCTTGGACTCTTACACACTGACAAGTTGAAGTGCATTTGCATAAAATAATCACGCTTATAGCCACACTTCCTGGAAGGAGAAGCATTCTGACCATTCAAGAATATCACAAATACCCTTCCCGTGGTCAGCTTCTTTGTCCAGGCACTTGATTTTATTCATTTATTTTTTACAAGAAAGTAAAAAAAATTTTCTGTGGCTTATGGTACCTAACTGGAAGAGTGGAGGCAGGAAGTTGGGGAACACAGAGTGGGTGGTGGACTTTACTGTCACTTCTGTGCTTTGAAAGCTTTTATGTATTTCAGATCATTTTTTAAAGGCAGCCCTTTCTAGGATGCTTTCGGCAGAAAAAATGGGCTGGCAAAATCATCTCCTGAAAAGATTTATGAATGAGACACATAAAGTACATTGAATAGTATAGTTATTCTTAAACTAGTCATAAGAGTATTAACTAGCAATAAATAATAAAAAATAAACCAGAGGTAGGAGAAGGTATGGTGATTTCAATGTGAATTGTTTTTGGATTTATGATTTCTTGGTTTCTGTGCCTAGGAGGCATGGATGGTATTACTCTTTTTCTTTTCTTTTCTTTTCTTTTTGAGATGGAGTCTCACTCTGTTGCCCAGGCTGGAGTGCAGTGGTGCGATCTTGGCTCACTGCAACCTCCACCTCCCTGATTCAAGCCGATTTTCCTGCCTCAGCCTCCCTAGTAGCTGGGACTACAGGTGCGCGCCACCATGTCTGGCTAATTTCTTGCATTTTTAGTAGAGATGGGGTTTCACCATGTTAGCCAGGGTGGTCTCGATCTCCTGACCTTGTGATCTGCCCGCCTCTGCCTCCCAAAGTGCTGGGATTACAGGTGTGAGCCACCGCGCCTGGCCTGGATGGTATTATTGTTTTTCTTCAGTTGTTGCTGAAATCTAAAAAACCAGGTTTTTCAAGTCTTTATGTGTTCATGTGTGAAACTTTGCCCATACATACAAAATCTTTACATTGTTTGACTTTACTGCATGCAGTTTAGTTTGCTTTTTCCTTTTAATATAACTTAAAGGTATTCTCTTACCTTTACAAGTGGAGAACTGTTCTGTGGACTGATTAGCAGTAGATTTGAGCCTGTAAATAGCCACTGCACTCCAGCCTGGGTGACATAATGAGACTTTGTTGCTTAAAAAAAAAAAAGTGGAGGATGCCAGACTTGGTGGCTCATGCCTGTAATCCCAGCACTTTGGTGACTGAGGTGGGCAGATCACCTGAGGTCAGGAGTTCGAGACCAGCCTGGACAACATGGTAAAATCCCATCTCTACTAAAAATTCAGAAATTAGCCGGGCTTAATGGCCTGCGCCTGTAATCCCAGCTACTCGGGAAGCTGAGGCAGGAGAATCACTTGAATCAGGAGGTGGAGGTTACAGTGAGCCAGGATTGCACCACTGCACTCCTTGGCAATAGAGTGAGACTCCGGCTCAAAAAAAATAAAAAAAAGTAAAATAAATGGAGGAGTGTTTATGTATATTGACCCACAAAAATACTTGCATGTAGGAACTTTTAATTTTTTTATTGATTTGGGAGAACATGTTCATGTAGTCTCTGAGGCCTGAGTTCCCTGTTTCTGTGGCTCAGTCACTGTTAACTAGCTCACCCTGTTCCCCCGACCCCATCCATGCTGTAGCACTTCCAATATGTGCTTAAACCGTGCATTTTATTTGTAAGGCTAATCTTCTTCTTTAGGGAATATTGAGCAGGATCTATTAAGGAACAGTTGCTTTGACTTACATGAAAAAGTCTTTGCAAATGACAGATAAAATCTTGAGTGACAATGTGTGGAGTACTGCACTCTTGTATAGTAGGATCTCTTTAGGGGATCTCAAAAATCCTGATCTTTGGAAGTGTATGTCCCTACAGACTGCATTTCTTACCCTTGGTTTTAAACTTTCTAGCATTATATATTCTAATCTGATAGGTGAAAGCCACCAAATTTACCTGAGTAGTTTTCATTCTAAATAAATTAGAATTTTACGTTGTGTGTGTTTTTAGTTGGAGTTAGGGACAGGAAGAATAGACTGTTGGGTTTGTGTTTAAAGTTGCGGTGCATTAAAGTCATTGGACAGAGATCTATTTAAGACTATAGATTTGGAGGTGAGTTAGAAGGGAAAGGACACAGAAGGTGGTCAGAGGCGAAGACTGGGCAAGGGGGATGAGGATGGGGACACATGGAAGACAGTAGAATGGTGGGATTATAATTGGGAATGAAGTAGCTTTATGGCCACCATCGTTTAGTCAATCTGTGAGAGGTGGTCTCATCTGTAAGGCTAGAGTAATTAATATGAAAAGGTGGTGGTTAGGGTTAATGAGATGTTCTGTCTTTTCTTGAAGTGTGGTATGTGAGTCCCCTGGGACCTTACAGGAAAGTGCTAATGATCACAGGATGACAGCTGAGATACAGATTCCAAACTAAAGTTTAGTGGAAGTAGCAGCAGCTTTCAGCAAAATTGGTGTTCCATCATGTTGGAACCCCATGGGCTCTTCTGCTAAGACCATAGGTACCTTCTTAGCCAGTTGAAGAAAAATGCTGCATGGTTTCTCTTTGCAGCAGGCCATGGAGACTCAACCTACCTTTCTTTTATTGGAATTGCCACAACCTGTTAATTCCATTGCTTGGGAATGATTTTTCTTCTCTCCTTTTCCCCCCCATGCCTTGTAGGGGATTGAACAGTCTTGCCAATTGTCTGTTTAACTTGCTGTTCTTAGAAAAACAACTCATACAAACCCTTCTCTTTTAAAACATTTTACAGTGAATACATATGGGGAAGTTACATTAGATCTTAAATAATTTAGCAGTAGTACTTCCTGGGGAATAGGACCTTTTCTTATTTGCTGAGAGGCTGATGAAGGGCCCCCTCTCTCGTCTATCCCAAACTCCTCCAAAACTCCGAAGATGAAGGGCATACTGATCTCTTATCTCCAGAAAACCAACTGAGCTAAGTGGCTAGGCATGGGTTTTGGAATCAGAGATCTGGATTGGAATCAAAGATGTGAGTTTACCTCTCTGTCTCTTTATCTTTAAAAAAAAAATATCTTAGAGTTGGCTTTGAGATTTAGTGAGCTCTAATGCCTGTCAAGCCCTTGCCACAGAGCCTGGTCATGGTAATTACGTTCATTAAAGGCCAGCTTCCCAACTTGAAAGAAGGAGCATTGATGGCAGATTAGTAAATACAGAACTATCTTGCCTTATATGGGCAATTTGCATTTATAGTGATCTCCAGACTGATGCCACGTCATTCATTGGTGAAGTTTCTGACCAACCTTTGGCCATTTTCCAGAGCCAGTCCTTTTTCCAGCAAGCGTTAAGCACTCTATCTTGTGTCTTGAGCTATGCTAGGCAAGGGATACCTTGGTCCGGCTTCTGCCTAAGAAAGCTCACAGTCTAGAAGGGGAGGTGGATCAATAAACTGACAAAACACTGTTAGAAAAGTGCTCTGGGAGATCACTGAGTATTGTGAGAAGAACACTAATGGGCAGCTTATCTAGATGTGAACTGAGGGTGGCCAGGAGAGCTTCTCATGAGTTGGGCTTGAGCTAGGTATGAAAGATGAGCAGAAGTTAACCACATGAAGATGATAAGGAGGGGATTTCTAGGCAGAGGGAACAGCTTGTACAGAGAGGCACAGAGGAATGGGAAAGTGTGCTGAATTAAGAGAATTGCAAACACAACTCAGTATGTTAGCTGCAAGGTATGACAGGAGGCAAGACAAACCTAGGGAGATGAGCAGGGGCCAGTTATGAAGATACTTCATTGCTGTACTGTTGAACTTAAGGATCAGGAAGCAGCTGGGAAGCATTTAAAGATTTTAAGCATGGATAACAGATGATATTTGTAATATATTTCAAAAAAGTTAATGTGGAGGATGCATTGGAGTATATAGGCAGAGAGACCAGTTAGAGCAATTAAACCTTTTTGAACCATGGATCCCTTTGGCAATCTGGTGAAGTCTGTGGACCCCTTCTGAGAATAATGCATAAAATAAAACACCCGTGATTACAAAGGAAACCAGTTAGCTCATGGACCGTGGGAGCCTGTGGACCCTAGATAAAGTAACCCCGAAGAATGAAGCAGTGGGGTGCGGAAAATAATTGTAGGCTGGCAGTGGGGAATGAAGAGGGGGCTTAAATATAAAAGCAGCGACAGATTGGATGGTGGGGAGTGGTGGTAAAGGAGAAGAGAAGCAACAGGGTCTGACGTGGACTGCAGATGGAAGATGATGTCGGTCACTTGTAGTGGGTATAGAAGTTCCTTCGCTTACGAACTGTAGGTATGAAAGGTCATTTGTGAATTCATCTATTCCCAAATCCAAAGTGAAATTGGAGAAGTGACCAGTAGTGCCCTCTGTCAGTGGTATGCATTGTTTTGTTCAGTAGGAGAAGGTTTATGCTTCAGAAGTTCTTAAGTTGAAGTGATTAAGTGAATCTGTACTAGAAGATGGTAAGTGGGTGGTGAGAGGGATGATTTGTTTTAGACAGGTTAAGTGTACTTTCTGGCGAATTATAGACAGCTTAAGACAGTTTCTTGCTTTGCTTTTCTGTTTTCTTTTTTCTTCCCTTCCCATCTCCCCTCTCCCCTCAACAGGGTCTTGCTCTGTTGCCCAGGATGCTAGAGTGCAGTGACAGGATCATAGCTCACTGCAACGTCGATCTCCTGGGCTTAAGTGATCCTTCTGCCTGAGCCTCTGAAGTAGCTAGGACTACAGGTGCATGCCACCACACCTGGCAAATTTTAAAGTTTTTTTTTTTTTTTTTTTTTTTGTGGAGATGGGGGTCTTTCTTTGTTGCTCAAACTGGTTTTGAACCTCTGGCATCAAGTGATCCTCCCGTCTTGGCCTCCCAAAACATCGGGACAGGCATGATCCTACTACTGATGAGCACAGGAGTTTTGACCTGCTCTATTTCTAACCTGGGCCAGTTCACTCCTCCTTTGGCAACCTGGTGGTCCTTTGTTCATGGGAGGTCGCCATATTGATGCTGAATTTAGTGTGGACACCTGATCAGCATAATGCAGTACTGCCCAGAACTCCTGGGCTCAAGCAATCCACCTCAGCCTCCCAAGTAGCTGGGACTACAGGCATGCTACCATTGTATCTTTTTTTTAATGTGAATTTTTATTGAAGTATAACATAAATAATGAAGAATACATGAATCTTCAGTGTATAGCTAAATGAATTTTCTGTAAAGTGAATATGCCTATGTAACCAGAAATAGCTAACAAGAAATAGCATTTTCGGCCCCCAAGAATCCCTCTTCCTATCCTCTTCCAGTAACTACTCCCTTCCTCTGTCAAGGGTAATCACTATCCCAATTTGTACCATCACAGATTACTTAAAATTGTTTTTCTTCTTAGATTTTTTCTACTTTTTAATTGAAGTACGACTTAGTTTACTGTAAATATTTCAAGTGTGTACTTTGGTAGATTAAAAAAAAAAGACTTCACAGCTGGGCACAGTGACTCACACCTGTAATCCCAGTACTTTGAGGTCAGGAGTTAGAGACCAGCCTGGCCAACATAGTGAAACCTCGTCTCTACTAAAAAGTACAAAAATTAGCTGGGCGTGGTGGCGCATGTGTGTGGTCCCAGCTACTAGGGAGGCTGAGGCAGGAGAATCACTTGAACCTGGGAGGTGGAGGCTGCAGTGAGCCGAGATCGTGCCACTGTACTTCCAGCCTGGGCGACAGAGTGAGACACCTTCTCAAAAAAAAAAAAAAAAAAAGACTTCATTTTTTAAAGAGGAGTTTTAGGTTTACAACAAAATTTACTAGAAGGTAAAGAGAGAGAGTTCCCATATACCCTTTAACTGTCTACGCACACAGCCTCTCCTGCTATCGACATCTCACACTAGTGTGGAACATTTGATAGAATTGATGAACATACAGTGACACATCATTATCACTCAAAGCCCATAGTTTGCATTGGGATTCACTCTTGGTGGTGTATATTCAGTGGATTTTGATAATGTGTAATGAAACTACCATTATAATATCATATAGAATATTTCAGTGTCCTAAAAACCCTCTCTGCTCTGCCTGTTCATCTTTCCCTTGTCTTCAACCTTTGGCAACAACTTTTCATTGTCTCCCTAATTTTGGCTTTTTCAAAATTTCATATTGTTGGAATCATACAGTATGTAGCCTTTTCAGATTGGCTTCTTTTATATAGTAGTAAGCATTTAAGTTCCATGTCTTCTCATGACTTGCTAGCTCATTTTTTAGTTCTGATTAATACTCCAGTGTCTGAGTTATACTACAGTTTATCCACTTACCTACTGAGAGACATCTTGATTGCTTCCAAGTTTTGGCAATTATGAATAAGGCTGCTATGAATATCTGTGTGCAGGTTTTTGTGTGGACGTGTTTTCAACTCATTTGGATAAATAGCAAGGACCACAACTGCTGGATCATATAAGAGTATGTTTAGTTTATGATATATGATATATGCATATATTATTATGATATGTGCATGTATGTATGTATGTTTCAAAAAAACTAGATACTACCAGTTTTCGAAAATGATTATATCAGTTTGTATTCATACCACCAATATATGAGAGTTCCGGTTAGTCTACATTTTGTCAATACTTGCTATTGATGGTCACTTTCATTTTGATTGTATCAAGTTATTGCATTTTTCTTTTAATTTATATTTCTCTGATGACTAATAAAATAGAGCATCTTTCTTCATTGGCCATTTGGCTAAACTTTGTTATGAGGTGCCTGTTTAAGCATTTTGCTTAAGTTTCTATTAGGTCATCTGCTTTTTTCTCATTCATTTGTAAGAGGTCTTTTTTTTGTTGTTCTTGTTCGGGATAGAGTCTCACCACTCTCTTGCAGGCTGGGGTATAGTGACACAGTCATGGCTCATTGCATCCTCAACGTATGGGCTCAAGTGATCTTCCTGCCTTAACCTCCCATGTAGCTGGGACCCCAGGTGTGCGCCACCAGACTCAGCTAACTCTTAAATATTTTGTAGAGACGGGGTTTCACCCTGTTGCCCAGGCTGGTCTTGAACTCCTGGGCTCAAGTGATCCTCCTGCCCCAGCCTCCCAAAGTGCTGGGATTACAGGCGTGAGCCACTGTACCCGGCCTGTAAGAGTTTTTTTTTTTTTTTTTTTTTAATGTATTCTGGATGAGTCCTTTTTAGATAGCATGTACATGTACTGTGTGGTTTTGTATTTTCTTAAATCCTTTTTTAAAAAACTAGAAAGTGAGTGTATTCGTATGGTAAAAAATTTAAACACACAAGTGGGTGTATTATGAAAAGGATGTCTCCCTCCTAGTTTTAGTCCCTTACTGGGAGACCATAGCCTTAGTCCCACTTAGTTGTGGTTATGTTTTTTGAGTATGTTTCCTGTGCATGTACTGCATTTGTTCTTTTTTCTAACACAAATAACGTACCACAGACTATTCCCCACCTTGATTTTTTTAGTTAACATATCTTGGAATTCTTTCCAAATGAGCATATACATTTCTAGCATTCTTTATAATAAATGGCAGCACAATATTCCAGTAGGTGCTTGTACCAGATTTTATTTAATCAGTTTATCTAGTTCTTTCTTGATGAGTGTTGTTATTATGCTACAAAAGTAGCATGAAATATGTTGAATTTTAGGGCTTATGGACAATCTAAGTGTGAAAATGCCTTAGGTGTCTGAATTAGGAGAGAGGATAAGCTAGGGCTTTATCATTTAGGGTGACATGAGTGCGTATTGTCATAGCTGAAGCCAAGGGAGCAGGTAGAGTCATATAAGAAGTATTGTTAGATCAGTGATTCTCTGTGAGATAGAAATGGAGTTGTCAGAATCACTTTGGGAGTCTTTTCTAAGAAACACATTACTCTTGCTTTCCCTCATCCCAGTTTAGTGGGTCCCTGATAAGGTCATCCTTGACTGTTTTTCTTCCATCCCTTGAAAAATGTGTCACTGTCCTTTTGAGACCTAGTGGTATAGAGTGAAAAGATAACTAACGATGGAACCCTGAGGAACACAGGTAGAAAAAGATGACTTTGGAAAGGAGTTGGATACACTGAGATAGGAGATAAATCAGGTGAGTATAAGGTTACTGGAACCAAAGGAGGTGATATTTCAATGAAGAAATGGCAGAAGGGTCATGCTGCAAAGAGTGGTCAAGTTAAGATGATAATTGGGACTTCTCTGCTTCTTCAAGGTCCTAGAAGAACTTGAGTAATGCTTTTAAAGTCATGTTTGTGCTTCTCAGCAGTATTCTGGCCCAGCATGGTACCAGGGTATGTTTTGTGAAAAATTGTTGTAATTACCTCCTATGTACCAGAAATGAACACCTTTCATTAATGATTCATGAATCTAACCATCATGAATTGAAAGAAACTTCTCTTGAATCTATATTTTCACTTCTATTAACACTTCCAATAATATATATGTTTTTAGGGTAGTTTTTAAAAAACCTTTGACCTTCAACTTCTTAGTCTTCTAGGTTCTGGTGGACAAGATTGCATTCACCTAATTTTTCTTGATATTTGACTTAATTTTATAGACGAACCATCTCTCTCAGCTTTTGTTTTTCTAGCAAGAAGTCCCTTTTATTTAGTCTGGACTTTGATTCCTGTAAATATTTATATGTCTTTTCTGAAGTCTTTCCAATTGTATGTTATGTCTTTTTGAGGTGCATCTGTGTTGCTGAAAAGATACTAATATTCATATTCCCCGTCTCTTCCCCATCCCCCATATAGATTGGGATGAGGTAGAAAGAAGGCATTCATATGGGAGATAACGAAATGTATTTCTTAAGAAAAGCTCAGTATATGTATATTTAGGAAAAATTAGGTGAAGAATGAGGTAAGATGAGGGGACAGACTTCTTGGCTGATACTGGTTTATGCTATTTTATTCATGACATATGCTGTATGTGTCAATATGATACAAGAAGAAAGGACATACTGGAATTATTAGAGGAGACAGCGTGAGGATTAAGGTCACATAGCGTTTTTCAGATATTCTAAAAATCTTATTTTGCTGTGTGTTATTTTCTGTAAACATTCTTCAGTGTATTTTACTGTGTAACTGCTCTGTTGTGACTTTAGGGAATTTTAAGCATTTCAGCATTGGAACTGTCTAATCAAAGACAATGAGTCCTTTTAATGTATAGGTAGGCTTTTTTTTTTTTTTTTGAGATGGAATTTCGCTCTTGCTCCCCAGGCTGGAGTGCAATGGTGCAATTTCGGCTCACCGCAACCTCCGTCTCCCAGGTTCAAGCGATTCTCCTGCCTTAGTCTTCCGAGCAGCTGGGATTACAGGCATGCACCACCACACCCAGCTAACTTTTTTTGTATTTTTAGTAGAGACGGGATTTCTCCATTTGTCAGGCTGGTCTCGAACTCCTGACCTCAGGTGATCCGCCTGCCTTGGCCTCCCAAAGTGCCGAGATTACAGGCGTGAGCCCTCACGCTTGGCCACTAGGCTATTATTAAAGAACAGCTTATATAGAGAACAGCGTGCATACCAATATGGTAAATATACACAAAGATACACTTTGTTTGTTTAAAATTATACTGATACAATTTAAATAGTGTCGTAAATATTATAGCAACTTGATGTTACTTTATTTTAGAATATCCCTGGAGGCCTTTGAGGTTGAAGCTGTTTTGATTTCACACCCTTCTGTTTTAAAACATAGGGACTGACAGGGAGGCCCAGGGCTGCTCTCTGGGTGGTGCTACATTTGTAGACAAGAACAGCTTGCTGTATTTTAACCCAGAAAGATTAGAAAGTTTGTTCTTGAACTTCTGGTTCAGATTTAGATGCATCTTTGAAGTGCTGATACTTGGCTTATCTGAAGCTTTGGGATTATTGTTTTCTAATTACGAAGGGATTGAAAGTGTTTATAACATTTTTACAGGTGGAAGGTAAATTTGTTATTTTGTTCCTCAGTTTTTTTTTTTGCTTAATTTAAAAAATATTGAGATATAATTCGCATACCATAAATTTCATCCTTTTGGAGTGTATAACTGTGTGTGGTTTTTAGTCTCTTCACAAAGTTATGTAACCATCACTACTGTCTTAATTCCAGACAATTTCATCACTTCATAATTCCAGACAATTTCATCACTTTGTAAAGAAATCTCATACCCAATAGCAGTCACTTCTTCCCTCAGCTCCTGCCAACCGTGAATCTACTTTCTGGTTCTATGGGTTTGCCAGTTCTGGACGTTTCGCATAAGTGGAATCATACCATATATGACCTTTTGTGTCTGGCTTCTTTGACTTAGCATAACGTTGTCAAGGTTTTTCCATATTGTAGTGTACTGCGTGTCTTTTTGTGGCTGTATAGTATTCCATTGTATGGATATACCACATTTTGTTTGTCTTTCATCAGCTGATGGATAATGAGTTGTTTCAGGTTTTTGGCTATTATGAATAATACTGCTGTGAACATTTGTTTACAAGTTTTTGTGTGAACACCTGTTTTCACTTCTCATATTTGAATACCTAGGAGGGGAATTTCTGGATCATATGGTAACTCTGTTTAACTTTTGAGTAAACTACCACCTGGTTTTCCAGAGCCAACTACGTTATTTTACGTTCCCACCAGCAATGTATGAAGACTCCAGTTTCTTCATATCTTTGCCAACACTTGTCATTGCTGCTCTTTTTGATTATAGCCAACCTAGTGGCATCTCCATTGTGTTTTGATTTGCATTTCCTTAATGACTAATTATATTGAGTATCATTAAATATTCCTATTGACCATTTGTGTATCTTCTTTGGAAAAATGTCTATTTAAATATTTTGCGTGTTTTAAAATTGAGTTATATGCCTTTTTAGTTGTAAATTGTAAAATTTCTTTATGTATTCCGTTTACTAGTTATCAGATACAGGATTTGCAAATTTTTTTCCCCATTTTGTAGGTGGTGGTTTCACGTTTTTTTGGGATGTGTCCTTTAGAGCACAAAAGTTTTAATTTTGATGAATTCTTATTTATCTTTTTGTTGTTTTTGCTTGTACTTTTGGTATCATGTCTAAGAAAACTTTACCTAATTCAAGGTCACAAAGATTTACACTGTGTTTTCTCTAATAGTTTTATAGTTTTAGTTCTTATTTTACATTTAAGTTGGTTATCTTTTTTTTTTTTTTTTTTTTTTTTTTTTTTTTTTTTGGAGATGGAGTTTCCCTCTTATTGTCCAAGCTGGAGTGCAATGGCGTGATCTCAGCTCACTGCAACCTCCGCCTCCCGAGTTCAAGCGATTTCCTGTCTCAGCCCCCAAAGTAGCTGGACCTTCAGGGACACACCACCTTGCCTGGCTAATTTTTTGTATTTTTGGTAGAGATGGAGTTTCACCATGTTGCTCAGGCTGGTCTTGAACTCTTGAGCTCAAGCAGTCCTCCTGCTTCAGGTTCCCAAAGTGCTGGGATTAAAGGCATGCGCCACCATGCCTGGCCAATTTTATTTCATTAATCTGTAATGTCTGTCTTTATGCCAATGTCACACTGTCTTGAGTACTTCCTTTGTGATAGGTTTTGAAACCAGGAATTGTGTGACTTCTACAATTTCATTCTTCTTTGTCAAGAGTGTTTGGCTGTTTTGGGTCCTTTGAAATTACATATGAATTTTAGGATCAGCTTGTCAGCTTCTGCAAAGAAGCCAACTTAGAGTTTGGTAGGGATTGCATTGCATCTCCAGATGAATTTGGGGAGTGTCTCCATATTAACAATATTTGGTCTTCCTGTCCTTGAACATGGGATATCTTTTCATTTATCTGTCTTCAATTCTTTCAACATTTTGTAGTTTTCAGTGTACAATGATTGGTCTTTTGCTTTCCAAAACCAGAAGCTCTTTTTTAAATTGAAGGTTTCCTAAGAGTTTTGGGGAGGCAGTTCTGCTAATCAAACATAAAAGAGACCATTTGGTTAGAAAAAAACAGAGATAACAGGAAGATTAATTATTTTAATAATAAAGCAAAGAACCAATTTATTAAATTTTTTTAGAATATGCTTTGTAATCATAATGCTTAAATCTGTTGTTATACATTTGTCTCAGTCCAGAAGTTCCTCTTTGTGACTTCAAGATACTTGAGGAACAATCAGTAATCAGTTAATGGGTTGCTGGGTTATAGAAAAATCAACACAGAGGAAATTTAGAGATCTTGAGTAAGTATTTCACTTTAGTTATGAAAGAGGGTAATGAATGAAAGAGGGTATTTTAAGAAGGGTTTCCGGATAAGCTTCAGTTCTTTGAGTAATAGCTTTATGGAAAGAGAGACTATTTCTCTAGTATCTGATTTTCTCCTTCCCCATAACATTTTATCATGAAAAATTAAGAATTGTACATCCATTTATTTACTACCTAGATTCTGTAATATTTTGCTTTATTTGTTTTCCATCCTTCTATCCATCTATTAATCTTATTTTTTATTTTCCAAGTAAATTGTAGACTCAATACATTTACCCTTCTGTACTTCAGCATGCATATCATTAAGTAGAGTTTAACATTTGTTTTCAAATTTTGAAGTACAATTTATATACAGTGAAAAACACATCTCTCAAGCATAGTATTCAGTGAGTTTTGACAAATGCACATATATGTCTTAGTTTGGGCTGCTATAACAAAATACGTGGGTAATTTATAAGCAGTATAAATTTATTGCTCATAGTTCTGGAGGGCAAGGTCAAGGTACTGGCAGATTCAGTGTCTGATGAGGGCCCATTCCTTATAGGTGGCACCTTGTTGCTGTGTCCTTATGTGGCGGAAGGGTCATCTTCTTTTATAAAGGCACTAGTTCCATTGATGAGGGTGATGTCTTAATAACTTAGTTACCTCCCCAGAAGCCCCAGTTCTTTATACTATCACAACCTAACGGTATTAGGTTCCAACAAATGAATTTTGGGGAGGACACCAACATTGTACAGAGTAGTACTCTGTAACCCAAACCTTTACCAGGAGATATACTATGTAATGCTACTCTTGATCCAGAAAGGTTCCTCATGTCCCTTCCTAGTCAGTCTGGTCTCTTCTGCTCTGTTTCTCATCCCCTATCAGGCAGCCATGGTCCTGATTTTTTTCCCATCATAGTTTAGTTTTGCCTGTTTTGAAAGTCATATAAATGGAGTCATATGCTGTGTACGTTATACTCTTTGACACAGTGTAATATTTTTGATATTTATCAGTGTTGTATGAATCAGTTTGTTCATTTTTTATTGCATATTTTAAATAGTATTATTTCGTTGTATAACTATACAACCAGTTTCTCTATTCTCCTGTTTATATATACCCTAATTTGCTTTTAAAATACTACTACTACTACTACTACTACTATAAAAATCACTTATCGGCAAACACCCTTACCTGACAAGAAAAGGACTAGAATAGATTGGAATTTTCTTAGATAACTTTATATTCCATCCTTGCTTTTATAGTTGCCTTAATTTTATTTTTAGATAGAGTTTGGGAGATACCCTAGCCCCATGAGCATCCTAATTTCAAATAATCTCATTCATGTTGTTGTAATTTCTACTACAGGATGATCTTTAAAATCTTAATTTCTTTCTGTGTGTGGTGGCTCATGCCTGTAATCCCAGCACTTTGGGAGGCCGAAGTGGGCGGATGACTTGAGGTCAGGAGTTTGAGACCAGCCTGGCCAACATAGCAAAACCCCATGTCTACTAAAAATACAAAAATTAGTCAGGTGTGGTGGTGTGTTCCTGTAATCCCAGCTGCTCAGGAGGTTGAGGCACGAGAATTGCTTGAACCCAGAAGGCGGAGGTTCTAGTGAGCTGAGATCAGGCCATTGCACTCCAGCCTGAGCAACAGAGTGAAACTGTGTTTCAAAAAGAAAAAAAAAAAAATCTTAATTTCTTTTTTTTTTTTTTTTTTTGAGATGGAGTCTTGCTCTGTCGCCCAGGCTGGAGTGCAGTGGCCGGATCTCAGCTCACTGCAAGCTCTGCCTCCCAGGTTGATGCCATTCTCCTGCCTCAGCCTCCCGAGTAGCTGGGACTACAGGCGCCCGCCACCTCGCCCGGCTAGTTTTTTTGGTACTTTTTAGTAGAGACGGGGTTTCACCGTGTTAGCCAGGATGGTCTCGATCTCCTGACCTCGTGATCCGCCCGTCTCGGCCTCCCAAAGTGCTGGAATTACAGGCTTGAGCCACCGCACCCGGCCCAAAAAATCTTAATTTCTTAAGCCCACTGTGCCTTGACTTTCAGGTGATTTTTTTTTTCTTTTTTTTTTTTTTAAAGTGTTCCTGGCTGAGCGCAGTAGCTCATGCATGTAATCCCAGCACTTTGGGAGGCTGACACAGACAGATCACGAAGTCAGGAGATCGAGACCATCCTGGCTAACACAGTGAAACCCTGTCTCTACTAAAAAATACAAAAAAATTAGCCAGGTGTGGTGGCGGGCACCTGTAGTCCCTGCTGCTTGGGAGGCTAAGGTGGGAGAATGGCTTGAACCTGGGAGGTGGAGCTTGCAGTGAGCTGAGATCGTGCCACTGCACTCCAGCCTAGGTGACAGTGAGACTCCGTCTCAAAAAAAAAAAAAGTGTTCCTGTCTTTGCTTGTTATACAGTTTTGTAAAATCCTACTTGTTTCTCTGAAGCTGAAATCAGATCTGAGAGCTAATAGGAGAGTTTAGTTTTGACAGCTATGCAGGTCCACATTATTCCTGTTCAGAGACCAGTGTTTGTGTAATGGGTTGAGCCTGTTTTTGCAATTACTTAAGATTTTCCTCACTAAAAAAAACCTTTAATATACTCAACAATCATTGGTAAATAAGACCTCTTTTTCTTTTCTGGGTCAGACATTGCATATTCTTTTAACATTTCCAACAGTGATAGTTTTCTGTCCTTGTGGATCCTTGTAATTTCTAAAGAAAAAAAAAAAAAAAAAGCTAATTTGAACATATTCCCAAAGTTAATAAATACTAACAAATGCTGAGTACAATAAGATTATTTATTTTCTTTTCTTTTCCTTTTTTTTTTTTTTTTGGTACAGAGTCTAACTTTGTTGCCCAGGCTGGAATGCAATGATGTGATCTTGGCTCACTGTCACCTCCACCCCTTGGGCTCAAGTGATCCTCCCACCTCAGCCTCCTGAGTAGCTGGGACAACAAGACCACCACACCTGGCTTTTTTTTCTTTTCTTCTCTTTTTTTTCTTGTGAAGACAGGGTTTTGCCTGTTGCCCAGGCTGGTCTCAAACTCTTAGGCTCCAGTGATCTGCCTGCCTCGACCTCCTAAAGTGTTAGGATTACAGGCATGAGCCACTGCACCTGGCCAAGATTGATTGATTCTTTCTGCTTTCCTTTTTCCTTTCCCCTTTCCTTTCCCCTTACCTTTCCTCGTTCCTTTCCACTGTGCCCGGCCAGTTTTTTTCTTTTCTAAGTGAAACAGTGTTTAGTCTACTGGTGTGGTGAAAGGCCTAAGAGCTGGAGCTTTGGTCTGCTGGCTGAGGTTCTGCTTACTTGTTGCTTCTTAACAAACCACTTTAATACTTAGGATGTTAAAAAACAATTATTGGCCGGGCACGGTGGCTCACTCCTGTAATCCTAGCACTTTGGGAGGCTGAGGTAGACAGATCACGAGGTCAGGAGATGGAGACCATCCTGGCTAACACAGTGAAACTCTGTCTCTACAAAAAAAAATATACAAAAAATTAGCCAGGCATGGTTGCGGGAGCCCGTAGTCCCAGCTACTCGGGAGGCTGAGGCAAGAGAATGGCATGAACCTGGCAGGCGGAGCTTGCAGTGAGCCTAGATTGCGCCACTGCACTCCAGCCTGGCCAACAGAGCGAGACTCCGTCTCAAAAAAAAAAAAAGAAAAAAAAGCAATTATCTCTCACAGTTGATGGGCTCAGTTGGAGAGTGGCATAGCATCACTTCTACCATATTCTGTGGTCAAAGCAGTTATGGAGCCTGCCCAGATTCAAGAGAAGGGGAACTGGACTCCATTTCTCAATGAGAGGAGTAGCACAGAGCTTGGGGCCATCTTTAATCTTCTACTGATGGTGTGACTGGCTCAGTGGCAATCTTGGGAGGGAGACGTAACTGAATTACAGACAGCAGTCGTTTTTAGGTGTTATAATGTGTTATATACACTCTCCTTATCACTCAAAAAATTTTTTTTTAAAAATTTTCCTCTGGGTTAAAATTTACCATGCCTCGGCACAGCTCCAAAGTAAACCTGTTTTGTTGTCTTTGTTGGCAGAAGGGTAAACATAAATGAAATTTGGTTAGGGAAAAGGTTTTTAATGATACAGATAAGAAAATAAACTGTAGAAGAATGTCAGGTTTCCTAGCCATTTTTCCTCAAAGGAAGCATGTATAGCTTAATCTTCCAAGAACGAACTTGTTTTACTGCTTTTTTGTACTGTGAACTGTGGTAACTTGCAGCATTTAGGAAAATGGTTTTTGAAGCAGGTTGCATGTATCATCAGTAGAACAGAGTATGCTAGTCTCTACTCCCTCATAGACTTGCTAGGCTGGACTTGTCCCTTCCTTGTACTCAGTGTCCTTGGAACATATCCTCTTAGACGTTTGTAAAGTGCTTTGGGAAATAATGATGACATGGGTTGAAATCAGCATGGTTCATAATTTTCCTAACTTCTGAGCTTAAAGTGAGCCTTAGCTTATCCTTCATGATGCTTACCTTTTAGAGGTCTAAAGACTAATGGTAAAGTTTTCCTTTTCCTGGTTAGATTTTTAAAATGAAACATTGTTTTTGGAGTGTTAAAACTTACACTGCCCTGCATCCTGGGATTTGTGAAGTGTTCTCTCATCTCTGTACCTCAGCTCTTAGAATTGCTCTGTTATGACGTGTCTCCCATGACATACCCGGGCGCTGATTAAATACCTGTACAACTTTTCCTGATCCCATGGGACACTCATATTGGCTTTTGCCTGTTCCTGTTACAGCCCTGATTCATCATATATATATATATATCTGAGTTCATTTTAAGCTGTTTAAGGGTTGAGGCCATCTCAGTCATCTTTAGTTCCACCACAGTGCCTTACATTATGCTTTACTTAAATGTATTTGATGAGATATACTCCTAGGTGCACAATATTCCACTAAGAACCCAAGCCTTAGCAGAAACTAACAAGTGCTATTAAAAAGTGTGGAAAATTGAGCCAGGTGCAACTGTTTGAGAGGCTGAGGCAAGAGGATCTCTTGAGCACAGGAGTTTAAGTCCAGCCTGGAGAACATAGCAAGACCCTTATCCCTTTACAATAAAAGGGAAAATTATAGTACTAAAGTTATGAAGAAAGCCATTGAACACCTAATAATGGCAGCTGATATTTCTGTAGCACTATGTAGTATACAAACCCTTTCACATAAGTTTAATTGCACACTTTGACTACTCTTGGACCGTTGCAGATATTTACTCCTTAACAGTAAAGAGTCTGGAACTTGCTGAAGCTCACTCATCTAGAAAGAGGCGGAGCTGGAATTCAAATCTAGTGTATAAGTATCTGAGGCAATCCTATAATTTATACTTGTGTTTTTTTTTTTTTTTTTTTGAGATGGAGTCTTGCTCTGTTGCCTTGGCTGGAGTACAGTGGCGTGATCTCGGCTTACTGCAAACTCCGCCTCCCAGGTTCAAGCAATTATCCTGCCTCAGCCTCCTGAGTAGCTGGGAGTACAGGCGTGTGCCACCACACCCGGCTAATTTTTTTGTAGTTTTAATAGATATGGGGTTTCACCATGTTAACTAGGATGGTCTCAATCTCCTGAAATCGTGATCTGCCTGCCTCAGCCTCCCAAAGTGCTGGGATTACAGGCTTGAGCCACTGTGTCTGGTGTATACTTGTGATTTTTATTCAGGTAGGTTTTGCATTTGAAGATAAAAAATAGATTGAAAGATGATAGTTGAATTCTTGGCTTTACTAAAAGAATTTTTATTTCTGGTGATATATTAACCAGAGATTTAATTTGCACCAGTGTGATTTATATCACCCATTGGCAATATACTACATGTGAAAGTTGCTTTTTATGTTTTTTATATTTTGAGAATTATTTTAAAATACCAGCTCATGTAAGGTTATTTGCTCAAGTTAACAAGTGCCCCAAAAAACCTCATCAGTCGGCTGGGCGTGGTTGCTCACGCCTGTAATCCCAGCACTATGGGAGGCTGAGGGGGGTGTGGATCATGAGGTCAGGAGATCGAGACCATCCTGGCCAACATGGTGAAACCCTGTCTTTACTAAAAATATAGAAATTAGCTGGATGTGGTGGTGTGTACCTGTAATCCCAGCTACTTGGGAAGCTGAGGCATGAGAATCACTTAAACCCCAGAGGCGGAGGTTGCAGTGAGCCAAGATCGCACCACTGCACTCCAGCCTGGCGACAGAGTGAGACTCTGCAGGATATCAGACACTCAGAGTACTATTGATACACAGAGTACTATTGATACACAGAAAGTGATATGAGTGATTATTTTCTCTATTCTCCATAATATGATGTATAATTGGTACCAGTCTAGATATATAGGAAAGAAGTTAATCTGTTACATATAAAGGATGCCTTGGGAATAGGTCAGTAAACTGCCTATGGCCAGATCTGGCCAATGAATTCAGAATTTTTTTTATAAGAATGATGTTATGTTTTTATAACCTTGGAAAGATATTTTTGTGTGAAAATTACATGAAATTCAATTTGGTGTGCTCATACATAAAGTTTTATTGGAACATGGTCATGCTCATTTACTTATTGTTGGTGGTTAATTTTGTGCTACAGTGACAGAATTGAGTAGTTGTGACAGAGATATAGTGGCCTAAAAGCCTAAAATATTTACAGAAAGGTTTGTTAATTTTTCTGCCTTAGGGTATTAGTGCCTAATTCTGCCTTGTGGAACCTTAGTTGAGAAGGGGCAAGGATTACCAGTGATGATCCCTTTTAGATTGCTGCGGTATTTTTTATATTTAATAGGAAAGTACAGCTATCATTACTGTTTTGAGAATTTTATCCTTTCTTTTTGCTCTTTGTCACTTGGCTTTGACAACTACAGCCTGGATTGGGCACTCAAGTTTTATTTTGTTCTAACCTGCTGAGCTTGACTAGTCCATTGTATTTGGCACTTTGAAAAGTACTTTTTAAAAATAGCTTACATTGAGATTTGCTTTTGAGAAGCTACTAATTGGCAGTTCCAAACTGGACAGATTGAGGCCAGGTAAAGCCTGTAGGTGCCTGTCAGACAGCAGTGAAGTTAAAAATCACCTGCTGTCAACACCAGGGAATTCTATAATCATTTTCATTTTTGAATAAATGGAGAATCATTAGATTCCTGGAGCTGCAGCACTGAATGGGGAAAATGGTTATTCTGCATATGTGCAGTATTTCCTTTGTCTCTGTAGCTTCATCATAAATTACTCTTTGTTAACCTCTTTCTGGCTTTGGTTAAAAATTTTTTTTCTGGTAAGTTTTTAATTAGGAAATGCAGAAATAGAACTGCTTGAGTTGTCATAACTTAAACTAGCCATGAAACTTAAAAACTGGAGAGACAGCTGTCTCGCTTAGAATGTAACTGAGTTTATTGTTGAAGTTATGTTTAAAAAAAACTTGGGAGGGTTGTGTTTGCTGTCTTTGTTTTTTTTCTTCTTCCTCAAAAATTTTTTTTTTTTTTTTAAACCGATGTTTAGTTTCTCAATGCTGGTAGTCTGGTATTATATGATACTGAAGACAATTATAGACAGGCATAAGAGAATTGTTGAGAGAGCTGTCAGCTTCTCCTTTAAACTTCTATTTTGTATCGAACTTTTTAAACTTTGATCTAGTTTTGACAAGTGAAGTTCTTTAAACATCATATTTTTCTGTGGAAGGGGATTTTGAAATAAAAAATCAACTCTAAGATTTCACAGAAGTCTTAAGGCCTATCAGCCAATAGTGTCTTCTGTTATTCTGGTAATTAAACTGCTTTGCAAGTTGAGATGAATTAGTTTGGATTCTATATTCCTGTTGCTTATCAACGGGGGCTGCAGGGGACCAGAAGGCTGGAGTGAAGATGGAGGAGGATGGGAGAGATGGGGGAGGACCATAGACGCACTACATTCTCAAGCCAGAGCTCCCCTTTTAGAGTTGCATTATTCTATTCCATTTTTCTTTTTGACTTTTCCCCCTCTCTTCTTCTTTCGGCGACGGGGAGGTAAAGTAATTTATAAACACCTGTCTTCCCTGGATGAATTGCATCGTATAGTATTTTGTGCTTGTGCCATTAGTATTTTTATTTATTTATTTTTCTGCTTCTTCTTATTTTTGAGACAGAGTTTCCCTTTTATTGCCCAGACTGGAGCGCAGTGGCGCAATCTTGGCTCACTGCAACCTCTGCCTCCCGGGTTCAAGTGATTCTCCTGCCTCAGCCTCCCTAGTAGCTGGGATTACAGGCGCCCGCCACTATGCCTGGCTAATTTTTTGTGTTTTTAGTAGAGACGGGGTTTCACCATGTTGGCCAGGCTGGTCTGGAACTCCTGACGTCAGGTGTTCCACCTGCCTCGGCCTCCCAAAGTGCTGGGATTACAGGCTTGAGCCACTGTGCCTGGCCTTGATTTTTGTTTAAAACTTCACTCCTTTTAAAGTGATACAGAGTTGTGATAATAGATGGAAAATGTCCTGAAGGGCAGCAGATGGACCTCCTGGAACTTGATTTAAGTGCCCTTTTGGGAAGGAATGTTATGGTCCTGAGTAAGGGATGAGTGAGGCTCTGTGGGTTCTGCCACCATCTCCCATCCTTTCCTTTGGTTTCACCTAAATGTGATTGCTTTCTCTGCTGTACCCCTTCTCTGTGCTTCCTTCTGTCTGTCCTTGCTGCTGCCACCACTGCTTGCTGCGGGTACCTATAAAATGGCTATGTGGTATCTCAACAACAAGTCAAGCAGTGGACCATTAGTGAGAACATTACATTCATCCTGGGCACAGCCCGAGTAGGTTTATTACTATAGTAGGAGGTCTATCTTGTAGCCCTTGAGTATCTTATCTGAATTGGAAGCTAGAGAAGAACAAAACATAGATGATTGAAACATAACCAGAAGCAGGATGATTTTATTTCAGCTGAAGCTCTTTAGAGCCAGTCAAGAGAGGCTTTTTGGAAGAGATGAAGTTTTGCTATCTGAGGAAGGTTAGAATGGGATTAATAGACTTGTAAAAGCTGGGATTGGGAGTGAGAATCAGTTAGTCAACAAATATTCTGCTGTTTACTTTGTGCCAGACATAGCTCTAGGCACTGGGCACACAGAGAATAAGTCACTGCCCTCTCGTATCCTGCCTGAGGATGACACATCTAATGGGTAATCGTCATGTCATTCAGTGACAGACCACAAATACGAAGGTGGTCCTGTAAGATTAGACTACTGTATTTTTACTGTCCCGTTCCTATGTTTAGATACACGAATACTTACCACTGTGTCACAGTGGCCAACAGTATTCAGTACAGTAACACATACTGGTTTGTAGCCTAGCAGTGATAGGCCATACCACATAGCCTAGGTGTGTAATAGCATATATCATCAAGGTTTTTCCGAGTACACTCAATGATGTTTGCACAACAATGAAATTACCTAATGACATGTTTTTCAGAACATGTTCCCATTGTTAAGCCATGCATGACTGTAGTTAACAGAGGCAGAGATGGGTCTTGCTATGTTGCCAAGGCTGGTCTCTGACTCCTGGCTTGAAAGCAGTCCTTCTGTCTCAGCCTCCTGAGTATCTGGGATTACAGATGTGAGCCACTGCACCCGGCCCTTTGACTCTTTATACCTGCTCTGTTTCCCACTCCCATTGGTCACCAAATTGGTTTTCTTGGTTATATCTGTCTTGTGTCTCCCTCCTTGCCATCACTGCTACCCTAATTCAGTGAGCCTCTGCTTCCTGCTTGGCCTCTTGCCTCCTTTTTTTTTTCTTTTTTGAGACAGTGTCTCGCACTGTCACCTAGGCTGGAGTGCAGTGGTGTGGCAGGTACATGCCACCATGCCCGGCTAATATTATCGTTTTTTTTTTTTCCCTGGTAGAGATGGGGTTTCACCATGTTGTCCAGGCTGGTCTCTAACTCCTGACCTCGGGTGATCCAACTGCCTTGGCCTCCTTAAGTGCTGGGATTACAGGTGTGAGTCACCACGCCCAGCCGTTGGCCTGTTGCGTCTTATTAGAACTTCTTGTTGGATTCCAGTCTTTTCCCACTCCATTTTATTAATTTGTGGCCTTTGGAAAAATCTGTTCATGTCATTTACCCACCAAAAAAGGATAAGTTCTTACTCTTTGAAATAAAAATCAAACTCCTTAGTCTACCTCCAAACTATCCTGTTTAGCCTCATCTCCCATCCTTTGCCACATACACTGTATTTGAGCTACATAAAAGTAACTGTTGTTCCCTACTTACAGTATTCTCTGAAGATATCAAAGTGTTGTAGCACAGTTATGAATGGATTTCATAATGACCCTGAATCCTAAAATAGAGTTTAATTATTTTTAATATTCTTGTTCAAGAATGAAAGGCAGCATATAAAAGTAAAGATTTCTGTCCAAGAGAGTTAAAATTGGAAAAAAATACCTCGTATCTAAAGGGACAGATTTTCAGCCATTAGGAAAATTTGGCTGCTTAGAGAAGATACTCAGATGCACAGAAATTTGACCAGCTGTTACAGTGTAAGTTGCACATTGCCTGGTTGAGCTCCCTCAGTAGCTCAATTTCTGTTGTTGTTTTTGTTAATTAAAGATTGATTATTTAAAGGCACAGAAACAATAGCTGATACATTGTACATTGCAGATAAAGTGTTCATCTTAGGCATCAAAAATAATTTTGATCTAACTTCTAAAGAATTGCTGGTAGCCATTCTAACTATAATGTAGGAAGATCACAGAGCCTACTGTGACCAGTACTTTTGGGCTTAGTTTATATTCTGGCTGTAACAAAACCAAAACTAGGCTGTGCAACTGTAGCAAGTTATGTGACTCACCAGGAAATCAGTTTATTTATCTCATAAAGGGGGTTGGACTAGGTAAGTGGTTCTCCGTGGTGGTGAGGAGGATGGATTTGTCTCCCAAGGGGGCATGTGACAATGTCTGGAGACATTTTTGCTTGTCACTACTTGGTGGGAAGTGGTGCTAATGGCATCTATTGGGTAGAGGCCAAGGATACTGCTAAACATCCTGCAGTGTACAGGACATCCTCCACAACAAAGAATTACCTGGCAGTGACTCAGTTTTTTTGTCTATTCAAATCTAACTTTTACTTGTTTGTTTGAAGATACTTTTTTCTGCCTGGCCCCATAAGTCTACCTAATCAAAACCATGCTTGTGTCCTACTTTATCACATTATGGTGTCTTTATCACCTCATGCACGTATCTTGCCATTTCCAAACTCCATGTCTTCTTATTTCTTCTCTTTTTGGGATGTGTTTCTGCCATCTCTTATATTTACAACCTCTCCAGACATAATTTTTGTGTTCCCTTAGCATTTTATGTTAATTTAGACTAAATAATCATAGTTCTTTAGTTTCACACATTCTTATGTGTATTTCCTTTTTCTTTTTCTTCTCTTTTTTCTTTCTTTCTTTCTTTTTTTTTTTTTGTTTAAAGACAGAGTCTTGCTCTGTTGCCCAGGCTGCAATGCAGTGGTGTGATCTCGGCCCACTGCAGTCTCCACCTCCTGGGTTTAAGCAGTTCTCATGCCTCAGCCTCCCAAGAAGCTGGGATCACAGGCATGAGCCACCATGCCCAGCGTTTATGTATATTTCTTAAATTTTAAGTTTCTCAAAGGGTGTCCATTCCCTGCTGCTAATATTTTCTTCACTATAGATGTCTTTGTTGAGAACGTTTGGTGCTTTTCAAAACCTGTTGGTCTTAGAAAGAAGAAGGTAAGAATTGTGAAAAGCTGATTGCGACTGGTGCCCTTGTAGGTCAACAATGTATATTTTGATGTGGCCTGATTATTTCACTTCATTTTATATGGTCAGATGCTCCACGTTAGGATTAAGGGGTAATTAATAGTAATGCATATGGAATTCAGTGTGAGTTGATTCATTCATCTGATTCTGTATTTAATACCTAAATGGGATCAGTGACACTGGTAGGGTGGGTGAGAGAAGAAAATAGGCTGAGATTGCATCATGGAAGATCACACTTGGATTGGGTGCCGTAGGTGGCCTGAGGGGCAACATGAGATCCCAGGAGCACAAACTTAGAGGGATGCTGAAAGATACCAAGACAAAGACAAACTGTCTAACATTTTGCCAACAGCCCTTCTGAGCCTAAAAAAAAAAAAGATGCTGGATTCATTCTTGCTCTTTGGTGGCATGACCCTGGATTTCAGAATCTGGACCAGTAACTCTTACTACTAGAATTCAGTAATACTATGGTTAAATATTTTTGTGGGGTTAACTTAGGAACTTTAATCATACAGCATTGTTTTTAAGGGAAAATAAATTCTGAGTTCTAAACAGTTGAATTGCAAATGGATTATATTCTAAAAGGGAACTGCTGATATATAAAATATAATATGGTTTTAGTAAATGCATTTTGTTTGCACGCCTTTGCTCATAAGCAATGTAATAGGTACAGAAGTAGGAAGAAAATACTAAAACCCCTAAGAATCTAAACTATTTTCTTAGGCACCTGAATAAGTAAGTAGATAGTATAAGAATTCTTGATTGCCAGTAAACTATTTGGGGGGAAAACGCTAATCTTGTAATGTCTATTGTATTTTCTGATTATAATAAGAATGTATTTTCAGTAGAGAAAACTCAAACAGATAAAAATAAGGCTTTTGCCTTTTTAAATTTTTTTTTTTTTTTAAATTTTTGAGATGGAGTTTCGCTCTTTTTGCTGAGGCTGGAGTGCAATAGCACTATCTAGGCTCATTGTAACCTCCCCCTCCCGGGTTCAAGCGATTCTCCTACCTCAGCCTCTCGAGTAGCTGGGATTATAGACATGTGCCACCACACCCGGCTAATTTTGTATTTTTAATAGAGATGGGGTTTTTCCATGTTGGTCAGGCTGATCTCAAACTCCGGAGCTCAGGTGATCTGCCTGCCTCAGCCTCCCAAAGTGCGGGGATTACAGGCGTGAACCACCGCGCCCAGCTTGCCTTTCTTTTTAGTGAACTAACCCACTCTAAGTCTACAAGGTAGGAGGAGAACAACAGATTAAACATTTTCATGAATGTCCCATCTTTAGGGGAGATATGAATTCAGGTGAAAAGCATATTATTGATTTAATTTCACATGTTTTGGACATTTGAAGACAAAGTTACAGAACTTTGTAGCTCAAGTCCCTTTACTCTTTAGAGATTGTTGGAGGTGGTGATGGATCCAGGTCCCTAAGTTATTATAATGTATTTTAAAGCCTAGAGAAATGTTACTGATGATTAAAACATTTATTGAGCATTTTCTGTTTGCCAGGCACTGTTCTAAGAGTGTTATGTGTATTATTTCCTTTCTTCCTTAAGAACTCTATGAGACAGGTATTAGTAATATCTTTATTTTATAGATGAGGAAACAAGTACCTTATCTGAAATCAGGCAACCTTGATTATAATAGCTGTGTTTAATTCTAGAACTCTCTCTTAACTCTAGTATATTTTATTAATGAGACTGCATAGGCTAAAATGCCCCTTTTTTTCTTTTTTCTTTTCGAGTTAGAAGTAGGCTGACCTGAAATTGAGTCACTTAATTATGGTTGTTTCATGCTTAACAGAAGCTCTGCAGTTGTATATGTCTTTGGTCTAAAAAGCTAAAGCTAATAAGTTAGTAATGAGTACAGTCTAGAAAGCAAAATTTTTACCAGTTGAAAGGTTATAGGAGAAAAATAATACGTGTTTTTTTTTTTTTTTTTTTTTTTTTTTTTGGTGAGGCATTTGGGATCTTGCTGGATTATGATATGGGTGCTCACTAATTACCTCTTCTTTTTAATCTCTGTCAGAGGGTGATCCTCTCTGATACCAACAAATCTTTGCTTTCTAAAAAGCAAGATAGTGTTGAGGGAGTTATTTTGGATTTTGTGGCAATTGCATTTTTTTTTTTTTTTTTTTGGAGACAGAGTCTCGCTGTGTTGCCCAGTACAGTGGTGCCATCTCGTCTCACTGCAGCCTCCACCTCCCGGGTTCAGACGATTCTCCTGGCTTAGCCTCCTGAGAAGCTGGGATTACAGGAGTGTGCCACCATGCTTGGCTAACTTTTTTTTTTTTTAAGTAGAGATAGTGTTTCACCATGTTGGCCAGGCTAGTCACAAACTCCTGACCTCAGGTGATCCACTTGCCTCAGCCTCCCAAAGTGCTGGGATTACAAGCATGAGCCACTGCGCCTGGCAGCAATTGAAATTGGTGTCCATAATTTAGTTCAGGGGTTGCCCCCCGCCCCCTGCAACGCCATATTCTTTGACAGAGGTTTGAACCTAATGAAAGAGGAAAGGACTTTAGTTTTGATGTTAGAGATTTTTTTTCTTACCAGGCACACTTGAATCAATATGTTAAAATTTGAAGAGAGAAGTGAGTACTCTCTCTAACATCTTCTCTTTTTGGGGGCAGGTGGTGGGACTGCGTTGATTTAACCATTGTGAAATATGGGTTCCATTTTGAAAAAGAAGAGCATATGTAGACCTTAATGTACTTTGCATATACACAGTGTACTTCTTTGGTGCCTGAGTCTTTAAAGATTAACTAGGAAGAATTTTCTTTCTGCATAGAAACTTTGTAAAATAATGCCATTGTTAATAATTCGGGCATTATACCTTTCTTGAACGCTGATGTTGCACACAAGGGTGATCTGTAAACCGTCATCATTTCCTTGCTGTCCCTTTTAGACCTATTTCCTGACATAAAACCTTGGTGATGGGTCTGGTTTTTTCTTCTTCTTCTTCCCTTTTTTTTTTTTTTTTGAGACAGAATCTGACTCTGTCATCCAGGCTGGCATGCAGTGGTGCTCAAGTGATGCTCCAGCCTGTGCCTCCTGAGTAGCTGGGACAACAAGTGCGAGCCAGCAGGCCTGGCTAATTTTTATATTTTTGGTAGAGACCCAGTTTTGCCATGTTGCCTGGCTGGTCTCACACTCCTGAACTCAAATTGATCTGCCCCGCTCGGCCTCCCAGAGTGCTGGCATTACGGGCACGAGCCACTGTTTGGCTGGTTCTGTTTCTTCTCTAGTCTTACTTCCTGTCAGGTCACCTACCTGACTTCATGTAGAAGCATTCTTCTTGGATCCATGTTATTCTCTTTTCTGTTAGCCTGATATTCTATTTCTAGCTGTGGTAGATACTTGTTTCTTTCAGTGTTCAGCATATGTAACTTTTTGTGACTGCTTCAGATTACACTCAAAATTCCACCTGCTCAATGAAGCAGATACCACCTATGGACTTCCACCTTCCCTTATTTCCCCTTCCATTTGGTGAGGGGCACCCTCCATTCTACCTGTGTACTGTTTGTATTTTTTAGGTTGTCTTTTAAGTTCTAAACTCCTCAAGGCACAATTTGATTTTGTTCTCTTGATATTGTGCCTAATACCTTTGTACTTCATAAATAACAAAATATACATATTTCTTATTTTTTATATACAATAATTTTGTGAGGATATATTTAATAATGCTAATTAACATAGCAAATACTGTACATAAAACAAAATGCATGTTTATAATTGTCCGTTTGTTTTTTTTAATTTTTTTAAGAGAGTGAAAGTTTATTACAAATGAAGATGTAACAAATTATTAATTAAAAAAGTTGACAACCCACATAAACATCACAAAATCTAGATGATTAGTATTATTTATTGCTTAACTCTTGACAAATCTTTTTTTTTTTTTAAGACAGGATCTCACTCTGTTGCCCAGACTGGAGTGCAGTGCCGCGATCAAAACTCACTGCAGCCTAACCTCTTGGGCCCACCTCAGCCTCCCCAATAGCTGAGACCACTGGCAAACACCGCCATGTCTGGCCTTTTTACTTTTTGTAGAGAGGGAGTTTCACCATGTATAGCTGTCCTTTTTATGTGTTTGTGCAACTATATTAGAAAATCCAGAATAATGGAATCATTAAAATAGCCCACCTTCAGATATGCTTTATAATAATCTGATTAGGATAAATATTATGTTTGTCAACACAATTGTTTATTTGTTAAGAATAAAACACTGTGCTAGGCTCTGTAGAAACATATAACGTGATAAATACCTTGTATTGGGGAGACAAATGAAGCAAATACAAGTGAGTCTGAAAAACATAGTACTGTGGAAACAATGGTAAGTAAACATACCAGGCAAACTATGTGGGAATAAAAGTATCTATTTTTAAAGAAAAAATTAAGAGGCCTAGCAAATTTCAAATACTATATTTAGCATGGGGCATTTATTTTGGGTTTATAAATTGGATTGAATCTCAAAAATTCATTGAAATGATGTGTGATTTATGGAACAAACTAAACATATGGAGGATTTATCGAGTGAAGGAGTTTCATTTTCATCAGTTGTAGAAGTCTTCCTGAGGAGGTGACTTGTCAAGCAGCTCGAGATTATTATGGATTATTACAGTAAGAGAAAATTGTAGATAATAGCCTAAAATGGTCTAATAACTTTACCAGCCCCTGCCCATAAAAGTGCAGTAGTTTATATGATGGCTTGAATGCCAGGTGACCAGGTCCAGGGTGTCCAGTTTATATGATGGCTTGAATGCCAGGTGACCGGGTCCAGTGAGGGTGTGGTGAGTGAACTTGTTGGTATATCTAGAGAAGTTGGTCAGTTACATTAGATAGACGTTTTAGGGTTATGAGGAAGAGATGTTACCTTCAGGAATGGGCCTTTGAGTGTACAATAGTATAGGATAGTGTCTGCTTATTAATTGTGCATTCACTCTGGGTCCTCTTCCTTCCTAGACTAGGAGTTAGAGTAATCTTGATGGAGAGAGCTTAAAATCACTTGGAAAACTGTGTAAACTCTAGTAACCTGCCCTCTCTGTGCCATAGTGTTTGTGAGAGGGTCTTTTGGATGGTTTGCTCATCTGTGTAGTTGCCCCTGTTGAGCCAAGTTTGACCCTAGGTGTCCAATCAGTCTATGACTTCCTTTGCTGGGACACCAATAGCTGGTTCAGCCTGGCACAACCGGAATATCAGGGTTGTCTTCACTGATAGACTCTGGCAGCTTTATGCTGGAAGAACTTCTTGGGACACTTTTCCTGGGGAGAGGATGGTAGATTGTGGGTGGTTTGTAGCAGGTACTAAGGACCTTCAAGACTTCCCCAGAATGCCAACGTGTGGTTGTGAGAAGGGTTTTGCTTGACGTACTGAAAGGTTAGAATAAGATTGAAAACTAGCATTTGAGTAGAGTGTGGAGTAATAGAGCTTTGAAATCCTTTCTGAGGCTTTATGCTCTTTCAAAGAGGATGGCTTCTGGCAGTGGAGAGTAGTTTTTTTCATAAAACATTTATTTTGCAAATATATAACAAAAGACTTTCCACCTAGATGACTGAAAAAGGGAGCATTAACTATAAAACACATCCTGTTATGTTTTTCCTGATTTGAACACAAAAGACGTGTATTGCTCATCTCTCTAACACTATGTACTTAATATTTCCTGAGTATGAGTGAAACCTGTTTTGTTAAACAAGGTGAAGAAAATCTATAAAAGGTTAAGATGTTTTTAAAAACAATTTTTGGGGCAGCGTTTTGAAGACCAATGTGTTCACTCCTTGAGGATTTATTAATGCTTAATTGGCTCTTTTGTGTTTATAGTGCTCTGCTGCAAACACCTTTTTTGATTTTACCAGTAACTGCACTGCCATTTCTTTACACTAGAAGAGCTAGAAGATTTGCTGCCAGGGCTGGCATTGTGCATGTCATACTTCTATGCATGTATTATTATTTTAAAAAATCCTGTGTCTGTGGGAGCAGGTCAGCTACATTTCTGATACACGTATGTTTTAGCCCTGGCTTCAACAAGAAGCAGCGTGTTGTGATGCAAAGAACTTTGACTTTGGAGCCAGAAAGCCCAAGTTAGCATTTTGGTTCTACTACTTACTACCTTTGTTACCTTGAATAAGACGACCTCTCTTTATTTCAGTTCCATTACCTGCTTTACAGAAGGATTGTTGTAAGGATCAAGTATGTTAAGGTATATACTAGTACTTTTTAGCTGAACAGAGAAAATTTATGTTTAGATTCTATCCATCTCATTAGTTCTTTCTATTAAAGGCATTATAGCACTGTTAGGTGTTGAGGTAGATGTAGATGTAGATGATCCTGGCACACTTTTGTGTAAATTTTATTTCAGTGTTCTGTGTTTGGCAATTTGGACTTGGCCTGTAATATCTTCTGTTGCTGAACCCTTTCTTCTCTCCATCACTCCCATACCATTTGTAGCTATGATTGTCTGTAGTTGTCACCAGAGACTCTGCTGCTCCTTAAATAGTATATTACAAAATACATAATTTCCAGGGCCCTACCTATTTTCTGATCTTATTGTCTATTTTCATATCTTATGGTCATGAGCTAAAAATTATGTTTGCTTACTGGGGAGGGGCATGATAGCAGCAGCTTGGAGACCATCAGGTGAGGCTTTGATTTCAATGATAGGTGAGGATTGAATTCATGAATGGCTTGCAGATATTGTGGGACTGGCCTTGTACCTCAATCAGTTTGGGTAACATTTTAGAATGTAGTAGCTTTTCTCCATTGTCATTTGAATTTTGATGAATAATGATTTATTTTTCTGTCTTTAAAAAGGGTTTTTTTTTTCTTTCTTTCTTTCTTTTTTTTCTCCGAGATAGAGTCTCACTCTGTTGCCCAGGCTGGAGTGGTTTTTTTTCTTTCTTTCTTTTTTTGACATAGACTCTTGCTCTGTCATCCAGACTGGACTGCAGTGGCGTGATCTCGGCTCACTGCAACCACCACCTCCCGGGTTTGAGTGTTTCTCCTGCCTCAGCCTCCTGAGTAGCTGGGATTACAGGATTCTGCCACCATGGCCAGCTAATTTTTTTTTTTTTTGGTATTTTTAGCAGATACGGGGTTTCACCGGGTTGGCCAGGCTGGTCTCAAACTCCTGACCTCAGGTGATCCACCGGCCTTGGCCTCCCAAAGTGCTGGGATTATAGGCGTGAACCACTGTGCCTGGCGAAAAAGAGCTTTTTTTTTTTTTTTTTTTTTTTTTGGAATGTACTCATAACCCAAAAGGACCTGAGGTAAGAAGTGACAGTTTTATGGAGTATTTACATAGTAAAGAGGAATAATATTGTAAAATATTATGATTTTAAAATGCATGGACTTTAGTAGTTTCTGTGGCTAATATTCAGAAGTTTGACTTAAAAAGAAATTCCAGGATTTCAAAAATTTGTTAACCATAAGTATTTTGTGACTATGATGTTAATGAATTTGCACTCCCCATGACGGCTGACTTTCTAGACAGACAATGAGTTAGGAAGAGCAGAATCCTAATTCAGACCTGAGAATATCTGTCAAATTTTTATTCTCTGTAGAAGTGGCTAAAGTTATAGGGGGTATCATTTTGAGTAAGAAATTGATTGCATTATGTCTTTCCTCATTTGTAACTTGTTTGCAGTGGTGTTCAGTGCCCGGGGGATATTCTCTTAGCTTTTTTTTTTTTTTTTTTTTTTTTTTTTTTTTTTTTGTGAAGTAGATTTAGATTTTAGTTAACAGTGTATACCATAGATTTACTCTTCTCTGTTGGTGAGGGCCACATCAGGTACCTTTTTCACCCAGTTTTTTTTTTTTTCCCCAAACAGAACAACTTGTAATTCTGTTCCTTTATTTGATCATTTATTCATTTATGGGATGTGGCTTAGTTTCTGTAAAGCACTGATAGGTGTTCAGGTAGATGTAGAAGGATGAGGTATGGTACTCCATGAAGGCTTGAAACTTCTTTGCTGGAAATCTGTACCATATGCCAGTGAAATGTTAAATAAAATTGAGAGCAATGTCTAGTTAAATATCATAAGGCGGGGCGTGGTGGCTCACACTTGGAATCCTAGCACTTGGGAGTCCCAGGTGGGCGAATCACTTCGCCAGGAGTTCGAGATCAGCCTGACCAACATGGCGAAACCCCGTCTTTACTAAAAATACAAAAATTATCCAGGCATGGTGGCACACTCCTGTAATCTAAGCTGCTTGGGAGGCTGAGGTTTGAGAATCCCTTGAGCCTGAGAGATGGAGGTTGCAGTGAGCCAAGATCGTGCCACTGCACTCTTGCCTGGGCAGCAGAGCTAGGCTGTCTCAAAAAATAAAAATAAAAAAATAGCATGATGAAAGTAAAGTTTGATTTCAAAGATGAGAAAGGCTATCAGTGTTGTAGATAAGGTGGGTATCAAGAGTGACTAGAAAAGGACGCTGAAGAAATGATGTGGTTTAGGTAGACAGGAGTGGGGAGGAAAAGGACAGGCGTTCCAGGCTGAGAGAACAACACGATAAAAGAACAACACGATAAAAAAGATGAGTAGGAAATGCGTGTGATTTATTAAGGGGGTACAGTGAAAAAAGAACTGTTTCGGGGCTTTACATACATACTTGATTTGATCCCAACATTAATCTTCTGGTGTGATATGAGTCTCTACATTTCACAGGTGAAGAAAGTAAGACTTACAGGGGTTAAAACTATTATTAGCATTTCTATTTACAAATTATGAAACTTCTAGGATTTCATCCTCCATATATCTGGCTGCAGATAAGTCTGTGCTCCTCTAGCAATAACTTCAGAGAGAGTTGGTTAGTACCACAGAGCCTTATGTGTTATGATACGTGGTTTTCACACTTCAAAATTTACTTAGAAATACTTCTTTTTAAGCATTGCATATGGATAACTGGAGCTTTATTCTAATATTTCACCGTTTTTAGAGCCTTATAAGCTTATTGAACTATTTCAAGTAGAAATAGAAAATATGTTGTATGTGTTTTGCTGCTCTGCATTCCCCCAGATGAAGTATACTTAAGCATTTTCTTACGATCTTTCCCCAGTGTTGTCACTGATGGAAATGGAATAATTGATTCATAACATTCTTTCTAATTAAGTTGGGCTATGACTTCAGAATTCCTTTTTAAAAATGTGCTCAAAGAGGAAATAGCCTAAGAAAATTTTATTTTTTGTTATATTTTCATTTCTTTACTTTTTTATGTTTTACTTTTTATTGAATTTTTAATGTTAAAAATTTTAATTTTTAAGTTATATTTTGATTTCGTTGTTTTTTTACCATATGTTTACTTTTTATTGAATTTATTAATGTTGCAAAGTTCTTGCACTGCCAAACCATACCTAAGAATTCAAAGAAAGAAATGGTACAGTAGATGGCCTCTTTGACCCATCATACAGTATCTTAAAACTTGATTCATGTACATTTTGATATTTTCATAATCTTTTAAGAAGTTATAACAAGAGCTGGAATTTAAATCTGCTGCAGGGGCTGAGCACAGTGGCTCATGGCTATAATTCCAGCACCTTGGGAGGCTGAGGCTGGGGGATTGCTTGAGCCCAGGAGTTGAGACCTGGGCAACATAGTGAGACCCTATCTCTAAAAAAAAAAAAATACTGGCATGGTGGTGCTTGCCATAGCCTCAGCTACTAAGGAGTCTGAGGCGGGTGAGCTCACTTGAGCTGGGGAGGTCAAGGCTGCAATGAGCTGTGATCGTGCCACAACACTCCAGCCTGGGTGACAGAGCGAGATCCTGTCTCTAAATAAATAAATAAATAAATGTGCTGCGGGCCTTCAGATGTCTAGCATAGTATGGTGTTACAAAACATCTCCATGTATTCGTGTCTGTTCATTCCTCAATAACATAACTCCTAACAAAATTTTGCTGGGAGAAAAAAAAAATTTTCCCTGGAAAATATTTTGGTCAACTTCCAAGTGATTATTTGTTAACATTTTTTTTCCTCAGATGAAGCTTTGTCTAACTAAGAATCCCCTCTTTCTTATTTAATCATCCAGCTTCCCCTTGGCTTGCTCAGCTACTCACCCAAATACATCAGAAGGCAGGTATCAAGTAATTGCTGTGGTTGGCAGGTCTTTTCAGGAGATAACTGTAACCCTCCTAGGAGTCTAATTCCTGCACTGACACTTCGATCAAGACTGAACTCCAATAGGAGAATGCTCCCACATCAGGATAGGTTTATTCACCTGTTTGCTTTATTTACTCTTGCCAGATTTAGCAAAGGAATTTATTAGAAGGAAACTCACGTTTCACATAAAATGGTCACATACCACTTTGAAATATTTCTATTGAATCAGATACAAAACTAGGAAATTGCCAGACTGTCTCATTAGGTGGAAAGAAACTTTTCTGTAATCCTGAATAGGTTCCTCAAGTCCCTCTTAAGGACCAAAAACCACAATTACTTTTGCACCAACCTATAGATAGTTTAAACTGTAATTATTAAAAACAGAAGTGCTACATCACTTGTCTTTCAACCTGACCCTTCAGATGACAATAAAGACATACCAAAAGGTTGATAATAGAACTAGTGATTTCTTTGATTTTTAATGATGACCTGTTTTAGTGTTATTGTTGAACAGTTTTAGCTTTCACAGATTTTTTTTCCTTTCCGATTTAACCAAAATGATTTCTCAAACGTATTTTCCAATGGGTAAGCAGTCGTGGCTTTCATGATAGTATCTGCTTAATTAGGGCCAGGCAGTCAGTCAGTCATATGTTCTGGGAGACAAACCAGTCCAGGACAAGTAGCGTTTGGACAATTTGCCGAATCTGTCATATCACATTTTTGGTTTAAAATGGGTGGATGGATTGGGTTGATGGCATACGCTAAACTCCATGAGGGCAGGGACTGTGGCTGGACTAAGTCTAATGGCAAATTAAATAGAGCTCAAATTAAATAGAGCTTTTGCTTTGAGGTCTGAATCCATCTCCATGATTTGGCACTAGACTGGACTAGACTGGTGACAAGCAGTGGCTGGGATAGCATATGTTGTTTAGACAGCTTTTGCTTGTTCTAAAAGTTTGTGAATTGGAGTTTGCAACTCACAATTTGTGTTTAATATTTGCATCTTATGTTTAATGAACATAAAGTTTGTGTAGGGCATTTGAAAATCAGAGACTGTATATTTGACTGAATTGCTCTGCAATACATATATTTTATTTGGGAGCTCTCTGTATTACGAGGACCAATATAGGGACTCTTACTGTTTCTGACCTGATCATTTAAGGGCAGGGTTTTGCCAGGTTATGAGATTGATGCATCATGTCTTGACCAGTTAAGATTAGTGACAATTTAAAAAATTTCTGCTTTTAAGTAAAAATTCAAATGAAATAGAGCTTTTGGAATAATTTTGGATTAACCCCTTTGAGGGCTGAATCCATCTCCATGATTTCTTTCTACATGCATATGTGTAGACAATTTCCGTTTATCTGTTCTTACAGATAAACTTCTCCATAATTGTACACTTACCTGGGGATCTGAGATAAGCAAAATGATGGTTTCTTAATTAAATATGAGTACTGTGCAGTAGTAACCGTAATTCTAAATGAGGATTATGGATTTTTCTGGGAGATTATTTTTTCCTGTGGAACATGATGAGAAATGTTTAGGAGAGGGGACATAGCAATTTTTATGTGAAGACCAATTCAAGAAAAAAAAATATGTATGTGTGTGTGTATATGTGTATATATGTATATATATGTGTATGTTTATATGTTTATATATGTATGTGTATACACACACATACACTCTATATTTATTCTTCAGTATTCATGGGGGATTGATTCCAGGACCTCCTGTAGATACCAAAATCCGAGGATGCTCAAGTCCCTGATGTAAATAGCTTAATATGGCTGGGCATGGTGGCTCACGTCTGTAATCCTAGCACTTTGGGAGGCCAAGGCGGGCAGATCACTTGAGGTTAGGAGTTTGAGACCAGCCTGGCCAACATGGTGAGACCACATCTTTACTAAAAACACAAAATAGCTAGGCGTGGTGGTGGGTGCCTATAATCTCAGCTACTCAGGAGGCTGGGGCACGAGAATCGCTTGAACCTGGGAAGTGGAGGTTTCAGTGAGCCGATACTGTGCCACTGCACTCCAGCCTGGGAGACTGGGTGACACTTCGTTTCAAAAAAAATAAATAAATAAATAAAAAAGCTTAATATTTCCATAAACTTGTGTACATTATCCTGTGTACTTTAAATCATTTCTAGATTACTTATAATACCTCATACAATGTAAATGCTGTATAAATTGTTATATTGTGTTGCTTAGGCAATAATGACAAGAAGAAAGATCTGTACACGCTCAGTACAGGTGCAGTTTCTTTTTCTGAATATTTTCGATCTACAGTTGGTTGAATCCATGGATGCAGAATCCACATTAAATGGAGGGCTGACTGTATGTAAAATATGGCACACATAGATACACACACACACTTTTCTCTTGAAATTATGCCTTTTAAACTCAGATCAAACAATAGCTGTCATTGTGCTTAAGCCTTATCTCTGAAGAATTTCCCTTTTTTGAGGAAAAGTTAGAAACTACGTATTTCACATGCATTGCAACATCTGTAATGCTGTACCTTTGAACAAATTCTATGTGAAATGTGACTATGTGGGTTGGGGATGTGGTTTGAACAGTTTGGGTGGACAAAATAAATTGACTTCGGAGTTAAGTTTTAGACCCAGGACATGAAGGACGGTAGTGTTAGAGCTTCGCAGGTGCAGACGAAGTCAGAGGCAAGGGAGTAGCTATTTGGAATGGAGAGCTGGGTTAAATAGGAGTGGGTCACAAAGAGTGTGGTCCATAGGTAGGTTGCAAGTCGAATGGTAGGTGCAAAAGTGCAAAAACTTCTTTTTTCCAACTATGAAACTAGGAGTGGGGCTTTCACTCTTCAGTCTTCCTGAATCTTTAGCTGCTTTACTTCATTTCTGTCTATGTGCCCTAATGCTGTATCTCTGGTGGCAACTCCTATCTTTTTGCCCCTCACCACTGTAGAGATGGAAGTCTCACTATATTGTCCCAGCTGGTCTCAAATTCCTGGCCTTAAACTATCCTCCTGCCTCCTCCTTCGCCTCCCAAACTGCTAGGTGTGAGCTACCCCAGGCCCTGTGGTGGCAACTCCTACCTTAACCTGGAGATAGTAGCAGCTTTGTTTGTCTCAGGTGGGTGGATAGTAGGAGAGTTGATTGGAATTGTTCAGCTAAAGGGAAGCTTTTAAAAAAAGTGTGTTAGAATGTGGTTAGGTGAGATTATTGTTCTTTTATTTTCCAGTCTTTTTTGTTTCTTCCTGAAATTAGATTTGAGGGTGGTATTGTGAAGTTAGGTGGTTTAGTCTATATATAGTTTGCCCAATATTGGTGGTGTTTTTTTTTTTTTTTTTTTTGAGATGGAGTCTCGCTCTGTCGCCCAGGCTGGAGTGCAGTGGCCGGATCTCAGCTCACTGCAAGCTCCGCCTCCTGGGTTCACGCCATTCTCCTGCCTCAGCCTCCCGAGTAGCTGGGACTACAGGCGCCCGCCACCTCGCCCGGCAATTTTTTTTTTTTTTTTGTATTTTTTAGTAGAGATGCGGTTTCACCGTGTTAGCCAGGATGGTCTCGATCTCCTGACCTTGTGATCCGCCTGTCTCGGCCTCCCAAAGTACTGGGATTACAGGCTTGAGCCACCGCACCCAGCCACCAATATTGTTATATGATGTGGTATTTGAGAGAACTCTAAATTATCTCGATAACCTCCACTTCTTTTTTTTCTTAGATGATTAATAAGAATAGAATTAAGTCAAAAGATGGCTTTTTAATTTTTAATACATTATTAGACTGTCCAAACATGTCTGAATTCTTAGAATTAAAGGGAAGTTTGAAATTAAAATATTGGCTTATCTAGAAAGTAGTCATGATAAGGCTGTTTTGTTGACTGCTTGATTAAAAATTTAGGTTACCAAGTGGTTTTCGTAGGACACTCCCAAAGATTGTTGAAAACAGACATTTTGAGTGTAGAAGTACCTGAGATACTGGTGCACTGTACTTGGTAGTGTATTATCCAGTGACCTTTGAATTTGCGGTGCCACTTAAAGAAAAGAGGTTCTTATTTTTACGTCAATCACTGTAAATGTCAGTGAGAGATAGCTCTGTGGTCACTGACTTTCAACTGTGGTAAGGTCAGATAAGAAATTCATGAAGCCTTTTAGGAATTTGTCTGTAAAGGGCACTGTGTTGTCATGAAACATATGGACTGCTTTACTAAGGACCTGGGATGCTTACACAGAAGGCAACTCCATTTGTGGAGAAGGCTTATTTTGTCTGAATTGTTTAATGTCTTGTCTCAGACAAATGATGACTCAAAGTCAAATGTTCACCTTTAGGGGACCCAAAAGGATGCAAAAGAGAATGCATAGTAATGATTGGTCTATAGGCAGTTCAGTGGCAAAGTTAGTTTAAAGAAGAAAAATCCTTCCTATCTTTTTTTGGTAGTTCCGTAAACATTATTTGAAGAAACTTGGATTTCCCTGTGTGCTTTGAAAAGTGAAGTGCATGTTGTGCAGTAAAGAAGCAGATCTAACCTCATCGTGGAACTTGCGTGCTGTGGTAAATCACAGAAGGAATGATGTGAAGGCAACATTTATATTTTCTTGCATAAAAAATTCATATGAATCACAGAAACTCAGAAGTGGCCGTGTCACTCTGGTTTCTCTGTTAAGGAGCTATGGTCCTAAGCTTGCTGCTGACAGGTAGTGAATTAGAAATACATCTTCAAGCTACCAGTTTTTCTGTTGCATCTGCTGCATTTTAGACTAGTAAAGGGAAGGAGCAGACCAGTGATTTTGTCCTTTCCTTTCTGTGGCACCCCTATTTAAGGAAAGGGGATTTGAGGTTGTTCTATAGGTCCTTAATGTGTGTTTAAAAAGTTTTCATTCCACATTAGTGGTACTTGTCCAATTTTGTTTTGATCAGCTAATGAAATATAGTAACTGTTTGTGTATTTTACTGCCTATTCACCATAGTTACCTAAACTAGTGGCATTGCTAGGAAATGTTGAGAATTGTCACAATAAGAACCAGTACTCAGTCTTTGATAAAGGTCCCGAAGTATGCTTTGTAGAAGGGACTAATTGTCTATTGTGACATGAACCTGAATATTAGAGATAGTGTACTATAGTAAAAAAGTACTTTGGGTAAACGACTGGATTCTTGCCCTGGCTTTCTTACTTTAGTATATGATTTGATGTTTTTAATGTTTTTGACTGAGAGTTGCTATTATACCAGCTGGGACAATAACTTCCTCCTCTTTTTTTTTTGTTTCAAATTTAAACAGGGTTGTTGTTAAGACCAGTGAGAGATAAATAAGCTCATGTAAATGTTGACACCTGCTACTAAGATTACTGCTACTTGGAAGTTAAGAATGATGATGTTAGATTTTTCTTAGATGTCTTTACTAGATGGAAATTTCCTTTAATTCTTAATTTGATGAGTTTTTTTTCCCTTCATAAATGTGTATTGACATGTGTCAAATGCTTTTACTGCATCTTTTGAAATGATGATATGGTTTTTCTTCTTTATTAATGTGGCATTCCCTGCCCTGTAGGAGTGATAGTTGAATAGAAAGAAAAAGAAGTGGTAATATCTGTTGTAATTGAGAGTTACAAAAGATGCAGTGGGTGTGTAGAGAGAGGAGTAATGAAATCAGCCTGATAAAGTTAGGAAAACTTTCAGAAAAACTGGGCCGAGATGGAGCTTTGGCATTTGTGATGGAGGGAAGGAGGGGAGTGGTATGTGTTGGGCAGAGGGCATGGCCATTGTAGTGGGAATATGGGGTGCATAGTGGAGGGTACTCCCTAGAGATGTGACTGCAGTGCGGGGCTGGGATTGTGAAAGGAGCGTTACATGTGGGTTAAGGTTTCTGTCTTGTATGTGGTTATGGGAAGCCAAAAACCAAGCCAGAGAGTTTTGAGAAAGTGAGGAATGTGATGAGATTTTTGTGAAAGATCTCTTCTGCAGTGTTATAGTGTGGGTGTTGATGAGTTGTTTTAACAACCTTATATTCCTGTGATAAACCTCACTTGGTCATGATGAATCATTTTAAAATATATTACTAGACTCCATTTGTGAGTGCAGTATTTTGTTAAAGATTTTTGCATATGTGCTCATGTTTTCTTTGTCACAATTTGATATGAGGTGTTATGCTTGCCTCAAAATCAGTTGTTAAATATTTATGACTCTATTTTTCTGGAAGGATTTGTGTTCAGTTGATGTTAGTTGTTCCTTAAATATTTGAGAGAATTTGCCATTTGAGCCTGCGGTTTTCTTTGTGTGAATGCATTTGATAACAAATTCAGTTAGTAGAGTTAGGGCTATTAGGATTTTGTAGTCTATATTATGTCAATTTTGGTAAGTTGTATTTCTCATGGAATATGTCCATTTTGCCTAAGTCGTCAAATTTTTTTGGCATAAAGTTGTACATTGTATTATTCATTTAATAATTTAATATATGTATGGTCTGTAGTGATTTTGTCTTTATTTTTTTTTTTCGAGATGGAGTCTTGCTCTGTCACCCAGGCTGGAGTGCAGTGGCGTGATCTTGGCTTACTGCAACCTCCACCTCCCAAGTTCAAGTGATTCTCGGGCCTCAGCCTCCCGAGTAGCTGGGATTACAGGAGCACCATGCCCAGCTAGTCTTTGTATTTTTAGTGGAGATGGGGTTTCACCATGTTGGCCAGGCTGGTCTCGAACTCCGGACCTCAGGTGACCCATGCGCCTCCGTCCCCAAAGTGCTGGGATTACAGACATGAGCCACCATGCCCGGCCATTATTTTATCTTTCATTTGTGAAACTGGTTCATCTGTATTAATCAAGTTTGTTATTTTATATATATGTTTTTTTGAGATAGGGTCTTGCTGTCACCCAGGCTTGATAAGTGCAGTGGTGTGGTCGTAGCTCACTATAACCTGCAACTCCTGGTCTCAAGCAGTCCTCCCACCTCACCCTTTAGAGTAGCTGGGACTACAGGTGCACATCACTGTGCCTGGCTTTTTTTTTTTTTTTTTTTTTTTTTTTTTGAGACAGTCTCGCTCTGTTGCCCAGGCTGGAGTGCAGTGGCGCGATCTCGGCTCACTGCAAGCTCCGCCTCCCGGGTTCATGCCATTCTCCTGCCTCAGCCTCCTGAGTAGCTGGGACTACAGGCGCCCGCCACCGCGCCCGGCTAATTTTTTGTATTTTTAGTAGAGACGGGGTTTCACCGTGGTCTCGATCTCCTGACCTTGTGATCTGCCTGCCTCGGCCTCCCAAAGTGCCTGGCTATTTAAACAAATTTTTTTTGTAGAGATGGGGGGGTCTCACTTTGTTGCCCAGGCTGGCCTTGAACTCCTGGCCTCAAGTGATTCTTCTGCCTTGCGTCCCAAAGTGCTGGTATTATAGGTGTGAGCTACTGCACCCAGTCTCGATCTTGTTAATCTTAAAAAAAAAAAAACAGCTCTTGCCTTTGTTCGTTTTCTTTATTGTTTTTGTTTGCCCTGATGTTTGCTTTTATTTTTCTTTCTTTCCTTCTATGTTGGGTTTAATTTGGTCTTTTTCTAGTGTCTTGAGCCAGAATCTTGGGAGATTTTATAACTTTCTTCTTTTCAGATACTGACATTTAAAGCTATACATTTTTCTCTCAGTACTGCTTTAGTTGAATTCCACAAATTTTGGTATGTTGTGTTTTTATTTTAATTAAATTCAAAGCATTTTCTAATTTCATTTGTGATTTTTTTCTTTGAAATGTGTTGTTATTTAGAAGTGTGTTGTTAGCTGGGTGTGGTGGTGCACACCTATAGTCCCAGCTGTTTGTGAGCCTGATTTGGGAGGATTACTTCAGCCTGCAGTGAGCTGTGATTATGCCATTGTACCCGTATCCCAGCCTGGGTGACAGAGCAAGACTGTCTCAAAAAGGGAAAAAAAAAAAAAAAAAAAAGCGGGCATGGTGGTTCATGCCTGTAATCCTAGCATTTTGGGAGGCTGAGGTAGGTGGATCACCTAAGGTCAGAAGTTCGAGACCAGCCTGGCCAACATGGTGAAACCCCGCCTCTGCTAAAAATACAAAAATTAGCCGGGCATGGTGGCACGCACTCGTAATCCCAGCTACTCGGGAAGCTGAAGCAGGAGAATTGCTTGAACATGGGAGGTGGAGGTTGCAGTGAGCCAAGATCGCACCACTGCACTCCAGCCTTGGTGACAGAGCAAGACTCTGTCTCAAAAAAAAAAAAAAGGCGTTTAACATGACCTTCCACTGTCTTTTGGCCTTAGTTTTTTAAAATGAGAAATGAGTAATTATTTTATGAATGAACGAATGAATGAGACAGGGTCTTGTTCTGTTGCTCAGGCTAGATTGCAGTGGCGCGATTATAGCTCCCTGCAGCCTCAAACTCCTGGGCTTCAGTGATCTGCTTCAGCCTCACAGATAGCTGGGATTACAGGTGTGCACCACCACTCCTGACTGTAAATCAGTAGTTCTTATGATTGTTTTCTTATATGATTTGTCAGTTTTCTCTGTTTTAGCAGCTGTGTCTTTTTCGTTGTTGACCATTTGACTATGATGTGCTTAAGTGTTTTACTTGTATTTTGTCCTGCTTATGTTTCATTGATCTAGAATCTGTAAATTTCCATCTTGTACTCCATTTGGGAAAATTTCGGTCATTATTTCTCCAAATATTTTTTTCTGCCCCATTCTCTCTTAGTTCTGGTTATAGAATTCCAGTTATACCTGTTACATGTAGGTTTAGACCTTTGATGCTGTAATACACAGTACTCTTCAGTTTTGTTTTTTGCTTCCGCATTGTTCAGATTGAATAGTATCTAGTGATCTTTCTTCTAAGTTTACTGACTCTCCCTGCCATCTGTATTTTGTATCCAGTGAATGTTCTTCTTTTGGTTATCGTAATTTTTGGTCCAGAATTTGTGTTCTTTTATGGTTTCCGTTTCTTTGCTGAAATTTCCTATTCATTTATAAGAGACTATTTTACTGTTTAATCCTTGAGCACAGTTATAGTAGCTGCTTTAAAATTCTTGTCTACAGGCTGGGCGCAGTGGCTCACGCCTGTAATCCCAGCACTTTGGGAGGGCGAGGCGGTCGGATCACCTGACGTCAGGAGTTCGAGATCAGCCTGGGCAATACGGTGAAACCCCGTCTCTACTAAAAATAGGAAATTAGCCGAGCGTGGTGACACTTGCCTGTAATCCCAGCTACTCGGGAGGCTGAGGCAGGAGAATCTCTTGAACCTGGGAGGCGGAGGATGCAGTGAGCTGAGATCACACCATTGCACTCCAGCCTTTGCAACAAGAATAAATCTCCATCTCATCAAAAAAAAAAAAAAAAAATTCTTGTCTACAAAGAAAGACTGGGAAACTATCTCAGACTGGTGGAGACTGAGAATATGTGGCAACTAAATGCAGTGTGGGATCTTGGATTGGATCCTGGGCCAGAATAAAGATATTGGTAGATTGATTGGCAGAATTTACATAAGGTTTATAAATTCCTTGATAGTATTGTGTCAACATTAATTTCTTGGTTTCTATACCCATATTAGAGTTATGTAAGATACTAACATTAGAGAAACCTAAGTGAAGGTAGCTTAAAAAAATCCTTCTCTGATTACACATTCAGGTTATCATAGTGTTGGTCTGCATAGATCACCTTTTCTCTTTGAGTATGGGTCATGTTTTCCTGTTTCTTTAAATGTCTAGTAATTGTGAAATGCATCCTAGACGTTGTGAATGATTTATTATAGAAATACCGGTTTCTGTTGTGTACCTCCAAATAATATTAATTTTTGTTGTAGCAGTCATTTTACTTGAATGGGCTCAAAATGAAAACCATCTTTCCCACCATCATCAGCAGCTAAATTCTTTATTCAGTTTTTAGTCTTACCTGGGCTGCTGTAGTCTATCCCATGCATATATATTTCATGGATCAGCTAGAGATTTGGGCCAAATTTATATGTAGACTTTGAACCTCTCCATTTCTGGCTTTCTCCTTTTCTTGATTTCTCCGTCCACTTTCCACCTGATAGAATCACTCTGAACTCTGGTTCTTCATGTCAGTAAGACAGTAGTTTCTATCTGGATTCTATTGCCTAACCTGGCTTGCCTAGGCCTTCCCTCAGGCAAAAAGCCATTTAGGAAAAAAAAAAAAAAGGAAAACTTTCTCAATGCAATTCCCGTTTTCCAGTGCAGACTCACAGTTTCTGCCTGTTTTTGGTTGCTGTTCAGTGCCTTCAGGTAGTTACTTTTTGTATTTTGTCCAGAGTTTATAGTTTTTACCTATGGAACAATTGGGCCAGTAGGAACATATTCAGTTCCACTTCTAGTAAGGAAGTAGCTCCTGGAAGTGGAACTTGTTTTTTGTTAACCTTTTTTTGTTGAAGTATATCATACACACACACAGTAGGGAGAGAAATAGAATATTACCAAAACCTCAGAAACCCCTTTCATTTCTCTTCATGTCCCTTCTCAGTCATTACTCCCACTTGCCTCTCCAGAGTACCACTCTCCTACTCTAGCACCATAGATTAGTTTTGCTTGTTATTGAAATTTACGTAAATGATATCTTTCGTAGGTTTTGCTTTTTGTTTGGCTTCTATCTTTGTGTTTATGAGGTTATTCTGTGTTGCATGTAATTTGTTCATTCTCATTGCTGAAAAGTATTTCATTGTGTGAATTTACTGTGATTAGTTTATCCCTTCTACTGTTGATGGGCATTTGGATTACTTCCAGTCTGGAGCTGTTCCAAAAAGTACTGCTTAAATATTCTTTTATGTGTCTTTTGGTATATATATGTATGCATTTCTGCAACCTTAGTACATGCTGCCAAACTGTTGGCTAATGTGGCAGAACTTAATTGTTTCATTGCATTAACAAACATTGAGTTTTTAGCTTTTAGAAAATTGGGGCTGGGTGTGGTGGCTCATGCCTGTAATCCCACGGCTTTGGGAGGCCGAGGCGGGCAGATCACGAGGTCAGGAGATTGAGACCATCCTGGCTAATAAGGTGAAACACTGTCTCTACTAAAAAAACAAAAAAAAATTAGCCAGGCGTGGTGGCGGGTGCCTGTAGTACCAGCTACTCAGGAGGCTGAGGCAGGAGAATGGTGTGAAACCAGGAGGTGGAGCTTGCAGTGAGCTGAGATCACGCCACTGCACTCCAGCCTGGGTGGCAGAGCGAGACTCTGTCTCAAAACAAAACAGAACCAAAAAAATTGGAACCTAAAGAGTTAATGCAAACACAATTAATCATTCTTTCTGTGTGCTACCCCCAGGATTTGGTCAATAAATCGGTATTTTTATAATAGAAGGTAAACATAGCCCTAATTCATACATAATCACTTGTTTGCTTGCTTGCTAGAGCTTATTGAATTTTATTGGGATCATTTATGTGGTTGTAATTCTTGGATCTATCATTGAGAGTTGTATGAGGTGTTTTATATAGTTTTATCAGTCACATAAGTTCTTGCTGACATTAGTGGATTTAACAGATTGATGGTCCAGGAATATGTAAATTGTCTGTTGACCTAATTTTTAGAAGAAAAGCAGAGTAGTGAAGGTCAGCTGAAAGATGGAAAATGATAACACATTGATCTTCTTAGGGGGAGCATCTACAATATAAGATGTGATGCTTTGTAACACAGTGGTTTTTCTCAGATTGGCAAACTTTTCTGTAAAGTGCCATATTTTAGGCTATGTGGGCCACAAGCTCTCTGTTGGCAGCTACTCACCCCTGCATTGTGAACACAAAAGCAGTTTGTTATAGGCAATACATAAAGGAATAAGGAATAAATGTGACTGTGTTCTAGAAAAACTACACTGAAATTTGAATTTCATATAATTTCCTTGTCTCAGAATAACATTTTTTTTTTTCCAACCACTTGAAAATGTAGAAACCATTTGTATTCATCTGCCAGGGCTACTGTAACAAAGTGTGGCAAACTAGATGTCTTAAGCAACAGAAATTTATTGTCTCATGATTCTTTCTGAAGGCTGTTAAGTCTGAAATCAAGGTTTGTTGGCAGGGTTGTTGTTCCTCCTTAGGCTGCGAAGGAAGGATCTTTTCCAGGACCTTCTTCTTGTCTCTTGGCTTGTAGATGGCCATCCTCTCCCTGTGTGTTCACATAATCTTTCCTCCGTATGTTTCTGTCTGTCTATGCAAATTTCCCTTTTTTACTAGGACACCAGTCATATTGGATTAGGGCCCACCCTGATGATCTCATTTTAACTTGATTACCTCTGTAAAGACCCTATGACCAAATAAGGTCACATCTGAAGCATTGCGGGTTAGGTTTCCAACATATCTTGTTTTTGTTGCCAGGGATTTAGGATAGGGGAGGGACACAATTCAACCCATAACACCATTTTTTTTTTTCCTTTTTGTAGAGATGGAGGGCTCGTTTTGTTGCCCAGGCTGGTCTCGAACTCCTGGACTCAAGCAGTCCTATCACCTCAGCCTCCCAAAGTGCTGGTATTACAGGTGTGAGCTACTGTGCCTGGCTCTGTAACACCCTTCTTAACTGTGGGACTGAAAAATACGGCTAGAGGGCTGAACTTTACCAGCTGGCTGTACTTTGTCAGCCCTTGGCTTATCTGATTGTAGGAGAGGTGATACCTGTAAATCTTACCATCTCCAAAGGCCTGTGTAAATGTATCTTTGAATGAGATGGCTAATCTTGTGGACCTTTCACATACACCGGAAGAACAATAATCAGTTTCATTTTTGAATATGAAGGACAGCAGTTTTTACTGATATACCTGAGTATAGGATTATGTCTTCTCAGACATTTACAATTCAGGTTCAAATACCATTTTTGTGTTGTTTTTAATTTTAGAAATTAAATAGACTCCTCCTGGCCCCCCAGTTAGAGATATTTTTGGGAGTGGATTGGAGTTGCAGTGTAATAAAAGAAGGCTTAGAAAGTGATTTGAAATAGTTGTCCAGCATTTTGTAGAGATGCTTTTAAGGATTTTATAAGCATTTGATGAAAATGTTATTTTAGCTGTTTTTAATAATTTTAGTACATGATTACCAGTAATGCGTTAGTTGGTGCTGTTCTGTTAATTCATTTTTGTGAAGATCTTAAAAGTAAATGATTTTTTTTTTTTTTGGCCTGCTCTACTTAAAGAGCATCCCAAAACTCTGAGGTGAACTGTTTAAAATAAAGATAAATCTGTTTTCAGCACCTTACGTTCGTGAACAAGATTTTCTTGGTTGTCATCTATATATTAGTTCTTGTTTGTATAATATTTAATTTCTGTATATGATTCTTTTTTTTTTAAAGAGAGATGAGGTCTCGTTGTGTTGTCAGGATGGTCTCGCTATGTTGCCCAGGGTGGAGTGCAGTGGTGCAATCACAGTTCACTGCAGCCTTGACCTCTTTTGCTCAAGTGATCCTCCTGCCTCAGCCTCACGAGTAGCTGGAACTTCAGGCATGCACTACCATGCCTGGCTACTTTTTACATTTATTTTATTTTTTTATTGGTAAAGATGAAATCTTACTATGTTGCGCAGGCTGGTCTCAGACTTCTGGGCTCAAGTGATTTTCTTGCCTTGGCCTCCCAAAATGTGGAGATTACAGGCCCAGCAGTAATTTGCTTTATAATATGTGAATGTTTTACATTTGAGCTTAGGACACATATTTACCCTAAAATAACTTTTTTTTTCAATTTTATATTCATGTTTTTTGTAGGGTTTAATTTGAAAGAAAGTTTTACTGTTTGAAAATTTGGGAAATTGCTGTTTCAATATATGTAACAAATTGGAAAAGGTGAAACAGGAAATAAAGGAAATTGGTTATTTTAAATCGAGTTAATATTCTGATGGGGAGGGCACAGCAGAAATGAAATCAGTTCAAATTTCTATTCCATGTTTTGTTTTCATTCCTTTGAAAACTTTTAGAATCCTGTAGGCACTGATTTGTTTCTGCCTTCAACTTTAATAGATACAACTTAATTATTTCCTGTTAAGTAGAGTTACTGGTAGCTCCTAAAAAGGTGATAGAACTTCTTACCTACGTGTTAGTGGTAAGTGAAGTAATCTCAGTCGGCATTATGGCAAAGCAGGTAAGTCTACTTTTTAGACTTTTGCTTTAAAGTAAAGGTACTTCTTGACTGCCAATAAAATATAGAAAAAAATAGAGCAAAGAAAGAGCCCCTACTGTTGTAAAGGCTGCATATTTGGAATATGTTCTCATTGTAGCAGTTATTGTATTTATTCATGTAGTTGAAATGGTCAGAGGTAATGAGATAGTTAATTTTATCTCTGGTCAGTCTTTCATATCAAGCCATTCTCTAAGAACTTGTAAAGAATGGCTGACATGGTGTGTGTCTTAGGCTGTTTGAGAGGCAAGGGACATTTTGGAGTGTGGTTGAAAGAGCAGTAAGCCTCTTTTGCATGTATTGATAGGAAAATATTGTTTATACCCTGTTGGCTTGGGACACTCATCTCATGATCTTTTTGCCTCTTGAGATTAAAATACACATACATATACATTGGCTAATTGAGATTATTTTCGATGTTTAGTTGTTTTTATGCTATCAGATTCTTTTGCTTTGAAGATATTCTTTGTCCACTGTGGAGACTCTGGAAATGTATCTATTAGTTCTGTGCCTGCAACAGTCTTTTCCTTGAGTGACACATAGATCCTGGGTTTTAATGTTTGTGTATTTATGCAAGTACTTTATGTATGTGAAAGGAGGGCTGGAGGGTTTTGTATAGGTCTTCAGTTACATACACGTGCATGTGACATTTTTAAAATTTATTTCACCAGTGGGAATCAATAAGGTGGGTGATTTATTGTTTATCCTGATTATGGACAAATCATACCACTTCTTTCTTGGGAGCATTGCTTTGTTCATATTTCTTCTACCCTTGTGAGGACAAAAAAGTCCTTAGTGCACCTTTCTCATTTCTTATCCTGTACATATTTAATGTGAACCTCACATTATCATGGAAATTGATTGTTTCCAAGGTTGTGTAGTTTTTTTTTTTTTTTAAATTTTTTCCATGTAAAGAATTGAAGGGTATCAGAGAAGAAAGCAGGAGTCCAGGTGAGATAATGGTGGCTTGGATTAGAATAGTATTAGAGGAGATGGTGAGAAGTACTCAGTTTGGGGCTATGTTTTTGTAAGCCTTGTGATGAACTGGATGTGAGGTGAAAGAAGAGGAGTCAGAGATAATGCCCAGGTTTCTAGTTTGAGCACTGAGCAGTCCAGTGGATGATTGTTTCACTTACTGAGGTAGGAGGATCTACTGCGTAAACATAATTTGTTAAGCACTTTACATGCTTGATATTGCTTACTCGTGGCAGGGCTGGGTGGGATTCAAACCCAGGGAGGCTCACAACAAAGCTAGCGTTCCAAACACTACAAAGTACTATGTATTAATAGCTTCTTCTGGGAACTACAATATTGAGAGGAGATGCAGAGAGAGAATGAAGCGAGAGCCAAACCAAAGTCTTGGTCAAGCTAAGAAGTCTGAATTTTGTTTTAAGTGAATCAGACACTGGAGGGTTTTAAGCAGGGAATGACTTCATCAGACTTACACAGTGCAAAAACATCAATCTGGCTGCTTTGTGGAGAATAGATTTTAGAGGGGAGGTAGAAACAACAACTGTATCAGTCCAGGCCGGAGATGATGGTGGCTAGAAAGTTGGTGACAGCAGTAGTTGGAGAGAAGTAGGCAGATTGGAAACATATTTGCAATACAGTGAGAGTTGTGTGAGAACTCATACAAATGTGGACAACCTGTGACACTGGATGGAAAGTACGATCCAGTGCAATCCCTATTTGATTTATGGAGGTTCTCCACACAGTCATTCAGCTCAGCTTGAGTCACTCCAGGAGCTCACTGCCATTACTATCTGTAGGACAGTGGGAGAGACAGATGGAGGGCAGATCACTGGAGTGATGAAGGGGGCTTGATGCAGCACTATGTGTGAGTCCTATCCTGAATGAGCTTGGACAGACAGAGGCAGGCTGAGGTCAGGCCTTGAACGCCCTGCTGAGGAGAGGGTTGTGTTGTAGGCTCCCCAGTGCTTGATGTAGCTCTGAGAGGTGAGGTAGGGCCTAGATCCCTCACGCTTGGCATAGCCCTGCCTCTGTGACCTGAACACCCCACAGCAGTGCCCTGGGGCTGAGCAGCTCAGGAGTCCCACCACGGGCAGCTACAGCCTCCTCCTCTGCCTGGGACTGCTGGCTGAGGCAGTTTGTCCTGCTGGTTGTGTAGTTTCTTGAAAATAGGAGAAGTGAAACAACTTCACGCTGTTAGACGGGAATTAGTTTAGTTTCTGAAAAGGATTTGCCCTAGCCTAGTCTGGCTGATCAGGTGTTTTAGTGGCAAGGAAGAGACACTTAGTAATCACAAGGATGGAATGAGAGGTAAAAATTTTGTGTCATTTATTATATAGGCACCCAATCTCCGTGTTCCTGGTGAAGTTCTTTTTTTTTTTTTTTTTTTTTTTTGAGATGGAGTCTGGCTCTGTCACCCAGGCTGGAGTGCAGTGGCCGGATCTCAGCTCACTGCAAGCTCCGCCTCCCAGGTTTACCCCATTCTCCTGCCTCAGCCTCCCGAGTAGCTGGGACTGCAGGCGCCCGCCACCTCACCTGGCTATTTTTTTGTATTTTTTAGTAGAGACGGGGTTTCACCATGTGAGCCAGGATGGTCTCGATCTCCTGACCTCATGATCCACCCGTCTCGGCCTCCCAAAGTGCTGGGATTACAGGCTTGAGCCACCACGCCTGGCTGAAGTTCTTAAGTAGCTAGGAAAGTGTCTGTTACTCCAGGACAGGTCAGCTGCTCCAGATAACCTTTCCCAGCCCTGTGAGTTAATTCTAGGGTTGGATTGGATTGATTTAGCATTCTTGTGCCAGGGTCAAATATCCTTCCTGGTCACAACTGGAGTCAGGAATCTCAGAGGAAGAACCCCTTATCCCCAACCCATATGTAGTTGAATATTAGCCTGAGTAAATTGATTTTTCTTCATCCAAACCCCTGTGACCCGTGTAACTGTTGGTTTTATGTTCCTTACAAAGTATACCTTGGAGAAATTACTGGAGAGTGGGATAGAGTGAGAGAATAGGTTGGGACCACTGTGCTCAGAACTATCTTTGTGTGTGGTGGGATGCTTTGTATATCACTTCTTTGGTCCGGCAAGAACAGGTTTCTGCTTTACCCCTAATTCCAAATGCAGAAGTGTTTTTTTGGAGGGTGGGGTGGGGTGGTGCAGGGAGTAGGTAGGGGAAGATTGGTTTTAGAAAGGGGGGAAATTGCATGGAACTATCTTTATTATTCTTGATACCTACATGGACTTGCATACTTGGGTTAATTATTTATTGTGGCTATGAAAATGGAGTTTTCTCTCTGTGTAACTGACAAATATATAGGTATATCTGTGTACTAGAACCCAATTAAATGAATTAACTGTAATTAAAGGTACTTAAAAGTGTGTTTCTGAAACTTTATTTTGCCTGTATTTGGTGAATATTTTAAAAGAGCATTCAAGTAACTGGGATGAATGAGCATGCTTTTTCTCAATCTGGATGATAGTAAATTCATTATTGGTAGAAGATATTGTCCTGCCTGTTATAGAACTTTCAGAATGTGAGTTAGGGTATGAAATACTGAATAACACTTGAAACCAGATACATCTGGTACTTACTTCTTTTGAACTAAATACTGCATTATTTTCAGGATAGCATGAAGATGTTGGCTTGGAACTTTTGAAGGGGCTGTGTTATAGACTCTGCATGGAGACAAACCATTAGTACTAACCACCTGGCTGTATTCTAAGGCTTAAAAAGCAAAATCTTTGTGTGATGTTTTGTATATTTGGCTTAAAAAATTCACCAGCTTTTAGAGATTGTGAGATATGGGTCATTTTTATTCAGATAAAAGAGGTCAATAAAGCATTTACTAACATGAAATGTTTTTCTTTTCTTCTTTCTCAGTACTAAAAGAAAGGTGAATGGACAAAAAGCCAATAAAGGGCTTAATTTTAAAAATGTAGCAACAAAAACACACACTCTGGCTATCATGGTACTTTAAGCTTCATATTTCAAAAGTGTATTAACAGCTTTAGAAATAAACTCTCCAGTAGCTGCATGGTATTAACCAGTGCTTTTCTCCTGTGCTTTATCCTATTGTGTCAGCAGGGATGTTGCAGCAATTCTTTCTGATCTAAAAATTACTTTGTTCTGGAACTGAAAAAGAAAAATGTTCTAATCTCATACTAAAATTTTACCTGACAGTGAAGTCAGTCAAACAATGAAATAACTTGCTGAGGGAGTTCAGTGAGAATCTTTCACTAGAGATGTCCTGAAGTTAACTAGAATGAGCCACTTGGAATCTGAAGATCAAGTTGGAAAAGTCCTCCAGGATGAGATAGCCCAAGGAGTTAAAAAGTGTATATTACAAGTTTTGAGAAAACAGTGCCTATTTATTCAGAACTTAGTTTCGGGTCTGTTTTGTACTTGACAAAACATGTTTCATGAAGGATATATTTGATAATGGAAAGTTTTTTTTTTAAAGTTGTATAGTTCTGAATCACAGATTACTGTGCTATCGTGTATATTCTGAAAAGTTCGTGATTCAGTCACCTACTGTTGTGTGCTAGCACCTCATAAAAAATACTCTTCAAGGGAAGGCTGATTATGGTAGTCCTTATTTTTATTTAGTTATGTTGTTTGTTTTTTTGAGGCGGATTCTTGCCCTGTTGCCCAGGCTGGAGTGCAGTGGTGCAGTCTATACTTATTGCAGCCTCCACCTCCTGGGTTCAAGCGATTCTCCTGCCTCAGTCTCCGGAGTAGCTGGGACCACAGGTGCACGCCACCATGCCTGGCTAATTTTTTATTTAATCTTTTTGTATTTTTAGTAGAGATGGGTTTTCCCTATGTTGGCCAGCCTGATCTTGAACTCCCGGCTTCCAGTGATCCGCCTGCCTCGGCCTCCCAAAATGTTGGGATTACAGGCATGAGCCACTGTGCCCAGCCTATGATAGTCTTTAAATTAAAGACCTAGGTGGGTGGCTGGCAAGACTATCAGTCATTATTAATGCCAGAGATCTAGATTTGATGGTCTGTTCTGTCTTTCTGCTTAGGCCAGCAGGAGGTAGGATTGCTGCTGGAGGGGAGGCTGTTAGCTCTGGGGCAGGCTAAATCTTTAATCTCTCCACAGGTTCCTCTTTCACTAATTAGAAAAGAAAACAGCTGGGCTGCAGGAGCTTTTCTGTTTTCAGATCTCCTTAGCCAAAAAGTACATGCTATATAGGGTTTTGAACATAACAATAGAGCACTAAAAATAAGAATTTTTAGTCTTTGGGACCTTCATAGAGATTTTTGTTCCTTGCTCCTTAGGGTTTGAAAGAAAAGTTCAGTGTTGAGAGCTGGACTTCAGGGATAGGGGTAGGCAAGAGTAGAGTTGAATGCTGTTTGTATTTAGAATTTCAACATTGTAGTTAAAAAAAAAAATCGTTCCTTTGGATGCTAGTATACGGTAAGAAGTACAATGAATTCAAAAACATCCATGTATAATCACATGAAGACTAGAGGTCAGTGGTGCAGAGCTCAGCATGTCGTCTGTGTCATGACAATTTTGTTCTTTTCACTTCTTAATAGCCAATTTAATTTTGCAGCAGAATGTGTTCAATGTTGAATTTTCCAGGTTCTCTATGTCTCGTGCAAAGATTGCTCTGATATTAGGGTTCTTTTCAGTGGTCCAGTTGGGTGGCCATGTTGCTGGAGTGGGAGTGGGGTGGGATTTAACTGTAGGCCTTGTGTTAGTAAAAGTATTACTCTTTGTTTGTTTGCCATGTAGGCAGTCCAGCCTCCCCTGAAATAGAAATGACTAGTAATGATTTGTTTCTTGTCAGTATGAGATGGACCACATGAAGCCCCTCCCCCTAGGCTTTTCAGATTCTGTTTATTTTGGGGGCAGTAGTCAAATCAGAAGCATGATATAGTCTCCCTGGCCCCCCCCCCCCCCATTCTCTTCCTCCTTCCTTTGCCCGAGGATAGGATACTTGTTAAGGTTAGGGCTCCCAGGCCTAGGGTCCCTTTGATGCTTGAAAAGATTGCTTGGCAATGTATGTTTTTCTGGATTAGTCCTAGGGTTTAGTCCCTGCTACACACACTGCTGCTATACTTCCCCCCTGGAGAAGGAAATGAATGTAATTCCCATATAATTGAGAAATGCCAACCTCAGTGGTCTGTGCCCCTCCCAAGCCCCGTCACCCCCATTTGTTTGGCTTGGAGTGTTTGTGCCCCCCACCCTTCCACCCTTTTGGATATTAGAGATGTGGGCCATGGCCGGACTAGGTTAGCCCGCTGCCTGGTCTGGGCTGCATAGAAAGATAATGAACAGGGAGTAGCTGGCCACTTCTTTTTGGCATTTCTTAACACAAATCCTCTTTGTCTCTATGTCTGTTCACTGTGGTACTTTGGAATTTCTTTGTGTTTATCCCATAAACATTTTCTCTTGCTCAGGACATTCCAGTGGTTGCTTAATGCTTCTCTAGTACCATCCAGTGTATGGTACTAGAGAACCATATATTTAAAACATGTAGCCTGGGTGCAGTGTCTCATGCCTATAATCCCAGCACTTTGAGAGGCCAAGGCAGGAGAATAATTTGAGGCCAGGAGTTCAAGACCAGCCTGGGCAACATATTGAGACCCCATCTCTACAAAAAAATTAAAAAAATAATTAGCTGGGTGTAGAGTTGTACACCTGTAGTCCTAGCCATTTGGGAGGCTACAGTGGAAAGATCCCTTGAGCCCAGGAGTTTGTGGTTGCAGTAAACTGTGATCACACCACTGTACTACAGCCTGGGTGACAGAGTGAGACTCTCTTTGAACAAAAACACAAGCAAAACTAAAACATTTTACAGTCCTGGTTAATACAGTCAATAACATGAGTCACACATAGTACAAGCAGTGTACAAAGCACATCCAGAGAGTAAGTTTAGTCTTATCTTTTTATACCAGCAGTATTATTTGTCACAGTAAAGAGAATTAATATTGGATGGCTCCCACCCCCCACGCTTTGCTGTTGAACGTATAGAAAGTACCCAGACTACAAATGAGTTTTGTTTGCAGATATTTTAAATAGCGAAGACTTTAGAAATCTACTCCATATCAGCTGGGCTCGGTGGCTCATGCCTGTACTCCCAGCACTCTGGGAGGCTGAGGCGGGCGAATCACAAGGTCAGGAGATTGAGACCATCCTGGCTAACACGGTGAAACCCCGTCTCTACTGAAAAAGTACAAAAAATTAGCTGGGTGTGGTGGCAGTTGCCTGTAGTCCCAGCTACTTGGGAGGCTGAGGCAAGAGAATGGTGTGAACCCAGGAGGTGGAGCTTGCAGTGACCCAAGATCACGCCCCTGCACTCCAGCCTGAGCAACAGTGCAAGACTCCGTCTCAAAAAAAAAAAAAAAATCTACCCCGTATCTAAATGATGCATACCTTTTCTTTTCTTTTCTTTTAGATGAAGTCTTGCTCTGTTGCCCAGGCTGGAGTGCAGTGGCACAATCTCGGCTCACTGCAGCCTCTGCCTCCTGGGTTCAAGCCATTCTCTGCCTCAGCCTCCTGAGTAGCTGGGATTACAGGTGCCTGCCAGCATGCCTGGATAATTTTTGTATTTTTAGTAGAGATGGGGTTTCACCATCTTGATCAGGCTGGTCTTGAACTCCTGACCTCATGATCCACCTGCCTCGGCCTCCCAAAGTGCTGGGATTACAGGAGTGAGCCGCCGCACCCGGCCTGATGTATACCTTTTCATTATCTATTTCCCTTTCTCCCATCCACCCAACTAGTTCATTATGTATGTTCAGGAGATTCGCCAGGCCTGGGAACCTTTAGCCAGAGTTTCTCGAGATTATAGTCATCCTTGGTGGAGAAAATTTGGATGACCGAGAGCTTTACAAGGGCCCTAGAGCTCCTGTGTAGAGAAAGATGTCTAGAGTTCTGATGTATGTGTGGCTCTTGTAATAGAGATTGATTTTTAACTTGATCACATGTAAGTGGGAGATTGGAATGGTTATGATATTGTTAGAGACTAATCAGGGCTTTACAAGTGATTGAAAATGAAATATACCTTGATTCAGGAAAGTGAGAATTAAGAATTACATCAGGGTGGCTGGACGCAGTGGCTTATGCCTGTAATCCCAGCACTTTGGGAGGCCGAGGTGGGCGGACCACCTGAGGCTGAAAATTTGAGACCAGCCTGTCCAACATGGAGAAACCTTGTCTTTACTAAAAAATACAGAATTAGCCAGGCGTGGTGGCGCATGCCTGTAATCCCAGCTACTTGGGAGGTTGAGGCAGGAGAATCGCTTGAACTCGGGAGGCAGAGGTTGCGGTGAGCCGAGATCCCACCATTGCACTCCAGCCTGGGCAAAAAGAGCGAAACTCCGTCTCAAAAAACAAACAAACAAAAAAAAACAAAAATGAATTGCATCAGGTAAGGTTGCATGTCTTTTGAGAGATCGTTAGGCTGTAATTCCAATGTGGCTTCAAGCTCCAAACCAAAATACCAGTGAAATACTCTAGACCAAAAGACCAAATGAAAATCATTTGTCATTTATCTGCTACTCTAAATATCAAGTGGGAAGTGGGAGGGCAAGATTTACCAACAAGCACATTGGATTGTAAAGTCATTTCAGGTATACAGTGATGTCACTCAGAACACTTTTCTGAGAGATGTGAATGAAGAAGAAAAATTATCAGTGGATTCCTCAAATTGCTGTTACATAGAGAACATTTATCATACTTCAATCACTCCAGCCCTTGCCAGATAGGACTAGTTTCCAAATCCACATGTGAATTTTTGGGATGGAATTTTGAATTCATCTATATTTTCCCTCCACCTTCAAATTCCATTTCTGAGATGAGTAAATCTAACAAGGCTCTTGTAACGGACATCCACATGATTGTTTTCAGAAATCTAGCCTCTTTCTTCCAACAGACCATCATTGCTTAGAATGTCTTGGGGGCCTCTTGAATCTGTACTCGGACTGAAGAACATCTCTGGTGGCCAATCATCTTTTGGAGCTTGTGTGTGTCTTTGTGTAGGAGAAATGATTAACATGTTTTTTTAGAGACAAGATTGGGAAAAAAGGGGTGGGTAATTGTCAGCTTGAAGGATACTAAAGGTCTCTATTGAGGTGACTGTACAGAGCAATGAAAAGAATATTTCCAGAGATTTGGAGTCATAAGAATTGTATGACCTTGGTTTCCTCATCCCTAAAATCAAAAGCATATCTACTTTATAGGATTGGTATAAGAGATAAGAGACTCAGTGCCTGGTTTGTAGTTTACCTTCACATATATTAATTCCCTTTTATGGTTTATAAATGTAGGTCTGGGCTAGGCGTGGTGGCTCACGTCTGTAACCCCAGCACTTTGGGAGGCTGAGGTGGGCAGATTACCTGAGGTCAGGAGTTCGAGACCAGCCTGGCCAACATGGTGAAACCCCGTCTCTACTAAAAATACAAAAATTAGCTGGGTGTGTTAGCATACGCCTGTAATCCCAGCTACTTGGGAGACTGAGGCAGGAGAATTGCTTGAGCCTGGGAGGCAGAGTTTGCAGTGAGCTGAGATCGTGCCATTGCACTCCAGCCTGGCTGACAGAGCAAGACTCTGTCTCAAAATAAATAAGTAAAAATAAATGTAGATCTGAAGACAGTTCTGAAGAATTTCAACCTTATTTGAGTAATGGCGTTGATGTCCAGAATAATTTCCTTGAGATTACTGCTTTAAAAGACAGCACTTAATTGGGCACGCAATTTGTTTGGGTGGGCAGAGGGGTGGAAAAAGTCAGTATACTTCTCCAACTCCTAGGCTCAAGTGATCCTTCTGCCTCAGCCTCCCAAAGTGCTGGGATTACAGGTGTGAGCCCAGCCAGAAGTCAGTATACTTCTGAGCAGAAGCAACTGAACAACTGTTTTAAGTTTGAAGAGGCCAGGCGCAGTGGCTTATGTCAGTAATCCCAACACTTTGGGAGGCTGAGGTGGGTGGATCACTTGAGGTCAGGAGTTCGAGACCAACCTGGCCAAAATGGTGAAACCCCATCTCTATTAAAAATACAAAAATCAACTGGGCATGGAGGCAGATGCCTGTAGTCCTGGCTATTCAGGAGACTGCGGCAGGAGAATTGCTTTAACTGAGGAGGTGGAGGTTGCAGTGAGCCGAAATTGTGCCACTGCGCTCCAGCCTGGGTGATAGAGCGAGACTCTGTCTCAGAAAAAAAAGAGTTGGAAGAATATGTTTTTACTCAACCTTGATTGATTACTACAACCATGATTGATTACTACAACCAGACTTAATGGCAAGCAAACCAATGGTAAGTTTAAATTCAGTAATGTGATCTTAGATAAATCACTTGTGCATCTCTGGGCCTCAGTTTTTTGTCTGTACAATTAGGAATTTAGATTTGATTTGTTAGAACATAAACCTAGTTGGTTTGAAAGGCTGAATCTTAAAATAGCACAAGTTGTTTGGGTAGGAAGTAGTGATTTCTAATCACAGGAGATTTTCTGTAGTCATATAATGGAAAGGACCCTTGATTCCACATTGATCTCTTCAGCACTCTTGCTCAGTAAAGCTATTACCTTTTAAAGCTTAAGAAGGTACTGAGGTACATGTGCATGAGTATCCATGAATATACTACAAGTGAGAATTCCGTGTTTTGGATTTTATAATTAAGAAGCTATTAATTGTCTAGATGTAGTGATTCATGCCTGTAATCCTGGGACTTTGGGAGGCCAAAGTGGGTGGATCACTTGAGGCCAGGGATTCAAGACTAGGTTGGGCAATATGGCAAAACCCAGTCTCTACTAAAAAAACAAACAAAAAAACCCCCCAAATTAGCCAGATGTGGTAGCACACGCCTGTAATCCCAGCTACTCAGGAGGCTGAGGCATGCGAATTGCTTGACCTTGGGAGGTAGAGGCTGCAGTGAGCTGACATCACGTACACTGCACCCCAGCCTGGGTGACAGAGTGAGAGACCCTGTCTCAAAAAAAGAACCAAAAACTGTTAGTTGTATATTGTTGTATATCATGCTCCTATTCCTTAATCTGGTAACGTATTATCAATCTGAAAATTATCAAGCATAAAGAATGTTTTAATGAAGTAAGAAGTGTTGTGATATAAGGAATAAAAGCCCCTTTGGCTTTTCTTTTGAATGTCATTCTAGGTATAAATTTTGCTCTTGGATTTGAAAGCAGTGAAATTACAGAGAAATGGAAGTAATTCTCTTGTAAAAACACATCAGAGTTACTTCTCAGTTTAAAAGAAATGCATTTATTGTTCTTGGCATATGTAAGAATGTGTAGTAAATATGTAATAATCTTGACTTTGTTTTTAAAAATGAAAATCATTAGTACTTTGTACCAACTAAAGCATTTGCTTTATATCAAAATTGTTAAATATATTTTAAACAAGTTAGGTAACCTTAATGTATGTTATGAGGAAAGTCATAATCAAATCAGAACTTACGATGTTGGGAATTAACTTGTGATAAAAAGAAAAAAATCCACCTTGAATTGTATTCCCTGATGGGGAGAATCTTATCTAGGCTAAGGCCGATACAAATATAAAATTGTATTTTAGTTTTGCTTCTATTTAGATTGGGAAACTTTGGTTTGGTGCTAGATGCAACTGTCGTAAATATACCATATATGCATCTTATCTGTTAAATGATTATTTTATTTAGTGGTAAGCATTTAACCAACAAGAGTTAATCTAATTAAGCTGTGAAGATGTTTGTTAACTACCATATATGTAATTTCTGGACAAGTTCTCTTAGCCACTGATTGTAGAAGGAGGAATACGGTTTATTCTTTGAGAAATTAACATATAGCCTTTTGGAAAACAAATGGCCTTGGCAAACACATTTACAAAGTCATGCTGTCTCAAGTGCAGTTGGGCTTTTCATTGTGTTGAGATTTTGACTTGTATGTTCTCATCTATCTGTCATTTTTGACTATACTAAGAAGGCATTTGTAGGCTCTTCTTCCTGAGCATTTTCCTCATTTACTAAGTAGAAAAAAAGAGAACAACTGTAAGGTGGAACTGTAAGCTAAGGATTTTTTTCTTAATTGTGTTACATCTTTCTGGTAAGTACCTACGTCTACAGCTATAAATTTTTTTGTATGTATGTTTCAGCTTCTCTGTATTAGAGTATGGTTAAAATTTTTGCAGGTTTGATTAGAAAAATAAGTTTCAATGTATGAGTAAAAAGTTTCTCATTGTGCATCATTTGAATGTCATTAAAACCAGACTTGCAAGTTTCAATGTCACGTAGCTCAGTCTTTGATACTGTAATAGATGAGCTTGACTTAGCTCTGAAGTAGTTTAATGAAGTCAGATAATATTCTAAAGAGAATTAACATCTGAAATGTAGTTGCATAATTATGGCATTATCAGTAGGAATACATAATGGTTCAATCATTTATACTTTATTCTTTTAGAGCTTAATTTTTTCACGTAATTTGGATTGCATATACAATTATGTGAAATTGTATATGCATTGGATTGTGTATCCCTTTTCTTTTTTCCCACAGTGTTCTGGGATCCTTGTGATTAGACAGGAAACCAAAATCCCATTTTCCAGATCACGTTAGTTTATATTTTTGTTTGATTTCCCTGGATGTGTTTTACTGTTTGCAGAAAGGTTACCCTTAAAATGGGTGAGGATATAAGAAGACTTGTATAGATTTCTTTCTCTTTGATGTTGCTGAGACTTTGGATTTTTTGGCTGCAAGAGACTTACTACCCAACTGAAAGTGGCCTAAAAAATGCTATTTCTACTGTATGGTAATTGACCTTTTTAAAAAAAAATTAAGGGCAAACTTATATTTTGTAACTACAATAAAAATGCTGCAGCAATATAAAATACTATAAAGTTTCTAAATGTTTGCTCTCTGTTCCTGTATTTATCCCACTGTGGACTGGAAGCAAACCTTTTTTGCAGGCTACAGTAGTCTATGGGCCATCTTTTGAGTAACACAAACATAAACTACACAATTACTATTTCACTTAACAAAAAGTCTGGATTTGGTGGTTCCAGGTTGGGTTCAGCAGCTCTGCAATTTGCTTATCTTTCTCCATCATGTGGTTAAAAAATGACAACACCACCTCTGAGCATGCCCTTCTCAAATGAGGACATCCAAAGCCAGAAGGAAGAAGGAGGAAAAAAGGGAGCTTTCCTTTTTTTCTCTTTTCTATATTAATGAGGAATAAAACTTTCCCCAGTGACTCATCTGCCACTTTGCCAACTTCCGACTCCCAGAAAACTTCCCTTTACATGTTATTTGCCAGATCTGGGTCACATAGCCACGTCTACATCAGTTGTATGCCAAAAGGAATAATGGATTGCTATATTGGCTTACACCAATTTTGATGTCTCCCTTGGCACTGTGTCTAGGGCCCCTGGAAGAAAATGGGGATTTTATTAGTGAGGAGGATAGAGTAATAGCTAGGTATGTTACCAAGTATTAACTGCCACACTGACAAGAGAGGTCAGAGTGTCTTAGCCATTGAATTTAATAACTTGTTTATTTGTGTTATAGTTAAGAAAGGCATACAAAGTTGATAGGAAAATAGTAAATGCATTAGCCTGTGAGACCCAGTGTCCTTGATACTGAACTATGACTCTTATTGGTGAATCTGGAATGTGCCATTGGGCATTGCTGTACTTGGCTACTAGCTAGAGTATCTGATTTGAGTCATGGTTTAATAGCTGGCCAGGCACTTTGAAACAATAGAACATTATTATTGTTACTGATATAATCTTTATTGTGTAGTGCATATTATTAGGACTTTCAAATGTGTTTCATTTTTAGAAGCTACATAATATATATTTTAAGCAACGATTTATTGTTTCTGGTTATTTTTGCAAGTGTGTTAGAAAAGTAAAATAATTTGGCGTATTAAGACGTGTTCCATCCATCATCTTCAGGGTACTTCTCATGACATTTCATTTGAGCAACTAGGCTTTGTATTTTGTTACTGCTTGCATTTAGCACTCAATTCTTACTTTTAGATAGGATGAAAAAACAGGTATTTTAAAAAAGGACATGTAGCTGCTCATAACAGCATGAGTCCTATGGTTCCTTCTCTGTTCATATCCTAGCTGACAACACATACAAGCATTGCTTTGCTGGAATATTCTGAAATTAACAATTTTGAATAAGTTTATACATGTATGCTTATAAATCCTTTCCCAGTTAACAGTTTGTCTAATTTTGTGTTTTTAAGTAAATAGCACTTCAGTTTCAGTCCCTATAGTGTTGACTATTATCAGATTTGAGATGCTTACGTGAGTGATTCCCGATTGCTGGTATTTGGACATTTGGATCTCAATAGAGAGATTGCTGGTTGAATGGAAAGTCTGTGAACCTGAGAGCCAGAAGCCCTCAGCTCTCTTGTTCTGACACTGTTGCTATCTGAATGGCTGCGAAGAATCCCTTTATTTCTTTGAGATGTGGTTGCCTTTTCTGTAACACCTGATCTGTATTGTTCTACCTCACTGGGTTGTGCAGATAAAGTTATTACTCTAAACAATTTCACAAATATATAGTGGATATTATTAATAGTAAGTTTTATGGAGTAAACATATTAAAAAGTACTCAAATTGTCTGAAGTATGGCCAAACTAACACTATTAGATTAGTTATAATTGTTGCTAATTCACAAAACCACATTGTTTTTCAGTTTATTTCAAGATAAGCACACAGTCCTGGTATTGCAGAGTTCTTGATAGAGATTTGAATATCGACATATAGAACAGCAGTAGTTATTCTAAATTCAGTTTTCATTTTGAAGCAGTTTAAACTATCTTGACAATTCATCCTAGTTTTCAGTATGTTTAAAGTGACCTCAGCCAAATGGCAGAGCAGGCAGCTCCAAACACACTAATCTCTTTACAGAAACATCGGAAGATGAGCAGAAACTGTTAGAATCAACTTTATCAAAACTCTGGAAAATAGTCAAAGTGTTATAGTAACTAAATATTTTCATCACCACACACTCACAACAACCCTGTATGTTTTAACTATCACTTTTCTATCCCCCAAACCCAGAGTCCTCATATCCACTTGCTGTCTAAAATTTCCTTCTTTGGGACATTTCATATAAATGGAATCATACAATACGTGGTCTTTTGTGCCTTGCTTCTTTAACTTAGTATAAATTATACTGTGTTATAACCTGCATCATATCAGTGCTGCGCTCCATTTGATGGCTCAACATAATTCCATTATATGGTTGTTACCATTTTTTGTTTAGTCATTCATTAGTTGATGGGCATTTTGGTTGTTTCAACGTAGAGCACCAAAATACATGAAGCAAAACGTACAGAAATGGATAATTTGACAAATAGTTGGAGATTTCAGTGCGCGCCCCCCCTTTAAGAGACAAAAATTAGCTGAGTGTGGCAGTGCATGCCATGCCTGTAATCCTAGCTACTTGGGAGGCTGAGGCAGGATAATCACTTGAACCTGGGAGGTGGATGTTCCAGTGAGCCAAGAGCACACCACTTCTGCACTCCAGCCTGGGCTAAATTAAGTAAATAAATAATAGAAAAACTAGACAGAAGATAAAGAGGGAAATAGAAGACTTGCATAATACTGTTTAAGCAGCTAGAGCTAATACATTTATAGCACATTTCACATAACAACAAAGTATATACATTATTCTTTTTTGTTGTTGAGACTGAGTGTCGCTCTGTTGCTCAGGCTGGAGTGCAGTGGTGGATCTTGGCTCACTGCAACCTCTGCCTCCCACATTCAAGTGATTCTCATGTCTCAGCCTCCCGAGTAGTTGGCGTTATAGGTGCATGCTGCCATACACTGCTATTTTTTTGTATTTTAGCAGAGATGGGGTTTCACTGTGTTGCCCAGGCTAGTCTCCAACCCTTGACTGAGTTCAGGCAATCCACTCACCTCGCCCTCCCAGAGTGCTGAGATTACAGGCGTGAGCCACTGTGCCTGGCCAAAGTATACATTATTCTTACGGGCACATGGGACAGTCTCCAGTATAGACAATGTAGTAGGCCATAAAATAAACCTTAATAAATTTAAAAGGATAGAAATAATACAAATCATTTTCTCTGACCATATGGGATGAAATTAGAAATCGGTAGTAGAAAGAAATTTGGGAAACTCAAGTACGTGGAAATTACAACACACGCTTAAACAACTAACTGGTCAAAGAAATCAGAAAATGCTTTCAGATGAATTCAAATGAAGACATAGCATATCAAAATGTATAGGATGAGCAGGGTGTGGTAGCACGTGCCTGTAAGTCCCAGCTACTTGGGAAGCTGAGGTGGGAGGATCCCTTGAGCCCAGGAATTTGAGGCCAGCCTGGGCAAGCGATATAGTGAGTGAGATCCCCTCTTAAATTTTTTTTAAAAAAAGTATTGGATGGAGCTTAGGTAGTACTTACAGATAAATTTACAGCTGTAAATGCTTATGTTAGAGGGAAGAAAGATCTCAAATCAATACCCTGTCTTTCTACCTTAAGACACTAGAAAAAGAAGAGCAAGCAAAACCTAAAGCAAACAGAAAGAACAAAGACTAGAGCAGAAATTAATAGAGAATAGAAAAATAACAGTAAATCAACGAAATCAAAACCTGGTTCTTAGGAAAGAGCAACAAAATTGACAAGCATTTATGTAGATTGAACAAGATACAAAGGGAGACTCAATTAACAGAATTAAAAATGAAAGAGGAGACACTACTATTGACCTTACAGAAATACAAAGAATGGTAAAAGAATACTAAGAACAAATTGTACACCAACAGATTAATTAGATAACTTAGATGAAATGCGTTAAGTTCTTAGACTCTAAACTTCTGAAACAGACAGAAGTACAAGAAAATTAGAATCGGCCTATAACAAGTGCAGAGATTGATTCAGTGATTAAAAAGCTACCCCTGAAGAAAAACTTAGCTCTAGATGGAATTCTGAGGAATTCTACCAAACATTTAAAGAATTGATACCAGTTCTACACACACACACACACACACACACACACACGTTTAGGAGGAAGCACTTCCCAACTTATGAGGCCATTAATACCCAAATACCAAGACCAAAAGTATCATAACCACATTCCAATATCTGTTATGAATATGTATGCCAAAATCCTTAACAAAATGCTAGTAAACCAAATCAGTGAGGCATAAAAAGAATTGTTTCCCATGACTAAGTGGGATAATCTCAGGAATATAAGGTTGGTTTAACATCTGAAAATCAATTAATGTAATACATGAACAGAATGAAAAACAAATTATGTCATCATTTCAATGGAGGCAGAAAAAGCATTTGATAAAACGCAACACTTTTTTGATAAAAGCATTCAACAAACTATGAATCGAATGGAACGTCCTCAATCTGATAAAAGGCTTCTAGGTATTACTTTTTAACTGTGTTATTTTAGTGGTTACTTTTATCTTTAACTTATGACAGTCTGCCTTCAAGTGATACTATACAATTTCAGGACTTTCTGGTTTTTTTTTTTTGGAGGCTGAGTCTTGCTCTGTTGCCCAGGCTGGAGTGCAGTGGCACGATCTCTGCTCACTGCAACCTCCGCCTCTTAGGTTCTAGCGATTCTCCTGCCTCAGCCTCCTAAGTAGCTGGGATTGCAGGCACATGCCACAAGGCCCAGCTGATTTTTGTATTTTTAGTAGAGACAGGGTTTCATCATGTTGGCCAGGCTGGTCTCAAACTCCTGACCTCAGGTGATCCACCTGCCTCGGCCTCCCAAAGTGCTGAGATTACAGGCGTGAGCCACCGCGCCTGGCCCAGGACCTTCTGTTTCTATCTCTTCAACTTTGTGTTATTGTTGTCATGCACTTTCACTTCTCCATATGTTATAATACCCATACTACACTGTTACTAATTTTGCTTTAAACATTTGTCTTAGGCTGGGCGCCGTGGCTGATACCTGTAATCCCAGCACTGGAGGCTGAGGTGAGTGGATCCCTTGAGTCCAGGAGTTCAAGAGCTGCCTGGGCAACATGGTGAAACCTCATCTCTATAAAAATACAGAAAATTAGCTGGGCATGGTGGCTGGTGCCTATAGTTTCAGCTACTCAGGAGGCTGAAGTGGGAGGATTGCTTGAGCCCAGGATGCAGAGGTTGCAGTGAGCTGAGATAGTACCACCGCATTCCAGCCTGGGCAACAGACCGTGCCTCGAAAAAATAAAGCAGTTGTCTTTTAAGGAGATAGGAATAATTAGAAAAGTCTGTTTACTTGTGCTCATTTCTTTGTGTAGGTCCATATTTCCATTTGGTATAATTTTCCTGCTCCTTGAAATCTTACGTTTCCTTTCCTTTTCCCTTTCCTTTTTCCTTTCCTTTTTCCTTTTCCCTTTCCTTTTTCCTTTTCCCTTTCCTTTTTCCTTTCCCATTTCCTTTCCCCTTTCCTTTTTCCTTTCCCCTTTCCTTTTTCCTTTCCCGTTTCCTTTCCCCTTTCCTTTTTCCTTTCCCCTTTCCTTTCTCCTTTCCCCTTTCCTTTCTCCTTTCCCCTTTCCTTTCCCCTTCCCTTTCCTTTTCCTTTTCCTTTCCTTTCCTTTCCTTCTTTTTTTTTTTTTTTTTAAGTCTGTTGCCTAGGTTGGAATGCAGCTGTGTGATGATGGCTTATTGTAACCTGGAACTCCTGGGCTCTAGTGATCCTCCCACCTCAACCTCCAGAGTAGCTAGGACTTAGTAGATGTGTGCCACCATGCCTCGCTAATTTTTTTATTTTTAAATTTTTTGTAGAGACAGAATCTCTCTCTGTTGTCCAGGCTGGTCTCAAACTCCTGGCCTCAAGCACTCCTCCTACCTTAGCCTCCCAAAATGCTGGGATTATAGACAGGAGCCACCACACCCGGCTTTAATATTTCTTGTGGTGCAGATTTGCTCATGAGGAATTCCTTTAGCATTTATGTTTGAAAATGTCTTTATTTCTCCATTTTTGAAATGTATTTTTGCTGAGGATAGAATTGTAGGTTGATGGATTTTTCTTTCAGTATCCTAAAGATGTTGCTCTACTGTCTTTTAGCATGCAACATTTCTAATGAGAAATCTGTCACTGTCCTTATCTTCTTTCCTTTATAATGTGATTTTCCTGGCTGCTTTTAATAATTTGTCTTTATCACTGGTTTTAAGCAGCTTTATTATATGATGTGTGTTGGTGTAGTTTTCTTTGTATTTTTTGTGTTTAGTTTTGTTGAGATTTTTGGATCAAAGGGCTTATGTTTCCAATCAGTTTTTAAACATTTCTGCCATTATGTCTTCAAAATTTTTTTTGCCTCCCTTCTACCTCTTCATAGACCTCAGTTATACATATATTAAGCCTTTTAAAGTTTCCTCACTCATACATCCTTTTTATTTTCTTCATTTTTTACTCTTGTTTTATTGTGACTATTTACTGCTAGGTCTTCATGTTCCCTTTTTCTTCTGCAGTGCCTAATCTGCTCTTAATTTCATCCAGTGTATTTATCATCTCAGTGTAGTTTACATCTGTAGGAGTTCTATTAGGTTCTTTTTCTTTTTTTTTCTTTGAGACGGAGTTTCGCCCTTGTCGCCCAGGCTGGAGTGCAGTGACACAATCTCCGCCCACTGCAACCTCCACCTTCTGGGTTCAAGCGATTCTCCAGCCTCAGAGGTTCTTTTTATCTATGTATCTGTCTGTCTGTCTGTCTGTCTATCTATCTATCTATCTATCTATCTATGTATCTGTCTGTCTGTCTATTATCTATCTATCTATCCATCCATCCATCCATCCATCCATCCATCCATCCATCCATCCATCTTGTAAGTCTAGACTTAACTTTTTAAATTTTCTTTTTTTTGATTTAGTACAAAAAACATGAACATATGGAATACAGTTATATTTATTGTTTTAATGTCTTTGGTTACTGATTCTATCATCTGTTTCAATTCTGGATCACTTTAGATTGAGTTGATTTTTCTTGTCACTCTTGGTCATAATTTTGTGCTTCTTTGTATGCTAGTTAAAAGTTTAAATTGTATACCAGAGATTGTGAACTTTACCTTGTTTTAATAGATACTTTTGTATTCTTGTAAATATTCCTGACTTTATTTTGGCATGCTGTTAAGTTTCTTGGGCAGAGTTCAGTCATTTCATGTCTTTCTAAGTTTTGTTAGGCTGTGGTGTACCAAATCAACATTTAATCTAGGGTTCATTTACTCCACTACGGAGGCAAAACCGTTTTGAGCACTCTACCCTGTGTCCTATGAATTGTGAGGTTTTCCATTCTTACTGATGGGAACAGGCACTATTCCAGGCCCTGTGTAAGCTATGGCATTTGTTCCCGCTAGTTATTTTCAGAAGTCTTTGTCCTTCTTCACGTTGAGTAGATTTACAGATGTCATCATAATGGTTATGGTTATACTTATCTTGTTTCTGATTTGAAGCAGAAAGCTCTCAGCTTTTCACCATTAGGTTTGATGTTCCATGTTGGCTTTATTTAAATCTTGTTTTCTTTTTCTTTTACAGTATCCTTTTTTTCCTGAAAGTTAGTTTCCTTCTGTTGCCTGTGTTTTTTTTTTTGTTTTACAAAAAACTGTGGATGAATATTAATTTTTATCCAGTTATTTTTCTCCATCCATTGGATGCTCAAGTTTTTTTCTCCTTTATTTTGTTAATGTGGCCTGTTACATAAATGTTTGAGTGTTAAATCAACCTTGGACTCCCATGAAAAAACCCAACTTTATTGTACCGTGGTGTTTTATTGCCCATTTTGGTTTGCTAAATTTTATTTACATTCTTTGTATCTGTGTTCATGAATGAGGCTGGTCTCTTAATTTTTTTTCCTTTTTCTCTTTCTTTCTTTCTTTTTTTTTTTTTTTTTTTTGGGGTGTGTGTGTGTGTGTGTGTGCGCGCGTGCTTGTGTGTGTGTGTGTGTGTGTGTGTGTGTTTTAAATACCTATAATGCCATTACTGAGTTTTGTCATCAAGGTTATGCTGGTCTCATCAAGTGAGTGGATGAGTGCTCCTTCTCTTGCCCTGCTGTGTTTAAGATGGATTTATTTCTTAACTCTTTGTAGAAATTGCCAGTAAGGCCAGCTGAGACTGAGGTTTTCCTCATTTCTAATGAAGTTTTAAATTATGGATTTATTTTCTTCTTCATTGTAGGATTGGTTAGATTTTGCTTATTCTTTTTGGTTTTGGTAAGTTTTGTTCCCTAGAAGTTTAAAATTTAAAATTTATTAACATGATATTGTTGATAATATCCTCTTTTTAATTTAGATATGACTTACATATAATAACATATATGATGTTAAATTTACAATGTAATGAATTTTCATAGATGTATATTTCTATCTATATATGTCTATATTTGTGTAATCAACAGCTAGAGCAAGGTAAAGAATATTTCTTTTACACCTCTAGGCTCCTTCTTGCCCTATTCTAGTTAAAGCCTTGTCTGTACGTGACTATTATTTTGATTTCTGTCACTGTACTTTTAGTTTTACCTGTTTTAAACATCATGCAACTAGAATCATAGGCACTTCTTCATGTGTTTTGCTCAACATTATGTCTGTAAGGTTCATCTTTGTTGTTGCTTATGGTAGTAATTCTCATCCCATTGTGTGACTACAGAACAGTTTATGGATTTATTCACTTGTGGGTAGACATTGGGTTATCTTCAGTCTTTGTTAGGAATAATGCTGCTGTGAATGTTGCTTTATATGTCTCTTGGAAGAAATTCAGCCTCGTATTTCAAGAGCATATAGATGAGAGGGAATCGGTGAGTCATAGGTTATCTGTGCTAAGCTTTTGCAGTAGTGGCTATACAAGTTTACTCTCGCAGCATCAGTGTATTAGTATTTCAGTGTTCCACAACTTTGCCAGAACTTGGATATTTTCAGTCTTCTAGCCTCTGGTGGAGTTATATTGGTGTGGCATTTTAATTTTAATTTGCATTGTCTGATGTCTACGAATGCTGAACTGTTTTCCATTTTTTTATTGACCACATAGATGTCTGCATTTTTGAAGTGCTTGTTCAGATCTTTTGTCCAATTTAAATTGGGAGTCAACAGTCAGCAAGCAGTCAGAAAAGAATAGCAAAAACACACAAATAAATAAATTGGGAGTCAGTCTTCTTATTGATTTATAGTTCTTTATTTTACACAGATATCCAGACACACACCCCATATGTGTGTATTGCAGCTATCTTCTCCCAATCTGTGGTTGACTTTTTTATTCCCTTCGTGTTATCTTTTGATGAACAGAAGTTCTCAGTTTTTTTTTTTTTTTTGAGACGGAGTCTTGCTCTGTAGCCCGGGCTGGAGTGCAGTGGCCGGATCTCAGCTCACTGCAAGCTCCGCCTCCCGGGTTTACGCCATTCTCCTGCCTCAGCCCCTGGAGTAGCTGGGACTACAGGCGCCCGCCACCTCGCCCGGCTAGTTTTTTGTATTTTTAGTAGAGACGGGGTTTCACCGTGTTAGCCAGGATGGTCTCGATCTCCTGACCTCGTGATCCGCCCGTCTCGGCCTCCCAAAGTGCTGGGATTACAGGCTTGAGCCACCGCGCCCGGCCAGTTCTCAGTTTTAATGCAGTAGTATCTATCATTGTTTTATGTGGTCAGGATTCTTTGTGTTTTAAGATATCTTTTCCTATTACAGAGTTAAAAAAGACACTCTTGAGTTCATTCTTCTAGTTTTATTGTTTTATATTTTGAATTTGGGTCTACTGTACACATTTACTTGTGATGTAAAGTAATGGTAAAAGTTCATGTTTTTTTCACACTGATATCAAGGTGACCCAGCTCCATTTATTGAAAAGAGCATTTTCCCTAGTGGTTTGCTATGGTAGTGTTAAGCCACATGCGGGTCTGTTTCTGGACTTTTAATTCTGTTCTATTGGTCTGTTTGCCTGTTTCTACATCAGTGACACGCTGTCTCTATTGCTGTAACTTTCAAATAGGTTTTCATATCTGGTGGTGTAAGTCCTTCAGTTCTTTTATTATTCTTCATGATTGTCTTAGCTATTCCACATCCTTTGAATTTTCATATAAATTTTAGAGTCACACTGTCAATTTCAGTTAAAAAGAAATGCTATGGTTTTGATTGAAAGTCTGTTGAATCTGAGCATACTATATATATATTTCCATTTATGTAAGTCTTTAATTTCCCTCAGAAGTGTATTATAATTTTCAGTGTAGCAGCCCTGTACATCTTTTAGATGTATTTCTTGGTATTTGATGTCTTTTGATGTAAGTACTATGGTTTAAATTTCATTTTTTAACTTGTTTATTGCTTTAAATGAGGAAATAAAGTTAATTTTTGTATGTTGACCTTATTCAGTGACCTTGCTAAATTTATTAGTTAATTGTAATATTTTATAGATTTCTTTCCATGATATGCAGTCATGTTATATATGAATAATGAGAGGTTTACTTATGCATTTCTTATTTATTTATTTATTTATTTGAGATGGAGTCTTGCTCTGTCGCCCAGGCTGGAGTTTAGTGGTGTGATCTTGGCTCACTGCAAGCTCTGCCTCCCAGGTTCACACCATTCTCCTGCCTCAGCCTCCCGAGTAGCTGGGACTGCAGGTGCCTGCCACCATGCCTAGCTAATTTTTTGTATTTTTAGTAGGGACGGGGTTTCACCGTGTTAGCCAGGATGGTCTTGGATCTCCTGACCTTGTGATCCACCCGCCTTGGCCTCACAACGTGCTGGTATTACAGGTGTGAGCCACTGCACCCAGCTATTCATTTCTGAATTTTAAGATTCCTTTTTCTTTTGATGATGTGGGCACCACTAATCTTTATGATTTTTATTTGATTTTTCTTGCTTAATTCCACTTGCTAGAATCTCTACCTTAATGCTGAGTAGATGTGGTGATAGTGTACATTCTTGCTTTTTTCCTGCATTGAGGAAATGCGTGCGATATCTTACCATTTAATGTGATATTAACCTGTTATTGTTAGCCTTTAACAATAGTGGCTGAGTAGCCACTATTATTGTTAAACTGTGCCCAGCCTGTTTACTTTTTTGTTGTGACTTTTTCTGAGGTTTCATGAATGCTTTAATGATCCAAAGTTATTGTTCATTTGTCCAATTCAGATGTATATTTGTATTTAAATTGTGTATGTAAACTAATACTCGAAATAAGCAGTGTTTAAATAGAATTAATCTAATTTTAACCCTTATGTTTTAGACGTTAGAGATGCTCATTATTATCTTTGCATATTTCAAATAAATTTTCTTTACAATTCTGTAATTGCCCTGTTCTGAAGAAATAATACAACCAATGCACATGGTAAAAATATGAACAGTTCAAAATGGTTTACAGTGAAAAGTAAATATTTTTACTTCCATTCACAGTTCCATTACCCTGAGGGCAACCTATGTAACCACGGTGTTTTTTGATGGGGGGTATCCTTCCATTTTGTACTGTGCTTAACCATTATACGTTTAAACAGTGTATGTTTGGGCAGGTACTATACATGCTGTTCAGCTTCTTATGATGTAAATGTTTTATTGATTGTTTTATATCAGTATATGTAGAACTACATCATTCTTTTGGGTAAGATTGTTTTATATCAGTATATGTAGAATTACATCATTCTTTTGGGTAAGATTGTTTTATATCAGTATATGTAGAATTACATCATTCTTTTGGGAAAGATTGTTTTATATCAGTATATGTAGAATTATTCTTCTGGGTAGTGTCATATACTCAATAGATTTAGCATACTTTAGTCTCTTTATGGACATTCAGGTTATTGCTGATCTTGTTTTAACTGTTTAACTGTTGTTTAGTTATGTAACTATTTTAAACAATACTGCAGAAACCCTTGCAATACAAGTTTTTCTGCATATGTGTGGGAATTTCTTCCCATATTATCTTAATATTTTTATTTATAACTTCTTTTATACTGTGTTCTGAGAAAATTACATAGCAAAGTACCCTTTCAGTACTCTTGAGAATTAGAAATTACTATTCAAAATTTTACTCTCTTAGAATAGACTTGCAGAAGACATCTCGTTTTCAAGAGGAGAAACTAATCTTACAAATGGTGTTTCAGCAAACTTCCTTTTGTGTAGAAATTCAGTGTAAAATTTTAATATCAAATAATGGACAATATTGAGTTGTTGCAATTTTCATTACTTTTAAACTGATTTAGTTTTCTAAGTAGAGTACACTTGTTCTGTAGATTTTTTCCCCCTTTTTGGAAAAGCGCTAGTATTTTGTAAAGAATACATTACTTGTTGTTAGTATTTGTAGTAACAGGGTTATTATTAACTCATTCAACAAATACTTGTCACAGGTCCGTTATGTTCCAGGTAGCGGAAATTCCATGCTTTGGAAATATATCAGTGAAGAGTTAATCATGGAGCTTTTATGGAGTTGCAGATTTGGGTGGGGCAAGAATAAAATAATTGATTTAATTGTAAATAAAGAATATATGTTGGCAGGCTTATTGGTGATCAATACTAGGAGAAAAATAAAGCATGCAGGCAGAATATGGAGTGCCGAGATTCAGAGTTTAAAATAGGATATGCCTTAGGGAAGGATCTACAAGAAACTGGTGGTTGCTTTTAATAGAGGGGAACTGAGTGTCTGAAAGACAGGGGTGGGAATGAGGCATATGGTACTTTTTTGTGCCGACTGAACTTTTTTTTAATATGCAATATGTTTATTGGAATAAATTCGATTTTATTGAAAGATAGGCTACTGTGGTATTAGAGTTGAGGGAGCAAGGGAGCAAGCCGTCCAATTTTTGGCAGTTCATTCTGGTGCTTTCACTGTGGCCAGCCCTTCTTACTCAGAAATGAGTAGTAGTGGTTCTATAATCATACATTCCTACCGATAGCATGTTAAGGAAGGAAAAGGGCATCCTGAGAAAGCAAGGGAGATTAGAGTGGTAAATGGGTAAGAGATGAAAAGTTATCAAATCCAGAAAAACCTTTTACGGCTATTTTAAATCGGGAACAAGGCTGTGTTGGCCAAGTGTGGTGGCTCCCGCTTGTAATCTCAACACTTTGGGAGACCAGAGTGGGTGGATCGCTTGAGCCCTGGAGTGCGAGACCAGCCTAGGCAACATGGTGAAAACCCTTCTCTTGAAAAATACAAACTAGCCAGACATGGCGGCACACACTTGTTGTCCTAGTTACTCATCGGGAGGCTGAGGTAGGAGGAGAATTGCTTGAGCCCAGGAGATTGAGGCTGCAGTGAGCCGACACTGTGCCACTGCACTCCAGCCTGGGTGACAGAGTGAAACCATGTCTCAGTAACAACAAAAAAATGATGTGTTTGTCTTTCTAATATGGAAATGAAATCATCAGTGACTAACTTCCAATATGTTTCAGTTAAGCCTTTTTAGAGGGGCTTCAGCCTTTTGAATGAAAGCAGTGAGGCTGAGTGAAGGTCTGATACTTTTATGTGCTGATTCACTGCATTTCTTGTTTCCTGCATCTGAACCACTAGCAGACTGACTTGAGGTTTCTCTCACAAAAGCTGAAAGGATACACAGGTTCTTAGGTTGAGTACTGGAGAGACCTTCCTGCCGGGGCCTTGAACAAAATTGCGAAAGATAAAAGTAATTTAATTCCCTACTTGGATCTCTGGTGCTGTATATAAAACCAATTAACATGTAACACTTGTAGCTATTGAGGGTTAATTTTAAATATTCTGTTAGTTTGTTGAGTGTCCTCTGGTAATTCTGTTTTTAAATTCAGTGCTTATATTTGTATATTTGGAAAGTATAGATACTGCCTGCCAAGGGTAAAGGTGGGGTTAATTTGGAATCTGAATATAAAATATTTGTTATAAAATGAATATAATAGCATTATAGCCGGGTGCAGTGGCTTACTCTTGTAATCCTAGGACTTTGGGAGGCCAAGGCAGGAGGATTGCTTGAGACCAGGAGTTCAAGACCAGCCTGGGCAACATGGTGAAACAAAAAATACAAAATTATTGTATTTTATGTTTTTAATACATAAATTAGCTGGGCATGGTGGCACACCCCTATAGTCCCAGGCACTTGGGGGACTGAGGCAGGAGGATTGCTTGAGCCCAACAGGTTGAGGCTGCGGCTGTGGTGAGCTGAGATGACACCACTGCACACTAGCCTGAGTGGCAGAGTGAGATCCTGTCTCAAAACACTACCACCACCAACAAACAAACAAACACAACAAATATAACAGTAAAAATTATAAAAGAAAATTTTGTTCATATCTTTTCAGGTGTGTTAGACCCTTCTAGTTCTTGTCTGTTGCTTCCATGTCTGTTTCCAATAGCTGTAATCATGAATTAGATCCCATTTCCTTTGGAAAAAAAATAATTTTAATTGAATGTAGACTTTTTCTTTTCCGATAGAGATGCAGCAACAAGCTTCTTTTACTTACTTTTTTTTTTTTAAAAAGAGGTGATGTCTCACTATATTGCCCAGGCTGAACTTGAATTCCTGGTCTCAGGTGATTCTCCTGCTTCAGCCTCCCAGGTAGCTGGGACTGTGTATAGGCATGAACGACTGCACTGGCCATGTCCTATTTACTTAACATTTTACAGACATTACCCTATGTTGTTACTTAGTTTGGAAGTAGTTTCATAGATGATTTTAAATAGTAATAATTTCAGAGTAACATAAAGCTAAAAAATTGGCAAAGCATATCAAGCTGTGTGCAGTAATTTAGGATGGATCTTTACACTTCTCTAAAAAGTACTTATTTTTCAAAGGTTGCTTTGATCACCAGTCTTGAAAGTTTTGAGGGTCTTTATTGGTACATGATAAGAATTTTTAAGCTTAGAAAACCAATTTTATGTTAAAACTTCTTTATTTATTGGGTAAACTTGTATCAGAATTATAATTACCTGTATAATTGAAAAATCCTATAATTTAAGGTGTAAATAAGCTTTCCAGTTAAAGTCAACAACAAAATATGTAGGAATATTTGATTTCTTCTTTGACACATGAAATATTCTGGCAAGCTTTCAGACTAATAGAATGGTTTCCAGAGATTGAATAAAACTGTTTATCACTAATTTACTGGTCATCTAGATTACCACATTTGTTTTCTGGGAACTTTATCATTCAGGGGCTAATCATCCATTTTCTGAATTTTCTAAATTATTTTCAAAGCTTCTCCTATCTGCTGTATCACCTTTCTTGCTACCAAGCTTTCGACAGCACATATTCCCTTTAACTAGTAGAGTAAGATGGAATAGCGAGAGTATGTACATTCACCTTAGGTCAGTAGTCTGTGGTTCTTGGGTGGGAGAGAGAAAGGAGGTTTAACAATTGAGAATTTCAAAGTCATCTATTGATTCTAGTATCAGTGGCAGAGCATGCACTCTAATACCATGAATAATTTAATCATAACTAAGGTAGGACTGATGAAAATTTTAAACGTGAAGTTCATAAAAAATATGCTTGCTTTTTAGAAAATGTTTTCCATAAATAAGTTGGAATCTATGCTCTGTACCTTGTAAGTTGCTAGCTGCTATTCTAAACAATAGTCCCTTTATGAGGTGAGAGGTTGTTGTTCTGTGGATAGTCTCAAAGTTTCTGAAATAAAGGGACAGATTTTCTTTAAAAAGAAACAAACTACTTGGCCTATTTGAAAGGGAATAAACAACTATAGCCTACAGTTTTTGCTTTTCTGGAATGCCAAATTTGAGCTCAGAGCAGATTCTTCAGCTGAGCAATAAACCTTTGAAAATTGCTTTATAATGGAAATGCTGACAGACCATTAACTATAGTGGTGCAAATGTGCTGCTCTGACATACATAAGGTTGTCCCAAGTTGCTAAATAGAATAAACCATGTTGGGCAGTGTGCATCCTGTGGAAGCCTATGTGGGTGTATACAGTTTGTCATGTAATGCCACCTGATTATTAATGGGGGAAGTTCCATCATATCACCTTAGACATGCAGGAGAAGTACCATTTTAGAAGAAAGGAGTGGTTTAGGCTCTGCTGATGCTGATAGCTCATTTTATATTTGCTATACTGGAAAAGGCCCAGGGTAAATTTAACATGATGCATTTAATCACCATTCCAATTACAGTGCCACTGAAGCAAATCAGTGTTTTCTTACTACCAATTCACTGGAACTTCTAGGTCATAAAGTATCATTATTAGGCATATTGGAAAGTCTCAGCCCAATGGAAACGTGGATTCTGGGGCTTTCCAGTTGCTTTGAAATAGTGACAGAGGCTACCTGGCTGTACATTGTCCCCATGTAAGATGAGAACTGGAATTTAAAGGGATTGATATGACAAAGCAAGAATTATATAATGACCCAGGGAAGGATGAAGCAGAATGTTCACTTCTAAAAGCAAAATAAGGAAAATGATGAAAAGGGGTGATTACTTTCATAGTAGCCTGCTTAGTGACTCATGCCCCTGCTAATAATAAGTATTGTGAGAATATGTCTTATTCTTGGCTATATTCACAGCACCTAGAACAGTGCCTGGCACATAATGTGGATGTCAGTCAATGTTGGATTTACTTGCGTTTGTTTATTTAAAACCTATTTGGGGTAAGATTGTCAGGAATCCTGCTATATGTTGTGTAAAGCTTCTAGCGTGTACGTGTGTGTATTTCGTATAATACATTTATGTATATGAGCAGTTGAAATTGATCACTAAAAGATTTCTTAAAGGTAATATAAATACAGTTTGATATGTTGAGTATCATGAATGAATCTATGCAAAGATTCAAGTATATTTGGGGTAAATCATGTCCTTTGAAATGTCAGTGTACAGTAAAAAGGTCTGACATCATAACTAGATTATAAATCCTATGCACTTATATTCCAAAATCAATATAATTCGACTGGGCTTATATGTCCTGTTTGACAGAATATAAATTTTACTTTCCTGTGGCAATTCCCAAACTGAGCTGCCCACTTGGACTTTTAAGAAAATGTAAGCATTCTTGGGCATTGACCCAACAATTTTCATTCTCTAGATCCTGGGGTGGGGCCTAGGAATCTGTATTTTTTAATAATTTCCTTTCTGTGGGTGACATACAGTCAGTTTCTCTGCTACCCACCTTTCATGATTTACTTTGTAATTTGGTGACAATCACCTTGGACCTTTTGGGTTCTCTGGAAATGGTAACCAGTAAGGTAATTAATAATTAATGTTTTATACTGGTAGAAGGAAAGAAATGCTAACGTGTCGTACTAAAGATCTTTTAGGATTAGTGTTGACTTTCTGTTCATGTATTTCACTGGAAAGCTATTGTCAGGACATTTTGGGGAAGGTGATTTTTAAAATGTGTCCTATTCATGGAGTTGTATTGTTGGAAGTTACCTTGGAAACCATTTAGTTTATTCCCTTTTATATTTGAGTTAATCTTAAAAATGTTAGGGTGTATTGCTTATTAGTTAAGTTGCCTCATTTCTCAGCCATGGTTTCTTAAGCATAAGATGGAGATAACACCTACCTACCTTATAGATTTTTTAGGATTAACTGAAATTCAAAAATGTTCCTAGCATGTGTCTTGTTTGTAGCAATGTAGCAAGTGTTCAGTAAATGTTTAATATTTTGACATACCTGTAATATGATCTGTGGTATACATAAAAGCCAAAAGAGGTAGAAAAAGTTATAGTAATTAAGTTCAAGTTAAAAATGTTGTACACCCACAGGCAGAGTTTTATTTTTAAATTATGGTATAATACTTACAAAATACACCATTTTAAATCATTTTAACCATTTTTAAGTAAACCATTCGGTGGTGTTTAGTATAGTCAGTATTGTGCAGTCATCACTGTCTGGTTTGAGAACATTCTTACTCCTGCCAAAGGAAACCTGTACCCATTGAGGAGCCACTTCCTATTCTTTTCTCTGTATCCGCTTGCAACCACTGATCTATTTTTTGTCTTTATGGATTTGTCTATTCAGTCTCTTTCATATGAGTGAAATAACAAAAAATGACTATTTTCACTGTATAATGCTTTCAGGGTTTATCTGTGTTGTTGTGTGTATCTTACTGCATAGCTTCCATTTTTTTTAAAATGATCAAACAACATTCCATTGTATGGATATAACAGCCTTGTTTATCCATTAATCAGTTGATAGACATTTAGGTCCCTTCCAACCTTCGGCTGTGTGAGTGGAGCTGCCACGAACATGCATGTATAAGTTTTTGTTTGAATACCTATTTTCACTTTTTGGGTATACACGTGGGTGTGGAATTGCTAGGTCTTGTGGTAATTTTTTTTTTTTTTCTTTTTTTGAGACTGAGTCTCACTCTGTCGCCCGGGCTGGAGTGCAGTGGCGCGATCTCGGCTCACTGCAAGCTCCGCCTCCCGGGTTCACGCCATTCTCCTGCCTCAGCCTCCCGAGTAGCTGGGACTACAGGCGCCGCCACCTCGCCCGGCTAGTTTTTTGTATTTTTAGTAGAGACAGGGTTTCACCGTGTTAGCCAGGATGGTCTCGATCTCTTGACCTCGTGATCCGCCCGTCTCGGCCTCCCAAAGTGCTGGGATTACAGGCGTGAGCCACCGCGCCCGGCTCTAGTGGTAATTTTATGTTTAATTTACTGAGGAACTCCAAACTGTTTTCCACAGTGGCTGTACCATTTTATACTCCTTTAGCAATGTATGAGGGTTCCAGTTTCTCCACATACTGGGCAACACTGACTTTCTGGGTTTTTTCTTAAGTTAAATTTTATAGCCATCCTAGTAGATATGAAGTGTATCTTATTGTAGTTTTGATTTGCATTTTGCTGATGGCTAATGACGGCATCTTTACCTGTGATTTTTGAGCATTCATATATTTTCTTTGAAGAATTGACTGTTCAGGTGCTTTGCCCACTATTAAATTGGGTTGTCTTTTTGTTGTTGAAAGCAGTCTTTTGATTATGAAATTAATTTATGCATTCTTCTCTAGGGGCCTTATTTGGAAATATATACTTGATAATATAAAAATTTATTTTGGAATATAAAATTAAGGACTGGACTTCATTACATTTTAAGTAAACTTTTATTGGATGCTTCCTTTTAATGTATTTTTTTAGTAGAAATGAAGCTATTTTTATTTTGTAGCTTAGCCTGATGCCTGATTCCGTGCTTGCACTGACTCCCTGTCTGCACTAACAAATTATCAGATTTATTCCTTTCCAGAATATTGTTTTACATTGATTTTTTTTTTCAGATCATAGAATGTTCCTCTCCCAACTTTTTTGTTGACAGCTTTACTGAGGTATAATTTACATACCATAAAACACACCCATTCTAACTGTTTGTAGTTCAGTGATTTTTTAGTAAACTTACAGCATTGTACCACAGTTAACACAATGCAATATTAGAACATTTCTATCCTTCTGAGAAGTTTTCCTCAGGCCTTTTGGAAGTCATTTTCTGTTCCCACCCCTTGGTGAACTCTGATGCTTTCTGTTACTCTTGATTTGCTTTTTCTGAGTATTTCACGTAAGTGGAATCATAATGTGTAGTCTTTTGTGACTAGCTTCTCTCACTGAACATGTTTTTGTGGTTCATCTGTATTGTAGGATGTATCTGTAGGTTTTTTTTCTTTTTATTACTGAGTAGTATTTCATTTTGTGAATAATACCACGTTTTATTTATTCATTCACAAGTTGATGGGGGTTTGGATCATTTCTAGTTTTTGGCTATTATGCATAATGAACATTCAAGTACAAGTCTTTGTGAAGACATCCTCTTTCAACTTTTTATTTTGAAAAATTTAAACCCCACAGAAAGATTGAAGTAAATAGTATAACAAACACCTATTTACTCTTCACCTAGATTCACTATTAACATTTGCCTACTGTACTTTGCCTTTTTCTATAAATATACCTTTTCCAGAACCATTTGTAGATATTATACTTTATCTCTTATGTATTTCAGCATGAATTTCCTAAGAATGACATTCACATACATAACCATGATATCATTTATCACACTTAAGAAAATGAACAGTAATCTCATGTCAACTACTTTATAGTCCATATTGAAACTTATCCCAAAAATGTCTTCTGTAGTTCCCACCCCCCCCTTTCTAATGTAACATCCCCAAATGATTTATGGATTGCAGTTGGTTTGATATTTCTCTTAGTCTCTCTTAATCTAGAATGGTTCCCCTTCTTTTTGTTTGTCCTGTCAGTGAGGTTTGGAAGAATACAAGCCTTCCACATTTTAGATTAACATTTTGGCAAGGATTCTTAATATCAAGGTGAAGTTGTGTACATTTTAGTACACCAGTGATTAAGTGAAAAAGTGAGTTACAGCTCAAATCTAAAAATACCTTAAATACTTTATTTTAGTGTAAAACGTAAATGTACATTGCCATTAGTGTGAACATGTCAGGTTCTCCCCTTTCTTTTTTTTTTTTTTTTTTTTTTTGAGACGGAGTCTCACTCTGTTGCCCAGGCTGGAGTGCGGTGGCCGGATCTCAGCTCACTGCAAGCTCCGCCTCCCGGGTTTACGCCATTCTCCTGCCTCAGACTCCCGAGTAGCTGGGACTACAGGCGCCCGCCACCTCGCCCGGCTAGTTTTTTGTATTTTTTAGTAGAGACGGGGTTTCACCGTGTTAGCCACAATGGTCTCGATCTCCTGACCTCGTGATCCGCCCGTCTCGGCCTCCCAAAGTGCTGGGATTACAGGCTTGAGCCACCGCGCCCGGCCAGTTCTCCCCTTTCTTGTGTAGAAAAGTTTGATCACTTGCTTAGGGGTATTGAATGCCAGATTCTAAAGGAATGACTTTCTCTTTGTATTAAGTAATTTGTAGGATGAAACTTTGAAACCGTATGGGATCTTGTTCATCAGTAACCTTTTACCTGATTGTTTCAGGGTCCTTGAAATAATTGCTATATTGGGAGAATGTTTTAAAAAATAATTTCATAAGTTATGTACTATTTGAAAAGACATTTGACATTGTCTCCTTAGGTTTCTTTACTTGGGTAAATATGCCCCAGATGTCTGTTACATTGTAGTTTGTACTTAACTCTTTCAGAGAGGAATTTACTTACGAATGTGTTGTGGTGGTAAGTGTGGAGATGGATTTTGGTTTAGAAGTTACTTTTGATTTTACAGTGATACTCGATTGCATTTTAGCACTCAGCAAGATGGTAGAGAAATTAATGGAATCCATTAAGAGGGAAGACTTTCTGAATAGATATCCACCTGACAATACTAGATTTCTTTCTTTCTTTCATTCTTTCATTCATTCGTTCTTTTGTTCTTCCTCTTCCTCTTCCTCTTCCTCTTCCTCGTTCTCTTTCTCATTCTCCTTCTCTTTCTCTTTCTCTTTCTCTTTCTCTTTCTCTTTCTCTTTCTCTTTCTCTTTCTCTTTCTCCTTTTTTTTGACGGAGTCTTGCTCTGTCGCCCAGACTGGAGTGCAGTGGTACTATCTCAGCTCACTGCAACCTCCGCCTCCCAGGTTCGAGTGATTCTCCTACCTCGTCCTCCCTAGTAGCTGGGACTACAAGTGTGCACTACCATGACCAGCTAATTTTTGTAGTTTTAGTAGAGTCGGGGTTTTGCCATGTTGGCTAGGCTCCTCTTGAACTCCTTACCTCAGGTGATCCACCTGCCTTGGCCTCTCAGAGTGCTGGGATTACAGGCATGAGCCATTGCGCTTAGCCTAAATGTATTTCTGAATGTTAAGAATTTTGTTTAGAATTTTTTTTTGACGTTTTGCTAAAGTTTTTGGTGGAGTTTCCTGTTTTATCCTATGCATTTCTGAAATTGCTTATACTATAGTTGTGCTGATTAATCATGGGTAGAATCTCAAAATGTTACATTCAAGCCTGTAAATACTTGTATTTCTTTTCCTGGGAAAAGAGAATATAGCATGTCAATAATATCAGTAATTAATGTGAAGCTCTTTGCTGTATCATTGATTTTTGACTGGCTTACACCAGAACATGGGAAATGTACTGCAGAAGCCTCTTATTCAAATTGATAAGACTGATAGGTAAGTAAAAAACAAAATGTGTTAAAGCATGAAATCTTGAAAAGCAACTTGAATGTTTAATTTAAAACATAAATTTATGTGATTTGCATTTTTCAGTGTAGGTCTATGACTTGTTCTTTGCATGTCATCAACTGATTTGAGAACCATACACCGTTTCTGCATAAGCCACACAAATAATACATTGTCTGTGATAGTTTAGCATAGTAGAAATATGGCCTCTAAGACCAGGCCTCCTGGGCTGCAACCCTCATTCTCTCTTCTTACTAGCATATGAACCAAGGCAAGTTATTTGACAGTTCCGTGCCTCAGTTTCCCCATTTGTAAAATGCAGATAATACCAGTGAGTCAGTAATTGTCAAACACATACTAGTTTGAAATGATTAACTCATTTATACCAGTGAGTCAGTAATTGTCAAACATATACTAGTTTAAAATGATTAACTCATTTAATCCTGTTGGTAACTGGCATGTAAGTGCCTAAGTAATTGTTAATTAATGTCCAGTTTTGGTTTCATTAAGTGAAATGAGAGTAAAGACATTTGTGAAGCAATCCGAAGATACTCTTTCTAGATTTCAAAAAATATTTTAATTAAAACATTTTTAAATCTGACAAATATAAATTGTGTATGTTTATGGTGTACAGCTTGGTGTTTTGATATATGTGTACATTGTAATGCCTAAATCAAGCTAATTAACACCTCACACACCTATCATTTTTGGGCAGTGGAAACATTTAAAATCTACTCTTAGCAATTTTCAAGTATACAATAAATTGTTACTAACTATAATCACCATACAATGGATTTATTCCTCCTAATGAAATTTTATATCCTTTGATGAACATATCCCCAACCCCCCATTCTACTCTCTGCTTCTGTGAGTTGGACTGTTTTACATTCTGCATGTAAATGAGATCATGTGGTATTTGTCATTCTGTGTCTGGCTTATTTCACTTAACATGATATCCTCCAGGTTCATCCTTGTTTTTACAAATGAAAGAATTTCCTTCCCTTTTAAGGCTTAATAGTATTCCGTTGTGTTTATATGTCACATTTTATCCATGCATCCATTAATGGGCACTTAGGTTGATTTCATGTCTTGGCTATTGTGAATAATGCTGCAGTGAACATGGGAGTGTAGATACCTCTTCAGCATCCTGATTCCATTCCTTTGGATATATACCCAGAAGTGGAATTGCTGGCTCAATTCCACTGGTAGTTCTATTTTTAATTTTAATACACTGTTGTCCGTATTGGGTGTACTGATTCCAATCAATAGTGTACAAGGGTTCCCTTTTTCCCCACATCCTTGCCAACACTTGTTATTTCTTGTCTTTTTGGATCATGGCCATCTAACAGGAGTGAGGTGATAACTATTCCACTGCAGTTTTAATTTGCATTTATCTGGTGATTATTAATGTTGAATACTTTTTCGTGTACCTGTTGGCTATTTGTGTGTTGTCTTTTGGGAAATGTCTATTCAGATCATTTGACCATTTTTAAAATTGGGTTATCTGTTTTCTTGCTATTGAGTTGAGCGTCTTGTATATTTTAGATGTTAAGTATGGTCATCAGAAGTATGGTTTGCACATATTCTCTTTCATTCTGCAGGTTGTGTCTTTACTTTGTTGACTGTTTCCTTTTCTTTGTATAATTTTTCCAGATTTTTATGATTTGTATTCATCCCAGTCTTTAAGTTGTCTTGGCCATGCTTGGCAGTATGTCTTTGATCTATTCAGAGCAGTCAACATAGATTTTATAGAAATAATGTGTCCTTTTTGCACTTACTGGTTTGGGTTATAACTAATTAAATTATCTACAGTAATGGAACAGGCATAATTATAAGGCAGACTTGGAAACACAAACCACTGGTCCTTGTTAGACATTCAGTTCAACAGGTGGGAGTGGAGATGAGCTTGTATATTGAAAAATAGCTTTGCTGCTTGAGATGGCATCTGGCAAGCTGTGGTTATGTCAGCCTGTTTTATAGGGGCCTCACTACCATAGATTAGTACAGTCAGTTGAGTAGAGTGTTGCCAAGAAAACTTAATGCTGCTTTCTTTGAAGATGAGTATGATGGAGATGCACCATCTTAGGGTGCCTAATGTAGGTTGGTTGCTGTGGATCTGTTTTCTGCCAGCTTACAGTGTGTGTGTGTGTGTGTGTGTGTGTGTGTGTGTGTGTGTGTGATGGTGTAGGTAGCATATGTTTGTGAGAGGTGGCAAGTTTTATGGCTAAGAAGATAGACTGACCTAGGACTATCAGGATCCTCTGAGAACAATTACCTATGGCTCAGCATCAGTCCCCAGCACTGAGGAGGGGGACCATGCACTCTGAGTTGAATTCTGTCAGTCGGATCCTGATCCCAGTGCTTTTTAATACTTCCACCAGAGTCTTAGATGGTAGCATACAGTGTATGCTCATTAAGATTGTGAAATGGCCTCAAATCGAATAGGTGGCTCCATAGAAAACTTGATTAAATTTCAGAATACCTGATGGTTTAGGAAAGTTGGCGAATTTACATATGGCATTTAGTTAGATCATTTTAGCGCAGCCACCTTCATTTTAGAATCTTTTGGATAACTTGTTCCAGCTTGTACAACAGCACTTGCTGCTTCACCTTGCATTTTTGTTATGGAAATGGATTTTTTTTTTTTTTTTTTTTTTTAAATTTCGTGAACCAACTTCTGCTATCTTCAGACTTCTCTTCTGCAGCTTCCTCACTTCTCTCAGCCTTTATACAACTGAAGAGAATTAGGCTCTTGCTCTGGATTAGGATTTGGTTTAAGGGAATATTGTGGCTGGTTTGATCTTCTGTCTTGATCACTAAAACTTTCTCCATATTCGTACGTTCACTGGAGTAGCATTTTAACTTTCCCTTCAGAACTTTTTCTTTGCATTCATAACCTGGCTAACTGGCATAAGAGGCCTAGCTTTAGGCCTATCTTGGCTTTCAACATGCCTTTTTCACTAAGCTTAATCATTTCTAGTTTTTGATTTAAAGTAAGAGATATGTGACTCTTTTCAGTTGAACACTTAGAGGACATTGTAGCATTATTGACCTAATTTTAATATGGTCCCAAGAAAATGGTAGAGAGATGGAGGAATGGCCAGTTGGCAGAGTGATCAGAACACGCAACATCTATTGATGAAGTTTGCTGCCTTGGGCTTATCCATTGCACTCTGGATGTGCTGACCCCTGCAGTTTTCCACGAATGTGAGAAACTTGACTGCATAATTTGTGGTAGTGGGAGGCTGCATTTGCATTCTGCTCTGATGCTGTGTGTGTTTTAAAATTTTTTTGTTTGTTTATTTTTTGAAACGGAGCTTCATTCTTTTTGCCCAGGCTGGAGTACAGTGGCACGACCTCAGCCCACTGCAACCACTGCCTCCCAGATTCAAGTGATTCTCCTGCCTCAGCCTCCCGAGTAGCTGGGATTTCAGGCATGCACCACCACGCCTGGCTAATTTTATATTTTTAGTAAAGATGGGGTTTCACCACGTTGGTCAGGCTGGTCTCAAACTTCTGACCTCAGGTGATCCGCCCACCCCGGCTTCCTGAAGTGCTGGTATTATAGGCATGAGCCACTGCACCTGGCCGCTGTGTTTTTTTAACTTACAAAAAAAAAAAGTTTGTTGGCTTGTAGGGCATAGTTTATGGTGTCCCAAAACAATGACAATAGTAACACTAAAGACACTGATCATAGATCACCATTGTAGATATAATAATAATGAAAATCTTTGAAATATTGCGAACCTTATCAAAATGTGAGAGAAGAAGGCTTCAGATGATCAGACCTTTCCAAGCTAAAGGAGGAAGTTCGAACCCATCGCAAAGAAGCTAAAAACCTTGCAAAAAAGATTAGATGAGTGGCTAACTAAAATAACCAGCGTAGAGAAGTCCTTAAATGACCTGATGGAGCTGAAAACCATGGCACGGGAACTACGTGACACATGCACAAGCTTCAGTAGCCGATATGATCGAGTGGAAGAAAGGGTATCAGTGACTGAAGATCGAATGAAATGAAGCGAGAAGAGAAGTTCAGAGAAAAAAGGAGTAAAAGGAAACGAACAAAACGTCCAAGAAATGTGTGACTATGTGAAAAGAACAAATCTACGTCTGATTGGTGTACCTGAAAGTGACGGGGAGAATGGAACCAAGTTGGAAAACACTCTGCAGGATATTATCCAGGAGAATTTCCCCAACCTAGCAAAGCAGGCCAACATTCAAATTCAGGAAATACAGAGAACGCCACAAAGATACTCCTCGAGAAGAGCAACTCCAAGCGAGACACATAATAGTCAGATGCACTAAAGTTGAAATGAAGGAAAAAACGTTAAGGCAGCAGCCAGAGAGAAAGGTCGGGTTACCCACAAAGGGAAGTCCCTCAGACTAACAATGGATCTCTCAGCAGAAACTCTATGAGCCAGAAGAGAGTGGGGGCCAGTATTCAACATTCTTAAAGAAAAGAATTTTCAACCCAGAATTTCATAGCCAGCCAAACTAAGCTTCATAAGTGAAGGAGAAATAGAACCCTTTATAGACAAGCAAATGCTGAGAGATTTTGTCACCACCAGGCCTGCCCTACAAGAGCTCCTGAAGGAAGCACTAAACATAGAAAGGAACAACCAGTACCAACCACTGCAAAAACAGGCCAAATTGTAAAGACTGTCGATGGTAGGAAGAAACTGCATCAACTAATGAGCAAAATAACCAGCTAACATCATTATGACAGGATTCACACATAACAATATTAACCTTAAATGTAAATGGGCTGAATGCTCCAATGAAGAGACACAGACTGGCAAAGTGGATAAAGAGTCGAGACCCATCAGTGTCTGTATTCAGGAGACCCATCTCATTTGCAGAGACACACATAGGCTCAAAATAAAGGGATGGAGGAAGATCTACCAAGCAAATGGAAAATAAAAAAAGGCAGGGGTTGCAATCCTAGTCTCTGATAAAACAGACTTGCAGCCAACAAAGATCAAAAGAGACAAAGAAGGCCATTACATAATGGTAAAGGGATCAATTCAACAAGAAGAGCTAACTATCCTAAATATATATGCACCCAATATAGGAGCACCCAGATTCATAAAGCAAGTCCTTAGAGACCTACAAAGAGACTTAGACTCCCACACAATAATAATGGGAGACTTTAACACTCCACTGTCAACGTTAGACAGATCAACGAGACAGAAAGTTAAAAAGAATATCCAGGAATTGAACTCACTTCTGCACCAAGTGGACCTAATAGACATATACAGAACTGTCCACACCAAATCAACAGAATATACATTCTTCTCAGCATCACATTGCACTTACTCCAAAATTGACCACATAGTTGGAAGTAAAGCACTCCTCAGCAAATGTAAAAGAACAGAAATTACAACAAACTGTCTCAGACCACAGTGCAATCAAACTAGAACTCAGGATTGAGAAACTCAATCAAAACCACTCAACTACATGGAAACTGAACAATCTACTCCTGAATGATTACTGGGTATATAACAAAATAAAGGCAGAAATAAAGATGTTATTTGAAACCAATGAGAACAGAGACGCAACATACCAGAATCTCTGGGACACATTTAAAGCAGTGTGTAGAGGGAAATTTATAGCACTGAATGCCTACAGGAGAAAGCAGGAAAGATCTAAAATTGACACCCTAACATCACAATTAAAAGAACTAGAGAAGCAAGAGCAAACACTTTCAAAAGCTAGCAGAAGGCAAGAAATAACTAAGATCAGAACAGAACGGAAGGAGATAGAGACACAAAAAACCGTTCAAAAAATCAATGAATCCAGGAGCTGGTTTTTTGAAAAGATAGACTGCTAGCAAGACTAATAAAGAAGAAAAGAGAGAAGAATCAAATAGATACAAAATGTGAAACAGATATGAAGTAAGCACATGCTGTTGGAACAAAGACTTGCTCAATGCAGGGTTTCCATAAACCCTCAACTTGTAAAAAGTACAATACCTCCAAAGTGTGGTTAACTATAGTGCTATAAAACCAGGTATGCCAGCCGGGTGCGGTGGCTCACACCTGTAATCCCAGCACTTTGGGAGGCCGAGGTGGGCAGATCACGAGGTCTGAGATCAAGATCATCCTGGCTAACACGGTGAAACCCTGTTTCTACTAAAAATAAAAAAAGTTAGCTGGGCATGGTGGCGCGTGCCTGTAATCCCAGCTACTCAGGAGGCTAAGGCAGGAGTATGGCTTGAACCCTGGAGGCAGAGGTTGCAGTGAGCCAAGATCACACCACGGTACACCAGCCTGGTGACAGAGCAAGGCTCTGTCTCAAAAAAAAGAAAAAAAAAAAAAAAAAGAAGGTATGCCATGTATAATTACAGTGATCTCCCTTTATCCATGTTTTCACATTTTGCAGTTTCTAGTACCTGTAGTCAACCATGTTGTGAAAGTATTAAATGGAAAACTCCTGAAATAAACGTAAGTTTTAAGTTGCACTCTATTCTGAATAGCATCATGACATCTCATGCTATTCTGCTCTATCCTGCCCTGGTGGTGAATCATCCCCTTCTCCAGCATAACCACACTATGTATGCACTACCCGCCTGTTAGTAGCTGTCTTGGTTATCAGGTAGACTGTCATGGTATCTGTCATGGTATCTCAGTGCTTGTGTTTAAGTAATCCTATTTTACTTAATAATGGCCCCAAAGCACAAACATAGTGATGCTGACATAGTGTTAAAATTGTTCTGTTAACTATTGTTGTTAATCTTCTACTGTGTCGGATTTATAAATTAGGAAATCTGTTTGTGTAGGAAGAACACAGTGTATATAGAGTTCAGTACTATCCATGATTTCAGGCTTCTGCTGGGAGTCTTGAAATGTATCCCCCAAGGATAATGGGGGACTACTGTATATCACTTTGTGATCATAGATTTATAGAATGTTAGCAGTCACTGGTCTAAGTAGCTCACTTTATTTTAATGGGTGACAAAACCCAGTTGCGAGGTCCCACGTTCAAACTAAGCCTTTCTTCCCAGGTCATTGCTCTTAACACTACCCCTGTAGCAACTGTTTTTACCCTGAAGACAGAATTATAAAGGAGTTTACAACAGTGGGAGGAATATGTATTGGACATTAGAAATTTATGATTACAAGGGCAATGAAATATGATACACAAGAAGCAATAGAATCTCTGGTTATTGTAGAACAGGAATACTTTTAAGTCTTTTTGGGGCAGAGATAGAAAAGATGTACTCTTGAGTTCCCTTCTGTTTTTTTGCTGGGGGTTATAACCAGAGAATTTTCTTTTGCAAACTCTGGTCAGTCTTGTATTTTGTGATGAATAATTAAAATAGGAAATGGATATTTTGAACTTTGAACTTTACTTGTCAGTGAGCATTGGACTGGGAATAAGGAAAGCAGTTTATTTTCTGCCGTCACCTTTCAACCATTCCTTATCTAGTTTCATTGTAGGTGTGGTATCCTGACTCTTTCAAGAACTCCCTGAGAATGGCCTAGTAGATTGATGTAAGGTATAAAATGTTTGGAATTTGAACAAATGAAAGATGTTGAAGTACAAATGACATTTAAAAAATATGTCAGTGACATTATGTATACATTAAAATTTTTCTTGTGCATATTGCTAGATATTGCTTTCTCCTCCTCCATATTTTGTAGATGTTCTGTTGGTATTTTTATCTTTCCTGAATGACATGAACAGAAATGTTGCATCGTGTAGAAGTCTTTTTTATTTTTGTTTTTTTTTTGATATGAAGTCTCACTCTGTTGCCCAGGCTGGAGTGCAGTGGTACAATCTTGGCTCACTGCAAGCTCTGCCTCCTGGGTTCATGCCATTCTCCTGCCTCAGCCTGGCAAGTAGCTGGGACTACAGGTGCCTGCCACCACGCCCGGCTAATTTTTTGTATTTTTAGTAGAGATGGGGTTTCACCATGTTAGCCAGGATGGTCTCGATCTCCTGACCTCATGATCGTCCCGCCTCAGCCTCCCAAAATGCTGGGATTACAGGTGTGAGCCACCGTGCCTGGCCTGTGTAGATGTCTTTGCTTGGATATCCTCCAGCTTCTATAAGTGCCTTGTGCTTGTCTTTGTCAGCCATACAGCTTCTTTTCTAGCCTGTTTAACCTTGTAGTTTGAACCCTTGTAACTCTATCATCTCCCAGGTTTATGACACATTTTCTGACAAAGATCTAATAATAATACTTCAGGTTACTTTTCATCTTTCACTAAAATTATGCCTTTGATTTAATTTACCATAAATACAGATAAAAGAATGCCTCTCTCTGCAAACCTGAATTATCTTAATGAGAGTAGATGAGTGGATGAAGCAAAAATATTTGCCACTTGGGTAGGACAGGTGAATATTTAATTATTTTGACACACTTTGGGAAAAGTACTCTAAGCTCCATAAGTGTTGTTGTTCCCCCAACCCCACCTATTTTCAAAAGCAACATTGATAGCAAGAAGAAAAATAAGGCCAGAGAATAACTCATTGTTATCTCTCTTAAATTTGTTATTCTCAGTTTAATTCTCAGGTAATTGCTCTCATACTAGATGGTTAGAAAGTTTTCTGTGTGTTTTTAAAACATGAAAAATGCCCCCCCCCTTTTTTTTTTTTGAGACAGAGTCTCTGTCGCCCAGGCTGGAGTGCAGTGGCACAATCTTGGCTCACTGCAACCTCCGACTCTGGTTCAAGTGATTCTTCTGCCTCAGCCTCCTGAGTAACTGAGATTACAGGCATGCGCCACCACGCCTAGCTAATTTTTGTATTTTTAGTAGAGACAGGGTTTCACCATGTTGGCCAGGACGGTCTCAATCTCCTCACCTCATGATCCGCCTGCCTTGGCCTCCCAAAGTGCTGGGATTATAGGTGTGAGCCACCTCGCCGGGCCAAGAGATCTTATATATATGTTCACCCATTTTGTCCTGATGGTAACTGCATGTATATTTAAAGGTCATAGATTATATAAAATTATATGTAATTTGTATATGCTCCTAATATAAATTTTAAAATGTTAGTTTTTCCACATTTATGAACAGATTTAAATTCTCCATGTCTGCACAGACATTGGACTTCAATATTTACCAAATTATTATTTAATATTTACCAAGCCATTTTAAGTTATTGACCATGGTTTTTCAGAAGATATCATATTCATTTTATTTTTCAGCCTCCAAGTTGTTTGAGATAAAGCACTTTAAAATCTGTAAATGTTATGATCACTGGAAAATTTATCCCAAGCCACAAGAATTTGTTCATGTAACATTAGGAGAGTTGTCATCATCTTAACATCATTTATTATCTTCCTCACATTTCAAGGCTGTTACTGCACTGCTTTCTACAAGATCTTCAGAGGCCTCCTTCAATGGCAGCTACTATTTGTAATCACTCTGTAGAAATAAGTATTAAATCTGTGTTTAAAACTGTATCCTCCTTTTTATAAAACTAATTTGTTGTGGTAACCATGACAAAGTATCCAATATTAGAGTTGGCTTGACATCCTTCCATACCTCAGTATGTCTGACTAGTGTCTCTGACTAGTGATGAGAACTTCACTGTCTCAGCCTTTCACAGACTCTAACTGGAGAGATGCCTCTGGGACTGTGACTCTATATTCCTTTTTTGAAATCCCAAACACCATTCATTTCCCTGGGCATGACTGCGTGCTTAGATTTCTCTTTCTCACTTCCAGGTTGTTTTTGAAGCCTTTTTTTTTTTTTTGGCCCTTGTTAGTACTTACTATAAAATAATTGGTGTCTGCCTCAAAAGTAAAGATTTAATTGTAAAGCAGTTCCTTCTTTCTGAAAGATAACTTTAGGGAAGAAAACCTTATTTGGGGATATATAGTGGGACAGCTGCAATCATTGATATATATTGGGTGTGTTAGAGTTGATAGCCTCATTAAGTTTCTCATATGTGGAAAAATTATTTGGCATTTTAATTCACTTCATTGTATTTTTTTCTCCTTTTCTACAGGGGCTTTCATTTGTATATTTTAATTTTTCTTCTTCTTCGACTAGTTTATTGATGGCCATGCCTCATCTTGTCTGTAATTGTTAGATGGTGCCAGACTAAACTTTTAGTAATATATACAGGGCCACAGATGATAATGTGACTAGTTTTACATCTATACACTATAAGTTTTAGTGCAAATACTTGAAACACACAAAAATCGAGGCATTTTGCTCTGCTGTCCTTGAACTTAAAACCACTGCTAATTACAATAACCCACTTGGGATCTAAATTGTTACATTAAAATTAGTTTTTAAAGTGAGCAGGATCCATATTGTTACATTATAGAAACTAACACCCTTATTAACAGCTCCATCATTGTAATATTTCCTTAAAAAGAAAATTTGCAGACATGGTCTGAACGATTTAGAGTGATGTGTAACAGTTTGGACAGGCTGGTTGCACCATTGAAAGCCTCCTTTGTCATTGCCAGCTAGAATGTCATCTGTTTGAACTGGTCTTTTTCTTGTTTGCCTAGGGTGAGTAGAGAGTGATGATTTAGTAGAGCTGTTGGCTGCTTCCTGGCTGCCTTAGGAAGTTAGTTTTTCTGGCTATATGTGTATGAGGCGGGAAGCAGATTGTTAGTAGTCTTTAATCTAATTTTACCTCTAAGAAAACTAGGATGATATTTAGTGTGTAGTAAGTATTGTGGTTTGTTTTTTCCTTCTTTTCCTTTACCACCCCACTCCTCGCCCCCTTCTCCTTCTCTTTCTCTTTGTCCTCTTACCCTTCCCTCCCCTTTCCTCCTTTGTCTGGACTATTAGAAGAGGTTGAATTCAGAAATGTGACTAGTTTTTGCAGATTGTGTTTTTACAGACTAGTTTTTAGAAATGTGACAGTTTTTGCAGATTGATTCCCTTCATTGAAGAAGGAACTTTCTTTGTAGTCTAGATTTTTTTAGTTTTATGATACGTGTCTTAGTCTGGAGTTCAGGGACCATAGGACTGGAAGGGCTTGGTATACTTATGTGCTGGTACTGATTTTTCTTTATACTTTTCTTTATTTTTCTTGTGCCCTAGGTTTTTCCTTCCAGTTGGGTAAAAAAAAAAAAAAAAAAAAGGTTGTTGAGGAACATTGATATGGTGACAGAGGTTTTTTTAAATTTCCATATTTATATTAAAATAGTTTTTTTCATGTGTGTGTTTCTCTGAGTGGGGAGAGATAGTAGTCTTGTGAGTCTTGTGTATGTGTCAGGAAAATACTATAAATAAGGTGTTTCTAGAATTCCCAGAAATTAGGACTGTTACTTTAATTCCCCAAGACGAATTAGCATGAAGGCTAATTTATTTGTCATTAAAACATTGATATCCTTCAAAATTGAAAAAAAAATTTGAAGAAACATTTAACAATATAATCATTTCTGCCATCAAGTAAAAATTAAAAAGTACAAACAGTGTTGGCCAGGTACAATGGCTCGTACCTGTCATCCCAGCACTTTGGGAGGCTGAGGCAGGTGGATTGCTTGAGCTCACTAGTCAGTGACCTGCCTGGCAACATGGTAAAACCCCATCTCTACAAACACACACAAACACACACACACACACACATTAGCTGGGTGTGGTGGCATGCACCTGTAGTCCCAGTTACTCAGGAGGCTGAGATGGGAGGATGGCTTGAGCCCAGAAGGCGGAGGTTGCAGTGAGCTGAGATCACACCACTGCACTCCAGCCTGGGCAATAGAGCCAGGCCTTGTCTCAAAAATAAATAAATAAATAAATAAATAAATAAATAAATAAATAAATATAAAATAAAATAAAATAAAGTAAAGTAAAGTAAAATAAAAAAAATATTGTTGGCAAAGATGTGTTGAAAATAGTATGTAGAACTTACCTGGAAGGTAATTTTGCAATACTTACCAAAATCATACTTTTTTGTCTAGTAAGGTCTCCTTCTCACAATCAGTGTTAAAGCCATTCAGATACAGATTTATGATTAAAGGTTTAAGTCCCAAAATGATCATTATAGAAATATTTATAATAGAAAAAATTGGGGAAAAATGATTATACATCCAACAGTAGTAAGGGTGTGACTAAATTATAGTATTAGTATGTAATGGATTGTTACAGTGCAACAAATATGTTCTTGAAGAATAAGCAGTATAAATATTAAATGTAAATGTAAATTGAAAAAATGGTATCTGTAGATTTTCATTATGCATTTCTTTATGAAATTTTTATATATACACAAAAGAAAATTGTCATGCATTGCTTCATGATGAGGACATAGTCTGTTAGTCGGTTTCATTGTGGAAACAGTGGTGAACATCATAGAGTGCTGTTAGTGGGTTTCATTGTGGAAACAATGTTGAACATCATAGAGTGTCCTTACACAAACCTAGGTGGTATAGCCTACTCTACACCTACACTATATGGTGTGGCCTGTTGAATACTATAGGCAGTTGTATTTGTGTATCTAAACATAGAAAAGGTATGGTAAAAATATGGCGTGAAAGATAAAGTGTACACCTGTCCCAGGCACTTACCATGAATGGAGCTTGCAAGACTGGAAATTGCTCTGGGTGAGTCAGTGAATGAGTAGTGAGTGAATGTGAGGGTCCTAGGACATTATGTTACTGTAGATGTTGCACACACTGTACACTTAGGCTACCCTAAGTTTATTTTTTAAATTTTCTTTAATAATAAATTAGCTTTAGCTTACTATAACTTTTTTACCTTATAAACTTAAAAAAATTTTAAACTTAAGACTCCTTTGTAATCACACTTAGCTTAAAACACAAACATATAGTTACACAAAAATATTTTCATTATATCCTTATTCTGTAAGTTTTCTTTATTGATTGCTTGACAGAGTTTCACTGTGTTGCCCAGGCTGGACTGAAAAGTCCTGGGCTCGAGTGATCCTTCTTTCTCAGCCTCCTGAGTAGCTGGGACTACAACAGGTGCATGCCACCAGGCCTGGCACCTTTATTTAAACAATATTTTATTTTTTGCTTCTAAAGCTTTTTAATTAGGCCCCAACATACAGACATGCACACAATTAGCCTAGGCCGGCACAGAGTCAGGAGCATCAGTCTTCTGCTTCCACATCTTTTCCCACTGGAAGGTCTTCAGGCGTAGTGACTGGTATGGAGCTGTCATCTCCATGATAACAACGCCTTCTTCTGGATACCTCCTGAAAGAGCTGCCTGAGGCTGCTTTTACAATTAACAACTGCTTCTTCCTCTTCTGTTTTTAGTGAACAGAAGAATTACAGTCTAAAATCATGATATAAAGTATAGTAAATACACAAACCAATCACATAGTTGTTTATCATTTTTTATCAAGTATTATGTACTCTACATAATTGTATGTGCTAGACTTTTATATGACTGGCAGCACAGTCCGTTTGTTTCCTGTGTTGCTCTAACACTACAGCAATGATGCCACTAGGTGATAGGACGTTTTTGGCTACACTATAATCTTATGGAACTTCCATTGTGTATGTGATCTGTCATTGATGAAAGTATCATTATGCAGTACATGACTGTATGTAATGTGTATATATGGTATGAAGCATAATAAAACGAACACCTATGAACATACCACATAACAACCAATACTGTAAATATAATAAATTCTGAATTATGGATATCTATCTAAAAAGATAAGTATTTCTTATTTTGGAGAATTATAAATGAGTTTGTTTTTTTGTTTTTTTCTACATTCTATTCAAGGGGTATGTATTTTCAAAACCAGAACATACTATTAAACATTATTTATTAGAAAAAGAAAAAAAATTAAGGAGATTTCTCACTGTATCTCATTAGAAAGAAACTTTTAAAAGTGTTTGCCACCTGTTATCTCCTGAGTGACAGATCATGGCCAGATACATAGGGTGACGTTGTCTACCAGCCATAGGTAATGCATTGTGACAGAGCTCCAGAAAGATGACAGGCTGACAGCCACAGGAATTGTGGAGAACCTGTCTTCTAGCTGGTGTTTGACCTCTACATAATACATTTCAAATATCTACTTAGGTGTTTTTTTGTTTTTTGTTTTGTTTTTAATGGTTCAGGCCTGCAAAAGAGATTTCATTTCTTCATATAACAAGCATTTATTGGGTATCTGTTAAATACCAACCAAGAGTGACCAAAGGAGTCTTTGCTCTTATGGCACTTACATTCTAGTGGTGAAAGATAGCAGGCGAACAGGCATGTGGTGAGCTATCAAAGAATGATGTGTTGTGAAAGAAGAAAACAGGAAGAGGAACTGATTTAAATTGGGTAGTCAGGCCACAGGAGTTGTGGCTCACACCTGTAATCCCAGCACTTTGGGAGGCTGAGGTGGAAGGATCACTTGAGCTGAGGAGTTTGAGATCAGCCTGGGCAGCAAAGCAAGACCCCATCTTTTAAAAAAATAATGGACTAATGTGTGCCTAGAGTCTTATCTACTTGGAAGGCTATAGCGGGAGGATGGCTTGAGCCTAGGAGGTCAAGGCTGCAGTGAGCTATGATTGTGCCACTGCGCTCTGGCCTGGGCAATAAAACGAGACCCAGTCTCAAAAAAACAAAAAATAAAAAAATAAATTGGGTTGTCAAGGGAAGGCAACTGAGGAGGTTTGAACTAGATTATGAGTAACAAGGAAGAGACAACATTACAGTGATTTGGGGGTAGAGAGAACAACATGGGCATGAGCCCTGCAGCACAGTTGGGGAACAGAGAAAAGGCAAGTGTGGTTGAAATGTGGTGAGTGAGGGGGCAGAATGATAAGAGAGGAAGAGGGGAAGTAGGCAGAGTCAGATCACAAGGAGATTTCCAGGCTTTTTGTTTTGTTTTGTTTTTAAACTTTCTCCAGGTAAAAAGTTTGGATTTTATACTCAATAGCAAATTGTTGGGTAGTGTTAAGCAGGAAAATAACATGCTCCAACTTGTTTTAAAAGATGACCATGGCTGCTTCGTGGAAAAATCAATTGTATAGGGTCAAGAGTGGAAATGAGAAGACCAATAAAAAGCTATTTACAGTGGCCTAGGTGAGTGTTAATGGTGGCTATCATGGAACCATTGAGGAAGGAGAGGAATACATAGATTTGAGGTCTATTTGTAAGTAGAACTAATGCATCTTGCTGAGTGTTGTATCTGTGAGACTGCAGGAAGGATGGTAATCAGAAATGGTTTCTGCCGGGTGCGGTGGCTCATGCCTGTAATCCCAGCACTTTGGGAGGCCGAGGCAGGCAGATCACCTGAGGTCAGGAGTTTGAGAGCAGCCTGGCCAACATGGTGAAAACCTGCCTCTACTAAAAATACAAAAATTAGCCGGGTGTGGTGGCAGGCGCCTGTAATCCCAGCTATCCGGGAGGCTGAGGCTGAAGAATTGCTTGAACCCAGGAGGCAGAGGTTGCAGTGAGCCGAAATCATGCTGCACTCCAGCCTGGGCGACAGAGCTAGACTCTGTCTCAAAAAAAAAAAAAAAAAAAAAGATTTCTAGAATTTTGATCTGAGCAACTGGGAAGAAGGTTTCCCATTTATAGAGTGGAAAAGATGGGTCAGGCAAATTGTGGGAAATATTGAGAATTCTAATTTGAAATACTAAGTGTGAGTCACATGTTGAGATGTCAAATAGGCAGTTAGATATGTGAGTTTGGAGCAAGGTAAAGAGATTTGGGATTGAAGGTAAACATTTGTGCATCTTTTGTGTATAGATACAGTATTTTAAAACCACGAGAGTGTGGGAGGTCACTACTAAATGAGAAGTAGAGATAATGAAGACTGAGTTTCTGGACCTCCAGTTAAGGGTCTTTGCAGGGAAGGAGCAGCAGCAAAGGTGGCTAAATGGGAGCTGTTGTGGGGGAAGAGGGTTGTTTGATCTGGGATTTGAGTGACATGAAGGGATTTGAGTGACATGAAGAGTGTTCTGGAAAGAAGGATGGATCTGGCTGAATGCTACTGAGAGGGAATACGCTATGATCGAATACATACCCTTGTATATTAGTTTTCTGAGGCTATTGTAACAAATTACCACAAAGTTGGTGACTTAGAATAATAGAAATTTATTTTCTCAAAGTTCTGGAGGCTAGAAGTCCAAGATCTGGGAGGGCTTCCTTCCTTCCAAGGTGGCTCTGAGGGAGAATCCATTCCTCACCTCTTCCAGCTTCTGGGGGCTGCCCCAGCATTCATGGGCTTGTAACCCTGTTACTCCAGCTTCTGCCTCCATCTTCACGTAGCTGTTTACTCTGGGTGTCTTTCTGAATTCCCTTTGCTACTCCCTTATAAAAATGTTCTTTGACTCTCTCTCTTGTGATGTCATTTAGGGTTCACCTGGATAATCCAGGGTAATCTCATCTCAAAATCATTAATTAATTTGGAAAGGACCCTCCACTTCCCAAGTAAGGTAACTTCAGGATTAAGACTCGATATCTTTGGGTAGCCGTTATTCAGCCTACTACCCCTTGGTTTTAGAAACGTGGTATCCATTGGAGAGCCCCATAAGAGTAGTTTCAGTGGAGCAGTGAAGCTTTACCTTTCATGCTTACTGTCACAAACAGAGCTCTGTTGTCTGTTCCAAGACCATGCAAGTTGATTACATGCATTTTCTTAGGTAGTGAGTAGTTGTATGCCTGTGGTTAGCTTCAAGTTTCACATGTTCAACATGAGAAAGGATCAAAGTTCCCAGAAGTCCCTGTCAGTTCCTTTGGATTCAGTGTTCTTGACCCATGTGATCCAAGCTGGCATTGTTTAGAAGTGACCATTATCTCAATAGCCAAAATCTGGTTTATTTTAGATTTAAAACATCTCCATTTTGAGTAATAATATCAGTAGCTATATTATTTATTTTATAACCTGATTGACAACCATGTTGCTGAAAAATTTCTATCCAGAATGTGTAATGGATGTCATTTAGGTAATATATAGGTATGGTGGGCATTTTAAATACATAGACTATCTGAAGAGAGATCAAGGGACTCTGAGAAAAATGCCATTTTGCCAATTTTTTTTAAATTTTTTTTTTACCATGTTTCTGAAACTCAGATGTTAAAACTGGCACACTTGTTGCCAGGTTGTTCTCTGAAGGCTTTCCATGATTCCTGCTGGACAATTGGGAGTAGCAGAGGTTATATGAGTTATATCTGGCTTTTTGTGACATTGCGTGGACAAGAGGTAGTGACCACATTAGAAGGGCACCTGCTTCTTTGGTGGGGAATTCTGGCCCCTTCAGAGAAGTTGAGTAGAGATGAGAGGGGAGGGGACAATCACAATATTCTGGCAATAGAGAATGTTCTGCAAACCACAGATGTGTGTATACTGCATCCATACTAGAGAGTCTCTTTAGGATGGAGAGGCGCCCCTAGTTCAAGTTCAATTAGTTAAAACAGGCATGTAGGATTTTCTTCATTCTCAATTCTTCGTTGTGTTGGAACTGAAATGACTGGGAATTTTAGGTTGTTTTCCATGTGCCTGGAGGGTCAGGGAGGGCAGGAGTTGTGCTTCTTCCATATGAGAAGCTTACTTTCTCAGGGAGCTGACTTGATTTCCATAGACATTCTCACAAACCACCAGAGTGCTAGTTCTAGACTGGTATATACCCCTCAGCTTCTGTATTGGGGCAGAGGCCTAAGTTTGGCATGATGAATAGAATACAGGTGTTGGAGTTAGACCAGATTAATTCACTTACTAGTTCTGTAATCTTCGGCAAGTTACATACCCTCTTGGGACTTCTGTTTCCTCAGTGGTAAAATGGGGTTGAAGGTATCTGGTATTGTGCCTGCCACATTATGGGCATGTAATGTTAGATGCTACCATTAACACATCTCTTTATCCACTTACTCATCTTTTTCACTTATTGATACTTAATTTTCCTCATTGCTCTTGTGTTTATATTAAGCAGGATTCTAAAGGAATATCTACTTGTTGACAGCATCTTTTTTGGGAAAGAAATAATGACTCCCTTTCCCCCATCTTGTGGCAGTTAACTGTTAGGTCTTCAGTTCCAGCACATGCGCAAACAGTCAGCATCAGAGAATACTTTCTGAGGGAGGCTTTCTTTAATTGTAAAACATAGTAAAGAGGGCAAAAGAAGGTTGGCTTATTCTATTTTTAGGGGCAGTTCTGGTCAAAGGCTCAAATATTGGAAATGGAATTGCTGAGGAATGAGGTTTTAAATAGGTCAGCTTGCCTAACATAGAGCATTCCAGGAGGTCTTTGGAAGGGAGAGCTGTAAGAATGAGTCCTCTTGAGATAGGATCAGGAAGGGAAACAGCAGTCAGATGAATGTAACGGAAAAGTCATTATTATTATTATTTTTTGGAGACAGAGTCTTGCTCTGTCGCCCAGGCTGGAGTGCAGTGGTATGATCTCGGCTCACTGCAACCTCTGCGTCCCTAGTTCAAGCGATTCTCGTGTCTCAGCCTCCCAAGTAGCTGGGGCTATAGACATGTGCTACCTCTCCCAGCTGATTTTTTCTATCTTTAGTAGAGATGGGATTTTGTCATGTTGCCCAGGCTGGTCTCGAACTCCTGAGCTCAGGCATTCCGCTCACCCCTCGGCCTCCTGTAGTGTTAGGATAACAGGTGTGAGCCACTGCGCCTGGCCAGAAAAGTCATTTATTGATTGCCCACCATGTAATCCCTGGGGTGCTATGCTGCCAGGTGCTGTGTTGTGAACAAAGGATGTTGGGTTGGCCTTTGGAGTTTGCTTACACCCAAGGTCATATATTTTTCTGTAGTTCCTAGCTTTGTGACCTAGAACAGGCTGCCCACCTATGTAGTGGGGATGAGACTGTATGTCTTTGATTTTTAAGATCGCCCCCCCACCAAGTTGAATAATACCTTGGCAGAGGAGGGGGTAACATAGTGTTCCATTATTGGAACACTAAGCATGTGGGAATTATTTATATCCTGCTCAAGGTCATTGCCCTGGTCTCATTGCAAAAATTCAAAAAATTCCAACCTCTGGCATAAACAGGTTAAATTATTCATTACTTGTAAATAATTCTAAGGTATTTCCTTGTTACAGAAATGCTAATGTGATTTTTTAAAAAAGTACATTTTAGAAGCAAAACAATATGGTAATACCCATGTTAGTGATGTTGGGATGATTAATAAGATAATGTATGTGAAATGCCCATCCAAGTTAGTATTCAGTGAATTGTAGCTATTATTAATGGATGAAAGGACATGAAAAATAATTTGGAGTATCTGAAGAGAGAATTTTAAACAAGAAGGTCATAATGTGACTAGGATCTGAAATAGGGAAGATTAAAGTTCAACTAATGTTATAGAGATAAATGACTGTGTATATGAGGAGAAAGTTTTACCCGTTTTCAAAGTCTTTGTTGTTTATAGTGATAACTTCGTATATTTTTCAGTATGAAAAGAGGGAATGTGGTAATCATGTGGTTTAAATTGACTCCCATACCATCTTCTGGACATTTTAGAATGTTTCTGAACTTGTTGCTATATAAGCTGCTAACATACACAATAAATAAAAGCAAGCATTGGCTAACTTACAGGTAAAAAATAAAAATAAAAAACAAATTTTTATATTTTTGTTTTTTTATTTTTATTTTGTTGAGGGGGGAGTGGTGGCTAGCTAGGGACTTGTTATTAATTTATCAGTTTATTAGTTCAGTTGCGTGGCCAGAAAGTTCTTTGCCTACATTTCGGACATCTTATGTTTTGATTAGAGTGATATGGAGTTTTTAGCTCTTCTTTCTTTCTTTTCTTTTTGTTTGCCCCAGGTCCAGCAAGACTATGAATCTCTGTTCCAAATGCTTTGCTGGTAAGTGCAGAAAAAGGGTTTTTACATTTACTTTCATTTTTCTTTCTTTTTTTTTTTTTTGTTTTTTTTAAGACTAAATCATTTGACCCTCCCTTGGATTTATGCATGGGGTTTTGTTTTCTTAGCTTATGTGAGAAAGCAGTTTCACCTTACCAAGGTGCTTCATATATTTGCCTAGGATGGTTGAAACAGTCTTCCTTGAATGAAATCCTATCTCCTGTGTACTTGCACCAAACAAACTTTCCTTGGTTTACTGTTGTTGGTGTACAGTAGAACTGTAAAAAATGCGTGTATTTTAATAGGGTAGTAGATACTCATTGCTCATCTTGATTTGAATGATTAATGGTTAATATTGCTTAATCAATGAGAATATAACAGAATATTTTCATGTTGGAGTCAGGAAGAGAATCATGCTGAGTTAGCCCCTCAGCAAATCCATCATAGAGGCCGCCATGGTGGCTCACGCCTATAATCCCAGCACTTTGGGAGGTAGAGACAGGAGGATTGCTTGAGGCCAGGAGTTTGAGACCAGCCTGGGCAACATGGTGAGACCCCGTCTCTATAAAAACAAAAAAACTCCTGCAGATCCCTCATTGAAATCACCTCGGGTAAGTCATGTAATCTCTTTGGACCTTGGATTCATCATTATAAAATGAAGGACTTGGCCTTGACATGTGCCAAGGTCCTTTTCTAGCCCCAGAGTGGTAATTGGTTAACTTCTAGAATTATGACTCCTTCACAAAGTTGAAACTTTTAGGTGTTTTTTTTGTTTTTATTTTTTTAAAAAAGAACTTTATATCTAGCGATCCTATATAAATAAGTCTTTACTAATCAGGATATGTTTAACTTTCCTTCTTCATTTTGTCAAAGATAAACAAAGCTGCATACTAGCTAAAGTTCTAAGGACAGATTTTAGTCAGTAATACACTTTTGCAATAGGGAAGAGGGTCCAGTATGAAATGAGGTCAATGTCGATTTGCAGCGATGACTGGGAGTTTTAAAGGGAGAATGGCAGGGGACTTGGGGTGGATAAACAGGGGATCTGTAGAGTCAAGGAAGTGAAAAACTTAAAAAGATTGGTAAAATATGGTGATTAGGCCAGCTGTGCCTGTTAGCTGCCACTGTGACTGGAGAATAGATACCCTATTTTTCCTGATGGTTACATTTTAAAGGAATGGCTTTAAAAGACACTCCTGAGTTGTAGGAGTACGGCTCAAAGGGACAGAGGAAGGATTCACAGTTGTAAACCCTTTTTAGTAAATGATCTAAGAGGATGGTTAGGACCTATCTTCAGATGCTGGCTAGAACAAACAGTAGATTCTTTGGCAGCCTTGAGCTTTAAGAGGCAGACACTTTAAGGGAGGCTAGGGTCATCCTAGGGAGGTAACCTTGAGCTGTTAGAAATGTTAGTGTTTAAAATTAGCCGGACATGGTGGCGCACACCTGTAGTCCCAGCTACTCGAGAGGCTGAGGCAGGAGAATTGCTTGAACCCGGGAGGCAGAGGTGCAGTGAGCCGAGATCGCGCCACTGCACTCCATCCTGGCAACAGAGCGAGACTCTGTCTCAAATTTAAAAAAAAAAAAAAAAAAAAGAAATGTTAGTGTTTAAGTATTTTAATGTGAAAGGAGTGGGTGGACCAAATCATTTGTTTTGAGAGTCCGTAGTTTTTAAAGGTCCAGGTTGAGGCCTGGTCCAGAAGAGGGCTCAGAGGAGCCTGGCTAGATTTTTATTAAAGAGATTTTTGTTGTTGTTGTTAATTTTAATCTATTCATTATGCTATTTGGGCAAGGAAGTAATCATAGTGTAAGCTTTAGACCTTTACATTTGGGCCTAAACTAGGGGATAGGTGGGAAAGACTTGGGAGAATCGGGGAAGCTGACGGCTCTTACGTGTTCAAAATTTGGAATTTGTCAGATATTTAGGTTTTTAAAAGAAAAGAAATATTGGTGGATTTTTATTCAGCTTTTAACAGTATTTGTGCCATGTTAAAGGACTGTATCGGGCCGGGCACAGTGGCTCATGCCTATAATCCCAGCACTTTGGGTGGGTGGATCACGAGGTCTGGAGAGCGAGACCATCCTGGGCAACATGGTGAAACCCTGTCTCTACAAAAAACACAAAACTTAGCTGGGTGTGGTGGCGCATGCCTGTAATCCCAGCTACTTGGGAGGCTGAGGCAGGAGAATCGCTTGAACGCAGATGGCGGAGGTTGCAGTGAGCCGAGATTGTGCCACTGCACTCCAGCCAGAGCGAGACTCCATCTCAAAAAAAAAAAAAAAGGAGTATATTCTGTTTCTTACCTTGTGTATCTATAGTCATAGATATGAAGAAATGCTTCCTCACTGATGAAAAGTTAACTTTATAGTGAAGACTTTGAAAGTAGCAGTGAGACAAAATGTATACAGGTTGAGAACCCCAAATCCCAAATCTGAAATGCTCCAAAGTGCAAATGTTCCAAAATCTGAGAAAAACAAATCCCAACACTTCTGGTCTCAAGCATTTTGAATTAGGGGTACCCAGCCTGTATTAGATTGTATATTTGTCCCCACATGGAGACCCCATTGTAATTTAGTAAAGTATGGTTTTGGGAGAAGGCCAGAATAATAAGGCCTTTGAATAATAAGGTGGTTCACATCAAATAATCATAAGGAACTGTCTTGTGCCCCTAAATGAATACAAAGTTAAAAAAAAAAAAATGAAGTTAGAGTTCAGCCATGGTCCTTGTGTTTCTTTGGACTTGTTACAGTTTTACTTTCTGTGTTTATAATTATCTGTCTCTAGTGATCTTTGTCTATTTACATTTTATACAACCTTGCCACTTTTGCTTTTATAAAAATATTAGAAGGACATTTTCAAGTATCTAAAGAAAATATTTGCTTATCTCCTCTATATTTTTTACCCACACACTATTGCTTTCTCCAGTTGCATTTGCGTGGCATGACTAGTTAATATCCTGCCTGCTGAAACAATTTTAAGTTCCTTTAGAAATTCTCTCTCTCTCTCTCTTACACCCGATAGCCTACTACAGTGTTAAAATACATATTAAAAGTCAAGCATAGAGTCTAATGAGTCTAATGAATATTCCTGCCTCTTACAAAAGCAGAAATGATACTGCCTATGGTATTTTTTTTATTTGAGTGCAAATCCAATTTATGAATTTGTGCATTTGGTTGACCAGTGTTTAATATTTAGGAATAGTTAGTACCTAATTCATGATGACCTCTTGTTCTAGCATACTGAAGGCCAGCTATCATTAAAGCAGTGCTTTTCACAGAATGGTTTTGCTGACCTCCTAAATAGAAGTGTGGATGACAGAAGCATCAAAGAGGATGATCACAAGTGGGGAAGGCAGAAATTTTAAAAGAACTGACTGAAGTAACTCCCTCTATTAATGTGACATCATCTCTATGCCCCACAAACCCTTAGAAATACTAGTTTTGGGAGAAGAGAGGAGTATGATGACCAGAAGTAGCTATAACGTATTGATCATTGTATACTTTATAAGGCAGTGAGTCAGAAGATATGTTTAAGGAATGGAAAGTTGTTGGAGTAGCACTGATAACAGATGCTTATCATAAGGCAAACAATACATGTTTCACAGTATACAAAATGCCACTTGGTTGATGGACTTTTAAATGTGTACATACTTAATTTTTAATAAACCATAGACATGGTATAAACATAGTTTCATTTAAGACTAACTTTTAAGAAATTTGCTATCATATGTGGTTCACATATGATGTACAAGTGTATGGTTGCATGAGATAAAGCTGGAAGATGCCACATGAAAAATTTAATTGTGGTAGTCTCAGAGTAAGAGTAATTGGGGAGCTTTAAATTTGAATTTTCTCTGTATTTTCAGATTTAAGTATTAATGTAATTGCACAAATTACAGATTTTTAAAACGTGAAGTGAATTTATACAATCTAGAAGTGGTTTGTTTCTTTCTGGAATGAGCAAAATAAAATTAGCTGTAGTCTGCAGCATTGGGAATCTAAATGTTGACATCCAACGGGAGTGATATAACAATGCTGAGCACAGGGTGAAATCGTAGATTTCAAAATGCTAACATCTTTCTTGAAAGTGACTTGAGTTTCATGATAGTTCCAGAAGAGGATAACAAATTCCCATTTCATACCAAGTAAATTAAAATATTTCCTTACGAACTTGCAACGTAGTGGTTGCAGTTACATACTAATCGCTTTCCTGCTTCCCATTTCCTGTTAGAATACCAGAGTAAAAGTGGTATGATTCTAGTCAGTTTTGAAAAGCGAAGAGTTGTAGGTTACAGCTGAATTTTGAGGCATTACAGTTGAGCGGTGAAGCCAGCTGGGCTTCTGGGATGGGTGGGGACTTGGAGAACTTTTCTGTCTAGCTAAAGGATTGTAAATGCACCAATCAGCACTCTGTGTCTAGCTAAAGGTTTGTAAACGCACCAATCAGCACCCTGTGTCTAGCTAATCGGGTGGGGACTTAGAGAACTTTTCTATCTAGCTAAAGGATTGTAAACATACCAATCAGCACTCTGTGTCTAGCTAAAGGTTTGTAAAGGCACCAGTCAGCGCTGTGTCAAAATGGAATAATCAGCTGTCTGTAAAATGGAGCAATCAGCAGGATGCGGGTGGGGCCAGACAAAGGAATAAAAGTAGGCCACCCGAACCAGCAGCGGCAACCCGCTCGGGTCCCCTTCCACCTGTGGAAGCTTTGTTCTTTGGCTCTTTGCAATAAATCTTGCTGCTGCTCACTCTTTGGGTCTGCACCACCTTCGTGAGCTGTAACACTCACCACCAAGGTTTGCAGCTTCACTCCTGAGGCCAGCGAGACCAGGAACCCACTGGGAGGTAGGAACAGCTCCGGTCGGGAGGAACAAACAACTCCAGACCCGCCGCCTTAAGAGCTGTAACACTCACTGTGAAGGTCTGCAGCTTCACTCCTGAAGCCAGCAATACCACGAACCCACCAGAAGGAAGAAACTCCGAACACGTCGGAACATCAGAAGGAACACACTCCGGACACACCATCTTTAAGAACTGTAACACTGCGAGGGTCCGTGGCTTCATTCTTGAAGTCAGTGAGACCAAGAACCCACCAATTCCGGACACACAGTAAGAGGAACAGAGTGAGTCTGACAAATTTTATACTCTTCTTATATATATTTCTTTTAAGAAATGTAGGAACTCCACAGATAATTTAGAAACAAATTACCAATTTTGGTATTGATAATTTTGGGGAAAAAAGCTTCTGCAGATGTAATTAAGTTAAGGATTTCCAGATCAGATAATCTGGGATAATCTGGCCAAGGACACTTATCCTTAGAAGAGACAAAAGAGGGAAAGACAGAGACTCACAGGGGAAAAGGCCATGTGGATCAATACCAAAAATTTTGCAGGATGGTGGAATTTGTAAGCTTGTCATACCTTGATTTTTCAAATTCACCTTTTCCCAAAAGAAAGCAACTGTTGGCCAGGTGCGGTGGCTCATGCCTGTAATCCTAACACTTTGGGAGGCTGAGGCAGGTAGATCATGAGGTCAGGAGATCGAGACCATCCTGGCCAACGTGGTGAAACCCCCATCTCTACTAAAAATACAAAAGTCAGCCAGGCGTGGTGGCACGTGCCTGTAGTTCCAGCTACTTGGGAGGCTGAGGCAGGAGAATCGCTTGAACCAGGGAGTCAGAGGTTGCAGTGAGCCGAGATCGGGCCACTGCACTCCAGCCTAGTGACAGGGCGAGACTCTGTCTCAAAAAAAAAAAAAAAAAAAAAAAAGCAAAAAAAGCAGTGTTTGAATAGAGTATTTCTGTTTTTGTCATCTTTCTGACTTGGTTGCTTTCGTATACTGTTTGATTTCTTCAAAGCCGAACACCCAAGAGGGATTTCTCAAGTGTAACACACACACATTTTGGTCATGTGTTTATTAAAAGGGGACAGCTCAACTTACCAGGCTCTACTTAACCATTATGTGTCTGTTGGTAGGTACCTGTTGGATAGTTGGGTGTCTGACATTCAGAATATCCACAAACCCACCCAGAAGTAACAAATGTTAATGTTTTGCCTTTTTCCTTATCACATTAAAAAGGGCACTAAAATGTCACAGTTTTCTTTTATCCTATTCATCATCTTCCCGTCTCAGAGACAACTGCTCTCCTTATCCTTGTATTTATACTTTTTATTATGAATGGGCATTTATATAAATATTATGATTCTGTTTTTAAAATGTTTAAATGGTATTTTGTACTAGTCAGTCTACAACTTGTATTCTTTTAAATAATGCTTTTAGAAACTAATCATGTTGACACGTTGTTCTTGTTCATTTTAACTATAATATTCCATTATAATTAATATCTAGATTTACCTAGAACAATCTCCGTTTATGCACTTTGTGCTAGTGAAAATGTTAATAGTACCTCTTTGTACCAAACTGGTACTCTTGTAAGTGTACCAATTTGTTTGATACATTAATTGGTCACCTTCATTATAATATGCCCTCATTCATTTATCTAGTCCCCTGTAGAGGGACATTTGTTTTCAGCGGCCATTTTTATACCACAGTTGCAATCCTGTGTTTTCTCTCTCTCCTTTTCTTCAGCACTCGCTTGATTATGTTAAAATAATGTTTCTGTAAGAAACTCTGTTCTTTATGGTGTAGCCTCACTCTGAAATGCGAGCAAGACTCGGGTAACAGGTCCTTAACAGATTAGCAGTGCTGGACTGTGGCAGCCTTTTCTGATGTCTTAGTCTACAGCAGTTTGATGTCTTACTAATAAGCATTCTTAAATTGTGTGGTTAATTATTATGCTAGTCAAGATATATGAAGCAGTGTGTTAAAGATGATGTTATGGAAATTATGTCAAAAATAATTGTTGCATTTCTAACGGGAAACAAAGTGCTCAGTGCTGTGAAATAGCTGAGAGGTGGCTTCTTTTGGGCCTCAAGTGGGAAAATTGTGACCATGTGTTAGAGTATGATAGGGAAAGTGGAAGAAATTTAGTAGTTACTAGGTCTTTTAAGGTAATATAGTCTGTCACTTGGCTTTATTTCTTCCTACACGTTGGTCTAAAGCTGTGGTCTCGTAAGACAGGATTATCCTTTGTGGCATAGAGAGAAAATGTTAGAATTCCTACTTGTGTTTATTTCTGTCCTGTATACATAATCTCATTGGTATCTATATTAGTTTCCTAGGGTTGCCACAACAAATTGCCATACACTTGGTGGTTTAAAACAACAGAAGTTTATTCTCTCGCAGTTCTGGAGGTCAGACGTCTGAAACCAAGGTAATGGCAGGGTTGGTTTCCTCTAGAACCTTTGAGGGAGAATTTATTCCATGCTGCTGCTTGTTTCTGGCTTGTCAGTAGTTCTTGGCATTCCTTTGCTGATAGACATATCACTCTATTCTCTGCTTCATCCACATGGCCTTTTCCCCTGTGAGTCTCTGTCTTTCCCTCTTCTGTCTCTTCTAAGGATAAATGTCCTTGGCCAGATTATCCCAGATTATCTGATCTGGAAATCCTTAACTTAATTACATCTGCAGAAGCTTTTTCCCCCAAAATTATTACATTCACAGATTCTGGGTGGACATATTTTGGGAGGTGGGGACAGGGACAGGGTGCATCATTCAGTCCACTACAGGAATATGTAACTACTTTTAAAACAGACATGGAAGAGATGTGCACTCACGTTTTATACTGATGGTACACCTTTATCAAAGCTTGGAGACTTCTAGTTTAGAGAACTGTTTGGGTCGGAAATGGTTGGCCTCTTTTCATGGAATTAGACAACCCTCTGTGACATGAAAAGTAGTAAGGCCGGGAACGGTGGCTCTTGCCTATAATCCCAACACTTTGGGAGGCTGAGGTGGGCGGATCACGAGGTCAGGAGTTACAGACCAGCCTGGCCAACATGGTGAAACCCCGTCTCTACTAAAAATAAAAAAATTAGCTGGGAGTGGTGGCACATGCCTGTAATCCCAGCTATTCTGGAAACTGAGGCAGGATAATCACTTAAACCCAGGAGGCGGAGGTTGCAGTGAGCTGAGATCATGCCACTGCACTCCAGCCTGGGTGACACAGCAAGACTTTGTCTCGGGGAGTGGAGTGGGAAGTTAATTGCTAATATTCCCTATGTTTCGTGTCCTCAGTAGACTAGTGCAGGCTACTGTATCAGAATGACCAGGCTTAGGTTTATGGGTTCCCGTTTAGACTTGTCAGGAATATGGGTAACTTTCAGATAGACTCAGAAAAGCAGGAGACTGTTTTGTGCTTCAGAGGCTTTGGCTCCACCAAGTTTCGGATACTTAGTGTAATTCTTGTTCTGGCTGTTTCCTTTGTGTGTGAATTAGAAGATTATGATGAGGTTGCTTTTTGACATTTTTCCTGGATATAATAACCCCCTTGTACTTAATTCTTAGTCCACAGCAGGGATGATGAGTAAAAAGATTGGACATTATTTTTGGGCCGTTAATGTATGACTAAAATATCATCTTTCATGCTATAAAATTTTATACCATTTAAAAGCCTCAGTGCTTAGCTGGTTCTTGCAGTGCAAAGTAGATCTAACTACATGTTAACAGTCTTAACTATTTTTTTTTTAATTTATAAAGAAAAGAGGTTTAATAGCATAGTACTGGCATCTGCTTCTGGGGAGGTCTCTGGAAGTTTCCAGTGATGGCAGAAGGCCAAGCAAGAACTTGCATATCACATGGCAAAAGCAGCAGCAAGAAAGAAAGAGTGACAATCTTAACTATTATCAAAGGTTGTTTTACATTTCTTAATTTACTTTTAAACTAAATATTGGGGATAGAGAAGAAAAAATACCTTAGGACTTCTGATTTGAAGAAAAAGAAAAATGGTACAAAATCTTAAATGGAGAATGCCAAAAGACAGGCACTTTTGTAATGGAACAAGAATTAGTTTTTGTGAAAAAAGAAAGATATGGACAATTACGTGTTTTTCTTTTTAAGGCAGTAAAATCCTGAAATGAAATAATTGCAATTTTAACTAAGATTACTGCAGCCCTTTTATATTATGATGTCCTTTAATACAATATTATCACATTTGATCCTCACAATGTTGGTGATTTTATAACTCCATTTTACAGATAAGGAAACTTTGACTCAGATGGGTTAACTCATGTTCCCAAGATTAAATAAATTTTAAACAACTGAGATTTGATCTGTGGGAGTTTAAACTTGATCTAATCTCCACTGTTTGATGTTATTAGGAATGAAAGTAGTAGACTTAGATGGGATTGCACTGTGAAAACCAAAGCTAAATAGATTAGTTGGGATTGTACTGTGAGGATGTAACAGTAACATTGTTTTGCATTTGTGTGTAGGAGTATTCTCTTTTCTTGTGCTCTTTTCTTTTAGCTCAGTTGTAGTTTGCCTCTAGATCCTGTCATAATTAGAGAAACAGTGCTGAAAGCTTCACAGAGTAGCTAATTTAGGAAAAGGTGTGCATGTGTGGTGGGGGGAGTGTTTTTGTCTAACACATTTTCTGTTTTGGTGGTGAGATCTTCATTTCTTAACATCTTTCTTGTTCTTGTTCATATGACTTTTAGCTCATTAACCTTGCTCTCTGCGCTGCATAGTGAAGCACCATTTCTAATTTAGTCTCCTGTGTTTAGCTTCTCAAGATTTTTTTGAAAATGTTTGGAAGTATGATTTAATTGCAAGGCTGTTTGCACATTGTCAGTGTGAAAGCAAAGATGAATTTCATATTTAGACTGTGCAACCTGCAGATTTCATTTGTTAAACCTTCCAGTTGGTACTTGCGTTCTCTCATACATGTGTGCATAATAGTATGGAAAAAAACTCCTGTTTTGTTGTATCCATATTTATCAGTTTGGTTGAGTTATGGAAAAGCCTGTCCTTTGCTTTGTGTGTTTGCTCATTTGGAAACCTTGTATAGTTTATAGAGACACTAGTGATTTGTTCCCCAGCCTCCCTGTGGATTTTGTTCCATATTACAATCTAATTCCACCTCCCTGTCCCATACTCCTGAGCTGTTAATTTGTACATTTCGATGCAGTTTGTTTCATCCTGTGTTTTTGTAATCCAAACTGAATGTAATGAGCTGTGTGCTTTAGGGACCTGGCTTTGCCTTGCCAATTAGAACAAAGTGGTTACTGAGTAAGAGTATGTTTTAAATAAAACATGGCACCTCTGAGTGGTGTGACACTTATTTGGGAAGAAAATAGATGGTTTTAACTCTTTGACTCACAAAGAAGAGCCATTCCAAAAGATCATTCATACACACACACACACACACACACACATATTTTTTAAAGAAGGGTAAAGTTTACCTCCATAAAATGTCGTTTTACAAGTTTCTTTAGGTAACTAAATAAGTTTAAAGGTTTGTAATTAAAAATACACTTTTTTCCTTCATGAGCATTTGAGACATGTTAGCAAAATTCTCTAAATTTCTGAATATTGAACCAATGGCTGCTGCTGAATTTTGAATTTTTTCATGTTTAGAAAGGTGAGGGTATATGAAACCAATAGGTATGTTAGCCTCTTTCTATTTTTATAATGTATCAAACCAAGTTTTCGATTTAATGGTGACACTCCCCCCAGAGATACTTAAAAATTGTAAAAATTATGAAGGTGAATGTAAGCTTCTACAATCTTGTGGGAATATTATTTTCAGATAATTGAATTTTGAGCCATCAATGACTTAAGGCTATTTGGAAGTTTAGCTGCACTTTCATCAGACATTTACAGCACAGATGTTTCTGAATAGATCTTCATAGGCTAATAGTTTACTAATTCACGTCATAGAGAGACCCTCCTAAGTTACTTCTGTTATTGTATTTGCATCTACCCTAAAAATAGAGTTCTCTTTTTAGCTGATATAGCAGATAAACTCTGTGATTCATCTTTTGCATAAGGAAAATATAAAACTTACTTTGAAGAAAAAGTGGGACTGTATCAAAAACTTTGAAATAGAAACATCAAGGGGAAAGCTAGATGTAGAAAGACTTGGTGATGGGCTTAGACATTATAGCATGTATTAACCTATGCAAACGAGAGAACAAAAGGAATGCATTTCTGTAGAATAGTTCAATTAAGGCCGGCACGGTGGCTCAAGCCTGTGATCCCAGCACTTTGGGAGGCCGAGACGGGCGGATCACGAGGTCAGGAGATAGAGACTATCCTGGCTAATACGGTGAAACCCCGTCTCTACTAAAAAAAAAAAAAAAACACTAGCCGGGCGAGGTGGCAGGCGCCTGTAGTCCCAGCTACGCGGGAGGCTGAGGCAGGAGAATGGCGTGAACCCGGGAGGCGGAGCTTGCAGTGAGCTGAGATCCGGACACTGCACTCCAGCCTGGGCGACAGAGCGAGACTCCGTCTCAAACAAACAAACAAACAAAAAAAGAATAGTTCAATTAAAAAGTATGTAGCAGTATCATGTTGAAAAAAAAGTTTCTAGAAAAATGATCTCTGTACTAGAGGAGGCCAGTTAATTGGACTAAGTGAAACTAAACATAGGCATTTCTAACATTGTACTGGTACAGGAAAGTCTTGCAAGCCCTGCTGATGGTTTGAAGAGACAGTCGTTTTAACAGTATTACTAAATACTCTGTACTTCAGATTTGAAAATTAACCTCCATGTTGCTAGTACTTTAAATTGTCCAGTTTTCTGAGTAAAGATGTTAAAGTTTAAATGTGCTTCCATCTTCTCCTTAATGCTCTTTTAACCTGTTGCTAAACTGACAGTCCAGGAGATTGAATTTTGTTTAAAAATATTCGACATCTGTAGAGAACACTGAATTTTCCAGCTTTGCATAAAGTGACAGTGTTTTCCTCAACTCATATGGCTTAGGATCCAGTAGCTGTTAATTTCCATGCGTGAAGCACAAATTAATGTCAGGAAGTCTTTCTCAAAAATTATTTTCATTCGGGTCCTAGGCTTCCAATGGCAACTGAAAGGTGGGTTATTCATTTCCCCTATACCTGTTACTCAGTGTACATCATAAGTATTTGTAAACACTAATTTGCTTTTAGGAAGTCTAGAAGTGCGAGTCCCATTAATCCTGTGATACTAGGAAATGGTGATCATAGAATATTTGAGTGGAAAGATTTTTAGAACCCTTTTCTATCCAAAGCACTGGTACTTACTCCAAATATCTACTGAATTAATGAGTTTCAAAGTAAACTGAGGTGGTGAGGGCAAAGTGGCTTATTATTTCATCTTTTATTTGCATACTTCAACCTCAGTTTCCTTTCTCCTTCCATTGTTACTGTGCTATATTAGTAATCTTGAAGATGAGACTAGAAATAAATCTATAACAAAGTTGCAACAACCCTTTAATTTGTAGATCCTGCTTTAGGATTATATGCCTTTTTCGGTTTACTCTCTGTAATTCATTTGCTGATAGTCTTGCAGGCAAACATTCATTGTTCTGTAGAGTTGGTACAGTTGTCAAATTTTTGTGTATTTGTGTGTATGTGGGTGCGTGCATATGCATACAGTTATTTAGATATGTTGATTATAATTTTTTAATTAAATTTTTATTTAAGTATGACACTTGAATTTTATATGAGATTTTATAACATATAGCAATTAAAAGAACTAAAATGTCCAAAAACATTTTCTATATCATTAGTACCTTAAAGAAATTTCCCCAAACTCAATGAAAATCTTTATTATAGATTTTTTTAAAACCCATAGTAAAGCATTTCATGTTCTAAGATACATATTCTGCGGAAATGGATAATTTTTATAGTGTCCCTCTGTCAAGTAGCCTGGGTTTATAAAATATCACAGAGACGAAATTCTTTTCTCAAAATCCCTACATGGCCCTGCAAGAGGAGGAGCCTCAAAAAAGAAAAGAGAAAAGAGGAAAAACTGTATGTTTCCCTTGGGTCAAAATTTGTCTTCACTGAATAGGAAAGACAAAATTAATGAATCTGTTTTTCTTTTGTGATGACTGAGGTCTTGTGTTTTGACCTACAGTATGTATCACGTGGAAAAATGTGCCTGTTATAACTTGGGTAGCAGTTTGAGAACTTAAGTAATGACAACACCAGGTACTTAATATTTTTTCTTTTGGGCTGATACCAGTGGACTGGGGGAGGTCCCCAAATGTCAGTGGGACCTCAGCTCTGATGAGTGTTCAGGCTCTTGACAGTGTCTCCAGTAGGAATTCAAGGATGAGTTGGAAAATAGTGAAATGTACTAAGATTTATTGCAAAGTGAGAAGTACATGCTCAGCAAAGGGGAGTGCGGGCGTACTCAAGACAGGGTTTGGCTTCTATCTTTATGGGTTTCTTTAATCAGGGGATGGAATATTCATGAAGATTTCTGGAAAAAGGTGAAAATTTCTCAACTTTAGTGCTACCCATTTTTACACCAGTATGGGTGCTCCTGGAACTGTCTTGGCATTGGTGGGTGTGATTTAGTATGTTAATGAGCATATAATGAGGTCCTAGGTGAGACCTGGGTCAAATCCAGTGCCACGTTGCGTCCACTTGGTCTTAGCTAACTTGACCAACATTCTGCTTTTCAGGATCTTCTTGGCTCCTAGCTTATATATGTATTCTAACAGTTTCCTTTTTGCTAGTCATGTGAAACTGCTGCCTGGAATTTTCTATTCTCCTTCGACCACCCTACATTATTCCTGTCTCAGGGCTTGGGAGAAACTATATGGTATTCTGGAAAAATACCACGTGGAGGCAGATAATTTTGGACAGTGGGAAATTTTGCATTGGAAGATCATTGACATAGTCTTTTTTTCAAGACAGAATCTCCCTCTGTCTCCCAGGCTAGATTGCAGTGGTGCAGTCTCGGCTCACTGCAACCTCTGCCTCTCTGGTCCAAACAGTTCTTCTGCCTCAGCCTCCCTGCACCACCATGCCCGGCTAATTTTTGTATTTTTAGTAGAGAGAAGGTTTTGCCATGTTGGCTAGTCTAGTATCGAACTCCTGAACTCCAGTGATCCGCCTGGGCCTCCCTAAGTGTTAGGATTATAGGCGTGAGCCACTGTGTCCGGCTGACATAGTCTTATTTTAGTTATCAGTGGTAATTTATTTTTGGACACACCATATGGTTTAATCTTTACAAAGCAAAAATGAATGTCTTGTCTAAAACACTGTTTTATATAGTTGTCATATAAAATACCCAACTTTGTTTTAGCAGACTTTTTCCTTTTTTGGTGTCAATATTCTGAGCTTATGAAAAGCACAGCTCTTGCTTGAGTGCTTGTCAGATACCTGGATACCTGAGGCACTGCTGGTTACCACTTCTTGTTAAAATTTGGTCAGTGATTCTTGTTGCATTATAAATTAAAATTCAGAGAAACAACCCCACCCTAACATCAGAGTAGTGTTTTTGGTATCTTAAAGGGCTGGTGTGGTTTGTTTAGTGGCCCCATTGAAAGGCTGCCTGGGACTTCTGTCTGAATTTTAGATGGACATAAATACATTGTGGAGGTTCAGAGTGAGGGAATAATGGGGAATGTAACGGCATACAAGTCTGTTTTTTAAAAACTGCAACCAAGGGAACCTTTTCAAAGTACTCTGTAAAGGTCAAGTGTCTTGTGTTTCCTACCTGATCTCTGTGTGACTGAATGGAGGCTATTTCACTTCTGATTTATAAGATATTTACCGTGAGTCAAGGTTTTGTGAACATCTGACGTTGTTAGCGCTTTTGTCTTTTGCATGTCTCTACCCTTAAGAAGGAAAACAGACCCCGTCTACATTTAGAGAAGCCCTTCCCTATAGGCCTTTGTTGCACAACTTAAAAGAGCAACAACCTTAGAAAAGTAATTGGATTTTTCAAAACACAAAATTACGATTTTCCCCCCAATCCTTCATGCACGCTGTAAAGTTACCAGGATACCCTCTCCCAGTATTTAAAATTGTGACCTATTTTTTTTTCCCCTTTTGGTGTCCTGATCAGGGTTCGGGGAGAGGGAAGCATTAATTTTTTACTAATTTCCCTTGAATTCACCAGTGCTTTAATTTCTCACAACATTGTCAAAGAATTGATGTTTATGCTGTTTTGGAAACTGGCTTTTAGTAAGTGTTTTTGCTATAGCATGAATGAACCTTGACAACATTATGCTAAGTGAAATAAGCCAGTCACAAAAAGAACAAATACCGTATGATTCTGCTTACATAACACACCTACAGTAGTCATAGTCATAGAGACAAATAGAAGGGTGGTTTCCAGGGGCTAGAGGGTGGGGGAACTGGAGAGTTGTTTAATGGATAAGGAAAGTCAATTTGGGAAGACGAAAAAAAGCTGTGGAGATGGGAGTTAGTGGCAGTAGCTGCACAACAATGTGAATGTACTTAATGCCACTGGAACTGTATGATTAAAAACGGTTAAGATGGTAAATTTTATGTTATGTGCATCTTACCCCAATTAAAGATAATGATTAAAATAGTGTTTACTTCTGAGTACAGTTTAGTTCTTTACATTTGCCAAAATCTTTGTTCAAATTTCTTTTAAAATTCTATTAACAGGAGGGGTTGAGTGTGAATATTTCATCTTGTTCTGTGACAATAAACTAGTTGTCTACAGTAGAGAGCAGAAAATAAAAAATATTTCCAGAAATAAAACTGAGATTTAAAAACAACTTAATTTTTTTCCTTCTCATATTTATCTGTGTAGGTGATATCATAACAGGCATAATTTATATTATTTATATGATTAAGTTAAAAAAAGTTGTAGTGGCTTTCATTTTGGGCAAGCTACTTTACCTGAAATATTAGTTTCCTCATTTGTCAAATCAGGGGTTACTATACCTCCTTCTCTGGGGATAAAATTAGATGATATAGATGAAATCTCTTTAAAGGTTTTTTATTAAAGTACTACATGTATGTAGTTTGAAAAGTCAGAATATTACATGTAACAAAATGCCCTGCCCTTTCTACTCCAGGTTTCCCCACATGCAGTAATTGAGAGGAAGTTCCCCCACATGCAGTAATGACTCTGAGTTCTGTCTGCTGTTTCTTCTAAACTTATACTTCTCCATATTTATGATTAATATACATATATTGCTGACTTTTTGATTTATCAGTTACACACTTTTTTTTTTTACCTTGTTGTGATATATAAAGCCTTTGCTTTCTTATACCACCATCTCCTATTCCCCCAACATATTTATAGTGAAATTTTGATTAAATAATTCTTCAGTATTTACTTTTTTATGGGTATATAAACATTATGACTTTGAAGTGTTTAGCTTAGTATTTCCTTTCTTTTTTTCCCTTCCTAGAGGATTTTCCAGAGATCTTTCTGTTACTTCTATTTTTATTCTATTGTGCTCAAGAAACATTTTGTATGATCCTCATTCATTTATTGAGACTTGTTTTATGACAAAATATGTCTTGGAAAATGTTTTGTTTGTATTTGAAAAGAATGCATTCTGCTGTTGTTGAGTAGTGTGTTCTTCAAGTGTCAGGTCAGGTTGGTTGACAGTGTTCAAGTTTCCATGTCTGTTGATTTTTTGCTTACTTATTCTGTCAGTAACAGAGAGGGATAGTGAAATAGCTGAATACAATCATGGATTAAAGCAATTTTTTTCTTATATTTATATCATATTTAGCTTCATGTGTTTTGAAGCTCTGTTACTAGGTACATAAATATTTAGGATTTTTACATCTTTATAAGTTGATCCCTTCATCATTATGAAATGATCATTTTAATTGCAGATAATGTTATTTGTTGTGAAATTTACCTTGAGGTTAATTTAGCCATGCTAGCTTTCTTTTGGTTAATGTTCACATGGCATAATTTTTTCTTTCTGTTTTCTTTCCAACTTTTATTTTTAAGTTTAGGGGGTACATGGGCACATTTGTTACATGGGTAAGTTCTGTGTCATGGGAGTTTGGTGTACAGATTCGTCACCCAGGTGATGAGCATAGTACCCAATAAATAGTTTTTTGATCCTCACCCTCCTCCTATCCTCCACCCTTAGGTAGGCCTCCATATCTATATTTGCCTTGTGTCCATGTGTACTTAATGTTTAGCTTCCACTTATAAGTGAGAACATGTGGTATTTCGTTTTCTGTTCCTGTGTGTGTTTGCTAAGGATAATGACTTCCAGCTCCATCCATGTTCCTGCAGAGGACATGATCTTGTTCTTTTTTATGGCCACATAGTATTCTATGGTGTATATGTACCACATTTTCTTTATCCAGAGTATCATTGTTGGGCATTTAGGTTGATTCCATGTCTTTGCTATTGTGAATATTGCTGCAGTGAACATATATGTACATGTGTCTTTATAACAGAATGATTTATACTCCTTTGGGTATTTATATTCCTTTAGGTATATGAATCCAGCAGTAGATTGCTGGGTCAAATGGTAGTTCTGTTTTGTTCTTTGAGAAATCTCCAAACTGCTTTCTGCAGTGGCTGTACTAATTTACTTTCCCACCAGCAGTGTATAAGCATTCTCTTTCCTCTGCAGCCTCTCCGGCATCTACTATTTTTTGACTCTTTAGTAATACTTTGACTGGTATGAGACGATATTTCATTGTTGCTTTGATTTGCATTTCTCTAATGATTAGTGATTTTCAGCATTTTCTCATGTTTGTTGGCCATGTATTTGTCTTTTGAGAAGTGTCTGTTCATGTCCATTGCCCATTTTTAAATGGGGTTATGTGGTTGGTTGTTAATTTAAGTTCTTATTGTGTGGGGAAGACTCTGTGTTTTTCCTCTACTGTCATACCACAGCAGTTTATGCAAAGAAAACTCCCGTGACCAAATGTGTGTGTGGGGCGGGTCTCTCCCCACCACCAAGCAGTGGACACCAGCCGGGTATCCTCCAATTCAATTCTGACACTATCTACCTGGAGGTATAGTGCTAGATCCCACAGGTTAAGGGCTCCTTTCCCGAGACTGCTCCCTTCTTTCCCCACCAGTTGCAAGCCCAGGCCTCCGGAACTTCTGACACACACATCAAGTTGGGATTCCCACAACCCCCTCTTTGGTTTCAATTAATTTGTTAGGGCAGTTCACAGAACTCAGAGAAACACATGTACTAAGAAGGATATTTTAAAGGATACAGATAAATAGCCAGATAAAGAGGTACATAGGGTGAGGTCTGGAAAGGTCCCAAGCTCCGGAGCTTCTGACCCTGAGGAGATGGGGTGCACCACCCTCCCTGCTCATGGAAGAGTTCTTCACCTTCCTCTTGGCCTACACATGTTCAGCTTTCTGGAAGCTTACTGAACCCTCTCTTCTTGGGTCTTCATGGAAGCTTCATGACATTATCATTTCTTCCCGCAGGGTATACGGTGGGATCCTCTCATGGGAGGGTCTTAAGACCCACAATCAGAAAAGACAGGGGAACATGAGCCAGGAACTGTGGATTCTGGATATTGGACCTTTGTTGGGTGCATAGTTTGCAAATATTTTCTCCCATTCTGTAGGTTGTCTGTTGATAATTTCTTTTAATGTGGAGAAGCTCTTTACTTAGGTCCCACTTGTTAATTTTTGTTGCAATTGCTTTTAGAGTCTTCTTGAAATCTAGGTTTTCTTCTGGGTTTTCATAGCTCTAGGTTTTACATTTAAGTCTTTAATCCATCTTGACTTGATTTTTGTATGTGGTAAAAGGAAAGAGTCCAGTTTCAATCTTCTAGCCAGTTATTCCAGTACCATTTGTTAAATAGGGAGTCCCCTTTTCCATTGCTTGTTTTTGTTGACTTGGTTTTTTTTTTTTTTGGTCAGAGTCTCGCTCTGTCACCCAGGTTGGAGTGCAGCGGCGTAATCTTGGCTCACTGCAACCTCTGTCCCCCGGATTCAAGAGACTCTCCTGCCTCAGCCTCCTGAATAGCTAGGATTACAAGCGCCTGCCACCATGCCTGGCTAATTTTTTTGTATTTTTGTAGAGATGGGGTTTCACAATGCTGGCCAGGCTGCTCTCAAACTCCTGGCCTCAGGTGATCCGCCCACCTCGGCCTCCCAAAGTGCTGGGATTACAGGGATGAGCCACTGTGCCGGACCTGTTGATATTTGTTGATGGTTGTAGTTGTATGGCTTTATTTTGCGTTCTCTAACCTGTTCCAGTGGCCTGTTTTGTACCAGTACTATGCTGTTCTGGTTACTATAGTTTGAAGGTGGGTAATGTGATGCCTCCAGATTTGTTCTTGTTGCTTAGGATTGCTTTGACTGTTCGGGCTCTTTCTTGGTACCATATGAATTTTAGAATAGTTTTCTTACTAATTCTATGAAAAATGTCTTTGTAGTTTGATGGGAATAGCATGGAATGTGTAAATTGCTTTGGGCCATATGGCCATTTTAACAATATTGATTCTTCCTATCCATGAGCATGGAATGTTTTACATTTGTTTGTGTCATCTCTGATTTCTTTCAGCAGTGTTTTATAATTCTTGTAGAGATCTTTCACCTCCCTGGTTAGCTGTATTCCTAGGTGTTTTGTTTTAGTTTTATTTTTTTGTGGCTGCTGTAGAAATGGGATTACAGTCTTGATTTGGCTCTCAGCTTGGACATTGTTGATGTATGGAAATGCTGCTGATATTTGTCTGTTGATTTTGTATCCTGGAATTTTGTGTCCAGGGAATGTGCCTGTTCCCACAAAGCAAGGTTGAAACTCTCAATTCATGGGACACTGTTGAGTACAGGAGACATCTTGCCTCAAAAGCATAGAATAATTAGTCCTAGACTGTGAATTGTGAGTACTGGGATAGGGAGTGAGCAAGACTGGCACACTCATTCCCATGACCACATGCTTTCTCATGTTTTCTCATCAGGCCAAGCTGATCAAATGTATTCAAGAACCCTGCATTAAGAAAATTTAAGACTCCCTTCCCATTCCCCTTCCCCTTCCTCTTCCCCTTCCTCTTCCCCTTCTCTGTGTTGCCGTTTCAGTCTCTGAATAGAGTTTTCAGTCACTGAACAGAGTAAGAAAATTGATTGCCTGTGCTTGTAGGGGATGGGGAGGTTGGTTTAGAGTCGGGGTGGAGGGTTGTTGATGAACTGAGTTTTGAACTCAACTTGAGATAATTTGGGAAGTGCATATATTCCATAGGTACTCAGAATTTGGAACTCTGTGAAACATCTAAAATCAATTTTGAAAAGTTGTCACATTAAGATGAGGTCATTGCACATAGCTAGTATTCATTAAATGTTTGAAAAACAGAATAATAGAGTTGAAGCTTACTGTGCTCAGGGCGATATTTCTAAAACTTGAGATGTACCTGGAGGGGCTGTTAAACTCATATTGCTGGGTCACACTCCACAGAGTTTCTGATTTAGGTGGCATGAGGGTGGACTGGAACCATTTGTGTGTCTTAAAAGTTCCCAGGTGCTGCAGTGGTCTACAGATGACATGTTGAGAACCACTGGCTTACAGAAGTAAATAGAACACAAAGGAATGCTCAGATCCTTGGAGGAAGAGGAAGAAAAGGAGATAAATAAAGTCACATAGGTCACAACCATCAGTCGTTAGAGTTAGATGACACTAGTGACATAGATTATAGAAAGGGGATATTTTAGGATTTCAAGCTTGGCTAACAAATGGCATCGAGTAAGGTAGGGAGATTAAAATGAATGAGAAATGATTATTGGATTTAATGAATACTGTTATTTGTGATCTTGGAGAGCAGTGTTTATCTTTTTGGGGTCACAGAACTTTGAAAACTGATGAAAGCTGTGGATCCCTTTAGAAAAATGTGCAAGTGCTCATAGTTTTGCATATATTTCTAAGGAGGTTCATGAATTTTATTGAGCCACTTGCATCTGAAGTAATTGAGGCACTTACATCTGCTTTAGGATGGATGGTCTTATTAAGAGTGCTAAGTGTGGAAGCCAAATGTGAAGAGGGAAAGTGTGGGAAGAAGGAAGTAATTGTGGATATGAACAGTCCTTCAGGATTGCGAAGACTTTTGGGAGTGAACTGATAATTGTCCAGTTTCCTTACTTGGAGGTCTAAGCCTGTGATAGTCTTCACATCTCGCTGAGTTTTTAGGATACTATGAAAAAAAATGTACTCATTTATGAAAACTGAAATGACCCATGGCTTTCCTGACTTCCTGGTCACTTGTTTCTTTGCTGCTCTTCAGCTCTGGTGTGATCAGAGTTATTGACTGTTTTTGAAATGATTCAGTCTTTTAGTCTTTCTGTCATGTGTTAAGCAAGTTCCCCCCCCTTTGTTTCCCTCTTTCATGAAAAATGCAAATTACCTTTTTTCCAGAAGAACTGATTATTCTATAACTTGCCAATTCTAGTGGAAACATTTTACCATTTCTTATATCCTTAGTCTCATGCTCTGAACTTGGCATCAATTTTTTTTTTTCATTGAATTCCAGGGCTCTTTTTGTTTATTGTGTAACCTTGGACAAGTGACATAAATTTCTCGGAGTCTCAGTTTGCACTTGTTCTTGGTGGGAATGGTAATATAACCTGCTTTACAGTAGGTTTGTAAGGATCGAATAAATTAGTGAGGCACTTACTAAACTTTCAACATATGTACATGTAAGTTATTTCTTGTTAGGTACAGTGTAATAAAATATGTTGGTAAGCAATGCTAGGGTCATCTAAATTTGTTTTTTTCTCAAACAGAACATTTGACTGTAGTATCTTGAAACTAGAAGCTGGTATGGAAGAATCATTGCACAGATGTAAAATGATGGATGGAATGAAAATAGAGTTGCCAGCTATTTTCTAGCTAAGAAATGTGGTAGAACTGTACCCTTAGTTGTTTTCAAGGAGATATGATCTACTCTAGGAAACTTGTCAGTACTTTTATATGCTGGTTGCATATGGACCTAGACTGAAATTATAAGGAAAAGCAGCAGGACCCTGGTAAATATTCCTGGTGAGATAATTTATGCATATGCCTTTGGAGAATAACTCCAATATGCTGTGTATGTGACATATAGGGTGTTATGCTCTATGATTTGTTTCACTATATTTAATCCAAAAATCTTGTACACAAATCAAATAGACTGGACCAGATCAATGAGATCAATAATAAAAGTAAATTTGGATTTCTTTTTCTTCGAAAGAATTTATTATATGACTATGGACAGACAAGTAGTCATAAAATTTTCAAAATATTTGTGTTTATGCTTTAGTGGTGTCCATTCAGATCTATAAATTTTCAGTACAAAAATATGATTTAAAAAATTGCTCATTTAGGCTGGGCGTGATGGCTCACACCTGTAATGCCAGCACTTTGGGAGACCAAGGTGGGCAGATCACCTGAGGTCAGGAGTTCAAGACCAGCCAGGCCAATATGGTGAAACCCCATCTCTACTGAAAACACAAAAACTAGCTGGGCATGGTGGTGGGTGCTTGTAATCCCAGCTACTCGGGAAGCTGAGGTAGGAGAATTGCTTGAACCTGGGAGGTGGAGGTTGCAATGAACTGAGATTGTACCACTGCATTTCAGCCTGAGTAACAGAACAAGACTCCGTCTCCAAAAAAAGAATTCTCGTTTAGGTAGATTCTGAACCATTTTACGTAAATGAGATAAAAAAAATAATGCTATGTTTCTACCGTCACTAATTAGCAATCCTGGCAAAACATTTGACTTAAGATAATGAGCACTTGAATTGACTTAGGAAAAAATGTGGAACTACCTGGTCATAGCAGTTAAGCTTGGGACGAGTATGTATACATCACCTTTTCTTCCACACTGAAGACTTCTAAAAAACCTTGCTTAGCTTTTCAGGACACCCCCCACCCCCAGTCCCACCGAGGGACAAAATGTACCTTGTGTTTACATTGCTGGTATTTGACAATTGTAAATTTCCATAGGGATAGATGTGAATTCTGGTAAAATTTCTCCCCAAAGCTTGCTTCATTTATTTTCCAAGCTTTAAGATGACTGGCCCCCATTAATGTGTCTGTAAAGTCTGAACCTTAGTCAAAAGTACAGAAATGGTGAAAGGGCTTTAGGAACCAAAATTCTGCCGTAGATTTTATCACCAACATGTTTCCTCTGGGTCATTACTAATTTGTTGGCTTCAGTGGAAGTAATGGTGAAGAATGAAAGAGCTAAGTCCTTGGGGTGTAGAAGTGGGATAGTAAGCTGAGGTGTGGCATTCTCGTCAGCCCCCATTTCACCTTCTGAATTCGCTTAAATGCAAGACTTTGCTTTTGTGCTGGTTTTAACCAATGTGATGCAGCATAGCCTAACACAACACAGTGGTCTATAAATCAGGCTCCAGTCTAGTTCTGTGACATTAACGTGTAACGACAGAAAATGTTTCAACATTATCAATACAATTTCTCTCCACGGTAGTGATGGTTTCCTGCAAATGCACTTAGTCTGACTTCATCAAAATGGAAATGCTAACACTGGAATTACATAGATGGCTCCAAATCCAGAAATTCTGTCCACTGTTGTTAAGTGAATGAACAATGTCAAGAATGGATTTTTACTTAATTTTTTTTAGAGCCTAAAGTATTAATAGCATAAATATTTTCTAACGGTTGTGGTAGTATTCCATTTTTGTTGCTTTACTAAATGTCAGTTTGAATAACATGGATTCATATTATGTATAGAAATAATGATTTCACATAAATTGTCAAATATATAAATTTAATATTTGAATATATAAGAATTTGATGTGGACATTATTGGAACTTACTATAAAAGACCTTACACTTGTGATCTTTGCTTCTTACGGACAAGCATTTTCTGGAGCTATTTCCTGGTTGTATCTGTACTTTGAAAGTCTTTCCATTAAATTGGGATAACTTTCATCTTCTAGATCCAGAATTAAATTGAGACTAAATAGAGTCTAGTTCCTCAGGCTTACAATTTAAACAGTTTTCTTCTTGAGAACACTTCTAACCTGGGTGAAACTTGAGACGATGAATTCTGTATGGAAATAAATTGCATTTGTTCAAAAGATTTTCTTGAATATCTGCTATGTTTACTGCCTTACATTAAGCACTTTAGGGAGAAGTAAATATATACTTCTTACTCTCAAAATCCTTAAAGTCTAAATGGGGAGGGTAGCCATAAGCATTGAAATAGCAACACAGTATTTCAAGCAAGACTGCTGAAATGTGTTCTGAATTCTTCAAGATACCACAGTGTAGCATATATCTTTCTTAGCTATAAAATGGGGATAATAATAACCCTACTTATTTTTCTGAGAATTAATTGAAATCCTGTGTTAAATAAAATAGTAAAACCACACTGAGCTGGTCAGCTTTAGGCACACTGACCAGCCAAGTAACTCATGCCTGCAAAGCTGTCCTGCAACCCAGGAAATTCAGATTCATACTTAGCAAAATCATATGTTATATGCAGTGAACTCTGAAACCTCAAATGTCAGATCCTTGAATGCCAAGTGTTTAGTGTGACAAACATTTCAAGTCTGTGTTGCCAGCACACATTCATATACATACACCCTTTACTCTGGACGGAAGGCAATGGGGAGTACCATCAGTGATGTTTGCCTGAGCATGGCACCTTAATTCCTTTGTGGAACTGCTCACTTTCCATGAATTACATCCTCCTAGCACGAACAGATTCTGCTGATGTTCAGACAACTACCTTACAATCCTGTAGCTACCTTCCCGTGTGTGCCTTCCATTTATAAGTAAACGGGAATAAAGGGAAGTTTAGAAAATGTGCTGTATTTACTTGTTCATTCATTCTAAGTACAGAAACTTCTCTTGTCAAAGTTTTTACTCATCTCCAAGTTAAATGACATTTATCAATTCTGAGAGTTCTTCCCCATGCCTTTCCCTACCCCTTGGGGAAAAAAAATTGGCTAGTTTCAGTGGTTCACACCTGTAACCCCAGCACTTTGGGAAGCTGAGGCAAGAGGGTCACTTGAATCCAGGCATTTGAGACCAACCTGGGCAACATAATGAGACCCCACCTCTACAAAAAATTTAAAAAATAATCAGCCGGGTGTGGTGGGATGTACTTGTAGTCCTAGCTACTCAGAAGGCTGAGGTGAGGGGATTGCTTGAGCCTGGGATATTGAGACTGCAGTGTTCTGTGATCACACTGCTACATTCAGCCTGGGTGATAGAGTGAGACTCTGTTTCAAAAATTAATAATCAGTGCTCTTAGGATATCTGATTCCAGGACTTGGCTCTTGGATGTGGTTTTTGGGTCTGCTGCCTTGGGCCACCAGAGGGGAGCCCACTCCCCTGAAAAGTAAGTCACTGCTAGGTGGTAGTTGGGCAGTACTCCCTGTGAACCTGAGGTGTCAGTGGACACGAGGTGAGGCTCCTCTGCCTTTGGAAAGGGGAGGGAAGAGTAGGAAGGACTATGTCTCGTGGTTTGGTTGCCAGCTCAGCCGCAATACAGTAGAACAGCATGTGGACATCTAAGGTTTTTGACTGTGGTCTCTGGCTCCAGGATAGCACCTCTGGCCCCACCAGGAGCCTGGGGGAGCTTGCTGTCCTGAAGGGAAGGACGTAGGTCTGGCTGGCTTTGCTACCTGCTGATTGTAGAGCCCTAGGACATTGAGCAAACAGGTGGCAGCCAGGGTGTGGTTACAGTAGGCCTTGGGTGAAACCCAGTGCTGTGCTGGCTTCAGGTTTGACCCAGCGAAGTCCTAGAGCTGGTGGCTACAGGAGTACTTGTGTCAGTCCACCCCCATCTCCAAGTGGCTCAGAGCAGAGAGAAAGAGAGATTCCATTTGTTTGGGAGAAAGTAAAGGAAGAAAACAAGAGTCTTTTTCTAGTAATCCAGAGAACTCAGTCCAAGACCCTCAAGGTGGTACCTCTTAAGAGTCTGCAAGAAACACAGTGCTCCTGGGCTTGAGGTCCCCCCTAAAACAGATACAGCTTAGATCACCACACCTAAGTCCTTTAGAATATCTAGGCCTTTCCAAGAAGGATGGGTACGAACAAGCCCAGACTGCAAAGACTACAATAAATACCTAATTCTTCAATGCCCAGACACAGATGAATGTCTACAGGTATCAGGATGATCGAAGAAAACATGACTTTACCAAATGAACTAAATAGGGCACCTGGGACAAATCCTGAAGAAATAGAGATATCTGACCTTTCAGACAGAGAATTCAAGACATCTGTTTTGAGGAAACTCCAAGAAATTTGAGATAACACAGAAGGAATTCAGAATTCTGTCAGATAAATGTAAGAGCGTGAAATAACAAGAATTAGGCAGAAATTCTGAAGTTGAAAAATGAGACTGGCGTACTGAAGAATGCATCAGAGTCTTTTAACGGCAGAATTGACCAAACAGAAGAAAGGATTAGTGAGCTTGAAGACATGCTGTTTGAAAATACACAGGCAAAAGAAAGGGTAACAATGAAGAATGCTTACAGGATCTAGAGAATAGCTGTAAAAGGACAAATCTAAGAGTTATTGGGCTTAAAGAGGAGGTAGAGATAGTGATAGGCATGGAAAGTTTATTCAAAGGGATAACAGGAAACTTTCCTAATCTAGAGAAAACTATCAGTATCAAAATACATGTGAGAGGTGAAGCCGACTGGGCTTCTGGGTCAGTGGGGACTTGGATAGCTTTTCTGTCTCGCTAAAGGATTGTAAATGCACCAATCAGCGCTCTGTGTCTAGCTAAGGGTTCGTAAACACACCAATCAGTGCTCTGTGTCTAGCTAAGGGTTCGTAAACACACCAATCAGCACTCTGGAAAAATGCACCAATCAGTGCTCAGTGTCTAGATAAAGGTTTGTAAACGCACCAATCAGCTCTGTGTAAAAATGGACCAATCAGCGCTCTGTAAAATGGACCAATCAGTAGGATGTGGGTGGGTCCAAATAAGGAAATAAAATGTGGCCACCTAAGCCAGCAATGGCAAACCGCTCAGTTCTGCTTCCGCACGGTGGAAGCTTTGTTCTTTTGCTCTTCACAATAAATCTTGCTGCTGCTCACTCTATGGGAGCTATAACACTCACTGCGAAGGTCTGCGGCTTCACTCTTGAAGTCAAGTGAGACCACAAATCCACCGGAAGGAAGAAACTCTGGACACATGTGAACATCTGAAGGAACAAACTCCAGACATAACATCTTTAAGAACTGTAACATTCACTGCAAGGGTCCATGGCTTCATTCTTGAAGTCAGACCAAGAACCCACCGGAAGGAACCGATTCCGGACACGCATGTAGCCTATAGAACACCAAGTGGATTTAACCCAAAGAAGACTAAAGGCATTTAATAATGAAACTCCCAAAGGTCAAGAAATGGAAAAATTTCTTGAAACAAATTATAGTGGAAACACAACATACCAAAACATGTGGGATATAGCCAAAGCAGTACTAGGAGGGAAGTTTATAGCTATTAGTGCCTACATAGAAAAGAAGAAAACCTTCAGACAAACAATGATGCACCTTAACTAAAAAAGCAAGAGCAAACCAAATCCAAAATCAGTAGAAGAAAAAGTAAAGATCTGAGCAGAAATACATGAATTTGAGATGAGAAACAATACAAAAAATCCATGAAACAGTTGGCGGTTTAAAAGTTAAAAGAGACAAAACTTTAGCCAGACTAAGAAAAAAGAAAAAGATCCAAATAAATAAAATTAGTTTCTAGTTCTTCAGCTTCCATCCTGCTTCATCAGCAGCACTAGTAGTCTTTATGATAGTTTCCCGTCTGCTTCTGAATGTCCAGTCTGCTTCTGAATGTAGAAGCCTTCTTTCCTCCCTTTCTTTCTTTGACTTTCTGCTGTTTTTTCCTCTGAGTCTAGAATTTAAAGATGTTCTATTGATCTAGGTGTCAAGCCCTCCTAAGATCTCTCTGTTGGATATAGTACTCTATCATACTGCAACAGAGTAAGCCAATAATGCAAGGTACATAAAGTATTATAGATAAATAGCTGTGCATTTTCCTGTACTGTTCCCAAGATCTCAATTATGAGTCTGTTATTTTACAAATCCTACTTTTCTGGAAGAATGTTAACTGTTTTTGACTTGGGCTAGTGTTCCATATATTATAATCCTTTCCATAGTTTGTTCTGTTGTAATTCTATTTCTCCTTCTATTTCATTCTTCCCCCACCCCCTCAGATTTTCCTTGTCCTCCCTTCTCCTAACTCCTGTAAAATAAAACAAATATTTGAGTGCAAATCTTTCCTCAAGACTTCTGGACTATTGCTGTCTGTTCAAAGATCAGGTAATATAGTAAAAGAGATATGGACTTTGATGTCCTGCTCTGATGCCTAGCTGTTATAGGTGGATTTACCCAGTTCTGTATCACATGACTACCCTACCATGCTACAGGACCAGAAGGGGTGCTTGATTCATAAGATAGCCAGTCTATAACTTCTGACCTGTGTGGCTGTTGGGGAAAATGTGAACTTCTGAGAGAGGCAGAGGGAGATTAAATGCTGGTGATGTGCAGGTGTATTGGTCTGGGCCATCTTTGGTTGTGCAGGTTAAAGAAGATGACCGTGGCAAAGAGAACAAAGCAGAACCACTCATGGTGTCAGTAAGTGCACAGACCCTTAGAGACAGCCAGCCATCTTTGGTTTCTGACATTGATTCAATCCCTGCCTTTGGATCCCTATGAGATGTATGTATGTATACAGTTTATCTTTACTTGAGCCTAGTTAAGTAGACTACTCTTACATGTACCATGGAGCAAAGTCAAAATACCCATATTCAAAGAACACCAACTGGTCTATCATGCATTCCGGAATCCCTTCTTCCATCATTTCTCTGTAACTTTACTGTTTTCTTTTATTACTTTATGTGGTTTTCAGGACTCTATGGCTTAGTGATTAAGGGCTTAAGTTCATATCATTTACTGTGGAACTTAGGCAAGTTGTACATCCTCTCTGAGCCTTAGTTTTCTCATCTGGGGAATGAGGGTAGTAATAGGACTTAGATCCCTGTGAGGATTTAGTGAGATGCTGTGTGTACAGCACACAGTACCGGGCATGTAGTAAGTGCCCAGTGGATATTAACTTATCGTGTATAAATGTAGGATATGAAAATTAGTGTATTGGTTTTTAAACTATCTGTGGTAAAAGACCAGTTCTTTTTTTCCTCTCAACCTATGACAATTCAATATTTCTGTAAAGTACAATAAAAATAACTAGATTTTTAAAAGCACCAATTGTAAAGACATAAAATATAAGTCCTGATTTTTAAATTATTATATTCAGCAAACTTAGTATGTCAAATTATAAAATTTTCTAAGTTTTTACCCTTAATTTCTCTACTTACTTGTTTAGACCAGTAACTACTTATTGATCAGTTACTGGTCTACTTATTTAGACCAGTAACAATTTGCAGACTGGCACTGATCTGTGGACTGTGAGTAGCACTGTCCTGGTGTATACAGACAATCTTGTGGATGTCAGAATATATATGCACACACATATAATTGGGGAAAAATACCCCAACCATTTCTATAAGGTTAATAGTAAGTAGCCAGAAGTTCACATATCCATTTCTTGACTTGGACAGTGTACAAGGGACATCTGAGACCCCTGGAATTCCTTTCTTATATGGTTGTTATTCCACTGCTTCCCAGGTGAGGGTTGTCATTCTTTTTTTTTTTTTCCTTTGAGTTGTGCTGTTCTTCCCTTCCTGCTCTTCACTTAATGAGGAAACTATACTCCCTGAAGGCCAGATAAATATACATTGTCTTAGACAAATCAGCTGTGATAAGTAGTTGAGAATAGGATACTGAGTACTGCTGTCTTGTGGACTGCAGTGAAGCAATCACTGGCAGAACTTTTTAAATTTGAGACAGGATCTCTGTTACACAGGCTGGAGTGCAATGGCACGATCATGGCTCACTTCAGCCTCGGCCTCCCTAGGTTCAGTAACCTTCCCACCTCAGCTTCCTGAGTAGCTGGAACTATAGGCATGTGCTACCATGCCTAGTTAATGTTTATATTTTTTGTAGAGATGGGGTTTCACCATGTTACCCAGGCTGGTCTTGAACTCCTGGGCTCAAGGATCCCCCTGCCTTGACCTCCCTAAGTGCTGGGATTGCAGGTATGAGCCACAATTCCTGGCCCAGAAGAATAGCTTTAATGATCCTTTACACAACGGCAAACCAGACTGCATGGTTTGTAGACAAAGGGGGAATGAATCATAGAAGAGGCTGGCATTTGCATTTTCCTTCTATGCAAAGACAGTGACAGACCATGATACAGAATTGCAAACAGCAGGTTCTAGAAATAGTAACTGTGATTGACGACTAAAAAGTCTATATACAAATACTAGAATGTGACCAGGGTTGGGTATTCTCTTCTAAGTATTTAAGGGAAAACTAAGCCTTACGTTATCAGATTTTATTTTCAGAGAAATTAGAATTTTCAATTAGAAAGCACATACAAAGTGCCAGACATTGTGCTAAGGTGCCTGGTATCTCTTACTTAATTCTCACCGTAGATTGATCCTCATTATTCACTGAGCAAACAACATTTAGAGACATTAAGCAACTTGTCCAGGGCCTCGCAGTTCATAAGTGACTGAACCTGATTTTGAACCTAGGTTTGCCAGACTCATAGTTGAATTTTCTGGGTTTTCTCATAAGTGGATTTTCTGGATTTACATTAAAAAAAAAAAAAATCACAAATAACTTTGCTGGAACCATTGGAGAAGAAGTTGCCAGCTTGATGCTCTATCACTCCCAAATAACTTCAGTGTTTATTTTCTATAAGAACATTTTTCTTTGTAACTAAAACAAAATGTCCAAAATCAGGAAATTAGTATTAATAGATTGTTACCATCTAATCCTCATGTTTGATAATGTCTTTTATAGCACATGTCCCCATAATGTCCCTTTATTTCCTTCTAGAACAGTTCCCTAGTCTTTTCATGATTTTCATGAACTTGGCACTTTTGGAGATGACAAAGTAGTTATATGTTGTATTTTCCTTGATTTGATTTTATCTGTTATTTCCTCATGTGATGCAAGCGATGTACCTTTGCAGGAATATCGTGTAAATTATGTTGTTCTCATTGTACTCTGTTGTTACAGGGCATACATTTTCAATTTGACTCATTACTAATGATGACCTCTGTAACTGCCTTATTAGGGTGATATCTGCTGGGCTTTAGTACTGTAAAGTTACTCTTCTTGTTTTTGTAATAAATGTTTTGTGGGAAAGTATTTTAAAACTAGGTAAATCTCCATCTTTGTGACACTGTTTACTCATTTAATTTGTATCTACTTATACTCATAGTTTCCTGTTTTATTCAGTGGATTATGATCTTCTGTACCATGATCAGTTTTGATGCTAAAATTGTCCTAGATTTGGCCTGTAAATGCCTCTTCAGGCATTCTGTGTCTATTTTGAGTAGTTTCGATAGTTTCTTGCTTTCTGGCACAAAAAAAGATATTCTGAGCTCACCTTGTACTTTCCCCATCCCAGCCCTAGATAATCAGTCATTTCTCCAAGGAGCCTCAGTTCTTTTTAAGGGAAACAAGTATTTAGAAGCCAAGATCTGGGTAACCAGTGTGCTCATTACCGTTGGGGTTTTGCTACTTCCAGATCCTCTCAGTGGATACGTTTATATTTACCTATATTTTCTATGTTTATTTCTATGTTTAAGTATATTGAAAATTGTGAATTAATACTGATAACTCCAGTTCCAACCCAATACCTCAGGGTTCAGTCTCGTTTTCTCACTTTCTTTTACAGTGTTCTCTTACAGCAAGAAACTTGGTTTCCATTATCCTTGATACACTTGCTAAATGATTGGTCTACTTGTATGTTACCAACCTCCCATCTTTGACACTATTTTCTCCCCTTCATGGATGTCCTGTTTTTCCTTTTTGAGTGTTGACTCCACATTCCAAACACTTCTCCTTTTGATGTAGTCACCCTTTTCTCTCCACATGGGCTCTCAAGTAAATTTACTTGATGATTTTATTTTACTAACATAATCCTCTTGTTTTGGTGGTGTTGCTGCCATATGTAAATGATAACATTAAAGGTTCCCTAAAATGATTGCCCTGCTGGTAGGAGAGCACCAACTAGAATATCTAAATGGGAGGAATTGAACATTAGAACTGAAAAATAACTTTTCTGGGATCATCCTGGGTCAATAATTTGTATTCTGCAAGTGATCACAGGACTAGAATTGTTCTTTTGACAAGAAATTGGGATTTAATGGGTTGTCTCTAGAAGTCTCATTAGAGATTTAAAAGAAAAACCAGTTTTAATATTCTGTAGAGGTTGTAGAATGAGATATGTTCCTGGGGTAGGCAAGAGGGCTAGGAATGGATGGGAAAAAAAAAAGTTTTTATTGAAAGTACTAATTGGGTGAGGCCTAACCATTGATAGGATACTGTGTATTCAGAAAGCCAAAAAAGATATAGAGCTGGGTTAGCAAATACTGGATGCAGACTCCTCCTTGGAGGGGTGAAAAACCAGATCATCTGACAGAGGATCAGTAGGAAGCCTGAAGCTGGGTGTTAATATAGGGGTGTGGTGTTGGTAATATTTGGTGTGTGCTGCTCCATGGGGAAAATAAGCAGTAAGGATGGCTAGCAGTTACTATGAGAGAGGCTTTAAATCTTTTCAGAGTGAGTACTGGGACAGAGCGTGAGCAAGGCTGGCATACTCATTCCCAAGACCACATGCTTTCTCATGTTTTCTCATCAGGCCAAGCTGATCAAATGTATTCAAACCCTGCATTAAGAAAATTTAAGACTCCCTTCCCTTTCCCCTTCCCCTTCCCCTTCCCCTTCTCTGTGTTGCTTGGGCTGGTTTTAAACTCCTGGTCTCACTTAAGTGATCCTCTCACCTCAGCCTCCCTAGTTGCTGGGATTACTGGTGCAAGCCACCATGCCCAGTTGACCTTGTGTTTTTGAAACATCCAAGTGTGTCCAGTAATCTGGGAGCATTATGAAGTCCTACCCCTAAAATTCTTAAAGATGTATTTCAATGCAATTAAACTGCAGTCTTGTGTCACTTAACAATGAGGATATGTTCTGAGTGAACTTCCTAGAGTGAACTTGCACAAACCTAGTTGGTGTAGCCTACTACACACCTAGGCTATATGGTATAGGCTGTTGCTCCTAGGCTACAAACCTGTGCAGCATGTGACTGTACTGAATACTATAGGCATTTGAAACACAGTGTTAAGTGTTTGTGTGTCTAAACATAGAAAAGGTGTAGTAAAAGTACAGCGTTAAAATTTTGTGGTATCAGTGTTGCATATGTGGTTCATCATGTACAGAAATGTTGTTATGTGGCATATGATTGTTTATGCTATTTGGTGTATTTTTAAGCAAGAGAAGGGTATATAGGGGAAGCAAATACAGATACTTCTTGATTTAAAATTAGGTTACATCCCGGTAAATCCATGGTAAGTTAAAAATACCGTAAGTCAAAAAGGCTGTTAATACCCTTAAGCTGCCAAACATCATAGCTTAGGCTACAGCCTACCTTAAACATGCTTAGAGCACTGACATTAGCCTATAGTTGGGCAAAAATCATCTAACCCAAAGCCTATTTTATAATAAAAGTGCTAAATATCTCATATTTTATTAACTAGTGTACCAAAGTGAAAAACAAAATGGCTGGATGAATACTCAAAGTATGGTTTCTACTGAATGTGTTTTGCTTTTGTACCATGGTAAAGTTGAAAGAGTATGTAATTCAAACCATTGAACATCAGGGAATGTCTGTATATGACAGTGGTCAGAGTAGTGAGTTACTCAGAAGAACTAAAATACTGTATGTGTGTGTGTGGGGGGGGACTTGCTTCAGTAGTTATTGAAATTCGCTTTTTTTTTCTGTTTACCTGTGCCAGATTTGAATATTTGGGAGATACTTACTCCCTAAAAATCTGAGGGGAACTGCTTCTTTGATGGGAATCTTGCTTAGTAGATTCTTGCTTAATGTTTATTTTTAGGAAACAATCAAATCCCCTTGTGGTTATTAAATTAATTTAGTATCAGGCCAGGCACCAGTGACCTCAGGAGTTTCAGACCAGCCTGACTAACATGTTGAAAACCCCATCTCTACAAAAATCCCAGCTACTTAGGAGGCTGAGACACAAGAATCACTTGAACCCAGGAGGTGGAGGTTGTCAGTGAGCTGAAATGGCGCCATTGCACTCCAGCTTGGGTGACAGAGCAAAATAAATAAATAAATAATTTAGTATCATTAAAATCAGAGAATTTAGAAGTTTTGTTAAGATGTAAAGTCCTACCCAGAAGAAAAACATATAGGTCAGGGATCAAAAATGTGTCAGATTTTTCATAACAATGTGAACAGTTGGTAAGTCTAGGTAAATGGTATATGGCAGATCATTGAATTATGCTTGCAGTTTTCGAAAGTTTGAAATTAAGTAAAAATTAAAAGTAACAAAAGATTTTGCATGTCAAGGTTCTAGCCTGTTTCTTCTGGTGTACTGAGAGGCCAGAGGAACCCATTCTAGGGACTAAGTATTGACATAATTTGGTTCTGTGGCAAGAATTACCTAGTGTCCTCACTCTAAGGCCCAGTAGGTCAGAGCCCTTGACTCAGATTTCAGGACAAGAAACAGAGAAAGATTGGAATAGGATTGGAATGGAGCCTCCCAGTGATTTTAAAACACACTTAGTATGGGACCAGGCATGGTGGCTCACGCCTGTAATCCCAGCACTTTAGGAGGCCAAGGCAGGTTGATCACGAGGTCAGGAGATCGAGACCATCCTGGCTAAAAATATAAACCCCATCTCTACTAAAAATATAAAAAATTAGCTGACCGTGGTGTTGGGTGCCGGGTGCCTGTAGTCCCAGCTACTTGGGAGGCTGAGGTAGGAGAGTGGTGTGAACTGGAGAGGCGGAGCTTGCAGTGAGCAGAGATCGTGCCACTGCACTCCAGCCTGGGCTACAGAGCGAGACTCCGTCTCAAAACAAACAGACAGACAGACAAACAAAACCCACTAAGTACGCGTTGGTCTAGGACCATCATTTATTCTTCCTCAATCTTTCTGTGATGATCCTTGTTTAAAATTTAGATTGATGGTGTAGTTTGTGATGTTGATACAGGTGTATTTGTCACAGAGATTTGAGTATATTCCTTTCAACCATCAGGAATAACTTTTAGTTTTTGATCATAATTTTTCGTCTCCATTCTCTGTAAAGTGCTTTACATTTAACAAAGTGCTTTTGTAGTTCTTGTTATTTTGAACCCATGAACTAAGATCTTTTTTCTGAGCCATCTTGTGCCCCAGCCCTTACTTACTGAGCCCTCTTATTGTATATACTGAACACATTTTTAAATTGAAGAGATGCTATTCTGTGTGTCTTTGCCGGGGAATGAGTCCTAGGTTGGCCAGTGTCTTACTAGTTGAGATTAATTTTTTGCTTATACTTGTTGATTTGACTGATTTGACTGTAAATTTGTTGTTGGTGGCTGGATGAAGTTTTCCAGCACATTTCCTCATATTGCCAAGTTCTTCTACAATGACTGAATCTACTCTTCATTAATTCCAGTCAGCAGTCTCACACTTAATTCCAAGGTTTATTTAAGATTTTTTTTTTTTCTGAAAAAGCAATGCTTGCTTTCCATATTTGCATATTTTTTCTCTGCCTGAAGAGCAGAAACAATGGCTTCATCTTGCATTTGTATCAAATTCTTCTCATTGATATATCTTGTCCTTATTAGGTAGTTGTTTCCCAGCTGGGTGCAGTGGCTTATTCCTGTAATCCCAGCACTTGGGAGGTCAAGGCGGAAAGATTGCTTGAGCCTAGGAATTCAAGACCAGTCTGGGCAAAATAGTGAGACCCCATCTGTACAAAATTAAAAAAAAAAAAAAAAATTAACCCAGTATGGTGGTGTGTGCCTGTAGTCCCAGCTAGTTGAGAGGTTGAAGTGGGAGGATTGTTTGAGCCCAGAAGGTCAGGGCTGCAGTGAGCCGTTATCTTGCCACTGCACTCCAGCCTGGGTGATAGAGCAAGACCCTGTCTTAGAAAAAATAAAAATAAAATAAAAATCTTTGATTTCAAAAATGATTTTTGGTTGCATAGGAGGGAAAGAAAAAATGGAATATCAAAATTAGTTGTGTATGCTCAGTTTTTCTCCCACTTCCTTTGTTTGGGTTAAACAGCCTCTCTCCTATTTATTTTAACCTGTTTGCAATTTATTAGGCTTGGTGTAGGACCCAGCTGTTGTACCTCACTTAGCACGTTACCCATTTTGCTTTTTTAAAGTGACTGAGGCAGCAGCTGTTCTCCAGCTGCACACAGAAGGCCCACATAAAGCTGGGTTTAGCACATAAGCTCCACTCTAAGAGCATTAATTCACCAACCCAGTCTTTCTGTTTTGTTAGCCACTCAAAGTCTATACTTGCCTCTGTGAGGCTTCAGAAATAATGGATGAATCTTCTGTTAATGAAAATATACCTCCAGATATAATATACACACTAAGTGTGGTGTTAGAATAACAGATGTGGCTGCTCAGCATTTTTTGGACTCTTGTAGGTATATAGAATTGTGAGAATGTTAATTTTGAGGATCTATAAAGAGTTAGGACTTACCAGTTATGATTTGAAACACTCAAGTATTATCTCTTGGAGTCACACATAATAGCTGTTATTTTATTTGAATGAGATCATTAGCAGATTGATAGTTGGACGAGGTGCTATACTTTATGCCTTCTCTTCCCTTTGTAAGGTTTTCAGGCCTATTAATTTTTTTTTTTTTTTTTTTTTTTTTTTTTTTTTACAACATTGGGGTAAGATTTTATTTTGACTGACGGTACTTAAAATGGGTGGATGAGTGATAGATAATATTTGTCTTCACTACTGGCTGTAAACTGGGATTAGAGTAGATTTATTTATTTATTTATTTATTTATTTATTTATTTAGCAGTCAACTAGAAACAAGTGCTGTGAAGTCAGTAATGTATGGCTTTAATGAAGAGTCCACTTAACTGAAAGTAGACCTGAATTATTCATGCAATTTGCCAACATTCATATCCATTAATAAAGTGGTAGTTTATTTTGAAAAAAACTTTGCACTTACTGAATTTTTGTTGGCATTTCCCTCCCTCGAGTTCATTTGTCAAAGTCATCATGAGTATACTCTGTCAGTATATTCATGGCTTTTAATTGTTTCACTGCTGCTTCTTAGTTTCTGAGTTGCTGATTTGGTAAAACTGTCACGATTTTCTTCTCTGTCAGTTTTCAAATGTTGCAAAGCGGGCAGAACAACTTTGAGTCCCATAGATTATTGATGGTGCTTTGCAAGTAGTTAAATACACCTAAGGTAAAGAAAATTTTATGGGATTAAAAAAAATTCTATGCTCCATTCTAGGTTGATAGTATTTGAAGCAAATTTCATTTCATTGGTGGGTGGCCCCAGTACCAAACTTTAAAGAGCATGGATTTATAAAACTGTTAACGCCACTTACGAAAATATCTGCAGAACTAAAGAGTTGTGAAAAAGCTATCATCTTTCTCTAAACTTGGTTACTGTGGAGTAGCACTGTCTAATGCAACTTTTTGTAATGATAGAAATGTTCTCTATCTGTGCTATCCAACATGGTAGCTACATGTGGTTATTGAACACTTCAGGTGTGGCTAGTGTGACTTACGAATTGCATTTTCCATTCTATTTAATCGTAGTTAAATGACCACATGTGTCTGTTGCTTTCTGTATTAGATAGCACAACTCTGAAGCATTACACCGAGTACCTAAGCTAGTGTTTCTGAGATAAAATGATGCTTTGTGATTTTCCTGAAGCTGAAGAAGGCCTATGTATGGCCTGGAGTCAGAAATTGTTGATGACTTGTCTTGATTTTTTCATGAAATAATTTAAGGGCTGTCTTCTCTTTCAAATCTAGGAAAATTCTGAAATGTTCTTTCTCATCTACTTAGAAAGCATTTACTATCACCTTTTGATGAGCAATACAGTGGTCAGTATATTGTGTTGTAGGTTTGATTAGTTCTCTATCTCAGGGAGACAGCTTTAGTGACCTGAGAGTTTATTGCCTATCTGCAGGAAAATAATAAACTTTTGCTTTGCTCAAAATTGTCAGACTTGGAAGTAGAAATAGCAGCTTTTGCCTTTCCACAACAAATAATTATTCTTTTGGCTACTTCACGTACCTGCCACCTTTACCTTCATTATTTTCTCTGAAAAAGAAATCTTGGCTTATTGCAACCTCTGCCCGTCCCGTAAGTTCAAGCAATTCTCATGTCTAAGCCTCTGGAGTAGCTGGGATTACAGGCACCTGCCACCATGCCTGGCTAATTTTTGTATTTTTTAGTAGAGACGGAGTTTCACCATGTTGGCCCGGCTGGTCTCAAACTCCTGACCTCAAGTGATCTGCCCTTCTCGGCCTCCCCAGACTGCTGGGATTACAGGCATGAGCTACCGTGCCCGGCCTGAAATCATACATTATATACTCTCTTTCTCTCTCTCTTTTTTTTTTTTTTTTTGGAGAAAGGGTCTAGCTGTGTTGCTCAGGCTGGAGGACAGTGACGTGATCACAGCTCACTGCAGCCTCAGCCTTCTAGATTCAGGCAGTCCTCCCATCTCAGCCTCCAGAGTAGCTGGAGCTACAGGCGTGTGCTCCAACACCTGGCTAATTTTTGTAGAGATAGGGTCTTGCTGTGCTGCCCAGGCTGGTCTCAAACTCATGGGCTCAAGCGATTGTCCCACCTTGGTCTCCCAAAGTGCTGGAATTATATGTGTGAGCCACCATGACCAACTATATACTCTTTTGTTTGGTCTGGCTACTTTCACTCAGCATGTTTTGAGATTCATCTACGTTGTTGTCTGTATCAATAGTTCATTCTTTTCTTTTGCCAAGTAGTATTCCATTATGTGGCTAATACTACAAACTGCCTAATCCATTTATTAGTTGATGGACATTTGGTGGCTTTGAGCTCCTGAACTCATGTGGTCCTCCTAACTGAGCCTCCCAAGTAGGTAGGAATGTAGGTATGTGCCACTATGCCTGGCTATCACATAAATGTCTTTATATGGAGGTATATTCCTTTGCTTCTAGGTAAGTGCCTACAAATGAAATGTCTAGATCATATCATAGGTTGTATGTTTTAACTTTTTAAGAAACTGCCAAACTTTTCCAAAGTGGTTATATTGTTCAGCATTCCTACCAGCAAGGTATGGAAGTTTCAGTTCCTCCATATCCTCACCAACACTTAGTATGGTCAGTCTTTTTAATTTTAGACCTTTTAATAGGTGTGTACTGATATCTCATTATGGTTATAATTTGCATTTCTCTAATGCCATTGAGCATCTTTTCATGAGCTTATCGCTATCCATGCATCTTTGTTGAACCATTGAAATTTTTTGCCTCTTTTTAAATTGGGTATTTTCTTTTATTACTGATATTATTAATATTCTTCTGGATACAAATCTTTTTCATATTTGCAAAGATTTTTTCTTGCTCTGTGACTTGTCTTTTTTATAACAGTGAGTTTTGAAGAGAAGTTTTTCATTTCAGTGAAGTTCAGTTTATCCATTTGTTCTTTATAGATCATGTTTTTAAATATTTTTTCTATATTTTCTTCAGGAAGTTTCATAGTTTTAGGGTTTATATTTATACTGATGATTTATGTAAATTTTTATATATGATATGGAGGTATATATCTGAGTATATTATTTTCAAGTACCAGTAGTTAAAAAGGCTATCTTTCTTCACACTGCAGTACCTCTGGGCCTTTGTCAAAAGTCAGTTGTCAATATATGTGTGTTGTTGTTTTTTTTTCCTGGAGTTTATATTCTGTTGCATTGATCTGTTTGTCTGCCTTTATGCCAATACCTCTTTTGATTACAAAAACTTTATAATAATTCTTGAAATCACGTAATGTTAATCCTTCAACTTTATTTTCAGAGTTGTTTTGGCTATTCTAGGTCCTTTTTATTTCAATATGAGTTTTAGAATCAGTTTGTCAGTTTCTCCCAAAAAACCTGCTGGATTTGTGATTGGGATTGCTGTGAATGTGTAGACTAACTTGGGAGAATTTACATCTTAACAATATTGAGTCTTTCAACCTATGATAGAAGTAATCTCTCTTTAGGCCTTCTTCAATTTCTCTCAGCAAAATTTCATATTTTTTGTTGTATGTCTTTCACATATTTCGTCAGATTTATCTCTAAGCAATTAATATAGTTGATGCTACTCTAAAGGGTATTTAACCATTAAAAAAAAGTATCTGATGGTTGATATACTGATGTTGTATCTGTAAACTTGGTAAACTTATTAGTTCTAGTAACTTTATTATTTATTCATTGGATTTTCTATAAAGATGTATTAGTTCATTTTCACACTGCTATAAAGATACTACCAGAGGCTAGGCATGGTGGCTCATGCCTGTAGTCCTAGCACTTTGGGAGGTCGAGGTAGGAGGGTCTGTTGAGGTCAGGAGTTTGAGACCAGACTGGCCAACATGGTGAAACCCTGTCTCTGCCAAAAAAAGACAAAAGTTATCTGGGAATGGTGGCACACACCTGTAGTCCCACCTACTTGGGAGGCTGAGGTGGAAGAATCACTTGAGCCCAGGAGGTAGAGGTTGCAGTAAGCTGAGATTGTGCCACTGCACTCCAGCCCGTGTAACAGAGTGAGACACTGTCTCCAAAAAAAAAAAAAAAAAAAAAAAAAAAAGATACTGCCTGAGACTGGGTAATTTATAAACATAAGAGGTTTAATTGACTCGCAGTTCTACATGGGCAGGGAGGCCTCAGGAAACTTAACAATAATGGTGGAAGGCAAAGGAGAAGCCAGGCGTGTCTTACATGGTGGCAGGTGAGAAAGAGGAAGGGCCACACTTTAACACCATCAGCTCCTGTGAGAGCTCCCTTTTACTATCATGAGAACAGCATGGGGAAACCACCCCCATGATCCAGTCACCTTCCACCAGGTCCCTTCCTGGTGGGGACATGTGGGGATTACAATTTGAGATGATATTTGGGTGGGGACACAGAGCCAAACCATATCACCAGACAGTTATGATGTTTGTGAATGAAGACAATTGTACTTCTTTCTCTCCACTTTAGATACCTTCTATGGTCATGTACTCTGAATTTTGAGGATACATTCAGAGAAATACATTGTTAGGCAATGTCATCGTTGTGCTAACATCATAGAGTATACTGCACCAAATACTGTAGGCAATTGTAACACACTGGCTAATCTTATGAGACCCTCATTGTATATGTGGTCTGTCATTGACTGAAATGTTGTGTTATGTCGTATTTCTTTTCTCACATTATTATACTGGTTAGACTCCTCAGTACGATTTAATTATTTATTTGTTTATTTTTGAGACTGAGTCTCGCTCTATCGCCCAGGCTGGAGTGCAGTAGCACCATCTCAGCTGACTGCAACCTCTGCCTCCCGGGTTCAAGTGATTCTCGTGCCTCAGCCTCCTGAGCCACTGTACCCAGCCTACAATGTTGAATAGAGGTGGTGAGAGCAAACGTCCCTTTCTGTTACTGATGTAAGAGGGCAAGCTTTCAGTCTTTCACCATGAAGTATGAGATTAGCTATAGGCTTTTCACAGATGCTCTTGATTAGGTTAAAGAAGCCCCCTTTTGTTTCTGGTTTGCTGAGTTTTATTTTTTTTTTTTTTCAAATGAAGAATGAATGTTAAATTTTGTAAAATGCCCCTCCCCTCCCCTTTCTTTCTTTTTTTCTTTTTTTCTTTTTTTTGAGACAGAGTCTCACACTGTCTCCCAGACTGGAGTGCAGTGGCTTGATCTCAGCTCATTGCAGCTTCCGCCTCCTGAGTTCAAGTGATTCTTCTGCCTCAGCATCCTGAGTAGCTGGCATTACAGGTGCCCACCACCATGGCTGGCTAATTTTTATATTTTTAGTAGTGACAGGGTTTCACCAAGTTGGTCAGGCCAGTCTCAAACTGAGACCATGCCTGGCTATAAAATGCTTTTTCTATGTCTGTTGAGATCATGTGGTTTTTCCTCTTTTAATTCATTAATATAGTAAATTAATTACACTGGTTGGGTTTCAAATGTTAAAGCAGTCATACAATTTTGGTATAAATTCCATTTGGTTGTGATACATTCTATTGTTGGATAAAATCTTGCTTAAAATTTTTGCATCTACATTTCATCATGGATGTTAGTCTATAGTTTTATCTTGTAATGTCTTTGTCTGGTTTTGTTATTAGAGTACTTCTGAACTCACTGAATGAGTTGGAAAGTATTCCCTTCCTCTTTAATTTTCTGTTAGGAGTTTGTTTAGAGTTGCTGTTGTTTCTTCTTTAAATGTTTGGTAAGATTCACTAATGAAGCCATCTACCCAAGGAGTTTTCTTTGTCAGAGTTTTAACTGCAAATGCAATTTATTTGATAATGATACAGGGCTATTCAGAATATCTATTTCTTCTTGAGTGAGCTTGTCTTTCAGTGCATTTGTCCATTTCCTCTAACTTGTATTTATGGCATAAAGTTGTTCATAACATTTCATCCGTCTCAGCTCCCTGCAACCTCTTGCCTCCCGGGTTCAAGTGATTCTTGTGCCTCAGCGTCCTGAGTAGCTGGGATTACAGGCGCCGGCCACCACACCTGGCTAATTTTTGTATTTTTAGTAGAGATGGGATTTTACCATGTTGGCCAGGCTGGCCAGCATTTTATGCTTTTAATATATATAAAACTGTAGTGAAGACACCTCTCATTTCTGATACTGATAATTTGTGTCTTTTTTTTTTCCTAGTCAGTCTAGCTAGACGTTTATCAACTTATTGATCATCTCAAAGACCCCTCTTTTGGGTTTCATGGCTTTTTTCTGTTACATGAATTCTCACTTTAATCTTGTTTTCTTTCTTCTACTTTGAGTTTATTCTTATTTTCTTTCTTAAGGTGGAGACTGAGTTTATTGATTTGAAATCTTTCCTAATGAAGATATATAATGCTAAAATTTTTCACCTCATTACTGCTTCGGTGGCAGCCTACAAATTCTGCTGTGGTGGTCTTTTAATATCCATCTCTGCTAATTTCAACATCTCTGTCAGTTCTGAATTGGTTGTGATTATTCTTTTCATGGGTCATGTTTTCTTACATCTTTGTGTATTTGATTATCTGTGTCTGGGTGGCAGATACTGTGAGATTTACTTCGTTGGGTGCCAGGTATTTCTGTAAATGTACAAATTTTGATCTTTGTTCTGAGATGCAGTTAAGTTACTTGGAAACAATTTCGTCTTTTGGAATTGGGGTGTGTGTGTGTGTGTTTAAAAGTGGGTTTAGAGAGGTGCTCAGTGTAGAGTTAATTGTTCTCTACTTCCAAGATAAAACCTTCTTGAGTACTCTATGCAATGCCCCTGAATTATGAGTTTTTCCAGTCTGACATTGGGCACAGGCACGATTCCTTGCCCTGTCTGTGCATCTGAAGCCCTGTCAAAACAATCCATTATGATGGTTCTTTCCCTGGCTTCAGATAGTTTTTTCATATGCATGTGCTGACCTGTACTTGGCTGAATAATCAGGACCCTCTCCTGAAATATAACTCTTCCTTGTGTGTTTTTCTGTTCTGTGAACTCCGAGCTGCTTTGTTCTCATCAGGCCTCTTAGCTTATTTCCTCAACTCAGCACATCTGCTAAGCAGGACCAGCTATATAATTAGCAGGGCCCAGTGTAAAATGAAAATGTGTGCCTTTGTTAAAAAATTACTTAGTTTCTTAAAATTCTAATTTTAATCAGATCATTAAACCAAGCACTGCACCCTTCTGAGCTGCAGCTGCACAGGTTACATGCCTACCAAGCCAGGGCTACTGCTGCTGGACTCCACTTTGCATTCCCTTCTCTGTTCCATGGCCCGGTAATTCTCTTCAAGGCAATAAGCCGAGACAGTTATAGGGCTGGTCTTCCATCTCTCAGAGGTCACTGTCTTTTTTTTTTTTTTTTTTTTTTGCCAGATGTCCAGAGTCATGAAAATTGTAATTTTTGTCTGTTGTTTTTGTTTGTTTTTGTTGTTTTTGTTTGTTTTTGTTTCAGGCAGGAAGAGAAATCCAGTCCCTGTTAACCTGCCTTGCTTGGATGTGGTTGTTTTTAATGTACATTTTGTTTGAGGACCTTGTAGCAGCTTTTGTGTGGGTACTAGGCAAAGATTTCCCTATTTGGCCTCTTGGCTTGGTGCCTTGTTTAGAGCTGTTTGGGTAAAATCTCTCTTGTATCATTTGCTGATCTGTTTTCCAATTTGTTTTCCTGGTAACCATCAACTCCATTTTCTGAATTGTATCACTTGATTTGAAGCAAGTGTTAGCCTCCTGCTTGAAACCACTCTGCCCTTATTCTTCTTTCTGCTACATTTGCAAACTGCAGTGGGTGAGGACAATTCTCTTCTTCCACCTCCTGCACAATACATCCCCTTGCAGTACAATTTGATCGGCATTTGTGCAGTAAGGTATTAACAGCTTTTCAGATATGCCCTGCCCTATTAGCAAGAATATACAGCGATACAAAAATGAATTTGTCAAGAGTTTTATGGCTTCATGATCTATCGTACAATATTAATCCTGCTGCAGTGTTATTAAGTCATTTTTCATCTCCCCTCAAATTAATGTTGACGTTCTATTACTGGATTTGTTCTTGTCCCCAGATTAAAACATAAAGGAAAAAAGTCTTCCCTGCTACAATATTAAAATTAATTGTAGGGTAAGCAGTACCTAGCTTGGTGAAGTAGATTCCTCCTGGAAAATTTATAACGGGAATTTATTTCTCTGCTTTCTATTTGTTCTTGTGCACAAAAAAGCACAATTGGAATATACTTCTAAGGGCACCAGGAGAACATAGCAAGGATCAGGGGGTACATTTAAGTCACTGAGTTATCTAAAAGGAAAATGAGAAATCAGTGGTCTGAGCCTAAGGCAACCATACCTAGCTTGTACTTCCAGCCTAGAGGCTGATCGGGATACTTGTGGTAATAGATGTATAAGTAGTAGAATTTTGACTGACTTAGGATGCTATTTTCTTCATAGGAATAGCTTGTTTCTTGTATTTGGAAACATTTGGGGCATTTAAACAAAAACTACAGCATGTTGAGGTCAACAGTTATAAATCACAGTACGACTTGTTCAGGACTCTGGAATTAGAAGACAGCTGTTATCTTTGTCTCAAATTTGGACTAAGTGATGCTTTTCTGTGAAAATTCTTTTTTTAAAATAACTATTTTCACCCATATTGAAGCCAGGATCATCAGCTTCATGTCTGTGACCGCTATAATGAGATCTTAGGATATTGTGATTTTTGGTCATGGTTAGGTAGGTGCTTTAGAATGCTCATTGTTACTGTAGGAGGATCATGGAATTCTCAAGAAGTTTTTATAAATTCTAAATTTAAAATATGTAATATGTAAATATATATATGTATATTTTTGATGTAAAACACCAAAATATATAGTGTTTGACTCTGGGTGGTGGCTTGTGGGGGAAATAATGTTATTTTAAAAATTTTTCCTTGTAGAAGATCGTGAGTTGTGTAAACCGAAGAGTAACTGAGACAAGTCTCAATTTTGGAAGTTTATTTTGCCAGGGTTAAGTATGCACCTGTTACAAAGCCTCAGAAGGTCCTAATGACATGTGCCCAGCGTGGTCAGGGCACACACAGCTTGGTTTTATGTATTTTAAGGAGACATGAGACATTAGTCAGTATATGTAAGATGTACAGTGGTTCAGTCTGGACAACTCAAAGTGGGGAGAGGGCTTCTGGGTCATAAGCAGGTAAATGGCACTTTCATTCTTTCGAGTTTCTGATTAACCTTTCACGGAATACACCATTTACAAGAATGGTCACTTATGCCTTAGTCTTGCTTAGTGAAACAATAGGGCAAAGGAAGCAATCAGATATGCATTTGTCTCATGTGAGCAGAGGGACAACTTTGAGTTCTGTCTGTCCTTTGTCCACGAGGAATTTCCTTGTGGGCAAATTGTGAGGGAGTTATGTAGCTTTTTTATCTTCGTAGGTATCTTATTTAGGGATAGAATGAGAGGCAGATTTGCCATATGCAATTACCAGCTTGACTTTTTCCTTTGGCTTGGTGATTTTGGGTCCCGAGATTTATTTTCCTTTCACAGTTGTACAATAAAAATGTAGCCAATTATATATATTTTTATATTTGCAAATGACATAAGCAGTGGAGTAGCCTTCTAGAGGGTGAAAGATGATGCAAATATAGTCATGTGTAACAGTGTTTCCATCAAGGACAGACCACATATATAACAGCGGTCCCATAAAATTATAATGGAACTGAAAAACTCCTATTGCCTAGCGACATGGTAGCCATCCTAACAGAATACATTACGCATGTGTTTATGGTGATGCTTGTGTAAGTATATCTACTGTGCTGCCAGCTGTATAAAAGTATAGCCAGTACAATTGTGTACACCACATAATGCTTGATAATGACAAGAAATGACTGTGTTACTGGTTTATGTATTTACTATACTATCTATCCTTAGAGTGTGGTATTTATTTTTTTAAAGTTAACTGTAAAATAGCCTCAGGCAGCTCCTTCAGGAGGTATTCTGGAAGAAGGCAGTGTTTTCACGGGAGATGATAACTCTATACCTGTTACTACCCCTGAAGACCTTCCAGTGGGAAAAGATCCTTGTGGAGGTGGAAGACGGTGATGCTGATGATCCTTACCCTGTGTTGGCTTAGGCTAATGTATGTGTTTGTGTTGCAGTTTTTAACAAAAAGTTTAAAAAGTAAAACTAAAAATGTTTTAAAATAGAAAAAAGCGTATACGATAAGGATATAAACAAAATATTTTTGTACAGCTGTTACGTTGTGTTTGTGTTGTAGGCTAAATGTTAATACAAAAGAGTCCAAGGTTTAAAAAATTTAAAAGTTTTATAATATAAAAGTGACAGTGAGCTAAGGTTAGTTTTTTATTGTAGAAGGAAAAAATATTTAAAAAAATAATTTAGTGTACCATGTGTACAGTTTATAAACCCCACAGTAATGTGCTAGGCCTTCACATTTACTGACCATTCACTTATGCAGAGCACCTTCCAGTCCTGTAAGCTCCTTGCATGGTAAGTGTCCTATACAGGTGTACTATTTTTTATCTTTTTTTTTCAGATGAACTTTTGCTCTTGTTGCCCAGGCTGGAGTGCAATGGCGCTACCTCAGCTCACTGCAACCACTGCCTCCTGGGTTCAAGCGATTCTCCTGCCTCAGCCTCCCAAGTAGCTGGGATTACAGGCATGCACCACCACGTCTGGCTAATTTTGTATTTTTAGTAGAGACGGAGTTCCTCCATGTTGGTCAGGCTGGTCTTGAAGTCCTGATCTCAGGTGATCTGCCCACCTTGGCCTCCCAGAGTGCTGGGATTACAGGCATGAGCCACCCCCCACCCCTTGCCCCATTTTTTATCTTTTATATGGTATTTTTACTGTGCCTTTTCTATTTTCAGATATGTTTAGATACACAAATACCTTTGTTTTATAATTGCCTACAGTATTCAGTATACCAACATGCTTATACAGGTTTGTAGTCTAAGAGCAATAGGCTATACCATATAGCCTAAGTGTATACTAGACTATACCATCCAGGTTTGTGGAAGTTCACTCTGTGATGTTCACACAACAATGAAATTGCGTTTTTCAGAACATAACCCCATTGTTCAGCAACACATAACTGACTTTGGGCAGTGCAATGAAATTTATTTCATGATTGCATCATCTTTCAGTGGAGGTGATTCCATCATTTTTATTTTCCTTATTCTGTAGTCTTTTTGAAAGCATAGTTGGATATAATTGATGAGTAGTGGTAAACTAACTCTCTGGATGATGAAATGTTAACATGTTTCAAGATATAGGAAAAATAAGATCACTAAACTTCCATAATGTGTATTATATTTATAAAATGAATCTAATGGACCAATATGGTAATTGCAAGATAGAGCATGAAATTTCTTCCAGTGACTCAAAGAATAAAGGTAATGAAATGCCAATTCTTACAATTAGTTAGAACTGCTGAGAAAGAAACTAAAACAAAAATTGAGTCAGATGAACTAAGTGTTAAGAGCTTTTAAGGTAAAACTGTCCAGGTTTCCCATTGTACATATGAGAAGAGGGAGTATATTATCAGTGGCAGAGCCATGAGGTTGGAATGGGGGCTCAGATGTGTGGTCTTAGCTTTCACATTCCCCCAGGTGGTACTAGAAGCAAAGTAAACATTTGAACAGCAATCACTCCCTTATGAGTTCCTCTATAGTTGATGGTAGGATGTAAAGATGGTACTTTCTGAAAGCATTTGAATTGTATTTGATTACATAATTTGAACAAAGCAGTGTATCACTGCTGAAAGCTAGTTGGCAGAAACTTTATCTTAAAAGTGATTTATTTAAAACTTCTACTGAAGCCCAGTGGACTTCCACATCCCAGCATCCAGGTGTCCAGTACTCTTATCTGTAAGAGTGAGCTACTCGTCCAGAGGCTAAGGCAAGTTTCAGCTAGATCCAACTAAGCTGGTCTGAACCAGTGGAATGGGCCAGTTGCGGTTGTCATTGCATCTCCATTTTGAGACTACAGAAGCCTAGGACTTAGGCTGTTAATTATCAGAGAGGTCATTGCTGTATGTGTTATGTGTTCATGGGGCTACTGCAGCAGTTATACTTCCTTCAGCAGTCTCAAAAGTTGAATGTGAAAATTGTCTGAAAAAATTAAAAAGGGATGTTTTATTTCTAATTGTTCAACAATATAAGACTTCTAGTACTTTAGTTTTATTTTCTCTCAGTCTTTAGCTTATTAAATAAAGATCTGTAAACTAGGCAGTGAGTGTTTATTGAGCATCAGGTATGTAAGGTACTAGAGGAATGTGATACTCAAGGGGAATTCTTTTATAAAATAAAATTTAAGCTGGGTGTGGTGGCATGTGCCTGTAGTCGCAGCTTCTTAGGAGGTGGAGATAGGAGGATCACTTGTGCCCTGGAGTTTGAGGCCAGCCTGGGCAATGTAGCAAAATAAAAAATAAAATAAAACAAACATTTCTTTGTAATGGAATAACTCAGTTTAACAAATACTGATACATTAAGAACCTAGGCTCATGCCTGTAATCCAAGCACTTGGGGAGGCTGAGGCGGGCAGATAACTTGAGCACAGGGATATGAGACCAGCCTGGGCAACATGGCGAAACCCTGTCTCTACGCACGTGCACACGCGCACGCACACGCACACGCACACACACCCACCCTGTCAGGCCTGGTGGCACATGCCTGTGGTCCCAGCTACTCGGGAGGCTGAGGTGGAAGGATTGCTTGCGCCCAGGAGGTTGAGGCTGCAGTGAGCTGAGATTGTGTCACTGTTCTCCAGCCTGGTGATTCAGTGAGACCCTGTCTCCAAAAAAATAAATAAATAAATAAAGTTTAGGTTGGTGTTATTACTTAAGGTTCACAGTGCCACCAACATAGCAAAGCACACGTAGTTGAGAAAGAAAAAAGAGGAACAGATAAAGGAGAATTAAGTTAGAAGAAGTAGATGAGACAGGAGAGGCAGATGTTTGTCAAGTTGTGAAGCTATGTGAAATTTGCTTTTTATTATTCTAGTCTTTTTATGCCTGAAATATTTTGTAATCTCAGATCTATCCATCTATCCATCTAACAAGTCTTTATTGAGCACCTCCTGTGCTAAAAGCATTTTGTTGCTGTCCCAAGACTGAAATAGATAACCAGCTCTCTCAGGGACGTTTGTATTTTAGAAGGAAAACACAAAAGTAGACATTGTCTGCAGATACATTTGATTTGGCCTGCAGTGTTTTCAAAATAGGGGAGATGTCACATAAATTCTGAGTTTGGCTTCTCTTTACAAAATACAATTTTTTTTTCTTTTTACATTTCTTTGTGGCTTTGGTTGGCAGGAGTTGAGTAGATATTGCCCTTTAGACTGGCAGGTATCCTTGAGTTTGCCAGTTTAAACTACTCCCTGTAGTCCTGAGCCTAGCTTACTTTACTCACTTACATTACCTGCCCTATCCTTTAGACATTGGAGTTTGTGGTCTGTTAAGTGACTAAGCTCTTATGGGATTCATCAGCTGTTACCTAGGTGAGGATTTAAATGGATTTTGGGGGTGGTGGTAGTGGTTGCATGTTATTATAGGCACCAGAAGTTATGTTTGGTAAGCCACTACCAGTACCTGCTGTGCAAAGAAACATCTTCCTTGGGGAGTGAAGAAATAACCACCAATTTTCTTAAGTGACAGTTGTTGGTTTTTTTAATCCTTAGTTTAGTGGATAAAAATAAGCGTTTAAATTAGTAAAAACCTGAATACCTCCCAACCCCGTCTGTCCAGCTTTATGTTGACCTGGCTTTTAAAATTATTTATGTATTTATTTTTGCATTTTGGCAGTTCATTTACTCTTCTTTCTCTATTTAGGAAAGTTCAATCATTATAGCAAAGGATGAGTCTCTGAAGAAGGAATGAATGTTATATTATTTAACTATCCATACTTAACCAGGAAAGAGCATATTTTCCCCTCATTAAGAAGCCTAAGTATTAAAAAGCAATTAATACTTTATGAAAACCACAATTACTTTTGCACCAACCTAATAAGTGACAACTATATCAGTGAAAAAAAAACTAGAATGTTTACTAAATGTTCCAGGCACAGGGAATACAAAGATAAGTAAGACATGTTCTCATTCAGATAGCCCACAACTTATCAGTGTCAGAATTTACATTTCACAAATATAGGGCAATGATTTATCTCTGAGCATTAAAAGCCTTGAAAATATTTAAGAATATTTAGGCTGGAATGGGACTTTACTTTGAATCAGATTGCGTTACCTGCTGTAAAGTGTGAAATTTAATCCCAGTTCTAGAAAACATTATAAACTCAGAGCAAACGAGTGGAGTTAGAAGTGAGTAACCAATGGAATTCTGAGCATGAGAGAAACTCATTTTTGTGATATGATGAGTCAGAGGTTGCAGGTGGTGATGTTCAGAGGAATACATTTCTAGATTTTGGAAAAAATGATTCAGTTTTGAATTTGCTCAAAAAGTCCTCCTAGTAGCAATATTTAGCATTTCTTTCAGTTGGTGAGCATTGCCAAAAATGTTTACAATCAAATGAGTTAGTAGTGGGCATAGAATTAATTTTATAGAAACTTTAGACCCTGGAGTGTGTTATTCTGATAAAGATGATGATACCTATACTTGTGTGTGTTAGTGGGACTATAAATCTGAATCTGTAAATCTAAAAATGTAGTAGGCATCTCAGTGAAGTGGTCGTACCGTTTCAAATGGTTGTTCCAACTCACCTGCAGAACCTTTGTAAACTTTAAATACCCTGGCCCTGCTCCAGACTTAGTGACTCTAAGTCTTAACCCCTGTGTAAGCACTACTGTTCTGCCGCAGAATTTCTGAGATCATTTGTTAGCACTTTGTTGAATCAGGATGGAGAGAGGGGAGAGGAGCAGGAGCCAGATACTCAGGTTGGGGTGACATTCCGTCTCCTCACTGGAAAGTGGCACAGATGTAGTGACCCTCGGTCATACCTTGCATATTCTTACTCTTACAGAGCTTGCTTTAAAAACTACTGGTTAAAGTTATTGGAGTTGGAAATATTGTGTAAATTAAATTTTTTAAAAACAGTTTTTAATGCTTCCTTAGAAGAAAATATTAATTTTGCCAATAAGTAGAAAAACTGGAAGCAAAGTTCCTATAGTGACTTTCTTTGCCTTTACATTATTATTACCCCATTGGCCTGTGATTAATGCTTTTTCCTGACAGCTGTAGAAGTACATAGGATTCTTTCTGTATCACTGCATATGAACTTCGATGCTGCTTTCCTAGTAAGCTGTGTAAATATGTGGTCTCAATATGTATCTCCAGTTTGACCTTTATGCTTTTATTCCTGCCAAACTTTGTCCTTGCTGTGGTATCTCACTACATCTGTTGCAAACTTTTCCTCATTACCACCCCTGTCAGAAATGTCATTGCTCTAAAAATTTTTTTATTTTGTCTTTGTCTCTCTCAATTCCTGACATTATGCATTGTTTTCCCCCATGTAGTTCAAGCTGTTCATTTTCTCTCAATAAAGATTCTGTTTACAAGCTTACTGGTTTTTGTTTTGTTTTGTAAAATTACAATATACTGCTTCCTAAATGCTTACTCGGCTCTGTATCTTTCAAGCCAGCCTCATTCTGAGTTAAAACAAATACCTAGCATTGATTTGTCTTCATAGTTCTTCTAGTTTCTCTTGTTCCTGTTGGTTATTTAAGGATGTGGATTAACTTAGATTCTTAGCTCCTCCTTTCCTCCTTTCCTCCTTCCTTCCAACATTATTGAATATTTGCTTTATGTTAGGGGCTCTTGGTCTCCAGAAATAGAGCAGAGAGCAGCTTCCTGAGTGGTGTGCTTGTTTGCATGTTTTTTAAAGGGTCTAGTTTTATTCATTTCACAAATATTTAGCTGAACTTTGTTGTTGTTGTTGTTGTTGAGACAGAGTCTTGCTCTGTCGCCTAGGCTGGAGTGCAGTGGTGTTATCTCGGCTCACTGCAGTTTCCACTTCCCGGTTTCAAGCAATTCTCCTCCCTCAGCCTCCCCATTAGCTGGGATTACAGGCACCTGCCACCATGCCCAGCTAATTTTTTGTATTTTTGGTAGAGACGGGGTTTTGCCATATTGGCCAGGCGGGCCTCCAACTCCTGACCTCAGGTGACACCTGCCCTCCTTGGCCTCCCAAAGTGCTGGGATTATAGGCGTGAGCCACCATGCCCAGCCGAGCTAAACATTTGAGGTATACCAGGTACTATCCTAGCATAGGGATATAGCAGAAAATAAAATTGGCAAAGTCTCTATCTTAAAATACCATGGTTTGGGTGGCTAAAACAATAATGTGCTGGCCATTGGGTTCTTTGTGAAGATCCTCTCCCTGGTTTACAGGCACCTTCTTGCTGTGTCCACATGGTAGAGAGAGAGAAAAAAAAAGAGATCAGCTCTCTCGTTTCTTTTTATAAGGACACTGATCCCATTCACTAATCCCATTCATAAGAACTCTACCTTCATGATTTAAATAGCCCCACAAGGCACCACTTTCTGATACCATCACATTGAGGAATAGGCTTCAACAACGAATTTTGGAGGGACACAAACATTCAGTCCGTAGCAATAAAGATCAAGCCATATAAGTTATCTGGGGAAAGAGTGTTAGGCAGAGGTGACACCAATTGCAAGGGCCATGAAACTGGGAGTGTTCCAACATGGGTTCAGGAACAGCAAAGAAGCCAGTGTTGGCTGGCATGGTAGTTTTTGTGATTTTATTTGCATTTAAATCTGGAATCCATCTGGATGTTAAGTGAAATGCTGTTTCTAGAAGAAGGTTGTTGAAGTGATACTGTAGAAAGTTGGATGCAGAGCCAGAGGCACAGTGCTCACCTAATCTGGGACATGGAGCAGTTTTCTCAAAGAGTTTCAAGAAAAGATAACCATAACGGAGACTAGCATTGTCTCATGCTTCTTATATTTATCCTCTGGGAGGATTTCGTTGGCTGTTACTGGTATAGCCCAGGGCAGTGGCTCTCTAACTTGAGGGCTGAAGCAGCATCATCTGGAGGGCTTGTTAAACTCTAGACTGTTAACTAAGTCCCACCTCCAGAATTTAACTCTCTAGGTCCGAGTAAGAGCTGGAGAATTTTTGTTTTTAGTAAGTTTTCAGGTGATGGTGATAGTCCTGGACAATACTTTGAGAATCACTGGCCTAGGGGTTCTGAGCTTAAGCTCTGGAATCAGAGTTTTGTGTTCAATTTCCTGTTCTGGTATTTACTAGGCTGTGATTTGGGGTACTTTTCTATGTGTATTCCTCTTCCCCTCAAGCCACAGTTTGCTTTCCTTGAACCCAGGACATGTACTTCTTAGAGCTGCTGTGAAGAGTAAGAGAAATACTGTATTTGAAATAGCACATAATTGAAACATGGCAGGTGCTTCTAATAAATATGAGTTGCTGGTGCTTTTACTGAGCTCTCTCTTTGGTCAGAGTGTCTGACCCAGTGCTGCTCAATAAAAATATGTAACATAATTTTAAAACTTCTGATAGCCATGTAAGCAAAATCAAAACAATGCAAAATAAATTATTTTAACACAACATACGTGAAATATTTTAAAATATAATCAGTATAAAACTATTAAGGTTTTAAAATATTATTTTCTTTATACTAAGTCACTTAATTTGGTGTGTCTTTTGTACTTAAGCACATCTCAGTTCAGACCAGTCACATTTTAAGTGCTTAATATAGCCACATGTGGCCAATGACAGCTGTTTCACATGGTGCCAGTTTAACCAGCACTCTTTCTCACCCTTTCCTCTTGGCCACCCCCATTACAGATTCTTAGTCTAATTAGTTATAGATGTGGAAGTAAGCTTGTTTTAGTTAATGCAGAAAGAATGACCCCAGGCATAGCAGGCATCCTTTACATGCTTTTCTGTCTCTTAAAAGTTCAGTCAGGGATAAGAGTTTGTATTCCTGGGAGTCAGTTTTCACTAAGGATGTCATGTCACATATAACCCAGTGTCCTTTGAAAGATCTCTTTTTTTTAAGTTCTGTGGGTTTGAATATTTCCCACTGGAGGAAGGTCTCTGGAAATCCCAGGAGTCTAAGGAATAACTCCACCTGATTCTTAAAAGCTAGTCATGTGTACTGACATTGGTTTCCAGAACTCAGCGTCTTGACTCATTGGACAGGCATTTTCCCTCTGTGTGTCTGTGGAGACTGTTGTGAAGGAGGATCCCCTTAGGATTTGTGATTATTTTTATGTATTTTAATTTTATTTTATTAAATTTTTTTTTTTTCTTTGAGACCAAGTTTCACTCGGTTGCCCAGGCTGGAGTGCAGTGGTGCAATCTCGGCTCACTGCAATTTCTGCCTCCCAAGTTCAAGCGATTCTTCTGCGTCACCCTCCTGAATAGCTGGAATTACAGGCGCCTGCCATTACGCCTGGCTAATTTTTGTATTTTTTTTGTATTTTTAGTAGAGATGGGGTTTCACCATGTTGGCCAGGCTGGTCACGAACTCCTGAGCTCAGGTGAGCCCCCTGTCTTGACCTCCTAAAGTACTGGGGTTGTTGCACTTTTAAACAGGGAAGTTTCACTTGCCCCAGTGTTTCTGGACAGTGGCGTATTTCAAAGGCGTGTGGTGTACTTTTGTCTTCAATTAAGTATTCATTTAGCAAATATCTGAGTACCCACTATGTGTTTGTCACAGTTTTCTTATGCTTTAGAGACCGTATTTTGGAGTTTCATATTTTTCAGTGATTGTTTTTTAATCTTTTAGCTGTTATAAGCTACTCATTGAAATCCTACCAGAAATAGTTTTGGTTATTAAACCTTTATATTCGTTCAGCATTCTTTTGACATTTAACCCATTTGAAAATAAATGTATGAAATGTTAACGTTGTCGTGCCTATGGGGATAAATCATGTTTGGTAATACCTTTAAATTTGTAAGTGGGCAGTGTGATTTGCATTTTTTGAAAATACTTTACTCTTGCTGACTGGCTTTTTAAAAAATTGGGACTTTTCTTGTTACTTATGTAACAAGTTTGGGAACTGTGTTGTTTCTTAGACTAGGCTTTTAAAATTCACTTGCCCTTAAAGGGCTCTCTTTTGAATTTGTATTTCTAGACAATATTTCCTATGCTTACAAAAAAAGGAATTTTATATATTTGCTGCCCATCATGTATCAGCATTTAATTTATCGTTTGCTGCTGAGAGAAAATGATGATTTGGGTGTGTTTAAGCAATAGAAGCAAAACCTAGTAGTGCAAATAGATGAACAGTGGAGCTCCCACAATCATTCTTCCCCTCTATCATCTTTATTGTTTAAAAAGGTTCAAACCTACAGGAAAGTTAAAACACTGGAACAGTGAATTCCTATGTATCTTTCACTGAGACTGACCAGTTACTCTCATTTTTCCACGTATGCTTTCCCTCTCTTCTTCTCCCTGTTTTTTTTCTGTTTTGTAGCTAGTTGCAAACATTGACACTTAATCCTTAAATTCTTCAGCATGTTCTCCCCAAGAATAAGGATATTATTTTACTTGGCCACAGTATTATGAAATATACCTAAGAAAAATATCAATAATTCCATAGCATTGAATATATAATCCCATTCACATAGCTTTAATTGTCTCTCAGATGTTTTTTATCGTAGTTTTAAAACTTATCCAAGATTAGGTTTAAGTGTTTGATTATGTCTCTCTTATTGTGTCCGGAATTGGTGGATTCTTGGTCTCACTGACTTCAAGAATGAAGCCGCGGACCCTCGCGGTGAGTGTTACAGCTCTTAAAGGCAACGCTTCTGGAGTTGTTTGTTCTTCCCAGTGGGTTTGTGGTCTCCCTGGCTTCAGGAGTGAAGCTGCAGATCTTCACCGTGAGTGTTACAGCTCATAAAGGCAGCGTGCACCCAAAGAGTGAGCAGCAGCAAGATTTATTGCAGGGAGCAAAAGAACAAAGCTTCCACAGTGTGGAAGGGGACCTGAGTGAGTTGCTGCAAGCTAGCTTGGGCAACCTGCTTTTATTCCCTTATCTGGCCCCACCCACATCCTGCTCATTGGTCCATTTTGCAGAGAGCTGATTGGCCCACTTTACAGAGAGCTGATTGGACCATTTTGACAGGGTGCTGATTGGTACATTTACAATCCTCTAGCTAGACATAAAAGTTTTCCAAGTCACCACTAGGTTACCTAGATACAGAGTACCAATTGGTGTATTTACAAACCTTGAGCTAGACACAGAGTACTGATTGGTGTGTTTACAAACCCTGAGCTAGACACAGAGTACTGATTGGTGTATTTACAAACCCTGAGCTACACACAGAGTGCTGATTGGTGCGTTTATGATCTCTTAGCTAGATATGAAAGTTCCCCAAGTCCCCACCAGACCCTGGGCGGTTGATGGGACCCAGCGCACAGAGCAGGGGGCGTGGCCGGTCTGGGAGGCTCAGGCCCCAAGGGAGCCCACTGCGGGGGGGGTGGGGGGGGGGTGGGGGGGTGGGTTGGGGGGAATTGGGGGGGTTGGGGGGGGTTAGGGCATGGCGGGCTGCAGGTCACCAGTCGTGCTCTGCAGGGAGGCAGCTGAGGCCAGGTGAGAACTCCAGTGCAGTGTTGGTGGGCCCAGCGCACCCTCTGCAGCTGCTGGCCTGGGTGCTAAGCCCCTCACTGCCCTGGGCCTGTGGTGCCAGCAGGCCGCTCCATGTGTGGGGCCCGCTGAGTGGGCACCCACGCCTGCCTGCTGGAATTTGCACTGGCCTGTGAGCACTGCGTGCAGCCCTGGTTCCAGCCCTCGCCACTCCCTTCACACCTCCCAGCAAGCAGAGGGAGGCGGCTCCAGCCTCAGCCAGCCCAGAGAGGGGCTCCCACAGTACATGGCAGACTGAAGGGCTCCTCTAAAGTGGGCTGAAGGGCTCCTCAAAAGCGCCGCCAGAGTGGACGGGCAGGCTGAGGAGGTGCCGGAGAGCAAGGGCTGCTAGCACGTTGTCACCACTCATTATTTTCATCCACGTGGGTTCTTTTGACAATTTTTGGTTTGTTTTTCCTGTAATTTTTTTTGAAGAGTCTAAGCCTTGATCAAAGTTTGTTTGTAGTGTCCAACATTCTGCATTTATCTAATTGGTTTCCTCACAATTCAGTTCAGCCTAAACATTTTTTTGGCAGTAATACTTTATTAGATGACATGCATTTGTTACTGTATCACATTCCATAACATCAGATTGTGCTTCTCTTGGTATTGCCATGTTTGATCATGTACTTAAGTTGATGACCACCAGATGATTTCATTGTACACTTACGGTTTTCCATCTGTAATTTGTAATCTGGTGAGTCCAATCTCACTTTTGGATTAAAATTTTTATTGTTAAGAAATGTCTTTTCAATCTAGGAAAAAAAAGATATTTAATAGCCTATGTCACTTTTTTTTGGTCTCCTTTATGTGACATAATGAAACCATACAGCTAAAAATACAACCTTTGCTGATTTCTGTTAGTCTTTAAAAAATGATTTTATTTTTATTTTATTATTATTATTTTTTTGAGACCGGGTCTCGCTCTGTCACCCAGGCTGGAGTGCAGTGGCGTGATCTCGGCTCACTGCAAACTCCGCCTCCTGGGTTCAAGCCATTCTCCTGCATCAGCCTCCCAAGTAGCTGAGATTACAAGTGCGTGCCACCATGCCTGGCTAATTTTTATGTTTTCAGTAGAGATGGGGTTTCACCATGTTGGCCAGGCTGGTCTTGAATTCTTGACCTCAAGAGATCTATCTGCCCGCCTTAGCCTCCCAAAGTGTTGGATTACGGGAGTGAACCACTGTGCCTGGCCTGTTTTATTTTTATTTTTTAAATTTTATTTTATTTTATTTTTTTAGATATCCTATGAAATTTATTAAGAGATTTCACCAAATATTATGTAATGGCATCTTTGTACAGACAGTCTTGTTTTCAAGTTAAGTTATACTTTATGTAATATCATGTAAATAACTGTAAGAAATGCTTCTATTTTAAGAAACCTGTTAATTAGCCTTAAGGTCAAAAAGGAATTTCCCCATCCTATTGATAAATGTGTTGTATTTGGTTAACTGCATTCTAATTTTTTCAATATGAACCCCCCAGTTATGACTGTGCTTGGTTCATTCTCTCCCTTAATAAGGCATATCATGGACCTCTGCTGGGTGAGGTTATTGAAAGATTTGATGGGTGAATAGTCTGAATTGGTATACTAAATCTAAATAATTATAATAACAAATTATTATGTTACATTTAAAAAATAAATAAGACTGACAAAAGTATTTCTATTTCATTAGGTTAAAAGAGCACAAGCATCTCATTGAGAAAACATTGAGATGTTCTACAGCACATAATTGAAACAAATGTTAAAGGGGAAATTTAGTTCTCATTTAGATTCTATTGCCTTGCTACCTACTTGCTGTCATTCCTTCCTTCCTTCCTTCCTTTGCTCCATATTTCCATCCATTCTTCCTTCATTTTCTCCTTTCATAAACATGTATCAAGCATATGTCTACTCTGAAGCAAGGAAATACTTTCATTTTACTTTCTCTACATCGGCCTGCATACATTGCTCTAAATAGAAAGGCAGGGTAGACTAGGAAAGAGCAACAGCTTGTGCAAGGCCCAGTCTCACTGCCTAATTCCCATTTGATATACACATCTGTCCCAGTGTTTATTTTCATAAATCTATCAGTTTTATTTTTAAAGAGACTTTTTCTCCAAATTATTGATAACATGAACTGTTTATTGTTACCAATTAAGTATGTGTGCACATCTGTCATTTCCTTTAAAAACTCAGGAATTTAAAGTAAAAAAAGTTTTCTAAAATATTTCATAGCTTGCCTTTACCTTACTCAGATCAAAATTGTCACGTGATAATGATTGGCTTAAATATATTTACATTATACAACACAGTAGTATTTTTGTTTTGTTTATTCAGCATGTAACTCTAAATTCTTTAGACTCTTTGTGATATTTTCATTTTTTTGCAAAGATACTGAAATCCTTGAAAGAGTGAATGTTACCAATAAAGATAAATCATTATTGAACTACCATTCCAACAGAGTATATCATAGGACCAATAAAAGAATTGGATTTCTAACTTTTTAAAAAAACATTTAGTTACTAGATTTTTACATTTAGTTACTAGAATTATGTGTCTGTGGTTCAAAGAACAAGTTCATGGAGAGAGACTGTGTGTGTGTGTGTGTGTGTGTGTGTGTGTGTGTGTGTGTGTGTGTATGTGTGTATGTATGTATGTGTGTGTATGTTTTGGCTTCTGTTAGAAAAAATGTGATTACTTAACGATTATAATGTTATGATCCTGAAGATGATGGAGTCACTGGAGGAAAAATCCTTAAGTGTCTTCCATAGGACAGCAACTTATTTCCCCTCCCATAGTGGACCAAGGAACCGAGAAAACACTTACTGGTTTTTGTTTTTCTTAGAATGGCTTCTACTCACAATCAGGTTAGGGAGACCACCTGGGGTCTGCCTGTGAATGGGAATATTTATGAGCAGTCTGAAGCAGTTCTTAAGTGTCCACTTCTTTGATAGAGAGAGACTGCTTATTCCAAGCTCAGACATTACTTTTCCCTCAGAAATTGCCTGCCAACACCCCCCCGTAGTAGAATGACTCATTATGAGCTGCAGTCTTAACATTTTTCATTGTTTTGACGTTGTATGCTTGGCAGGGTGTAGGGTGGTTCTTTACTTATTCAGGGTGTCTATATTTATCAAATACAATGTAGATGCCTTTATAATATTAAATATGTGATTTGTAACTCTTACTCTTCAATTTCTATCAATAAAGCACAGCTGCTTAGTTACAACTCAGGCTGGATTAAGCAGTTTGTTTTATTTTGTGGCTCACTAGAGTAATTTGAAACAGTGAAGATTTACCAAAGATATAAGGCCAGATTTTTGCAGGTGCTGTTCTGTGTTTTATAAACAAACATTCATCTTTAGTGGCTAGATGTCAGGCAGGTCCCCCCAAATTTATTGTGTACAGTAGAGATCAGCCCAGATGTTTCTTATCCGGGGTGGGGGTAAAGAGAGGGTAACCCTAATGATCATGCTCGAGAGTGTTATCTTTGGTTGATCCAGTGGTTCTAATTGCCTTTGTTGCAGGCAGTGTGTATCAGTTTAACAGCTCCTTTGAATATGTCAGAATGAGAGAGTAAAAGTTGAAGATAAAAGCAGAAAGGTGATGGCGTGATAATGCTGGAGACACCTGCGTAAAAATATATGGATGCGGTATGCCATGTCAGGGCAGCTATTGACTCGGCAGATCCTGTTAACCCCATATTTTTTTTTCTTCTTCTTTTGAGGTGATCTTCTTATTAGAAATTTAATTTTAACCTCTTTCTTGAAATGAGGGAAACTAATCTTGGGTGTCAGTCACATTCATAATTGTAGGGGCAAGCATTTTAGAAGAACTTAACTGTTTTCAAGCATTAAATTCTCAACCTGAGTTGTCTTCAGCAACCCAAGGTATTAATATGTCTAAAGAGCCCAGTCTCTTGGTTTCTTGTGCAGGTAGTTTTTGGGTTTATATTAATGAAAGGTTCTAGAGGTTCTAGAATAAAACAGGTTTACCTTTTTGGAAAATTGCATTATTAACATGCAATGATATTATTTATTCGCCACGTTGTTGCAAAATTTAATTTTGCAGTGGGAATAAAAAATGTTTAAGAATTCAATTGATACTTATTAATTGTTGCCTATATATGTTATGTACTTGCCTGGGGCAGGGAAATACAAAGATGAGTAAAGCAGGTCCTCTTCCTTAAATAAAATTTTAGTTTTTAAAAAGCCTTTTAATGAGCACAAAAAGCAAAATAAACACAGTTACTAAGTAAAATGAGTAAAAGTATATTTGAAATATCAAAACATCAGCATGTGATTTTTTTTTAGAGGAAACTATCAAATTATTCTAAATATAAAAATTTTAAATGAAATTTAAAACAGTGAGACTTGGCCGGGCACCATGGCTCATGCCTGTAATCCCAGCACTTTGGGAGGCTGAGAGGCAGGTGGATCACTTGAGATCAGAAGTTTGAGACCAGCCTGGCCAACATGGTGAAACCCCGTATCTACTAAAACTACAAAAAAATTAGCAGGGCATGGTGGTGGGCGCCTGTAATCCCAACTACTTGGGAGTCTTAGGCAGGAGAATTGCTTGAACCTGGGAGGCGAAGGTTACAGCGAGCCAAGATCACGCCACTGCACTCCAGCCTGTGCTATAAGAGTGAAACTCCATCTCAAAAAAAAAAAAAAAAAAAAAAAAGATGAGACTCGTATCTTTCTTAGCTTACAGAAAAAAATGAATTTTAAGAGCAGATTTTCAGTGGTTATAGTTTTCCAACACTAGACAAATAATGAACACAAAATACGTGCTGCTGTAAGATTATATTGATAGTCTTCACAGTATTTCTCTTCAGCATTATTATCTGATCAACACATATATGAATGGAATAATAAAACTTACATTTATCATACACTTGTTATGTACTTCTTTTTTGTTATCACAAAAGTATAAGTGTCCTCAATTTAAATGAGGATGCACAGAGATTAGTAACCATCCCACAGTTAACAGAACTAATAGTTTAGCAGAGCCTAGATTCAAGCCTAGATTCAATCAGATCTTTTATCCAACATTTCCTGAGTTCACTTATTCTTAGCTGCCCCTTTACCCCCAATAGGTTTTTTCTTTTTTTTTTCTTTTTTCTTTTTTTTTTTTCTGTTGAGTACGGTTTGGAAGAACCTGCAAAACTCTTATCTAAAATAAAGGGATACATTAACTTTTCTCTAGGCTCATATTGTAAAAGAAAAAATTTAAGGAAAATTTTGGTTAAGTATATATTTTCTTTCAGGTTCTTTCTATATATACATATTTTTGCAGTGTATATATTTGTAATCTTATATTCTACAATATGGGACATTTCCCAAGTTTCTATTTTGTTTTCCAATTATTTTGAATTGTTATGTAGTATACCATTAACCTAATTTATCCACGTTTGCTCATCTTTTCCTCTACTTTTGGGATTGTTTTTGTTGTTTCAATTTTTCACTATTATACATAACATAGTAATGAACACTTTCTGCATAGCATATTTTTCTTCTCTGGAATTATTTTTGTAGGATAAATTTCCAGGAAGGTCACATGTATTCTTGAACTTCATATGTTAGTTTGTGCCTGGCAGTACCTTGATTATGTGAATTAGGTAGGGGGAAATAAATTTGCAGAATAAAATGTGTTATATTCCTTGTAAAGTCATTTTGCAATATCCAGTCATTTTGCTTATAAATAGTAGAAAGGGGTTTAGTTATTTATACTATTTTCTTATTTCCATTGGGGAAAGTAAGAATTGGGGAGATATAGGCAATATTAAATTAGAAGTGCTTTAACATATCAGTCTTCTTACTTGGCTTAGTCTTTTAGTTCCTATATTTTCGAGAGTATAACTGGTATACAATTCCAGGCCCTATAAGGAAAATGAAGATGGAGGAAAGAATAGTATTGTAATGATAGAAGAGGGTTAAGGAATGCCTGTTGACTCTGATGATAAGAATTATGATGGATTTGTCATTCATACAGAAAGCGAGGAACTTAGCTCAGATGCATGCATAGTGTGAGAGACAAGACTCAAATAAAAATACACAGGCAGTTCATATCACTAGAGAGCCCCAAGTTAGTTTCTACTTGAGGTTAAGAGAGCCGCTGCAAGGAGGAAGGGACAGCTGTTGGGGTAAGCTTGTGAGCACTGTGAAGCACTTCTGTGGTCCCTTGTGCTCTGGGTGAATTAACTGGAGGTGCTTTGCTTTCCTTGTAGAGGGCCATGACCACTGTTTCATTCATCCTTTGAATCCTAGTATATACAGTGCCTGACACATAGTAGTCCCTTAGTAAATGTTTATTCCATTTAGTGGAATTCATAGGTGAGCTTTGAAAAGAGTGGCTAGCACATGTGCAATGAAAATTGTGCTAGAGAAGTAGAGGCTTATTGGGCAGATGTACCAGTTTGGTGGGAAGAGACTTTGGTGACTTCAGTGGATGGGTAGCAGAATTGGAAGATTGTTCAGGAAGAAGAGATGGTGTTAACTGCTATATTGAAATTTCCTTTGAAAACTTAGGTTCACACAAAAACCTGCATATGAATGTTTATTACAGCAGCTATATTATGATCTCCAGAAAATGGAAGTAACTAAAGATGTTTTTCAATAGGGGAATGGATAAACAAACTGTAGAATATTATTTAACAGTAAAAAGAAATAGGCTGTAAAACCACAAAAAGACATGGATGAATCATAAATGCAAATTACAAAGTGGAACCTGATTCAAAAAGGCTACATTCTATATAATTTCATTAATATGACATGGAAGATGGAAAACTAAAGTGACACTACAGAGATCAGTGGTTACCCTGAGTTCAGGAATTGAGGAGGGTTGAATAAGTGAAGCACGGAGGAAGTTTTAGGGGAGTGGAACTATTCTGTATGATCCAGTGGAATAGTGGGTATGTGACAGTTGTCAAAACATACAGAACTTTTACAGCACAAAGAATGAATTTTAATGTATGAAAATTTAAAAAAAAATTGTTTAGGAGATCCCAGGATGGAATGCAGAATGTTTTTAAACAGACTGTATTACAGATGTACGAAACATTTGTAATGTGGCGAGGGGTAGGGGGGAGGAGAAAAAATGCTGAACTAAGTAAATTTGGAAATAAGTGAATTCTGAAAGACTAAAGGCAAAAGGACCTGCGTCTGAGTATTGTATTCTAGTTGATGAAGTTGTTTTTCGTGGGCATATAGGTTAACAGTTCTGATACTGTTATACATGTATACTGGAATTGAGCAGTTAAATAAATGGATGGTGGAAGCCAGATTTCTCATTGTTGGGGTGGGTATTTACAGAAGAGGAAGAGGAAGAGGCTAGAATGGTCCATGTGGTAATGAATTAGAGAAGGATATATCAGTAATGTGAATACTTAATGGGGATACAGATAGTTACATATAGAAATATTTACAGAGACGAATGTATACACAGATTGGTATACACATATATTTTCTTGCTCTGTCTCCTGAGAGGGCCTAGATGCAGCAACAGTGATTATATGTAGCACCTAGATCCTGGTTTGTAATAACCATTCTCCAATAGAAGCAACCAGGGCTCTTGGAGAAGTGGTCAGTTCTAGGACTGCAGTAGGAAATATACAAAATGAGCTTTGAACGTATTATAGTGCTAAAAAGTAAAGAAGTGCTTTAAAAAAACCCACAATGAGGGGGGCTTTGTCAGAGGGACACAGGAGCCAACTGAAGAGCTCCCAGTGGCCCAAGCTGAAAGGAACTATTTGAGCAACAGAATAAAATACTAACAAGTTGTAACCCGAAGTATGAAATAAATATCCGTGAGTCCATACTGATATATAAGTAGTGATAGATAAGTAAAAGGGGGAGAAAGAGATAAATTTGCCATGTAGCATTCCAAATAATTTATGTAGATACTCTCCCATTAAGGAGCAAGGGTAGCCTGACTCTCTTTTCCTTAAGTGTGGGCTGTGTCCATGATTTCCAAGTGTGGAAAGGGAGGGAAAGTAACTTTAATGGAGAAACCTGACAAAGATGGCCTCAGCCACGTGATCAAGATTAACATCAGCAGTGATAACTCATGTTGATTGCATATAGCCTTGATATGGTGTAATGAGAATGGCCTCTGTGATCTTCCTCCAATCCCGTTAATCCAGTTTAACCATGAGAAAAATCAGACAAACCAAACTGATGAGCATTGTACAAAATACCTGACCAGTACTCTTCATAAGTGTCAAGGTTATCAAAAACAAGGAATATCTGAGAAACTATCACAGTTAAGAGGAACATAAAGAGACACGACAACTAAATGTAATGTAGTGTCCTGGATGAGATCCTGGAATGGGAAAAGAACATCAGGTAAAAACTAAGGAAATCTGAACAAGTATGGACTTTATTATAGTTAATAGAGTGTCAATATTGGCTCATTAATTGTAACAAATGTACCATACTAGTGTAAGATGTTAATGATAGGAGAAATTGGCTCCTGAGTATATGGGAATTCTCTGTACTATCCTGGCAACCTTTTTATAAATCTAAAACTATTCTAAAAAATAAAGCTTTATAGATTCCGTTGATTAGAAGGAAAAAATAAATAAAGCTTTTTTAAAAAAGGAAAATACTGGGTGGCACAGGTAGAATTGCTTTTACTTATCTCCCTAAAGGAATTTAAACAATTTTTTAAAAAATAAAAGCAAATTCAGATACCAAACAAACCAAAAAGCTTCCTGTGATGATCCTGAGAGGTTTTGAGATGATCTTGATCTCAGATTGATACTGATCATTTGCAAGACCCAAAGCACCTTCCATTAATTAATTAATTAATTATAAATTCTTCTCATCTAATTCTGAAATTGAGAAACAAACTGGCTTTCCCGTGCCCTCCAAACAAGTTTATGAAAGAGTGAAAATAGATCCTGACGGTATTAGTTCATTCTCATGCCGCTAATACAGACATACCCAAGACTGGGTAATTTATAAAGGAAAGAGGTTTAATGGACTCACATTTTGGCATGGCTGGGGAGGCCTCACAATCATGGCAGAAGGCAAAGGAGAAGCAGAGACACATCTTATATGGTGGCAGGCAAGAGAGCTCGTGTAAGGGACCTCCCCTTTATAAAACCATCAGATCTCATGAGACTTGTTTACTATCAGGAGAACAGCCTGGGAAAGACCTGCCCCCATGATTCAGTTACTTTCCACTTGGTCCCTCCCATGACACATAGGAATTATGGGAGCTACAATTCCAAGATGAGATTTGGGTGGGGACACAGCCAGACGATATCACTGACTGAGTCTTGTGCCTACCTTCTGCCTAACACTTTTTTCTTTTTAGAAGTAGAAATATTCATGAATGAGAAAATTATAGGCACTGGACCTTCCTCTGATGCACTGAATAAAGCTCAGAGTTCACTCTAATCACACTTGAAGGAGAATAGGTTGAAGAATGCAGGGTAATTTAGAAATGCAAGAATACTTGTATATCCTTTGGCAAAGGAGATTTTTAAAAAATTTTCAAAATACTCTGACCACCCTTAGTGTAGAAAGTATTCTAACTAACTCGTTTTCATTCATTCTTCTTAAATAAGTTACTCTCTCTTGACCTGGAGTAGGATAGTCCCAACTTCCAGTTGAATAATACTCTTAATTCCCTAGAAACAATGCTCTGTTATTTCTGAAACTGGTTCACTGCTCTCCTCTTCACAAGTCCATTACTACTAGTGTTTGACCTTCTGGAAGGCACAGGGTGCTCCTGAAATCATAGGGCTGGGAACTGAAGGGCTGATGCAAATGTATCTTGTAAGACAGTCTGTGTTCTGTTACAAATGATCTCCATCCTGGTGTTCTTTCCTGCTCATTTCATTTTGTGTTCCTAGGATCTTTGCACAGAGCAGAGCAACATAAACTGTATTACAATCTTATCTTTTAGTGGGCTTTTGGCCAGAGGTTCAGAGCTCTAGGATTTAGAATTTCTTTTTACTTCATAAAATCACAGGGTTGATGTTAGCACTCGTTCTTTTTCAGCCATTAATTCATCCCTTGGTCATACGTAAATAAACTAAATTTGTATGATGTAGTTGATGGAGCGAGATGTCTGGTTTATTCAGCTTGGAAAACCTTTTTCAGAACATGGATAAACTTGTATTTGTGCATTCCAATAGCTTCCGGCAAGCTCCGTAGAGAAGGTCAGAGGAATAAAAGTAAAGACAACTCCTTTGTCCCTAGGAGTAAAAAGTAGTTGCACACAAGAAAATTGAGTTATGACTGTTGGTCTGATACCTTTTCTTTTTTTCTTTTAGTCTTTTCTTTTAGTCTAAATATTGATATATTAGGTGAATACAGAGTTTAGCATCCTTGATCTAATTTATTGTATTACTAGAGAAGTACGTGTTTTTACCAGTGAAAATACAGTCAAGTGTGAACATTTTAAATGCAGAAAGCCTGAGATTTTGTCCTATTCAATAAAAAGCCTGATTTATAGAATACTGAAGAGATGTTGTTTCCCTTAAGAAAATATACTATAAATATTCATGTGTACTAATCCTATATAAACATAAACTAGACTTAATTCAACAATAAATACTTGCCAAGCTCTATGAAGACATAATGGATACAAAGATGATACCCTCAGGAAGCTTACAGTTCTAAATTATACTACTGTATATATATATTTTTAAGAAAACAGTTTAACATCAAATGTTTCCCAAGTTTACTTTTTGCATAGCGCATACACTTTTAGGAAAATATATTACAAAACGATATTCTAGGTTAGATATATTGGCTCACACCTGTAATCACAGTACTTTGAGAGACTGAGGTGGGCAGATTGCTTGAACCCAGGAATCCGAGACAAGACTGGGCAATATGATAAAATCCCATCTCTACAAAAAATCCAAAAATTAGCCTGGCTTGGTGGTGTGCCTGTAGTCCCAGCTTACTCAGAAGGCTGAGAGGGGAGAATCACTTGAGCCCAGGAGGTGGAAGTTGCAATTGCCACTGCACTCCAGCCCGGATGAAAGAGTGAGATGAGACCCTGTCTCAAAAAAAAAAAAAAAAAAAACCAACAACAATAAAAACAAAAGAAAACACCCCATGATAGTCCACCATTTGTTCAATGCTACTTTAGATCATCTTAAAGGAAAAAGCAATCAGTATGACACCAAGTCTCTAGAATTTTGAGGATTGGTTGATATTGTCTCCCAGTGGATGAGAGAGCAGATCCTAATTTTTTTCTGTGAGCAGATTCTCTGACTTCATCTGGGCCTTCGCTATGCTAAGTTCAATTATTGATATTTTCTTTTTAAAAAGCCATGTACCTTACTAACACAAGAAGAGAGCTGGGGAGAAAATGCCACTCTTGGATGGAATGATTGTAATTATCAAAACCAGAAGGCCATCAACATTGCCTCCAATGATGATAGGCAAAGAATGTTACTCTTCATCTTTCAGGAAGATGACAGTGATCTTAGTTCATTGGTTCTCTATATTCAGCCCTCATATACAGATTTGTTGAAAGGATCCACAGTTCAGTTACATTTCTTGGTAACAGCTTAGAGTGAACCAATGAAATCTCTGCAGCCATGGTTACATTTTCTTTATGTGATGTGATGGCTTAGCTCACTGAATGCCATTCTTCCACATGCTGAACTAAATTGCTTTCATAAGTGTTTTTCTGACTTTGGGTGCACAAAGTATAGGCGTGAAATGAAAGCTAATGAAATGAAAGGATGCACTGCCATAGTCATTTGCCTCCTCTCCGCTATACCACTATATTTTAATTTAGTTTCTAATAAGACATCTTGTACATTGTATTTTATTATAAATGCAATTAGTGAAATTTGAGTACATGAACCTTTAGTAAAAACCATCCCGAATCTTTTTTTTTTTTTTTTTTTTTTTTTTTTTTTTTTTTTTTTTTTTTTTTTTGGAGACAGTGCCTCACTTTGTCGCCCAGGCTGGAGTGTATCAGTGTTATCTCAGCTCACTGCAACCTCTGCCTCTTGGGCTCAAGCAATCCTCCCACCTCAGCCCCCCAAGTAGCTGGGACTACAGGCATGTACCACCACACTCACCTAATTTTTGTGTTATTTTTGTAGAGATGGGGTTTTGCCATGTTGACCAGGCTGGCCTTGAACTCCTGAGCTCAAGTGATTCGCCCACCTCAGCCTCTCAAAGTGCTGGGATTACAGGCGAGAGCTACAGTGCCTGCCTAGTCCAGAATCTTAACATTGCTATTTGTGTATCTTTTTCTTTCTGCCTTCAGGGAACCCCTCAATCACTGCTTATTACTGTGAGTTCACTCTGACCTGCCATCACCTTCTGTCATCTGAATGAAAAAACTAATTTATTTTTCCTTGACAACTCTAATATTGTTTAAGGGGCAACTCAACTTTTCTTTCTCTCAGCTTTTCTCGTTAATGTTGTTATCTTTTATATCAAACTGAAGGATGGCTAAGTCCCTTTATCCAGCTATCCAGGGTCAACTTTCTAGGTTTTACAGTGGTCCCTTGGAGGATTTTTGGAGTCCTGTATTTTAAAAATTTGGTCTTATGGGGTTTGGTGTAAAAGATGCAGAGAGGCCATGGGAAAGGATTCCAGTTTGTATCCCAGAACTTGAGTATATTCAGGTTGAGATCTTGATTGTCAAAAACTTGTGTATTTTGAAGGTGATTTCCGATAGTACATATTCGGTAGAATCTTACCAAGGAGGCATTTGATTTCCCACACGTTTGCTCATAGCATTATATTGCTTGCCTTGGTGATACGGTCAGTGTTCCTCCTCTGTAGGATTTTTATTTCTTTTTAATTTTTCTTTTCTTTTTTCTTTCTTTCCTTTCCCCTCTCCCTCCTCCTCTCCCCGTTTCCCTTTCCCCCTCTCCCTCTCTCCATCCCTCTTTAGGACAGCAGTGTCCTGATAGAGGTAACACACTTGGAAATGCTAAAGCTGTTTACACACATACACACACACACACACACACACAACCACACACACCAATGAATAAGTAGGTCTTCAGATTGAGTGGTATTAAATGTAACAATATTTTCATTTATACTTTGATCCTATATTTTCTAAATTTTGAATATTAGAATGTGCAGAATATAAATTTATAATCTTCAGACGTGAATTTTTAGCCCAATACATGATGTTACTGTACAGTACGAATGGTATGGAAAAATGAAATCGAGAGATAATTCTCAATCTTTATTTTTAATCATTTAAAGTCAGAATTTTTGTCTCTTCCATTAAATGTCTAGCTGTAACAGATGATCACCATGTGGCAAAGGTATGCCAGACTGAAAAAGACAGTGGCAGTTCTTTTGTGGGCTCAGTAATTAGAGCTTACCTAAAACCCAAGATGTTGAACTAGAAAATCACTGTGGTCTCTTCTGATTCTAAAAGTTGGCGATTTTCTTGACATCACAAATTCATGCAGTTGCATGTGCGAATAGTGAGATGGTCAACCTGTAACAAGAAGAGATAGATCATCTTCAGTCAGATAATCAGCTTCTGGGTGGCTGAGAAGTTTTTATATGAGTAAGATCAAAAATGAAAGTCTGCTCAGCAGATATGCAGGGAGTCTCTGATAAATTTCTTTAGTGCCATTTCAAACCCCAGGAGCTCCACATATGATGGTTTTATTTTGGGCTCTGTTATGGACGTATTCTATATATCTACTCTCACTCTACAGATCTGTCTAAGCATGTTTTGATAGAGTGCTGAAGTCTCAGAGATGGGTTTTAATATCTTTACCAAAAGATGGCAGACATTGACAGATGGTTTCTAAGGATAATTCCTTGCAATCAAATCTTATTTTCTTTATAATGCCTGTATATAAAATGAGTATAGGTGTGCATTATTACATTATCAGTAAGAACTAACAGTTGATTGCCGAAGTATACTTTCAATGGCATCTGACTTTTCTAGATCAGAATCATGTAATGTGGTAGAAAGAGTTCTTAAATAGGATTGACAAGCCTCTATCCTTCCCTCTCTGTTTTGAGCACTTGGGCAAGTCATTTGAACTACCTGAGAGACAGTTTACTTGTTTTTAGAATGAATCACTTTTCTTATGATGATGGATTTTTAAAAATCATTTTAATTATTGTAAAGTTATTACATTCTGCATAGTTAATAAAGGGTGACATGCCAAGAGAAGAATATTACAGCTGAAAAATCTTAATTTCATCAGGTTTTCAGAACAGTTTTTAAAACAGTATTGAAAACATTACTCTGTTTTTATACTTCTTCACTGTGTATGAGGAAAAGCTGACTGCTTGAGCGTTGTTATCAATCTACACTAAACTAGATGTACAGTTCAGGGAACATCAGCACATATATGGACATTTGGCAGATTTCTTGAGCCGATAATTCTGGTCCTTCTCTTTTAAAAGTTCTTAATTAGGTAATCATGGATAATTGAAGCAGAAAAGTCTTCTTATGGTGTGCTAAGTAAACACAGATGAAGACAGAGTCAGCTGACTTCAGCAACTCTCTGCATGGTGTGTCTCTGAGACTTACATTGAAGATGTATAATATGGGTTACTTTTACTTCATTTTCTTGTAGTTACAGCTTCTGCATGTATCATGCCCCAGAAAAAGGTCATCATCTTCCCATTATGGCATACAGTATACAATTGATAGTTTTTTTTGTGGGGAAGGTGTTGGGGAAGAAAGTGAGTTTAATGGACCTGAGGTAATGTTTAATAACAGGAGATGTAAGTTAAATTAACCAGCTGTTGTATGTCTCTATGTTTGCTGTAATAGAATGTGGGATAGTGAGAAATTTCACACTAATTTTATTCATACTAAACAATTCTAATGGTTTCTTTTTTATAAAAAATATGTGAAATTTGTCTAATTAAGAGGCTGTCCTTTCTAAATTAAATATAAATTTGGCTTTCTTCTGGAATTCTGCTGTTTCCAGTGCTTTTTGTCCTCATTAGTATTATTAATGCAAGACAACCTGCTTGCATGCAGCTAAGCATAGCTTCTTTGTTATGTTTAACACAGAGTGAGCAGGGTGTACAAAACTCGTCTGCATGCTTCTCAGAAAACTTCTGTGTAACACTGCCATGTGCTAAGCCTATGGAGCTGAGGAAGAGGGTATTTTGTTTGTTTGTTTGTTTGTTTGTTTTTTAAATTGATAGTTTTGGCTCAAACTTTGGAGGGAAGAAGAAATGGTGTGGATTCCGTGAAATCACAGGATGTCCAAGTTCCAAGGGCTTTAGGAATTGTCTCATATCATGTGTCTAAATATTGCACCCCTGCCCCTCTTCCAGTCCAGACTCATCCAAGAGAGTCAGCACAATTCCATTAGTAAATGAAGTCACAACTTGGGGATTGATGGAGAGAATTAATAGAAAAGGCCACAAGTGGTTCCAGGTGCTCCTGCAGTCATACACACATACTCTGTTTAGCATCCCGAGTTCTCAGAGAAGGAAGAGGTGTGGAGAAATTATTTGAATTTGTTCTCAGATTTTTTTATCGGGTTAAACAGTTTTTAAAAATTTGAACAGAAAATGATGGACATACACTTGCCAACTTTTATTCATTTAGACATTTAAAAGGAAAATCATCACCATAGAGTTATAGATAAATTATAACAAATGTAACAATGTAGCATATATTTAGCTTTATGAAAAACTGATATTGTCCTTCTCATTTAACTATAAAAATTTCATCACTGACTGGATGCATGGTGGCTCATGCCTGTAATCCTGACACTTTGGGAGGCTGAGGATTACATGCTTGTAATCCTAGCACTTTGGGAGGCTGAGGCAGGAGGATTGCTTGAGCTCAGGACCAGTAAAACTCTGTCTCTACAAAAAATACAAAAATTTGTCGGGCATGATCGTACATGCCTGTAATACTAGCTCTTGGGAGGCTGAGTTGGGAGGATCACTTGAGCCTAGGAGGTCAAGGCCCCAGTGAGCTATGAATGTGCCTCTGCACTCCAGTCTGGGTGACAGAGTGAAACCCTGTTTCAATTTCAAAAAAAAAAAAACAACAAAAAATCACGTAGTTCATTGCCTAGGATTTAGGAATTGCTAATCGAGTAGTTATAACCTGAAGAATAATTTAACAGTATAAATTTTAAATTTAAAACTATGGTATTAGCCTATATCAGCTCTAAGTGAATTCTTGCCTGATGCAAGATGTGATTCCTGCACAGCCACAGAAGGGTATTTTTAACTACTTTTAGGCTCAATAACTAAAGAAGCTTTTGGAAAATTTGAACACAACTGAGAAAGCAACCCACATCCGTTTCCGTAGGTGCTCACAAAGCTGGGTGGTGGTGTACATTGTCATGCTGAGTTATTTACAAATACAATTTTTGTGAGACTGTGGAAGGGATAACTTGAAATCTTAAAAAATGATTTAGGGCCTTGTTACCCAAAGTCTGATCCAGGGACTAGCTACATTAATAGCACTTGGGAGCTGCTGGAAATGCGGGCCTCACCCCAGACCTGCTGAATCAGAATCTGCATTTTAACAAGATCCCCAGGTGATTCACATGCATAGCAGGTTTGAGATACTGATTTAGAGTACCTTTCTGAAAACAAGGGTTTCAATTAGGTAACTTTCACATAGCCTTTGCCTTACCTAATTAACAAGTGTTCCAAAACCAGGATTATTAGAGGAAATGGGTTGTTTAGAATAGCAATTAAGACTAGCCTTAAAAAAAGGTAATATAGAAAGGCTTTGAGACCTGCATTAAAGATAATATAGCTTATAATTAGTTTATCAATTAGATATACATGGGTGTATCTAAAGAGCTTGAAAACTGTTTTTAAGGTTTTTCTTTTCTGTCTTGATTTTATATTTAGGAAAACCCAGGTAAAATCACAAATAGAGGAATATTTTTTTAAGCAGGAAGATATTTATATAACAATTTTTGGACCAAACAGTTAAGAAGTGAGAGAATTTTGAAATGGAAGCAAAAGTTGAAATCTGTCTTAGAAGTAATCTACTCCATCCCTTCTCCCCCAGCAGTTTGAGTGCTCTGTTTAAAGCTAGAATTTTGAGCATGAGAATGCCACTCTGGACAACAGAGAGATTTTTTCCCTGTCTCCCCTCTTCTCTTTCTCTCCTTCTATCTCCCCCTCTACCACCATCTCTCTCATCTTCTTCCCTTTGTCCCCCCCCATTTCTTTTTTCTTTCTCCTTTTCCTCTTCCCTATCCCTACCCAGGATTGTTTTACTGTTAGCCAGGTTAAGTTTAAGCTTCTTGAGGACTTCAGTACTTAAAACTATGGCTCACTTTTAAGACTAGTTGAAGGGTACAGATTTAGATTTGTTCAACATGATATGATGTATAAAAAAAATCACAGTGGGATTTCTACTAATGGATATGTAAATATATGATCATTCCTTTTATGCTTGCATCCAGGGTTTAATTAATCCTTTGGTAATTAAGAATCCCCTCAAAGTTTGCCTGTGAGCATATTGTTCAGACCAGCTGTTAGCTCTTACACTAAAATTGGTTGCCTTGCAGACCTGTGTTATCAGTAGTAAGTACCTCAAAAGTCACTCAGGAGGAAAACTGAATGGAAGACCTGAAGCAGAGGAAATCTTCATTGTATACCTTTTTGTGCCTTTTGAATTGAGCCCTTTGAGTATATTACTAATCAAATAAATAGTTAAATAAAATTTAAAGAGAAAAGTTTCTAAACTTTTTCACTAAGAATGTGTGAACTCTGATGTCAGGTACTGTTTGGTGGAAGGGGAGAAAATACCAGGTATGGGTAGCCTCTTAACAAGTGATAAATGCTTTTGACTTTATTTCTCACTGACATCCTGTACTTTTGATGGTGTATTTCTTCTTTCTACTGACCAGCAAGTAAGTTCCAAAATACTGCTGAATATCAGGTTAGAAAAGAGCCAGTGTTTATTTCCCACCCTGCAGTCTTCAGTGTAAATATCTGAAAATGGTTACATTGGGAGAGACAAAAAGATCTTCCAAATCTCTCTTATACATCTGTTAGTCTACAAGAGCTTGCCAAAACTGTTTTCTGAACTTTTACAGGATCCTGCTATAACCCAGCATACACAGCCACCATCCAGATTTTGTTTTAAAAGTAGATGTGGTTTAATTTATATTGAAGGAGGATTAGGTCTCTTCCTTCATCTTATACTCACATAGAAATACAGAAATCTGTCTGCTTTGATCTGAGTATGTTTTAAGAGACAATATTATGACTGGTGGTTACCATTGCCTTTTAAGTTATAAACAGTATGTAACCACTTGCCAGAATTAACAAATAGGTTACAGTTACATTACATTCTTTTGAATCTGAAATTGATTTTTTTTTTTTTTTTTTTTTGAGACGGAGTCTCGCTCTGTCCCCCAGGCTGGAGTGCAGTGGCTGAAATTGATATTTTATCACTTGTTTTCACCTTTCTGCTGAAATGAGAATTTGTGAGGAGTAGGGGCGTAAGACAAAAAAATGTTTATTCCATGTCTGTCAGATAACTGGCAGAGTTAAGTTCCTATGGCATATTTCTAGTTGCAAAAACGTCACTAAATGTCTAAATAAAGACCAAAACACTTCTAACATTGAATATTGACATAAATGTGAACCGTACATACATTTAAAACAGAAACTAAGCACAAGATATTTACCCAGTTATTCCAGCTCAGGGTGCCAGGTGAGAACCAGCCCTGGAGAGGGCACCATCCCATTGCAGGGTGCACTCACACTCACTCATACTGGAACTGTTCAGACTCATCAGTGAACCTAGCATGCATAGCTTTGGGATGTGGGAGGAGTACGCAGAAAAAAACCATGCGTGCATGGGGAGAAGGTGCGAACAATACAGTGGCCCTGGTTGGGAGTTGATTTTTTCCCCCGTTACCATCCTTCTGATGAAATGATGTTGAAGGAAACAGTGTTATTTGAGGAGCTGTTGTACCGGACTTTAACTGGGATTATATCTAATACTGTCATTTTGATTAGATTAATTCCAGTTTGGTGATATGCTGCTTGCTTTTGTCTTCAGCTGTTGTCTTTTCATGCCCTTGTTAGAGCTTCAGTGAGAATATAGTAATGACAAATTGTGAAAAGTTTTAACTTTTCTGTTTTAGTTTGTTAATGTAGCTGAACCTTTCTCTAAATACTTTGTATGCAGAGTATAAAAGATAGCTGGTAAATGCTTAATTACAAGGTCACATTTTAAGATAGATGTTCTCATAGGGCTATGTTTTACATGTCTAATAATTTGTGATTGTGTCAGGACCCTGAAAAGAATTTGGACCTATAATTTATGACTCCACTCTGGTGAAATCTGCAACTTGATAGCAAAGTCTTCCTTTACCAATTGAATTCGGTGTGAGTCACATCACTGGTATATTGGCTGTGCCTAAGATTATATTTGCCTTTTGTGGTAGATTAAAAAAAAAAAACATTTTGTATATGTATAAAGAATCCTATACTTAAATGACTAAATTGCTTATAAAAAAGAATTATATACATAGGTACATGATTATGTGTTTTTAAGAAGTAATTACACCCTTTATGAAATTCATAGGTGATGTATGGTGGTGTATAAAATCAGAATTGGAGTAGATATCTGTTCTAGTCTATACTCTGTTTTTAGCTGGTAACCTTGGGCAAGTTACTTGTGTGTATTAATTTCCTTTTATGAAAATAAGAAAGTTGGCAATGTGTTATCTGCTGTCTCTCAATGTTCTGTGATCATCTAATTTTATGTAGTTCAAGGCAGTTTCATAGGATCAAGAAGTACATTGGCTAAGATACTTCAGTAAGTGATTGAAAAAAACCTGATGATAATGATGTTGGAAAGAGCAGAAGAAACAATATTAACGTTTATAGTATTTGTAGCAAAACAAATTTATATTAAGGACAATAGATGTTCAGAACCAGCCTGGAGTGTCTTCAGACGTCCTTTTAACATTCTTTCCTGAGGCTCACTCTTCCAACCAGGACCCAGTGCTCTCTCCTTTCTGCTCCTCCATATTCCTATCCCAGTACTCATTGAAACTCTGACACCTATCTTTTTCCCAGTCGTTGACCCATATCTTGTGCCTCCATGCTGCATTAAAAATTTTCTGGTTCCATCCAACTAACATGATAAACTATGTTGATTAAAAAAATAGTTTTATTGAGATATAATTCATGTTCCATAAAATTCACCCATTTAAGGTGTACAATTCAGTGGCTTTTAGTGTATTCTTAGTTTTGCACTCATCACCACAATCTAATTTTAGAATATTTTTATCTCGCCAGAACGAAACTCGGTACCCGTACACTATATTGACTTGATCATGTTTAATGTGGATCCCTAACCATGTGTTTGCACAATAATTGAGGACTTTTAAAAGACCATTTCATAACTTAAAAGAGTGACTCTACTGTGGAGGCTTAGGTACTGTTGTAAGGGTGTAAATCAGGCCATTTTGGTGCTTCCCATGCTGTGCTGCTCTGCCCGGTAATGAGGGCGGGTTCTGAAGTTGTAGTGAATGAATTTCTCCATTTATATTTTATTAAGGATTAGGAGCCAGAGTTTGAGGGGTAGCTGCGCTTTTTTCTGAGGGTTCTATGGCTGGCCAGCATAGTGATGACCATGTGAGCACAATGATAAGGAGACATGTTCCAGACTTAATGTGGTAGGCAACAATGACTGAATGCTGCTTCTCTGTGTTGTGGACAGTAAATATAATAACCACCTATAAATGTTTGTTGCATGTGTTTATCTTTACATGTAGGAACCTGTAAATATTCATTATGGGTCCTTCAAGATCCAAGGGGGAAAAATTATTTGCCTGTATGTATGTCTTCATTTTAACTATCTTTTTTTCATTTTTCTTCTGATTTATTGTCTTGACCTATTAGGCGTTAGAATCAGTTTATTTTATAGGTTTTTAATGAAATTTTAAATCAGCTGTTTTGAGATATATAATTTTGTAAAATAAAACTGATTAGGAGTATAATTTTTTGCCTTATGTATACAGCTGTATAACCACCACTGCAATCATTACACACACATTTCCATCTCCCTCAAAAGTTTCCTTGTACTTCTTTGTAGTCATCCCTTTCCCTCACCCTGGCCTGTGACAAACAGGGACCTGTTTTCTGTCACTATGATTTTGCTTTTTCACCCCCAACCTTTTTTTCTTTTTTTTTTTGAGACGGAATCTCACTCTGTCACCCAGGCTGCAGCACAATGGTGCAATCTCAGCTCACTGCAACCTCCGTCTTGCGGGTTCAAGCAATTCTCTTGCCTCAGCCTCTTGAGTAGCTGGGATTGCAGGTGCCCACCACCATGCCTGGCTAATGTTTTGTATTTTTAGTAGAGATGGAGTTTCACCATGTTGGCCAGGTTGGTCTCGAACTTCTGACCTCAGGTGATCCGCCTGCCTTGGCCTCCCAAAATGCTGGGGTTACAGGTGTGAGCCACCGCGCCCGGCCCAATCTTTTTTTTTTTTTTTTTTTTTTTTTAAATTAAAGAGATGAGGACTCATTGTGTTGCGCAGCCTGGTCTTGAACTCCGGGGCCCAAGTGAGCCTCCCACCTCAGCCTCTCAAGAAGCTGGGACTTACGGGTGCATGTCACTGCCTGGCTCATTTTGTTTTTTCTAAAAATTCGTATTAATGGATGCATACAGTTGTGTCTGGCTTGTTTCAATTCGCATAATACGTTTGGGACTCATTCATGTTGTTGCATGTATCAGTAGGTTGTTCCTTTTCATTGCTTTCCATTGCATAGATTTACCACAGTTTGTTGAGCTGATCTGTATGTGGGTTATTTCCAGTATTGGAGTATTTTAAATTGCTGTAGACTACCGATCTTTGTATGAACGTATGCTTTTATTTTCTTGCATAAATACACACGGTAGAATTTTGGGGTTGTATGATAAAGTATAGCATAGCAGCTGTATGCTTAACTTTATAAGAAACTGCCAAACTGTTTTCCAGAGTGGCCGTACCATTTTACATTCCCATCAGTAGTATATGAGAGTTCCAGTTGCTCCATATCCTTGCCAACACCTGGTATTGTCAGTCTTTGAAAAATTTTAGTCATTCCAGTGAGTGTGTGGTGATGTCTCATTGTAGCTTTAATTTGCGTTTCCTTTTGGTTCATGGATTTGTACTTTGTGGCATTTATGCTAAAAGTACCAAGGGGGAAGAAAGTTGTTTTTTCTTCAGATTGTTATCATCTTGGTTTGTGACTTGTATGTTCTCAGAACATTATTTGATTCTCCACAATCAGTAGCACAATTATTTTTATATTAATTGGTTTTGTAATAGAGTTGTCCAGAACTCTATTACACTTAAAATATGATCAAACACTATAAATTATTGTATCATTTATGATCACACCTGATCAATTAAGAGGATTCAGGGTAGGTAAAACCTTACGTAAATCTTTGGAAAATGATTTTAACCTGTTTCTCAATTAAATAATACGTAGTTATATTTCTTGTCATTCTTTTTTTGGAAACTATAATATGAAAGTTCAAAATGAAAAAAAGAAATACTTAAAATTAGACATTTCATAGTTGGGATATGGTATAGTACTTTGAAACAAATTCTGTATTAGTATTTAGAATTGAGATGTTTAGCACACACTGCGTCAGTTACGTTAAATGGTGGGGACGGGGTGTGGCAGGCAGTAGTGGAATGTAGAATGCTGCTGTATGCTGTGTAATGTAAGCATCTCCATTCCTACTGGAGAAGTTGCATCTTGTTCTCAAGAAGCACAGAGGGAGAAATTTGGTAAAGTACCAAGTAGTTGAATGAAATACAGGACATAGCAGATAAATTTTGTATATACTAATCAGTGTAACTCAAATCGGTAACTGTATTTGATATCCTAACTGGGTAGCCATATTGGATATCCAAACTGTTAACACTTCATTACCCTGAAGAGCTTCCTCCTTTCTTTCTGATAGGTTTTTTTTTTTTTTTTTTTTTTGAGACAGTCTTGCACTGTCACCCAGGTTGGAGTGCAGTGGCGCAATCTTTGCTTACTGCATCCTCCGCCTCCCAAGTTCAAGCAATTCTTCTTTCTCAGCCTCCTGAGTAGCTGGGACTACAGGTGTGCACCACCACGCCTGGCTAATTTTTGTATTTTTAGTAGAGACTGAGCTTCACCATATTGGTCAGACTGGTCTTGATCTCCTGACCTCGTGATCCAACTGCTTCGGCCTCCCAAAGTGCTATGATTACAGGCGTGAGCCACCGTGCCTGGCGGATAGTAATCTTTAATCTTTATGTGATGAGGGGTCCAGAAATCTTAACTTGAATGGCAATTAAAGGCCTTTGAGAAGGTAGGGGAGGGTGATGGATACATCAGCCTTGGCCACCCTCTAGTGGCTGCTCTGACCATAGTGCAACTTCAGTTGATGCTCTTAAGTGTACAGGAGGGGGAATGACTGAGGGGCTTGTTGTTGTTTATACAAAACTATTTTTTGTATTACAGAGTAGAACAAACATCTGGAGTAATCTAGAAGAATAACTTTAGTAAGGAGTTACCTTAAATATCAACATTGGTTATCTGGGTACTAGGATTATGGATGATTTTATTTTCGTAATTATACTTGAGTGTATTTTCTAAATGTTAGTCAACTTTTTGTTTTAAGCCAGATAAATAGAAAGGGAGACTCACTGATCATCTCTTTGTGCCAGATACTGTTATATATATCATTCCTAATTCCTAATACACGAATTTGAGTTACGTTGATTAGTATATACAAAATTTATGTCCTGTATTTTATTCAACTTCATTTGGAGTTTTAATGGAACACTATCATTCGCTAACATTTTTGTGGCACAGACTTCTTGCTGATGTTGTCTACCAGAATGTCCTTTGATTCTACTTCAGTCTTGCCCAGTAAAGTCATCTTTCTCCCTTAATGAATATCTCGCCTTTTTTCGGGACCACTCACCAGTCTGTGAACCTTCAAAATAAATACATTCCATGTTCTTATTCATGTTGACATATGTTTGATGTAGTACATACTGCCGTCTGTTGTAGTTATTTATGTGTATTGCCTATTTCCTAGCTTTGCATCCTACAGCCCCAGAACAGCAAATAGAAAGCACACGATATTTGCCTAAAACCATATATCGAAAGCTTCTACCTCCCTCAGTTTGTGATGTAATGGTATTTGACTTATTTAATCAGTTGCTTGGCATTGTAGCACATTTTCCTAGAACCAGTATTTCAAATGGTGTGTAGGTGCCTAGGCCCTAAAATACTGGTTTTTAAACTTTGCCACACATTTAAAAACTGGAGAGTTAAAAAAAACAAAAACAAACCTCCAATGTCCAGGTCATACCCCATACAAATGGAATCAAAGTATTTGGAATGGAAGCCAGGTATCAGTATTTTAAAAAAAGATACCCCACATCATTTGAATGTTCAGCAAAAGTTTATGAACTACTGCCCTATTTAATCTATACTGCATGGATACTGAAGTTAAACTCCTGACATTTAAAGTTTTGCTTTTGGGGAAAATACCTTTCTCAAGCCATGTGCAAGAGGTTTTGATGGCATAAGACCTACAGATAACTAGCAGGCTTAATGCCCAGGTATTTATTGTTAAAGGAGGTATTTGTCCCGCTTACTCTCAAATAGTTGCCAAAAAATGTTTACAAGAGGAGAAAGAGAGAATGAGAATGATAAAGCAAATGGGGACAAAATGTAAACAGTTGTTGAATTCTATTAAGGCTATATGGGATTCACTAATACTAGTCTTGCAACTTTTTTGTAAGTTTGTAAAACTTTTTAAAAGTTTTGTTAAAAAGAGAGAATTTGTTAACACAGATAAATCCCTAATTGGTGAAATAGTAGACTTTTTTTTTTTTTTTTGAGATGGAGTTTTTACTGTTGTCGCCCAGGCTGGAGTGTAGTGGCGCGATCTCAGCTCACTGCAACCTCCGCCTCCCTTGTTCAAGCGATTCTCCCGCCTCAGTCTCCCGAGTAACTGGGATTACAGGCGCCTGCCACCATGCCCAGCTAATTTTTGTATTTTTAGTAGAAACGGGGTTTCGTCATATTAGTGAGGCTGGTCTCGAACTCCTGAAGTCAGGTGATCTGCCCACCTCAGCCTCCCAAAGTGCTGGGATTACAGGTGTGAGCCACCACACCCGGCCCTAGATTTTTGTTTTTGTTAAAAATATTGGAATGCACAGAGTACATCTGGCTTCAGTCATCTGTTTTCATTTGTGTTGCTGTTTGACTGAAATCCTCTTTCTCCTGGTGGGTGGGGTTGGGAGATGGTCCTATTTTCTAAAGGGAAGAGGCATTTCCTATTTAATCTTGAGGATACAGGGAAGATGGTATGGAGTTAAGCATCAACCCACTTCTCTTTCTGTCTCTTCTTTCTGCCTGTTTTTCTTTCTGCTTCGTTGGCGCAAAATACTGTTTCCATTAAGATGCTTAAAAGTGATGCAAGTGCAATTGTGCAAATTTAGAAGATAATCATTAGTTGGAAGATACGTTAGATCATTTAATTTAACCTCCTGCTTTTTACCAATATGATGACTAAACCAAGACTGGTAGATGTAACCTTATACTTTATTTAAGGTCTACGAGGAGTAGTGTGTATTTTACTGTTTCTTTTGTTATCTAGAACTTAACATGGGATATTTACCTTTAGGGAAAACTTTTATATTATATCTGTGCCCTGGATGCTTAATTAGTTAACTGTGCTGTTGTAGTTTAAGGACTGTGGCTAGTAATTATGAAAATATACTAAATCTCATTGCTAATCAGAGAAATGCAAATTAAAACAAAAATGAGGTAATTTCACATCATCATATTGGCAAAAATTAAAATGTCTGGCACTGCCAAATGTTAATGAGGATGTGTGGGCTCTGCCATTGGTGGGTGTAAGAATTGAATACTGCCTTCATGAACAGTTTGGCAATATTTGATAAAGGAGGCATTCCTTTTGGTCTGACATTTCTAAGTCTGTGCTCTAGAAATGCTTGTGCAAAGGAGTCAGGTACAAGAATATTCGTCATAGCAGTGTTTATGTTAATGGAAAACTTAGAAACAAGCCAACTCTCCAGCAGCAAGTGAATAGATTAGTTGTGGTTTGTTCATACTAGAACACTACGCAGCTGTTAGCAAGGAATACATCTCAAAAACATGATTTAATTTAAAAACAAGTTTCTGAATGATGTTTATGTATGATACCATTATATGAAGTTGGGCAACATACAATATCTTGCGTTTGCGGATGCTTATTTGTAGAAATAGTATTAAAACATACATTGGAATGCAAATCCTGAACCACATTTAGGATAGCGGTTACCTCTGGGAAACAGAGAAGGGTATAGGATTGGAGGAGTACACACAGATTTTCAACTTGACCTGTGGTGTTTTCTTTCATATTAAAACTCTGAAGCAAATATAGTAAAATGTTAAGATTAGACAAAGCTAGCTAGTAGGTGCAGTTGTGTTATTCTCTGTAACTTTCTGTATATTTATAAAATATGTGATTAAATACATTGAGGGTAGTATGTTTATAATGGGCCATACATTCAGTCACCAGTGGTAACATAGGACAGCAGACTATGTCTTGCAGGTGAGACCTAAGGCAGTAGTTCCTTAGACAGTAGTTCAGAACTTAGGTTTTGGAGTCAGATATACCTGGATTAAATTACAGCTTATCCACTTGTTAGCCATCTGACTTTGGGCTTTAGTGTGCTCATCTATGAAGCTAACAATCAAACTTACATCTTAGAGGTGGGTTGTGAGATTTTCAAAAAAGTATGCTTCAAGTAATACCCACTCAATATATGATAGTTTCATTTAGCCTTTAACCACCTCGATTAAATAATTCTTTTTTCAAAGAAGCATACTTCAGAGAACCATGGGACAATGTGTTACAAGTACAATATTGCTTCTTTTCTGTATGACTGGCATAATTAAAAGTTTCTAAAAGGCAAGTTCCATGCCAGAGCTTAGGGAACACACTAAAGTTGTATTCCATACTGAGTTCCACCTACAAACGTAATTATGAAAGATTGTTGAGGTTAACTTTGTTATTGTGCTTTCCTCTTGGATAACCTTGCTTTTTAGAAGGAAAAAACTCCTTTAAAAATAGGTTCAGTTAAACCTACAATTTTGCAGCAACCCCAAATCCTCACTCTTAATGGATTTGTCCAGTGAAAATTGTAAACAAGAACACATGTGAGTATATAAAGATAGATGTAGGTACAACAAATGAAATGGTATTTTCCTGGACTGGAAAAATTCCTTTTTGTGAAGATTATATTTTTGGTGATCTTTTTCTTGATTTTCAGTGCAGAATTACTGTTAATATATTTTAATTGACCTTTGAGAGCTGTCTTTAGGGATCTCTAGAAATATTAATAAATATATTCATAAGCCAGGCTCAGATATTCATAATCCATAGTAAGGAAAACTCTTCCTTACTATGTGTCAGAAAGAGAGGAAGGTAGATGACCTCTCTCCCCCAAATGTCTTGAACTTCCCTTTTCTAATCTGGCATTGCTTGCCTGCCTTCTGACCAAATTCATCACATTGGGAAGTGGAAGAATACATTGATATCTGATGAGATTTCGTTTTAAAAGTTCTCCCCAGTGAAAGGATTATAGGCACTTCAGAGTTGTGGGTGTTTGGCAGGTGTCTACAGTCAAGGAGAGTGAGGGAAAGTGTTTGAAGCCCAGCTGTGTGGTAGAGATGGAGCATCTTCATCCAACATCTCCCAGTGAATTGATCATGTGTAGAAACCCCAGTCCAAAAGGTAACTCACAGCTTATGGAGTGGAGGGACAAGAAGCTTTGGAAGAAAGCACAGGAGGAAGAACCCGTGTGAGGAGGTTGGGCAGGAGCTGTTTGACATTCAGTTAGAAGCATTGCCTTTCCATTCCACGATGGCTTCAGCTGGTATTTGAAGCTAGTTATTAGTGTGCCCAGTGAGCCATGCATTTCTGAGGTATCTCTGTGTTTTTAAAATAAAGTCTGAAAGCTTGATCTGCTTAGTTCCACCAAACCCTGTTCAAATTTTTTCTGAAGGCACTTTAGCAGAGCTTGTCTTTTCATTTTGTGAATACTAAACTGTAAACGATGTTCTTAAAGCAGTAAAGGGAAGATACATTTTTAGAATTTCTATATTTGATACTTGCAAAGTTGGGGTAGAAAAGAGACCTGGTGTTTGTGTCGCACTGGAGAGGGAAACTCCTGCTCCCATTAAAAAAAAAAAAAAAAAAAAATCATGTATTTCTAGATGTATATTTCAGTCTTCCAGGAAACTCCCTTTACGTTTTATCTTCCTAGGCAATGATACAGACCTGTTTGTTTTATGGAAATGGATGTTAACTATATTTTCTCAAACCACAGAAAGTAATATTCATGTTATTCATGTCAGCATTCTTGATCTCTAGTTTTGGGTATTGTCCCCTCCCCTAAATCTCTATCTCATTTTCTCAAAAGTATACTTTTTCCTGGGTTCCCAGAAAACTACTTATAATTTACCCCTCCCTCCTTTTTGCAGACTTTGAGGATCAGTTCCGTTTTGCAGTGGTTGGTGGACTAAAATGACATTATACTATCACAGTTGAGGAGCCAGTTATCTTAATATAATATTAATTTAGCATGTTTATATGTAGCTTTCAAAATTAGATGGGTCAGGTAATATCACCTGTAACCTGACTCCTATTTTTATAAAATAGTCATTAGCCTCATCATTCATAATCTTTATTATAAAAGGGACCCACTGATACTACGTATCCCGTTAGTATCTTCTCATATTAATAAATGAAGAATATTTTAGTTAGGTTTGCATTTTGAAATGAAGTACAAAGACCCTAAAACTATTGTTTTGTAATACATAACAAGTGATTACAATAAAGCCATATCAGGTAGTGTTTTTCTCTTTACATTCTATTTTCAAAACGTATAATTTTTTTATTTTTTAAACATAAAAAGTATTAAGTTTTTGAAGAGGAAGTACACACATTCTGCAGAATTTTTACAAAGGTATAAGGGTATACGCTGAATCTCCCACCTGCTCCTGATCCCCATCCACACATATAATACTCATTTTGTTTTTCATATTTACACCTCTGCTGTGCCCTTTTCTTTCTACTCAGAATGTCTTGGAGGTCATTTCCTATCAGTACCAATGCTCATTCTTTTTTTATGGCTGTATAGTTTTACATTATACTGCAATTTATTGAACCAGTTCTCTGTTTTGGAGTATTTAGATTACCCCCTCCCAGGCTTTTACTAAAACAACTCTCCAGTTATTATCTGTGGATGTAGGGTACTTTATACATGCAAAATTATATCTGTAAGATGAACTCTTTGATGTAGAATTGATGGGTCAAAGTGTATGTGCACTTTTAATTTTGATATTGCCAAATTGCCCTCTGTAGACGTTGAAATAATTTACACTCCCACTGGCAGTGTTTGAGAGTCCATTCTCCTGGCGGCAGAGAAGAAACTTTTTATTTTTGCCAATCTGATAGACTTTTTTTTTTTGAGACGGAGTCTCACTCTGTCGCTCAGGCCGAAGTGCAGTGGTGCCATCTGGGCTCACTGCAACCTCCATCTCCTCCGCCTCCCGGGTTCAAGCAATTCTCTGTCTCAGCCTCCCGAGGAGCTGGGATTACAGGCGCCTGCCACCATGCCCAACTGTTTTTTTGTATTTTTAGTAGAGACAGGGTTTCACCATCTTGGTCAGTCTGGTCTTGAACTCCTTACCTCGTGATCCACCCACTTTGGCCTCCCAAAGTGCTAGGATTACAGGTGTGAGCCACCACACCTAGCCTGATAGACTTTTTTTTTAAATGGTATCTTATTTTGCTTTAGTTTGTGTATGTTGAAGTTGAACATTTTTAATACACTTAAAGAGTAATTCAGATTTCTGTGATTTTTGTGTTCATGCTCTTTGTCCATTTCTCTATTAGACTTGGGTCTTTTTTATTTGTGGGAGCCCTTTCACATTAAGAAAATGAGTCCTTTTTCTATACTGTGTGTTGCAAATATTTCCTCCAAGAATTTGTCATTTGATCATGTATAGCATATGTTGAAATACAGACAGTTTTTGTTTTTACATAGTCAAATATTATATTAGTCTTTACTTGTATGGCTTCTGGGGTTTTTTTGGGTCATTTTGAAGGCGTCCCTTATAAAAAAATTTATGTTTTCGGTTTGCTTTTTATAGTTAACTAGCCTTATGTTTTTGATGAAAGACATCTTAAACATTAATATCAAAACACCATTTTGTGTGTGTTTGTTTTTTGAGATGGAGTCTCACTCTGTTGCCCAGGCTGGAGTGCAGTGTGGCACGATGTCAGCTCACTGCAATCTCTGCCTCCTGGGTTCAAGTGATTCTGCCTCGACTTCTCCCAAGTAGCTGGTATTACAGGCGCATGCCACCACACCCAGCTAAGTTTTGTATTTTTAGTAGAGATGGGATTTCAGTATGGTGGCCAGACTGGTCTCAAACTCCTGGCCTCAAGTGATCTGCCTGCCTCCGTCTTCCAAAGTGCTGGGATTATAGGCGTGAGCCACCCAGCCTCAAAACACCATTTTGGCCTTATAATGCCTTTGCTATTTTAATTGTAGGATGGACCTGTATGGCATAGACTGTAGATCCAGGCACATGGGCAAATCATAGCTTTGTTACCTAACTGTGTGAGATAGACAGATAAATGTATCTAACTTTCTGTTTTCTCATATGTAAAATGAGGATAATTATACCTGCCTCCAGAGTAGTTATGAGAATTGGAAGATAATGTATATATTAATTATATTCTTAAAGCACAGTGTTATAATTCATAATCCAACACACGTTAGTTTTCTTCCTTCTTCCTTCATCTTACTTCAACATCATAGTGATGGGAAAGATAATTAAAAAAATTTTTTAAAGTAGAATCATTTGGTGGTTAAAAAAGAAACAAACATGTTTCAAATTATCTTAAAAAAATACTGTGCTTTAGTAATACTTTTGTATTAACAAACAAGTCTCCAACATAACTCTATCCCTCTATTTATTGCATTATTTATAATTAAATGTTAGCATTTGCTTTCCAAAGAGGAGACAACTGCTGACTTTTGTGTTAAAGTGAGAAAACTGTGTAATGGCATGTGGATAAAAAGTATTTTAAAAATTCTTCCTCCTTAAAGGGAAGTTTAGGAAAATACATCTTATTTTGCCTCTCTCCCCATTACACAGCCTGGTATTGTCCAGATTGCTGTGGATCTTCTCACCAAATGAGATTTGTATCTCTAAGTTAATTTTCTGCCAGAATCACTTCAGGCTGATGGTGGTGTTTGTGTATCCATTAAGCATACTGCCAGGCTGTGTCCACTGCTTTCCACCTCTCCTGTTAAACAGCTTTCAGCAGGTTTACAGAGCTACTCCCTTGCTCTGCTTTAATTGTAGGGAGCCACAGGATGCTATGTAAAATGGTCTATAAGGAGTTACATAGAGCTGGCTTAGAAATCACAGAAGATAAACAAATTCTGTCATCAACTGGGTCAAATTTATTAGTGTTTTTATGAAAGGAAATACATTTTTAAAATTCTGTTTCTTGGTTAACCTTTTCCTTCCTTCATTTAACAACCTCCAACTAGTAAAATTCAACAATTCAGAAAAAGCACATATTGGAGGAGTCTTGGGTAAGAAGCTCTCATTAAAGTTGTATATAGCACCCTGCTGAGCTTTACAATTGGTTTTGAAATGAAAATCTGTTAGATTAGAGCAAACATTATCCCAGCTGCCACGATAAGTAATGTGGAGAAGATTAATGATTTGTCTATGAAAGCCAGTGAGCGTTAAGTCTGCTGCTGTGCCCTTTTTAAAAGGTGGAGGTGAGAGAGGAGGTAGGGAAGAAGGGAGGACTATGCTATTCATAGCTACATGTTTATCTTTTTCACATGAGTTAGTGCTTCCCTAGCTTTTTTTCCCTTGATAAAACCAAGGAAGCTTTAAATTTCAATGATGCCCCCAGAATTTTTCATTGACTAGGGAAAGTAAGGTGGAACCGGAGAAAAAAAACATTGCCCTTATATAACATTAAAGGCTCTCACTTCTTCCAGTCAGCAATGAAATTTTCTTCCTCCTTTCATGGAATTACTTGTAGTACCATAATCTGTCTTCTTGTGGTAAATGTCTGAAGATATATGGGTGAAAATTAGTGATGGTAGAGTTAATACTTTTCCTCTTCACCCATTGCATGCATCATCGAAGGTAAAATTGAGCAGGGCTGCTGTCATATTACCTTAGGTTTCCTGACTCGGTAGGGCTGTCCAAGACAATTCCTGCTTTTCCCATTCAACAAGTGCCCCTGTTTTCTGAGACCTTCAGTGTGAGGCAGGGAGAGTGACACCAGCACCACTGTGTGAAAATAGTGTCCTGACAGAGAAAGAATGGCTTAGATAAGTATTTAGGAAACCATCAATATTTAAATAGAGGTTTATATATCATAGCAGACTTACAGTTTTATTAGCACAAACCTAATCTTGTGATTTGGAAATCAAGTCTGATATCGGGACCAAAGTTTATTTTTATTGTTGTCTTTTTGAATTTGGTATCCTGTAAACTCTTGTCATTCAAAATGTGCTCCTTGTCACCTGATAACTTGTAAGAAATGCAGAATCTCAGGTCCTGCCCCACACGTACCAAATACTAAATCAGAATCTGTATTTAACAAGAGCACAAAGTATTTGAATGCACATTAAAATTTGAGAAGCTCTGATATAAACCATGGCCTGCTTTTCTAAAATCAGCATCTATTATACTTTTTCTCTTTTCCAAAGCAGGCAAGAAGGCTTTAAAAAAGAAAGAAAGAAAGAAAATGCTTTTTGTTTCACCAACAGGAAGCCTGATGATGATTTTAATGTCATAGCAGTGCCATGTTTTCTGGTGCTGTTTGTGCATCTTCCTGGAGACACTGTTTTAAAATGTAGCTATTTCTTCTTAATCCCTGCAACAGAAATAAGTCAGCTCTTACTGGTCTTTTAATAACACCGGCCACCATTAGAGAGTTTGCTGTGTTTCACACACTATATGAAGTTTATACAGCACTCTAGTCCTTAAAATACCCTCCTCTCCCCACTCCTTTTTTCAAATGAGGAAATAGGCCCAAATAATTTTAATGTAACTTGCTTAGGTCATATAGTTCCTAAGTATTAATAGGGTTCAGACTTGATTTTGAGTCTAAAGACTTGCTTTTCTATCCCTTTGCCATTTGGTCAGAATTTATCTTAAGGGCAGATAGGTGAATTGTGTAATTTTTACTGACTTGTAATATGTACTTAACTTTAGGATTATCATTATTTTGATCCTGCAGGGCACAGCCCTACTTGATTGGAACAGCCTTATGCTGGAATAAGGACTCTAGTATAGTTCAGCCGCTAGCTGTTTTGATGACTGTTTTGTTTTCTTTCCTTTTTCCCTTGTAAAGGTAAGGAACAGGCATGTGTGTTGGGAATGGTTAGCTTTAAGGACAAAGAATGCATATGCTTTGAAAATAAGTAAAATCAAATTTGCTACTAGAATGTATTATTCTTTGTAAATTCCTCAATTTATAAAAATTACTTGGAGAAAAAGTGGTTGGTAATACCTTTCAATACACTCTAACCATGAGTCTATAAGGCTACAAGAAGCTTTCAGAGGAAAGCTAGCCAGACACTGAATCAAGGAGGGTTTAATCCTTCTGATAGGTTTTTATTCACAAAACTTCTCTGGAGAAGGAGCTATGCATGTGTGTGTAATATGTATTTTAAGGTAGACATTACCCCTTTTCATTGAAGACAGTTGATCTGATTGAAGTATTATTGCTAACAGTTTAGCATGAGACATTTAGTAACATTTTAAGACATTTCAATAACAACATGGAAGTTTTATATTTTAAAAAGATTTGAGAGATCAAAAAATGATAAGTATATGAAGTAATGCATATGTTAATTAGCTTGATTTAGCCATTCCACAATGTATATGTATTTTGAAACAACGTGTTGTGTATATGATGAGTATGTAATTTTTATTGGTCAACTTAAATAAGATTTGAAAGTTTTAGAATCTAGAATATGCTGCCTCTAAGCTACCTGTAATCTAACTTTTTTGGCATAGGAAGAAACATTTCATTTTGGCAAGAGGAAAATATTAAAATATAAGAGCAGTTTCATACACCCATAAGACAAATATCTTTTACTTGTCTGGCAAAATCCAGAACAATTGAAGAAAAAGAAATAGCTTTTACAAAAATTTGAAGTATAATAATTTAAGTGGTATTTCCACTTCCTTACTCATTTTGGTCTCTAATACTTCCTATCACTGTCTAAATTACTCCATTATTAGGGGAAAAGGCCAATTTTTAAAAGCAGGTTGGGTGCAGTGGTATGTGTATGTAGTCCCAGTTACTCGGGAGGCTGAGGCAGGAGGTTTGGTTGAACCCTAGAGGTCAAAACTGTAGGGCACTAAGATTGAGCCTGTGAATAACCACTGCACTCCAACCTGAACAAAACAGTGAGATACTGTCTCTTTAAATCAAACAAACAATTCAAAACCAGTTTACTGCTATTGACCAACTGTAGAAATCACTGGGTTCAGTATTCCTTTCTTCAGAAATGTATGATTCAACCCAGCAGTTCCAATATTAGTTACTGAAAATTCAAAACAGGTGTATAAAAAGATAAATATATATGGCCAGGCGCGGTGGCTCACATCATAATCCCAGCACTTTGGGAGGCTGAGGCAGGCGGATCATAAGGTCAGGAGATCGAGACCATCCTGGCTAACATGGTGAAACCCCGTCTCTACTAAAAAATACAAAGAATTAGCTGGGCTTGGTGGTGGGTGCCTGTTGTCCCAGCTACTCGGGAGTCTGAGGCAGGAGAATGGCATGAACCCAGGAGGCGGAGCGTGCAGTGAGCCGAGATCGTGCCACTGCACTCCAGCCTTTGTGACAGAGCACGAGACTCCATCTCAAGAAAAAAAAAAAAGTATGTATACATGCATGTTTGTTGCAGCACATTTCACAATAGCCAGTAGGTGGCAGGCAGCAGCCTATTTCGTTGGATGAATGATTAAATAAGTGGTGGTATATCCATAAAATGGAATATTACTCTGCCATAAAAAGGTATGAAGTACAGATGATACATGCTACAACATGGGCAAACTTCAAAAATATTTATGTCAAGTAAAAGAAACCAGACACAAGAGGTCACATATATGATTCTATTTGTATGAAGTATGCAGAATAGGTAAGTCCATAGAGGTAGACTGAGATTGGTGGTTACTGGGGCAATAGGAGAGGGAATGGGGAGTAGTTGCTTCATGGGTATGGGGATTCCTTTTGGGTTGATGAAAATGTTTTGGAACTAGATGGAGGCAGTGGTCAAACAAAGTTTTAAATGCACTAAAGCCACTGAGTTATTCGTTTTAAAATGGCTAATTTTATGTTTGTGAATTTTTTATGTTCTGTGAATTTCACTAAAGTAGAAAATACATGTATTCATTATTTCTCCTTTGGTTAAAGTCTTTAATATATCTGGTATCCATTCACATGTCACATGATTATTCTGAGAGATACTCTTCTCAGATTTCACATGCCTAGTAGATTTTAATGTTGGAATCATTCATTACATTCCTTTGTTTTAGAAATATGTTTCCATTTTCTGATTCGGCTAAATCAAGTTGCTGTAAAAATGGCAACATTAAAAATCCATTTTTCCTATGGGAATTCACAAGTCACATACTCTTATTAAGGGACACTACTAAGGAGAGACAAAGGTCTTTTTTTTTTGGTCACATCAATACTTTTTCATAATTACTGGTGGTATTTTCACCTCTTAATTAGAAGTGGTGATTTGTTTTTACCCCCCCCCCTTTTTAGGAGGCAAAATATCCAAGTAATTTAGGTGGTATTTAAATGATATGGAAGAAGAGATAATTTCTCTGCATTTTGATTTTTTTGAAACTTGAATTAACATCAGAGTCAGATTACTACAAAAAGTATACATGAAAATATTGGATCTTGTGAACTTTTTTTGGGTCTGTTTTGTTCTTAATGGAATAGTTATGTTGAATTAGTGGTATTTATTACTATAAAACATTAGCCTTTAAACAGAAGACTAGTTTGGCAAATAGCTTGCTTACTCATCTTTTGGCCAGTCTTATCCTTACAGGGAATATTATTCAGACATATAAAGGAATGAAGCACTGCTACATACCACAACATAGATGAATTTTGAAAACATTCGTGCTATGTAAAAGGAGCCAGTCACAAAAGACTATATATTGTATGATTTCATTTATACAAAATGTCCAAAATAGGCAGATCTACAGAGGCAGAAAGTAGATTGGTTTGCCTAGAGCTGCGGGTGAGAGTTGGCGGGAAAGTTGGAAGGGAATGAGGGGTCATTGCTAAAGGGTACAGGGTTTCTTTTTGGAGTGATGAAAATAATCTAAAATTGGTTGTGATGGAGGCACATTGAATTGTACACCTTAGGTGAGTTTTATAATATATGAACTATATCTCAATAAAGCTGTTACAAAAAAAACCTATTGCTTAAAAGATAAATTATTGACAAATTCTTTATCAGATCCATTTCTAAACCAAGTTCTTCAACAAACCTCTTAATGTCTCTGTCCCCTAAATACACTTATATCCAGTTTATACTGGATCATTTTATACTTGATACATTGTTTTATGATTTTTCTTCATAAATCCTGTTTCTCTAGTCTCAGGGTCCAGAACTACTCCTTCTTTTGCCCCCTGTTTCAGCATTGCAATCAGGAAAATACTATATAAGATCTCAGAGGATGATTACTCAGCCTTGACATTCTGCATTACATTATGGATTCTGCTAGCATTTATTATTTGTATTACTTTAGGATTTTTTTTTTTTTTTTTTTTTTTTTTTTTTTTTTTTTTGAGACGAGTCTCACTCTGTCACCCAGGCTGGAGTGAAGTGGCAGGATTTCAGCTCACTACAACCTCTGCCTCCAGGTTCAAGTGATTCTTGTGCCTCAGCCTCCCAGGTAGCTGGGACTACATGTGTGTGCCCCCATGCCCCGCTAATTTTTTGTATTTTTAGTGGAGATGGGGCTTCACTATGTTGCCCAGGCCGATCCTGAACTTCTGAGTTCAGGCAGTCCGGCACACCTTGGCCTCCCAAAGTGTTAGGATTACAGGCCCAAGCCATCATGCCTGGCCAATCCAATTTTAGGATCTTATGTGGTAGATATTATGGCTCTTTGCATTTTAATAACCAGAGAGAGAGAGAGAGAGAGAGAGAGGAGTGAGTGAGTGAGTGAGTGTGTGTGTGTGTGTGTGTGTAACGTAATACTAGATATCTCCCTCAAGGTTTGGGACACTCTATTTGGAAAGCAAATTTAGTTTTATTTCCTGCCTGCACATTAGCTAATTTACTCTCTTACTAATAAAATTCCAGGTCTAAGTTTTTGAATTGATTAGTGTTTACTAAGTAAGGAATAGATTTACTGACTTTTTTTGGTGGAGGGAGGGCGGAACTAAGTAAATTCCTATTCCATTCCCTAAATTTTTCCCCAGTCCATGAACAGAGGTCTTCAAGAGCCTACCGGGCTCTAAGGACACAGGCTGTAGTGATGGATAGTGAACAGTTAGCTCAAGTGAAATGATGTTGTCTTGGGGATACAAACTTGTTCGTCTCTCATAAATAAGGAATAGTTAACGAGAGTAGATTATAGTGATTTTCTTGCGTGACATCCTACATCTTGCTTTTTAAAATATTTCTCCCAAATATGAATTTGGCAAGTGCCTTTTAAATGCTTTATTGTCGACAAATAGTCTTTTCTTATTCAGTACATGTTCAGAAACCCCATGGTGGATCTATGGAATCTTTAAGGTCCTTCTCAAAAGAACCAAAGAGCTTTGACTAGCATATCGAGACAACCTTTTTTCCAAGGTTAACTTTTCCTTTTGTAGGTATATTTTAGTCTGCAACTTGGCTTTCTAAAGGCATCTTTTTTTTATAATAGAGCGTTTTTAATAGAATATATTGTTTAGCTGCCTTGGAATTAAGTCTATAAAATATTAATGAATGTACTAAGGCTTGAAAAACCCAGCGGTATGTGTGTGTGTAACTTATCTAGCTTTCAGAAGCTCAGAGAGAGTAGCAAGGAATCAAAGCAAAATTTTGAAGAAAAACTGTTCTTCACGGCTGGCTGCCTTGGTAGGCATAAAATATTAATATTTGTACAAAAGGCTGATGCTCTTAGCAGAGGCTTTGAAACCAGTCTGGATGTCTTAGGCGGATGGGAGGTATGGTTGGGTAAGTGGGAGACTGACTCAGCAGAACATCTCAGGGAGCCTGCAACTACAGTTTGGGTAGGAGCACAGCTAATTTCATTGAGCACAAGTGCTCCTGAAGCTCATGACTGCCCTGCTGTGGAGCCTTTCTTTTGTTACTCTCTAATTTGTACAGGGACTGGGCAGACATTGCTTTTTCTGAGGCTGGGCTTAAATTAGCCAGCAATCCCCAGGGCATTGTTTGCTCTTAAGTTGTCTGCCCTGTTTAAGAGAGCACATTTGCTACAAGAATATTTGGAATTTGTCTTCAGTTTCTTACATCATGGATGGTTCATAAGTCTCCCTTCAGCCAGTATCCTAGAATGACCATCAGTTCCAAGAACAGGCTAAGACACTTCCTTCCTTTTCTCTGTTCTGTAGTTTGTGCCTCATAGCGAAATTTAGATTTAAGAGTACTCATGTTATGCGGCATACTTATACAAGACAGTGATGTATATGAGTTAGAAAACAAGTCTCTAGCTTGCATTGTAAATTTTGAGTAGGGTTTATAGGACCTAAGTGTTAGTGTAGTAGATACATTATTAAGAGAATTTTAGATACACATTACACGAAATTTTCTGTGTTGTATTACAGTTTTTAGAAATACTCTATTCCCCTCACATTATCTTTTCTTTTAAGTGTTTCATCACAGCCTTGGTAAATTACAAATTTGAATGTACAGTGGTCTATATTTCATGCTTGTATTTATTGTCTAGTTAAGATGTCCTTGTTTTTGAATTAATTTTCTCAGGCAACTGCTGATCTGCTTGGTTAGGTCCATGGGTAATGTCCCATTGCAGCTAAAGTCTGCCTGACCTAGGGTACTCTTGTAGTAAAGAATCCATGTACCTCTCCTTTGCAGTGTAGCAACAGAAGAAACTCAAAATCAATGTGCCAGTGAGTAAATTTCAAGTTGTAGCTCTTCACCTTGGCTTGAAGTGATTCTGTGGGGTCTTGGTCTGGCTTCTGGTTTATCAGGGATACGTTTCCTGTATTCTATGTAGAATTCTATTTCAGAGTATAGCCAGGTGACTTGGTTTTTTCCTTTCTTTGTGAAGGAAGGCGTGGTGCATAATAGCCCACTCCAAATCAAGCTCTGTTTTTTGCTTGTAAGAAATTGTTTTAATGACTTCTGATTAAATGTGTTTTCAGTGAGGTTGACCTTGTCTCTCATTACAGAATCATGTCTTTCTCTTGACTGTCTTGATTGAACTTTACATAATAACCAGTGGAAGAAAAATAAGTCAGTAGAACCCAAATATTCAGTCTTGGGCATGCATAGCTATTTTAGTTTTATCTGAACTCTCTTACCTTGATAAAATGAAAGTTTGTAGAAAAGCCATTTAAAAGTTCATCAAGCTTCTTTACTCATTTAAATAGTACAGCTTCTACAACACTTTTGAAATGTCTCCATCAAGATATATCTACAAACGAGTACAGGTGGGGGGCCCTTCTTTTTGACTGCTGATCTCAGGGTGCCCAGAATAAATTGATGATACAAATTTTCAGCCTTTGGAATTCAGGAAGAGTAGCTATTCTGATTTTAGTTTTATCTTTTGACTTTATTTCTACTAAATCAGTTTCTGTATTACTAAATACCAACAAGCAAAGCATTTTTTTTTAAAGTTTGGTAAAGAAATGTCTTCCTTGTGATTTCTTTTCTTTGTCTTAAGTATTCATTTGGATCTCTCTAATACCAGTGAAACAGCACAGCATTTATGGTTGTAATTGGCATAATCTCAGGCAATGTCTAAAGTATGGACACATAGCCAAAAGATATAAAGAATACCTACATATTAATTAAAAGGAAGAGACATTCCCCTTCAAAAAACCCTTACAAATAAATAGGCAAAAATTTGTGCACTTTAAAAAGGAGAGATATTCATAAACATATGAAAAATATGTGTAACCTTTAGTCATCAGGGAAATAGAAAGAAAATATGAAGTGTTGGTGAGGATGTGAAGCAAAGGCAATCCTCACGCATTTCCAGTAAGCGTATAAATTACTGTCATGTATTTTATCTTTGCATATGCTATAAACACACAAAACATTGCTACTACTTTTATTTTAAGCTTTTACAGATTAGAGCAAATACAAATAAGAAAAACATAAAGTTTATATTTGCCTTAAATTATTCTGTATTTAGTGCTTTTAATTTCTATGTGTAGATCCATGGTTCTGTCTGATATCAAATTTCTTCTGCCTTGAAGAACTTTCTTTAGCATTATATATATTTTTTTTTTGCCTGAGGTCTTCTTTTCATGTCTAATTTTTCTTTTTCTTTCTTTCTTGCTTTTTTTTTTTTTTTTTTTTTTTTTTTTTTAATATTGTTTTGCTTTGTAGAGACAGGGTCTCTCTCTATGTTCCCCAGGCTGGTCTCACACTCCTGACCTCAAGTAATCCTCCCCACTTGGCTTCCCAGAGTGTTGGGATTATAGGCATGATCCACTGCACCTGACTGTAAATATATGCATATGTTTTTAACACAGTAAGCACTGTTTTTTTTCTCATTGTAATTCAGTTTATTTTCTATAGCTGTATCATCAAAACTTATGAAATATAGAGCAATTTACACCAGTACTTATTATGGTAAAGCTGACCCTATGGGACCACAGATAATTGGGGAACAATCATAATATAGCTACCCAAAACTAAAGTATTCAGAGAAAAGGACACATCTCATTCCAAGAAGCAATGATAAATGATTGTTCAACAGAAACAATGAACTCCAAAAGGCAGTAGGAAGACATCTTTAAAAGGGGAGAAAGAAAACAATTGTCGGGGGCGGAGCAAGATGGCCGAATAGGAACAGCTCCAGTCTCCAACTCCCAGCGCGAGCGACACAGAAGACCGGCGATTTCTGCATTTTCAACTGAGGTACTGGGTTCATCTCACTGGGGAGTGCCAGACGATCGGTGCTGGTCAGCTGCTGCAGCCCGACCAGCGAGAGCTGAAGCAGGGCGAGGCATTGCCTCACCTGGAAAGCGCAAGGGGGAAGGGAATCCCTTTTCCTAGCCAGGGGAACTGAGACACACAACACCTGGAAAATCGGGTAACTCCCACCCCAATACTGCGCTTTAAGCAGACAGGCACACCAGGAGATCATATCCCACACCTGGCCGGGAGTGGCCCACACCCACGGAGCCTCCCTCATTGCTAGCACAGCAGTCTGTGATCTACCGGCAAGGCAGCAGCGAGGCTGGGGGAGGGGCGCCCGCCATTGCTGAGGCTTAAGTAGGTAAACAAAGCTGCTGGGAAGCTCGAACTGGGTGGAGCTCACAGCAGCTCAAGGAAACCTGCCTGTCTCTGTAGACTCCACCTCTGGGGACAGGGCACAGTAAATAATAACAAACGCAGCAGCTCTGCAGACGCAAACGACTCTGTCTGACAGCTTTGAAGAGAGCAGTGGATCTCCCAACACGGAGGTTGAGATCTGAGAAGGGACAGACTCCCTGCTCAAGTGGGTCCCTGACCCCTGAGTAGCCTAACTGGGAGACATCCCCCACTAGGGGCAGTCTGACACCCCACACCTCACAGGGTGGAGTACACCCCTGAGAGGAAGATTCCAAAGCAAGAATCAGACAGGTACACTCGCTGTTCAGAAATATTCTATCTTCTGCAGCCTCTGCTGCTGATACCCAGGCAAACAGGGTCTGGAGTGGACCTCAAGCAATCTCCTACAGCTACAACCTACAGCTGAGGATCCTGACTGTTAGAAGGAAAGCTATCAAACAGGAAGGACACCTACACCAAAACCCCATCAGTACATCACCATCATCAAAGACCAGAGGCAGATAAAACCACAAAGATGGGGAAAAAGCAGGGCAGAAAAGCTGGAAATTCAAAAAATAAGAGCGCATCTCCCCCGGCAAAGGAGCGCAGCTCATTGCCAGCAACGGATCAAAGCTGGACGGAGAATGACTTCGACGAGATGAGAGAAGAAGGCTTCAGTCCATCAAATTTCTCAGAGCTAAAGGAGGAATTACGTACCCAGCGCAAAGAAACTAAAAATCTTGAAAAAAAAGTGGAAGAATTGATGGCTAGAGTAATTAATGCAGAGAAGCTCACAAACGAAATGAAAGAGACGAAAACCATGGCACGAGAAATACGTGACAAATGCACAAGCTTCAGTAACCGTCTCGATCAACTGGAAGAAAGAATGTCAGCGATGGAGGATCAAATGAATGAAATGAAGCGAGAAGAGAAACCAAAAGAAAAAAGAAGAAAAAGAAATGAACAAAGCCTGCAAGAAGTATGGGATTATGTAAAAAGACCAAATCTACGTCTGATTGGGGTGCCTGAAAGTGAGGGGGAAAATGGAACCAAGTTGGAAAACACTCTTCAGGATATCATCCAGGAGAACTTCCCCAACCTAGTAGGGCAGGCCAACATTCAAATCCAGGAAATACAGAGAACGCCACAAAGATACTCCTCGAGAAGAGCAACTCCAAGACACATAATTGCCAGATTCACCAAAGTTGAAATGAAGGAAAAAATCTTAAGGGCAGCCAGAGAGAAAGGTCGGGTTACCCACAAAGGGAAGCCCATCAGACTAACAGCAGATCTCTCGGCAGAAACTCTTCAAGCCAGAAGAGAGTGGGGGCCAATATTCAACATTCTTAAAGAAAAGAATTTTAAACCCAGAATTTTATATCCAGCCAAACTAAGTTTCATAAGTGAAGGAGAAATAAAATCCTTTACAGATAAGCAAATGCTTAGAGATTTTGTCACCACTAGGCCTGCCTTACAAGAGACCCTGAAGGAAGCACTAAACATGGAAAGGAACAACCGGTACCAGCCATTGCAAAAACATGCCAAAATGTAAAGACCATCAAGGCTAGGAAGAAACTGCATCAACTAACGAGCAAAATAACCAGTTAATATCATAATGGCAGGATCAAGTTCACACATAACAATCTTAACCTTAAATGTAAATGGACTAAATGCTCCAATTAAAAGACACAGACTGGCAAACTGGATAAAGAGTCAAGACCCATCAGTCTGCTGTATTCAGGAGACCCATCTCACACGCAGAGACATACATAGGCTCAAAATAAAGGGATGGAGGAAGATTTACCAAGCAAATGGAGAACACAAAAAAGCGGGGGTTGCAATACTAGTCTCTGATAAAACAGACTTTAAACCATCAAAGATCAAAAGAGACAAAGAAGGCCATTACATAATGGTAAAGGGATCAATTCAACAGGAAGAGCTAACTATCCTAAATATATATGCACCCAATACAGGAGCACCCAGATTCATAAAGCAAGTCCTTAGAGACTTACAAAGAGACTTAGACTCCCATACAATAATAATGGGAGACTGCAACACTCCACTGTCAACATTAGACAGATCAACGAGACAGAAAGTTAACAAGGATATCCAGGAATTGAACTCATCTCTGCAGCAAGCAGACCTAATAGACATCTATAGAACTCTCCACCCCAAATCAACAGAATATACATTCTTCTCAGCACCACATCGTACTTACTCCAAAATTGACCACGTAATTGGAAGTAAAGCACTCCTCAGCAAATGTACAAGAACAGAAATTATAACAAACTGTCTCTCAGACCACAGTGCAATCAAATTAGAACTCAGGACTAAGAAACTCAATCAAAACCGCTCAACTACATGGAAACTGAACAACCTGCTCCTGAATGACTACTGGGTACATAACGAAATGAAGGCAGAAATAAAGATGTTCTTTGAAACCAATGAGAACAAAGATACAACATACCAGAATCTTTGGGACACATTTAAAGCAGTGTGTAGAGGGAAATTTATAGCACTAAATGCCCACAAGAGAAAGCAGGAAAGATCTAAAATTGACACTCTAACATCGCAATTAAAAGAACTAGAGAAGCAAGAGCAAACACATTCGAAAGCTAGCAGAAGGCAAGAAATAACTAAGATCAGAGCAGAACTGAAGGAGATAGAGATACAAAAAACCCTCCAAAATATCAATGAATCCAGGAGTTGGTTTTTTTGAAAAGATCAACAAAATTGACAGACCACTAGCAAGACTAATAAAGAAGAAAAGAGAGAAGAATCAAATCGACGCAATTAAAAATGATAAAGGGGATATCACCACCGACCCCACAGAAATACAAACTACCATCAGAGAATACTATAAACACCTCTACGCAAATAAACTGGAAAATCTAGAAGAAATGGATAATTTCCTGGACACTTACACTCTTCCAAGACTAAACCAGGAAGAAGTTGAATCCCTGAATAGACCAATAGTAGGCTCTGAAATTGAGGCAATAATTAATAGCCTACCAACCAAAAAAAGTCCAGGACCAGATGGATTCACAGCTGAATTCTACCAGAGGTACAAGGAGGAGCTGGTACCATTCCTTCTGAAACTATTCCAATCAATAGAAAAAGAGGGAATCCTCCCTAACTCATTTTATGAGGCCAACATCATCCTGATACCAAAGCCTGGCAGAGACACAACAAAAAAAGAGAATTTTAGACCAATATCCCTGATGAACATCGATGCAAAAATCCTCAATAAAATACTGGCAAACCGGATTCAGCAGCACATCAAAAAGCTTATCCACCATGATCAAGTGGGCTTCATCCCTGGGATGCAAGGCTGGTTCAACATTCGCAAATCAATAAACATAATCCAGCATATAAACAGAACCAAAGACAAGAACCACATCATTATCTCAATAGATGCAGAAAAGGCTTTTGACAAAATTCAACAGCCCTTCATGCTAAAAACGCTCAATAAATTCGGTATTGATGGAACGTACCTCAAAATAATAAGAGCTATTTATGACAAACCCACAGCCAATATCATACTGAATGGGCAAAAACTGGAAAAATTCCCTTTGAAAACTGGCACAAGACAAGGATGCCCTCTCTCACCACTCCTATTCAACATAGTGTTGGAAGTTCTGGCTAGGGCAATCAGGCAAGAGAAAGAAATCAAGGGGATTCAGTTAGGAAAAGAAGAAGTCAAATTCCCTGTTTGCAGACGACATGATTGTATATTTAGAAAACCCCATTGTCTCAGCCCAAAATCTCCTTAAGCTGATCAGCAACTTCAGCAAAGTCTCAGGATACAAAATTAATGTGCAAAAATCACAAGCATTCTTATACACCAGTGACAGTCAAACAGAGAGCCAAATCAGGAATGAACTTCCATTCACAATTGCTTCAAAGAGAATAAAATACCTAGGAATCCAACTTACAAGGGATGTAAAGGACCTCTTCAAGGAGAACTACAAACCACTGCTCAGTGAAATCAAAGAGGACACAAACAAATGGAAGAACATACCATGCTCATGGATAGGAAGAATCAATATCGTGAAAATGGCCATACTGCCCAAGGTAATTTATAGATTCAATGCCATCCCCATCAAGCTACCAATGAGCTTCTTCACAGAATTGGAAAAAACTGCTTTAAAGTTCATATGGAACCAAAAAAGAGCCCGCATCTCCAAGACAATCCTAAGTCAAAAGAACAAAGCTGGAGGCATCACGCTACCTGACTTCAAACTATACTACAAGGCTACAGTAACCAAAACAGCATGGTACTGGTACCAAAACAGAGATATAGACCAATGGAACAGAACAGAGTCCTCAGAAATAATACCACACATCTACAGCCATCTGATCTTTGACAAACCTGAGAGAAACAAGAAATGGGGAAAGGATTCCCTATTTAATAAATGGTGCTGGGAAAACTGGCTAGCCATAAGTAGAAAGCTGAAACTGGATCCTTTCCTTACTCCTTATACGAAAATTAATTCAAGATGGATTAGAGACTTAAATGTTAGACCTAATACCATAAAAATCCTAGAGGAAAACCTAGGTAGTACCATTCAGGACATAGGCATGGGCAAAGACTTCATGTCTAAAACACCAAAAGCAACGGCAGCAAAAGCCAAAATTGACAAATGGGATCTCATCAAACTAAAGAGCTTCTGCACAGCAAAAGAAACTACCATCAGAGTGAGCAGGCAACCTACAGAATGGGAGAAAATTTTTGCAATCTACTCATCTGACAAAGGGCTAATATCCAGAACCTACAAAGAACTCAAACAAATTTACAAGAAAAAAACAAACAACCCCATCCAAAAGTGGGCAAAGGATATGAACAGACATTTCTCAAAAGAAGACATTCATACAGCCAACAGACACATGAAAAAATGCTCATCATCACTGGCCATCAGAGAAATGCAAATCAAAACCACAATGAGATACCATCTCACACCAGTTAGAATGGCGATCATTCAAAAGTCAGGAAACAACAGGTGCTGGAGAGGATGTGGAGAAATAGGAACACTTTTACACTGTTGGTGGGAGTGTAAACTAGTTCAACCATTATGGAAAACAGTATGGCGATTCCTCAAGGATCTAGAACTAGATGTACCATATGACCCAGCCATCCCATTACTGGGTATATACCCAAAGGATTATAAATTATGCTGCTATAAGGACACATGCACACGTATGTTTATTGCAGCACTATTCACAATAGCAAAGACTTGGAATCAACCCAAATGTCCATCAGTGACAGATTGGATTAAGAAAATGTGGCACATATACACCATGGAATACTATGCAGCCATAAAAAAGGATGAGTTTGTGTCCTTTGTAGGGACATGGATGCAGCTGGAAACCATCATTCTTAGCAAACTATCACAAGAACAGAAAACCAAACACCGCATGTTCTCACTCGTAGGTGGGAACTGAACAATGAGATCACTTGGACTCGGGAAGGGGAACATCACACACCGGGGCCTATCATGGGGAGGGGGGAGGGGGGAGGGATTGCATTGGGAGTTATACCTGATGTAAATGACGAGTTGATGGGTGCAGCACACCAACATGGCACAAGTATACATATGTAGCAAACCTGCACGTTGTGCACATGTACCCTACAACTTGAAGTTTAATAATAATAAATAAATTTAAAAAAAAAAAGGAAATAAATAAATAAATAAATAAATCAAACAAACAAACAAACAAAAAAACAATTGTCAAGTTATAATGTAAGCACAAGGAAAATACCCTGCAGAAATAAAGGAGAGAAGACATTTTTATGCAAACAAAAACCAAGGGAGTCTATGACCTACAGGTCTGCATTGAAAGAAGTACCAAAAAAAAAAAAAAAAAGAAAAGAAAAGAAAAAAACTTCATGGGGGTAGGAGGATGCCAGACAAACTGGTAGAAGGAATGAAGAACAGAGGATGAAGTAAAATTGTTGTTTAATTTAAATGAATGTTGATTGCGAAAACTAACAATTCTAGCGTCTTTGGAGTTCAAAATAGATGCAGAACCAAAATGGATGGCAGTAACATAATGGAAGGAGGGTAATAAATGGTGCAAAAGTTTGCTAGGGTTCTAACTTGTACCTGAGTTGGGGCAAAAGTAATTTAAATAAGAATGTGATAGATCAAGGATACAACCAATGGAGAGAGCTAACCTTTCTTAAGGTTACATAGACAGGATAGGACCCAGGTCTTTCTGTATCCAAGGTTCCGCTTTTTCCACCACGTAGTTTTTTGTTTCTTCTCCATTCTTGGTGCTGCTACCTGTTTGTTTGCCTCCGTATTTTGGTCCCCTCTTTTTCAAAAATACTTAGTTACTCTGTAATCACATACCTGAATTTTGCTAGAAGTTTCTTTCACCTTCTGATTTATCTCCTCAATGCCTAATAAAGTTTCAGATTCATCTTCTATACTACTATTGTCATCAAGCCATTCTCCTGCTCTTCAGCAGATTTGTGTTGTATTCCTTAAACTTTTATCAGTGACCCCACTATGCTCAGCCATTTTCTTACTTTGCCCTTCTGGAAACAACAAACTCCCTTTAGCATGTTCAGTCCTGTCCTCAATTCATTATACACTTGCAAACCTGTCAGTTATGGCATCTTTCTTTGGTGCTAGAGGAAAGTTCTCAGACTTTGAAGTCCAATAGACTTGAGCACTTGTATCCTGACTCTACCACTTCCTAGCTTTGTGATTCTGAGCAAATCTCTTAACCTCTAGGAGCCTTAGCTTCTCCAATTGTAAATGAAGATATTAATAATTGTAACTGCCTTAAAGTTTTGTTGGTTGAGATAACACTTAATTGCCCAATAGAGTACCCACGTAGACATTTTAATACCTTTCAATGTATCTCATTTGTTACACATATGTAGACTCCAACTTACAGTTTCATATTCTGCCCCTCCGCACCACCCCACTGTCCCAGGGTCTTGCTTTATCACCCAGGCCTCTGCAGGGGTGTCATCATAGCTCACTGCAGCCTGAGTCTCCTGGACCCAAGTGAACTTCCTGCCTCAGCCTTCCAAGTAGCTGGGACTACAGGTATGTGGCACCATGCCCAGTTAATTTTTGGATTTTTAGTATAGATGAGGTCTGGATCATGTTACCCAGGCTGGTCTCTTAACTCCTGTGCTCAAGTGATCCTCCCTCCTCAGCCTCCCAAAGTTCTGGAATTACAGGCGCCATGCCTTGCCTGTATCCTGCATTTTTTAATGTATTATGAGCATTTATGTGACTATAAGAATGCTAGTAACACTATTATAGATTATTGTAATATAATCAATTTGATAGTTAACAATATTTGTATTTTATAGTAAAGATAGTATTTGCAAGTGTTCTTAATGGTATAATCCTAGGCTAAAAGAACGTATTATAATTTTAACTATTTTATCATTTATCAGTTGTTTGAAAGTTTCACCAATAGAAATAATTTTGTGGAGAACATTTTTGTCAAGTCTTCGAGACAGTTAAGTTGTCTCAGAAATGTCATTTGAACTCTGCTCAGTGGTCATGGAGCTGTGATGGGAAAGATCTTTAGTGTCAGAGCAGATTATAGGAAGACATGGACCTCATTACCCGAAAGAGAATAAAACTCTGAGCACCTACTTTACTTAAAATGTACTGAGGAACTGTTAGGGAGGGCAGAGGTCTAATTGTTTTCAAAAGGCATTTGATAAATATCTGCATCTCTTTATTAAAAGCTAGCATTAAGGGCAGCTGGGAGAAGTCGATTATCTAATAACTCTGGAGGGGAATGGTGATCAGACAAAGCACAAAAGAGTCCCTGAACTTTATTTAGCTGAAGTTGTGCCTGCACAGTAGATGCCATGTCTTATCTTAGCATGAACCTAGCAAACTTCTTTGCTTATAATCAGCATTTCATTGATTTGAGTGGTGAGTTTGAAATTTAATTGTTATTATTTATTCAAATCTAGGAACTAAAAAGTAAAGATAAATTTTGGTTTTGTGCCTATGAATGTACTATGCAGAGTCCATGTTGCTACTCTGTGTAAGACCCAAGCCTTGATTGCCTTCCCAAAATGCTAATACGAAGGCTGTCATAGTTAGTTTGTGGGTTAAAGATGTATCCTTTAGGAAGCCAGTGAGAAACTTACTGAAAAAAAATGGAAGCCTGCTAGCTGAAAAATTCAAACACATTAACCAAAATGGCGGCAAGTAAACTCTTATCCAGGAGCTAAATTCCTGAGAGCTGTTTGAAATAATTTATTTAGACCTGTAAGAAGATCAGAAAGGGGTTGGATTTAGTTTACTCTCTCTAGAAACTAAACATCATATAATATAGACTCTCATCTATAATGAGAAGGGATGCCGTATTTAGGAATAGGCTGGAAAATATTAATCCAGCTTTTCCAATCTTCATTTTTTTTTAAAAAAAGGAAATTTTGCCTCTCTCTGTGTAAATCAAGTTGAAATGTTTCTCTAGCTAGAGTTGATGTCATTGCACTAGCCACTTGTTTGATCTAGTTAATAGAACATATATTTATTGCAGCCTTCCCCTCCTCACCTCATTGTAAGACAGGGGTTCACAAGGAGTCGTGTGCAGGCTGCTTTAGCCAGGTAATTAGAACAGCATGAGTGTGACAACTAGTAGTTTAAAGCAGTAATTCAGCTGTGTCTGAAAAGATCATTCACCCTTCCATTTACTCATTTCTCTATTTGCACTGAATTTTACATGCCAATCCACAGTTAGTTTTCTATGTCAGTGCCTATAATTGGCTGTACTTGTTACATAACTAGCAACTGTGCCTTGAATTGAAACTCCTTCTATCGTTTATTTTACTAATAGCCAAGAAGCAGGTAGATTTTCATGTTCTCTCTGGATGTTTTCAGGGATAGCTCAGTCAGTCAGTCAATCACAGGATATCTCTATGACAACTCTTGTGACATTTATTTAATGGCACTTGGCAAAACAATTAAAATTAATAGCTTATTTAAACAAGCAGAGTTAAAGCTTTACTTTGTTTAAAAGGTTACTTCTTACTGTTTCAAAATGTTATTTTACAAATGACTTAAAATTCTAGAATTTAAAAAGACTTCTAATGAAAAAAATGTTTTCTAGCTTGTGCGGGGAAAAAAAAGTGGTAGTACAATGTTGGGCTTCTTACTCAAACAATGATTTCCTCAGCTTTAAAAAAAAAAAAAAAAAGCATATTATGTTTTACATTCAGTTTCATCTTTTGTGTGAACTTATGTGTGCCAGATTGCATCTACAGTGTTTTTATTTAGTGAAGTAAACTAGTCTCTTCCTTTTCTCTTTGTATGAAGCTTTTACCTTCTCCACCTCTACTCCAACCCATGCAGGAAATGGAGATGTTAAAATACAAGAAAATAATGCAGAATAAGAAAGGAGAAAGTCCACTGGGGTTGGCCTAATAGACTGTTGCTAAACCTGCTTTACTAAAAAGCCACCCGATATATTGGGATGTATCACCTTTTGATAATTATTTTATTAGGAAAAAAGTATTTGCATTTCCAATTCAAGATGTAAGGAGCATCTAAGGAAGAACTACTGCAAAACCAGCAGAGGGAGCACATCATGTGTTTGCTGGCTTGTCGTGAAAAATATGCAGTATCTTTTGAAAGATTCTTGACCAATGTAACTAAAAATAAACAAGATCATTTTCTCCAGTGTGGTTTCAAAATTAATATTTAAAAAAGGGGAAGAAAAAAGATTCTTTGTCAGACGCAGATAATGAATCCTCTCCCCAATAGGGACTCCTACTAGGCATTTTAAAAAGTTGAACTAGACAAAAGAGGAATTAAGTTGAGCCCTCAGCAAGAATTGTAGCTTGTTCATTGAATGGTATTTATTTTACCATGGGCTTTTTTGATTAATACTTCCAATTTGACTTTTAATTTGATAAATACAATTGTTCTCATACCACTTCCCAAAAAGGGTTTTTTATTTTTATTTTTTCTAAGCATGAAAGGAGCAGCACATAAGGGTTTTTTTAAAAAGCGTTAATAGAAGGTTCCTATTGTAAGGATTGTTGATGGTTGTCTTGCATCTAATTTGTGCTGTTAAATAGTCACAATTTACTGGAAATTTAAGTTTTTACGCTGCCATGGCCTAGTGGAAAGTTGATTTCCTGTTGAGCTTTGGTGGTTCATAAAATACAGGTCTGCTTTTCTTTCTTGGCTTTTTTGATGCACGGGATTATGAAAGTTTTATACATGCATTAAAGTTCTTTTTCCTTGGTGAACTACAGCTGAAGTGTGTAACTCGAGCAGTAAGAAAGACTTAAAAGTACTTTTGTTTAAAAAAAATCTTCACATGTGACATCCTGAATCTTCTATTATGTTTGTTTACTTTGCAGTCTCATTTTCAAAATATATAATCATAGCCAAGGCATTTTTCTCTAAACCTCTTTTTAACAAAGAGTTTCCCCCTTATGCTGCTCTGATTTTGCTTATTCAGGCCATGCTAATGGTTTCTAAGCAACTAAGATAATACATATATAATAATTGTGTCTTTTAGTTTTGAAAGTCTTAAAAATAATCCTCAAAAAGGGAGAGAGGGTGATTTGTTTTCTTAGGTACCCGTGTTCTGAGTTATCATATTGTTTATATTTAGACACTGACAAAATAGTAAACTTTTGTTGCTTAATTAGCATATGAGAGATCCTCATTAATGTTATTCTGTTATTGTACTTAATACAAATTCCTGCCTTTTCTTTTTCTGTAGTATGAACTGTTATATAAGCAGTATTGAGTCATTCAAGAACTCAGCAAATACCACTAATCTAGGAAAGGTGCAGATTCTATCTCATATCCATGTTTTAATTTTCTATAAATTGTTTAGGGTGAGAATTTCTAGACTGGTGTGTGGAGCTTGGTTGACCCTCTCCTAGGTGAAAAAACCTTTTAGTTAAAGTTATTTAAAGCAAACATTTAAAGCCTCTGGAAATTGTCCTAAGGGCACACAGCAAATGGAGAAATACTTTCAAGAAAGTCTACTAAATCTCGGTGAGAACTGGAGACCCTGTGGCATTCGAGCCACAACCAGCTCCCATCCATTACCTCTCCCAGCTCCATGTTATGGAAAGTCTACTCCAGGAGAGCGCAACCAAGAATTCAGGATCCCCTCTCCCGCAGACTCTTGAGTCTGTTCTCCCTGGCTAAAGACAGGACAGAATAATATATTTCCTGAAATGTGATAGCAGTTTCCAAGCCCCATACACTTTCATTAGTAAAGGGTGAAAATCTAACTGGCTAAGGAAGCTTAAGGACTGTCTTTGACCAGTAAGAAGTTTATGTGAACCCAGGGGTGACCCCTAGGAAGCCAGACTGAAAGATAAAAACAAGGAAAAAAATCTGAACAAGGACATCAGAAGCTGCATTCTGCAGGGTAAATAGACTTCACAGAATTAGTCCAGCCAAGCCACTAAACAAACAACAAGCAACACCAGAACAGGGGTAGGATAGGAGGATAGAGGGTGCATAACCAGAGTTGGTTATATTATCTAAAATGTCCAGTTTTCAACAAAACTTCATGCAGAAAAGCTAGAAAGTGTGACCGTCTACTGGGGATAAAAGCAGAAAACAGAAACTGCCTTTGAGGGGACCCAGATGTTGGATTTAGACCTAGACTTCGAACTATAAATACATTTCAAAATTAATGTAATTATAAATAAATATAAAAGAGGTTTGATTACAGACTCATCAAGTAGAGATTATCAATAAAGAGATTATAAAAATAATCCACAAAGAAATAGAGACTTCAGAAACTAAGTTGGCAAGCATGCTTTAACATGTAAATACTAAATATATGAGCATATATTTTTTTTTTTATTAAAAATGTTTTTCTTTCAAAAATTTTAATAGAAACAGGGTCTTACTATGTTTTCCAGGCTGGTCTCAAACCCCTGGTCTGAAGCAATCCTGCCTCGGCCTCCCAAAGTACTGGTATTACAGACATGAGCCACCATGGCCACTCTTAAATACCTATTTTAAAAGGTAAACCATCTGAAGAGATATTCAGAAACTGTAAAATCAGAGTTTATCTTATATATCAACACTTTTTCATTTAGTTCTGCTTGTTGTATGTAACACACTAAGATGCTTCAGAGTTTGTAAAAATGTCAGGTTGTTCTAAATAGGATCTAAACTCTAGTCATATATCCTGCCGACTCAACACATTCTTTGAGCTACTCAATCTTTTAGTGAATAGAGAATAGGTGTCCCTTGGCCGTGTCTACCTTAGAACCTCTTAAAGGTTTGTAAGGTATAATGAATGGGTAAGCACACACAACATAAAATAACAGGCCATCAGTAGGAAATATTTTTAGTGTTATCTGAGTGATAACCAATTCGTGGTGTAGCCCTCTTGTTGTCTCCCTGATGTCTGATACAAGCTAGCAATCTGCAGTTCAACAGAATAGAATTTCTGGAAAGGGTAGTTGAGTTGTAAATTCAGATCAGAGTTTTGGTTTTAAGAGAAGTATAACTGCTAATTTAACAAGCATTTTAATCACCAGTTCATCACCATTTCAGAGGTAGATGTGTATGTAACTTCTTGATAAAAATTTTTCCGTAATCCAGATTGCCTGTGAACTTGAGTGACTGAAAAGCATTAATTGATTGAAAAGCCTCAGCTAACAGGTAAAAGGTATACATGCTTTAATGTAGATAAAGGAAACAACTTATTCATTCTCAGAGTAGGAGACACAAGCAGCACTTCCATTGGGATGGGGCCACACAAAGGGTGCCTATCCACAACTAACTCCTTAATTGGGCTGAAGACTTCTTGGACCCTTTCAAAAGGCCCACCTTTATCATTCTAACAAAGGGTGGGGGTGTGGGTTATGCACTGTTCTGGAGAACAGCCAAGTGGTTGTCTTTTCACCAAGTAAAAATAATTGATAGCCCCATCATATTCCTGAAAGTTTACTGCAAAGTTGTATGAATCAAAGATTAATTTTCCAGGCTGCAGATTTTTAATCCTTTCTTGCAGGGAGTGACTTTTCCTTCACATGATCTTAATATGTATTATATATGAGGGGGTTGTGTGGAAGAAGAACATGAGCTAATTAGTCAAAGAATAGAGAGATTGGAGGGTAAAAACATTAAGGAGCCACACTCAGCTCCTTCGTGGCAGTCCACATGTAGGACCTCCAGGGCTGCTCTGCAGCCAAGCCAGTCAGTCTTCAGGGATTAATCAGCTGGCCCGAGGCCTCTAGTCTTTTGTATCTTATCCTGTCCTTCTCTTAGCCATTGAGATATTGAAGATCCTAAAAGTAGAAATAGCTCTGTTAGAAAGGTTTGTTACCCTCTAGCATGTTGTCGATACATTTTGCTTCCTCCTCTGTGGTAAAGGCAGAGATGATAGATGCAGTGCAGCCTTTTGATTGTGGTTAAAGAGGAGATTCTGCTTAGCATGGTGGTCGATTAGCTCTTTATGAAAAGGATTCTGACTTTTTATTTCATACAGATATTTAAAAATACGTGAGCCTTAAATGAATCTTAGCAACTAAAACTGAAACAAATGTACGTACCTTTTAATTGGGTTTGGAAATACTGTACATGATACATTGTTTATAAAATGAGATATTTTTAAATGGCAGAGTTCACCTTAGGCCCCCAGGAGGATATTCTGAGGCAGGGTCTTTAAAGACATTCATATAGGAGAATGAAAGTCATTCCCCCACCCTGGTGCTTTATTTTATTTTTTTAAGAGAGAGAAAGAATAAAAAGTTTCTGGCATGAGATGGAAGATTCAGAATTGTCACCTGTACCTTTTCATGATCCGTAGACTTTCATAGTCATTTGTCTTTACCAAATAACGTTAGTCTTCAGATGTTTAGATGTCATTCTAGATGCAGAGATCTTTGAAAGCAAGCCATACCCAAAAGGAGCTGAATCTCTATCATATCAGCTGCTTGGGGCAGCACTATCTCTGAGAAGCTGTTAGATCCCATCCTGAAACCTGGTTCATTTGAAGCTCAAGCTACCTGGGATCTGGCCCTTTTGCTTTTGAGATGTAAAACTGGGGGGGTCGAAGTAAACAGGTTTTGTTTTGATTTAAATATCAGATGGGTTGGAAATAAAACCTAGACCACATTTCTCAATCTGGGATGACCACACTATATTGTTAGTGTTCCAAAATTTCTCAAGTTTGAGAAACCTTGGCCTGAAGGAGTTTGCCAGTTATCTCTTCTCAGTATTTCTTTGTGTTTTGTTAATAAAATTTAAAAAGGTATGGGGTCTTAATTCTACACGGTATATCTTATTGCTCTTAAAATCTACTTAATTACTAAAGGACAATCTTACAGCATCATAAATATTCTTCAGAAAGAATGAGGTGATCTGAGGGTGTATAGAATCTCAGTGTTTCGTCTCATGTCAATGATATTTAGCAACATGAAGATTGTTCTTAGCCAACTTTAAAACATACCTAAGGTCATGGAATGACCTAATTGGCCACTTTCTTCCTCTTTCACCTTTTCTATACACATTTGTATTCTAGGTTTGTCAAGGATTTATAATTTTCCCAAGGATTTGCCTCAGAAGAAGACACAAGAAGAGTATAATATATTCATAAGATAGAGTAGTAGTCAGAAGATAAAATGCATAAATTAGATGCATATGTGTCAGCATGGATATACATAAAAACTAACATTGAGGAAAAGCTAGTTATAGAGTAAGACATGCAGCACAGTACAATTTACGTAAATTTTAAAAATCAGTACTCTATAGTGCATGGATAATACAAGTATGTGGTCTACAAGGAGACATTCCAAAGTCATGATATTGGTTGTGTTTACAGAGCGGAACAACACTAGGGAGGAGAACCGCAGGTTTATTAATAATACTTAAAAAATTTATATGCATACATATGCATAATGCAAATATGACTGATATTAAAATAAATTCTGAATGGTGGACCAAATGGTTATTAGTAATGTTTTCTGTGCTTTGTTTTTAATATTTTTAAAATACTTACTGTAAAAGAAAGCTGACTATTGTTTAGAAAACAATATTATCCTTCCTCATTCTCCCACTTGAATATTATTACTCTTAAACTTATGCATCTCTTGAGACATTGGGGAGAGAAATGGATTAAAAGCTAGAAAAAACCAAAAAAACAAAAAAACTTTATTTTTGTACAGTCAGTATATAAAACATAGTACTTTATAAGCCTGTGTTTTCTACTTTTTCTCATTGTCTATACATAGATACCCGCCTCAGCTCTTAAAGGACATTCTGGTTGTTAATACTTACAGAAAAGGTTGTAGTGACTATTCTTGCATACACATCTTTAAAGAAATTTTTAAATTCATTATATATTTTTCAAACTTTTAAATTGTGGTAAAATTCACTTAACATAAAAGTACTATTTTAACAATGCTTAACTGTACAGCTCAGTATTTGTCTTTTTGTGACTGGCTTGTTTCACTTAATATTCTTAAAGTTCATTCATATTCTAGCATGTCACAGAATTTCCTTCTTTTTTAAGACTGCATAACATCCTGGTGTATGTATATACTACATTTTGTTTATATATTCATGTGTCAGTGGACACTTCAGTTGCTTCCATGTACATATCTTTTTAAAACTTCAGTTTTTACATGAAGTACAACATTTAAAAGCATAAATCTTTTTTTTTTTTTTTTTTTTCCCCGAGACGGAGTCTCGCTCTGTCGCCCAGGCAGGAGTGCAGTGGCCAGATCTCAGCTCACTGCAAAAAAGCATAAATCTTTTAATTTTGATACAATTTCAAACATATACAGAAAAGCAGCAAAAACTAATACAAGATCTCTAGTATATCCTTTATGCAGATTCAGGAGTTGTTTATGTTTTGCCCCATTTATTTTATCATTATGTATGTATGTATTTATGTATGTTTGTATGTACACACACACGCCCACGTGCATATTTTTCTGAACCATTTGAGCATAAGTTGAAGACATCATGCCTTTTAATCCTTGAATATTTTCATGTATACTAAGAACAAGGACATTCTCTTAATTTAACCACAGTACAATTATCAAAATTAGGAAATCTAATATTGACACACTTCTATTATCTGATCCACAGTCTATATTCAAATTTCATCACTTGTCTCAGTAATATCCTTTTTAAAGATAACTATTCCTTACTGCCCCCTGTGCCCCTGCCCCTGCCATCAAGTTCTAATTCATTTCTGGCATTTAGTTATGTCTCCTTAGTCACCTTTACTGTGTTACAGTCCCTTAGCCTGTTATTGTTTTTCTTGACCTTTGATATTATTAAGGGGTACAGGCCAGTTATTTTGTAGAACGTCCTTCAGTGTGTGTTTGATGTTTCCTCATGATTAGATTGAAATTATGCATTTTAGGGAGCAGTATTACAAAAGTAATATGTGTCTGTAGTGCACAGTATCAGGAAGCATGTGATTAAGGTAGTGTCCTCATGTCTCTCCACTAGAAAATGCCTACATTCCCTTACTAATTAATAAGTAATTGTGGAAGAGACTTTGAGACTATATAAATGTCCTTCATGAAAATTTCACTCAGTAGTTTTTTAGCATCTATTGATGACTTTTGTTAACTGCATAATTTCTTCTGTGTTTATTAGTTTGCTTTCCACTGTAAGAGTTTTTCCGTCTCGCCCATTCTTAAATTATATCATCATAAATCCATGGATGTGTATTTTATTTAGTAAGTTATCCATTACTAATTTATATTGTTATTACTATTATTGATGCTTACATTGTCCCAGATTTGGCTCCTGGGCATCCCATCAAACTGATTTCTGTTTTGTGATATCACCACTAATTTTTTTATATACTTTTTTTTTTTTTTTTTTTTTTTGAGACAGAGCTTTGCTCTGGCCTACTGTTGTTCAGGCTGGGGTATAGTGATGCAATCTCGCCTCACAGCAGCCTCTGCCTGCCAGGTTGAAGTGATTCTTGTGCCTCAGCCTCCCAAGTAGCTGGGACTGTAAGTGTACATATGACTGGACATGGCTTTTTTTTGACAGGGTTTCGCCTTGTTGGCCAGGCTGGTCTCGAACTCCTGGCCACAGGTGATCTGACCTCAGCCTCCGAAAGTGCTAGGATTACAGGTGTGAGCCACTGCCGGGCCTAATATATATCTTTTGTTCTTGTTTTGTTTTCATTAAAATGATTTTCTTAAAATAGAATTTGCTGCATTAAAAAGTTTACACATTTCAAATAATGCATGGACTAAGTAAATCACACTTTTGACCAGTTTGGGGGAGGGGGAAAGTATGCATGTAACATGTAACTCCTTCTTGAGCTTTTTTTTTTTTTTTTGAGATGGAATTTTGCTCTTGTCACTCAGGCTGGAGTGCAGTGGCACCATCTCGGCACACTGCAACCTCCACCTCCTGGGTTCAAGCAGTTCTCCTGCCTCAGCCTCCTGAGTAGCTGGGATTATAGGCATCCACCACCACGCCCAGCTAATCTTTGTATTTTTAGTAGAGATGGGGTTTTACCATGTTGACCAGGCTGATCTTGTACTCCTGAGCTCAAGTGATCCACCCGCCTCAGCCTCCCAAAGTGCTGGGATTGCAAACATGAGCCACTAAGCCTGGTCGAGCTGCTTAAAAAGCAGAATCTTTTTAAGGAAATTTTGTCATTGTTGGCTCTAACAAGAAACATATGCAAGAAAGGAAGGTATGAAAAAGAGTATGTTTTCAGTGCCATTCAGGACTAGTAGTTCACAACTATCTGAATGGTTGAACTAGATTTATAGGGTGTATTTTTAAGAATAGATGGTTAACAGAATAGATCATTTATATTAAGTAATAAAAACCTACTTGGGAAAGTCATAGATTAGCATTCATGGTGAGAGACGCTTCCCTTTTCAGATTAAACATTTCTGTATGTTTCTCACTTGAGCTCCTGCCAAGGATGCCCAGGACAGGTTGGTAGCTTCCCTTCTGTGCCTCACTTTGCTCAGATAAAAAAATAATGTGTTAGATCATTGGTATTATAATCTTTTTGACTACAGCTTCCATTAAGAAATATATTTTCCATTGTGATCTAATATACACGTATGTGTGCATAATAAATATATATTACAAAGTCAAAAGTTTTATAAGAGACAGTTTAACCTTACTATGTGTGTAGCAGGACAAGCAGCAGACAAAACCCCTCAGACACAGAGTTAAAGAAGGAAGCAGTTTATCCGGCCAGGCCGAGTGAGCAATTCCTGTCCCTTTTAAGGGCTCACAACTCCAGGCGGGTGCGTGTGAGAGGGTCATGATGGATTGAGCGAGCAGGGGGTGCGTGACTGGGGGCTGCATGCACCGGTAATTAGATCGGAACAGAACAGGACAGGGATTTTCACAGTGCATTTCTATACAATGTCTGTAATCTATAGATAACATAACTGATTAGGTCAGGGGTGGATCTTTAACTGCCAGGCCCAGGGTGTGGCGCCGGGCTGTCTGCCTGTGGATTTCATTTCTGCCTTTTAGTTTTTAACTTCTTCTTTCTTTGGAGACAGAAATTGGGCATAAGGCTGTATGACGGGTGGTCTCCTCCCTTACGTGTACTGCATGCGGATATTTCCTTTTCTGTTGTTTCTCTCGACTTGTCTAGTCTAGCCTTGTCTTTTCCTTCTTCCTCCCTCCCTCTCTCCCTTTCCCCTTTCTGCTGCCACCCTGTGAGCCACTGTGCCCAGCCCTCTATTCTGTTTCTTTAAAATGCTGGTAATACTATTGACCTTGATTTTAGATTAAAAAAAAAAATTGTAGTAGATTTTTGCCTCTTCTCTCTCCTCCCCCACTCCTCTCCTCCTCTTCCCTCCTCTCCACTTCTCTCCTCTTCACTTCTCTCCTCTTCCCTCCCCTTTTCTTCTCTCCCCTCCCCTCCCCTTCTCCTCTTTCCCCTCCCCCCTTTTTCTTTTCACTTGTTTTCTTCCTTCCTTCCTCCCTCCCTCCCTCTCCCCTTTTCTCCCCTCTCTTCTTTTCTCCCCTCCTCCTCCTTCCCCTCTTCCCCTTCACCTTCCTCTCCTCCTTTCCCTCTCTCACTCTTCCCCTTACAACAGGGTCTTGCTCTGTCAGCTACCTGGAGTGCAGTGGCATGATCTTGGCTCACCACAGCCTTGATCTCCAGGGTCCAAGGACTCCTCCTGCCTCAGTCTCCTGAGTAGCTAAGACTAAAGGTGCAGGCTCATGTCACCACACCCAGATTGCTTGCTTGCTTGCTTGCTTATTTATTTATTTATTTATTTATTTATTTATTTATTTATTTATTTAGAGACAAAGTCTCACTGTTGCTCAGGCTGCTCTCAAACTCCTGGCCTCAGGTAATCCTCCCACCTTGACCTCCCGAAGTGCTGGGATTACAGGTGTGAGCCCCTATGCCCAGCCCAAGTAGCTCATTTCTCAAAGCCCTTCAGCTACAAAATTACATGAGTATATTCTGTGAAACTATTTTTAAATGACATAATAAAAAATAAAGATTCTGGGACAAGGTCTGTCAGGGCAAACTGTCAAAAATAACAGCTTCTCTTGTATACGTAATTGTGGCCATCTCAACAAAAACTAATCCAATAAAAAGCCATTCCAAAGTCTTTAGTCTGTCCTTCTGAATACTGTCACAACTAGTATAAGCTAATTTTGGTGGTTTTTTCCCTCCCTTAAACTGACCCTTTTCACCCTTTTCTTTACACCCATACCAGTACACTAATTACTGTCTTTGGTGCATTTATTTCTGGCCATGACTAGTTAATGGAGAAGATTTATTTAATTTAAAAAACTTATTGCTGGATTTTAATTTGGTTGAAAGTAAGTCTAGTTAACACTCTTACTTTTTTTTAGATTGGCAGGTTAACATTTTTAGTCTATCTGAAATGAATAAAATTGGTTCTTTGGCCATCTTGCAGAACTTGAGCTCCTGAGTGCTAGAGCCACAGTTCATTCTTCACTAGGCATCTTTAATGTCTCAGCAAGAACTTTGCTGCAGAGATAGTAATTTTCCTTGTCACTCTTAGTTTTAGTTTTTGTTTCTAGGAAAAAAGGTGAATGGAATTTAACATCTATCAGATTGATAAACACAATATTAAAAGAGAAATTGGGAATGTGCTGCAGCCTTTCTTGACATGCTAGTTTTTTCCCTTGAGTTTGCACTACAGTGTTATTCACATACAGAGCTAAGTGAAGTGATAAATCACTTTCATGAAATGGGAGTTTTGGGGCTGGTTGTGTGGAAGATGTTTTTGCTCTTGATAAAAGTACATGAGAAGATGCCAAAGTAATTACTGTTTCTTTTTTGAGCCAGTCTTTTTAGATGTGTATGATTTCTGGTGAGACAATTGAAGTATAAAGTGTTAAGGAAATTGTACTGCTTTTGTAATATTGTAGCTAGCCTCCTAAGCATCTTCTGTTGATTTTTGTTTGTCTATGGTTTTTCAACTCCTCCTGTTTTAGACTTGGCATGTCTTGCCTTAAAATCTGTTTAGTTACAGCTGTCATCTCCCCATGTAGAAATTCTTTTATTTATTTATTTATTTATTGAGATGGAATCTCACTCTTTCGCCCAGACTGGAGTGCAGTGGCGCGATCTTGGCTCACTGCAACCTCCGCCTCCTGGGTTTAAGCATTTCTCCTGCTTTGGCCTCCCAAGTACTTGTGATTACAGGTGCGTGCCACTACGCCTGGCTGATTTTTGTATTTTTAGTAGAGATGGGGGTTTTGCGATATTGCCCAGGCTGGTCTCGAACTCCTGACCTCAAGTGATCCACCCAGCTTGGCCTCCCAAAGTGCTGGGATTGCAGGCTTGAGCCACAGTGCCCAGCCATTCCTGTGTAGAAATTCTGATACATTAGTTGATATTTCTTATGCATGCATTCTTTACCTTGAAAGATAAAATGAAATAAGAATCTAATAATAGTTCCTTATATAGGAATTCTAATGCAGTTCATGTAAAATTTTGTTTCTAATTTCATATACATTTTTCTAGCAATTTTTCTTCCTTTGAATCAGTAGCCTTCACTTAAATATTGATACAGATATAAATATATATTATCTCAAATATTTATCTTTATGAAATCTCCCACTTAAAAGGTAAGATTATGGTATTTTATTTAACACTACCTATTTCTAATAAGAGTAGTTTAGTAAAAAATATATGTAGATTACAATAGTTTTTTCTTTTTAAATGTTGGTATCAGGACAAAGGGAAAATACAGATTGAGTAGTAAGACCACGATAAGGAATTCGAACACAGAAATCCATATAAACATCTGTATAATCATTAAAGACAGTGCAGATTGAAATCTGAGCTTCCTAGGGATCAAAGCAAAAATGGAAATACTTTATAAGCAGTTTAGAGATCATCGTGTTATGAACTCTAAAGTGGTTAGCGAGAAGAGTAGTGAACAGTGTTCTCAGTAACAGCTCTTCAAAAAGTTTTTTACATGGCTTTTTCTTATAACATCCCTCATTATAGAAGCCAAGGGCATTATATATGAAAAGTAAGTTCCGGTGATGATGACTAAAATGTATCTCATTTTCCTTTTGCCCATTTGTCTGAATTAATGGTAAGCACCATCTCTCAGACTAATGTAAGATCTAAGCCTAATAAATTGCCTAAATGAGAAAATTATAAAGGATTTTTGATCTGTAAGACTTCCTATTAAGCTGCATAGAATAAGAGTAAGAGATAATGGGAGTTGTTATCTACATAGAACACAATCATTTAATTTGTTTAGTGCTATTTGAAGAAATTTACCTATATCACATGCTATTAAATATTTGAAAGATAATTTCAGAATGGATAACTTCTACCTCTTCCTGTATTCCATTCAATACATACTTACCCATGCTTGCAAGTGAAGTAAAAAGCATATTCCCAAATGAAAAATATTTTAAAAATGTGTTAGTTATACCAAATTTCACTTGTCTTAAGTGACATTTAGACAAACCGGTTTAGATTAACTAGGTATAAGGCAGTTCATTCCTAAGAAGGACTTCGTAATAATTTGTTTTCTTTGTTTGATAGGCAGCTATAAATAAAAAATTTAATACATTGACTTAGTAACCGGTGTCCATTTGAGAATCAGAAATGAGCCTGACTTGTAATCAGTAAAAGATAAAACCAACATATCGTGGTCCTATTAATTTAAAACACAAAATTTTGAGTTAGGGTCGGATTATCTGGTATTTTATGAAGAACAAGGATTTTAGTTGCTTGGAAATACAGTTGTTTCAGACAAAACTTTCTTTTCAATAAGCCAGTATCTGCTTAATATGGTTTTATGGCATTCATACATTCAGATTTTTATTAAGACTATTACAGAATTTAGTACAGCCTGGTAGAAAGTTAGTTGATATCTCCAGCCCACATTGTCTAGTAATCAGCAGCTGGGAAAATCAGAGTTAGAACTAAAGTGTACTGATCTAGTATTATAATTAGTAATGGCTGTATGTTTGAAATATGACTTCTGGCCAGGTGGCTCATCCCTGTAATCCCAGCACTTTGGGAGACATATGGATCACTTGAAGTCAGGAGTTCAAGACCAGCCTGGCCAACATTAGTAGAGATGGAAACCCCATCTCTACTAAAAATACAAAAATTAGCTGGATGGTGATGCACACTTGTAATCGCAGCTGCTCAGGAGACTGAGGCAGGAGAATCACTTGAACACAGGCGGCGGAGGTTGCAATGAGCCAAGATCGCACCACTGCACTCCAGCCTGGGCAACAGAGGGAGACTCTGCCTCCAAAAAAAAGAAAAAGCAAAAAAGAAATACTACTTTTTTCAAACCCAGTGTGACTTTTTCTTTGGCCCTTTTGGTCTGTAATCTGTGATGCTTTGCAGAATATAGTATCTTTATTCCTTTATCTGAGAGGGAAAATGTGCCTATATACATATACAATATTGCATGTAATTTAATAAGATTACTCAAAATTATATGCAAAAGTTTTCTGTGCACACACATTATGTATCCCAGATTATTGTCTCCACATATTTGGTGCCCCTCCCAGTGTGAGGCTCATACTTCCCTGTCCTGATCATCAGGCTGAGCTGTGTGACTTATTTTAGCCAATAAAATGCTAATGAAAAGTTTATTTCGCTTTTATGACCAGAAACGTTAAGAGCTGTTAGGTGTTTCCATTTCTCTTTTCCCTTTTCAGTGATACCAGCGGTATTCCATTTAGGGCCACTCCTTCATTCTGGGTTCCTGGAATGAAGATACATGGAGCAGAGCTGCTGCCTACCCTCAGTAGACCTATGATGTGATCAAAACAAACCATTGTTATAAAGCCTGTAGATTTTAGGGTCATTTGTTTTTGCAGGTACATTAGCCTAAGCTGACTGATAATAAGAACCCTAGCTTAAGAAGATCTTTTCTAGACCTAGGTGTTTTTTTTTTGTTTTTTGGTTTTTTGGTTTTTTTTACTTTTGTGTTTGTGGGTTTGTTTGTTTATTTTTGAGACAGGGTCTCTGTTGTCCAGACTGGAGTGCACTGGTACAATCATGGCTCACTGCAGCCTCACCCTCCCTGGGCTCAGCTGATCCTCCCATCTCAGCCTCCTGAGTAGCTGGGACTACAGGCGCGCACCATTACGCCTGGCCAGTTTTTGTATTTTATGTAGAGACAGGGTTTTGCTATGTTGTCCAGGATGGTCTTGAACTCCTGAGCTCAAGCTATTTGCCCACCTCAGTCCCCCAAAGTGCTAGGATTACAGGCATGAGCCACCATGCCTGGCCCCAACATTTTTTTATGAGTCATTAAAAAATACATTCAGGCCGGGCGCAGTGGCTCACTCCTGTAATCCCAGCACTTTGGGAGGCCGAGGTGGGTGGATCACGAGATCAAGACCATCCTGGGTAGCACGGTGAAACCCCGTCTCTACTAAAAATACAAAAAAATTAGTTGGGTGTGGTGGCGGGCACCTGTAGCCCCAGCTACTTGGGAGACTGAGGCAGGAGAATGGTGTGAACCTAGGAGGCGGGGCTTGCATTGAGCCAAGATCATGCCACTGCATTCCAGCCTGGATGACAGAGTGAGATTCCGTCTCAAAAAAAAAAAAAAAAAAAAAATTCAATGCTTGTTTTATGAGGGGCACCTGCATTATCTGCTATCCTCACAACAATCCTACACAGTAGGTTTTAACATTTTTGCAGTTGAGGAAACTGAAATAAAGTTAAGTAACTTTCTTATGGTCATGCAGTTTCTAAGTAGCTTAGGCACGATTCATACAGGTCTGTCTGATTCTTTGTATTATACCTCTAAACTTTCCTGTTTGTTCTTACATTGATTTCACATATATCTGATCAGTCATTTCTTTACTGATAGGCAGAATCAATAATGCAGTTTTCAAAACTTTTATATAATAAGTGCATTTGTCTCTGTTTAAATCAAGGGTCTTACATTTTTGGCTTTCAAAGCACAGATATCTTGTATTTGGAGGTTTTAATTTTTGTTTTACAATGAAATCACATGCCTTTAGGTGAGACTTACACTTGCCAGTTAGCCACAGTAACTAGCACTCCCTTTTGTGTTAGGCTCCCTAACTTCACACATTTATGATACTCACCTGGTCTCTGAAAACTTTTGTATTTGTATCCCCAGGATTGACTTGTTAGTGTACATTGTTAATGAAGCCAAAGACTTCGCTATAATTCACACCAGAGAAATTAATTTCATTGCCTTAGTCTCAAGCTAGCAACTTTTTAAATTGCATACAAGGAGTCGGAAGAGAAATAGCAATCATAGTTACTTCAAGATTTACTTATATGTCAGGCACCGTTCTAAGACTTCCACATGTATTATCTAATCTACAAAATAACTTTATTAGGTAGATAGTATTATTATTCTCATTTGTGGGGAGAAAACTAGAGCAAGAGAAGTTAAGTAACTTGCCCAGGATTACACAGCTATTAAGAAATAGAGCCAGGATTTGAACTTAAGCAGTCTGGTTATACACATCATACTGCGACAGAGGATATGTAGGTTAATTGTCCATGGAGCTTTTCTCACTAGTGGAGAAAGCTTTTGTATCAGTAGTTGATAGCCTTTACATGAAGATAGATACCTTTTAGGAATTGTGAATTATATAAACATCGTGTATTCTGATACCTTGAATTGACTGGATAAAAATTAGTAAATTAGCCCTAATCTTGTGAAGATCATTGCCATCTTCTCTGAACATCCCCCTGATATGCTTTAATAGATGTAAGAAGAAAGTATTAGTAAGCCCATCATTTCATCCCTCAAAAAATTGTATCTTAGAAGTTTGAACCACTACTTGGTCTTTTACTCTTTGGGAAAGAGATTGACTCTCTTCGCTCCCCCCACCCCACCCCCCTCTTCATTCACCACTTTTGAGTAGGCAATTCATTTTTTTTTTTTTGGAGACAGAGTCTCACTCTGTCTCCCAGGCTGTAGCACAGTGGTACAGTCTTGGCTTACTGCAACCTCCACATCCCAGGTTCAAGCAATTCTCATGCCTCAGCCTCCTGAGTAGCTGGGATTATAGGTGCATGCCACCACGCCCGGCTAATTTTTGTAGTTTTATTAGAGATAGGGTTTCACCATATTGGCCAGGCTGGTTTTAAACTCCTGACCTCAGTTGATCCACCCACCTCGACCTTCCAAAGTGCTGGGATTACAAGCGTGAGTCACTGTGCCTGGCCAAGAAGGCAATTCATTCTTTGCTTCTTTTTCCCCTCCTAGAGATGGAGTTTTGAGATGTTACCTAGGCTGGCCTGGAATTCCTGGGCTCAAGCAGTCCTCCTACCTTAGCCTTTCTAGTAGCCAGGTGATATGGTTTGACTGTGTCCCCACCCAAATCTCATCTTGAATTTTAGTTACCATAATCCCCACGTCATGCTGGTGGGAGGTAATTGAATCATGGGGGCAGTTACCCCCATGCCGTTCTCGTGAAAGTGAGTGAGTTCCTATGAGATCTGACGGCTTTATGAGGAACTTTCCCCCTTTGCTTGGCGCTTCTCTCCTGCCACCTTGTGTAGAAGGACATGTTTGCTTCCCCTTCCACCATGATTCTAAGTGTCCTGAGGCCTTCCCATCCATGTGAAACTGTGAGTCAATTAAACCTCTTTTCTCTATAAGTTACCCAGTCTTGGGTATTTCTTCATAGCAGCATGAGAATGGACTAATACACTGGGACTATAGGCGTGCACCACTGTGCCCAACTGACATTCTTAAAATATAGCATATTGTATTGCTTGAATTTGTGCTGAACATTTACAAGTTTTATCTTAAGGGAAAATGTGTCTCAAAAGTTAATATCACCACTCTAAGTTGAATTTACTGAAACAGATGGAGTGGTCCGCTTAGTAGCAGAGCTTAAATGAAGGAGACCTGAAGACTGGTGGTGTGTGACCCTGGTATGAGATGATAAGACTGAGAACTGAGTAGAAATACTCAGGAAATATTGAGGGAGTAATTAGGGGTAGGAATAGCTCATTAAGTCAGGAGCTGCCTTTATGGATAGAGGGAAGGAAGAACGAATAGGACCAGATTGTAAGAGCGTAGGTGGGCAAGAGCAGTCCCACCTACGCTCTACCCAGTCCTACCACCTACGCTTTTCCCAGTCCCACCACCATCCTCTCCCTCAAAAGAGAGGTGCCAGTGGGAGTTATTCTTTTGTCTTTTCTCCTGTTACATCTGCACGGTAAAATGAAAGGCTAGTAGCATTAGGACTGTGGATACAATTATAGAAATAATCAGTGATCTAAAAAGAGGGGTGGTAACCTGCTGTTTTTGCTAATTTATTCCCAAATGCTTTTCTACTTTTCTATTCTGTTGTCATTGAAGTCTTTATGGGACATTTAAAGCCTTTGATCTGGAGTAAAATATTCCAGCCTCCAGCCTCTCCAGCAATTACGTTCATGCCACTTCTGTGCCATTGGAGTAATTCATGAATGACACTAAGGACTAATGGCTTGAGGGGAAGTCTTAAGATGATACCAAGGGTCAACTATAAACAAATAGAAGTTTTTTGTTTTGTTTTTAGGCTCCAACTTGCCTGTTTTGTCAGCTTTACCCAGTTTTTCCACAATATGCCAAACCCTATCAGTAATTTTGATGGCTGAACTGTATGTGTATATGCACACACAGCATAAAGTGCATATTTTGTTAGAGCTAGATTAATGCCACAATATTCAAGAAAACTTCTCCCTGTGTTTTAAAAAAATTGACATATTTTGTGGTTAGACTGAAATGATGTAAATGTACATGTTATTGTAGTACTAATGAATTGTTAGATATTTGCTGTAATGTTAACATTGCTAATTTATGCCCTGTAAATGAATATTGAATATGAAACACTGTTACAGGGAAAACTATAGTCTGCACAATAAATGCTGTATAAGAAACAAGCCTTACTCCAAATAATTTTTTTTTTTTTTGCTAGTTCACACCTCTGAGTAGTTGGCTCTATAGGTGTGAAGAATCTAGAGAATGTTTAATTTCAGTGATAAACCAGATTATAAAGTAAGTTTAATTGATGAAAAGAGTAAGCTTTGTCAGCTTCATATATTCTCTTGTTGCCTGTTTTTTGCAAGACACATTTGAGAATATGCTTTTGGGAGCCAGTCTAATGTTACCTGTATTTGCCTCACGTAAAAATCTTAAGCTCTGTGGTTTAAATCTAAGCAAGCAGGAAGTGACTTGAGAGACCTTGTAAGTCCTGTTAGGACCAGTTATCCATGATGAATAATAAGGAAGAAATTTTTATATGTGCAGAGATAATTTATGAAATCCAAACATCTACTTATTGACAGGGTGCTTAATATTTCTCTTGTAGGTAGGAGCACTCTTGCCTCCTATAAATAAATTTTGTAGCAATTTAAAATCCATTAATGTCTGTAACAGAACTAATATTCTTCAACTTTGTGTGTTCATCAGTATCCAATACATTAAATTCAAGAAATGTATATTGTGTATTATGTGGCAGGCATTTTGCTGGGGGCTGAGTCACACTGTGAGTAAGACATTCATTTATCCAACAAATATTTAATAAAGTGCCTTCTATGGATAATCTTAAGGACTTCCCTTAGGAAGTAGTGCTTATATTAAGAGTTCAAATATGGGTAGGATTTACCAAGGTGAATATGAGGATAAAAAATCTTCCACATGTCATGACTAAAGTACTCCATGTTGACAGCCGGGTGTGGTGACTCACGCCTGTAATCCCAACATGATTACAGGCACGAGGCTGAGGCAGGGAGATCATTTGAGGTCAGGAGTTTGAGCCTGGCCAACATAATGAAACCTTGTCTCTACTAAAAAGTACAAAACCTAGCTGGGTGTGGTGGTGCATGCATGTAATCCCAGCTACTCAGGAGGCCAAGGCAGGAGAATTGCTTGAACCTGGGAGGCGGAGGTTGCAGTGAGCCAAGATCGTGCCACTGCACCCCAGCCTAGGCGACAGAGCGAGACTCCATTTTGGGGGAAAAAAAAGAAAAGAAAAGAAAAAAAAAATTGCACTCCCTGTTGAGAAAGAGCATGGAGTGTCTGAAAAACCAAGACCGCTGGAGAATGGCTAAAGCAAGCAGAGGGAGAGGAGGAGCAGTGGCATCAAATGTGGCTGAAGAAATAGCCAGCAGCCAGTTGTAAGTTCTAAGCCATGGTTAGGATTCTGGATCTGGTTGTAAAGGCAATGAGAAGCCATTCAAGGGTTTAGGCAGGGAGGTGATGTTATCAGAATTTATTTTCTTACAATTTTTTTTTTTTTTTTTTTTTTTTGCAATCACTGTGGTTGCACTGTGAAGGGTGGATTACACTGAGCCAAGAGAGGACACAAAGATTTCAATTAAGATGTTATTGAGTCTGGACATGGTGTCTCATTCCTGTAATCCCAGCACTTTGGAAAGCCAAGGCAGGCAGATTGCTTGAGGCTGGAAGTTCGAGACCAGCCTGGCCAACATGATGAAACCCCGTCTCTACTAAAAATACAAAAATTAGCCACATGTGGTGGTGCACACCAGTAGTTCCAGCTTCTCGGGAGGCTGAGGCATGAGAATCGCTTGAACCCGAGAGGCTTGAACTCAGGATGCCAAGGTTGCAGTGAGCCGAGATTGCACCACTACGCTCCAGCCTCAGTGGCAGGGTGAGACTCTGTCTCAAAATAAAAAAGATGCTGTCAGAGGAATCTTACAGATGATGATGGCTTAGACTACAGTGGTAATGGAAAAGGATTCAGGAGATATTTAGGAGTTGTAAATGACTAGAATGGTAATTTGGGGAATGTAAAATTAAGAAGGGAGAACATGAAGTTCAAGATAATTCCTGTCTTCTGACTTTATTCTTTTAAGTGAGTGTTGATACCATGTCTTGAGATGGGACGGAGGGCAGAAGACAAGGTCTATTTTATTTTTTGAGGTATTACTCAAATTGCAGATTCATGGACATAAATAGGGAACATAGGATAGGAGTCATTTATCATCATTAGGAGAATATATACATGTAGGGGTGTGTATGTGTGTATGTATATGTGTATGTATTATACGTATATATTTTTAACTTACTTGAAAGGACACAGGCTGGGCATGGTGGCTTACACCTGTAATCCCAGTGCTTTGAGATACCAAAGTGGGAGGATCTCTTGAGCCCAGGAGTTCAAGACCAGCCTGGGCAACATAGTGAGGCTCCATCTCTACGAAAAAAAAAAAATTTTTTTAAGGTAGTTGGGTGTGGTGGCACACACCTGTAGTCCCAGCTACTCAGGAGGCTAAAGTGGGAGCATCACTTGGGCCCAGGAAGTCAAGGCTGCAGTGAGCCATGTGTATGCCACTGCACTCCAACCTGGGTGACAGAGCGAGACCCTGTCTCAAATTAAATTTAAAAAAAAGAAGGAAGCACACAAAAACCGAGCAGTGTTATTCAGTCTGTCTATTCTGAGGTCAGTGAAGAGAGTCTGATTTTTTTCAATTAATAAAAGTGATTTTTGAAAGAAAACAAAAATTAATAAAAATATTTTTTTTAAAAAGAAGATAGTCTGATTTTTAAAGAGAAGGAATGGCCATGAGAGGTTGGGTGAGAATCTGATAGGGTAAAGGTATTTTGCTTTGCTTTTTAAAGAAGCTAGAAGATACTATTCATGAGAAGACACCTAAGTAGACTTAGCCACATTCAATAGATCACAGTTTGCCCCTAAAGCTACAACATATGCATAAAGTGACCAAGTCCGTAAGTATATTGGTTCTTGCTCACTCCTGTTTAAACAGTTTATTCTTGCTGAGGCTGTTAACCCAGATTAACATCCAACTACTAGAATTTTATTGAGATTTTAATCAGAAGGCTAGAAGTCTGATTTATGAATTGGCTGGCTCCTAATGGCTTTGTAACTTTTTAAAATAAGCTATTTAAGTTTTGTGGTTGAGATGGGGGTGGGGGACAATGTATCTTTAGAAACCTAGAAATGTTTCTATGAACGGAAGCTGTAGCCTATTATGGATATAAATTGGGCAGAGAGGGGATGGTGAGCAGAACCCTGTTGTGTTAAAGGAGACCTTTATACAGTGCCTTGTATGAACCAAACTCTTGAGATATGGGAAATGAATTTTTATTTTTAAGTGAGTTGAGAAACAAAACCTCTGGCAACCTTTTCCGTTTTTTAAAATTTGACTACTTGAAACATGAAGTATTTTATGGTGCGAAATACCAAACTAAAGCTTCTGGTGGATGCATGGATTTGTAATCTGTGATATGTAGTCAGATGGGGTTTGGAGACTGAGAATGGAAATGTGCGAACTAGCAGCGTACCGGGTGCAGGCTGCGAGCTGTTGCATTTTGGGGAGCTGGGAGGTGATTGCTTCAGTGGTGCATGCTGTAGTGGGAAGAGCACAAACATTAGAGTCAAATAAAGCTGAGTCTCAAAACCTAGCTCTAGCATTTGTTAAGGAGGGAGCAGGTTACCCAACCTTGCCATACACACTGTCCTCTGCTGACATGTGGTGATGACATCTACTGCCCAGTTTATTCTGAGGACTAAATGAGAAAATGAATGCAAAGCCCCTGGCAGAGTGCCTGACTCATAGGAGGCGCTTAACTCTTAGTTCCTCTTCTACTTCTAATTTGATTTCCTATATACCTGGCTTTAGTGTTTGCAATAATGATAGAAGCCTTATTAGTGATCCCAAGTAGTCTTAATGAGTGAGTTGGAACAAATGCAGTTGAATTTCTCATCTCTACTTACTGATTATGAAAATAGAAATTCACAGGTATTAAACTCTATCTTTTAGAAATGCCGACCCACATGATGCTAAGAGTACCCTTAAAGACACACAGAACAGTTTATGGAAGGTTTAAAGTAACAACTGATAAATACTTTTAAATGTAATCCAGTGATGGACTTTCTACAGGAAAACATTGGCCACTTATTTATCCAGTTAATGTTTATTGAGAACCATTTTTTGTCCTGGATCCTGAATAATGTAGGAGACTGACAAGTGAACAGATGATTCTTATATACCATAGTAAGTCTTGTGCTATGGGAAATCACAGAGTGCTGTGCCAAGAGAATTTGGTAATACATACCAAATGCTTTAAAAATGTACGTCCTCTCTTACCAATTGATCTACTTCTATTATATAACTTAAGGAAACTCAATGAAATCTTGTTTATAATAGTGAAAGGTTGGTAAATGAAAATGTGTAACACTAGTGGATTGGTTTAGTTCATGTATCTATGAATGAATGAGACCATGTACTCATTAGTGATCACCCATTTATATTTTACAAAGAAGAAACATTCATGATACCTTGCTAAGAGGAAAAAAAATAGGTTATGAAACAGGGTTAGAAAGAATTAATTTGTTTTCAGTGAGAGAAAAACTTTAGCAAAATAACCGGAATTCTTTTTAAATATTTTCAAGAAATCATTCTGAAAGACATATTATTGTAATAATCTAGAAGTGGGGTTGGGAATCTAAGCATCTTGCCTAATCGGCATTGTACATCTGAGAGATAAACAGTGGGGCATGTGCATATCAAAATGAGTATTGCATAGTGGCTAGATAGGGTGTAGTTCTAGAGAGACTGCCCAGGTTAATGGACTTGTGAAGCAGGACAGGACAAAGTGCTTTCACAGTGCTTCCAGTATTTTAGGTGCATTTTGTAGTAAGAAGATTGACGTGTGAAATATCATTCTGAAAACAGTGGAGAAAACAATGCCAGTGAGTATGTGAGTAGCCAGTCCCAGGGACTTCACTGGTTATTTTGACTTTGCTAGCACCATTAGGTCACTTTATCTTCTGGAGACATTCCATTTCTGGGTACTAAAGGATTCAAGCATATCTTTGTTGAGAAATTGTTTTTTCCTTTAGATGATATGATAATAAGGTAAGTTGCCAAGATCTGGGCTGCATTCATTCTTAACAGTAATCCCATTAAAGTGCAAAGGTTTTTAAACTCAGTTTTTACAAGTAACAGTTTGCTTGGAAAAGCTTTATTCACGTATACCTCTCTCAGACTCACAACTTTATTCAAGGACAAGTTTAAGACCTTTGGATATACCATTAACTCAACTAACTTACAAAATTAGTTATTCCTGAGTTTTTTTCTCATTTAGAGAGGTAGATAAGCTTGGAGATTTCTAGTTTTCTCATTTATATGAGAATTATACAATATATCAAGGGAACAGACCTTTACTTTGTCTGAATCAGATGAAGTGGCTTTTTCTGGACCTTTCATCTGCACTACTCTCCAGTGTAGAATGATGGGGGCAGGCTCTGTGCCTCATGTTTTGTTGTTTACTTCTTTACATGTAATATAAATCTGTTGCCCTTCATTTTCGGAGTAGACTTCCGAGAGATTCTTTCTTTTTGGCAGTAATCAGAAGTTGGATGCTGGATGATTCAGAAAGAAAGGCCTAAGAGAATAAGAACTGTGATGCAAATATCAGGGCCAAAACGAAAAGATAACTCTTACTTAGTGCCCCTTTCTTTCAGTTTGGAAAATACCTTTTCTTTTTAATTCTGTCATTTGTTGAGTACTCATGTGCTAGGTCTTCATATACATTATCTTATTTAATCCACATTTTCCTGAGAGGTTTAAATAACCACCTCCCTTTGTTTTACAGAAGGCCCCAAAAGATTAAACAATTTGCTTTTAGCTGTATGCCCGGTAAATAGCAAGGTCAGGATTTGAATCCAGGTCTCACTCTAGAGCTCTTTGTATTGCACAGACTTTGGCATGGAAGTTAGAAAACTCCCAACTCAATTTCTGGTGAATTATAGTAATTTTCTCAGCTCTTGCTTTCTCTGTCTGTAAAATGAGAGGATTGAGCTGAATTTCTAAAGTCATTACTGGTTGTAACATTCTGTGATTCCTGGATGCTTTTTCAGATTCAAGCAGAGAATATATAGAGCTTCTACTCCTCTCTTTGTGAGCAGCCAGTTGCGTTTGTATGTTAGCCTGATGATGTTATGACACCATCACCCTGTACAGGTGTAGAAAAGGCATAGAAGGAGTATGGGTTAAAAGAAGGTCCACTGTGTCAACTGTTGATTTCTAAAAGAAAACCTGAAGTTTTGAACTGCCAATTCACAAAAGAAAACTTGAAAGTACCTGAGCATCAAAGCAGCGTGGCAAGCTTTGGCTGGAGAGTGTGTGGGTGGAACCTGGTATTAATAATTGTCTTTAGACACCAACATCCTTCACCTTCAAAGGGCTCTTGTGCCTCAGTGAGTGAGTTTCTGTGTGTGCATCTGTCTCCAAGCATTGGGGATTGTGCTAGACGGTACAGTGATGACTCAGTTTCAGTTCTTTCAGGGTCATATAACATTTCCAATTAAATGGTAGACAGATGGTTATGGGAGGGACACAATGATTATTGATATAGGAGAGCTAATGAGATGACATGACATAAAAAAGAAGTATTATTGCAGTATTTTTATTCCATTGATATAGTACCTTTTTCTTGAAGGTGCTATACAAATAACACTGAGATAATAAGCTATTTTAAAATGTCAAAACATGGAAGAACGAGAAAGTGGCCAGGAGAAATAAATACACAGAAAAGAAGCAGTGGGGGCTGTAGAGCACTGATCACCTTAGCAGTTACTAACTGGCTACATTCCTTGCACTCACTAGTGGTGCTGGAAATGGCTGGGGGCTTGACATGGAGGTCTCTTCCTTGGCCCATCCTGGTGATCACAGTGCCACATCCTGTGGTTGTGATTGAAGACCATGGACTTTGTTGTCCAATGGACTTGTCCTTGCTACTTATTAGCTGTTGACTTGGAACAAATTACCTAAACTTTCTGAACCTCAATTTCTTTATCATTAAAATGATGTTATTTATACCTTCGTTGTTAGGGTTTTCCTGAGGACTAACATAAATACGTTATGCACATAAAATATTTAGTTCAGTGCCTGGCACATAATAAATGCATCATAAATGCTAGCTATTCTTACGTTTAGAATATGTCAAAAGGTAGTGATTCTGATGAAGTTATAGAGTATGATAGCAACACTTCCCTGTGGTTTGAAGGCTATGTCAAGTTATAAGAATCTTGTACTTCTCTGAATTGATATAATAAACTGTAATCTGTATTTCACAGAGTAGCATTAGATTTTTAAAATATATAGAGAATATAGACAATAATCACACTCAGATACCTACCAACAGCTTAAGAAATAAAAAATTACAAAACAAGATAGTAGACCCGTTTTTCTCCTTATCCCTTGGCCTCAAAGAGGTAATCGCTATCCTGAATCTGGTATATTATTTCCTTGAATGTTTTTATCTTGTAATTATTACCATTCATGTATCTATAAACAATATATGGTATTCTTAACATATTTTAAATTTTTGTATAAGTATTATTATACCATGTATATCTTTCTGTAGCTTGCTTGCTTTTCTCAACATTCTTTTTGAGATTTTTCTATTATACTTGTAGCCTTATTCATTTAATCACTGTAGAGCATTTTAAGATCAATTTTCTGTTAATGGACATTACCTATCTTTGGAAATTTTTGTGTGCCTCTCACCATCACACCACCCTCCCTCAATCTAAGATGTAACTGCTCTTCTGAATTATGCTAATATTTGGGGTCTTTGAAAAGGTTTAAGGCCCGGCGCTGTGGCTCACACCTGTAATCCCAGCAATTTGGGAGACTGAGGCGGGCGGATCACCTGAGGCCAGGAGTTGGAGACCAGCCTGGCCAACATGATGAAACCCCATCTCTACAAAAATACAAAAATTAGCCGGTCGTGATGGCAGGCGATTGTAATCTCAGCGACTCAGGAGGCTGAGGCAGGAGAATCACTTGAACCTGCGAGACAGAAGTTGCAGTGAGCTGAGATCGCACCACTGCACTCTAGCCTAGGTGACAGAGTGAGACTCCATCTCAAAAGAAAAAAAAAAGAAAAAAAGAAAAAAATGGGTTAAGCATACAAATCCCTAAACAGTATATCTGAGTTTGTACTGTTTTTAAGGTTTATATAAGCACAGTACAATCTACTGTGATTTAGTGGCTTGCTTTTTCCCTCAGCATCATGATTTTGAGATTCATTCATGTTGATACATGTGACAATAGTTGTTTCCATTATGTACATTATTCCATTGTTTGTTTGACTGTGCCATTATTTATAGACCTTAAGGTTGTTGCTGTCTCCTTGAATATGTTTGTTGAGTTTCTCTCAGGTATATATCTAGGGATTAAATGACTGGGGTGTAGGTAATGTATGTGTATTTTTATCTTTACTGGATATTGATATGTAGTAATTTCATTATTTAATTGTAAGTATTTTGTAATTTTATAATTTGATTTCACTCACGAGTTTAAAATTTTTTTTTTGTATATTTCCAAATATAAATTTTTTTCTCAGCAGTTTTTAACTCAGTTGCCCTATGATCAGGTAATATTGTCTGTATCTTAGTAATTCTTTGGCATTTGTTGAGACTTTTGCTTTGTGTTCTGATATGTGGTCAAGATTTAGCCAGGTTTTAATCAGCTTTTATAAATATTCCATGTGTTTGAAAATAATTTATTTGGCCGGGCTTGGTGTCTCATGCCTGTAATCCCAGCACTTTGGGAGGCTGAGGCAGGCGGATCACCTGAGGTCAGGAGTTCGTGACCATCCTGGCCAACATGGTGAAACCCCGTCTCTACTAAAAATACAAAAATTAGCTGGGCGTGGTGGCACACGTCTGTAATCCCAGCTACTTGGGGCCTGAGGCAGGAGAATTGCTTGAGCCTGGGAGACGGAGGTTGCAGTGAGCTGAGATCGTGCCACTGCACTCCAGCCTGGCCAACAGAGTGAGACTTTGTCTCAAAAAAAAAAAAAAAAAAAGAAAAGAAAACAAGAAAATAATTCATTATCTAATTGTTGGATACTTGGTCTTTGTATGCTTATTAATTATTTTGTGTGAGAGTTATATTAAAATCATACCCTGTAGGAAATTTGTCAGTTTCTTGTGAATATAACCATTTTTACTTTAAGTACAGTTGGCCCTGGAACAAAATGAGTTTGAACTTTGTATGCCTGCTTATATGAAGCTTTTCAACCAAACCTGGATTGACAATATGGGATGCTAAACCTGTGTATATGGAGGACCAGTATTTAATATACGCTGGTTCAGTAGGGCTGACTGTGGAACCTGAGTATATGCGGGAGCTCTGAAACCAATCCCCCCTGTATACTAAGGGAGGGCAGTACTTTGTGGCTTTGGAGAAGACTCTTTTAGTATTTTATAATGATCCTCTTCACCCCTAATAATGCTTTTGACTTAAAGTCTACATATTCTGACAGTACTGTAGCCATACTAGCTTTCTGTTCATCCCCTCCCCTCCCGTTTTTCTTTTCCTTTCCTTTTCCTTTCTTCATTCTTTTTTTTCTCCTCTCCTCTCTCTCTCCCCCTCCCCTCCCTTTTCTCCTCTCCCTCTCCTTTCTCTGTTCCTGTCTTGTCCTGTCCTGTCCTGTCCTGTCCTGTCCTTCCCTTCCCCTTCCCCTTCCCCTTCCCATTCCCCTTCTCCTGCCTTTTCCCCTTCCCTTTCCTCTTTCTTTCTTACTCCTGGACTCAAGAGATACCACCAAGTAGCTGAGACTACAGGTGTGCGCCACCACCCTCAGCTAATTTTTTAAAACTTTTTTAGAGATGAGGTCTTGCTGTGTTGCTCACGCTCGTCTCAAACTTCAGGCCTCAAGTAGTCCTCCCACTGCAGTCTTCAGAAATGCTGGGATTATAGGTGTGAGCTACTGTGCCCTGCGTGTTCACTTATTTTTTTTGCCAGGTACATTTTTTTATATATATACAATTGTGTTATACTTGGGGGATTGGCTACAGGACTCCCTTGCATATACCAAAATCTGTGCATACTCAGGTTCATCAGTCTGCACTGCAGAACCATGGTATATGGAAAGTAGGCCTTCCATATATGATTTTTGCATCCTGTGAACATTGTATTTTTGATCTGCATTTGGTTGAAAAAAAATCCGCATATAAGTGGACCCACACAATTCAAACCCATGATGTTCAAGGACTAACTATACTTTAACATTTTTTTATCCTCTCATATTTGTGTTTTTAGTATGTCTCTTATAAATTGAATATAACTGGACTTTAGTCCAAATATTCTTTTAGCTGAAAAGTTCAGTCTGTTTATTACCATTACTGACATATTTATACTTATTTCTACCATCTTTTATGTGTTTTGTGTTTACTCTGCTGTTTTCTCTGCTACCTTTTTCATGACCTTTCCTTCTAAAAAGTTTGAAAAACTGTTGTTTATTCCCTTTTTCTGATTACTCTTAAATATTTAACATGCATCTTTGGCTTTGCACAGAACGTTAAAATCAGTATGTTTGCATTCTTCTGAATAATAAGGGACCTTGGAAAACTTTTAACTGTAGTCACCTTCAACTAATCTTAAACGTTTTTGACCAGTATTTTACTCCCATGGTTTTTTAATCACCCAGATCAGTATTATTGCTGTTGTTGCATTTAATTTTTGTACCAACTTCCATTGTTTTCTAATCCTCAGAGACTGTGAACTCCTTAATTAAGCTCATTTTCTATTTTTCTTCAGATTTTCAAAAGAAACAACCAGACGATGATTCCGCTCCAAGTACAAGTAACAGCCAATCAGATTTGTTTTCCGAAGAGACCACCAGTGACAACAACAATACCTCGATAACCACGCCAACTCTTAGTCCCAGCCAGCAGCCGCTTCCGACAGAACTGAATGTAACTTCACCGAGTAAAGAGGAGTGTAAGTGCCTGGCTTCTTAAGGGTGGTAGAGAGGGCAGTCTAAGAACCTTAGATGAGCATCTTGGTAATGCCTAACCCCAGAAAAAACAGCACTTCTTTTAATTCAAAATAAGTGTTCACATACAAGGCCCAAGCTCAGCTAGTTAGAGAGTAAGTTTCAGCCATTCCTGAAGAAATAGCCTTTTATACTGTCACAGTACATGAAGTTTTGAACCAGTCTAGAGAGCAGTGGCTCTCACCTATGTCTGCACATTAGAATCCACTGGAGGTTTTTAAAACAATTTTAATCTTTAGCATCATTCCATCATTCTCATTTAATTCATCTGGAGGGAGACCCAGGGATCTGTTATTTTAACTCTGCAGAGGATTTCTAATGTGCAGCAAGGGACCAGTAAGGGATTCTAACCTTAAAACCCTAATTTAGGAGCCTTAGATTGAAACTTTACCTCTGTCACTAACTGGGCCTTGACTGTTTCTAAGCATTTAACTGAGAAAACACTATACTTCATAGGACATAGGATATTTAAAGCAAGAAGGAGATGGTATTACTCTTCTGTGAGTCTTCAGTGTTGGAATGCTATTTTGTAGGTGATAGAGAAGTTCACTGTCTACTTAATTTTTTTTTTTCCCTTGAGATACTCACTCTGTTGCCCAGGCTGGAGTGCAGTGGTGTCATCTCAACTGACGGCAACTCTAGCTCCTGGGTTCAAGTGATTCTCCTGCCTCAGCCGCCTGAGTAGCTGGGATTACAGGTGCCTGCCACTATGCCTGGCTAATTTTTATATTTTTAGTAGAGACAGGATCTCGCCATGTTGGCCAAGCTGGTTTCGAACTCCTGACCTCAAATGATCTACCCGCCTCGGTCTCCCAAAATGCTGGGATTACAGGCGTGAGCCACCATGCCCGGCCCATTATCTACTTAATTTTTATAATGTCATAACATAACATCTCTTTCCCTCCATCCCCCATCCTTGCTGGTACATGAAACATACATCTCTTTTAGGGCACAACTATAACTGATAGTATTTGTTGAAAATTATAGGGATATTATGACATAGCAATTTTTGCCTTTTAAAAGCTCTGCTTGGCCAAGGCAGGAGGATTGCTTGAGGCCAGGAGTTTGAGACCAGCCTAGACAACATGGTGAGACTCTTTTCTCTACCCTCAAAAAAAATTAGCCAGGTGTGGTGGTGTGTGTTATGGTCCCAGCTGCTTAGGAAGCTGAGGCAGGAGGATCTCTTGAGCCCAAGAGTTCAGGGTTACAGTGGACTGACTATGGTCTCACCATTACACTGCAGCCTTGTGAGACCTGGTCTTTTTTTTTTTTTTCTCTCTCTAAAAATAAATAAATAAATAAAGCAAAGTTGAAATTTAGTATTTCAAGTTTCATGAATATCTAGAAACACAGTAGGTTAGAATGTTCTGTGTTCTGTATACTAACTTTGGAAAGGTTAGCAGAAAACAAATATCTAAATCTATCATAAACTACTGTATTTGGTAATATTGAGAATATAAAATAAGCAAGGTCATAGTCCTTGTTCTCAAAGAATTTGAAGGGGAAATTAAATATATTTGTTATAGTTTATCGGTGGTTATCAACCAGGAGTAATCTCCCACCCCACAGCCCCAGAACATTTGATAGTGTCTGGAGGCCAGGGATGCTGCTAAATGTCCTACATGATATAGGACAGTCTTCTGCAACAAAAAAATCATTTAGCTCACAATGCCAGTAATGCTGAGTTTGACAAACCCTGATACATGTTTGCATACACCCATGTTGGTCCTTATATATTAAAGACAGCAACTGTTGAAGGACATTGACTTACTGAGGAAGTGGTAAAGATGGATAGAAGGTGGTGAAGAGACATACTAGACAGAGTAGAATGAGCTGTGGAAGGAAAGCTGCATGAAGTTTCTCAATGGCAAATGACTGTCTTAGTGCCGTTTATGGAAGAGAATGAAGGACAAGGCTAGAAGGATAAGTCGTGGCCAAGACATAGAGGCTTAAATGTCCAGCTAAGCTATTTGGACTTGAGACAGTAGCCATATTTTTGAGCAGAGGAAGTGATATTATTACAGTCCTTTGGAGAAGTAACTTTGGTTGTATTGAAAATGGAAAGGATTAAACAGGAATAACATTGCAAAGAGAGAATTTTTAAAATGTTATAAATTATTGAATAGAGGCCAAAGCAGGTGTAGAAATCATGTAAGAGGAGGAAAAAAAATGGTGAAAATGATAGTGGTCATGCTAAGGCAGTAGATTTTGTTTTGTTTTCAAAAATCTATTCAAGGTCATGTACTCATTGAGGAGCCGATGACAGCTGTGGCCCCTTGTCTTAGAAAAATATACACCATCCATTTATACCCAATTTTGCGTAGAATTTCTCTACAGCTTATTATGGCCCTTGGGTTAAGAACTCCTGGTCTAAGGAAAAGGTTGGTCAGGATCTCATCTGATGGAAACTGGATTGGATTCATGCATACCAGGATCAGGCCATCACAAACCAATTCAAGCTGCCAAAATGCGTGTGAGGCTGAGATAACAGCAGCTACTATTTGTTGAGTACTTTTTATATGAGCCATTATTCTACATGCATATTTTCTCATTGTTTCTCGTGATAACCCAATGAGGTAGATACTGTCATTATACTCATTCCATGGATGAGGAATTAGACACAAAAAGATTAAATAATTTGACTGTGGTCACAAACTAGTAGATACCAGAACCAGGATTCAGAAATTTAGGCATTTGGCTTCAGAGTTCATACTTTTAATCAGTTAATTCACAATGTGAAAACACAACTGTCACAGAGAATAATATTTGTGTGGGCAAGAGGGATGCTTTCTCTTCCTGTCATTAAGATATGTGGAAATCCACATCATAAGCAAAAGTTACTAGCCAGTTTCGGCCACTGTAGACTGCTATGTTTTTTTTTTTTTTTTTTTTTTTTTTTAAATAAGAATACCTTCAGCCTGATTAAGGATGTCTAGTTCTACTAGCTTCATTTCCTTTCTCTCTTTTTGGTGACATCATTGCTTTGAACCATTGTATGTTTCTCTTAGACTTATACTCTCTGAAGCTAATCTCTTTCCTAATTCCTCAAGTTTCTACAGATCTAGGGAAATGAGATTTGCCAATTGGCGATATGGTGATGACTTAAGTTTGTATTGTATGCAGCTGGGCAGGTTGAGTTGGAGCTCAGAGGAGAGAAGTCAAGATTGGCTTTATCCACATGGACATGATAGTTTAAGCCATAGGTGTTAAATGCGTTTGCCAAGGGTGAGAGTAAAGAAAAGCAGGGAGGGCTGGGCACGGTGGCTCATGCCTGTAATCCCAGCATCTTGGGAGGCAGAGGCAGGCGGATCACAAGGTCAAGAGATCAAGACCATCCTGGCCAACATGGTGAAACCCTCTCTCTACAAAAAATACAAAAATTAACCGAACATGGTGGCATGTGCCTGTAGTCCCAACTACTCGGGAGGCTGAGACAGGGAAATTGCTTGAACCTAGGAGGTGAAGTTGCAGTGAGCCGAGATCACGCCACTGCAGTCCAGCCTGGCGACAGAGTGAGACTCTATCTCAAAAAAAAAAAAGAAGAAAAGCAGTGAGAATAGACCTGTGAGTGAAATTTCTGCACTTAAGGAGCAAAAAGGATAGAGGAGGCAACTGAAGAAGTCAGGAGGAGAATGATAGTGGGCAAGGTCACAAAAGCCAAGGAACAAATTTCAGTTTAGATAATAATAATATTAGCTCATATTTATGAAACATTTGCTATATTCTAGACAGTCTTCAAAATTCTTTAGATGCGGTAACATTTAATTTTCAATACAGCCTATTAGGGTAGGTGCTTTTATTATACTTGTTTTTACAGATGAGGACACTAAAGCTTAGAGAGGTTCATTAACTTTCTCCCCAAAGTTATAGAGCTATTGCAAGGCAGTGAAGCCCATGCTGTAACACGTGAATTTGGATCCAGAGCCTATGTTTTCAGTCACTATAAGATATTGTCACAATATTAGGAAAATGCTACTGAGGCTGTAAACTGACAAAGAGGCACTTGGATTTAGTGATCATAAGATGGATTACCTAAATAAACTATTTAATAAATGGTTTCAGTGGTTTGTATATTCATTTAGCAATCTTTGCTGAGTGCCTGCTCTGTGTTAGACACTAAGTTAAGTGCTGAGTATAGAAATGAATAAGATTAGTCTTAATACACAAGGAGATCACCTTTTTGACTACATATGTCTGTCCCTGGGAGTCTGGTTTATTCTCCCAAACAAGTGCATACGAATTTTGGGGTGGAAGGGAGGAATTAGCAAGTAGTGGTTAACAGGCATGTCATTTGCAAAGCTTTTTCAGGTCAGCTTTGCTCCCTCACCTAGGTTGAAAGCAGCTGTGCTAGTGTGAGGAGATGTGTGCCAGATTTGGGGGTTGAGAATATGGGGTAAGAAAAGTACCCTGGGTTTGTTAAGAGCTGTCAGGGTGGATGCTTTAAAAATCAGTGGGAGTTAAAGTGATTGCCTAGTAGCAGTGAAGACCCAGGTGAGACACTAGACAGCCTGATCCATCTACGTCTTGCAAATTTTTTTAGCTGTGATCTGCCAAGGTGGCAAAGGATGGCGGAAGAGGCAGCAGGAGATTGCCTATGTTGATATTTTAGTATCCTCAAGGGACCAGAATTTCATCTGTGGATTTCTTCTTAGCTTCCCCTAAAGAGATGTGGAGAAGTAATATGTAGCAGTTGTTGGAAAATGGATTTGGGATGCTAGATCCAAGTACCATGAAATTTGTAAACTATTTAGTAGTTATGGATCCATTGTTATTGCATAGAGCTAGAAGTGCTACATTTTGTTGGGGGCTTGTGAAAGGGTTTTTTTCCCCCTAATATACAAGAAAATGGATATTGCTTAAATCTATTTTCACCTTCTTACTATCAACATGAACTTGAACTATGAACATATCAACAGAAAGTAGTGAGAGTCTGGATACATTTTCTTTTGAAAAGACTGCAGATAGAGCAATAACTATTGACGGAAGTATGTAAAACTTAGAAACAGGACTAATTTTTACCCAAAAGAATTTCTTAATACACTTCCCTGCAGATAAATAAAGCAGATATCCAAAAGCTCTAAGTGATATTTCTCTATCTGAACATAAACATATGTCTCCCTGTCCCAAACTGTGTGTGTCTGCAGAAGAGTGCATGGAGCTTAGCCATTGGAAGCCTTTTCCAAAAATAATGTAAACAAAATTCAAATAGTGACTAAAGGACTTGTTACAGCATTTAAATGCTATAATATAACAGCTCACAACAAGTATACTTAGTACCAGGCACTGTTCCAAGTACTTTATGTGCACAGTCATCCCTCATTATACACAGGGGATTCGGCGCATACTCAAGTCTCACAGTCAGCCCTGTGGAACCCACTTACATGAAAAGTTGGCCCTCCATATATGTGGGCAATACTGTATTTTCCATCTGTATTTGGTTAAAAAAAATGTGTGTCTAAGTGGACCCACACAGTTCAAATTGGTCTTGTTCAAGGATCAACTGTATTAACCGACTTTATCTTCATAATTACCCTGTAAGGCAGGTACTCCTATTGTATCTATTTCACAGGTGTGAAGATGGAGGCACAGGATGATTATCTTGCCCAAGATCACAGAGCATTCTAGCTCCAAGGGCCTGACTCTCTGCCACCACACCGTAGCTGCCATTCTCTATCATGATTTATGGTTAAAGGACATTGCATGCAAATTAGGCTATACAGTGGAAAGTGTGTTGGGCAAACTCTTAAAAAGAAGAAAACATTTCTTTCTGCTTTTGCCACTGCCTATTTACTGTTCTCCCAGTTTCCAGTTTTTTTTCTAAGGGAGAGTAAGTGTGGTTTGTAGTTATGTTTTTTGACCTAACTTTTGCAGAGAGAAAGGATAGTGCCAGGTTGTAGTTAGAACACTGGAATCAGTTGTTGTTTTGTTGTTCTTAAGTACAGACAGATGACTTCTCACAAGATGAGGAAATGCCCTCATCTCTTTATACAAGTCAGCTTTTCTGTTGTTACGCTTTTAAAGGCTTGAGCATCCCTATTTATGACCTGTTTGGGAACCTTATAATGTACATGTCTACCTGAGTTTTTGGATTTTTCTTCCCAATCCCACTAGTATAATGGATGGAAATGGAGGTGTTGGAGGGGTCATGGCTGATCTATTTCTTTCTAGGCAGGAGAGGAAGAGAACTGATACCTGTTGCTAGGGAAGACTAATGGCAAGAAATGGACTTGTTTTCAAACAGTCTGATATTCTAAACTAGCAGTTAGAGAGTAGCTATCTCATGCAAAGCAGTCTTCTGAGCTCTGTGGAGGCACATACTAAGAATTAAATAGCAACGAGCTCTTACATGAAAACTATAGTTTACAACAGGGGTTGAAAAACTATAGCCAACAGGCCAAATCCAGCCTGTCACCTGTTTTTATGCTGCCCACAAGCTGAGAATGATTTTTACACTTTTAAACAACTGAAAAAAATTAAATAATATTTTGTGAAATGTGGAAATTACATGAAATTCCAAATTCAGTGTTTATAGGTAAAGTTTGATTGGAACACAACCCCACTCATTTGTTAATGTATTGTCTGTGGCTGCTTCTGGCTACAATAGCAGAATTGGCTAGTTGCTGTGGAGACTCAATGGCCTATTACAGAAAAAGTTTGTAAACCCCTGTTTTACGGAGTACTTTGATACACATGTTCCTAGGGTCATCTTGACAGTGTACAGCATAGGTAAGGCAAGTATTCCCCTTCCTATTCTATAGATGAAAAGGGGAGGTTTAGATAGTGACCCTCCCGAAGTCCCAAGACAAGGCCACAACTCAGCTCTGGGCCTTTTGCATCTATAATACGGGACTCTGGTTTTTTTCCTACTCTTCTGTACTGCATCCACCCGAGACACACTTTTGTTGTAGCAAAATAAAATATACAGAAAAAGTGAGAACCATATTAACTGGCATGTTAGTGAGGATTTTTAATGACTAAAGCTTCATTTCCAGGTGCTGACTGGATTTTCCTTTAATGTGACACTGATTCCCAAAATAGAAATTTGAGAACATACTCCACCTCTGGTTAAATTAATTTGGTTGAACAGAGATTTCCATCGTTTCCTTGGAAACTGGTTTCTGGTGATATCGTAGCTCCCTCAGGGATTTTTAAAAAATGGTAGTGCCTTTTAACAGATGTCCTTGCTAGACTGCCCCTGGGTCTTTGAACATCCATTGAGTGGGCTACATATCTTCATTTCTGTCTGACAAGCCTTAATCTGTTCCCTGGAAATTTAGTATCACTGCCACCAAGCGGCTGAACTTCTGATTTGTTTGTTTTTACCAATTAAATTTCTAATAATCTCTAAATGAAACCAGTGTTCCCTTTTTCAGACTATGCCTACTTCAGGAGGCCAGATATTGGGCAAAACAGGCTGGTTTCTTCTAGTAAAGCATTTAGAAAATATTGCCTATTAAAAAATATTTTATGACTTCCTGCTGGGCTGGTTTTAAGTGAAATATGGTGGGGAGATTTATTTACAGTTCTCTCTGTGTGTGTCTTTCTCTTCCCTTTTCTCTAATGAAGCTCAAAGCATCAGGCCGTTTATCAGAGATAATTATACAACAGATGGAGTTTTTCTGATATATAATAGTCTCAGAGTGGAAGATTCTTTCCCATAATGAAGAATGCCCAAACTTTAAATGTCTCTTTTGATTTTAATTTAACGGTGTTTTTTTTCCCAGTGCATTTATTTATTTATCCTGAAACTGGTTCTGCAAAGCATGCTGCTTTCATTAGGGCTGTGTTCTGAAAAGATTGATACTTTGCAGTACAGTGGGATAATGTACAGTTATATGCTGTTTTGAAGAGCCATAATTTATCAGAAATCATTGTGTGAGATCATTAAGTTAATCTCTGTCAAAATGCAGGACTTGAGCAGTTCAGAAGTGTTTTCTTATAGAAATTCTTTCTGTTCCATAATGTCAATTGGGTAGGAACTTGTTTAAGTACTGGTAGTGTCATCTGACCTTCCATTTGTAGTCAAAATACGAACCAGATTAAAGCAAAACCATGATTTTTAAGTTACTCATTTTCTGGCTTGCTTTTCTTTTTCATAACTTTTAGTCCTATTTTTAAGTATGCAAGTAAAGCATGACTACATTCTCAGTTTTTGAATTACAAAGACACAGGTTTAGATAGACTAGAATATGAAAATATTCTAACGTCACCACCATCAATCACCACCACCCAATTCCTACTTTTTACAGGAATAACCACTGTTTTTTCGTTTTGGGTTGTATTTTTTCTATGCAGCTGTGTGCATGTTTACATACAATATTTTATTTTGGCCGGGCGCGGTGGCTTGCACCTGTAATCCTAGCACTGTGGGAGGCTGAGGTGGGCGGATCACCAGGTCAGGAGTTCAAGACTAACCTGGTCAACATGGTGAAACCCCGCCTCTACTAAAAATACAAAAATTAGCCTGATGTGGTGGCAGCCTCCCGAGTAGCTATAATCCCAGCTACTCGGGAGGCTGAGGCAGGAGAATCACTTGAACCCGGCAGGCGAAGGTTGCAGTGAGCTGAGATCATGCCACTCCACTCCAACCTGGGCAACAAGAATGAAACCGTCTCAAAAAAAAAAAAAAAAAAAAAAAAAGATTTTATTTTTATATAAATGAGAGCATACTATATATATTGTTTTGTAACTTGCTTTTTAACTTAACATATTTCAGAGATCTTTCCAAGTCTACGCGTGGAGATCTGCCTTACTTCTGCATAATATTCCATATTGCCCTTATCATCCTTTTCTCTACTGTCTCCTCTGGAGGCTGTTTTTAATATTTCACTATTATAAGCCATGTCAAGTAAACATTTTTGTACATGGCTAATGGTGCATATGTTATTTTTCCATGGTAAATACATAGAAGAGGAACTAACAAGTCAGAGAATATGTATATTTAAAATTTCGATTTGCATGGCAATATTAACCTCCAAAATGACTGTATGACTTTCTATTCCTAAGAATGATGTTTGAGAGTGATTGTTTACCACAGCATTACCAACATTAGGTGGATTGTTATCTTTGTTTGTTCCTTTTTATTTATTTATTTTGGTAAGTTGGGCAAAAGAATAGCTCATTTTAACTTGTGTTTTCCAGACATCTCCTGGTGGTGAGATTGAGCATTGTTTTATATGTTTGTTAGCAATTGATAAGTCTCCAGTGATTGGCCTATCAGTGTTGTTCTTTGCTTATTTATTTTTTATTAGCTATTTTTTTTTACTGATTTGTACGAATTCTTTATTTTTTTAAATATGTAACAAATTCTGGATGAGTATTTGTTACATATATTGCCAGTTTCTTTTGGTATGTTACTTGGCTTTTAATTTTCATTTAGGTGCCTCGTATTCATGAAAATTTTTTAAATTTTAATTTAAATCTGTTGGTCTTTTGTCTTCTAGCTTTCTGTCTTTCTTAGAAGGCTGTCTGAATCATAGTTATAAAAATATTTTTCTATATGTGTTTAAATACTTTCATAGTTTATCTTTTTCTATCATTAGCTCTTGAGCCCATCTGGGATTTATTTTGTATTTAAGGCATAGAGATTTACCTTTATTATTTTTTTTCCAAGTGGATAACCAGTTATGCAAAAACCATTTATTGAATAGTCCTGGTTTAAAATGCTAATACTATTACATAAACATACATCTGTTCCTAGGCTCTTTATTTTGTTTTATTGGTCAACCTGTATATTTCTGAAACTGAAATATAGCTTTATAGTATCTATCAGTATCTTCTGATTTGGATTATATTGAATATATAGATTTATTTAAGAATAATTGACATTTTGATACACTTTTGGGTCTTCTCATAAAGGAATATAGTTTGTCTTCATTTATTCAAATCTTCTTCTGTGTTCTTGATAAGATAATGTCATCCCTGCACAAGTTTAGAGACTAAGCACCAAATTAGCAGTCTTTATTTTATGCTACTTTGCTCTGTCTCAGAGCACCTAGCACACTGCTAGCATAGTACTCAATAAATGGTTACTGATTTAAATATTTAGGAAAAGTTTTGTTTTTAGTTTTTCTTACTTTTAGAAACCTACTTTGTGTGTTTTGATACATTAAAGAAGGGGCTTCTCATTGCCTGTGCCTGATTTTTGAATATTCTTTTATAATTTTATATTCTTTTATAATTTTCTGTGCCATACAATAACCGCAAGACAGAGCAACTCAAAAAAGGCAGTATCCCTACCAAATTTTGAAAATTTGGATGCTTTGTGGTGGTAACAATTCATCTCAGACTTTTGGAATAATGGGAGTCTTTTCTGTTTCTCTCTCTCTCTCTCTCCCCCCCCCCCCCCTTTCTTCTGTACAAATAGGCACTTGCCTGTTGTAAAATAACCATTTTTGCTTGTTGGTATTTATCACCTAAATTTCCCTCTTTAAGATTCCCCTTTGCAAGACAGAATACTAGCAAGCTTTTAATACTTATTTTCAAAGGTCCCTTAAGAAATCTGCAAATCTAAAAGGTTAGTTTCCCAAAAGATTACCTCAGTCACATGTGAGATTATACAATTACTGATACTCAAACTAGGTTTTGAAGCAACATCATCACTGGCCCCCCTGCACCCAATATGAATTTCTTTAAATGTTCTTATTAAATTAAATGCTCTGTCCTTCTCTGTGAAAGTAAAGGTCATGGTAAACAACCACACTTCACACAGCTTTAGCTCTTGCACTTTTCATATTTTTATTTTGTCTCGTTACAAGTAGTATGTGACACTGTGCTGATTTTAAATTAAATCTAAGCTTTATTTATGACAAAAATGTTTGGCTGGAAAAAAAAAATAAGGACATTTATGTGAATGTGTTGAAGCAGCCATTTTAAGCTTACATAAATATATTTTAATTGTGCTTGTGAACTTCTTTCTGAAAATTCAGAGCTGCCAATGCCAAAAAATGACTATGTAACTGTACATTTTGTATTCATGGCCTCTGTTACTTTATAAACCATCTCACTTTTTGATCCATCAAAAAGGTGATTATAGATTTAATAAAAACAATAGGATGCCACCTTAGTGAGGAATTTTTAAAATTCTAAAATATCAGTATAACCCCTTCACTACGCAATTGAAATTGTGACATTTTCAACTATTAGTTGCAAAGAGAGATCCTATTATTGAGACCTGACAGTGTTCACTTCTGTCTGTAAAGCAAGACGGTTGGACTAAGGTAATTTCCATTTAGTGTCACTCATCATGTTCTAGCTGTGGTACAGCTAACTATGGGAGAGGCTCAGCAGAGAGGCAGAGGAGAAGGGCACCTGTGTTCCAAGTTGTTTTTACAAGTCCATGGAACAGTACCTGTGGCCTGAATAGATGTCTTTTTTTTTTTTTTTTTTTTCCTGAAGCCTCTTAGGAAGAACATGCACCAGTCATTTCCCTTTCTAAAGAAAGCATTGCAACCTTCTTTCAGTAGCTGCTGCAGGCTGAGATTTATGAGAATACTCTTGCTAGCTGAACTATGTTTGAAAAAACAAACAAAAAAAATCTCTTCCAGTGCTGAGTGGTGTCTCCATTAATGTTATGAGAATCATGGTTGTGTTGATGGTAAAATGCAAATGATGCAAATGTAGAAATTGGAGTTGGGCCTTAGTTAAGCCTGTAAATAGTCAGAAGTGAAGCCTAAATTGGAGAGGTGACAGCCCCTGATTTTGTGTTCATATTAAATAATGCTTTGTCACAAGAGAAAAACAAAACAATGTCTAAAATTAGTAATGATTTTATTAGCCAGGTGGTATTTTGACCTCTAACAAAATGGGGATAATTCTATTTTTATCCCCAAGAGGGTGATGATGTTTTAGAATGTCACTGTTAATTGCTGTTGGGCTTTATCACATTTTGAAGTATCGGTGGTAAGCGTTTGTCAGCATCTTTACATATGGAAAGGTATAGGATTCTAGGTGAGAGATTACATCTGAAAAACTAAAATTGAACATATGTAACTGCTGACCCAGAATCCTTTGAGAGTTCCATGAAACATGTTTTTACTCTTCTTATATACATAGCAGAAATGGAATGTCTTGGTTTGAAATTTTGACTAGTTTATTCCACTATCCCTTGCCTTTATTTACTTAAATATTCATATTTTGTTGAGACTGGGAAACCTTTTTACTGTTATTTACACTTAGTACATCAGTTGATTTCTGCAAGACTAGAAATAAGTCAGTTGGCATGTAAGGAGTATGGGGAAATTGGATCTTATATTAACCTTTAGATTCACTTGTTCTGTACCAGTGGTTCTCAAATGTGGTCCAGAGACCTATAGAGGTCCCCAGGTCCCTCTCAGGGCATCCATGAGATCTTTCCTTTTCCAACTACATATTTATGTAGTAGTGGGCTTTCTTCGTATTCATATAAACAGATTAAATACAGATATAGACATGAAAATCCAAGTATCTTCCTTTAAGCCAGGCCACTCTCACTATTTTTTAAGTTGCAGTTATTTTTCATAAAAGAGAAAGTTTTTATGTTGAAGTGTAATTATTTTAATTTTAAATGAAAACATAATTTTTGTCAAGTTATAATTTCATATGGGATAAATATCAATGATATAAGCCACATAAACAAAAGTTTTTTAGTGTCCTCAGTAATTTTTAAGTGTTAAAAGTTCTCAAGACAGAAAAGTTGAGGACTGCTATGCTGGTAAAGAAGTTACAGAAGAAAAGCTTGGAGTTAGCAGAGATTGGTTCATGAGGCTAGGAAAAGAAGCCATCTCCATAAAAGTGCAAGGTGAAGCAGCAGTTGCTGATGTAGAAAGCTGTAGCAAGTTACCAAAAATGCCTAGCTAATATCGCTGATGAAAGTGACTACACTAAACAGCAGATTTTCAAAATAGCCGAAATAACCTTCTATTGGAAGAAGATGCCATCCAGGACTTACAGGAGGAAAAGTCAGTCCCTGGCTTCAAAGGACAGTATGACCCTCTTTTAGGAGCTAATGTAGCTAGTGACTTTAAGTGGAAGCCAGTGCTTATTTACCCTTCTGAAAATCCTAGGTCCATTAAGAATTCTGCTGCATCCACTCTGCCTGTGTTTTGTAAATGGAACAACAAAGCCTGGATGACTGCACATCTGTTTATAGCATCATTCACTGAATATTTTAAGCCTACTGTATAGACCTACTGCTGATAAAAAAAAAAATATTCCTTTCAAAATACTACTGCTCATTGACAATACACCTTGTCACCCAAGAGCTCTGATGGAGAGGTACAAGGAAATTTATGTTTCCATGCCTGGTAACACAGCATTGATTCTGTAGCCCATGGATTAAGGAGTCATTTTGACTTTTAATTCATAATTATCTAAGAAATACATTTTACAAGGCTATAGCTGCCATAGATACTGATTCCTCTCATGGATCTGCCAAAGTAAATGAAGATCATCTGGAAAGGACTCACCATTCTAGATGCCGTAAAGACCATTTGTGATTCATGGGAAAAGGTCAAAATATCAACATTAACAGAAGTTTGGAAGAAGTTGATTCTAACCCTCATGGATGATTTTGAGGGGTTCAAGACTTGGGCAGAGAAAATAATTGCAGATGTGGTGGAAATTACAAGAAGAGTAGAATTAAAAGTGGAGCCTGATGAGGTGACTGAATTGTTGCAATCTCGTTATAAAACTTTAATGGATGAGGAGCTGCTTCGTATGATTGAGCAAAGGAAAGTGGTTTCTTGAGATGGAATCTACTCCTGGTGAAGATGCCGTGAACATTATTGAAATGGCAACAAAGGATCTAGAATATTACATAAACTTAGTTGATAAAACAAGAGCAGAGTTTGAGAGGATTGACTTCAATTTTGAAAGAAGTCCTGTGGGTAAAATGCTGTCAAACAGCATTACTACAGAGAAATCTTTTGTAAAAGGAAGAGTCAGTTGATGTGGCAGAGTTGTTTTTTTGTTTGTTTTGTTTTGTTTTTTGAGACAGAATCTCGCTCTGTCGCCCAGCCTGTAGTGTAGTGGCACAATCTCGGCTCACTGCAACCTCCACCGCCCAGGTTCACGCCATTCTCCTGCCTCAGCCTCCCAAGTAGCTGAGACTACAGGTGCGTGCCACCGCACCCAGCTAATTTTTTGTATTTTTAGTAGAGATGGGGTTTCACCGTGTTAGCCAGGATGGTCCTCAATCTCTTGACCTTGTGATCCGCCTCCCTCGGCCTCCCAAAGTGCTGGGATTACAGATGCGAGCCACTGTGCCTGGCCTCGTTTTCTTTTTTTAAGAAATTGCTGCAGCCACACCATTTTTCAGTAGCTACCACCACCTGATCAGTTAGCAGCCATCAACATTGAAGTAAGATCCTTCACTAGCAAGAAGAGTATGAATCACTGAAGACTCAGATGATCATTAGCATTTTTTTTTTTAGAAATAGAGTTTTTTTAAATTAAGGTATGTACATTTTTAGACATCATGGTGTTGCACACTTAATAGAGTCTACAACATAGTATAAACTAATACATATGCATTGAGAAGCCAAAAAATTTGTGCAACTCGAACTTTATTGCTGTATTTATTGTGGTGGTCTGGAACCAAACCCATAGTATCTCCGAGGTATGCCTGTAATTGTTTAGGGGAGTTAAGGTGGAGTGGTAGTAAGATTTTGTTGAGAAAGAAGCCCTTATTAACAAAATAGATAAGCTACCAATTGCAACTTCTGACCCACTTTGAAAATTCCCTTCTCAGAAATTACTAATTTGGATCTAAATAGTGTGAAACATCATGTACTGAGTTAGGATTAGAACCTCTAACTCTGGGAGATTAACGCTTAGATTCTGTAAAAAGCTTTGTAAATGGTTTAATTTGGAAGTTTCGTTTGGAGAAATAAGAGGGCTATTATCTGTGTTGAAGAATTTCTGTAAACTTGGATTACAATTCACTATATCTTTATGTATCCTTGTTTTTAATCAATGGTGCTTTTCAAACTCAATTATATTGACAGATAGGTATATCCTTTCTGATTAAAACAATTCAGGAATTCCAGGTTTAGGGTGAGGTTGGAGATTAGGGTTTTCTGAAGAGATGACTTCTTGTGCATTCTACTATGTACTGGATACTCATTAAATACTGTCAGTTCTTTGCTATTTTAAATCTCTGTGTTTATATTGAAGGCTAAAGGAGGAATATTTTACTGCTCAAGAAATATATATTATTTGAATTTTTTGAAGATAATTTTACATTCTAAACATGGACACATCAGGAAACAGTGTAGTTTATTTCACTATCTCCATTGCATAGATTTGTTGAGGTTTATTTTGTCCTTTTTTATTTTTTTAAGAAGAAGCCTCTTCAAGAAATTCTTAATAAGATATCCTGAATCTCTCTGCCCAGGGAGGCTTAGGAGGAAAAGAAAAGACATTCTGAATCTCTACAGAGAGGAGAGAATTGCAGCTCTTTAATTTGTTGTCCAAAATTACCTTTAGAACTGTGAGTTTGGAAAAGTGAGATGCTGCAAAGGAAAACAGTGTACAGATTATGATAGAGTGGAATTGACAAGCTGGTTAAAAAAGGATGGTGCATTTTTAATTAGCCCACAGTGCCTTTAAAATAATTAGATACTTTTATGTAAATGTCATGTTAATTAAGAAAATTGAAGTGTTACAAATCTACAAAAGGAATGGCTATTTTTGTGTATTAATGTTTTGCAGTTACTGTGAAAGGACTGATTATTGCACTTCTGGCAATTTTTAGCTGACCAACTCCTTGATAGTCTATTTTTTCTAATTGATGTGCTATTATCTGTGTTGAAGATTTTTAGCACATGATTTAACTGCAGCCAGTGAGGGCTAGTGAAACCAGAAGCCAAAAATAACCAGTCATCACAGCTGGTTTAACAAAACTTTTCAGAGTAGATTGTTGATCTCCATTTCAAGGTTAAGAAGAAATGTTATTTTTCTGTATTTACTCAGCTGTGGAGTTTGAGGTTTGAGTGCATGAAAAGCTAAATGCAGCTATCCTCCAAACCACCATTCTCGCCTTCCTCCTCGAGTTGTAGTCTTCAACTAGCCGATGGGATTGACCACTACATGAGTAGGTAGACCTGAGTTTTTTGACATGCTCAGTAACTCTATAGGAGACTGGAAAAATACAATAATTCTGGTACTTCATTTTGAAATGTGTGTGTTGATAGTTAATGGGGTATCTTCATCTACTCCTGTTTTTGTAGGTTACAGTGAAGTGAGTATGCAGATTTGACCCATGTCTTCAACTTTATAGGGCTGCAGTCAATAATACTGTTTCCCTGGGAAAATCTACTACCATATTGCAAATGCTGTAACAATTTCTACTTGTTGGGAATACAGCTGAAGAATATAGTTTCATGGCTTTCATGTGGAATTGCAAATGTGATCCGCAGTGCTGCATTATATATGACACCTTTAATACAAGAATAGAAACATCCCTAGAAGAAGAGGTAGAATATTCACTCTTCTCTAGTCACAAACCACAGTTACCAGAGGCTTTATTCACTCTCAAACTCCAAACATTAAATTGTTGAAACTTGATGTTTTTTAAGGAAAAAGTCCTCTGAATGTAATATCAAATGCAAAATGTTAGTCTGTTAATAAGTATCTCCGGATAATGAAGAAACTTGAAAAAATTCAGTTATTTAATTTGCTTTAGCAAAAGAAAGCAAAAAGCATTCATGATGATTGGCTAAAAGTTATTTCAGGTTGGTTAATCTTGATATCATCTGGCTCAGAATCCCAAGAACCTGTCATATTAAGCAAGGAACTTTGTAATTTTTTTAGACATTAATAAACCCAAACTCAATTGCTGCTGATACAGGCTAGAAGATAATGGTTTGAATTGTTCTGTGCTTAGAAATACATTTATTGTCCCAACCTCAGTCCTCGTCAACACACACACATACACACTACATTCATCTATAGAACACACAATCATGAAGAGGCTTTCTTATCTCATTCTTTAGTTACTACCTCTGTCTACCCTGTTGTTTGGAAAGAAGAAGAAAGGTAAAAAATGGGAGTCAAGTTTACAGTGATTTATGGGGACTTACGCCAGCCACACTCTCAGGCATTAGAAAGTCCAGAAAGGAACTTTGACCCTCACTGTCAACTCTCAAAACTATTTTGTTTGCTGTAACCAAATGTTACCCATGTTATATTTTTATTGTTGTGGGCAGAAACCTGAAAACATTTTCTGTGAGTGGCCCTTAATTTCCTGCATTGATTTTAACAGAGTTGATTTGGAACTAACTGTAATTGTGTGGATGACAGTGCAGTTAGTGTAGAATATATGTGTGGTGCTGATACGTTCCTGTTCTCGGTTTTGGTGTTTCATAGGTTGTAGTTTGCCAGACCAAATTTAACTCTAAGTTCTCTGTTTATAACATTGCCCAATTATCAAAGCTGGGATATATTATTACTGCCAGGTACTCTTGCTGTCAGTTTGTGTTGGTTCAACTATGGTTCCATTTGTACTTTACTGTAATATAGTGAATACATTGGATTGGGTTGTTAGTTTAACAAGCTCTCTGGAGAACACCTTCATGATGATGCATGTTGAGATATGCTAGGCATCCTTAAAGTTATTTGCAGAAACCTACAGAAATTTATTCATTAGAAATTTTTAAAAGAATAAACTCTCAAGCTAAAGACAAGGTAAAGATTCTCTTATATGATAATCTTCTAGAACATTTGTAAATACGGGTGTTAATTCATGAGTCTCAGCCAGATTTCTTTAGGGGTTTTGATTTGACAGTTTCTCCTTTCTTATATAATTCTACTGGATGAATTATTTTATGTCCTTTTAAAAAAGGTATTTTGTTAGTTAAGCTGTTACTGACCCTTATGCACTGTGCAGCTCATGGTGTTATGGGAACTCAGTGATCTTGGCCAGATACTGAGTTAGGGGTAATCAGAAATTAGAACTGACTGGACTGTTAATATTTACATTGTGCTCAGCTAGTTTAGAAAAGTACAGTAACTTCCTCCTATGTCCACCCCAATCTATTACATCAAAATTTCCAGAGTCAGGGCTTGGGAACTTATATTTTTAAAAATGATCCCCAGGACTTTCTGGATGTTGGGAATGTTCTAATATTTTGATCTATGGCCGTTACACAGTATGTATGTGTTAAAATCCCTCAGGATGTACATTTAAGTTCTATACACATCATTCTAATATTGCATTCTCTCAAATGTTACACTCTAATTTTAAAATTTCCTTGAAAAAAACCAAACACCGCATTTTCTCACTCATAAATGAGAGTTGAACAATGAAAACACATGGACACAGGGAGGGGAACGTCACACACCAGGGCCTGTTGGAGGGTGGGGGTCTAGGGGAGGGATAGCATTAGGAGAAATACCTAATGTAGATGACGGGTTGATGGGTGCAGCAAACCACTGTGGCACGTGTATACCTGTGTGACAAACCTGCACGTTCTGCACACGTATGACAGAACTTGGTATTATATGTGTGTGTGTGTCTGTATACATATACATATACACACGCACACACATATATAAACTGTTACTCTTCTGATTAAATAGTTTGCAGTAGTCGCTTGATGAACATTATTAAGCATTCACTGTCTACATAGCAGTGACCCAACAGTAGATAACAGTGTGATTCTTGATCCTTGGGAACATAAAATCAAGTGGAAGAGAAAGTGATGATATATAATATAAAGTTTTATGGTTTATGATACCTTGCTGTACAGATGGTTCATCAAAAGTCACTTATTGGCAATTTTACTATTTCCATTTTTTTGTTTGTTTTGTTAAAGAAACTGAGGATTACTTATCCAAGATTACTCAGCAAGTAGAGAGTAGTTGTCAGACTTAAACTCAGTCTTCTAAAAAGCCTATACTTTTCAAGAAATAAGAAGGCTTCAATTAACAAAAACAAAGAAGCCTTACATGGAAGCAGAAGTTACAGCATTTTATGGAGCTACAGAAGCCAATCCCAGGAGGGTTTTTTTTTTTTTTTTTTTTTTTTTTTGAGACGGAGTCTTGCTCTGTCGCCCGAGCTGGAGTGCAGTGGCCGGATCTCAGCTCACTGCAAGCTCCGCCTCCCGGGTTTACGCCATTCTCCTGCCTCAGCCTCCCGAGTAGCTAGGACTACAGGCACCAGCCACCTCGCCCGGCTAGCTTTTTGTATTTTTTAGTAGAGACGGGGTTTCACCATGTTAGCCAGGATGGTCTCGAACTCCTGACCTCGTGATCCGCCCGTCTCGGCCTCCCAAAGTGCTGGGATTACAGGCTTGAGCCACCGCGCCCGGCCTCCAGGAGGGTTTTTGAGGATGTTGAGGCTGTGTTAGCTTTGCATGTCTCTCATTGTCTCTTCATGTTGCCTGTTTTCATGTCACAGTTTACCATTTGAACCTCTGGAATTTTAATTCATTACACTTTTTCTGGTGAATGTGACATTTGTAGAAAAATGTTCTGTTGAAATACTCTGCTCTCTGATCTGACTTTTGAAACTGCAATTTATTCTTGCCTTATTTTCAAATTCTTGTATTTCCAAGTAATACAAGCCAATGATGAATGTTCTCCTTCCTCATTACATATAGCATTTATTACCTGTTTCTTGTTCTTTGACACTTGGCCACTTTCCGTCTAGCTATTTATTGCTGTCATGTATTGTTCTTTATGTACAGAGGTTTTTTGGATTTTTGTTTGTTTGTTTTAAGAAAGATTATGATCTCCCTGACTGTGGAACTAACCTGTGTGGTGACACATAGTAGGTATTTGCTAAGTGTTCTTTGAAGTCAACAATGCACTTACTTGGTTTTTCCTCTTTCAAAATTTCCCTTCTGTGTCTTCTTACACTAACTAAGGGTTGTTGCTATTGTGGCCTTGTTATAGTAAAGAGTAAGCTAAGAGTGAACTTCTTAGGTGGGCTCTCCAAGTCCTTAAACCCATGAATCTCGGCACTGTGCACTCTAGGAACAGGTCTCAGAGCTCCTTCATCTTTCCCTCCTTTTCAGTGAGTAACTTATATGAATTCTTGTTGTAGGAGATACACAACTCTGCTAAGTAACCATGTTTTCCTTCTGCTAGTCACAGTCACCTGGGGACCCTTTTTAAAATAAATGTGTAAAGTTGCCTATGTGTTCTATTCCTTTATGATCACCACTGCCCATCCCAGGGCATGTCAGTGGAAAGTGTTGGGGTGTGTATCAGTATCAACCTCAAAATGTGTTGAAAGTCTTGATTTTGCAGAATGAAATTATTGATTTTCAAGCCTTCACTCACCCAGCAACTGTATCTCTTGCATACTCTTGAATTATGCTTATGCATCAGATCTCTGGGCCCACCAAGATTGCATAAAGGGCCTCTTGTTACCATATTTCTTATAATGAAACTAGATGTTCTTCCTTGGTCAGCAATGCTTTCTTCTATGTGAAAATGATTCTTATTTCTCCTGACAAGCAGTTTATTGTTTCTTAAGGCCCTCCCTTTCTTATTATGTAAGGCTAGTTTTTCTGTAAATTCCAAGGTAGAGTGACTGCTGAGATACCAACCTAAGAGAGAGTACTCCTGCTCATCGTTCTGTGGAGGAACGCATCTTTCCAAACTTGTGGGTAATTTCCTCTCACCTAGATCTGAATTCTAATTAAATTTTTATTCTTTAACTTGTTAACGTTATGTGAGACTTGGCTGTTTTTTTGTTGTTTTTTTGTTTTTATGAAAAGCATGTTATAATGTAGAAAGACTATGCATCTCTGTAGACTAAATTGCTGAACTAAAATTAGGTCCTTAGAATTAACCCACCACCACCGTCTTTCCTACTACTTCTCGTCATTGTATTTGCAGGTTGATCTTTTCCTTTTTAAGTTTCTCTTTACTCAGGAAAGCAACTATATGGACATGTAAAGGATGTGTCCTGACTGATGCACCTGCCTTTCTGTTTCTAGGTGGGCCATGCACAGACACAGCTCATGTCTCATTAATCACACCAACAAAAAGATCCTGTGGTACAGGTATGTACGTCATTCTTATGTGAATTCATCCTTATTTGAATTCTTCACAGAAGTTAGCAACTGGTTCTAACTTGGTGTGCTTGTCAGGGTCTCTGATTTCTTCCATCAGTTGTGAGGTGATACATTATGTGCTTAGTATTGACAGTGGAGTGTCAGCAGAGGTCAAGGTCAGAATGATGTTTCTGGGGAGTCAGATTGACTGAGTAAATGCTGGCAGCTAGATGCAAGAAGGTGGACATCAATATATACATAATTTCTAATATCTGAAGAATGTTATTAAGACATAACAGAAATGCACATCATTGCCCAGTTTGTAGTATGTAGCTAATCTGAGGGCCAAGATTGAAATTTTAATAGTTTTAATGTAGAAAATCAGTGTTTTAAATTGACTATTGTAGTATCCTAGTATTTTTGGAAAATTGTTTTCTGTCATTTGATTTAAAGCCATGGATATACTGAGATTTCTCTTTTTAGATGCAGAGTCCCAAAAACATCTTTGTGCATCTGTGGCATTTTTATTAAACATGAAGTCATGAATCTTGTGTCACTCTAAAGAGCAGTCAGAATACCCATTGTTCCCTTCGCCTATAGCTTAATTTATTTTAAGCGATATTTACCTTTTCTAATAATGCTGTCTGCTATTTAAAATATCTCAAGGATTATATTTGGAAGAGTCAAAATAATTGTATTGTTTTTCTAAAGGTCACAGTCAGAGTATTTTTCATAATTTAAAAAATCCTTGTAACTTAAAAAACCCAGCAGAAATAGCACAAACTATTTCCATGTACAAACTTAACACTGAAACCTCAGCTCCTTTAAATGCTCATAGTTTGATGCTAGGCCTCAGTCAGGCCCATGTTTGCATAGTTTCAAAGTAACATCCAGGCACTGAACTCTAAGGAACTCAATTGTACTCTTCTCTTCCAAATGACCAGCTTTGAGGTAGGGTAGGGGGTATAAGATAGTCTTGGCGTGCTCTTATCCCTCCTGTGCTCAGTTCCCAAGCTCCACTAGGTAGGGTAGATTTATCGTTTTTCCTGAGGTAGAAAAGAGCTGTGCCTGAAGTGAGATAGACCATCCTGATTTTAGCCAGTGGGAAGTCAGAGAGCCAACTACCTGCCCACTCCAGCCAGAAGCTTGAAAACATTCAGAGTCCTTTGATTTGAGGTCCAGCACTTCAAATGCACAGTACTTTAGTCTTTGTCTTTCCTTCTAATCTTGGCCCTCAGAGAAGGTTTTACTGTTAAGCACTACCACTATGTTCAGGTAGCAGTCAAGGAGTTGAACCTTGAACACACTGGGTCATCCTGAGAGGTTTAGGAAGGAGACTCATATACTCAGATGGTGAAACTAGCAGGAAACTCTGGTGAATATCATTTACTTGTGTCTGTCTCCTAGGTAGATCTGTTTCCTCCTCTCTGATCCCATACTATTTTGTGTATCTAAAACTAATAATGATATTTTTTATATGCTTACTACATTGCCAGGTACTATTCTCTATATTTTATATACACGGTGATTTAATCTTCACAACAGTTCTGCAAGATAGTTATTATAATTTCTCTTTTACAGATGAAAAAAAATGTGGGCACTCATAAACTTAAGTATATTTTCTGAGGTAATATTGCTAGTAAGTGATGGAGCCAAGACTTGGACACGGATCTTTAAGACACTAAAGCCTGCATTGTTTTCCCCTATATCATGCTTTTCATATTTCGTAATTGTTTCTTCTCCTAACCAGATTGTGGAAAAGCAGACTGTTGAATGAAATATGGAAAAAACAAAACATATATTTGGAAATATAGCATACAGTCAAGTAGTTTGAAAATGTGAGTTCTAAAATCACATCTGGTTTCAGATCTAAGCTTAGCCACTTACAAGTTGTGATTTTAAGTAAATAAGTCTACATCTCAAAATTTTGTTCTTCATCTGTAAAATAGGATGATAAATCTCCCAGGTTTGGTGTAAGAAAAAAAGAGTTTGCTCACATAGTAGACTTTCAATTACTGGTAGTTTCCATTGTCTTAATGAAGATTATGTCTTTATAGTGAGCCACCCTTTAGATGGTGTTGATAAACACATCAATGGGTATCTTAGGCAGAAGAAAGAGTAAAGTAGAAGTACTGGCATTCTTTGCTGTACTCAGTTTTATGACCTGATTTTATATTGATCATGTTCTTTGTTACGTGTTGGTATTATACTGGCAATTGAAGGTGGTAATATTTAGATCTCCATTAGTGAAATGATAGGCATTGAGCTCTCAGTCATACCTTTGTAGGCCTTCATTTAGGTGAATACATACCTCTCTTAACTAGAAAAAGATTGAGAATTTCTGACTTGGAAGGAAATTAATGCAATGTCCAGATCATCTCCTAAAAAGCCTGAAGGAAAGTTGAGATTTCTCAGCAATAGACATTAAAGGTCGTCAAGTTAAGCCGTCTGAAGACTGTTCTGTGCCCTCTTAGGCTAGCCAGACTGCCTCAGCCTTAAATATTGGCCCTGATTCTAAAGGACAGAGCTTCCTGATTTTGAGAGGTAAATTAAAGAATTTATTTTGAGAACCACAGGTTGACTGTCTTTGTCTCCATCTTTCTCTGTGTCCTGCAGTCAACAGGTTGCCCATGGTGGGGATTTCAATCATTTTTCTTCTGAACCACCAATTATTACTGTTATTTTGCTGGAATGTTCCTTGTAGCCTTTATGTCTAGGTTCTTCAAGTTAGGATTCATGTCTATGACATGTGCTGTACAGTGCTTCTATTATAAGGGGGTCTCCCAGACAGAAACCACATGGGCCTTCAGGCATAGATGGTAGTAAATAATCACTTTACAGTGGTGTCATTTCTTCGGAGACACAGAGTGAGACCTTAAGTGAGATCTTACCTACCTCCTCCCAGCCAGTCTATCCATACAAGTTTGGACCTAAAACAGCCTTGAGCTTCATAAATGATGTTTGTTAGAAAACGGATACTGATATTAGACTAAGGTGGTTCTTTAAGTCTGCTGTCTCTGACAAAGGGCACACAATGTACTGTCTGAGGTGTGTGGAGACAATAGCAAAAGCTCTTTATCTCAGCCTTAATTTATGTTTTGCAAATTCACTTTATTATATGTATATGTGTTCATACATTTACTTTTATTTATTTATTTTTATTTTTTAATAGAGACAAGGTCTTATTATGTTGCCCAGACTGGTCTCGAACTCCTGAGCTCAGGCAGTCCTCTCCCACAGTGCTAGGATTACAGGCATGAGCAACCTCTCTCAGTCTGCGGTTTATAAACAGTTTATAAACAGCAAATACACCCACAAATATATACATATTAAAGGTACATGGCCAATTAGATAGGACTATGCAGTTCAAAAAGGTTAGTGACTTCTTCAGTAAACAGATCATTTTCTTCTTAGTACTTTGAAAATTAGCTCTAAGGATTAGCATTAGACCCATTATTATGTGGTTCAGTAAGTGAAGACCTCAGTGGTTGATTAATCAGTCACGATTTGTATTTCAAGCAATTACAGTTTTGATCAGGTAAAGGGTATTGTCATATTTTAGAGGTGGGCAGCAGTGTAGCGTGGTTGGTCTACAACTATCAAAAGGAGAGAGGCAACTCTTTTTAAGAAATTGTTTTGTCATCACTGTGAGTCTATGACACAGATTGCAAAAAGTAGCTGTAGTAGCAAATGAAAGATCAGTTTGTCTTTGTGAGATAGATGGGAAAGACTTTTCTTTATATGATGGCTTTTAGCCAGACAGAATTATTACCAGTTAAACTCTGTAATCTTTAGATTTTTTTTTTTTTTTTTTTTTAAAAAGAAGCAACACCATGATCATGATCATTTTGGTATTTAAACAGAGAACAATTAGATAGATGAAGGGTGTGTGGTTGTCCCCACTCCACCCTACCCCTACCATCTTTGTGGAGTTCTAGGATCTCCACAGTCAATGAAGAGTTGAAAAGTACTGCCAAGTCCTAGGTTACTTTTGGTTAGAATGTGTGAGTTAAAGCACATCACACCTTCAGATTACTAGACAGAGTTTACATTTCTTCAGAGAGCTCAGAATTTTTCCACATGTTCTCTTGTTAATTCTCACAACATTCCTGTCAAGAACAAGTATTTTGTGAAGGAAAGAGATCACTTTCCTTGGCAACAAGCTACCAGAAGATTCCCTTTTGTCCATTTCTAACCATCAAGTTATACCTTCAGCTAATAAAATACTGTAACCAGAGTTATAGTCATCTCCTTTAGATAATTTTATTTGGAAGGTGTTTGGATATTTAGCTGGCTATCTTCATGACATTATGTTTTTATGTTTAAAGTGGGCACAGATTCAATGCAATCCCTATCCAAATACCAGTGACATTCTTCACAGAAATAGAAAAAAATCTTAACATTTATGTGGAACAACAAAAGACCCAGAATAGCCAAAGCTATCATACGCAAAAAGAACAAAATAGGAGGAATCACATTACGTGACTTCAATTTATACTACAGAGCTATACTAACCAAGACACCCTCAAACTGGCATAAAAAGATACGTAGACCAATGGAATGGAATAGAGAACCCAGAAACAAATCCACAGTGAACTCATTTTTGACAAAGTTGCCGAGAACGTACACTGGAGAAAAGAAAGTCTCTCCAATAAATGGTGCTGGGAAAACTGGATATTCATGTGCAGAAGTATGAAACAAGACCCCTGTCTCTCTCCACATACAAAAATAAAATCAAAGTGGATTAAAGACTTAAATCTGAAACCTCAAACTATGAAACTACTACAAGAAAACATTGGGAGAAACATCCAGCACATGTAGATAATATTCTCTCTGATAGACTTGAAAAAGGATGGTTAAAACATGCTGTGTGTATGTTTAAAATGTGATTATAATTAGTAGAGCAGCAAATAAAATAACTATTTGTGAGGCCATAGGGGAGCTGTAGAACTGTCTGAGGTTAAAGCAGATGGGACTAAGAACAGTCCTGTTAAATATCAAGGCAGTTTTTCTAGAAACTGTCATCTTTCCACCTTATAAGAAGCATGTTAATTCAATTTTACTTTATATCCCTCCCTCCCTATTTTGGGTTACCTGTTTTCCTTTCAGTGTGATAAACAGTGACATGAACTAGAATAGCTTTGTATTGTTCATTGTTTTTTTTTCCCCAAAAAAAGAGAACAGTTTTCCCCTTTTCTTGACTCACTTTTTTTTTTGAGACAGAATCTCTCTTTGTCACCCAGGCTGGTGTGCAGTGGTGCGATCTTGGCACACTGCAATCTCCCTCTCCCGGGTTCAAGTTATTCTCCTTCCTCACCCCGCCCCGCCAAGTAGCTGGTTTTACAGACATCTGCCACCACACTTGTATTTTTAGTAGAGACAGGGTTTCACCATGTTGGCCAGGCTGGTCTTGAACTCCTGACCTCAGCTGATCCACCCACCTCGGCCTCCTGATGGCAGGATGACAGGCATGAGCCACCGCACCCAGCCCTGACTCACTTCTTTTGTACGGCCTGTTTATGATATTGTTTCTTCTTGCAAAGACGAGAAGAAAACCCCTTTGATCTGGAAGTTAAGAGAAGATTGATGTGCTGAACACTTTCACGTCGGTGTTCGGAAGCCAGTTAAAGGGAAATGTTTCCTTGTTGTTAGGTTACCGAAAAGTTTATATGAGATTTTTAGAATTGATTCAGAAGCTAAAGAGTGTTGGTGTTAAATCAGAAGTGGCCCCGTAAATCTTAGAAAGACCTACACTTGTGTGTTCTATCTGCAGGTAGAGTCAATATTCATTGAAACATTTCAGCCAGTACATTTAATCCTGGAGAGTTGTGTCAGTGGCTGCGAACTGTATTGTTCAATATTACACACTATAGTTGGCTTTTCGAAGGAGGACTTCACATCTTCTTCTGCTCTGTGGAGTTTTGTTTTTGCTTTTGTTTTAGTGAGGGAATCTCAGTCTGTCACCCAGGAGTGCAGTGGTGAAATCTCAGCTCACTGCAATCTCTGTCTCCTGGGTTCAAGCAGTTCTCCTGCCTCAGCCTCCTGAGTAGCTGGGGCTACAGGTGCGTGCCACCACACCCGGCTAATTTTGTATTTTTAGTAATGATGGGGTTTCACCATGTTGGCCAGGCTGGTCTTGAACTCCTGACCTCAAGTGATCTGCCCACCTTGTCCTCCCAAAGTGTTGGGATTACAGGTGTGCTCTGTGGCGTTTTAAAGGGAGGTAGCTTCGGGTGTGAGTTCAACTGTGTAATTCACTTTTCAAATCTTTCTTGTTGGTCCTTCAGGTATAGCTCTTCCCTCGGGTCTGCAGTATCAGCATTTGAGGCAGAAAATTAGAAATTTGACCTACTTATGTAATATGCAAGTTCCCATCAGGAGAGTATTAGGGAAGATATAAACCTTTCATTTTTTATTAGCGTTTAATGTAATCATTGAAGAAAGATCAAAACAGTAAATCTGTCATGGCAAGGAAAAAGTGTTTAAAGAAATGTTTTACCTTGTGCACTCATCATCTTGGGTCCTGAAGGAGTTCATTTGATTCCTGGGGCAGGGGACAAAAAGAATATCAAATATTTGGCAAGATTGCAAAAATTTCTCTAATCAAAAAGTGCCATCTGACCATGTTTTGCCACAGAAAGCAGTTCTCACCAAAATTTATCATGGCATGTCATAGTGGCTATTTGCTGACAGTGTGTGAGTTTTGGCCATTCAGTGGATGACTGGGAAAGGGAAATAATCTACTAAATGCTTTCCCTTAGGTTTTTTGTTTCCCTGGAAGAACTTTAATCAGTCTGCTTCAGTTGTTTATGTTGAAGAATAGAATGAAGGAGTGAGATAAAATATACTAATAATTAGATGATTTGATACTCAATATAGAGATAAATTAGGTGAGTTTAAAGGTACCTCACACAATGTATAAATTTCAGATAAGAAGAGGGAAATTTTACTGTTTTGTAATTGGAGCCCTAAATGAGAGTTAGGTCCCATTGCCACCTATGTTTATGTTACAGCACAACATATAATGTATCAGTTTGCTGTACTTAAAGTCAAAAACTTATTTCCAAGGCCTCGTTTGGGCTTTACTCAGGAGAAGCAGGGGCTCCTCTTCTGATAAAAGGCTGAATATAAGTGAATAAGTGGAATATCAAGCCAGGATGCAGTCTCGTCAAGAGGAATTTTTGCACTTGAAAAATAAAAATGCACTCTAGTATAAAAAGGAAAGAGAAGCATCGTGGTTTGTTGCTCTTTTGGAGATGTGTGTGTGTAAGAAGTCCAGGCTTTGCTGTTGAGCTTTTCGTGATTCACATGCTTTGCACAAAGTCAGTTTGCATCAGTCCACAAATGCAGTTACAGCTGTGGTTTTTTTTTTTTTTTTTTTTCTTTGAATAGTCATTTATTTTATCATAGCTTGCATTCTTACCAAGGAGAAAGAGCCCTGAACTTTCGTTAATTAGCTGTTCTGTTGCTCCACTGGGGCAAAATGCCTGAGCCAATACTATTTAAAAAGCATATCGGGAATTTAATTCTCCTCTGCTCCTTTGAAACTTCAGGAATTTTTTTTTTTTTTTTTTTTTTTGGTGGAGGTGGATAGGTCTGGGGGAGTGCCTTTCAGGTGCTGCTCCGTAGCATGTGTGTGCCTGTTAGAAGGCAGCATGTTAGAAGTGCAGCCTTCCCAAAGCAGTCTTACCAGAAGAAGTGGGATAGAACAGCCACAAAGCAGCATTATAAATCATCTGAGCCTTGCAATGATACTGCCCATTAAGGAGCCTTTTTTTTTTTTTTGGCCCTCCTCAGTTCCTGGCTCTACTAATAGAACAACACATCAAGCAAGGCTGTAAATAAAAGTTATTGCCTAATAGGTGGGTGCCGAAGTGGAACGGACGGAGCCGAGGCATGGAGGCCTTATTACTGCTCATCAGCAATTATAAACAGGATAAAGTGTCTGGGACTTGCGCTGATGCAGCGAGGGCTAATAGAGGCTGGGGATGACACTAGGCGATGATAGGATGATGTATGCTGATGGGTTTTACTGCCTCATCTTGCTGCTTGCTTCCAAGACAAGTTGTATTCTCCGTTTTCCTGCTTGCTCATCTATCTGAAGAGATGGTCCCATTGCCTCTCCCGCCAGCAGGTGGGCTGGCATTTATTCCTTATACCTGTGTCTGCTTCCAAGGCACCACCCTTGAGAAGGATCTTCAGAAATAGTTCATAATCATGGCCGATTAAAGTTGTGATCTTATTGTATTGTCTGCCATCATAGTTACAGATCACACCCTCAGAAGGAGTTGCTTACGTGGATTATAGGACCAGCTAGACACTGTGGTTAGGCAGCCAATCCAGCACTTTACTAAAAGACTGCTGTGACAGAGTCCTGTAGTAGATTCTGTAGGAACATGCAAAAGAAGTGATAAATGCGTATCTTGCCCCTGGGAGCTTACACCATAGAGAGAGAGAATAAGTACAGAAACAAGTACAACTAATTCCAGCTTTTGCGGGCAAGAGATGTAACTTGAAATATAGATTATGCCAATCATTAGGAGCAAATATAATACTACTGTTGTATTTTTCTTTTCACAAATTACCTTCCTTGTGGAATGACTTTAAAGTCATGGGGAATGATGAAGGGATACTAGAATGTGGAGGGAAAGTCTAGGAGTAGGACTGTGTTTTCTAGTGAATGGAAAACTTCAAATGTGACTTGGCAATGCTTTTGAGTAGCACATAAGCATCTAGTACTTGGAAAAACTGAGCTACAGTTCTGTTCAACTTTGAGTGCTCAACCTCACTAAATCACAGTAGTGAGACCTTTAAGATAGGAGAAATCTGTAATTGAGACACATAAGAATACTTCTGGAAAGGGCTTTCCAGTTTGATCCAGGAGTTTAGCAACATTCTGATACTTCATTTGTTTGTCATTTGTGCCTTTAAGTAAATACACATCTTTATGTAGTACCCTCAAAACTAACCTATCAGGAGACTTCCTAATGTTAGAGATACTGTAGTTTTTCTCTGATGCCTTAAGGTATGCCTAGGTGTATCTCAGTTTTGAAGAAGCCTGATACATGATAATCCCAGTATTATAAGCTACATAAATTAAGAATTAATGTTATAGGAGGGTCATTCAGTCTATAAAATGCCTTGCCATTGGGTTAATGTAAATAGGTTTTTCCTTTTGCATATAAAGTAATACTTGCCAAAAAAATCAATTCCTACTTATTCAGAGAATGCTCTGTGGGTAGTGGCCAGTGGAATAGAGAAAGAGAGATGAATCTGATTAAGGTATGTTTGAAAAGAATAATTGACAGGATTTGATGGCTGATTAGAGTTGGCTGAAGACTGCAAAGTATAAATCTGGAGAACTGAGGGAAGACAGATGTAACTGACAGGGAAGGAGTAGGAAGAAAACTTGATTGAAACTATTTTCAGTTTCTGATGAGTTAAACTTAAATTAGTGTAGTCCTATAGAAAATTATAAATATGAGCCTATTTTGGAAATTGCTAATTTAGAAGCAATGGTTAAACCTGTGCACATGAATAAAGAAGAAGAACCAGGGGGTAAGCACTGTGTTTCAGGGCAGGAAAGAGAAAGAGGAGCCAGTGAGTTAAGGAAGCTAAAGAAAGGAGAAAGGTTCCCACAGGATCATGCAAGATGCATGAGAAGAGGGATCAGGAAATGTGAGGACTAAGGAAAGCTATGACTATGGCTAGAAGAAGATCATTGGAAAACCTGAAAGAAGTTTGTGTAATGTGTGGGAAATGAAAGCCTGAAATCATTAAAGAGGGCCTTGATAACAAGGAAATAAAGGCAGCAGACAGAAATCATTCATTATGGAGTTAATTGAACCATTAAAAACCAGCAAATAGTGGTGGTTGGGAGAGACAGGGTCAAGCATTTTTTGGTGTGGAGGTGGTTAAAATAGTGAAATATTTTGCCCCTACTAAAATACAAAGAAAAGGGATCCAGGAAGATAAATAGAAAAGATTAGAGGAGAAATGGAAGAAGCATACAAGCAAGACTCAATAGCAGCAGAAATCCAGAAGCATTATTTCTCTCTAAGAGTATAAAGAAGGACATGCAGTTAGAGATTTTCTCATTAAATGAGTAGATGGTTAGCTGAGACAAGATTAACTAGGGAGTTCCTCCTAGAAAAGGTGGTCACCATGTTCTGAATAAAGAAAAAAAATAATACCATAAGCTGTAAGTAGCAGCAGAGAGCTGAGGGTATAAAGAAGGAACTATCGTAGACTGAGGAGGGAAGACAGCATCTACAAGTAGTAGCTAACTCAAGCTGTCATTAAGTAGTTTAAATTTATAGTGGGCCAAAGTAACACTTTCCCTGGATACTACATTTAATCCAGAAGAAAAAAGCAAGGAGAACAAGTGGTGCTCTCTTTGTTTTTTAATAAGATTTCATTTTTATAAAAGTAACATATGGTAGCACACCATATCACAGAATAGCTTAGAAAAGAAAGTAATAATTTGGATATGATCCTACTCCACAAAGTTTCTCTCTTGGCAGTTTTAGTACCTTTGTTCTGTAGGTTACCTTGTAATTATGAGAGGAAAATAATGCTAAAAGTCCTACTTTTTGAGATGTCAACTGGCATGAAATAGGAAGATTTAGCTTATACAACATGTTCCTCATTGCAGTGTTCGGTGTTTTATTACTGATTTTCATTCTTTCTTGATCCATCAACTTTCAGCACTGTCTCTTAATGAGGATATTAATACATCTGATTGGAAATACTTATTCATCATATCCTCTGTTGGCTACACTTGTAATTTTTATATGTCATGGTTGTTAGTTACAGGATGAGTATCCCTTATCCAAACTGCTTGGGACCAGAAGCATTTCAGGTTTCAGATTATTTAATATTTGCATTATACTTACTGGTTGATCGTCCCAAATCTGAAAATCCCAATTCTGAAATTCTCCAATGAGCATTTCCTTTGAGCACCATGTTCCAGAGCTCAAAAAGTATCGGATTTTATAGCATTTTGGATTTCAGATTTGGGGATTAGGGATACTCAGCCTGTATTTACAGTCAGGCTGTAACCAGCAGCAAATCCTCCATGTATGTTCATACGTTGTTCCTAAAAAATTGAAAGCCCAATACATGACATTTACATTAGTATGACTCTGTAAACATTTCCTGTCAGGCCACCAACCTGATATATGCTAAGAATATATTTCTTTCTCTATGGGTCTAATGAAAACAGTTAATGGTGAACTATTTAGAAAGCAAGCTTTCATTTACTTTTCAGAGCTAGAATCTGTGAGCCATTGCAAAAGAATCTCTGAGCCATGGAAAAAGAATGTTCCTACAGCAAAGCCAAATTGATCCTTTGTTATATTCCATCAGTTGCTCAAAAATCATGCCACATCTTAGTTTGCTTTATATTTGCATTATAGCCCTTAATACAGGTCCCTCCACCCCTGGCATTTATAATTGCCTTTCTTTTTTTTTTTCTACAATGTTTGGTTTTATGTCACCACTTACTTCCTAACTCTGTATTTAAACCTTTCACCTGAAACCTTTTTCCTAGAGCCTGCCCATCTTTCCTCCCCAAGCTGGACTAGATTCTGTAAGTCCACGGTGCCATCCTAGAATTTCCTTTCATTGCTCATGCTTTTATTCCCTCATTTTTCCTAATGCACCCCCAAGTTAGTGCCTAAAAGAAGCAGTGTTAGAGTTCTTGCATATCTGAAAATTTTTTTCTGCTTCCATTATGGTGGAAAGTTTGAGTAACGATTCTTGGAAGAAAGTCATTGCTTCAGCCAGGCACGGTGGCTCATATCTGTAATTCCAGTACTTCGAGAGGCGGAGGTGGGTGGATTACTTGAGCCCAGCAGTTGGAGACCAGCCTTGGGCAACATGGTGAGACCCTGTCTCTACAATCAATACAGAAAATTAGCGAGGCATAGTGGTGTGCATCTGTGGTCCCAGCTACTTGGGAAACTGAAGTATGAGGATCACCTGAGCCCAGGAGGTCAAGGCTACAGTGAGCCATGATTGCACCACTGCACTCCAGCCTGGGCAACAGAGCTGAGATGCTGTTTAAAAAAAAAAAAAAGTAATTGCATCCTTGTCTTCTAGTATTCCATGTTACTACTAAGAAGTCAGATGCCACTGACTATCATTTTTATAAGTAATATACCTGGATTTTTTTCACTTTTAGAAATCATTAGGGTTTTTTGTTGTTGTTGTTCCCTGTGCCCCATCCCCCACTCCACCGCCCCAGATGAAGTCTTGCTCTGTCACCCAGACTGGAGTGCAGTGGTGTGATCTTGACTCACTGCAACCTCCGTCTCCCAAATTTAAGCAATTCTCCTGCCTCAGCCTCCCAAGTAACTGGGATTACAGGCACCCACCACCACATCTGGCTAACTTTTGTATTTTTGGTAGAGATGGGGTTTCACCATATTGGCCAGGCTGATCTCGAACTCCTAACCTTGTGATCCATGCACCTTGACCTCCCAAAGTGCTGGGATTACAGGTGTGAGCCACTGCGCCCAGTCAGGGTTGTGTTTTTATAAACTTAGTGCTAAAATTTGTAGTGAAGTGTGTAGTAGGCATCCCTTTTTTCCATTCAATTTTCCATTCAAGATACTGAATACTTGCTAGGTCCCTTAGATCTGGAGACTGATGCCCTTCTTCAGTGCTGGAACTCTTTTATTTTCCCCTATCAACTTTGTTTTTTTTTTTCTGGGATGCTTGTGATTTAGATGTTGGAAGTGCTATTTTGATGATCTTTCTCTAATTCTTTTCTCAGAGTTTTCATTTCCTGTTTTCTGGATGATTCTGTTGACTTTGTTTTGTAACCCTTTTATTTCAACAGTCATACTTCGAGCTCACTTTTGTTCTCTGAAGATTTTTTTTTCATAGTGTCCTTACCTATTTATGTATATAATAATTCCATAGTAATGTCTTCTAAGCATATTCATTAGTGGTTAGATTTGTCATTGTGCTCTTCTGTTTTCTGAATTACCAGTGATTACCTTGAGACCAGGTTTTCTGTTTATCTTGGTCTTCTTCATGCTCTGATTCTCCTCATTTACCTGGCAAAGCTTGGTTTTCTGTTGACTTTTAAGAAAGACGCCCTGGGCCGGGCGCGGTGGCTCAAGCCTGTAATCCCAGCACTTTGGGAGGCCGAGACGGGCGGATCACGAGGTCAGGAGATCAAGACCATCCTGGCTAACCCAGTGAAACCCCGTCTCTACTAAAAAATACAAAAATCTAGCCGGGCGAGGTGGCGGGCGCCTGTAGTCCCAGCTACTCGGGAGTCTCGAGGCAGGAGAATGGCGTGAACCCGGGAGGCGGAGCTTGCAGTGAGCTGAGATCCGGCCACTGCACTCCAGCCTGGGCGGCAGAGCGAGACTCCGCCTCAAAAAAAAAAAAAAAAAAAAAGAAAGACGCCCTGGGTGAGTGGGGAAGATAGGACTGTTTTGGTTTTTGGGAGTCTCACTCTATTCACCCAGTCTGGAGTGCAGTGGTATGATCACCGCTCACTGCAGTCTTGACCTCCTGGGCTCAAACAGTCCTCCAACCTCAGACTCTTGAGTAGCTGGAACCACAGTCCTACAGCAGCACACCCAATTAATTTTTATTTATTTATTTATTTTTTTAAGAGACGGAGTCTCGCTTGTTGTCCAGGTTAGTCTTGAACTTTTGTTCAAGTGATCCTTCCACCTCTGCCTCCCAAAGTGCTAGAATTACAGGTGTGAGCCACCACATCCAGCCTAGGACTGTTTTCTACTATGTCTCTTTGTTAAGTGAGAATTTTAACTGGGGGTTCTGTGTGGGAAGGAGTGAGTATAGGTGTTAACTGGCAGAATTACTGGTAAGGAGGTTGAGAACCTGCTGTTAGGCTTTCAAATTCAAGAGGAGAATTCAACTGTAAGGGACCATAGAAACAGCTTTGCCTAAACAGACGATTCAGTTGCTTTGAAGAAGAGCTGTCTAGATGTTTGCCAGGTAAACGTGGACTGGCTGCCAACACTGAGAGACAGGACTAGTAGAGTTCTTGTAAATACAGTTTTAGTGGATCCCCCTGCTTTCTGCCTTGCTGCTGCTTCTGAGCCCAGAGCCTAGTAAGGATTTTCCTTGCCTATAGTGGCTTGCAGCCACCAGATTTCAGCCTCAACCTACTCTGGTTCTCTGTCAGTTTCTAGAAATGTGTTTAAAATCTCATATTCATTGATTATGTTAAACCTACAATTATTTTTATGAAAGTTCTTCATGTTAGTTTTGTGCTTTTATTTCAGTTGGGTCTGGGGAGGAATAAGGAAAACAGGAGTATTCAGTTATTTCTCTGACACTAATAAATGTTATCTGGGATAAAATCAGGGCCACGATTTCTCATTTAATCACTGGTGAAAGACAAAAGGAAAGGGTGGCCTCAATGAAAATGAAGTGGTTCTTAGGAAATCTGGAGGGGTGAGAATGTACCCAAGTTAAAGCCCCTGATCTTAAAGAGAAGGATGTGGAGGGTAGTGGTTGAGAATGTGGGCTCTAAAGGTGGATTATGTGGGTTTACATTCCAGTGTTCCCTTTTGCCAGCCTTATAACTACAAGAGTTATTGGACCTCTCTATCTTGGTCCCCCCCCTGCCGCCCCCTCCCCCAGGTAATATAAAATGACTAATAGACCCAGCTGGGCACGGTGGCTCACACCTATAATCCCAACACTTTGGGAGGTCGAGGCAGGCAGATACTTGCGGTTAGGGTTTCAAGACCAGCTGGCCAACATAGTAAAACCCCATTTCTACTAAAAATACAAAAATTAGTCCAGCATGGTGGTGTGTGTCTTAATTCTAGCTACTTGTGAGGCTGAGGAAGGAGAATCACTTGAACCCATGAGGCAGAGGTTGCAGTGAGCCGGGATCAAGCCATTGCACTCCAGCCTGGGTAACAGAGTGAGACTCTGTCTCAAAAAAAAAAAAAAAAAAGACACAACCATAAAGTTATTATTGAAGGAAGTGAGATAATTTATCTAAAGCACCTCACCTAGCATGATGCCTGGTAAATGCTCAGTAGATAATAGAGATGTAGACAGATGGTACCTGACAATCTTGAATGAAATGAGACTGAAGAGAAACTTGAAGCTCGAGTATAGAGGAAAGTGAGAAAGAACTTAGAGATGGAATCCGAAGCTGGTAATAAGCACCTGAGGCCAGTCAGACTGGATAATGCAGATATGGAAAGGAAGTAGAAGTCAGTGGAGATAGGGAAGGAGGGAGAGCCATAGCAGCCCTTGTTTGAACAGGTGAGGGCTGTGAATGACAGGAAGCTCAGAAAGCCCCTCTGTCCTTCCTTAAGAAAACTGAGAATTCGAATTGGGAATATCAGACTTCCTTTTTTGTTGTTTTGCTTTTTTCTAGCCTGGCCCCACTCCGCTTTTGGAGATAAGAGTCTTGCTCTGTTGCCCAGGCTGGATACAGCAGTACCATCACAGCTCACTGTAACTTTGACCTCGGGCTCGAGCAATTCACCCACCTCAGCCTCCCAAGTAGCTTAGGACTATAAGCATGTAGTTGTCTCACTGCAACCCCCGCCTCTTGGGTTCAAGCAATTCTCCTGCCTTAGCCTCTGGAGTAGCTGAGACTACAGGTGCACGCCACCATGCCCGGCTAATTTTTGTATTTTTAGTAGAGACAGGGTTTCACCATGTTGGCCAGGCTGGTCTCGAACTGCTGACCTCAGGTGATCTACTGGCCTCAGCCTCCCAAAGTTGTGGGATTACAGGCGTGGCCAGAAGTTTAACTTGTAAATAAATGTTCTAAGCAAATGAAAACAGTATTGCCCATTGCCCATCCTTTTTTTTTTTTTTTTTTTTTTGAGACGCAGTCTCGCTGTGTTGCCCAGGCTGGAGTGCAGTGGCGCGATCTCGGCTCACTGCAACCTCTGCCTCCCGGGTTCAAGTGAAACTCCTGCCTCAACCTCCCGAGTAGCTGGGATTACAGGTGCGTGCCACAATGCCCGGCTAATTTTTTTTTTAATTTTTAGTAGAGACGGGGGTTTCACTGTGTTAGCCAGGATGGTCTCGATTTCCTGACCTCATGATCCGCCCGCCTTGGCCTCCCCAAAGTGCTAGGATTACAGGCATGAGCCACCACGCCCAGGCCAGTATTGCCTATCTTAAACACAGTTAAAGTAAGTTCTCACTTAACATTGTTAATTGGTTCTTGGAAACTGTGACTTTAATACATACGTAAATACATATATATGGTTTTTGGTTTTGGTTTTGGTTTTGATAGAGATGGGGTTGCTCGGGCTAGTTTCAAACTCCTGATCTAGGCCTTAGAAGTTAAATATTTCTGTATGTATTGGTGGAAAGTAATTCTTGCAGATTTCACAAGCTTGCCTTTTAAAAACATAAATACTTCTATTTCCTGAGGTCTCTAAGCTTTTATACTTATAACTGAGAACTCCTTTCTAGGGCACATCACAATTTAGGGGCCACAGAGAGTTAATAGTTTCTTGTGATTAAAATCTGGGTAAGAAAGACTGGCTGTTGGATCCAAACCAACAACATGAGAAGATGCTTTAGCCAATAAATTCACTGGTTTATGATTAAAAATCAGGCAGTTTAACCTTGGAGGCATTTTTGTCATGGAGGGCTTAATATTGTGATTAGTTATCTGAACAGCCAAGTGCCTCTGTGGGTTCAGTTAACCGGCCTCCCACTCTGTATGTATAATTATTTCTAGTGCATACACATACTCTGCCATAAAAGCTTACTTGGCCTTATGCGCCCCGTCATTCTGAGTTCTCTGTTTCATTACCAGTATCCACACACAGAGTTTCAGAAAGCCATTACCAAATAGCAGAACCACAACTCAGAATTTTAAATAAACTACACCTCTGTTAGCTCAGTAGAACAGGGGAATTAGTTACATACTATGCAGTTCCCACACCCATCCACCCTTTGAAAACTTACTAAAACTGCATACATATATAAGCAAGAAAATAGGGCATTTAACTCAGATTGTGTTAATTTTTCTGTTACTTTAGCAAGGGGTAAAGAAAAAGACTATAGCAGACAATCTTTAAAATTTTTACCTTGAATATGGGTCCCAAGGTATATATGTATTTATTTGAAAAATGTACTGGTTGCTGCTGCTTTTTTTCTAGAGGAACTCTCTTCAAAGATAATGTTATTACATTACAACTTGAACTATGTGTCTAAATATGCAGATGGCTTTTAAAAGAAAGTTGTATGCAGGGAGAGAACTCATGTAGTACCATTTTGAATGAGAGGTGTTAGCTGTAGCAGAATTATTTTCCAGCTTGGCATTAACTCATAGTTCCTGTAACTGACAAGATTCAGCTCCACTTTTTCCTTGGCATCCTGTTGATAAACCTATTTCTTTTTTTCTTTTTTTTGAGACGGAGTCTCACTCTGTCGCCAGTCGCCAGGCTGGAGTGTAGTGGCATGACCTCGGCTCACTGCAACCTCCGCCTCCCAGGTTCAAGTGATGCTTCTGCCTCAACTTCCCAAATAGCTGGGACTACAAGCGCACCCTACCACGCCAAGCTAGTTTTTGTATTTTTAGTAGAGACGGAGTTTCACCATGTTGGCCAGGATGGTCTCAATCTCTTGACCTCGTGATCTGTCTGCCTCGGCCTCCCAAAGTTTTGGAATTACAGGCGTGAGCCACCACGCCCAGCCGATAAACCTATTTCTAGAAGATTAAAATCGTATCTTAAGGTCTTGGTCATCATCCTTCCTAGAATAGCCATTGCAGTAATTAATGCAATGAAAAATAAGTTCATATTGGTGTTGGAGGAAGTAAGGACCAAGAGATGACAAGTGAAAGTCTGTGAGTAATCACTGAAGTGTACCTACAGGTAAGTTTTGACTTCACTGCAAACCAGGAGAAGCATGAGTTCTGACCCTACTGTTGATTACCAACTACAGCCATGTTGTCATGTACTTTCCCATCAGACCTAAGCAGTGTCAGCATTTCTGGGAAAGAATTCAGTAGGCACTCTAGCCACTTATCTCTAAGGATAGCTGCTCTGGAATATAGTTAGGGATTTTTCTTCTTTTAACATAATTTCAGACTTTAGAAGTTATAAGAATATTTCCTAAAATTCTTAGGTACCCCCCCAACCCAGATTTTCCTAATGTTAACATTTTATCACATTGGCCTTATCCCTTTCCCTCTTTGTGTCTGTCTGTATACATGTATGTATGTGTATTATATCCATATCCCTGACCATTTGAGTAAGTTGCAGACGTGACACCCTTTTATACCAAAACTTCAGTGTGTAATTCTTAAAATCAGGGAATTATTTTACATAGCTACAGTATAATTGTCAGAATTGCAAACTTAACACTGATATATAGTTGATTTTTAATATGGTGGATCACAATGGTGGACATCTTGATAAATAATAATTCTTTTAGTGAAGATAGTTGAATTGAGGTTACATTGTTAGATAGTTGCTTCTCTCATGGTTCAAATACATACTAAAGACAATTTTCATAATAATGGTTTTTATGCAGAATTCCTTGCTTCTGATTTTTCAGCATCTCATCTGGGCACTCTTTGTCATAATATACCAGAAGAAATCTAACTTTTGGTTCATTTAGCATCATATCCCATGAGGTGCTGAAGTTATTTATAAGCTTAAGGATTTGTCTTGAAAGCAGTGAGTCAAAAGACTAAATTTTACCAAGGTCGGCAGATCACATGAGGTCAGGAGTTCAAAACCAGCCTGGCCAACATGGTGAAACCCCATCTCTACTAAAAATAACAAAAATTACCCGGGCATGGTGGCAGGCACCTATAATCCTAGCTACTTGGGTGGCTGAGGCAGGAAAATTGCTTGAACCTAGGAGACGGAGGTTGCAGTGAGCCGAGATCGTGCCACTGCACTCCAGCCTGGCAACAGAGCGAGACTCCTTCTCAAAAAAAAAAAAAAAAAAAAAAAAAAACACCTAAATTTTGGGTGAAAGAAACTAAATGATAGGTAGGGAGAGGAATTGAATTAAGCTGACGCTAAAAATAGTTTAAAAACAAATCAGCTATTTAATTTTAGCATCTATTCAATTATGCATTCAGGCTGAGTTTTTTAAACAGCAAAATACAAACGTTCAAACCTTTCCCCCTTACATTAAACCTGGAGCACATCCCACAGGATGACAGTCTCACTGCTAGATTACCATCATTAGTAGCTTATCCTGTTCCAGAAATCATCTTCCTCCTTTCTTCTTTCTTCTTCCTTCTCATCTTCTTCTTCCTCCTTCTTCTCCTCTTTCTCCTCCTCCTCCTCCTCCTTCATCTTCTTCATTCTTCATCTTCATATTATTGTTGAGTGCCAGTAGAGTACTGAACATAGCTGATTCTGCCCCCACCCGGAAAGCTTGCATTATAAATCAGACAGGCAAAACATTTGGAAGATCAGAAACACCCACGAGTAGGGTACTTAGGCTTCATAAGGGTGGGATAATTTACATGGGAATATCTTGACTTTTTGTCTGTATGTATGTTTTTAATAAAAATTCAGAAAATTTACTTGAATTAGTGTCTCATTCATCTTTACCCATTTCCCCACCTCACCCCTACACTCAGTGTTTCTCCATAAAGGAAATCTATTTTCAGTCTTTTTTGCGAAGGACCCGAGGCCAGATTAGGTTAACCCCTGGGAAAGTCATCTATACTTAGAGACCAACGTGTTGGGGTACAACATTATTTGAAGACTTCTGGCCTGTCTCTTCCCTCCAGACCTGTCCAAATATAAGTCAACAGTAGGAGGAAGTGGCCACAGTTACAGGTACTGTCCAGCTGCCCAAAAGTTGTATAATTTTATAAGGCAGAATTTAAATACCTCTAGGCTTCATGTAACTACAGAGTAGGCAGGAGACTTACTCTGTATTTTTAGAAATTTTAACTTTTTTTTTTTATTTTTTTGAGGCAGAATCTTGCTCTGTCCCCCAGGCTGGAATGCAGTGGTATGATCTCGGCTCACTGCAGCCTCCGTCTCCTGGGTTCAAGCAGTTCTCCTGCCTCAGCCTCCGGAGTAGCTGGGACTACAGGCATGTGCCATCATGTCCGGCTAATTTTTGTATTTTTAGTAAAAATTGGGTTTCACCATGTTGGCCTGTCTGTTCTCAAACTCCTGATCTCAGGCTATCCACCTGCTGCATCTTCCCAAAGTGCTGGGATTACAGGCATGAACCACTGCACCCTACTGGAAGTTTAACATCTAAATGAATGTTCTAAGAAAATGAAAACAGTATTGCCCATCTGAAACACAGTTACAGTAAGTCCTCACTTAATGTTGTTGATTGATTCTTGGAAACTGCGACTTTAAGGGAAATGACAGCAGGTCCTTAGATAACATCATTTGGTTATGACGTTATGAGAAAAAATGTTGGCTTTGTTATATGTTGTTTTCCTTAAAGTCACAGTTTCTAAGAGCCTGTCAGCAACATTGAGAACTAAACTGTATATGAAAATAAATCTGGAGATATATATACTTCATGGACTTCTGAAGTTTCTCTCTTTCGGCAGATGAAAAATCTTGGCTGATTTTGCTTTTCTGATAAATACTGGAAAAGACAGTAGAACTGAAGTTCTGTCTAGTCTTAACACTGTAAAAATCTTTGCATTCTCATGGTCATAGACTGACTTGTGGCCAAGGAGCAGATTAAAATTAAGGGACTTGGGAATGTGGACTTTGAGAAGTAGATTTTTCTGTGAGGTTTTTCAGGTTTGCCTTACCTTAGAGTACTACTTTATTCGGTACTCCACTGATGGTATAAATGTAGTATGTTTAAACGTCAATGCATTGTAACGTTGAATTCCAAAATGCCCAAGCATGTTATAAAAAGGAAAGGTTATCTATTGAGGATCTTTTGTCAGTTACAATGAGAACTGAAAAATTGATGAGAAAAAAGTAATACAGTTGGACAGGCAGGAGAGGTCTTGCTAAAATGGAGAAGCTAAAACAAGGACATGGTGCTAGGCTACGTATCAGCCACAAAGAATGACTGCTGTTTTGCTAGCCTGACAGGTTCCACTGACCAGACACTTCTTTGAGGAATTTAGCTCCTGGTAATGCCCTTTCAGTAATTAGTGCAGTGGAAATGGCACTTAACAAGCAGGGATGGTGGCTACAGTTTTTCAGATGAACCCATCCTCATCTATGCCTTTTTGATAAAGAGACCTCGCATATGAGCTGTAGGAATACTCTCAGGGTGGTTGAGAAGAGGAAGCTTTGACTTCTGTCTGTGGGGCCTATATAAAGCTGAGACAACATGTTTTGCCTTATCTGATTATTAAAAGCAATAAAATTTCAAATGAAAATATCTAGGTTTTCTTGTGCTAATGGGGAGAAATTTTTTTTGTATCCTACAAGTAATCAGTAAAGAAACTTTTGTGGATGAAGTCTTTAAAAATAACATGCAAGTATGTAAATCCAAGATTAAGCCTAAGATATGACTGGTGGAATGATGTTGTATGTCAGAAAATAAAATAATGAATAACTTAAGTACTATGACTACAATCCACAGAAATCCAGAGAGTTAGCAGGAGTGGAAAGAAAATCATATGAGAAGTCTTATAAATCATATTCTAAGAGCAGAGGGCAAGTAGAATTATTCAACAGAGAAATATCCTAGATAAATTGATAATCATATTTGGACAAGAGGATTTTATGAAATAGAGGAGCTTGTTTTCATTCCTTTATTTGCCCGAGGATCTGTCCCCTGCCCTCATTTTGGAGACAGCTGGGTCTTTGTATATGCAGAAAGTAGCAGAAACTTGTCTTCGTAATAAGGTACTCTGATGGGAAAGCAGAAGTAGCATGTTTAAGTGTAGCAACTGTTGGAGACAGGACATATAGTAGTTAAGAGCAAGGGCTCTAGGCCAGGCTGCTCTTCACTTACTAGCTCAGTGACTGTGGGCAGTTCACTTAACCAGTGCCTCAGTTTCCTCATCTGTGAAATGCACGTAGTAGCTACCTCATAGCCTTGTTATAACACCAAAATGAGTTAATATATGTAAGAGCATTTAGAAAGTACTGATAAAGAATATGTGCTTTGTGTTTGTGGTCATTATTGCAGTTACTAGGAAGCTTAACTTTAAGGAATCCCTTTTGTCATATCCACCTTCCGTGATAAGTGGCCTTAAAAATAGACTTGTACAAGTGCAGGCATGGTGGGTCATGCCTATACTCTCAGCTACTCCAGAAGCTGAGGGGAGGATCGCTTGAGCCCAAGAGTTTGAGGCTGTCGTGACCTGTGATCATGCCACTGCATTCCAGCTCAGGTAACAGAGTAAGACCCAGTCTATTAAAAAAAAAAAATTTTTTAATGAGTTTGGACACGTGGGTTATATACACACTATATGATTCCATGTATATATTCACATATGTGACATTCTGGAAATGATAAAATTCTGGAAATGAAGAACAAATTAGTTTGTCCGAGGTTGCCAAGGATCAGTGGGGAAGGGAGGGAAGTAGACATGGCTATAAAGGGGCACTAAGAAGGATCCTTGTAGCGATGGGAATGTTGTGTGTCTTGATGGTGTCCATATCAGTATCTTGGTTGTGATGTTGTTCTAGAGTTCGGTGAGATGTTACCCTTGGGGAAAACTGGATGAAGAGGGTGTGGGATCTCTCTGTATTGTTTCTTATAACTACATGGGAACCTACAGTTACCTCAAAATAAAACATTTAATAATAAAAAGAAAATGGGCTCGGAAGATTCCTAATAGAGAAAAATTGTCAGTGAAAGCCGTGTGTATATCTGAACAGACAGACTAATATTAGGTAAATAAGGCAAATAAACATCACGGAAGGAAAACTGAGCTGACCATTGACATTTTAGTGAGATGTTCATGGGCCCCCAAGAAAAAAATGGAACCCCGTGGGTTCAGAGGGAGGGAGAAGACAGACAACAGCTTCATTTCCCTGAAAACCCATCAAACTGGTATTCTCTAAGGGCCTTTGCTTCCCGTACTGTGAAATGTTCTATTTAATTGATGGTTTTTGGTAAAGAGAAGAAGGTAGATGAGTAGCAACTTAAATACAAATGACGTTCTTTTTTTTTTTTTTTTTTTTTTTTTGAGACAGAGTTTTGCTCTTGTTGCCCAGGCTGGAGTGCAGTGGTACAATCTCGGGCTCACTGCAACCTCCACCTCCCAGGTTCAAGTGATTCTCCTGCCTCAGCCTCCCAAGTAGCTGGGATTATAGGCATGCACCACCATGCCTGGCTAACTTTGTATTTTTAGCAGAGATGGGGGTCTCCATGTTGGCCAGGCTGGTCTCGAACTCCCGACCTCAGGTGATCTGCCTGCCTCTGCCTCCCAAAGTGCTTTCATTACAGGTGTGAGCCACCACTCCTGGCCTACAAATGACATTCTTAAAGGCAGGCCTAAGAGAAAAAGAATATGGGGATGACAGGTATGAGCTAAAAATCGTCTGTCTATATGCCTGTAAATATAGTAATTAAATCTAGGAGGTACCTTGTCTGACTTTTCTCTCATCTACTTCTTAAGCACCCCATCCGCCAGAGTTTATCACTTTTACTTTGTGTGTTCATAACACTCCCCTCATACCACTTATTATGGCCCTAGTTGTATTTGTGTGTGTGTGTGTGTATATATATATGTATATATCTTTTCTTCTGGATTGTGGCTCCCTTGAAGGGACAGCTCACTACTGTACTTTGTTTTGATTTGTTAGTTCAAAGCCCAGTGTCTGTTGCACAGTAGGCACTTAAGAAATAATGAATGAGATATTGACTGTTGTCATGGCCCTGGACAGAGTAGATGTTAATGTAGAAGCCTATATAAATTAAACAGATCAAATAAACTGGTAATATTATTGCACTGAATGAAATTGTGGTTATTTTTACAAATGAACATTCCTGGGCTTTTCTTTATGTTTTTTAGTCTGGCAAATTTTTTCCTTAGGTTTAAAATAAGAATTTTAGAGAATTGAGTAATGCAGCTATGAAGAGATGTCTTATAGCAACTACTGACAGTAGTGTGGTGTCAGTTAGGAGGTAAAGGGCCATCAGAAAAAGACAAGGAGACTATTGGAAAGGAGATAATTGGAAGAATGACTTGTGTGGCCTGCTGGGTTCAATTCAGTCACAGAGAATGCCATCAGACTAAAACAAATCATGATTGAAAGCACTAGTAACAAGCTTATCTCTTAATGTTTGCGTAAGCATCTCCTCCTTGTCAAGGCACACATGAGCCATATTCTGATGTCCAGTATGTGAAAGAGGTGAAGTGGAGGCATTCTTCTCCCCAACTGCAAGGTGAAGTAGAAACTGGGTTGATTACACAGTATTCTTCTCCCCAACTGCAAGGTGCAGTAGAAACTGGATTGATTACACAGTGCCTGCCCTTCACCTTCTTTACTTGTGCCAGTCCTCCAGCCATGCCATGTGGGCTTGTCAGGTGCCTAATGGAAGTTTTACATTTCTGGTTCTGAATATGTAACAGAGAAGGTATGCAATTAAATATTCCCTTCCTGCCAGGCACAGTGACTCACACCTGTAATCCCAGCACTTTGGGAGGCCGAGGTGGGCAGATTGTTTCAGGCCAGGAGTTTGAGACCAGCCTGAGCAACATGGCAAAACTCTGTCTCTACGAAAAATACAAAAAATTAGCCAGGCATGGTGCCTCACGCCTGTAGTCCCAGCTGCTCAAGAGGCTGAGGCAGGAAGATCACTTGAGCCCTGGAGGTTAAGTCTACAGTGACCCGTGATTGTGCCACTGCACTGTAGCCTGAATGAATAAGTAAATAACCACCTCCTTAAAAGTTACAGGATACCATTGATTGCTTGATTGATTGATGAGAGGAAAGAAAGAATAAATCTAGGTGGTGGTACATTCCACAGGAAAACTGAGAAGGATTGTAAAAAAAAAAAAAAAAAAAAAGCTTATGTTATTTGAATGAATGAACAAATAGTTTGAGGGACATACTGTTGTAAGTTAAAAGAGATTTCAACGTAAGAGCCAAATGTAACACATGAAACTTGATTGGACATGCCTTTAAAAACAATGAGGGTATTTCACTATACACTGAATATTAAATATTGTGTGACACTGGGGCATTCTTAATATTCTTGGGTATGATATTTTGGTCATGTAAAGAAATGCCCTTGTTATTAGATATCTATGTATTCCAGGATGAAGTATTTTGATGTATGTAGCTTATTTTCAGACGGTTCTGGGAGGAAGAAAGTATAAATATGGAGGGGCGAGTGTATTAGGATTCTTCAGAGGGACAGAACCAATAGGATATATATATTTATAAAAGAGAGTTTATTAGGGAGAATTGGCTCACATGATTATAAGGGGAAGTTCCATGATAAGCCTTCCATACACTGGGGAAGAGAGAAGCCGACAGTGGCTCAGTTCAAGTCTGAAAGCCTCAACACAAGGGAAGCTGACAGTACACCCTTTAGTCTGCAGCCGAGCTTGAGTCCCTGGGAAGCCGCTGGTGCACTTCCAGAGTCTAGAGGCTGAAGATCCTGGAGTCTGATGTCCAAGGACAGGTGGACAGAAGCAAGCATCTGGCGCGGACCAGAAGACCAGCAAATAGACTTGTCCCACCTTCTTCCTCCTGCTGTGTTCTGGCTGTGCTGGCAGCTGATTGGATGGTGCCTACCCACATTGAGGGTGGATCTTCCTCTCCCATTCCACCAACTTAAACGTCAGTTTCCTCTGGCAGACACACCCAGACACATCCAGAAACAATACTTTATTAGCCATATAGGCATCCCTCAGTCCAATCAAGTTGACACCTAGTATTAACTATTAAAGTCAAGTTAAAGGAATGGGATAAAACATTAATTGTTGAATCTGAATGGAGTGTACACAGGCGCTTAGTGTATTATTCATTCACCTTTTCTGCGTTTGAAATTTTTAAAATAAAAAGTTGGGTAAAGGCTAAATGCATTTTTCCTACAGCTGGCAACAAACCAAGGGTGTTCTCTCTCAACAGTCATATTCAGCATCATACCAGAAGGACTAGCCAGCACAGGCAAGAAAAAAAAATAGAAGGCATACAGATTAGAAAGAAGAGTTAGAGGGAAAACCTTGCCCTCGAAAACTGTTGGACTTGCTGCCATGACTTTTTTTTTTTTTTTGAGACAGAGTCTCGCTCTATTGCCTAGGCTGGAGTGCAGTGGCGCAATCTTGGCTCACTGTAACCTCCACCTCCCAGGTTCAAGCAGTTCTCCTGCTTCAACCTGCTGAGTAGCTGGGACTACAGGGTATGTGCCACTATGCCCAGCTAATTTTTTTATTTTTAGTAGAGACAGGGTTTCACCATGTTGATTGGCCAGGATGATCTTGATCTCTTGACTTCGTGATCCACCCGCCTCGGCCTCCCAAAGTGCTAGGATTACAGGCATGAGCCACCGCGCCCAGCCTGCTATGACTTTCGTTTAAGATTGTTCGATTTGATGGAGAGCTGCTCCCCCATGGCCCATTAGCTTCTCCTGCTTGATCTTTTGATGAATTCGTAGTCACTTGTTTCTGGTATCATGATGTACCACCAAAATCAGCTTCCAGGTTCCTGTGCACCAGAAATGGGAAGGGAAGATGGGCTGTGAGGAAGTGAAAAACCTAATCTCAGTCTTAAAAACATACCTTTGGGGTTTGTGGGTACTCATCTCTTGAAGGGCATATGATAATTTTATCATGACCCCTGACTTCTGTGTGTTCTGCTGCTCTTTAAGCTGTCTTCCAGTCAAAAAGGTCTCCACAGAAGCAGCTTCTGCGTTGCTATCTGGAGGACCAAAATCTGGTAGATGATAAGAGTTGGCCCCAAGAAGATTTCTGATGCCGTATGTTTTTTGAGCATACTAAGGATAAAGACCTCAAAGCTCAGGTGTACTCCCAAGATGGTCAGCCTTCCTGATCAGCCATTCCAGATCTCCCAATCTTGTGTTCCCAGGAGGAGAAGGAGACTAATGCTTAGGAATTATACTGCCTGGCAGTTTGTGAACAACTGACTTTTTAAATGTTTATGATCTAGGACATGGCATACTAGGAGTATTTCCAGCTAGATTCATCTCCATATCGAATGAAGATGATGGCATTCTCCACAAAATTTTAATAATCAACCTCTTGAACCTCATTCTCTGTCCACACAATGGCTTTTCAACAGATGTGTTACTCCACAATTATTTTAGAGTCATTAGGAACATTAAGAAAGGAAGGGAAAATTTTTTTAATGGGTAGCAAGGTGTTTTTCTCTCTTAAAGTCTTTCGTGGCACACAGAGTAGAATGTCAGGAGAAGATGAATCTAATACCAGCATATACCCTGAAAGCAAAGCATGAGGGGAAACACAGAGAGAAAGTACCTTTAAAACAAGTTTTTTTCAAGCCTCTTTTTATCAGTTTTTCCAGTGAGAGTGTGGTATTTTTCGTGGACAAAGGTTTTACCAGCTTAAAGCTCCTTTTTAATAGTCGAAGGAGAAACAGCAGTGATGTGTGAGGGTTTGTTAATTATTGCTCTTACTGATGTTTGCACAGGCTGTTGGGATCATAAATGTCAATCTGTCAAGAGACTCTGATAGGTTCCAAAAAAACTGATTGAGTACCTCAAAAGCTGTCATAGAGCCTGAGATTAAACAGATATGTCTTTCGTAGAAGTAAGGGAAGGTGTGGGTGAAGGGAATAGCAGAAGGCTTTCTTCTCTTTGTTGCCACATTGCTTCTCCCACTCTCCTATTCTGTATTGTGAGTGTTGGGTCGTACAGAGGCCTAAGAACCTGCCTGCCTGAGATGTCAGGAAGCCACAGCCATGGTTAGTGCACGGGGTGTGTGCAGGCTGCCAGCTGCAGGGTGACAGGAGATTAAGAGAGATTGAGATTCAGCTTTGACAGGCCTGACACAATTTATTTGGAAATTTTCAGGAGAGAACATGAGTAATAAAGACAAGAACAGTGACAGTAAGGAACAAATGTGAATTTCTGCCAGAGACAAAACAGAATTTTAAAAGAAGTGGCTGTTTGTTGTCTCCAGTTAAGCTTTCCAGTGAAACTGTGTTCCTAATTGAAAGTCTTACCACTACTTTCTGAGATTGGCTAGGAAAGTACAATTAGAAGAATTCCTCTCTTCAGAAGATTCCATATATTTAAAATCACTGTACAGCCAGCCTACCATATCCATGAGTTCCACATCTGTGGATTCAACCAACCATAGACTGAAAATATTTGGGAAAAAAATGGATGATTGTTTCATACTGAACATGTAGATTTGTTTGTTATTATTCCCTAAATAACACAGTATAACAACTATTTACATAGTGTTTATATTGTATTAGGGATTATAAGTAATCTAGAGAAGATTAAAGTACAGTTGACCCTTGAACAACATGGGTTTCAATTGTGCAGGTGGGTCCACTATGTGCAGATCTCCTTCTGCCTCTGCCATCCCAGAAACTGCAAGACCAGCCCCTCACTCCTCCTTCGTCTCCTCCTCCTCAGCTACTCAGCGTGAGGACCACAAGGATGAAGACTTTAATGATCCACTTTCACTTAAGAGAAACTGTGTTTTCTCTTCCATGTGGTTTTCTTAATATTTTTTCTTCCTGTAGCTTACTTTATTGTAAGAATACAGTATATAATACATAAAACATGCAAAATATGTGTTAATTGTCTGTGTGTTATCAGTGAGACTTCCGGTCAGCAGGAGGCTATTACTAGCTAAGTTTTGAGAGAGGCAGAAGTTACATGAAAATTTTCAACTGTAATGGGGGGTCAGCACCCCAAACCCCATGTTGTTCAAGGGTCAGCTGTATACAGGAGGATTATGTAGCTTATATGCAAATACTATGCCATTTTATATAAGCGTCTTGAGCATTTGTGGAATTTGGTATCCTTGAGGGGTCCTGGAACCAATCTCCCTTAGATACCGAGAGACAGACTGTGCAGTACTTGTCTCTCTGTCGAAAATTAAGCAGCAGTTACTTTCAAACCAAGAAAACTAAATAGGCAAAATCCTTCTTAAGATTTTCCTTCCTTATTTAATCACATTATCATTCTTGATCAGACTTTACTTTGACTAGTTCTGATGTGATATCTTTCTCATTCTATTAAACATTGGCAGAGAAAGCAGGGGTCTGGTGACTACCAAGAAGTGTGAACCTGGAATGGGGGAGTGGCCGCTCTCCATGGGTATATCCACACTAGATTATGTTCTCAGGAAGAAGCATACTGGAAAAAAAGAATCTGCTTTGTTGGCCCTTTATGAAGGACCTTAATTAGAAGTCACTGTTAACTCCTGGGGTGGGAATGGTTTCCAGCTTGGCACGGGAGTTCCTCCTGCTGCTAATGAGCATACTCCTTGCAAGGACTCGCTTCTTCTGACAGTTAAAGCTGCATGTAAGAGTTATTTCTCTTCACCTCTTTCTCCACATTTAACTGTTACTGCCCAAGTTCAGAGTAGGCAAGTAGACTGTTAGGTGTTTTCAGGAAATTGGCAGTGCCTCAGGGTAACAAGCAATGATACTTGTGAGCAAAAGTAAATCATTAAAGTTTAATTTATTCAAATATGGGCAGTAGATGATTCCTTTTATGTCAGCCATGTTTGGATCTTTTTTTTTTTTCTTCCTGGTAGTCTTTTTCTAATTGACCTAAAACTTATAAATAAATAGTTGAATTATTTAATTCATTATCATGTCATTAGAACCCCTGCCCTGGACATCTGTTTCTCTTATTTAAGCAACTCGCCCCATGGCACGAAGATTTCGTTAACTAATTAGCAGAGGAAATGTAAATTTCTTATGCAAGGAGGATGATTCTATAGATTACTATTTATTTCATTAGCTTCTCAATAAAAGTTGACTTGTGAGAAAATGCCAGAGAATGGTTTGCTTCTCCAAGAAATTACACAGACATAGTCACCTTCTTGGACAATAGCATGTGGAGGATAGTGAGCAGTTTGGGAAGCTTATTTACCCTCGCTCTTTGTGGGAGGGAGCATTAGAGAGCATCTAACAGATCTTCATCTAGGGAAGAGTAAGTGAGGATATTCCAGAGCTTCAAAGGTGTGGATCTCTTACTAGCTGGAATAGTTCCTTGATTCTAAAACATAACACATTCTGTTAGACATTTTTTCTGCCTTGGTTTAGAATCATCTAGGACTGCTTCCTGGGGCCCAGACTTTCTATATACATGGATGCCTTTGGTCATAGACTTGTAAAGATGCTGGGATATTGATTGTCAGAGGACTGACTAGGGCTTAATGGTGTTCTTTTAGGATGACCAGTATATCATACCAGAAGCTGTGGCAGCATCAGAAACCTCCTTTAGGATTCATTGTTCAAGAATATTCCATGCCTACTGCCTACCAGAACAAATAACTCAGTGGTCATTTTATTAATGTGGAATAGATCAAGGAAAATCTCAGCATGGGACCATGTAGATATTCCTTGGTGTTGCTGTTGAATGCCCATTGGTCAGATAAGGTGGGGAATTAAGAGAAAAAGAGGTGAAAACTGCACAGGCCTTCTAACTTTGCAGGGCAGGGGTCTGGGGGACCCATCAAAGTGGGTTGTTTGGTGATGACTAATGATTGTTATTATGTAAATATGAATTCTATTTCTCAGCCATAGGACTTATACATTAAAAACAAAAATTTCTTCACATATCTAACTCCCTTACTTATTTGGACATAGTTAGCTTATGGATAACATTGCCACACTCAAATTCTTTTTGTCTTTTCTTTATTTTTTCCCCCAGTTTCATTGACACAGTGAAATTAAATTGTCTTCTCCTTGCAGCAAAGGTTTGTTTTAGAAATGGAGGTGGGTGCTTTGCAAATGGACAGCGTGTTTGACAGTTTGGGATAGATTCATGTAGAAAGAGCTCTAAATGTGAACTCTTCATTTTCAGACACAGAGGTGTGAAAGAAAGGGGCTCAGGGTCTGAGCAGTTCTCTGTTAGATTAGAGGTGTGCTGGCATTGTGCCAGGGCCCTCCAGATTTTAATCATATTAATAATGAAAAGGCTTCAGCTGCCTCCCCATCTTGTGCTGACACCTGCCTCCCAATGGGAGTAACTTTCTATAAGGATGCTTTGAATTTAGGACTTTGTCTCAGAAAAAAACATTTTTTGTTACAGTTTTTACTCTAGAATTTTCTCGTTACAAAAAAAAAAAAAAAAAGGTCTAAATAGGGTTATTAATACAAATAGAGCCATTGCTGGTTTGTGTAAAAGGACATCCACAGAGAGCAGTGTGGCTCATACAAGGTGAATTTCTTTCAGCTGACTGCTTTGTAATGATTTACATTTAAATTGTTGCTTGTTGCTCTTGTAGAAGAAGGGAGAGAGCCTGCCCTGTCTGCGGCCACCTTAGTCACCACATTGACTGGGCCTAGGCTTAGGCGGCTTTACTCAGCAGAGCTGGGAAATAGGCTGAACTTGCTTTTGGTTGTTTTCATCAGAGGTCTTATTTAGTTGGTTTGTATTGGGGCAAAATGTCATGTAGGACTGGAAGAATTAAATGAGATGAAAAATGAAGTCTGGAGTTGCTAAGAATGGTGCAGGGCCTCCATATGCCAGTACAGCACAGCAGGACTCGGGGACTATGAGCAAACTACCAGCATCACCATCAGGGTCCACTGAACAATCTTGGGTGAAGTGCAGCATCTTCCTCACACACAGGGAGGCTAGGAAAGGGCATACAGACAGCCTTCACTAAAATACATCCTACAGGCTGTGGCTTCTCACTAGACCCACTTTAAGTAGAACATTAGGACTGCCTAGGAGACAAATTCATTCATTCAAGAAATATTTATTGAGCATAGGCATGGAGGGAACGTCAGTGAACAAAGCAGATGAAATTTCCTGCCCTCTTGGAGTTTATTTTCTTTTAGGGCATAATGTTAAAGATAAGTACTGTGGAGGAATAAAAGACAAGGAAACAGAGGAGGGGAAGTGCTAAGAATGGGGATTCAATGATCTAGAAATGATGATCAGGGAAGAAGCCTTCAGTGAAAATGTGACTTTGCAAAATAAAATTTAAAAGAAAATGTGACATTGGAGCAAATATATAAAAGAGATATAAAAAATGGCATATGCAAGGCCTTCATATGCCATTACAGTGCAGCAGGGCTGGGGGACTGTGAGCAAACTACCATCGGGGGCCTGGGTGATAAAAGAGATAAGATCCCATGTAGATCTGGGTGAAGATTGTTTCAAATAGAGGGACAGAAGGTACAAAGTCCCACAGGTAGGGGACAATAAGGAGGCTAGTGTAGATAAGCAAAGGAAGGAAAGCAGCAGGAGCTGAGCATGGGGCAAGTCATGCAGGGTATTCGACAGTCTAAGTATCTGGACTTTTACTCTGACAAGAGGAGCTATTAGAGGGTTTTGAGCAGGGAAGTAACATGATTCTAACTTGATTTTTGACCGAGTCACTTGTCTGCTATATGGAGAATAGACTGTAGAGACAAGGGGGTGAGCAGAGAGACTAGTGAAGAGGCTCTTGTAGTAGGCTTGATGAGTTGGTAATGGCTTAGACCAAGGTGGGAGTGACAGAGGGGTGAGAAGGTGTGGCATCTGGATTATTTTGAGGAAGACTGTTTAGGAGACTCCCTTCTAGAGGTAATTTAGCACAAACAACTTTGGAACTTGGTAAGAGGTACGTCGTGGGTATGCAGGCAGCTATTTCAGGAGTACAGAGCCCCAGAGAGCTGCCCAGTTTGTTGAAGGCAAGAGTCATTTATTTATAGCCTTGCCTGTGATAAGAACTTTATTACATCTTAATTACTTTTTTGAGGTTATATAAGACACAGTTGTCACAGAGTACACCCCATTTTGGCTCTACCCCAAGGTAGGATACCCAGTGCTGCTGCTGCACCACACCATAGTGGAGGTCATAGGGCAGCTTACATGTGCACCAGCAGAGGTGCCCCTTCATTCATTCTAATCAAATTGAACTACTTGTCAGTATTAGAACCTGACTTTTGTGTCTTTAAGAGTAGAAACATGAGTAATTTTACTATAAAAGATTACAGATCACTCATCAAACACTGGCTTTGGGAATGGAATTGTGAAAGCATAGTGATACAGAGATAACATTAGACATAGTCCCATCTTTAAAGAATTACAGTCTACTTGAGGACAAGCAAATACCCAAGAAAAGATGCCTAACCAATACAGGCAGCATCTAGGTCATCCCAGCAAGGGGATACACAGACAGGACCCCATTTCTAGCTGGAATGGTCTCTTCATAGAATCTCAGCTTTTTTAAAAAAACAGCAACATAGAACTGGTTTTCGTTGAGCCACCCGCACTCTCCCCTCTAGCTCAGGCCTAGCTTGTTGGAAGTCAGCACTAAAGGTACATGCTTGTCATGGTTTGTGCAATATAAACCAAGCAAGTCAGAACTGACTCTCATGGGTCTGATTCCTTCCTGGACAAGGGCAGTAGCCCAGTCAGGAGAATGCCTGGAAATAAATTAATCAACTGTGCTTGCCAGGCCAGGCACTAATCCTGATCCCCAAATATGTTGTTTTGGTCAGATTCACACTCTGAGAATGAGGCTTCACCAGTAAAACGGCCACGACTACTGGAGAATACGGAACGGTCCGAGGAAACCAGTCGATCTAAACAGAAGAGTCGACGTCGGTGCTTCCAGTGCCAAACCAAACTGGAGCTGGTGCAGCAGGAATTGGGATCGTGTCGCTGCGGTAAGCATCTCCCCCAGTGGCATGATGGAGACTATATCCTTAACACCTTGGCCCAGCTTTGGAAATTAAGTGGCTGAAGTCTTTCGTTCTTCTGAGTACTGTAAGTTTGCTACAGTAGTGCCTGCGATGTAAGTTTGGGGCTTGAGAAATCAGGAGTACAGGATGTTTGCCTCTAAACACCCTTTATTCTCACGCATGCAAAAAAGACAAAAACATCCCCCTGTTCTTATACATATCTCCTTAGAGCTACACTCACTGCTTAGTGCTTTCAGCTTCCCCCCACCACTTACTACTCTGGTTTCTTCTCACGACTTCAGAAGTTTACCAAACAAACAAAATTCTGGAGTACGTACCATAAAAATTCAGATATTAAGTTAATTTTGAATGAACTTACTATTTATGGAAGACTTTTTTCTCCATCTCCCTGTTAAATTAAGCTTTGATTAGAAAGTTTCCTTTGAACCTTAGTTCATCTAGTCAGTTAATATCTTGAAATCGCCTTTTTTTTTTTTTTTTTCCTGGGCTGAATTCATCCTTCTGCCTCTGCCTCACAAAGTGCTGGGATTACAGGCATGAGCCATCATATACCCAGTCGGAAATAGCTTTACAATCACCTTTCCTTCTGTATTCTGTAGTGTAATACCTTTTAGAATTGCTGCACAGGGATGCCTACCTGCAGTGGAACAAAACTTAAGTCAGCCTTTTCTTTCTTCATGACCACATGTATCATGACACATAGGAATAAAATTGTGTAGTGGCATTATTTTAGGCTGATTTAGTTTCCTGTACTTTTGTTTATTCCCTGGTTTTAAAACATAATGTTATAAAATTGTTTGAGGACCAGTTCAGCTGTCATCAGGCTGACTGTGAGACCTGACTGTAGCCTCTGAGAATCCTATTTCTTTATTTCTGAGAAGTCAACTTTAGAAGCCCCCTTTCACTTCTGGGACAGCCGAAGATATCCTACAAGAACTATTGCCGACAGTCAGGACTAAATAGTTCACTCAGCAGTTATAAAGTAATAGTCACTGGAAGTTTACCATCTCCTGAAGCGGCAGCCTTTGCTGCTATGGTTCCTCAATTATCTGCCCTATTGGAAATGGGAAGGAAGAGAGAGGATATTAGCTTTTCATAGAAACTAAGTCGGAACTCCTGTTCCTGTTATGACCAGATACCTGTTTGTTACACATTCTGGTGTATGTGTTACTCCACAAGATTAGAAGTGCATATTCAACTGCAGAAACCGGAACCAGCATGGGGAGTCTTAAATGTTACCAGATAAGGTTTTTAGGGCATTTTGGTTATAGTACTAAGCATTTTTGGGAAACCGTAAAGAAGGTTAGGATAGGTGGTGGGAACAGAAGGTTAGGATAGGTGGTGGGAACAGAGGCTGACAGCAGTTTTCAGACTCCCGTGTGTTCATGCATGCAGTATGGCCCAGGCAAGTTCAGAACCTTATTATTAGGCTATTTCAATCAACCCTCCCAGACAATTTTAAATTCTTGGTGACATAAGGCAGGTATACTGTGGTTGGCTGAGGAAACTCTGGGCTCTGCTGGCTAACCAGCGTCACTTCACACTGAAGAGGCTGCCTCATCTTTTGTAATCTGCAGTTTCTTGCTTTGGTCTTCATGTGAACTCTCAGGGAATTTGAGCAGTTCAGTCTGTTACCAGTGTTGTGAGCCTACCTGGTCATTTTAGCTGTTGCTTTTGTAACATAGGCCTTTGGTTGTCCCTCAATTAGAATTGTGGGACGTTCCTGAACCGTCTGTTCTTGTTTCTTCCTTTAAAGTAACTAAATCCTGGGTATTACACAGGATTTGCCATAGCGGATCAAGCAATTGGTCTATCAAGTATGCTGTCTTGCCCCCGGCAGTGGCTAATGCTGCTTCTCCTTATCAGGCAAACAGGAGATTGCACAATTTAGGACTGAGATATAAAGATATTGTAACCAGGTCTCCCAGTTTACCCTTCAGCTTTGACACAAACTACCTAATTTCCTAAGGTCTTAGCATCCACCTGAAAAAAAAAACAAAAAAAACAGTAATACATGTTAGATGACTTCACATTCACCCAAGTAAAGCCCACATGTCTAATCTCTGGTAAATATAGATTACTCTGCCATATTCTTAACCTTTGTGGGCAGGAGGCTGAATTGCTAAATGCGTATTGGGTTTGTTGCAATATGCATCCTTTTTAAATGTTCTGACATGTAGTCTCTGGGCTTGTGCCCAATTCTGAGAGTCTACTTATAGGGAGATTTGACTTTTTCTGTTGGAGAAGAAAGCCCTGAGCTTTCTGAAGTCTCAACAAGATGTAACTTTCCTAGAGACAGCTGGGCATTCAATTTGACCCACTGAGAGTATTACACCTATGTGCCCAGAAAAATTACTGAGTCAACTGCTACCCTTCAAAAGATAAGGACAACAATGGGAACATGCCGTTAAAAAAGTCTGGGACTGTCTTTGACAAAGAGCTCTTGTGTTCCTCCTGCCTGCTTGGATCTCTCTAGGAAAGGGTGAGTTGTACAGTTATTTCCTTGAGGATGCATGGATGTTGGAGAGGTGTTTAACTGCCCTGAAAGGTTTTAGTAGGGGGATAACACGGTAATTTACTACTGAAAGTGAAGACTCAGGAAGGTAGTTTGAACTCAGACAGAACACTTCTTCACTGCAGAAAATATTTTTTTATATATATATTTGCAATCTTTTCTTCCATTTGCCTTCCATTCTGTACAGGTTATTAACTGCTGACAAGAAATTCACATCTCATAAATAATGCTTAAGAGCCATTGCTATATAAATTGAATGTGTTATGAATTGTGATGGGCCTTTTTGTAGCATTCGATGCCTAAAGCAGGAAGAACAGAGGATGTCATTTTCATTAATTTCTAATGAGGTGCCAATTAAAGGCAGGGAAGACCTCCAAAGGGAACAGTGGCCAAGCTCCCCTGAATCCTCTGCCCCAGGGCTGTCATCCAAACACTGCCAGTGAAGCCTTCTCTGAAAATTCCATTAAATTACAGTCTCATCGAGAGCACACACAGACACATTCAGCTTCCTTTTGATCTTCAAAAGAGCAATTTGTAAGGCGAGTTCTGAGCCTTCTTACATAGGGAACAGCTAGAGGTGATAGGAATTGTTAATTGCCAAAACACTCCATGGGCTTTCAATAAGGAGGAATTTTGAAGAGGAATTCTCCTCTGCCTCACTGTGACTAGATAACCTTTAAATCGACAATACCAAAGTAACACCCTTTTCTTGTGAAATCTTTCGGGGTGCCAATTAGAAAAGGCATGTGGTTGCGAGGTTGGGATGATATCCTGCATCTTAGAGCATCTTCAGTAGTTTAACTTCTCAAGATAGAAAACAAGTACCTGAAAATGGATCTATTTGTTTCATTTTCTACCCAGTAGGCAAATTGATCAGCTCATTCTCATTGCAGGAGTCTTGTCTCCTGAATTGCCACCTAGAGGATGTTCTTCTGAAATCTGGCCATCTTCATCAAATCTGGGTCACAGCCACAAGAATGCCGTCTTCTCTGAGCAGATCTTGCATGATACACGTAGCTTGGCTTCCTTTTTTGGGGGTTGGGGGGTAACAGAGTTGCCCAGGCTGGAGTGCAGTGGCGCGATCTCAGCTCACTGCAACCTCTGCCTCCCAGGTTCAAGCAATTCTCCTGCTTCAGCCTCCCGAGTAGCTGGGACTACAGGTGCACGCTGCCACGCCTAGCTAATTTTTTGTATTTTAGTAGAGATGGGGTTTCACCGTGTTGCCCAGGCTGGTCTTGAACTCCTGAGCTCAGGCAATCCACCTGCCTCGGCCTCCCAAAGTGTTAGGATTACAGGCATGAGCCACCACGCCTGGTCTTCTTGGCTTCTTAATCACTGTGCAATGCTTGCTAGAACTGCAGAACTAATTTTGAAATACCAGTCGAAGAGTGTGTGTAAGTTTTAACATTTTCAATTGGTGGTGCATTAACAGACTAAGTGGATATGCTCCCTTTGGGGACAATAGTGCTTTTATTAACCTCCCGAGTAATCTGACATCCTTTATTGTTTTCAAAATAAGTTTTCTATTCACTTTAGAAACCTGAAGTGATGTGTTAGCTGGGGCCTCTGGAGTAGTTGATCATCTCCAAGTGTCTCGGTGGTCATTACTGCCTTATCATTCACTGTCAAACCAAATTCATCAAGCATTTATTGAAATCTGAATATGCAGAAAGCATTTTTCTGTTAGGTTGTATGGGGAATATAGGAGCTAGGAATACAGAATCTAAGAGCTTACAGTCTAGATCTGTGGTTTCAAACTTGAGTAGGGGCCTGGTGTTGTGGCTCACACCTGTAATCCCAATACTTTAGGAGGCCAAGGTGGGAGAATCCCTTGAGGCCAGGAGTTCAAGACCAGCTTGTTGTCCATCTTTATTTTTTGTAGAGATGGGCAACATAGTAAAACCCTGTCTCTAGGAAAATTATTGCCAGGCAAGATGGTGCACACCTGTGGTCCCGCCTACTTGGGAGGCCAAGGTGGGAGGATGGCTTTCAACCCAGGAGTTCGAGGCTGCAGTGAATCTTGGTCACACCACTGTACTGCAACATGGGCGACAGAGAAAGACCATGTCTCTTAAAAACTGAAAAACAAACAAAAACAAAACTTAAGCGAGCATCAGAATTTACCTGGAGAAAATGTTAAAACCACAGATTGTTGGGACCCACCCCCAGAGGTTCTGATTTGGTAGAACACGTTCCCATGGAGTGTTTTCATAGCCTGTCTGTTTTTTATGATATTGACATTTTTAAAGAATACAACCCTCTATCCCTCCTCTCACCTATTTTTTAATAGAACACTCCTTATTTGGGGTTTTAATAGAACACTCCTTGTTCTGATATTTCTTCATAATTAGATTCAGGCTATGAATTCCCACCCAGTCTACTACATAAATAATCATGTGTCCTTCTCAGGGTTTTATGGGAGACACAGATGTCCATCAGCCCTCACTATTGATGTTAATTTTGATACACCCACCTAGTCGAGGCATTCCCTGGTTGCTCCACTAGGTAGTTACTATTTTTCCCCTTGCACCTATAAAGCAGTCTGTGGGAAAACACTTTAAGACCAAGTAAATGCTCTGCTCCTCGTGAAAAATTTCCCCTAGATTCATCATCCGTTGATGATTCTTGCCTAATCCAGTCTCTGCTAGGAGGGTTGCAAAATGATGATTTACTAACTCTAGCACTCCCTCAGCATTTACTGTTTGGTAGTCAGCATTCTTCTGAAAGTGAAGCCACCTCCTCTCCCCCATTTATTTATCTGTTACTGGTATGGACTCATGGGCTCTAATCTTTTTTAATGGTTTATGATTTGTTACGGTGCAGTTGTCCCCTGGTATCTGCAGGGAATTGGCTCCAGAGCCTCCCATGGATACCAAATTCAAGGATGCCTAAGTCCCTGATATAAAATGGTGTAGCATTGCACATAACCTGTGTACCTCCTCTCATATACTTTGTCATCTCTAGATTACCTATAATACCTAATACAATGTAAATGCTATGTAAATTGTTACGTACTATGTTGTTTAGGGAATAATGACAAAAAGAAGAAATCTGTATGTGTCAGTGCAGACACAGCCATCATAGGCCTAACTACATTTTTGATCCGTGATTGTTGAGTGCGGAACCCATGGATATGGACAACCAACTGGACTTAATTATTTTGATGCTCAAATTGTCCCGGATTTAGCCAGTGGAAGTTACTTTCTGCTCGCTCCTTTGCTCTTATGACATACTTCACATCTTTTTTCAGTGGTGGGGGGAGGGGTTGGCAACATTCCCTTATTCTTTGGCATAACAGCATGTGTCCCTAAATTTCCCCAATCCTGGAATCAGCCACTTCTCCAAGGACCCCCAAGGTGATTTTAATGTGCACTCAAGTAGGTATTTGCTGGACCCAAAAGGAAGGCAGACATACATAAAATAACTGACACCTGGAACAGCCTACCATAAGCATTTATCAAGGTATAAGCCTATGTTATAGTGATATGGAGAGGGAGAGATTAATTCCAACTCAAGATTCTGGACAGGCTTTTACAATTGGGGCTTTAAAGGAAAGTTGGGACTCAGATATGGGAAATGAGGGGATACCTGGGCAAAGCTGATGTTTAGGAGATGACCTCTGTTCAGCTGGCTGAAGTCTTGGGGTCAAATGAGGACAGACTGTTAGAAAGGGAGGAAAAGGATTCCAGATTCCAGGCTGAGGAGTTTGGATGTTAGTTTATAGTGAGAAGCTGTCAGTAGTTTTGAATACAATCAACATGATCTAATCTGACTTTTAGAAACATTCAACATGTTGGAAAGCCATGGAGGTTGTTGAATCTTTTTAAGGGAATGATCTAGAGAGAATGTGAACTGATTGAGTGAAAAGGAATGTGCATGTGTCACAACTGTTGCTGCCACTGCAGGGACTGCAAAGCGAACAGTGATATCCATAAGGTCTTGAGTAGGGCAAAGAGCTGCAGTGATTAGGACACATGGGGACATGCAGTTACCAGGCTGATCCATTTCACCAGCATCTGAAATCAGCCCACGCGTCTGTGCCTTAATTTTAATCCTCATCCAAGTGTGAACCTGTCAGGAATATTTGGCATTCTGTCCTATGTCTCTAAAAGAAAGTGAGGCAATATGTTCTTTTAAAAAGCCTTATTCTGTTGACAGTGTTCTAGCGTAGATCCACCAGAAAACCCTGCTATGCAGAGAAACACCTGAGATCTTTTATTATGACCAAAACCGATTTGACTGGTGAAGTGTTATCATTATTGCTGTTGTGTGGAGCGTCTGTGCTCTACCATGAGTTGTAGGGATAGAGCATGGTTCAGCAACCGACCCCAGCCTTCAGGAAGTCCTATTTATATGCTGAGTCTGGGTGACGAAAGACTAAAGCTTCTCCGGTACTCCTAAGACAGCAACAATTGGGGTGTATGTTATGTGTGACTCAAGACAAGGAGGTGTCCCATCCATCCTCCCAAAAGGAAAAAAAGTTCCACAACCTTTTGATGGGAGTTATTATATATGTGAGAGCTAAGGGTAATTAGACATCTTGAGGCAAATTCTGAGAAAATTTTCCTCCTTTGCTATATTCTTCCCTTCACTCTCACTCTCCTTTTCACCTAAGCATAAGTATGCTATCTGTATTCCTCATTTAATCTTTGATGTGTAAGTGTTCCAGTCTAAAACCAAATAGATTAGTCCCTCTGCTGCTCCTCTGCAAATTGTAACTTGAGATGTTAGAACAAAACAAATGAAACCTTTTACTGAACACGAACGCCATGTATTTAGCCCATTAGTGCAGTACTGTCCCAGAGACCCAGCCTACCATATGTCCTTTGACAGGGCTGTAGAGAGATGTCAGAAACATGAGGAACTCCCCCTCCCTAAGCAAAGGAGTATCAAAGACTGAGCTCTTCTTACAAGACCAAATGTGCAGGGCACATTCATTGCAGCCTGTGTCACATTCGCACCCATCCCTTACTGACAGGTATGGCAGAAGACCCTTATCCCATGCCATAAGATAAGTTTCCATCTTTTTAGCAGACTTGCAGCTACTTCTATAATCTTAGTGGCAGTAACAGCACAATAATAATGTTCCCAGCCGGGCGCGGTGGCTCAAGCCTGTAATCCCAGCACTTTGGGAGGCCGAGGCAGGCGGATCACGAGGTCAGGAGATCGAGACCATTCTGGCTGACACGGTGAAACCCCGTCTCTACTAAAAAATACAAAAAGTAGCCGGGCGAGGTGGCGAGCGCCTGTAGTCCCAGCTACTCGGGAGGCTGAGGCAGGAGAATGGCGTAAACCCGGGAGGCGGAGCTTGCAGTGAGCTGAGATCTGGCCACTGCACTCCAGCCTGGGTGACAGAGGGAGACTCCATCTCAAAAAATAAAAAAATAAAAAAAATAATGTTCCCAAAGCTATTTGGATAGGTTATCCTGCTTAGAATACCTTTTTTTATGGGAAGAAAGATTATTATAAAAGGAAGTGAATTATTAGTGTCTTTTATTTTAGTTCCAGTAGTAAACAGTTTTAGTTAATTCTTTGTTTAGTAAAGTTTTTAAAACAGCTTTTTGAGAAATAATTTACGTACCATAAAATTCATCCATTTTACAGTTGAATGAGTTTTATTACTTTTTTTTCTTTAATCTTGTTTCAGACCCTGATTTTTTAGTTCTTATTACATTTTTTATTTCTTTTTAAAATCTTTTTTCAGAAGTTGAATGAGTTTTAATAGATCTATGTAAGTTGTACAGCCCTCACCAAATTCAGTTGTACAATATCTCCATCGTCCCAAAAAGTTCCCTCATGCCCCTTTTCAGTCGATCCCTATTCTCTTTCATCCCAGCCAACCACTTAAGATCTGCTTTCTGTTGCTATAGTTTCACCTTTTCTAGGATTTTATTATCAATGGAGTCATACAGTCTGTAGTCTTTTATCTACATAGTATGTTGTTTTTGAAATTCATCCATATTATATATCAGTAGTTCATTCCTCTTTATGCTGAGTAGTATTTCATTGTATGGATATACCACATGTGTTTATCCATTTGCCAGTTGACATACACTTGGGTTGTTGCCAGTTTGGGGCCATTATGAATACAACTGCATTTGTTCCCAAGTCTTGTGTGGACATGTGTTTTAATTTCTCTTGGATATATACATAGGCATGGAATTGCTAGGTTAAATGGTAAGTGTGCCTTTAACATTTTAAGAAACTTCCAAGATCTTTTCCAAGCTTATACCATTTTATATTCCCATTAGCAATGCATTAGGGTTCCAGTTTTTTCCTATTCTTGCCAGTATTTAATATTGTCAGCCTTTTTAACTTTAGGTATTCTAGTGGCTGTGTAGTAGTATCTCATGGTATATTAATTTGTATTTCCCTAATGACCAATGATGTTGAACATATTTTTTATATGTTCTTTGGTCACTCATAGTATCTTCTTTTATGAAGAGTCTGTTCCCACTTTAAAATTTTAACCATGTTGCAAAAAGATTCACAGAATTGCCATCTTAATATTGTAATTCTTTATTTAGGTGTTTAATTTCTTGGCCACATTTTAAATTTTCAATGCATATCTTGTTAAATTTATTCCTAAATATTTTAGTTTGTGATGATATTGTGAGTGGAATTTAAAAGTTTTATTTTTAGATTGGGTTTTTTTTTTTTTGCTACCACTTAGAAATACAATCATATCTTTTTTTTTTTTTTTTTTTTTTTTTTTTACTGCAGTCTTGCTAAATTTAACTTGTTAGCTCTCAATTCTTTAGGATTTTCTACATCCGTGATCATGTCATCTGCAAATATAGTTTTACTCCTTTCCAATCTGTATGCCTTTTCTTTTTCTTGCTTTATTGCACCTCCAGCATGATGTTGAATAGAAGTGTTGAGTCATCCTTGCATTTTCCTTGATCTTAGGTAGAAAACATTGCATTTCGGCCAGGCGCGGTGGCTCAAGCCTGTAATCCCAGCACTTTGGGAGGCCGAGACGGGCGGATCACGAGGTCAGGAGATCGAGACCATCCTGGCTGACACGGTGAAACCCCGTCTCTACTAAAAAATACAAAAAACTAGCCGGGCGAGGTGGCGGGCGCCTGTAGTCCCAGCTACTCGGGAGGCTGAGGCAGGAGAATGGCGTGAACCTGGGAGGCGGAGCTTGCAGTGAGCTGAGATCCGGCCACTGCACTCCAGCCTGGGTGGCAGAGCAAGACTCCGTCTCAAAAAAAAAAAAAAAAAGAAAAAAAAAGAAAACATTGCATTTCATCACTAGGTATGATTCAGCTATAGATTTTTCATAGCTGCCCCCCACAGGTTGTAGTTGATTAATACATTCTAGGAAAACATGGAAAATGTTCAAATATGTTCACCAAAAACAGATGATGATTTAACTCATGGTAGGCTACCATGTAGCCTATAATTGGTCAACAAAGCTGTGTTTTAAAGAGTTTTGCCATCCCATAGACTCATTTCTGTTTGCAGATGAAGCATGTTCCTGTGTTGTTAGTCATATGTCACGTGTGTGTCTAGCTAGAGTGGTAAAAACCTGCACCCTGAGCTTGGCCCTCTTATTTTAAACCAGTATCATAAGAAACACCCCAGATAGCTGTCCTGGGCTATACTCACTTGAGGTGATGAAAGCAAGCCACACTGAGAGATGTTTAGAAATGCTTTGTTTGAATTAAAGGCAAAATCATGAAAATTTGTGTGTAGATAATAGAATCACACACCACCAAAATTAGAAGGAGCCTTAGTAATCATTTAGTCTCATCTCCTTTTTTTTTGTTGTTTTTTTGTAATAAATGAGAAAACCAAGATCGGAAAGGTGGTCCCTCACCTCATATCACACCTGTGTGCTAAATAGTGGTATTCCATGTACTAAACTTCAAGGCCTGCTGAAGAGTTTCTGCCCAGGGACCCCTCATGCCAGTACCTTCTCCTCCCTTCCTTCAGCTTAGGTTTCAGGCACACTCACTGCACCTCCCTGTCACATCTTCCTGCCCTGTATTCTCCATTGAACCCAGAATATCTCTTCTGAAGTACCCATATTTCTTGGTCTTTCTTCCCAATTCACCAGACTCTGTTAACTTCTTCTTGTTAGTTCAGTTTCTAAAACCTTGCCCAGGACTTGGGGACCCTGTATGGAGCCTTTGCAGTAAAACCACCAAGTAAGGCCAGTTATGGCAAACACACACACACACACACACACACACACACACACACACACACGCAAAGTAGTTAGTAGTCAAAATAATCGGATTTTTAAAAATGTTTTCTTTCAGATTAATAATAAATTACTCATGAAGTTTTACCAAAGACATGTGCTTTCCAAAGCCTTTAATGTGTAGTTAAAACCAATTTATGTTAAGCACATTGTATGCAAATACCTGCTACTAGGTACTGTTAGTCACCCTAATAGATTCTTCCTGTGATTCCCCTTTTTTTAAGTTTTTATTTCCATAGGCTACTGGGGAACAGATGTTTGTTGACATGAGTAAGTTCTTTAATGGTAATTTGTGAGATTTTGGTGCACCTATCACCCAAGCAATATACACTGCATCTTATTTATAGTGTTTTATTCCTCACCCCCTTCCCAGTCTTTCCCCCTGAGTCTCCGAAGTCCATTGTGTCATTCCTATCCCTTTGCATCCTCATAGCTTAGCTCCCTCTTAGGAGTGAGAACATCCGATGTCCTGAGTTACTTCACTTAGAATAATAGTCTCCAGTCTCATCCAGGTTGCTGCAAATGCCATTAATTCATTCCTTTTTATGGCTGAGTAGTATTCCATCATATGTATACACACACACACACACATATATACACACACACACACACACACACACACATACATACACACACACCACGGTTTCTTTATCCGCTTATTGATCGATGGGCATTTGGGTTGGTTCCATGTTTTTGCAATTGCAAATTGTGCTACTATAAACATCTGTGTGCAAGTATCTTTTTTATATAATGACTCCTTTTCTTCTGGGTAGATACCCAGTAGTGGGATTGCCGGATCAATGGTAGTTTTACTTTTAGTTCTTTAAGGAATCTCCACACTGTTTTCCATAGTGGTTGTATCACCAGCAGTGTAAAAGTGTTCCCTGTTTACCACATGCACACCAACATCTATTATTTTTTGATTTTTTGGATTATGATCATTCTTGCAGGAGTAAGGTAGTATTGCATTGTGGTTTTGATTTGCCCTTCCCTAATCATTTAATGACATTGAGCATTTTTTCATATGTTTGTTGGCCATTTGTTTATCTTCTTTTGAGAATTTTCTATTTTGTTCTTAGCCCACTTTTTGATGGGATTTTTTTCTTGTTGATTTGTGTGAGTTCATTGTAGATTCTGGTTATTCATCCTTTGTCAGATGTATAGATTGTGAAGGTTTTTTCCCACTCTGTGAGTTGTCTGTTTACCCTGGTGACTGTTCCTTTTGCTGTGCAAAAGCTCTTTAGTTTAAGTCCCAGCAGTTTATTTTTGTTTTTATTTCATTTGCTTTTGGGTGCTTGGTCATGAAATCCTTGCCTAAGCCAATGTCTAGAAGGGTTTTTCCAATGTTATCTTCTAGAATTTTTATAGTTTTAGGTATTGGATTTAAGTCTGTAATCTGTCTTGAGTTGATTTTTGTATAAGGTGAGAGATGAGGATCCAGTTTTATTCTCCTACATGTGGCTAGTCAATTATCCTAGCACCATTTGTTGAAAAGGGTGTCCTTTCCCCACTTTTTGTTTTTGTTTTGTCAAGGATCAGTTGACTGTAAGTGTTCGGGTTTATTTGTAGATTCTCTGTTATTTTCCATTGGTCTGTGTGCCTTTTGTTGTGCCATTACTATGCTGTTTTGGTGACTCTGGCCTTATAGTTTAGTTTGAAGTCAGATGATGTGATGCCTCAGGATTTGTTCTTTTTACTTAGACTTGCTTTGCATATGTGGGCTTTTTGTGTGTGTGTGGGGGGGGGTATCCATGTGAATTTTAGGATTGTCTTTCTAGTTCTGTGAAGAATGATGGTGGTACTTCGATGAGAATTGCACTGCGTTTGTAGATTGCTTTTGGCAGTATGGTCATTTTCACAATATTGATTCTACCTATCTATGAGCATGGGATGTGTTTCCATTTGTTTGTGTTGTCTATGTTTCTTTCAGCAGTGTTTGTAGTTTTCCTTTTAGAGGTCTTTCATCTCCTTGGTTAGATGTATTCCTAAGTTTTCATTTTGGTGTGTTTTGTTTTGTTTTGTTTTTGCAGCTATTGTAGAAGGGGTTGAGTTCTTTAGTTGAGAGCTACTGATTTGTGTACATTAATTTTATATCCAGAAACTTTGCTGATTTATTTAATCAGTTCTAGGAGCTTTCTAGAGGAGTCTTTAGAGTTTTCTAGGTGAACAATCATATCATCCATCAGCAAACAGTGACAGTTTGACTTCTTCTTTAACGATTTGGATGCCCTGTATTTCTTTCTCTTGTCTGATTGCTCTTGCTAGGACTTCCAGAACTATGCTGAAGAGGAGTGGTGAGAGCGGGCATCCTTGTCTTGTTACAGTTCTCAGAGGGAATTCTTTCGACTTTTACCCATTCAATATTATGTTGGCTGCAGGCTTGTCATAGATGGCTTTTATTATATTGAGCTATATTCCTTCTATGCTGATTTTTGTAAGAGTTTTAATCATAAAGTGATCCTGGATTTTGTTGAATGCTTTTTCTGCATCTACTGAGATATCATGTGATTTTTGTTTTTAATTCTGTTTGTGTGGTATATCCCATTTATTGACTTGAGTATGTTAAACCATCCCTGCATCCTTGGTATGAAACCCACTCGATCATGGTGGATTGTCTTTTTGATATGTCGTTGGATTTGGTTAGCTAATATTTTGTTAAGGATTTTAGCATCTATGTTCATCAGGGATATTGGTCTGTAGTTTTCTTTTTTGGTTATGTCCTTTCCTGGTTTTGGTATTAGGGTGGTACTGGCTTCATAGAATGATTTGGGGAGGGTTTCCTCTTTCTCTATCTTGTGAAATAGTGTCAATAGGATTAGTACCAATTCTTCTTTGAATGTCTGGTAGAATTCTGCTGTGAATCTGTCTGGTCCTGGACCTTTTTTGTTGGTATATTTTTAATTAGCATTTCAGTCTTACTGCTTGCTGTTGATCTGTTCAGGGTATCTAAGTCTTCCTGATTTAAGCTAGGAGGGTTGTGTCTTTCCAGGAATTTCCAGGAATCATCTCGTCTAGGTTTTTCTAGTTTATGTGCCTAATGGTGTTCATAGTAGCCTTGATTGATCCTCTGTATTTCTGTGGTGTCCGTTGCAGTCTCTCCTGTTTTATTTCTTATTGAGCTTATTTGGATTTTCTGTCTTCTTTTCTTGGTTAATCTTGCTAATGGTCTATCAATTTTATTTATCTTTTCAAAAAAACAGCTTTTTGTTTCATTTATCTTTTGTAATTTTTTTTGTTTCAATTTCATTTAGTTCTACTCTGATATTGGTTATTTCTTTTCTTTCTCTGGGTTTGTGATTCCCTCTTAAGGAGTACTTCTAAGAAGTGCGGGCCTCAGCCCAGCACTTTAGAGTTCTTCTTTAGAGAGTAAAAATGCAGTTCTTTAGGTAATTTGAATGCACCCCAAGTTAGACCATACTACCTGTACATTTAATAGATTCATTTGTTCATAGGAAACACCAAGGTAATTTAGAACCAAAGAGAATTACTGGAAATTGCAAATGAGTAGTACCCACATCAATGAGGTTTCATACCAGTTCCAGTCACTTCCATTCTCTCTCAGTTAGAGATTTATACCTTGTGGGTGTATAACACATGCCTTCCTCCCACTGTTCTCCCCTTCCCTGCCAGACTCAAAAAATCCTCAGCAGGCACGAGTACATGATGGCTCTGTAACTTACCACAGCCCCTATTGGAGTATGTGGCCTGTAGTGGCTGTCCAGTCAGTGGTGACCAATAATGTACAAGAAAAAATTGAAAGTCCAAGAAATGTGGTGTTCCCATGAGCCTGCTGGTTATGATTAGCGGAAAGCCTTTTTGGAATAGTGTTTGAAGGCAGGCCCAACAACAGCTGACTGGGAATATTTCTGGGCCAGTAGCCATGTAAATTCTTGAGGTCCAGGGTACACGTGCAGCCTCAGGATTTCCCAGTGGATTATGGCTGAACGAATAAGATCCAGATGGATTGTTTCCCCCTTTACCACTAAAAATTGGTAGAGGAGGAAAATAAATCAGACTAGACATATATACTGTCAGATAGGGTAGTGTGCTTGCTTGCTTGAATTAAAATTATTTGGTATGCTTATGAGTTTAATTAAATAATTCAACTTTGGGGAAGGGTGTATTTGCACGAATAAAACCTGTGTTTTTGTTAGTACTTGGACATGAATAAGATGGGTTCTGTGGGCCGGGTGTGGTAGCTCACACCTGTAATCTCAACACTTTGGGAGCCAATGTGGGAGGATTGCTTGAAGCCTGGAGTTCAAGACCAGCCTGGACAACATAGCAAAAATCCATCTCTACAAAAAAATAAAATTAGCCTAGTGTAGTGGCATGTGCTATAGTCCTAACTACTCAGAATCTGAGGCAGAGGAATTGCCTGAACCTAGGAATTTGAGACTGCAGTGAGCTGTGATCATGTCCCTACACTCCAGCCAAGGTAACAGAGTGAGACCCTGTCTCATAGAAAACAAAATATATGGGTTCTTCGGAGGTCACAGACCTACTGTGTGTAACCACACTAGTCTCTGATTCCTGCATAACAAACCTGCCATTCCTTGACATATAATCCAAGCAATTAAGGGATATTAGAAGCCATCCATCCGGTGCCAGTCCAGACCCGTAAACTGGTGCTGCATAAACCCCATCATCAGCAGTTTCCTGGCAGGAGCCCCACTGTGTACATCTGCATGGAGGGAGTATGGCATCTCCTGTTGCTGGGCAGCTTAGATTGACTAGATGCTTCCTCTACCCAGCTTAAACTGGCCTCCCGCTAGACCACATACTCATTCCCCTCACTCTGCCCTCCAGAGCAATCTGTCACAAATCCTCTTCTTCAAACCTGTTCACAGATTTGAGCACTGTGGTGTGAGCTTTCCAGCAGCCCAGCTCCGCCAGTAACAAATTCATTCTCGAGACCACAGAACTGATATTAGAGCATCAAGGACAGGGTCAGAAACAGGATTGCCGGACTGGGCTCAGTGTTTGTCTCCACAGTGTTTCTCAGCTGAGGCCCTCACAAAACCTGTTGTCTTTTTTAACAAAACCTTTCATCTGGTGATCTCCTCCGAGACAACTCAACAGTCTTCTCTTCTGTGGAGTCCATGGTTGGCGTCTGTTTATGATACATGTCTCAGAGCATATTGAAATTGTCTGTTTACATGTCTGTCCGTTCTCCAGACCATGAGCACTTAGCGATACTCTTCTGCGGTTCTCGGCTCTTACTGCAGTGCCTGGTGTGCGGTGATACTTTAATAGACACTTGAATACACTGTGAGATCCCTGCATCTTGCAGTTGTGATCTTCTGGGTGAAGGAAGAAGAGGAATAGCTGTATTGAACAGCTACTGTATCCTGGGTACCTGTACTTGAGTTATATCATTTGACTCTTAAGAGCATTGTTGGACAAACGGTACCTCCTTTTTACAGAGTTGAAAACTGAAGCTTTGAAGCTTAGAAATATGAAGGTAGCACCTGGGATTTGAGCCCAGCTCTTTTGAGCTCCCAGAATCCCACCCCTTTCTCATATCCCCAAGCTGGCCCATGGGACAAAACAGCATTAACTGTCCATATTTTCACCTATATAGAATTTAGCCCATTCCTTAACCACTTCCCCATTTCAGAGATGCTTTTTACTGAATGGTAAAAATGTATGCACCTGACTGTGAGAACCACTTAAGATGGGGTAATGAGTCATCCAGTGCACTGTGTTTTGTTGTGTCCCATATGCCACATCTAGATCAGATGCTTCTGGAAAACCGGGTCCACAGCATGGCCACCTTTTGGTCTCCCGCTGCACCTGGGTAATACGAGACACAGTGGCATTTAATTCTGTTGACATGCACATTCTGTTCTCCTGAGTGCTAATTCATATCCTCATGTTCCTTGAAAAGTTACCTCCTCCAAGATCCCTTATTGGAGTTGACTTCCCCTTGGTGCTCCCGATTTATTACACATCGCTGAATTATATTGATTTTATTTGCAGTTGATATCTTGCTTTGCTCTTGGTGACCTTCAGCTATTTTTCCTCTGCATGTGTCTCCAACTATCTCAAAAGGCAGAAACTAGTGACTTCTTTTTTTTCCTTCTCCTCCACCCAGCCCCTAGAATAGAGCTCTGTAAACAGTGCACAGGTGACCAATAAATATTTTTGACTCCTTGAGCTTGATAGCTTCTTTCCCTTGCTGGACTGACAGCCCAACACTGGAGCCTGCATCCTTTATTTATTAGATGAGATTTCTATAGCACCTTTACTCTAAGAAGATCAATATCAATGAAGTTTGTTTCTGCTTCTGGAAAGTGCTTTTTACCTAAGCAGACCAAAGTCCTGATAAGATCACATGACAGCCCTTACTCCTCAGCTGCTGGGGCCTGGAGACGCAGACTAAGAAAAGCCTCACCACTTCACGTTTTGCCATCTTGTTGCCAGCCACGAGCCTGAATAAGATTGCGTGCCAGCATAAACTCTAGTGTTGGTGGATACTGTAGTCAGTGTTACAAAAAGAGAATTTGCATTTGGAGAGCATTGCCATCTTTTGGAAGGCAGACATGGAGAAGACTGCCTTAGAGGTCAGTATATCTGCCAGTAACCAGATCCCTATGAATGGAGCTTTCATGGGTTGTTGGCTTTCACCAACCTGCCTGATGTCGGGGGCACTAGAACTGTTCCGTCTCTCAAAGTCATGTTGCTTAGCGAGCTAAGGTTCCTGGGACAGGACCCATGAGGGGCGTGACAGGTGATACATTCCCAGAGACTCAAAAGGAACAAGCTCTGGATAAGTTGGGAATAAGTGCTGAGAGGTGGCACTCTTAACTATTTGGAAAAGGAGCTAGCAGACTTAAGATCTGGATAGTTGAGACTGACCATGAAATGCTACAGCAAAGTTCAGAGGCAAAAAAAACTGAAAAAGGTGGATGTGTTAGCCCTATAGTTCATTGGAGAACTGCCTAAAATAATTGGATCAACTGGCTTCTCTAAAAAATTTCTCACCTTTCTACATCTCTGTGTTTTGTGCAGGCATCCCCATCCCTAATTCAGGGTTAGACAGAGCTCAGTTAAGAAATGAACACGTGAGGCCGGGTGCAGTGGCTTACGCCTGTAATCCCAACACTTTGGGAGGCCGAGGCGAGCGGATCACCTGAGGTCAGGAGTTCGAGACCAGCCTGACCAACATGGTGAAACCTTGTCTCTACTAAAAATACAAAAATTAGCCAGGCATGGTGGCACATGCCTGTAATCCCAGGTATTCAGGAGGCTGAGGCAGGAGAATCACTGGAATCTGGGAGTTGGAGGTTGCAGTGAGCCACTGCACTCCAGCCTGGGCAACAGAGCAAGACTCCATCTCAATTTTAAAAAAAGAAAGAAAAAAGGAACACATTTCTGGTGAGCTGTGTAGACAGATGAGAGGTACACACGTAAGAGCTGCTTGGTGTGGACACTTACCAGCATTGCCAAGCTTGGCCTGCCCTTGAGCCTGCAGTCCAGAAGGCTCCCTCCTCTGTGGAGCAGGTATTAAGGCAGTCATAGCTGTGGATTTCTGTTTCCTTTTACTTTTTTGAGAAACAAAAATGGTCACGACAAGTAAAAAGAAATCCATGTGTTGGAGAGAAAAGAGACACAGTAGAGAAGGACTAGAAATGTCTGGAAATGGAGGAGGAGCAAAAATGGAGGTGTGATGGTGGGTGTGGGAAGTCCACTGGCATTGACCTGAGAGTGGTGTTTGGCCACAGCTGCCAGTGCCTGAGGATGCCACTGCTTATTTCCTCTTGAGATTTGAAGGGTGTTCCCTTTCTCTGTTGTTGCCTGTGGAAATGAGAGGTAGAGCCACCTGTACTGTCTAGTGTATTGCTGTACCCCATTACAGTGCCTGTGACACAGTCCAAAGAAGATTACAGGGAAAGTCCCATGTTGCTTTGGATACTTCCTTGTTCACGATCACAGGCCACACCAACTGGTGCACATGCTAAAATGTACAGTGCCTGGGTGGGTGACTGGAAGACAGATGACTCTGGCCTGTGAGGAGTACTGTCTTCCATAGAAGACAGATCTTTGCATGATCCAAGGCAGGCCTGCTTCATTTGCTCTGATGGCTCCTCCAGAAAAGTACCTTGGGGCTGCAAGGGATCTAGGGATAAGTGTGTTCCATGCCGATATTAGATTTCTTTATTAGTAGTAAATACTTGCTTTCGCTCTAGGCCATAGGGTGGGAGGTGGCAGGCAGTGGCTTCCACAGGTGAAGATGGGTCCTATGGGTCCAGGAGACAGGCTGGCAGCCACCTGTCTGTGCCCTGAGGACTCTAAGGGTCACGAGGACACATGCTGTGCACAGCCAGCCACTGTTGTCCACACACTCAGTGCTGTTCTTTCTTGGACCATGGCAGCTGTGAGTCAGCGCACAGTAACATTTGTTTCCCTGAGCTCTGCACTGTATGTTCCAGATTCACCCAGGAAGTGGGGGTCCCAGATTTACAAACTAAAGGGCTAGGTTTATGTTAATACTCTTGCATCAGTTAAACTGCTCTTCCCTCGAACTAAGGATTAATTTTCCATGGAATCTGGAGTAACTGGACAAAATACCAGGGTGAAATAGGAAATGGATGTCAGTGGGAATTGTGTGGTTACATTCAGTTCTGCATTGTGTGTACTCCACTCATTTGTAATTATGAGCAACTGCAAAGTTTCAGTTCCAGGAGAGGATCCAGTGCCATCTTGGACGTTTCTGGGTTACTCTAAGGGTGAGCTCAGCAAGTGCAGGCTCCTGTGAATAACGGCAATAGAAAGGCACTATTAGGAAAGTAAACGTGCTACTGCAAAAAACGGGATAGACCACAAGCCAGACAGCAGTAATTTTTCAGTCGTGCCCGTGCACTTGTGTTCACCCAGGTAACTGGATGAACTGCATGGTAACGGTGTCCTCTTGTGACGGGGAGGGGCACAGTTACTAGCATTAAATATTGCTAGAAGTAATATTTTTCTGTTTTTCTTTCTTATTGCTAGAAGCAATATTTTTCTATTTTTAATGAGTCAGATGTTTACTCAAATTATTTATTCATTCTGTTCATCTTTATTGAGTTGTAGAGGAAGAGCAAGGAATGAAACTGACAAAAGTCCCTGACCTCTTGGTGCTTTTATTCTTTGGGGGAGAGATGCAGTAAGCAAGGGAACAGATAAACAAGGTAATTTCTGATGGGAGTTGGAGATATGATGTAATAAAATGACAGAGAGATAAGGGAAAGGGGGAGCCGCAAATAGGAAAGGGGGAGGCCAGCACCTGGGAGGACATGAAAGCTGAGCTGAACATAAAAGCTGGGAGAGCAGTACCCTAGACAGAACAAAGGCCCTGGAGGGAGAAACAAACTTGGTGTATCTGAGGAAGAGAAAGCTGGCCAGCCTGGCCGGAGCACAGTGCGGGAGGAGAGTGGAGACGCAGCAGGAATCAGTCGGGGGCTCGCATGTCTTTGCAAAGAATCTGATTATTGTACACATAGTGAGAAGGCATTGAAGGGTTTTAAGCAAAGGAGTGATCTGACTTAAATTTTAAAAATATTCCCCTGGAGAGCCAGGCACAGTGGCTCATGCCTGTAATCTTAGCACTTGGGAGGCCGAGGTGGAAGTATCAGTTGAGCTCAGGCAGTGGAGACCAACCTGGGTAACACAGTGAGACCTTGTCTCTATTTAAAAAAAAAAAGAAAGAAAGAAAGAAAAAGAAAAAGAAAAAATATATTTCTCTGGGAGAGAAACACATGCTTGTGTATGCATCGATGCATGGGCTCTCAAGAATACATAAAAACAGGCAGTGGTGGTGGTTGCTGGAGAGAGTAACTGAGAGAGTGGGATGGGAGACTTACTTTCTGCTGTATATCATTTTATGCAATTTGAATTTTTATTATATTCATGTATTACCTTTAAATAGACAAAGTAAGAATAAACAACTATAAAACAAGTATATCTCAGGTCAATAATTTTTTTTAAAAAATCCAGAAATTCCTTCCAACTGCTGGGAGGGGGACGGCTTGGAGGGCAGCAAAGGCAGAAGCAGGCAACACGCCTGAGCTGTAGCAGCCTGGTGGAGCCGTTGGCGTCACCGCACTCCAGCCCAGTTGGCTGCCTTTCTCTTCCATCAGCATGGGGAGCTTATTCCTGCCACAGGACATTCGCATGAGAAGAGATGCAGGGGGCCGATTCAGGACGTTGTTTAGATCTAACCAAACCTCTAATAAAGTCAGTGTGAGAAGTAAAGAGAAGAGAAGAATCAAGAATGAACCCAGAGTCTGACTCGAACAGCAGCTGGGTGGATATATTGCCACTCACTGAGGCAGAGAAGATGAGGAGATAAACTAATGGAGAGGTCAAAAAGATGAGTTGTTTCGAACATGGTACAGTTGAGATTCCTAGCAAACATTATTCTAGTCAGAAGTGTTTGTCAAGTAGGCCATTGGATATCGGGATTTGGATTTGAGAGGAATTCATGGATGGAAATTAAGTTCAAGAGGCATTAGCATTGATACCCTACTTGGACCTGGAAGAAATTACGTACAGGAGAAAATGCAGGAGGAGGATGTCATGCTGGGTGATTTTAGAGGAGAAGCCATGAAGGATTCCAAGGAGCAGCAGTTGGTCAGGTGGGAAGAAAGGAGTGTGACATCACAGAAGACGCAAAATAGAAGCTTTTCAAGAAATGGAAAAGTGGACAAATGCTGTAGAGGTTGAGGTGAGGATATTGGATTTGGCCCCTTGAATACCCGATTGGCCTTTGCTTGCTCCCTAAGGTTCAGAGAACACAGTCTTTCTGTACCTAACCTGTCATTCCTTTACCTGACCAAAATATTTTGAGTGAACCAAGCAGTATTTTAGGGATAGAGGATATGTGATAAATTACAGAAGCATGGTACTTGATTTTATGAAATCTAGCCAAGGAGACAAGTTAAATGAACAAATTCCACAAATGACACTAAATTAAAATTGTGACTAGTGATTGAAGGGAAAGTTCAAGATGCCTTGAAAGCATCCAACTGGGCCCTAACCTAGTCTGAGGGTTCAGGAAGATCTTCCTGAGGAAGTCATTGAAGCTAAGGCCTGAATAACCAAGAATTTCATTTGGAAGTTGGTGTGTCTGGGACACAGAATGCAAAGGAATAAAAGGCACAAGGGGAAGCGGCAGCCAGTGTTGAGATCATGCTTCAGTGAGGAAGTTTTTATTGTAATCAGTAGGGAACCATTAAGTAAAGGAGCATGGTAATCACAGACAGGGCTGGATCTCATCATCTCATCATGTTGGCTGCCCTGAGGAAGGTGGATTTGATGTGGGGGCGACCACCTAAAGGAGGCTATTGCAGTAGCCTTGGAAAAAGATACTGGTGGCTTTGACTAGGTGGTGGCAGTAGAGAGGGCAAGAAGTAAATGGATTTGATTTTTGGAAATCATATCCACAGGACTCGGTAATTGAATGTGAACAGTAAGGAAGATATCAGTGATGACTCCAGGTTTGTGTCATGAGCCACTGGCTGCATGGTGGCCCTATTAGAATGGGAGACACTGAAGGAGAAGCAGATTTGTGAGGAAGTAGCAAGTGTCCTATGTTAGACATCTCAAGTCTGAAATACCTGAGATGCCAAGTAGATAATTGAATGCACAGATAGGGAGCTCCAAAGAGAGGTCTGGGGCAGAGAGAGAAATTTCAAAGTTGTTAGCATACATAGTTAGAATTTTAACCTTGAAGAAGAGTGTAAGATTAAGACAGAAAGAAGGTCCAGCACTGAATAATGCTAATATTTCAAGGACAGCAGACGAAGAGCTATCAGAGAAAGAGAAGAAAAACAAGGTAAGCAGGTGTCACAGGGCCCACGGGAGTAGTCAGCTTTCTAGAGGTTCTAAGTGAGAATTGAAAAGGGTCATTAGATTTAGCGATTTTCAGGCTCCATTCATGAGGTGTTTTGTTTTGTTTTCTGTTTTGTTTTGAGACAGGGTCTTGGTCTGTTGCCCAGGCTAGAGTGCAGTGGCTCGATAACGGCTCACTGCAGCCTTGACTTCCTGGTTGCAAGTGATCCTCCTGCCTCAGTGCCACAAAGTGCTGGGATTACAGACATGAGCCACCATGCCCAGCCGTTAATGGGGTGTTTTTTATACCCAAATTGTAACCGTTAGGTGAAGTCATCATATCTGAGTCCCCTCTCCTACACCCCCAGTGAAATGGAGCTGGGCTATGGGGTTATTAATACCTTCCACACAGGAGATTTGTAGAGTCCTTTAGTGGGCTATCCATTCAGTAGGGCTTTCACTGTAGTGTGCAGTCTGACTTCAGATTTGTCTTTTTTTTTTTTTTTTTCCTTTTTGTGGAGAACGGGGTCTCGCTATATTACCCAGGCAGGTCTCGAACTCCTGGGCTCAAGCTATCCTCCCGCCTCTGCCTCCCTGAGAGCTGGGATTACAGGCGTGAGCCACTGCGCCCAGCCTGACTTCAGATTTGAACTCATGTCTGCAGAAAATATTTTTTTGACACTGAATAAGCCTCTTCCCCTTCATGGGAGTTGTTTGTAAATAAACTAACTTTATGGAGAATCAAGAAGCCAGCTTCTCTGCCCGTCCCCACCCCCACCCCCACCGCACAGTCTTATAACAGTGGACAGCAGACATTGTAGGACTTGTGACTTTGCAGTTCAGATTTTGTGGAAACGGCAAAAGCATGCTTGTACTTTTAACTCCTCTGAATGACCTTTTTGAGTTATCATGGTGAAAACAAGAAGCCCTTAGAGAAACTTCATTCTTAACACAAGCACATAAAACAAGTGCATGTAACGCTGGCACAGTTTGGGTGAAAACGTAGATTGTTTGCAGAATGTCTACAGCCCATTCCTTTCTCCTGCTCTTCCTTTCACCACAGCCCCCGGCCTGACAGACTCAGGGAAGTAGACATGAGGCTTTTCAACAAATAGTCAGTACACGACCAAACTGGGCAACACATGCTCTGCCTCTGTTTGTGACAGTCTTGCAGAATACTCAGCTGTACCTGTGGAGATGCCTCTGCCAGGGCAGAGAAGCTCCTCTCTGATGTCCTTGGAAAGTTTCTGTGTCCCTTTCATGGTGTCCCTAACCACTGAGTGCTTTCCAGCCTGCAGTGTGTAGTCTTCGTATATTTAATTGAGATTTCTCTGAAATTTGCATATCTTCAGAAATTTTTACTGAGCTTGTCACTTAGCATGCATTATAGTCTGTAAAAACAGGCTTGTGGAGGGGGAGAGAGGAAACTTATACATCATATGTTCAGAGGAAGATTTCCACGTTCATTCTCTTTTGTCAGCAGTGACTTCTCAAAGGAGAATGGAACCAGAACCCAGATGGGGAGGTAAAAGCAAATGGGGCAGAAAAAAGGCTGTGTGAATGGAGGAGGAAGGAACAGACATGATGGGGGAAGGGGGTCTGAGTCGTAATGCTAAACATGTCAGCTGCACCATGTAGGGCAAGATGGCAAAAGGGATGACCACACTCTGAAGAATCATCCCAGGACCAACCAGTCTTCCTTGAGCACATGCCGGGTGCTTCACAGGCACGGTGTTCTTTTATGCCCATAACAACCCCATCTTATAGCAGACACAGCTGAGGTTCTTCAAGGTTAAATGGCTTGCCCTGAGCCAGTAATGTCAAAGCAGCCCTCACTTTACCTGACATAACTGTCAAAGCAGAGCAGCGGGAACCTGAATTCAGTACTTGGGGTCCAAAGCACACACTCCGTGCTGTATTATCCTGAAAGAGAATGTATAGTTCAGCTGTTAAGGGACTTGCTGTGGAAGCAGGGTTGGGACTAAGCTACAGGTCTCTCCTGATTCCAGTTTCTTATCTGCGTACACCCTGTGGTCCCAGCGTGTTGATTGAAAGGTCAATTGGGAAAGATGGGGAAAATGTTCCTTTCTTTTCCAGGTGTTTCTCTGGAGAGAGATGTATGGCATTTATAGTCTGATGCCCCTGACCACATTGCCACTCAGACATTCTGTGCCTTGGATGAACTGACTCTTGCCCGCAAAGGTGCCTTCAGGGAGGCTGAACTGGCCACAGCTCTGTGGCGAGTCATGTGTCAGGAGCTTGGCAACTGAGTTACCCCCACGGCCCAGGCTGTGTCCTCAGCAGCTCCTGGATGGAATGTGTGCAGCCTCTTTTTGTCATCTCTACTTTAACTTTGGAGCTGGTTTTTTAGGAGACTGCTCTGTCTGAGAAGATAATGTTTTAAAAGATTGGGAATTGCTGAGAAGGCCAAACAAATCAGGAGCCTACTGAAAGGAGAATAAGATCATTCCCAAAACAGAAGTTTCTTACCAGCACAGCACTCTTCCCCTGAGAGCCGCGTTGGGGCTGGAGGAGGTGGAGGGGGCTGCCAGGAGTGCAGGTGCCTCCTTATGGGGTTTTGGACCCCAAAGACTACCCCAGGTACCCAGTGGTTAATGCCACCTGCTTTCAGCTACTGAAATGAAATGATGTTTGAAAGAGCAAGTCATTTCATTATTCTTGTGACAAAAACTGCCTTGAGCCATTTTCTCTTAGTTTTTAAATATATGTTCATCTCCAGATAAAACAGCCTAGCATATGAGCCTGCAGCCAGCCCCTGTCTCCTCGTATGCTGGGCATCGAAGGGCTTGCTTGGAGGAGAGTTCTCATAAGTCACAATATCTTTCATGGTATGGGCCTCCTAACCCCCTACCCCCTGGGTTGCAAAAATAGCTTTTCCTACATGGAGGCAAGAATGAGCGATGGGAGGCTTGTTCTCTGGCTGTCAGGTAAAGTGAGAGCTGCCTGAGCTGGGTGATAGAAGAAGACATTACTGGGACGAAACCGATATTCTCCACAGAGAGGAAAGAGGTAATTAGAGCTTTTGCAAGAATGGGGCTGTCTGGAGAAACAATAATAAAGGACATGAACAGTGGTGAATTTTTTTATACTTTTAAAATGGCGTGTGTACAAACTGCATGGGGAGCTTCGTTAAGCTGCACGGTGGCACAGTTTTCTTGCCTGCACTGCTGACGGCTTTCTGAGAGTGATGTGACGGCACATGCCAAGGGAGGGCTCTCGATCACTACTGACGGCGCACAGCTGCCTTATGAGTTCTTTGCACAAGGCTTTTGTATCTTTGCCTCTATCATACTGCTTTTGGTTCTAACATTTAGCTGGCATGTAACTGATATTTTAATTTATTTGGAGGAAAGCAGATGATTGCTTCTGTTTTAGAGCTGTCTCGATATGATTTAGTGTTTCTTATGAAATTGTTGAGGAGGAGCGTGGGCTTTTCTAAATTGCAAGTTTTCCTTCTCTTTGAAAAGCAGACAGACCAATGCCCAGCTTGTTGATTCACTGTGGGTTTGGTTCCAGCACCCTGGGCAGCTGACTTCTGTCCATCCACTGGTTCTCTTCTCAGCCCAGCAGAGCACTATGTCAGCCAACTCAGCAGGCTGGGATCCAGTTCTGTGTGTTGGAGTCTAATGATTTTCCCCTTACCATGCAAAGCCAGGGATGGAGGAGAATGTAAAGCAGATACATTCCATTCCCAAAACACCTGCAACTGCTTTGCCTGTACCCTGGCCTGATGAAATAAAATGCATTTAGATCCTTTAATATAATACATTTCTGTGCTACAAATTCTGCCTTGGGCATTGGGTCAGCGGATGTGGTATAATCCACAGATTGCTGCTGGTGGGAGTATAAATGGCCAATGCTTTACAACAAGCTTCCCTGTAACCACCTGCTGTTCCCAACGTGTACTTACATATGAGCTGTGAGGCCAGTGAGCTGTCCTGACCCAACACGTGTACTTACATATGAGCTGTGAGGCCAGTGAGCTGTCCTGAGCTTTAAACAGTTGTTACTTTGCTGGAAAAATACGATTTTTTTAAAAATACGGTTGCTTGATCATTTAAGGAAGATGAGTCAGGGATATTTGTCATTTATTTTTGAAATAGACACTTTAGATGCCAAGTGGTACCTATTAATGAGTTGAGATTTGGAGGGTCAACTCAGGATGCTTTGAGAGATCTTGGTAGCTTCTATCTGCTGGAGCTCATGTGCATCCACAGGAATAGTCTCTGATTTACCACAGAACCAGATGTACCTGCCGGGGCCCCGTCACTGTGCTGCCCCCAGCACAGGCTGGGGGGTGGGGAGCAGGTGCCTCTGTGCAGACAGCAGCATGCTGCCACCTCAGGCTGCACACCAGCAGAGCGTGTTACAGTACCTCATCCCCAAGGCTCATTAGTATTTTTAGGTCCTCCTTCAACTTTTGACAATTTGAAATTTAAATGAGCAAGGAAGTGTAAAACATTTGCAAATGAGGTAAAAACACCTGAGCAGCTGGAGCTGCAGCCCTCCCTGGTCTATGGCTTTAATAAAATAGCCACTTGAGGGAGCTTCCAAGTGAAGGGGTCGGCAAGAAAGCAAATGTTTAATTAATTATAGTCCAAAAGTATCCAGTGCTGCCCAGTTTTGCCAACTTGAAATAATTATTTTTACTTCAAGATAAAGCCAGTAAGCAACATTTCTGTCTGGCACCGATTGAATCAAAATGTCAAGGGCTCAACTTTTGTGACTTTCAGCATCACCTTCTTTGTCTCCCTCAGGAAATTCTGTGTAAATGGACAGTTCTAACACCTACCCAATTCTTAGGAATTGGAGGGAAATGCTGGTCTGTAGGGTCCAGGGCCTCACCTCAGGCAGGATGTAAGGTGGGCTCCTTCCCTCTGCCCTCCATCTCCTGCTCCACCCGCCTCCCCAGGCCCCTTACAGCAGCCATTCCCTGTGGCCACTGGGGGAAGGGAACCAGCCGACGCTACTTGACTTGGTTCAGCTGCCCTCCGTGCCTAGCCTGCCAGCATTGCGAGAGGTAAAGAACACAGAACACAGACCCAGCCCGACCTTCTAGGTTGAGTTACACCTTGGAGTGTTCCTTTTGGGCAGTGATTGATGTTGATTTTTGTATATAAGTGAGTGAGATGTTGTTACAGTTTTCACAGCACTTAGAACAAGGTGTTGGATGTTGTGGCACCTTTGCCTAATGATGGCATTTGTGCAGATTGTTCTCAGTCACGTAGGTTTAGTCTCAAAACACCCACGTCTACTCCCTGTGTAGACAGAGGTGAGGTGTAGCTGTGGATGAGAGATCTGAATGAATTGTATCCACTTCACATGTTAGCTTTAAAAGCTGTAGGGTCATGTTAGAAGTTTGGTTCCCGCCAAATGAGCAGTTTTAGAGCTCTGCATGTCAGATTTTTATGGGTCTTGGAAAAATGCTCCTCAGTTCAGTTTTCTGCTGGGAATGTGTTTCTAAGGCCCGTTAGGTATTGGGCATCTTCAGGTTTCTGTGGCACATGGGTCTTTAGGCCCATAGGCCCCATTTCTGCATCAGGAGGGCTGAGTCCAGATGTGCTGGTTTAATATTTTATGAGTGGCCTCCACTGAAATACCTGTTCTCCCGAGAGAGGTGTCCCTACCCCCCTGCCTCTCTGTTTCTGGTGAGTGAGCTGAAAACTGCCTCCTGCATTTCTCATTCACATGGGATTCTTTCAGGACAGAGCTTTAGATAGGTCTTGAATTGTGTTTTTGCCTTTTGTTATAATCTTGTGTCTTTGGTAGTGACAGTCAGGGAAGTGATTGCTCTACCCTCGTCACTTGCTGTCCACAGCCACAGGCTTGGCAGGGCCCCGGGATCACAGCCTTAGGTGGTTCAGCCACTGTGACTATCTGGACAGGCATCCCCTTCTTCCGTTCCTGTTCCATGTGCCCCCTCTCGATGCTGTCTGCTCACTTAAAGGGAGGTCTTCTCCGATGGTGGGTGTAGCTGGTGGAGACCCTGGGGAGACCTTCCCCTCAGATCACAGGGGGTGACTGGTACTACCTGCTATGGTTGGGCCTCCTCACTAGTCCTGCTCTCCTTCTTCCCATGCTAAGGGCGGCCTGTAAGAAGCCAGGATGGTGGCAGGCAGAGAGGCCCCAGTCCAGAGGGCCATGGAAAGTGGAGTCATGGAGCACAGTGCCTGCAGAGCTGCTGTTTCACCCTCCCTTTGAAGTCAAGGGCTCATCCCGTATTGCTCTTCAGTGCCAGAAAGCAAAGGGACGCCCATACAAGTTCTTGAGTGTTTTGTGCAGATTTATTGAACACAACTCAGGTATCCTTAAGGAAGCTCTGCAGCTTCCTCCTGGACCAGTATTTTCATGAAAATCCAGTAATCCTGCGCTCAGAGGAGCAGGGTAGCCAGTCATGTGATTTGGCAGGGGAAAGGGATATGGTTAAACCACATTTAGCAGGCAGATTACATTTTAAGTCACTTTGCCATGACTCCCCCTCTCTTTTTGGGGGCTGAGCATCCTTTTAACCATATTCCCCATCCCTTATCGTCCTTTATCCCTTCAAAGCACCAAATGATATATAGCTACAGTAAGCAAAAATCTGTTGAAATGTTTTTAAAAGTACATGCTACTGAACAATAGGGCTATAAGGAAAATATAGATATGGGAATGTATGTATGTAAATGAGTCAGTGAATTTGATTTTTTTTATTTGTACAAATTTATGGGGTACATGAGAAATTCTGTTACATGTATATAATGCATGTGATCAGGTCAGGGTTAGGGTGTCTGTCACACGAGCACAGTACATTTTTGCTAAGTATAGTCATCCTACTCCACTATCTAATATTGAATTTATTCCTTCTATCTTACTATATGTTTATACCCTTTAGTCCACTTCTCTTCATCCACCTCCCTCCCCACACTCACCCTCCCAGTCTGTGTCTTTTCACTCTCTACCTCCATGTGTTTAAATTAGTTAGCTCCTGAATATAGGTGAGAACATGGGATATTTGCCTTTGTGTGCCTGGTGTATTTCACTTAAGATAATGACTTCCAGTTCCATCCAAGTTGCTGCAACTGACATGATTTCATTCTTTTTGACTGAAGAGCACTCCTTTGTGTATATATACCACATTTTTTTTATCCATTCATCCCTTGATGGACACTGAGGTTGATTTCATATCTCTGCTTTTGTGAATAGTGCCACAATAAACATGCGAATGCAGGCATCCCTTTGATGTATTGATTTTTTTTTCTTTGGGTAGATATCCTGTGGTGGGATTGCTGGATCAAATGATAATTCTTAGTTTTTTGAGAAATTTGCATACTGGTTTCTATAGTGGCTTTCCTAGTTTACATTCCCACCAACAGTGGGAGTTCTCTCTTCTCTGCATCCTCACTAGGATCTGTTATTTTTTTTGTCTTTGTAACAATAGCCATAGTAACTAGGGTAAGATGATATATCTCATTGTGGTTTTGATTTGTATTTCTCTGATGATTAGTGATGTTGAGTATTTTTTTCATACACCTGTTTACTGTGTATCTTCTTTTGATAATTGTCTATTCATGTCCTTTGCCTAATTTTTAATAGGATTTTTTTTTCCTGTTAAGTACCTTATGTACTCTGGATATTAGTCCTCTGTCAGATGAATAGTTTGCAGATATTTTTTCCCATTTGGCAGGTTTTCTCTTTGCCCGGTTGATCATTTCTTTTGCTGTGCAGAAGCTTTTAGTTAGTTAAGTCTCATTTGTCTGTTTTTGTGTTTGTTACCTGTGCTTTTGAGGTCTTAGTCATAAATTATTTGCCTAGATCAATGTCCATAAGAGTTTTCCCTAGGTTTTCTTGTAGTATTCTTATAGTTTCAGGTCTTGAGTTGAAGTCTTGAGTCCATTTTGAGTTGATTTTTGTGTGTGGTGAGAGATAGGGGTCCAGTCTCACTCTTCTGCATGTGGCAGGCCAATTCTCTGAGCACCGTTTATTGAAGGGGATTTCCTCTCCCCAGTGTAAGTTCTCATTTTGTCAGAGATCAACCAGCTGTGAATATGTGACTTTATCTGATTTTGATTTTAATATATAACTTTTTAAAATCTGGGGAAAAAAGAAATACATGATACCCTGGGTAATAATACCAGAGCTGCTGTCATAGTTCAGCAGGTCCGTTCTGTGTCCTTAGTGTCTTCATCCCTTCTGGAGGCCACTGTCCTTGGCCCTCTCTGGAAAGGCCTTTATTGGTTTCTAACAAATGATGTAGAGGAAGTGTTAAGGCTGGCCTAGCTAACACGACTATAAATCCTCTGTGCTCTAAAACTGCTCATCATTGAAATAATGGAAAACAATCTTCTATAGCAGCCTGGACTCATCTCTCTCCATACCCAGCTTGGATCCCAGAATTCAGTCAGAGAGCAACCCAAAGTTCATGATGCTTGCAGTGGTTTCTGGAAACAGATCTGTGAGTACCAAGAAAAGAGGATAAAGATTCATCCCATCCACCAGTCATTCCCACGCACCTCTGCCCGCCATCCCCTGTATCCAGGACAACCCCCTTCTGACACCAAAATGCATTTCACCATTGGCTGCTGTCAGTAGATGATATCTGCTCAGCATTTGGGACAAGTTCCAGACATAACTTCCTCTTAGTGAATGATCTGACAGGAGAAGGAATTGAGCTTAATTTATGCCACCTAATAACTTCAGTGCAGCTACTTGGGAAGTTAGCCCTCCAGAGTTTCCCCCAAACTTTTCTCCAGTGAATTACAATGCCGTATGTTCTCATTGCTACCAGCGCTGCTCCCAAAATCTATCTGCTGTTTAATAGTTTTTACCTTTCAAAAATACAAGCTGGCTGGGTGCGGATTTTTGAAAACATTCCTCCTGCCTTGGCCTCTCAAAGTGCTGGGATTAGAGGGTGCCTTCTCATCCCAGCAATCCCAGCACTTGGAGGTCGAGCCGGGAGGAATGCTTGAAGCCAGGAGTGTGAGACCAGCCTAGGCAACACAGTGAGACCTTGTCTCTACAAAAATAAAATATAAGAAAATAGCTAAGTGTGGTGATGTGTGCTTGTAGTCACAGCTACTGGGGAGGCTGAGGCAGGAGGACCTCTTGAGCCCAGAAGGTTGAGGCTGCAGTGAGCTAGGATCGCACCACAGCACTCCAGCCTGGTGACAGAGCAAGACCCTGTCTCAAAAAAAAAAGAAAAAGAAATCTAAGCCAAGTGTCAAGATGTGTCTAACAGGTACACAGAACCTGGGCAGAGAAATAAGGTGTTTTGGGCTGGTAGGGGGAATATCAGGGTAGCTACTGTGATAGAGGGTAAAGGGAATATCAGGTAGCTACTCTCTGGGCGGTAGAGGGAATATCAGGGTAGCTACTATGGGTGTCACTCCCTGTTCCTTCTTCCAGAGGCCTGGGGCTCTCACATCCACCAAGTTGGCTGCTCACTAGCTGGCGGAAGGCAAGCTAAGCAAACATGGAGAAGGGGGGCCAGATGCAGCCTTTGCCTTCCACCCCAGTCCGTCTTTGACTAATGAGGGGTTAAGCTGAGCCAGGAGCCAAGTTAATTCCAGTGGTAATCCATTTCCTGCTGCTTTTATTCAGCCAGCACCATTCATCAGAAGGAGAGGAGAGCCCCTGGGACCCTCTGAATCATCCCAGTATCTTGAAGAAAGGGAAGGGAACGGGCAGCAGGGGTCCACCCACCCCTTATTATAGATGCTGAAAGAACAGAAATATGTCAGGACTTGGTGACAGAAATGTCTACAGACACATCCTGATGCCATCCTGCTGGTGCCCCTACCCTAAGCCCTGACTGGCAGCAGGTTCTCCCTCACCAGGTAGGCTTTGCTACGAAAAGATGATTTTGCTTGTTAGATGGAGGATGCATATTGAGGCCATCCACGCCTCTGCTGCAAAATCCTTTAGGAGAAAGACAACTGGTATCCAATATCTTCGAGTAATGAACTTATCAGTAAATATAACACATGAGCTCATTAATCTTAACTTTGCTTTTGGACCAAGTGGGAGCTTGGCTTCTCAGGAGACAAAAATTTCATCTCTGTTCTTTTCCTTAAACCCAATCCCAATTTAGAGTCAAACATATTGCCCTGCTCTCCCTGGGAAGCAGTTAATAATGTGTTTTCTCACACAATGGATGGCCCAAGCTCAGCTGGGTCACTCCCAGCCCCCCAGGCTGTGTACATGTCCTCTGCACACAGCCTGGGCTCCAGGCTTCCTAGTAGGGTGTGAGCACCGGCTACATCCTTGAGGCTGGTTGGTCCCCAGCCATTGAGGACACCACACACTCTCCTTCCTTCAGGCTGAGGAATATAGGTGAAGTTAATCTTAGAAGTTAAGGCTATTGAATATTAATCTTAAATCTTAAGGCTGTTGAAACTGTTGTTCATCCTGGCCACTTCTTCCTTGCTTGGGCGCTTGCTGCTCTTCTAAAAGCACAGCCTCTCCATCTCTGAAAAGAAGTTGATGTGAGGAAGGATGAGTCAGTTTGCAAGGGCTGTTCTTTATGGCCTGGATGAGGGCTTAAAAGAAAGAAGTCTGAAAAGAGATGCCGTTGGCTTGGAAAACAAGTGAGGAGAGTGTTTGCCTGGGCAGGCTGCTGTGGGATGCGTGCTGCAGACAGCGGGAGCAGGTTTAGGAATGGATCTGGACTCACCCAGAAGCTTGCTCCTGTGAACCTGATCTAGGCTCACGGGGCCTAGAGGTGTGGTGAGTTAATGCCGATGGGATAAGAAGGTGGTGAGGAGCCAGCCAGCACTGGCAGGTGTCTTCCTAGCCCTGATCTTGTTCTCCCCAGTGTTCCTGAAAGAGACAGCCAGCAGACCCTGGGGACCTCAGAGGTCTGTGCTCCACATGCATATCAGCCGCTCTAGAAATTGCCTGGGAAGCGGGAGGGAGTGAGTGACACCCTGGTGCTGCTGTGCACCCTGTGTTCTCTGAGCCTGGCTCCTGGCTTCCTGCAGCCCTCGCCTCCTTGTTCCCGGCCCAGAGTGACGTTACCTGTACCAGCTCCCTGCTTGGTAGGCCTCTTGACCTTTTCTCACTGGTCTTTTTCTCTTATTTACCAGACCAATGTCTCCTTCGGATTTCTCTGCTTCAAAAAGAGCCTTGCAGCATCCTGCACTTCTGGGAGGGAAGGACAGTTGGGAGGCCCTGAGTGTGGGGATCTCAACCTTGCCCACCTACCTGGTGAAGTTAGAAGTATCAGGTTCTGGCCAGGCACGGTGGCTCACGCCTGTAATCCCAGCACTTTGGGAGGCCGAGGCAGGCAGATCACGAGGTCAGGAGATCAAGACCATCCTGGCTAACACGGTGAAACCCGGTCTCTACTAAAAATACAAAAAATTAGCCGGGCATGGTGGCGGGCGCCTATAGTCCCAGCTACTCAGGAGACTGAGGCAGGAGAATGGCGTGAACCTGGGTGACGGAACTTGCAGTGAGCCGAGATCGCGCCACTGCACTCCAGCCTGGGTGACAGAGCGAGATTCCATCTCAAAAAAAAAAAAAAAAGAAGTGTCAGGTTCCTTGGAGATGGCGATTCGAGCCCAGCATTGCTGTCCTTTCCTCTGTTTCTATCTAATACCTTTTCTAGCACTAGAAATAATCCACTTTCCTTTGAGAGCCCCCACTCATTTGTGGATTGTGGTTTGATCACTCCCACCATCCTCTCTAGCCCCGGCTGTACAGGAGGTGGAATGTCATTTAAGACATAATCATTTCTCCTGCCTCCTAGAAATGGTGGGCATCCTGTGGTAGAAATCACAGTTTTCCTGAGCCAAGCAAAGTGCTGAGCTGACAGCCTGTGCTCTTCCGCCTGCGTGGTGCTGGCGGGGGTGCAGAGCCCACTCATTTCCAAGGAGAGGGCTGTGTCTCACTGCAGCCATCACCTTAGGGTTCTGCCCTTCAAGGGTCCAGGCAGGGGCAGCCTCTGAGCAGCCACAGCTTGTGAGTTCGGAGGGCATCAGACGGGCTTGAGCAGCTGTGGAATGCGAAGTGCTGACCCTCTTGCTACAGGGTGTGGGTGTTGGAGTGAGCTCTCTGCTGCATCAGGAACCCCTGCAGTGACTGTTGTCCACCCACTGGGATGCCCTTCCATCCTCTGGACAAAGGCAATAGTGAGGCTCTGGGCACTTGGAGGCCACCCTAATACTCTGTTTCCTCTGCTTCTCCCACTGCTGCAGGTTATGTGTTCTGTATGTTACATCGCCTTCCCGAGCAGCACGACTGCACATTCGACCATATGGGCCGCGGCCGGGAGGAAGCCATCATGAAAATGGTGAAGCTGGACCGGAAAGTGGGGCGCTCCTGCCAGCGCATCGGGGAGGGGTGCTCCTGAAGGCCAGGCATGGCCACCACATGACGCTGTTCTTAGTTCACTAATGTTAGCCTTATTTAGGACAAAGTCAGCCAGACACCTTGTACTGGGCACGCGTCAGACTGCAGCCAGTCCGTTTCCTTTCTTTAGCCAGCCATCCTGGTACTGTAGTTTAGGGGTTGATGGTGGTTGAAATTGATTTCTGGCTGGTTACTAAGGTGCCTGCTAGCCATTGTATAAAATTAAAACATGAAGAATATTTTTTTTTGAGCATGGCTAGTGGATTTAAAACAACACATACCTGTCACTGCTGGAGTCAAACTTATAAAAAGCCTTAAGTGGAAAGTGTTCCAGACGGAGACTCTGAGTTAATAGAGGAGTAGAAGCTGGTGTTAAAGTTCCCACGACGCACATGGCTTTGCCAGAAACTCTTAATGTTCGGCCTTTCACCTCTTCACTTATCCTTAGTCCCAGTAGCCAGGATACCTGATGGCCACGTGTGCCTTGGCCACAGGAGGCTGCTGAGATTGGCCACATGGCTGGGCTGGGTGGTGGCCTCACTCTCCCACAGAGCTGGAAATGGGGGGTGGGGGACAGATTCTTATGGAAATTTTTTTACCTGACTTGCTATGAAAAAACTCATCACACAAGAAGAGAAACAGTAACCTCACGTTGAAAATTAGCTCCACTCAAGACTAGTCCATGAACGAGACCCGCCTTTTCTACACAGGATCCAAGGTCACGAGAAGCAGCCAGAGTGCCCTGTCCCCGCCAGCTCTGGTCTGCCATTCGCCAGTGCAGGGATCTGGCACGGACCAGATGTGGCGAATGGCAGCACAGCGCAGTGGCCGGGTCTGCACACTGGCCTCTGCAGCCAGATTTCTATATTGGGAGTTTTTTAAAAAGACATTTCATAGCCAACAAGAATCAGTAGAAGTGCTGGGAGCAGCTAGGGAAGCTGCCGCCCACGGGCTCTGCCCCTTCCAGCTGGAGCCGCCCGTGCCTCCAGGGGCCAAGAGGATGATGCCGTGGCCTCCATTCTCGTTTCTATGCAGCCCCATAGTCCAAGGACACCCAGTCCACATCTACCACATAGCAAGTTTAGTAAGGGAAGGCAGCATACGTCCCAGGGACAGTGGGTTTGGATTTGTTTAGAACAGCGGTTTGTGGCTGTGGCCCAGCTCCGAGAGTGGTATTTGCTCTGGTGGGTGAGGGCCTGAGGGTGCATTTCTTCACCTGTGCCCCCTCATGTTCACAGAGGAGTTCAGCAGCTGCAGCTGCTCAGGCCAGGTGGGGAAGGGTGGGGGTGGGCCTCATTGCCCTATGTTAGGAAATCACTATCAGTCAGGTGGGGCTGGGGCTGGGGCTGGGGCTGGGGCTGGGTGGACAGGATCAGGATTCTCTTGAAAGCCCAGGCAGGGTGAGCGGTCCCAGTGGTTCTAGGTCTGCATCTGATCCAGGTGGGTGAGGGCAGGAGGCCCCTGCAGAGGCAGTGTGGATCTGCCCACACATAGGCTACTGGAATAGTTTAACCCAGCAACTTTCCTTTTATAAAACAACAAATGGTTCAACTCTGTCTGCAAATTAACAGCTGAACACCTGCAACTGCAAATATTTTTTTGATCCGACGTACTGAAATAGGAAGTCATGCTCTTCCCACCCTCCACCCACCAGAGTGGAACCCGCTGCAAAATCCCCAGCCTTAATTCTTGCTTCAGGACCCAGACCGGTGTCTTGCTCTAGGGCAGCCCAGGGCAGAGGGGCCAGGTCTGCCCAGCGTTTACCACTGCTGTCAAGCCACAGCCCTTGGCCACCATATGGGCCATCCTCAGTGAGGCAGCCCTGCCTAGGCCTCCGCCAAGCTCTGGTCCCGAAGAGGCTGTGCGCTCCCTTCCCGGCCCTCCCCAGGCCCTGCCCACTGCCTGCTGCGTGGAGGCAGCCGTGGGAAGGAGCCCTGGGGAGCCGGCCCAGGGGAGCGAAGCCCATGTTCGCTTCCTGACTTAGAGCTGGGGGGGTGGGGGGTGGGGCTTGTTCTCCTGCAGTATCTGTTCTGTGAAGTTTGTTAAATGTAAGGAAAGCTTAAATTCTTGTATCTTTAAAAGAGAAAATCTTATTTAACCCTTTTGTGTTCTAGATTTACTTACACACATAGCCTAGAGCTCAGTTTTAGTTTTAACATTGTGAAAATATTAAAAGAATCTTGTAACTTTATTCTTTTTTCTCCTGCTGAAAAAAAAAATTAAACCAATCGTATGAAAGTTTCGCTTCCTTGTTTCACCCATTCTCCTAAGTGCCCCCTGGGTTGCTGGGAAAACTGACCCATCTCCCTGGCCAGGGCTGGAAAGAGATGGGGGCCTTGTGTGCAGAGTCCATCTGCAGTACTTGGGGGCACTCGTCTGGTTAGTGTCCAGGCTAAACAGCCACTTCCTTGCTTTTTGTTGGGGGCCTCTGCCCTGGGCAGCTGTGGGGCTGGCCTTGGGGTAAAGGTGGGTCTGCAGGGCCAAGCCTGTGCCAGCAGCCAGGAGGTTACACACTGGGGGAGATGAGAAAATGGGCCCCAGGCGTGAGTGGAGCGGGTGCTGAGTCTTGAGGGAAGGCAGCATGCCCTGGACCTGAACCCCACCCTAGGAACGGCCTCCAGGATGGATGACGAAGGCTCCCGAAGGCTGGCTTGGAGGGAGGTGTGTGCTGTGGCACTCTTTAGTGTATAGGATGAACTTACTACATTTTTAAATGTTTAAAAAGCATTTGGTAGGATGGGCGCAGTGGGTCACGCCTGTAATCCCAGCACTTTGGGAGACAGAGGTGGGCGGATCACGAGGTCAGGAGATCAAGACCATGGTGAAACCCTGTCTCTACTAGAAATACAAAAAGTTAGCCGGTGTGGTGACAGGCGCCTGCAGTCCCAGCTACTCGGGAGGCTGAGGCCAGACAATGGCGTGAACCCGGGAGGCAGAGCTTGCAGTGAGCGGAGATCACACCACTGTACTCCAGCCTGGGGCGACAGAGCGAGACTCCCTCTGAAAAAAGAAAGAGAAAAAAATTTGGCAGGGCAGGGGCGAGGCCCAGGGGTGGGAACTGTCCCCACTACTTTTAGGACAGAGATACTGACCACATAGTTGTCATGAAAGTACCCGGTGGTGGTGAACAAGCATGTGGGCAAAGGGCAAGAGAGGGCCTTGGTGGCCTGGGGGTGAGGCAGGCCTGCAGGGAGCAGTGGGCCGTGCTCTGCCCACTGGTCTGCAGGAACTGGGTCTGCGTCAGCTCCCTCCTGATTGCTTCACAGAGGATTTTATGCCAACAAAAATCCACAGCAAGAAGAGGGGATGGTGGGAAGACAAGGAGAAACTTTCCTGCTGGGTGGTGTGAGAAACAGGAAACCATGGGTGGGAGGGGGCCGTGGTCTTCAAGGGAACCATCAGCAGCATATTCAGGGAGCTGTGAGCAGCCCCTCTAGCCCCAAGAAGGGGGTCTCCAGGAGAGAGGGCCCCAGATGGGCACGACAGCAACACAAACACCCAAGAGAAGCCTGCAGGAGTCTCAAAAACCGGCTTCCTCTGCAGCCATTCTCACAACTACGTGTGGGAAGGCTCCAGGGAGGGGAGGGAGGAGTGATTGGAGAAAGACATGGAGCCTTGGGACCCGGGGTGGACTCTGGGGAAACCCAGCACACCTCTAGGCCTGCGAGGTGGCCCCAGGCCTTGTGAGCACTGGGTCCTGTCAGAGGGCTTGGAGAAGGTCTAAGAATCAGAGACAGATACAGATAATTAAACAAATAATAACAGTGTATTAATGCCTACCAGAAATACGCAGGAAGAGAAGCCGCAGACCCTGCATGACGCAGCTGTGAATAATATTTACATACAAATAATGTGAACACAAATACTAGTGAATATTGCTCTGGTAAATATGTATGCTGGATCTCAGTAGGAGACTGGGAGAGGGAAAGAATGTGCCTGTGTATTGGTGGCAGAGGGTAAGAGAGCCAAGTTCTTGTTCTTAGCAGGAAATCAAGAAAGGATGTCCAAAGCTGAAAACTCGAGAGTAGTATGTTGTTTAGAAATATGGAGGTAAAAGAGGAAGAAAAAGCTTAAAGTTCAAATTGGTTTTCTTTGGGATAGGAGATAGGAATACAGTAGGCCTTATATTTATGACTACAGTTAAACGTGTAACATTGATTGAAAAATTGAAACACTAATAAGGGAATGATGGAAGCCCTTCCTGGGAATTGAGGGGCAAAGTCTTCAGAAACCCGCCTCACTGTTCTCGGAAAGTGGGTTTCAGGGAGTTCAGGTCTCTGAGATGCAACATAGAGTGTTGGTTCTGATCAGAGCTGCTGTGGAAGATGCAGGCAGCTGGCACATCACAGCACAGCACATGCTTAAAACCCCCGAAGGCTGAGGGCGGTGGCTCGAGCTTATAATCCCAGCACTTTGGGAGGCCAAGGTGGGAGGATCCCTTGAGTCCAGGAGTTCAAGACCAGGCAACGTGGTGAGACCTCATCTGTACGAAAAAATACGTATTTTTTCCTTTTCAAACCCTGCATGTGGCATGTGATGCAAAAAAAATTTTTTAAATCACTGTGGGGAGGGGGTGGTGGTACACGCCTGATAGTCCCAGCTACTCGGGAGGTGGAGGTGGGAGGATCGCTTGAGCCCAGGAGTTGGAGGCTGCAGTGAGCTAGGATTGCGCCACTGCACTCCAGCGTGGGCAACAGCCTGAGAGCCCATATATATATATATGTATATTTGTTCTTTTTTTGATTTAAAAACCCTGGGAAAGGTGGCTCTGGCAACACCAAGCTTATTTGTTACCAAGAAACCTTTTCTTAATCAGCACACCTTGGGAAAAGTTACCCTGGTTCATTGAGCACCTACTGTGTGCCAAACACCCGAACAACTCTCCCTCGATCCTATGTGATTCCACTTGGAGGCACCTAGAGCGGTCAGATTCACTCCCTTCATCAGGTCAGCCGGAAGCTCCTGTCTCCGGGCTTCTGTGGTATGACGTCCAGCAACCCAGATGTCTGGCTGGGCAGATGCATGGAACGTCACCTTTCCCTTGGCTTAAGTGCTGTGCCCAAATTCACACAGAAACAGAAGAGTGTTTCCTGCCTGTCACTGGAGAGTCTGGGATGGAAAAAGTGCCTGGAGCAGGAGGGTGGGCGACACCGAGTACGTGCTGGGCCCAGGCCTGGCCCTCCCACTGCACACCCTCTGGGGCATCGCACAGGGTTAGGTGATCGAATTGTTGGCAAATGAGAGCCCCCCAGACCCGGGACCTAATAAAAGGCCTTTTGAGTTTTTGACCTGGAAGGACCCCACACCTAGGGCTCCCCTCCTGGCCACCTCTTCCAGGCAGCCCCACCAATCCTTGCAGTGAGGAGTGTAGCTGAAGGGGCCTGGGGGACACATCACAGGGTTTGATGGGAGAACTCGCTGACAGGGAGTGTCTCTGGAGTCCTCAGGCCCACGCCCACCAAGCACCAGGAGGAGCTGAAGAGGAGGGAGTCCCAAACTAGGAGGAGAGGGATCCGCTCTGTGTGACAAGGTGCCCAAGTTTGGGGGTGGGGTGGGGACCAAGACATAGACCCCGAGGTAAAGCTCTGGGTCTGCACTGTGGGAGCCCCATTAGGGGCATCTTCCAGCCCACAGCCCACTGGCTAGGGTGACCTTCATTCAACACCTGCTATATGCCAGGCTGCGTCCCAGGCACTGGGGATATGGTGGTGACCTAAACTACAGCCTACAGCCAGAGAGCACAAAATAAGGGCAGTGCAAAGAATATTGGGGGGGGTGACAGGCATACACAGTACGCAGCAGGAAGGGAGCAGGGAGAGAAGCATAGGTCTGAGGGCCTTTCTCTGTGATGGGCGTGGAGGGCCCTGCCTGCCGCCTGGGGGTTCAGTCAGGCTGCCACTGTGCCAGGAACAGCCTGCAGGGAGCGAGGGAGGACGCAGACCAGAGGACCGGCTGGCTGGTCCGAGAGACCAGCGGGAAGGTTCAGTGCCCCAAGGTGGCAGGGAGGTGGCGAGAAGAGCCGGATCCTGGACTGATTTTTGAGGGTGGAGATAGCAGGAGTCACTGACAGGCTGGGTGTGGGTGAGAGAAGAGAGAAACTGTAGGCAATTTCTAGTTTGGAGTGTGAGCCACTGGAAAGACAGATATGCCATTAATGAATGATGGGCAGGCGTGTGAAGGGGGTGGGATGAGAGGAGACTGCTGAGGTGTGGACAAGACACCCAGCTAGAAGTGTGTGTGTGTGAGAGAGAGAGTGTGTGTGTGTGTGTGTGTGTGTGTGTGGCGGGGCCGGGGGTTGGGGGTGGTGCCTGGATACACAGTTCCAGGGCTCAGTGGAGAGGTCCTGGCTGGAGATGGGCATTTTTTCCCCAATAATTTTTATGGTAGTAAAACATACAGAACATGGAGTTTGCCATCTGAACCATCTTTAAGTGTACAGTTTAGTATTATTCAGTCTCATTGTGTGGTGCAACCATCGCCCGTGTCCATCTCCAGAACCGGAAGGGGAATCACATAGTACTCGTCTGTCTGTGTCTGGCTGATTTCACCCGACACAATGTCCTCCGGGCTCATCCACGTGGTAGATGTGTCCGTGTCCGTCTTAAGGCGGACGCTCCTGCCCCGTATGATGGAACACACGTGCTTGCCCGGCCCTCTGTCAGTGGGCACTGGGACTGCTTCCGTATGGTGGTTACTGTGAATGAGGCTGCTGTGGATGTCGGTGCACAAATGAGATACAGAGTTTCGAGTGACCTGCATACGGCTAGTATTTAAAGCCACAAGCTGGGCCAAGGACACCAAAGAAGGGAGTGTAAATGTAGAAGAGATGGATGGAGGCTGTGCCTGGGGACGCCATCCAGGGAGCTGGAAGAACCTGCAGAGGAGACCGAGAAGGAGCTGCCAGCAAAGCAGGAAGAGACAGAAAGACGGAAGTCCCAGAAGCCAGGCGGGGAAAGGAGCACTTTGAGGAGCAGGGAGTGGCCACTTTCATGAGCTGCTGCCCAGGTCCCAACCGTCCCGGCGCTGGGGACCGATTCCTGGGGAGGGAGACTGGGAAGGCCGCCCAGCTGGACCTCTTCTTTAAGCAGTTTTGCTACAATGGAAGCAAACGGGCAGGAGAGTGGATGTGGGGGCGAGGGAGTTTATTTTTGAATAAGGAGAAGTCGCTGCATGTTTTGATGCTGTTGGAATGATCCCGTAGCGAGGGGGAAATTTGGGATCGATGCCATGATGGGGCATAGAGCGCAGGGTGGCAGGTGTGGGCACAGGGCCAGCAAGCGGGAGTGGGATCCTTCTGCTCTGTGTTCTCAAGGACATACGGAGCAGGGTCGCAAGGAGTGAGTGAGGTTGGGTGAGGGGGTAGCAACAGTTTGGTGGGGCACTGGCGTGGATTTACCGGGAGACAAAGCCTTAGCTTGAGGCCCCTCACTCGCGATTGGGCCTCGGCAATGTGTTTGTATGCTCCCAAGATTTTATAAAATTTGCAGAAGTGAGATACTTGAACTGCAGTTGGTTAAAACTGTTCCCTCCTTCCATTCTAACTTCCCTTCCTTCATACTTCCTCTTCTGTTGGGTGATGTTGAGGCCACATGGTACTTTTGGGATCTGGCTAAGGGTAAGCAGAGTTAGGGACACGATTCGTTTGAGGTTAGTGGGATACACTTGTGCGGTTCACAGTCACTTCTGCATTTAGTAGGTCATTGCCAGTCATCCTGGGGTAGGGCTGGCTTCAAGAACATGCTTCTTGTCCACTGCCTGACACCTGGTGTCATAACCAGAAGGAGCAAGGCCACGGTTGTATTGTGCTAGGAACGTGTCCTTCGGGACCTGGAACAGGGAGTACAGATTGTGGAGGAAAGATGAGGCTTGATATGTTGGAGCTGGAAGTCTGTGGAAAATTCTTCCCACCAGCAGGTGTGTGAACGTAAACCAGGAAGACTTGATTCTCATCAGTACCTGCTCGATACAGACGTTCGCTCTTGTCAGGAACACGCTCGACGATGCTGCACAGTCAGAAGCGCACCACACTCCTGTCAGAGCATTAAAGATGAGTTTAGGAACGCTGGGCGTGTTCTAGAATCTTACAGCTCAGACATGAAAGAAACTTGATAACAGTTCCCCCACACTTGACTACAGTTCTAAACATTTCCATGACTGTGCCAATAAGAGTTGTGAAGATGAAAGAGACTTTTCTAAAGTAGCAATAATTCAAAACAGAGATCAACCACACTCGAGGAAAGATTGAAGGACCTTTCTATTCCTACATGATACTACAAGATCATTATCACAGGAAGGGGTGATGAAAGAGGACACAGCCAGGCAATGTAGGAACAAAGTGTGACAGATGTGTCACCACCAGTGAGGGTGAACTGCAGACAGCTAGGGATTTGTCGACTTTAAAACGTGTAATTTGTTGTGAATTCTTTTCCCATTTTGTACCTAATTTGGGAGTCAGAATTTTTACTCTTTTTCTTAAAGGGGGGCTCCCAAACTGTATAACCTTCCGGCCCTGTGTAACCTGGGGGAGGCTCATAGCGCCACCCCCGCGGGGCACAGGTCTTCTGCTGTGTGCCAGGACCCTGACTGAGAGGCAGCGCAGTTGGGTCAGCTGACAAGACTGTCCTGGCTCAGGGGCAGGTGCTGATGTCTCTTCTGGTATAAGCTCCTTATCTTGTCCCGAGATGACACGTTGAGTGGCACTGGTCTGAGAGAGCGAATGAGAAATGTGGAGATGTTGTGATTGTTAAACGTTTTTCCCCTCAATTCTCTGGCGCTCCTCCTGTGGAAAAGCGGAGCTTCTCCCCTTGGACATGGGCAGGAGCGCATGTGGTGGAGGTGACCTTCCTGGCCATGAGGCCACATCTGAAAGTGGCTTGAGAAGGCCCACCTGGCGCTCTCAGGCGACATGAGCCTTGGGAACATGGGCTGACGCGCAAGAAGTCTGGCCATTCACGTGAGTAGGTTGGTGATAACCAAAGAGCGGAAAGTAAGTGACAGCGAGGATGTGGAGAGGCTGGGACGCTTGTGTGTAGCTGGCGGGAATGTGAAACGGTGCGGCCGCCGTGGTAGACCCTCTGCCGGCTTGTCAAAAAATCCAACAGGGAGTTACCACGGGACCCAGCAATGCCACTGCTCGGCACACACTCGAGAGAGCTGAGAGCGGGACGCACACACGCCCCCAGGTTGCAGGCAGCCCCGTTCAGGACAGTTCAAAGTAGAAACAACGCAAGTGTCCGTCACGGGGTGGAGGGATCCACAAAGCCTGGCGCAGTCCTGCAGTTCAGCCGTGAACGAAGGAAAGTGCTGACCGGAGCGGCAGCCCGGGAACCTCGGAAGCGTTGTGCCAAGGGAAAGGAGCCAGCCGCCAAGGCGAACGTGCGTTCAGCAGCAGGGTGGCCAGCGCCACAGGGACAGACAGCAGGTGGGCTGGCACCAGGAGCTGGCGGAAGAGAGGTTAAGAGCAACTGCCCAATGAGTGTGGGGTTCCCTTCTGGGGTGAGGAACGTGGTGATGAGAATGTTCTGGAAGTGGTGGTTGCGCAACACCGTGATGTGCCAAATGCTACCGAATTGTTCATTTTAAATGGTGAATTTTACGTTCTGTGAATTTCACCTCAATTAAAGAAAAAAAATATTGCTCCTTTGAAGCCTCCATGCTGAAGAGACCATGTGGCGAAACCAGACGGAGGCAGTGGTGCCCAGGTGCCCAGCCGTGCACCAGCCATACCCGTGGCCAGTGAGCAAGGCTCCAGATGACCCACCCCAACCTTTGGGCTGACCTGGTGGTGCCAAGTGGAGCAGATAGGAGCCGCCCCTGCCAAGCCCTGGCCAAACTACAGGTTCCTGAGCAAAACAAATGTTGTTTTAGGCCCCCAAGTCCTGCAGGGTGGCTCTGCGACGTCAAGAGGACCTGCAGGGAGCTCTTGGCCCCACGGTGGTCATGGGTTGAGAGTGGGCGCAGTCAGCCAGGTTCCAGAGGGTGTTGCTGGGCCTCCCAGGTGGCTGTGCCAGGTGAGGATGGGACTAGAGAGCTGTGTGGGGACCAGATCGGGGAGAAGGCCCTCCTGGGGGGCCTGCCATGAGCAGGGACAAAGTGTGTGACATCAGCAGTCCTGGTGGACTCAAGGCAGGAAGTGCAGGTAGGGCAATGGACGCCAGGAGGAGGGAGGGCTCTGGCACCTTCCATGAGGCCCTCAAAGGAAGACCTGCCTTTTCCAGGCTCCGCGGCTCCCTCTCCACTTGGTCAGCTCTGGCAGCAGGGAAGGGAGCCCCGGGCTTGGAGTCAGGATGCGGTTCTGGACCAGCTCAGCCTCTCCCAGGCTGGGAGAGCTCTAACGGGGCCCCCGGCCTCTCGTTCCCCAGCTGGGGAATGTGGAAGGTTCCACAATCTCAGACCCTTGCCTGGTGGCTCTCGGCCATGACTGCCTTTAGAATCACCTGCGTAGTTTTTAAAGATTTCCGTGTCCGGATCCCCCCCCAGACCAAGACCAAGTCAGTCTCTGGGGTGGCCGGTCAGGGGTGGGTTCTTACAAAGCTCTGCAGGCAATTCCAGGGTGCAGCCGGATCAAAGCCACACCCTAATGCAGCCTCGCAGCTGCCCTGCCGCACAAAGGCACGAAAGCCTGAATCTGGAACCTTGCGACACTCGTTCTCCAACTGGAGTGCCCCGGTGTGCAGATGGAGCGAGTCCTGGGTGGATTTTCTCAGAAATGGCTTCCCATTTTTTTCCCCTTAAATTTGCAGAGTCTATGGAAGCTGGACGATGGTGTGTGACGGAGGACATCGGGCTTGGCCCCACGTGGTGTCATTGTCTTCTGTGGGTGTTCGGTGCTTTTCATAGGCTCCTAGGCACCTCCGCCTCCAGTCAGGGCCCTGGGGCACACCTCTGGCCTCCAGCAGCTGTGAGGGGAAGCTCAGGTTTGCCAGGAGCAGCAGCCCCCTCCTTCTTATGTCCTTGTCTCTTAGTGATCTGCTGCCCCAGGAGGGCCGTGGTGACAGGGGGTCGTCAGGGCATCACCGGGAACGGCACAAATACGGCAGACGTCTTACCACATCTGTGCCTCGCTCCCACTGGCCCAGCTGTCAGGAGTGGCTGGGCTGCCACCTCCCTCTTGCGTTTCTGTCCCCCCAACCCCTGCAGGCTCCTGAGCTGCCCCTGCCCACCTCAGGGCATCTGACCTGTGCCCTTGGCCCTTGGTCACATCTGCAGTGTCATCGGTTGGGATGGGCGCTTGTGGTCCCATGGTAGGGCCTCCTGGCTCGGGCCTGTCGCCCTGTACCCAGCGCTGCTGCCTGTCAGGCTTCTCTGGGTATCTCCCCAACAGCTTCCGGAGGCCAGCAGGGTTCCCCAGGGCCCTGCCCACTCCCAAAGGACCAGGACTCTAGAGGTGACTCCAGATACTCTGAGGAGCCCACATTTCCAAAGGGGACCCAGATAAGACAGGAGAATCAGCCGGGAAGAATGCCCAGCAGTGGAGTGGACGGAGGCGCCTGACGGTGAAATGCAGTGTTAGGACTATGTTGTAATAAAAATGCAGGCAGAAAGGGCCACTGGTGTAGTCCCAGAGAATGTTATCATCAGAACGGCTGGCGTCTCTCTCTCTCTCTCTCTCTCTCTCACACACACACACACACACACACACACACACACACACACACTCACCACCTCCCCCAACGCCTGCCCCAGGCTCATTTAATCCTCACAGACCCAAAAGGTGTTACTGTTAGCTCTATTGGACAGATGAGAAAACCAAGGCTGCTGAGCAGGTGCAGGGAAGGAAGGAAGCCCTTGGCGTTCTTTGCCCTGGAGCAGGTGGGGCCTGCCCTGGCGGAGGTGCGGCCACTCTGAATTGCTCGTGGGTCCGAGGAGCACTGTGTCATCTGTCTGTTGCGTGCTGGGTTCGATATGGAAACGTCCAGTCCAGCCTGCCTGGGGTTTTGGGTCACCCTCTGTTTCTTGGCTTCCACCATTTCCTGAGCTGCTGGCACCTTCTTGTTTTCCATTCTGTTTTTGTTTTGTTTTGTTTTAAACAATTGGTCTTTTTGGTCATTGCTTATGATGGGGAGAAGGGGGTGTAACATGCTCATCTTACCTTTTGCACACATTCCATTTTAGTCAAGACTGTCAACTTGCCCTCCAAACTGGCAGTCTGCCACCTGGAATTCGAAGTTCAAGATCTTTAAAATTAAACTAGGTGAAACAAGTAGAATGTTCTGGAAGTTTTGAGGTCTCAGCTAGGTGAGGAGACAATGAAATGTGGAGCCGCTTCAGAAGAGTCTATCCTTCCACGTCCTGGGCCAGTGAATCCTGGTGTGGGAGACACAGGGTGGCTACGGGGCGCTAGGGGGAAATCCTGTCAATGGAAGAAATGCTAAGACTCTAGAGGTGGGCCAAGGGTGTCTTTAGAGTCTGTCGTCAGTCCCTACCAAAATGAAAGACCAGTGTGTTAGAAGGCTTGTAAACATCAGAAAAGGAAAATGGGGTCCCAGAGCCCACACAGGAGCTCACAGTGAGCCTTAGGGACTGTCCCAAATGTGGGCGACGCCAAAAACCACGTGAGGACCCACCAGAGCCGGATGCTGCCCGTGGGCCTGGCAGCCCTCAGCCTCCTCTTGCTCGAGCCGGCCCTGCCTTGGGCTGCACTGCCAGCTGCGGGGACAGCCTCGGAGCCCTCAGCCTCCTTTGCTGTCCCCTATCGCCTCCCCAGGCTCCAGCTGCTTGGCTGCCCAGGGCTCAACCTACGACCAGCCCCTCTGCCTGGTCCCCTCCTCTAGGCTGTTGGTTCTAAACACCGGAGATGCCGGTGACCCCCAACCCCTCCCGCTAGCTGGGACCTCACCCATCCCCGGACTCAGGGTCCTCGCTGCTGACTGTGCATCTAGTCCAGCTGTCCTCAGCAGCACTGGGTGGGTTGTCGGAATCAGAACCAAGAGGGGCACTTAAGAATGTGACCCCTGGGTCCACAGCAGTCTGAATCAGCACCTGTCGGGGCAGGTGGTGAACACATGTCACTTGGTCAAGTTCTCACCCACCACAGAGTTTGAGAACTACTGTTCTAGTCATCGAATAAAACAGAAACACATTACACCCTGAGGCAAACCAAAATTATCAGGTCATCCTGACTCGTTCTGGAGTCCAAATAATAAAATCTTCATGAGTCCTACAAACTGGGACTCCCAGTGTTAACATGGTTTTACTCTGCTGATGTCTGAAGACGAGGCGTGATCCTCTGGCTTGGGATAATGTGAGGAAGTTGCTGTTTTTCCATCACAAACAGACTACTGTGAACTTTAATTTGTGTCATTTTCTTTAGCTGCTTGTTGGGGTCTGTGTTTGGGGTTTCTAAGTCAGGCTCCCTGGCCTCCTCACTCTCTGGTAAACCCAGCATGTCCAAAACCGACCACCTCCAAGCGGCTCCTTCGCAGCCTTGCAAGTCTGGAAAGGGCAGTCCCATCTGGGGGTCAGCCTTGCCTCTGCTTCTTCTCTCAGGCTGTGCGTGCAGCAGTCCTGCGGGGGCCCCCGCACAGCAGAGCCCTCCACCTCCCCTGCTCACAGCCCACTGCCGCCATGCTCCATCCTCCCCACCCCCGCCGGCCCCAGTGCACTCTCCAGGCAGTGGCCGGTGAGCCTGTCCCAGGGTGAAACCGATTAGGGCCTCCTCTGCTCGGAACTTCCCACTGGTTCCCACCTCAGAGACAAGCCTGACATTCCACAAGGATCCATGAGGCCTCCTCAACCCTCAACCCTGGCCCGCCACCCCTGCCCCTCCTCCCCCACACCAGCCAGGAGGCATCGAGCCTTCTTCCCCTGGCCCCCGTCCTGGAAGTCTCTCCCAGAGGGCCACGGCTCTTGTCCCCACCCCTCAGGGCTTTACTCAGGTGTCACCTTCTCTGGAAGCCTCCCTGGGCCACGGACTTCAGCCTGCACGCCCAGCCAGGCATCCTCTCCCTCTGCACGTGGGCTGAGCCACATTCACACTGACGCTGCTGTCTGCTCCCTGGAAGGTGAGGGAGGGCAGGAGGGGCAGCCTCCCTGCTCCATCCCCAGCACTTGGGAGGCCGGGTGTCTGTGACCTGGGGCCTGGGGGGTGGGGTGGCAGGACAAAGCCCAGTGCTCTCTGGATTGGGTTTTGTCTTGTTCAACACTCACGTCAGCCAGTTATTGGCAACAAGTTGTCAGTTCTGGAAGATCGAAGCTAGGAGGGTGTGCTCCCGGGAGGATGCCTGCATCATTTGGAAATGGAGCACCTGACTTGGAGCCCCAGTGCTCAGCCAAAGTCACCAGGTGGAAGTTAACCAAAAACATGGAGAGTCCCTAGTTTAGGTTCCAAGAAGAAATTTCACTGAGAGGAGCAGACCCCTGCCTGGTTTCCACGTGACAACAGCTCAGGAGGAGGCCAAGGGCCCGGGTGGCTGGGGTCCCTCGCGTTCAGGGCGTGGAGTCTCGGGCCCCGGGTGGCTGGGGTCCCTCGCGTTCAGGGCGTGGAGTCTCGGGCCAGGTGGCTGGGGTCCCTCGCGTTCAGGGCGTGGAGTCTCGGGCCCCACATGCACCAGCAGAGTTGCTGGAGACTCAGGCCCAGTTGTGAGGCCACAGACAGAGGAGAGGGCACTGGATCCCAGACGGCAGGGCCCACAGCGTTCACACACCCAGGACACAGGGTTGGGGCCAGGGAGAGCGGCAGCACCTGCAAGGGGCCGCCTCCTGGCTCACTGGTTCCCTTCCCCACGTCTCCACTGGGCAGCAAGACAAATGGGGGAAGTTGCTACCAAATACTCATGGGTTCGTCAGGCAGAAGCAGCAAGACATGAGGAAGAAAGCAGCTGGGGCTGAGCTCAGAGCAGGAGAAATGACAAGGGAAGGGGTCTGAGCTCAAGGTGGTATTTCCTAACCCCCTAAAAAGGCATCGAATAGGCCATGGGGCAGGGTGGAGAGGGCGCCACAGGGGGCGGAAGGGAGCTGGACGGCCCCTCCACCAGGACGGAAGGCCCTGCAGAGCTGGTGACAGTGCTGGCCTGAATCCACCCGCCCCGCCGCCCGGGAGCAAGCCCGCCTCTCGGTTGCCTGCTTTGCTCCAGGGCTGTCTGCCTCCCTCCACGAGGCAGAGGAAGCGAGCAGAGGCCTGGGCGGACACCCCTGAGTGCCTGGACCTGCAGAGAGGGCTGGATGGCAGTGCCACATGAGGGCACTGGGGCAGAAGGGCTGACCCCGGCCTGGGCCCCCTCCTTGTCCCTGGGTGCTGAGAGGGGTTGCTGCAGAGTGACGACTCAAACACAGCACAAATCACCACTTTATTTCTAAGAGAAAACCTGCATTCTCACACACACCGACTCGGGGGTTTCGAACACACATGGTTTGTACATCTGCCCACTTAGGTTGCTCTGCAAAATGAGGAAGCCGCATCGTGCGCACAAATAATACACATTCCACACAGCAGCACAGCCTTTGGGGCGTCTTTGGAGTTTTGGGTGAAGCTTCTGGGGTTGCAGAGCCATCCCCAACCCAGGCCTGGCCTGGTCCCTGCCCTTGCGTCAGCGTGGCCTGGGAGGCACACGCATCTTTACAGGCCCGGAAACCCAAAGGCTGGGAGGCTTTCGTTCTCTGGTGAATCCGAATTCGAGACAGGCTTCACAAAAGCAGCTTTGGGCCGAGCTCCAGGCCTAGCCCTGAGGACCGCTGGCCTCCTGGAGCCCCTCCAGAGGCTGCCCGGCCAGTCTCTCGCTTCTCCAGGCACTGGGGGTTGGGAAGGGGTGGGCTCAGGGACACAAGGACCAGGGGGAGTGTGGCGGAGGTTTCTCGCTGTTCTTCCGAGCCGGTGCAGCCTCTCTGAAGGTCACTGTGGAGGGCGCCCCAAGGCCTGAAGTGCCTTAGGGAGCGGTCACGCCCCACAGACCTGGAAGCTCTGCCCCAGTTTCCCCCAGCCTGGGTGGCTGGGCTGTGCTCCCCGAAGTCTTTACTGGCAGTGCCCTGCCCTGCTGATCCCAGAAGCAGCTGATTGAGGGGCCTGGGAAGACCCCATGGCCTCCAGCAGGTCTCAGAATGACTCCTGTAGTGGTTAGGACTAGGGCACTGGCCGTGCCCTCAGGCCCGGGTGGGAGATGTGGGCTGGGAGTAAACCCAGGAATTTAGGACTAGCAGCAGCCATCAGGGGCTGTGGTGCAGGAGCAGCCGCCAGGGCAGCACTGGGAGGCAAAGGCCCTGAGGGAGACCAGCTGGTGCCGTCCCCTCCCAATTCTGCTCAGATGGGCACCCTCGCCTTCCTGGGACATAAACCCCTGGGGCTCACGTGGTGGGGAGCAGACAATTTGGCAGCAGACGGATGGACTAATATCAACGTCTCCAGTGACGCAGGGCCCAGTCCCTGCCCTGAAGGCTGCTCAGCCCCTTCGGCCCACGTCCCGCCTCGCGATGCCTCCTGTGTGCCAGGGCCAGGGCCTCTGCTTCGGTGCCTTCCCCCTAGTGGGCGACTGTTTGCTGGCTTTCAAAGGTGGCACTTCTCAGCTGTCAGAGCTGCAGTGACAGCCTTGGGGAGGCTGAGGGGGCTGTCAAGCAGGGGACACTAGTGGGGACAGGTGTGTGGCCCCTGGCTGCGGGGCCTCCTCCATCCTCCCCACTCAGGGCTATAAATACTCATGATGCAAATGGTAAATGCTCCCAGACATTTATCATAAATTACAGGTGGATAATTGTGAGTCTTTAGGCCATGAGGCCTCTTGGGGAATATTTCCGTTCTTTAAAAAAAAGGAGACACCAAGCCAACGGGGCAGGACGGTCGTTCAGCCTGGCTTGTGACTGGAAGCTCGCTGGGTGCAGCAGACTGGCGTGGGAGAGGCCAGGGTGCTGGGTGAGTCGGAGGCTGGGCCAGGGAGCACCGTGACCAGTGGTGGTCACAGAGGAAGTGAAGGATGACGTGGGCCCGGGTCGGAAGCAGCCAGAGCCAGAGGAGGGGCACCTGGCCCCTTCTGCGAGGTTGGAGCATTATGCCAGGAACAGGTGTTCCCTGCACACTTTAAGTGAGTAAAGAGAACAGTGATTTTCAAACAAGGGTGTGTTGGGGAGGGTGTGGGGGGCTCTTCTGTGCACCTGTTCCCTGCCTCTGCTTGAGCCCAGCACAAAGTCCTAGCTGGAGGGCCGTGGAAGCCTGGGGCCGGCACTGTGCAAAGGCTGGGTAAGCATGCTGTCCCTCAGAGCGTCCTCAGTGGTGTAGCCAAGAGCCAGGAAGGGCATAGCCTCCTCCCTCCTCCCTGCTGGAAGCCAGAGACCTACCACAAAGACAGACCTGCTGCCTCCACCCGTTCTCTCTGCCTTGCCTCTGCAACTGGTCTTTCCTCCAAGCAAACCTTTTCTGCCTGCTTCACCATTCACTCTGCAAATGACCAGGCCTCCAGATCCCATCCAGCCGCAGGTGCGACTGGGTCCGTGTCCACGAGAGAGATGGGGCATTCCAGTTGTCCTGCATGTCCTTTAAACCTTTCCCTTCCCTCTCTTCCGGAAACTGAGCAAACACCAGGCACTGGGACAACTTCTAATTTAATATAATAATAATAAAAGCCACGGTGGCACAGAACCATGAACCACATTTTACATTCCTAACTGAACTCCTGCTGGGGCTGTTGTCAGGATAAACATGCAGAATCAATGGCTGCAGTTGCCAAAATAAATGGAGCATGCCCACCTCTCCGCGGCATCGCTGCAGACCTGCCCGGCCCGGCCCGCGCCCGACCTGGGCATCGCTCGGAGGAGCTGGTCACCACACAGAAGGCAAGATTAAAATAATAACACTGACAAGCAAGCTCTAATGAGGAAAAACTCCTGGAAGGAGGCAAATTTAATTTTCTTTTCCTCTTTTGACACCTTTCTTCCCTGTCCAAAGGGAGGTTCTTAATTGAAGTCTGTGAGGGGGACGCTCTGTCTCTTTATTACCAAGTGGCCTCAGTACACAGAACGCTCGCTTTTTATTGTAGATTATACCTTCCTTTTCCCCCTTGGCTCTGGAAAGGATAAGTGATTACAGTTTTGTTATCTTCTAAATTAAAAAGAAGGTGAAGTTGACTGGGCTGGAGCCGTCTGCACAGCAGTTTGACAACTGGGGCGACAGCATAACTACTGGGCAATTTTTTTGCACAATTCAAAAGCTTTTTTTTCTCTTTTTTGCCAAGGAATCAGTCTAACAAACACATCCTACCCTTGCTGAAAATAATTTCTTTTCTCAACTCTTCTAGGAATAAAGCACTTTTAATGTATTTGTCAGGAATCGACACTTCATTTAATAAGGTTTAAAAAGTGACAATTTAAAGAGCAATTGAGAAGAGTCCCACATCCATCATGGCTCGCGCTTCTAACTAAAATCAAAAGAATGAAAGCAGAAAAAGCACTGAGAAAATGGCAAAACGTGTGTCTGTGTGTGAGGGAGAGACGGGGGGCAGGGGGCTGTTCAGAGCTGCTTCAAGTCCAAAGTGCTTGAGCGGCTCCTGTGACACTGCCCTGCTGGGTGCTGGCTGCAGGGACACAGCTGCCACGCGGCACACGCCCTACCCGCCCAACACTCTCAGTCCACTCCCCAGTGACCCTCCCCAGAGCTGCTGGAAGGTGACTTTGAAGGCTTTTTCCCCCAAAAGCTCCAATGAAGTTGCCTTTCTACTCTCAAAAAAAAAAAAAAAATCATGATGAAAAGTGAAGGGTGGGGGTGCTGGCCACCTCCCATTTCTTTGCCTGGGTGGTGGTGATGACGACGCCCTTATGTCCTTTCCGTTGGTTACTGAGGACCATTGCCCTCATAGGCCCGGGCCACAGGCACCCACCCGTCAGCCTCACCTGCCACCCACCCCTCCTCATGTTGGTTTGTTGCCTCTGGGGCTGGCCTGGGCATGGGGGAGCCTGTCTCCCCGACCAGGGGCTTGGCCATGTCTCCTTCACAAGTCCCGCTTCCCACGGACTCAGCTTCTACTCTCTGCTGGGCTGAGGGCTCTGTGGTGCCCAGGAACCCTCCCAGCCACGTGCCAGCCCATCCCATCATCTGCACTTGCTTTTAGCTTCAAGTTTTTAGGTCGCTTTGGTCCAGGTGGCCCAGGGGAGAAGTGCTCTGCAGGACCAGCCAGGCTCCGGGGAACTGCAGGCTGCCTGGGGACTTTCTGGTAGCTGCTCACTTGTCCCTGTTCCCTGGAGATGAGGGCCTTGCCCTGGTGTGTGGTGTGACACACCTTGACTTGGCCTCCAGACCCAGCTGAACACACGAGAAGAGTTCCTGCCCCATTCAGAAGGCCCCCTGGGGAAGGGCAGTACCCCTCCAGCCCGGGAAAGGAGGTGGACCCCAGCCCGGTGTCCTTCTGGAGTCCAGGGCAGGCTCCCGGCAAAGTGAGGGGAGGCGAGCTGGCAGCGCGGCTGTGGGGGAATGGGACTTTGCCCTCAGTCCTCACCAGTGACATCAGCTGTTAGTGCTGCCCCATCTTCCCCTGACTTCTCTTTATCTGATGATAAGGGGCATCTTTAAAGTGCTGGAAGCAGGAAGGACAGAGATCTGGAAGGGCATGCCCCAAAGGAAAGAACTGCCACAGGCCAGGGAGCTGCAGATGTGGGTCTAGGGCCGAGGCTTTGAAGCGTATTCCTTTTCCAACGCGAGGCCGAGCTGCCAAGCTGCTATCTAGTTCCCGGAGCACAGGAGGGCTCTGCGTGCTCTGCGGGCAGGGGACTGGAGGGTTGCACATGCAGGGCTGGGTAGCTCCACCCTCTCTTCCCAAGGTCAGCAGCACGCTGCTCCAGGCCAGGAGCCTCTGGACAGGCGATGCCCATGTTTAAAAGGAAGCATGTGAATGGTTCTTTCAAAATGTTTGAACTCTGCCCTTGATATGACGGATCTGGCTCCTCTGTCCCCATCTGGGTAGAAAACACACTGGGAAGGAAGTGCTGAGTGCACAGGAGCTCTCTGGCTAATTGGCAACCTGGGGCTGGGGGCTGACAGCCAGCGCCCCCACTGGGAGCAGGTGCCCACTGTTCCCTACAGGAGCCTCCTCCCATTAGGAAATGCCTGGCACCCCAGGGGTGTTCCGCTCACCCACACAACAGGGAGTGGCAGAGAGCAGAGCTGAGGGGATAGGAAGCAGCTCAGCCCTGCAGCCAGAGCCACTGAGGAGGACGGAGAGCTGCAGACCCTGGCTTCTCCCCAGGAACGTGTCCGCCCTGACCCAGTGGCCCTCTGATGTCTGCTGTCCTGTGTTCACACGGAAAGACAGTCTTCCAATTTAATCGTGCAATTTGATGCTACCCTACTATTTCCATATGGACAAATAACTCAAAACCAAGTTAAACTAGGAGGAAGAGGCTGACCCGTTAGCTCTTTTTGGAGCGCAGCTGATATGTCTTTGACACACTGAAAGGAAACTCCCACGCCCTCACCCTCCTCTGATCAGGGTTGCAGGTTGGCGCCAAGGACCCAGGGACCGTGGTGCTGCCCGTGTGCCGTGCCGTCCTGGGGAGACTCCCAGGCTGATGCTGATGGCGACAGAGGCCGGAGCTCTGGGGACAGCAGAGGCGCAGACAATGATGTGTGCAGTTACCCAGGGCAGGCAGCACTGGAATGGAAATCACTAAGTAAGAGACGGAGCCAGATCAAACCACCATCATCAAATGAGGTCCTTTCGATGAGGATTAGGAGAAAAGCTTCTTAAAACTGCTATTTTTCAATCCCCAGTTGAGTACTGCGGTGTGGGGGAAGCACGGAGTCCCAGATCTGCATTCCCGATGCTGATGGGCAGGTGGCTGCCTCTCCAGTGCTCCACTAAACACAACTGGAGGGGCGGCTAAGCCGCACAGTCCCCGGCAGGTTTGGCCATGCCAGAACTCGGTATATGTTTATCTACATAGACTTCTGAATAGTGAATTAGCAGCGGACATAGTAACTATTTCCTTGTCAGCCTCCCAAGCTTAAAGGCTGGATCCGTGTCAGGAATGACAGGTGAATAACTCAGCCACGCGAGTGACTATTAACTCCAGTGTCCACAGGTTGATTTGCTCGTGTGCATTTGCGGAACTTCCTCTGTGGCCCAAGTGCCAGGATGAGCCACATCCGTGTCTCATTTAGGAGACATGCATGATGGGCCTCTGTTCCCCCAGGCTGAACCGTTCAAAACCAAGGAAGGAAAATTATAGCATCAAAAGGGATTAAAACTAGTGATTTGCTGCTTGAGCGTTTCAAATAGATCTGGAACACGTATGATTCACTGAACGGAGAATAACTAAGAGAAAAACAAAATCATTTAGTTGCCAGGGCAATGTTTTCCAGCAGAATGAACACTCTAAGGAAGCCCGTTCCTAAAGGGTGCCTCCAGGTAGCGAAGGCCTGATGCTTTCTCCTCCGCCTGAGTGTTTGTGTGCCATTTCTGTATTCCAACACAGGCCTGTCTATGGCCCTCCTGTTCCCTGCGCCTGGGCTACATTAGAGAGGTAGGGTGTTAACGGTGGACTTGATGAAGATTGAAGACCCATTTTCTCCCCCTCGAGACCAGCCTGATTTGGACAAATTGAGAAGAACAAAGCAGCCCCTTTCTGTCCTTGGGAGGAAACCTGTTCGGTGTCTGCTTTTGCAGCTCCTCCCTGGAAAGGGGCAGGGGCGGGGGCAGTCAACAAAGACCCCTGCTCAGGGAGGAGACCGTTTCCTGCCGTCGCCCAAGCCCACTAGTCACACCAGGCCCGCTGCCTCCTTTATTGGTGCTGCCGGTTGGGGGAGCGTGAGTTGGAGCCTGGGCTGGAGGGTAGTGAGCTGCCACTGGGCGCCCGCAGGGCATGGGAGTCGAGCTGCTGACCGGCCAGACTGGTGTCCCCTGTCCCCGATTCCTCGCTATTTTCCTCCTTCTGGCTGCTCTGCTGCTCTGGACACTCAAAGTGGACACAGTGGAACACCTGGGAGAGAAGAGGAAAAGGCCCATGAGTGAAGGGTCAGCACGCAGCCCTGGAGCTGCTGCAAGTCGGGATCCTGCCCTGCCCAGCTTGGGGGCTCCCACGAGGGAGTTAGAGGAAGTCCTTCCCGCTGCCCATGTCTGCCCCGGCGCAGACACCTGATGGCACCAAGTATGCCGTAAAGACACTCTGATCAGTCAGGATGAAAGGAAATGAGCCAGTGGCCCAAAAGTTATAGACAGCATGACATGGATTCCTACAAAATGTTCACACTGGATTATTCTGTCTTTGCTAACCTTTGTCTAATGAGTTTTTTTCTTTTTAATTAATTTTTGTATTTGGCAGTTGGGTTATAAGTCAACAGGAGTTGACTGTGGTGATGGTGGTTCAATTTTGTGAGGTTGTGGAAAGCAGGTCCGCAGATAATGTCCACCTCTGTGCGGCGTCTGCGCCTTCTCCCCGTGCCCGCGTGGGCTGTCTCTGGATACTCTGGTTTTCTCCCGCATCCCGAAGCTGTGCACATGAGGTTCATGGTGCGTCTGTAGGGCCCCAGTCTGAGTGCATGTGAAGGTGTGTGAGCGTGCCCTGCAGTGGGACAGGGTCCTGTCCTGAGTTGGTTCCTGATGCATAATTCTCCCTGGTCCTGCAATGGTTGAGCACAGACCCTGCCAAGGCAGCTGTGCTGGGGAGTGGACTTCAACCTCATATGGCTCAAGCCAGCCTGGAACAAACGCCCCCAATGTGTAGAAACCAGCCACCTGGCTGACAGTCACCCTCTAGGAGCTGAGAGAAGTTTGCATACCTGATAGCAGGTCAGCCTGGAAGCACCATGAACTCTGTGCCAACACCGGGCCAGCACCGTGCAGACGGGGCACAGCACTGAGCTCAGCGCCCCACAAGCAAGGGTGAGCCATGGCCCTGACCTGGAGAGTAGACAGTGTGCTTCAGGGGACCCCTGACATGCATGTGTGAGCTGAGGGGTGCAGGAGAGAAGGGCGGGATGGGGGCTCTCGTTGCCACAGCACGAGCATGTGTGCACACGCATACACACGCCCTTCTACCATGGAATCAAGTTCACAGAGACAAATGTAGTATCAACTGCAGAATTATACTGAAAATATAAATGCCATGGTTACCTCCCTGCATCACTATCTTTTCCATATTTCCACTTCAATTCATTTATTGACCACTGTTTTACATTTCACATTTCCTCATGTGAAGACTGAGACCGTGTCTTCCTGGTATGTCCACTCTGTTTTGGAAGCTACCATTTTCTTTTAGAGGGAGCTGATTTCTCTCCTTACCGGGCAGGGTCTCAGACCCGGTCCTTGCCTTCCGCAGAGCCCTCACTGCCTCACGGCTGAAGCTGCCCCCACTTAGCCGATGTCTCCCTCCTTTTCCTTTCTTTCCTTCCTTTTCTATAAAATCTCCTTCTGTGGGTCCATCTGCAGGGCTTACCAGTCAGCAACCGGAGGGGCTAGGTCCTAGGGAAGGCCTTATGTGGAGATCTGAACACTACTTGGGCCATCAGCTCTGCCCTGGGCTAGGCCGTGTGAATCTGGGAATCATCCTCTAGGTGACAACCATTAGTCCACTCCTCCATCAGCTGCACATTCTTGCAGTTTTTCAGTAACAACACCGCCCTGGGCATGTTGGCCACTCGTGGATCACTTGCCTTATGAGTGCTTCTCCTTCCACGCCCAGGGATAGGTGAGGTCAGGCTCTGCAGGGCCAGGGCACACCCTCAGAGTGCAGTCCTGGTCCTCAACACACCCCCCACTAAAGCTTCTTGTAACCCAGCAAATACGCCGTTCTCTTTTGCAGTATGACCCAGAGCCATATTCTGTTCCCACACCCATGCACAGGACTTTTCAGGACAGGCTGCGTTTTACTGCTCCTTCCCCCTGCTGACACAGGAGCTCTTTATCCTGCCCCATCATGTTCTTTAATCGGTTATTTGTGTAATCCCTGCTCTCCCTGCTCCGTCAGTATCTCTGGAGGCCGCTCCCCAGAGCCTCAGGCTGACACTAATCCTAGAATTGACTTACATTTGTCCTACTCCTTATTACCTTTCCTCAAGCTCGCTCCTCTGGCACTGAATGGTTTTTCTCTCCTTTTGCTCTTGCAAGGTTCTCTACAGTCCTGTTAATTTCCAGGCCAGCTCTTCCCCCCTCCCCCGCCCGCACGCCTTCAGGGTGCCTGCTGCTCCGTGGCCCACCCCGCTGCCTGCCTCCTTCTACTCATCTGTCAGCTCCAATCTGACTCCAAGACCAAGACTTAGTCGTCCTTCTACCGACTCGGGTTCTTGCACAAGAATAAACAAATCGATAAAAACTCTGGATTGAGAAATAAAGTTAAAAAAGACCTCAGAGTGGCCTAGTGTTCCTGCTTGCTCTTCAGAGCCGGCCTCCCACCGGAGGAGGGATCAGGGCGGGTCTCTGCTCCGCACTGTGCTGGTAAGAGCCTGGGAAGAGATGCTGTCTGTGGTGAGCATGTGATAGACATTCCACGACCCGACCTGTCGGTGCCCTGCTTCTCACTCTACTTCTCATTTCCAGCTGCATTTATCTCTTGTCTAACTTGGGCAGTGGTAAGGGCACAACTGTGTTTAGCCCATTAGCCAATTTGTTTTCAGTTAATAATGCAAATGGCTGTTACTCCCAACACACCTAATAAGACTGACAGCCAATCTCAACTGTTGCAGTGTTTTCCTATGGATATTTCTCCTAAAGAACTCCTAACTGTCTCTCTCCCTGATGCCACTGAGCTCACAGCAGGCTCTGCCATCAAGTTAGGGGACTCTAGAAGCCCCTGGAAGCCCTAGGCCTTAATTGCCTGACTGAGCTCCCTGTGGCTCTGCAAGTAACTGGGGCCATCTCAGAGCTGTGTCCCAGTCTGTGGCCCCAGAATCCCAACTAAATGAAGTGCAAGTGCAGTCTGCCTGAGCATCTCCACGAGGCCACGCAGGTGCTGCCAGATTCAAAGGCAATACACAGGCAGGAGTTAACTGTATTATATCACAAACTGTGTGGCGAAGATTCTAAGTGAAAAAGAGTGTTTTTACAAATGGATAGGCGGGTGAAGAGGCAGAGCATGCCATGGGTGGGAGTGGGCAAGCTATAGGTGACAGGTGGGGAGGGAACAGCCTCTGCACACAAACAGAGCACAGGATGAGCGTCACATATGCAGCAGACACGGCCAGAGGATGACGCTGCACGCGTAAGCAGGGTCAGGAGGTACACACATACCACAAGCATGAAGCACCTCCTACGTGCCTGACTGGGCGAGGTCCCAGCTGCCCTCAGAGGGTGTACAGTCCAGTGAGGCCAGCAGTCACATAAGCCAGGGAGAAGGAGCCCCAGGGGCATAGAGGAGTGGGACCCAGCCAGGTAGGGAGTCAGGGAAGGCTTCCTGGGGGAGGAGACATCTGAGGTGAGCCTGGAAGGAAGAGGCAGCCAAGCTAGAGAGGATGGAGAAGGGGGGACTTGGTGTGGAAGGAAAACAGGAAGAACTACACAGGTTCTCAAGCCAAAGGGTGGCGACAGAGCAAGGAGGGCCTGGGAGCAGCAGGGTGTGGGGTGGAAGGGTGGGGGCAGGGGCCACACCCAATGGGATAGCGTGAGGGCCTGGCCTGGAGCTGGGCAGGGATCCTGATACTCTTGGACAAAGGAGACTATTTATTTATTTATGAGACAGAGTCTCGCTCTGTCGCCAGGCTAGGATGCAGGGGCGCTATCTCAGCTCACTGCAACCTCCGCCTCCCAGGTTCAAGTGATTCTCCTGCCTCAGCCTCCTAAGTAGCTGGGACTCCAGGCATCTGCCACCACACCCAGCTAATTTTTGTATTTTTAGTAGAGACGGGGTTTCACCATGTTGGCCAGGATGGTTTCGATCTCTTGACCTTGTGATCCGCCCACCTCGGCCTCCCAAAGTGCTGGGATTACAGGTGTGAGCTACCACGCCCAGCCTAGGAGACTCTTTAAAAACGAATCTTTCTTAAACTAAAAAAGTTATTTAAAAAGGAATATACGTTTGTGGCGACAAATTCAAATAACAAGTATTTTAAAAAACTAGATGACAACAAACCTTTAAACCTTGGAATCCCCTGATTTAGCAATTTGGAAGCAATAGGAAGGATTCATTTTCAAATTAAGAAAGAACAGAATCTGGTAACAGACTAGATGAGATTGATAAAGGAAAGAAAAGGGCCCACAGTGACTGTCAGGGTTCCCTGGAAGGGACGGGGACGGGCATACTGTGGTGCTACAGAAGGTGGCCAGCAGCAGGTCCAGGGCTCCAGGCACAGCAGCGCAGACCTGCACTCATGCCAAGGACTCTCACAGACCCTTTCCCTGCGATGATTTCACTGAGTGCAGACTCCAGCAGGTGCGCCCACAGTGCGGCTCCTGCCCTCAGGACCTCTCGGGCAGATGGGGGCAGAGGCACCTCTGTGCTGGGACCTGTGTTCACTCTTCTGCAAATGGCGAGTGGGCAGGCTGGGAATGAACCTCAGGGCTGTGCATCCCTTAAGCCTGGACCTTTCCACTGTATCAACATGCCTGCCTCACATAAACAATTCTACCAGCATGGGGTCAGTAACATTCCATACATCAGAGGCGAGGGAGAAACTGATTCTGCCTGGAAGAGAGGTCAGGGCAGGCTACAGAGAGGAAGGTGTGCACAGGTGAGGTCTTGAGGTGTTGGGAGGCAAAGGGAACGAGAAGATTTCCACATAAAGATCTGGGCCCTGGCACCTCACTCCTGGCAGCCTGTCTGCAATTCACTCTGGTCACCCCTCTATGGAGCAGTGTGCCTGGCTCAGTCATCTCTGTTGATGGTTTAAGCCTGGCAGCCTTCAGCCAAATGTGGCAACTGTGTAAGCCAACCCCCAGCTAGCTCCTAGACCACTCAGATGCCCATCAACGTGTACGAGGCTGGGGTTACTTCTCCTGGGACCCCAGAAATCCTCAGATTTGCATGCAATGCAAATGGGCATTCGGGGGGAGGGGTCTGTGGGTGGTCCCAATTCTGTTCTTGGGAGCAGCAGTGAACAGCAAGCCTGTTGTGGGGAAACTGGCACCTTTACTGGTGGCCACGCTGCTGGGGCTGGGCGTGAAGCTGCCTCCGGCCCTTGGAGAGGAGTGTGAGGGAAGGGAGGCAGCAGTGCTTTTTATACACAGGAGCTGGAGGAGGGTGATGGCAGCTTGGAGGAAGTCATCACTGCCACAGTGGAGGGAAATCTGGAAATACTGGGCAAGTGGCCCTGTCCATCCCACCATAACCCCAAGCTCCTCAGCCCACTTCTTTCCACCGGGCACCTTTGGGCCTCCCTCGAGGTGGAACAGCCAAGTTCTGAGTCTCTCTTTGCTCAGAAGCTCATGTGATTCAATTTCTTTTCTCCAACCTTTCCCAAGACTGCAATACCTCTTGGAAAGGATGTGACCAAAAGTGGCTGAGGCATACTGGGCAGAGCCGCACTATGATTTATGCAAAACCATTACTCCGGCCGCCGCATCATTCTCCCTTCCCCTTTTCAGCAATCATGTATCCCATTAGCCTGTTTGATTGCCGCTGCTCACAAAGGGGCACCTTCGCTGAACCGTCTTCAATGGCCTCTGGATCTCTCCCCCGAGAGAAGCCGGCTAATTTGGAATGTGGTCGTGTGTATGAATCCGACACAGCCCCAGTCACAATCGCGTGTCCTTTTCTGTAGCTGCTGTTTATGATCACTTTGCCTTGCCTCTCTGGGAGCCATAATTCACAACACACCGGAGAGAGCCTGGGTGTTCTTTTCTCCGTGAACCCGGGACAGGATGTACACAAATGTGCTAGCCCCTTCTTGGTGACCAGGCTAATTCCTCAGCTGGCTGGTGGCTGCTGCCTCTCATTAGAGGGATTCCCTAAGCACTATTTGCTTGACACATTTTCAAGGTTTTTAAAAGCAGAAGCCTTTGCTAATTTTCCCAAGTTGGCCTAAGGGTCCACTGTGAACGGCGGCAGAAATTGGGGAAATTTAATAAATGTTGATCAATGACTCTGCCTTGCTTTCCTGGTTCCTCCTGAGTAATTTCCACAGACTGCTTTCATGCCAACCAATGCAAACAGGATTTCGGATCCAAGCTTTCAACTTACGAAGGCAAGCTGACAAATCTTTATAAAACAGACACCTACCTAATGATGTCTCTCCACAAGTCAGATGCAAAGCCATGGCTTCTAACTTGCGCTCCCCTAAAGATCCCCTATTTCCCTTTCGCAGTGGCTGGTGTGGTGGCATCACACACCCACCCAGCGCTCAGTGACATAACAGATCCTGACGATGGTCAGCATTAACACCTCTGTCATGCTCGCCGCAGAGCAGAAGTTAACAGCCCATCTACAGACCTCGGAGATGTTTTGTTTTTGTTCCTTTAAAAATGAAGACGAGTGCCTCCAAAAAAATATCCCTTTTTATAAACCATGGTTTTTTTTTTTTTTTTTTTTTTTTTTTTTTTTTTTTTTTGAGACGGAGTCTCGCTCTGTCGCCCAGGCTGGAGTGCAGTGGCGCAATCTCGGCTCACTGCAAGCTCCGCCTCCCGGGTTTACGCCATTCTCCTGCCTCAGCCTCCCGAGTAGCTGGGACTATAGGCGCCCGCCACCTCGCCCAGCTAGTTTTTTGTATTTTTTAGTAGAGACGGGGTTTCACCGGGTTAGCCAGGATGGTCTCGATCTCCTGACCTCGTGATCCACCCGTCTCGGCCTCCCAAAGTGCTGGGATTACAGGCTTGAGCCACCGCGCCCGGCCTAAACCATGGTTTTTTATGTGCATCTGAACAGCCCAACACATTTTCAGTTAAGGAATCATTTCATAGGGGCCAGGCGCGGTGGTTCACACCTTGTAATCACAGCACTTTGGGAGGCTGAGGGAGATGGATCACTTGAGGTCAAGAGTTCGAGACCAGCCTGGCCAACATGTCAAAACCCCGTCTCTACTAAAAATATAAAAATTAATCAGGTGTGGTGGTGCACGCCTGTAATCCTGGCTGCTTGGGAGGCTAAGGCAGGAGAATTGCTTGAACATGGAAGGTGGAGGTTGTAGTGAGCCGAGATCATACCACTGCACTCCAGCCTGGAGACAGAGTGAGACTCTGTCTCAAAAACAAACACACGCACACAACAAAAAACAAAACCAGGAATTACTTCATAGGGAGACATTTCCAAATTGTGAGCTACAAATTTTCAGTATTGCTTAGGGTGATAGGATACCCAAATATTTTTGCACCAGTACTTATCCCTACTAGGTATAGAAGTAAGTTTCTGGGTGACAGTGCAACAACTTTTTAAAAAAACTTTACAATATCCTTTTCTCATATTCACATAGGCCAGGATACCCACAGATAACTGGAATGCTGATGCTTGGAAGGTTCTGGAAGAAGAGCCTTTCCAATCCATATAACTAACTCTAGGCAGCCCTGGAATTCCTGCCCTGTTTTTTATGTGTGTACACTCCAGAGTTCCAGGGAGAGAGTTACTCTCTTGTCTTAATGGATTCAGCCACAGAGTGGTAGAGGTATCTTTTGGTTATTTATTTTTTTTTAAACTAAGAAACAAAAAAAGGAAGTATTCTTGTTTGCAGGCTTCTGGGATGCCTGAATCTCCCCACCTGGTAGATTTGGCCTCACCAGGGCCCCCTTCCCACACTGGACAGGCACCAAGAGAGCCTGGCCATGGCCCTGCTCTCCCCACAGGGCTGGTCCATGCGTCCCCAGCTGCCTGGGCGGTTCTTCACTTTGTGTGACCAGGCTCCTCATGTACCTTCTGTCTCAAAGGGCTCCAGCTGCGTGGAGGCTTCCAGCATCACCCTGGGACCCTCACAAGCTGCGGTTTTCATGCGTCTCACTGCTGGGAGGCTCCTGGGTACTCATCTGCCCAAGTCTGGGGGCACTTTCTCCCAGGCCAATTGAGGATGGAGAATTATTGCTGCTCCAGTACGACAGGTCTAAGGATTGTGCAGTGTCTGAAACAACCACGGGTGCTCAATGTTGTCCTGCTTTTCCTCTCTTTTTTCCAATAAAATCTTTCATAACAAACATTTAAACATAAGGAGGCCCACAAAAGGTCTTCTTTTATAATTATGAAACAAACTAAATATTTTTCTGCCTTTTTTCCTGTGTTACTAGGAAGGAAGCTTTAAGATCTAGTTTACTCTCCTTATTTCAAAGGCAAGTGTCCTGAGAGGCAGGGAGGTGAAATGACACTGGGGCCACACAGCTGGCTGGAGGTGAAGCTGGCACCAGTGCCGAGGCCCTCTCCCTTCCTTCCACTCACTGTTCGCCCTCCTCAGTGCATCCTCCGCCTCCCTGCCTGCCCAGTGCTGCTTCGTGGAGCCAGCTTCTAGAGCCTCTGAGCCCCTTTCTTCTTAGCCTGGCTCTTCTGAGGCACCTGGCTTTGATCATTATCTGCAGGTATAATCCTTAAATCCAAGTTTTTGTTTGGATGGCTCAGCTTTCACTGCCTCTCCTCTAGCCTATATTTTTGTGCAACCGAATGCTTCCACAGTCTCTTATAACCATCAGAGCTCTGCCATTCTCCAAGGGCATGGCAGTCACAGCCTTGGTGCCATCTTCAGTTATTCTTTGATCTGGCTTCAGGCTGTCACAAGTGATTCTGAGAGCTCATTCCCCTTGGAATCCTGCACCAGGGCTCTGGCCCGTGCTCTGATGTATGGAGGGGTTACTGTGTGCTAGGCACTGGGCTGGGTGCTGAGGACACAAAGATGCCGCAACACAGTCGCTGCTCCCAAGAACTGCAGTGTGGTGGGGACCCAGTCAGAGCCTCCTGCTAGGACTATTATGCAGATTCACAGGTGCCCGGCTACCCGCGGGGCCTGACTGTCCCGGCTGTCCCTGCACTGCCTCCTCTCTGGCCCAGTACCTGGCATACATCATACAGGGCCTCTGTGCTGCCATCTGAAACCTAAGTTTGTTTCCATTATTTCTATTCCCAAGCAGATTTTCTTTGTGGGCATCCATTTCCAGTTGCTGGGACATGAAGCCCCTGGAGGGCCAGGTGCTCTCCCGCACAGAAGTGGAGTCTGAAGGCTGGAACTGGTGCTCTCTGCAGACCAGGAGCTTTTGTTGGGAGGGGCCTGCTTCTCCATTTGCTCTCTCTGCGCTCTGCCACTGGGACGTCTGCTTCATGCTGCTGCTGGCCCACTGGGAGTTCAGGCCCTGGAGCCAGCATGTGACTGCTTTGAAGTGCTTCTGGGCTGAGACGATGGTCCTCTGGAGGATGCTGCAGGGGAAGTCCTCGGGGAGCCAGAGAGAGTGGAATCAGACCTGGGCGGGGGACCTGGGAAATAATTATCACCATGCCAGGAAGGAGCATTTCTTTCTTTTTTCTAAGAGTCTATTTCCTTGTTTTGTTTTTTTTCCACTAGAGCCCCATGTTGCTATGGGAACGGGTGGCATGGGAGCCCAGAGCCACTCACTGGCCTGGCCGAAGCCCGTAAATAAATTCTGCCTCACTCTAGGTCCTGAGCTGAGTGGTCCTGGAGGGCAGCTCAAGCAGCCACTTGCAGACTTTCTGTCCTGCTGTCGGCTCCTGCAGATGCTCCTCTGACACGCTCATGGGCTGATCACTCTCCCTGGATAAGGAGCGGCAGGCAGCATGCAGAGTGGTCTGCAACCTCCCACCCTCCCGGGTCCTTATGTTTATAAGACATAAACTCATTCATGGCTCCCAAACTCCAAGGGCCAGGATCACTAGATCCATTTTACAGATCAGAACTCACGCTCCTCCTTCAGGGCTGGCTGCTGTTTTCATTCACTGATGCCTCTACCATCAATCAGGTACAGCCATTTGAAACCCCACCCAGAGTTGAGGGGCTTTTTAAGGGGATTCCTTTCTATCAGGTGGTGAAGCTGCCATCCCCTTAAGGAAGGGTCCTGCCTCAGTTTCTCCCCAAGATCTAGCACAAACTGGTGCACACAGCATGCTCAGACCCACCTGCTTATCAATGCTTGACTCATAGAGTTCTGGGCCAGGGTGCAGCTGGGCTCATTTTGCACCTTGCCATCTATTATGCCTTTGTGGGAGACGCAGGGGCCTCGATGTTATCGCCAGACTGCCTGGATTCACATTCTGATTCTGCCACTCAAGACTGGGGTGATCTCGTACAAATTAGTTAATGTCTTCAGCCTCAGTTGCCTCTTTGCTTAAAACCAAACTTCTTACTGCCAAAACTGTATGCTATAAGGCATAGTTTTCCCATAAAAATACCATGTGGGGCAAGAAACAGTGGTGCCTCCCCCTCACTGAGGAAACCCCAATTCTGGCTCAGATAAGATTCATCCCCTTGCCTTCTTTTTCATAGCAGTTTTATCACTTGTGTATGCATGAATGTTATAGTTAAACTTTGCCTGCTTTTGAAGTTTCCATGAATGTAATCCTAGTATACATATTCTTTGGTGTCTGGCTTCTGTCCTTCAACACGCTGTTATGTTCATCCACCTACAGTCCCTGCAGCCCATTGTATGAGATGCTGTGCTTTGCTTATCCATCCTCTGTGGATGGACGTGGTGTCCCGTTGGGTTCAGAATGAACGAGGCTGCGGTGAAAGCATCCTCACTCTTGCCTCCTAACCTGGTACAAGAGCTTTGTCGGAGAATACACATAGGAATAGAAGTGAACGCTCAGCCATAGGGTGAATGTGTGCACACGCTCCTTTAGGACAAAACGCCAAACTCTTCTCCAGAGTGACAGGGTCAGTCCCTCCGCCCACAGCACTGGAGGAGAACTGCCCACTTCTCCACAATTTTGCCAACACTTAGTATTGAGTTTCCTCATCTTTAAAATGAGGGTGAGTGGAACCTACTTCATATATGAGGATTAAATCATGTAATAAAGGGCTGGAAGAGAACCTGGCACACAGTAAGTGCTGAGCAAATACTAGCTACTATTACTGTAATTAATACTAATGATTATTATTATAAGGGTCCTAAGCTAGGAGATGCTGAGATATCTGGTGCGCATACTTTTCCATTTACAAATGTTTCTGGTTTAAGAAAATCCTCCATATGACTACAGAAACTCTGTCTTGGAATGCCACGGCCTCTCGATAATGAAAAGTTGGTTTATTACATCTTTTCCTTTATTGCTTTCTTTGATTGACTGGGAGAGGGAGAGATGGGTGTACAGATCAGATCACTCACCCATTCATTCAGCTAACAGGTCCTCTATGCTTACATGTGCCAGGCACCATGCTAGGTGCCAGGGATACAAAGATGAATCTAACACAGCCTCCCTCCTCACTATATAAATTCAGTAGGTAAAATGGAACCTGAGAGCTGCCTAAAGCCTGTCAATACCATCCTCAGTTTCTGTTATTGACTTGGTAAAAGCTTTCATGTAGGTTCCTGTGAGCAGAAGCCCTGTCTTTCCGAACACCTTGCAGAGTTTCCTTTTCCTACAGTCCTTTTTAACCCTCAAGACTGCTTGTGGGCCCCTGAGCTCCCTGCGTACTGAGAAAAAAATCACTCCAGAACTTTCAAACCCACGTTTTCATAAAAGCCATAAAAAGAAACAGGCATAACTTCTATTTCTTGAATACCACTGACTGAATTTCATGGGTGCATAGACTTGATCTTATTTACTCCCAGCTGGGTTTCTTTAAGGAGGTAGGTATGTGCCTTTGTTATTTACTCAGATAATTAATAACATGAAATGGAAGAGTTGCTGGAGACTCCGCACATCAGAACCAGTGCGGTTCTGAGCACAGTTTTTGGGGCTGAAACTAAAGATTCCTCGATGTTTGTAATGTTGTTGAAAAGGTCCAGTTTATTTTAGACACAGGAGACTTAGAAGAGGAGCAGCGTCTGTCTCCCCAGTGGCTCAGAGTTGATTAGCATTGAAGGCAGGCGGGCAACCACATAGGAATGACCAAGAGCTTGCTAAGCTGGCAACGGAGACCACCATAAAGTGACGGAGGAAATGGTCGAGAAGGGCCTCCTTGGCCACAGGCAGTAGGGAGAATCAGGTGCATGGAAACAATGGAGGCGGAGGGTGGATGTGCTGAAAGACACACCAACATCTGTCTGCCATCTAGTGCTGAGCATGGGAGGAAGACAAAAGAGTGGGGGGAAGCGTTCGAGGGTGAAGAAGGGCCAAGCACAGGGGAGCTTCCAGAGCCAGGCGAGCAGGCAGCAGAGGACGACAGAAGCACACACTGGGGGAGTGAAAGTGGAGTGCTCTGAGGAGTTAAGATAAATGATAAGGATGATGCTGAGTACACAAGGAACGGGGGTCACAGAAGGAAGTGCTGGAGTCTTTAAGCGGTTAGCACTGGGGGAATTTATTGACAGAAGTTGTAAACGTAGCTAAAAAATTAAATGAATTCGTTGCTGCAGTGCTCACAAAGGCAGATGAGAGACAGATGCCAGTAGCAGACGTGCACTTCCCAGAGGAGAGGGACGGAATGCCACAGAAAATCAGAAGCGTGCCAGAGCAGGTGATCAAGAAATCTAAACTCACAGACTACCGAGGCCATGGTCGCCTGAGAGCTGGACGGATGGGAGGGAAGCAGGGAAATTAGCATGCAGCAGACGGATGAGCGTTTGGATGCAGGAAGGCCTGGCCGACTGGAGCAAGACAGATACACACCTACAGCAGGCAAGAAATCCCAGTCCGCCTTAGCTCAGACAGGCCAGCCCGGGGGGCCTGCTTCCACGCACTGCCTGCTGTCTGCCTCCTCCTATTCCAGCAGCCACCGGGTGTTTGGAGTTTGGGGCAGTTTCCATGGTCACTGTGCAGAGCCCAACTCACTGGGCTCCTGCCCCCAAGAACGACTTCAGGTCTCTCTAAACAGCCGGCCGCTCTGCCAGCTGCTACTTACACACTGTCCAGGCCACTTCCCGCCTTCTGCCGAACTGCCCAGCCACCGTCTTCTCTTGAATGCTCTTCACAGGAGCCTCCATGCTGCGCTTCCCGACCAGTCCCTGCTCTGCCTGCCCCTCTCTTGATGGGGAAGCACCTGCAGAAGACGGGCCTACCTGCGCCATTCGGCAGTGTTTGTTCACCCAGATTTCCCTGTATCGTACGTACACAGACAGACCTTTCCACGCCATAGACCAACTCCATCGATAGTTTTTGAAGCTAGCACAAAGTCTCTGGGTTCACAAACACGGAGTAGCTAAAGGGACACAGTGTTTCTCTGGCTCTGAATAAAACGAAGGCCACTGTTATGGACTGATGGTTGTGTCCCTCCCAAATTCCTCTGTGGAAGTCCTAACCCCTAATGGAATGGGATAGAAGTGGGGCCTTTGGGAAGTGATCAGGTTCAGCAGAGGTCATGAGGGTGGAGCCCCCATGATGGGATTGGTGTCCTTATAGGAAAAGAGACTGAGTGCTTGTGCCTGCGCCCTCTCTCCCTCTCTCGTGGAAGTGCACACACCAAAGAGGGCCGTGTGAGGACAGAACCCAGAAGACGGCCCTCACCAAGAACCAGAGCCTGGTGGCACCCTCACCTCAGACTCCCAGCCTCCGGGACTGTGAGAAATCAATGTGCTACTTTAGCCAGTGGAATAGCCAGCTGAGACAGCTGCTGATGTTACTTAGCAAATAAGTAGGGACAGACGGAGGAAACCCTGCATCCTCTGCCCTCCAGGCCACGCTCTGTAGTGAGGGAGGTGCCCTGACCCCTGTTTCTGATGGCACAGTTCTGGCTCCCATGGGACTGTGAATCAGGGTGGTGCCGCACACTCATCTCCAGCCTCCTGTCCTATGCTGCCGCCTTCCCCAGCTCCATGAAGTGCTTGCGTCCATGCGGTCATGTCCTCTAGAGCCATCTCTCCCAGGAATCCTGCCTGACCAGCCCAAGTCATTCTCCTTCCCTGATGTGACCCCAGTCCCTCACGCCTCTGAACTTTGCCATACTGGCTTACACACATTTCCACTGTTCTCTGTTATGACTTTTTTCAAATAATGTCCCAGAACCCAGTATGCTGCAGTAAAGAACATTCTCTGAGGTTTGCTATATTCTTGATGCCCAGTAAAGTTCAGCTTTATTGTACATTTTTTGCTTTTTGAGTCAGGGTCTCACTCTGTTGCCCAGGGCTGGAATGCAGTGGTATAATCATAGCTCACTGCAGCCTTGAACTCCTGGGCTCAAGCCATCCTCCAGCCTCAGCTTCCTGGGTAACTGGGACTACATGTAGGTGTATACCACTGTGCCTGCTAATTGGTTTTCTTTTCTTCTTGCTTTTTTTCTTTTTTTTTGAGATGCAGCCTCGTTCTGTTGCCGAGTCTGGAGTACAATGGCACGATCTTGGCTCACTGCAACCTTGGCCTCCTGGGTTCAAGCGATCCTCTTGCCTCAGCCTCCCATGTAGCTGGGATTACAGGCACGTCCCACCATGTCCGGCTAATTTTTGTATTTTAAGCAGAGATGGGGTTTACCATGTTAGCTGGGCTGGTCTCGAACTTCTGGCCTCAAGTGATCCACCTGCCTTGGCTTTCAAAAGTGCTGGGATTACAGGTGTGAGCCACCATGCCTGGCCTTTTTTTTTTTTAAAGTAGAGACAAGGTCTCACTATGTTACCCAAGTTGGTCTTGAACTCCTAGGCTCAAGCGAACCTGTGGCCTCAGCCTCCCAAAGTGCTGGGATTACAGGTGTGAGCCACCATGCCTGGCCTTTTTTTTTTTTTTTTCTTTTTTAAAGTAGAGACAAGGTCTCACTATGTTACCCAAGTTGGTCTTGAACTCCTGGGCTCAAGCGAACCTGTGACCTCAGCCTCCCAAAGTGCTGGGATTACAGGTGTGAGCCAACGCACCTGGCTTATTGTGCCTTTTTGTGTGCTCTGAGAATGAGATCCTGTTCATTATGTATTTTATGACTTAAGATGTTTACTGGCCCAGCATGGTGGCTGGCTCATGCCTGTAATCCTAACACTTTGGGAGGCTGAGGCGGGTGGATCACCTGAGGTCAGGAGTTCGAGACCAGCCTGGCCAACATGGTAAAACCTGTCTCTACCTAAAAAAAAAAAAAAAATACAAAAATTGGATGGGTGTGGTGGCAGGCACCTGTAATCCCAGCTACCTGGGAGGCTGAGGCAAGGGAATCACTTGAATGCAGGGGCAGAGGTTGCAGTGAGCTGAGATTGCGCCACTGTACTCCAGCCTGGGTGACAGAGTGAGATTCTGTCTTTAAAAAAAAAAAAAAAATTCCCAGTTGGCAACACTACTTTGAGGCTTTTTTCCGCCGATCAATAACTGATTCAAAAAGACAACTGAGCAAGTTATTCATTAGCCAAATGGGATGGATTACAAGTTAACTAGTGACCTACTATCCAACCCATTTAAAATGGCTGGTCCAATCTCCACCAAAGTGGTCGGGGCCCCTTGCACAGATATTTTTGGGAAACTCATCATGAAAGAGAGGTCTTACACTCCAACTTCAGAGCTCTGTAATGGGAAATCATTCTTCATCTAGAATAGCTTTGAAAAAAAATGTCCAAGATGCTTTTCTTCTTCCTTGGTCACTGAGGAAACAGGTTTGGGACCGAGGGCAGCCCTAGAAGAAGGCTCTGAGCAGACTCGCCTTGCTGCTTCTTAGCCTTTTCTGACTTGAGAATTCCTTCTGTTGTAATACAAAATTTCAGAGTTCCATTTAGGAATTAAAGAAAAAAACCAGTCTAAAATTTTGGGGGGGATGCACTGTATAAAAAGCAAGAACTGCAAATGAAACATAGTTCATTCGATTTCAATATGTTACTATGTAAAAATTTCAATTGTTTATGACCTAGTGTTTATAATTCTCGAATTTTTCTTTAGAAAACATCAGTTGGTTTACTTTTATAGTTTTCAGGTTTGTTTTGAAATAAAGCGACAAAAGGAGAAGTTCCAGGTTTCTGTTTACAAGCTCCTCTCTGCAAGAAACACACTGTCGATGTGGACCATTTTTCTTCTAAATCAATACAAAGCCAAAATGAATTTAAATTATCACAATATTTTCACATTTACAAATGCTTTTTGAAGTACCAGAAACACCTTGATGTGTTCTGGGGAAATTTTAATTCCATAAAGACAATGCATGAATCCTGAGCACAGGGCCCATTTGCTGGATGGAAACGAGGAGCCCTGTGTTCAAAAAGCACAAAGAAATCTTTCTGCCTTCATCTAGGCTCTCTCTCTCTCTCTCTCAAGCTGCCACGCTAGTTATTATCTGCTACTTAATGATGTGCTACCTCGGGCACAGGGACTGCCCGCCCCCCCCACCACCCCCAGCCAGTGTAGCCCCTCACAGGCACCCAGGGCCCTATTCTGTGACTTGAGCTCAGGACTCACACCAGACTCTGGCCCCGTCCATCCCTGTGCCAGGGCCCCTGCTGGGGGTGGAGAGGGCTGTGATCATGCGTGAGATGAGGAGGGGCAGGCCAAGCAGAACCCAGGCATCCTGGCTCAGGGAGTGGGTGGCTGAGAGCTCATGGCAGGAAGGTGGGAAGGGGCAGGAGGTGGGATTGCGTGTGGGCTGAGGCTCCAAGGTCCTGGTGTGTGTTCCACTGTGCTGTGGTGCTTCATTTATAAAACACAATTCAAAGGTAAAAAGACCCTAAGCATTTCAAGATGGTGCCACAGAGCATTAAACCTCATGTACTGGGTCCCATGCAACTGTTGTGGTGGCACGCCATAGAGCCAATCCTGCATACATCTGAGAAAGATCATGGAAAGGTAGAATTGCAGAAATGTTACTACTTTTATGTTTCTCATGTACCTCTTGCATTTCAACCCATCATTCCCTATGCTGCCTCTCTTAAACCAGGGGTTCTTTGGAGGTACACGCTTGACACAGTGTGGCGATGAAACAGCAAGGGAGTGACAGGTCAGCAGCACGGCCGCCTGCTAGACACCATGCTCAGAGGGGCAAGGAACCTCACACAATTGCTGTCATTTGGGAGGGCTGAGGACTCAGAGACAAGGGATGAGGTATTTGACCTCTCAAGGCGTCTGTGGTTGGCCGATTCCACAGAGAGCTGTAGGAATTAGCAAAGCAGTAGGAGCTGGCTTTCATTTGCCAGTGAAGAGATATCAAAAAATGATAATGATATCCCCACTGTGCAATTGCAGGCCTTTCTCCGTACCAAGCTGTCTGAACAACAGGCCATTAGCAGGCAGAACAAACAATTCCACTTAACTCAGGAGGTAGCATTTACCTGTACATCAGGAAATCTCATGGCACCTCTCATGAAAAGAGACCCTTACCTCATTTGCTGTGTTGTGTGTCCCAACGATACGGATGAAGGAGGCAGGCTGCCTTTCAAAACTCACTGACTGCCAGGACCTGGGAGAGGAAACAACCATTTGCCTGGTTAGACGGTGCAGTTAATTGACAGTGTGGCTGATGAAGTCATGTCCACCGAGGGAGGGCTTCCTGTCCTCGGAGACTTGCACTGTAGGAGGGGCTGGGGGCAGGGCTGCACCTAATGTATGGCTGAGAGAGGCAGGTCATACACAGTGTCCCTATTCAGGAGCTTACAACCCCATCACAGAAGACACTCCTCCCCATCTGTGAATGTCACTTAGGGTTCTTACAAAGCCCTCCATAAACAAGCACAAAGTGCAGACCAGGCTCATTAGGACAAGAGTGTGGACAAAGAGATGTAATCACGGTGGCACGAGTTCATAAATACATTTCCCCATCTATAAAATGGGGCCATGATGGGGCCCGCCTCAGGGCTGTTGGCAGAATGACCTCAGTCATTCGTCAGACACGCATCTGAGGGGGAGCAGTTCCTCAGCACGGGAGGCTTCTGGGAGGAGGAGAGTTTTGAAGAGGGCAGGGATGTGGGGGGGGCTGCGGAGTTCCAGCACTTGGGTTGGGGCAGCGGGGGTCCTGCACTACCCTCTGACTCCACCATGTGAGTGATGGCACATGGGGGTTTTGGCAAGTTCTCCACAGGCCTCTACCCCCACCTTTCCCTGCTTCCAAAATGCCGCCCCCGACACCATCTATTCTCAAGACTGGCCTGGCTCCGTCTGGGTGGTTTCCAAAGCATCCCCGATATTTTAAAGGCAGTTCCTCATTGATCGGCACAGGCCAGGCCAGCTCATTGAAGACTCAGCAGAGCAGGCCTGAGCGGACCCTGAGAGGAGGAGTTCTGCTCTTGGCTGAATGCTCAGCAGCTCATCAGAATGTACCGGAGGAGTGCACGGCACCCACGACTGTAAACTCCAATCATATTTTCTGTAATAAATGTGAGGAGTTCACAGTTGTTGCCATCCCTCCTCCGCTCTCACAGTGGAAATGCCAGCTGCTGAGAAGCTGTTTCCTGTAATTGTCTAATTACCAAGTAATGTTAGCAAAGAAAATATCTATGTATTTGCAGTTTGCTTTCCCCCTTTGGTTTCAGGTGTTCCATCTTCCCTCTCACTATGAACCTCCCACTGAGATTGATTCACTGCCGCCTGGACACCCGTCCCCTTAAGGTCATTAAAAAGTCATTACCATCTTGTGTGGAAAGTCTGTGCCCCTGAAACCAGTGTTCTGGAAACAGAGTTAGAAAAATCACTCTCTCCGTAAAAATGCTATTATTCATACATGAAAGTGACGCCATCTGACCATGCCCAGGGCTTGTGCTGGTGCCCTATTTTCTTGGTGAGTGACTGCTGTCCTCCCAGACCCCTAGCTCTCTTGGAGGGTCTGCTAGATGGGATGCAGCCCGTGGGCCGGCAGGGGTCCTGCAAGACCCTGTGGGGTTTCCACAGGCCTAGTTCTCTCTTGCCAGCCAAGCAGTGGAACTGACCATAGACTCATGTCCTTCCTCCAGCAGGTGGGGGGAAGTGAAGGGAGCGGCCCCTGGCCAAGGTTCACACTGGGACATCAGAGTCCCATCCCTGTCCCTAAAGGAAGCTAAAGAGTACACTAAAGCTGGCCTACTAGCTGCTTCTCAGGCCACGCCTCCAGGAAAGAGAAACAGAAATAGGATGAGTGACAGTAGCTGGTGACAGCTATTAGGTTCCAGTCACAGTTTCACAAAAAGGACTGGCATGGGGAGGTGGCAGGAGTGGAAGAAACTGAGCAAAGATTTTGTTCTTCTCAGCCTTCTAGCTCGATGCCTGTCAAATATCCAAGTGATTCTGGACAGTTGGAAGCTCTTGGTCCTCAACAACATGTGTGTAGCTCTGAGAGTGAAGGCAGGCCCAGAATCATGGCCCTGTGGTCTCACGTACTCCTCCCTCCATGATGCAGAGGAGGTTCAAGGAACCCAGGCAGTGAGGTCTTGCTGGCAGCCATCCTGGGGAGAGCCGGCCTGAACTTGGGTCTCTCTCCCCTCTCCCTTGCTGCTCCTCTTGCCTCCACTCCCCTCTCCCTATGCCAGGCTTCTGCAGCGGGTTTAGGGCTCTGGGCTCTGGCCCCACTGCCCTTGCTTCTGCCTGGGGAGGCAGGGGAGGCAGGGCTGGCAGGGCAGCAGCCTGAGCGGGAGGGAACATTTGAGGAGATCAGAAGGTCTCGATTTAATACCAATCCTCCATTACACTGCATTAATATCTAATCACACTGGACTTCAGCCTGAGAGTTGAATATATGATTTCATTTTCAGCAGAGCTGGATACCAATTCCAAGACCAAAGTATCAGTAGTAAGGGAATTTGGTTAGGACGAGGAAATGAGCATCTCCCTCTCCCTATCAGATTCCATTTCCCCTGAACTTCTTCAGAATAACTTGCCACGGCTGCTTGAAGGGGAAATGACAAGGTGGCACTGGAGTGGTCACCACCACGACTGTGCCACATTTGCAATCACTGTGAAACCTCAAAGGAGCTGCCTCGGCTGAGATTTCACAGGGCCAAAAAACGCCAGCATTGTTTAGTCAATGCAAAAGCTTGGCTGCCATGTTTATTGGGCTTTACTGATAGCTGCATAAATATTCCAGCTCACCAGGCACTCAGAATCTCTTCTCTAGTAGGCAAAACTTGCAGGAAAGACAACAGACCACTAGAGGCATGGCAGCCTGCCCAGTTCAGAGCCAGGGCTGGGCACTTAGAGGAAGGTGTTTGAACAGGAGCAATGAATGTCAAAAAATAACTGTGGTCTTAATAAAAACAAAACAGCTTAATAAAAACAAAAAACCCACACAGGATTGAAGTCCCAGCCCCATACTGGCTCTGACTGGATGGACTGTTACCCTCTCCTGAGTGTACTTTCCTCATTTAAGCAATGCTAACAGAAATAACACCGGTCACCTGCTCGCAGAAACACATGTAGAATGAGATCCCAATTATGTCCAATTGTAAATATGTCTCTATACACATAGGTATTATTTTTAAATTTTAATTATTTTTTATTTAATAAAAACTTTAAACTTATTTACTTTTTAAATTTTTTATCTTTTGTTTATTCTTCACCATGCACACAAGTGCAGAACTATACACACATGTATTAAAACAGAGGTGTCTGTAAGAATGCTTGCTAAAATGTTGGTCCGGATTTTAGCTTTGGATGGAAGAATTTCAAGAGCCATTTAGTTTACTTTGGTGCTGTTCTGTACTGTTTGAACTTGGTAGAATGTATAATCCATTTAAGCAGTAAACAATGTACCTATCTTGCCTATTGTCCAAGGACTTAATAATACAGATCACATGGCATGGAGCCAGTGAGAATGCCAGCACTGCATTATTATGCCAAGTATTCCAGTGGAGAGGACCATGGGCAACAGTCAAGACGGCAGGCTTTCCTCCTGGTCTCTCAGGACTCGGGGCAATGTGGCACAGGGGTGGAGAGCATGGGCCCTGAACCCTGGCTGCCAGTGTTTGAATCTTTATTTTGTGCTTTTAACAGCTCTAGGACCTTAAGCAAGTTGCTTAACCTCTCCAGGCTGCAGTCTTTTCATCTGTAACATGGGAATAATAGGAATAACTACCTAAATTTTTTGGGTAAAGATGAAATACATTAACAAAGGTAAAACATCTAGAAAAGTATTGGCATACATTAAACACTAAAAAAAAAAAAAGTTGATAGTGTTACTACTACTATAATTACATTCAGCCAATGAGTCTGGACAAGATACACTGTGTTTCTGGGTCTCATCTGTGAGTTGTCAGGTTTGACAGTATATGATTCAATGATTACCACAGAGGTTCCTAGAGCACCCAAGGCGACTCCCATCAGCACCCATGTCTTGGAGGCAGACAAGAAGCTGGGCTTTGGAAGAATTAAACAAGTATGTTTTGAATACATCCTTGCACTTGGCATCTGCTGGGTGTTATGGAGGACATGTGCAAGATGTAGTGCCCCTTCCTTAAGAAGTGTGTAATCTCACCAGGGAGATTAGCTCTCCTTCCACAAACTCATTAGAGAACAATGCAAACAGTACAGTGGTCCCAACTTATAAACCAGTGGTGTTCCAAAACTTGCCTTGTAGTTGGTTGTTTGATGCTTGGAAACAATTTTTCCATAGAAATAAGGTTATAAATTTTGAGAGGGTGCCCAGGCCCACCCACAAAACTCAATTTAACCCATAACGAAGCTAAAATACTATGTATATGAAGTTTAAAAAAGGAAAAAAAGAGATATTGTTGCCAGAGTAGTAATTAAGCAAGCCAGATAAACAAGGGATTTAAAACCATCTTTCCAAAGCTGCTGCTTGAGGAATGAGGATTAAATTCTGTAATGCAAATGAAATCATGGGGATGTAGCTGGAACATGGTAGGCGGTCTGTTAATAGGGAAAGTTAAAAAACGGGCCAAGTTTGTCATCCTAAAAGCCTTTCCCATCAACACACCACTGAGTGGTTTACAAAGTGTCTTCGAGTCGTGATCTATCTCATTTGGTTCCCAACACAATCTTTTAGGTAGGCAGTCAGGCAATCTGAATCCCATCAGAGGCGAGGAAACTGAGGCAAAGAGAAGCAATCTGTGTGACATCCTAGAGCTGTCAGGATAGAGTCAGCAACAGAAGCCAGATTTAACGACTGTGAGCTGAGGTTCTTTCCACCAAAGGGTAAGATGAAGACACCAATCCAGAGGCCAAGGCACTGACTAGTCACTGTCCCCTGGGTTTTATTTTGCTGACTCCCAGAACATTACTGACACCTCATTTATGTGTTTGTGTCATGACTCCGGGGCCAGAAATCCCAGTGGCCAGAACCATACGGATCATACACACGAGCAGATCATAAGGTGGCCTCAGGTAAGTGACCATCCGCTAAAGTCTCCATTTCCCAAGTGAAGTAGGGGTGGTAACAGTACTTACCATCTGGGGTTGTGAGGACTCAAGGAGAAAACACAAAGAGCATGGCACGTGGTGAAAGCAAATTAACTGTTGGCTATTACTTTCACATCTTTACATTCACACATATGGCAAACTGGAAAGAAAAGAGGCTCAGCAGGTGCTCTCTCTACAAAAAGATCAGTATGGAAAAAGATCTCAAACAGAAGGCTTGCTCAAAAGCACGTCAGAGGACAATATGTACAATATGGGATCACACACACTAAGCTGTATGCGTGACTCAGGAAAACATACATGTCTGTAAAATAGTGTGAAACATTCCGGAAGGATAGATGCTAAATTCATGACAGTGATTGTTCTCTGAGGAGAGGGCGAGGACTGGGACTGCTGATGGGGAACAAAGGAGATTTCAACACTAACTAGAATGTTTCATTTCTTTGATTAAAATAAAGAAGACTTGAAGTATATGCAAAAAATATTAAATATGGTCAATTCTGGGGATAAGTATGTGAGGAAATGTTATATTATTTTTATTCTCTTATGTATTTTAAACATTCTCTTATGTATTTATTGAAATAAATAAAAAGAAAGAGACAGAAGAGGAGAAAGGGATTAAAACAGTGTCTGTGTTCAGGTGGGCAGGAATTTGCCAGAGATGGAATTAGCTAAATTACAAATATAAAAATTAGGGGGGAAAGTGGAGTTGGTCCTGCAGTAGCAGTGTGGATCTGGCAGGTGGTGCTGCTGGCTCCAGCCAGCTGTGTCACCATCAGAAGGAAGCAGAGAACAGGAGAGCCACCGGGTGGGAGGAATGTACGGTTGCCATCAGCAAGGGCAGGGTTTGCGTGAGTGGTTCTGGATGACAAGGACACTGCATAGGCCCATAAGTGATGAGAGAAAGGGTGACTATAGTGCTCAGTAGAGAGTAGCTCTCTGTCCTGAGCCTTGATCTGCCTCCTCTGGAGATTCAGGATCCTGTGGCAAGGGTGAGGGTGCCTAGTCTGCTTGGATCTGGAAAGTTATGTGACTCTACTGCACATGCTATAAAGAGAAAGCACATATCAGAACTTTTCTGCAGCAGACCTGCTGAATACTGGGGAGGCAGAGACATGAAAGTATTTGGCCAGGGCCAGACTAGCAAGTAAACACAGCAAACTCAACACATGGCATAGTCTGCATTCTCTCCACTAAAAGGGCAGTAAAGAAATATGTTTCCCATCAAATATATGTGTTATATATTAATTAATTAATACATGCAGACACATGCATGAGCACAAAACAAAGAGAAAGAATGAGGAGGTATGACCATCTCTCTGTATCGGCACCTCAGAGAGAAGGCACACAGAAAGCAAGTGGATTCACACCACAGAACCCTAGAAAGGCTCAGGTCCTCAAGTGACCAGCTACTTTTGAGGGTGGAGGTGTGCAGGGGGCTGAACCAGGAACACTGGTTGAAAGAAGGAAAAAGGAGCAGGTGCACTCCTCAAATACCTTCCCTTCCTTCCTGCATAGTGGGGACAACCATCCCTTCACCTTGATAGGAGACACACATTTCCCTCTGGAGATCATGAACAGAGAAGATCTGAACTCCAGGGCCCTAGGCACAGCAGAGGGTAGAATCCTGTAGCAGCTGAGAGCAAAGGAGTTACATGGAAGTCATATCCCAGATGGTGAGACCCCCCCAGTTCCCTTCCCTCCCTTGGCTTTCAGGCCACTGTGATACAGTCTTAAATCCCAGGCAGGAGACTGCAGAGTCTCTTTCGGGAGCTGCTGACTGGCCCAAGAGGAAAGAGTTACAGATACTGTATGACCTTCCCTCTCTCTGTCCCTCTCTCCTTTCTTCCATAAATATCAATCAAGTCCTTACTATGGAATAAGCCCATTTTTAGACCTTGAGGATTTAGCATACAACAAAGTCCCTGGCCTCAAAGAGCTCATGTTCTAATGGGAAGGAGACAGAAAAAAAAAAAAAAAAAAAAAAAAAAAACAAATTTAACAGTGTTAAAAAGGGGCTATGGAGAAACACAAAAGAGTGTTAAGTAGACTGGGAGGAAGGCATTGCTTTAGTTAACATATTTAGGGAAGGTCTCTTCAGTAAGGTGACAAATGAGCTAACACCTACACAACTGGAGGACACGGCCATGCAGATCTGAAAGAGCATCCCAGGGAGAAGGCACAGAAAGCACCAGTGTGCTGGGCAGGGGTATCCCAGTGAAACGTCTAATCCCTGCCTGACAGCCCTCAATGAAGCCCACAAACCCATCCGTATACTGGAAGCTTCCAGCCAGCTTTCACAATGCCTAACATTTAAAAGGGAATGATGGAAAGAAAAGCCTGGGCTGCTGCCCCTAAAATGTAGGCAGGGGTGACCATGGGTCCTCCACCTTGGGGTGAAGGCACTAACAAAGCTCTATTTTAGGGCCTGCCCCTACAGACTGCACACTGTCCTGGAGCCCTGTGGAGCTGGACCTGAGGTCAGGAGAAGCATGGCCTGCTATCCTCAGGGCTTAGATGTGCACAGGCTATGCACCCAGGGCTGAGAGGCAACCAAGGTGCTGGCTACCAGAGCACGGGCTGAGGTAAGAGCATCACGGATATTTCCCACCTGCAGGCCTAGGCCACTGTCACTGAAGGTGGCACTGCCCTCTCCAGGGAAACAAATGAAAATAAAAACAAAATAGACCAAAACCTGCAAAAAAACTGCAAAAGCAGTACTCAGAGGGAAGTTTATAGACTTAAGCCCCTGTATCTGTAGAGGACTACACGAAGCAGGGTGTTCCCCATAAGTCCTGCTCTCGCAAACGAAGCAGGGTGATCCTTCCCTGTTTACAGGGAGGACTAAGGAGCCAGCTGCTAACAGCAGATCCTGGGGGCTTGTTTATGTGTAAACATCTTGAAAATCCAGAAAGTCAGGGAAAGGTCAGAAAAACAACAATGTGTCTTGTGACTTGGTAACATTCCACAAACGACTGTATAAAATAAAGCAGAGTGCGCCATTGGAGGCGGCTGCCATGTTTGTCTCGTCTTGTGTTGTCTTGTGTGTTCATTCCTTTGTTTAGGAAACACGCGGACCCCAACATATATCCAAAAGTAGAAAGGTTTCAAATAAACAATATAAAAATGTACCTCAAGAAATTATAAAAGGAAGAACAAATCAAACTCCTAAATTAGCAGGAGGAAAGAAACAATAAAGATCAGAGCAGAACTAAATGAAATAGAGACTAAATAAAAATACAAAGGATCAATGAAATGGAAAATTGATTCTTAGAAAAGATAAACAAAATTGATAAACTGCTAGCTAGACTCACCAAGAAGAGAGAAGACCCAAATTAACAAAATTACATGTGAAAAAGGAAACATTACAACTGATGCCACCGAAATACGAAAGATCATCAGACACTATTCTGAATAACTATATGCTAACAAACTAGAAAACCTAGAAGAAATGGATAAATTCCTAGAAACATGCAACCTATCAAGATTGAATCAGGAAGAAATAGAAAACCTGAACAGATCAATAATGAGTAGTGAAATGGAATCCGTAAGAAAAAGTCTCCCAACAAAGAAAAGCTCAGGACCTGAGGATTCACTGACAAATTCTACCAAACATATGAAGGGAACTAATACCAATCTGCTTCAAACTATTCTAAAAAATTGGGTGGCGCATGCCTGTAATACCAGCTACTTGGGAGGCTGAGGCAGGAGAATTGCTTGAGTCTGGCAGTTTGAGATTACAGTGAGCTATGATTGTGCCACGACATGCCAGCCTGAGTGACAGAGCAAGACCCTGTCTCTAAAAAAAAAAAAAAAGTAAAAATGAAAAAAAAAAAAAAATCCCCAAACTGAAGAGGACGAAATACTCCCTAACTCATTCTGCAACACCAGCATTACCCTGCCACCAAAACCTGATAAGAACAAAGCAACAAAAGAAAACTATAGGCCAATATCTTTGATGAACACAGACACAATACTTTTCAATAAAATACTAGCAAACCAAATTCAACAGAACATCAAAAAGATAATACACCATGATCAAGTGGGATCTAACCCAGGGATGCAAGGATAGTTTAACAGACACAAATCGATAAACGTGATGCATTAGTTCAACAAAATTGAGGACAAAAACCATATGATCATTTCAACAGACACAGGAAAAGCATTTAATAAAATTCAACATCCCTTCATAGTAAGAAGTCCCAACAAACCAGCCATATAAGGAATATACCTCAAAATAATAAAACCCATCTATGACAAACCCATAGCTAACATCGTACTGAATGGGGAAAAGTTGAAATTCTTTTCTGTAAGAACTGGAACAAGACATGGATGCCCACTCTCACCACTCCTATTCAACATAGTACTAGAAGTCATAGGCAGGGCAATCAAGCAAGAGAAAGAAACAAAAGGCATCCAAATTGGAAAAGAGGATGTCAAATTTTCCCTCTTTGCAGATGACATCTTATATTCAGAAAGACCAAAGGATTCCACCAAAAAACTCTTAAGAGTTGATAAGCAAATTCAGTAAAGTTGCAGGATACAAAGCCATCATACAAAATTCAGTAGCATTTTATACACCAATAATGAAACAGCCAAGAAAGATGTCAAGAAGGTAATCCCATTTATAATAGCTGCCATGGAAAAAATTCCTAGGAACAAATTTAACCAAGGAGGTGGAAAATCTCTACAAGGAAAACTACAAAATACTGATGAAAGAAACTGAAGAGAATACAAACAAATGGCAACTCATCTCATGATCACGGATTACAATACTTAATATCATTAAAATGACTGTACTGCCCCAAACAACATACAGATTCAATACAATCCCCATCAAAAATACCAAAAATCCAAAAATGTCTTTTTTTTTTTTTTTTTTTTGAGATGGAATCTCGCTCTGTTGCCAGGCTGGAGTGTAGTGGCACGATCTCGGCTCACTGCAACCTCTGGCCCCCAGGTTCAAGCGATTCTCCTGCCTCAGCCTCCCGAGTAGCTGGGACTATGGGCACGTGGTACCACACCCAGCTAATTTTTTTGTATTTTTAGTAGAGATGGGGTTTCATCATGTTGGCCAGGATGGTCTCTATCTCTTGACCTCATGAACTGCCTCGGCCTCCCAAAGTGCTGGGATTACACATGTGAGCCACTGCACCCAGCCCCAAAATGTCATTTTTTACAGAAAAGGAAAAAAAAAAAAATCCTAAAATTCAAATAGAACCAAAAAAGAGCCAGTATAGCTAAAGCAATCCTAAGAAAAAAGAACAAAGCTAGAGGCATCACACTACCTGACTTCAAAATACAGTACAAGGCTATAGTAATCAAAACAGATGGTATGAGTATAAAAACAGACATAAAGACCAACAGAGTATACTAGAACATCCAGAAATAAATCCACATATTTACAGCCAACTGATACTCGACAAAGGAACCAAGAACTTACACCAGGGAAAGGATACCCTCTTCAATAAATGGTGCTGGGAAAATTGGATATCCATACACAAACTGGACCCCTATCTCTCATCATCTACAAAAATCAACTCAAGATTGATTAAGGACTTAAATGTAAGATCTGAAACTATAAAAATAATAGAAGAAAACACAGGGAAATCAGTTCAGGATATTGGTCTAGCCAAATGGGACTGTATTAAATTTAAAAATTTATGCACAGCAAAGTAAATAATTGATAGAGTGATAAGGTAATCTGTTGAATGGGAGAAAATATCCACAAACTATTCACCCAACAAGGGACTAATATCCAGAATGTACAAAAAAAAAACCTCATTAAAAAGTGGGCAAAGGACATGAATAGACACTTCTCAAAGGAAGACATACAAATAGCCAAGAGGTATATGAAAAAATGCTCAATATCACTTAGCATTGGGAAAATGTAAATCAAAACCACAATGAGATATCATCTTACCCTAGTTAGAATGCTATTATTAAACACAAAAAATAACAGATGTTGATAAGAATGAAGAGAAAAAGGAACTCTTATATACTGTTGGTGAGAATGTAAATTAGTACAGACACCATGGAAAACAGTATAGAGTGAAGATTTCTCAAAAAACGACTACTATTTTTCAAGGTCAGAAATAAATTTTTAAAAATCTAAAAGTACAACTACAGGAAATGGATAAATTTCTGGAAACATGCCATCTACCAAATGATCCAACATTTTCACTTCTGGATATCTACCCAAAACAAAAAAAGAAATCAGTATTCCAAAGGGATACCTGCACTCACAGGTGAATGTGGCACTATTCACAACAGTAGAGATATGGAATCAACCTAAGTGTCCATCAATGGACAGAAGGGTAAAGAAAATGTGGTATATTTACATAATGCAATACTGTTTGGCCATAAAAACAATGAAATCATGTCATTTGCAGCAACACGGATGAAACTGAAGGTCATTATGTTAAGCGATATAATTCAGGCCCAGAAAGACAAATCCCGCATGTTTTCTCTCATACGTAGGAGCTAAAAAACTTGATAATGTGAAGACAGAGAACAGAATGATAGATACCAAAGGGTAGGAAGGGTATGAGGGTGGGAGGGGGACATGAAGAAAGGGGGTGGTGAATGGGTAGGAATTTACAGTTAGATAGAAGAAGTAAGTTCTAATGTTCCATAGCAGACTAGGGTGACTATAGTTAGCAACAATATATTGTATATTTCAAAGTAGCTAAAAGGACTCGAAATGCTACCAACACATAGAAATGATAAATACTCAAGATGATGAATACCCCAAACAACCTGACTTGATCATTACACATTCTATGCATGTAAAACACATTCACATGTAGCCCACAAATATGCAAAACACTATGTATTAATAAAAGAAAAAATTAAAAAAAGATAATAACAAGTGTCGATGAAAATGTGAAGAAACTGGAACCCCTATATACTGCTCGTGGGAATGTCCAACGGTGTGGCCACTTTGGAAAACAACCTGGCAGTTCCTCAAATGGTTAAACAGAGAGGTGTGATACGATCCAGAAATTCTACTTCTAGATATATACCCAAGAAAAATGAAAACACATGTCCACACAAAAACTTGTTCATGAATCTTCACAGCAGCATTGTTCATAATAAAAAGTGGAAACAACCCAAATGTCCATCAACTGATGAATGGATAGATAAAATGTAGCATATCCATACACTGGAATACTGTTCAGCAATAAGATTTTGATACATGCTATTAATATCATACTGATGAACCTGCTATGTGAAAGAAGCCAATCACAAAGGATCATGTATTGTATGATTCCACTTACAGGAAATGTATAGAATATTGAGACAGAAAGTAGATCAGTGGTTGCCTAGAGCTGGGGAATTAAATGGGGGGATTGGGAGGTGATGGCTATAGGGTATGTGGTTTCTTTTTTGAGTAATGAAAAAGTTCAAAAATTGATTGTGGTGATGGATGCAAACTCTGTCAATATACTAAAGCCATGCAATTGTATACTTTCAATGAGTGAATTGTACGGTATATGAACTGTATCTCAATAAAGCTGTTTAAAATGTTTAAAAAAAGACTGTAACATGAAAGATGACCAACAGCAAATAGAGAAAAATAATAACTCAGAGGACATGGATACAGTTCAGTAAGCAGAATAAAGCTTCAGAAAAAGAAAAAAAAACCTAAATTATCCTCAGAAAAATAAAAGGAAGCATTATTACCTCTTTGAAATAAGAATAAATAAAATGATATGAAAAAGGAACATTTAGTGAACAAGAAAGTGCTCTTGTAAATTAAAACTAGGAACGACATAAAACAATTCAACAAATGGGTTAGAAAGTTAAGTTGAGGAAATTTCCCAGAATGTCAAATCAAATTACAAAGATTAAAAAAAAGAAGAGAAAGTATAAGAGAATAAAAGAATCAAACAAAGAGTTCCACCATCTAATTAGATGCTCCAGTAAGAAATATGATGTTCCAGAGAAAATATGAGCTAGGAAATTGCCAAAGTCACACAACAAATTTTCCCAGATATGAAGGACATAAGTTTCCAAGTTAAAGACCCCACTAAGTAGCCATTACAGGAAATGAGAAAAGATCCACACCAAAGTATATTATTAAGAAACTTTAGAAGATCTTAAAAGTTCTGGAGGGGAAAAAAGCAGGTCATCCCAAAGACCTGGGAATCAGGGTCACATGAATTTTTCAAAAGCAACATTGGGGGTCAGAAGATAATAGATCACTTCCTTCCAAATGCTGAGGGAAAAATTAGTTCCCAGCCATGGGACCATTCCCAGCCACAGGACTATTCCCAGACAAAGTAAATCAAGTATGAGAACAGAATAAGGAAATTTTCATTCAGGCATAAAAAAAATTCACCTGCAACCTCTCTTTGTATTTATGTGAAGAAAAAATAATAATAATAATAAAAACTTCACCTCCAATGCATTCACAAGAAACTACCAGAAAGTGTGTTCCACCAAAACAAAGGACTAACTTAAGATAAAGAAAGTTATGGGATACTATTGCTTGAGGCCAGGAGTTCAACACCAGCCTGGCCAACATGGCAAAACCCCTTCTCTACTAAAAATACAAAAATTAGCCAGGCATGGTGGTGCGCACCTGTACTACCAGCTACTCAGGAGGCTGAGGCATAAGAATTGCTTGAACCTAAGAGGCGGAGGTTGCAGTGAGCCAAAACTGTGCCGCTGCATTCCAGCCTGAGTGACAGAGCAGGATTCTGTCTCAAAAAAAAAAAAAGCAAAGAAAAAAAAGAAAGTTACGGGATCCACAAAACAGAGAATGTGACATGGAATAAAGGCAAAAGGAATTCCTAAGATAATGGGGTGGGAGGTCCCAGGATGAGAGCCGTAAAACAGGCCCACAGAACAACTAGTCCAGACTGGAGAGGGAAGGTGAGCAGCTCATGGGAACATCTCAAGGGAGACAAAGAAACTAATTGACCAGATGTGTTAGGCCAGGTTGTGAGAATTTGTGTTGCTCTACAAAAGTTAGGGGGAAGAATCAGTGATAGTACACAGAAAATTAACGAATGATACAGAAAACTAAGCAATTTTTTTTTTTTTTGAGACGGAGCCTTGCTCTGTTGCCAGGCTAGAGTACAGTGGCACGATCTTGGCTCACTGCAACCTTGCCTCCCAGCTTGGGAGGCCTGAACCCTCCTCCTGGGTTCAAGCAATTCTCTGCCTCAGCCTCCTAAGTAGCTGGGATTACAGGCACCTGCCACCATGTCCGGCTAATTTTTGTATTTTTAGTAGTTTTGTATTTTTAGGAGTTTCACCATCTTGGCCAGGTTGGTCTTGAACTCCTGACCTCGTGATCCACCTGCCTCAGCCTCCCAAAGTCCTGGGATTACAGGCATGAGCCACCGTACCTGGCCACTTTTTAACTCTAGGAAAAACAAATGATTTAAAAAAGGTGATTGTAGTACACTACATGGCTTGGCTCTGGACAATAGTTACATAGTCATCCTAATGCCAACAAGAAATCTGATACAAAGAAAAATTGTGATTTAACTAAACAAGAGGATGGAGCAGACAGGAGCATGTGTGTTCTTGCAAGCGGGGAGGGCAATGAAACTAAATCCTTATATCCTTATCTTTCAAAATAGGAACACAATAGATAACTCCAGTAATGTAATTAGGAAATAGCAGAATAAGCCTATAGTTTAGAATATGAAGATACAGCCAAAAAAAAAAGTCTAAAAGAGATGAATATGTTTACCTCAAAATCTAAAAGTCTGATCATGTGTTATATTGGAAAAGGTGGGATGACACAGGCACTCTGACACATTGCCAGAGGAAGTACAAGTTGACATACCCTCAACTAGCAAAGTGTTAAATGCACATACCCCTAGAGCTAGCAATTCCCTTATACTACTTTAACATATGATGTGTTTGCAGCATAGGGAAGAAGAAGGAATAGGGATTACACTGCAGCATCATTTGAACAGCAAGAGAACAACCTAAATGCTCATCACTGGGGACTGGCTAAGTAAATTATGGTAGATCCTTATCCTTATAATGAAGGACTATAAGCTGGGGGGTGGGGGATGGGGAGAGGGAGGAAATGCAAGAGATCTCCCAGGTACAGAAAAATCTGTATTAAAAGAAAATGGGGTCAATGATGTAATGGCATGTATTAACTGAACCCAAAGTTGATATGAGTTCTAAAATTACACTGAGGCTGGGTGCAGCAGTTCATGCCTGTAATCCCAGCACTTTGGGAGACCAAGGCGGGAGGATTGCTGGAGCCCAGGAGTTCAAGAGATCAGCCTGGGGCATATAGTGAGACCCTGTCTCTACAAAAAATAAAAAATTAGGTAGGTGTGGTGGCACATGCCTGTAGTCTCAGCTGCTTGGAAGGCTGAGGTGGGAGGATCACCTGAGCCTGGAGGATCAAGGCTGCAGTGAGCCGTGACTGCACTGCTGCATTCCAGCCTGGGCGACTGAGCGAGCCCTGTCTCAAAAACAAACAAACAAACAAACAAACATTTAAAATAAAATAAAATTACACTGAGACCTTGGAGGAAAAACAAAGTAAATGCATCAACTATCTCTGAAGGAAAGGTAGGAGGGAAACATTTCAGTCTACGGTTTTAGATTTGTAAATCACATTAAATATATTTTTTGGAATATATGGTTTTTTTTCAAAATTATTTTTTAAAAGAGGAAAAAGAAAAGCAGTTGCTTTTGGAGAATGGGACTCAGGGTAGGGAAGCACGAAGCAGAGGACTGCTGCTCTTTGTTAAAAGTCTTGTGGTTTTACTTCATTCTCAAAACTATGTCCATGTATAACTTTGATAATTCTTTTCAATTACAATTAAAAAAAAGCAGAGCCTAAGAAAGGCAGCAGAGCCTGTGGTGATGAGGAGTGGAAAAGGTACATGGGAAGCATATGTATTTACAGCCTTTGGAAGCAGGGCTGGAAGGCAGGCATGAACCTTTGGAACAGATTCTCGAAAAGGGAGGAAATAATAAAACCTGTACCCTGTCAACTGAGCTTATGGCAGTGACGGCGGTGCCCTCTCCAAGCCGTGTGGCACTGAGACATGACGGGTATTAAAGGCCTTCAGTGAGCATCGAGACTTGACTGAAGATCCCTCTGACAGTTCTTTACGACTGAGCCTCTTGTGCTGACCCCACAGCTGCCCGCCGTCCCTCCAAGCATGCTGTTCTTATTGTCTGGTGCATTGTAGTGATGGGCCAAGGACCACATTCATCTCTTTAATCATATCTAAAGATGATCTATGGACTGGGGATATGAGAGAGAGAGCATTTTCCAGAACACTGGGTGAAGTGGGAATTACAGTGTTTTAACAGCCCTTGAGCTGGGCCTGCACGTCTGTCCCTGCTGGGTCCCCAAAGGCAGAGCTAGAGAGGGTGTCCTATGTGGCAGACTCAAAATCAGCCCGGATCCTGTTTATTCCCTTCTGAAGAGCTTCCTTGGCCCCAGATCTCTGATACCAGTCTAAAGTGAAGACTCTGTGCAGGCCTCTCTAATCTGGCACCCCAGGAGTATGTTCTTTTGTTCTGCATCACACTTAACTGGATTTTATAGCTGTCTTGCCACCCAGACTTACAGGGAATTCTGGGTTCGCTCCATTCACCCTGTTTGTCCATTCAACAACTATTTATTGAGACCCTCTATGTGTCAGGCTTAGGAAAAATGGGGCCACGTTGGTCTAACCTGACTGCCGACCTGAGGTGGCAGAAAACTGCGTTAGGAGCTATGGGAATTTGTGATTGTTTGGCCACATGCTGACTAGCCAAAGGCTCACTAAGTTCAAAAGTTGCACATGGGAGCCTCATAGACATACTTTGCTGGTTTACTGAGTATATTTTTAAACGCTGAGTTAGCTTCCACTTAAACATTGGGAGATTTCACAGCAAAACACAGATGCCTCACTTCTCTTGGAAACCAGAAGATCTGGCATGCGTGAGTCCTCTTCCCTGTCTGACAACAGCTGGAGATGAGGAGAGCTTTTGGTGGTCTCTCTTACTCCCTGCAGCCTGCCCTGGCCTGCCTTGCTCCCTCACATCACCCATCTGGTCCAAGAAGGTGGCCAAGTTTCTACCCCAGCCTTAGATAGAGCTCGTTGTTAAAATGGACTCTTGTACAGTAATCTCACCAAGTTCAAAATTCTTTGGGGATTTAGCACCAGAACTGACAGAAAAATTATGTTTCAGGATTAAGAAAAGTAAATCCTTATACTGTTTTCTTCTTGGCCTCGAGACAGGTACAGCTGAGGTTCGTGGAAGGACATAAGAACTAACTCCAGTCCTCACTTCCTGCTGCCTGCCTTGCCCTTGGTTGTGGTTAGCGGAAGTCTGGTTATAGCTGGACCAGTGGGTCTGAACCTTGGCTGCACATCAGAAACACCCGTGGAGCTAAACTTTTGAACTCCCAGACCACAGCCCGCACCAATTAATGCTCAAAACCTCTGGGGGGTGGGCCCTGCTTGAGTCCTTTTTAAATGCCTCAGGTGATTTCAATGTATGGCCAAAGCAGGCCCCTTGCCCAGGTTAGAGATTGAGTGGTAGGAGCAGCTTGCTAGCATGGACATGTGGCATCTTCTGTCCCGACTACAGTCCACTTCCACCTCCCTGCCTGACTTCCCTCCTGGGATTCCTTGATCTGGGTAGGTGAGCATTTGATGCTTTCTGGCAGAGGAGGAACTTCAGACTTCTGTCTGGTAAAGGCACTTGCATCTACTGCTCTAACATAAGCCAGTCTTGAGTTTGACCTTCTGTGTTCACATTCCCTTTTAGAGGGGTTGCCTCTCAAAGAGAGGTGCAGGACCCTCCCACTAGCTCCTCATATTCTAACGCTGTGGCAGCTACAGAAAGGGATGTGTCCCAGGGACATCCATGGCGGTTTGAATGACTACGTGGGGAGACAGGGGAGGGGGAGTTTTAATGCTTGACGTCTCACTCAGTCCCCCAGCCCCAAGCCGCTCTGACTCTGCCATAAGCCTCCTTGATTCCCCTAAGGGGATGCAGTAATTGATGATTACCATTCCAAAGCTTGGCTTACATCCTGCTAGCCCGTCATATTTAATTACATTTTAACTATATTCGTCTTCGATAATAGCACGAACATAATTTAGATAATTATCTCTCTCTCTCTCTTATTCTCTGACTCTGTCTCACTTAGAGCTTCTTGCAACAAAAATCGCTTTCTCGGCTCAAACACATAAACAGACTCTGGGGCCAAGTGCTTTTCTCTCTTCTGCAGCAGCAGCTGTGCTAGAAACTCAATGGTTTTGAGTATCATGCAGAAAAAAGCAAATTCGTGTTTCTTCCTGTCTCTGCATTCATGTTTGTACACAAGTGGTGGTGGAAGAGTGTGTGTGTTGTGTGTGTGTGTGTGTGTGTGTCTGCATCTGGGCAAGAGCTTTTGTGTAGAACAGAAACAGCGGACGCCCAGTCAATCAAATTAGTGTCTATGAAGCACCGTCTTGGTCTGGCATTTCTTTCTTACAAGGTGTAATGGTTTCGCTCCCAAATTTAAACTCTATTGAAACAGTTCTAAATGTCTAGTAAGTCTTTTGAAGAGACGTGTTCTTTCCAATAGGGTTTCTGTCACACTTGGATCTTATAATTAATGATCTTTACCCTTGTCTATTATCCGCCTTCTCCAAGAGACCATCAGGTATGAGAGAGAAACCGGGACTCTTTAGGACGAGTGTGTCTTGAACACACTGCCACACATTATCAGGAGTCCCAGGCCCTCCTGAACACCAAGGGGGTTACACACATCTGAGTTCCTCGGCCTAACAGCTCCCCTCCCCTTCCCCATTCTGGGCAAAAAGTATTAGAGCCTTTGTTGGTTTTCACAGAGAAGCTGGCCATTGTAGCCGAGCTCTTTAGGTACAAAGATTTTTATGTTGCAAAGTTCAGGTCTCTGAGAAGATTCTGAACAAATAAGCCAATAAGAAATGGGTTAATAAATAGCTATTATCCAAGTTAATCTTGCTCAAAGTTTGGAGACCCAGAGCCTAAAAGAACAAACCAATTAATACAATACAGTGTGGAGATGGGAGGTTACAAGGTCCTCATCCCCAGATCATCCCGGTTTGGTCTGTGTCCTTGGAGCTCTCAAAGGCTCCAATAAATATGGATTTTGTATAAAAAATTCACTCTGGGCCAGGCACGGTGGCTCATGCTTGTAATCCCAGCACTTTGGGAGGCCAAGGTGGGCGGATCACCTGAGGTCAGGAGTTCGAGACCAGCCTGAACAACATGGTGACATCCTATCTCTATTAAAAATACAAAAATTACCGGGGTGTAGTGGCGGGCACCTGTAATCCCAGCTACTCAGGAGGCTGAGGCAGGAGAACCGCTGGAACCTGGGAGGTGGAGGTTGCAGTGAGCCGAGACAGCGCCGCTGCACTCCAGCCTGGACAATAGAGTGAGACTATGTCTCAAAAAAAAAATTCACTCTGGGCTGGGTGCAGTGGCTCACATCTATAATCCCAGCACTGTGGGAGGCCTAGGTAGGTGGATCACTTGAGGCCAGAAGTTCAAGACTAGCCCGGCCAACATGGCAAAAGTCCATCTCTACTAAAAAATACAAAAATTAGCAGGGTGTGGTGATGCATGCCTATAATCCTAGCTACTTGGGAGGCGGAGGCACGAGACTCACTTGAACCCAGGAGGTGGAGGTTACAGTGAGCTGAGATTATGCCACTACACTCCAGCCTGGGCAACAGAGTGAGACTGGTTCAACCTTGTCTGATGTTGAACAGGGATATGGGGCTATATTTATGTAGTTAACAAACTCTTGCTGTCACTTGCTTGGGAGGCCAAAATTCCTAGCTTTTCTTGGGAAAAAAACACTCAGACCAGGTTTCAGGAGCTAAGCAAAGTGTCTAGACCAACATTTTGCCACTACTGTGTTGAGTCCACCAACTGACCCTTCTTGTGTGACTGACCCATGGCTGGGTGATGTGGGGAAGGGAAATAAGCAATTTGCTGATTCTGGCAACTGCGTAGTAACCTGTTGACCCACCAGAAAAATTATTATAGAAACCACTTAATGTGGTGCCAGGAGAGGCTGTGGGATCCTGTCCTTGGTGAAGTTAAAGACGGGCACAGGAGTGGCCCTCCCTTGGTAGCCAGGAGAACATTAAAGCCTGGAACTCTTTCTGAGCAAGGGCTCTGGGCTTGACACAGGCTCTGGGCTAATCACTCCCGTTCCTCAGCAATGGCTGCTGGTGGATGCAACACTGGGCGACACTGGTCTGTGCTGAGGGGCCTGCCTGGGGCTGTGGTTTCATATGTGTGAAATTCCTATACAGAACAGGCTGGGCTACTCTGGGCCAGCCTCCGCTGGGGGATAGGAGGGTTGAGAAGGAGTGACACAGCACTAGGGGACATGACCCTGCACAGGCTTCACAAACTTTGATTTGCTCCCTGTTGCTCAGAAGGTTGTTCCTACTTTTGACCTCTCAGTACCTACCTTACGAGCTTGGGAATTTTGCTGAAATTTGCGTGAAAAATAACAAAAACTAGGGTGTAGGTCTCCACTAAATGGCAATGACAGAGCCAGGAGCTCCGCCACACCCCCCGCCAGCAGACATCTCTGGAGGCTGGTGAGGGGAGGAAGAAAATTCAGTCTGCTGTTCCCCAGAGGATTTCCTGCCCCCAGGAAACACAATGCTAAACAAAGTTATTGATTTAATGACGTCAGCAGCTCCTTTCAGCCTGTGAGGAGGGCAGGCGAGCTCTGAAAAGGCTGCTACCTCCAAGGAGACAGCCTCCGCCTCCTGGCTCCGTGTGGCTTTCCAATACCACCCCCTCCCTTCTCCCCCAGCAGCGCATTCCCTCCCAGAGGCACCCTGGAAATGTGAGGACTAGGCATGGGCAGGAGCCAATTTTCAAATGTTAAGAATTTGGCAATTTCATTTCCTAATGTTTTAAATACCAAAGGGAGTTAGAACACAATGAGGACTAGCTGGCCCCTGAATTTCAGGTGTTTTTTTTTAAGGCTGTTTTTGTGGAAACTAATGTCAAAAGCCCAGGCAAAACAAAGCTCAGCCCTGACCTGTGATCTCACACACAGCTAAGCAAGCGAGTGGCCTTCCAGAAGGATCACCAGGCGGTCTCAGAATCAAACCTGATCAATTTCATACCAAAAACTACACTAAACCCCTGTGGGTATTTTAGATCTGATGACATGCCAAATTCGTTCAGCACCTGACACTGGGGAGATATTCAGTAAAAACTTTAAAAATAGACTCTCCCTCTCCAGCCATTAAGGGCCTGATATTCGCAGCTGAACAGCTAAGAAGTTGGGAGCACTGGGGAGAGCTTAAAACAATCTCTGGAGTAAAAAAAAAAGATGTTTTTCTATGATGAAAACTATTGCCCTTAGCATGGAGCGGCCCAAGATTAGCCTAGAGCTATTTAACGCACTGGAATCTCTGAGTATGAGTTCTGTAATGAAAAGGTGACAAGTCTTCCAGGCAGGCCCCATAAAGGCCCTTTCCAGGATCTGCATTAATTGTCGCATTCAACACAAAGCACTGCATTCTGTGTGAACATTCAAGACAGTGAACGATCTGCAAGCCAATGTGAGGCAGTGTGTGGCAACAATCTTTCTTCTGGGACAGTTTCTGTCAATAAAAAAGTTGAATTTAAAAAAAATCAAAAAATCATGGCCGGGCGCGGTGGCTCACGCCTGTAATCCCAGCACTTTGGGAGGCTGAGGCGGGCTGATCACGAGGTGAGGAGATCGAGACCATCCTGGCTAACATGGTGAAACCCCATCTCTACTAAAAATACAAAAAAAATTAGCCGGGTGTGGTGGCAGGCACCTGTAGTCCCAGCTACAGGCTGGGACTGAGCTGCAGGCTGAGGCAGGAGAATGGTGTGAAACCAGGAGGCGGAGCTTGCAGTGAGCCGAGATCGCACTACTGCACTCCAGCCTCCAGCCTGGGCGACAGAGCGAGACTCCGTCTCAAAAAAAAAAAAAAATTTCATTTATCCCTCTTTTCAAACACTTTCTTGATTTAAAAAAAGTCACCACTAGCACTCTCTGGTGTTGATGACTTTCTGGGTCCATTTGTGTTGGCCTAGACCTCTCTCAGGCTTATAAAAGGTGCATGTTCTCTCCAAGGCCCCTCGCTCCCCACCAGCTGGTTCCAAGTCACTCTCTGGCCCCTCCCTCAGATTCCTGCCATACACTGGCCTAGATGCAGGCAAGGATGGGCTTTCTCTGCAACCCTGCTTTTTCCTGCACATCTTGGCACCATTAGGCTGCCATGTGGCATTATGCCAGTGCCAGAGTGTAGCAAGGACTGACCTAGCCCGCTGGCTCCCTGTGAGCTCACAAAGAAGGTAGACAACGAGACAGGACAGGTGACAAGGGCATATGTTAAGCACATATATTAAGTTAAATAATTTAAATCATTTGACACAAAAACCAGATGCCAAGACAGGTAGGGTGTTCTGCTGGGCACTGAGAGAGGCTAAAGGTGTGACAGGCCAGGGAGAGTCTGCAGGTCACTTTAATTGGCCAGAAGAGCAAAAACAGGAAGAAGGAGGCTGCAAGGGAGGTCCCATGCTCTTTGTGAGGAATCCTAATTCCCCACAAACCAGCAACCCTAGAGATTCCCAACCCATATTTTGCCAGCCTGGGCTTCCTGCATGCCCAAAGTTTGATGCCATGTATTTCTTTACACCTGCTTTGAATTTTGTCCATGCCGTCAGGGCTAAGATATCAAGCAATGACTTCTTTACTACTTCATAGTAAACAAGCAGCCATGAGACACAAGAAAATATGGCTTCCTTTCAGACTGTGTTTCAGTCTATCCCTAGCTATTCACTGCTAGTCCCCTGCCCTGAGGGTTTTGCGGAGTTGAAGGCAGATGCCAAGAAGTCAAACTGCATTCAACAAGGTTAAAAGTTATCCTTGGCACATGGAAATCTCCCGTAATAAAATAACATAAGGCACTTGCTGAAGCTACATCAGCTGATTTTTCTGTATTATTTCTTGAGGAGGAAGGTTGCTGGGTGAAGGGGATGGGTGAAAAACCTGACCAGTAACTCTTTCTGATTCTACTGTCAGGCTTTAAAATCAGATGGATCAGCCAGTCATCTCAGAAAGGCAGCAGTGAACGTGTGCAATAAATTTGTCATCATTTTATGAATAAGCTCTCGGTCATGAGGGCTTACTGTCTGGCAATTCACCTTTTCCATGATATTTTCTATCACTTGTATTTTGGAGCAGCTTAGAAAGAATATTATTTGTGTTCCTGCAGATCTGAACATAAAAAGCCCTTAGAGTGATGGAGACGAACAGTCAAGCTTCAATGTCGGCCTCCGGGCTCGCTAAGCAAATAGTTTACCCACGCTCGAGTGAACAGCACCAGGGGACAGGAATCACTCTTCCAGGCCAGGAGAGCACTCATCCCCTCATGAGCTGCTAATGAAGGCCCTGTTAGCGCTGGATGACGTCGCACGTGCCCATTGGCTTTCTGTCAAAGGTTGTCAAATAGAGCTGTTGGTAATCACAGCTGGCAAGTTGTTTAGTCAATATTTTTGAAAAGTTCAACGGAGTGTGTGAAAGCACAAAGTAGATTTTCCTAAAGTTATCAGATGATTTACTCATCTCCCCACTTTGTGATGGCTTGGTTGCCATCAGAATCACACTGGTGTCCTGCTGGGCAGCCCTGGAGGGGTGTGGGGCAGGAGATATAGAGACAGATGAAATTTCAGCTGTTTTATCATTCAGCTGTTTTTTTCCCATCAAGTCAGCAGAACTCTAGATCTGAAACTCTATACTGAGGAGGCTTTAGAGATTAACCAAAAAAAAAAAAAAAAAAAAAAAAAAAATCAGACCAATCCCTCCCCACCTGCGCCCCCCACACCACTGCCACTAACCATTCCGCTGTTCCATCCCTTGCCTAAATACTGCCCCAGGGGAAAGGGCCTCAATATCAATTTTCAGGCTCTGAGGAGGATATCTCTATTTTCACTTTTCACTCCTTGTGAAGCAGCACGGCTCTGTTCTATAATTAGAGATGACAAGTATTCTTTTGGGGCTATTTCTTCTGGATGTAACAAAACATCACAAAGGGGAAACACACTCAATTAAGAATGCAACTCTGACATTGTACAGTTTGTTGACTCAGAGCATGTGATTGGGCCTCTACTCTGAGTGATGGTACGTACCCTTGGGGTATCCATCTTTGTTTTCATGATTTTCATTTTCTTATCTTCAATTTTATAACCTTCATGATAAAGAAAAACCATGACTCCCAACTTTGGCTCAAAATGTCCTAACTAGCAGACAGACCTGTGGACCAGCAGACTGGTACAGGATCTGTGGAGCACTCCTGAGAGTCCTTGGCTAGGACTATGGTGGCCAATCAAGTCTATCAAGCCTTCTGCAGAAATGGAAGCATTTGGGAAACATAGGTTCCCTTTGAAGATCTTAGATGTTAGAATTCCCAAGTCTGAGTCCCCGGAGAAGGGGATTTTCTGCATGTGTAACGGCAGGTTTATGTCCCATCTCCTAAACTCTATTATTTCCCTGTGGACCAGGAGGGGTTGGCAGCTGGTAAAAGCATCTGAAGGATTTGTCATGGTAGTGAAATTCTCACTGGTCCTCATAACAGAATCACTACACAGTGAACTGTGTTGCAGCTGTCACTAACACCTTCATAGTCAGTGAGGAATATAGCAGCCACCAAGTGTCCTGCTGGGACATATAGCACACCTCCAAGGCTTCCCATCGATGGGGGAGGGGTGTGCATCCATAAGTGATTCTGATGCGCTGTTCCAGGGGTTCTCAAACATGAAGTTCAGCATCGCCTGTGGGGGATGCTAAACACAGACTGCTGGTCCACCCTTGGAGTTTCAGATTCAGTAGGTAGAAGAGGTGGGGCCTGAGAAGTTGCATTTCGAATATGTTCCCAGGTGATGCTGATGGCCTGGGAGCCACACTTTAAGAATCCCTGTTCTGGGCCATGTGCAGTAGCTCACGCCTGTAATCCCAGCACTTTGGGAGGCCGAGGCAGGTGGATCATGAGGTTAGGAGATCAAGACCATCCTGGCCAACATGGTGAAACTCTTTCTCTACTAAAAATACCAAAAGAAAAAAAAAAAAAAAGAAAAAAAATTAGCCAGGTGTGGTGGCAGGTGCCTGTAGTCCCAGTTACTCAGGAGGCTGAGGCAGGAGAATCACTTGAACATGGGAGACAGAGGTTGCAGTGAGCCAAGATCGCGCCACTGCACTCTAACCTGGGCAACAGAGTGAGACTCCATCTCAAAAAAAAGGGAAAAAGGGAATCCCCGTTCTACAATAAAGTGGTCAAGCCTATGCCCCATTAGGTAGAAGGCAGCAAATTGGAAAAATCAAGGGAGGCTTTCAGAATAAGAAAGTAAGCAAGACTTAGAAAGATAATTTTAGTGGCAGTGAGGATGAGGGACTGACATGGAGATAATACCATGGGCAAGAAGGTTCCAAATGCAGCTCTCAAAAAAGTATTCCACAGGTATCCTAGTCAGGCGGGGAGGTTTGCAGGTCCAGGATTACTAGGATGGAAGAAGGGCTGTGATGGAACAGAATGTCTACCAGACTAGGAATCACAACATCTGAGTTTGGGCCCAGCTTGGTTTTTTAAAAATTATTTTCTTCTCCTTCTTTTTTTTTTTTTTTTTTTTAACTGAGAGAGACAGCCAACACATGGGCCCAGGTTTTGCCCTTCACTGGCCGCATGGCCTTGGGCAAATCACTTGATCACTTGAGTCTCTGCTGTCACACCTGGAAAACCCTATGCTGCAGGGAGCTGTGCAGTCAAACGAGGCAGAGGCTGCTGTAAACTGTCCCTGTGAAGGTAAGCCCTGCTGCTGCTCCAGTGTGCCCAAGGGATGTCCTACCTGTTGCAGGACCAACTGACCCTCCCTTACATGCTAAGTCTACCCTGGGCTCTGCCTTCAATCTACTCCTTAGGAAGGAGGAATATGGGAACTGACTCAGCAGTCACGTGAGCCTTGTTCTGGATCCTGTTCTGGTTGTGTAGTTGGGTCCTAGGAACTGGCTCTTACTGGTTCCTGATAATTCACTAGTATGTCATACCTCTGGTTCCAGTGATTATTCTATATTCAAGTCTATGCCTATCCCCAGGGGCGACAAATGTGTTCTGTAATGAGCCAGACAGTAAATATGCAGGTCATGCAGGCCACACAGGTCTCTGGCATACATTCTCTTTTATTTTTTCCGATTTTTAAAAAATGTAAAAACCATTCTTAGCTTTGTACTAAAGCAGACTGCGGACAACTTTGGCCCTAATTCCTGTTCTACCCAAACCTCTGAACTTCTGAAAGGCCTAAGTTCCTGTTGTAACCTTTCCAACCCTCTTTGTACTGCAGTCTGTTTTCTGAACCTGCTACCACTTGCCTGGAACACTCCCTAAGCGCCAGATTCTGTGCTGTGCTATTTACCTGTTGTCCTCAACAACCCAACCCCCTGGACCTGCCAGACGTCCTCTGGGATTTCTTATCCTGACTTTCACTCACTTCTACTTTAGATCCTTCCCAAATATTCCGTTCCATTCCAGTAGGTGTGGCCCATGTCCAGGCCCTGACTGTCCTGGTCTGGAATGTCTACCACTAGTTGCCTAGCTTCTAAACCCTGAAGTTGAATGTGTGTGTGGCATAGACAGAAGCTCACAAGAAGGACAGCCATACTGAAGCTATCACGGGGCAACTTCATAAAGGAAATGCTGGTCAGCTAGACTTAATTTTCTTTATTCTCAAATCCCAACTGATCAACTGACTGTATATTTCTCAGGCATAACAATTTAATGACAGTTTCTACTTCTACATGGCATTTTATCTAACGTGGAAAGAACAATCCATTTATTGAGGGACTTTTAGAGAGACCATCTCCAGTACACTTTTTTGGAGTGCCCGCCGAGGCTGTGTACCAGGTTTGGTGATACTGACAGCTACTGATGATTGACTAGCTCTTTGTATAGGGTCTAGAAAGGAGCAATATATGCCCAAGTGCTGCCCAGTCTATTTCTTCAGAAGGAGGATGAGGAGAGGGACAGATAGTATTAAGTCATTACTATCACTTTCTTTTTTTTCTTTGAGACCGAGTCTTGCTCTGTTGCCAGGCTGGAGTGCAGTGGTGCAATCTTGGCTTGCTGCAACCTCCGCCTCCTGGGTTCAAACGATTCCCCTGCCTCAGCCTCCTGAGTAGCTGGAACTACAGGTGCGTGCCACCATGCCTGGATAATTTCTTTTTTTTGTATTTTAGTAGAGATGGGGTTTCACTATGTTGGCCAAGATGGTGTCGATCTCTTGACCTCATGATCTGCCCACCTCGGCCTCCCAAAGTGCTGGGATTACAGGTGTGAGCCACTGCGCCCAGCCTCACTTTCTCTTTTTTAGACTAAATCCTCTCTCTTTACTAAATCGCCCACCTAGGTTCACTTCTCCACTTTCATTTTCTGAGCCTCTGACTTAAAACTGTTCCATTGTGTCATACGGCCTCGATGCTGGGTTGTCACGCATCTTACCTGACATAACATGAAACAACACAACAGCAGAGTTTGGTGAGTCACAAGAATAAATAAAGCCAGACGGTCTGAAGATGAGTGTGTGCTCCTACAGTGAAATGAACTCAGCAGTCACTAAAAAGATGGAAAAGCAGATACTGTTGGCTGGTTTTGCCATACAAGGCACCAATAAACATTTGTTACACTCTTCTGCAACATGATGACCTAAAATACATATACAATTGTAAATCATTTCAAACACTAAGGAAAGCATTTGGCTATCTCTGCCATCTTTCCTTTCCAAAGAGCTGGATAACTAGACCCTCTTTGGCGGATCCATTTTTAATATGGTATATCTGTAATATTTCACGTTACTTAATATGGCAATATGGTATATCAGAGTCATGTGTTGATGTGGCTTTCTATACTGAAAATAAACAACCAGGTTATTTTAACTATCAAGATAATGAAAAAGCACGTCTACCTCTTAGGCTGATGTGTTTTGCGTCTCTGGGCTGGTGGCAATGGAGGTGGGTACAGGGAGCATGAGGCTGAGAATGCGGCAGTGGATGGTGGTGTTGGCAGGCCTGCCCTAGATGGTGAGTGCGCCTCAGGGCATGGCCCCACCTTCCTCAGCGCCGTGGGTCTGTAACACTGACATTCACCAGTCCCACTGCAAAGCAGGCTGTGTTCTCACAGCTCCAAACTCAATACAAAGGTCCTTTGAATGAGAGTTTACTCTTGGCTTTCTTTGAATAAGCTACTGACTCACTTTGGCAGTGAAAAAAGCTCCATCCCACCCCAAAGTAGCTTGTACTTGAAATACAGCTTCTAAGAAACGGGTATAACCCTATCGGTGTTTTCACTAGCACTTGAATCCTTTCTGCATGGTTTGAAAATATACATTTGTACTGGCCAACAGGGATCTTTTACTCAACTCTCATAAAGTTTTACAATGTATGATTCATTTTAGAAATGAGACTTGATAATGCAGATTTATCACAATGAGAAGGCTGCCTTTAAAATGTGATTTAATGATGTCTATACTTATTCGCTGACATCTTTATGAAACTGTTAGTGTGGAAATATATTTGTCTTTTCGAAAATAATTCTTCCTTTTACAAGTGTCGTGCAACACAAGAGCTATACATTAAAAATGCAGCCGAAAGAATAGCGGTGGTCTAATTATGCAAAGGCAATGTCACACCAAGCACCATCACTGCCTTCTTGAGATTCTGGGGACACTACCAGGCCTGGCAAATATATTCTCCTTTCCAGCTCCCTCCACCCATGCATGTGAGTCTAGGTTTGGGGCTGCTACTGTAACCAGAGGGTACAGAAAGGCTCTCCAAGGTCATACAGATGCAAGAATGCAGTAAATAAACAAGCCACTGATTATGATTTAGCACTGCTTTTCTTTCTACCTTAACCAGGTTTATGAGCAGATTTGATGATTTAACCTTTCAGCCAATTAGAACAGAAGGTTTGATTGACAGCAAATGAATAAATAACATTTTAGTGCAGGAGACAGAATCATCCTCCCCTATTAATCAGTCCCTCTGCCCATGTGCAGGTAACACAATATTTATCACGCCACTCTGTTACAGTCCCTTGGGGTATCATTTCATGGCCTACCAGTAAAAACTTCACATCTACAGCAACTGCCCCTCTATTACTGTCGATAATATCTAATTGATATGTCAAACCTCCAAGGAATGCAGTAAATCGAAACACTGCCTCCCAAAAGAAAATAAACAGGCAAAAAGGTAAATCAGCACCTGCCTTCTTGTAATCACCCAGCCACCTCCTGTCCAAAAGCCTCCCCCCAGGGAGCCACTACCACCATCTTCCCTTCAGTCCGAGACATCCCAGCATCCCGGATAAACGGACACATGGGCCAAGAGTACCACTAAATTCCTGCCCACAAAATGTCACAGTGATGCCTGAGGAGTGCCGCCCATCAATGAACCACTGCATTGAAATAATTTTGCCAGGGGAAGCCCAGCTAGACTGTGAATGCCACAAGCATTATGTGGGGTATGGTTTGGAAGAGAACAGTAACAACAACCCAGTAACAATATTACAGACTTCCCTCTGAAGAGTAAGCAATGCTGTAAGAGATATGATCTCAAAAGGCCGGGTGTGGTGGCTCATGCCTGTAATCCCAGCACTTTGGGAGGCCGAGGCAGGTGAATCACAAGGTCAGGAGTTCAAGACCAGTCTGGCCAATATGGTAAAACCCCACCTCTACTAAAAATACAAAAATTAGCCGGGTGTGCTGGTGCGTGTCTGTGGTCCCAGCTACTTAAAAGGCTGAGGCAGAAGAACTGCTTGAACCTGGGAGGTCGAGGTTGCACTGAGCTGAGATTGCACCACTGCACTCCAGCCTGGTGACAGAGAGAGACTCTGTCTCGAAAAAAAAAGAAAAAAAAAAAGAGATATGATCTCATTTATCTTCCAAATATCCCTACAGGGTAGGGAGGAGCTGGAATAATTATTAATTAAAGTCCAGCCAAGGAAGAGACTAGTCTAAGTACTTACCATGAATTGGGTATGTTTGACTATGAAATATAAGATTTGTCTTAAATCACAGGGCTCTTAGCTACTCAAATATAAAAATCATATAGGTGAAGAAAGAAAGGACTAAATTAGCCTTAATAATCCATTCAGTTTGTTTACTTAACAAAGAACCCCGATTTTAATAATAGACAACATGAAGTGTATGATATATCACTATGTGGGGAGGGCACCAGGGATGGCACACCTGGCTAGTTTTTTGCATTTTTAGTAGAGACGAGGTTTCACTATGTTGGCCAGGCTGGTCTTGAACTCCTGACCTCAGATCCACCTGCCTCGGCTTCCCAAAGTCTGGGATTACAGGTGTGAGCCACTGCACCCGGCCTATGGGAAGATTTTAGATTATCATGAGAAACAACTGAACAGCATCTTAATAGTCAATCCCATGAAACTAGAGCATTAAATAATCACCCTTCTAAATATGGAAAGATTTTCCTGCACAGGAATTCTAAAGTTATTTTTATTTTTTTAGAGAAAGGATCTCGCTGTGTGTCCCAGGCTGGAGTACAGTAGAGCAATCATAGTTCACTGCAGCCTCAAACTCCTGGGCTCAAGCAATCCTCCCACCTCAGTATCCAAGTAGCTGGGACTACAGGCACAAGCCACCATGTCTGGGTAATTTTTATTTATTGTTTTTGTAGAGATTAAGTCTCCCTATGTTGCCCAGGCTGTATCCAAACTCCTGGCCTCGAGTGATCCTCCCACCTTGGCCACCCAAAGTGCTGGATTATAGGTGTGAACCACTGTACTCAGCCAGAGTTCTGAATTTAACATCAGTCCCCTTCCTCTCTGCTCAATTCTGCGCCCATCCACAGGTCTGCTCTCACGCTGTCATACTCAGTTTTACCATTTCTGCCAAACATTTTCTTTCACTTCCTTTTTTGATTTTCCTTTTTTTTTTTTTAAACAAAAAATTGGTTATATCCAGCCCTAAACTTTTCCAATTTCTCATCTTGCTTTAGAAATCCGTATTCTAGGTTTACTTCTTTCTACAGTTTTTTTTAAAGACTAGAAATTCTTTAAAATAATGAGGTATGGCCTGGTGCAGTGGCTCACATCTGTAATCCCAGAATTTTTGGAGGCCAAGGCAGGCTGATTGCCTGAGGCCAGGAGTTCAAGACCAGCCTGGTCAACATGGTAAAAACCCAGTTCTACCAAAAATACAAAAATTAGCCAGTTGAGGTGGTGTGTGCCTAGAGTCCCAGCTACTTTGGGGGCTGAGGTGGGAGGATCACTTGACCCTGGGAGGCAAAGGTTGCAGTGAGCTGAGATTGCGCCACTGCACTCCAGCCTGGGTGACAGAGCAAGACTGTCTCAAACAAAACAAAACAAAACAAAACAAAAACAAAAAAAACTTATGAAGTATGGACAATTCAGTAACAAGATTTGAGTCTCATGGTCTGCACGACCTCTTTTTCTATGTTTTCATTCCTCTTGGATTTGTCTATTTTCCTGGCTCAGTTGGCAAGCGCCTGGCCTGAGCAAAATGCCTAATCTCAGATATGGCCATGAGCGTATTTCTGGATGAGGGCCATCTCATTATGATGAGAAAGGAAAGGATTGTCCAAATCCATTGCCACTGCTTTGGGGAAGAAGACCCTTGGGGTAAAACCAATGTTGGACGAAAAATACTTAAAAACCTCACACAAAGGCTTTTTAGAGATTACCATCCAAAATACATACAATGGAGAAGCTCTATCAACTGAAAGGTCTGAACAAGAGTAAGGAAACCATACATGAAGAGTAAAAATACAAAAGAAAAAACTTGTATAAGACCAAGATCTACAAGAGAGAGAATGATCCATTATTGAGCCAAAGATCAATATGTAGCTGGTTCAGGTACAAAGGTAACTTTTTCTTCTACTTCTGATTTTCATCATTTACATATTTAATCAGAGCTATCCAAATATCACCCATTACAAACCCACGCTTAACATGGAGCTTGTTTCAGAATATGTGTGTTAGGTAGTGCTTACATTGTTTACAAGGCTTGGTCATTCAGAACAAAAATGTAATTTCAAGGTAGTAAGTATGATGCTGCAGTTCTACAATCTAATTGGGTATATTCATAAATGTGAGTCAGAGAGTCACAGTTTAGGGTAACTAACTTCTGATGGAATTCTTGCTGGTAGATGGTGAATGTAGGTCTTAATGAGCTCTCCTACGAGAGGGGCACTTACCATGGACAGGAAGATATGAAAAAGCATGCTCTCTCTGTGGGTGTCCCCCAAGGCAGCCTTTGCATTTGTACCAAAATTCAAAGGACAAAAATGCTCAGTCAGAAGTTCTCTCCAGCTAGGGAACCAAGTCCATCTATCTCTTTTCCCACAATGCCATGGACAAATGGAATAGAAACAAATTGGCAAAGGTCACTGCCATGTCTTGCCCAATGATGTGTCCTAGAGGCTCTGAGATTCACTTGAATGAAGTCACCAGCAGTGAAATTCACAGTTAATGGGAAGATGCAAAATGCTCAGGAGACATTAGAAAGCTAGCCCATCAGACCCTGAAGGTGGAGGCCAAAAGCTTCCCCAGTGGTAAGATACAGGAGAGAAAGGACATTATCTGGCCCTAAACTTACTAATGTCCTCCTGGGGAACCATTCCTTTAGTAACTATTAATAAAAAACTGTTAATATGTGCCAGGCATTTTATAGGTGCTAAGAATGTAGATATGAACAAAGCAGACATGGTCTCCACTTTTAAGGAACTTAAAGCCTAATGGAAAAACATAAGTTATAAATAACTTAAAATTATAATTGTGACAGGTGTTATGAAGGAAAAGAATACAGCACTATGAAGGAATAAAAGGGGAGGCCAACTCTAGCTTGCCTGGAAAGGGTCACTTAACCAGCCAGCCAAAGGGCAGAGGGATGAGGGACTACCTATGAGAGGAAAAAGAAGCATCCAGGGCAACCCGGGACTTCAAGGTGCTTACAATCTAGTCAAAGAGACCTAATGACATCTGATGTTTGTATAGAGTTTTACCACTTACAGATGACTTCCATTGCATCAGTTTATTTAAGGCAGATGTGACACACACATAGAGAAGACTAACAATACTGGTACTTGATGACTGAGCACATTTCATTGGCAAGGCTGAACTATGAGGCCAAAGGCCAAAGGTGGATTAGCTGCTCTACTTTCCAGGGTTCCCAAACCCTAAGGCACACTAGCCTTTTTTGCTCCAAAGTACTTAGCTCTTCCTGTGCCTTGCTTATTTTCTCATAATACTTGCCCCACCTGCCCTCTCTGTTTCTCTGCTCCATCCATAGGAATGTTAGTTAGGCTTGTTCAGGTTACTAGGATAGGTCACCTTAGGTTTCAAAGAGGGGGTGGGAGTGTGAAACTACCTCTTTTGTAGAGAACTGATGAGATACTGATCCCCACGCCTAGGTGGTCGGACTGCACAATTCAAAGCATAGTAACCTATGTATAAGCAACTGACTGTGGCCACCCTTCTCAAGAGAAACAGGGGAACAGGCAGGACTCAGCAGCTCTTACAGTAACTGAGCAGAGCACTACAGTGATGACAGAGTGGGGGCAGGGGTTCCTTGCTGCTACTCCAACTCTGCAAAAGGAGTCAGGAAATGGGCCTTGGATGGCATGCAGCAGCCAGCAAGATGGCAGAGGTTTGCACAGAATCTCCAGCTCTGTGACTGCAGATGAGACACAGGCTGAGATGAATCTGGCTGTTCTGCTCCAACTGCCCCTAAAACAACACAACTGAAGAGTAGGCAAGGAGAAAGGTTAAGAATCTAGGGGTGATGGCAAGATTTTTGACTCTGGAAAAACAAGTATGAAAAACCTTCAAACCTGAGATTTGGGCACAGGAACACTTAAATCTCAAGGTGCTTGCTCAGGGGTGAGGACCTGTGTGTACACACACACACTCTCACACTCACAGAGTTACCGCCACCGACATAAGAGGCTTCTAAAGTCATTTGTGGTACCATGGGGATCCAATTAACTACAGTCTCTCACAAACATTAAAACCCTAGTTAGACATGAAAACCACTGCTGCGGCCTATCAAAGGCAAGCCTACAGCTGACAGAGCAGCCTTGAATAAAACAAAAGATCCAAAGACAGCAGGTTTACTCTGGAAGCAATCAACTTTATAACCACAATTTGACCCAGGATTTTACAGTGGTGACAAGCAGAGGCTGGGGCAATGTGAGGGTTACACTTAACAAGTATGTCCAGGAGAGGCTTTCTCACCCACTGTGTGCCTCAAGTCCCCTTAGTGCGAAGTCACTAGAGAGGGAAACCAAATGCTATACTGAAAGGAGATGCAGAACACTGTTTAGAGGCAGGTCAGAAATTTTCTTTGGAGTTTTCTGAGGATTCTGGGATTCTGATTCGCCTCCAAATGAGATCACTTTTGGGCTTTGTACTTTGAAGTCCTGGCGGTCAGCATGAGTGCTGCCACTTGGTCTTGCTCAGGGGCGCATATTTAGTAGGTGGTTACATTCTTCTATATGCTGGATTTGAATTCCTTGAATCTCTAATCCAAAGATGCTTGAAGGCCTAAACAATGAACTTCTCAAAAATAGGAGAATAAAGAGGCACACAATGAGGTCCGGCAAAGTGCTACAGAGCCCCAGACAAACATGTCAGTTATTGTCCCTGTCCCTTCCGCCTGATGAGGCTGGGAAGGAAGGTGATCAGAAGGTGGCTGGGATGGGGCAGGGCTTGCTGGCCACAGTGGTAGCCTGAGAAATAGGTTCAAGAGTGCTTTGGAGAGGCCATAAAGACTCCTGCAGAAGGTCACAGCTCCATATCTAGGAAGAAACAAGGGATCACTTTCCTTTGTGTGTGCAGCTCTGCTGCTGACAGAGCTCTGAGAGCATAATGGAGAAGGTGGCCTGGGACTGGCGGTCTTTCCTTGCCAAGAACTCAGGGATCTTGTGCTCTGATTAGCAGCCAGACTAGAGAACAGTGAGTTCTGCGGCAATGAGCACTTCTGAAATGCTGTGTGGTATTTTCTTCTGAAGAAATTCAGAAGTGAATCCTAACTTACATGACATTCTGGAAAATGCAAAACTATGGAGGTAGTAAAAAGATCAGTGGTTGCCAGAGGTTGGTACTCGAGAGTTGGGGGTAGGAATGAATAAGTGGAGCACATACTCTGTATGATACTATAACAATAGATGTCATTATACATTTGTCCAAACCCATAAAATGTATAACACCAAGAGTGAACCCTGGCCAAGCACAGGGGCTCAAACCTGTAATCCTAGCAATTTGGGAGGCAAAGGTGGGCGGACTGCTTGAGTCCAGAAGTTTGAGACCAGCCTGGGCAAAATAAGGGAACCTTGCCTTTACAAAAGGTACAAAAATTAGCTGGGCATGGTGGCCATGCCTATAGACCCAGCTACTCCGGAGGCAGAGGTAGGAAGACTGAGGCTACTGTGAGCTATGATAACACCACTGCACTCAGCCTGGGTGACAGGGCAAGACCCTGTCTCAAAAAAAAAAAAAAAAAAAAAAAAAAAAGAAAGAGAGAGAAAGAGAGTGAACCTATGGACTTGGGGTATTCTGGACTTTGGGTATTATGATATGTCAATGTAGGTTCACCAAATGTAACAAATGTACCACTCTGGTGGAGGATGTTGATAAGTGGGGAGGCTATGCATGTAGAGGGGCTGAAAGCATATGGAAAATTTCTGTACCTTCCTCTCAACTTTTCTGTGAACCTTAAACGGCTCTTAAAAAACAGAGTCTCTAGGCTGGGCGCGGTGGCTCACGACTGCAATCCCAGCACTTTGGGAGGCCTAGATGGGTGGATCGTGAGGTCAGGAGATCAAGACTATCCTGGCTAACATGGTGAAACCCCGTCTCTACTAAAAACACAAAAATTAGCCTGGCATGGTGGCACGCACCTGTAGTCCCAGCTACTCAGAAGGCTGAGGCAGGAGAATCGCTTGAACCCAGGAGGTGGAGGTTGTAGGGAGCCGAGATCACGCCACTGTACTCCAGTCTGGGGGCAGAGCCAGGCTCCATCTCAAAAAACAAAACAGAACAAAACAAACAAAACCAAAAAAACAAAAAAACAGTCTCTAGGCCAGGCATGGTGGCTTATGCCTGTAATTCCAGCACTGGGGAGGCTGAGGTGGGTGGATTGCAAGGTCAGGAGTTCAAGACCAGCCCAGCCAACATAGTGAAACCGCGTCTCTACTAAAAATACAAAAAATTAGCTGGGCATGGTGGTGGGCGCCTGTAATCCCAGTTACATGGAGGCTGAGGCAGGAGAATCACTTGAACCCGGGAGGCAGAGGTTGCAGTGAGTGGAGATCACGCCACTGCACTGCAGCCTAGTGACAGGGCAAGACTCTATCAAAAAAAAAAAAAAAAAGTCTCTAAAAATCCTGAAAACATATTAGGTACTTCATCTGATACATACGAAAAATAGTAACTGGCAAAGAGCAGACAGATGCTCACTACATGTGTGTTGAAGGTATGAATTGAATTTTTGTTAAGTGCAAACCTCTGGGTTAACAGAATGTAGGTTCTCACAAGACAGCTCTTTAAATTATATTTAAAGATAATCATCATGACTCTACAGCCCCTTTGATGGTTTACCTGGATCTTGTTTTATCCCTAGTTCCTTTAATTGATCCCCCCATGAAACAGTTTCCTGAACTCCCATCATCTGCTCTTGCACAGGTGCCCAGGTGTGTCTTGACCAGCACAGAGCACAACAGGAAGGTCATATGGACATATGAACACTGGGCAGACAATGTAGACTAAGACTGCTCAAGGTTTGTAGCAGCCCCACCTAACTATTAGCTCATATTGAATTTGTGGCCAACCAAAACCACAGTTCTTTTTCCCATAAACTTCTCTCAAGCTTGACTGCTCCCATCCTGTACTTGTAGAATTGATTTTCTGAACCTAAATGGAGAGCATCACATTTATCCCCATTAAATTCCATCCTGTTGGTTTGGTCTCACATTAGGGCCTGGAGAGATCATTTTAAATTTCATGTCTGTCATCTATCACATTAGTCATCCCTCCTAGCTTTGTCTCATCCAGAAATCCGAGAAGGATGCCTTTCAGGGCATTGATAAAAAGGGTGAAATGTTCAGGACCAAGGACAGAGTCAGAAACACTAACAAGACCTTTGTCTCCTCTCCCTCATTTCCACCCTGACCCCCAGTCCATTCTACCAGCAACACATTTTCCATAGCCAGCTGCTTCTCATCATCCCCACTGTAACTGCCCTAGTTCAAGTCATCTCTCATCTGTGTTATAGCAACAGCTTCCTTACTAATCTCACAGTTCCGTATTTACCCACTTTCTGATTTGTTCTCCACACAGCAACCAGAACGAACTTTAAAAAGCAGACATAAGGAGCCGGGCATGGTGGCTCACACCTGTAATCCCAGCACTGTGGGAGGCCAAGGCAGACAGATCACCTGAGGTCAGGAGTTCGAGACCAGCCTGAACCAACATGGAGAAACCCTGTCTCTTCCAAAAATACAAAATTAGCTGGGCATGGTGGCAGGTTCCTATAGTCCCAGTTACTCAGGATGCTGAGGCAGGAGAACTGCTTGAACCTGGGAGGTGGAGGCTGTGGTGAGCTGAGATCATGCCATTGCACTCTAACCTAGGCAACAAGAGCAAAACTCCATCTCTAAAAACAAAACAAAACAAAAAAACAGACATAAGTTCTTACTACTCCGTTGCCTAAAACCCTCCAATAACTCCCCATTGCTCCTAGAATAAAATTCACACTACTTACCAAACCTAAAGGTCATATATGACTGGAGATCTACTGGCCTCTTCGTCCCATCTCATCCCATCCTCTGCTTCCTTCTCGGCTTGAGCGGCACAAGCCATCTTTCTGTTCTGCACACATACCATGTTAATTCCCTCTTCAGGGGCTTAACTATTCCTTAGATTCTCTTTTCCCAAGCCTTTGGAAGGCTGGCTTCTATCTATCACTTATTTCAGTTCAAAGGTCACTTTCTCAGAAAGGCCTTTCTGGACTAAAGTAGCTGCTTCTTGCCTACCACAGCCTAGTCACTCTCTACCTCTCCATTTCATTTTCTTCATAGCATTTATCAGTAGTTGAACGTTCCTCATTTTTCTGTTATTTCCCCCTACTAGGATGTAAACTGATGGAAGTAGGGATCCTGTCTGCCCTTGTTCAGTGCCTAAGACTTTGTAAGTGCTCAATTATTATTTGTTGAATGAATGCATAATGGTGAGAATTATAGAACTGGGAGAAATCAAATACATTTGCTATGACCTAACTTGCATTAATAAAAATGGCTCTTGGTTCCATTTTTATATCACTATTATTATCTTCTTTGTTATCAATATTTTATTATTATCTTCTTTGTTATCAATATTTTATGATGCCATCAAAGAATCAAATTGAATTACCAGCATTGAGTTAGGTCAGACAATAATTGGTAGTAGAAATGCATTATGTGGGATAACACAGACATGCTACTTAAAAACCATGCACTATGAGAGATCTCCACATGGCTGGTGCAGAATTAACATCTCACATGCAGCTGTGTGGCTACAGGATTAGACTGTTTTCACATGAAAAGAACCACTTAAGAGAGTTGCTGCTCAATCAGGTAAAGTTCATGCCAATGTCTCTAACTCCTGCATTTATATATACTTTTGCCCAATATAACATTACGAGCAAGAATAATTCTGATTTCAAAAATCTGAATTTTATTTACTTAGAATTCCATCACAATGCCAGCAGAAGACTCTATTTACAGTAGGAACTCATACTACTGACCTAGTGGTCAAAACATAAAGTGGACCATAAAAGAGGCTAGAATGGCCCATCAACAGCCTGGTAGCTCATCAACCCCAAGCCATCAGGTCCACTCACCTGAACCTGCACTGGCACTCAGCAGTCCTGTGGCCTAGCCACATGGGAGAAAGACAGGACCAAATTTCCTACTATGACAGCAGGGCATTCTGGTTTGTGTTTTGCCCTTCTCTCACCCATAAAATGAAATCTTTCCATTTGAACACATAAATAAAAATGCATTTCAGATGTAATCCCTGATCCAGCCACGTATTTGTGGAGAAAGAACCATGAGAAATAAGGAAGGGGTGGGCAAGGGCAGGAAATAGAAGAGAAGGGAAAAGGGAATCTGTTTACCACACCTCTCTTCCTCCTTCTCAAAGGAATTGTAAGGAAAAAGCAGAGAAGAGTTATGTTTCTCTGCTACAGTTTCAGTTTAGCCCCATGAAAAGCATGTGGCCCTTTTGCCAGCCAAAAGCTGTAGGGGTTCTATAATCTAGAGTATTCATGGTCACAAAATAGGACAAAGTGAGGGCCTTCTGACTGCAGAGAGCTGCCCTGCTGCCTGGCATGGACAGTCCGTTTTGTAAGGGTAGTTTTAGCCCTGGTCTGGGAATGTCCCATAGTCTCTATTTTCTTTTCTTTTCTTTTTTTTTTTTTTTTGAGGCGGAGTCTCGCTCTGTCACCCAGGCTGGAGTGCAATGGCGCGATCTCGGCTCACTGCAAGCTCCGCCTCCCGGGTTCACGCCATTCTCCTGCCTCAGCCTCCCCAGTAGCTGGGACTACAGGTGCCCGCCACCACGCCTGGCTAATGTTTTGTATTTTTAGTAGAGACAGGGTTTCACCGTGTTAACCAAGATGATCTCGATCTCCTGACCTCGCAATCTGCCCGCCTCGGCCTCCCAAAGTGCTGGGATTACAGGCGTGAGCCACCATGCCCGGCCCAGTTGTAACTTTTAAGTTCTAGATTAGGAAACAGACGATCTCCTGGGTCATTCACCCACATTAACATGTATTGAGCCTCTAACGAATGGCAGGAAAGCAGTGGTGAACAAACCAGATCCACCTACTACTCTTATCACCAGAGAAGAGATATGCAATTAGAATGCTTTCCCTCACTTCAACCCTTTCAGTGGTTTTATCATTTAGCCAGACCTGAAACCCTCCTTTCTCCCCTCTCTCCAAGTCTTTGGGTTCAGTTTCTAGATGAATCAGACTCATTTAGCCTTAGCCAGGAATTATATTCTTAGTCTGGAGGTGTTAGGATGGGATTCATAGAAGAGGTAACATTGAGCTGGGCTTAAAGGATAACCTCCTGGCTGGACGCGGTGGCTCACACCTGTAATCCCAGCACTTTGGGAGGCCGAGGCAGGTGAATCACTTAAGGTCAGGAGTTCGAGACTAGAGTGACCAACATGGAGAAACCCTGTCTCTACTAAAAAATACAAAAAACTAGCCGGGCAAAGTGGCGGGTGCCTGTAGTCCCAGCTACTCGGGAGGCTGAGGCAGGAGAATGGCGTGAACCCGGGAGGCGGAGCTTGCAGTGAGCCGAGATCCAGCCACTGCACTCCAGCCTGGGTGACAGAGTGAGACTCCGTCTCAAACAAAAAAATAAAATAAAAATAAAAAAATTAGCCGGCATGGTAGCACATGCTTGTAATCCCAGCTACTTGGCAGGCTGAGGCAGAAGAATCACTTGAACCTGGGAGGCGGAGGTTGCAGTGAGCCGAGATCACGCCACTGCACTCCAGCCTGGGTGACAGAGTGAGACTCTGTCTAAAAATAAATAAATAAATAAAGGATGACCTAAAATTCACCAGTCACAGAAGGTCCAAGGGATGGGGATGGGCAATAAAGACCAGCATTCCAGGTAGTGGCATACGGAGGTTTCTCAAAGATACAAATGTGCAGACTGTTCCTGAGAACAAGATGTAGTCCACAGCAGAGGAAGCAGAGGGTAGATATGGAAGCCAGAAGAGATGAGGTAGCTAGGGTGTCTGGGGTCAGACTGTATAAGATCTTACATCTTATACAGTCAAGCCGAGGCACTGGAATTGAGAGCAAGTGGTGGTATGATAGTTCTGTTTTATAACAATAACTCGAGAGGCAGAACAGAAGACACTGGAGGTAGAAACACAGGCTGAGGAGAGACCAGCTGAGAGTCAATGGGAGGACAGAAGCAAACAGAATTGACCTGAACAATGGAGAGAATGGAGTTGAGAATGACTAGATGTTTCTAGGATAGGCGAATACATGGATATGAATATAGAAAAAGACACTGGCTCATGTGGGAGGGTAGGGGATGGAGGTCAGGATGAGTCCAAGGTCCTGTGAGATGGCTCACTGAAGGCTTCATGCTAGCAGACAGTGTAGGTCATCTCATGAAGCCAGCCATGGAGTCTCCTCATTCCCCTTCTCTGGAAATGTGGAGCCCCATAGGCTGCCACTGTCACTTGGTGATGGAGGCCCCCGTCGGGGGCAGGTGTGAATGGGGAACACTAGTGCTACCTCTCTTGGCTTGCACCCACCAGAGTGCCTAGTCCTAAAGGAAACCAGTACAAGATCTTCTCCTTCACCACTCCTACACAAACCAGACTTTGAGAGATACAAAGACGTTTTAGTAGGGCTGGCATAGTTTCAACTTCCTAACAGATCAGTCTCTGCACATCTGGCAGGTACACTCCCAGCTTCTCCACCCCACCTTTTTTTCTTTCCTGATTGGCTAGGCTATTATGAAAGCTAGAGAAGATTTCTTACTGTTTTTTTTTTGTTTTTTTTCTTTTTTTTGGTAAAATCTGACTTTTTTGGTTTGTTGATAGGCTGCTGAGTGTCTTGCCTCCAAAGGTGTCCTGGCAGGGCCTATGATATAGAAAGTCTACTTTCCAGGATGCAGGAGTGAGTTCAGTGAATTAATTCTCAACCTGACCCAGGACACAGGACAAGTACAAATGTGGTGCTGACTCTGTGCCTTGCATGCAGTGGCTGTTCAAATGCTTGCTGAAAGGAATCCCTTTTATAATATCTGATATTACAGCTTCAGCCTGATGTATTCAGAAAAACTCGGGGAGCCATCAGCAGCAGTACAAAACCAGAGGTGACTGCAGTGTTGTCTGCGCAGGCTGAGGAGAGTGCTAGGAGAAAGCAGCAAGGGAATATGAGCTCCAAATGGAACAGACTTCTTGCCTGATCTGAATCCTCCCAGCAAGAAAGGAGGGCGGAAACTAGAACAGCCCAGAAATGTTTTCAGCACATTCCCCGAAAACCTGACATAAAGACTCAAACAGAAAAGAGATTAAAAGATACAGGAGAGATGTAGTATAGCACAAAGATCTTCCCAAAAGATTTGTCATTGGACTTTCTAGCTACAGTTCACTTTTATTTATTTTATTTTATTATTTTTTTTAACAGGAACCTTTCGCAACTTTTTTTTTTTTGGAAGATAAGGTCTCGCTATGTTGCCCAGGCTGGTTTCAGACTCCTGGGCTCAAGTGATCTTCCCACCTCATCCTCCCAAGTAGCTAAGATTACAGGCGTGCATCACTGCGCCTGGCTGAGGCCTTTTTAAATGAGTCTCTCTGGATCACGGATTAGTAACACATAAGAGGCCAGGCTTCCTCCTATAGCCCAGGCTAAACCTTGCCGATTCCAGCAAGCCCTTCCCGGAGGATGCTGTGTTCAACCTGGGTAACCATCCCTTTCCAGAATCCACCCACTAAGGAGCTGGGCCAATTGTATTTTTAATTTCAGATTTTAGGCAGGATGGTCATGCTTCCTTGGTGGGAGACCTTTTCTTTCCAGATCTGTGGGAGGGCTCAAGTGTTTGATCTTCAGGATAGTGAGCAAGAATTTGATTTGGATTAGTTTAAATCTCATTTTCTGCCTTTCCCTAGTGATAACCTTTATCTAATTCACTATAAGACGGATAAAATCTGTGTTGCAATTCAATTTTTTAGAAAAGACAAGTTGTTCCCAAAATATAACTACCTACTCCTTCATTCCTAAATTCATTCACTATTTTTTAAAAAAAATAATGAAACCATTTTTAAGCTCCTACTACATGTCAGACTCTGTGCCAAGCTGTGGTGATTCAAAGATGAAGAAGCTATGGTCCCTGACCCTTGAAGAGATATCAGATAAACCCATAATATATCAGAGTAGTTCTTTGCGGCACATATTAACTTCTGTGACCATAGCCTCCAAATTCTCTAACAGCACAGTATTCTGGAAAGAGCACACACCCCTTATGCCCATTCTACTGCATCCAGCACAAGGCTGGGTAGAAAGCAAGGTTCTCTGCAGCAGCCTACCCTGGAAGTTTCAACACAGTCACTGCACTATGACTGTGGCCTTACTTGGCCTGCCAGCGCCTTTCAGTGCTTACCTTTTGGCAGGTAGAGTTTAACAGGAAGCAAGAGCCCTGCTACCAAATGACAGAAGAACACAATCTGAGGGTTGATGACCTTTGTATTAATTTAAACATCTCAACCTTTCTCAACCAGAACAGGCATATACCTCCACTTGTGAACCTGAATTCGGCTGCCACAATTTGCATGCATAATGTACTGAAAAGCCTTCTTTATAATGTTTACTTCTCTGTTTCTTCCAAATGAAATCACTGAAGGGCAAATTTGATTTTCAAATCAGTTTTAAAACATCTGCCTTCTAAAAAAGTAAGAGTAAAGAGATAAGGCTTTTAGATTACAGGCAAGGGCTAATTATTTTAACTGATACCACTGTGTCCATGCTAAAAATACAAATGTGGAGACATTTTTAATGCATACCCAACATCTAATGGATGTTAATATTTCATTAGGAAAAGGCTTCCAGTCACGAGGTATGTACCTTGTGATTTTAGAAGGAAAAGACTAACTTCCTGACCCTTCTTTAAATATAAACTCATCTGACCTTGTGCTTCAGCACCTCTATTTGTTGTTCTGTATGACTCTATTTCTTTCAAATGTATAACTATGTCTGTCACAGCCTTCATCTCCAGGAAGCTCAAGGTGTTTAATATATTTCAGTTTGTTATTTTGTTTTCTCACTTTCTGCAAAGAACATCTGAGGGTGCAGGCTTTGCTCTAGAGGTGGAGCTATCACGCTGCAGCTGCTTGGGCCCAGGTATGTGACAGTTAGTGACAGTTTCAAAGGGCTAAGGAGGTGGGGAGAAGCAGTTATAGGGGTTGGTTCGACCCCATATGGAAGAGCTGAATGCTCACACATATATTTTATATATATAGCATTCATGCCTGTGGGTGTCTGTACAGCTGTCAAGGCAACACACATTAGAAGAAACTTTAGAAGTAAATCCATTATATTTTATGTCTTACATAACTATTATATACTTTTACTGATAAAATAACAATAAACGGTATTATTTTAATAAAAACAGCCCTTGGAGCGCAGCACCAAGCCTTGTTTTAGGAATGACATCTTACAGACGTGGAGACAGAGGCACAGAGGGAGTAAACGCCTTGTCCAAGGATGCTTGGCTAATCGGCGGTAGAACCATGGCTAAGAGCCAGGCCTCCTGATTTTCAGCCCAGGGATTTTTATTTTGCCTTTTTTACTTCACTCATGTACAGATGATGCTGCCATATTTCACACTTTTCTTGCTGGTGGCAAGATACTAGCAAAGAGTCCAAGAACATAATCCCTAGTATAAAGGCTAAGATTGAAATAATTTTACATTAAACACAAACAATTCCAACATAGATTTTCACTTTCATACATGCACACCTTATTCCAGCGATTAGCCTGTACTTCTGCTGGGGACAGGCTCTGAGCCCTCCACCAGTTAAGTTCTAGTACGTAGTGGGTGCACAGCAATTGCTAAACCACAGGGGGTTTGCAGCCCCTGTTCCACAGCAAGCCTGCACTTTACACTCTGACAGTCACCATGGGCTCTTTAATTTTGTGGTCAGGCAGATTTTTGCCTGCCACAGTACTGAACTCATAGTAGGTACTTGATAAAAATGGGTTCAATGAGTGAAGAAAGGTCTGCATATGCTTCCTGCAGGTAGATACTACATTTTCTTATCAGTAAAATGGGTGTCTTGAGAGAAGGTAATCAATATTGGGGGGTCAGAGCAAGAGCTAAAGAAAAGCCAAGGGGGTGGTCACATTTCCCAGACCCAATCTTTTAGAGCAAAGCTTCAGGACTGATGTGCAAACAAAGCTACAAAGAGAGAAATGATTCTGAAGCCTGAGCTGGTGAGGAGGGCTCAGGTTTTGCTGCAAACTCCATTTGGCTCCCAGTACCACTGGCTGAAGTTTAACAAGTGAGAGCACCACATTTCAAGGTTTAACATAGGGAGGGGTCAGTGACAAAGATGAGCTTGACGTGCTCATCTTAGCAGCTCATGGCCCCAGATGTAGGGTGCACACCAGATGCAAAAGGTCACAGGAGACCAACAGAAATCAGGTAAAGGAATGACACAATAACAGAGATATGTGTAACTGACACTTCCTATTTTCACTGAAATGTCTGCTTCACTCAAAGGTTTTCACATGTGAGTATTCAGCTGACCCTTGGATCTTCCCTTTTTTGTGCCAGGGATCTCTCTGGCATTCTGTGAAGCATATGAATCCTTTCTCAGAATGTTTTCAAATGTATAAAACAGAACACACAAAGAAACCAATGTTACTGAAGTACAGTTGTGTCCACAGACCCCTTGGGCATAGTGACAATGAAAGACCCCTGGCCCGAGGTAGAAAGGGTTGGCTTTATCAGCTGGGAAAACAGGGCTGCATATGGGACAGAACATCAGTCAGGAAACTGAGACTCTGGATCTCTTTACAGCCAGAACTCTTATTTTTTCAAGAAAACATAAATTAGATGTTCTTATGTAGGAAAGGAATGCCTCAAATAAAAACAGCAACAGCTTTGACACTACTTTTCTATAACCTCTTTTAGGTGCTTTTCTCCTCTTCATCCCTTTTTCCAAATACAATGGACACCCGGAACTAGCAACACTAGTATAGATTTTACGTCCTCTCTGAAAATACAATTCTCAGTTCTCCAGCACTCCCATTTCCTACTTTACCTTTCATTTGCAATAAAATTAACAAATCATATGACCTAGACATTTCTAAAGACTACTGGTCTGTGACATCATTTCAAACCATCCCCCAAACCTGAAATCCAAATAGCCAACATCCTAACAGAGGCTAAAGAATAAAGCACAAATCCAGTGTAGGGGAAACCACTTCTCTTTTGAAAGAAAGACTCTCATTTGGATTATGACAGTTAGCCAACACACATAGGTCTGTAATGGGGGATATCTCCATATAAAATTCCTAAGTAAAAGGGTCACAAGAACTATCAATCCTAATTTAATTCAGCCAATCTAAGTAAATCCCAAAGAAACATGCTGGGCTAGAAATGAAATCCCAGTAAACAACTGGAAAATGTGGGCACAGTAATATGAGGACTCCAGAGATTTCTGTAGCAAATGGATTGTTCTAATGACATTTGATTAAAAATCTGCTTCCACCTGGGTCAATGCATTTCATGTGCAGAGTGGATTCAGTTCTGCACGCAGAATAAACATTTCAATGGAAGGCACAGTGGGAGGAAGAAAACAATAGCTCCCCAAACCCACAGTCATTGAACGGTGTGTCCAGGTTCAGATCTGGGAAACAAAGAACTGTGAGATGAGAGACGGCTGTGCCAAATGGACAGGATGCATTTTCCCTGAGCATCACTGCACAAGGGGCCCAGGGGAAGCCTGGTCTCAGGCCAAACACACACTTCTCCTACACCTCACTGCTCAGTAGTTGAACTCTATAAAGGTGCAACTCGCTTGTTTTTTAGTTCTGTCTTCATAAATTGCACACTTGTCTGTGACTTGGACAAATTTTGAAGCAGACACGGAAAGCAAACAATCATTCAACTTCAGTTTGCTTTGTAGGTGACACTTAGGAAGAGTCAGCGTACTGGAGAGTCTTTTTGAGGTATATGTTGTTTTCAAATCAGACTACAGGCAAGTAGTCTATCTTTTCTTCCTAACTTCACACGGAGTTCCACATACAGAGGGGATCTATCATTCTGATCAACAAATCCAACTTTTTGTGCCAAAAGGGCAAAAGAATTTCTTAAATGTAAGGTCAGTTCAAACAACTCCTGCATCTTAGTTGCCACCATTCACAAATATCCTGGTTTTAGCAAGTCAGATGCACCAAAGTACCAGGAAGGCCACCTGTGTGGAGATAAACAGCAGTTCCCAGTGATCATGGAAGAACTAGGGCTCCCATCACCATGATTCATAAAATCACATGATATCACAAAATCAACAATTTCTGGTCTTGCTTAAGCCATCTGACAGGAGTAAATGGTTACCAAGATGCCTACAGAAACTAATGAGTGAATAGATAATGCCAGCTATATCTCAAAAAGAAGAAAAGATAATCTGATGAAAAAACAATCTTAATTCCTTACAAAAAAGTGCCGAATCTTATGGTGTTCCAAGTGTCAAGAAAAAATAAACAGATGACTTTAAACAGAGATGGGGAGGGTTACAATGTAAAGCATTTGTCTGTTTCCTTTTCAATGGTATTTTCCAATGTTAAAAAAAAAAAAAAAAAATCAGCCAGGTATGGTAGCTCATGCCTATAATCCCAGCACTTTGGTAGGCTGAGGCAAGAGGACTGCTTGAGGCCAGGAGTTCGAGACCAACCTGGGCAATAAAGAGACTCCCTGTCTCTATTTTTTAAAAAATTAGAAATACAGTTGAGCATGGTGGCATGTGCCTATAGTCCCAGCTACTTGGGAGATGGAAGCAGGAGGATTGCCTGAGGCTAGGAGTTGGAAGCCTAGGTGACAGAACAGGACTTTGTCTCTTATAAAACAAACAAAACAAAACAAAATCAGCAAGCACCTCATTCAATCTTTTTTTAACAAAAAATTTGAAGAAATTGATTCTGAGCCAAATATGAGTGACCAATGGCCTGTGATACAGCCCTCAGGAGGTCCTGAGAACAAGTGCTCAAGGTGGTCAGTTGGGGCACAACCTAGTTTTATACATTTCAGGGAGACATGAGACATCAATCAAATACATGTAAGATTTACATTGGTTCCATCTGGAAGGGCAGGGCAACTCAAGGACAGGTGCTTCCAGGTCATTAAAAATTTTCTGATTGGCAATTGGTTGAGAGTTATTATCAACAGAAAGGAATGTATGCTTCGCGGAGACCAAGGTTTTATCATGCAGGTGAAGCCTCCAAGTAGTAGGCTTCAGACAGAACAGACTGTAAATGTTTCTTATCAGACTTGAGATCTGTGTTGATGTTAATGCTGGTCTCCTTTTCCTGAATTCTAAAAGGGAAGAGGGTATAATGAGACATGTACGACCCCCACTTCCATCATGGTCTGAACAAGTTTTTCAGGCTAACTTTCTAATGCCCTTGGCTGAGAGGAGGGGTCCATTCGTATGGTTACTCCATTCAATCTTAACAGACTGGGACTCAGGAGAAGAGTACAGAACATAAAAGGCCTTCTTCCTCTCTCAGGGAAGGACACCAAGTCATCTAGGGTGAGTTCACTTTACACTTCAGATGTAATCTCTTGGCCGGGAGCGGTGGCTCACACCCATAATCCCTGTAATCCCAGCACTTTGGGAGGCCGAGGTGGACAGATCACGAGGTCAAAAGATCGAGACCATCCTGACCAATATGGTGAAACCCCGTCTCTACTAAAAATACAAAAATTAGCTGGGTATGGTGGTACACGTCTGCAGTCCCAGCTACTCGGGAGGTTGAGGCAGGAGAACTGCTTGAACCCGGGACATGAAGGTTGCAGTGAGCTGAGATCGTGCCACTGCATTGTAGCCTGGTGACAGAGCGAGATTCCGTCTCAAAAAAAAAAAAAAAAAAAGATATAATCTCTTATAGGAAATTTAAAACAATAACTTGAGATGTGGCAGTTTTATCACCCAAGCTATTGGGCTAAGCTTCAAGATACCAAACCCTCGAGTAAAAGCACAGCTAGGAGACAGCTAAAAGGAGCTTAAGACTCTATATAGTCATTTTATTATAAATGGCTACTTCAGAGCCAATATATTTGACTTTGACTTTAAAAAGGCAAGATTAACCATTACACATTTTGGTCAAGCTTAGGAAACAACTTGCTAATAACCTATCTAGTGAAAAAAGATGCCTCTGGGAAATTCATCGTATTGGTGGAGGGAGAAAACACCTACATTTTTGCTGTCACTAAAAGCCAAACAGAAACCTCCTGTTATCAAGGATCAGTGGGAAATTACTGCTTATTATACAGTATTACATTTACAGAAACTGCAAGTGCTCATCACAAACTGAACGTCACACTTACCTTATCAGAAAGAGCAGCCTGGCACTGGCACAGGAGTGTAACAAAACACGGTCAATTTACTAAGCCTCCCGATAGCCGAGGGTATGGTTGGCAATACAAAAGGTAACAAAGGAGTGGACTGGCTGAGCGTGCAGGCTGCTATCCTGCCATCTCTGGGAGGATCTGAGCTCAAGGCACACTTGAACTTCCCTCCAGCAGGCTGAAGAGAGAAAGAGTGATTTTCATGTATCCACCAAGGCTTCCAGATTTAGCACGCTGCCTACTCCCATAAATGTTATCCCTACTGAGTCACTCAGAGAAGAGCTGGGCTAACTACATGTGTCAGAATCCACAAATGCCTCTATTTGCATTTGGATCAAGGCCCCTTAGTCTCAGCTGGTCCTGAGCCAATCAGGAAGGCTTAATTAGTGAGCCCATGAGAGGAGGGAAGTGCCCAGCACAGAGCCTGACCTAAAGCAGTGGCTCAAAATATGTCCACTAAATTAATGCCTAGATAAATACCAGACTTTTGAGTTAACATAAGCCCATGCCCTACAGTTTAGGGTTCCTGGCAGGGAAATGATTCAATAGTAGTTGAATGATAATTTTAATTAAGGAAATAGCAAAAGAAGAAAATACTGCCTGAAAATATCAGTGGTTCTATCCCCAAAAATGAAAAGCTTAGAAAATTGTGCCCTGTGTTCCCTTCTCATCTCCTCAGAAATTTATAAAGTTAATTAATATTAATGTAAGAACACCATATTAAAGCAATGTGAAGGTATACATTTGAAAATCAGACTAGAAATTCAAAAATGAAGGCATTTGTAATTGTAGATTCACAGTACGTGCCATGTCTAACTAAAAACTTGATTACTTCTTAATGTTATTGTGGCTCTGTCTTCACAGGGCAATTGGGGCTTTCAATTAGCCTACTAGATTCACCCTCAAACAGGCAGAGGCTGTGATATGAGGGACTCAATGGTGCTCTGAGAACACCAACCCTGAAGTCCTGTTGGTTTAAATCTATGACCCTGACACTAGATTAATGTAGATTTGGGTTTTGATTTTAATTAGGAAAAATGAATTCTGAAGATTCAGAAATGTGAAACCAACAAGTTTCCAGGAGCCCCTCCTTCTTCCACCCTCAGCATAACCTAGAGAAAAGACTATACATTTCAAAGCCCAAGCATCAGAATTTCTATTAAGCTTATATGTCCACTGCTAAATCCTACAGAAAATTCAGTAACTCCCCAGAGAATCAGGAAGGAAAAAAGAACAATATAAACAAGTTACTCTCCTCTAATAGAGCAGTACCAACAAGTGCTATCTTCCTTTGCCTGAGAATCACCTAACAGCAGAAATTTACACTACGGCTCCGAGAACCGGAGATGAGGAGGCCAGCGGTAGTATCCAGTCTTCCTCATCTGAGGAAAACCACGAACTCTGGGACAAATTTAATGTGCAACATTGCCTGGAGGTGGAAGGCCGAACAAGATGACCACTCATCAGGTCAAGACTGCTAAGCCACATTACTAGGAATACAAACATTCTTTCACTCCATTTAGGTTTATTACATGGGCTCCATACTGTTGTATAAATTTGGAGAAAGAAGGGAAAAGTGTATGAGTAGAAAGCACTCGCAAACTCCCTCCAAAGCAGTTGGTAAATGTGTGCAATTCCAGATGATCACCACTTTGAAACTATACTTTAAAACTTTGTAAGAAATGTTTATTACTGACACTCAGTACATAATTTACAACACCACGGTGAAATTCACTTACATTCCATTTCAAGGGATAGTGAAAAGAAAATGTCAACTGTGGGGAGAATATGCTTTATAGAGCTTGGCTTAAAACACAGGGAAAAAAACCACATATGCAAGTCTCTTTTCATGGAAGGAAATAGTCTAATAAACGGCCTAATGAACAGCGTAATGATTTTTTTAAAGTAGGCAATAGGAAGGAAAAGGGAAGAAAAACAGGCTAATATACTCTACAACCTGAATAATGAACCCCTAGATAATCTAGATTTGACCACTGGTGTAGAAGCTATACTTTTAAAACCAATTTTAAAGTATGAATTATGATACAGCTAATAGGCTGGACAAATTAATATTCTGTGGAAGTAGTAGTGACAGCAAGGTAGGAAATCATATAGAAATAAAGGTGGATTTCTCTGTAATCCATAGTCTTCATCATACCTCTGGAAGGTGGATATTTGACTTGTACCTTTATGTGATTTTAAAATCTGAAGTTTATAGGCTCCTTGGGTTGGGAAGTCACCAGTCATTCCAGCTACAACATGAACCAGTAGCAGATGGGCAGGCTCAAAATGCATCTTTTCAGAAAGATTTCCCTAACTCCATCCCATACTCTGGTAATGTTTATATACTTACAGTACTTATATATCTGATTTTGCATGTTTACTGTGGTCTTATAGGCCATGCAAAATTCTGGGAAAAATGGACTCAGAATCAGGAGACCTGGGTTCTAATCCAGGGCTTGCCACTAGATGAGAACTTGGGAAAGGCACCTGTGACCGCTGTCTCATCTGTAAAATGGGAGGCTTGAACTACGATTTCCAAGGTACTTCTATCAGTTATAGTATCGTTTGATTCTAGGATCTTGTTTTGTATTTTACATTGTGTGTGTGCATATGTATGTGTGTACACATGCAAAGTGGTTCCCAAATGTTCTGTATAACCTATAAGTTCCTTCAGAGAAGAAATGTCTTCCTGTCTCCTCAGAATTGTCCTTCACAATGTATTAATAGTATGAGCCTCTACCCACTAGGGTCACTGAACAAATATTAGACTGAATCAAAGTTGTGCATTTGATTACAGACCTACAGAGATGACTTTGGGAAAAGCTGGTCCTATACTTCCAAGGGTATAAATCCCAATGTACCTTGAAAAATGGCCAGATTTTTAAAAAGTAACCTTTCTCCTGGACTAGGCCCTTATTTCTTCCCTTTTCTGAAACAAACCCAAGAAACAGTAAATGTATCAAGTTATATGCATGCCAATGACAGTGGACATTCACATAATGGAGCGATCACCTGTGTTTGGGAGGAGAAAGATCAAGAAGAACTCATAGAGCATTTGGCTGGGTCTTCAAGGGAACACTGAATAGGTGGAGACCTGAAGATCAGCCAAAGCAAATAAAAATAATCAGCTGACCTAAAGCATGGGCTCATTTAACAGTAGTGATTAGGCCAGACTGAAAGGAAAGTAGGAATATAAGGACTGTAAAGAGAGAATTACAGAGATAAAGGTTAGAAAGTCTGGTTAGAGTCAGAGAGATAAGGTAATTATATATTTGAAGTCTGGACATGTGGTTTAACAGGAGGCAGAATATTTAAAAACAAGATGTTTAGGGAGAGCTGGTCATGTAGAGATAGAAGATGATCCAGGTAAGGATCTGAGGCTTTCCTTAGTAGATCACTGAAGGTTCCTGTACAGGGATTAAGGAATCACAGCAACGACAACCTAGCAATAGTGTTCTAGACTCTAGAACAGCAACAGATGTAGAGTATAGAAATTCTCTGCAATAGTATTGAGGGAAATTCACTAGAAGCTACCATAAATACTCCAGGAAAGAAGTATGAAGGTCTGAATACGGAGGGAGGCAATGGGAATAGAAATAAAAGATGAAAGGATATAACAGAAAGGATATAGCACCTGACTGACTGTGTAGGGCAAAGAAGAAAGACTCAAAGAGGTAAGTGATGCCCAGAGGAAGGGAGCTACAACAACAAAAGCAAGGACACCAAAGGAGTATAGCTACTTTATGGAGAATGACAATGATGACTTTAGTTTGAGACAAGTTGTGTTTGAGAAACCATTCTAGAAGGAGCCAACGGAAAATATGAATGAAAGAGACAGCTGAAGCCAAGAGAACGAGCTAAATGGTGACTCTATGTGCATGCTGGACCCCTGAATTCATAAAAATGCCTTTTTCCTTCTTTTTTAAACTCTGGAAGAAAACACGAGCCTCTTAGTGCTCTAGGATAGAGCTGAGCAAGCATCAATCATGGCATAATTACCAAAACAGAGCCTTCTCATTAGATCCAGAGGCTGGCTGCTGACTTGATTACAATTTAGTAAACTGAGGCAGGTCACTTTAAGAAGGTAAGATCAAAACTCCCATGCCTTTCCTTTCTGTTATCTTTATTCACTGACCAATAAATAGGCTCTACTTTCCTGTTTTTGCAGATGCCCATGCTGACTGTTACTGTGGTATCTGCTGCTCCATTTGCTTACCTACCTTGGGATTATGTGACTGACAGATTATGTGCAGCAGGTCCCTTGTCTGTACTGCCCATTTCAGGGAAGGGGTTAATCAAGGCTTTGTCGTGGTAAGGTTGCTGACTGAGCACCTCACTGGGTGGTGGTGGGCTAGACCCTCTGCAGCCATCCTGATACCATGAGAGGTACAGCGAGCTCTAGGATTCCAGAGTGAGGTCTGTTCTATTGAACAGACTCTTTTCTGCTGGGAGAGGTACATGTGATGCTCTGGCAAGCAGTTTAGAGTCCCTCTTCAGAGTTTAAGGTTGGGCTTTTTTTTTTTTTTTTAACCTTTTGCTCTAAAAATCCAGAGAAGCAACTGAAACATTAACCAGACAAACTCGGGATTTTAAATCAAATCAATTTCTGAATTGAAAGGGGCACAGCTGGCAAAGAGTTTTAAAAGCACTTGGCCCCTCCATAAAAATAAACTTTACTCTCTCTAAGAGTGGTTAAAAATAAAGGTAATGGACTTCCAGCCAGTAACCAACTTGAAGTGATAAACTGTTACTAGGGGATCCAAGTCATTAATGTGAGGGGCAATGATAGATGTAAAAACCAAAGAAAACTGAGCCTCTGGCAATACTGAATTAAAACTTGTGGAATAATGCTATAAATGAGCCAAGGATGACAGATCAATAATGGGTTAATACAGAGAAGTTAGGAAGACACATGTGTAGTTTACAAGGACTATATCATCAGGGGCAACTGTTATTCTCTCCCATAAACTCTTCCTTGCTTCATGTGACAGCATCTGAGCTGGAATGGACAAGCGTCCTGATTGGGCTTTGTGACAATGATACCTCCAGACAGTAACAAGACGAACGAAACCAACATGCATACATGACTGGAGACAGAGCCATGGCATGCGTGCTTCTATTCATTCAGATCAAGTACATATTGACCACTACAAGTGTTAGGTCCTTGCTAGGCTACTACTATGGATCAAAGAGTGAGTAAAACACCAAATCCCTGCTCTCCTGGAGCTTACCTTCTGGTGGAGAACAGTAACTGAACAGCCATGCTACGGAATGGGGAATTGCAAACGGCAACAAGGGCTATGAAAAAAAGTAGCTTGGTTTTGTGAGAGGGGATAACACAGTGATTCGATCAAGATGGGTGGTCAGGGCAAATCTTCCTGAAAAGTGGCCCTTGAGCTGAGAAGAAAAGGATAAGTGGGGGTGGTTAATGAGACAAAGGGCCGAGGGTGGCTCCAGACAGAGGCCAGCATGGCATATGCAAAGGCTCTGTGGGAGGACAGAGCATGATGGATGCTGGGAAAACAGAGGATGCCAGGGAGATGGGAACAGGGAGAGGGATGCAGGGGGAGTATGGAGAGGCGGGGGGCCAGATTGTGAAGGCACTCGAGGCCACACAAAGAATTCTGGTCTTGATTCAGAGAGCAGCAGGAAGCAGTGCAGGGTCCTAAGCAGGACGATACTGGAGTTGTGCTTGAAAAGTGCCACCTGCCTATAGTGAGTAATCTCATGGGAGGGCACAGAGGGAAAGTGGGGAGTCAGTCAGTAGAGTGGAGGGGAGCAGCTGAGTGATGATGGTAGGTGAACTCATGTGATCTTGATTTATTTTTAATCATTTGGAATATAATATTAATAAGAAAGTTATGTCCATAGTAAAATAAAAAGTCTTTCTGACCATGTACATTTTGTGTGCTCACACAGCTCACTGAGAAAGTTTTATTGAGCTATGTTTCATTTTTTTTTTTTTATAACAGGCATGGAAAAAATTATTACCCTCACAGAATAACGTGGCTCCTGGGTTAAGTAAGAAAGAGGGAAATGGGAGCTCTCAGATTTTTCTTCCTGATCATTTGCTACCCAAGAGGACTTCATTCTTCATTTCCTTCTAGCTCCTTTAACTTCCAAATGTTCTGGGTGGAGAGGAGCCTCCCACTGGGGGTCCACAGGATCTGCTGACCACTCTAAATTTAGAACTCAGGCAATTCCCACACTTAGCATCAAAATCTACTTTCCACATGCCTCCCAATGTTTGGGTAAATTTTTAATAAAAACTTCCTGCAATACCAAAGATAAGTTCCCTTTAAATGTGCAGGTATGACTGGCTGACTCCTTATTGCTATTTTCTATTCTAAAATAATCATCAGCTTTAGGTACTTCATAACCCCATAAACAAGTGTGAGTAACTGGTGTCTCCAAGTGCGGCCTAACATATAGATGACTTCTATAGGGCAAGCCTGCTGATCTCTCATCGTTAACACAAGGATCTGCCTAGGGTCAGACTTGACGTGCGTGCACGTGTGTGTGCGTGTGTTGTCTAAATTCTGCTATTTTCTTCATTTTTCATTTTTTGAAACCATTCCTCTTACAGGTACATGTTTCTTCATTGTTCAAGTTCTAAAACTCTTGACAAAATTAACACCAATGTTTGCCCTTTAAGAAAAAAAAAAAAACAGAAAAGAACATGACTGGCTTTTTTCATTACTGTCAAATGCTATGTAGAAAAATGAATTAAGTATGAAAAGAGAAAAATAATATCTTCATCGAGCATTTCAAAAGTGACAATTACACAACCAGAGCTCATTAATTGGCTCACACTTCTAGAAGGAACAAGCAAACATACTCCTCCAACCTTGTAGGGCAGAAAAATCTCAGGACAACAGCCCTGTCTGTTATTACCAATATGGGATCTATGCGACAGTCAAGTGCTTCAATCTTGTTGGAAACTAACATGTCACTCAACTATGAACTATGTCTCATCATCATTAGTATCAATGAGGAAGACATTTCCTCCTTTATATCCTGCTGTCTTCCTGTTGCATCTTATTTGTGACATCAAGTTCTTTACACAAACCTCCAAATCACATGGTTAGCAGTGACCTCCTAGAACCACCCCAAAGTTTTTGTTAAGTGTTAGATTAAGAAAGAAAGCAGGCAAAGAAGATGCAAAAAAAAAAAAAAAAAAAAAAAAAAAAAAAAAAAAAAAAAAAATCACATGCAAAGTAAATTGTCTCTAGGTTTTAAATGTATCATTTTTCAATCTTGCTATACTTTGGAAGACTTTACTGAGGCTATAACTCTCCACCTTTAATTTATCCTGTTGTCCTCAGCCACTGCAGCACTTAGAAGAAGAAACATGTTCCTCTTTCTAAGATTCCTAGAGAATAAATAGCAGATACAGAGACAGATCCCAGGACTAAGCGGCAGTGCATTTAGCAAGGGGACACACAGTGCTTCTCGGATGTGAATATAATCATGCTGGAGACCAGGCAGCAGACAGGTCGGCTCCACACAGGTCTTTCCAGGTGGCACACAGACAGTCAAGGTGCTTCTCAGGGAAGGCACAGGGGAGAAACTTTCCAACATTAGGATGCTGTAGAGATTGCCTGCTCCAAGGAGGTGCTCCAACCTCCCAAGTAGGCCAGGGCCCTTTGAGAGGGCAAACTCAGATGGGAATGAACTTTGGGTGTCCTGGGGAAAGGCAGAAGAAAGTACTCTTGGAGAAGTGGACTTTAAGGAGCCCATGGAGAGAAGCATAAGGAAAATGTGGCTGGAGTGTCCTTTTTGGGGAAGCACAACTCGTGCTTGGGCTAAATGGCAAGGTTCTGAAGAGCCGCTGGGATATTGCTATGTATAGCACTTAATTTTGTTGATTTACTGCTGGCAGCGAATAAACCATGCCACTCTGCCAGCATCTGCTACTCAAATAATGGCAAGGACAAGCATCTATAAAACACTTATGGCTCTAGCAAAAAAAAAAATTTTTTTTCAAATAAAGTGTTTTTAGATTTTAAAAGAAATACATGTAAATTGGTCAGAAAAATGTTGAAAATTAGAAATAATTCCCACAATCCCCTATACAAAGTCAACCATTATTAATATTTTGGCATATTTCCTTTTGGTTTTCTACTTCCATAATTCTTATTTATGATAATACTTCTATAATTTTGTACACTGCTTTTAAAACAGCTTACTTATGGATTTCCTTATTAAAAAAACTCTTTGCAGCATCATTTTTAATAAATACCTAGATTGGGGGAAAAGTTTATTCCAAAGGGAATTTAGATGGTAAATCTGGCAGGATATAGAAAGTCTGTGATAAAATTAGAATCTAAAAGCTAGAAAGACTAGGTAGTTCCATATTAGGACTATAGAATTCCCCAGTGGAAAAAAAATTTTCGTTACCTAATTCTTTTTATCTAATCGTTTGTATTTGCCAAAATGTTTGGGAAGGGCACAGTTTTGGATAGATGATGGCTGGGGTCACTAATACTTTGGCAGACAGAATTACTATCCAATAGGACCATGACAAAACAAAGAAATTGTTTAAAAAATGAATGCAAATGAGGTCAATATGTGAGGGAGTACACTGGCAGGAAACAAGACAGCTATATAACATGGCAGAGGCACAGCCAAGCACATGAAAGGTAAGGAAAATGACTTGGGGTCACTGGGGACTATCGACAGCTGACTACAAGTCAGCCCATGCCGCAGTGATTTTGGGACTTCAGGTCCAAGACGGCTGACATCGTAGGCACAGTTCGCTCTCCCTTCCTGGAAACCACTGACATGCTACCAAAGAAATGCAAAGAGAATACATTCAAAAAGGTTGCAAATTGGAGAGGACATCAGTAAATGAAAAATTTTGGTGAATTTTGAGAAAATGATATGCACATGAAATATTACTCATTTATAAATCTAGGAGAACTGGGCAGATTTCCATACCGAAGCAAACTGAGCAGGATAATGACAAATGACCCACATCCAGCCATGTCATTGTGAAATTTGAGACTACCAGGGGTGAAGAGAAGATCCTAAAGGCTTCTATAGAGAAAAATAAATTACTACAAAGAATATGAATCAGATTGACATCAGATTTCTCATCTGCAACATTAGATACTAGATAGCAATAAATCCAAGCTGTTAGACTTCTGAAAAAACCTGAATTCTATACCCAGTCAAACTATGATTCAGATATGCTGGGGTTCTGAAAATTTGTATTCTATTTCCCTTTTCTGAAAAAAAATTACCCATAGATTTATTCTGTGCAATGGCCATGAGTGATCGTCTTTCTTTATTTGTTTGAGACAGGGTCTTGTTTTGTCACCCAGGTTGGAGTGCAGTAGTGTGATCTTAGCTCACTATAACCTCGAACTCCTGGGCTTCAGCAATCCTCCCTCCACAGCCTCCTAAGTAGCCGCAACTACAGGTGTGTGCCATGATATCTAGCTTCTTTTTTTTTTTTTTTTCCACATTTTATTTATTTGGTAGAGACAGGGTCTCACTATGTTGCTGGGGCTGGTCTTGAACTCCTGGCCTCAAACAATCCTCCTGCCTCAGCCTCCCAAAGTGCTGGGATTATAGCAATCTTTTTAACTAAATGTTCAGGCTCAACAGACCCAAACAAGCCATAATTGGCTTCAGATTCACCTAGGAGACAGAACAGGAAACACAGCAAGCCCCCAGCACAGCACCAGGTATTTCTTCCCTTCGGCAGTCTTTGTAGCAGTCAACACAACCGTCTGGGGGCTATTCTTTTTGGCCTGCAGGTGACAGCTCAAATAAGAGCATTAAGAATCAAGAAAAAAAAAAAAAAAAGAGTATGTAAGACTCAAGGAAAAAAAAGAGTATATAAGACTCAACAACTGGTGATTGTGGAGCTGCTCTGGCTTAGAAGCCTCACATTCCAAATAGAAACTAATACTTCTTGTGACAGCTCCATAAGCACAGATACCAGAATCTCAAGGAATAAGCCCAATTACAAAAGTCTCTGCACTCAGGGAAGCACAAGGATCTATAGTTTCTGACCAGATATTTACAGTTCTCCCAAGCCACATGCAATGTACCATTTCAGGGGTAATTTTTAAAAATCATAAGCAATGTTGCTTATAACGCCGCAGACATTCCACTACAATCAGGTTTTCAGGGGGACAGGTCTAGAAAACTAACAGAGGCCCAAGGTCAATATCTCAAGCAAAGGGAAAGGATTTTTTTTTTTTTTTTTTAAACCATTTACCTACATTCCACGAAAAGAAAATGAAATTGAGGAAACAGTGTTACCAATGATAGGAAAGAAGAAATTTTAGGATCGCAGACATAAACAATCTGTTCAAAATCAACCAATGAACAAACAGTATGCTTCAGAAGTTTCTGCAACAGGAAAAAACTAATCAGAAACTTCCAGAAAACAAAAAGCTGTCTAACAGGAAGCTATTTAAAATGTGGAATAATTTTGAGCACTTGTAAGGAAATCTAATCTGCTTCATCAGAACAGTACAATTCTTCCAAGAGGGGAACAAGTTTACTGACATAGAATAACATTTTCCTAACTCTAGATCCAACCAATTACTAGATCTGTCATGAACAATGTTTATATAATCATTATATTATAATGAGATCTTAGTGCTTTTCCCTTTTCAGGATCAATTTATAGTTAACACATGGATGATTTAACTATAAGTTACAGAACAAAAAATAAGTATCACAATGTCAATATAGTAAAGCAGCTAACAGAAGATAAGAAGTAGAAAGGGAAAAATAGAGGGAAATGTAGTGGGTGGCAATTTCTTCATCAACGTAGTAAAGAGTCAAGAAATATTGTTTATAACTGATGGATCAAAAAATAGAGGTTTAGGCCGGGCGCGGTGGCTCATGCCTGTAATCCCAGCACTCTGGGAGGCCAAGGCGGGTGGATCACAAGGTCAGGAGTTCGAGACCAGCCTGACCAATGTGGTGAAATCCCGTTGGTGAAACCCCTCTGCTAAAACTACAAAAATTAGCCAGGTGTGGTGGTGTGCCCCTGTAATCTCAGCTACTCAGGAGGCTGAGGCAGGAGAATCACTTAAACCCAGGAGGCACAGGTTGCAGTGAGCCGAGACCACGTCATTGCACTCCAGCCTGGGTGACAGAGAGAGACTATGTCTCAGAAAAAAAAAAAATAATAATAATAGAGGTTTAGCCGGGTACGGTGGCTCACGCCTGTAATCCCAGCACTTTGGGAGGCCGAGGCGGGCGGATCACAAGGTCAGGAAATCAAGACCATCCTGGCTAACACAGTGAAACCCCATCTCTACTAAAAATACAAAAAATTAGCCGGGCGTGGTGGCGGGCACCTGTAGTCCCAGCTACTCGGGAGGCTGAGGCAGGAGAATGGCGTGAACCCAGGAGGCGGAGCTTGCAGTGAGCCAAGATCACGCCATTGCACTCCAGCCTAGGCGACAAAGCGAGACTCCGCCTCAAAAAAAAAAAAAATTATTATAATAATAGAGGTTTAAGTATATTATTTAATTGTAAAAGATAAATACTAACAGAACTAAAAAACATAACTAACAAAAATGAGGGATGGTTAAATGAGCTAAATTTCTCATTTGTTTTATATCAAGGAGTTAGTAAGTTGTTAAGAAAAGAGGTGTGAATTTTTTTTTTTTTTTTTTTAAAGATGGACTTTTGCCCATCTTAGCTGCCCAAAGTGCTGGGATTACAGGTGTTAGCCACTGCGGCCAGTCTGCTTTCAACCATTTTTTCAGTTTTTAAAACTTCTTGACTATAAAAATATTTCAGCCAGGTGCGGTGGTTCATGCCTGAACTTTGGGAGGCCAAGGTGAGTGGATCACCTGAGGTCAGGAGTTCAAGACCAGCCTGGCCAACATTGTGAAACCCTATCTCTACTAAAAATGCACAAAATTAGCCAGCCATGGTAGCATGTGCTTGTAATCCCAACTACTTGGGAGGCTGAGGCCAGAGAATCACTTGAATCCAGGAGGCAGAGGCTGCAGTGAGCCAAGATTATGCCACTGCACCCCAACTTGGGTGACCGAGTAAGACTCTGTCTCCAAAAAAAAAAAAAAAAAAAGTGAGAGCTTTTAAAATAAAGGGTACAGGACAAAGGGTACAGGATTAGATTGTATGAAGAAAGAGGGGTAAAATGTAATTTTAAAAAATTAGTCACTATAAAAACAGAGTTATCTATAATAGAAAATAACTGCTTATCCTGAAAACAAACCAAGAGACTTAGGAGAGCTACTATGAAGGAAAATATCCCACTCCTGGAGCAGAGAAACTAACAGAGACACTGGAGAATCTCATTCCCCAGGGATTTTTCAGAGGACAGCAAATATCTATGTTTTGATTTCTTTACTAGGTAGAATGCTATCAAGAGGTGGAGCTATGATCTTTGAAAACTTCATATAATTTCATTTATAAACTCACGTACTCTATTTCAATAAAGAGCAGACTACAATTCTTGAAACTAACAGAATCCTCTCTTGAGGTCTGCTCTGTAGCATATTAGTTAAAAAGAAAAACCTTTTGCCTTTTATCATTTACATATCTTCTACATTTCTTAAGACCTAACTTGAAAAAGGGAGGTACAATACATTCAAGTTACGCTTACAAACATAAAATCATAACCTCTGGTTCCATTGATTCTTACAGGGTTAACAGGCATTTGCCTTCTTACTACTATTTCTGTTCTTCTAATGTATTATTTATTTAATAATTTGTAAAACACTGCTATCGCATCTAAGTGCTAAAATACAAAGTTAAAAACATATAAATTATTTAAATCCACCAATAAAAAAATTTAAAAAGAGAAAAATATGTTGATAATTTAATGCAAAGCTACTAGAAGAGGATCTAATGAGTGAATGAGACTTTGAAACCAAAAAAGTCCCCATTTAACTAAATACAAAATGAATATGACATATACCTGATCAATAGTCAATCAATCAGCTCTTGTTAAAAACCCACACTGGGCCGGGCGCGGTAGCTCATGCCTGTAATCCCAGCACTATGGGAGGCCAAGGTGGACGGATCACCTGAGGTCAGGAGTTCAAGACTGGCCTGGCCAACATGGTGAAACCCCGTGTCTACTAAAATACAAAAATTAACCTGGCACAGTGGCACACACCTGTAATCCCAGCTACTCGGGAGGCTGAGGCAGGAGAATCACCTGAACCTGGGAGGCAGAAGTTCCAGTGAGCTGAGATCACACCATTGCACTCCAGTCTGAGTGACAGAGTGAGACTCTGTCTCAAAAAACAACAACAACAACAACAACAAAACACCCACATTGTATAGCACCTTTGTGTTAGTCCGTTTTCACACTACTATATAGAAATATCTGAGACTGAGTAACTTATAAGCAAACAGCTTTAATTGACTCACATTTTCACATGGCTGGAGAGGCGTCAGGAAACTTACAATCACGGCAGAAGGTGAAGGGGAGGCAAGCACCTTTTTCACAAGGCAGCAGGAGAGAGAAGAGTGAAGAACTTCCAAACACTTCTAACACCATCAGATCTCATGAGAACTCACTCACTATCATGGGGACAGCATGGGGGAAACTGTCCCCATGATCCAGTCACCTCCCTTAACACATAGGGATCACAGGTCCCTCCCTCGACACGTGGGGATTATAATTCGAGATGAGATTTGGGTGGGGACACAGAGCCAAACCATGTCAACCTTTAACAGAGGGACATAAAAGAGAGGAGGAATCCAGTTTACAACAATAAGTGACAAAAGAGACCCGTGGTGGGTAAGACACGTACAAGATGACAAGCTTTGAGGAAGCACAAGGTCTGGTCTGGGAGCTGTGGACCCAATTAGCAAAGACTCTGGGAAGACAAATGCATAGTTGTTCATGGGCCGTGGAGGCCCTTCTATTTTATAAAAACGGTTCCAGGAGCTTGGGATAAATTATTAACCACTTTGTTTCCCCCTTTTCATCATCTAGCTTGGTACAGTCTTCTTTAGCAGTGTTTTGAGTCCTAAGAGGCAATGTGGTATAGTGGCAAGAACCTGGATATAAAACTTAGCTCTGCTTCTGGAAGAAGAGGCTGAGATGGTAACAAGATCTGTGCTCCACTGGGAAGTGGCTACCCAACCAGGAACTGACTACATTTCCCAGCCATATCAGCATCTAGTATGGCAATGTGACTAGTTTATCTCAGTGGCATGTTAGTGGAAGTCATGTATGCTACCCGTAAAGCACGGCTTTTCAGAACTAGGTGTACCCTCTCTATTCTTTCTCCTGCCAGCTAAATGTGGCTGATGCTGAGGAGGAACTAGATGGCAGAACAAGAAAGAAGCTGCCTGGGTTCCTCAGTCACTTCTGGGAAAATCACTTAACTATGAACACACACACAGGCTGTCCCATGACAGAAATAAACTATTGTGTTAAGCCACCGAAACACTAAAGCTTATTTGTTACAGTAGCAAGGGTTAACCTAACCAACATATATATATGCTGATAATTACTAAAATAATAATGGTGATGGTGTCAGACACTGCATTAAACAAGTCATCATTAATACTGTTAAGAAATCTTGGCCCAGCCTAGGCAACATGGTAAGGTGCTGTCTCCACAAAAAAAAAAAAAAAAAAAAAAAAAAAAATTAGCTGGGCACAGTGGCACGCAGCTATAGTCCCAGCTGCCTGGGAGACTGAGGTGGGAAGATCACTTGAGCCCAGGAGTTTGAGGGTACAGTGAGCCTTGATCGTACCACTGCACTCCAGTCTGGGCAACAGAGTGAGACCCTGCCCCCACCCCAAGTAAGCACATGAAAAGATGCTCAACATCATTAGCCATGAGGGAAATGCACATGAAAACCATAATGATATGCTACTTCATCCCCACTAGGATGGCTATGGTCAAAAGGATGGGCAATAGCAAGTACTTGTGAGAATGTGGAAAAATTAGAACCCTCAAACATTGATGGCGGGAAGGTAAAATGGTGCAGCTGCTGTGAAAAATTTTGGCAGTTCCTCAAAAAGTTAAACGCAGTTATCCCATGACCCGGCAATTCTACTCTCAGATATAGACCCAAAGGAATCGAAAATATATGTTCACGTAAAAACTTGTACAGGAATGTTCATAGCAGCATTATTCGTAATAGCCAAGAAGTGGAAACCATTCAAATGTTTATCAGCTGAAGAATGGATAAACAGATGTGGTATATGCATACAATGGAATACTATTCAGCCATAAAAAATGAAATTCGGATATATGCTACAACACGGATGAACCTTGAAAACATTATGCTAAGTGAAAGAAGCAAGGAACAAAAGGTCACATACTATACAATTCCATTTATATGAAATGTCCAGAGTATGCAAATCCATAAAGAAAAGACAGAAAGTAGATTATTGGATGCTGGGGCTGGGAGAGTTGGAGGGAAATGGGGAGTGACTGCTAACGGAGAAAATGTTTCTTTTTGGGGTGATGAAAATGTTCTGGAATATTAGAGAGCAGTGGTGGTTGCACAACACTGTGAATATACTAAAAACCACTCAATTGTACACTTTAAAAGGGTAAATTTTATGGTATGTGAATTATATCTCGATTTTAAAAAGAAAAGAAAAAGAGAAATGCATTTGCTCCACCTTGCCTCTTAGAGATTCTGGCTCGACACAAAGAGCCACTGAGCTCTTTTCATGTACCATGATTCTAGGCTGCTCAGAACCCGCAGACTTCTTCCTATCTTCTGCTGCAAGCAGACAAGTCCAAATAGCCCCAGTGCCATATGCATTAAATGCCTCTGTCTGCATGTGGAGAAATAAGGTACAAGGCTTTCCTTCCTTTGAGTAACAGCATAGTTAACAACGAGATGAGATAAATAAACAGTGACGCTAGCCCTGAGAATGCTATGAGTGTGGGGAATAGGATAGCGCTCCATAATAACTACTAAAGTATCTATTGCTTCAGCAAAGTTCTCTAAGGAAGAAAACAATCCTAAAAACTGTTCTCACTCATAGGTGGGAGTTGAACAGTGAGAACACTTGGACACAGGGAAGGGAACATCACATACTGGGGCCTCTTGGGGGGTGGGAGGCTGCGGGAGGGATAGCATTAGGAGAAATACCTAATGTAAATGACAAGTTGATGGGTGCAGCAAACCAACATGGCACATGTATACGTATGTATCAAACCTGCACGTTGTGCACATGTACCCTAGAACTTAAAGTATTAAAAAAAAAAGTGTGGTGTGTGGTGGGTGCTGTGGCAGGGTGGAGCGGAGGGGTTCTGAGAGAGGATTGCATAAGGAAAGTATCATTTTTTCCCCTATTTAGGCACACATGCCATTTTCAAAAGTGTGAGTCAAATTCACACCACAGAATAGAGAACATCAAGTAAATTTCATGTAAGTATTTGGTGACATCAAGTAAATTTCATATAAGTATTTAATAGTCAAAACTGAAGAGAAGATCACTGGAGTGTGTTTTCAATCTCCAAGTAAGAATGTAATTTGGTGATTCTATGACTCTTCTTTAGAGCCTCCCAATCCACTGGGAACACTGTCTTTTCAATAGGAATAAATTCCTGAAAAGACACAACTTACTTGCAGGAGACTTTAGTTCTGTCAGCAACCATGGTCCACTGTTGCTGGTTGGTGGAAACCTCAACGTAGTAGCTATAGCTTCGATCATCACAATCCCACAGTAGTAACCTGAACAAAGGGAAAAATGTAAGATTGCTGTAAACATTTTAACTGGTTGTTTCCTTAGGCTGCGGGCATATCCCTCCCACCCACCTCCTTTGTCCGGCACATTTCTAAGACTGGACAAAGTGAATCCCAAAAAAGCATGAAGAGAACAGGCCGAGTCAGTCTGCAGTGAGAGGCTTTTAATCTTTAGTTTTTTTTCACAAGTCCCCCAATCCCAGGCAGCCTCTGCCCCACTGGTGGCAAAGTTCTTTAGACTGGTTTAGGAGAGAGATGTCCCCAGATCACCCTTCTAGCTTCCTCTAGCTCTCCTCTCCAGTTGGTTCGGCTGACCACTGCTCATGGGAGAATCTGTAACTTCGAATAGATTTTTATTTTTCATTTCTATTTTTAGAGACAAGGTGTTTCTCTGTCACCCTGGCTGGAGTGCAGTGGTGTGATCAGTGGAGTAATCAGTGTAAACAGTGGAGGCTCACTGTAGACTCCAACTCCTAGGCTCAAGTGATCCTCCCACCTCAGCCTCCTGAGTGCCTGGGACTATAGGTGCACACTATATTTTTTTGTAGAGGCACAGTCTCACTGTGTTGCCCAGGCAGGTCCTGAACTCCTGGTCTCAAGTGATCCTCCTACCTTTGCCTCCCAAAGTGCTGAGATTATAGGTATGAGCCACCGTGCCCAGCCTAACTGATATTTTTATTTTTAGAGCACATTTTCACTCTGCTGCCCAGACTGGACTGCAGTGGTGTGATCATAGCTCCTTGCAGCCTCCAACTCCTGGGCTCAAGTGATCCTTCTACTTCAGCCTCCAAAGTAGTTACAAGCATGCACCACCATGCCTGGCTATTTTTAAATTTTATGTAGAGTCAGGGTCTCACTATGTTGCCCAGGCTAGTCTCAAACTTCTAGCCTCAAGTGATCCTCCCACCTCAGCCTCCCAAAGTGCCAGGATTACAGGTGTGAGCCGCTGTGCTGGTCTAACTGATATTTCTTATAGTATTTTCTAATTGATTATAACCCCATCACCTTTATTATCATGTTTTAGCTTCCTTCTTATTCTCATCAGGATTTTTACATAGCTGTAGTAGGGTTATCTGATTTGGAGATATAGGCAAACATACATTCATTTGCAAAACTTTCATTATTTAGAAATTGATTACCTTGGTCCTGTTCTTAACCCCCTTTTCTGCCCAGATAAGAACTTAAGCATTAACTGTGTAATTCCATTTACATGAAGCTCAAAGCAGACAATTTATCTGTTGGTGACAGGAATCAGAATAGTGCTTAGCTCTGGGGGAAGTATCGACTAGGAAAGGGTAAAAGGGAATTTTCTAGAATCCTGGAAAAGTACTAATTTTGATCTGAGTGGTAGTTATGCATGTAAATAATCACTGAGCTATATATAAAAGATCTGTTCACTCTGTGTGTGTTACTCCTCCATTTTACATATATATATATATTTTTTTTTTTTTTTGATACGGAGTCTCACTCTGTCTCTCAGGCTGGAGTGCAATGGCGTAATCTCAGCTCACTGCAACCTCTGCCTCCCGGGTTCAAGTGATTATCTTGCCTCAGCCTCCCAAGTAGCTGCGATTACAGGTGCCCACCACCACGCCCAGCTAATTTTTGTATTTTCAGTAGAGATGGGGTATCACCAGGTTGGCCAGGCTGGTCTCAAAGTCCTGACCTCAAGTGATCCACCTGCCTCAGCCTCCCAAAGTGTTGGGATTACAGGCGTGAGCCACTGTGCCTGGCCTAAAAAATAATTTTAGAAAAGAATCTGAGCATTGCATTACAGGATGAGTATTTTGCTTCTGACAGTGCCACAGGGGAGACAGATATTGTTTTCTATTACTTCAGCCTTAAAAGTCCTTCTCATACAAACTATATATTTTACTGCTTTATAGTTGGTCATATGTGTTTGCTTCCTCTACCAGCTGGTATAGATAGTAAGCTCCTTGAAGGCAGTGTCTAGGTCTTACTGATTTTTTCTATACCATTGACAGAATGTCTCACATGGAGCTTAAACTCAGTCAGTGGTTGCTGAGCAAATACATTCTTGTTAACAACAACAATAATGGCTGGGCGTGGTGGCTCACGCCTGTAATCCTATCACTTTGGGAGGCCAAGGCAGGTGGGTCACGAGATCTGGAGATCGAGACCATCCTGGTTAACATAGTGAAACACCATCTCTACTAAAAATACAAAAAATTATCCAGGCATGGTGGGGGGCGCCTGTAATTCCAGCTACTTGGGAGGCTGAGGCAGGAGAATCGCTTGAATCTGGGAGGCAGAGCTTGCAGGGAGCTGAGATCATACCACTGCACTCCAGCCTGGTCGACAGAGCGAGACTCTGTCTCAAAAAAAAAAAAAAAAAAAAAAAAAATCAATAATAATGATCATGATGGCTAATATTTCTTTAATGTTAACTGTGTATCAGTCCCTATGTTAAGCGCTCTATACAATTTGTCTTATTAAAATCCTTCTAAATATCCTCTTAGCAAGCATTATGATTATGAAATTACAGACATTGAAAGTGTAAGGATTAAAGCATGTTAAGTAACCTGTCTAAACTCATACAGTAACTAAGTGATGGAAATGATACAAGGTTCTCACCTGCTACCTTCACCAAAAGCCCATTTCCGTAATCCCACCGTCAAATGTTTCCATTACTCTAGTTTATATATCTGGTTCCCAGTTTACAACCTCTAACCTATCAGTGGTTTGTATTATTTTCCCTTAATCTTATGATTATAATTACTGAAAATCCTTTGCACAAGTTCACTTTAGTGTCATATATAAAGCTATTACTGAGGACTAGGATTGCCTGTATTTTCTGTTTTCCTTCACCCTTACCTTTTTTTTTTGTTGTTGGAGGAGGTTGAGGGGACAGCTTCTCTCTCTGTTGCCCAGGCTGGAGTGCAGTGGTGCAATCATAGCTCCACTGCAGCCTCAAACTCCTGGGCTAAAGCAATCCTCCTGCCTCAGCCTCCCAAGTAGCTGGGATTACAGGCACACACTACCACACCCAGCTAATTAAAAAACAAACAAACAAAAAGATTATTTTGTAGAGATAGGGTCTCACTGTGTTGGCCAGGCGGGGTCAAACTCCTGGCCTCAAGCTACCCTCTTGCCTGGCCTCCTAAAGGGCTCCCCTTCCCTTTCATTCCTTATTTTCTATTGTAATTCTGTTTGCTATCAATTACTAAACCAATACTACCTAATATTTTTGAACTCCTCTTTTAAGTAGAGAAAACTGTTAAATGGGTTTGGAAAGCATTAGCAGATGATACCTACTGATTCTCTTTAATATGCCTGAGTGTTTAATCTCTCAAAGTACCCTGAATGAATCAGAAAGGATTCCACTCTGTTGTTCTTAAGTGTCCCAAAATCCTACTCTTATATTACACTAATTTGCTTATAAGAATATGAATCATTTCCTTCATTAGTCATTTCCTCAAATATTATCCTAGTCTCTAAGCACTTTTATGCAGTTAGCCTATGCTAATTTATATTTATTTTGAGTAACTTTTAAAAGTGTATTTTTTGCTTCTATGTTTGTCTGGCTCTCATTTTGATTATAAGAACTTTAGAAAGATGTTTATCTTTCTCTTTTTAAAAACTCTGCTTCAAACATGTGGGCTCTGTTCATGGCATATGTTCCATGTATGTTCTGGATTGAAATCATTCATAACTCTGACACAGTAGAGTACAACTAGGGGAAAACTTAAAATCAATTAATAATTATCTTCATTTAACAGTTCTGGTAACAGAACTGTTGTTGGAAGATAATGTTGAGGTTACTTTCCCCAATGGAATTTTAAATTATTTATGGAGAGCCACGTTTATCATATTCCCTATCCTTCTAGATAATCATAAGCTAGTGTTTCTACAGAGGATTAAAATGAAAACAGTCAGTCCCTTTTGGGATAGAACCTAACCAGATCTCAAAATATTTCATGGAAAATGACTGCCTTGAGGATATGGGATATGGAGAAGATTAAAAAATGGAGGATAAATTATGAGTATCATGTATGTTCTAGTAGATATTCTTGGAGTGATAATATATTTGAGGAAAATTTTAAGGTGTATATATCATGCTCTGTAAGTAGCTTATTCTATAAAAGTCCTCCAATTTGTTTCAAGGCAAATTATTATTTTAAAATGAAGGTAATCTGAAATTCCAGTAACTTTTAAAACATACACACACAGTACATATGGTTTGTAACTGGCTACTTTTGCTTAATGGTCTATTATGAATATCTTTTTGTATCACCAAATATTCTTCTACATCATATGTACTGAATAGTATTTCACTGTATAGATGTCTCATACTTTATTTAATCAATCTATTATTATTAGACACTTAAGCAGTTAATATTTCACTGTTATGAAAATTCTTTTCTTTTTCCTTTGGAAACAGGGTTTTGCTCTGTTGCCCAGGCTGGAGAATGAAGTGGCACAGTCATAGCTCACTGCAGCCTCGATTTCCTGGACTCAAGCAATCCTCCTGCCTCAGCTTCCTGAGTAGCTAGGACTATAGCTGCATACCACCATGCCCCGCTGATATTTTTTAAAAAAATTTTTGTTGCCCAGGCTAGTCTCCAACTCCTGGCCTTAAGCAATCCCTCCACCTCAGCTTCCCAAAGTGTTGGGATTAAAAGCATGAGCCACTGAGTCCAGCCTATTATGAAAATTTTGCGATAGACATTCTTAAGCTAAATCTATGATTATTGTCTTTGAATGATTCTGTAAGTGGAACTCCTGGAGCAGGGCATATAACATCTCGAGGCTTTGATATATATCATAAAATAGCTGTATACTTCTATTCCCCCCAACCCCAAGCAAAAATCTATACCAATTTATATTAACACTACCAGCATTGCATAACAAATGCCTGTTTCTGTGCATCATCACCAATATTATGTATTATGTTTAAAAATACTGCTAATTTGATAGCTGAAATATCTCATTAATCTGCAATTTTTAACTTATTGAGCTTGAACATTTTACCCATTTTCTACTTATATTTATCTTTTTGTTAATGACTTACAAAATGTCCTCTATATTTAAAGATATTAATCTACTGCCTATCATAGTTTGCATGCTGAAGGTATTAATTTTTATTAGCCTAGTCTATCGATCTTTACCTCAATAATTTATCCTGGCCTAAATTCTTTTTTTCTGAAGAGCAGCCAAGTGCTCATACTGGTTAAGACATCCTCTCTCTATTCCTCTATTAAGAGTCCTCAGGGACTGGAGATGTGGGGTCATGGTGACTCCTGAGCAGAAAAGGGACATTGATGGATCTCAGGTCATCGAGCCTAGAGCTCAGACTCAACCTACATGCTGAAGTTTTAAAGAGGACTTCTCACTCATGCCCAGGATGCACATTTGCTTGGAATTTAGGCTTAGGCAGGAATTAAACCCCTTTGGTGATTTGATTGAAAAAGGCAACTGCAGCTGAAGAACACTAAAGGAAAAACTGATTCAATCTCTGCTTTGCCATTGAGAGGAATTTTGTTCTACCAGTTCCCTTCATTTCTTTGGCTGCCTGAAAAGTGTATTCTTATGTTTTTGTGCCTGCAACAACAGAGAGCTATTTCTGACTTGTAAACTAGCTGGGAATGTTTGCATGGTGAGCTCGCCCAGGACAGACACTCTCTATGACCTTAACTGAGATGAGCTCCTTAAACATATACCGCACACTTCCACCCACAGATCAGAAGCCATTTTCAAAAGGGGCTGAATAAAGGAAGTTGCTGGCCAAGATTTATCGATGCAGGTCAGGCCGGTGTTTAGCTGTTGCCACAAACCTCTCTAACTAATGAGCCCAGCATGAAATGCCTGGTGATATTATATATGTTGTCTCCTCCGTCTTCCCTTATTCTCACTGTGAAGTTTCCCTAAAAGCAGTGAAGAGCTGGGCTTTTTTTCTTTTAATTGATTAGCAGATGTGATTTTGCTTACATCTTCCATAAATGCTCTGGCTGGCTGCATACCATTGATTACCAGGGGTTCAGTTTACAGCAACTAATTGCTCTCCTTGCTGGTATTTTGATACAAAATTCAATAGTGAATATGTTTTCAAAACTCTTGTCTTTATGGCTTGAGTCAGAAGTGACTCAAGGCAAACCCAGTGGACTGAGTTTTCCCGTCTTTAAAACATTTGTTCTCTCATCAGTCTGTGAAGAAAGTTTCCAAATTGTAGCATTCTAATTGGAAGGTCTGCATTATGCATGCGATGACAAACTATGTTGTGCTGAATGGCACTTTTTTCATCCTTTTCTTAAGGGATTAATACTGTGCCAGATTGTGAACAATGGCTGAGGTTTAACAGTTGAGGTCAACAGCTTCTCCACTGAATTGGTGCCTTTTAGACCAGAAGCAAGTGCCTGTTTTGCCTGTTTCTAACTGTCCATCATTTGTGGGAAATTCCACTGGAAGGCCTGGGACCACAATGCCACTGTTGCTAAATTTTCTCATTTGGGTGAAAACAAATTAAAGGAAGATCAGCAACCAGGATATTAGTGATAGTGCAATAACTTCTGATCAAACCATTCCTAATCTTTCAGTTAAAGATACTTCTGACCTCAAAAATGTATACAATATATTCTTTGGTAAAGATCCTTTAAGTTCCTCAGAAATAATTGTCTTCCATTCAACAATTCAAAAAATATTTACTGAATAACTACTAAGTAACATTAGGCAAGTCACTTAACTTACTTATACTTTGGTTGCATCCTTTGTGACATTAAATGTCGAGATCTCATGGCTTCTCAGCACTTTTCCAGTTCTAACATTTAATAATTCTGTTATAGCATATGCAGAGGTTTTTTGGTATGTCTGTATGTTACACAGTAACGCCTGTCTTTGACAACTATTTCCAGACCAACCTCAAGGTGGACGTGGGAGATTCCTGAGCTTAGTTTATCCTCTGGACTTGGAAGCTGGGCTACTCAGATTTTCTTTCTCAAAAATTTAGAATTATGTGAGATTCCAGCTTAATGTGCTCTGTTCACTTGAAATGAGATGATGAAAATATAGGCATTCTGGGGGTGAGTCTCTTTGATCACAGGCATACAGAAGCAAAGAAAGACATCTGCAGTGAGAAGCAGAGACCACAGGTTGCGCAGTCCAGGGAGAGCTATCTGGGGTCCTGACAGATTCCAATGTCTGGTTTCAAAACCTACTAGGGCCCTTCAAGTTTCTGCCCTAGTAGTCCATGAAAAATCTTCTAATCACTTAAATAAAGTTACCATTTGTGGCTTAAGATATCTTTACTTGGTTTCTGTTACTTGGAACTAAAAGGGCCAAAGATAAGCTCCCAGTGGAGTGCACTGGACAGAAAAGGTACTCAGTAAGAGTAGATGTTATGGCAATGAGGATGGCAATGATACCGTGATGGCTACAGGACCAGAGACACACTGAGGTAAAGTGCAGGGGTGGTGGGAAACCTCCCTTACGATGGCAATCTTTTCATTCAATTATGAAAGAGGATTCTATGCAGAAACTGAGAGCAGTAAGACTGTGGTGTACGGTGGCAAGGCAAAACAGGCTTTGGAGTGGGCTCAGTGGCATCAGTGGAGCTGTAGGGAGAGAGCCTTGCAAAGATGGAACGATCAGTGTAGTTTATAACTCTCCTCAGCGGTGGCACTGGGGAAGCAGGGCCAACAGTGACAAGAAGGATACAGGCCAGGGTCAAGGAATGAAGGGCCAGGAAAGGTAACGACCACTTGAAGGCTGCTGAGGAGGTAAGTGGGATCAGAGATGGTAGACTAATGTTCAGAACAGAGAGAGACCGGAGGTCATGATGCAAAGAACAGATGTGACAGCTGGAAAGGTGAGGGAGAGAGGTAAGGAGTTGTGGTGACAAAGGGAAGCTTCAGCACTTTTACCTAAATCGGAAGAGTTCCATTCCCGCTCCTCTGGATGAGAAGCAGAAGACAAACAACACATTAGGGGCCCTATTCTAATCTCTGCTACTGAGGGGCAGGAGGGAGCCTGTAACAGCTTCCAGAAGGAATTAATACAGCTTCAGATAAACAACTTTGCTGGTGAGAAAGAGGGACTTTCCCAAAGATGAGAGGGCTCCTTATTGTCAGCTGTCACAGGGTTCGATGATGTGGCTTCGCCCTCAGGTGGAGAGCAAGGTCCAGCTGAGAAGAGCTGCTGGAGGATGCCAAGTCCAAAATGAGATTCTCAGCGGGAGCCTAGAGCCCAGTAACAATGTTTTCTCAAAAGTGTGTGAAGTAGACCAGGTGGCTGCCCTGAAGATTCCAGACATGAGAACTCCTGAGGTGCTGCCACTGCAGGGGCCTGCCTATGAATGGGCCACGACCTTTCAGGGCAAAGGGAACACCAGTCTCCTAATAGCAGGAGGAGGGAAAAACCGGCTGCTCATCAGATGGAATGGGTTTTTGGGAAGTGCATTAGTCAAAGGACGTCAGAGAGTCTACCTACTGTCTCATAGTGTTTAATCTCTCATATCTGGGACGTGGAGGGTGATTTATCTAAAAGGGGATGAAACAATGGCACTGGTTAACAATATTCTCTTGCAGGTAGCCAAAGAAAAGGCAAGCAGAAGCTCTCGGGTGTCTGGCATATGTAGTTTCTGTGTTTAGTCAACTGAAGCCCAGGATTACAAACATGTGAGGAGGTGGTAAGTATACACGTTGGCTCCACCGTGTAGGCTGGCTCACTGAGAAAGGGATAGGAGGGGTTTTCCTTCTCATGAAATCTTACATTCGATATAGTATACTTTTTTAAAATTTATTTAAAGCCCACACACCATGAGAGATATAGTACAATCTAGGTAAGTTATCTGAAAGTGGTAAAATACCAATGGAGAATATGCCTGGAGGATATAACTGTGGATAGCTAGATGGGGCAAAACTTGCCAAAACTTGGAGACAATACAAAACTCCCAATCTTTTTTTTTTTTTCTTTTTTTTAAGACAGGGTCTCAATCTGTTGCCCAGGCTGGAGTTCAGTGGTGCAATCTTGGCTCACTGCAACCTCTGCCTCCTGGGTTCAAGTGATCCTCCCACCTCAGCCTCCCAAGTAGCTGGGACTACAGGCACTCACCACCATGCCCGGCTAATTTTTTGTATTTTTTTGTAGAGAAGGTGATTTGCCATGTTGCCCAGACAGGTCTCAAACTCCTGGACTCAAGCGACCTGCCTGCCTCAGCCTCCCACAGTGCCGGGCTTACAGGCATGAGCTACCACGCCTGGCTAAAATGACCAACTTTTAACAGCTAAGACCATCTTTTCACTTCTTAGAAGGATTAAGTTTTTAATTTCAAGTTTCAGGTGATAACATAAAAGCTAATACCACATTACCAAATAGCATGGCTGCAGCTGCAATATTCATTAGATACTGAGTGTGGAATGAATGGTGAACAATTAATCATAGTCCCACCTCACATTCACACAGACCTCACTAGTTTCCAAACGTTTTTGCATACATTATCACATTTGGAAAAAAAAAAACAATTTATAATCAGCACATTTCCTGCTTTCAAAGCAAATCTATTTTTCTAAGTTTCCTGGTTAATTTTCTTACATGGGCTAAACACTGCCCAAGCAATCTTTTACAGATTATTTAATCACCTGACAAACTCTTTTTCTTTTAACAAATAAATTTTGCCCCAGGCTTATGATCTAGACTTCATACTACACAGTCCAATTTAATGAAAATTCTCAGCTGGGTATGGTGGCTCACACCTGTAATCCCAGCACTTTAGGAGGCCAAGGTGGGTGGATCACCTGAGGTCAGGAGTTCAAGACTACCCTGGGCAACATGGGGAAACCCCGTCTCTATTAAAAATACAAAACTTAGCCGGGCGAGGCAGCGTGCACCTGTTATCCCAGCTATTCAGGAGGCTGAGGCAGGAGAATCACTGGAACCCGAGAGAAGGAGGTTGCAGTGAGCTGAGATTGTGCCACTGCATTCCAGCCTGGGCAACAAGAGCAAAACTCAGTCAAGAAAGAAAGAAAAAGAAAGAAAGAAAAGAAGGAAGGAAGGAAGAAGGGAAGGAAGGAAGGAAGGAAAGAGAGAAAAAGAAAAAAAGAAAATTATTTCATTTTATGCTTTCAATGTGGAAATATGATAAAATTTGTCCAGGCCAAACAGCCCTTGAGAAGAAAAGCATTCTTACATTTTGGAAAGTGACTCTAATACAGCCCCTTCCTTAAGCAAAATGTTGGCATCAAAAATACTGGGAACCCCTCAAATGGTTTTATGATATTTTAAAAGGTGAAGCCACAATATGTTACAGAGTTTTGGGGCAGTGACACACTAGGCAGGTATGCAGCTTTTACAGATCTTCCCCCATGTTTAAATTTGGCATCACCAATTCCTCTCCAGCAAGGCCATCTGCCTTGCTCCTAGCAGCTTCCTTCTCATGATGAGTACACACAATCAGTGAGATCAGCCTGATTTGGCTCACCCGCAGGATCAGAAAAGGATGTGTAAGAGGCAGAAATGCTGAGGTCCTGCCCAGACCATAGGGCTTAGCTCCCAGGCATCAGGTCCAGCTGGCTTTTAGCTTCATTTGCTAGGAAGGCTATTACGGGCTGTTGTGAATTTAAAAGGCCAGAATCAGTTTCTCCTGTTAATAGCTGAAGGCAATATGCGTTTGTGTGAGCTTTTCTGTTCTCTGTCCTCAATTCTATGAAATGATTAGAAGGGCGATAAGAACAGACAGACATATTAAAAGAGCTCAAAATGTACTAATCTACAGCTGAGTGTTAAGAATTCTTGGATTTTTACTTAACATTTATGACTCCTGTGAAAAAAATGGCCCCATTGTAGGCCTTCATTCAACAGGTAGGGGAGTAGAATCACCTTGGCTCCAGGTTCCCTGCATAACACCATCCGGTGGCCCCTCCCTTCAGCTTTTCAAACCAAGTCCATTCAGGAGAGCCCACTGGACCATGCTTCTACAGTGCAGGGACCGTGCATGGCTATTGACCTTGGTACTTCCCAGCACAATGCCTTAGGCATCATAAAGCTCTACTGAGTTAAACCGAAGGAGAGGGGCCGGGCGCATTGACTCACGCCTGTAATCCCAGCACTTTGGGAGGCCGAGGCGGGAGGATCACGAGGTCAGGAGATTGAAACCATGCTGCTTCATACGGTGAAACCCCGTCTCTACTGAAAATACAAAAAATTAGCTGGGTGTGGTGTCGGGCGCCTGTAGTCCCAGCTACTTGGGAGGCTGAGGCAGGAGAATGGCGTGAACCCGGGAGGCGGAGCTTGTAGTGAGCCGAGATCGCGCCACTGCACTCCAGCCTGGGCGACAGACCCAGACTCCGTCTCAGGGAAAAAAAAAAAAAAAAAAAAAAAAAAAAAAACCTAAGGAGAAATGGGGAGCAGAAGAGGCGACTTATGATGGAAAGAGGAGAGGCAGAGAGGCAACTATAGATATATCACTCCTCAAAAGCCTCAGGTCACTTATTCCTGTACAGTATCTTCAGTGTTCTATAGACTGAATTATGTTTCAATGCAAAAATAACCTCCCCCAGCCAGTACTTCACCCCTAGTCCCAACACCATTTTGGAGAGTCTCACATAAGTGAAAGTTTATGAAAAATATCCATTCTGACTGCTATTTCATCCACTGAGCTTATTCTCCTGCCCATCCTCTGACCACATGCTAATATGTGCCCGCATGCATGGCCTACAACGCACCAAAGAAGCAGCGCCAAAGGGAAATTTAATAAGTGCCATGGCTCCTTCCTGTTCCTTTGGGTCGAGATTGTATTGTATTGTATTGTATTGTATTGTATTGTAATTTTATTTTATTTATTTTATTTTATTTTGAGACGGAGTCTCACTCTGTTGCCCAGACTGGGTTGCAGTGGCGCAATCTTGGCTCACTGCAAGCTCCGCCTCCCGGGTTCACGCCATTCTCCTGCCTCAGCCTCCCAAGTAGCTGGGACTACAGGCGCCCGCCACTGCGCCCGGCTAATTTTTTGTATTTTTTTTTTAGTAGAGACGGGGTTTCACTGTGTCAGCCAGGATTGTCTCGATCTCCTGACCTCGTGATCCGCCTGCCTCGGCCTACCAAAGTGCTAGGATTACAGGCGTGAGCCACCGCGCCCGGCTCCCTTGGGTCAAGTTTTCACAAGAATTTGTGTCTATGGGAGAACTCATAATTTAGCTACATGCAGATCTTTGTATTCTCTTGACCTGGTGACAAAGGGAAAGAAAGGAAGGGCAAACAGGTGGGAAGGCTCAACTCTGAACATTAAAGTCAGGAGGATGTTCCAGCAGGGATGAACGACTGGCAAAACTCTTCCTATTCAATCATGTAATCTCTCCATTTTTGTTCTTACCAAATCTCTTTGGTCTCTCTTAACACAACCAGTACTATTTTCCCACACCTCATTCCCTTTCTTATCAGACTGACCTTTTCACCCAAATCAGATCTGGGTTTCAACCTTTGCTCCAGCTTTAAATCATCTTCTTTTCCCCACAGAGCACAATCTACAAAGTCTTGAGCTCTTGCTAGAAATGATTTTAAAACACTTGCCTATCCAATTCAGACCTCCTTCAGCTTTACCACCAGTGTGAGCTGCGACTCCTTCCTCCCTCAGGTTCTCGCTCGGCGAGTTACTACTGCCCTCCTCTCACGGCATTCCCAAATCTGTTTATTCCGCTGGGTCATGGACAATGATATGCTGTCTGTCTTTCTATCTCCTTGTTCTGGAATTCCCTGTTAGTCCCTTCTCTAATGGACTTCTTTCATGAAATAGTTTGTGAAGGCTCTCACATGAAAACAACTACCCTCTAAAACACAAAAGAAAACTATAATAAGTTGCAAGTGCTATACAATTTAAACACTTAGAATAAGTACATTGTTCTGTTTGAAAGCTGAGGTGTGTGATAAATCATAATTCTTTATGTGGTACATGACTTACCATTAAAAAAGACAGCATTAATGAGAAAAATAATAGCAACATCTCCACCAGTATATAAAGGTGAAAATCCTAACTACCAACTATAAATTCTTATAAACAAAAGATAATTAATCAATTTAATATGTAACTGTGTGATAAATCTTTTGAAGAATGGTGAGAAGCCAGAATATTTTATGTATTTTTTTGTAACAGCTAGAGGAAAAAATGGCTCATTAAGTTTTTCAGAGCAATTCTTTTGATCACTGGCCACTCAGCATAGTTTGCTTGATCCAGGTCTTCAAAGCTGGGGTCACAAGTTTTAACTGAAACGTTTTCAGCTGAACATTAATACGCTAGCTTTCCTAACTGCTGAACAGCTGTAACTAAACCAAACTGGTGTGGGTTTTAGGACCAAAGGCTAAATGGGCAGTTGCTTTGTTTTTTTCCTTTCCCCTGCGATCACCTATACTTAACAGGAGGCCCAGGCAAAGGCTCTGCAAAGGGAAGGTCTGCAGGTCTCCCCACTGTTGCAGAAGATGTGAGGATGTTGTTTCTGTCTCATGAATACTCCCCAGAACTGCAGAGTAGCTTCCCCACTTCCACATTTGTTTGGTTGAGGGAACATCAGACAGGAAACGCATTCCCTCTTCGGAATGTATTCTGCAAGAATTGCCTTTCTAGAAATAACCCTCCCAGGTGCCGACATGAATATTCACCAGAGTGTACTGGGCACAGAGGCCAGTCTCCGTGCCATGTACACTAATCCTTCAAAATGTATTCCAGGCAAGCTACTAGGGTAAACTCCTCTACAGAAACCAGGCTTTCCGATGATAGACACTGGATGACTGAGAGAAGGAAATCTGAGTGATGGAAGCAGAGATGAATAAATCACTCCTATCTAGCTAAGGCCCTGCTGCAGCTAGACCTTGCGACATTGACTCAAGCACAGCATGAGGCTTCATTAGAATACTGCACTCTGCAAATTCAACTGTTTCTTTTGTTCAGCCGGCTCACTCTTCCTCATCAAGAACAAACATTTATGCCTTATAATCCTATGCCTTATAATCCTATTTCTGGACCCCTTTTAACTTTCTTCTAATTTTGGCTGATAGGACCTACATGGGCATCCTGAGAACACGGTCCTCGTGCCATGCAGGCATCCAATGCTCATGCAAGCACCCCCGCCCCCCACTACCTCTCTGCATCACTGCCCTGACTCCCATTCAAGAAGGTATAGACAAAAAAGATCAGGAATTTTCACAAGCCAGGAAAGAAATCATGCCAAAGGTGGGTGAGATCTCAGATTTCTCAGGATCCTCCCACTCTGGCACTAGATCCCCAAGAGCCAGCATTGATAGTTCTGCAGTGGAGCAGAAGAGGACCCCAGCCTATCTGAGTCACACATGAGACTGTTTGGATGTCAGGGGCTGGGAAATATCCCTGAGGTAACCTCCAAGAAGCTGGTGCTGGAACTGTGTGCAAAGGATACACAGGAGTAGCCTGGGGGGAACTGAGGAGCTTGGAGGCTCCTAGCAGCCAAAGGGAAGAGGTAGCATGAGCAGATAAGAGGAAACCAGTGAAGTTACTAGTTATTTCCTTAGCCTATTAGGACCACAAAGGGTTCCAAGGACTCTCCTTGAGCCTCTGATGGACAAGGCTCCTGTCCACAATTCCTTGGAATGTGTAATGAATGGCAGTGGCATCAGATAGGAGGCAGGAGTCCCAACTCTGCCTCTGTCTTGCTCCACAGCTGTATCCTCTCAGATTTACAATTTGGGAAGCGGGTGGCAGGGGGAGAGGGGAAAGGAGGGAGATGGATTTTAATGTATGTGATTTGTGATTCCTTTTTCAAGTGTGTTTTTCCCTTTTAATTACAAAGTGATATATGATAAATCTTTGGCAGTTTTATGAAGTATCCATTATAAAGAGGCATTATACAACTTGCAAAGAAATACAAACCAATATTTTAAAAAATATTCTTTAGCAGCAGAATCTCTTTTACAAACAACATCTTGGCAGAATCTCCGTATCTAAAACAGATAAAAGTAGAACTGCTCTTCTGAGGTCAGAGTTAGGGACTGAAGCCTCATCTGCCAGGACTTCCTATTGGCCCCTCCTTGTGGCAGCCCACAAGGCTCATTCAATAACAAAACACAGTAGGAAGAACCCAGTGGTCATGGTATTATATCTTGTCCCCAAACTAAATGCTGATTTTTAATATTCCTACCTTTCAATAACAGGCTTATTATTCTTCTTCACATTCTTTTGAAACCACGAGGGGCAAATGAACTTCCCTAACTCTTCACTTTTACCTGTATGGGCCAGAAATGTTAGTGAGGAAAGGAGCTGAATGGATCAGGCATTGGTAAGTCACGGCCTATGGATGCCTATTTTTGTAAATAAAGTTTTATTGGAACACAGCCATGCCCCTCAGCAGGGTTGAAGAGTTGCACCACAGAGACTGTATGGCCTGCAAAACCTAAAATATCTACTACTTGTCCCTTTATGGAAAAACTTTACCAACTCCAGGCACAGACAGAAAACTAAAGCTGTTCTATTCGAGCAGTAAAGAGTTATGGCACCAAGGTAAGAAATAAAGATGCAGTTTAAGGCTGAGCTTAGCCTAGAAATGTCTAAAGTCTCTTTCTTCTGTTGTTTCAATAGATTTTAATGCAGTGAATTAATTCTACATGGAACTTTTAGATTGTGCTGTAGTCACAATCTCATTTTTGTTACTGTGACAACTGCAGTGGCAATTCTTGGCTTGCCTTTCACCCTAAATTTCTGGTATTTCTCCTAAAAGAACTACAAAGAAAATGCGGGGTGATGGGCGGGGGTGGGGTGGGGTGGGGAAGCAGCAGCAGCAGCAGCTCCAATTAAAAATGAAAACCATTCCCATTCCCAAACCCTCCTTACTCCCTGAACTGATAAAGTACCCACGAGCTACATCCTCAAACTGATGAGACAGTCATTGACCACTACCCTCTAGATCCCTACTAAAGGGGATGGAAGCAGTAGGGTAGGGTGAAGAAATTACAGAGACATTTAAAGTCAATAAACAATATGTCAAAAAAATAAAGTTTTATAGTCATTGATAAGGCAGTTAATATGACAGTAGTAAAATAATAATACATTAGTTATAGAGGAAGAGGACACTACAGACTAAAACACACCAATTAAGTACACAGTGCTGAGTTGTTTGTTGGTCACCAGGAGAAAATGGATTTGTACAGATCTATCCTGTTGCCAGCTCTGTCCATTGTGATTATAAAAAGCATTTTACAAGATAGCTGGCCAGGGCAGTCTCTGACCACAGAACAATAAAAACCTTATAGTACTTGGCATTTTAACAGAACTACTCATTTAGACTGTTTAATGAAACCAATTTTAAATGGATGACTCTGTTTAACACGTTCTTCCCAAATAGATGCAACTAATCTCCATGAATTTTCTGCTTGTCTCTGAGTCTAATGTATACAGCTAAAATCTCACTACAGTGAACACAATCGTGACAAAGCCATTTTCCTATTTTACTAGTAGGACTATTATCAACAAGATATTATTTATCTGGTTACCACCAATTCTCAAACAATTCTTTATAGATGATGGTTTATCTATTTCTAACAGGGTTACTATGAACTTTCTAATAAAAACAGTACTTGATTATATGTTCTTTATTATCTCTTAATCTCAGAGAGGAGATGAATACAGAAAGGTCAGATATCAGGAAAAGAAATGACAAGAGGTTTGTATTGAATATGAGGACAATTAAATGGTATATAATTGTCTAAAGGAATTAGAGCTATCGTTCTAGATTCCAACCAACCCTTCTCACAAGGTTCTTGAGGTAAGTATATGCCAAGGAAAGTTCCAGCAAATAAGAAGCAAAGGGATACTTTATTGTTGGTACTTGTACAATTTTTGGCCCAAAACCCTAATGCAAAGGGTATAGGACATGGAGCACTCCCTGTTCCCAAGTTGCTTACGCCTGAACAGCTTCAAACCAAAGCAAGTCAGGAGGCCTTCTCTGTCCCTTTGTCAACATCCAAAGCTTATTCTTGGTTCTTACCACTATAATGTAAGGAAGAATCAACCCAGTACACTTTGTAGTACAGTAATGTCCTTTTATCCATGTGGGGTACATTCCAAGACCTCCAGTGGATGGCTGAATCCACAGATAGTATACAACCCTATATACTGTATACTATGTTTTTTGGATCTGATAACTGAGATGGCTACTAAGTGACTCCTGGCTGGATATGCTGTGCTTCTGTCCAGCTGCACATGTCAGACAAGGGGATGCTTCACATTCCAGTCAGGATGGAGCAGGTCAGTGTGAAATCTCATCACACAGTCATGCAATTCAAAAGTAAAGATAATGACATGCAATTTAAAACTTTTCAATTGTTTACTTCTGGAATTTTCCATATAATACTGTACACCACAGTTGACTGCAGGTAACTAAAACCACAGAAAGCACAAGCACAGATAAAAGGGGACGACCATGCCAGAGAATCAGAGTAAATATAAGGAGACCATTGCCCCCGCACTGCCTAGCACTGAGCTGCCGCTGAGCTGAGTTAGAAATTGGTTTCATTAAAGATTCTTACCCTTACTGCCCTAGGAAAGAGAAACTAAGGGTATCCAAGGAGAGAAAAGGATGGATCTGCTTACCACTTTGTTGTAAAGAACAGAATAAAGGAGAAGAGTCAGGAGAGATGGAGGAGAGGGAAGTACAAAGCGGGAAGGCAGGGCCTCCTTCTAGGTTGTAGTGGTCCTAGCTCATGCCTCTTAGGGCCCAGAGGGAGACCAAAGACACAAGTGATTCCACTGAACTATTCTGAGCCTACTTTGAGTGCTGCAAACAAACTAATCTGATCACCTTCTTGACCACAATTTTAGGAAGGAGTGAAGATGGATATAGGGGAAGGCATGAAGAAATGGTGGAAGGAAAAAGCAGAGTGTATTTGTACTTCTTCTCCCAAGATTTAAAATTGTCGTATTGCTATAATTACCCTCCCACGGACTGTACTTCTTGTTTCAAATGTCTCCAAAGTCAGAAATATTATAATCCTACCAAAAAACCAACCACATTAACCAAGAAGTTAGAAAAGGAAAAGACTGGAGGTAGTATGACAGTCATTGCCTGTATCTTCTTTGAAAGAGGTCTTTTTTTAAAAAAAAATCTATCACTTCATTCCAAGACAAACAGACTTGACTTTTCAACTCCAGATCTTAAAGACTGAAAACACCATTTCTAGCGGGACTTTTGATATAATTAATCTGTCACTACAAAATAATATAGATATGCAGTGAAATTTCTGATATTGGAATTTTGTATGTAAATAAGAATAGTCAACTCTGCTTTGGTTGACCAAATACATCTGGTTAACAGACTCCATGTAAACTGACAATTTAGATAAGAGTTTGGATATGATAAACTATATTTTACTAAAGTAAAATGAAACCAAAGAAAATTTCTTCTGATTGTGATTAATCAGGAGGTACTGGTGATCTTGCCCTGCCTCCCAAATTTCATCACGGCATGAATTATCACTATGCTGGCAAAACATAGGAGATCAGTTACAAAAAGTCAGTATATTAAGTGTTTGCAACAGAAACTTGAAGTTTTTCCAAGAAGTAAGTGTCATGAATATGAAATCAAACATATATAATCAATGAAGCCTCTCATTTTGGGTCAGAATTGTGCAATAAGCAGACATAGGCTTTTATTTACAGAACTTTTTATTTTTTATTTTTTTGAGATGGAGTCTCACTCTGTCACCCAGGCTAGAGTGCAGTGGCGCGATCTCAGCTTACTGCAACCTCCGCCTCCTGTGCTCAAGTGATTCTCTTGCCTCAGCCTCCTGAGTAGCTGGGATTATAGGCACCCACCACTGCACCTGGCTAATTTTTGTATTTTTAGTAGAGACAAGGTTTCGCCATGTTGGCCAGGCTGGTCTTGAACTCCTGACATCAGGCAATCCACCCACCTTGCCCTTCCAAAGTGCTGGGATTACAGGCGTGAGCCACTACGCCTGGCCAGCTACAGAACATTTCTGAAGCTGAGAATAACAGAAAATATTATTATTATAGTACTGTTTTAGATACATCCAGAAGCTATGGACTCTAAGGGAAGCTTTTAAAAAAAAATGAGAAAAAGCCCCCACTGAATTATATACTTTAAATGGGTGAATTATATGGCATGTGAATTATATTTCAATAAAGTAGTTTTAAAAAATAAACAGAACACATGAAATATGGAGATGTGTTAAAATTCCAAAGCACATGTGAAATGTCAAGCGGGAGGCAGTGTTCTGTGGCAGAGCTGTTGGCGAGATAAGCCAACCCCCTTACCATGACCCTCAGTTTCTTAGCCAACCTTGCTAGGGCTGACCATATAACATAGTTCTACCTAATAATTCTAAGTGAAAGTTGGTTGGGTAGAGCTTCAAATAAAGCTTTGGATTTTCCTAACAAAAAAGGAACAAACTTGGCTGGTAGGCTTTTATCCTTGTATCCTTTTGTCCTTCTTTTTCCTGCCTAAACACAGACATGGTAGCTAAAACTGTCGTCCCTATCTTGTTTCTCTGGGGCAAAATACACATGGAAAAGACCAAGAAAATTGTAGAGATCACTGAATTGCAGAACCAATACGGGCAGACATGCCCCTGTGGACTTTCTGTTATGTGACACAAAAACAAACAAAACAAACAAACAAACAAAAAATGTCTTTCTCAATGAGATTATTTGTTATTTGCAGCCAAATGCAAGTTCCTTTGGAGCAAATGACCACTAGTAAAACAAATGTAAAATCTTAGTTGCAACATATAATGGAAGTTTCTATAATTTATGACCACAGAAAACAAGGGTGGATTGAACCATAAGATGTGATGGCTCCTCTCACTTTTGTTTTAAGGCTACAGGAGGTTCTGCAGGATCATGAAACAAATTAGAATCTTTGGAGCTGGAGTTTTACCATGGGTTGTGCTGTCCTACTCCTGATGGAGAGAAAGGGATGAAACTCAAACTATGATTTAATGTCTTCATCTTGTAAATGAAGACAGTGAGAGCAGCTAAAGCTCCAGAACCACTGTAAGACATGGCAACTAAAAGAACCATTAGCCATTTCTAAACATTAAACTGTACAGAAGGTCTAAAGACTCTTGGCTGGTGTTTGGTTACAGTAAAAGAATAATGTGGCAAGGCAGGTAATATCAAAACCATTGAGGGATATGGTTTCAGGCATAGTAAGGTAAAAGGAAGAAAGAAGATCCTGACCATTAAGTCTTAAGGGCAGCAAGGAAAGTAAATCCAGGGAGAAGTAAAAGCATACTCTGCATTTATCTATGTAACCAATCCCCCTTCTACTGAATCTGATACATTGCTGAAAGAGGCAATGCAGCAGGCAAATAATGATTCCTCAGCTAGAGCTAAGACCCTGAGTGTCCAGGAAAGTTGCTGAAAGGAGTCCTTGACGGGCACCAACCAGCCTGTCATCATAATCATCTTTCCTAGAAGAAGAATGTGGAAATGGAGGTGGACAGAGAGGAGAGGCAAGAAGAGGAGGTGGAAGAGTTTTTCTTGGTCTCAGTGCTTCTGCTTGTTCTTAAGTAGATATACAAGTATGTGTTGGTCAAGTGCCTCTGTGGTTACCAATGTACAAAGGGCTAAGCTTTTTAAAAAGAGAGATACGCTGACATCAGGTGCTATCAAGATGTACCAAAAGTATCTGAACAAAGTGACAAAATTGGGCTCCTGGGAAAAGAGTCTCTGATGTAAGCGTACTTGGGGAAAGAATATGAAAATTTTCAAAGGTAGATTACTGCTTTGAATTAATTCAAGAATTAACCTTAAATGACTGTGACCCTTCATCAGTTTTTGCAGAATAGCTTTATTCATTTAATACTCAAAAGCTATATTAAAGCGACTTGATGTATTAAATGTGTAGAAATTTCAGTTTGCTCAAAGTCCTACGCTTCTGTTAGCCCTCATGAGAATAGCTGCATTTCTGTGACCCCGTGTGGCCTATCCTGGGGCAGCAGCATGTAAAACATCTGCCACAGAAGGAGGAGGCTGATGCTTTCTACTCATTTCGTTTTCCAAGGTGAATAATTCTGGTTTTTAAAATGATTGCTGAAATCACTACTGGTGAAGTATTTGTTTTAAAGAGTTCTTAACAATTCTAGATAATTATTAAACATGAGTGTGCATGAAATAATGGGTCAGATGGGGCCGAAATCCTCTGTAAAAATGTCTTCTAGACGGGTTAAAATCTTGGAAAGCTAAAAGGATTCTTTTCATATATCCAGCTATATCTTATGATGACTACTTGCCAAGTTCTCCAATCACTCAACAGAAGTAAATGGTTGACATGTGAGGTAAATCACACACATGAACACACAAACATATGTATATATAGGCATTTAACTTTTCCTGCTTTTCCAAAGAACATCTGAATTCTAGTGCCCCTCCTGTATTTTTAACACACAACTTAGTTGCCATAGCAATACTTTCTGGTCTTGAAATACCTCTAGGATGAAACTGGCTGAGGCATATTTACCATGCCCCCAAACTATCCTGCTATCTGTTTCCAGGATCCAGGATTTCTGGCCCTCTAAGCATTCACACAATTCAGACTTCAGCACCTACTGGGAACCATAGATAAAATTATTTGCTCTATGATTTTTCTGGGAACCAGAGCTCTGAGGTCTGAGGGTGATAAAAGAAGACTTTACTGTGATGCAGATAGGCTCAGAGAGAAACAACACTTAGTAATAAATCATGGATCAGCGAGACAAGGAAGAATTCCTTGGTTCAGGGTTGTGACAGACGATATTCAGCATGACTGATATGAAGCAAATTTTGTAAAATATCTTTCCAATTTTGACTAGAATGATAGGCAATCTTAATCCAAGCCAGAAGAGTCATATATTTAGATGTTTGCTGTATTCTTCAGACTATAAAAAGGAAATTTCTAGCTCTCTAGGTTGCAAAGAAGGCTGTCTTAATGTAAATAGATGTACTGCTTGCCTGTGCAGTACTCAGACAGAATGAAATGGAAGCGGCATGGAACAAGTGAGGCATTCTTACCTCTGCTAATATCATCACCTGTGCTAATGTCAGAGCCTAACTCCAAAGCTCAATCTCAGTCATTTGCTGGATATGCCAGATCTTTAGCAGTTTCCTCACATACACTTAGATGAGACACACTGAGCAAATATGATGTCCAATTTAGTTGATAGATAGAGCTCCCTTTAGTTGCACTAGCATCTATGTTGTCAGTTTAGTCAATGAGTGTTTATTGAGTACTCACAGCACAGAGAACCATACTATGCATTTGGAAACTGCTGCAAAGACTCAAGCCCATCACAATATTAAAAAAATCACTATCTTCAACATGAGATTATCCACGGTCCTACTAGAGATTGAGTGCAGCACAGATGTAGAAAATACTCAAATAATTACAAAACATTATTTGAGTCATTAGCCCCAATTCCTCTACCCACCCATATCGACTAAGCCTTCATTTGGCTATTAAACAGGAAAAAAATGGCATTTTTTTGCAGTTCCTCTCCTTTTTCTTTTCTGTGCTTATCCTTCTGGAGGGAAGTGGATGAGCAACAGTTAGACAGGGTGGTAAGCAGCAGGAAGAAGAAAAAATAGCAGTCTAAAGGAGGTCACGGTAATTTACAAACTGAATAGATAATCTAGAGTTGGTTGTAGCCACACAACAGTGAAAGGACAATTGAACTCGGCATGGGCTTGACAGTTCACAGAGAAAGAAAAATATACCAGATGAATAAGGACCACAGATGAATAAGGACCACAGTGGCATATGTAATTCATTTTTTTTTTTAGGATCAATTCGCTATTACTTCTTTTTATCTACTTAATAACTACAAGGCATAAACTGATTTGTGGTTCAGACATTATGTGCCAGATTAACTTTTTAAAGTGGTAGAATTGTTTTTTCCTTCTGCAAAACAAAAAGAGCTTCACCCCACAGGCTAAAGAGATTATGAATACCCATCAAGAACCTACTTTGGGCTAGACATCTTTTGTCCTAACATACTGCATTTATATAACATTTTCAAATTGAAGAACTCAAAATATTTTTGTGTCATTAACTTCTTAATACTCGTAATACCCAGAGAGACAATGGGTTTATTTAGCTGCATCTATCTACACAGTCTTATCTTTTGACAGCCTACCTACTTACTATTAGGTTTGTTATTTAAAAGATTTGGGGTATTTCACTTACACTACTGCACATATCAATTGCAAAAACATCATTCAAGTCAATGTAAAAATTGTTAATTTAATTGACTGTCTTATAATTAGGGTTTCAACAAAGTGCTGTCATTAGCTGGAAAAGACTGGATGACAGGTATACTTAATGCATAGCATATTTGAGTTCTCATACTAGCCTGAAAATACTAAAAAGGATATCACAATTAGCAAGTAGAAAGATAGTAAGTCCTAAACTAAGGCGACAGAGGGACTATAAACTAAGACATTAGGTGGATTTGGTTAGTTATTATGACTCGACTCTGGTCTTTTTATGTGGTCAAGCCTCTGAAGATTTCCTGTTATTTAAATTTTAATGTTTTTAAAATGGCATGAAAATGATATAATTACTACTCAATTATCCACTTTTAAGACACATTTCAGGTAATTTCTCTCTCTTTTCTTGGAAATAAAATGAGTAACTTTTGCTGTGCTTGTAAACCTAGCAACACCAAGGACAAACCCCTTTATTTCCCAGTTGTGCTACGTCGGGAATGAGAAAGAAATTCAAGAGATGAGAGAGCTTCCTGTGAAATGGTAAAAGTTAGGGCACCTCCTGCTGCTTCTTTTCTAGGAGCAGATTGGGTCAAGGAAGGTCAGGAGCAGAGAAGGTGGCTTTATGAGGGCCTCCCCATCCCTGCCCCTCCTCTGCTCTGATGGCGCTGAAGAAACACTGAAACAGGGGTGGTGGCGGGGGCATGGGATGGAAACATCTCAGGCTGTCACCTCTCAAAGCTATCACCCGGCTGGCCGTGCTCTTCCCTCCCTCCTGCTCCAGCCACACTGGCCTCCTAGCTGCTCCTGTGGCCTGCCAGGCAAGCTCCACTCCAGGGCTTGGCACTGCCTGTGATGCTCATCCCCAGAGGGCTTACTCTCCCCATCCTTTGAGATCTGCTCACACTTCACCCTTCTCAGTGAGGCCTTCCTGACCACCCAATCTAAAACTGGACTGCATCTCCAACCTGGTTTTTCGTCCCGATTTCCCCACGGCACTTCTAAATATCAGCCATCTTACAAATAGCATTTGTTTATTATCTCCCCTCAACCCCACTAGAATGTCAGTTCCATGGGGCCACCAATGTTTATTTTGTTTATTCAGTGCTGTATCCCCAGTGCCTACTGTAGTGCCTACAATAGTGCCTAGCACATAGTAAGAGGCTTAGTAATTTTTATTGGATGAATCAACGAAAATGCGGGTATAGCGAGAGGGTCAGAGATCATGTGTGGAGTCCACCCTCTCTAGTATACCACAGGATATTGGTATCTGACTCCCTAAGAGGATTAGACAGCCACTGACCATGCTTAGTTAAGTCCAAACATTTTCTGTCAAGAAAGAAGGCTCTACTTGCCTACCCAACTACAGAGTAAGCTCTCAGAAAAGGAAGAAATGGCTCCTGGGGATGAAAACAGCCAAACAAAAGAAATCCTTATTCACAAAGCAATTACGTCCTTCACTTAGCAATAGCAAATGCAGTGACCAAGATAATTCATGTTTGGCCAGGTGCAGGGGCTCACGCCTGTAATCCCAGCACTTTGGGAGCCTAAGTCAGTAGGATCACTTGAGCCCAGGAATTCGAGACCAGCCTAGGCAACAAAGCAAGACCCTGTCTCTACAAAAAAAAAATTTATAAACCAGTCAGGTGTGGAGGTGCATGCCTGTGGTCCCAGCTGCTCAAGAGGCTGAAGTGGGAGGATTGCTTGAGCCCAGGAGGTCAAGACTGCAGTGAGCCATGATCACACCATCATGTTTGAGACCGTTGCCTTTTTAGTCACCAAATATAAAGGAACCTGAATATTTAAAACCAATATATCATTGATTGTACCCTACCTCAGCCAGGGTAAGAGAGGGTTTCCAGGATTTCCAGATCTCCTCCCTCCTAGATAGGGAATCTGTTAAGTCACTGGGCTCTGTAATACTCCCCCTCTGGTGTTAATTCAGAATCACTGGGTTTCTTCAGATACAATGTCTAGGAAAGCAAGTCAGCCATCACAAGCAATAGAAGCTGTGGGTCAAATGTCACTGACTAATCAACCTGTCATTGGTCAATTACTCATCCCTATGAAGGGGTACCACTCATCTAGTTTCCTGTCAATAAATGTCTATCTGGCCACATCAACTGTCGCTAACTGCAGCCTGCCAAGATCTCCAGCATTGTCCACAAGCATTGGTGGCTAATAAATCTCTCTCTTTTTCCTCTTAATAATGTCACAGAAGAGGCAAATGCAGTTCCTGACAACATAACGTTAGTTTCACAGAGACGTGTCTCTTTGAAGGCTCAGCCAGTTATACAGAGCTTCAATTACATGGATTTTTTTTACTGGGAGGAAAAAAAAAAAAAAAGGCAGGCTTAAGGAAGTTGGAGGCTTCATACTGTGCTGAGATACACAATTCTGCCTTTGGTGTGTTCATGCTCATCATCCCTGCTCTGAGTCAGGAAAAGAAAAATTGGGAGAACCACTTTCATTCCACATTAAAAAAAAAACCAAATGGGCACTATTCTCTCTTGCCTTAGACCCCAGTGACAGCCTTTTCTGGAGTCAGATTCAATATCTCTGATTCTTTAGGTAGAGCTAGAGGCCAAGGTGGCCTTGCCACATGAAGAGCCTGTTTGTCTCTCTGAGTTGTCACCCTGATAACAACCTCATGCAGTCCACACTAGATTTTAGATTCTAGATTTCCCACTGTACCCCCTACAGCTTCCCCTTCTTTCTTGATAGACTACCTCATCAGTATACTGAATCTTTCAAGGGAAGCATATTCTGAGTTGCCACAGGCTTTTATGTATCAGGTATGGCTGGGAGGAGGCAGCAAGTGAACATTTATATTATAAACGCTCCAACAGAAATTGTATACAAAATATATGTGATTACTGAAGAGGGATCTATCAATAAGTTCAGGAGATAATGGATGGTTAGCAAAGAATTCCCAAAGGAGTGGAGCATAAAGGGGGGAATAAAAAAAGAGCCAGGGAAAAAAGGAGGTAATGAGAAGGTAGTGAGAGATGCAAACAATGATGTCAGCACGATCAAAGAACTGGAGGTAAGAGGGTAAGAGAGGGCAGGACCCATGTGCGATGCTTTTAATCACTGGATAGGCTGTGACAGAGTCCAGAGTAGCACAGGGTTGGGGAGGGCGGGAAGGGGTGCAGATGCAGGACACAAGGCTGTACAGACAGATAGTCAGATAGTTCTTAAAATGCCTTAGTCTGAACTTTCTCCTGAAGGCAAGTATTAACCATTAATCCTCTGAGAGAAGGATGTGTGGGAGGGATGACTGTGGGTGGGGAAGTGGGGGGCCCAATGGAGGTCTGGAAGATTGGGTAGAAAAGTGAAACAAATATTGTGCAACTATGGTGACGTGGTGGGACACAGAAGACGGGAAGGATTTGTGTGTTTAGGCCATACTGACAGAACTTTATGTCTGACCGGATGAGAGAGGAGAGCGAAGGAGAGGAAGGAAATCAGGAAGATTCCCAAGTTTTTGGCTCAAGTAAGGGACAAATGGATGGTGCCACTGAATGAGATGGGGAATCATGACATAACGTGACTTGACCAGGGAAGGAAGGATAATGGAATTCCATTTTAGACATCTTGGTTTGAGATGTGCATAGAACACTGTTAGATGGTGGCGGTGGTGGAGAGGGAAGTGTGGGGTACCAGGTAAGCAAATGGAAAATGGAGAACATTAAAAGAGAGTGGGCAGAGCTACTAAACTTCCCGTTTGCTTCAATCTTCATTGGCAAGGAGACTGGTCTTCAAATTAGAAATGTCAGAACAAACATAATAAAGAGAAAATTGAAGTCCCAAATAGGTGAAGTGAAAGAGAGTATCTAGTCAATTTAAATGATTTCAAGTCTCCTGACTCAGATGAGTTACACCCCGAGCCTGCTGAAAGAAATTGCAGATGTAATCTCAGAGACACGATTGGTAATCTTCAAGAAATTGTGGAGGCTATCAGGAGTGCCAGAAGACAAAAGAAAGACAACTGTTTTCCAGATTTTTAAAGTAAAAAGGGATAGATTGTAATGGAAAATACAGAGGTAAGTTTCACATCATCTTTAACAAAAATTCTAGAGTAGCTTATTAAATAGATGGTTTACGAGTACTTTACTTAATGCATACAGATGAGAGAAAGGAAGGTGGGGTGTTATTTGCTATTCGACGGAAGTTTATTTGTACATGTAGCTGATATGGCTTGTCTCTTTCCCTTCCTAAGCACAAAGTAAGCTGATCTGGCCTGTGGTACAAACTTGAGGCTTCTCTATCTGTGATTTGTTGCCTATGTTACTAAGCCTGTAATGTGGCCCTTTATAAAAAAGGGTCAACAATTTTAATGAAGAATCCACAGTCTGAATTCTCCAAGAAACCTAGCATCAACTCCTTAGGGTGCCCTGGGGAACCAGCAAGCAGCATCAACTTCTGTGGCTATTAGCCTAAACATCAATAAACCTTTGCTTATTAGAATATTAGCACCTTATTTTTTGTGCTATTTCTTTCTTTATATATACTGACTTTAAAATGAGAACAGGAAACAACAAAGTAAATGTGGTGGAACATTATGGAGGAAAGGCAGTCATGTCTTGCCAACACCTTTACTCCAGGAGGGCTAAGATATACATATACATATACGCATACATACACATATACATATACATATACACACATACATAAATATTTAAACATTATATGTTTTCATTAGCCCTTCAGAGACCTTCTTAGAATGTTAAAAAAAAGAAAAGAAGAGAAAAGAAAAAGCAGCTTAAGACCCAATGGCAATCTTGAACTAAAAGTATAGTCATGCACTGCATAATGAGATGTTTCAGTCAAGGACGAACTGCATTTATGATTGTCTCATAAGATATAATGGAGCTGAAAAATTCTTATCGCCTAGTGACACCATAATGTCATAGCACTATTACTTTATTTAAAAAATTCAGTGTTGGCTGGGCGCCGTGGCTCATGCCTGTAATCCCAGCACTTTGGGAGGCCAAGGCAGGCCGATCACTTGAGGTCAGGAGTTCGAGATCAGCCTGGCCAACATGATGAAACCCCGTCTCTACTAAAAATACAAAAATTAGCCAGCTGTGGTGACAGGCACCTGTAATCCCAGCTACTTGGGAGGCTGAGGCAAGAGAATGGCTTGAACCTGGGAGGCAGAGGTTGCAGTGAGCTAAGATCACACCATTGCACTCCAGCCTGGGTGACAAGAGTGAGACTCCATCTAAAAAATATATACACACACACACACACACACACACACACACACACACACACAGAGTAGCCTAAGTGTACAATGTTTTCAAGTCTACAGTACAGTAATGTCCTAGGCCTTCACATTCACCCATCACTCACCAACTGACTCACCCAGAGCAACTTCTTGTCCTGCAAGCTCCATTCATGGTAAGTGCCCTACACAGGTGTACCATTTTTTATCTTCTTTTTTTTTTTTTTTTAAATTGAGATGAGATCTTGTAATGTTGCCCAGGCTGGTCTCAAACTCCTGAGCTTTCAAGCGATCCACCCACCTCTGCCTCCCAAAGTGCTGAGATTACAGGCATGAGGCACCATGCCCAGCCACCATTTTTTATCTTGTATATTATATTTTTATTGTACCTTTTCTATGTTTAGACATGTTCAGATACACAAATACTTACCACTCTGTTAGAATTGCCCACAGTCTTCAGGACAGTCACATGCTGTACAGATTTGTAGCCTAGGAGCAACAGGACATATCACCTAGTCTAGATGTGTGGTAGGCTATATACCATCTAGGTTTGCGTAAGGACACTCTGTGATGTTTCCACAATGACAAAATTGGCTGACAGTGCATTGCTTACAATGTATCTCTGCCATTAAGCAATGCATGACTGTATATCCTCTGAGGGATATCACCAGTCTCACATTTAAAAATTATATAATCCTATAAAGCAGGCAAGGTTAAAGTTCCCTTCTTAAAACAAAAAGGAGCAACAAAAAGCCCAAGCGCGAAGATCACTAAGATTGTTCAGAACCAGATCTTGAATTCAGATCTGTTTGTTTCATATGTAATTCATTAAAGTTGAAAATGATTTTTTCATTCTATATAACTACCTTGACATTATCCTGTAAGTCTCTAACCAATACAAATTGAGACTGGAAAAGGACATAAGTCACCCAGGGAGAAGCCTCTTATCTAGTTCCTCCATGAGTCTAACTTCAGTGTACTGCCCCAGCGGAAAATCCAAACAAGCACCCTATATCTTGTTGTTGTCCCTTCCTTCGGCTCCCACTCCTTTCTTGATATTTAGAGCAAAGAACAGTAGAATGTCTTCACTGAAGTTATTAGGATTATCATTTTACCAAAATACGACCTATATGTGTATCTTCCACTTTAAAACTTATGAATGAGGAGGAATCTTCTTACCGTATTGACCCAATCATGTATGGCTGTGCTAGTTGAACCACAATCGCACCACTTCCTAGCTGGTGACATGTGTAGCCAGAATCCCAATCATAATTCTTAGTGTCCCCATTCAGCAAGGCATTTCGGCTCCGACTGACTCCTTCAATCACGCTGGCACAATCAGCAATTGTTGCAACGTTCTCCATGGGAACTGTGAATCCAAAAACAAGATTTGGCATCAGGACAAGAGAAGCCAAATATATCTCGATAGTGTGCTCAGAACAAAATTAATTAATTGCTATCTCAAATCAATGATAAAAGAAAAATTAGAACATTTGGATTATCTTCAGATATTAATACATTTTCCATGCAAAGTAGCTTTAAAAAAAAGTTAAGCCCAGTGGGCATGGTGGCTCGCACCTGTAATCCCAGCACTTTGGGAGGCTGAGGTGGGCAGATCACTTGAGGTCAAGCCAACATAGTGCAAACCCATCTCTACTAAAATAAAAAAAATTAGCCAGGCGTGGTGGCATGTGCCTATAGTCCCAGCTACTTGGGAGGCTGCGGCAGGAGAATCGCTTGAACCTAGGAGGCAGAGGTTGCAGTAAGCCAAGATCGCATCACTGCACTCTAGCCTGGTTGACAGAGCGAGACTCGTCTCCAAAAAAAGAAAAAAAGAAAAAGCAAGGCATAGAAAAACACAGGCTATGTATTCATTTATACAAAGTTTTCAACCAAGTCAAAACTAAAACATACTTTGTTTAGAGCTATATACATAAATGCAAAACTAAAAACGGAATCTAGGAAATTAATACAGAAAATTAAAAATAGCGGTCGGGCGCAGTGGCTCACGCCTGTAATCCCAGCACTTTGGGAGGCCGAGGCAGGCGAATCACGAGGTCAAGAGATCAAGACCATACTGGCCAACATGGTGAATCCCCGTATCTACTAAAAATACAAAAATTAGCTGGGCATGGCAGCACGTGCCTGTAGTCCCAGCTACTCAGGAGGCTGAGGCAGGAGAATTACTTGAACCCGGCCGGGAGGCAGAGGTTGCAGTAAGCAGAGATCGTGCCCTTGCACTCCAGCCTGGCAACAGAGTGAGACTCGGTCTCAAAAAAAACAAAAGAACAAAAGAAAAAAAGAAAATTAAAAATAGCTTGGGAAGAGGGAAGGTGAAGTTTTGGAAGGTTCCCCCTCCCACCCCATACCAAAAGGTCTAAATATTAATTGGGTCAGGCACAGTGGCTCATGCCTATAATCCCAGCACTTTGGGAGGCTCAGGAGGGCAGATCGCTTGAGTTCAGGAGTTCAAGACTAGCCAGGACAATGTGGTGAAACCCCATTTCTACCAAAAATACAAAGAATTAGCCAGGCGTGGTGGTGCACATCTGAGGTCCCAGCAACTCGGCCTACTGAGGTGGGAGGATTGCTTGGGCCTGGGAGGGAATGATTGCAGTGAGCTGAGATCATGCCACTGTACTACAGCCTTAATAACACAGTGAGACTCCCTCAAAAAAAATATAAAAAAAGCAAAAACATTTTAATTGATTTTATGTCTAATAAATACTGGTTTTATTCTATATCTTAAGCTAGCTGCTAGGTACATAGGTATTTGTTTTATTAGTAGTTTCTAAGCTGCAGATATTTTATCTATTATTCTGAAAGTCTGTTTAAAGAAACATGTTAAATTCAGAATTTTGAAACTCACATAATAGGAAAGTGATGCAGGACCTGGTACCAGACCCATTTCAGAATATACAGTTGCCCTCAGCCACGATTCATTTCTTTTTTTGTCTACTATTCTGTGCATTGCAACATATATGCTCTTCCCATTGTTCATGAACTGCTGCATCTTAAAAACCCAGCTGTTCTGATTTTGAGTCTCTCTCTCTCTATAACTCAAGTCTACATCAACCTGCTCATTTATAAAAGTCAAGAACTTCCTCAAAATGATGGATGCTCACTATGATGTAAATTCTCTAAACACTGAGAAGAGAATAAAAGGTAAGGGCCTTTTAAGTCCCCTGGGACCTTTTCTGTGCATTTAAAATAAAAACCTATAATTTTCTTCAGACATTTAAGCTATTTAACCAAAACCTACTTACATTCAAGGTTTGTGGCTTACATCAGATAATTTAAAAGTAGACTGGAAAAGAAAAAAGTAATTTTACATATATCTTCTATGCAACTCATTTATTTTCCAAAGTTGGAAATGTTTGTACTTAAGCCCTCATCTCATATGCCTTCACTAATTGCTTTGCTCTCTGTAGCTGAGTAAAGCCACCCACAGAGAAGAAAGGAAGGGAGAGGAGGGAGAGAGGATGAATTTTTCTGGTGATGAATTCCTTGATTATGAAGCTTAATTCCAAAGCAACAAGCAAAAACACTGGTGAAATTACCTGTAAGGACAGTTTCCTGGCAGAGAAGGAGCTCAGAGAGAAGCTCCCTGTGACTTTGGAAAGAAACAGAAGTGGACTATATTTAGAAGGTAAGTTATGGTACTTCTATCTCCTGGAAAAAGGGCAGTATTCTTTGATTTCGAAGAGAGAACGAAAGGAAGTGGTATAAGATGTACAGTAAATTGAGTGGAGACATAACACTGTAGACAGGTTATGCTGCAGCAACTTACAGGCCCCTACCCTCTCAGTGGCTTAACACAGCACACATTTATTTTTTCACTCACCCTATGTATTCAACAACGATCAGCCAGGAGGCTCTGCTCATTGTATCACTCTGGAATCCCAGTGACAGAGGTTTCATATTGACATGTGCTTCCCAAATCACGGCCACAGTGGGAAGAGAGTAAGCTGGGCACAGGCTCTTAAAACTCTTCCCCAAAAGTAATACATGTCACTTTGCACATATTTCATTGTCTAAGACAAGTCACATGGCCTTACCTAACTTCAAAGGGGACTAGAAAGCACAACCCTGATGTGTGCCTGGGAAAAGCTCCAGGGAGAAAAAATGGGGTATTTGGTGAACGACATTTAATGTCTACCACAAACATTAAGCCTGGATGACAGAGCATTCAATGGACAGGTACATCTGGTCATCTGTTTCAAGCACATAAAGTATTTCAGTGTATGAATATTCTAAGAGTTATATATCTGTTCTCTTGCTGAGGGACATTTAGATTGTTACCATTGTTTTCTTTGCCATTACAAAGATGTCTTCTTATATTCCGGGTAAGAGTTTCTTAAAGGAATACTTAAGATTTCTATGTATGTGGAAGTGGAATTAGACTCATGACTATGAGTTAACTTCAACTTGCCTAGATATTGCCAAATTATTCACCAAAGTAGTTGTAAAACTTTATACTCTCTCCTTGAAGAGGTCCTTCACATCCCTTGTAAGTTGGATTTCTAGGTATTTTATTCTCTTTGAAGCAACTGTGAATGGGAGTTCATTCACGATTTGGCTCTCTATTATTGGTGTATAGGAATGCTTGTGATTTTTGCACACTGATTTTGTATCCTGAGACTTTGCTGAAGTTGCTTACAAGTTTAAGGAGATTTTGGACTGAGATGACAAGGTTTTCTAAATATACAGTCATGTCATCTGCAAATAAAGACAATTAGACTTTGACTTCCTCTCTTCTTATTTGAATACTCTTTATTTCCTTCTCTTGCCTGACTGCCCTGGCCAGAACTTCCAACACTATGTTGAATATGAGTGGTAAGAGGGCATCCTTGTCTTGTGCTGGTTTTCAAAGGGAATGTTTCCAGCTTTTGCCCATTCAGTATGATATTGGCTGTGGGTTTGTCATAAATAGCTCTTATTATTTTGAGATACGTTCCATCAATACCTAGTTTACCGAGAGCTTTTAGCATGAAGGGGTGTTGAATTTTATCCAAGGCCTTTTCTGCATCTACTGAGATAATCATATGGTTTTGTCATCGGCTCTGTTTCTGTGATGGATTACGCTTATTGATTCGCGTATGTTGAACCAGCCTTGCATCCCGGGGATGAAGCCGACTTGATCGTGGTGGATAAGCTTTTTGATGTGCTGCTGGATTTGGTTTGCCAGCATTTTATTGAGGATTTTTGTGTAGATGTTCATCAGGAATATTGGCCTGAAATTTACTTTTTTCTTTCTTTTTTTTTTTTTTTTTTGAGATGAAGTTTTGCTCTTGTTGCCCAGGCTGGAGTGCAGTGGCGAGATCTCAGCTCACTGCAGCCTCCACCTGCCCGGCTCAAGCAATTCTCCTGCCTCAGCCTCCCAAGTAGCTGGGATTACAGGTGCCCGCCACTACGCCCGGCTAATTTTTTTGTATTTTTAGTAGAGACGGGGTTTCACCTTGTTGGTCAGGTTGGTCTCAAACTCCTCAGGTGATCCATCCACCTCAGCCTCCTAAAGTGCTGGAATTATAGGCATGAGCCACCACGCCCGGTTGAAATTTTCTTTTTTTGTTGTGTCTCTGCCAGGTTTTGGTATCAGGATGATGCTGGCCTCATAAAATGAGTTACAGAGGAGTCCCTCTTTTTCTATTGTTTGGAATAGTTTCAGAAGGAATGGTACCAGCTCCTCTTTGTATCTCTGGTAGAATTTGGCTGTGAATTCTTTTGGTCCTGGGCTTTTTTTTTGTTTTTTGGTTGGTAGGCTATTAATTACTGCCTCAATTTCAGAATTTGCTATTGGTCTATTCAGGGATTCGACTTCTTCCTGATTTAGTCTTGGGAGGGTGTATGTGTCCAGGAATTTATCCATTTCTTCTAGGTTTTCTAGTTTATTTGCTTAGAGGTGTTTATAGTATTGTCTGAGGGTAGTTTGTATTTCTGTGGGATCAGTGGTGATATCCCCTTTATCATTTTTTTTTTATTGTGTCTATTTGATTCTTCTCTCTTTTCTTCTTTATTAGTCTGGCTAGTGGTCTATCTATTTTATTAATCTTTTCGAAAACCAGCTCCTGGATTCATTGATTTTTTGAAGGGTTTTTTGTGTGTCTCTCTCCTTTAGTTCTGCTCTCATCTTAGTTATTTCTTGTCTTCTGCTAGTTTTTGAATTTGTTTGCTCTTGCTTCTCTAGCACTTTTAATTGTGATGTTAGGGTGCTGATTTTAGATCTTTCCTGCTTTCTCCTGTGGGCATTTAGTGTTACAAACTTCCCTCTAAACACTGCTTTAGCTATGTTCCAGAGATTCTGGTATGTTGTGTCTTTGTTCTCATTGTTTTCAAAGAACTTATTTATTTCTGCCTTAATTACATTATTTACCCAGTAGTCATTCAGGAGCAGTTGTTCAGTTTCCATGTTGTGGTGCAATTTTGAGTTAATTTCTCCACTGCTCAAGGAAATAAGAGAGGACACAAACAAATGGAAAAACATTCCATTTGTTTTTCATGGATAGGAAAAATCAGTATCGTGAAAATGGCCATACTGCCCAAAGCAATTTATAGATTCAATGCTATCCCTATCAAGCTACCATTAAATTTCTTCACAGAATTAGAAAAACCTACTTTAAATTTCATATGGAACCAAAAAAGAGCCTGCATAGCCAAGACAATCCTAAGCAAAAAGGACAAAGCTGGAGGCATCATTGCTACCTGACTTCAAACTATACTACAAAGCTATAGTAACCAAAACAGCATAGTACTGGTACCAAAACAGATATATGGACCAATGGAACAGAACAGAGGCCTCAGAAATAATGCCACATATCTACAACCATCCGATCTTTGACAAACCTGACAAAAACCAGAAATGAGCAAAGGATTCCCTATTTAATAAATGGTGTTGGGAAAACTGGCTAGCCACATGCAGTAAACTGAAACTGAACCCCTTCCTTATACTTTATACAAAAATTAACTCAAGATGGATTAAAGTCTTAAATGTAAGACCTAAAACCATAAAAACTCTAGAAGAAAACCTAGGCAGTACCATTCAGGACATAGGCATGGGAAAAGACTTCATGACTAAAATATGAAAAGCAATGGCAACAAAAGCCAAAATTGACAAATGGGATCTAATTAAACTAAAGAGCTTATGCACAGCAGAAGAAACTATTATTAGAGTGAACAGGCAACCTACAGAATGGGAGAAAAATTTTGCAATCTATCCATCTGACAAAGGGCTAATATTCAGAATCTACAAGGAACTTCAACAAATTTACAAGAAAAAAATAACCCCATCAAAAAGCAGGCAAAAGATATGAACAGACACTTCTCAAAAGAAGACATGTATGTGGCCAATAAACAAATGAATAAAAGCTCATCATCACTGGCCATTAGAGAAAAGGAAATCAAAACCACAATGAGATACCATCTCATGCCAGTTAGAATGATGATCATTAAAAAGTCAGGAAACAACAGATGCTGGAGAGGATGTGGAGAAATAGGAACACTTTTACACTGTTGGTGGGAGGGTAAATTAGTCCAACCATTGTGGAAGACAGTGTGGCAATTCCTCAAACATCTAAAACCAGAAATACCATTTGACCCAGCAATACCATTACTGGGTATATACCCAAAGGATTACAAATCACTCTACTATAGATATATGCACACATATGTTCACAGTAGCAAAGACTTGGAACCAACCCAAATGTCCATCAGTGATAGACTGGATAAAGAAAATGTGGCAGATATACACCATGGAATACTATGCAGCCATAAAAAAGGATGAGTTCATGTCCTTTGCAGGGACATGGATGAAGCTGGAAACCATCATTCTCAGCAAACTAACACAAGAACAGAAAACCAAACCCCACATGTTCTCACTCATAAGTGGGAGTTGAACAATGAGAACACATGGACACAGGGAGGGAAACATCACAAACCGGGGCCTGTCAGGGGGTGAGGGTCTAGGGGAGGGATAGCATTAGGAGAAATACCTAATGTAGATGACAGGCTGATGGGTGCAGCAAACCACCATGGCACGTGTATACCTGTGTAACAAATCTGCATGTTCTGTACATGTATCCCAGAACTTAAAGTATAATAAAAATAAAATAAAATAAAATTTTGTGCCAAAACAAAAAAAACAAACCTTTATACTCTCAATTAATTGCTCCACATCCTCACCAACTCCTGGTAATGTCAGACAAGTGAGTGTGAAATGGGATCTCAATGTGATTTTAGTTTTTAACTTTTTTGGTAGGTGAAGTTGAACATTTTTTTCCCTCTGGAATCATTCTCAATTTCTCTTCTGTAAACTGTCTATTTTTATCTTTTGCCTATTTTTCTATTATCTTTTTAATTGATTTTCAGGATGCCAGGCTTTTGTAGGTCAATTTATTGAGTTGAAACATTTAATCTTTTTATGACTTGTGCTTTTCCCTTTTCAAAAAAATTTGATTATTGTTGTTGTTGTTGAGACACGGTCTCATTCTGTCATCCAGGCTGGAGTGCAGTGGTACAATCACAGTTCAATACAGCCTTGAACTCCCAGGCTCAAGCAATCCTCCTGCCTCAGCCTCTCAAGTAGCTGGGACCATAGGCAGGTGCCACCATGCCTGGCTAAGTTTTTAATTTTTTATAGAGACAAGATCCCATTTTGTTGCCCAGGCTGGTCTTCAACTCCTGGGCTCAAGCAATCCTCCTGCTTCAGCCTCCCAAAGTGCTGGGGTTATAGGCATGAGCCACCACGCCTGGCAAACTTTTCCTTTCTTGTTTATAAGTTCTTTCCTACACCAAATTCATAAAGCTATTTTCCTAATTTTCTCCTAAAAGTTCTCAATTTTTTTCTTTTTATGTTTAGTTCTTTAATCTATTCAGAATTTAGTTTTAGTATGCTGTGAGATGGGGATTTTCATCTTTTATTTATAAATATGACTAATTTCCCCAATAGCATTTAATGAACAGCCCATCCTTTCCCCCATTAATTTATGTTACTTTAGTCACAAATGAAGTTTTTGTATATATTTGCATCTCCATTTAAGATTTGTATTCTGAGGCTGGATACGGTGGTTCACACCTGTAATAATCCCAGCTCTTTGGGAGGCAGAGGCAGGAGGAGCACTTGAGGCCAGGAGTTTGAGACCAGCTTGGCAAACATGGTGAAACCCCATCTCTACTAAAAATGCAAAAAAATAGCTGCGTGTGGTGGCGCATGCCTGTAATCCCAGCTATTGGGAGGTTGAGGCAGGAGAATCGCTTGAACCCGGGAGGGTAAGGTTGCAGTGGGCTGAGATCACGCCACTGCGCTCCAGCCTGGGCAACAAAGCTCTGTCTCAAAAACTCTGTCTCAAAAAAACAAAAACAAAAACAAAAAAAGATCTGTATTCTGTTTCATTGGTCGATTTGACTAGCCTTGTGCCTTTACCATGCTGTCTTAATTACCATAATTATCTTAGTTAGCTCCTCTCCTCCCCCTCCTTTTTCTTCTCTCTCTTTTTTTTTTTTTTTTACATTATCATATATTCTTGGCCCTTTCAGGAAAATTTTTCATTTTGTTTAAGTTTTCAAACATACTGGCATCCATTATTTCACAGTATAGCTCTTTTTCATTCAAAATGTTGTTTATTATACCTTGCCCTTTTTTTTGTCCAGTTCTATACAGGGTTGTCTATTTTATTAGTGCTCTTAAAGAACCATTGTTGGTTTTGTTGATTATTTTCTTTCCTATTTTACTAAATTCCTCTCTTCTCTTTATTATTTTCCTCCTCCTGTTCCTTTGGATTTATTCTATTTTTTCCTAACTACTTGAAATGAATGTTTAACTCACTAATCTTTTTCTTTTCTAAAAAATGTATTTAAAGCTAATATAATATTTTACTTCTAACTCCTGTTTTATCTTTATAATTAAGTTTTGATACTTAGTGTTTTGAAGAGTACCAGTGAGGTATTGTGTAGAATGTCCCTCAATTTGGGTTTGTCTGATATATAGTATTTTAAAAGTTAATCATTTCTAAATATTTTATAATTTCCTTTATCATTTTTCCTTTGACCCACGAATTATTCAGAAGTATGTTTTCAACTTTCTAAATATCGTTTTTCAAGTTATCTTTCTGTTACTGATATTTAATTAAACTGCAATGTGGACAAAAAACTGTGGTGTGTTTGATGTGACTTCGTAAAATCTTAGATTTACTTTGTGATCTAGTACGTGGCTAATTGTTATTAATGTCTTTTTTTTTTTTTTTTTAGACAGAGTCTCGCTCTGTCGCCCAGGCTGGAGTGCAATGGCGCGATCTCGGCTCACTGCAACCTCCACCTCCTGGGTTCACGCTGTTCTCCTGCCTCAGCCTCCTGAGTAGCTGGGACTACAGGCACCTGCCACCACTCCTGGCTAATTTTTTGTTATTTTTAGTAGAGATGGGGTTTCACCATGTTAGCCTGGATGGTCTCGATCTCCTGACCTTGTGATCCGCCAGCCTCAGCCTCCCAAAGTGCTGGGATTACAGGCGTGAGCCACCACGCCCAGCCCTTATTAATGTCTTATACAGTGTGCCTGAAAAGAATGTATGTTCTCTAATTTGGGGGATGTATGGTTCTATATATACTTATTAGATCAAACTTCCCAAGTGTATTATTCAAATATTTATATGCTTACTGATTACTGGGAGATGTTTGTTAAAATCTACTGCGGCTGGGCGCGGTGGCTCACGCCTGTAATCCCAGCACTTTGGTAGGCCAAGGTAGGCGGATCACAAGGTCAGGAGTTAGAGAGCAGCCTGCCTGGCTAACATGGTGAAACCCCGTCTCTACTATAAATACAACAATTAGCTAGGCATGGTGGCGGGCACCTGTAATCCCAGCTACTCAGGAGGCTGAGGCAGGAGAATCGTTTGAACCTGGGAGGTGGAGGTTGCAATGAGCTGAAATTGCGTCACTGCACCCCAGCCTGGGTGACAGAGTGAGACTCCGTCTCAAAAAAAAAAAAAAAAAAAATCTCCTGCCATGACTATCACTATAGATTTGTCATTTTTTCCTTACAATTCTGTTGATTTTTACTTTTTGTATTTTGAGACCACATCATCATGTACATCATTTTAGAAATTATATCTTCCTGGTAGCTTGAACCTTTCATCATTATGTATTATTGTTCTTTATTCTTAATAATGTTTTTGCCCTAAAGTCTATGTTGTCTGATGTCAAGTAACTATAACACCTTTACATTGTCTACTATTTCCTTAGTATCATGTCACTTTCTATTTTTCTGGTCTCTTATAAATAACATATAACAGATTTTTAAAAGATTCAGTGTCCTTAACTGGCAGTGTGTCTTTTAACTGGCAGATTTACATGACTCACATTAATTGTTATTACTAATTTATTTGAACTCGCTTTTATTTTCTATTTACATGTTTTTTCTTTGCTGTTTCCCTTACCTTTCTGCCTATTCTGCTCCAGTTTTCTAATGAATGGGTAGATTATTTCATTTCTCCCACCAGTTATCCCAACTGATTTGGTTTGGAAGTTATATATATATATTACATTTTTATCCTTTTACTTCTCTTAAATTTTAGGCAAGCATACCAGATTTAGTAATGCCTAAAATTAATAATTATATATCCCTTCTCCTGACCAATATAAAAGACCTTAACACATGTCTGCAATTAAAAATATTCTTGACACATAATATTTGTACATATTTGTGGGGTACAAGTGATATTTTGTTACATGCATAGAATGTACAATGATCAAGTCAGAGTATCCCTCACCTCAAGTATTTGTTGTTTCTATGTACTGAGAACATTTCATGTCCTCTCTTGAAGCTATTCTAAAATACACAATACATTGTTATTAACTGTAGTCACCCTACTCTACTATCAAACATTAGAACTTACTTCTTCTATCTAATTGTATGCTTGTACCCTTTAACCAATCTCCCTTTATCCCTTCACCCTTCCAAGCCCAAACACACAAAACCTTCCCAGCCTCTGGTGCATATTATTTTACTCTCTACCTCCATGAGATCAACTTTTTAAGCTCTCACTTATGAGTAACAATATATGATATTTGTCTATCTGTGCCTGGCTTATTTCACATAACATAATGACCTCCAGTTCCATCTATGTTGCTGCAAATGACAGGATTTCATTCTTTATTATGGCCAAATAGTATTCTGTTGTGTATATAAGTAACATCTTTATTCATTCGCCTATTGATGGGCACTTAGGTTGATTCTATATTATTGCTATAATTGAATTGAACTATAGAACACCCTGCTGTTGTCTGCTGGAGAACTGCTTAATGTGGGGGAAAACACTTGCCCTACACACATTTTGGTGACTGCAAGTGTGTATGTTAACTATTTAAGAAAAGAGTAAGTGTTTGTTGTTTTTCTAATACATGTATCAACAAGCGTCAATCTCACAAAGAAAACTGGTTAAGAAGAACAAGTGACAGAAAAATACATAGAAAACAATTCCTTTTATATTGTTTAGTGACACATACATATGTGATGAATTAGAAGGGAAAGCTAGGGAATAGTAGACACTAAAATTCAGGTTAGTCGTTACCTCTAGGTAGGAAGAGAGTGGGGATGCAACTGGAGGAGGAACACACAAAGGGCTTCAAAGGTTTCATGATGTACAGTTTCTTTTCTTTTTAAACTGACACATAATTGTACATATTTATGGGGTACAGTATGATGTTCAATGTATGTATACACTGTGTAAAAATCAAATCAGGGTCTTCAGAACATATCATCTCATACATTTAACATTTCTTTGTAGTGAAACATTCAAAATCCTCTCTTCTAGTTATCTTGAAATATACAGTACAATACTGTTAACCACAGTCACCCTACTGTGCAACAGAACACCAGAACTTATTCCTCCTCTCTAACTGTAACTCTGTACAGTTGACCAGTTTCTCCTTACCTCCCAACTCTTCTCAGCCTCTGGTAACCACTACTCTACTGTCATAGCTATGAGATCAACTTCTTTACACTTCACATATGAGTGAGATCACGCAGTGTTTGTCCTCCTGTGCCTGGCTTTCTTATTTCACTTAATTGTCTCCAGATTCTTCCATGTTGCTGCAAATGATGCATTTCATTCTTTTAATGGCTGAATAATATTCCGTTGTGTGTGTGTATATATATATCACATTCTCTTTATACATCCATACACTGATGGACACTTAGGTTGATTCTATGTCTTGGCTATTGTGAATTACGCTGTAATAAACATGGGAGTGAAGATATCACTATCATAGATTTCATTTCCTTTAGATATATAACCAGTAGTGGGATTGCTGGGTCATATGGTAGTTTTATTTTTAGTTTCCTGAGGAACTTCCATACTGTTTTCCACAATGGCTGTACTAATTTACATTACCACCAACAGTGTACAAGAGTTCCTCCTTTCTCCACATCCATGCCTGCATTTGTTATTTTTTTGTCTTTGATACCATCCATTCTAATTTGGGTGAAGTAATATATCACTGTGGTTTTTATTTGCATTTCCCTTATTAGTGAAGCAGAGTATTTTTTCACATACCCACTGGCCATTTGTATGTCTTCTCTAGAGAACTATCTATTCAGATCTTTTGCCCAATTTCCATTGGATTATTTATTTATTTTGCCATTGAGAATATTCCTTATATATTCTGAATATTAACCCCTATTCAGATGCATACTTTGCAACAGATTCTCCTATTCTGTAAACTGTCTATTCACTCTTTGACTGTTGCCTTTGCTGTGCAGAAGCTTTTTAGTTTGGTGTAATCCCATTTATCTATATTTGCTATTGCTGCCTATGTTTTTGGCGTCTTATCCAAAAAATTCTTGCTCAGACTGATGTCATGAAGCATTTCCCCCATGTTTTCTTCTAGTAGTTTTATTGTTTCAGGTCTTACTTTTAAGTCTTTAATTCATTTTGAGTTTATTTTTGTATAGGTAACATTCTGTTTCTTAGGCTGCATGGTGAGTATGCGAGTGTTCCTGCTCACCAAACTTTACATGTATTGTATTTATGTTCTTTTGCGCATATGGAATATGGGTTTTTAAAAAGTTTCACACATCTTAACACTGTTTTTATGAAAACCAGAAAGATGGCAAGCCTCTGAAAGTATAAAACCTTTTATGATTATGCTGAGTGCTGATATCCTCTGTAGACAGCTTGGTCTCACCAGTTGTCTCCGTTGACTCTGTGTTAGTTTGTCAGTTTCCACCTACGCTATGCCTTACGCTTCACAATTTTATCTCTAGGTAATCTAATTCAATTAGAGCATCAACATCACAGACTATCACAAAATCATTACTGATATGCTTTCAAGCTCTTTGGGGAAAAAAGGCTGGGATCAGCACTCAGAATTCCTTTTCTGCAGACACATTTATAAATGAATTTGTTAAACAGATTATTTCTGTCTCTAACGTATTTTCTAAGTTGGTAATATCTAGTAATATCATCCTTTGGCCCTCTGGAATTTTGAGGTGGTCTAAAATGCTGCTACATTAAAGAATGTTGTGGCTGGGCATGGTGGTTTACATCTACAATCCCAGCACTTTGGGAGGTCAAGGTGGGAGGATTATTTGAGGCCAGGAATTTGAGACCAGCCTGGGCAACAAAGGAAGACCCCATCTCCACAAAAAATACAAGACATGGTGGCACATGCCTGAAGTCCCAGCTACTCAGGAGGCTGAGGCAGGAAGATCACTTGATCCTCGCCTGGGCAACGGAGTGAGACCCTGTCTCAAAAACAAACAAACAAAACCAGAATTTTGTCTTTTTAAGAAGGAATTCTTACAAAAGTCTTATGGCATAAAAAAGAAGGAAATATATATACATGCATGCTCGTGAATAGCATACTATTGTTTCTACTTTGATCTCAACGTAATTATTCATTAATGTTTATTAGTCAAAGTATGGATCTACAAAAGGAGCCCAACAGAGACACACACAGACACACTCCACATACTCACACGTATGTATATATATCCATGATATATATGCATATGGATATGTGTATATCAGTGAAGTCTACCCCAAGTCCTAAATTTCCTTTCAAGTAACAGCTTTTACTAGAAATCAACTAGCAATTTGATAATCAACTCTACTATCTAATTCATAAGGCAAAACACCAAAAGGCCAGGCATGGTGGCTCACACCTGTAATCCCAGCACTTTGGGAGGCCAAGGTGGGTGGATCAGGAGGTCAAGAGTTCAAGACCAGCCTGGCCAACATAATGAAACCCCCTTTCTACTAAAAATACAAAAATTAGCTGGGCATGGTGGTGGGCACCTGTAATCCCAGCTACTCAGGAGGCTGAGGCAGGAGGTTCACTTGAATCCGGGAGGCAGAAGTTGCAGTGGGCTGAGACCATGTCACTGCACTCCAGCCTGGGCGACAGAGCAAGGCTCCATCTCAAAAAACAAACAAACAAACAAAAACCAAAAAACCAACATCAAAAGAATACCACCTCTCTTAATTCTTTTTTTGTTTGTTTGTTTATAAAGACAGGGTCTCGCTATGTGGCCCAGACTCCTGGGCTCAAGCAATCCTCCCACCTTGGCCTCTCAAAGTTCTAGGACTACAGGCATGAACTACCATGTCTGGCCTTCTCTTAATTCTGATTCCTACTTTTTGCTAATAAGTCAAATTAACAGTATAATGACCAAATGATGCTGACACCTGGAAGGAAGAAGAAAAGGACCTAAAGCACAAGCCCAGTGGATTTACCTTCTGTAAATCACCAAGACGAGACAATCATTCTAGCACTGTCCCACTTCTTAATATCCAAATCAATACTTCAATCTGACCTGACCTGACAACCAGAGATTCAGAATGTGAGTTTCATAAGGGAAGGAACGGTTTTGTTGTTGTTGTTCTTGTTTCTTTTCCTGCAGCTGTATTCCCATTGCCAAGGAACAATGCCTAGCACATGGTAGGCACTCAATAAATATTTGCTGAGTAAATGAATCAAAGCTAGAAAACGATGCCTATGTAAGGTTGTGGTGCTTAACCTTGCTTAACATAGTTCCTTACCAAAGCTAAGAAAATCTAAAAGTTACTGAATAAAGCAGAAAAAAATTGCTTTATCAGTGGAAGTTTTCTTAGAAAAGTAAAATACGATCAATGTCTGGGTCTTGACCTAAACATTAAAAAGAAAATAAATATGCCCATGGTAGAAGAGTTGCTATCTAAGCACTACCCATATCTTCTGTTTCTCAACTTCTCCCCTACAAGTCTGCCCCACATGCAGAAAGTTTGGTCACTCATGGTAGACTAAACTATTTTTTGATGGAGAAAACATTTTGGGGGGCAAAAGTGAGAAGACTGTAGATAACAGTGTAGCTTTTAAAGACTATAAAAGGTTATTGTTTTTGTATGTTTTGTTTGTTTTTGAGATAGAATCTCACTCTGTTGCCCGGGCTGGAGTGCAGTGGCACGGTCTCGACTCACTGCAACCTCCGCCTCCCAGGTTCAAGCAATTCTTCTGCTCAGCCTCCCCAGTAGCTGGGACTACAGATGCACGCCACCACACCTGGCTAATTTTTTAAATTTTTTTTTTATATTTATTTATTTATTTATTTATTTATTTTTTATTTTTTTGAGACGGAGTCTCGCTCTGTCGCCCAGGCTGGAGTGCAGTGGCCGGATCTCAGCTCACTGCAAGCTCCGCCTCCCGGGTTCAGGCCATTCTCCTGCCTCAGCCTCCCAAGTAGCTGGGACTACAGACACCAGCCACCGCGCCCGGCTAGTTTTTTGTATTTTTTTAGTAGAGACGGGTTTTCACCGTGTTAGCCAGGATGGTCTCGATCTCCTGAGCTTGCAATCCACCCGTCTCGGCCTCCCAAAGTGCTGGGATTACAGGCTTGAGCCACCGCGCCCGGCCTAATTTTTTTTTTATTTTTAGTAGAGATGGGGTTTCACCATGTTGGCCAGGCTGGTGTCGAACTCGTGACCTCAAGTGATTCACCTGCCTCGGCCTCCCAAAGTGCTAAGATCACAGGTGTCAGCCACTGCGCCTGACCCTTAAAGACTATGAAAGGTCTTTTATGCCCAAGGGGGAGAAATGGCTGATTTAGTCACACTTACAATAGTTGTGACAGATGTTTGTCCCAAATGTCACCACTGGTTTACTAATATACATAGGCCACATCCTCCATTTCAGTAGGGAATAATTTTGTTATGAATTTTTCTTTCTAGAAACACAAACCTCAGCCTACCTAGTTGGACTGCCTTAAACAATTACTCAATGGTTTGAATAAGTTCTGTGGTCTTTTTCACTGGGAAAAATTAGAGAGTGATTCTATATCTGAATGCAGCACACAGAAGGTTTCATACTGTTTTTCTTCCCAGAGGGACTGGGCCACGCCCCATTTTGAATGTTCATTATCATCTTTCATATGCGTCTGATAAATTTATTAAAAACACCATCTGGATGGGACTCAGCTTTCTGTTGTATTTCTAGTCTTCCAGTTTCCTACCTTGTCCCACTGGAATTTCTGCCCCAATTTGTGTCACTTTGTTTACAAAACCATGCTGCCAAAACCCAGTGTCTTGCGTCTGTCACTTTCTGGTGTTCCTTTGCCATCCTTCACCTACATCCCTATTACAACAGCCTGTGCTAGGAGCAAAAGGCAAAGGGGAACCGCCTGGACAGAAATTACTTTTCCCCCTCTGTGCACATAGCAATTCTGCTCAGACAAATTTAATTTGCTGCTTCTGAATGCAAAAGTTGCATGTTAACAAAGTGTATACATTTTGCAAAGTGTATGAATATTGGAATGATTCAGACTGCAGGGAACTGCAGAAAAAGTGATCTGAAAACAATTTTACTGCTCTCTGTTCTTACATAGCACCAGGGGTGGCCAACGACTTGCCAGTAAATTTAATTCAGGAGTAATAAATTTTTTAAAAGGCAGTATTACTTCAGTAGGACATGACCTGAGGGCCACCTGTACCAGCTATATTTAAAGATAAGACTGACATGTTATTTAACTGTCTCCAGAGATCACCTTTGAGAGGTGGGGGAAAAAAGCCCACTCGAAGCAGATTTTGTAAAAGGAAATAACACTTAGCAGTTACAGAGTACTGTCATCTTCAACAACTGTGCTCTGTTGGGCTTTATTCAATGTTTCCCTGGCTGTTTTCACTACAAAATTGTTTCCTAACAGCACAGTGGTTCATGCTGCAAACGAATGGTTAATAATCTCAGAGTAGATGATTCTCTATTGCCAAGATTTTCATAGAGATACAAAGCATTTCCTGTTTAAGAAGATAACCATTAGCTTAAGCTCCCACATAGATATCTTCCCACAGACACTCCTTTTTTAAAAGGGGAAAACACACTAGTGGCCTAGACCCAGGCCTACACAGGAGTTTGTTGCTGATCAGGCAAGCTTCTAACCCAACTGTAATCCAACCTTCTGTCAAATTATTCAAAAGGAAAAAAAATCCACAGCTGTTCTGTCTTAACAGCTGTACAAGAACAATAGCTAATTAGAGAACAAGCCCATCTTTCTTGGAAACTATCAAAAAGCTGTAAAAATGTATTCTACAACACAGGCACTTAAGTTACATTAATTCCTAGTTTTATCTATCTGGTTAAGAAAATCACTTTTCAATCACATATCACATTATCAAAGAAAAACCATGGGTTATATATGGCATATAATTTTTAAGCTTTTCCTTTCCCAAAGTTTCCCTCAGCTGCTTCTGAGAAGGCTGCTTCTGAACACACTTCCAGAAGATTCAGTCCCGACCACCTCTCCACACCCGTGGGTGAAGCCCATGGGTAGGAAACAAGCCATGCCTTTTGAAAACTGGAGCCCCTTTCCCCTAATTGATTTTTCCTTCTTTTTTTCCTTTCTATTTTGTCTGTTTAATTAGCACTAATCTCAGCATTCTGATCTTTCCTGTTCTAGCTCCAATTTTTACATTGCCAAGGTTGCCCAAATCACATCTTAAGATTATAAGGGCTCCAAAAATCATGCTGAGATCATTTTATGCAGTGATAAGAAGAGGTTAACACCTCCCTAAACTTCAGCTATGTTCCCCTCCACCTCTTGCCCCTCAAACACATGCAAATTTTAGGAAGCTATAGCTCTAAACACTTCAGAGGAAGTGGCCTGCTTTCTAGAAGATGAGAAATCAGAGATGGTTATCACCAGGGACAGAGGTGAGGTGATGTGGCAACAGTAGATCTCAAACGTACAAGTTCACCAGGATCAGTGAATTTTCTCTCTCTCCTCACACTGAGGCCTTTGAATGAAAGCACATTCCAAAAATAACTGTATGGTTTACTCTCTTATGTGTAGTTTGACAATCCTGTAGTTTAAATGCTGGAGGTTTTAGCTGAGAAAATCAATTCAAAGGCCTTAAAGAATCAAGCATCAGATGTTAGCAGCAATAACCACTGCAGTGTATCAAAGAGGGATTCACTCTGAAGGTGAGGCCTTGAAATTGAGGACAGAGGCATTTCCAGGTATAAAGAAAAAAGATACCCCAAACATCCAATTCTGTGTTTGAACTAACAGGCAATATCTCTGCGGGTGATTTTTTATTCTTTCCTCCGGACATAACTTGTCAGGGAAGAGACTTTACATCTGCACTGTAAACATACAAGTGATTTATACAAACACAGGAAAAGGAATAACAAACATACAAATAGTCACTTAAACTGGTTTTTCAAGTTTTCAAAACGATTTCTCAAAAAAATTAAGAAGTTTTAATATAAAGGGCATCTTTTTCTGTGAGTAGTATCGTAAGTTTCACATGAATTTATTTTTCCTTCTTCCTTAAACGATGTTCAAATTGTTGCAGGATTCCTAGTTAAAATCAACAGAGTTTTGTTTTGTTTCTGTTTTTTTGAGGCGGCTCTCGTTCTGTCGCCCAGGCTGCAGTACAGTGGCATGATCACGGCTCACTGCAGCCTCGACCTCTCACAGGATGAGGTGATGCTCCCACCTCAGCCTCTGGAGTAGCTGGGACTACAGGTACACCCCACCAAGCCTGGCTTTTTTTTTTTTTTTTTTTTTTTGTAGAGACAGGATTTTGCCATGTTGCCCAGGCTGGTCTCAAACTCCTGAGGTCAAGCATTTCTCTTGCCTCAGCCTCCCAAAGTACTGGGATTACAGGCCTGAGCCATTGTGCCTGGGCCAAGTGAGTTATTTTCGTACCACACTACGAAATAAAGGGCCGTTTAAAGGGTCGTCGGGTCACAACAATTTCATGACTCAAATCAGAGATGTCACCACAGCTTGGGAAATATTCCTCATTCACATTGAACAGAGAACAAAGGATATGCAAAAGGTTGTTAAAAATTCCACAAAAAGGCCAGGCACAGTAGCTTACACCTGTAATCCCAGCATTTTGGGAGGTTGAAGTGGGTGGATCACCTGAGGTCAGGAGTTTGAGACCAGCCTGGCCAACATGGTGAAACCCCGTCTCTACTAAAAATACAAAAATTAGCTGGTCATGGTAGTAGGTGCCTATAATCCCAGCTACTTGGAAGGCTGAGTCAGGAGAATCGCTTGAACCCAGAGGCGGAGGCTGCAGTGAGCCGAGATCATACCACTGCACTCCAGCCTGGGTGACGGAGTGAGATTCCATCTCCAAACAAACAAACAAAACAAAACACATACACACACACACACACACACAAACACACACACACACACACACAAAAAACCCACAAAGAAGTGGTGGTTTATTTAATACCTTTTTTTTTTTTTTTGAGATGGAATCTCTCTCTGTTGCCAGGCTGGAGTGCAGTGATGTGATCTTGGCTCACTGCAACCTCTGACTCCCTGGTTCAAGTGATTCTCCTGCCTCAGCCTCCCGAGTAGCTGGGATTACAGGTGCCTGCCACCACGCCCAGCTAATTTTTAGTAGAGACGGGGTTTCACCATGTTAGCCAGGATGGTCTCAATCTCCTGACCACCTTGGCCTCCCAAAGTGCTGGGATTACAGGCATGAACCACTGTGCCCAGCCTATTTAATAATTTTTTAAAAGAGATCCTTTAATAAAGAATAAAGTAGTAGCCTTTCTTTTTTCTTTTCTTTTTTTTTTTTTTTTAAGCTAGTGGCTGTATCTGGTTCAAACATTAACATTTCTTTAAAATGCATCAATAACTACAAAATTTGATTTTTTTCTAAAAGTAGTACTAACAGTGAGATGTTTAACATTAAATGGAGCTGGGTATGTTATAGAGAAAATGTCCCCATCAGATCTGTGGCAAGTATGCTCCTACAATCCCACTTTGGCCGAATCTTCCTGCCAGAGCCTTCAGAGGCAGAGAGAAAAGGGTGAGACATTAACACCAAATCAAGTATGTTTGTACCCTCACAAACCATCCTTGATTGAGTGAGAGGTGTGAGAAGGAAAGAATCTCTGCAGATCTCATGAAAGTAAGACTGGAATGTAGAAGAAACACACCAGGGGGGAAAGGGAGTACGAACTTCTGAATACTGCATTCAGAATTGAGACTCCTTAAACCACAAAGGGTGCCTGAGGGAACAACTTGTCCCACTGAGCACTCTCAGTTCTACCCTGCGGCACCAGTCCAGGTCTGTGGGTAAATTGGGCAAATCCCTGAGTGTGAAGGATGCCTTCTGAGCTGTGAACTTGGAGACCTGGGGCAGTTTGGCTTCAAAGGCAGCCAAAGTCTGCGAAGTCACCTGGAATGACCTTAATCAGACTTCTTAAGTAGTTATCTGAAAAAAAAAATCTGGGAAAAATATACAATTTATAACTACCTTCTGGTAGGCCGGGCGTGGTGGCTCACGCCTGTAATCCCAGCACTTTGGGAGGCCGAGGCAGGCAGATCATGAGGTCACGAGATCGAGACTATCCTGGCTAACACGGTGAAACCCCGTCTCCACTAAATATACAAAAAATTAGCCGGGCAAGGTGGCGGGCGCCTGTAGTCCCAGCTACTTGGGAGGCTGAGGGAGGAGAATGGCGTGAACCCGGGAGGTGGAGCTTGCAGTGAGCTGAGATCACACCACTGCACTCCAGCCTGGGCAACAGAGGGAGACTCCGTCTCAAAAGAAATAACAACAAAAATAACTACCTTCTGGGGGGCCAAAAGTAATCTAGATTGGGAAACAAAATCATGCTATGTTTTTCAGTAGATTTACTGAATGTGTGATGAAAAAGTACAATAAAAGGTAATTTTAAAAGAGCCTTTTACTATTGTTTTAATTTCTTTTAATGATTTACTTTGTGTCACAAACAATCCAATTATACCCTTCTAGTTCTTTTGTTTTTTTTTTTTTTTTGAGACGAAGTCTCACTCTGTCGCCCCAGGCTGGAGTGCAGTGGTGCGATCTTGACTCACTGCAACCTCCCCCTGGGTTCAAGCAATTCTCCTGCCTCAGCCTCCTGAGTAGCTGAGTTTACATGCAGGCGCCACCTCGCCTGGCTAATTTTTTTTGTATTTTTAGTAGAGATGGGGTTTCACCATGTTGGCCAGGCTGGTCTGGAACTCCTGACCTCAGGTGATCCGCTCGCCTCGGCCTCCCAAAGTGCTGATTGCTATATCATATGGTAGTTCTATTTTTAGTTTTTTGAGGAACCTCCAAACTGTTTTCCACAGTGGTTGTACTAATTTATATTCCCACCAACAGTGTACAAGCGTTCCCTTTTCCCCACATCTTTGTCAACATTTGTAATTGTCTGTCTTTTGGATAAAAGCCATTTTAACTGGGGTGATATGATATCCTATTGTAGTTTTGGTGTGCATTTTTCTGAAGATCAATAATTTTGAGTACCTGAGCACCTTTTTCCCTCCCTCCCTCCCTCCCTTCCTTCTTTCCTTCTTTCTTTCTTTCTTTCCTTTCTTTCAGATGGAGTCTTACTGTGTCGCCCAGGCTGGAGTGCAGTGGCGTGATCTCAGCTCACTGCAACCTCCCAGGCTACAGTGCAGTGGTATGATCTCGGCTCACTGCAACCTCCACCTCCCAGGTTCAAGAGATTCTCCTGCCTCAGCTTCCCAAGTAGCTGGGACTACAGGCAAGTGCCACCACGCCCAGCTAATTTTTTATTTTTAGTAGAGAAAGGGTTTCACTATGTTGGCCAGGCTGGTCTCAAACTCCTGACTTCAGGTGATCCACCCACCTCGGCCTCCCAAAGTGCTGGGATTACAGGAGTGAGCCACTGTGCCCAACCAACCTGAGCACCTTTTCATATGCCTGTTTTCCATTTCTATGCCTTCTCTTGAAAAATGTCTATTCAGATATTTTGCTCATTTTTAATTGAATTATTTGATTGTTTTCCCTATAGAGTTGTTTGAGTTCCTTATATATTCTGGTTATTAATCCCTTGTCAGATAGGTACTTTGCAAATATTTTCTCCCATTCTATGGAATGTTTCTTTGTTAATTATTTCTTTTGCTATGTAGAAGCTTTTTAACTTGATGTGATCCCATCATCCATTTTTGCTTTGGTTGCCTGTGTTTGTGGGTTATTACTCAAGAAATCTTTACCCATTCCAATGGCCCGGGGAGTTCCTTCAATGTTTTCTTTTACTAGCTTTGTAGTTTGAGATAGTAAATTTATGTCTTTAATCATTTTGATTTGATATTTGTATATGGAGAAAGAGAGATAGGGGTCTAGTTTCATTCTTCTACATATGGATATCCAGTTTTCCCAGCACCATTTATTGGAGACTACCTTTTCTCCAGTATATATTCTTGACACCTTTGTTGAAAATGAGTTCACTGTAGTTGTGTGGATTTATTTCTGGGTTCTCTGTTCTGTTCTATCGGTCTATGTGTCTGTTTTTATAACAGTACCGTCCTGTTTTGGTTACCAAGGTTCTGTAGGATAATTTGAAGTCAGGTAATGAGATTCTTTGAGTTTTGTTCTTTCCGTTCAGGACAGCTTTGTCTATTCCAGCTCCTTTGTGGTTCCGTATAAATTTTAGGATGGTCTTTCTACTTCTGTGAACAATGTCATTGGTATTTTGATAGGGATTGCATTGAATGTATAGACTGCTTTGGGCACTATGGACATTTTAACGATATTGATTCTTTCAATCCATGGACATGAAATATCTTTACTTTTTTTGTGTCCTCCTCAATTTCTTTCATCAATGTTTTATAGTTTTCATTGCAGACATCTTTCATTTCTTTGATTACTTCCTAAATATTTATTTGTAGCTATTGTAAATAAGATTACTTTCTTGATTCCTTTTTCAGATTGTTTGCCATAAGCATATAAAAATGTTACTGGTGATTTTCTATCTTACAACTTTACTGAATTGATCAGTTCTAAATTTTTTGGTGGAGTCTTTAGGTTTTTCCAAATATAGGATCATGTCTTCAAACAAGGGTAATTTGGCTTCTTCATTTCCAAATTGGATGCTCTTTATTTCTTTCCCTTGTCTGATTGCTCTGGCTAGGACTTCCACTGCTATGTTAAAAGTCCTAAGTGGTGAAAGTGGGCATCCTTGTCATGTTCCCGATCTTAGAGGAAATGATTTCAGTTTTTCCCCATTCAGTATGATACTAGCTGTGGGACTGTTTTATATGGCTTTTATTATGTTGAGATATGTTCTTTCTATACCCAGTTTCTTGAACTTTATCATAAAGGGATGTTGAATTTTATCAAATGCTTTTTCATTATCAATTGAAATAATTACATGGTTGTTGTTCTTTATTATTGATATGATGTATCACATTGATTGATTTGCATGTGTTGAACCATTCTTGCATCCTTGGGATAAATTCCACTTGATCATGATGAATTATCTTTTTTTTTTTTTTTTTTTTTTTTTAGATGGAGTCTCACTCTATCGCCCAGGCTGGAGTGCAGTGGCGTCATCTTGGCTCACTGCAACCTCCACCTCTTGGGTTCAAGTGATTCTCCTGCCTCAGCCTCCTGAGTAGCTGGGACTACAGGTGCATACCCCCACATCTGGCTAATTTTTCTATTTTTAGTAGAGATGGGGTTTCGCCAGGCTGGTCTCGAATTCCTGACCTCAGTTGATCCTGAGGCCTGCCTTGGCCTCCCAAGGCGCTGGGATTATAGGTATGAGCCACTGTGCCTGGTAAATTATCTTTTAATGTGATGTTGCTAGTATTTTGTATTTAAAACATTTATGCATTTCAAATACAAAATACTAACAACATCACATTTGTTGTTTGTTAGTATTTTGTTGAGGATGCTTACATCAGAGGTATTGACCTGTAATTTTTTTTTTTTTTTAATGTCTTTGTCTGGTTTTGATAACAGAGTAACACTGACCTTGTAGAATGAGTTTGGAAGTATTCTCTCCACCTTTATTTTTCAGAATAATATGAGTAGAATTAGTATTAGTTCTTCTTTAAGTATTTGGTAAAATTCAGCAGTGAAGCCATTGGGTCCTGGGCTTTTCTTTATTTCTTTCTCTTTCGTTTCTTTCTCTTGGGAGACTTTTTATTACATCTTCAATCTTGTTACTTGTTATTGGTCTGTTCAGGTTTTGGATTTCTTCATGGTTCAGTCTTGGTAAGTTGTTAAGTGTCTAGGAATTTATCCATCTCTTCTAGGTTTTCCAATTTATTGGCATATATTTGCTTATAGCAGCCTCTAACGATCCTTTAAGTTTCTGCAGTATTGGTTGTAATGTCTTCGTATTCATCTCTGATTTTTTTTTTTTTTTTTTTTTTGAGACAAAGTCTCACTCTGTCTCCCAGGCTGGAGTGCAGTGGAACGATCTCGGCTCACTGCAAGCTCCACCTCCCAGGTTTACGCCATTTTCCTGCCTCAGCCTCCCAAGTAGCTGGGACTACAGGCACCCGCAACCACACCTGGCTAATTTTTTGTATTTTTAGTGGAGACGGGGTTTCACCGTGTTAGCCCGGATGGTCTCGATCTCCTGACCTCATGATCCGCCCGCCTCAGCCTCCCAAAGTGCTGGGATTACAGGCGAGAGCCACCGTGCCAGGCCTCGGATTCTCTTTATTGGGGTCCTCTGTTTTTCTAAGTTAGACTGGCTTGTCAATTTTATTTTTCAAAAAAACACAACTTTTTGTTTTGTTGATCTTTTGTATTATTTTCTTCATTTCAATTTCATTTACTTCTGCTCTGATCTTTATTCTCTCTTCTACTAACTTTAGATTTGGTTTGCTCTTGCTTTTCTAGTTCTTTAAGATAAATAATTAGGTTGTTTATTTGAAGTTTTTCTTCTTTTTTTTTTTTGATGCAGGCACTTATAGCTATAAACTTCTCTTTTAGTACTGCTTTTGCTGTATCCCACAGGTGTGTTTTTCTTTTCTTTCCTTTTTTTTTTTTTTTTTTAAATCCCACAGGTTTTGGTATGTTGTGTTTCCATTACCATTTGTTTCAAAAATATTTTCGATTTCCTTCTTAATCTCTTCCTTGACCTACTGGTCATTCAGAAGCATACTGTTTAATTTGCATGTGTTTGGATAGTTTCCAAAATTTCTCTTGTTATTGATTTCTAGTTTTATTCCATTGTGGTCAGAGAAGATATTTGATATTATTTCATTTTTTTAAAAAGTTTTGAGACTTGTTTTGCGGCCTAAGATATGGTCTGTCCTTTAGAATAATCCATGTGTTGAGCAGAAGAATGTGTATTCTGCAGCTGTTGGATGAAATGTTCTGTAAATATCTATTAGGTCCATTTGGTCTATAGCACAGAGTAAGTCTGATGTTTCTTTATTGATTTTCTGTCTAAATGATCGGTCCAATGCTGAAAGTGGGATGCTGAAGTCTCTAGCTATTATTGTATTAAAGTCTATTTCTCTCTTTAGCTCTAATAATATTTGCTTTATATATCGGGGTGCTCCAGTGTTGGGTGCATATATATTTATAATTGTCATATCCTCTTACTGAGTTGACCCCTTTATCACTATATATGACCTTATTTGTCTCTTTTTATAGTTTTTGTCTTGAAATCTATTTTGCTTGATAAAAGTATAGCTACCCCTGTTCTTTTTTGGTTTCCACTCGCATGGAATGTCTTTTTGCGTCACTTTAGTTTCAGTCTGTGTGTTTCCTTATAGGTGAAGTGTGTTATTGGTGGACAATAGATTGTTGGGTCTTGCCTTTTTATCCATTCACCCACTCTATGTCCTTTGGAAAGTTTAGTCCATTTATATACAATGTTATTACTGATGAGGAATGACTTACTCCTGCCATTTTATTATTTGTTTCCTGGTTGTTCTGTGGTCTTCTCTTGCTTTCCGTCGTCTTCTTAGGGAAGGTGATTTTTTTCTGGTGCTATGCTTTAATTTCTTGCTCTTTATTTTTTGTATCTATTGTATGTTTTTAGATTTGAGGTTACCATGAGACTTGCAGGTAATATGACCCATTATTTTAAACTGTTGACAACACTGATTACATAAACAAGAAAAAAGAAAACTAATAAAAATTCTATAATTTAACTTCATCTCCCCACTTTTTAACTTTCTGTGGTTTCTATTTATATATTATTGTATTGTATATGTCTTCAAAAGTTGTTGAAGTTATTTTAATCAGTTCATCTTTTCATCTTTCTACTTAAGATATGAGTGGTTTATATACTACAATTTCAGTCTTAAAATATTCTTTTTCTGTGTACTTATTATTGAGTTTTGTACCTTTAGACGATTTCTTATTGCTCATTAACATCCTTTGCTTTTGGAGCAAAGAACTCCCTTTAGCATTTCTTATAGGACAGGTCTGGTGTCGATGAAATCCCTCACCTTTTGTTTGTCTGTCAAAGTATTTATTTCTCCTTCATGCTTAAAGGATATTTTTTCTGGATATACTATTCTAGGGTAAAAGGTTTCTCCTTCAGCACTTAATTTTTCATTTTTTTTTTGAGTTGGAGTCTCGCTCTGTCGCTAGGCTGGAGTGAAATGGCATGATCTTGGCTCACTGAAACCTCTGCCTCCTGGGTTCAAGTGATTCTCCTGCCTCAGCCTCCCGAGTAGCTGGGATTACAGGCGTGCACCACCATGCTCAGCTCATTTTTGGTATTTTTAGTAGAGACAAGGTTTTACCATGTTAGCCAGGCTGGTCTCGAACTCCTGTCCTCATGATCTGCCCACCTCAGCCTCCCAAAGTGCTGGGATTACAGGTGTGAGCCACTGTGGCTGGTCTTCCTTCAGCACTTTAAATATGTCACGCCACTCTCTTCTGGCCTGTAGGCTTGCACTGAAAAGTCTGATGCCAGACATATTGAGCTCTACTGTATGTGATTTGTTTCTTTTCTCCTGCTGCTTTTAGGATCCTTTCTTTATCCTTAACCTTTGGGAATCTGATTATTAAATGCCTTGAGGCAATTTTCTTTGGGTTAAATCTGCTTAGTGTTCTAAACCTTCTTGTACTTGAATATTGATATTTTTCTCTGAGTTTGGGAAGTTCTTTATTATTATCTCTTTGAACTGACTTTTTACCCCTATCTCTACCTCCTTTTTAAGGCCAATAACTCTTAGATTTGGCCTTCTGAGGCTATCTTCTAGATCTTGTAAGCATTCTTTATTCTTTCTTATCCTGTTTTCTTTCGTCTTCTCTGACTGTGTAATTTCAGATAGCCTGTCTTCTAGCTCAGGCTTTTCTTTCTTCTGCTTGATCAATTCTGCTAGTAAGAGACTCTAATGCATTCTTCAGTATGTCCATTGCATTTTTCAATCCAGAATTCTGCTTGCTTCTTTTTAATTATTTTCTTTGTTAAATATATCTGATAGGATTCTGAATTCCTTCTCTGTGTTATCTTGAATGTCTTTGAGTTTCCTCAAAATAGCTTTTTTTTTTTTTTTGAGACGGAGTCTTGCTGTGTTGCCCAGGCTAGAGTGTAGTGGTGCAACCTCGGCTCACTGCAACTTCCACCTCCTGGGTTCAAGCAGTTCTCCTGCCTCAGTCTCCTGAGTAGCTGGGATTACAGACACTCGCCACCACCCCTGGCTAATTTTTGTATTTTTAGTAGAGACAGGGTTTCACCATGTTGGCCAGGCTGACCTCGAGCTCCTGACCTTGGGTGATCCACCCGCCTCAGCCTCCTAAAGTGCTGGGATTACAGGCGTGAGCCACTGTGCCCAGCCAAAACAGCTATTTTGAATTCTCTGTTTGAAAGGTCAAATATCTGCCGGGCGTGGTGGCTCAAGCCTGTAATCCCAGCACTTTGGGAGGCCGAGACAGGCGGATCACGAGGTCAGGAGATCGACACTATCCTGGTTAACACGGTGAAACCCCGTCTCTACTAAAAAATACAAAAAACTAGCCACACGTAGTTGTGGGCGCCTGTAGTCTCAGCTACTCAGGAGGCTGGGGCAGGAGAATGGCGTGAACCCGGGAGGCGGAGCTTGCAGTGAGCTGAGATCCGGCCACTGCACTCCAGCCTGGGTGACAGAGCGAGACTCCGTCTCAAAAAAAAAAAAAAAAAAAAAAAAGAAAGGTCAAATATCTCTGTCTCTCCAGGATTGGCCCCTGGTGCCTTATTTAATTCGTTTGGTGAGGTTGTTTTCCTAAATGGTCTTGATACTTGTAGATATTTGTCAGTGTCTGGGCATTGAAAAGTTAGGTATTTTATTTGTACCCACCCTTCTTGGGAAGGTTTTCTAGGTATTCTAAGGGACTTAGGTGTTTGATCTAAGTTTTTGGTCACTACAGCCAACTAGGGGCACCCCCGGCCCAATAATGCTGTAGTTCTTATAGACTCATAGAGGTACTGACTTGGTTGTGGATAAGATCCAGAAGAATTCTCTGGATTGCCAGACAGAGACTCTTGTTCTTTTCCCTTACTTTCTCTCAAACAAATGTAGTATCTCTCTCCCTCTCTGCTTTGTACTGGGGAAAGAGTGACACAAACCTACCTGTGGCCACCACTACTGGGGCTGTGCTAGGTCAGACCTGAAGCCAGCACAGCACTGGATCTTGCCCAAGGACCACTGTAACCACTACCTAGCTACCACCTATGTTTGTTCAAGGCCCTCGGGCTCTACAATCAGCAGGTAGTGAAGCCAGCCAGTCTTGTGTCCTTAACTTCAGGGCAGTGAGCTCCCCCAGGCCCTGCAGGTCCAGAGATGCTGTGTAGGAGCCAGGGCTTGGAATCAGAAACCTTAGAAATCTACCCGGTGCTCTATTCTACTGTGACTAAGCTGGCAGTGAAACCACAGACAAAGTGCTTGCCACCCCTTGCCCCATGCAGAGGGGTTTCTCCTCATGTCCACTACCACCACAAGCCCACAGGGAGTACTGCCAGGGCACCACTGATGTTCACTTCCGGCCCAAGGGCTCTTCAGTCAGTTTGGGTGAATGCTGCCAGGCCTGGCATTCACCCTTAATGGCCGTAGGCTCCCCTCTGGACCAGAGGAGGTCCAGAAATGGTGTCCAAGAGCCAAGACCTGGAATTGGGGACCTAAGGAGCCCACTTGGTGCTCTTCCTCACTGTGGCCAAGCTGGTACCTAAGCTGCAAGATGTTGCTCTACCTATAAAATAAAGATAATAATCCCTTTATTATTGCGTCTCCTTTTCTTTTTTTTCTTTTTTAAAATTACTATTATTAAACTTTGAGTTCCACGGTACATGTGCACAACGTGCAGGTTTGTTACATATGTACACTCTTCTCAAGCAGTAGGAGCCTCTCCTCACATCCACCACAGCTGTGAATATGCGGGGTCACACCCAAAGCCAGCATGTCTTAGAGTCTCACTCAAGGCTCACAGTGTGTACGACCTGGTCACCACTGCTCATTATTCAGAGCCCAAGGGCACTGTAGTCAACAAGTGATGAATCCTGCCCGAACTGGGTCCTTCCCGTCAGGGCAGCAGGTTCCCTTCTGGCCCAGGGCGTGTCTAGAAATGTCATCTGGGAGCTAGGGCCTGGAATGGAGGCCTCATGACTCTGCCCAGTGTCCTATTTTACTGTGGCTGCACTGGTATTCAAGGTGCAAAACAAAGTCCTCTTTACTCTTCCCTCTCCTCTCCTCAAGCAGAAGAAAAGGGTCACTTGCATTGCTGTGAGCTGTGCTGCCTGGGGTTGGGAGAGGGATGGTGCAAACATTCCCTTAGCCGCCCTGGTTGGTGTCTCACTAGGTTGCATACTCCCCAAGTCACTGGCTCTTAGCCCAGCACAGCACTAGGACTTGCCCAGGAGTTACAGTCCTTGTGGCCTAGACTGCCTTTCAAGTTTATTTAGAATCCCAGAGCACTGTAGCCTATGGTGGTGAGCATGCCGAAACTCAAGTTCTGACTGCTGGGATGGGAGATTTCCCTCTGGCAAGGGCTTGTCTAAATGCTCCTTCCATGGGCATTGGCTGTGTTTTGCCCAGTGTTGGCAGCACTGAGTTCCAATGCAAAGCCCCACAATCGCAGCACTCTCCCCTCCCCCAAAATGCACAGATTCTCTCTCCACGCCATGTGGCCACTAGGGGAGAGGTGGCATCAGCAATTCAAGGCTGTCATTCCTATCCTTTCTTGTGCCTCTTTCAGTGAGATTGAGTTAACCAGGTACTGTGACCACTCACCTGATTTTTCATTCCTATTAAGGTGCTTTTTTGGTAGATACTTGTCAAATTTGGTGTTCCTGTGGGGAAGATGACCAGTGGAGGCTTCTATTTGGCCATCTTACTCCGCCTCCTTCTCAATACAAGTATTTTTAAATGACACTTTACTATATTTTCGTATCTGCCTTTTAAGGAATATCTTATTTCTGCATTTTAACTCTCTTTCCATTATATCTACATATTAATTATGTGGGAGGAAAACAGTTGCTCTTCCCTTCCCAGCTTCTGCTTGAAAGTCCACTGGAGACGGCAATGGACTAGAAAGCAGGCATTCAGAGAACGAACCTCAGTTCTGTAAACAGCTTCCTAGAACATCAAGGAAGTCATTTAACCATTCTGCGACTCTGTTTTAATACCTATAAAGATAGTAATCCCTTCTTCCCCCTATCTTTTTATGAATATTGACAGAATAAGTTAGATAACGTTTACAAAAGAATTTTGAGAGTTTCAGAGAAGCATAAGACCTAGGCTTGGCACTTCCCCAGACACAGAAAGCCAGATTTTTCCCCATGTGGAATGGGTAGGTGGGACCAGTATTTCATAAATCTGGGTATTACACAAGATGGGAGACAAGCCGTCTTAAAGGATAAGAGGCAAAGGAAGAACCAATAACAATTCTACTGACCTGCAAAAAACTATGAGCACCTGCTAGTGTAATATGCAGCTGGCAGTTTCAGAATAACTGAGAAAGCAGTTCCTTCTGGTCGATATTTGCTGGGGACAGCAATTTCTGACCTACTGAATCAGATCAAGATCATCTGAGTCATCTGACCAAAGTAGCCTATTTGTGCTAACAGTACAGTGGCTAGGGTAGGTCTCTTTTCATTAAACAAAGGGGTCTTCCCACAGTCTGCCTTTCACTGCTTTAAGGTTTCAAGAGCTATCACAAAAGAATGAGCAAATCAAAACATACTAAATGAAGCACAGACGCAAAAGGGCTTATAATTTATCAGTGAGACAGACAGTGACATTGCCATGTGGCTGCTCCATTCTTCTTGGGGAAAGGCAGGAGGGAGAAGAGGGAGAGAGGAGAGAAAGAAGGAAAGGTTCCCTACAGTATTTAGATGGTCTTCAAATGTTCATAATTTCCTTAGGGTGTGCTCGTTGCCAAGCTGACAGATGTTGTAGGAAAAACCTGTACTATTCTGAAGAAAGGCTAACCTTTCAAGAGAGGAAGAGGGGGAGGGAAGCAGCCCATCCATTCGGCGAAGGGATGACATTAAACTGGACAGCAAACCACCCTTAACATGCTGGATCTTTGAAAGGCTGTGTGATAACACTGCCAAAGAAAACTGTTGTGGGAGCAATCTCATTTCACTGTCGTTTTCCTTGTCATGAGTTTAAATTTGTTTTTAACACTAAATATTAGAACTCCTTAGACAAGTAAATGATGATGATGATGATTATTTTTCATACCACCATGACTTCAAGTGATAAGCTGCACAACACTCCTCTAAGGGAAGCCATGGGTATGCCACATTACACTTTCTCCTGTCTGCCTACTTTCTTTTTCATTCATTCTTTCTTGTTGTTTTACACACACACACACACACACACACACACAAAACTACGCACCACACATATTTCCATACATATAAACAGTTTTTTTCAAAGCAGTCACTGTCAATTCTTTCATCCCAGTTTTCCTACTGGGTGCAAACTTACATTGCTCTTCTGCTTGCTTGGTCCTTGACATTTCCTAAAAAGAGCCTTCTAGCAAAGGATTGAGAATGCTGAGTATTAGTATATGAGACAAAATGGTAGTTTTGCCAAGCCCTAGCCCTTTTCCACCAAACGAGAAGGAAGAAAGCACATTAAGGCTTCCTTGTTTAGGATCCTCAGCCTGTAAGTCAGTCAGCGCAGCAAAATCAGCATTCTGGCTGATAAGGAAGGAGCAGAGACAGCCAAGCTGTATCCCTTCTCACTGTACATTGCCTTGGTCCTCTTCCTGGGGAGGACTGCATCTCCAAGATATTCTTCTGTTATTTCCAACTCTAAACCTCCCGCTTAAAAATCCACATGCTCTTGCTCACTAATGTGACTATTAGTCATTTTTTCCTGTGCCATAGTTACACCTAATGTTTTTGTCAGCTGTGACTTACCTAATGCATTCTTGTGGAAGGCAGATTAACTAACCTACCCCTTTAAAGATTAACAGCAACGTGCCATAAGGAAAATTATACCTCCAGCATGAAAATCTGCAATTGGGGAACTATTTTACAGCATTGCATTCATTTATATCAATTATCTTGTTTATCAAAGACAATGAAACACCAACTGGTAGTAAAAGGGTACAGAGGGTACAGTGAGGAATAATTAGGTCTTACTCGCCCAGAGGCTAATAGCCATTTACCTCTCCATTTTGGGACATGACGTTTACAGCGTCTGTTTTATAACTCACTTCACATTAACTTTGAAATGTCAAAAGCAGGCAGTTAATTGTTTATTATACAAAATGTCACAAATGTAAAGCACTGAGATTTAAAATTATTATAACTGATTTGCCACAAGAAATACTGCCTTTTAGCTTTTATAGCTTGTTTGTCAGTCTTTGGATCTCAGCTTAACTACATAATGTAGCCTGTGTGTGCCAGACAGCTACTGTCTGATAAATAATCTTTTCTTCATGTACTATATCCTCAAGACAATTGAAAAATAAAAATAACATGATATGAAAATTACTAATATGGTTTAAAGTAATACGTACTCAGAAGAATGGGAGATGTCTGAATAGTAACGTCATGTGTTCTGATTTCATTCTAGCTGAGACTGAGATTCAGAGAATCATGACACAAAGCTTATCGAAGTAGTTTAACAAGAATGGGTGTGCACTGCCCAAGTTCTCCAAAGCCGCGACGGGTCTACAATAACATTATGTATCTACTCTAAAATCTTTGGGTCATGAAATTACACAGCAGCATGATAATTTTTTCCCATCACCTGCCAAATTTACAGAGACCAAATCCCCTCCCTCTGCTACCCACTATTTCAATTTTGTAATTTTGCCAAACCTACCCTTTCTGGCAATCCCCTTGTCTTTAGGCTCAAAGAACTCAGTTTTCCTCTAGAGCCATAAAAATCAAACAGATGGGAAGAAAAAGGGTGCAGAGGGACAGAAGGGATACAGTAGGAGTAAAACAAAGCAGTGTGTCTCCATGGGGAAGGAAAGAAGAGCCAAGAAGTCAGCTGGGTGGGGGTGAGTATGAGGTCAGGAAAGCTCCTTAATATTCTATTAGATATAACATATACATCATATGTTTTGTGGCAAAAATTTGGTAAAACAAATAAATGAGTGACAATAGGTATCAGTGGACTACTGAACTTATGTTTACAGTCGTCAATTTGCATATGAGAGAAAACACACCATTTTCTACTTATAGTAGGTTAACTCTCTTTCCTAGTATTGCTGAGGTCTTAGATATATGTTAATTTGCTTGGCTATTTCACACAACTGGTGAAGGCCTAGTAAGAATCTCACAAGCATGTGATTCACCAGATCATTAAATGAATAGTTAAAAATAACTTTGTAAAGGAAAAAATAACTTTGTAAAGGCCAGGTGTGGTGGCTCACACCTGTAATTCCAGCACTTTAGGAGACCAAGGTGGGAGGCTGCTGGAGCCCAGGAGTTCAAGACCAGCCTGAGCAACATAAGGAGACTCTGTCTCTACAGTTTTATTTTTCTTAAAATTACCCAGGTGTGGTAGCATGTGCCTGTAGTCCCAGCTACTCAGAAGGCTGTGGGAGGATTGCTTGAGCCCAGGAAGTGGAGGCGGCAGTGAGTTTTGATCGGGCCACTGAACTCCAGCCTGGGTGACAACCTGTTTTGCGGTGCGGGGAAGGGAAGAAAGAACTTTGAGGAGCATTTAGTTCAAGAAACAGATAATTTACATCTTGTTATACATTGGTCCAGAAAACAGAAAAAGAGGGAAAGTTGTTCAAGCCATTTTAATATAGCTTTGTTTATAAAAACAGCTTAGAGACAGGCCAAGAAAAGAAATTTATAGATCCATTTTATTTAAGGAAACAGATGCAAAAATTCTAAAATACGTATTAGCCAACCAAAGCCAATAATTACTTACAGAAAATGTCATGTCTAGGTAGCAAGTGTCCTAGGAATGCAAGTATGGATCATCATTAGAACATCTATCATTTCAATGGATTAAAGAAAAAATGCTCAGTGATTTGAGCAAAACAGTGTTCTAGTAAGATTATTCTGACTGAAGTGCGGAGAAGGATGAGAAGGACCAGAGAAGATGCAGGGCCCGCTGAGTAGACAGACTATGGCAACGGGGAGAAGAGGTGATGGTAGTTTGCACTAGGGTAATAGCAGTAGTGGTGGTGAGAAACTGACCAGGAATCACAGCAGTGATATACTACTTTATGGCCTTCATAATGGCAAGGAGTATGTGGGAGGAAAAGGGCTCTTCTGTACTCCTGGCCCTGGGAGTATGAACTGGCAGGAAGACAATCTGGAAGTACGAAGCAAAATTAAATATGTGCATACTTTAGTACTCAGGCATCTCACTTTTGGATAAAGGTCCCAAAGAAACTATCACACAGGTGCAAAGGAGACAGACACAAGGAAATTCATTGCAGTCCTGTTTTTGAGAACAGGAAGCTGAAGACAACCTAGGTTTCCATCACCGGGGCAATCAATGAATGAAACATGAGAAAAATAATGGTATCTACCTTGCAAGACTGTTGCAAGAGTTAAATGACTTTATGTAAATTGCTTAGAACAGTGATGACACACGGTAAGAACTATATACATTTTCTAATGATATAATTATGATGGAATATTAAGTAACATTAAGACACATGATATATAAATTTTAAAACTGGGTGAGAAAGTATAAAAAAGAATAAGATCTATAACATAAAAACATTTCTGAAAATTAAAACACATATACAAAATTGCCCAATATTACAGATTTTTACAAGAATAGGTATATATTAAGGAAATAAACATACTAGAGATGGTATCATAAAGAGAAGGGAACAGAAGCAGGGTTCAAAGAAGAAAAAATATGAGTAAAAGAGAAGGTAAAAAAGAAGGACCACTAAGAATGGCATATACAATTAACACAGTTCTCTATACCTAATGGATACCTGTTTAAAAACAACAAAGAGACCGGGCGTGGTGGCTCACGCCTGTAATCCCAGCACTTTGGGAGGCCGAGGCGGGCAGATCACGAGGTCAGGAGATCGAGACCATCCTGGCTAAAACGGTGAAACCTTATCTCTACTAAAAATACAAAAAGTTAGCCAGGCGTGGTTGCGGGCACCTGTAGTCCCAGCTACTTGGGAGGCTGCGGCAGGAGAATGGGGTGAACCTGGGAGGCGGAGCTAGCAGTGAGTTGAGATCCTGCTACTGCACTCCAGCCTGGGCGACAGAGCAAGACTCTGTCTCAAAAAATAAAAAACAAAACAAAACGAAGAGCCCCAGCTCATTAGGTTAGTTTTTTTCATTTTATAGCTGAGAAATCTGAGGCTCAGAAAGATTGTCTTACTTATTACCTAGTAAATCAGCTGCAGAGTGGAAACCAGGATTTGGGTTGATCTTCTGGTCCTCAGAATGCAACACATCATTCCACTTATTCATTCATTCAACATACACTGAGTATCAGGGTTCCAGACGCTGGGAATACAGCCGTGAACAACACAGACAGTCTCTTCTATTATCAAACCATGTAAATAAATGTATAGTTACAAATGAAACTAAGTGCTCTGAAAGAAAAAAAACTCCACATCTATAAGCATCATACTAAGAAACTTTACCAAGACTAGGGGTAGGGGGTCAGGGAAGCCTTTTCTGAAGAAGTGACATTAATCTGAAATTTAAAGGTATAATACAAGCTTATCTTAAATAAAGGGGGTGGGGTTTGACAAAGTGAGAGTAAGGATGAGGAGAGGGCGAGGGGCATTCCAGAGCGAACAGCAAGCACAAAGACCCTGTGGTCAGAGAATGAATGGTGTATTTTTGGAATGGAAAGGCCTGTGTGGCTGGAATATAGAAAGCTAGATGAGAATTGGTACAAGATGAAGCAAATAAGTAGGCACCATACCATGCAGGGCCTTGAGCGCCAGGGTGAAGAGTTTGAGCTTTCTCCTAAGGGCACTAGAAAGTCTCAGTGATTTTGCATAAGAGAGTGTCCTGATAAGATAACACTGGCAGGAGCGTGGAGAACAGTGAAAAAGACTAGGCAGCTTCGACGTGAGACCAGTAAGTAGACAGAAATGACAAAGGTGAGGAGAGGGGTGGTGGCTTGCACTAGGGTGGCAGTAGCAGTGGTGACAAGAAGGAACAGATTTGTCATTTGGAATACAGTATCAACATAAAAGTTATTTCTATAATTAGAAAATATATCTGATCATGTATATTTTACTTACGTTTCCACAGCTTACTGAGGTTTTATTGAGATGTGCTTCCAACTTTTTATAACGGGGATCTACTGAACATTAACTCATCAAAGAATCACCGCAAAAAATAAGCTGTTGTTGCGGGTAGGGGTAGCCGCCTCCTCCTCTACTTTCCCCACAGCCGTGGGGCCTGCCTGTACTACTGACAGTTCTGAATTGAGAACTCAATCGATTCATGTTTGATATTTTACAGAATCATTTCCTGAGGATTCCAATTCAAACATTCTAGCACCTTCTGCACTTTTACACCTTACTTGAGTCCCTCACATTTACACTCTGCTTTATTACCACTTTAGTTGATTTCATCACAGCTTCATGGAAAACAACTTCACCAAGGACCATTTCCTGTCATTACAGGGGCAGAATTGAAGCAATCCCCTGCTTGAGCACTAGGTAGTTTTTATGATAATTTTTATCACAGGTAATGTTGTGATTTTTAAGTATATTTCCCTCTTGTAGCACTGTACCAATTCCTGTCTTTACAAAATCAGTATCTAATGCAGCTGTAAAAGAAACATCCCCATCTTCACAATATTAACGAGCCAATACATTTAAAGAGATTGCTGTGTCTCAGACTGGCTCGCCCACCAGGCTTCCATTCCCATACACTCATTCCTTTTTATGCAAAACAGTGACAAGCCCAAGCCCTGTTATATTGGATTATGAGGCAGGAAGGGGCCAGCAGGTTTAGAGGCCCCTTCCCAAAACTGTATACAGCAGTCTGCCCCCATAGCCTCCAAATCCTAAAGGTTTCTTTTGGTTCACAAAGCCCAGCCCCACATCACTATTTTAATAAATAAGTAATAGTGTAATGCCCCAAAGGCTGCCAAAATCTTTTCTTCCAGTGCCCTCTCCCATTTTAAACATCTTTCCTGAGACATAACTGACATATAATAAACTGCACATATTTTAACTGCACAGTTTGAGTCCTGATATATGTAGACACTCATGAAACCATCAGCACAATCCAGATAATAAAGCTTTCCATCATCCCCTGCCCATTTGTAATTCCTCCCCCTAGTTTCAGAGATCTGTAGATCTGCTTTTGTTGTTACAGATTAGTTTGCATTACTTAGAATTGTACACAAATAGAATCACACAGTACATACTTTTTCATTTGGTATCTAACATCTAGATTCTCAACTCTTGGTTTATTCAGCAGAATCATCAGGTGTATCACTACATTTCATGAAGAAATTACCCTATCTCATCCAAAAATAGGACTTTTCTTAGTTTAATGGCTGTATTTGGGAGCACATGGAGTGCTGAGGCGCACCAGAAGGCACTGCTGCTGGCCCCGCCCATCCTGCCTTGTCCCTCACTTAGGATAGGCAATGTGGAAATAACTTTTTTTAAATTAACTTTTCTCTGATTATAAAAGTAACACATGTTCACTGAAAATATGTAATATTTTCATTCATAGAAAATATATAAATACAGGAAATGTAATAAAAGCCCAATAATCTCAGGTAATGCCATCATCTAGAAAACATGTGAACATTTTGATGTTCTTCCTTACATTTTTATGCACTATTATGGACTGAACTGTGTCCTCCCAGAATTCATATACTAAAGCTTCACCCCTAACTTAGAATGTGACTGTATTAGGAGACAGGGGCTTTAAACAGGCAACTAAGGTAAAATGAGGTCATAAGGGTAGGGCACTAATCCAGTATGACTGATGTCCTTATAAGAAGAGGAAGAAACACCACAGGCCACTCAGAGAGAGGAAGGGTTATGTGAGGGTACAGCAAGAAGGTGGCCATTTACATGTCAAGGAGAGAGGACTTAGAAGAAACCAAACCTGGCAATACCTCGATCTTGATCTTGGACTTTCAGCCACCAGAACTGTGAAAAAATATATTTCGGTCATTTAAGCCACCGTGTATATGTGTGTGTGTGTGTGTGTGTGTGTGTGTGTGTGTGTGTGTGTGTTTTATGGCTGTCCTAGCAAATTCATACATGCAATTAAAAATACATATATTTAGGGCCGGGCGTGGCGGTTCATGCCTATAATCCCAGCACTTTGGGAGGCTGAGGCAGGCAGATCACGAGGTCAGGAGATGGAGACCATCCTGGCTAACACGGTGAAGCCCCATCTCTACTAAAAATACAAAAAATTAGCTGGGCGTGGTGGTGGGCATCTGCAGTCCCAGCCACTTGGGAGGCTGAGGCAGGAGAATGGCGTGAATCTGGGAGGTGGAGCTTGCAGTGAGCCGAGATGGTGCCACTGCACTCCAGCCTGGGTGACAGAGTGAGACTTCATCTCAAAAACAAAACAAAATAAAACAAATCATATATTTAATTTAAAAATATTGGCATCAATCTGGCTATAAAGATGGCATCCTACTTCTATTTTATATTCTATTATAGTTATTTCCCTATATTATGAAATATATGAATATTCAGAAATTTTGATGTGTTGAGTGTGCCATAATTCATTTTGTTATGCCATATTATTAGACATTCATAATCTTCCTCTTTTGGGGTTCTTATAAATAGCACTGTGCTGAACATTTATGTAGAAGAAATGCTGTTCCTGAATATTCTTTTAGGATGAATTATTAAAGGTCAAAGTAGTAGATCAAGGAGTATTTTAAAGACTTTTTTTTCTGAGACAGAGTCTGGCTATCACCCAGGCTGGAGTGCAGAGGCATGATCTCGGCCCACTGCAACCTCCGCCTCCTGGTTTCAAGAGACTCTCCCACCTAAGCCTTCAGAGTAGCTGGGATTACAGGGTCGTGCTACCACACTCAGCTAATTTTTGTATTTTTGGTAGAGATGGAATTTTGCCATGTTGGCCAGGCCAGTCTCGAACTCCTGACCTCAAGTGATCTGCCCGATTCGGCCTCCCAAAGTGCTGGGATTACAGGCCTGAGCCACCGCGCCTGGCCTAAAGACTCTTAATAGATATTGCCAAGTTGTCTCCTATAAAACACGTACTAGCCAGGCGCAGTGGCTCACACATGTAACCTTAATACTCTGGGAAGCTGAGGCAGGTGGATCTCTTGAGGTCAGGAGTTCGAGAACAGACTGGCCAACATGGCAAAACTCCCTCTACTAAAAATACAAAAAATTAGCTGAGCATGATGGCGGGTGCCTGTAATCCCAGTTACTTGGGAGGCTGAGGCGGGAGAATCACTTGAACCTGGGAGGCTGAGGTTGCAGTGAGCTGCGATAGTGCCATTGCACTCAGCCTGGGCAACAAGAGCAAAACTCCATCTCAAAAAAAAGAAGATACTCAGTATTACTGAGACTGGTAAGAAGTAGGCAGTCTCATATGCTGCCAAGACTTGGATGGTACACGTTTCCTTTTTTTCTTTTCTTTTTTTTTTTTTTGAGACAGAGTTTGGCTCTGTCACCCAGGCTGGAGTGCAGTGGCACGATATTGGCTCACTGCAGCCTGCGCCTCCTGGGTTCAAGCAATTCTCCCACCTCAGCCTCCTGAATAGCTGGCATTACAGGCGTGCCACCATACCTGGCTTATTTTTGCATTTTTAGTAGAGATGGGATTTTGCCATGTTGGCCAGGATGGTCTCAAACTCCTGACCTCAGGTGATCCACCCGCATTGGCTTCCCAAAGTGCTGCGATTACAGGTGTGAGCCACCGCGCCTGGTCAGTATTTTCATTTAAACCACCTTTGCCAACAGAATTTTTAAAATGAAACTTGAGCCAGGCACAGTGGTGTGCACCTATAGTGCCAGCTACTTGGGAGGCTGATGTGAGAATATCACTTAAGCCCAGGAGTTTGAGAACAGCCTGGGCAACACAGCAAGACCTTGTCTCATAAAAAATAAAATACCATCAAATTATTAGAGACGCCATCTCTAAAAAAAAAAAAAAAAATTTAATGAAACTTGACAAGCCGATTTTCAAGTTCATTGGAAAAGAAAATTGGAAAGAATAGCTTAGAAAACTTAGAATAACTATGGATGTAGATTTGCAGCACCAGAGAGCAAAACAGATGACGAAGATTCTGTGATTTAAATGATACGATGCAGAAGCTAGAATAGACATACAAATCTATGATACATGTTATTTTAAATCAATGAAACAAAGAATAAAATAAGTAAGAGAATTTCAAGACAATTGGCAACAAAGTTTAGAAATAAAAGTTAAACCCCTACCTCAGACCAAACACAAAAGAAATGTTAAATGGAGTAAAAAGCTAAATGCTTACACATACCCCAACAATAACAAAAAGCAACAAATCGTTGAGAACTACTACAGAAGAATATGTTTTTATATTTTGAACTGGGGAGAGAGTTTCTAAGCAAATCATAAAATCAGACGACAAAAAAAATGACTGATAAGAATAACTCAAAATTAAAAATAAACAAAGTTAAAAGGTAACTAACAGTTTGAGAGAAGATATTTGCAATGTATATAAAAGGCAAGGAATAAATATCCATAATCCACAAATTAATAAGAAAGAAGCAACAGGCCAGATGTGGTGGCTTATACCTGTAATCCCAGCACTTTGGAAGACTGAGGTAGGAGGATCGCTTGAGGCCAGGTGTTTGAGACAGCCTGGCCAACATGGTGAAACCCTATCTCTATTAAAATTACAAAAATTAGCTGGGAGTGGTGGCACATGCCTGTAAGACCAGCTACTTGGGAGGCTGAGGCATGGGAATCACCTGAACCCAGGAGTGGAGGTTGCAGTGAGCTGAGATCACGCCACTGCACTCCAGCATGGGCAACAGAGCGACATTCTCTCTCAAAAAAAAAAAAAAAAAGAAAAAGGGCGGCGGGGGGGGGAACCAAGAAATATTCTAAAATACTCAATTTTAGCAATAACTAGGCTACCCAGCACTTTGGGAGGCCGAGACGGGCGGATCACGAGGTCAGGAGATCGAGACCATCCTGGCTAACATGGTGAAACCCCGTCTCTACTAAAAAAAAATACAAAAAACTAGCCAGGCGCGGTGGTGGGCGCCTGTAGTCCCAGCTACTCGGGAGGCTGAGGCAGGAGAATGGCGTGAACCCGGGAGAAAAAAAACAAAGCAATAACTAGGCTAATGCAAGTTGAAACACAAAAACATTTTATTTTGGCCAGGTGCAGTGGCTCACACCTGGAATTCCAGCACTTTGAGAGGCCAAGTTGGGAGGACAGCTTGAGCCCAGGAGTTCAAGACCAGCTTGGGTAAACATAATGGGACCCCTGTCTCAACAACAATAACAAAAATAGCTGGGTGTGGTGGGGCATGCCTGTGGTCCCAGCTACTTGGGAGGCCGAGGCAGGAGGATCACTTGAGCCCAGGAGGTCAAGGCTGCAGGGAGCTGTGATTGCATCACTGCACTCTAGCCTGGGTGACAGACCCTGTCCTGAAAAAAAAAGCAAAAAAACAAATGTTTTACTTATGTACTTCTGTATTGCTTGATTTTTGATGAGACATGATTTTGTCTTATTTATATATATATAAAAAATTTTAATGAAAAATATTTGCCAAGTAAGTTAAAAAATGGTTACTGCACTTATTTAATTATTAGCAAGGCGAAATATTTTCAAGTTTATGGACTATTATGGCTTTCTTTTTTTTTTTTTTTTTTTTGAGACGGAGTCTTGCTCTGTCACCCAGGCTGGAGTGCAGTGGGGCGGTCTCGGCTCACTGCAAGCTCTGCCTCCTGGATTCACACCATTCTCCTGCTTCAGCCTCCCGAGTAGCTGGGACTACAGGAGCCCACCACCACGCCCAGCTAATTTTGTTTTTGTATTTTCAGGAGACGGGGTTTCACCATGTTGGCCAGGATGGTCTCTATCTCCTGACCTCGTGATCCACCCGCCTCGGCCTCCCAAAGTGCTGGGATTACAAGCGTGAGCCACAGTGCCTGGCCCTTTCTTTTTAAATAACTGCTGTTTGTATACATTTTCTGTAAAGGAATCATCTTTTTTTTTTGTACTTATTTTGTCATGTATGTTGCAATTATTTTTTTCCAGTTTGTCAAACACCTTTGAATTCTGTTTATGGTTTCTGCCTTTGCTTTTGTGCTGAGGAAGTTGTTCCTCACCTTGAGATAAGATAAATACTTATTAATACAGTTTCCTACAGCTCTTTTGGAGTCACATTGTAAAATCTACCTCTTTAACAAGAAAATGCTTTTGTATCTAGTATGAGGAAAAAATTTCATGTAACTGTTTGCAATTGTAAACTGTCTCAGCATCATTTGTTGTGTTATCCTTTGGTTCTTAATTGATGTGAGATGTCACCTTTATCTCACATTACATTCTTACACATACTGGGATCTAATTCAGAGTGTAGATGATTGCTTTATTTATCTACCAGTTTGTTCTTGCATTAATGCCACATTACTATGCAGTACTAATTTTAATACCTGCTGGGAATAGACCCTTCATTCATTTTTTTTTTTTCAGGCTTTTTTTAAGGAGTGGGGAGAAAAGGAAAAGATATTTCTACTTATTTATTCTCTTGGAAAATATTTTCAAATAACTGAACAAAATATTAAAACACACACACACACACAACTGGGATTTTGAGTAGTAGTACTATATTAAATTTATACATTAAAATGGGAAGAACCAACATCTTTACAATATTAAATTTTCCTATCCAGGAATATTTCTTTCCATTATTCAGTGCTCTTTAAAGATTTATAGTTTCTTTACATTAAAGCCTGTGGATTTATTAACTTTATTTCCAGGTAGGCATTTGTTGTTTGTGGGAGAAAAAGTTTAAAAACTCCAGCAGATCTCCTTGTCATGCTCACTTAATAGCAACCGAATTTATGAGCGCACATCATCCTACTGCCCCCACCATTGTTCCAGACCATTATCCCATCTCTAATGGCATGAGGTAGGCCAGGGGTGGATGGTTCTTGGTAATATGGCTAGTGATGAAGCAGAAGGAAGGCAAAGGCAGTTCAAGAGGCACCAATGACCAATCTCAGATGCAGATGCTGGCCATGTAAAGATGTTCCTGCTTCTATCATATCCTTTTTCACTCTTGTTATTACCTTGTATTAGCCAAATACACATGCTGAAAATAACGATGTAAAAAGAAAGGGAAAGACAGGGCCACCCATAGGTCCCTTCCCTTAAGTCCTTCCTTATTCATCAAAAAGCTAAAGGTAGAGAGTATCAGTAAAATGTGCAAGTATTACAAAGTAAAAAAAAAAAAACAGTTAAGTTAGTTTTGTGCAGTATTTCCACTTTTCTGGTAAAAACTTATATACAAGTATGATATGGTTTCAATCTGTTTCCCCACCCAAATCTCATGTCAAATTGTAACTCCCAGTGTTGGAGGAGGGGCCTGGTGGGAGGTGACTGAATCATGAGGGCAGACCTCCTCTTTGCTGTTTTCATAATAGAGTTCTCACAAGATCTGGTTGTTTGAAAGTGTGTAGCACCTCTTCCTTCACTCTTTCTCTCTCTCTCTACTGCTGGTCATGTAAATATGTGCCTGTTTTCCCTTTGCCTTTCACCATGACTGTAAGTTTCCTGAAGCCTCTACAGAAGCAGAAGCCCATACAGCCCACAAAACCACGAGCCAATTAAACTTTTCTTTATAAATTACCCAGTCTCAGGTATGTCTTTACAGAAGTGTGAAGATGGACTAACACAAAAAATGTGTACCAGAGAAGTGTGCCATTGCTACAAAGATACCTGAAAATGTGGAAGCAACTTTGGAACTGGGTAATGGGTAGAGTTGGAACAGCTTGGAGGGCTCAAAAGAAGACAGGAAGATGAGGGAAGGCTTAGAACTTCTTAGAGACTTGTTAAATTGTTATGACCAAAATGCTGATAGTGATATGACAATGAAGTCCAGGTTGAGGGGGTCTCAGATGCAGATAAGGAACTTACTGGGAACTGGAGTAAAGGTCACTTTTGCTATTCTTTAACAAAGAGACTGGTGGCACTGTGACCCCTGCTCTAGGGATGTGTTGAGCTTCAAATTTGAGAGAGATGAGTTAGGGTATCTGGAGGAAGACATTTCTAAGCAATAATGCATTGAAGATATGTCCTGGCTGCTTCTAAAAGCATATGCTCATATGCGTGAACACAGAGATTATCTGAAACTAGAACTTATATTTAACAGCTGGGCATGGTGACTCATGCCTGTAATCACAGCACTTTGGGAGGCCAAGGTGGGAGGATCACTTGCCGTCAGGAGTTCGAGACAGGCCTGGCCAACATGGTGAAACCATCTCTACTAAAAATACAAAAATTAGCCAGGTGTGGTGGTGCACACCTGTAATCTCAGCTACTCGGGAGGCTGAGGTAAGAGAATCACTTGAACCCAGGAGGCAGAGTTTGCAGTGAGCTGAGATTGCGCCACTGCACTCCAGCCTGGGTGACAGAGCAAGACTCCATCTCAAAAATAAAATAAAATAAAATAAAAACAAAAACAAACTGTACACATTTACATTTACCTTGACACACACACATCCGTACTACTATATCTATCTATCCTTATGATAATAAGGGAATATATAAGTAGAGCCCAAAAATTCAATCCTGTAAAATGAAATCAATCCTATAAAACAAGAGCAGTAAAAAGTTTATTTCAGGCAATCTTTATTCTTAAAAAAAAATGGAAAGGATAATAAGATACATAATTGGTATGGTTTGGCTTTGTGCCCCTACCCAAATCTTATCTTGAATTATAATCCCCACGTGTTGAGGGAGGGACCTGGTCGGGGGTGACTGGATCATGGGGGTAGAATTTCCCCATGCTGTTCTCATTATAGTGAGTGAGTTCTCATGATATCTTATGGTTTAAAAGTGTGGCACTTCCTTGCTCTCTCCCCCTCTCTCCTGCTGCCATGTAAGATGTGCCTTGTTTCTCCTTTGCCTTCTGCCATGAATATAAGTTTCCTGAGGCCTCTCCCCAGTCATGCACAACTGTGAATCAATTTAACCCTTTTTCTTTATAAACCATCCAGTCCCAAGTAGTTGTTTTATCTTATTTTAATCTTACTTTTTTTTTTTTTTTTTTTTAAGACAGAGTCTCACTCTATTGGCCAGACTAGAGCAATCTCAGCTCTAGTAGCGCAATCTCAGCTCTAGTAGCGCAATCTCAGCTCACTGCAACTTCCGCCTCCTGGGTTCAAAGGATTCTCATGGCTCAGCCTTCTGAGTATCTGGAACTACAGGCGCACACTACCACACGTGGCTAATTTTTGTATTTTTAGCAGACACAGGGTTTTGCCATGTTGGCCAGGCTGGTCTTGAACCCCTGGCCTCAATCAATCCACCTGCTTTGGCCTCCTAAACTGCTGAGATTACAGACGAGAGCCACTGTGCCCGGCCTCCAGGTAGTTCTTTTTTTTTTTTTTTTTGAGAGGGAGTCTTGCCCTGTTGCCAAGCCTGGAGTGCAGCAGCATGATCTTGACTCACTGCAACCTCTGCCTCTCGGGTTCAAGCGATTCTCCTGCCTCAGCCTCCCGAGTAGCTGAGACTACAGGCGCGTGCCACCATGTCCAGCTAATTTACTTATTTATTTATTTTGAGATAGAGTCTCACTCTGTCTCCCAGGCTGGAGTGCAGTGGCGCAATCTCAGCTCCCTGCAATGTTTGCCTTCCAGATTCCAGTGATTCTCCTGCCTCAGCCTCCCAGGTAGCTGGGATTACAGGTGCCCGCCACCATAATTGTATTTTTGTATTTTTAGTGGACATGGGGTTTCACCATGTTGGCCAGGCTGGTCTCGAACTCCTGACCTCAGGTGATCTGCCCACCTCAGCCTCCCAAACTACTGGGATTACAAGTGTGAGCCACAGCACCCGGCCTCCAGGTAGTTCTCTATAGCAGTGTGAAAATGGACTACTACACATACATACACACTGACCACATACTAAGCTGAGAACCTTAGAAGGGAAAAGTAAAAGACTACAGTTAACTGTAACTTCTACTCCAATTCCTCCATCGGGTGCAAGGTGGTCTACTAGAAGGGGCTCTGCCTGTGGAATGGGTAGGAGATAAGCTTTTGCACACACTGACCATTTTGTGTGATTCTCCCCTGAGCTTCCCCACTCTTCCCTTCCGTAAGGACTGACTGTATTATTCCATTCTCATGCTGCTATGAAAAAATAACTGAGGCTGAGTAATTTAGTAAAGAAAAGAGGCTTAATTGACTCATAATTCTGCATGGCTGGGAAGGCCTCAGGAAACTTATAACCATGGCAGAAGGGGAAGGAGAAGAAAGGCACCTTCTTCACACAGCAGAAGGAAAGAGAAGTGCCAAACAAGGGGGGAAAGTCGCCTTATAAAACCATCAGATCTCGCCGGGCGCGGTGGCTCAAGCCTGTAATCCCAGCACTTTGGGAGGCCGAGACGGGCGGATCACGAGGTCAGGAGATCGAGACCATCCTGGCGAACACGGTGAAACCCCGTCTCAACTAAAAAATACAAAAAACTAGCTGGGCGAGGTGGCGGGCGCCTGTAGTCCCAGATACTCGGGAGGCTGAGGCAGGAGAATGGCGTAAACCCGGGAGGCGGAGCTTGCAGTGAGCTGAGATCCGGCCACTGCACTCCAGCCTGGGCGACACAGCCAGACTCCATCTCAAAAAAAAAAAAAAAAAAAAAAAAAAACCATCAGATCTCGTGAGAATTCACTCACTATCACAAGAACGGCGTGGGGGTAACTGCCCCCATGATTCAGTTACCTCCCACTGGGTCCCTCCCACGACATGTGGGATTATGGGAATCACAATTCAAGATGAGATTTGGGTGGGGACACCACTAAACCATATCCCTGACCCAATTCATATCCTCCACTAGTAGGTCTTCCTGATACCATTCCCTCAGCTGAGGTTAATGCCCCCTGTCAGCATTCCTACAGCATCTGCTGAAACTTCCCGATACATGACTTATTTTACTGAGTTGTCACCTTCTGTTTAAGTGTCTTTCTTCTCTATTAGCTCTTAAGATCCTTCAAGGCAGAAACTACACCTATGTGTCTTTCTCTCCCCTGTGTCTAAGATACACTCAGCAGCCTCTTAATAAATGTCTGCTTAATGCCAAGAAATTTACAATAGCTAAAGAAGTTAAGCTTTACTGACAAGCAGAACCAGCCTTAATATCTGGTTAGAGAAATAGGACTTGGAAAAGCACAGCCTCCTGGTCTACACTAGTTCAGACTCACCAGTGCCATTGTAGGAAACTATCTGCATTAAGGCATTTAAGGCCCCTCTGCCAAGCCAGGACATTTGCTTCTTTGCCACATTCTAACACCTTCATCTGCTACTAAACTCCCTCACTCCCGAATCTCTGTTTCTGCTCCGGAGGACATTCACTTTACTAAACATAATTGTGAAGCACAGAAGTCGTATTATATTCCTAGGCCACTGGATGCCAAAACCCTTCACAGCCCAGATTTCCAACTCTGTTTACTTTCCCAGAAATTTTACAGCATTCTAAACATACTGTTACAATCTCAAAATAGTTTTAAATGACAGTAGCAACCACAGACAACCTATTTTTATTTACTAGCTTCAGCTCCTCTGAAGGAAACAGTATTATTGCTACGTAAATTAGCACTTCTGTAATGCCCCTTAATATTTACTGAATCTTTCAAGGCCGAGCTCAAAGTACCATTCTTCATGAAGCCTTATCTTACTAGGCAAGAGATATGTTGGGTTCCTTTGCAGCCCAAATCAATACTTAACCTATCTCCATGCCTGTTTATGCCTTTGTCTGTTGTTCTCCACTCCACTTATTTCCATACCTTGCCAGTGTGACTGTCCGGCTACTTTGAATCAGATGGTAAGTTTCCTGTTGGAAGGAGCCTCCTTTACACTGCCAGTCTTCTCGTCTTTGTGCCAGTCATCTGTTTGCTTTCAGCTCTCTTCCTTCCCTTGTTCTACACTGGATCTCAGAGGCTAAACCTTTGAAAACTACAGTCACCCAGACTCCCCTTACCAGGCTGTTTTTTTGTTCTGCCAACAGAAGGGTCTGGTGGGAGATTGAAATATAGGAGGAAGGAAAAAGACATGTTCTTGTCTATTTGTTTCTAGTGGTACTGAAGGTAGCAGCAGGTGAATATGGACTCCAGTGTTTCTGTTCAGATAGCACAATTCCAGTGGTGGCGGCAGTAGTGAGTGTACCGACAGCTTCAGCAACAGAGTTCTTGTACTTATGCTGCTGATTGTGGTTGCCCTAGATCAATCTCAGTAGTCCCCCCTTCCCTGCAGGGGATATGTTCCAAGATCCCCAGTGAATGTCTGAAACTTCATGTGGTACCAAACTCAATATACACTATGTTTTTCACTACACAGTAACAGGCAGGTAGCATATACAGCATAGATACACTCAACAAACAGATGATTCACATTCCTGGTGGGGCAGAGTGGGATAGCACAAGATTTCATCATGTTACCAGGAATGGCATGCAGTTTAAAACTTACAAATTGTTTATCTGGGATTTTCCATTTCATATTTTTAGACCATGGTTGCTTACATGTAAATGAAACCACGGAAAGCAAAACCACAGATAAGGGGGTCTACTGTACAGAACAAAAAGCTACCAGTCTTCCTGGATCCAAGCTGGTAAGACACAAAAGTAACACTTTAATAGCCTAAAGCTGATAATAGAATCTTATTCCTATTCTTTGAAAGGGTTAATGAAACCATAATTTTGAACCTAGAGCTCTATGCTCTAGTTATTATCTCTTAAGCAGAGAGGTTGAACCAGGGACAAGGATGGAGGGGGACATATGAGAACTTCTATTTTCCAGGAGAACCAGGAGACCTTAGGAAGCACAGACAGACTTCTGTAATGCTGAATGTCACACTCCAATCTGAGTGTAAAGTGTTTACTGCTCCCCCAAGTCTTACTAAAACCATATTCTCTATTCATCTAGAAGACTCATAAGAGGAGAAGAGCCATTTAAAAAAGAAAAAAGGGAATGTAAATGGCCCTTAAACATATGAAAAGATACTCAATTTCTCTCATAAGAGAAATGCAGTTAAAATTGCACTGAGATACCATTTCTCACCTATCAAACTGGCAAAAGTCCAGAAGTTTGACAATATGCTCCACTGGCAAGGCTGTGGGGAAACAGTCTTTATCATACAATACTAGTGAGAATTTTAAAATGTTATAATCCCTATGAAAGTGAATTTGGCAATATCTAGGAAAATTCTATATGCATTTACTCTTTGATCATACAATCCCTTCTCTAGAAATCTATCCCAAAGATACACTGGCAAAAATAGGAAAAGACTTATACACAAGGCAATAGCACTATTTGTAGGAGTGGAAGATTGAAAACAACCCAAATGGTTCATCAATAGAAAACTGTTTATTTAACATCAGTTAAATAAACGATGGTATATCTATACTAACGAGGACCATGCAGCTACAAAAAAAAAAAACAAATAATATCTTTCTCTATAGCTAGCTCCAAAATAAGTGTTAAGTACAGAAAAGCAAGGTGAAACCAAGTGTGGTGGTATGTGCCTACAGTCCTATTGGCTACTCAAGAGGATGTCTAGAGCCCAGGAGTTCTAGAACAGCCTGGGCAATAGAGCAAGACCCTGTCTCAAAAAAAAAAAAAAAAAAAAAAAAAAAGAAAGAAAGAAAGAAAAAGAAGCATGGTAAAGTAAAAAATATATAATATGTATGGTATATAGTGTGCTACCAATTGTTTAAAGACATTGGGAAGATACAAAATATAAATATAGAAATAAATATATTTTTCCCACTTTTAAATGGAAGGATAATAACAACAACAAACTAAAGGAGGAAAAAAAAGAGATTATTTACAGAGGTAGAGAGGGCAGGAATAGAAGCTTCATTTATCTGAATAGAATAATGTAAGTATTTTACATAGTTAGGAAACAAAAGTTTTTTAAAGGCAATCCCTAAATATTGAAAGCAAAATGGAACAGATGAACCTAATTGTATACTGAACTAGTGGCATAACTACACAGAGAATCATTGCAAGTGACTTTAAAACATTGTCATTTTACTGTATATTTCTAGAGATAGAAGGACCTGAAAATCAGTAACAAAAATCTTAAAGCTATTTTCAGTAATCATATGGTTCATAGCTATTCTGTATGTACTGGCGACAGAGCAAATGAATATTGCACTGTATCACTGATAACCAAGATTTTACCTATGAAGAAAAAGAGATGAAAGAAAGATCAAAAGCTTAAACGAAAATCTTATAGTACTGAATTTGAATTAGAAGTGTCACTATATACTCATGATACATTTTATCTGCTAAATATATGTCATATAAATAATTAAGTGTATGTACATGTATTTCCTAGTTCTGTCTACTGAAGGGTCTACAAATAGCAACAAACACAGTAGCAAAGATCATCTACAGTATCTACACTGAGGTTTCCAAATGTAATTTTCCTCTATACAGTACCAAGCCTTCATGAAGAAATGGCTGATTCCAGATCAAGGGCAGGAAATGTACAAAATAAACCTAGTACATCTTGTTATGCCAGAAAGCACGGAGCTATCAAGGACTACTAAAGTCTTATCAAAAGACTCAAAAACCAATTTGAAGAAGCTAAAGATACAATGATTTGAATATCGTTACTAATAACCACAAGTGATTAAAAGATTTCAATCGTGTTTATTCCCACAAATTCAAAATGATATGTACTTACCTCCCCCTAACAAATCCCAAAACAAACCTTTGTCACCCTTGAAGGATGCTAGGGAACCACCTCTTTATTTTGAAAACTGGTGAACAAAGGGAAACAATGTAATATTTATCCTTCTTTTCCTGAGCGAATTGTATCTCAGGGTTACTAAATGAGTGTTGAAGAAAATTTTCTCTTTCTAGGGACTAAATGAAGAAGGAATGACATACTTGGAAAATAACCATTTGTAATCCAAAATTACGAAATAATGAATCCAGGAAATAATCATCAATGGATGTGAACATCCAAAAGAGAGAGACAACTAGAGGTTTTCTCTGCTTCTGGATAGATACACACAACACTACCTATGGAACATTATTACCAAAAAATAGTAGTTGAATCTGATTAAGGCTGTATCTAACTACCAAGTTACAAGAAATGCAAAAGATAAACATGCTAAATATTACCATGGAAATTCAATGACCAAAATCCAGACTGGTAGACACTCTATACGAGAAAAGCCTAGTTTCTTAACAAATAAATAATTAGAGAAAAACAGACAAAGATAGATAATAGAAGAGAACCTATAGATTTAAAGAGATTTAAGAATCACAACAGTTATTTGCATAATATGGACCTTATCTGAATTCTGATTTACTCAACCTATAAAAACACATTCTGACTCCAGACTTTGAAACAATTAGGGAAGTTGGAACATTGACTGCATATTTAATGCTCTTAAGGAATTACTGTTCAATTTTAGGGTAGTATGATGGCACTGTGCTTATGGCTACAATAAGGAGGCCTTACTTTTAGATTTGCATAATAAAGTATTTATAGATGAAATGATAAAATGTCCAAGATTAATTTCAAAATAATCTGATAGGGACAAAGTAGATCACATACAGATAAAACCAGGTTAGCTGTGAATTGATAATTCTTTAAAGCTGGGTGATAGGTACTGCTCTCTCTACTTGGATAACTAGTAGGGCATTAAAAAGTGAATTTAAACACAAGATTAAATGAAAAGGCAGATTTGGAAATCATTACAAAAAAATCAGAAGGACTTGGCAAATGCTATGCGAGTATCACCAAAGTGGAGTGCTAAGGCAAAGTAAATACATTGTTTGGGAGGTTGAACGTTTATGAAATAGCAGTCACATCTCTTCTAATTACTTCTTCCATGCCTCACTAGTAAGACAGGTTAGGGTTTCTTACAAATACCTCCTAACACAGAGGAGACAGTCATCACAGGCTGACTCTCCCAGGAAAGAATACATTCCAACAAGATCCAGATGCAGCCACCAAATGAGAAGAGGTCATAGGGGCAACAGCAAAGGTGGGAGAAAGGCCTGGCTCCAGGCAACGCGGTTGAACTAGGGCCTCTTCTTGTGGCTATGTGAACCCGAGGACTTCAAAGCCTCCTGTGAATCTGTGCCAGTGAAGCTGTATGAGGCATGACATAGTCATCAAAAATGGGAAAGAACCCCTTTGGTGGGAAAAGAAGACTAAAATCTCATATAGTGGGTGTGCTTATTTTTACTTATGTTATTTCCTGTCATTATATATTTTAAATAATAACATTAGAATCTGACTTTTTAAAATTATAAATATTATAAAAGTGATTTTTGAGGCCTACAGAAGAATAATTATAGGAGCCTGCACTATGAAAAGAAGACCAGGAACTGTGAAAGAAAAACATTCTGAATCTAGAAACATAAAGGTAGGATTTGAGAGCCAGGCGTAGTGGCTCACGCCTGTAATCCCAGCAGTTTGGGAGGCCGAGGCAGGTGGATCACCTGAGGTCAGAAGTTCAAGACCAGCCTGACCAATATGGCGAAACCCTGTCTCAACTAAAAATACAAAAATTAGCCAGGCATAGTGGCACACACCTGTAGTCCCAGCTACTTGGGAGGCTGAGACAGGAGAATTGCTTGAACCCGGGAGGCGGAGGTTGCAGCAAGGCAAGACCGTGCCACTGCACTCCAGCCTGGGCAACAGAGTGAAACTCTGTCTCAAAAAAAAAAAAAAGTAGGATTTGACACTCTAATTACTTATGATGACATTATCTTAGTTTTACTTTTTTTCCCCAAGAAATCATGGAGTTCATATCAGTGATTCTCAGGAGGGGACTGCATATTTCACAGGATAGAAGAAAGTGTAAGAAGCAAGCATCTACAATTTAAAAATAACTCCAGGTGATTTTGACATACCTGCACCCCCATAGAGGACCTGTCAAGGACCAGTAGGGTGACTGGCTAAGGCCTGTGTGTTGCTAAAATGCACCTGAGATAATCAACATGGAAAGCTGGAGATTACTGTTTTAAACACCTCTGGAAGGTAAGCAGAGCTGCAATGTCAGAGGATAACGAAATCCCCCTGAACTTCCTTACCACTCACACCACTGCTGCGGATGAGCAGCTCTGAGCTGTGAGGATGGTTCAAGGAGGGTCAGAGGGGGTTCCACTGCAGACCATCTTCTGGCAAGCGCGTGTATATATCTGCCTACCTGCACCACTGCTCCCATTTGGCTGAGGGACAATAACAGGCAGATGATTACAGTGCTCTTTGCAGTCAAACTTGTGAGCATCATGGAAGAGTGCTTGAAGAAGAGTGTCTAACCAGACACCAAAAACACTTTTTGTATCTCTGTAATTTTCTTTCATCACCAACATATCTGAGACTGTTACGGCTTCTGATGATGCTGACTAGTTCAATTTGGACAAAACATGCATACCAACAGCAGCACCCCTCATGACAACCAATCCTGAGTTTCATGCCAAACAGGTTTGTTTCTTTCATAATTACAGTGTCCACAAAACTGTTCTTCCTCCAGTAAGAAGAGGGGGCTGACTGATGTAGATGGTGCCTTCTATGCAGCATGTTCAAAAATGCAGTGCACTGAGCTGAAATAAGTAGCCAAATGCTACACATTTTGTAAATAAGAAGGGTCTTGGTTTCTAAGATCCTTCTCACTGAGGGCTGTCCTAACTACACAGTCAGATATACAGTGAGGCCTACAGTCTATAGAAGAGCCTGAACAACAGGTGAAAAAGAATGCCCTCCCAGCAACCCTCCATCACCACAATTCTGTACAGCCTACAGAATTAAAATACAATAATATCAGGTAATGCTTCAAACTTGCTAACTTTCAAATTACTCAAAAGTCACACAAATTATTAATATTTATATTTAATGTTAAAAGTATATTCATAACAAAATTAAAACCAAGGCAGCTATTTCAGTTGAGCTCCAAATACTCTCTATATTGGAAAATTTTCCACTCCTGCTACTTTATTAATATTATTCTCCCAAATTTCTGTAAGTAAAGGATTAGGTTTTAGACTCAGCAGATGTTAGGAAAATTTAGGCTATGACCATTTAAAGAATTAATAAACATTTGCAAGTTACACTCATCTTTCTCATTATAGTTATTCCCATGCTTTTAGGTCAATATGGACATGTGTGCCAACATGAACAAAACTTGGGAAGGAGAGGTGACATCAGTCTCTTTGTAAAGGTACAGAATTCTATTTTAGACCACAAGGCAAGGTCATCTTATCCCCACACTAGAACATACGAAGTCTCTTCTCAAAGGAAACTGCAATAAAGGAATAGAATCAAGGAGCTAATTGATCTAAGCATGATCTTTGCAGCAGGTGAGTGAAAACCTATGGGCATGGGGGGAAAAAAAGCAGAATAAGCAGTCTGGATGGGCAAAGCTACTCATGAATGTCAAGACCTGGGATGGACTGTGCACAATGCCCAGACTACCCATTACTGAAAATAAAAACAAAACAAGACAGAAAACAACCAAGCAAACAATTACACCAAAATTTAAAATCTTCTTTCCAAATATCAGTCAGGCAGTATTTCCCATCCAATCACTTGACTTTTGCAATGACAATTCAAAAGTGACAATTCAGTCACTTTGCTCTTATTTAAATTACATGGAGGCATATAATTTAAATAATTATCTTGAGGCTACATCGGGCAAATATGAATTTATATATCCATGAAAAGAAGATACCTCCATAGCTAAGCATACCACTCCTATCAAATCAAAGGCCAAAATACCTGCACAGCCATGGAAAGTCTGAACATCCAACCAATATCATACAGACTTCTCTTCAAACTCACCTATCATTAAATCCCTTCGTGTGAGGGGCTTCACCCGACCATCACAAACATTCTCTACATAGCAAATCTGAATGAATTACCAAAATATTTTCAACTCTTAAGCACTAGTACAACATTTACATTCATTCTTTTAAGTTCATTGAAATTGCTATTTTGAATACTTCTAAAAAAGGTAAGCCATTCCCTATGTCACCCAGCAATAAGGCATTTAAATCAACCACAGTCCTTAGAACTGATTAAGAACTTAACAGAGTAACAAAGTATTCGAAGATAAAATACCTAAATATATATATAAAAATGTAATTGTGATACTTACCTATCAGCCCCTTCTCAAGAGTGAAGGTTTTGTTTGTAAACATACATTCAAAAGCCACAATGTGAAAAATCTTGTTCACTGTGTTGTGAGTCCCAACAATTCGAATATACCTGATGGTAAAAAGAAAAGAAAATCTGTTGAAAATGAGCTCCCACCACAACCAATCCAAGGATACCAGAATAAGACACGTCACTTAAATATATAGTACACCAGGATATAGACCAAAGAAAGGATACTCTAAGCTTGACCTCAGACCCTGTATCTGCTCCTTATGGGTAGCTCCAATTGAACCTAGAAGAATTATAGCAAAATAAGGGAGATGTCATTTTGCAGAAAATTAAGTAGAACTTAGATTGGATTTACCCAAAAAAACCAAACCAGGTGCTGTTCAGTTCAACCCCTGAATGTCAGTCAGGTACATGACCTGAAGACATTTTTAGCAGATAATACCAAGTAGCTTCTGCTCTTGCCTTGTGGTTAGGAATGTGCGGGAGCACATGTGCACAATCAGATGTTTTCCAGCTCAGTGGAAGATTTCATCCATTGGAGATGAATGTACGAAATCAATATTGCTTTCTTCTTTAAAAGGAAAAATCCAGAAACTACTGAAAACTCCTCACAGTTTCTTTTATTTTAATAATGCTCCTAAATCTTTGTTAGGAAGTTAACCTTATACACTGACGCCAGCCTCCCACTTGACTGCTGGGAAGTCTCCTGACCAGAGGAAGTGATCTGCAGAGATGGCCCAGCCTGCTCTGCAGCCTCCATCCTGGCCACATCAATCTGGCACCTGCACACAGTGCAGAGTTTCACTGGGCAGCCCTTGAGCATCTTGGCCTGTTCATCCTCTTTAATTCCCTGGAGACTTCATCTCCGACAAACAAGCATTAACCTTGGAGTAACTTGCTCTCTTCACTCTCCAAAGGGACCTGACAGTTCACAGGTTAATGAACAGATAAACTCACTCTCTGAGTGTCACATGACTCCACGAGGGATGTGCCACACACCGTCTTACTGGAATTCAAAGGAAGAACCAGGAAAAATAACTAGATTAACTGATAACGCCTCCCAAATTATGAACTATGCACTCTGAAGGATGGGGTATATTAAATGAACAGATTTCAATTAGGATATGACAGACTGGACAAGGTTTTAGTAATCTCCACCCCTCTGCTGCGTAAAACAACCTTCAATTTAGACGATATAATTTTACTTCTGAGTTAATCGCTATTCACTAATTCAGTAATTTCCTTACATTTCTCATCAGTCCAAGTTAACTGTATAATGTAAATGCCAATTTAGAAAATTCACATTAAGGAGACTATATTTGGGGTTTTTATATCATGGGCTATTTTCCCTCCTGATTCTTCAAGCCTGACTCTCATGGCATTCCCTGTGCACCTCATTTAGCCATCTGCTCCTTGACATGAGCTGATCACTCATCTTTATAACCAATATTAATGCTATCTCCTGAACTGCCTGTCCAGTGTGCTCACACCTACTGCAGGGAGACACCACTCTTCCTGTGTTGAGAATCAAGGCAACTGCTACATGTACCAGAGCCCACTGGTTAAGCAGGAATTTGGCCCTAATCTGTTCCTTCAAACCCTCAAGGCAGACAGAAAGTACGGCTTTTACTGGGTTTGGGTGGATGGGTAGGTTCATTCAACTTAAGTTCTTACTGGTCTGGGTAGTAAAGACTATATCGTCCTTCACTTTGGCAGTGACAATCTCCCTGATGCTTTCTGGAAGGGAAGGAGTGTATTAATTTTGGCACCTTGGACTGAATCTAATTTTGTCCATTTCCTTAAACCCACAGGAACTCAACCAGCATAGCATTTTCAACTGCATATGACTGTGACAGCCTGAGTGCTGCTGTCTGCAACCTTGGAGGGAATAGAGGGAATGTGGTTTAGTGGAATTTGATCACATCATTTTGCTACTCTCTAGCTCAAATCTCTACCAAAGGAGAGACAGCTCTCCTACTGTGCACAGAAGAGCCAGGAAGTGACTAACAGGGTCTTTTCCCAATGGCGGTTCTTAAGGTTAATATATTCCAGGCTAACCTAAGGGAATTCAGTAACCTTCCTTCCCTCCTGTTCTTTCTTTTTAAAACAATATATGGAATCAGGTTTTCCAAGTTTAGACAACTTATTTCCCAAATTTTACCCAGTGCAAACATTAGGAATGCAAGAAAATATGCAACCCTCCCCTCCCTCGCCCCGCAGTTATAAGCAACTGAGAAAAACAGTTATACTGGAATACATTTCACACCCTTATGATAGTATTTGTGATAACAAACAAAATAATATATATGGTGGGAAACGCATTGAGAGATGCCTCCAGATAAAAAGTTCTGTGTAAATGAAGATAATGTTATCTCCGCTGCATAATCCTGAAGTCAAATGAGCAATTCACCATTATATATCACACCTTCTGATCAGCCTGTTATATGCAATGCTCACAACAAGTTTAATTATTCCACTTCTACAATGCTAAGTCTCTAGAAAAAAAAATTATAGCATAATTTGCAAAAATGGCATAAAGTCCCTACTCAAATACATATTTTTAAAAATGTGACATCAAAAGAAAGAAGCCAAGCTCCTTTTTCTCAAGCAAAAAGTTGCAAACATCCTGGACTTTCCCCATACTAAAGATCTAGCCTAGAAATGGCAAAAGGCTTCAACTAATGGCCCAACATCAATGACTGGAGGAGCAGCCTGAAACTCTACATTAAGAATTCAGGGCCAGGCGTGGTGGCCCTGTAATCCCAACACATTGGGAGGCCTGGGTGGGTGGATCACTTGAGGTCAGGAGTTCAAGACCAGTCTGGCCACCATGGCAAAACCCCATTTCTACTAAAAATACAAAAATTAGCCAGGCGTGGTGGCATGCGCCTGTAATCCCAGCTACTTGGGTGGCTGAGGCAGGAGAATCGCTTGAAACCAGGAGGCGGAGGTTGCAGTGAGCTGAGATCGCACCACTGTGCTCCAGCCTGGGTGACAGAGTGAGACTCTGTCTCAAAACAAACCACCACAACAAAAAACGCCCTGTCCAGCACAGGAGTAGTGCCTCAATCCATGAGCAACAACTGAAAGGGGGAGGAGGCAGCACAGGTACCATCCTTGATCATGAGCATATTTCCTTAACGGTGCTCACAGTGGAGCACCCCAAGGTAAAAGAAGTTATTACTACCCAAGTTATTGAAAAATCCAAGGGATAGGAATGGGAGAGTCCTCTCTCTTTTTGCTTTTTTTGAAAAACAAAACAAAACTTGGTTCTGGGTCATAACACCAAAACTGGAGAAGTAGGTATCACATTTTCTCTGTCACAAGAAATCCTGAATATAGGTAAAGTTTAAGATTTATTTCTTTGCCTTTTCAGTGCAAGTCAGACTCTGATTTAACCAGATAATAAGGGCACTGGCAGCCAGTGACTTCATCAGTGTGCAGAGAGGAGAACTGCTGAAAAATAGAACAAATATCCTTTGTTCTTGCTGAGGTCCTCAACGGCAGCTCAGGCAGTTGGAAGACAATTAAAACTTAAACAGTGCAGAGGAAGGCAGATAAGCAACAGATTGGCCATTTCTGATGAGGGTGAATGCCGTCCACATAAACCATAGTGTAACAGTCTGTTTCCAATATTCTCCTCCCTTCCCTATGTTAGCTGTCTTCAAGTAGCTGACAAAGACTGGATACTGAACATAGTTCAGAACAGAATGTTTCAATACAGAAATTTCTAGGAGCTATAAGATTGTGTGTGAACGAGATTCTGTCTTCTTTAATAAAATAAAACTGAAACCTCCAAGGACAGCACTCTAAAACTGAAAGGCACTACAGAGTTTTGACACAATGTGGCTTTTAGCGTCCAACAGAATCAGGTTTGTAGCCCAGTTCCATCACTTAATTAAGTGATGGAAAAAAAGAAAAGAAAAAAATACATATATACACACACACTTACATACACACACACATACATACATACATTTTTGAGACAGGGTCTCATTCTGTTGCCCAGACTGAAGTGCAGTGGCACGATCATGCCTCACTGCAGCCTTGACTTCCGGGCTTAAGCGATTCTCCCACCTCAGCCTCCCAAGTAGCTGGGACTACAGGCATGCACCACCACACTTAGCTAATTTTTTGTAGAGATGTTGCCCACACTGGTCTCAAACTTCTGGGCTGAAACAATCCAACTGCCTCAGCCTTCTAAAGTGTTGTGATTATAGGTGTGAGCCACCGCACCTGACCCCCCAATTTTTTTTTAAACTTAGTTTCCTCCTCTATAAAATGAGGTCAGTAACACAAACTTTACAGCGTATTTAAATGAGACAAATATTTAAAATATCAAATGCAGTGCTTGGCAGAGTAGGATACCATTAAACAGAAATTCAAAGAGTAGATTATAGGATGCAGAATTTCTTGGTTAGGACGTTGAGAACGCTGGTTGTCTTGGAGAGTATAGTAGTTAGTCCCCCCTTACCTGTGGTTTTGCTTTCTATAGTTTCAGTTACCTGCAGGACAGTATCATATTTGGAGACAGCAAGAGGGAGAGAGACTGCATTCCCGTAACTTTTCACAGTATATTGTTGTAATTGTTCTAATTTATCACTAGTTATTGCTGTTAAGCTCTCACTGTGCTTAATTTATAAATTAAACTTTACCATAAGTATGTATGCATAGGAAAACATACAGTATATATAGGGTTCAGTACCATGCATAGTTTCAGGCACCCACTGAAGGTCTTAAAATTTATCCCCTGAGGATAAAGAGGGGATTACTGTGTTACTGACTTTAGATGTTAAAATAGTGCATCTGTGAGAGGCAGGCCAAGGCGAAGACTTCAGGAACACAGGAAGGGGCTTGTCCTTCCTCTTAGGGCACCACAGTATGGGGACTATGGGCCATAGAAAGCAAGCAACATTCAGAATGCAGATTTCCTGGCTCCACGGCACTTCTCACTTTAATCCTCTAGCCTCTAAAAAAATGTTCTTGACCTGTCTTAACTAAGCATGAGGAAGCAAGGGAGCAATCTTTTGCCCATATTTGGGTTTAAAGTTTAACGTATCTTCTCCCTTCCTCCAACCCAGGATCCCTTCTTGGCAGAGAATGTGAAATCCAGGGAGACTGCTCAGGGCCATGTGGTCCAGCTAAGTATACCCGGTGACGTGGTTCTTTTTTTGTAAGCCCTGGAAGTTAGGAATTTGAATTTGTTAAAAAAAAAAAAAAAATGCATTTCTTTACAGAGAGACAGCATAGTACTATGACCTAAAGAAATTTTGCTTTGGAGATTTCACGGCATTCTCTGCCTGTTCTGGGAAGGTAGGAGTTCCTTTTCTTAATCTGGCTTTCCATCATTGCTTATGAGGATGCTACCAGATTTAATTTCTAAGGCACATATAGTACATCTTTAACATACTAAAGAAAATACAGAAAAACAGCAACTTGTGCATTCCAACTTTAAACCCCTAGTATTCTGCAGTCTTCAGCTCTAGTGGAGCACAAGCCTACCTGTGGTTACAGTTAATCCTTAACCTTTGCCTTAGTTATGTGATCACCTAACTTCTGTACTGAGCACGTTTTATTAAAACATAAAATTGAATTTGGTAAGAAATATTTAAATGAGCTCTCAAGGGATTAACTAAAGCTAAAATCCATCTGAATTCCATTCTTTGGTAAACAAATATTTATTCTCAATTTGAACTTTATATTCTCGGATTGAACAAAGAATCCTGAAAACGAGAGTTAGCCTCAGATTGGTACAAAAGAAGGGAACCTTAACATTTTGGCTCTTCCTTCAGTAACCACAGAGGACTCTGCGGAGAAACACCGTTCTTTGTTGTGGCCAGAGGAAGGCACCTAACAAGAACTTAAGCTACAGCATTCACTACAGATTTGAGATCACCCAAGGTTCAGATGCACCATTTCCAAGATTCCTATTTGACCTTTTCCTTTAAGGAGATACTAAGAATATACATAAATAATTCTCTAACCCAAGAAGCAGGTAATGCCTGTGGGTTTCCCCAGTATAGCATTTTCTTCTAGTTCTGTGTATAATGTTAGTGCTCTTATAATCAAGCCACTGACTGGAGGGGGAGTGACTTCAGGTCTTGTTGCTAAGGCAGCAAGTGGAAAACAAGTTTACTGCCAGAATGACAAAAAGCTTCTAGAAAAAGCATGTTGCAAAAAAAGATTTGTTACTCTTAGAAAACCTTCCCTCTGGCTGATCTGTGGAGCTATAGATTCTCCTGTACTGACTTCAGCAAAGGGACCCAGCAGCATTTGCTTGTTTGGGAGAGGAAGGATTATTGAAAGGTTAAACACTGCACACAGGGCTAAGCAGAGGCTACTGTCTCAGAGAGCAGCCCTAATGCTATCTGACCATTTGCCCTGCAGAGGGAGCAATCATGTCCTGGCACCTCCACTGTTCAACCCGAAGGGCAAACAAAACAGGAAGTCCTGTATTTGAAAGAAAACACATACTACATAGAATCAAGTACATGGAAGGGATGAGATGGGTAGAAATAATTACTAATACAGAAAGTCATTCCAATACTAGAGATAAATATTCAATTTTTTGTTTGTTTGTTTGTTTGTGACAGAGTCTTGCTCTGTCGCCCAGGCTGGAGTGCAGTGGCCGGATCTCAGCTCGCTGCAAGCTCTGCCTCCCAGGTTCACGCCATTCTCCTGCCTCAGCCTCCCAAGTAGCTGGGACTACAGGCACCCGCCACCACGCCCGGCTAATTTTTTGATTTTTAGTAGAGACGGGGTTTCACCATGTTAGCCAGGATGGTCTCCATCTCCTGACCTCATGATCTGCCCGCCTTGGCCTCCCAAAGTGCTGGGATTACAGGCATCAGCCACTGCGCTCAGCTATAACTGTTGTTTTTTATTTAGGGGAAAAGTGAATTTTGAATAGTAGGCTCTTCCTGTTCGCCAAATATGCACAATCTAAAACTTGCCATGATGTGCCTGATGTGCCTTCAGTGTATGAAATTATATTTTGAATTAATATCAAAAATAATTAAAATATTTACATAAATTATATAAAAATGACATAAGATCTAAAATGTATTTAATTCATGTACATTTTTTTTGCTTGCAGATATACCATACAATAGCCTTTAAGGTATACTGGGTAAATTTGCTATTATCAAAGATTTAATAAACATCTACTAGGAGCCAGGCGCTGTAGCTCATGTCTGTCATCCTAGCACTTTAGGAGGCCAAGGTGGGAGGATCACTTGAGCCTAGGAGTTCAAGACCAGCCTGGGCAACAGAGGGGGACCCTGTTTCTACTGAAAATTAAAAAACTAGCCAGACATGGTGGTGCACGCCTGTAGTTCCACCTACTCGGGAGACTGAGGTGGGAGGATCAATTAAGCCCAGGAGGTTGAGGCTGTACTGAGCCATGATCACATCACTGCACTCCAGTCTGGGTGACAAAGTGAAACTCTGTCTCAAAAGAAAAAAAGAAAAAAGTCTACTAGACATAGGAGATAATGCTAAGCCCCATGAAGAATCGGCCAGAAGCCTTGATCAGACATAAGCCTTGATCTGGACAAATTTATAATACAGTTTGGAAAGCAAGATGAAAACATATCAAACTATATGACTTGATAGAACTGAATCAAAAGAAAGGCCTAGGTTCTAGTCAGAGCTTCATAATGCATTAGCTAATACAAATGGGGTAAGTTCTTTAATTTTTCTCAATCCCAGGCTCCACATGTGTAGTAGTGGTAGAGAGAAGGACGTAAGAGTTTATTACCTATTCACATATGGTAGCTTAATCTTGAAACACTGAATTTAGCAACATGAATATTAAAAGTCCTCCCAGGAACTACTCTTGCTTCAAAGACCAAAATAAAACAAACATAGCTAAAGGAGAATTAATTATCTTTCTACCCACTCTTCCCAACTCATGATCACTGATTCATCCAACAAATATTAACTGAGCACTTACTATGTGGTAGCTATTGTTGTTGGGTGCTGGAATATGGTACTGAATAATACAGATAAAATCCCTCCCTCACAGAACTTACATTTAAAGTTGAGATAAACAACAAATTAAAAAATCAAATAATCATCCAATGATTGATAGGTGATCTATTTAGCACTGAACTTTATAGACAAAGTTGCCAAATTAGAAGGATAAACAGACATAAAACTCCTACCTTCTGGAATAAAAGGAGTCAAATGGAAAAGTACAACTAGCTCTGTCTAAGAACATGGCTATAATGTAAGTGAGTCTGAGGTGTCGACATAGTACACCTATTACAGCTATTTAGCAGGATACAGGCAAAAATCTAATTAAGTAGGCTTCTTAGCATCTGGAAAGAGGAACTGATTTGAATTTCAAGCAATGTCTTGCTTATTTCATGGTTTAGTTTACTTTTTATTCTTTCCATTTTTTTCAGATTGTAATTTTCAAGGGATTATAGAGAGAGAAAATGAGATGTGGAGTATATAAAATGAAAAATGAGTAAGGGAGAGGGGAAGAAGAGAGATGGGGGAGAAAAAGGGAGGGGGATAGAGAAAGAGAGGAGCAAGGGAGAAAGAGAAAAATGAATATGAACAAACCAACCCCTTCTCTGTCTCTGTTATGTGCTAATGTGAACAAATTCCCACATGGGAATAATTTTAACCAATTTTATTACGCAATAAAACATTTGAAACCAACATGAAGTATACTTTAAGAAACAGAACTAATTTACCAAAAGTTCAACATTTGCATTTTTTCATTAACTTTTCCCCTAGCCCAAGATGCTAGGGGCCGGGGAGAGAATTTCACTAGTTTTATCTTCAAAATGTCTGCATTATCTTTTCCAGTTTATCCAATAAGCTATGCATTTCCATGAATGGAGACAAATGAGTCTAATGGAATTGTGAACTAGAGAAAAAGCAGGAGAAAATTAAATTTGTTAGTTTCCCTATGAATCTGTAAGAACTCATTTGGTGACTATGACCTGTAACATGCCTGCTATTTAGTGTCAGGGCAAGGAAAGTTTCTCCTTTTTTTTTAACCTAAGACTAGGGTGGGCATATGCCATTAATTGTAACTTAAAAGTTTAAGGTTTGGAAGAATCTATTTTTCTCCTTTTTTTTCTTTTACAGTAGAGGATTAAATAGAGGAGGAAGAGAGGCAAAAGAAGGAGAAAGAATTCGTCTCTCCCTAAAGAAAAATCTAAGAATCCTTCTAAGAATGTAAACATTATATACCCTGATAAATCAGACAGGAATTGCCCAAGATGGCTTAAAAAATAGAATTGAAAACTAAGCATCAAAACCAAGAGAGTAATAAAGAGAGCATAGGGAGTGAGGAAATCACAAATCCTTACTCTAGACTCCTGAGAAACTAGCATTGGAATTAAAATAAAAGCTAATCACTTCTACATATTGTACAAACAGCCTCTGCAGGCATTATTTCTTTTCATGGAAAACCCATACTCTGTACACTCATACAACCAGTTGTGTTATATATTCATATATATAATATATCTAATGAATATATATAATGTATACAGTATTATTATATATGACAATATAGGTTCAGCTTCAAAAGCTCGACAGAACATACGGCCCTTGAAACCTCTGTATTTTCTACAAGCTATGTAAAGAAACCTGTGTTCCAGGCAATTGCTTCTCAGAGAACTAACTGAAATGTATTTACAGAAAACAAGCCCAATGCATTGAAGTCCCACCTACTATCCCTAGACTGCTTCAATGTTCACAGAAAATTTCAAGGACCCTCCTTTTCCCCTCGGGAAATTCTGAACCTCTACTTAGTGAAAGAATCATTAAAGAAAAAAATCCAGAGATTTACTTAGCATGCAATTTGAGCATCAATAAAATTATGCATAAAGCTACCAAAAAGAATCAGAATAGTCAAAGTAAATAAAAATAATACTGCAGAAAACTTGAGGAAAATGCTCACCACAGCACAGAAATGCAAACAATAACAGGAGAGAAAGAGAGAGAGAGAGAGGAGACACACACAAGTATTTTTGTGTTGAGTGCCAAAACTAGTATGGATATGTATAATACACTATCTCAGGGATTGTTAAAGCTGGAAGTGCATGACCAATTTCACTGTGGAAGCCTGTACTCCAGTTTCCAAATAGCATGAAGGATTACTAATTTCAGCACTACTGGTATAAGAGATTTTGCTGCTGAAATCTGTCAATGTGTTAGAACTTTAATGCAAGTAAAACAGAAACCAAAATAGCAAGACGCTCCAAGTGGCACTATTTGGTGGTCTACAGAGTCTGCTTATAGTAGGGGCTGAGCAGACATGGGATTCAAACCTGCCCAATCATTTAAAAAGACATCTCCCCATATGTACACTTTGTGTGTTAGGAGTCCTATGCACTGCTGAAGTTCAATTTTGAAGCCTGTCTCCAATCCATATTTCTGGTGGATTAGCAAGCAGGTTGGGAGGGGGAGTAGTTTGGCAAGGCTGTTTTTTGCCCCTCCCCAAAGCTTCTTGAGAGTTCAACCATTCATGACCTAGACTCTGCTGGTAGAGCATTAGTACTAAGCCAGTGATCAGAAAGAAAACGTCAATCCTCACATTTGTTTCAGAAATTCAGGAAAGGAAAAACTTAATGAGCGGAATGAACAGAAAGTAAACTGTGTACTTTGTAAGAGAGGACTTCTTTTTAATATGCAAGAAGATTCTATCATATTACTAATAGTCGCTGCTACTGCTGTGCTGCTTGGCCTCTTCATTAAACCAAAACAAAGCTGGTTTCACTATTTCTTTTTCTTCTTTTACATTTTTAAAATAAAGTTATACATAAATGTAGTTTAAAAAGTCCAACAGCCTATAAGGTTTATTATGAAAAATACTCCTCCATGTTCCATTTCCTCTCCACCTCAGAGGCAATAATTTTTACCTGTTTAAATTTATTATTTTAGGATTTATCTCACATCTATAATTAACATGCTTCTAGTGTTATATCTTGACCTTCAATTTTAGGCTTTATTCACCAACCTACTACTATAGAAGATGGGGATTTAGCTTTCCCTCTCCATGTGTACCCTTTCCCATCCCCCCAAGTTAGACTGTACTGTAACCTTGTTGGATCAATATTCAGTGCTTACATTATGACTATGTAAATGTTATTCACAATTAATATGTGGAGTATTTTTCTTTCCTGCACATTTTTTTTCCCTGTGAGAATTAAAAATAATCTTGGTTTTTGTTTTGCTTAGTTTCGTATGAGCGCAACACTAATTCACCTCCTTCCTCTAACTCTCCCTTAACCGACTGAGCTCCTCTCAAGACATTCTGACACATCAGGCATTTTTTGAAATTTCTTCTTCTTGAAGAAGTCTTCTTGGGCTTTCTGAACAGTTTCAGTCAAGTCTAGCTGCCCTCTACTCCTGCAGCAAGCTATCATCCTGGGATCCATCTTCACCATCATTGTAGGGATTCTTTAATCTCTCTTGATTGTTAAACAGCCTGGACCTGTATCCCACACTTTCTTCTTTCTTGGTCTCCTGTCTCATTTTGGTGGTACATTTACAAACAGTTTCCTGAGAAATGGTTTCTAGGAGATAACATTTTTAAGATGTTGTGTTAACATTATCCTTAGACCACCTTCATATATGATTGGTCTTGTGGCTGGGTACAGAATCTTAAGTTGGAAATAGATTTCCTTCAGGACTCTGAATATATCGTTTTACTGCCTGTGAAGCTTCTAGTTTTGCTTTTGAGAAGCCACTATGATACTGGATCAGGTTATTTTCTTCCTTTTGTCTTTTTTTTTTTTTTTTTTTTTTTTTTTTTTTTTAAACCATGCCCTGCTCTGGGAGCATGTAGATTTTCTCTACATCCCTTATATTCTGAAATTTCATGACAATGATGATGTGACTTGCTGTGGGTCTATTTTATTCCAGTGGGCTGAGCACTCAGAAGGCCCTTGCAATTCTGAAACCCATGTTCTTCAATTTTAGCAAATTTTCTTGAATGACTGTTATTAATTTATTCCCCTGGATTTTTTCTAATTTTTCCTTATGAAACTCTTAGTTTTGACTATTGGACTCCCTCATCTTGACGTGCATTTTTATATTTTCTCTATTTGCCATATTTTTGTCATCTTGTTCTACTTTCTGGGAGAGTTCCTCAACTTTATCAGCTATCATGCCTCCTGAGTTTTCCATTTTTGCTTTAATATTTTAAATTTCTAATTATACTTCTTATTCTCTAAATGTTCCTTTCTTTTTGGTCTAGGGTTGCCATATGTACCTCAATCTCTTTAAAGATAGCAAAATTTTTCTTAAAGTTTCCATATCCTTATATAGATTCCCTCTATTTGGTGTTTTTGTTTCATATTAGTTTCCTCACATGTCTGGTTGTCAGGAGGGAAACTAGAAATGCAGTGAAGATTCTAAGAATATAGTGAGGCTCACAGACTTTTAGCTTCATGTTAGGATTACCTAAATGGGTTCACCATTAGGAAAACCCTACTTTTAGATTCTTTAGCTCTTCCATCTCAAGATGGTCAGATTATCCCAGGAAGATGTTTCTAATCCTTGCATGGAAGACATGGGCCTGACTACCAGAGTTCTCGAAGCTAAGATGAGGGTGCTGGGGAGGGTGGTTATGTGTGTTGGAGGTGTTACTGAGTTACTGAGAGGTAGGGTCTCCTCCTATGGTATGACCTTTCTCAACTGTGCATGTTGTCTCTCCTGTTTTAGAGACACTCTGTTTTATCTGCCTCAGAGAATAAATTTCCAATTTTCCATCAGGATGAGGGAGAAACGGTCAGACTTCTATAAAATAGGGGAGAGGATCTAGAGCTCTTGATTGTTTCATAAACATGTAGTTAACCAATCTTCCTCACAGTAGCCCTTCCCTACCCACTTCATTCATCACAGTTTCAGAGGTACCTGGTGCCTTTATTCCTAAGCCTTTGAGGATTTGATAGCTTAGGAATCAGTTTCTTGGGGGCCTGCTAAGTCATTTACCACTTGTTCATCTGCTTTACATCTTTCTCTTCCACGTTTTTGCCTCCTCTTCCCATTTTCTTTATCCTTGTGGGTTTACACCTAAAAGAAAATCTCTTTACTTTATTTTAGTGGAGTTTTGTTCTGAAGGGAGTGAGAATTAATGTGTTCTGAAGGGAGTAAGAATCTGCCATCATAACCTGAAACCTTAACTATTTTTCATAAGAGCAAAATGGATTATTCTGGCTCTCTGCTCCACTCCCCCCATCCCTTTGGTTATTCCTGTAAAAATAAAAATTTGAGCAGGGATCTTTGCTGGACTTACTGAGTCTGAGATCTTGGCCTTTCCAGGCTGCTATCACTTGGGTACAACCACTGAGACTGTCGGTACTAGGACAACAATATAGGAGACGATAACCATTTCTCCTCATTTCCTTTCCCATCTTCAGCCTGAGGGCTACAACTCTTTATTCCTTCTTGTCTTAAAATAACATTTCACCTTGTTGCTGCTCCTCCATCCCCCTCCTTATCCCATTCCTTCTACCAGGTCTTCAAATGGCTATCTCAGATTACTTACCTATATTATCTTCTGAACTTGTTTTTTCACTAATTAAGTTCCAAACAAGGATATGTCCAGACATTCCCATAAATTATCACCATTCTGCAGAAAGATTCAAATCACTGAGTAATTTTGTTAGCCAGTCTCTCTCTCTCTCTCTTTAAAAGAAGGAGGGTGTGTGTTAATTCCTACTGAGTAAAAATAAAATAACTCAGCTCATCCTCACACTGAAACAGCTGCACAGACAGCACTGGCTGCTCTGTTTATCTTGATAACTGTGGAAAAACACCATCTCCTCCCCTTCCCGCTCTCTCCAGAACAATCACTGTATTCCACATGCAGATGGGATGATTTAGATCCTCTCAAGCAGAGACAGGCTTGTCTGGTGTTCTTCCTGCACATCCACACTGCACCCTTCCTTTGCTTCTGTTGGCACAGCCCAGTTGCTTCAGATACCAGCTGCTTCAGGAGGACCTGATAGATTCAGCTGTGGATCCCCCGGAGGCTTCCTAATGCCCCAGCTCAGCCACCTGCATCTAAGCAGAGCTACGGGAATTGAGTGCCAAAGTAGGAGAAAGTACATACTGTACATCCTCTTTAATCCATGGAGTTACTGCCACAGCAGCAAAAGGGGAAGGGAAGGAAAAACAAATAAATACCTCATAGGTATGGGGAGCAGGGTAGCCAAGAGTTCTAAGTCAAAGGAGTAGAGAGCAAAACACAGGTGAGTAGGAAGAAAGCTTTCAACAGGGTCCATTCCATTTTACTGCTTACTCCAGGGAGGTCAAGGAAATCCTGTTTGTTTGTTTTCCTGAGTCATTCAATGAGTCAGACAGGATTTAAAGACAATAAATGATTTCAATGGATTGTGACCTTTTCGTTAAGCTAAGGAAAGTTAAGTTAAATATGCAGGATGGCCAACTATCCAGGTTTGCCTGGAACTGTCCTGGTTTTAGCACTGAACATCTCCTATCTTAGGAAACTACTCAGTCTCAGGCAAACCAGGAGAGTTGCTCCTCCTACGCCACCACCAACAGCCATTTCCCACTCCGGGATCTATGTGAAACTGGGCAGCATTCAAATTCTACACAGCACCTTCCTTTTCTTCCAGGGCCGCTCCTGCCACACAAACTCTCCTCAGCCTTAACACTCTTCAGTCTAACAGACGAGAGCATGAAAAGGCCATTCTGTGCTTGACTCTCAGCAGAAAGGCAACTGTGTCATTCTGAGTTCTCCCAGCTTGTCTTCTGGAGTCCCTGTCAGAAGCACAGGCCATCTAGTCCGATAGAACTGAATCAAAATGATCATGGCAGAAATGTCTTACTGCCTACAGAAACAGTGCATCCCTCAATAACTTTAAAACGCTGAACTCTGAAAAGGAAGCCAAAGAAAACTCAATTACACAGGGGCTGATAATTCAGTGTGTGGATTACTCAGGCTCTCTGTTCTGCTCTCCCTTCCCTCTGGCCCAAGTCATTAGGCCATTTCACTGCTCATTAGCAGGGAAGAGGAGGAAGGAAAGGTGGGGGAAAGTTGAACCAGCCAATTTTTCTATTTATGAGCAGGTTTCCTAGGAAAGGTGTTCAAACTATTGGCTCAAGAGATACTTTGGTGGGGATAGAAGATTAAGCTTTGGGGGTTGTGGCATGATTTGTTGATTTTCATCACTTGATCTCTCCTAATTCTCTAATAGAATGAACTATTGGACTTCTGTTTTCATTGAAAGGCTAGCAAAATGACAAATGTTAGACCAAAAAAAAAAAAAAAAAGTTACTAGTTAAACCATACAAGATCCTATCTTTTTAAAAAGTCATTTGACAAACTCTAGAAAGAACTGGTAACGCTAACAATTTAGAAGATAAATATAATTGGATGATTATATACTGTGCTTTAACATTTTTACAGCTTAAATTAAAGAAGTCCCCCAATCCAGATTAAGTGTGAAATACTAATTTGGGAAAGATACCAGAAAGAGCAATTTGGTTTTGGTTTATTCACTTAACTTCTCAATTTCCTCATCTGTAAAAGGGAAAATAACAGTACCTAACTTTGTGGGATTAAATAATACATGTGTTAAGTGTTCAGCACTTTACCAGGAACATCCTAAGTGCTCAATAAATGGTACCCAGCATATAGTAGGTACTCAAAAATGTTAAATAAATATATCATAATTTATTTAGCATTTTTATTGTGCAACTACTATATGCTGAACACTTTTAGGCACTAGATATGAAAACGTATATGAACAAATCAATCTCTAAAAAAGGCCCACCCTTTTAATGCAGGCAGGAAATTACAATACATATTAATAAATGCTGTTATACAAATTCCACACAAATAGCATGGCAGCACACAGGAATGGTACATAATCCAGACAGAGACAACCAGGAAAGGCTTCCCAGATGTGACTGCTAAGTATTGAAAGAGGAGTGGGGGTTGGGGGGATGCCAGGAAAAAATGTATGGGGAAGGAAAATGCAGGCAGAAGAGTAACATGTGCAAAATCTAGGAATGTGACTCTAGGACCTTAGGAAGACAGCGGAGCACAGTAGGACTGAAGTCTACACTCAACTGGGATGGAGAAGTAAAGGCGGAAACACAGGGTGCAGCTGTGAAGAGAACAACAGGATGGAATGACAAGATAACGGCTAGAGGGAGACTGTAGAGTCAAAAGAGGGATTTGTTTATCAGTAGGTAAAAGTGATTTTAGTAAGTTTAAATGCTGCAAAGGGAAAGAGCCAAGAGCAAAGAGATGAAGTTTCTTGTTTCCTATCAGTGTAAGGGAGGAACAGGATCTGACCTAATGGCATCCCTTTCCGGTTTCAGTGAGGGTCTCCTTGGGTGCCTCTGTGAATCTGTTCAAGCGTCGAGGGGTCTGGATCAGTGTTTCTCGCCCCTGTTTGGAAATATATGGATGCTACCCTTAGAGACTGTGATTTAACTGAAATGGGGCAGAAAGTCTAATATGTAGCTAGGGGGTGGGGACTATTAGTCTGAATCTTAATAAACACCCATAGTCAGACATAAATATAAACACATACTTCAGTTGGGAGCTGTAGCTCATGACTGTAATCCTAGCACTTTGTGAGGCTGAAGCGGGAGGACTGCTTGAGGCAGGGAGTTTAAGACCAGCCTGGGTAACATAGCAAGACCCTGTCTTTACAAAAACAGAAATTTAAAAATTAGCTAGGTGTAGTGGCACAAGGCTGTAGTCCTAGCTACTCTGGAGGGATGGGAGGATCACTTGAGCCCAAGAGTTGGAGGCTGCAGAGAGCTGTGATCATGCCACTGTGTTCCAGTCTGGGTAACAGAACAAGACCCTGTCTCTTAAAAAACAAACAACAGCTGGGCGCGGTGGCTCACGCCTGTAACCCCAGCACTTTGGGAGGCCGAGGCAGATGGATCATCTGAGGTCAGGAGTTCGAGACCAGCCTGGCCAACATGAAGAAACCCCATTTCTACTAAAAATACTAAATTAGGTGGGCGTGGTGGTACATGCCTGTAATCCCAGCTACTTGGGAGACTGAGGCAGGAGAATCACTTGAACCTGGAAGGCAGAGGTTGCAGTGAGCCAAGATTGTGTCATTGCACTCCAGCCTGGGCAACAAGAATGAAACTCCATCTCAAAGAAAAAGAAACAACAAACAACACTACCACCACCACAGAAGAAAACTCCACATGTATTTCAAACGCAAAGATGAATTACTTTGAGGTTAAAGGTCCTTTGGATTAATGGACTGCTGGCCTACTTTTTCAATGGAGAGGACCCAACATACCTCCACTTGCTTTTCTGGCTCTATGACTAACTACTTCTATCATATGCTCTATGTTTGGATCATGGGTAATTCCCCAAAAGTACTTCAGGTGTCTTGCCTTACTCATTCTGTCTGGACTTACAATTCTGCTCCTGGGTGTGTCCTTCTCTCCTTCCTCCCATAGTGAACCATAATCTTCACCCAGTTCAAATGACACATATTTATGTAATTTCTCATGAGTACTGATTCATCCCAAGAAGCATTAATTTCTCCCTCATCAGTGCTCATATAACTTCTATTATGGTGTGTCTCACGTTGTATGAAAGTTAAGTGTCTACTTTTCAGCTTCTTCTACTGGACTGTGATCTTTCTGAAAGCAGAGACCATTCCTGGTTCATTTTCCTTTTCAAAGTACCCATACAGTGTCCAGTAGAGTACATGGAATGCACTAAAATGTTAACTAAATGAATGAATCAATGTGGGTAAAAAAATGGTAATCATTGTAAGAATTGGATTGAAGAATACAATAATTTTAAAAGATTGCTAAGATTCATCACAGCAAATAATATTTATGTGAAATTATTTCTTAGAAGAATAAAAATTACTCCCAAATACCAAATAATTTTCCCAGTGGTATAGAGTATGAAACTTGATGCTTAAGGCTTGGTACATATAAATCTCAATTAGACAGTGTTTCTTTCTTCAAAAATCCTTTTTATAAGGTAGCCAAATACTGGTGGGATAACATTACAATGTACAGTGGCAGCAGGATTTGATGAGTATAGCAGAAGAAAGGAAAACCACCAGTAAGGTTTCTAAGTGACAACTGTCAGCAGGCTGGAGAACTGCTTATAAATACAACAGAATTAAATAACCATGGTATCATGGCAGAGTTGCTCAAACATAATCATCAAAGAGATAAAAATTCCTCTCTAGAAGGATAATAATATTGCAATCTGGCTTTCACTCATGGGAATCTCAATAATAGGAGAGAGTAGCCTGGAAACGACAGAACCACGTGATAGAAGAAAATGGGGGAAAAAAAGCTGAAAATAAAAAATATCCCAATTATTGCTATGAGAAGGTGTATAGTGCCTGCTTTCATGGAATTCATCAGCATCAACTTTTTATTTATTTATTTCACTTTATTTTTAGAGATAGGGTCTTGCTCTGTTGCCCAGGCTGGAGTACAGTGATGTGATCATAGCTCACCGCCACCTCCAACTCCTGGGTTCAAGGATTCCACCTGTTTCAGCCTCCAGAGTAGCTGGGACTACAGGTGTGCACCACTGTACTGGCCAGCATCAACTTTTTAAAAAGTTTCTCTAGGCTGGGAGCAATGGCTCATGCCTGCAATCCTTTAGGGAGGCCAAAGGCAGGAGGACTGCTTGAGGTCAGGAGTTCAAGAACAGCCCTGGAAATATAGTGAGACCCCTGTCTCTACAAAAACAAAAACAAACTAACAAAAACCTAAAAATTTAGTTGGGCATGGTGGTGCACACCTGTAGCCCCACATACTATGGAGGCTGAGGCGGAAGGATGGCTTGAGCCTAGGAGCTGGAGGCTGCAGTGAGCTATGATTGCACCACTGGGTGACGGAGACCCTGTCTCAAAAAAAAGTTACTCTAACTCTGAAGAGCTTGCATGTAATACACTCCAATTCTATCGGCAGTATTATATTTATCGTAACTACTTTGGGAAAAATAGAAAGGGAAGAGATAAAATTATTTATGTAATCAGAGAAGTACAAAGAGAAGAAAATAAAATGGCTGAGAGGCATATTATAGGAGTAATGGGAAGAAATTAAGAAAATGGTGAAATTAGGTTACATATCAGAATTCTCTCAGCATGATTTTTCCTGTGGTGTGAAAGCATCTTCTGGAATAGTAACACTAATTTTAAATGCCCTCCTAATAAAATGTTCAGGTTGCTACAGCCTATTAGACAGCAATTTAAACCTTGTGGGCTCTACTTCTCCTGTCTTAGGTCTGCTGCAGTATGGCCATCACAGGAAATGAGGCCTTGAGAATCCCGGGCACATGGGGGTTACATTAGCCAGGTAAAAGATGGAAGGTCCATCATCAAGTCACTTAAAATTGGACACAACATTAGAGAAAATGCAATGGAGCTGAGTGGGATGAATTAGAGAACCTAATGTAGCATTAAAAAAAAAAAAAAAAAAAAAAAAAAACCACATTCATTGGTGCCAAGGGACATTTGGAGGACACTGTGTTTAAATTTGGGGCTCATTTTGTAGGAATGAGTGTCAACTGTCCTTGATCTTGCAGCTGACGCTACACACAGGAACTCCCTTGCAAAAATATTAAGAAAAGCACCGCCAAGCTGACAGGGAACAGTTTAAATCCCTAGCTCCCAAAATGATTTCCACTGCTTCCTTCTTTGGTTCAGTGATGATGATGTCATCATGCATCTGCAGTTTTTTATTTTTATATGAACACAAAAACAGACAGAAAACACATTAAAGTGATATGTAATTTTCAATGCAAATGCTTTCAGACTAACAAGAGTTGTGTTTTATGATTAAGTGGAAATTGGTTATTTGCTTTAAATATTTATGATAAGGTATTTAGAATTAACACTTAAGTAATTCAATCCAGGAGATTTAAAAAACTGCAATATTCCTTGCCTGACCTCGGCAGCTAAGGTGATATAGCCCCTGTTACCTTAGCTGTGGAGGGACTTTATATAATAAATCACATCCACAAGTAGTAATCAAAATGGTTTTGTGCCTAGTTCTGCTACCAAACCCAGGTAACCTAAAGCAAATCCTTTAACCTTACTCTTTTTTAGTGTGCCTAACAAGATAAAATGGAAAATACTAACATATCATACACTGGAGAAAAACTAAACCAACTAGATTGATGAATAAGACAAGATCCTGTAGATCTTGAGAAGAGAGATCTTTTCTGTTCTGAGACTTCTGGAGATCCTAAAAATCATTCAGCAAGGCACCAGTTTTGTGTAAATGAATCACATCCAAGGACATGGGAGTCCTACGACAGCAGATGTTCCAAAGTGCTTGGGGGAGACTGTGAGTAATCCAGTCTCCAAAGGTGTTTTTAGGACTAGGCTAAATAGTAACACTTTTAACAATGAGGCAATGTTAAATGGTTTGTAATAATATATTATCATGTTTATGACATGTTTTAAAAAATTAACATGTATTAAATACTTAGTCTATGCACTAAGTATTTAGTCTAGGCACTACACTAAGCACCTTACCTGTTTAATACTTAGTCTATGCACTAAATACTTAGTCTAGGCACTACACTAAGCACCTTACCTGTTTTCACTCATTAAATTCTCTTAACTGACAAGGTAGGCATTACTACTATCCACATCCTACAGATGAGTAAAGTGAGGCATAATCAGAGTGTTTAACTAACTCGTTTAGGCTCACAAGCTGGGAAGTGATGAACTATGCTTTGGGCCTGGCTGAACAGCAAGGCTGTATTTCAGAACATTATAACTGAAGTAAAAATAACCGGAGGAAAAAAAATCTGACATTGCTGGTTCCATCCATACCAGCAAAAGTAACAGGCTACTGAAGACACTGAAGATATAGGCTGGATGTGGCGGCTCACACCTGTAATCCTAGCACTTTGGGAAGCTAAGGAGGGAGGATTGCTTGAGTCCAGGAGTTCAAGGACCAACTTAGGCAATACAGGGAGACAAAATTTTTGTCTCTACCAAAAATTTTAAAAATAAGAAAATTTGCAGGGTGTGGTGGCACACGTCTGTAATTCCAGCTTCTCAGAAGACTGAGGTGGGAGGATTGCTTGAGTCCAGGAGGTTGAGGTTGTGTTGAACCAAGCTCATGACACTGTACTTCATCCTGGGCAACAGAGCCAGATCCTGACACCAAAAAAAAAACAGAGATACTGAAGGTACAATCTCTCAAGGCCAAATGTTACTCATAAGTAACATTTCTACATGGCCCACAATAAATAATTTGAAGATAAATTATGAAAAATAATTTCTGGGCCGGGCACGGTGGCTCAAGCCTGTAATCCCAGCACTTTGGGAGGCCGAGATGGGCGGATCACGAGGTCAGGAGATTGAGACCATCCTGGCTAACCCGGTGAAACCCCGTCTTTCCAAAAATCTAGCCAGGTGAGGTGGCGGGCGCCTGCAGTCCCAGCTACTCGGGAGGCTGAGGCAGGAGAATGGCGTAAACCCAGGAGGCGGAGCTTGCAGTAAGCTGAGATCCGGCCACTGCACTCCAGCCCGTGCGACAGAGCAAGACTCCGTCTCAAAAAAAAAAAAAAAAAGAAAAAAAGAAAAAGAATTTCTGTATTTGAAAATTGGAAGGAGAGACTGCTCACAAAGTAGACAACTGCTGGTTTTCAAAAACAAGGTTCAGAAGAAATAACAGAAAACAGAGATTTTCATTTCTATGTTAACTGGATACAAGGAAGAAATCATATTGAACTCTGGCTCTCATCTTTGCTTCCTAAAGGTATCTAGTTCTTCACTGCTTCAGCATAAGAAATACCAGTTTTACTAACTCAGAATTAAAAGAAGAGTATGACCTGCTTCATAAGTATATAGGTCTGATTTATCAAAATATAAAGAACTTACAAGTTAAATATTTTAAAAACTCCATTGAATCTGATTTTCACTGTCTAGATAAGAGGGTCACTATTTTAATTTGCAAAATAAGTACCCCCTTCCTTGCTTCCATCATAGCCTAAGTGTCCCCTTAGAATGACATACACAGGCATTGCCCTGCCTCTAGCTTCCTTTCAAGGAAAATCTTATCTATAGATTAATTCTGACAGCTATCTGGAGTCACCAAGAAATCACTCCATTTCCCCAGCACTGCAAGTACCAGCCAACTGACACAAGAAGCAGGTTTTGAAAAGGAAAGCTGTCCCCTAAGCATGTCAGACAAGGCATGTATATACTGTATACTTTATAACAGGGCAGAACCCAAGAGTAAAACAGAGGCCTGGGCTTTCCTTAACAAAAGAGAATTGTTGGTTTATGAATTAAGGCCAAAAGACACATACTTAAAACCAAATATTTTGGAAGCTGCTAAACATCGAAATGCTCCTAAATAGTTGCAAGCACATAACTGTGATTGGTCCCATGAAGGAAGTGGAAAAGAATGATGAATGCAATGGTGATTGATCTTATGGGGCCTTTTTGGAAGAATAAGAAACAGAAGGCTTTCAGCTTTATGACCATTCACTAGGAATGGAAAGAAGAATGATCTTTTCTTCACATGATATATGCTCAATTTCTTCTAGCATCCCTGTATTGTTGCTATTGCAATTTCACTGCATCTGGTCTTTGGTTAGGGAAGGTAAGCACACAAAGTGTGCTCTCAATGTCCTGACTATAGAGATCTGATGAAGGCTCCAGTTTTGGTAATAAGACTTCAAGATGAATACAGATTCAAAAGGCCGAGTTGTTTTTCATGAAGTTCACAAAGCAGACACCCTATGAAAAACCTCACCCAAAATTGTGAACATGTTAGAACAAGAGTTACAGATAAACGATTTCTGACTTAATGAACCACAGTGGCCAGAAACCTGCTGATTCTGCTTTCCCCTTCCAAAACTTGCTGCTCTCAGCTCTGGCCCTAAGGGTGGCCTATAATTTACATTAAAATAAAATATGAGAAAGATTAGTAAAATTTGGTTAATTTGTCCATCTTTTTACATAAGCAACATACAAAAGAATTAAGATTAGAAATATACATAATACATTACACAGTTAACTTTATAGTGACTTAGGTTTTCTTGAGGAGGAGGACTCAGGGCACGATTTCTGACAGTTACACCATAGCAGCTGCGTGCCTCTGAAAGGAACTGCTGTTTCAACTTTTAGGGGAAGAGAAGCTCCTCAAGGACTGGACTGGGCCCTCTTTGAACTCTGTAAAATGACTCAACGTTCAGATCTGGTGTCATGTTTGCAGTGAGGGCTCAATAATTATTCAGAGGAGAAAATTATTAACTATAGAAGAAGAGACAGAAAAAAAACCCTGGAGAGTACAATCCGTGGAAGTTTCAAGCCCTCTCAGACCACAAATGGTGCTTTCTTTATCAGTGGGCAGATGGGGTAACTAAACATATCTATTAACGTGCAAGACTGATTTTAAAATGTGCTCCTAACTATAGATATTCATAAAAGCAATTATGTACATCATCTTGCAAGAGTGCTGCACCAGAAATGGCAAAAAAAAAAGAAAAAGAAAGAAGCCACCCTGCCTGCCTGAAAAGCTCCATGTATTCCCCTTATTCTGTGTATCCATAGTAAACTCAATTCACTGCAATAAACTTTTCAGAGAGTGTATGTATGTGGTGGTGGTAGTGATGGTGATGCGATAATAGAAAGGAGGAAAGGTGTGGCATAATAATAGTGCTGTCAGCAATAAAAACTACAGATTCTTTATGTTCTTAGCTTTTAGACACTAATAGTAAAACAGAAGAGAACCCACTGCACCTCTTGCTCCACACCAATGTTTTGCACCTCTTTCTTCATTATTACTGCCCTAGGGAAGCTTTTAAGACATTTTTAATCACGCCCCACTTTGAAATTTTAACACCACAGATATATTGTATATCTGCTTATGTAACACATGTATATCTGTACCACATGTATATCTGCACTTTATACATAAAATAAGAGGGAGACTCTTCCCCCCAAAACCAATTTCCATCCCTTTGGGGGAAAACATTGCCCCTTTTGATGCATGCGCTATACTAGAGCTCCTTTGCCCCTTTTTTTTTTTTTTTTTTTTTTGGGACAGAGTCTTGCTGTGTCGCCCAGGCTAGAGTGCAGTGGCATGATCTCAACTCATTGCAACCTCCACCTCCTGGGTTCAAGCGATTCTCCTGCTTCAGCCTCCAGAGTAGCTGGGATTACAGGTGCCTGCCACTGTGCCCAGCTAATTTTTGTATTATTAGTAGAGATGGGGTTTCACTATGTTGGCCAGGGTGGTCTCAAACTCCTGACCTCACGATCCGCCCACCTCAACTTCCCAAAGAGCTGGGATTACAGGTGTGAGCCACCGTGCCTGGCCTTTACCTTTTTTTGGACTCATGTATTCCTTTGAGACTCTGATGAAAGTTATGACTCCCTTTCTTGCCCCCTGTTCAAAATATGTACAAAATTTTATATACAATCAGAGCATTCACTGGATCCCCTGGAGCCTACCCATGGACCCCAGGCTAAGAGTCCCTGCTCTGCATGCTCTCCTTAGGTGACGGTATACATTTTCACCTCTCTAACTTCTGGGTATTCTTCAATCACAATTCACAGCTCAATCACTGAGTTTCAGGCTCAGATGCGTAGGGTGAAGACATACCCATTTAGATGTCCCACAGATACTTCAATTTCAACTGTCCAGTTCTGAATTCATTGTCTTCTACTCAAACCTGCTTTCAGATTCCAGTTTAATTCATGCCGCCCTACCTTCCTAGTTTCTCAGGGAGAATTCTGGGTTATCTTTGATTCCTTTCTCCTCACTTCACAGCCAATCAACAAGTCCTTCCCACTGTCTTAACTTAATATTTCTCAAATTTGTGCCTCTTTTTCAGCACTCTGCCCTAGTTCAGGGCTTATCATCTCCCACCTGAAACACTCAAATGATACCTCTGCCTCTACTCTTGCCCTCCTCCATCAAATCCATTCTTCAAACTTCTCCCTAAGGAAGCTTCTGAGAATACAAAATCTGACTATTTCTGCTTAAAATACTTCAATGACCAAGCCCCTGAAGAAACGCAAATATACAAATGGCCTTCCAGGTAAAATGGGCTTCCTAGATTCCTAATAGAATCTCTAAATCACCTGCCACTCAAGTCTTCTTTTCATGTCATCCCCCTCCCTACCTGATGCTCTGCTAATATCCAGCTGACAACAGTTCACTCTAGACGTTGTGCAGCTTCACATGCCCACCACTTCCTCCGCCTAAAACAACTTCAGCACCTTTTCTTCCCTTCCGCACCTTGTGAAGTGATTGCTCTTGTGAACAAAACTTCTCTGAAAAGTAATTTCAAGGAAAGATGTTTGTAATACTCACAGAAGAAGAGAGGTAGGTAAGGAGGGGAAGAGAGAAGGAATACAAGAAATATCTTGGGCAAAATTGGAGCTTTAGCTCTGCTGCCCTTCTGGTGCTCGGCTACCTTTCTCTTGGCCAGGGCTCTTCGGGTACCTAAGTTGGGCCAATCAGGTTCTATTTCCAGGAATTTGGAATTAGCAATCAGGATTCCAGCGAGCTGGCTGGTGTTTCTTGAATTGGGAAGTAATATAAATCTGAAATGAAGGCAACTATCATTGGCTATGTATTCTCATTGAAGAAGAGGATGTCTGTGGATAAAACAGTAATGAGAGAGAGACTACACAGCCCTGGAAGGACAACGAAAATAACATCAGTTCGTGATCATTTTCCAGTCCCTATTCTGGTTTCTAGTAAGGCCTGACCGTCTTTCCTTCCTTGGTTCCACCAACAATCTCTGTATCCTGATTGTAAATTCCAGTTTGTTTTGGCCAGTCTGAGCAGATTTCTATTCCTTGCAATATAAGGGACTTGACTATGTCAGCGTTAGTAGAGAAGTGACATCCAGTATGGAATCCCGATCGCCTTTTTTTCTGTAGCCAGTATTACTCACTCAACCTGCCTCTTTGAATGTAATATATTACTTTTTGTGTAAATGGTAAGGCAATCATATTAAAAGTCATAAATGTACCTCATTTAAATAAACTATCCAAGCTTCAATGCTCCAAAAAACATAAAACAGAATTGAAAACAAATGAATCTTTGCTTTGGGCTTTAAGGCTTATGAATTAAATGAGCTATTAATCAGACGTGGAAAGATACTGGCTTCTTTCCCATGGTCGTTGTTGTAAAATTATTTTAAAGAATCAATAGAACTCACTAACCTACATGACTTTCTGGTACTTTCACTCTCCAGTTTACTCCAGAACTTATTGCTAATTACTGTAGGTCTAAGAGAATCCACACACAAGTGACAAAAGACATAAATTATTTACACAGCTATTCATCTGCAGTGGACATCCCATCAGATTCAACCTTGTAAGTGTCACAGGACCAGTTATTTTTAAATCAGATTGTATTTTATAGGAAATAATAAAGATGCTATAGCAGCACAATAAATTCACACTAACAGCAGATCTGCATTTCATTGCAACAAATGTCTCTACTCTACTAAGCAAGTACTGAAATTTGCCCTTAACATGTCACGGAGTCATGGGTTTCCCTGGAGATGTCTGCAAACCTGCAGGTATCTGAGGCTGAGGGCCTGGTGTGGGATATTTTTAAAATCTTTTTTTCTTCCAGTTTCCACATGGAAAATGAGACTCTCTTAGATCTCAAAGAACTTGCTCTCACCTAAAAGGACCTTGCTCCTGGCATTTGTTTTTCTCATCTGAGAATTTTTTCCTTCTCTGCTGTGATCCATTTTGTCTCTGCAACAGAACCATGTTTATCATCCAGGACTTATCACATTGCTCTTGCTGACTGAGTGGTCAGCAAAAAAGCAAGTTGATGAGTCTGGGATGTGAGTACTTGGCAGCCCCCCATTGCTTTAATGGGTCTCAGCAGTATTAGTTTACTGAAAGACGATTCAGTCCGCCTGGGACAATTTACCATTCTGTGTATTGTGCACAGACGAGACCTTTTATTTTGTTAGAGTTTAACTTTGGCCCTCTCTCCAAAAGACAGAGAAATTTAAACTCTGAAAGTGTTTCAACAAATCAGGCAGCAATGAATAAAATCAGCCCAGTGTGATTGTGATGGATGCTAAGAACACTTAGGATTACCAGATGATCACTGGCTGGAAGGACTAGGGAAGACCGTGAGCCTTGCTTCCCAGGATCTCATCCAGCACATGACAGACAGGCCCATTCTGCCCAGGGGTGTTTGTGAGACACAGCCCTGTGCAGAGGCACGGGGTGAACGCGATGGATGACTTCTCAAGGTCACTGCCATCGCCATGATTCATTAATGTCGGCCAGGCTGCTGCTCTGAGCTGTGTTTTCCTAAAGCAATAGACTCTACTGTCCACCTTCTGTAAATAATAAATCTCTCAGCTTCCCAATCTTTCTGTAATCTGCACACCAGCACATTGAGAATAATGTAAATAACGTCAGCTCACAAAATAAGGCATGGAGCCATAGTGAGTTCAGTAAGTCTGGTGTGACTGTTTTCGTTAATGTCTCCAAACTGTTTATATCAATATCTAACCTATGATTACAACTGGGGACATTAATAAAAAAAATTCTTGTACCTTTTATGGCCTCGGTGTCAATTTCTAATTTTTATAAAACTGAAGGGAAGATGTGTACATACTAGTTTTAGACAAGTTAAATAAAACAGTGGAAGGCAATTTTACCCACAGAGTAACAACTATAACAAATCACAATACCTCAGTGTAAAAGAAGTAGTTCAGTTAGATGTCCTCCTCCCACCACTCCTCCCAGGGTCCCATGGGAATCACACAATGCACGTAATTCACCATCTCCTGGACCATCAGTCACATGTGCCAACAATGAAACAAGTGTCTTTGGGCCTTGAATGACAGAATTTTTAGATATACCTCAGCTCGCTCATAAACCAAAATCTAAAGTGATTAAAATTTAAGTATTACCCCAATTCCTGGGAGATAATATCTTTGTACAAACTGCTAGTTTATTCTCTTGCCACGTGGAGTCACACTCATTATTAAAAAGACGTTAAGCCTAATCGCAGTATGATGAGGTACACTAATTTGTCACTTCCTCAGGCTATTTCTGCAGCTGTGAGTTGGGGTTTTAGTGGGCTGGTGTGGACTGACATAACACATTTTCTAAAAATCAAACAGTGCTACAGCAACTAGAAGAAAATCCCGCTCCATCAATCTACACATCCTTCAAGAAAAAAAATAACACTTTTAAGTATGAAGCAGAGCAGGATAAAACCCTTTTCATTCATATTTTCAGGAACAACAAATTAATAATTTTCTGTGTTTGCTTTCCCTTTTTAGGGGCTATGTGCTTTTCGTTTTCAGCATTGAGAGCGTGGCCTACCCATCTGGTGCTAGAAGGTCCTAGAATGGCTGTTCAGACTCCCTGACTTTTCCCTCTGTTCCCTCCAGTCAGACGACATGAGCCTCTCTCCAGTTTTCATTCCAACAATTTTCCCAAATCTGACACAATTTCTACCTCTGACACATCCAAATGCCTTCCACTCCAACTATAAGGATCTTCTATGTGCCATGAACATATATAGCAAAGGTCCGTCAAATTCTATACAAACTCTTGGCTGGACTTACTTTTCTCCTTGTTTCCTTCTCCTTGTTTTTCTCCCCCATTCCTAGTTTCTCTGTATGTCCTGCAAGCATGCATTTCCTTTTTTTATGGGGGAGGGGCAGAGTGAGGTCCTTTTATTAACTCTTCTGCAGTTTGAGGGCTGCTGGCTGTGTTTGTGGTGACCAGCAGCAAGCACTTAGGGACCACTATTTGACAAGGACCATGGTCCTTGGTGGCTACATATTCACAACAGATCAAAAGAGTAAAATGTGTCATTTGCTCTTTCCAATGATTCCCTGAACAGCATCAAAAATAATCTAGGATTCAAAATAATCCCCGATGAAGCTGATTAGCAGGCAGACTGTACATTTCAAGTAGTATTATAAATAATTAGTCATGGACTATACATGCCAGTCTGCTGCTTTTGGGACATATTATTCTGTGCACGATCTATTTTTCTCTACTGAACCTGATTTTAAGTTAACTGAATATAGGAATTATGATTAAATCATCTCTGTATTTCCCACGTTCTTAGTATATGACTTAAAGCCCCATTATATATTGAAGGAAACTTATTGTGACAGTTTCCTTTGTAATAAAACCATAAAATACACACTTCAGAAGGCATTCTGCTATACCTAGGGTTGGGAGGTGCATATAAACTTGTTTTCTGAAGACAAGGTTTCACTCTGCTCTGTCACTCGGGCTGAAGTGTAGTGGTATGATCACAGCTCACTGCAGCCTTGACCTGCCAGGCTCAAGCGATCCTCCCAGCTCAGCTTCCAGAGGAGGTGGCACTACAGGTGTGCACCACCACATCCAGCTTTTTTATTTTTTGTAGGGACAGGGTCTGTTGCCCTGGCTGGTCTCAAACTTCTTGCCTCAAGCAAACCTCCTGCCTCAGCCTCCCAAAGTGCCAAGATTATAGGTGTAAGCCACCACCTCACTCAGCAAAACTTGTTAATTTTGGTTTAAAATTCAAGTTTAAAAGTTTATATCATTAAAAATCAAAACTGAAAAAGGAATATACAGATGTTAAGACAAGTAACATTTAACTGTGCTTCCATGCCTAGCATCTTTCTGAAAAATTAGCTTTTTAAATATCTACACTCAGCTGGGTGCAGTGGCTCACACCTACAATCCCAGCACTTTGGGAGGCCAAGGCAGGCAGATCACTTGAGGTCAGGAGTTCAAGACCAGCCTGGCCAACATGGTGAAACCTATCTCTACTAAAAATATAAAAATTAGCCCGGCGTGGTGACATACATGTGTAATCCCAGCTACTCGGGAGGCTGAGGCAGGAGAATCACCTGAACCTGGGAGATAGAGGTTGCAGTGAGCCAAGACTGTGCCACTATACTCCAGTCTGGGTGACAGAGCGAGGCCTTGTGTCAAAAAAAAAAAAAAATATATATATATATATATATACACGCGCACACACACACACACGCACACTCGAACTACGTAAGAGTAAGGAGAGACAGCACAGAAAAGTTATATTCTGTAAACTTCAGAGGTAGATTTATTAATATTCAGAAATTTCTAAAGAATCAAACCATTATTTTTAAATCAAAAATTTTAACTTACTGTGTCCTAATAAAACAACTGTCTTTCTGACACTTCAGGCTCCCAAAGTTCTGGGATTAAGGATGTGAGCCACTGCGCCCAGTTGAGACATCTCTTTTTTAGTATAATCAATAAAATGAACAAATCAATTAATGAAGTGTTTTCAATTTAAAACAAATTATTTGGGGGAAAAAAGTTCTGCATACATTCAGACATTACCCACTCCCCAGCTCTTGCACACACACAATAGACACCTTCAGAGACAACTAACCCTGCATAGAAATCAGCACAAAATCAATATCTTTTATGTGGCCCTGAAAGCACTATAGACCTATGGATACCCTACTGTGCCTTAGAGAAGTATCATTGGCTTTTTTCCCCCGACTATAGTGGCAAGGAATTGGAGTCAGAGTTGGCAGCGACATTTTAGTGATCTTTGGAACACAATGTCCAGAAAACACAAGGCAGTCACTAGGCATAGCTGAGATGTGATAGTCAACACTCTGGAGATTTGAGGGGGGAAAAAGAAGCTTACAGTTGTCTTTCATATGTTTCTGCCTTTAAGGCAGGAGTATATACTGAATCACCTCAGTATTCCTTCCATCTATGGAATTCTAAGTCCCTTGATAAAACCAGCATTGAAGAAGTCAGGAGGCAAGATGTGCCAGGACTAGGTAAGTGCCAGGAAAGTTAATGCAAGAAATACTGTTGAGTTGTCCACATGATCTTTTCCTCGGAATGTAAAGCACTGACAATTAATGTAATAATAAAACACAGACTTGGTCAAAATCATGCTCAAGGTTTATCTGGACAACTAAATTGCTTGTATCTTGCTTTTTATCACTATCAAATATTTTTTCTTCTCTCCCTGTCCCCAGCATCAAATATTTACTAATCAATCATAAGATGCATGCTATTGTGTTAGGGGCTTGGCATTAAGAAGTTTTAGTGTGAGTTAGAAAGTCTGCACCCTGAAGATGTTTACAATATTCAGGACCAAATTCTAGTCATTGCATCCATTAACTACAGAGGATGAAAAGTCAGCAAGTATTAAAGTCAGACGGCTGAGTCTGGGAACACCTTCCACATTTTTATCTATCACTTGCTAACCATAGTATGACGGGTTACCAGGTATTTGAACTCTGACAACAATATCAGATCTTTTCTTGCTCAGAGGAATTTAACTATCTGAATTATTGAATAGATTTCTTCAAAGAAGACAAGGTCTGTGGAAAAGGGCAAGTTGGAAAATCCAGCTGTGGTTGGGTTGCTAAGGATAAACACACAAACACTGCATACTGTGCAATATTAATTCTTTTAAAATAGAAGTAGTATGTTTTGGACATCAGTTTATTACTAAAATAAAAATGTAAATTTGGACTTAACTAAAACTTTCCCAAAGCAATTAACCTGAGTCTACAAACAAACAAACAAAAAAAGAAAAAATGTGTAGGGGTAACTATGACGAGAAAATAAAACTAAGTCTGCTGTCTTATATGTCATGTTCAATATAACCAGAAACCCTATCCAAAATTTAGGAGCAAAGAGCTCTGAATTATCCCTTGCTGCTTAGGAATAGGAAGCCACAAAAGAAAAATTCCCCATGTGGCTTTTTTTCCTCCACAAAAGAAAGATGTTATACAAAGAAAAGAAAATTTAGGGGAAAAATGCATGTGAAGAAAGGCTTACAGGGAACGATTTAAGCTGAAAGATTCCAAGAGTTCAACACAGACAAGTGGACTAAGGGCCAACTAAATATGGACCTGCTCTCTACAAATAATGCTGAAGAGTATTCCAAGGATGAAAATTAATTTTAGGGGTAATATATATTAATGTGGTAGGAAACAGGGAACTGAGAAAAAAATACAAATAAAATTAAAAGAAGAAAAATATATCCTAAATGCTAGAACTTTCTCATAATCTATGTGATCTCAATGCCACATAAAGAGGTTAATGTATAAAATACACATATCTCAAGTGATAAAGGCATGTATGTAGATAAACATTCAAGTTAAACAAAATGAAAACTGTAATAAAATTATTCTAAATCAGGAAACAAAAGCTGTGTTAACTTTCTGATAAAAGAGAAATTATATAAATCATTAACCACTAAGAAACCTCCTAACACCCAGCAATGCACATCAAATTTTACTGTAATTATGTACAAAGAAAACTGGAGACAAGCTGATGTATTCTGATATCATTCATTTTGGCTAGTCTATGTACTCTGGGTACTCAAGAACTCCGTATGCTTATTATGTTATATTTGTCCTTCTTGGAGTGGTTATACTTGTAAAAAGCTATCCAGTACCTTGAATAGACTGGATAATTAGAATCGCAATGACTGCCATTTGAATATACGATGTCATAATTTCCTTTAAGTGCATTATCCTACTTGATGATACACTTGCCCTCTCCCTGGCCTGAGATTAAAGACTGCTTTCCAAGGCAGGCATAGGTTCCTTGAGCAAAGTTAGGCTTATCTAAACCAATTTTTTTAGTTGACAGATGAGGTCTCCAGTATTTCATCAGGTTCACTTACCCGAACCTACTGTATTTCATTTATAACCATCTTATTCTGTTCAGAAAGTACAAGTTTCTCATTCAAAGTGTTACCAGTCGATTTCCATTTCTAGATAAATAAAAAGTAAACATTTTACATAATGCTTCCATATTCCTTTGTAGAAGGTGAAGTTTATTATGTAACTATATACTGCTATACCTAATACATCCTTCCTGGAAGAAACCATGTCAGTCACAGCAAGGAAGCTACTCTGGGGCTAGGACTAGTGTCTCCATTGGAAACAATTACTCATAACAGAATGAAATCTTATCAGTTTAGGGATGAAAGGACAGACATTATTTATTATGATACCTTTGAAGAATATCAGAAACCAATGATAGTACACAACTGTTACAGCTGAGGCCAAAGCAATCTATTACCCAAATAAAAGGAACAAGATATAACATCTACTTTGGTATTTCTCAATTTACTGTGCATTTCACTCTTGGGTTCTTACAAATTAAGAACATGCACGTGTGCACACAGGCGTGCATACACACGGACACACACACACATACCTTCTAACAGACCTACCCAGAACTATCCCTCATTCACGTAACTCTGGACTCTCCTTGGAATTCCCAGTTGCAATATTTGAAAAGGTTATTTTTTAACTAGATGTTCCTATCTTCTTTTTCATAATCATATTTACCCAAAATATTAATTTTCCACATAGTATTTTTTTCTTAATAGAATTACTACTTTTTCTAATATATTAAAGAGGGTGGTATAAGAAAGGAATTCCCAAGTTCTTCCTAAAAAAGAAATCTTTAGATTCCTTGTTGAAAAAGATCTTTTAAAAGATATAGGTATTGTAGAATTTTGCCCCTTAGTTCAGCTAAAATCCTGCTCTACTCCCCCTTCAATATGTCTGCAGTGTCTAAATTTTCCTGGTCATGTGATTCTCCCTCTGGCAAACAGTGTCAACTTCCGAACTTCCCGTGGCTCCACCCCATCCTCCCAGTGGAGTGCACAGGCTGGTCGGAGCCTCTCAGGGAACCCTCCCCCTTATCTGCCTCCCGCATCTATCATTGACAGGATTTCCTTATACAGTAATATAGCTAACTTATGTGCAGAGAAACCCCTCCTCATGAAGAACATCTAAAAATAATAGGCAAAACTTTTATTTTATTTATTTATTTATTTAAGATGGAGGCTTGCTCTGTCACCCAGGCTGGAGTGCAGTGGTGTGATCTTGGCTCACTGCAACCTCCGCCTCCCAGGTTTAAACGATTCTCCTGCCTCAGCCTCTCTAGTAGCCGGGATTACAGGCACATACCACCATGCCCGGCTAATGTTTGCATTTTTAGTGAGATGGAGTTTTGCCATGTTGGCCAGGCTGGCCTTGAATTCCTGACCTCAGGCGATCTGCCCACTCGGCCTCCCAAAGTGCTGGGATTACAGGAGTGAGTCACCACACCTGGCCCTAAACAAAACACTTAAACTTAAATTCTCTTAAAAGTATGGTTAAGTTGGCAGTAAAGGCCGGGTGCAGTGGCTCATGACTGTAAATCGCAGCACTTTGGGAGGCCAAAGCAGGTAGACTGCTTGAGGTCAGGAGTTCCAGATCAGCCTGACCAACATGGTGAAACCCCATCTCTACTAAAAATATGAAAATTAGCTGGGCATGGTGGTGGGTACCTGTAATCCCAGCTACTCGGGAGGCTGAGACAGGGAGAGAATCACTTGAACCCAGGAGGTGGAGGTTGCAGTGAGCTGAGATCACACCACTGCACTCCAGCCTAGGCGACAAAGCAAGACTCCATCTCAGAAAAAAAAAAAAAAAAAAGGTGGAGGCAAGAATCGTTGAAAAGGAACCATTCCCCAGGGATGAGAAGGCCTAAAGATGGTGTTTGCTCTGATGTAGGGTGACCATATAATTTTTGGCCCAAACCCAGACATTTTTGAGTATGAATAACCAGGCTGCAGCAAATTAATAATTTTCCAGGCATACCAAGATATATGATCACTCTACCCTGAGGTCATTTGCTCATCCCTGGTAGCAGTTTGGATTTTAACAGGCCGCATGTAGGTTTGGGGAAAGGAGATAAAGCCTGGGGTCTGAACAGGGAGAGATGCTGAAGCAGAGGCTCCTGAACAAAGTCCAGACTCCCAAAAGGCAACATTTTTAGTGGCTGACTTTAAAAAAAGAAAGAAATCTATCTTGCAAAAGGAGATAGGGTTGAAATACAGGTGAGAATACAGGGTGATAGGGTTGAAATACAGGTGAGAATGGGGTGAAAGCTTAGAGGACAGCCAGTTCAGACTGAAGCAACTTAATTCAAAAGACTTGAACATTAAAGGCTCTCATCACCATTGTAATCTCTGTAATCTGACAAATCTTCTAGGGGGTTTGTTCTACTAAAACAAGGGATTGATTCAAGAAATGGAAGAGAAGAAATCAAAGAAGTATGAAATTCAATTTGGGAGACAGGCAAAGATAATTGCAAGGATAGCAACAAAGGAGAGGCTGAGATTGACAGCTGTGCATAAGACTGAGAAAGCAAGAAGGGAAAGAAGGTTCTAGAAAGGATATTTCTAAGAAAAAAATAAAACAGAGTGCTGGAAGAAAACTGTATTTGGATGCTACCAGGTGTAAAAAAGATCATCAATAGGTATAAAACACTTACTTCAGGAAAAACAATCAAACAAGAAAGGGAATAATCATACTACATATGCTTGGATATGAGTAACAGTTGCATGACCACAGTGAAAATTGCTTTTACTACAAATTGTAACATAACCATATTGGGAGGATAGGGAAGGAATGCACAGGAGATGGCAGTGTAAAAGAGCCAAACAGTCATCTATTGTCATAATAGGAAATTAATAGAAAGTGACTACAATTGATTAATCAAAAGAAAGATGTCCCACATAGGAAATTATAGCTATGTATAAATACCCAAAGAAAGAGCTAAAAGAGTGGTAAGTCATTGCCTTTGGAGATGGAGACTGGAGTAAATGAAGAAAGGTGAGTGTGGAAATAGCTGTATTTGTTATATACTATATGCTCTGTAGTACTATTTGACTTTTTAAACTATATGCCTTATTACTTTAATACAAATAAAAAATTATAAACATATATCAAATGAAATTATTTTCAAGAATAAGGGTGAAATAAAGATAGATCTTTCATAATTTAAAAATAAGGAATTTCCAGACAAAGAAAAATAAAAGAATTCATCACCAACAGATTCTTACTAAAGGAAATTCTGAAAGATATACTTCAGGAAGAAGAAAAATGATCCCAGAAGGAAGATCTCAGATGCAAGAAGGAATGGTGAGCCAAGAATAGGAAATATTTATGGATAATGCTAAACACACATTGACTAGATAAAACAATAATATTGTCTGCTTGTGGGTTAAAAATCAAATAAAATTCTAGGAAAGAACAGCATATAGGTCAGATCAAGGGTAATGGGAAATAACTCTCTTCCAACGTCCTTATTGAGTCTAAGAAGAGGGTAGGCTGGGTGAGATGGCTCATGCCTATAATCCCAGCATTTTGGGAAGCTGAGGCAGGAGGATTGCTTGAGGCCAAGAGTTTGAGATCAGCCTGGGAAACACAGCAAGACCCTGTCTCTAAAAAGGAAAAGGAAAGAGTTTTTAAAAATACAGCAGGGAGTGGTAGTGTGTGCCTGTAGTCCCAGCTATTCAGGAGGCTGAGGTGGGAGGATCCCTTGAGCATAGGAGCTCTAGACTGCAGTGAGCTATGATCATGACACTGCACTTCAGCCTGGGCAACAAAGCAAGACCCTGTCTCTAAAAAGGAAAAGGAAAGAGGGTAAAGAAATGGTTTAACTTTAGAATAGTAAATTAAAAATGCATGTTAAAATTTCTGAAATCTAGGATAACCACTAAAATAGAAACCAAATGTATAACTTCCAGTATAGTAAGTGGGGGTCAGAAACCAGAATGAAGAAAAGCAACAATACAAAAGTAAACATAAAAGGAGGAAAGAATAAAAGAAGTAAAATTAAGAAAAATTCAACAAATAGCAAAAAATGATATGGAAGAAATAGACCAATTGTATTAGGAATCACAATTAATGTACATGGACTAAATTCTATGGTTTAAAAGACAGATAACCAAACTGAAGAAAATTAAAATCCTATGACACGCTATTTACAAGAAACAATAAAATATGAGGGCAAAGGAAGCCTGAAACTAAAGGTATGGAAGAAGACATAACAAGCCTAGATGCAAAAGTTAAAATAATATCAGAAAAAAACAGACATTAAAGTAAAAAGCATTACTCAAGAAAGAGGGTAACTATATACTGATAAAAGATTCATTTAATTAGAAATATATAACAATTCTAAGTGTGTATTCAGCTAATATGGTTTCAAGATACACTAGGCAAAAAGTAACAAACTGAGAAACTGGGAAATCCACTATCAGTGGCAGATTTTAACTGCTTTCTCTCAGCAACTGATAGATCAACCAGACAAAAAGTCAGAAAAAATATAAAATATTTGAGCAACATAATTAAAATAACACGAAGATAAAGAGAATACTGTTCTCCACAACTGAAAAATATACATTCTTTTCAAGTATGCAAAGGATTTTATTTTTAAAGACTATGTTCTAGGCAAGCAAGTGTCAACAACTTTTAAAGGATCAGTTTCACACAGATCACTTTCTTTGATCACAATCAACTGGAAAACAATAACAACTCTACATACACACAAGCACACACACCTTAAAAATAACACCAAAAACACATGTACAACTGCAAGCTAAATCATCTTCAAAGAATCCATGGGTCAAAGAAAAAATAAGTAATGGAAATTAGAAAATACTTAGATAACATAAGAATAATAATGAAAATAACAATTACTAAAATTCGTGGGATGACATCACTAAAAATAGTGTAGTAAGAGACTCCAGGGTTCCATCTCTACTTTAGATTCAACTAAAGTACTGGCAAAAACTGTCAGAATCAACTTTTGCAGAACTATGGAACCTAATTAAAACCCTCCAACAATTAGGGAAAGGCTTGGTGAAGAAGGAAGCTACTGCAGTATGAGAGCAGTGTGCTGTTTTAAATTGCCCACATACTATCTCCCACAACACCTTAGATTTGTGGTGGCTGTGAGGACAGCAGCCCACACTGCTGGTGCAGGTGTCCAGTGCCAGAGGGAACAATACGAACCTTATTCTCAACTAATTGTGGTTGTGGATTTTGAACCTATCTGGTAGCTCCCTTAGGGACCAGCTCAAGAGTTTGCTTTGTTCTGCCAGCCTCAGATCCTTCCCAGGAGTGGAGTGGCTTCCCAAGTAGCTTTTACAGGACACATTTAAAGGCACAATTATTCGTCACAACGGCCTGGGGAAGTTGCAGTGAGCTGAGATTGTGCCACTGCACTCCAGCCTGGACAACAGAGCCAGATCTTGTCTCAAAAAAAAAAAAAAAAGAAAGAAAAAAAAGAAAAAGAAAACAACTGCAGTAGAAAGAAGAAATAATAATGATAGGAGCAAAAAATACTGAAACAAGAAACAATGATACAATACAGATAATTTTAAATCCAAAGAAGGTTCTTTGAAAAGGCTGATGAAATTTAAGAAAGATGGATCAATAAAAGAGAGAAAGCACAAACAATTTTAGGCATGAGGAAAACAAAATAACTACAAATGCTAAAGAGATTAAAAAGATAAGAAATTATGAAAAACTTTAAGTCGATAATTTGAAACCCTAGTTGAAATAGACAAATTTCTAGAAAAATATGAATTATCAAAACCAACTCATTAAGAAATAGAAAACCAGTGTGGTGCTATAAACATTAAGATATTTAATCAACAGTTAATAGTCTTCCCACAAGGCCCAGAAGGTTTTATAGGTGAATTCTACCAAACATTCAAGAAACAATTTTAATATATACAAATTCCTCCAGGGAAAGGAAAAGAATACTCCTCAACACATTTTATGAGGCTGATATAACCTGAAAACAAAATTAGACAAGTATAAGAAAATTCTAGCTGTCCTCATAAACACAAATGCAAAATCCTAGAAAAATTTCAGCCAAACAAATTCAATGATATATAAATAATCATTATGACCAAATTAGGTTTATTCCAGGAATGCTAGGTATATTCAACATTAGAATATCTTACAATGTAATTCACACATTAAATGAGAAAAACCCTGTCATTGTCGCAATATTTCCAGTAAAAACATTTGCTAAATCCAACCACTATTTAAAAATTTAACAAACACTCAGCAAACCAGGAATATAAGGCAATTTCCTTAACTTGTTAAAAGGTATGTATCAAAATCCTATAACAAATGTCTTTCTCAGTGGTAAAATGATAGAAGCATTCCCCTCAAAATTAACGAACAAGTAAACTTCAGAAGGATGATCACCATTGCTCCTTCTGTTTAGCTGCATTTCTACACATTTTGTAGTAAGCAAGCAGAATACACTGAATTAAAAAATACTGTAAAAAATGGCAACAAAAATAGATGTTACATCTAAAAATAAACCTAACAAAAGATGTGGCAGATATGGAGAAAGTTATAAAATTTTGTTGAATGACCGCAAAGAAGACCAAAGTAAATGGAGGAACACACCATGTTCACGTATATGAGGATCCAACCTTATAAAGGTGCCAAAAGAACTGGTAACGTTCCATCTGTTACACTAAATGGTGAGTAATGGGTCCTCATTTTATTGAAACTCGTTGCTATAGATTGAATGTTTGTGTCCACCCCTCCTCCAAATTTATATGTTGACATCTTAACCCCTTGAAGCTGATGGTATTTAGGAACTGGGGAGGTGATTTTGGATAGAATTTTGCCCAAGTCCAAGGATGACTGAGTGGGCTGTGGCAGACAGTGTCTTTTGTATTGGATAGCTGACAAGCTGCCTGGGAATATGCACTCCTCCTCAGTCATACATTATCTTCCTTTGGCAGGCTGGCAGCACAGGGCTCGACAGGAAAACCTTAAGCCTCACTTTAATAATGGTCGCACATAAGGCACAGTGATTCTGACTCAGTTGCAAGCTAAGTGCAAAACTGGAGTATATTCTACCCTTAAATCTCACCTTTAAAAATTTCCTTTTTCTTTTAAGCTTGCAATTGATTCTCTCTGTGAAGTGTCTTGTGATACTGTGAATTAGGCTATATAAATATAAAACACACTGCATTATATAAAGTTTTACTGCTTCTCTGCTATAACATCAAATATGCTTGATTCTCTAGACCTAATTTGTATATCTTTAGACTCACTGAGTAGGTTTTACCTGATGAAGAATTCAATAAAATGGTATTAAAAGAGACAAAGATTGCTATCAGATATAAATCCCTTTTTAGCTTTCTTCTGAGCTTAGGCCTTTGGCAAATGGTTCTTTCGGATATGCAAAATATATCCCACCAACAAAATCCTGCTTAGTTCATACAGAAGTTAGACTAGTCAGCACTTATAAACTGTAATAACCCATCTCTGTGAAATACATATTAGAAGGTCTTCACAACTAGTATTTCCTAAGAGTCACAAAATAAGGAAAACCACACTGGTTTCAGGCCTCAGAAGACTAGAAAACAATTTGATTGGGGTAATATGTGATAACTCCTGAATAACCTAACATTTCACAAGAAGACAATGCTTAAATACGGTGGCCTAGAAAAACATTCCCAGGGTAAAAGGCCTCTAGGTGCACAGGGAATTTTGCCTCACCCTGTATGTAATAAGCTGACAAAAATATACTTGCTCTGTATCAGAAATGTTCAGGATTCTTTTACCATAAATAACATAGGGAAGCAAGTTCTGTCCAGTGTTAGCGTAGGAATATAATCAAGTTCAGCTTTAACAGCAGCTATCTGTCATTTGGCTTCAGGCTTGGCCTTTGAAGGGGCACTGAGAGCCTAAGGTCTGCTTCAGTGTCAATTCTGGTACCCCTGAATGTATTCAGGATCAGTGATCACGTGGTCACACAGGTTCCTACCATATCTAACTAGCATAATAACTACAGAAATATGAACAAGGTATGCCATTTGAATCTAGTTTATCTAGAAAATATCTGCTTATTTCACTTACTTTTGCAAGTATTCTAGATACAACTTGGTGTGAAAATCTTCTGTACTTTTTTTCTTTTGAGATGGAGTCTTGCTCTGTCACCCAGGCTGGGGTACAGTGGCTCAATCTCGGCTCACTGCAACCTCTGCCTCCTGGCTCAAGCAATTCTCCTGCCTCAGTCTCCCAAGTAGCTGGGATTACAGATGCCTGGCACCACCCCTGGCTAATTTTTGTATTTTTAGTAGAGATGCGGTTTCACCATGTTATTCAGCCTGGTCTCAAACTGCTGACCTCACGTGATCCACCTGCCTCGGCCTCCCAAAGTGCTAGGATTATAGGTGTGAGCCACTGCACTTGGCCCCTTATGTACTTTTGATATTAAAATCTTAACAGTCAGCTGAAGTCTGAATGTAGATTTATTACTGCAAGAGTAAAATGTTACAATAATCATGGTGACTATATAAAAATTATTAACTTCTGTACAAAGTTAATTATTAAAAACTAGAGTGTTCAAATAAATGGGGAGATAGGTTAATAGAGCAAATATTAAGAAATAGTAGATTGGCTAGATATCTTTAAGAAGAACATTATGTTTTCTGAATCAACTTGCCTACAAAATTTTTTTTAAAAACAGGCAAACTATTAGAGATTAAATAATATCATACTTTTTTTTTTTTTTTTTTTGAGACAGAGTCTCACTCTGTCACCCAGGTTGGAGTGCAGTGGTGCAATCTCAGATCACTGCAACTTCCACCTCTCAAGTTCAAACAATTCTCATGCCTCAGCCTCCTGAGTAGCTGAGACTACAGGTGCACGCCACCATGTCTAATTTTTGTATTTTTAGTACAGATGGGGTTTCGCCATGTTGGCCAGGCTAGTCTCCATAAACTCCTGGCCTCAAGTGATCCACCCAACTTGGCCTCCCAAAGTGCTGAGATTGCAGGGGTGAGCCACCGCGCCCAACAGTAAGATCTTACTTCTAATCTTTATAGTATTATTCGGTGACAATATTGTTATTTGTAATCCTAAACGAAAATCCTCTATTTAATTTTTGTTATTTCATTCCACATAGGCTACAAGTTTCAAGAAACAATTCTGTTTCAGAAATCTTCATGTCAGAATAAATTTAGGGTAGGATATCAATTTTGCCACCCCAAAATTTCATAAGAAGGAAAAACTCCAAGGTAATATATAACAACATCCATGATAAATTATCTTCAATTTAAGTGGAATAAATATAAGAAGAATGAAGAAAATAACATAAGATTAAAGAAATGTGAGATGCTCCAAAATATAATATATTGCTCCTGCCAAAGACTTCAGTTGAAAGTGAATGTCTACTGTCACAAATGTGCAATACAGCGCTCACAGGCTCATTTAGCAGTTGCTGAGTGCTGAGAATTCTGGTTCCTGCAATATAAGGTCAAATTTTAAAATTCTGATCAATATAAATGTAATAAAATTATAGTGATATTTATATTTGGGATACATTCTGCAGCTTACTCTTTTTTTTGGAGTAGGGGGCCAGGGTCTTGTTCTGTCACCCAGGCTTAAGTGCAGTAGTATGATCTTGGCGTTCTGCAACCTCCACCTCCCAGGCTCAAGCAATCCTCCCACCTCAGCCTCCCAAGTAGCTGGGACTACAGGTGTATGCACAACATCCAGCTAATTTTTATACACTTTTGTAGAGACAGGGTTTCACCATGTTGCCCAGGCTGGGCTTGAACTCCCGAGTTCAATCCATCGGCCCACCTTGGGCTCCCAAAGTGCTGGGATTACACGCATAAGCCAATGTGTCTGGCCCAATTCACTCTTGTCTCCCAAAAGTCCCCTCTGTGTTGATAATATTACTGGTCTCAATTCTCCATTTGGCAAAAATGTTTATTTGATGCATCACTAAAGTGACATTCTATATTGTGTAGTAAGAAAGGATGCTTGCAGACAGAACAAGGAAGCACTTAAGGATTTACTCTTGGACATTCACCTTCCTAGAAATTTTAAATTAAGCAATCAAATCATGTTTCTTTTTCAACTATAATTATGTTTCTGAATATAAATCCGTACATATTGGTTTGTTATAGGGAGAGACTATAGTAAGTATAGAATAATAAGACAAAAGTTGGTTGGCACAGTGGCTCATGCCTGTAATCCCAGCACTTTGGGAGGTCGAGGAGGGCGGATCACCTGAGGTCAGGAGTTCAAGACCAGCCTGGCCAACCTGGTGAAACCCCGTCTCTACTAAAAATACAAAATTAGCTAGGTGTGGTAGTGCATGCCTGTAATCCTAGCTACTTGGGAGGCTGGGGCAGGAGAACTGCTTGAACCCGGGAGGCAGAGGTTGCAGGGAGCTGAGATCATTCCACTGCACTCCAGCCTGGGCGACAAGAGGAAAACTCCATCTCAAAAAGACCCAAAACAACAACTATAATAATAACAACAATAATAATAATAATAATAATAATAATAAATAAGACAAAAGCCATATGAAGGCATCATGTATCTAATATGCATGATTCAGCTGTTGGTATCTAGTCAGTATGACAGACATGGTGAGTAACGGCCACAAGATATAACATGGATTTGGGAGAAACCTTCTAAAAGTGTATCATTCATTTTGTTCCATTCATGCCCAGAGGAGAAATCAGCCAATAGATAAATTCTTGGGAAAAGGACTTGCCCAGATGCCAAATACATCCATGCAGAATCATAAAGGAGAAGAGCTAATTCACAGGGTGTCAGACATTTACGGCAAAGAGGCCTGAAAACCAAGAGAGAAAAATAATGGCCCGCTTCATTAGCATTCCATGTTCTCAGAACTAGGTAGCATCAATTTGAAATGCATGTACTCACTTCACACTGATAGGATATACCAATTCTACCTTCTCAGATACCCTTTCTAATCACAGTCCCTGGGACTGTAGTCTGGAGTGAAATGTAATCTCCAAGTGAAAAATAAAAAATGATGGAATAAGTATTTTCCTCACTCAAGTGAAATCTGGTTTTACGATGCTCTTGCTCAAGAGACATCTGTTAGCATATCTGGATTTAAATGTTCAGATGTGCACTTTGTTCCAAGAAAATGCTTCTGGTATAAATGCCCGACAAAAAAAAAAAAAAAAAAGTCTACTTTATGACAACAGCTTTGAGGTTCACAATTTAACCGGCTGGAGCCAGACCATGTTGTTGGTAACTGTGGCCCCTCTCCTACTTGACTTGTACAGTAACAGCTGCATTAGCTCTCTAACATTAGGGGCTGTTTTGTTCTGTTTTTAAAAGAAAAAAAGAAGATGGTGTAACTTAGTGCCTGTATTAGCTGTTAGGATTACAGTCTACTTAGACTTTTATAATGATTTGTTTTCAGCTTTATGTGTTCCACTGAAGAGAAGGGAACTAAAATGCTTTGGAATAGGGAGCTATTTGTGTATTTTCTGCACATGGTATATTAGATTTTCCTATCTCCTCACTGTATTACCAGAGTTCATATTGACTGAAAGAAAATATATCAACTGAATTTAGTGTGTTTATAGATTCAATATGGCCATTTTCAAATGAACTGTGTTGAAAATGACGGTGTCCATCAATCCTTTGGCCAGTAGTTTTTTGTATATGTATAAAAACACCTATTCTGTTTCTAAGCTTTAACCTTGAAACACTAATACCAAGAACCTGAGGGTCATTTAAACTGAAATCTAAAGTTAAACCTTCAGGACTTCTGAAATATTAAAGTGTCATTATAAAAGCTACATTTTAAAAGAGGTTAACAAATTGTGCTTTATGATCCATTGTCTTACCCTTTCTCAAGAAAGAAATCTGAGTATTGTTATACCACAGGTTTTATACCAGCAAGGGAGCTTTTTAAACAAAGGGGGAAAATGACAACAGTACAATATTAATTTATTTTTAGCACTATGTAATGTATCAAACTCTCTACTAGATCTTCTAACTGTCTTTAACTGGCAGGAAATCTGTGCTAATTTATAGTATAGAGATTAATTAATAGAGGTGAGGATTTAACAAAGAATCTTTTAAACTTATTTTCACCACATTTTAAAGACATATATTATATCTATGGCCAAATTTCTTTCTACTTACCCTTGCTGGGAAAGTTTCATTTCCTTTAACTCAATACATAAAATCTGCACCTTTGTCTGTCAGAGAAAGATGCTCAGATGTGGCTTGATACACCACAATAAATTGTTAATGATACATTACTGCATCAAAAAACAGGCAAATGCAATACTGTCTTCTTTGTACATTCCAAAAAGAGCCAGGAAGTTTCAAAATACTCTCTCTTTAACCTTTCAGCATCAAAGATGCCACCAGTAAACATATATGAAGCAAGCACCTGCACTACACATACAGCCCTGTGCTGGATGGCGTTGGGCGTTCACTTTCATTCACAATTGACTATGCTGTACAGTCACTTCATGGTATACAAATATTTTTACAACAAATGTGCTGTAATTTTTTACCACCTTTTTTCAAGAACGAATTACTCAAATGCGTATATGTCTAAGTTGATTATTGTCAGCTGACATGACACAGAAATGGCACAAAGGATCAAGAAGACTAGCTTACCTGAAAAAAGAAAATATTGAATAAATAAATTAGCTGTCTTAATTTGGTATGTCATTGCTTTAAAATCCTGGGAACCGTGAATATTAAACTACACCAGTATTGTACATTTTACAGGTTACATTTTCTTTCTGGCTTCTAGTGTCTTAAGCTTTATGTTGGTGATTTATGATTTACATTGTCAGTCAAAGCTCTTAATAAAAATACACCTTTATGTTATGCAGCTGGGAATAGAGTTTTTTCCTTTCTCTCTCCGTAGAGTCCCCCAGACATATTGAATATATTCGAGTGGTAATTATGAAATACGAGGTTATAGGGCCATCACTGATTGTCATCATATGCCACTCAAACTCCTTCCTGATGGTACAATGAAGTGACTGAAAATGCCTCTCTGCCGGTGCCGTCACGTATCTCAGAGTGCGCTGGGCGACAACACAGAAGGCTTTCATTTTCCTCAGGACATAGAGATACTTCCAAAGAGTTTCTGTCTTTTTTTTTTTTGAGACTTCTTCAGCCTCCTGAGTAGTTGGGATCACAGGCATCTGCCACCATGCCCAGCTAAGTTTTGTATTTGTAGTAGAAATGGGGTTTCACCATGTTGGCTAGGCTGGTCTCGAACTCCTGACCTCAGGTGATCCACCTGCCTCTGCCTCCCAAAGTGCTGGGATTACAGGTCACCCAAAGATTTTCACAGTACCAACACATCAGGCTCTTTAGACTTGGCAAACCTAGCTTACCTACAAAGGCTTGTTTCACACAGACTAATCTCTATCATGTGGTCAAAGAGAATGGTTTCCAAAGTGGGGTGCATACACTCCAGGGGTTTGTAAGATTCTGATTCATTGGTTATAAAAAGAAAATACTAGAATTTATCTTACCATTACTTCTTCTTTTTTTATTTTTTTGACAGAGTCTCGCTCTGTCGCCCAGGCTGGAGTGCAGTGGTGCAATCTTGGCTCACTGCAAGCTCTGCCTCCCGGGTTCACGCCATTCTCCTGCCTCAGCCTCGCAAGTGGCTGGGACTACAGGCACCTGCCACCACACCCGGCTAATTTTTTGTATTTTCAGTAGAGATGGGGTTTCACCGTGTTAGTCAGTTAGCCAGGATGGTCTCGATCTCCAGACCTTGTGATCTACCCGCCTCGGCCTCCCAAAGCTCTGGGATTACAGGTGTGAGCCACTGCGCCCGGCCCCATTACTACTATTGTATACTTTTAAAATGCCTATATTTTTGTATGTTTTATAATGTACATATTAGTTCAGGAGTACATGTATATAATTTGTAAATGAATAAATATGTCAGTGGACCCCACTCAAAAATCTTCTTTGTAATAGTTTTAATAAGATATAATTCATATACTATACAATTCACCAACTTAAGTATAGAATTCAATGGTTTATAGTATAGTTACGGAGTTTGACAACTATCACAATTTTGAACATTTTAATTATCTCAGAAACACCTGTATCCTTTAGCTGTCACCTCCTCATTCTTTCAGACCTAAGCAACCATTAATCTATGTTCCGTCCCTATAGATTACCTATTCTAGAGATTTCATATAAATGAAAGCATGTAATGTGTGATATTTTGTAACTGACTTCTTTCACTTAGCATAATCCTTTCAAGGTTTATCTACATTGTAGCATGTATCAGTACTTCACTCATTTTAATGGCTAAATAATATTCCATTGTATGGATATACCACATTTTATTTATCTATTCATCAATTGGTGGACATTTGGATTCTTTCCATTTTTGGTTATTATTATGACTAGTGTTGCTATAAACATTCATGCTGAGTTTTTATGTGGATATATGTTTTCATTTCTCAAGTATACAGCTAGAGGTGGAACTGCTGGCTCAAGTGGTAACTCTATATTTAACATTTTGAGGAACTGTCAGACTATTTCCAAAGTAGCTGTACCATTTTTACATTCTCACCTGCAGTTTATGAGGGTTCTAATTTCTCCACATCCTTGCCAACAAGGATCAGACTCTTTGATTCTAACCGTCCTCCTGGGTTGAAGTGGTATCTCACAAGCTTTGATTTGCATTTTCCTCATGACTAATGATGTTGATCACTTCTTCAGGTGTAATTTTTTTTTTTTTTTTTAATGGAGTCTCACTCTGTCACCCAGGTTGGAGTGCAGTGGCCCGATCTCAGCTCACTGCAACCTCTGCCTCCCATGCTCAAGCAACTCTCCTGCCTCAGTCTCCCAAGTAGCTGGGATTACAGGCACATGCTACCATGCCCAGCTAATTTTTGTATTTTTAGTAGAGACGAGGTTTCACCCTGTTGGCAAGGCTGGTCTCGAACTCCTGACCTCAAGTGATCCGCCCACCTTGGCCTCCCAAAGTGCTGGGATTATAGGCATGAGCCACCTCGCCTGGCCCATGTGTAAATTTTTTTACTAATGGGTACATGATCCAAAAAAGTTGTGAGACCCCTGGCATAAAGTTCTCTAGCAATTTCAGGAGCAGTTATCCAATATAAACCCCAAAAAGCATTCTGAAGAAACAATAACAGCTAATGTTCAAGATACTGAAATATTCATGAACAAGAAAAAAGGACACTGATAGGTGAAATGAAGACAAAAAGCATAGGAAACCAATGGAGGATCAAAGATCAACCAGACATGGATGTCTAGACAGTACCTCCAAATCCAGTACATTATACAACTCTAAGGAACACGCACAGTATCACCTACATTGTCACCACTGCTTAAACTGATACATGGCTCCACTCTCATTACAAAGAGGTGGATGGTGATGCTTTAGTCACTTCCTTAATACAAACATAAGCAATTTAAAGAACTGTCTTTTTTTGCCAAAATTATATCCACTCTACATTTTGGTGTTATAGAACAACAGTGACAGTCGACATCTTTACTTAGCAAAATTCCTTTTGGAAATTGCACTGGCCTGTGAAATCCAAAAGTCTGGGAACTCCTGCTTTAGTACATACCTTCCACTCTAGAAAAGACCTCAGGTCTCCCTAATTTACTCTATCATTCCTGCTTTTATATGCTTATACTTATTGTCTCCCTAATCCTGGAATATCAAAGCTTCAAACCTTACCCATTTTTAAAGACTTCACATCTTATTCATTCATTCAGTCAGTTTACTCAAACAGTTACTGAGCATCTAAGAAGGCATCAGGTTGAGGGGAATGGAATTAGGGTGAGGAATGTATGCCAGGATGATTAGCTCATGAACATCACTCTCAAGGGTTTTACATACTATCCTCTTTATCAAGTCTTAAGTTATAGACTTGGTTAACAATTTCCTAATCACATCACCTGTTAATAGAATGATGAGGGGCCAGACTATTTTAAATCAGAGCTGCTTTGGAAAATCTAGCACATATAGGTCACAGTACTCATTACACGACACACAGTCTCTTGGAGAAGGCTTTTTGGATGAGTCACAGCTTTAAATAGGAAAGAAGGCAATGACGAAGGTCATACCTGAAGTCAGATCAGTGAAGCAGAGCTTCCTATCTTCTTACATCTAAGAAGTAATGTCAACAAATCTTCTGATTATTTTACCAAGAAAGAAAATGCTGTAATGATTAATTCTTTCTTAACTAATCTTTTTGATACCTCAAACACCAGGGTGGTTGTTCTTGAATAAAAACTTGCTCGTTTCTCTTTTTTTTTTTGGTTTGTTTTATAGCTATTCTCTCTCTAATCCTTACCCTGCTGAATTTAATTGCCTTGGCAATGCCAAAACAGTGTCTGATCCTAATAGGTCAGCATTGATTGCTCTAAACCAATTGGTTCCTTCATTAGCAAGAAAATGAAGTAAAGAGAAAAGACAGGTGGCACCCGAACAGGCAGCTGGGTTTTTGCTCCTCTTACAGTGCCTCTCTCTCATTAAACAGTAGCTGATCGATTGGCAACTTGCTCAAAATCTACAAAAACTATTCATCACTTTTGACACAGAGCTGTTTTAACAGGCCACACAACTCAAGATTTGGATACCCCAGACAGTCTATTTGTGGGGTCTATCACATTCTTCCCAGACAGATGTCTCTTTAGATCATATGGAGAAAAAAAAGGGGAAACATCATGCAATAGACCACTTTCTGGCAAGACACCAAGTAAAGTCCAGAACGGCTAATCCCAGCTCTGAGTTCTGGAGCAAAGGCTTCCAAGAGGAGAGTCCTCCTCCCAGAGTCTAGACTCTACGGCACGGACCAGCAAGAGGAAGCAAGAAGGGTTAAAAATATCAATCATAACAGAGAGAGAAAAACAGTCAAAGAAGAAAAGGGAATGCAAAAAAAGAGAAAAAAAAATCACAGGAAAAACACAATATATTCAGACTGCGTTACCTTGGTTAGTTGGGAAATGACCCAAGAAAGAGAATAGACTAGGAGTTTTGAACTCTGCTAGAATGGGTGAGTCCCTCACTCCTGGGGCAACAATCACACGACCAGAGAGACACAGCAACTCCTTTTCAAGCTGGGGAATACAGCACAGGAAAAGGGGGTGCTACCCAATCTTGATTGAGCACCTACTGTATATCAAAGACCTTGTTAGGCAGTTTACACTGAACCTGATGACAATCTTATGAAGGAGCTAATTTTATCCTCATTTGCCATACTAAAAAGAAAAAGTTTCAGAGATATAAAGTAATCTGTCCAACAACACACAGCAAGAAAGAAATGGCAGTCAGAATCTGAATGTAGTTCTGATTAATTCCAAAGACCTTGCCCTTTTAATGAACTTCCAGGGGGAAACTGAAAATAAAACAAAATGCCAAAAAAATATAGAGTTAATTTTTAAAGCACAAAAATAGAGAAAAATATAAAACAAGACACTGATTTTTAAAAATTTATTTATTTTGCTCATCCTTAAGACAATGATTTTTTTTTTTTTTTTTTTTTTTGAGATGGAGTCTTGTTCTATCACCCAGGCTGGAGTGCAATGGCGTGATCTTGGCTCACTGCAACCTCTGCCTCCCAGGTTCAAATGATTCTCCTGCCTCAGCCTCCCAAGTAGCTGGGATTACAGGTGTGTGCTACCATGCACAGCTAATTTTTGTATTTTTTAGTAGAGACAGGGTTTCGCCATGTTGGCTAGGCTGGTGTTGAATTCCTGACCTCAAGTGATCCATCCGCCTCAGCCTCCCAAAGTGCTGGGATTACAGACATGAGCCACTGCGCCCAGCCAAGACAAAGATTTGTAATGAGAATAAAAAGAGTAGGAGGAATATGTAGCCATATTGAAGGTTATTGCTTTCATTCTGGAGGTTCTTGCAAATTGACTCTGGGTTCTGCATATTCTGAGGGGAGGAGGCAGGGCCAACATTGTCGACAAGTTTTCCTTTTGCTTGCTGCCCTTCCACAAAGCTAGCCGAGCTAGAAGAGAACTGGCCTAAGAAACAACTAAAGCCACAATAATAGGTCAATTTTCTCTTAAATTTCAAATCCGGAAACAGAAAGAACTTATTCAACTTCTATGCCAGTAATTTCTTGGTCTAAAAAAAAAAAAGTCTAAGAAAAACTTTTCATTTCTTATACTAAGCCACAACATAGTTACTCAATAAAATGTACTTAGCAATATGTTGAATTTATTCATCAATCATTCACAAAACACCTTTCATGGTCAAGGTACTTGCTAAAGCCCGAATGAACACTGCTAGGGCTATTATACTCTCTCATTACAAACACAAATTATCTGAAATCATATTACAATGTTGACTTCCAGGTGAATGTCTGCAATATTTGACAATAAAAATAACCAAAAGGTGAATTTTTGACATAATCAGATTTACCACTAATGACAGACAGATGGAGATGTGGAGCCTCTCAAAATCTTCACTCTATTAAGAATTGGGAGAAAGAGAAGAAAGGAGAAAGGGATATTTAATAGGGGCCTATTATCTGTTTGGGCACCATGTAATATCCTGGGGATACAAAAACAAAAAGATGAGGGCACAGTTCTCTAGGAGTTCAGAGTCTAGTAGAAAAGACAAGATTTTTGCTCATTCATCCATCCATCCACTCACCCATGTATCCCTTCCTTCATTTTTAACAACCAGCAACTATTTACGGAGAACCTATGATGTGTTGTCAAGTACTATGCTGGGTACTGAGGATATAACAATAAACCAGAAGGATGTAGTCCTTGCCCTCATGAACTTAAGAGTCTAGTGGGGAAGTCAGGCCAGGAAATAGGCAACTATAATAAAATATAGTAAGTACTATGAAAGGAGAAAGACAGGGCATTCTAATAGCATAGAATAAGCAGGTCATTGGTGTTGATGGTGATGATGGGGTAGGGGCCGTCCTGGTAAAAAGAATGCTTCTCACAGTAAGACATATCTGAATTGGAACTTGAGGGACAAAAAGAAGTTAGAAAGACAAGCAAGAAGAAGAGAAACAGAAGTTTTTTTGTGGTAAGAAAGAACAATATGTAGCAATATCCAGAGACAAGTCAGGGCATGCCAGAAGGGCTAAAAAGAGATTTTACAGATGCATCATACAGTGATAGCCAGCCTCCAAAATGGTGCCCAATGGTTGTTTTCTGTTATTCATATCTTTATATGGTTCCTTCTCATACTAATATCCTATTGGTTACAAAGGTCAGTTCCAAAATGACAATGTCTGCCTTTCAAGTCTAGGAAAAAAAAAGCAAAACATTGCAGTTTCTGCTTTGCTTTCTCTCTTGGATCACTTTCTCTGGAGGATGGCAGCCACCATGCTGTAGGGACACTCGAGCAGCCCTCTATCTAAGAAAATGTGGAAAATCTGCCAACAGTCAGTGTCAACTTGCCAACCATGCAAATGGACCACTTTGAAAAATGAAGCTGTCAAACCTATTCATAACTTCAGATGACTATAGCCTTGGCTGACATCTTGACTTTAATCCTATAAGAGATTGTGATGTAGGTATGAGCTGACAGAAGATATAACCAAAAAAGAGAGGGAAAAAAAAAAAAAGAAGAGACTGTGAGGATCTGAATGTTTATTTCCCACCCCCAAAATTCATATGTCGAAATACTAACCCCCAATGGACAGAATTAGGAGGTGGGAGCTTTGGGGAGGTGATTAGGTCATGAGTGAGGAGCCCTCATGAATGAGACTGGTTCCCTTATAAAAAGAGGCCAGAGAGCCAGGTGTGGTGGTTGACACCTGCAATCCTAATACTTTGGGAGGTTGAGGTGGGATTACTTGAGCCCCAAAGTTACAGACCAAGCTAAGCAACATAGTGGGACCCTGCCTCTACAAGAAAATTTTTTTTAATTAACAGGGCGTGTTGGTTTGCACCTATCATCCCAGCTACTCAGGAGGCTGAGGTGGGAGGATTGCTTAAACTCGGGAGGGTCAAGGCTGCAATGAGCCATGATCATGCCAGCCTGTCTCAAAAAAAAAAAGAGGCCAGAGAAAGCTTCTTCGTCCCTTCTGTCATGTGAGGCCACTGCTAGAAAGCGCCACCTATATATCAGTAAACGGCCCTCACCAGATGCCAAAATTGTTGGCACCTTGATCTTGGACTTCTCAGCCTCCGTAACTGTGAGAAATAAACTTCTGCTGTTTATAAGCGACCCAGTTAATAGTGTTTGTTAGTAACAGCCTGAACAGACTAAGACAGCGACCTCAAGCCAAAACCATTCAGCTAAACTACTCTCAAATTCCTAATCCCTAGAAACTGTGAGATAATAAATGTTTACTGCTTTTTTGTTTTTTTGAGATGGAGTATCACTCTGTCGCCCAGGCTGGAGTGCAGTGGCATGATCTCGGCTCACTGCAACCTCTGCCTCACGGGTTCAAGTGATTCTCCTGCCTCAGCCTCCCGAGTAGCTGGGATTACAGGCACGTGCCACCAAGCCCAGCTAATTTATTGTATTTTTAGTAGAGACAGGGTTTCACCACGTTAGCCAGGATGTTCTCGATCTCCTGACCTTGTGATCTGCCCACCTCGGCCTCCCAAAGTGCTGGGATTACAGGTGTGAGTCACCGCGCCTGGCTTTGTTTTAAGTCACTATGTTTGGGGTCATCTGTTACACAGCAATATATAATTAATACACACAGCATTTAAGATGAGAAGAAGGTGGCTGAGGTAAGAAGCTAAAAAGACAGGGCCAGATCAAGTAAAAATTTTAATGAAATGATATTGGCCTTTATCATGAAAACAATGGAGAGTCACTGGAGGTTTTAAAAGAGGGAAATGACAGAGCTACATTTAGCAGAATATCTGGCTACACTGTTCTTGTTTGGGAACTGAACAGAAGAAAGATAAAACCAAAACCAAAAAACTGAGTTAGTTACTGAATGTGAACCCACTATGTCTCTAAGATTCCCTCAACCTCCACCAACTTTCTCTTTAACATATACTGAGTCACCCTTCTACCTGTGAACTTGGATAAAATGTCATACTGCTTTCTGAACAGTTGCCAAGGGGTTGGAGGAAGTCAATGGGAAACAGAAAATTAGGGGGAAGTCATGTCTGAACAACCTGCTGTGTGTCTTGCCGTGGCCAAGTAGGTAAGGTGCTGTATCATACTTTTCCCTCCTTGATTTTCCTTTATCCTTTACCCTTGCCACTTTGGGCTGGAAGTTACCAAAAAACTGTCAGCACTTTAATTCTTGCTTCAGGTTCTACATCCTACAGCTGTTAATGCCTACTACAGTAGTCACTGCCCATAATTACCTATTTAGGGGTAAAAATGTGGTTAATCTAAATTAAGATGAGCTGTAAGTGTAAAATACACACTAGATTTTAAAGACTAGTATTTAAAAGGAAATTTTAAACATGCCGTTTTTATGTTGATTACATGTTGAATTGATATTTTGAATACATTGGTTTAAATAAAATACATTATTAATTTCACTTGATTCCATTTTTTTTTTTTTTTTTTTTTGAGACAAGGTCTCACTTTGTTGTCCAGGTTGGAGTGTAGTGGCACAATCTCAGCTCACTGCAACCTCTGCCTCCTGGGTTCAAGTGATTCTCATGCCTCAGCTTCCCAAGTAGCTGGGATTACAGGCATGCACAATCACACCCGGCTAATTTTTGTATTTTTAGTAGAGACAGGGTTTGGCCATGTTGGCCAGGCTCGTCTTGAACTCCTGGCCTCAAGTGATTCGCCTGCCTTGGCCTCCCAAATTGCTGGGATTACAGATGTGAGCCACCACACTACCTCACTTGCTTCTTTTTATCTTTTTTAATATAGCTACTAGAAAATGTAAAATAACATAATATTTCTATTGGACAGCACTGTTCTGGAGGACCTAGAATAAGACAGTACACAAGTTAAGCAAGAAAAGGTCAATTAGTTATTGCAATGGAGATGCAGAAAAGAAGACTGGAAAAGAATTTAAGGACAAAGCATTGCCAAATAGAAATGACTGGCTGTGGAAGAGGGGAGGAATGAAAGACGACACCCAGCTTTGTGGCTGGGGCAACTCATCGAGATGAGAACTTCGGAAGAAGAACATGTTGGAAGGTAGGATTGGTTACCTTGAGGCATTCTGTTGTGAATTTCAGGTGCATCACTAGTGAAGCTATGCAGTGGCCATATTTCAGTGTGCTAACTGCAAGCACAGGAGAGAAAACTAGGCAGGAGATGAAGATGTGTTATTAACAGATGCCATGTGAACCCATGAATTTGCTAAGAAAGAGTGTGCAGAGTGAGAAAAGTGGAGGACACAAACACATTAAGAATATCATTCTAGACTGTGATAGGTGTTATACAGAAAACAGAGCAGAATCACAAGATAGTGAGTGACGGGATACGGCTGAGGGGTTAGTTAAGCTTGGAGATAGATGGGAGCAAGGAAGTACACTGGACAAACAGAGCATTCTTGTGGAAGAAACGTCAAGTGCAAATGCAGAAGTTATAAATAGCCTGACAGGTTTACGGAAGGAGCACGGGTCTGGTACTACTGGAATATGTAATAGAGCAGGAGGAATGGAACAGGAGAAACTGCATGGGCACAGAGTGGGCAGATCATGAAAGGCGCTGCATTTTAAGCTGTGGAACTTGGACTTTAGGCCACAGGCAAAGTGGAGCCCTGAGAAGTTTTAGTAGAGGAGTGACATGACTTCATTTGATTTTTACAACTTTCTTCAAGGTACATGTTCCTAACTACAAGCGGCCCCACCGACTTGGTTCTGACATATCACTGGGTTCCATGAAGCACAATTTTTAAAACACTCTGTTAAATGACTTCTCTAGGCCTTTAAACCTAAACAGTCTATGGTTAAAAGATCAGTAAGAGAAATATAAAACTATACGTGTGCCAGGTTCACAAGTCTCTCTCTCTTCTCTGTCCCAACCCTCCCCTCATTCACACTCAGATAACCGTGTGCATGGCAAGCCTGAATGTTAGGAATATGAGGCCATACCAAGGAATCAATGTCACATATTCAGACAAAATACATGGGCAGGAGGAAGTAAATACCCTCTTGAGGGCTGTCATTAAACCATCCAAACTAAAAAGAAACAATACAAGTCACAGCCTGATTATTCTGCAGTGGCCTCATCCAGGCCCTTTCACCATCCTCTATCTACCTGCTCATTAGCTCTTAATGACTCCATTGCCCACTCACCCTACCCTCATAGGCACACAGGTCCAGAAAAGAAAAGAAAGAAACCACCGAAGAAGCTAGCTATGACAACAAAGGAGAAGAAAATTAGCTAATGGCTGACACAGAGTTTAACATTATCTGTTTATTTCAACTTTATTTCACCAAAGCACTTACAATTTTTTCCTAATTTATTCTTATACCCATTTTAAAATGTAATTAATTTAATTTAATTTAATTTGTGGCCAGAAGTGACTTGTGGAGATATACACTCCCTGCCCTCAGTTCAGAGCCTTTTGCCATCACACTACTTTTCATTCCATCATGAGTTTTCTAAGATAAAACATTTCATAACACTAAGAGGGAGAAACATTTGTTTTTACTAGGAAAATATTTGTTTTTAAAATAAATGGTGTTCAGGAATAGCTTTCACCAGTGTTCCTTATGATATAATAGCAGGTCGTATGGTGAGAAGAATTTGCAAACACTTTGCAAAAACACTGAGAAACGACTGTGTCTCAACAGCCAAATGGGTTTCTGAACAAAAACTAAATTAAATCCATTATAAAAAGCTTTTCAATGAACTACATTTAAATCCCACTGACTTCTTAATCTTTCTAGACTTTAATATAATGCACCTAATACTACCTAGATATCGAATATTTAGGATATCTGGAAGTAAATCTCTAAATCTTAAAATTGTCTACTAGATTAACTACAAATACTATACACACACAATCACATGAAAGGCAACAGTGCAAGTGAAAGAATGCTGGACTTGGGAGCATAAAGACTTGTTTCTGCTATGTTTTCTACTCACTGTATGAATTGCAGAAGCTTACTTAACCTTTGGGTCAGTTTATCTGTCGATAAAATGAGGTTACCGGTAAATAATAAATAATTTAAATTCCCTATACAGGTTCACCAACCACTCTAGATGAGTTTGGTAATCTATGGCAGAGACTGTGAGTTGCCTATCCAAGAATCCATCTATTCTCTTTTTCCTAAGTAAAACAACCTAGATTTTTTTTTTTTAAAGCTGAACCCATAGCTGCCTAGAATAAAGGTTGTATTTCCCAAAGTCCTTTGCAGCTATGTTCTGATCATTTTTCTTTCTTTCTTTCTTTCTTTTTTTTTGAGACAGAGTTTTGCTCTTGTTGCCCAGGCTAGAGTGCAACGGCGCAGTCTCGGCTCACCGCAACCTCCGCCTCCCGGGTTGAAGCGATTCTCCAGCCTCAGCCTGCAGAGTAGCTGGGATTATGGGCATGTGCTACCATGCCCAGCTAATTTTTTTTTGCAGTTTTAGTAGAGACAGGGTTTCTCCATGTTGGTCATGCTGGTCTTGAACTCCTGACCTCAGCTGATCCACCCACCTCGGCCTCCCAAAGTGCTGGGATTACAGGCGTGAGCCACTGTGCCTGGGCTTGTTCTGAACTTTTCACTATTTTCACCTTTCCTGTCACTCTTCCTTTCCAAGTCATACTTCTGCACCTGGGTTCCTGACCCCATCGGGTCCTGTTTCCTTCACCAGTTCCTTCTTCCACCTGTCCCAGCAGCTGTTTCTTCTCTGTAGTATCTTTAATTGCTCTCTCACTGCTAGCCACTTCCTCTCAGCCCAGATCCTTAAAAAACACACCTGTTTTAAGTAATCAGTCCCTCTTATCTCCCCTTTCTTATCAAACTTCTAGAATCCATAGTTCATATACCCACCTTCCACTTTTTCATAGGCTTAGTGTCTCAATCTGTTCCTTTTCTTCTTTGCTCTACTGAAACTAATCTTAAAAATCACTCAATGTCCAAACCCCATGGCCTCTTTTCAGTCTTTATCCCATTTGACAGCCTTACAGGTATCTAGCATGATTAACCACCCTTTCTCCTCAAAAGCCTTCTTTCCTCCGCCTTCTGTAACATCTTCCCCAGGTTCTTCTAATGCCTCTCTGACCAATCCTTCTCGGGTTCTTTTGCACCCTTATCCTTTTTATTTACTCCAATGATGACTCCCTAGGATACCAGCCCAGATTCCCTCTTGTCTCAGCAAATACACAATCCAAGGTAGTTTAGTCTCTCTCACAGCATCAACTACTTTTAAATGTTTATTTGTCTTTCTGATTACAAAAGTATTCATGCTCACTGTAACAACTTTAAAATAATTTTTTAAAAGAATTTACTTTGTGCCTGGTCTAGGTTAGGAATTCTCATGTGTATTATTTATTTAAGTTTCACCATAATCCTATGAGGTAAACGTCTCCTATTCCTTCTGCTACAATGCTCCTTCCGCCACTTTAAACCAGGCTAATTACTTCAGGCCAGGTCATGGCTTAAGAGTCATTTCCTTCCCTGACCTTCTTTCCAAAATCAGGACATCATATTACTCTCCGTCACAGCACCCTGTTCTTCCCTTCCATAATATGTATCACAATTGGTATTTGATATGGTCTGGCTCTGTGTCCTCACCCAAATCTCATCTCGAACTGTAATCCCCACATGTCAAGGGAGGGACCTGGTGGGAGGTGACTGGGTCATGGGGACTGTTTCCCCATGCTGTTCTCATGATAGTGAAGGAGTTCTCACGAGAGATGATGGTTTAAGTGTGGCACTTTGCTCTTTCTCTTCTTCTCTCTCCTGCCACCATGTAAAATGTGCCTTGCTTCCCCTTTGCCTTCTGCCATGATTGTAAGTTTCCCAAGGCCTCCCCAGCCGTGCAAAACTGCCAGTCAATGTTAAACCTCCTTCCTTTATAAATTATCCAGTCTCAGGTAGTATCTTTATATCAGTGTGAAAAAGGACTAATACAGTATTTATACACCTTTTGTTTACTATGTCTGCCTCCAGGCTCTATAGTGGCTCAAACAGTCTTGCTGAAGGATTCTTTGAAATTAAAATTTCCCAAAGGAGGAACAGAATCACTGTTGTACAAAAGTGAAATGATCAACCCTAGCAAAGGGACAAGCAGTAGAGACCTGGAGAATATTTCCATGTTGCTTAATCTATAGTCTAGGTTCCAGGATAGAGCTATTATGAATTATTCAGAAAAAGGCAGTATGTATAGTCAAATGGTTAAGAAAATAGGTTTTGGAGTGAGTGACCTGGGTTCAAGTTCCAGCTCTGCCACTGATTTATTGTAGGACTGTGGGCAAGGATTCTTCATTGTAAAATGAAGACAAAAGTTAGCATTAAATGAGAATAATTCATTGTAACATACATAGCAGCTTAATGCCTGACACCTAATAAGTGTTCAACAAATGTTAACTATATATATTCTACTCTTTAAAAGAATCCCAAGGGTGACTACAAGTGGCTTTCTATATTGGTTCCAATATATTTGAAATTATAACCAGAAGATGTTCTTTAAAATTGCTAATATAATCAATATACAAAAATCAATCATATTTCTATAAATAAGCAATGAAAAAATGAAAATAAAATTAAGAAAATAATTTCATTTACAATCGCATCAAAAAGAATATTTAGAAACATATTTAGCAAATATGCAAGATTAGTACATTGAAAAGTATAAAATATTGTTGAAAGAAATTAAAGGACTCCTAAATAAATAGAAAGACATCCTGTGTTCACGGATTAAAATATTTAATATGTTAAGGTGGCAATACTTCTCAAAGTGATCAACAGATTCAATGCAATCCTTTTCAAAATCCCAACACGCTTATTTGTAGAAATTGACAATCTGATCCTAAAATTCATACGGAAAGAACCCAGAATAGCCAAAACAATCCCGCATCCCCAAAAGAGTTAGAAGACTCATATTTCCTGATTTTAAAACTTGTGACAAACCACAGTAATCAAGATAGCCTAACACTGGCATAAGGATAGACGTATAAACCAACAGAATAAAATTGAGAGTACAGAAATAAACCCATACATCTATGGTCAACTGATTTTTGACAAGGCTGCCAAGACAATTCAATGGGGGAAATGTGCCTGGGACAACTGGATGTCCAATACAAAAGAATGAATTTAGACTCTTACCTCACACCATATATAAAAAGTAACTAAAAATGGATCAAAGATCTAAACATAAGAGCCAAAACTATAATATGTTTAGAAGAAAATACAGGTGTATATTATCATAACCCTTAGATTAGGCAACAGTTTCTTAGCAATGAAAGCTAAATCAGCCAGACTTGGTGGCTCATGCCTATAATAACTGCACTTTGGAAGGCCAAAGAGGGAGGATTGCTTGAGCTCAGGAGTTCGAGACCAGAGTGGGCACCATCGTGAGACTCTATCTCCACTAAAATTAGAAAAAAAACTAGTTGGACTGTGGTGGTGTGCACCTGTCATCCCAGCTACTCAGTTGGTTAAGGTGGGAGAATTGCTTAAGCCTGGGACACACAGGCTGCAGTGAGCTATCATTGTACTTTAGCCTGGGTGATAAAGTGAAACCCTGTCCAAAGAGAGGGGAGGGGAGGGGAGGGGAGAGGACAGGAGAGGAGAGGAAAGGAAAAGGGAAAGGGAAAAGGAAAAGGAAAAGGAAAGGAAAGGAAAGGAAAGGAAAGGAAAGGAAAGGAAAGGAAAGGAAAGGAAAGGAAAGGAAAGGAAAGGAAAGGAAAGGAAAACCTAAATCACAAGCAACCAAATAAAAAAATAAATTAGACTTCATCAAAATTTAAAACTTTTGTGCTTCAAAGGACATTATCAAGAAAGCAAAAAGACAACTCACAAAAAGAGAGACGATATTTCCCCACAAAATTAAATCATATATCTGATAGGGGTCTGGTATTATATACATATATATATCTTAAAACTCAACAATTTTAAAAAATCCAGTTAAACAATGGGCACCTAAACAAAAACCAACTTAATTTAAAAAGGGATAAAGAATCTGGATAAGATATTTTCAAAAAAAACCCCGTAAATACTCAATAACCACATGAAAAGACACTCAAGGTTATTAGCCATCAGGTAAATGCAAATGAAAACCACAATTGATATACCCACAAGGATGGCTATGATCAAAAATGTCTGATAATGACAATGAGTGTTGATGAGGATGTTGAGAAATTAGCACCATTCCATACTGCTATTGGGAATGTAAAATGGTACAGTTTCTATGGAAAACAGTCTGGTAGATCCTCAAAAAGTTAAAGATAGAATTTCCATATGACCCAGCAATTCTACTCCTAGCTATACACCCAAGGGATCTGAAAACATATGTCCATACAAGAACAGGTACATAAATGTGTATAGCAGCATTATTCATAGCAGCCCAAAGATTAAAATGGCCCAAATATCTATCAACTCATGAATGGATAAGTAAAATACTGTACAGTCATACAATGGAACATTATTCAGCCATAAATAGAAATGAAGTACTGATATATGCTATAACACAGATGAACCTTGAGAAAATTATGTGAAGTAAAAGAAGCCAGACACAAAAGGCCACATATTGTATGACTCCATTTACATGAAATGTCCAGAATATGCAAATCCATAAAGACATAAAGTAGATTAGTGGTGGCCAGGGGACTGGGGGAGAAGGGATTGGGGAGTGACTGCTTATGGGTACAGGGTTTCTTTTTGGGGTGATAAAAATGTTAGTGGTGATGGATGCACAACCTTCTGAATATACTAAAGACCAGTTAATTGTACACCTTAAAATGGTGAATTTATGGCATATTAACTATATCTCAATTTTTAAAATTCCAAAACAAGCAGCTAATATGAATCCATTCCTTTAGCACACTAGCGAATTTTCTTTCCTCAGCAGACTTAGAGAACAAGTACTCTTCATTTACCATAGCATGATTTTGTCTTTAATATCTTAAAAGTAAAGACCCAGTTAGGTAACTTTACTTGATAAAGAAGTAGAATAGACAAATGTGCATCTTATCTGGCACAGTTCCAAAATAGAGGATGCATTCATTACTGACAGCACAGCTAGGACAATAGAAGACACACATTTAAAAACTGAAAGCTTCCGTCCAGAGCAAGTCAATAAAAAACAAAGCCCCAAACTACTAACTCTACATCCCTGAGCCTGCCTGGCATACATGGGATCTCATTCTGCCAAAAACCAAATTCAAAACAAATATCAAGGTTCTAGGGAAGGCAAAGCTCAGACAAGCAAAAGCATTTCTAGTTGTTACTGCAGATAAGGGATAAACAGACGTGTTTCATTCTGGGCTTGTTATTATGAAATTGACCCTGGCCAGTAGAGGATAAAATTGGGACGGTTTAACTCCAGGTAAAAAGGTAGAGCTCAGTTCCAGAGTGGCCCGCACTTGAAATAGTTTCTACTTCAGTTAATTCTGTCAGAAAAGAGGCAAATTCAGAAATCTCTTCAGGTTAGAGCCCTAGCCCTTTTCCTCATTGTAAAATTCATACTGGGAAGAGGCTGAGGTAGAAAATATTACTATAATCACTGAGGCTTTTAGTGCTTATTGTCGATCGTTACGAAACGATCCTCGTTTGATTCATACCTCTAAACAATCAGAAGAAATCAAAGTCACAATGTAAGAGTTTCAGGAACACATACAAAACTTGCCTGATGGTTGTAGCTTTGAGTTGTGCAATTCTAGGAACGTACCACGATCTCTGGCTTCTGTCTAGAATGCTAAATAGACAGTCTATCTGAGGAAGGGCCTGACCCCTCATACCTGACCTGGGCAGGTCTGTGACTACATGTGTATCACTAGCTTTGAACCTGATACCCTGTAAGACAAGGGAGGAAAATCTGGAAACTGGCAAAACAGTTAAAAAATAAACAAACTAAAAACAATTGGACAGTCATTGTAGGGCTCCTGCCAACTTCTGGTTTCTTGCCATAGAGAGTAATGATTCCTGCCAGTCACTTAGAAAAAGAATAGCTTCTAGAAACGCCAAATTGCTATGACCTAAAAACAGCAACTCTGCATCAGCACATAAAAACTTATAGGAAGCTGGAAGTCTGAAAAATCAGATTCATACTCAGAAATTTAATCTCTCCTCCAACATTGAAGCTATAATGAGAAATAAGCTCCTGCAAAAACACATATTAATCATTTTATTGGTTCTGTTGTTAAAAAAAAAAAAAAAACATAACACCCAGCTAGTGTTACATTCTCAGTGCAAATGATACACGGTTTTGTGATGGCAAAACCGTCAAATTATTTTATCCATATTTGTTCTATAATTTTTTAAAACTAAATATTCCCAAATAAATAGAAGTCAATGCAATCAGGAAAAGTAGCCATAAAGCCTATTTGAGTTTCCATACTAATCACAGATATTCTAGTGTTGGTCTAAATATTCTAGTGATAAACAATTCAGCACTTAGAATAATTCTCCATGTCATCTGTGCACAACAGCTACAAATGAAATTTTGAAAAAGTCTTTGGGGGAGTAAAAGCTCTGTGAAGATGTTGGGGGAGGGGCAGTGAAATGTGGATGCTTCAGAGGTCAACAACAGTGGAGAGAATGTTAACGAGCTATGACGTCAGCAAAGACGTGTATTGGTAAGCTACCATTCAAGTGAGCTCAACTTTAGGCCTCTCAACCCAAAACCTGAGCTTAGATTCAACACACATTCATAGGTCCTTAGGTAAAAGGCAAGGGAAGATAGGGAAAGAGATTCTTCACAACTCTGAGGAGAGGGACCTAGCACCTTCTTATAAATCATGGTTCCTACACAAATCTAACATTGTGGAGTCTCAGAGGAGAGTAACCAGGAGCATCAGCATAGGCCAAAGGCAAAATTCTTTGCCAAGCTGTAAGTGCTGTTGAGATTTTGATCTAAAGCCCGAGAATTGATTGTGGTTTTCTTTTTTTTTTTTAATCTCCAAATTCTACTGACTGTCAGCAAGTTTAAGCAAGCCCCACATCACACTGTATAGGAATATACATACATTACCATTCCATTAAATTTCTTGTCAGAATTGGTACTTGGAATAGAACTCTTAGATTAGGGATACATTTTCATTTACAGTAAGGACTTGGCATTCCCAATTCCCAGTGGTAGTACTAGAAGAACCGGAAAAATAATTTTCTGATACTCTTACTCTCAAAAACAATGTCAGAAGATTAAAAGACTAGTCCTGGATATGCAATTTTAATAAGAAGAATCACACTGGGAGAAATTAAAGTTTCTACAGGTATCATATCATTTGAAATCAACAATCACCCTGGTGAGGAATGTAGGACAAAGTACTTTCTTATTAAGATTTTTAAATGGGGATCACGCTTTGCTGCCCAGGCTGGAGTGCAGTGCCTATTCACGATCCCAGTGCACTGCAGCCTCAAACTCCTGGGCTCTAACAATCCTCCTGCCTCAGCCTCCTGAGTAGCTAGGACTACAAGCGAGTGCCACTATGCCTGGCTAGGATTATCACCATGCTCAGGGAAGCTCAATGACTAGTCTGAGGAGGATTCACACGGTAAGTAGCAGAACCAGGTCTGGAAGTGAAGTCTTCAGAGTTCAAATTCCTTGTTCTGTTTCCACTACCTGGCTGTCTTCTGTAATTAACATGCAAACGTAAGGAGAATGGGAGGCAGAAATGGGAGTGAACAAGAAGAAAGCAGAATAAAAATCTATGTTGCACCTGAGTATTTCTCAAATAGATTTTAATTTTATTTTCCTACAGGTTTGGAAAAGTGTTTGATGACCACATTTTAACTGTTTAAACTTTTATTTTCCTTCTGAATCCGACTTGCAACACATCTGTTGATCACATATAAAATAAAATTGCCAGAGATTAAGCAATGAGTTGTTTTCAGTAAATTTCAACTTTTGTTCCCAGTCCAATTCAAATGGCAACTTTCAGAATGAGCCAAATTGAGAGATCATTTCAGAGCAATAAAAGAGGAAGCTCTTTCAGTAGGGAATCACTTTTGAGTTCTAGTTCTTTGAAATGTTATGTTCAAGACCAATTACTTATCTGGTATGCCTGTATACAAGACTGGCTATGCCCAGATCAGGACGAGAAGCAGACCAGCCACAGTTCTTCCTGTGTGCAACCTGCAGCAGCTCCTTGCAGAGTCTGGCCGGGGTTTTGAAGAATTTTAGTCATGCATTTAATAAAAGTCATTTTCCCAATGTGCTAGACTTCAGTTCTAACTTGGAAAAGGGGAGCTAAGTTGGGTAAAGTTCAATGTGGGGAAATATGCGAGACAAAATCAGCTAAGTGATTGCTTTCAACGAAAACCAAAAACTATTTCATTTTCCATGGGTATTTTCACAATGTTTTCCTATGTTCATGACTATAAAATGATCAATAGTAAATTCTGAAATAGCTATGGAAATAATTATCAAAACTGGATTCAATTAGAAGACTAACAAAATCCATCAATCATTGCTTGCCTTTCCATCCAGATAAATTCAAGAATTCCTGCATTCAAGGTCCTCAATGGACAACTCTGATGTATAATCAGATCAAAGGAAAGCCGTTTTTGCTTTCTTTTTGGAGATAATTTATTTTTCCTAAAAAAGGAATCCCAATGAAACAGCTGATATATAACCTAAAATTAGGCCACTTTACTTACTAACACTTGAAGGACATTGATTTTAAATTATGGCATTGGCAAAGCGTGGTGGCTCATGCCTGTAATCTCAGCACTTTGAGGCCGAGGCAGGAGGATCACATGAGGCCAGGAGTTTGAGACCAGCCTGGGCAACATAGTGAGACCCCCCCATCTCAAAAGAAAATAGAAAAATTAACTAGGTGTAGTGCCATGCGTCTGCAGTCCCAGTTACTTGGGAGGCTGAGGCGGGAGGATCAGTTGAGCCCAGGAGTTCAAGGCTGCAGTGAGCTATAATCGTGCCACTGCACTCCAGCAACAGAGCAAGACCCTGTCTCTAAACAAAACAAAACAAACAAAATCCAAAAAACAGTTCTCATATTCTCTTACTTCCTTTGCCAACTATTCTAATGCTCAAAGGTTAAATACATTGAAGAGAATCCAAAAAGAATCCAAAGCTTTGGGATATGGATAGGGGATGAACCCACCAATGTTCAGTTTTCCTTTGCTCAGGTGGAAATAATTCCAAGACTGCCACATTGACACCTTAGCCTTACATCATGAAAGATAGTTGTTAGGGTCACTATATTTGCATGTTGGCTTAACAAAAAAAATCCCTGAAAAACTACTGAACATACAAACTATAAATACTCCAAAGTAAACAGTTGCTGTGTAGAATCAACACAAAAAGAATGTATGCAAAGAGAGAACATCTTTTATTATTTCCTAAGTCTTACCAACAATAGGCTTCCAAATTAATTTTGTCTTTACCCTCTTTGTCAGAAAAACTAAGGCTAAAAGCAGTAGCATTTCTACCATCCCTCCCTCACTCAGTCCATTCTCAAGAAGCATAGAGCCCAAAGAAAGTATCCAAAGGAGAGTGATACGAAATTCCAATACTTAGGTAGTAGTTCAGTTACCAGTGCTATAGAGAAAGATCAAAGAGAAATGATTGGTACACAGGCGCAGTAGCTCATGCCTGTCATCCCAGTACTTTGGGAGGCCGAGGCAGGTGGATCACTTGAGGCCAGGAGTTCGAGCTCAGCCAGGCCAACAAGGTGAAACCCTGTCTTCACTAAAAATACAAAAATTAGCCAGGCATGATGGCAGGCGCCTGTGATCCCAGCTACTTGGGAGGCGGAGGCAGGAGAGTCGCTTGAACTAGGGAGGTGGAGGTTGCTCCATCTCAAAACCAAACCAAATCCAAGAGAAATAACTGGTGGCCTACAACACAATGTCAATTAACTTAATTCCTTAAGCAGGCTTAATGGGCATACTTTTATGAGATATTCTATAAGGGCTTAATAAGTGTTCATTAGTTTTGAAATGGGAGAAAAGATGTAAGATAGAGTAGCCTGTAGTTGTTTTTGAAATACTTATTTCTAATCTATATTTCTAAAATTCAGGAAAACAGATGTTCATAAACTCCTGTTCACTGATTAAGAATTTCTTGAAAAGGCTATCTCTAAAATATGTGACCTGGCCAGGTACGGTGGCTCACGCCTGTAATTCCAGCACTTTGGGAGGCCGAAGTGGATGGATCACGAGATCAGGAGATTGAGACCATCCTGGCTAACACAGTGAAACCCCATCTCTACTAAAAATACAAAACATTAGCCGGGTGTGGTAGTATGTGCCTGTAGTTCCAGCTACTCAGAAGGCTAAGGTAGGAGAATGGCTTGAACCCGGGAGGCAGAGGTTGCAGTGAGCTGAGATCATGCCACTGCACTCCAGCCTGGGCAATAGAGCAAGACTCTGTATCAAAAATAATAATAATAAATAAATAAATTAATTAATTAATTAATAAAATACGTGACTTTATGGGTGGTTGTACAAGTGTGTGATTTCCTGAGTATAAAACCAAAAACAAGGCATAATTCAAACTAATTCATCCAGTCAGTTATCTCCCTAGCATGGACCCAATTCTGTAATCATTTTCTAGTGCTAAACCATTATATTTTCTGGGCTATAGCACATCAATGAGAGTTTTTATTTTTAAAAAGATCATTCCACTTGCTCAAGAAATTAATGACTTAAACAATATCAAGGGTTTTTACTTGAATATTTTTACATAGTTGATACAATCTAAAACATCTATCTTTTTATCTTAGAATTAGAAACAAAAATCCAGTTGTCCAGGCATGGTGGCTCCACCTATAATCCCAGCACTTTGGGAGGCTGAGGCAGGAGGATCACTTGAGCCTAGTAATCACTTGAGACCAGCCTGGGCAACTGTGTGAGACCCCCAAATCTACAAAAAAAATTTAAAATTAGCCAAGCATGGTGGCATGCACCTGTAGTCTCAGCTACTTGGGAAGCTGAGGTGGGAGGATCACTTGAGACCAGGAGGCTGGGGCCGCAGTGAGCCGTGACCACACCACTGCACTCAAGCCTGGGTAACCGAGTGAGACCTTGTCTCAACACAAACAGACAAGCAAGGAATAAAAAATAATGTTAATGGAATAATCTCAAAAACTTAGCATTTTTTATTCCATGAAACTGAAGAACTGTGCTATGGAAGATTTTTTTAAAAGAACAGCTCTAAAATAACTTTCATTGATAAGAAAACATGAAAATGTTACCTGGTCATGTAACACGTATGAATTAAACATCTTCAGTGAGGAAGTTCCTTAGAGAATGATATTGAATGACTAACTTAACAATGCAACAGTGTGCAATGTCATGTCATGAGAGCTGGGTACAGTGGCTCATGCCTGTAATCCCAACACTTTGGGAGGCTGAGGTGGGAGGATCACTGAACCTGGGAGTTCAAGACCAGCCTGGATAATACAGTGAGATCCTGTCTCTATAAAAAATAATTTTAAAAAAACAAGAAAATATCATGTCATGAATTCACATATTATTCATGAAAGTGGTTCCCTGCACATATCTCCAGCCCAACCTCTCTCTCTTGTGACCTCCTGTCCCACATTCTGATTGCTGACCAGGTAGTTAAACATCTACTTGAATATCCTTACCAACTCTTTGAACTCAACCTGGCCCAAACTGAGGGGCAACATGCATAAGAAAGAACATGGCATAAAAGTAGACTTGCACGCTATGTTCTTGGAGAGGAAGACTAAAGATCATAGGATGCCACTACTCTCTAATTCTAAACTTAATAACATCTCAGTAAAAATACTATAACCCATTCCCCACCAAAATTAGATAAGTTGATTATAAGGCTAATTTAGAAGAGCAATCATGCAAGAATAGCCAAGAAAACCCTGAAAAAGAAGAGCATGTATTAAAACATATTATAAAGCCTCTATAAATAACATAATGTGGTATTGCCACATGAATTGACTGCTCAGTGGTGTGGAGTAGAAAATCCAAGATATAGAGCCCAATTACATTTTAAATTGTACGATTATTTAATAGAGGCAACAACTCAAATCAGGATGGACTTTTTAATAAGTATTGTTGGGTTAACTAGATAGCCATATGGAAAAACATAAAATCAGATACATTCTTTCTCAATGTGCTTTAGTTCCAAAGCAAACAAACAAACAACAACAAATCAGATCCATCTTCATACTGTACATGAGGATAAATTCCAAATGAATCAAAGACTTAAATACAAAACATGAAAAAATATTAAACATAAAAAAAATGTGCCAGGTGTAGTGACTCACACCTGTAATCCCAGCACTTTGAAAGGCTGAGGCGGGCAGATTGCTTGAGCTGAGAAGTTCGAGACCAGCCTGGGCAACATGGTAATATCCTGTCTTTATAAAAAGAATATTAAAAATCAGCCAGATGTGGTGGTGTGTACCTGTAATCCAAGCTACTCAGGAGGCTGGAGTGGGAAGATCGATAGAACCGGGAAGGCAGAGGTTACAATGAGCTGAGATTGTGCCAGTTGGGCAACAGGGCAAGACTCTGCCTCTGCCTATATATATGTGTGTACACACACACATACACACACACATACACACATATATACACACACATACATACATATATACACACACACACACACATATATATAAAGTAAAATTATTTAAAAATGGGTCAATTCCTCTATATTCTGAACGTAGAGAAACATTTCTTATGTGACTCATTATCCAGATGCAAAAAGGAAAAAGACTGGTCAATCTGACTACATAAAAAACAAAATTCTGGCTGGGCGTGCGTGGTGGCTCAAGCCTGTAATCCCAGCACTTTGGGAGGCCGAGACAGGTGGATCACAAGGTCAGGAGATGGAGACCATCCTGGCTAACACAGTGAAACCCCGTCTCTACTAAAAAATACAAAAAAAAAAAAACCTCACCGGGCGAGGTGGCGGGTGCCTGTAGTCCCAGCTACTCGGGAGGCTGAGGCAGGAGAATGGCGTGAACCCGGGAGGCGGAGCTTGCAGTGAGCCGAGATCTGGCCATTGCACTCCAGCCTGGGTGACAGAGCAAGACTCCGTCTCAAAAAAAAAAAAATTCTACATAGTAGAAACAAAGAAAAAAAAGCAACACAAAAGTACAAACAACAAACTGAGAAAAAACATCTGCAACTTCTATCACGGAGAGATTAATATTCCTAATATATAAAGAATTCCTAAAATAAAGAGCTAAAGCCTGCATAGAAAACTGGAAGACAGAACCAAGTGGAGTGCACAGAAAAGATCGGCAAGTATCCCCGAAACACACGAACATATGCTCAACTTCCTTCCCGATAACAGAAACGAAATGCTCTCACCAACTAGAGCTCTCAAAGTTTGAAAAACATACTCTGTTGGTAAGAGTGTGAGGAAACAGGCCCTCTCAAACATTGCGGGTAGGAACTGGGGACATTTGAGTAGGCAGCTGAAGTCTTATGACTATGTAACAGTGTACAAAGAAGCCAGCAGCCATTTGGACTACCTTAAAAAAAAAAAAGTCTGTCCGGACGCAGTGGCTCACACCTGTAATCGCAGCACTTTGGGAGGCCGAGGTGGGCGGATCAAATGAGGTCAGGAGTTTGAGACCAGCCTGGCCAACATGGTAAAACCCTGACTCTACTAAAATTACAAAAATTAGCCGGGTGTGGTGGTGTGTGCCTATAATCCAAGCTATTCAGGAGGCTGAGGCAGGAGAATCGCCTGAACCCAGGAGGTGGAGGTTGCAGTGAGCCAAGATCAGGCCACTGCACTCCAGCCTGGGTGACAGAGTGAGACACCATCTCAAAAAAAAAAAAAAAAAAAAAATCCCAGTTGGAAATTTTGTCAACTGCCTTAGAAATTCCCAGTCTAGCCCACTGTATATAGTTGTGTATGATGAGTAGTTGCACATGGAGTATAGAAAGTGGTACTTACTAGAACTGTTCAATGTGTGGCCCTGCTGTCAACCACCTAACCCTCAGGAAATCATTTCTTCCTACCAAACTCTTCTTTTGATTCAAATTCAGCTTGGTCCTTCTGTCTCCATCCTTTCCTTCTCTCCTTCCTTCCTTCTTTTTTCTTAACTATGTCCTCAGGGAGGACAATAACATCCCTCTTAAAAGTATTCTTTCCCAAACTTAGACTCCTCTTCAGTAACGTGGCTTAAACTAGGAAAGACAAACTGAAATATCCACGTGGGTGGCATGCGAGCTGGATGAGGGTAGACTGGAGAACATATGCTTATACTCACTGCAGTGAGGCAGCGGGGGCTGGGGAGCTGATGTTGAGAAGGTTTCCTGTTTTTCAAGAGCAGCTGGTGATTTGGATATTTTTATGAGAAATTTCCCAATTTTTAAGAGCTGGCATCCAATTTTGATTTCCTTACACTGTATAGGCCAAACAAAAATGCCACTGTTTAGACCTCTAGTTGGTAAGGCCTGTTTTGAATCTTTTCTCAGCAGGCTTATTTTTTAATCAATTAATCATCTAGGTTGCTCTTCTCGAGACCAGCCAGTTACTCATCACCTTCAAAATACAGAGAAATGAAGGGACATAATTTTCTAAGAATGTGATGTGACTGCTACATCTCTGTTTTACATGTCATTTTCCTGTAAAGCATTCTAAGACCTCGTGCTTTTTTTAAAGAGTAGTGTATCCCATCCTATGCTGGAACTTGCCCACGGTCACACAATTATTATTATTTTTTAAACAACATTCTAATTAGAAACCTATTACTTTGATGCCTGGTTCAGTCCTTCTGTCTCACTGACCTACTGCGTAACCTTCAAGTTCCCCATCCATAAAATGAGAATAATAATAATAATAATAAAATGGTTGTAATAAGGTGTCTATTGATGGGATTTTTGTGAAGATTGAATGATTTGTTATGTGTAAAGTGTTCTGCATAATGCCTGGCACCTAGATACACTTTCCAGACAAACTGACAAGTGCTGTTATTGTAGCTATTATGCAGCTATATGCTCATTTAACACAGTTCAGAGTACCCCCAAAAGTTTCACAGAAGTTTAGGTGTTACATTTATCACCTTATCTTTATGTTTGTGGACTGTCTATCACTAAAAGAGACTGAACTGACAAAATTCGCCATTTACAAAAACAAAATCATTGCTATTCAGTACCTTTGCTTGTCAAGGTGCTTAATCTAAGTGGACTGCTTGATAGTATGTTGTAATATTCTCCCTGCTATGTGGAAAAGGAAGGCATCCATAACTACTGGAGTCATCCATAAGGTATTCACTCATTCTTACAGCTGTCTTTTGTGTTCCATGGCATCTCATACATAATAGCTAATAGTGGCTCTCCCAATAAATTGTACTTATTCTCTGAATAATGAAGGATGTAAGTCACAAGGCCCTGATGATTTGAATTCATCATTTTTCCCCCAACCATATATCATTTTTTAAAAACAATCACCAAAAAGACCCTTTTCTCCCTCTGGCTACTGCCCTTTCTCTTTTTTTCTTTTTCTTTCACATCAATCTCCACTTTCTTTCTTCCCACTTATTCCTCAGCATGCTGCCATTGGTCTTCTGCCCCCACTAGTCCATGGGATCTGTTCAGATATTTTTCAGCCCTGCTGACTGCTATGCACTCTTAATGTGACTGACTACCCCGTTCTTCTGTGATATCACTCTTTCTCTTTTTTCTTCCTGCCTCTCCTATGCTCATCAGTATCCTTCTCTTTTATGCATGGTCTTCTCCCTTTCTGCTGTCCCATAAACACAGGTGCTATTTAAGAGTTGTGCCTGGCTTTCTCTTTTTACTTTATATACCTGTCCTAGGTATCTCATCTATATCATGATTTTAGCTATTCTCCTTAAGCTACTGACACCCAAATTACTAAGCTCCAGACCCATGCTTTCAATTGTCTACTAGACACTTCCCCTAAAAGGTTCTACAGGTACTTTAAACCCTAAACATCTAAAATACAAGTTATCATCTCCATGCTCCCACTCTAAGTTATTTCTTTTCCCTTTCTAACCTAGCAAATGGCACCATTATCAACACAGGCCTAGTCACCTACAAAGGCATACCTTTCATAGGTAGCATAATGACCTTCCCCACACACATCTGTGTCCTACTCCCCAGAATCTGTGAGTATATTAGATTACATGGCAAAGAGAATTAAAGTTGCAGATGGAATTCAAGTTGCTAATAAGCTGACTTTAAAATGGGGAATTATTTACCCTGGATTATCTGGGTAGGAACAATGTAATCACAAAGACCTTTAAAAGTGGAAGAGGAAGGCAGAGATTGCTAGCTTTGAAGAAGGAAGGGAGCCATGAGTCAAGGAACATGGGCAGCCTCTAGAATCTGGAAAAGCAAAGAAAATGCTTTCTCCCTTTAGAGCCTCCAGAAAGGAATGCAGCCCTGATAACACCTTGACTTTAGCCCAGTGAGACCCATTTCGGAATTCTGACTTCCAGCTCTCCAAGATAATTATTTCGTGTTGTTTTAAGCCATGAAGTCTGTGGTCATTTGTTACAACAGCAGTAGGAAACTAACACAGCACCCAAGGCAGAAGGTGGAGAGTTATCCTCTACTTCTATTCAATTACTCTCTAAGCATTGCAGCAGTTATTACCTAAATAACTTTCAAATCCAATTCCTCTTCTTCTTCATTCCCATTATTGCAACGTGATAATATTTTATCTAGACTATCACAACCTCCTACTGGTTTTTGTCTTTAGTTTGGCACTCTCATCTATCTCCATTCCTATCCATTGATCCTTCATTCTTGCCAGGCTGCCCGGGCTGCAGGCCTTTCAAAAAAAAAAAAAAAAATCTGCCCCACTCATATTTCTTCAAATGGCTCCTCACTGACTTCAGGATCAAGTTCAAACACCCTAACAGAGCCTATGAAATCCTAACAGAGCCAGAGAAGTTGGCCAGAACCAGACAGATTGGCTAGACATAGCATCAAAACATTGCCGAGGCACTATACATTGCTAGAAACGTAAAGAAAGAGAGGAAAATTACATTTAACAGAATTCCATACTACCAAGTACTCTATGAGGCTGGAGAAAACCACTTCTGATTAGCCATTGGGAGGTGGGGAGGGGAGGGTAGGGTGGAATGAAAGCCCCAAAGAGATTCTTTAAGTAAGATGCTGAGTTGTAGATAGTTGGGATAACAGGCATGAGCTACCCTGCCTACCCCAACCTCTTTATTTGTAAGGGTAGCTCCTAAGAGGTAGTGCTGTAGTCAGCTCTGTGGAGGAGTCAGGTGTCCCCCTCGGTACCCTTACATTGCCTGGGGCCACTCTCTAATGTCACACTTACTTTATTCACATCTTTCAGTCTCTGCACATGGCTGAGGAGGTTCTGCAATTTGGGGCACAGTCACCAAAGGGCTCAGCCCTTGTCCTCTCCAGCCGTCAGTATCCCTTAAGTACTGTTAAACAACACATCCAGAAAGGGTGCCAAATTACTGGTTCTGCCCTAGATCTGGAAGCTACATTGCTCTATGTGTGACATGCAGGTCCCATCCTTTGCCCAAGGACCTCGTGGTTTTGTTTTGTTTTTTTTGTTTGTTTGTTTTGGGACTGAGTCTTGCCCTGTTGCCCAGGCTGGAGTGCAGTGGTGCGATCACAGCTCAGTATAACCTTGTCCTCCTGGGCTCAAACAAGGTGCTCTGCACCTTAGCCTCCCAAGTAGCTAGGACTACAGGCATATGCCACCACATCTGGCTAATTATTCTTTTTAATTTTGTGTGTGTGTGTGTGGAGACAGGGTCTCGCTATGTTGCACAGGCTGGTCTCAAACTTTTGGCCTCAAGGGATCCTTGGCCTCCCAAAGCACTAGGATTGTAGGCATGAGCTACCCTACCCACACTGACCTCTTCTATTTGTAAGGGCAGCTCCTAAGAAGTAATGCTGTAGTTGGCCCTGTAGACAAGTCAGGTGTCCCCCTCTGTACTCTTACATTGCTTGGGACATGCTCTAATACTGCACTTATCTAATTCACATGTAACAGTTAACTGTTTTTAAACCCATATCCTCGCCTAGAATGTAATCTCCTAAAGGGTAAGGCTTTGTCTTATTCACCTCTGTGTCCTAGCACTTAATAAAGTGTTGACACATAGATCAGTGCAGTGGCTCACATCTGCAATCCTAGAACTTCGGGAGGCTGAGGCTAGTGGATCACTTGAGTCTGGGAGTTTGAGACTAGCCTGGGCAACATGGCAAAACCACGTCTCTACAAAAAATACAAAAATAAGCTGGGCATGGTGGGACGTACCTATAGTCCCAGCTACTTGGGGGCTGAGGTGGGAGGATCACTGGAGCCTGGGAGGTTGAGGCTGCAGTGAGCCGATTGCGCCACTGCACTCCAGCCTGGGCGACAGAGCAACACCCTGTCTTGAGGAGAGAGAGAGAGAGAAAGAAAAAAAAAGTATTGACACATAAGTGGTACTTTTCAAATAAATAAGTATATGAATATTAGTTTTAGTTGACTTTCATTTTCCCATAATATGAAGCAGTCTTTGTTTTGGATAGCCAATCATCATAGCTAACTTTTTCCCAAAGGGGAAGATTTTTTAAAAGGCATACCTTTTAAAAGTCATTCATTTATCAGCTTTCTACCATGGGAAAGAAAGCAGCTGAACAATGCACCCTAGAATTCTTGCCTCCTGTAATTGAAGAATGCTTTTTTCTATTATCATTTATGTCTTGCTTATGGCCCATAAAAAGTCAGATTTAACCGCATTGGAAATTTAAGGGAAAAATATAAAGGATCTTGATTAAACAGAAGCGTTGGTATGAGATGAGCCTTCCAAGAGAAATAAATTACACAAAATCACTCTTTCTGACTCTAAATACAGGGATAAATACGTTTAGGGTTGCACAACTACCATGTAAACGTGTTAAGGTTCAGATGCAGAAATTGGCCTAATTGTATATAAAACTGTCCTTTTATGAATCAGACAGTGTGGACTTATCTACCCAAGTGTATGCTGGCCATTTCTCCTCTTTATCTCTACCACTTCCACTCTGCTCCTCCCCCACCAAAGAGGAAAAAAAGGATGCAGAGAGGAGAAGAGGTATGTGTGTACCAAAGATGAGTGAGTGAGTGAGTGAGTTTGCTGGTTGCTATAGGAGAACCTTAGGAAAAATCTTCTTTTGTTTTTTTTCTTTTTGAGACGGAGTCTCGCTCTGTCACCTAGGCTGGAGTGCGGTGACCAGATCTCAGCTCACTGCAAGCTCCGCCTCCCGGGTTTACACCATTCTCCTGCCTCAGCTTCCCGAGTAGCTGGGACTACAGGTGCCCGCCACCTCGCCCGGCTAGTTTTTTGTATTTTTTTTAGTAGAGATGGGGTTTCACTGTGTTAGCCAGGATGGTCTCGATCTCCTGACCTCGTGATCCGCCCGTCTCGGCCTCCCAAAGTGCTGGGATTACAGGCTTGAGCCACTGCGCCCGGCCCGAAAATCTTCTAATAGAACCTGAAATTTCTCAGGTCCCTCTAAAGTAATGAGTTTTGTCATGGCAGTATTGTTCAAGCTGTTTTTAATTATGACCACCCTAAGGAGTTTTTTAAAACATTTTTTCCCCAACTGCTCCCTACCTCCCAAGAAATTTTAGTCCCACAGCTATACTGTGTATCTGTTTGTGTACTATATGTATATCTGTATTTTATACATAAAAAGAATAAGTTATTTTAGACCTCAGGAATGAATTTTTACTCCCTTGGGGTGATACCACCTTGGATGAGAATGCATGGACTAGAATAGCAACTGGGCACAGTGGCACGTGCCTATAGTCCCAGCAGCTCTTTGGGAGGCTAAGACAGGAGGATTGCTTAAGCCCAGGAGTTTGAGTACAACCTGGACAACAAGTAAGACCCTGTCTCTAAAAATAAAAATAAATAAAAAGGGAATGCATGGACTAGAAGATACAACTATGATAACCACTGTTGTGAAGCAAGGTGTGCTAAAGATCACTAAACCCATTCTTACAAAATAGCAAGATAGGCAGGCTAAAGATCAGTAAATAGCTGTATGTTTGTATTTAAGGAAAATAAATAGCAGATGAAATTACAGTAAAGAATTTACCTTTATTTAGAATACTGCTATTAATAGTTTACTATTTTAATGCATGTATTTTATAATCTTTCTAGGTGTTGACCCTGTCTCTTTACTTAAGATCTACTGAAATAGTGGCTCAGAGGACATGGGCCACTATTATATCAAACCCGTGAGGGTGCTTTCTGAGGGAATGAAAATGTTCTAAAATTTACTCTGGTACTGTAAATCACTGAATTATACAATTTTAAAAAGTGAGTTGTATGGTATATAAACTATATCTCAATAAAGCTGTTACAAAAAATAGTGTTAATAATTAAAAAATATTTGTACATTTCATTTATGAGACCTGTCTGTCAATCTCTTACTTGATCTGAAACTTAAAATTCATTGTGATTAAAAGAATCCAAATATGATCTATTTATAGAAGAAGGGAAAATGCTAATTTAGGAAGACTCTAAAATACTCACTTAAAAATACTAAGGGAGCTGGGTGCGGTGGCTCATGCCTGTAATTCCAGCACTTTGGGAGGCCAAGGCAGGCAGATCACCTGAGGTCGCGATTTCAAGACTAGCCTGACCAACATGGAGACCCCATCTCTACTAAAAATACAAAATCAGCCGGGTGTGGAGGCACATGCCTGTAATCCCAGCTACTCAGGAGGCTGAGGTGGGAGAATCACTTGAACTCGGGAGGTAGAAGTTGCAGTAAGCCGAGATCGCGCCATTGCACTGCAGCCTGGGCAAAAAGAGCAAAACTCCATCTCAAACAAAACAAAAAAATTACTAAGGGAAACTATTTTAACACTTTTTATGGTATTCAAAGCAATCTTCCTTTCAACAAACTAAATGTGTAACAACAAGGGAATATAAATAAATGATACTAGACCCTGAAATAGTCAAAACTGATTTATCCCAAGGTACTCATAAATCTACAAATTCTGAAAAAAACACTGACATCTCATTTCCTGACAAACAAGTAATAAAAAAAAATCAATCCTTCTAAGCTTTTAATTATTCTGTAAGTAGAAGACTACAACAATTTATAATACTAATAATGCCAATTTTGCCACTAAAATGAACACTATTCTACATCATTACTATGATGACTGATATCTAGGAACTTATCTAAGTCTCTGAAGAGATTTTTCTTTAATGACTTTATAAGAGTTATTGTGCATATTAAGGACCAGTAGAAAACAACAGAGTGGCAATGAAATGCTTAAACTGGGCAGGGAACCATACTCACAAGCTGAGAAATGCATTTGGCACACATGGAGTAATACTAGCAGTGACTCAAACTTGCGCATCAATAAAATCCCTGGGTCATGGATCTTTGTGAATGTTTCTCACTTGTTAAATCCAAATCCAACAGTAGGATTTCTCGAAATAACGGAATATCATGCAGTCATTAAAAGTGGTACCTGTCATGGCTACATGGAGAAGGTTTAAAAAAAAAAATAACATCCTAGGCCGGGCACAGTGGCTCACCCCTATAATCCCAGCACTTTGGGAAGCCGAGGCGGGTGGATCACAAGGTCAAGAGATAAAGATCATCCTGGCCAACACGGTGAAACTCCGTCTCCACTGAAAATACAAAAATTAGCTGGGCGTGGTGGCGCACACCTGTAGTCCCAGCTACTCAGGAGGCTGAGGTAGGAGAATCACTTGAACCTCGGAGGCAGAGGTTTCAATGAGCTGAGATCATGCCACTGCACTCCAGACTGGCAACAGAGCAAGACTCTGTCTCAAATAATAATAATAATAAAAACATCCTAGAATAACACAATTTTAAAAATTACATAAGAAAAAGAAAAGCAGGCCGGGCGCGGCGGCTCAAGCCTGTAATCCCAGCACTTTGGGAGGCCGAGACGGGCGGATCACGAGGTCAGGAGATCGAGTCCATCCTGGCTAACACGGTGAAACCCCGTCTCTACTAAAAAATACAAAAAAATAGCCGGGCGAGGTGGTGGGCGCCTGTAGTCCCAGCTACTCGGGAGGCTGAGGCAGGAGAATGGCGTAAACCCGGGAGGCGGAGCTTGCAGTGAGCTGAGATCCGGCCACTGCAGCCCGGGCGACAGAGCGAGACTCCCTCTCAAAAAAAAAAAAAAAAAAGAAAAAAAAGAAAAAAGCACAAACTTTAAAAAAAAAACTGTATACATTTTATAACATATGCATTTTATAACTGTCAAATACAGTAAAAAAAAGTTACAGTGATAAGATTGTCTAAAGCTTTTAAGGTCCTTTCTTTTATGATGTCTTAAAGAGTATTTAATAATAAAAATGTTTTAGAAAACAGTTACAGGGCTGGGTGCAGTGATTCATGCCTGTAATCCCAACACTTTGGGAGGCCGAGGTAAGTGGATCACTTGAGGTCAGGGGTTCAAGAACAGCCTGGCCAACATGCTGAAACCCCATCTCCACTAAAAATAAAAATAAAAAAAATTAGCCAGGCGTGGTGGTGGGTGCCTGTAATCCCAGCTATTAGGGAGGCTGAGACACGGGAATCACTTGAACCCAGGAAACAGAGGTTGCAGTGAGCCAGTATCGTGCCACTGTACTCCAGCCTGGGAGACAGAGCAAGACTCCATCTCAAAAACACAAACAAACAAACAAGAAAACAGTTATAGGAGGCAAGATTATTTAGAAGACAAGATTATTTTATTCATTTGTTTTTAAACATGTGTTTTGGTTTCAAAATTTTTATCTACTAATAATTTAATAATTCTTAAGCCTAACTTCAGTCTTCCTTTGTACTTATATGTCTAAGGCTGCTGACAGCCCAGCTCAAAGATGCCTGCTTCTGTATATTGGCCTCAGGATAAAAGCACATGGAGCAGCGGATTTTAGTGGTTCATAGTAATATAGCTAGTCATAATCATGCTGTATGTCTAACATTTCATCCATGACCAGATAAATGGATGAGAGGCAGACTCCACTGAATTTTGAGATGACAACAAACAGTAAGGCATTAGCCAGACACTAGAAGTTCTGACCAAAGTTAAATTATCAATGAAATAATTAAGTTCATTAATGACAAGTACAGGGTATATCAGTAATGCAAAAGAAACAAAGAAAGAAAAGTAAATGGAGAGTATAAATATGAAATGCAGAAAACTTGGCAAAAAATATGCATGTCTGTGACTGAAAGTAATGATCAGTTACTCTTGGATTCCATTAAGTTCACCGATAACAGGTTCAGAATGAAGCATAAGGGATTTAGGATAACTAATTAAAAACAGTTTTTCAATTCATTAAACAAAAAGCCAGTGCCTTCAAATGCAATTGTAAACCTCCATACCAAGTTAATTTTCTAAATCAGGGGTTTTCATTGGGGGTAGTACCATTCTGGGGAGCATTCTGGATTCTGCTGGAGCACTTTACCCTTCTAGTCTAATTATTTCCTTTCATTTCTCCTTTATGGCACAGCTAAAGCATAATATTGATTTCTTCAAACACCCTTTCTGTGATAGAACCAATATATAAAAAAATGGATAAAGTATAAAGGAATAACTTAGCAAGCTACTGTAAAATGAGCTCCTACCCAGCATCTCAGAAGCCCTCATGTGCCCCTTCCTACACCCTGTTCTTTTCCTTCATAGGTAACTTGGCTACTTTTAATCTTTATACTTTATACATTTTAGAATAAACCCATTAAATTCCACTAAAAACAGTTGGGGTTATATCGACTTTTTTAAAAAAGTTTGTGTGTGTGAGCAGGTTATACTTTTTATAAATTTTATTTCAGGACAGTAAGGGGCACTGGATAATATTTCTTTTAAAAAGGGAATATTGGTGCAGATAGGGATAAGAACCAATATTGTAAATGAAATGAAGATGTAGAATAGGGATCACTGTAGAATGGGGATCTAACATTCTAAGACTATATCTTCTACGAAAAATAAAACTCAAGATGATCACTGAGAAAATCTCCATTTAAAAACCTTTCTCAGATGTCACGATCTGCCTCCCTATTACACAGAGTTTTCTAGGCACTGGTATATTTTGACGTCCTTTATCAAAATCCATTAACTCCCTTATAAATCTTCTTTTCGGCCAGGTGCAGTGGCTCACACTTGTAATCTCAGCACTTTGGGAGGCCGAGATGGGAGGACTGCTTGAGGCCAGGAATTCATGATCAGCCTGGTCAACATAGTGACCAGGTAAGTCGGATACATAGTGAGACCCCATCTCTATTTAAATATTTTTTTTTCAATGGGCTGGGCGTGGTGGCTGAGGCCTATAATCCCAGCACTTTGGGAGGCTGAGGTGGGCAGATCACATGTGGCCAGGAGTTCGAGATCAGCCTGGCCAACATGGTAAAACCTCGTCTCTACTAAAAATACAAAAATTAGCCAGGCTTGGTGGTGCATGTCTGTAATCCCAGCTACTCAGGAGGCTGAGACATGAGAATCGCTTGAACCTGCGAGGCAGGGGTTGCAGTGAGCCGAGATCTCTCCAGTACACCCCAGCCTGGGCAACAGAGAGAGACTCTGTCCCCCCCAAAAAATAAAAAAAAAAATACTTAAAATTAAAACCAGCCAGGCGTGGTGGCTTACGCCTGTAATCCCAGCACTTTGGGAGGCTGAGGCAGGTGGATCACGAGGTCAGGAGATCAAGACCATTCTGGCTAACATGGTAAAACCCTGTCTGCACTAAAAATACAAAAAAAATTAGCTGGGCATGGTGGCGGGTGCCTGTAGTCCCAGTTACTCGGGAGGCTAAGATAGGAGAATGGCGTGAACCTGGGAGGCGGAGCTTGCAGTGAGCTGAGATCGCGCCACTGCACTCCAGCCTGGGTGACAGAGTGAGGCTCCATCTCAAAAAAACACAAAAAACAAAACAAAACAAAACAAAAAACAAACAAAAATTAAAATCTTCTTTTTTTTTCTTTTGAAATAGAGTGAGATAGGGTTTTGTTCTGTCACCCAGGCTGGAGTGCAGTGGCATGATCTCAGCTCATTGCCACCTCCACCTCCCAGGCTCAAGTGATCCTTTCACCTAAGCCTCCCTCAAAACTGGGACTACAGGCATGTCCCACCACGCTTCGCTAGTTTTTAAATTTTTTGTAGAGATGAGGTCTCACTATATTGCTCAGGGTGGTCTCAAACTCATGGGCTCAAGCAATCCTCTGCCTCGGCCTCCCAAAGTGCTGGGATTACAGGTGTGAGCAACTGTACCTGACCAACTCCTTTACAAGTTATCATAAAATGACCAAAAGACACAAATATTAATGCCAAACAGGTTATTATAAGTAAATCCTTCATCTTGGGAAGTGGACCCAAAATAATTAACAAAATGTGAAATCCACCAGGTCAAAGCATAGAAGTTAGTATTGGGATTTTGTAGTTAAATCATATAGTAAAAAATTTTAAGTCAGATACAATGCGTTAAAAGAATGTCTTCAAAATTAAAAATTCAATTCAGTCTTGGTGGTCTAAGATGAGTAAATGACAATATTTTAAAATAGTTTATGACAAGGCCCGTGCCATGTTCAGCTTTTTCATTACCTGTCTACAAGACCGTGAGCAAGTTACCTGACCTTTCAGAGGCTTCGTTTCCTTCTCTGCAAAATGAAAATAATACTGGCATCCAACATTTTGTATGAATTATTGGAGATATGTATTCAAAGCATCTAGGGGCTAGGTACCCAAGAGGAACTAAATAAGTGATGGCTATTAGCATGAATTTTACACTCATTCATTGACTAATGAAAACTTATGAATGGCTGAATGAGTTTCATGTGGATTATATCTCCAAGGCATCTGCATTATAGGCTTTTACTTCTCATTGAGGAATAAAAGTCTCTGGTTACTTTAAAGAAACTTCAGGTATCGGCAAGCAGACAGCATAGTTCATTGAAAATTCATCTCACAAGGTCATATGGTCCACTCAGTTTATAAGGAACAAATTTGGAAGCAATTGAGAAATTCTTTGTGATACAGAAAAAATTATAATACCACCCAACAACTGGCTTAATGACAAGGCTCCAGCTCATTGTAAATTTTTAGCCAATTATGGGCCACAAATATTAGGTAGAGCTCTCAACTTACTAGGTGTGAATCTTTATTCTTTTTGAGATGGAGTCTCGCTCTGTCGCCCAGGCTGTAGGGCAGTGGCATGATCTCGGTTCACTGCAACCTCGGCCTCCCGGGTTCAAAAGATTCTCCTGCCTCAGCCTCCCAAGTAGCTGGCATTACAGGTGTGCACCACCACGCCAGGCTTATTTTTGTACTTTCAGTAGAGACAGGGTTTCACCATGTTGGTCAGGCTGGTCTCAAACTCTTGACCTCAGATGATCCACCTGCCTCAGCCTCCCAAAGTCCTGGGATTACTGGCATGTGCCACCGCACCCAGCTTATTTATTTTATTTTTATTTTATTATTATTATTTTTTGAGACACAGTCTCACTGTGCTCCCCAGGCTGGAGTGCAGTTGCACAATATCGGCTCACTGCAACCTCTACCACCCAGGTTCAAGCAATTCTCCTGCCTCAGCCTCCCGTAGCTGGGATTACAGGCACACGCCACCACACCCAGCTAATTTTGTGTTCTTAGTAGAGACGGGGTTTCACCATGTTGACCAGGCTGGTCGTGGTGGTCCATCTGTCTTGGCCTCCCAAAGTGCTGGGATTACAGGCATGAGCCACCATGCCCAGCTTTTTTTTTTTTTTTTTTCTGAGTTTGAGTCTTGCTCTGTCCTCTAGGCTGGAATGCAGTGGTGCGATCTCAGCTCACTGCAACCTCTGCCTCCCAAGTTTAAGTGATTCTCCTGCCTCAGCCTCCTGAGTAGCTGAGACTACAGGCTCGTGCCACCACTCCCAGTTAAGTTTTGTACTTTTAGTAGAGATAGGGTTTCACCATTTTGGCCAGGCTGGTCTCAAACTCCTGACGATCTGCCCACCTCGGCCTCCCAAAGTGTTGGGATCTCACTACTCAGGCGGCATAAGCCACCGAGCCCGGCCCTAGTTCTAACACTTATAACACTAGTGTGACAGTAAGCAGCACATTTAATTTCTACCAGTTTCAATATCTTATCTAAAAATTAGAGGAATTATGTGGGATTCATTTTAAGCTCTGAGATTCTACGTGTAAGGTGCATACAGGGAGAAGGAATAGGAGACGGAGTTCTAGTTTGTCCCTTGCAATCACATATTATTTAATGATAGACCCAGGCAGGACATGATAGCTTACGCTTGTAATCCCAGCACTTTGGGAGGCGAAGGTGGGAGGATCTCTTGAGCACGGGAGTTTGAAATTAGTTTGGGCAACACAGTGAGACCCCATCGCTACCAAAAACTGGAAAAAAAAATAGCAGGGCTTGGTGGTGTGTGCCTGTAGTCTCAGCTACTCGGGAGGTGGAGGTGGGAGGACTGCTTCAGCCATGGAGGTCAAGGCTGCAGTGAGCCATAATTAAGCCACTGCACTCCAATTTGGGTGACAGAGTGAGACCCTATCTCAAGAAAAAAAAAAAGAAACACAAAAACCCACAAAACAAAAGCAAGCCCAGTCCAGAAGCTACGTGTGATACAATTCTTGACGTCTTTACAAAAAGCAGGATCAGGATAGACCTCCAGGTGGAGAGGAGGGGATGTCCAGAGCTGCTTCAAGCCTGTTCCCAGGGGATGCAGTAATTAATGAAGAATGTTTGGTGTAGTATCATGTCTGGACTAAGAGAGAGACCATCAAGCCTCCAGTGTCCCCTGAAATGCCTGAATGAAACTTCAATTCCCCATCTCCCCAGATTCCCAGGTAGAGACTCTGCGTTCTGTATCCTACATCCTAGGGCTGTAGGACCTCTCTGCCTTCCACAGCACCCTGATACCCACGTCCATTCTCCTGGACAAATAACCAAGAAACCACTGTACCTCTCTATCTCTTTACGGCAGTGCAGTTCAGCCATAGCTGAATATTAAAATCACCTGAGGAGCTTAAACAAACAAACAAACAACAACAACAAAAAACTGATGCCATGCTGAGTATGGTGGCTCCCACCTATAATCTCAGCTACTCAAGAGGCTGAGGCAGGAGGACTGCTTGAGCCCAGGAGTTTGAGACCAGCCTGGGCAACACAGCAAGACCTCCATTTCAAAAGAGAAAAAGAAAAAAGAAATACCGATAGCAGATTCACCTTGGACCAATTTCATTAGGTTTTCTGTGAGGTGAGCTCTAGGCACTGGGCTTTTGTAAAACCTCCCCAAATGATTCCAATGCACAGCTGGAGCTGAGAAAAGCACACACCAGGGAGCTAGAGCAACCATATACTGCATGGGCTAGCCATGTACAGAAAAGATGCCTCCCTAGAAAGGAAAAGAGGAAACAAATGCTGGAGTTTTGTTTTTCTAACCTGTGTTTCAAAGTATTTGTGTGTGTGCTTATCAGTGAACAAAAAGATTAAATTATAGTGGTCTCAAAAAAAAAAAAACCCTATCAACAATAAAGATAATTATAGGTAATGGAGAACTAACGAAAAGAAGGGAAAACCCACAAAGATCTGCTTTCACCATATAAAATAAGTACTCATTGCATTCTCTTAGGTCAACCATTCTCTACTTGACTAATTACAATGCAGCACAATAACGATGAAGTACGTTATTACCTGTACTGCGTTAACTAGAGTAAGTTTTATTTGATTGCAAGATTAAACTGTTCCTGTACGCTTAACCTTCATAGTTTGTTACTCCTGAACAGTGTAATGTTTGAGGGAACATTGCTCCTGGGCACTAGGAAGTATTAATGTTCAACATTTGCATAAGTGAAGGTACTTTTCTATATTTGCATAAAAAGAGGTAAGCAGGCCCCTTCAAAGGAATGAGGAACAAAGAGCAGCTACTCTGAGGGCTGGAGGTTCTAGGAAGGGAGTTCTTTGGGTGATGGGGATAAAACAGTGGGGCAGAACAGGCACCAAAGATTAAGGAGATACATCCCTGACATTTAAACATCAAGAGGTGTTTCATGAAGGACTTTTTAAAAGGGGACTGAGAAGTTTGAAGTGGCCATCCATGCTTCTTCAGGAGCTGCGCACTTGAAGGGAAAAGCAGCATTGCAATAGAACAGCACCCTGGTTGAACGGACCACTCCCATCTTTAGGCCCCCAAAAACCTTTGTACACAACTCTATGTTAGCATGTTAGCACTTGCTCTGTTATGTCCCCCACTCCCCTGCTCCCCACTAAAACTATGGTCTCTGTTGCCCAGGCTGGAGTGAGTGGCATGATCGCGGCTCACTGCAGCCTCGAACTCCTGGGCTCGAGTGATCTGTATTAACGCATTATTTTGGGACACTCTATAAGGTCCTTGAAGACACAGGGTCCATGACTTGTTTCTTTGTTTTCTCATGTATTCCCAACACCAAGAACAGTGTTTGATACAAAACTCTCAATAAAAATGAGTAAATGAATGAACCAATGAATGGTTCCCAAATAATACAGCTTATTCAGGCATTGGAATGAGTTTTCATTTGACTCTGTCATCTACTGCATTAGTTCTTTCCACTTGCCTATTATATTTTCTTCTAGGTTTCTGGTCAGGAGAGAGCCAAGAGCAAAATCCTGTGATACCCCATTAAATACCTCATGGGTATCACTGATTCAAGAACCAACAACTGGGCTGGGTATGGCGGCTCACACCTGTAATCCTAGCACTTTGGGAGGCTGAGGCAGACAGATCACTTGAGGTCAGGAGTTCGAGACCAGCCTGGCCAACATGGTGAGACCCCCATCTCTACTAAAAATACAAAAATTAGCTGGGCATGGTGGCAGGCACCTGTAATCCCAGCTACCCGGGAGGCTGAGGCAGGATAATGGCTTGAACCCGGGAGGCGGAGGTTGCAGTGAGCCAAGATTGCACCATCGCACTCCAGTCTGGGTGATAAGAGCGAGACTACATCTCCAAAAAAAAATAAAAAATAAAAAAAAGAATGAATATAATTTTACCACCTTATTGAGCACTGTGCACACATACGTACTTAAATGTTAACCTATCCTTCCTCTTATCTGCAAAACGTCATAAGAAACTCCATCAAATACTTGGCTAAAACCAAGTTACACTGCATCTACAGTGTTGCTCCAATTTTCCAACAATAAAACCCTAAAGGAAAATCTATTTTGGAATGACTTATTTTCAGAAAATTCAAGTTGGTTACTAGTGTTACACATTTTTTTTCTCAGATGCTCAGAAACTATGGGGTTAATCACTAGTTCTAGAATTACTACCAGGAATAAAAGCCAAGCCTCTTTGCATAGAGAATTTCTCCTTTTGGGGGAAAAAACAATCACATGTAATATTAGCCTTCTTGCTAAAAATTATGCTGAATGAAAATTCCAAGATCAGATTTGAAAGTTCTCTGAGCTTCCTGGGATGTAATTCAGCACAACCTAGAGATCAGAATTAATTTAAAGTGGCAGATACTCATTTAATCGTCCTTTGATTGTCTTACCTACGGTAGGCTCCCATATCTTCTCAAACATGTTTGTTTTTTCCTTTCCTGTTTGAAGGCCAAACTCCTTACTGAAGAAAAGTAAAGTAAGGTAGGAGATTATAATTCTGTTTTGTCATTGATAGCAAATAACATCAGATGATTTTTTCCTAGGTAGGGACTATACTTTTCCTTACTTTTTTCCAATTATTCTGAATGCAGCTTTAAACGTTTTTATTTTTTTAGAAATAGGGTCTCACTCTGTTGCCCAGGCTGGAGAGCAGTGGCATGATCACAGCTCACTGCAGCTTTGAACTCCTGGACTCAAGGGATCCTCTTGCCTCAGCCTCCCAACTAGCTGGGATCACAGGCTTGTGCCACAACCACACCCAACTTATTTTTTACAGGTTTTATTTAGAGACAGGGTCTCACTATGCTGCCCAGGCTCATCTTGAACTCCTGGCCTCAAGCAATCTTCCCATCTTGGCCTCACAAAGGGCTAGGCGTGACCCACCGCAGCTGGCCAAAAAAAGAAATATTTTTTTTGAGACAGGGTCTTGCTCTGTTGCCCAGGTTGGAGTGCAAAGGCATGATCACAGCTCATTGCAGCCTTGAACTTCTGGGCTCAAGTGATCCTCCTGCCTAGGCCTCTTGAGTAGCTGGGACTACCCTAAGTAGTCCTGGCTAATTTTTGTTTTTTAAATTGCTTATAGAGACAGAGTCTCCCTATGTTGACCAAGCTGGTCTCGAACTCCTGGCCTCAAGTGATCCTCCAGCCTCAGTCTTCCAAAGTGCTAGGATTACAGGCGTGAGCTACTCCAATAGGATTTTCATTCCTATCACTCCACTGAAATGCTTCCTGTCAAGGCTGCCATCAATTAATCCTTTGCCAACCCAACAGTCGTCTGTCCTGATCTTACTCTTCTCAGCATCATTTGATGTGGTTGACTTCTGTCTTTTAATGCTTTCTATACTTTGCTTTCACGATGCAGTACCCTTCAGGTTTCCCTCCTGTCCCTTGACAGTTCCTTCTCATTTCCTTGTTGACTCTACCTCTTTGTCTTGACCTCTAAAGGTGGAGAGCCCTATTCCTCAGTCCTTTGCTCTCTTCTTTTATCTCCTCTCTCCATAGGAAATCTCATCCAGTCCCATGGTTTTCAATACCCATCTGTATGCTAATAACTCTCAAAGTCCTATCTCTCTCCTGAGTTCCAGACTCATAAATCCTATTGCCTCTTCAATATTTCATTTGGATATACACTAATATTATACTTATGGGTTATAGTAATAATATTATTAACAACAGTAGCAGCAACAATACCTAACATTTGCTGAGAACACAGTATGTGTCCAATTGTGTTTTAAGTGCTTCAGGGCATTAATACATTTAATTTTCATGTAAACCATAGAGCATACATACTAGTACCAACCCCGTTTCACAGATGAGGAAATTGAAATAATTTGTTCAATATTCCACAAGTAATAAATGTCAGAACCATGCATTTAAAATTAAGATAGCCTTAAAAAACCCTAGACTCCCATCCCTCAAACCTGCTCCTCCCCATTGTCTTATCTACCATCAGTCATACCCTCACTTAAACAAAAAATTTATCTCCTAATCTCTATCTACTGTCAGCAAATTCTGAATATAACCTGACTCTGACCACGGGTCTTCGTTTCTACTGCTAGCACCCAATGCACGTCACCTATCACTTCTCTAGAGTGATAAATGATAAATGAACCTCCTTACTGGTTTCTCTGCTTTCTACTCTTGTCTGTCTATATCCCCATTACAGCAAGAGTGAAACACTTTTCGTTTTTAAAAAGCTGTTTAAAATCTAATGGCATCCAATCTCATTTGGAATACAATTTAACCCTGCAACATGGCCTATGGGGGTCTTGCTATGGCTTGAGTGTGTCCCTCGGAATTCATGTGTTGGAAATCTTGGTGCCTGGTATGGTGGTGTTGGGAAGTGAGGCCTTTAAGAGGTGATCAGGTCTTTAAGAGGGACTAATGTTCCTCTTTGGGACTGGGTTAATTCTGGTGGAAGTAAGTGAATTATTCCTCTCACAGGACTGGATTAGCTACCTCAAGAGTAGGTTGTTTTGAGGCAAGGCTATCATGTTTTGTCTCTTTTGCACAAGCTTTCTTGTCCTTCTGCTTTTCACCATGTTATGATGGGGTCAAAAAGCCCTTGCCAGAAGCTGCCACCATGCCCTTGGATTTCCCAGCCTCCAGCGCTGTGAGCCAAATATAGTTCTGAAACTGCCTTGCAAAGATCATGACAGTGAGCGAAATCTCACATGGCTGACTTCATCTTGCCTCTAGCCTCACAGGCTGACCGTCCTCACTCACTCCTGAGCATAGGCCAAGCCAACCACGGGAGGAATTTGGAATTAAGTATGATAACAGTCCCTCCCTAAAACATCCCCTCCTCATTTGGGGCTGAGACAGTGTTTGTAAGACTAATCAGAGGTCACAAGATTGGGATTATGGGAGGGTCCTGAATTCTGCTAAAATGTAGGCATAGTTTCTATAATCCCATTACTTCTCAGAATCATGTAGACAGAGGTCATAAGATTCGTGAATTCTCCAACTGATCCTATAGAAAACATTACTATTGTAGAACCTAAGATTGGTCTTCTGAGATGTTTTTCAGACTTTTGCATTCTGGTGACCCACTGACCTCATGACTAATGACTTATGATTCAACAGGTCCTGTGGCACCCACCCTCCCCACCTAGAGGCAGATTCAGTGTATGAGGACCATTATCCACACTCCTATGATTACATTCCCAATCAGCAGCATCCATTCCCTAGTCCCCTGCCCACCAAACTATCCTTGAAAAACCTTAACTTCTGCTTTGAGTGATACCTGCAGTTCTGTTGCATGGCCAGCTTCATGTTAATAAAACTCTTCTCTACTGCAATAGCACAGTCTCAGTGAATTGGTTTTCTCTGTGCAGCAGGTAGGAAGAACCCATTAGGTGATTACATTTCTTTTCTTTATAAATTGCCCAGTCTCAGGTATTCTGTTATAGCAACAGAAAACTGAATAAGATAGCCCTATATGATCAGGCTCTCAGCCACATCTTCAGCCTCACATACTACCACTTGTGCTACCTCTTGCACAAACAGACCTTCCTCTGTGCCTTGAGTATACCAAGTTCATTCCATCCTTGAGGATTCTGCAAAGTTCTCCCTTTGCTTGGAATGCTTCCCCTTGAGATTTTTACTTGCCTAATTCCTTCATGTCAGTTAAGATTCGGCTCAAACTTTACCTTCTATGATGATCCAACTCAAAGTTTCTCATCCCTCTACCATCAGGCCTCTGAGCCCAAGCTAAGCCATCATATGCCCTGTGACCTACATGTATACATCCAGATGGCCTGAAGCAACTGAAGATCCACAAAAGAAGTGAAAATAGCCTTACCTGATGACATTCCACCATTGTGATTTGTTCTTCCCCACCTTAACTGAGTGATTAACCTTGTGAAATTTCTTCTCCTGGCTCAGAACCTCCCCCACTGAGCACCTGGTGGCCCCTGCCCCTGCCAGTAAGAGAAAAACCCCCTGTGACTGTAATTTTCCATTACCACCCAAATCCTATAAAACAGCCCCACCCCTGTCTCCCTTCGCTGACTCCCTTTTCAGACTCAGCCCGCCTGCACCCAGGTGAAATAAACAGCCTTGTTGCTCACACAAAGCCTGTTGGTGGTCTCTTCACATGGACACACGCGACATTTGGTGCCAAAGACCTGGGTCAGAGGGACTCCTTCGGGAGACCAGTCTCCTGTCCTCACCCTCACTCTGTGAAGTGATCCACCTACGACCTCGGGTCCTCAGACCAACCAGCTCGCCAATTGCAAATCAGGTAAGCGGTCTTTTCACTCTCTTCTCCAGCCTCTCTCGCTACCCTTGAATCTCCCTAAACTTCTTATTTTCTTCTGCAATACCGCTTGGCCCCAACACAAACTCGAAAATGGTTCCAAATGGCCAGAGAACAGCACTATTGATTTCTACATCCTACAAGACCTAGATAATTTTTGTTGAAAAATAGGCAAATGGTCTGAGGTGCCTTACATCCAAGCATTTTTCACACTTTGTTCCCTCCCTAGTCTCTGTTCCCAATGCAACTCGCCCCAAATCCTCCTCCTTTCCCTCCCGTTCCAACTCCAAGCGTCGCTGAGTCTTGTGAATCTTCCTTTTCTACTGACCCATCTAACCTCTCATCTCCTCCCCAGACTGCTCCTCCTCAGGTCTCTCCCTGCCAGGCTGAATCCAGGCTCCAACTCTTCTTCAGTCCCTGCTCCCCCACCCTATAACCTTTCTATTACCTCCCCTCCCCATACCCAGACTGGTTTACAGTTTTGTTCTGCAACTAGCTCTCACTGACCTGCCCAACAATTTCCTCTTAGAGAGGGGGCTGGAGCTGAAGGCACAGTCAGGGTACACGTGCCTTTTTCTCTATCAGACTTTTCCCAAATCAGCCAGCGTTTAGGCTCTTTCTCATCAGACCCCACTAAATATATACAGGAATTCCAATATCTAACTCTGTCCTACAATTTAACCTGGAGTGACTTAAATGTCATCCTAACTTCTACCCTCTCCCCAGATGAATGGGAAAGAGTTTTTTCTCTAGCCCAGTCTCACACTGATAACCGCTGGCTTCATGAGCCAGACCTCCAGGAAGGCATTAGAGCAGTTCCCCAAGAAGATCCCCAATGGAACTATCAGGCAGATTCCCCAGGTATAGCTAGGCGAGATTACATGGTTTCCTGCCTAGTTGAAGGGTTTAAGAAGGCAGCTTACAAAGCTGTTAATTATGACAAACTTAAAGATGAAGGTAAAGATGAAAGGTAAAGATGAAAACCCAAGGTAAAGATGAAAACCCAGCCCAGTTCATGGCCTGTTTAGCAGCAACCCTTAGACGCTTTACTGCCCTAGACTCAGAGGGGCCAGAAGGCCGCCGTATTCTTAATATACATTTTATCACCCAGTCAGCCCTGACATTAGAAAAAAGCTTCAAAAATTGGAATCCGGCCCTCAAACCCCACAATAGGAATTAATCAACCTTGCCTTCAAGGTGTACAATAATAGAGAGGAGGTAGCTAGACAGCAACGCATTTCTGAGTTACAACTACTTGCCTCCGCTGCAAGACAGCCCACAACCACGTCTCCAACATATAAGAACTTCAGAATATCCAAGACACAGCTCTCAGGGGCTCCTTCGAAACATCCTCATGGACCTTGCTTCAAATGCCAAAAGCCTGGCCACTGAGCCTAAGAATGCCCGCAGCCCAGGATTCCTCCTAAGCCGTGCCAGTCTGTGTGGCCCCCACTGGAGGTCCAACTGTTCGACTCACATCGCTGCCGCTCCTAAAGCCCCTGGAACCCAAACCCAGTGTTCCTCAGCCAACTCCTTCCCAGATCTCCTCAGCTTAGCAGCTGAAGACTGATGCTGCCTGATCACCTCGGAAGTCCCCTGGACCATCACAGATGCCAAGCTTTGAGTAACTCTTACAGTGGAGGATAAGTCCGTTCCCTGTTTAATTGATATGGGGGCTACCCAATCCACATTACCTTCTTTTCAAGGACCTGTTTCCCTTGCCCCCATAACTGTTGTGGGTATTGGTGGCCAAGCTTCAAAACCCCTTAAAACTCCCCCACTCTGGTACCAACTTGGACAAAACTTTTATATGCACTCTTTTAGTTATCCCCATCTGCCCAGCTCCCTTATTAGGCTGAGACATTTTAACCAAATTATCTGCTTCCCTGATTATTCCTGTACCACGGCCACATCTCATTGCCACCCTTCTTCCCAACCCAAAGCCTCCTTCGCATCATATCCCCCCACCTTAGCCCACAAATATGGGATACCTCCACTCCCTCCCTGGCAACTGATCACACACCCATTACTATCCCATTAAAACCTAATCACCCTTACCCCACTCAATGCCAGTATCCCATCCCACAAGCCTTGCCCATGCCACAAGGCTTCTGGGACAGCCCTCAGTACTTCAGCCAAGCTCTTTCTCATGATTTACTTTCTTTCCACCCCACTGCTTCTCACCTTATTCAATATACTGATGACCTTCTACTTTGTAGCCCCTCCTTTGAATCTTCTCAACAGACACCCTCCTGCTCCTTCAACATTTAGTCTCCAAGGGATATTAGGTATCCCCCTCCAAAGCTCAAATTTCTTCCATCCGTTACCTACCTTGGCATAATTCTTCATGAAAACACACGTGCTCTCCCTGCCAACAGTGTCCGACTGATCTCTCAAACCCCAACCCCTTCTACAAAACAACAACTCCTTTCCTTCCTGGGCATGGTTGGATACTTCTGCCTTTGGATACCTGGTTCTGTCATCCTAACAAAATCATTATATAAACTCGCAAAAGGAAACCTAGCTGACCCCATAGATCCTAAATCTTTTCCCCACTCCTCTTTCCGTTCCTTGAAGACAGCTTTTGAGACTGCTCCCACACTAGCTCTCCCTGACTCATCCCAACCCTATTCATTACACACAGCCAAACTGCAGGGCTGCGCAGTCGGAATTCTTACACAAGGAATGTGACCACACGCCGCAGCCTTTTTGTCCAAACAACTTGACCTTACTGTTTTAGGCTGGCCATCATGTCTCCTTGCAGTGGCAGCTGCTGCCCTAATACTTTCAGAGGCCCTCAAAATCACAAACTATGCTCAACTCACTCTCTACAGTTCTCACAACTTCCAAATTCTACTTTCTTCCTCACACCTCACACATATACTTTCTGCTCCCTGGCTCCTTCAGCTGTACTCACTCTTTGATGAGTCTCCCACAGTTACCATTGTTCCTGGCCCAGACTTCAACCCGGCCTCCCACATTATTCCTGATACCACACCTGACCTCCATGACTGTATCTCTCTGATACACCTGGCATTCACTCCATTTCCCCATATTTCCTTCTTTCCTGTTCCTCACCCTGATCACACTTGGTTTATTAATGGCAGTTCCACCAGGCCTAATCGCTACACACCAGGAAAGGCATGCTATGCTATAGTATCTTCCACATCTATCATTGAGGCTACTGCTCTGCCCCTCTCCACTACCTCTCAGCAAGCCAAACTCATTGCGTTAACTTGAACCCTCATTCTTGCAAAGGAATTATGTGTCAATATTTACACTGACTCTAAATATGCCTTCCATATCCTGTACCACCATGTTGTTACACGGGCTGAAAGAGGTTTCCTCACTACGTAAGGGTCCTCCATCATTAATGCCTCTTTAATAAAAACTCTTTTAAAGGCTGCTTTACTTCCAAAGAAGCTGGAGTCATACACTGCAAGGACCACCAAAAGGCATCAGATGCCATCGCTCAGGGCAACGCTTATGCCAATAAAGTACCTAAAGCAGCAGCTAGCATTCCAACTTCTGTCCCTCATGGCCAGTTTTTCTCCTTCTCATCAGTCACTCCCACCTACTCTCCCACTGAAACTTCCACCTATCAATCTCTTCCCACACAAGGCAAATGGTTCTTGGATCAAGGAAAATATCTCCTTCCAGCCTCACAGGCCCATTCTATTCTCGTCATTTCATAACCTCTTCCATGTAGGTTACAAGCCGCTAGCCCACCTCTTAGAACCTCTCATTTCCTTTCCATTGTGGAAATCTATCCCAAGGAAATCACTTCTCAGTGTTCCATCTGCTATTCTACTACTACTCAGGGATTATTCAGGCCCCCTCCGTTCCCTACACATCAAGCTTGGGGATTTGCCCCTGCCCAGGACTGGCAAATTGACTTTACTCACATGCCTCGAGTCAGGAAACTAAAATACCTCTTGGTCTGGGTAGACACTTTCACTGGATGTGTAGAGGCCTTTCCCACAGGGTCTGGGAAGGCCACCACAGTCATTTCTTCCCTTTTGTCAGACATAATCCATAATTTGGCCTTCCCACCTCTATACGGTCCGATAATGGACCAGCCTCTATTAGTCAAATCACCTAAGCAGTTTTTCAGGCTCTTGGTATTCAGTGGAACCTTCATACCCCTTACCGTCCTCAATCTTCAGGAAAGGTAGAATGGACTAATGGTCTTTTAAAAACACACCTCACCAAGCTCAGCCTCCAACTTAACAAAAAGGACTCTGTCAAGAATAGAGCCCAAAAACTCACCAACCAAATAAGTAATTACACTGAACCTCCTTAGACACTCTCTAATGAGATGTCCTGGGTCCTCCCAATTCTTAGTCCTTTAATACCTGTTTTTCTCCTTCTCTTATTCAGACCTTATGTCTTTCATATAGTTTTTCAATTCATACAAAACCGCATCCAGGCCGTCACCAACAATTCTGTATGACAAATGCTCCTTCTAACCACCCCACGATATCACCCCTCACCCCAAAACCTTCCTTCAGCTGAATCTCTCCCACTGTAGGTTCCCACGCCACCCCAATCCCACTCAAAGCAGCCCTGAGAAACATCGCCCATTCTCTCTCTATACCACCCCCAAAATTTTTTGCCACTCCAACACTTTGCCACTATTTTGTTTTGCTTTTCTTATTAATATAAGAAGATAGGAATGTCAGGCCTCTGAGCCCAAGCTAAGCCATCATATCGCCTGTGACCTGCACGTATACATCCAGATGGCCTGAAGCAAGTGAAGAATCACAAAAGAAGTGAAAATGGCCGGTTCCTGCCTTAACTGATGATATTCCACCATTGTGATTTGTTCCTGCCCCACCATAACTGAGCAATTAACCTTGTGAAATTCCTTCTCCTGGCTCAGAACCTCCCCCACTGAGCACCTTGTGACCCCTGCCCCTGCCTGCAAGAGAAAAACCCCCTTTGACTGTAATTTTCCACTACCCACCCAAATCCTATAAAATAGCCCCACCCCTATCTCCCTTTGCCGACTCCTTTTTTGGACTCAGCCCGCCTGCACCCAGGTGAAATAAACAGCTTTGTTGCTCAAAACCTGTTGGTGGTCTCTTCACATGGACATGTGTGACATCTACCACGTTTTATTTTCTTCTAGCATTCATCATATCTGAAATTGCCATGTTTATTTCACTGTTTATTTATTGTCTTCCCTTCCTCCACCATAACATGTAAGTTCCATAACAACAGAGACCACGTTTGTTGAGTTCGCTGCTGTATACTCATGACGGGAACAGTGCCTGGCACTCAGTCGGTATTTGCTGAAAGTGAGAACTAAGCTCTGATTTTCTTATCCTGGCCAAATTCTTCTCTAAGGGGTCTGGGGAGTCATGCCCTACAAACCATATTTCTCAGCAGATGAGTTTTACTTAACACTATATATTCTGACTTACTCTCCAATCTGACTCTGGTACAGCATTATGTGATAAAGAAGAAAATCAAAATATTTTACCCCAAGTTTCTTTGCCATATTTTGAAATGGCCCTGCAAAAAAAATTTTGTGGGGCAAAATTTGCATCTGTAAAGACTCTCTATTAACATAGCTAGATCTTTTTCTTCCAGGCTCTCCCAATCTGAAGAGATTAACAGAGACTCTAGCACCTTTTAAAGGTCTGAATAGTAAACATTTGTCATCTATTGTCTCTAAGGTCAGCCAGAAAATGTTTAAATGTACCTATAGCCTGGAACACCTCCCAGCCCCACTTCGAGTTGTCCCACCTTTCTGGACCAAACCATTGTATTTCTTAAATGTATTTGATTGGTGTCTCATGCCTCTTTAAAATGTATAAAACCAAGCTGCACCTCAACCACCTTGGGCACATGTTCTCAGGGTCTCCTGAGGGCTGTGTCACGGGCCATGGTCACTCATATTTGGCTCAGAATAAATCTCTTCAAATATCTTACAGAGTTTGACTCTTTTTGTCAACAAAAGACTGAATTCAAATTCAAGCAGCTTTATCTTACACACTCTCCCTAGTAGTAGTCTATCATTCAGGAAATTTGTGATTATACATTAAATTTTGTTTTAGTTGTTTTATATAGACAGATATATGTATACTTTAGTCCCTCAGTATCCACTGGAGATTGGTTTCAGGACCCCGGCAGATAACAAAATCTGCAGATGCTCAAGTCCCTTATATAAAATGGTGCATTTAGCTGGGCACGGTGGCTCACGCTTGTAATCCCAACACTTTGGGAGGCCAAGGCAGGTGGACCACCTGAGGTCGGGAGTTCGAGACCAGCCTGACCAACATGGAGAAACCCTGTCTCTACTAAAAATACAAAATTAGCCAGGCGTGGTGGCATGTGCCTATAATCCCAGCTACTTGGGAGGCTGAAGCAGGAGAATCGCTTGAACCCGGAAGGTGGAGGTTGCAGTGAGCTGAGATTTCGCCATTGCACTCCAGCCTGGGAGACAGAATAAGACTCTGTCTTGGGGGATGGGGGGGAAAGTTAATTGCTAATATGCCCTATGTTTCGTATCCTCAGTAGACTAATGCAGGCTACTGTATCAGAACGACCAGGCTTAGGTTTATGGCATAAGACCAGACTGGCCAATATGGTGAAACTCATTTCTACTAAAATACAAAAATTAGCCCAGTGTGGTGGCAGTGCCTGTAATCCCAGCTGCTCAGGAGGCTAAGGCTGAGAATCACTTGAACCTGGGAGGCAGAGGTTGCAGTGAAAAAAAAAGAAAAAACGAAAAAGCAAAGCATGGTTAAAGTTTTGTTCTTAAAAAAAAATCTAGAACACACTAGAAAAGAAAAAACAGCCAGCTTTTGCACCAAAAATACTCACAGACCGACCTTTCTTTCCTTTTTTGGAGACTGAGTCTCACTCTGTCGCCCAGGCTGGAGTGCAGTGGCGCGATCTTGGCTCACTGCAACCTCCATCTTCTGAGTTCAAGTGATTCTCCTGTCTCAGCCTCCTGAGTAGCTGGGATTACAGGTGTCTGCCACTGCATCCAGCTAAGTTTTGTATTTTTAGTAGAGACGGAGTTTCATCATGTTGGCCAGGCTGGTCTCGAACTCCTGACCTCAAGTGATCCGCCCGCCTTGGCTTCCCAAAGTGCTGGGATTACAGGCATGAGCCACCACACCCAGCCCAGAGAGTATCCTGGTATAACCACAGACCCATGGGGACATTCAATATTAACATTCTAAGTACAAAGTTAACAATTTGGAGCAAAATCATTAATGTCATAAATTCCTTAAATATCTTGAAACTGAAAGTTATATAGAATCTGCCTAGTACTGATAAGTAGATAAACAGAAAGTACCATTTCATTAAATGTAAAAAATGAAGTTAAGAGGTAAAGATTCCTGCCCATAGTCAACATAAGCAGTAGAATGAAGAACACCCAAAAAGACACATTCCAATTTCCTGTCTGAAATCCAAATTTCCCACTCTACTTCCTATAAATACTTTATTGTCCAACACTGAGAAGAAGGGCTATAGAATCTTCTGTATGTGAAACTAATGAAGCAATAATATCTATCCCAATTCTAATTTTTTTTTTTTTTTTTTTTTTTTTTTTTTTTGAGATGGAGTTTCAGTCTTGTTGCCCAGGCTGGAGTGCCATTGGCACAATCTCGGTTCACTGCAACCTCTGCCTCCCACGTTCAAGTGATTCTCCTGCCTTAGCCTCCTGAGTAGCTGGGATTACAGGCGTGCGCCACCATGCCCAGCTAATTTTTGTATTTTTAGTAGAGATGGGGTTTCACCCTGTTGGCCAGGCTGGTCTTGAATTCCTGACCTCAGGTGATCCGTCTGCCTTGGCCTCCCAGAGTGCTGGGATTACAGGTGTGAGCCACCACATCTGGCCCCAATTCTAATTTGAATATATGTTGACATCAACTTTCTCATTCAAGGAGTTTTTCATAAAAAGAAGAGAGCACACAGGTTTGAATGCCTTGCTTGCGCTCCCGACTCCTCGGCTTTACCCTCAGTAAGAACAGCATCTCTGACTGATGGTTGTCGGCATTATTCAAGTCACAGAGTGAGCTTCTCTCAGTATCTGTAAACAGGAAGTGCTATAAATTACAAGTCTACAATGATGATAATTGTAGTCATAGGAATATGTATATGTGCACCACTCTTCAATCACTCAGCTTTTTCCTGGCTTTCTGTGATATCTAAAGCAAGCCAGTTTTTCCCTTATCCTCCTAAAGATGCAGAATCAAACACAGTACCAAAAAAGGCTGGGTTGGTGATAATGCATATTAAGCATCTAATTAATACAAATTACAATAAACCCAAGGCTTAAGGAGTATGAATATATAAATACAGAGTCAACTATGACCACGTGTATATGTTTAAAGATTGAAAGGTCAACGTGACACGAAGACGAGGGAGACCAAAGATGCTAATGACAAAGCTCCCCTGGATGAGCGTCACTGCCTCAGGGTAGCGATGGGAGGGTCACAGCAGCTGGTAACTCCTGACGATAGAGAAGTGGGGTGGTCCTAGTGAGTATCTTACTCCTGTCCCCCATGGCTCTGGAGTTTATCAACTGCAGGATTTGCCAGCTCACAACCGTTTTTAGAGGAAGAAATACAGGACGATGCAAATACCTTATCTGGATTCATGTTCTTTTCCCATTATTATTAATTTTTACTTCTATTCACTGAAAAGAAGATGTGAAAATAATGTATGTCTTTTTCTGGGTTTATTGTTATTTCTTTGAAAAAGAAAGACATTTTGAGAAAGACTGTGAAAACTGTAATGCCCTTTCCACATGTTTTCTGATGTGTTTCATCTTTCATCTTATACCCAAGACGTATCTGTCTTACTTTGTAATGCTTGTAAAGATTCCAGGCTTTCTGCTTAGTACAGAGCTCACGTAGAGAACAAGGTTTCATTAATGATAATTAAGGTCGAAGATTATACTGAAATGTTCAACAGTAAACTAAAATACAATTTTTAAGCAGGGGACAGTGTCCAAATAGGATCTCTGTATTTAGGCTTTGAAAAATCCAGTGGTCAAGTCTCTTTTCTGGGTGGGGAATGGGAAAACAAAACGAAAAGGGGAAGGAAAGGAAAAGGAAAGTAACCTATGTTGAAAGGTAACATGTCAGACTCAGTCTCAGATTTTAAGAAATCTTTTCAAGGTCACATAGAGCTATGTAAGTATTGAAGATGCAATTCTAACAAATGACCTCAAATGATCCGCCACCTCAGCCTCCCAAAGTGCTGGGATTATAGGTGTGAGCCACCACACCTGGCCGCAACTGTGACTTTTAATTTGGGCTTCAATTTTAACAGCTCACTGCAGTCTCAAACTCTTGGGTTCGAGAGATCCTCCCTCCTCAACCTCCTGAGTAGCTGAGACTACAGGCATCTGCTACTGTGCCAAGTTCTGGAAATATTCTGAAGGTGAGAACTAACAGGATTTGCTGGCAGACTGGATGAGGGATATGACAGAATGATGACCTAAGCAAAACATTGGAATTACTATCTGGCAAACTCCTGAAGACTGCAGAAGATGGGTGATTGTAGAGGCTAGCTCAGGAGTATGGCTTTGTTTATGTTAAGTTCTCGGATTCCTGTTAAACATTCAAGTGAAAGTGTCAAGTAGGTCACTGCATTTATGAAGCTGGGGTTCAAGGAAGTCCAAGCTGGATATATAGATTTGGGAGTGTTCAGCATAGAAATAGTTTAAAGCCCTTGAGACTTGATTGAGATCACCAAATTTGAGCATGCGTATATATAGAAAAGAAAAGAGGGTCACAGATGAAGGCTAGAGCACTTCAGTTTTAGAGGTTGGAGGAGGAGGAACTGGCAAAACGCACTAAGTAGAAACAGCCAGTGGAGTAGGAGGAAACCAGAGAAGACAAGTGTCCTGGAAGTCAAGTAACACATCTTTCAAGGAGCAGGGTGTTAACAACTGAATCCAGTGCCGCTGCTAAGTGAAGCAAGACGAGGACTCGGAACAGACTACTGGGCTCAGCACTGGGGTAATAATTGGTGACCATGACAAGGGCAGTTTGAGGGTGTAAGATGAGGCGAGGCCTGTTTGGAACAGGTTTCAGAGAGATCACAACCATTTCTGGACAACTTTCTTTTTCAAACATTCTTAGATAAGCTTTTTAAATTCTTCCATCAAGACCCCTACAATTGTAAAAAGTAAGGAACATTAATGTTAATTAAATGTTTAGTGTATATTATAACAACATATTACTTTTAGGTATGTCAAATTTATGGCATAATAGACATATTTTAATGTGTTGAATGTCTACTTTATAATGCATTAGGGTCTTCTGTACCACATATACTAATTAAACATTTATATGTATTTTATAAAACTTTTAAAGCACAGATAATGAGCTATAGTAGACATAACACTGGTCAGGGAGCCAGGAGATCTGGGTTTTCTAATACAGTATTGGCCCAATCTAGAATTTTTTCTGATATTGAGTACTAAGCAAAGTAATTTGCACTTACATTTTTCCTCTAGGAAAACATAATCCATTTTATCATATGCTTCCCAGAAACACCCTGTGGAGAAGTGGAGAAGCTGGGTGACTGCCTATGAAGGCAATAAAGAGAATCACTACCCTGAGGGTAAATTTCATAGAACTCAGAGCCAACACTATGGTAAAAGAGAAACCTAAGGAGCACAGAAACACTGGATGACACAATTCCAGGCCCAAAGTGTTGTCGGGCTGCTAGCCAAGGTAGCCTGTGTCCCCAAAAGGGCCAGTTTAGAGGTCCTGCTTCTAAGTGAAGGGCTAAGAATGTGTTCTCTTGGGTGGTAGTAGATCCTTTGGAGGGACCTAGCCCCTCCACATTTGTTTGCCAATTCCTACAATTTTGGGGGTGGGGAGGTGGTTGCAGGAGGCTTCTGAATACAGAATCCTATATGAGATGCTATAGAGAGTTACAGAGAAGAAAACTTACCACCTTGTCCTGGGAGATGTTTTTGTTTTAGAGACGGGGTCTTGGTCTGTCGCTGGGCTGGACAACGTGAGCCAATCATGATTCATGGCAGCCTTGAACATCTGGGTACAAAAGATCCTCCCACCTCAGCTTCAGGAGTAGCTAGGAATACAGGTACACGCAACCATGCCTGGCTAGTTAAAAAAAAATTTTTTTCATAGAAATGGATCTCATTTTGTTGCTCAGGCTGGTCTTAAAACTACTGGGCTCAAGTGATCCTCCCACCTTGGCCTCCAAAAGCACTGGGATTAAAGGCATGAGCCACCACACCCGTCCTCTGGGAGATAGTAAGAAAGCAATAACAGCTGATATTTATTGAGCTTTTACTGTGTGCCAGATACTATTCTATGTGCTTTACATATATTACCTCATTATTCCTGACAGCAACCTATGAAGTAGATGCTATCACCAGTCCAATTTTACATATGGCACAAACAAAAGTTAAAGTCATACAGTTATACCTAAAGTTATACAACTAGAAAGTACAGAGCTGAGAGATAACCCAGTCTGGTTTTACAGTCCCTCTCTTATGCATGAAGCCTTCCTTCCAAAATTCCTGAGATGGTAAAAGTTTCTATTTTAAGGGACCAAGCAAAACTGCGGCAAGAGAGAATAGCTTCCCAGTACTAGATTGCATAGAAATACATGTAACAAAATCACGGTGCCTTCATAATGCTGATGTTGGTGAGACGGTTTTTGTTAGACTCCATTGCTATTGTGCGGGGGCAACATTTTGTCTGTAAATTCATACAATAACAGAGTCTGGGCCGGGCGTAGTGGCCTGTAATCCCAGCACTTTGGGAGGCCAAGGCAGGTGGATCACGAGGTCAGGAGTTTGAGACCAGCCTGGCCAACATAGTGAAACCCCATCTCTACTAAAAATATAAAAATTAACCAGGCATAGTGGCTCACGCCTGTAGTCCCAGCTAGTCGGGAGGTCGAGGCAGGAGAATTGCTTGAAACTGGGAGGCAGAGGTTTCAGTGAGCCAAGATCACGCCACTGCACTCCAGCTCGGGCAACAGAGCAAGACTTCATCTCAAAAAAAAAAAAGAAAAAAAAAAGGTCTTATTATATATATATTTAAAATAAAAACAGAAGTACTAAGTACATGGAGAGGAAGAATACACCCAAAGAAGTTAATATGATGCCCCCAGAAGCTTCACCCAGTCCACACTGTTTAACAATAGATGTCCCTCCTGTGAAGAAGGAAAGTTGGAGGTCATATGGAACAGACTCGTTTGTGCTTTTTTTTTTTTTTTTTTTTTGAGGTGGAGTTTTGCTGCTGTTGCCCAGGCTGCAGTGCAATGGCGCAATCTCGGCTTACTGCAACCTCTGCCTCCCAGGTTCAAGCCATTCTCCTGTCTCAGCCTCCTGAGTAGCTGGGATTACAGGCATGTGCCACCATGCCCAGCTAAATTTGTATTTTTAGTAGATACGAGGTTTCTCCATGTTGGTCAGGCTGGTCTCGAATTCCTGACCTCAGGTGGTCTGTCCACCTCAGCCTCCCAAAGTGCTGGGATTACAGGTGTGAGCCACCACGCCCCGCCCATTTGTGCTCTTAAACATAAAAGGATCAAGGATTTTTTAAAAAAAATTGTAAGAAACTCAAGCTAGACAGATTTATCTTAATTTCTGCTATGTTTGTGAAGCAAATATTGACTTAGCAGGCAAATGGATTGTGGTGGTATGACTTTGTAACACAATGGACCACATGAAAAATTTAACAAACAAAACTAGAATTCTATACTAACTTTATCAGAGAAGAAAAATTCAGGTAGCTTTGAGGGGAATCAACAGAGACTGAAACCCTGACACTGACAGACAAATGTCTTTTGTGAACAGAAAAGCCAATATATAACACACTTAAGATTAGTTTAGACGGGTCCTGCTTCTAGGTGAAGGGGTGAGAATATGTTTTCCCTGGCTCAACTTCCCACACCTCAATGCCTACAGATGTGTTACCACTTAACTGTTCACTTGTTTCTATCATGTGTTTTCATGTTCATTTCATAATGCATGCCCTGCCCCTGTCTCACTCCCCCGTTATTCTGGCATATCCACTCATATTTCCCAATTTCCCACTATAAAGGGCATACAGTGCAACCACTTCCTCTCTCCTCCACAATAGCTTCTCCACCATTATCTCTCATTATAGGGATTAGCAAGCAGTCAGCTGCTCAAGCCAGAAATCAGGAAGTTGGCCCTGAACACACTCTCTTTATCTCTCTCTCTCTCTCTCTCTCTCTCTCTCTCTCTCTCGCTCACTCATTTCCACCTCTTACCCACATGCACACATCCAATTAATCGCCAAGTCCTCAACTGGCTTCCTTCTCAATCTCTCAAATCTATTTACATCTCCTGCCCCTGTTGCTACCACCTTAGCCCCCTAGCTAGCATCTCTTCTCTCACCAAAATTACTAAATAGTTTCCTTACTGGTCTCCCCATTCACTCTGAGTTCCCTCTAATCCACTCCACACATCTGCCCAGGGGCATGATTCTTCAAAATAGAGCACTTTTGAAAGATATAAATCTGCTTCTGTCATTCCCCTGCTTAAGCGGTTTCCTGCCTCTACAGGCTGCATCAGTGTGACCTGATCTGCTCTTGCCTTTGGTCTCTGTGCTCTGTTCTTAACAGGCTTCTCCCAGTTCTTCACACTGGGTACCTGCTCACTAAGTGCTGGGCCTTCTTTGTCCATACCTTTCACCTTTCCTTATCTACCTCAGCTCTAATGACGAAGAGCCAGCCTTAACCATCTAGAAGAGGTTAAATCCCCAGGCCATATGCCGTCATTGGACATTTTGTGCTTTCCTTCAGTGACTGTCTAGTTCATGGGAACAAAAACTCTGAGAACAGAGATCAGTCATGTCTATCTTATTCACTACAGTAAATTCCTAGAGTCAGCACAGTGCTTGGCATGCTTGATAAATGTTTTGTGAACTTACTCCAGAATCATAAAAGAATCACATGGCTAGATGGAAATTTCCTCGTTCCTTAGTCCAGCCCACTGCTGATACTTCAATTCTCCTCCTCTAGAGAACTAGAGTCTTTCTTATAGCATATAGAATAATCAGTTAACAAATATTAATAAGGAAAACAGTCTGTTGTGAAAAAATGTAACATATCCTATAGCCTAGTGATTATGAGCTTGGACTCTGGAGCCAGACCACCCGAGTTAAAATCTTGGCTTTGCTACTTACTAGTCATGTGATTTTGGGTTTCTTACTTAACCCCTCTCTGCTTCCGATTCCACATCTATAAAATGGGGATAAAAATGGTACCTTTTTCATAGGGCTTCTACGAGGATTATACAGACTGCTATGTTGGTGTTAGCTACTATTATTATTACTTGGTTTTATATTATGTGTATGCCACAACTTAAATGTTAAAACAGCTTTATGGAAATGGGCTGACTTGTCAAATACAGTGCTAAAAAGCTACTTGCCCCCATGGTAACTTTTCACTATCTAAAAGAAGATTTATTCATTTATCCATACAAAATTCGAGTCATTATTTCTACTTACTGATATCTAGATCCAGTTCTCTTCCTTCTGGACACATGGAAAACTGAATTTCCTATTCCTCTTTGGCTGGCTGGGGCCATGTAAATTGTGAGTAGGAGTGGCAGGAGTCCTGTCTGAGCTGGAATATTGAATTGCTAGAGTGAGACCCTCCAGAGCTCTTTTTCCCCTGACTCTGTGATCATGGAAGCATGTGTTGAGTCTCTGTCAGCGTAGGTACCTGAGTGACTATAATGAACAAAGACCCTACCAGTTCTCACTGAATTCACTGTATGAGTGAGAAATATGGAACTACGATTTTTAGAGTTGTCTGTAACTACAGTATAACCTAGCCTATTCTGACTGATACAATATAATAACATCTGCAGGCTATTACTTTCTTAATCAATCCATAGGAGAGAAAACCTGAATAGGATTCTTTGGTCTTAACTATTTTTCTGTTGACTACCCTCATATTTGACCAGAGTTAAGCTGAAGAGTTTAATAAAAGGCTGGAGAAAGTCAAAGTCTACCAGGAAGGGTACTGACCAACCAGTGACTATCAAGTTAATGTAAGATACGTCAGTCTGAAAGAGAGTTAGTGTGATCCAGTGATGTCTCCTCCAAGTCAGACTGTCTAGTATTATCATTTTATTATTCTGAAGTATTACACATTCAAAGAATATGGGAGATTCTATCTGTTTATGAAAGACATTCCTAAAATAGACTTGTTAAAAAAATATTCTTTATGGGTTATCTGTATCATCACAGTTTTTTCATTAAATACAGACATGAATTGAAAAAGAAAAACATCTAAATGACTACATATTGAAATAAAAAATGTCATCATCAGATCTTAAAAATGAGTGTGTGGAATTTACAATTCAAGAAGACATTTGTATTGATACTGTTACCATATAATCTGGCAAGATGAGTATGGTGGGAAGGACAAAAGGCCACATGCTTATTTCTTGACTAATATAAGTTATTGAGAGGCTAAATATAGAATATCATGCCAAGTACTGCTGAAAAGGAAAAGAAATTAGAAAACTCATTTCTAGAAGCACATAATTTAGATAGTAGTTGAAAGAGTATATTAAATGTTTGTAATGCAATTTCTATTGCCCCTAGACAGAGGCCTTGCTGATCCTCTAAGGAAAGTTCTCACTGAACCCAAGGGTAAAACATCAGAGCAAAACAAAAAGTGAGACACGTGAGTAGTGAGGGCTCCACTCACATGGCTCAGATAACTGAGGACTTGCCACTTCCTAGCAGTAGTATGTGGGCAGCTGAAGACACAGCACATTCAGTCAGTGTAAACCATCACAAGAGACTGACCACAGCAAGGTGGCCTCTTTAAATGTACCCTGTACTTCTGCCATGTAGCATAGGTGATCATAAGTAAACAACTAGTTGTTTTTTGTTTTTGTTTTTTTTTTTAAAGAGTGAGGTTAAGAGCAGAAGTTCAATAGGCAAAAGAAAGAGAATAGCTCTCTGATGCAGAGAGGGGTCCCGGAGAAATGGGTTGCCCTAAACAACTAGCTTTATAAGGATTTGTTGAGTCTGTCTCTACCAGTGGACTGTGAGGTAGCTGTTCACTTTTGTTTCTGTCATGTGTTTTCACATTCATTTCACAAGGCATGCCCTGCCCCTTTCTCCCTCTCCTCTTATTTTGGCATGTCCACTCCTGTTTCCCATTGTTTCATGGAACGGCCCTAGTCAGCACTGATACTTGCCATTTATTGAGTGGTAACTCTATGCCAGGCACTGATACAAATTTTTACATTTATGATTTTACCTAATCCTGGCAATAATTATGAGGCAGGGTCGAGCTTTAGCTATATTTTACAGACAGGGAAATCAAGGCTTAAACAAGTAGCTTACCTGGCCGGGTGTGGTGGCTCACGCCTGTAATCCCAGCACTTTGGGAGGCCAAGGTGGGTGGATCACCTGAGGTCAGGAGTTTGAGACAAGCCTCAACATGGAGAAGCCCTGTCTCTACTAAAAATACAAAATTAGCCAGGCGTGGTGGTGCCTGCCTGTAATCCCAGCTACTCAGGAGGCTGAGGCAAGAGAATTGCTTGAACCTGGGAGACAGAGGTTGCAGTGAGCCGAAATCATGCCACTGCACTCCAGGCTGGGCAACAAGAGCGAAACTCCGTCTCAAAAAAAAAAAAAAAAAAAAAAAAACCAAGTAGCTTACCTAAGGTCATACAGTTTTACTTGAACTCAGTTTGTTGGACGTCAAAGCCAAGGCTCACTATACTACACTAAATAGCTAGGCAGAGCAGGATCAATCTCTCTAGCACGTACTGCAAAGTCCTAAAGTGAAACCCTGCATACAAATCTAGGCAAATTAAACCAGGGCAGGCAACATTCCTATACACATGGCTAACTAGAAAGTCTAAATGATCCTCAAAACTCCTTGGTTTAAAAAAAAAAAGTCAGTACTAATAATTCTTCAATGCAACATTCACATTTTTCTTCTTTAATGGCATTTCACAACTCAATAAACAATTGTCATTGCCTAGATTCTTGCCAAGAGTACTTGACCACAGTTTTTGTTGTTTAGCAAGTAAATGAAAATACATCAAGATCTGTAAATGTTGGCTAGTACTGAAAGAAAATGCTGCAGTAGAGTGAGGACTCAAAAAAATCCTGCTGGTTTGTCAACATGGAAACATGCATGACCCATCCATTAGAGATACAGAATTTGGGTCAGTGTATACAGCAATTTGTCACAATTTGGCTGTCAATTTTGGGATTAGAAACATGAGAAGAGGCTCAAGGGACTTTTCAATCACCTGATGTAACAAGCAAAGAACGAAAGATACTGCAAATAATTCAGCAAAGTCAAAAAAGAACCTTAAACATTAGTAATATTTGGAAACTGTGACTGAGTTCATGTAAAGTCCACTGACATCCTTATTCTAGAAGAAAAACACCAGCAGGAGAAGAAACAAGAGCTCTAACAGTCATCAGCAAATTTAGCATGTTGCTAAAGAGCGAGAAAGTGGAAAAATTCACGGATGTTATAGTACAGACTCTGTGCAATCATACTGAACTTTGACACAAAAGAGCTAATTACTAGACATCTTTTCTCAATAACTAAGATTACAAAGCAAGAAAAAATACAGAGCTGCCTGCCTCAGGAAGAAGAAAACACCGTGTATCTCTTCCTTCTTTTTCCCTATTCACCAGCCTCTTTACTGGAAGAAGGCCATACAATATAGTTTATCATGTCAGAAAAACATCCCATCTTAACACAATTGATATATAAGCTTTTCCAGGGTAAAGTTAAAGAAGCTGGTGGGATACAAAAAGTAAATTAAAGTTTTAGTCATAGGATGAGTGAAGACTGAAGGAAGATAGGTGAACATTCTTTGGTCCTCATTCAATAGCTTGAAAACGGACCTCTGGACCTATATTCACATAACTCTCCAAAAGGCAATTTATGGTTTAAATTCAGCTTATTCAGTTGCAGCTCTGGTTAACTCCAGAGCTCAAGCCTTATTACAGTACTCAGGGTGTGTCAAGGGTCATATGGGAAGAACCAAAGAGACGGAAATGGCAAACTTTGCTTCATCTCCAGCCAAAGCCCCTTTTCTGCAACCAAAATTCTTCAGAATAGTGTATCATTTTGTCCCACCTGAAAGTACTTGGAATGAGGGGAAAGCACAGATAACCTCTCTAACCTGACACATGCCAAATCCTCATCAAATGAGGAAAGGAAAGGAAAAAGAAAGAGAAGGAGAGGGGAGAAAGAATACAATGTAAGAGGGAAGATGAAGATGGGAGATAAATATTTTTGTAAGCAAAGAAACAGAGTAAAATTAAACATGGAAGGAAAAAGGAAAAAGACAGTATTCTAGCTCACTATATTCCATTCTAAAATTTAGTAGCTGACAACTACCAAGCACACTAAAGGCCAATTCCTATCCCATTCTTTTTTTGCTGGCATATTATCTCTCTCTCTCTCTCTCTCTCTTTTTTTTTTTTTTTTTTTTTTTTTTTTTGAGACAGAGTCTCTCTTTGTCTCTGCACTTCAGGCTGGAGTGCAGTGGTGCGATCTTAACTCATTGCAACCTCCGCCTCTTGCGTTCAAGCGATTCTCGTGCCTCAGCCTCCTGAGTAGCTGGGATGACAGGCATACACCACCATGCCCAACTAATTTTTGTACTTTTAGTAGAGACGACAGGGTTTCACCATGTTGGCCAGGTTGGTCTCGAACTCCTGGCCTCAAGTGATCCGCCCACCTCGGCCTCCCAAAGTGCTGGGATTACAGGCATGAGCCTCCGCACCCAGTCCCTTTTGCTGGCATATAATCTCTTAATAAAAGTTATTCCATTCAGCCCCTTGTCCCCAGAGTTCCATTATAGCATTTATGAGCACCATATGAGAAAATAATTGATATAACCACATGGCCCATCTGGGTACTATTCACTTACAACTCAGAAACCATGCAGTAATAGTGTTTAGTTCTGGGTGCTACACTTTACAAAGGTCATTAAAAAAACTGGAATGCACTCAGAGGCAAGTGCTTAGGACAAAGAAAGAACTCAAAACCAAAACAAGTGAGGACCTGCATCTGTTCAGCTTACAGAAGAGAGGCCTTCCAACACTTGAAGGGCTCTCATAAAAGAAAAACCTTGTTACTGCTTTTCAAGGGGGGAGAGCTAAAATCACAGGTAGAAGAGACAGAGAAATTTCAGCTCAATAAAAGGAAAAAGATTTCTAAGCAGCAAGTCTACTCAAGGAAAGAATAGCCTGCCTCAAAAGATAGATTCTCACCTGGAATAGACAAAGAAATCTTGAGCAAAACAAAGCTGGAGGCATCACACTAGCTGACTTCAAAATATACTACAAAGCTACAGTAACCAAAACAGAATGGTACTGGCATAAAAATAGACACATAGACTAGTGGAACAGAATAGAGACCCCAGAAACAAATCCACACGTTTACAGCCAACAAATTTTCAACAAAAGTGGTAAGAATATACAATAGGGAAAGGGCAGTCTCTTAAAAAAAAAAAGATGCTGAGAAAACTAGATATCCACATGCAGAAGAATGAAATTAGACCCTATTTCTCATCATATATAAAAATAAACTCAGCTGGATACAGTGGCTTATGCCTGTAATCACAACACTTTGGGAGGCCAAGGTGGGAGGATTTCTTGAGCACAGGAGTTCAAGACCACCCTGGGCAACATAGTGAGACCTCGTCTCTATTTTTTTAAAAAAGAAAAAAAAAAAGATAAAAATCAACTCAAAATGGATTGAAGACTTAGATGTAGAATCTGAAATGGTAAAACTACTAGAAGAAAACATAGGGGGAAGCTCCATGACATTAGTCTGGGCAATGATTTTCTAGGTACGGCCTCAAAAGCATAGCCAACAAGGATAAATAAATATAGACAAATGGGATTGCATCAAGCTAAAAAGCTCCTTCTGCACTCCTATGTTCATTCCAGTACTATTCATTTTTTTTTTTTGAGACGGAGTCTCACTCTGTCACCCAGGCTGGAGTGCAGTGGCCAGATCTCGGCTCACTGCAAGCTCCACCTCCTGGGTTCACGCCATTCTCCTGCCTCAGCCTCCCGAGCAGCTGGGACTACAGGCGCCTGCCACCTTGCCCGGCTAGTTTTTTTGTATTTTTTAGTAGAGACGGGGTTTCACCGTGTTAGCCAGGATGGTCTCGATCTCCTGACCTCTTGATCCGCCCGTCTCGGCCTCCTAAAGTGCTGGGATTACAGGCTTGAGCCACCACGCCTGGCTCCAGCACTATTCATAATAGCCAAGATATGGAATCAACCTAAGTGTCCATCAATGAATGAATGGATAAAAAAAGTGATATATATAGAGATATATAAATGGAATACTATTCAGCCATAAAAAGAAAGAAGTCCTGTTATTTGGATATATCTGAAGAACATTATGTTAAATGAAATAAGCCAGGCCAGAAAGACAAATACTGCAGGATCTCACTCGTGGAATCTAAAAGAGTTGATCTTATAGAAGTACAGAGTGAAATGGTGATTACCAGAGGCTGGAGTATTTAGCAGGGAGAAGATAGGGAAATGTTGGTCAAAGAACACATATTTACAGTTAGACAGAATAAAGTCAAGAGATCTACTGTATAGTACAGTGACTACAGTTAATGACGATTTATGGCATTCTTAAAAAACGCTGAGAGAGTAGATATTATGTGTTCTCACTACAAAAATAACTATGTGAGGTAACGTATTAGTTAGCTAGATCTACTATTCCACTAAGTATAATACTTCAAAACATCATGTTGTACATGATAAATACACACAATTTTATGGGTCAATTAAAAAGAAAGAAAGAAAAAAAGATGATGATGACAAAGTCCCCAGAGATGCTTAGAGAGAGATTTAAGTACTAACTGAATGTCCAGGATCAGGTTAGTGCTTCTCTAAGAGCCATTCAATGACAAACTGAATTAGAACCACTGGCTTATTAAAAAAAATGTAAATTTAGAAAATAATAGAAGCTCAGAAAATAATGCAAGTTCCTGAATCACTCTCTGGGTTCCGTGACTTAGAAGGGGATAATGCTTGGGAATGTGCATTTTAACACGGTCTCCGGGTGATTCTAATGTACACTCAAGATTAATAACTAGACTAGTTGACCTTTGAAGCTTCATCTATCACTTATCCTCTAATATCAATGGGCTGTCCAAATAGTTTCCCTGGTTTCATCACTTTGTTTGTTGCCTCTGTGAGAAACTTGCCCTCACTCAGGTTTCACTAACCTCTTCTCTATTGAAAGTCTACCCATTCCTTCAAGATGAACTAAAATGAATAAGTGATTCTTTTCTGCTTTTCCAATCACATATGATCCCCGACTACTCTAAACCTCTGTACCACTACTTTGTACCACACCAATGGAACTTGTTACTGCACACTGGAGTTAATAATAGTCACCTATCACTATAAATACTTTGAGGGAAGGATTTCTGTCTCATTCCCCATTTTATTCTCATTGCCCAGCCACATACCGTATTATAAATATAACTTGACAAATATTTGCTCAATGAATAAATGCAGATATTTTGTGCTTACTAAAGCGTAAGTTCTTTGAAGACAGTTGCTCATCTCTACCACTGTGGTCCTAGCACAGTGCTTAGAACAAGAAGGTCTGATAAACCTTGACTCAAACTAACTGATGAGGAACTGACATTTTCTTTCAGGGTTCTCAGGTAACAAGCAATTTTTACAGTTGTCTCATATAGTACCCATTGTTACCTCTTAAAACCTTCACTTGCCTGGCCGGGCGCGGTGGCTCACGCCTGTAATCCCAGTACTTTGGGAGGCTGAGGCGGGTGGATCACGAGGTCAGGAGACCAAGACCATCCTGGCTAACATGGTGAAACCCCGTCTCTACTAAAATTACAAAAAATTAGCCGGGCGCAGTGGCGGGCGCCTGTAGTCCCAGCTACTCGGGAGGCTGAGGCAGGAGAATGGCGTGAACCCGGGAGGCGGAGCTTGCAGTGAGCCGAGATCGCGCCACCGCACTCCAGCCTGGGCGACAGAGCAAGACTCCGTCTCAAAAAAAAAAAAAAAACCAACAACAAAAAACCTTCACTCGCCTTAAATGCGTACCTTAATACTGTTAGAAAATGGCAAACATTGTTGCAGAAGAGAGGCAAAAGAGTAAAGACTCCTCTTCCTTCTATAGAACAAGGATGGTGGTGATCACATATGAAGATGATGATAGTATCCAAGTGCCATGTTTACTCTACTATTGGTATTTGTTGCTAAATCTTGACTCATCCTTGATAATTTCTGTTCCATTCACCTCTCTTTTTCATTCCCATCTGACACTGACTGTTCTATGAACTGCACTCTGGAAAGTAACCATCAAGTTTCTAATAATCAAAACCAGTGGTCACTGATCCTTTGGTTTGCAAAGTTTTAGTTCATGTACCTGAAAAATACTGTCTGTAGTATACTTGAGGAGAGAAGACTCAGATATATTTTACAATGTAAGCATCTTAAGAACTACAAATTTTTTAAAAGTCCTCATTCTTTGAAAACTTTAAAAAGTCCTCAGCCCTTCCAATGTAGAAGGGTTCTTTTACCTTATGCTTTTAATAGGAACTTTTCTACCTGAAGGTTCCATCCTCTACTCTCTGTTCCCTTTCTCCATTTCGTCCTCACAAATAACAATAACAGGAACAACACTTCTACTAATAATAACTATCATTAATTGATGTCACTAAACTATGTATTTTACAAACTGTGGCTTTTTATAAGACTATCGTATTCTCCCTATTTTCAAATGAGGATTCCTATGCCCCAAAAAGGTCAAGTAACTCAGTCCCCAAGTGTACACCACTACTAAGGGATTAATCTGGGATTCCAACCCATATCTACTTAGTTCCAAAGCCAATACAGTATACCACTATGCTATGCTGTCTCTTAATAACATTAATAACTTCAATTACTATTGCAATCATTTTGAAACTTTGAAATTGCTAAGTTTCACAAAAGCCATGTTTTAGTAAGATAAATCTAGTGGTGATGTTCAGGATGGATCGGAAGGAAATTAACTGGAGGTTGGAAAACCAATTAAAGATGTAATAATTTAGGCATGAGTCCATAATGGTCTACATTAGTATGCTGGCAAAGAGAATGGGAAAAAAAGATGAATATAAGAGAAATTATGAGAGATGACTGAAAAGAACTTGGCAACTGCTTAAACATATGAAGAGAGGAAAGGAATCAAAGCTGATTTAAATTGTAAGTCTGTGTGACTAAGAAACAAAAGGGGTGCCATGAAATGAAATAGGTAAAACAAGGATAAGATCAGAGTTTACGGGGGAGAAAAATGATAAATTTCTTGTTACTGTTATTGAAAGTAAAAGAATGATATGACTTAGATGTAGGAAGGTGATCACTTTATAAATACATCTATCTTTAAAATAAGAGTAAAAACACCATTCTGCCTTTTCCTTAATGTGATACTGAAACTGAGGAAAACGACATCAATTAACATTAAGAACACAGATCTCTGACTGGAGTAAATACTCATGTTTTCCTTGTATGCAATCCCTTGCTCTTCCTAACTTGTAAAAAGTGCAATGCCTGCAAATTCCAACACCATTCATTCAAAGGAGATAGCTAATAGGTCTCATCTGTTTAGCTAGAAAGTGTATAACAGATCCTTCATAAGAAGACCACAGACAGTAGTCTGAGTGAAAATTTATGCAAAGTAACAGATTAGTAATAGTTTTACACCACCAGGGCTTCATGTCTCATTATTTTATACAGACCACTAATAGAGTTTAGTATTAGAATTTGAAAAGGAACAGAAAATGGAAAGCTCTCCCCGTAGAATTTATTGTCATCTTTCAGCTATTATATGGGTTTCATTTGGATTTCTATTCCAAGGCGTTATTCTTTGTTTTATTTTCAAAATGTGGCTCATACTTTTAAAATGGCTTTCTGGGAAACCTCCACATTTGCATGAATTCAAATGAAACTCCGTTCTCTGTTGTCATCATTCTGTTTAGCAGCTTGTTACTTATTTTATAGGGTTAGGACGTGATTAACAATGGACTCCTCTACAGCATTCCATAAAACAACAAAATCACCAGTAAGGCTCAGCAAAGTAAACATCAAAGTGCTTTTAAGTATTTAGTTTTATCGTTTTTAAATGACAAAGTTTTTAAAAAAATGCTATGATGTAGTTGAGGTTGTAGCAACAGCAACACCCCTCCGACTGAGGACAGCCTGACAACTGGATAGATTATGTATGAAGAATGCCCCTTAGTTACTTAGCTCTTCAACGTTCTCTTATGATACCCACTGGAACATCAAATGTCCCTCTGCATATCATCCCAAATGGAGAGAGAAGATGATAGAGGGAATTAAAATGCTACAACTGCAATAACTGCTGTATAAATCAATCAAGCTGCTTTTTGGAAGAAGACATTGGACAAAGGGATAAGTTTCAAATAGTGGACGAATGTTGAAGACATTCCAAATCCAAACCTGTATATTCTATATATTCAAGAAATAGAGCGATACACACCCAGTCATGCATCAGCAGGACAAAAGTGGTTCCTTTTTATTGAGGGAGATAATAGAAAAGTAAATGCTAGGAAGTTTTCAAAGGAGATCAAAAGGTGCAGTGATTAATGACTCTGATGTACTTCAGAATGAAACTTCTTCAAGCAAGTAGGTTTGGGTTTCAAGTAATTAACCTAACACTTGAACAATGGATTGTTACAAAATATAATGAAGTTAAGTACAAAACACTGTCTGATAAATGTTAACTCGATGTTCATGTCCTCTGGCAGACACAGCTATTTTATTGTATATGAGGACAAACTCTTGAAAAGCGGGGGAAATATATTATTATATACCTTATTAGTTGAATTGTTTTTGAGGTTAAAGAGTTTAAAGTTTACATATGGAATGTTGGGTCATAAAACATTGAAAATTGTCCCACTCTTAAGAAAATTCAAGTTTAAAGACATCTTTTCACAGTGGTTTTTAAGAAGCATCATTACCATAATTAAATATTGGGCCAATATTTAATTATCTTAAATATAATATAATTAAATATTATATGTGGTGGCTAATGCCTGTAATCCTAGCATTTAGGAGGCTGACACATGAGGCTCACTTGAGACCCAGAGTTCAAGACCAGCCTGGGCAACACAGTAAGACCCCATCTCCACAAAAAATTTTAAAAACTAGCTGGGCATGGTGGTATGTGCCTGTTGTCCTGGCTATTGGGAGGCTAAGGTGGGAGAACTGCTTGAGCCCAGGGGTTTGAGGCTGCAATGAGCTATGAATGATCATGCCACTGCATTCCAGCCAAGGAGACAGAGCAAGACTCTGTCTCTTAAAAAAAAAACTTAACTTAAAGTTTAGAAATAATAATTCAAGTTCATGATAAAATGAAACCTAACTCATTTAACAAAAGCTAATATAAATGAGGAGAACTAATACAACATTATCAGCTTAAAGAAAGTCATTGCAATCTGGACTGTCCAAGAGGAACCAACACTTCTATAACCAGACACTTCTTTTTTGAAAAGAAGAATAAAACTGATTTTTGTTGGCCTTCCAGCACAACAAGCATTATAATGAAACAAACAAACAAACTAAATAAATAAATAAATAAATAAAAATTTACTCAATACCTAAAGAGCATTGTCCATGATCTTTTTGTTTTCATTTCATTTTAAAATTTACAGATAGTAAAAGTCCCCCTTTTGGTGTACTATTTTATGAGTTTAAAAAATGTAAAGACTCATGTACTTACCACCACGATAATCACAAAACAGATGCATTATCCCAAAACTTGTGCTGCCTTTTTGTAGTGAAATTCGCACCTCACCCTTAACCCTGGCAAACACTGATCTGCTTTCCATTGCTATCATTTTCCCTTATTTTTTTTCTTTTGAGATAGGGTCTTGCTTTGTTGCCCAAGCTGGTCTTGAACTCCTGTGCTCAGGTGATCTTCCTAACTCAGCTTCCAAAAGTGTTGGGATTACAGGCGTAAGTCACCATGCCCGACCTCATTTTGCCTTTTATAGAATGATATATAAATGGAATCATACAGTATGTAGCCTTTTGAATCTTGCTTTTTTCACCCAGCATAAAACATCTGAGATACATCCATGCTATTGTGTCTGTAAGCTGCTCATTCCTTTTTGTTGTGAATAGTATTCCATAACATGGATATACTACAGATTCTTCATCCATTTATTGATTGAAGGGGTGTTTGGGTTACATCCAGTTTTTGTCAACCTTTTTGTTTGTTTTTTTGTTTTTGAGAAGGAGTTTTGCTCTTGTTTCCCAGGCTGGAGTGCAATGGTACGACCTCGGCTCACCACAAACTCCACATCCCAGGTTCAAGTGATTCTCCTGTCTCAGCCTCCCAAGTAGCTGGGATTACAGGCATGTGCCACCACACCTGGCTACTTTTGTATTTTTAGTAGAGACGGGGTTTCTCCATGTTGGTCAGGCTGGTCTCGAACTCCTGACCTCAAGTGATCCACCCGCTTTGGCCTCTCAAAGTGCTACGATTACAGGCATGAGCCACTGTGCCCAGACCTTTTTTTTTTTTTTTTTTTTTTTTTTTGAGACAGAGTCTTGCTCTGTAGCCCAGGCTAGAGTGCAGTAGCACCATCTCGGCTCGCTGCAGCCTCTGCCTCCAGAGATCAAGTGACTCTCCTGCCTCAGCCTCCTGAGTAGCTGGGATTATAGGCATGTGCCACTACGCCCTACTAATTTTTGTATTTTTAGTAGAGAGAAGATTTCACCATGTTGGCCAGGCTGGTCTCAAACTCCTGACCTCAAGTGATCCACCCGCCTCAGCCTCCCTAAGTACTGGGATTACAGGCCTGTTTCGATTAAGAAAATGAATCCAGCTGGTTTTCTGAAAAGATCAACAAAATTGATAGACCACTAGCAAGACTAATAAAGAAGAAAAGAGAGAAGATTCAAATAGATGCAATAAAAAATGATAAAGGGGATATCACCACCGATCCCACAGAAATACAAACTACCATCAGAGAATACTATAAACACCTCTACACAAATAAACTAGAAAATCTAGAAGAAATGGATAAATTCCTGGACACATACACCCCCCCAAGACTAATCCAAGAAGAAGCTGAATCCCTGAATAGACCAATAATAGGCTCTGAAATTGAGGCAATAATTAATAGCCTACCAACCAAAAAAAAGTCCAGGACAAGACGGATTCACAGCCGAATTCTAGCAGAGGTACAAAGAGGAGCTGGTACCATTCCTTCTGAAACTATTCCAATCAATAGAAAAAGGGGGAATCCTCCCTAACTCATTTTATGAGGCCAACATCATCCTGATACCAAAGACTGAAATTATCAGTTTACATGTCTCTCCCCCAACTGGTCTGTTAGTTCTTCGGATCCACAGATCATGTCTTTTTCATATTTGTAATTAAGAAATCGTATTGCCTGATACTTAACAAGTGCTTACTAAGTGCTGTGAAACTCACACAGGCATGATATGTAAGGGAAGATGACATCATCACGTATATGGTGTATAAGGATCGGTGAAGACAAGCAACCCTAAGGAGACTGTAGTCCCAGAGAGCAAGCTTTACATGCCAGATTTTGCCATATCCATGGTGGGCAACTAGTCTCTCAAACAAAAAGGAGCCCTTCAAAACAGCAGATTATTGTTTCCTATAACACGACTGGAAAAAAACAAAACAGATTAAAATATTTGTTTGCAGTAAAAGAAATCATTTTTCACCTATAATTATTCTGAGGGTTCTCTTTTCTACTAATTTTAAATTCCTACCTGGAAAATGAGTATCTTTCATTAGAGTTTACAAGCTAATAGTTCAGATAACTGGGGTAAACTGAGACTGAATATTTTCGATTTGATGATCTGAGTATGAACAAGCCCTTCTGTTCCTAAAAAGGCAAAAGGACCCAGTAGTCCCTGCACTACTGCCCTATATTCCTTCCACATTTGGTTTGTTCTCCCAAAAGACTCAGGAAATAGCCTTCCCTAAAAGGCTTAGAAAATAGCCTAAACAAAAGCTCAGGATAATCCTATCATGATATAAGATTCTCCTCCTCAACAGTTTAGCTTTATTGGAAGGAAAAATGTAACCTAATAACTCAGCAAAAACTAGAATAGACAGATCCCTAACATGAAAAACTCCTAACCAAAGATACTTGAAATCACTCTAGCAGTTTTCAAAATATATTGTGAGTTTTCATTGTAGCAACCTATTTCTCTACAGACAACAAACACAAAATCTCACTTTGTGGTCAGAAGCAAGGTCATCTGGATTATTTGGAAAATGACAAATGGCAAATTACCACTTATATGAATAATGGTAAATTGAAGAATATATTGATTCTCTTTTCCCCCTCCTTATAACAAATGAGAATACACAAAAAATTTAAGTATGACATAAAAAGGCCATTTTATGAGCATCTTTGCCAGTTGAATACTTTAATTATATGACATTAAATGTTCTATTAAAGGTATTATTTCATAGATGCCAGGCAAAGTGGAATTCATCCTATATAAAAGTCTGACCATGCTTTTATTTTTTATTTATTTTTATTTCTTGGAGACAGAGTCTCACTCTGTTGCCCAGGCTAGAGTGCAATGGCACGATCTCAGCTCACTGCAACCTCTGCCTCCTGGGTTCAAGCGATTCTCCTGCCTCGGCCTTTCAAGTAGCTGGGATTACAGGTGCCCACCACCACGCCTGGCTAATTTTTGTATTTTTAGTAGAGACGGGGTTTCACCATGTTGGTCAGGCTGGTCTCGAACTCCTGACCTCAGGTGATCCCTGGCCTCAGCCTTCCAAAAGTGCTGGGATTATAGGCATGAGCCATGCGCCTGGCCATGACCATCCTTTTATAACAAAGACATTTATCACTGAATATCCATGAGCTCTCCCACAATTCTCCAGCTAGCTTGCAGTTAGGTGAAGCCATGTTACCGGTTCTGGCCAATGGGTTGTGAGTTAAACAACATACCACTTTTGTGCTGAAAAATGTAAATGCTGGTATATGAATCATCAACTCTGGCTTCCCATGCTGCAGTGCCCAAGGAAGCTACACGTTCCAGATAGTACAGCTATAAGAGGGTAGAGTCTCAGCCTGGGTCCCTGAGAGACTATGAGGAAAAGAATCCTTTACCTATGGCAGATGTGTAGTATAAACAAGAAGTAGACTTTTGTTATGCTAAGTTACTGAGATTTTGTTTTTGCTGCTGTTATTACAACACAGCTTAGCCTACCCTTACCAATACACCTTCACAGTTAAAAATTATGTTCATAATTTGCTCAAAAAACCCACTTCACACTGCACACATGTACATTTAATTTGCAAGTATAATTATTTGCAAAGACCATTTATTTTAAAGTAGAAGTCAATATGTAGCCTTTGATTTTAAAAGAGCCATTTTATTTCTTATTGTGACCTCCAGAATTGATTTGTCTATTGTGGTTTACAACATTACGTGAATAGAGTTTTAGCTTTGTATTATTTCATTTCTTTCATCATTTTAGAAGATCATCTCAAGCCAGCTTATGATATAAATTTCAGTTAGAAAATCCTAGAAAAACAGTCTATTTAATAGAATATTAGTCAATGCTAATATAATTATTTCAGAGAGATAATCTGTTTGCTTATATTTTAACACATAAGTTAACAGACTTCTGTTACAACACTAAACTTCCAAGGATCTGCGCCTAAATCTTAGGCAGTAAGAAAATGTAAACAATCACATTTCTGTAATACATGAGTTTCTCTGTACTGTATATTTAAGTTCTGTGTTTTCTTCCTTTCCAGTTTAGCAATATCACAGCAATCATCAAACAGTTGGATCCGAGAAATGATAAAACCAGTCTGCCCCTTATGTCATTTCTACCCGGGAATCTGACAACACATTCCTATTTGTTTTTTGGTTAGTAACAACATTAGCCTGAACATCATTATGCACACTGCAGTTGCGTATTTATTTCCCCTTTCAAGAGAAAAAAGAATTTACTAGTGTAATATAAGAACAATAGGACACTCTAAACTAATAGCTAGCAAATTTATAAACAAAAAGAAATGCTTCTTCACATACTATATAGACACTCAGTCAACCCATGGAATGTGTCACTAATCATTTCACAGTTAGGGCTTTTTTTTTTCTTTTTTTTTAAAGACAGAGTCTCGCTCTGTCGCCTAGACTGCAGTGCAGTGGCGTAATCTCAGCTCACTGCAACCTCTGTTTCCCGGGTTCAGGCAATTCTCCTGTCTCAGCCTCCCTAGTAGCTGGGATTACAGGCGCCTGCCACCATGCCTGGCTAACTTTTGTTATTTTAGTTAGAGAGACGGGTTTCACCTTGTTTACCAGGCTGGTCTCGATCTCCTGACCTCAGGCGATCCGTCCGCCTTGGCCTCCCAAAGTGCTGGGATTACAGGCGTAAGCCACCATGCCCAGCCCCACAGTCAGGGTTTTTTTAAAGGCTGGATAACTTAGTAATTAATGAAATATTTAATGTCTGTCACCTAACTATAAAAGTAATTAAATTTGGTTCTTCAGGAAATCACCTCCCTGGTTCTAATCAGGCGTTTCACACTCACTCTGTTTACCCTCTTGGGGTAAAGGGAGTGGCACAGTTTTATAGTTACAGACTTCGCATTCCCTTCTTAAGGAAAGTGAAGTTTTTGTTTGCTTTTAACAATTTTATTGAGGATTAATGGAAACAAACTACACATACTTGAGGTGAACAATTTGTTAATTTTTGACCTGTAAAACCATCACCACAATCAAGATAATGAATATATCCGTCACCCCAAAAGGTTCCTTGTGCTATTTTGTAATGGTTCCTTCTCATATCTCTCCACTCCCTGCCTCTGTTTCCAATCTGTAGCGCTTTCTAACACTATAGGTTATTTTGAGGTTTCTAAAATTTTATATAAATGAATCATACAGTATTTTTTTTGTCTGGCTTACTTCGCTCAACATAATTATTTTGAATTCATCCATATTGTTGCATGAATCAATAGTTCATTCTTTTTTACCATTTAGTATTTTATTGTACACAATAAATTATAACACAACTCATTTTATCTGTTGATGAACATCTTGGGTTGGTTCCAGTCTTGCATATTAAAAATGAGGCTGCTGTGAACATTTACGTGTAAGTCTTTGTATGGGTATATGCTTTCTTTTTCTAGGGGTTAAATACCTAAGAGTGAAATGGCTGAATCATATGTAGGTGTACGTTTAACTTTTTAGGAAACTGCCAAGCTGTTTTCCAATGTGGTTACACCATTTTAGATTCCCACCAACAGAGCAGCCGAGGGTTAAAAGAGTTAAAGTTGGCCGGGCGCGGTGGCTCAAGCCTGTAATCCCAGCACTTTGGGAGGCCGAGACGGGTGGATCACGAGGTCAGGAGATCCAGACCATCCTGGCTAACACGGTGAAACCTCGTCTCTACTAAAAAAATACAAAAAGAAAAAAAGAAAAAAAAAAGAAAAAAAACTAGCCGGGCGAGGTGGCGGGCGCCTGTAGTCCCAGCTACTCGGGAGGCTGAGGCAGGAGAATGGCGTGAACCCGGCAGGCGGAGCTTGCAGTGAGCTGAGATCCAGCCACCACACTCCAGCCTGGGCGACAGAGCAAGGCCCCTTCTCAAAAAAAAAAAAAAAGAGTTACAGTTCCTTCACATCCTGTCCAACATTTGGTATGGTCAGTTTTAAAAATTTTAGTCAAACTAATAGGTATGTAGTGGTATCTTATTTTAGCCTTAATTTGCATTTCCCTAACTTCTAATGGCATTGAATATCTTTCATCTGTTTATTTACCACTCATATATCCTTTTGTGTGAAGTATCAGTTCAAACGTTTTGCCTTTTTTCCCCTGAGGTGTTTTTGCTGTTGTTGTTGAATTGTAAGGATTCTTCATATGTTATTTATTAGATATATGATTGCAAATATTTTCCCCCAGTTTGTAACTTATCTTTTCATTCTCTTAAAAGTATCTTTAGAGGAGCAAAAGGTTTTACATTTGAAGTACAAGTTTTCAATTTTTTTCTTTTATGAACTGTTCTTCTGATGCTATATCTTAAATACGTTTGCCTAAACAAGAGAAAACAAAGGTTTTCTTTTTCCTAAAGAAAGTTGATAATTTTAGGTTTTACATTTAGATCGATAATCCAGTTGGGGTCAATTTTTGTCTATGGTACAAGGTATGAATTTTAAGTTCATTTTTACATACGAATACTTTGCACCTTTGTTGAAAAGTAGTTGTCCATAATTGTGTGGGTCTACCTCTAGGTTCTCTATTCTGTTCCATTATCTTTTCATATGACTACTATACTGTTTTGAGTAAGGTAGGTTTATAATAAATCTTAAAGTCAGGTAAACGTTAAGTCACTAGTTTGTTTTTTTTTTTCAAATCTGTTTTGACTAATCTGGCTTCTTTGCATTTCTATATGACTTTGAAAATAAGCTTGTCATTTTCTTCAACAATGCCTGCTGGGATTTTATTACAGTTGCATTGAATCTATGGATAAATAAGGCGGAGAACCAAAAACATTACAATATTGAGTCTTCTGACCCACACACAATCTCTCTCTCCATTTATTTCTCCAAGATTTTTTTTTTTTTTTTTTTTTGAGACAGGGTCTCACTCTGTCACCCAGGCTAGAGTACAGTGACGCCATCTTGGCTCACTGTAATCTCCACCTCCTGGACTCACACTACCCTCCCACCTCAGACTCCTGAGCAGTTGGGACTACAGGCGCACACCACCACACCTGGCTAATTTTTGCATTTTTTGTAGAAACAGGGTTTTTCCATGTTGCCCAGGCTGGTCTTGAACTCCTGGGTTCAAGTGATCTGCCTGCCGCAGCCTCCCAAAGTGCTGGGATTACAGGCGTGAGCCAATGCGCCTGGCCTTGAACATCTTTTATCAGATTTTTCCCCTAAGTATTTCAAATCTTTTGAAGCTATAATAAATGAGTTTTAAAAATTCCAATTGTTGATTGTTTGTGGGCCGCATGCAGAAATACAATTGATTTTTGTACAATGATTTGTATCCTGCCAATTGCTAAATTCACTTATTAGTTTTAGTAGCTTTTTTGTGGATTCCACTGGATTTTCTGCACAGACAATGATATAGTCTGAGAATTAAAAAGTTTTACTTCTTCCTTTCTAATTTAGATGCCTTTTATTTCTCTTCCTTGCCTCCCTGCCTTAGCTAGAACTTCCGGTACAATGCTAAATGGAAGACATTAAAGTGGATATCCCCAACATAGTCCTGACGTTAGGAGGACAGAGTATTCAGTCTCTTGACATTAAGTTAGCTATGGGATTTTTACAGATGCCCTTGATCAGTTTTAGGAAGTTTTCTCATGCTTCTCGTTTGCTGATATTTATTGGGAGCAGGTGTTGGATTTTACAAAATTCTGCCTTTATTAAGAAGATCACATGATGTTGAGTTTGTGTTATAAGCTCAACTGTGTTCCTTCTACCCCCTAATTCATACATTACAGTCTTAAACCCTGGTACCTAAGAAAGTGACTATTTGGAGACAGACTTTAAAAAGGTAACTAGGCTGGGCATGGAGCTCACGCCTATAATCTCAGCACTTTAGGAGGCTGAGGCAGGTAGGTCACTTGAGTCCAGGAATTTGAGACCAGCCTGGCCAACATAGCAAAATCCCATCTCTACAAAAAATACAAAAATTAGCCAGGCATGGTGGCATATTATTCCTGTGGTCCCAACTACTTGGGAGGCTGAGGCAGAAGGATCATCTGAGCCGGAGATGCAGGGGTTGCAATGAGTTGAGATCCCACCACTGTACTCCAGCCTGGGGAACAAAGTGAGACCCTGTCTCAAAAAAAAAAAAGAGGGGGATATTGAGTTAAAATGAGTTCGTTAGGGTGGGCTCTAATCTGAGAAGTGTCCTTGTAAGAAGCAATTATGACACAGACAGTCAGACACAGAGGAGTGACCATGTGAGGGTACAGGAGGAAGGCAGCCATTTGCAAGCCAAGGAGAGAGAACACAAAAGAGATCAAACTTGCCAAAGCCTTGATTTTGGACTTCTAACATCCAGACTTGTGAGAAAATAAATTTCTGTTGTTTCATCTATCTAATTTATGATATATTGTTATGGCAGCCCTGGCAAACTAATAGTTTTGTTAATTTACTAAGTTACATTGATTGACATTTGAGTGTTAAAAACCAGCCTTGCATTCATGGAAAAAAAAAAAAAACTACTTGGAAGAGCTGTCCTTTTTATCGATTGTTGGGTTGAATTTGTTAAAATTTTTAAATTCTGTCTTCCATGAGGAATATTGTCTATAATTTTCTTTTACTTTTTTCTTTTTTTTTTGAGACAGAGTCTCACTCTGTTGCTCAGGATGGAGTCCAGTGGTACAATCTCGGCTCGGCTCACTGCAACTTGCGCTTCCTGGGCTCAAGCGATTCTCCTGCCTTAGCCTCCTGAGTAGCTGGGATTACAGGCACCTGCCACCGCACCTGGCTAATTTTTGTATTTTCAGTAGAGATGGGGTTTTGCCACATCGGCCAGGCTAGTCTTGAACTCCTGACCTCAGGTGATCTGCCCGTCTCGGTCTCCCAAAGTGCTGGGATTACAGGCAAGAGCCATTGCACTGGGCCTATAATTTTCTTTTTGTATAGTATCTTTGTCTGGTTTTGGAAGTAGGGTAATGCTGGCCTCAGAGACTGAACTGGGAAATATTCCCTTCTGTTTAATTTTTCTAGAAGAGTTTATATAGAATTGATAGTCATTTCTTCCTCAAATGTTTAGCAGAATTCATCAGTACAGTAATCTGAGCCTGGTGTTTCTCTGTGGAAAATCTTTTAGCTTTAAATTCAATTTCTTGCCCATGTAGGGTGGCTCATGCCTATAATCCCAGCACTTTGGGAGGCCGAGGCTTGAATTCAGGAGTTCAAGACCAGCCTAGCCAATATAGTGAGACCTCATCTCTGCTAAAGTTAAAAAAAAAGTAGCTGGGTGTGGTCGCTTGTGCCTATAGTCCCAGCTACTTGGGAGGCTAAGGCAGAGGGATCACTTGAGCCTGGGAGATTGAGGCTGGCTGCAGTGAGCCTTCATTGTGCCACTGCACTCCAGCCTGGGCAACAGAGACTGTCTCAGAAAAACAAAAAATCAATTTCTTTAATATATATGGGTATTCAGGCCGGGCGCTGTGGCTCATGCCTGTAATCCCAGCATTTTGGGAGGCCGAGGCAGGTGGATCGCGAGGTCAGGAGATCAAGACCATCCTGGCTAACAGGTTGAAATCTCGTCTCTATTAAAAATACAAAAAAAAAAAAAAAAAAATTAGCCGGGCATAGTGGCGGGTGCCTGTAGTGCCAGCTACTCAGGAGGCTGAGGCAGGAGAATGGCATGAATCTGGGAGGTGGAGCTTGCAGTGAGCGAGACCATGCCACTGCACTCCAGCCTGGGTGACAGCATGAGACTCCATCTCAAAAACAAACAAACAAACAAACAAAAATGTGTATATATATGTATGTATGTATGTATATGTATATATGGGTATTTCAGTTATTTCTTCCTGAGTGACTTAGGTAATTTTTATCTTTTTCTTTTTTCTTTTTTTTTTTTCTTTTTTTGAGACAGAGTCTCACTCTGTTGTCCAAGCCAGAGTGCAGTGGTGTGGTCACGGCTCACTGCAGCTTCAACCTCCCAGGCTCAAGCAATCCTCCCATCTCAGCCTCCAGAGTAGCAGGGACTACAGATGCATGTCACCATGCCCAGCTAAGACGGGGGTCTCACTATGTTGTCCAGGCTGGTTTCAAGTGATTCTCTTGCCTCAGCCTCCCAAAGTGCTGGGATTACATACATGTGAGCCACTGTGCCCAGCCAATAATTTTTATCTTTTAATAAATCTGTCCTTTACAACTAGGATGTCTAATTTATTCGCATAAAGTTGTTCATATTACTCTTTATTAGTCTTTTAATATCTATGGAAACTGTACTGATGTCAAATTTTCTAAATTTGACTGAAAATCTGAGCTCCATGCTTCCTTTTCCCTTTTTTTTTAAGACGGAGTTTTGCTCTTGTTGCCCAGGCTGGAGTGCAATGGCACGATCTCAGCTCACTGCAACCTACACCTCCCAGGTTCAAGCGATTCTCCTGCCTCAGCCTTCCTAGTAGCTGGGATTACAGGCATGTGCCACCATGCCCAGCTAATTTTGTATTTTTAGTAGAGACGAGGTTTCTCCGTGTTGGTCAGGCTGGTCTCAAACTCCCAACCTCAGGTGATCCGCCTGCCTCGGCCTCCCAAAGTGCCAGGGTTACAGGCGTGAGCCACCGCGCCCAGCTCCTCAGTCACATTTTTAAGACAACTATATTATCTGGAACATCACTCATGCCTACAGAAGCTCTATTATTGATAAAATAAAAATCCCCAAAATCAAGAGCAATTAACAGCAACAAATCTATGCATAACCAAACATACATGGAGAATTCACTAAACTTCAGTCAATAAGTCAGGGAACACTTACATTAGAATGTGCTAATGAGAGAGCTAATTCAACAAAAATTCAAATGGCAGATTTTCCTATTTGTGGTTCTGAATTAAAACAAACAAACAAACAAAAAAGAATTAAAGAATTAAAAGAAATTATGAAGACCATTTCCTAAAACCACAGAGAAAGAATGCTATAGAAAAGGATCTCATTCTATTTTTGTCCCTTTTAGCTTTGGTTTTCAGAAACTGTCAGACCCTTCTTTTCCTCAAAGTTTCTTCCCCTACACCTAAGAGAGAGGATGTCTGTCATTTTCACCTGAACAAATACAAAACTATCTGTTTCTGAATTTATGTTCTGTTAGAGTCTATGCATACAAATACCTTAGAAATAAAACCAATGTAAAAATCATAGAAATGACCTCCCCCCATATTAGGCCACAATACCAACTTATGTATTACTCAGGTATACTAGAGTTTAACTCAGGTCACAGAAAGCTAGAATTACAAGAAATCGCTGAGCAATTTATTCCATCCATATCCATTGCTTCAGCTTGTACAGCATCAACTGAGAAGGTGATCTAGGCCATGTACCACCATTCCACATTTTCACCTGCCTCTGGGACAAAATCACTGATATCTTGCGGGCACTTCAGTTACAATGTGTCCAAAGGATTCATCAATTCATCAAAACACTTTCTCCTCCTTCCTCTTGACTTCTCTATTTCTGTTCTGGCTCCACAATTTTCTTAAATTACCCAAGCTTAAAAACTTCATCATGTTTGACTCCACTCCTACTTTTTCACTCTTTCCATCCTCCTCTGTAGATTCTATTTCCAAAATGTCATTCAAATCTGAACTTTCCTTCATATTTCCAAGTTCAGGGCCTGATTATCATGCTTTTTTTTTCTTTAAACAGCTTTATTTAGGTATTACTGGCATATATAAACTGCACATATTTAAAGTGGCTCTACCTTTGTTTTTTATAGGTAATTCCAATAGAATTTCTGAATTCCAATTTCTCTGTACCCTCTATCCTTCATTCTAATCTATTTTACTCATGGTTTTCCAGTACATTTTTCTTAAACTCTTGGCCTCAAGTTTCCCCCCTTGGCCTCCCAAAGTGCTGAGATTACAGGTGTAAGCCACCATGCCCAGTCCCCCAGCACATCCTTCTAAAGCACAGTTCTGATTGGGTTATTTCCTAGTTTTCAGTCTTCAAGATCAGCTATCATGTAAATTCAACCCCTGTTGCATGGCATATTCAAAGTTCTATTCTGACCCCAACCTATACATCAACCTTATTTCCTAATATTCCCTACATACCTCACACACACCTTATATTGCAGCCAAACTGAAGCATTTGCCATTTCCTAAATATGTCCTTTCTCTTTCCTGTAACTTTTTCCAGGAATACATTTCTGTGCCTCTTCTGTCTAAAGAAATCCCAGGCATCTTTCAAGGTCTAGTATAAATATTGTTAGGAAACCTTCCCTGCAAATATGAGCTTCCTTCCTCTAAACTCCTAGAGAATTTGTACTTCTATTACCTCACTTAATACACACTGCTTTATTACCTTGCATCTATCAAATTGTAAGTCCCTTGAAGGCAGAAATCATGTTTTATTCTCCTCTGGAACTCTCAAGTTTCCCTAGGATAGTCCTTTAAAATTCAACTCAAAAGAGATCAAATCATATACCATATACAGTATACCCAGAAAAGATACTCAAACATTTGGTGAATGAGCCAATGAATGACTATCACAACCTTAGAATATAAAACTTTCTTAATAACATTTACAGACAGAAATACAGTTTCTGTATTCCTCCTCAAAGGTTGCTTTACCTCTCTCTCTGAGCAAAGTTTCTCTCAGCCTCACTCCCCATCCAAAATATTTAACTTTGACTATGTAGGGAAAATCCCCAGAGGATGGATTTGGGACTCAGAGGATTATTAAAACATTTTGAAAAACCCATGAAAAGAATTCCAATCCTTACTAAGGAAATAAAATATCATTTGTCAGTCCTACTAATCTTGTTGGTACCTTTGTAAAAATCTAAAGTTGCATTAAAAAAAGGCTATTTAGAAATGTGTGGATGGTCAACAAGTAAATAATCTGAATGAGGCAAAAGCAGTGGATGGCCTACCTCACCATATTTCACTGACTTTTAATAGTGCTTTTATATCCCTCAGCTCCAAATAAAAGTGTCTAGGAACTTTCTTAACCATGTGTCCTGAGGAATACAAAAAGGGGAATCAGGGCATTTAAGGAACCCACTCTTAAAATACCCTGCATGATTCATGGCATCGTAGCCTCCTTGTCATTAAGAGACTTTGTTAGAGGACCATTACACAGACACCAGGATTTTGTCGTCTGAGTAGTTTTATTTTGAATTGCACAAATATCACTTAATTTTCACCTTGAAATACAGCACCTCTATTCCACAGCCATATCTTTTGCCCTTTCAATAAACTCTCACACTCACTTTCATTTATTATATGCCACATAATCTTTCAGACTTGAGATACTTGGAAGCCATACAAAATATTTTAATGCTTAATTCAAAATTAAGCATGTACACAAGAATTTAGAATTACCTCAAAATTTTATCACTGTCATAAAACACTATAAAATATTTCCTCGGAAAACAAAAGACATCAAAATAACATCCTGGAGACCAGACTGATCCTCCTAACACCAACAAGTTCCAAAGAGAAAACAGAAAGAAAAGAGAAGGAAAATTTTAGTGAGTGGTAAATTTCAATTCCTTATTAAAGACATAAATATGTTTTGTTGCCAGTAATCTTTCAGGTCTCTGCAGACTGTGTGCTTTGCAGTTGTTAAACAGGCTTTGTTCTCTTTTCTACAGGAACAGAAAAAATAACCACAGGAGGACAGAAAATAACCAAGTGGAGAACCTAGCCATGAAATGCAGTCCAGTCTTCACATTTATCATCCTGGCCAGTACAGGCCTGCGTATGCGCTGGTCAAGCTTAGATAGGAAGACAACTATGACCCTGACCACAGAAGTGTATCTAGCCAAAAGATGTCTTGGTCTTAAAAATGGAAGCATAGGTTGAAGACGGACTGGATTATAGCTCAGGGAATTGCATGCAATGTCCTGTCTGTGGACATAAAGGTTGATTAGGGTGGGTTGGTGTTATTGTGAACTCAGAAAAAAGGACCTTCGTGGAAATCCTTCATCACTCAGATTACATCCCATTTATCTTAGTGATCTACTGGCTAGCTTTCAGAAAATGCTTTAGCATTTTAATGTGAACATTTTTGAAGTTTCTAAGTAAAACAACCAACAAGAGAAGAACTGCCTTCTTCTCAACAAAAGAGTGTGTACCCTCTGCAGAGCAGGTGATGATAGCATGAGCAGCACTCTGCTGGTAAAGTACCCTTCACACTTAGTCTGCCTTCAGAAGAGAGGAGCATTAGAAGCCCTCCTGCCTTAGTCCAACAGGCCAAGCAAAATGCCAGTGAGTATCAGCTGGAAAGTGCCACCTCAGAAGCCTTTAAAATCACATTTAATTATACGATTCACTGCTGCTTCTTTAACATGCACTGAACGAAGTAGTAAATTAGAAAAAAGCGGTTTTCCAAGATTCATTTGCTACATTAAAATTCTTTGGGAGTTGTTTATAAAAAATCTCCATCACAAGATGATGACTTTTGAAGCTCTAGGGAACATGTAAATAGAGGATGGTAAACTTACCATAGCATCACTATTTTGGGGGCAGAACCAATGGCCTTAATTTTCTGCAAATGTATTTTAAACAAGTTAAAAATGGCTATCAAATCTTAGCATACCCTTGAAAAGTGATAAAAGCTCAGCTCTGGGTGACCTAATTGGCAACTTAAATCAGTCTGTTTTTAAGGCACAATCATCGTTTCAACTGGCTAACAAGTAGCAACTTTGGGTTTACCAGGTGGCACTCAGCAGTGATGCTTCTGTCAAAGTGAGGAAGATGAGGTCAGTGCACAGTTTGCCTCACCCAAGGAATTCGACCCACTAGGACCTCAAGAACAAAACTAACTTGTATAACTAGGATTAACCCACAATTAATCCACTTCTTTCCCTCATTTTTACTAATGAAAGGCAGGTTTAGAGCTCAGAATAAATATAGGAAACAAGTCTAAGTGACTTGTAGTGACTAAAGGTTTTGTTGTTGTTGTTTTAAGCAGAGATGAGGTCTCACTATGTTGCCCAGGCTGGTCTCAAACTCCGGGCCTCAAGAGATCTTCCCCCTCAGCCTCCCAAAGTGCTGAGATTACAGGTATGAAATACTGTGTCCGGCTGTGACTAAAGTTTGCTCAAAATGATCCAAAGAAACTCTTCCAAAGTCCTACACCTTTCATCCCTGAATCATCTCCTCCAGCTCAAGGTCACCCAGAGAAAGAAACTAAAATGTCATTACTTGCAATTATGCCTTTTCATTACCAAAAAGAAGATCCAACTTATGTTATTTCTGGCCCATTTAATAAATATTTTTTGAAGGCAAAAACATGGTCATTCAAGCAGTAATGATTGCCTCTTTTGAGTTGAATATATTTGCAATTTCAGGCCTCTATAAGCCAGTTAGAAATACAGAGAATACATGAAATAACAGAGTTTCTCTGAACGTTCTGCAAGATTCCACTTTGCCTCTGTAGAAAATGTGGGTATTATATCTAGATTTTCTGCAAAGTGCTCTGAAAATTCCATAAATCCCATCCTGCAGGGATTTCACTTTTCTGTAGCCTTTCCACCACACTTGTATCCTATCCCCGCTAAATATATGCTGCAATATCAACATTTCCATAGACAAAGCACTGCACACTAATAAAACACAACACTGTTTACATACAGTGCAAATATATAACATATTTTTAGCATAGGTTATGAGCAATATTTTTAGATGGATGGAGCCTGCAGTGATATTAGTAACAAACTTCTACTGTAAATTAGTGGCCTAAATAGAAATTTATGTTCCATAAAACCCAGCATGAAACAATAAGTTAGAAATATTTAAACAACATTTTACAGAATGTTAAGCAGCAAGTACAACTGTGTCAGGCTGAGCTGGTTACTGAAAAGGAGAGTTGGGCACTGTCATAGAAAGATCCCCAAGCAGCAAGATAATTCCTTAGTCTTTTATATAACTTAAAAAAATTATATATGAAATCCAAATTTACCATACTAATATGTCAAAGGTAGACTACATGTTGAAAACAAGTAAAAAATAACCAACCAGTCCAGGAATAAAATGTTGCAGCTTCTACAGACAAAAGGTCAAAAGGCACCTCCAGGAGATGGGATTTTGGTTCCTACCTTCATTCGTTTTCCAAAAATGTGCTAGGCCTGTAAAGTGAAAAGATGAGCTTATATCTAGGTAGGCCTTTCTAAGATCTATAATCCTGCTCAAGTCATAATCAAGCCCACTCTTGCATTACTCACATTTCACAGAGCAAAGAATATTTCTATGATTTCTTGGGGGAAAATCAGCTTCCAATTTAAATGTATCTGCAATTCTTCAAATACCAAGATTTTAAACACTGTATTCAAAATCTAATATTGTAAGCCTGATACTATGGTTGGATCCTGTGAAGTATGTGAAAACACCATGGAAGCTCCTCAAATTTGTAATTTAGATATTTTTCCAAAATAATGGAAGTGAGGATTGGCTGGGGAGGTGAGGAAGGAAGAAAAGGTCCAACTTCTGTTTCTCTTCCAAACAAAACAAGAAGTCTTCAGGGATTCAGTAATAGAGATGGCAGAATGCCATGTCTTCAAGTAAAAATAAAATGATAGCTTTCTCTCTTCTGTTTATCCATCTGCAATTCAGTAGGACAAATGCACTATTCTTTTTTTAAAAAATGGGCTCCAGAACCTCAATAAAAAGAAGTGAGTTCTCTGATTCATAAATAATGTCCCCAAATAAGAAATGAACAATAGTTTTGGGTTATGGCTTTGTTTTATTAAGGCAAGAGATTGGTACTGGCATGCTCACTTTTCCCAATGGATCCTTAAATTCCGAAAATCATCCTTAAATTCCACATGCTGAAAATTGGATTCATTTCTTTCCCAATCTGACTTATCTCTTAGCTTATTTCTGTCAATTCTATTTTAATTCTACCAACCATCTAAATTAAAACGCTCATTCATCACTTCTGATTCCTACTCTGCTCTTATCCGTAGAACCAATATGGAAGCTCAGTAAGAATACAAATCCTAAGTACACTGGGATGGTATCTCTTAGTCACCTTTCATTCATTCTTTCGCCCCTACCATATGACAAAGACAGTGATAGGTACTGGGTAAAAGTGAACAAGACAGTCATGATCCCTGCCTTCATGAAGCTTACAATCTAGAAGGGAAGACATACATTAAATAAAGATATAATAATAAATTGTGATAAGTGCTTGAAAGAAAAATACTTGGTATGGAGGAATTAATTAAGGGGTGATAGTAGTCAAAAAAGGCTTCTCTCTGGTAGTAAAAACTGAGCTGGGACTAAAGGGTAAGTATAAGATAGCTAGGTGAAGACTAGGGGAACAGTATTCTAGGAAGGCAATGTGTGGGGAAACCCTAAGGTAGGAAAGAGCTTGGCACATTTTAGGAAAATGCACAAAAGGCCAGTAAGGCTGGACTACTTAATAAATGGGCAGTCCAGTGGCCTTGTAGACCATATTAAGAAGTTGGGTTTTATCTTATACTTCCATATAGTGAGAAGCTTAATGGGTTATGTACATGATCTGATTTATGTCTTAAAAAGAACACTCTAACTGCTGAGTAGAAAATGGAGAGAAGAAAAGATGGAAACGGGAAAACTAGTTATGAGTCTACTGCAGTAGTTCTGGAAAGAGCTGAGGCTGGGCGTGGTACCTCATAACTGTAATTCCAGCACACTGAGAGGTCGAGGTGCGCGGATCAACCAAGGTCAAGAGTTTGAGACCAGCTTGGCCAATATGGTGAAACTCTGTCTCTACTAAAAATAGAAAAATTAGCTGGGCGAGGTGGTACATGCCTATAATCCCAGCTACTCATGCGGCTGAGGCAGGATAATCGCTGGAACCTGGGAGGCAGAGGTTGCAGGAAGCTGAGATGGCACCACTGTACTGCAGCCTGGGCAACAGAGTGAGACTGTGTCTCAAAAAAAAAAAAAAAAGAAAAAGAAAAAGAAAAAACAGAACAGAACAGAAAAGAAAAGAGAAAAAGGAAAGAGCTGAGAGTGACCTGAACTAATCAAAGCCATCTTCATTCCCAGGGCCTAGCACAGCTCCTGGTTCATATAAATAAATGAATCAATACCAGCATCGGTTCTCAAAGCTCTTTTTTCATAGTATTTCCACTTGTTCCAGCATAGAGATATCCTCCTGTCTTTCTCAGACATAATTACATTCATTTCTAGGGCCAAATTTTTAGTCCACATTATGACTGAAGAAAATTAGATGATCTCTAATGCCAACAATTTAAAGTTCATCCTGGCTAACACGGTGAAACCCCGTCTCTACTAAAAAATACAAAAAACTAGCCGGGCGAGGTGGCGGGCGCCTGTAGTCCCAGCTACTTGGGAGGCTGAGGCAGGAGAATGGCGTAAACCCGGGAGGCAGAGCTTGCAGCGAGCTGAGATCCGGCCACTGCACTCCAGCCTGGGCGACAGAGTTAGACTCCGTCTCAAAAAAAAACAAAAAAAAAAAAAAAAAAAAACAACAAACAAACAAACTCAAATGCCACATTAAACTCCATATGAAAGTAAAGCATACTTTTTAAAACTCTCAATCAGATAAATAAGCAAAAATTTATATACAAGAATATTCATCAGAGCATTATTTACAACAGCAAAATAGAAACTATATGTGCTTCAATATAGGAAAAATCAAATTATGGTACCTCTATATAATGAAACACTATATACCCCTTGAAAATGTTTTCAAGGAACATTTAATAATGTAGGGAAAAGTAAAACAATGTCACATGAAATAAGCAGAATATAAAACATACATAATATGATCTGAAGTTCAATTTTAAAAAGAATACACACACGTACACATGGCCAAAAAAAAGTAGAATGAAGTACTGAATTAGTGATCTACGGACTATAACATTATGGGTGATTTCTACCGTCTCAATGTTTTTCTATTTTCCAAATTTTCTGCAATAGTAATATTTATATTCTCAGAAAATCTCCTAGTAACAGTTACATTTAAAAGGAAAAAACGTCTTCAGCTAGATCCATACTTGCTGTCGCCATCTTTGTTCAAATCTGTGGCTGTGTTTCCTCCAGCCCAGCTTCTACCATTGCCTGAACATAGCATATTCCTGCTCTGCAGCTATGGGTCTGTGAGGCTTCCCTTAGCATCTCAAAGCCTGCTCTCAACATTTACTACACAAAGCACTAATGTGACACAACATATGCTGCCTTTAGCTCTCATCTTCTCTGTCCAATTCACTGTTTTCTGTTTTTTTGTCCTTCCCCACAGCACCATGCACAGCATCATCCTATACAGGCATGTAATATTTGTTGACTGCCCAGAATGAACAAGTTATTCCAATATAAGGGCCACAATTTGGTTCTGAGAAGAACAGCATACCCATGATCTCTTGGGTCTCTGCTGTTTTTCAGCCAAAAGCTGCTGCCATACTTCTCAGTTTGAATCACGGACTGATAGGGCAGGGAAGAGACTGACCCCTGAAATGAACACTGAGTTTTAAAGGTGCAGAGAGATTCTCTGGAGGGATTCAGATAATCTAAGCCAGACCTGGAAACACAATGGCTCTAGATTCAGTGGTCTTATTCCCAGCCTGTTCTACGGCAGCTCACTCCAAGAGCCCTTCTCCCTAACTCTTCAAAGAATGTAAACTGGCAAATTAAGTCTGGAAATGTCCATTTGATTTCCTGAATGTCCGTTTGGCAGGTTGGAAAAAATTAATTTGGGGTTCCCATTGTGTTTTTCACTCTGTATAATTTAACTGTTAAATATCAAAGGTTCATTGAAAGTAAATGAAAGTAGTTTTTAAGCTTAACAGTTAGGCACTTTAAAAATTGTTTTCAAGGCAGCACAGCACAAAGGCCAGAATCATCTGATCACAAATCCCTCCCAGGGAAATAAAATTAAAAGCATAATTCAGGGTACTTGTGAGGCTACACCTTCCCTTCTCACACCCCGGAATAAATGAATGCAGACCTGAGTGAAGCCAGGGTGCATAACATGTGCTTATGAGCCAGCGTGAAAAGTACACATTTCACAGCTCCAGGAAGACATATTAAAGTCACTGATGAATAATTATTCTGAAAAAGCTCTAAGATCCTGTGAGGTTAGGCTGTGATTTCAGTTGACAGCTTTGCTTATAAACATTGGTCCTAAAAAATACCAATTAATGATTCATTTGAATCCTGCTTTGCTCTGATACTGTCCAAATTCTGGCATTTCACGTCATGTTGTCGTCTTTTACCACATAAACTTCAGTTTTATCAAGGCAGAGAGTAAAAAATACTTTCAAGTAAAAATAATACAAATAACAAAGGATCTATTTTACTGTTGTGAACTCTGACAATTTCCTCTTTGCATTAAAAAAGATAATAAGTGTCAAACCAGTTATTATAACACATGACAGCTTCAGAATAGAGACAGCATATCCAGCTTTATATTATTCAGTCTAGACACATGGGAAAAGAGCAAACAGTTTTTCTAACAGATTTCTCTGCCTCAATGCCAATATGGCAAATAATCATATGAAAATGTTATTACTATACCTAATTTTCCCTTGGAGCTTTTAAATAGACACTTTTAAAACTGATTTTTAAAATACGCACAGGGAATGAGGACAGTAACAACACTACATGGGGCCCTGCCATTGACATTCAGGCTTCAGTGAGGTGACACCTGGGATGGGTGGGGTTCTGAAGATTAATAAGGGCTGAGGACCAGGGGATGCATGACAAAGACAGATGTCTTTCCTAAAAGGGAAGAGCTCCTGAAATGGCATGAATTCCACTGAGGCATAAATTGGGGAAATGAAACGAGAAAGCTTAATGTGTGCTTTCTTTCTCTAATCTCTGGGATGACAGTCAAAATTAGAGGAGAGTAAAGTAATCCAGATGTACAAGGAACAGAAGCAAAAGTAAGTAGTTAAAAGACGTTTTATTAGAGACTAAGAGTGATTCACTTCAACTAAGTGTTACCTAGTACCTACTATGTGCTAGCTGTAACATCTGAATACAATTGAATAGACATGGCTTATTTTATAAGAGCAAACTCTCATCTACAGGACATGCCAGGGGCAGAATCATGCTTACAATAAGATGCTCAGAAGCAAGACTGTCTTTTCCTTTACACCTAAAAAAGCTTGTTTAGCAAACAGAGTTACCTTTATCTGAAATGCTTCTAATCCTGTGCTTTGTATTTATGTCCATACCTTTTAGATAAGACCTACTTTAACTATTGCCAATTCTCACATTTTACTGAGCTAATGAGCAGTACCTATATTTGCTGATTTTATTTTCTGTCACCCTAATGTTATGCTATCAGGGAATAGAAAAGAATCAATGCTGATTATAGTTAAGAAAGTGAGGATGAAAGCAATACAAACTGGAGATATTTGTTTTTTTGTAAAACCTCTACAGGAGGTATTCTTATACTAGAGTCATTTAAGAATTACTCACTTAACTCAAACTGAGCAAAGATGCCATGAACACATCCAGTAAAGACATCAGTGGCTCTCTGGTGAGGCAGCATGGTTTAGTGGAAAGAGAATTCACACAAGGTCTTTAGAGTCGGGTGAACCTGTTTTTGAAATCTGGCCCATCACTTTTTGAAAATGGTGCAACCTCTCTGGGCTTCAATTTCTTCATCTGTAAAATTGGGAATACCCCTGCTGCACAGGGATGTTATACAGGATTAGGTAAGACAAAAAGCACGTATGAGTGCCTACGAGGAAGTAGCATGTGGTCAATACATGCCGTTTCCTCTCTTTTCCCTCAACTGCTTCCTACTAGGAAGGGGGAGGGGGGCAGAAGTTAAAAAATTTTACTACCAGTCTCTGATTATGTGCGTATATATGTGAGGAGAAACATGTGCAAAGGAAGGTTATATATTTGTGAGTACTGGGCTCTCATGAGCTTTGCCATCTTTAAAATATTTTGGTTTTATTTTATTGATTTGACTATCATATTAGCTTACTCATATATATCATCTGACACATCCATTTACTGGTCTTTTAAGCATCTCTGGGCATGTGGATGCTTGAAAAATAGTTTATTAGTATGATTTGACTATCTCTATCTTGTCTCCTATTTTTTTTAGAGAATTACATGGCCAGCAGTGAGGATGGTGTCAAATCTCATCAGTCATCTACAGCCACTTTCTCTGAACCTTTCTGCATCATTGAAGTTGACTCTCTTTCTTCCCATACTCTCCTTAGAGGACCTCAGAGGAAATGTGGATGGGCAGACAAAACAGAAAACTAAAGGAGGGAAGATAGGTGGGTTCTTGGCTTCCGGAAGGATTCTGACCTACTTCACTTGCCTTTAAATTAAGTGTGAATTTATTTCAGCAGCTACAGGGAAGAGCTAAGAAATCCTGTTTTCCTTGGAGAAGGGAATAAACAAACGCCAGATTAAAACTCAGAGGAAACTTTGGAAATTATAAGTGAGGCTGCTACATATAATGACCAAGTCGCCTTGGTATGTCTTGTGAGCTAAAATTCCATTTCACTTTTATCATATATAAAACCAGGATTATAGCTCCAGGAGGAGCTACAGTCTGTGTTCTCTTTGGTCTATCTGAACATCCCAAATAGTATCACATTCTACCTGAAGAAGTGCTGCTGAAATAGACTGACAATGCTTCAATTATTTTGGCTGCAGGCAAAGACAAAATAAGTCTCAGGAGTTCTCCAAAAGCTCAAAAAGTTCTCTGTAAACTATGCTGTTATCAAATGGAAACTACAAGAATGCAACCAACACCACAGGAGTAGAGCTTTCCCTGGGCTTTGCTCTGGCTATGAGAGAGTTTCCAAATACACAATGAAAAGTCAGTGGAGCCTGAGAGGGGCCCAATGTAAAGCACAGGGGTTCAGACACACAACCCCTCCAGCTCCTCTCAGAACGCCTTCCCACTCACTGAGCACTGGCCAAACCCTGGTTAAGCGAGCACTGACCTTCCTGTTTATCTGATAATCCACACAGTGTAGATGGGGAGAAACTGATAGAAAGGAGGAAGCATAAAAAAAATTATTCCCTCAATGTTAGTAAAAACATGAATTGGTTACATGACAAACATGAGGTGGTGATTATGTGAATGGTACAATGGAAAAGTTATTACAATCTGTGGAAGAAAAAAAATCCCATTTCTTCAAAAGTTTCCAACATTTTAAAATCCAAGCCCAGGCTTGAATCACTGCTGCATGAGGTAACACTCCCTTTCTGACCGCATGTGTGACTGGGCCACCAAGTCCCACTGATGTAGTTGGTATTACTACTGCTCAATTAACACATCTCAGGACAACAACTTTCACTTCAGAATCCAAGCCTCAAGTTATAAGGGGGACTAAAATCTTTTTTTATTTTATTTTTATTTTTAAAAGACAAGATCTGGCTCTGTCGCCCAGGCTAGAGTGCAGTGGCACGATCTCGGCTCACTGCAACCTCTACCTCCTGGGCTCCAGCAATCCTCCTGTCTCAGCCTCCTGAGTAGCTGGAAATACAGCTGTGCACCATCATGTCCAGCTAACTTTTGTATTTTTGGTAGAGAAGGGGTTCCGTCATGTTGCCCAGGCTGGTCTGGAACTCCTGGGCTCAAGTGATCCTCCCACCTCAGCCTCCCAAGGTGCTGCGATTACAGGCATGAGTCACTGTGCCCAGCTGAGCACTAAAATCTTTAAATAAATGCTCTTTTCTATAGACTGTAAGAGAAATAGAAGGGAAAAAAGCAATACAGTACTTCAGATTTACTTGAGAAGCACCACTGGGATTGAGGGGAGAGTGTACTCTTTGGAAACAGATAAACGTCGCTCTGAAACCCTGCCTTGCTCCTTGCTAGCTGCATGACTCTGGGCAAGCTTCTTTTTTTTTTTTTTTTTTTTTTTTTTTTGAGACGGAGTCTCGCTCTGTCGCCCAGGCTGGAGTGCAGTGGCGCAATCTCGGCTCACTGCAAGCTCCGCCTCCCGGGTTCACGCCATTCTCCTACCTCAGCCTCCCCAGTAGCTGGGACTACAGGTGCCCGCCACTGCGCCCGGCTAATTTTTTTTCTATTTTTTAGTAGAGACGGGGTTTCACCATGGTCTCGATCTCCTGACCTTGTGATCCGCCCGCCTCGGCCTCCCAAAGTGCTGGGATTACAGGCGTGAGCCACCGCGCCCGGCCTGGGCAAGCTTCTTGATAACTCAGTGTCCCCATCCATAAATACGGGGAGCAATGCACTTCCTTTGCAGGGCTCTCGTGGGCTGAGACAGCATGCATTCAACACGCAGAGTACCTCCCCTATGTTGGTGCTCAATAAACAGTAGCTCATCTCTGCCATTCCTGGAGTTCAGGCAGAAGACCCACAGATATTCTTACAGCACTCTGCTTAGGAGCTCTTGTGAAAGTGTAGGTCAGATTGGTGCAAGTCCTGTCACATGGTCATTGGTGGGTGACATAATCTGCTTTTAGCCTCTCATTTAAATTAAGCATGGGCCGGAACATCAAACTCTTTTCAAGAAATCTGTGCTTTAACTGAGACCCTGAGACTATCTCCATGCAAAGTAGTATATAAATAAAAAGCTCTAATTTTGCTTGTAGCTCAGCTATAGAACACATCAAAACATGTTCTAAGTAACGGAAGTGTCTCTGAGAACCATCTGAAAAGAAGCCTGACAACTTGCTTGTCTCACTCCCCATCTGACCTCAATCTTTCTTCCTCTGAGTGGATGACTCCAGTGCCAGTTTTAGATCCAGCGCCCATCCAAGATTTGGGGCTTCCCGAACAGAATGTAGTGTTGGTAAGACAGCATATAGCCATTACACAGGCTGACACTAAGAGAATAATGGGTATGAATGTGCGCTCTGTGCAAAATCCTCATGGGGAAGGCAGGCAACACCTGGGCACCTTTGGTAATGTAAAAATTCTCTTCTTTTAAAAATGTTGTTTAAATAAAGAGCTTTATATCCAGACTCAAAAATGCCTTTCCATCAGTATCAGCTTCTCCCAGGTAAAAGGAAGTGAAGACAGAAACAATGGGCCCTTGGAAATCCCATTGAGTAGGGAGAGGCAAAACAGAAAGATTTATTCTAACATGAGAAGAGCCCATGATGATGTGAAAGGGAAAGAGGAGAGAAGAATGGCATATAACCTGGAAGATTCAAGTCCATTCACAGATAGATACTTTCCCAAGGTGTGCAGGAATCTAGCCCTTCTTCAAGGAGACAACCATAGCATCATATAATTCAAATTAATTCCTTTCTGAATGAGAGCTGAGTAACAAAGACAAAACTTGGCAAGATGGCACAGCACACTGAGTGCAAAATTGTATTCCCAGTTGATAGTTGGTGAGATGTTAGGTTGTCAGCTTAATGTAAAATAAAATGAGGCCGCACATCATAAAGTGTTTTGAAAAGTAAAAATCCAAGGGAAATATGAAGGCAGCATTTTAATGAGTCTAGAGAAAATGAACTCCGGGGTGAGCAGCTCTGCTCACGACCTCTTTTCAGTTGGTATCCCATCGGCCTCTGGGAAGCGGGGCACATGAGGGAGGGGCCAGTGCCTGCCTCAACATTACCCTCCCTCCCCTAATGAGGCTCGTAGCACCATTCACTAGCACCGGGCAGATGACAGAGAAAGAAAACCTGGTGTGGAGACCCCCATCCATTAAAGGCAAGAGAGTGAAAACTGGGAGAGAAAGCTCCCAAGTTCAACAGCAGTGACCTGGGGTCATGCAGTGAGGACTTACAAAGGTACAAAAGCTTCTTTATTCAGGTGGTTCCTTTCAGTGCAACTTATTTCATAATGCTTAATGCAGGCAGTTAAAAGAACAGTTCAGTTGGATATAACTTACAGTACGTCACACAAATCTGGAGTGCCCACGGAACATTAATTTCAGGGCACACACTGAGATTATAACCAGCCTCTTTGCCAGGGGCAGCTTGTAACTCAGAAAGTCATGTTTCATTTAGGATGTGCTGTATAATGTTGAAGAGTAAAGTAACTATTTTGTTTTGTTGTGTTTCTTCCCAGTCCAAGAAGAAAGCGTTTGGAGAAGAGCTACACATGCTCAGCTGAACTTCCTGTCAAATTGTTCTCACTCGTTTTGGCACAAGTCTGCTTAGGCCATCTCTCATTAACATTTACTCTTGCCCTAAGCCCTCTACCCACTCAACCCCTGCTAATCTTCCACAAGCAAGCTGATCACACTGGGATTTGCTTTTCCCAGACACGTCTGATACTCACTTTCTCCTGAACCTAGAACTGTGCTTCCCACCAAAGCATGCCACGCACTAACTCATCCCTACTGAAAGGAGCTGTTAAAAGTCCATCTTCTTCCAAATGGTAGTGAGGTGATCCTTTTTCTCTCTCTCTTTTTTTTTTAACTTCTAGCTACTCCTCAATTCTGGTGATCAGTAACAATTTATTCCACTTAAAAAAGAGAAATCATATTAATTATTCTAAGATATAAACACTTAATTTTATTCATGCTCTTGAATTACTTTCCTTTCTACCGCATGTTTGTGTAGCTGTTATATGAGTCCTTTCTACTGATGTAGCTGTCATTCCTTCAACTCAGTTCTTGCCAAACACTGACCTATGTCCAGAGATACAAAGATAACTACTCTTGTTGAAGAGATGCCAGTTTAGTCAGGGAGACAGACATGTAAACAGATCTATATCTTAGATAGATGGCCTGGGTAGGAAAAGAATACATATAGCACAAATAACTCAGTGGACCAGCAAAAATAAAGCTTGAGGCCATGACATACAACAAAGACCCAGCAAGGCACAAGCACTGTCACCATGAAGGTAAGGCTTCCATTTTTGCCCCTTTCAATCTGTGCACATCTATTCTACATACTCTGCCTTTCCTCCTGTTACAGGAAAAGAAGGAACCTCAATTCTACCTGAAGCCAATCTTCTCCTTGAGCTAGAGATCCAGCCCCTCTCCCATAATCAGGTACATGGCCCCTGCAAATATCCACTCTCCTGCATGATCAAATCCTCCCTCCCTGTGGTATCATTCCAATCCACACACATACCTTAACATCATCCTTCCTTGACCCTAGGTCCCCCTCCAACCTCTTCATCATTTCTCTGCTTCCCCTCCCAGTGATACTTTATCTTCTACATGTGTTGCCACCCCTATTTCCTCAGCCTCTATTCCCTTCTCCCTTGACTCCATGGAAATGGCTCTTAAAGGACACCACTAAGCTCTATCTTGCTACATCCAGGAGTCGATTTTCTGTTACCTACTGTCCACTCCCATCTCCCCTCCCCATACTGAAAGACTGACTTTTTGAGACTTCCATGAAAATTCTGTCACTTCTATTCACTTTTCCTTGTTCACCTGCCATCTGGTCTTCCCTATAGTTCATTCTCACACTAGATCACACTAGAGTTATCTTTCAAAAATCTAAACTACCATCACATGGTTTAAACCCTTCTATGGTTTCCCATCATCCTTAGAATTCCACACTATCAAGTCCCTGTAGGACATAGCTCCTGTCTACCTGTCTGCCCTCATTGCTAAATATACCTTCCTCCCAACACCCTACAGACCATCTACCCACCAGATTTCAGACATACATGGCCTTCTTTCTGTTCCTCAAAAATGCCAAGCTAGTTCCCACTTCACAGCCTTTACTTTTGCTGTTCACTAGCCTGGAACACTTCTCCCTTAGATTCCTGCATAGCTGACTTCTTGTAATTCAGGTTTTGGCTCAAACTGACTTCCTCAGAGAGGCCTTCCCTGACCGTTCTGCTCAAGAGATCCTTCCCCAAACTCAACCACTGGCTAGCTTATTCCCCCATTCCAATTTCGTCAAAATATGACTAGTCAGTATCATATTTATTTCTTTACGTCTCATTTTTCTATCTCCCCTACTACAATGTAAACTGCATTAAGCAACAACTTAATCTCGTTTACTGCTATATGTCTACTTCCAAGCATAGTGTTTAGTATATCATGGGTGTATACTAAAATGTTATACATTGAGTATAACATTTTACTCAATGGATAAATCAAATGATGATGAAATCCTTGTTTAGGATCCTGTGTTCAGCTCTTTGCTCTTCAACTGCAGACATGCACAGAAGCTAAAGGTGAGACGTAATAACTAGTGCACAGGAAAATCAGACCTATGAAACTAGAACTAGAATTACTACGGAAGTGTTATATTTTTATTCTTCAGGGGCAATCATTAGTTGTTTTTTAAATGTCTAATAAGGATTAAATAAAAAGAAATGGATTACAGGTTCAGCAGACTGGGCAAAAGTTCTGGAGTAGATAAAATATGGGTTAGATTTATGAAAACACTTCCTGGGATTGACTACTATTTGAGATTATAATCAATTCCTGAAGAAGAATACTGGATATCTTTTTAAAACAAAAAGAGGTAACAGTAATCCTTTATTAATTGTGTGCTTCCTTTGTGCCAAGACCTCTGCCAAGGCTGTTTTACAAGCCTGATCTCCTTTGACATTTGTAGCAACCCTATGAGACAGGTACAGGGATAGCTGGGAGATGTCATGGGTTCAGTTTATGACCATACAATAAAGCGAGCCACACAAATCTTTTGGTTTCTCAGTGCATATAAAAATTACATTTACACTGTATGGTAGTATATTAAGTGTGCAACAGCATTATGTCTAAAAAAAGTACAGATTAATACATTAATTAAAACATACTTTATTGCTAAAAAATGCTAACGATCATCTGAGTCTCAAGTGAGTCATAATCTTTTTTGCTGGTAGAGGATCATGCCTCAATGTTGACGGCTGCTGGACTGATCAGGGTGGTGGTTGCTGAAGGCTGGGGTGGCTGTGACAACTTCTTAAAGTAAGACAATGATGAAGTCTGCTGCATCTATTGACTCTTCTTTCATGAAAGATTTATCTGTAGTATACGATGCTGTTTGACAGCATTTTTACCAATAGTAGACCTTCTTTCAAAATTGAGGTCAATCCTCTCAAACCCTACTACTGCTTTATCAACTAAGTTTGTGTGACAGCCTAAATCTTTTGTTCTAGAATCTACCATTTCAACAATATTCACTGCATCTTCACCAGGAGTAGATTCTATCTCAAGAATTCTATCTTCACTTTCTTTGCTCATCCATAAGAAGCAACTCCTCAATCATTAAAGTTTTTTCATGAGATTGCAGCAATCCAGTCATGTCTTCAGTCTGCAATTACTGCTGTTAATATTTTGACCACCTCTCACGAATCACAAACATTCTTAATGTCCTCTAAGTGGTGAATACTTTCCAGAAGGTTTTCAATTTGCTTTGCCCAGATCAGAGGAATCAGAGGAATTTGCCATCAGAGGAATCACTATTTATGGCAGCTATAGCCTTACAAAATGTATTTCATAAATAATAAGACTGGAAAGTTGACACGATTCCTTGATCCATGGGCTGCAGAACGGATGCTGTGTTAACAGGCATGAAAACAACATTCATCTCCTTGTACAGCTCCATCATAGTTCATGGGTAACCAGGTATGTGGTCAATGAGCAGGAATATTTTGAGAGGAATTGCTCTGTCTCAGCAGTAGGTGTGTCAGCCGTGGGCTTAAGATATTCAGGAAACCATGCTGTAAACAGATGTGCAATCATCCAGGCTTTGTTGTTCCATCTACGGAGCACAGGCAGAACAGATTTAGCATAACTCTTAGGGCCCTAGGATTTTCAAAGTGATAAATGAGCACTGGCTTCACCTTAAAGTTACCAGCTACATTAGCCCCTAACAAGAGAATCAGAAATGTCCTTTGAAGCTTTAAAGCCAGGCAGTGACTTCTCCTCTCCAGCTATTAAAGTCCTGGATGGCATCTTCTTCCAATAGGAGGCTATTACATCTATCTTGAAAATGTGCTGCCAGGTCTTCTGGGTAACTTGCTGAAGCTTCTACATAAGGAGCTGCTGCTTCACCTTGCATTTTTATGTTATGGAGATGGCTTCTGTTCTTCATCTTATGAATCAACCTCTGCTAGCTCCAAGATGAATCAACCTCTGCTAGCTAGAAGCTTTTGTTCTACACCTTCCTCACCTCTCTCAGCCTTCACAGAATTGAAGAGTTAGGGTCTTGCTCTGAATCAGGCTTTGGCTTTAGGGAATGTTGTGGCTGGTTTGGTCTTCTATTCATATCCACTCAAACTTTCTCCATATCAGCAATGGCTGCTTTGCTTTTTTATCATTCCTGTGTTCACTGGAGTGCTTGGACTTTCCTTCAAGAACTTTTCCTTTGCATTCACGGCTTGGCAAACTGTCTTAAGAGGCTTAGCTTTCAGCCTGTCTCAGCTTTCAATATGCCTTCTTCACTAAGTTTAATCATTTCTAGCTTTTGATTTAAAGTGAGAGAGATGTGGCTCTTCCTTTCACTTGAACACTTAGAGACTACTGTAGGGTTATTAACTGGCCTAATTTCAATACTGTTGTGTCTCAGGGAATAGGGAGACTGGAGGAGAGAGAGAGATGGGGGAAAAACCAGTTGATGGAGCAGTGAGAATACACACATTTATCTATTAAATTCTCTCTTCTATGGGTGTGGTTTGTGACATTTCAAAAAATTACCATAGTAACATCAAAAATCATCAATTGTAGATCACTACAATAGATGTAATAATAATTAAAAGGTTTGAAATATTGAGAATTACCAAAATGTGACACAGGCACACAAGTAAGCACATGCTGTTGGAAAAATAAGGTCAAAAGACTTGCTGAACATGGGGTTGCCACAACCTTCAGTTGGTAAAAACAAAACAAAACAAAACACCACAGTATCTGCAAAGTTTAACAAAAAGGGGTATGCTTGTAGCACTATTCTCATTTTAACTTGAAATGGTCACATAGTTGGTAAATGACCAAGCTGGGACCTAATTCAGTCCATTTAACTCTAAAATCTGTGCTTAACCCTTATGTTTACAAGAGAGAGTTTAGATGGGCCCTGCTGAGAGCCTGAGAGTTAACTATTTGAATCTGTACCCAAATCTAGGATTCTAAGGGCACAATATGAAGAACAATTTAAAACAGTCCCGTAAGTTAGATTTCATCTTTGAGCTTCTGGTTATGAAGACATTTAAGGAACTAGACAAAATTATGTGCTTGTGGTTATCCATTACATAAATTATCTTCTGTCTTTCTGAGGGATTATTTTATTTATAATCTGAAGACCTATCTTAGGTGGGGGGAGGTTGGGTGTAGTGGCTCATGCCTATAATCCCAGCACTTTGGAAGACCAAGGAGGGCAGATCACTTGAATTCAGGAGTTCAAGACAAGCTTGGGCAACGTGGTGAAACCCCATCTCTACAAAAAAAACAAAAATTAGCTGGGCATGATGGCACATGCCTGTAATCCCAGCTACTCTGGAGGTCAAGGTGGGAGGATCACCTCAGTCCAGGGAGGTCGAGGCTGCAGTGAGCTGAGATCTCACCACTGCACTCCAGCCTGGGTGACAGAGCCAGACTCCGAAAAAAAGAAAAAGAAAAAAGAAAAAAGAGAGAGAGAGAGGGAGAGAGAAAGAAAGAAGGTGGGGGTTGGTGGTGGGGGATCAAGTTTGCAAGTATCACCAGGTATGGCTAAAACAATTTCTTGCTCCTTTAACGTTTTGAATAGCAAACTATGGCCTGCAAGCCAAAAATAAATTTTATATTTTTAAAGTATTGTTTAGAAAGAGAAGAATTTGTAACAGAGACTTTATGTAGCCCACAAGACCTGAAATTGTTATTATCTGGTCCTTTACCAAAAACGTTGGTTGTTGACCTCTGGTCTAGATCTTAAAAATGGGTGCACAAAGTATGAAATAGGTGTAATAGATAATAAAGTCCCTAGTTAGAAAAAGCTATTCCCTAAAGGTTGTTTTTTTTTTGAGACAAGGGATCAAGTGATCCTCCCACTTCAGCCTCCCAAATAGCTGGGACTACAGGTACATGCCATCACCCCTGGCTAATTTTTATATTTTTTATAGAGATAGTGTCTTGCTATGATGCTGGTCTTGAACTCCTGGCTTCAAGCTATCCTCCCACCTCGGCCTCCCAAAGGTATGAGCCACCATGCCCAGCCCCTATAGGTTTTCAAGTGTCCAAGGGATTTTTTTTTTTTTAATAATAACAACAAAGATTTCCAGAGTCAGATTTAAAAATGGATCTAGCCTCTCAACTTAGCATCAATGAGATAATATTAGGGGACAAAAAAAGAAAAAGAAGATGCTGCGAAGCTTGGGGAAGAATCGGAATTATCCAGTTTTAGAGCCGCAAGGAACCATATAGAAACTATGGGCCAATGCCCTCTAGCTCTGTAAATGAAGAAACACCCAGGGACGGGGCAATGACTTCAGGCTGCGATGTGTCAGCATAGCACAGTCCTGTCTCCGGGCCGCAGGCCACGTCTATTCTCACTGTGCCAATGAGGCCTTTACGTTATTACAGAGACATGCTCTGCGAACCAAGGTGTGGTGGACAGCTTTTTAAAAGGTCAGATGAAAACCAGCAGCTCTGCAAAGAATGTGTGATCTGAAGGTGAAGTCTCAATCCATTTTGTTAAGAAAAATTAATGTTTCTTTTTTTATAATGCTTTTTTGAATTTCAAAAGTGGTACACATTCATTACAGAATTTTCATTATGAAAATTATTTTTCAATAAGGAAATGCAAAAAAATTAAAGAGAATAATTATTTATAATCTCTCCATCCAGTAATAAAATATTTTCAACATTTTATTATTTCCTTATGAGACAGAGTCTCACTCTGTCATCCAGGTTGGAGTACAGTGGTATGATCAGGGCTCATTGTAGCCTCGACCTCCCAGGCTCATGGGATCCTCCTGCCTCAGCTTCCCAAGTAGCTGGGACTACAGGCATGCTCCACTATGTCTGGTTAATTTTTGTATTTTTTATAGAGACAGGGTTTCACCCTGTTGTCCAGGCTGGTCTTGAATTCCTGCGCTCAAGTGATCCATCTGCAAAGTGATACAAAGTGATGGGATTGTAGGCATGAACCACTGTGCCTGGCCCTTACAGCTTTTTTAAAAATGCAGATACACGGCCGGGCGCGGTGGCTCAAGCCTGTAATCCCAGCACTGGGAGGCCGAGGCGGGCGGATCACGAGGTCAGGAGATCGAGACCATCCTGGCTAACACAGTGAAACCCCATCTCTACTAAAAATACAAGAAAATTAGCCGGGCGTGGTGGCAGGCGCCTGTAGTCCCAGCTACCCGGGAGGCTGAGGCAGGAGAATGGCGTAAACCCGGGAGGCGGAGCTTGCAGTGAGCCGAGATCGCGCCACTGCACTCCAGCCTGGGGCACAGAGCAAGACTCCGTCTCAAAAAAAAAAAAAAAAAAAAATGCAGATACACATACGCCATTTGAAAAATTAGAATATTCCCAGAAGTTTGAGACCAGCCTGGGAAACATAGCAACACCCCATCTCTACAAAAAATTTAAAAATTAGTTGAGCATGGTGGCACATGCCTGTAGTCCCAGCTACTAGGGAAGCTGAGGTGGGAGGATCACTTGAGCCCAGGAGTTCAAAGTTGCAATAAGCTATGATTGTGCCACTGCGCTCCAGCCTGGGTGACAAGAGTGAGAAGACCTTGTCTCAAAAATAAATAAGTAAATAATTATAGCATTTTTTTTCACTTAACATCAGCATTTTTGTGTCATGTACATTTTCCTAAAACCTTTTAACATTATACAATTCCACTGTGTATATGTATGATAATTTCTGTAACTTCCAGGACCAGCTTATAGAAAGAATATTTACCTCACCCTCACCAACAATGACTATGAGCATTATTCAAAATATTTTTCCATTTAATAAGCACGAAATGGTTTCTCTTTGTTTCACACTGACGTCGATCCTTTCTTCACATGGCATTTATTTATATGCCATCTTTTGTGACTTGTCTATTCCCAATGTCACATGTCCTACTCTCGTTTTTCTTCTGAGGTGTTCATCTTCTTTTTGATGATAAAAGTCAAACAGAAAAGATTTTAACCTTTTCTTCTATCATAAATATTGTATGTTTCCCACTATGCCATTTGCCTTTTAATTTTGTCTTTTTAATTTGTTGTTGTTTTAATCCAGAAATGTAGCATTTCCAGCTAGTCAAATCCCCTGCATTTGTCCTTTGTAATGCCAAATAAAGGATGATCTACCAAAGCTAACCTATTAGTTTCTAAAAAGCAGCCAGTGTAAATCCCCTAAACCTGCATAGTCTGCGGAGGTTCCACTCAGTGGTGGCCAGATGGAAGGAATGTGGAGTAGAAACACTACCAGATGCACAACGAGTCAGGAGGCCCAGATGCTAGTCCTGGGTTTGCTGCTTGCTTGCTGCAAGTCCTTAGGCAAATCTCCCATTCTCTCTGGGTACCAGATCCCTCTATCAATAAAATGAAAGTTGTGGACACTACAATCTCAAAACAATCTCAAAAGACACATCCATTTCTTTTTTTTTTTTTTTTTTTTTTGAGACAGAGTATTGCTCTGTTGCCCAGGCTGGAGCTCAGTGGCGCAATCTCGGCTCACTGCAACCTCCGCTTCCCAGGTTCAAGTGATTCTCCTGCCTCAGCCTCCCAAGTAGCTGGGATTACAGGTGTGTACCACCAGACCCGGCTAATTTTTGTATTTTTTTTTTTTTTTTTTTTTGAGACAGAGTCTTGCTCTGTCGCCCAGGCTGGAGTACAGTGGCCGGATCTCAGCTCACTGCAAGCTCCGCCTCCCGGGTTCACGCCATTCTCCCGCCTCAGCCTCCCGAGTAGCTGGGACTACAGGCGTCCGCCACATCGCCCGGCTAGTTTTTTGTATTTTTTAGTAGAGACGGGGTTTCATCGTGTTAGCCAGGATGGTCTCGATCTCCTGACCTCGTGATCCACCCGTCTCGGCCTCCCAAAGTGCTGGGATTACAGGCTTGAGCCACCGCGCCCGGCCTAATTTTTGTATTTTTAGTAGAGATGGCGTTTCACCTTGTTGGCCAGACTGATCTCAAACTCCTGACCTCAGGTGATCCACCTGCCTCAGCCTCCCAAAGCGTTAGGATTACAGGTGTGAGTCACTGCGCCTGGCCAACACATCCAGTTCTAATGCTCATTCTTATTTGACACATGAAAGAAGGGAAGTCAGTGCTAGATGTTCCAGGCTAGTCAGAATCCACAACCCCAGAGAGACCTGTCAATGAGAAAAGGGAAGAAGGTAAGAGACGGTAAAAACAAATGTCTGACAGGAGAAAACTTGCAGCCCTTTTGACAGGTAGCTTATAGAATTTATTTCAAGTACATCAGCATGATCTGGAAGGTCAAAGGCAGCAGAGAACCAAAACCGAAAAAGGGCTTAATTTTAGTGCATAGATTTTTCCCAGAAATGGCACCAGGTAATCTGACTGTGACTTCCTCTAAGCCAGTGGGGGACTATAAATGTTGGATATGGGCATAAACGCCAGAATAAAAAGATCCAAAAGGGATGTGGATGACAAAAGTGGTGCAAGTTTTGAGGTAAGAGGGAAAAGCTGTTCATGAGGGTCATCATGTTGAGAGAGATCTCCTTGAGGGCCGGTATATATCAGATCATAAAAACAAAAGGGATGAAAGACAACGAAACTCAAGCATAGGAGAAGAAATGGTCTCAAGACAGTCTGGCAGGTTTGTAGTAGAGATGAAAGTGATGTCCTCTGTCCCTTGGAAATACCTGCAAACACAATATTGTGAAATAATAATATGTGCTTTGAAGTATTACGGTGCTGGCAAGAAAGGCAAGGTGTTAGTTTCATAATAGTGGCATTGTGTTGTGGGTGCCACCAGCAAAGTCCTGAGTCCAGGTGACATAGGGTCATGAGAAATCACATTAATGAGCTAAAGCCCCTACCTACCATTGCTAACTAACTAGTATTTATTTATGTGTATTTAACAATTATTTTTTCTTGCATAAATTAAGTAGTAACACCTGTTTGTTTTCTTCACTTTATTGCTACTTTAGTAGTTATTTATCCTGTCCATTTTAGCACTGATTAAAACATAAAATGTCTTTAGGAAATGTTATGTCCTAATTTATTGTTTAATTTAATCTTAGCAGTCAAACACTGATGACATTGCATCTCTTTAAAAAATTAGCCTATTATCACACACCAATAAATATATTCTTAAAAAAAAAAAAGTCTCATTCTCAAATGAGAAGAAACCACAAAGCAAAGAGTCAACGAAGGAAAAAAACCAAATCCTGAGTCTTTCACCTGGTCCAACAGGGTGTATTAAGAATAATTATGGAGAATCATTGTATTATGTATGATTCTTAATTATGTATTAATAATCATTAAAGTAATATTTCCTTGTGTTTCTGTGATGAAGGATACCTCATCTGTTCACTTCCAATACTTTCTTTTTTCAAGCTTGCTGTCTGTCATGTAAATAAAAAGAAAAGATGCTGTCTTTCATGTAAATAAAAAGAAAAGAGTAACTTTCCTTTTCCAAAAAACACAGAAGGGCAAAAACTACACTACAAATAGCTTTTACCCTCAGGCTCAAAGTTCTCAATAAATTAAAACTCCATTATTGTTTACTCTGTTGTGGATACAACTGAAAAAAGATTAACCGAGTCCCACTGTAGAGATGAGAAAATGGGCCCACAGAAACAGCTTAAGTCAGTTTATAATACACAAAAAAACAAAGACCAGCCTTTCCATCCAAAGGCCTTTCCTGGGATCTCAGTTCACAGTCTCCATTCAGGGTTCAACAGCGCCCCTTCAGGACTGCACCCCAAGTTTTTAAAGGAGGGAGATGTGCAGGAAGGAACACTGACCAGGAGCAGGTAACTGAAGCTCAGCCCTAGCTTTAGCCCATGCTATTTCTATGATCTTGGGAAAGTAATTTTCATCTTCCTATGGCTCCATTTCCTTCAATATAAAACGGAGATAATATTTACACCTACTACCTAACACAGTGTTTAAAAAGTTCAAATGGAGGAAAGGGCTCTTTTCAAACTACAGGCCACCTGTGTTATTTACGAATTTAAAAGAGAAGAATAAAGCAACTAAAATAATGATTTTTAAACTTACATCATCCTCTCCTCCATGAATTTCATAAACTCATCTCCTAAAAGTGCTACAGGGCATACATGTAAGAATAAACATAATTTTTTGTTTTGATGATTTGTTTTAATCAACTGAGAGAACTATTTTGTGTGTATGTATAATATTGACATTTTATGGTAAGGAAAATTATGATGTGGCACAAATAGCATATAAATTCTTTTTTTTAATTGTTGATAAACCAAAAAACAGTGTCAATATGCTAAATAATAATAAAATTGCATTTTGCTCTAAATTAAATGTACACTTTCGATTTAAGATTTCATTCACAAAATAAGATAGCACCACTGCATTCAAAAATTACATGATGATAAAAAATACTATGTGAAGGAGTTGGCAAATTGTTTGTAGCTATTCTTAAAACCTAGACAATTCTAATCTAGAATTTGATCTAAAAATGAGATACTTCTGCATTTTTAACCCTTAAAAAATTGCCCATTCAATGCTACTCATTAAAGCAAAAAAAAAAAAGTGTCCAACGTATACACAAAAATTCCATAGAGTTTACAATAATAAGGAAGTGTGCTATAACCTACCAATTACCTTGAATAAAGGATATTTCTCAACAATTACACCAGGTAAAAATGTTCCTTTCTCTGAAACCCTGGAGGAACTATGTTTAATGAGAAAGAATTATTTATGCCTACAAACACAGAACCGTAATAGGTACTTCTAATGTAACACATCACAGCAGTACACACAGGCAGTCAGAAACGTGTTACACGGTTTTGACTTATACTCAATTTCCAAGACCAGACTAAGGCTTCGAAAACAGCAGGGGCTTTTGGTTTTGTTTTTCCTTATTATTGATAGTGATGGCAACAATGTTTGTGCTGACAGGGTCTTTGGGCAGGAATACTGAGGTTCTCCCTTTTCCTGAGGAAAATGAGTTATCACTCATCTCCTATTTGCCAGGACTAGTGATGTCAGCACGTGCTTTGGTCTTTTTTCTCTCTGTTTAAGTGCTGGTAGTAATTTAGTGATTTCAATCATTGCTATATTCATTTTGGAATAACAAAGTGATGTTAGGAAATTCCTGTCATTGCAAAGACAGGTTTTAGGAGGAAAAGGATCTATAGTTAGTCAGTTTTGCTACCAAGAGTAGCCGTTGGTACACTGAAATCAAATTAACTACAAAAACATCAGGGATACGTGTGGGGATGGAGCCAGCTGTGGGGAGACGAGCACTGAACCCAAATCAGACTGGGCCAGAGGAAAACTCTCTACAGTCTCATCATGCAACAAAACAGGGAAATTGGTTTTAGTGTTTTTAACTTTAATTAGTCACATTAATTAATGCTAAAAACAATGTTAACAGTATATTATTTTCATCTAGTTAAATAAAGGATTACACACATTTGAGTAAATTACACAGCATTAAACATTTAAATAACTTGAAATGAAGCCATTACTGTCATTCAAACAAGTTTCCACAGCTAAAGGCTGAATGTTAAGTATGAACTGATTTGGCATTACAAGAATATAAATCCTTTATCTTTTTGCTGAGAAGAAAAAATGAAGAGATTTGATGACTTCTGACTTTAATAAGTGGTTTGCAGTATCACAGCGCCCTCCAGTGGCTAAATTTTGAAATGCAGTTTCAAAGGACAGTTCAGGAGCAAATCTTTTCATGTTGAACGGTGTTCAGCTGATAACATTAGCTTTTTCTTTTCTTTTCTCTTTTAATATAATTGTTTATCTCAGCACATATTTTCAATATCAAACCATCTTTATATTGCCAAATTCCCCTCACCAAATTAAAATTCTTCTATTCAAATCTGATTTGTTTTTCCTCAGAAATATTCTGAAAAGTAAAAAAGAAATCAAAGCGAAACAAAATAAAACAAGCCTAATGTGGACACAGACAATTGCAATGAGAGGGAATTCTCTATAAGCCCCAGATAATGGCGAATGCCAGCACTAGAGTAGTAATAATGAATTCTTAAATGTTAATATCCAAACTCCAGAGTAAGATTATACAAATTATGGAACTCTATCTTGCCTGATATACATCATGATAAGCACATATGGTGAGTTCAAAGTTGTAAAGCATATCTTTTACCCATATTTTCTATATGTGAACATTTCTGTTTTTAAATAACAGTATAAAAGATTTCACTGTATGCACATTCTTTCACTATTACAACTCCTTATTAAAATGGATCCAAATATTTTCCTGTAGAGGTAGGAAAAGATAACCCTTTGGTTACCTTTCCAGGTTACCAGAAAAGCTCCCTTAGGTCAATCTAAAATATTTCTACTCTTGAAAAGACATTGACTTCTCACATGAAAAGAGATCATAATTCCACTTTTCATAACTACCGCCACAGAGTAAACATTTATTATATTCTTGGTCTGCCAAATAAAAACTGCAAGGCATCTGGTGCCTACAAGCATTGCCCCAGATCCTACACCAAACAGTTACTAGGTAGAATGAGGGAGTTTATTGTCAAAAGGCTAATAATGATTAGCTATTTTTTCCCTCTTCTGCCTACCCAAATAGAAAAGTTTAAGCATGTTTGAAAGAATCATTCCTTTCACTGGAACCGACAAAGCAAATCTATATAATGTCAAGAACAATGGCTCTGGCCTTGCATCTTGTTTCCACTGCTACAGACCAAAATAGGCAAATAACATCTCTGGGCTTCGTTTCTTCATCTACGAAATGAAGATAATTGTTCCCATCTCATGGGATGTGGTGAGGATTCACTGTAATGACGCAAATGAAATACTAAGTCTGACTGCCTGAAACTCACAGAGGAGATTTTCAAAGAATGTTAGTTATCTTCTCCATCTATTCTTACCAACAAAAGAATGCAGAAGACCTATTTGCACCAGAAGGAGGACTGGAACCAGAGTTAGCAGGTATGGAGTCACATGGGTGAATCAATAAAACCCACTCAAAATTTCATCTATAAAAAGCCTGTCCTTCTTTATTATACATTAGAAGACCCAAAGATGGTTCTGGAAGCAAAAACACTGAATTCTGGAAAGGGGTGGAAAAGGAACGGAATTGGCATTTGTTACGTGCTTCATATGCTACTGGCTGCACCCAGCTTTTCGATACATAATCGTATTACTTAAGGTACCACATGACTCTACAGAGCAGTTAGAACTGTGATGGAACCAGTGAGGCTGGCTTCCTCTTACCCAAGTATGACTGGAGGACAGGGTTCAAAGAACCGTGCAGGTGCATCTGGAGCGGGGTAAGACAATGAAGAGGAGGTGCAATACCATAGCCCCATGGGGATGGTGGCAGACAGACAGAATATGCTCATGAATGTCTTACTTATCCCATCTTAATTACTTTCATCTGTTTCTCTCTTCATGTTCGAGTATTAACAACAGTGAGGTGGTGAGAAATGGTATGGGAGTCATATCAGAATCTTTTGGAGGGAAGAGATGGGCACATGTGTCATCTAAAAAAGCATTTTCAAAATTAAAATACACAACATTTGCAAAGCAGGCTTTCTGCTCATTGTGACCATGAAAACAAAGCAGCTGAAGAGGCTTGATGTGAAAGTGACCTCCTCGGTGCTCTGCCACTGGCAAGAACAGGAAAAACACTTGGGGCAAGCAAGCCAGCCCCACTTTCGCACATGACTCACGTGACTGACGGAAAGAAACGGCATCCTTCTCAGGCTGTCACTGCCTTCTTTTATTACAATTCTTACTTTTTATAATATTTTAAATAATATTAAAGGAGATGTAAGATTTCTAAGTTTATCACCGGGCGCAGTGGCTCATGCCTGTGATCCCAGCACTTTGGGAGGCCGAGGCAGGTGGATCACCTGAGGTTGGGAGTTCAAGACAAGCCTAAACAACATGGAGAAATCCCATCTCTACTAAAAATACAAAATTAGCCGGGCGTGGAGGCACGTGCCTGTAATCCCAGCTACTAGGGAGGCTGAGGCAGGAGAATCGCTTGAACCTGGGAGGTGGAGGTTGTGGTGAGCCGAGATCACATCATTGCACTCCAGCCTGGGCCACAAGAGCGAAACTCCATCTCAAAAAAAAAACAAAAAAACAAAAACAAAAAAAAACAGTGTATCAAAGACACAAGAGTTTTTAAATGTTGAGAAACACATTTTTCTAAAGATGCAAATCTGCCAGGTGCAGTAGTTCACACCTGTAACCCTAGTACTTTGGGAGGCTGAGGTGAGAGGGCTGCTTGAGCCCAGGAGTTCAAGACCAGCCTGGGGGAACACAGGGAGACTCCGTCTCTACAAAAAAAAAATAAAATAAAATAAAATTAGCTGGGCATAGTGGCACACACATGTGGTCCCAACCACTCAGGAGGCTGGGGCAGCAGGACTGCTTGAGCCCAGGAGGTTGAGGCTGCAGCAGGCCATCATCACACCACTGCACTGCACTGCACTGCGGCCTGGGTAACAGAGCAAGACCCTGTCTCTTAAAAAAAACAAAAAAAAAGAGAGAGAGAGATGGAAATCAGCTTCAGGAAAATGAGAGGGTAAATGGAAAAAGGATTCCATGGACAATTTTAAAAAGTCGGGCTTTTGGCTAATGGTCATTCCAATTAAAATGCAAATGAATAAGGCTTCTAGCTTTTGCCAGCTTGCCAAGTACCCTGATGACTTACTAGTGGCAACAGCCATCATGCCTTCCCTTGCTTCGTTATGTCTAAAACAATGCCCTAAAAGCTTAAGAGAGCTGGTGCTAGACGGCAAAGTAGCAAAGTAGCCAGGGTCTAGCCACATACACATGCTCTCACCAAGATCCACCCTGAGGGTGGAAACTTTCAACCAGGGGAGCAAAGGTACCAGCATCCCCACTTATCAACACGGGAAATACCTTTTTCTCAAAAGGCAAATGTCACAATACAGAACTACGACCATCTAGCAAGCAAATGACAGATGGGTCTAGACACATAAGGTAAAGGACAAAATTGGTTTTGGTGACTCTCTGAATATTCATGGAATCTATAAAAGTCCAATTCTTTTAGGATGCAGTCTGTTAGAAATGAATATGCAACTGTACCAAATAAACACAGTGTATTTCTCAAGATGCACACAGGGAGGGGACTTCCCACCTCCCATTGCTGTCACATACAGTTGCTGTATATGATCTAGTATTATGTGAACTTTATATTGATTTGTGATTTATATTCTCTAATGCAGGTCCCAAGAATACACTTTTTTCCCCCAAGTTGTATTTTCTCTGGCATTGCATGCATCACAAAAGATGCAACATTCAGTAAGATGTTTCCTAACCATAGCGTTAGAATGGGCTAGCTCTTCAAAATGATCAGGTTTCCCGGACCCTACACATGGCAGCAGTATGGAGTCCCTTTTTGCAAATTATATGGAAAGAAGTTCATTATATGGAAAGAAACAGAATGAGAAAGGGAATGAAGGGAGGAAAGGAGAGAGCAGAAAAGATGAAGGGAAAGGAAAAGAAAAGTGAGAAGAATAAAGTATTCAGCAAGAAGGAACTGATGTCAAAAAGGATGACTACTTACAACTAGACCTATTAACAATAAAAACCACTGTATGGTAGAGGATTTCCAAACCTTTTTGCTACAAAACTCCAACTACTGAGCAACCATTACAGCAAGCAAAGGCTTCAGAGCTGGCTATTCTCTCAAGTCCCAGGCAGAACCGAAGGTATTATTTTAAGTCTTAATTAAGCAAGCTAGGCTACAGTCAAACTGCAAGCAACCCACTGAGGTAGCAACAGCTAGGTTTATAGAAAGAGGCATTTAGTAAGAATAATGTGTGTTAGGCATGCTGAAAAATGGACGTAAGGCTGAGATGCCCGTTGGTCTCAATACTATTATGTTTGAATCTTGTTGGCTTTATGGAAACAATCACTATAAAGTGTCTTTCACATTAATAAGAATTTCTAGCACAACCAACATCCAAGCAATTCCCAACAAATTACCAGACACAGAAATCTGATCATTTACAAAAGTGGTTTACTGTATAAATTCAGTTGCCTGAGGCACCTGTCTATAATATCTAAAACCAAATCCAACCTATCCCAGTTTTTCCACAACTAGGTTGTTCGAGGACTGGTGAGGTATCAAGGATGAGTCACAACACCAGAGCTGGAGTCTGCTGTCCACACTCCATGTTCATGGGCAAGAGAATGCTAAGTGTATTTCTACACAGACCGTACTAAACAGCTCTACATAACATAAGCTAAATTTCTTTCATTATTTAGAGGCACATATATTTCAAAATTTGTATGGTTCTATCTTTTCTATCTAGTACTAAAAAAAATACAAAGCAAGAAGCAACCCAGAAAGGGACGGAAGGGGAACACTAGCTTTTAAATGCCTTGGCTCAGAAGAGCCGTGTATCCCTTCCACTCACAGCTCATTGGCCTGGGCAAGTCACAAAGCCCAAACCCAACAGCAACAAAGGCTGGGTAACATCAGGGGATACACGAAACGTGTGGTGAGCACCACTACTTCTACACACCATCCAATTTCAAAATTATTTGATTCTGAAAACCAAGAAGCCCCAGACCATTCCTCTTGTAAGCTTCGCTATCCATACCAAGGATGTGGATATCCTCTACTTTGGTAATCCCTCACACCCCACCCCAACTGATACTGAGGCAGACCTCGGTTCTATGTTGATTTTCTCACAAAAATTACATTCAAAACAAATGGAGCCCTAAAGATATAAATTCCATAGAACAAAAACCTGTACAATCAAGTTAAATCCCCACACATTTTTATCCACATCAATTATGTGCCATTTAAAAGAAAAAAGCCATAGTAATGAATGATCTAACATAACTGGAGTCTAAACAATGCCTGTCAGCAACTGCTAGAGGTTCATCTTTTATACTTGGTCTTTTGCTGAGCCTATTTTCTGTCAGCTTTCTTATTTTCTCTTTAATTTTGCTAAGTGAACACTATTTTGACAAGAGGTGAAGCAATACACCAAAAAAACAGAGAAAAAATATTAACAAATTAAGCACTTTTATCTCATCCTCCTCAGCACACTGCCAAGTATTGCCCATTGTACACTGCAGTCTCAGAAAACACTGCTCCCAGGGACCGCCCGCTCTGCATTCAGCACACAAATCACTCTGACTGTGATCACATGCATTTCTCTTTATTTTTAAAATCTCCTCATTGTTGCCCATGGCACTTGAACACTATTATTACTAACCCAGCTACTCCTAATAATAGTATTTAAGTAACTTGTCATCTTGGGAACTTTATAGACAATAGCTAATTAATTGTCAAGCGTTTAATGTAACAGGATTCTAATCTCCAACCTCTGAAGCAGGGTATTTATTTGTTATAATGGTAAAACTTCTGTTTAAATTGCTTATTTATGCAATATATATTCTCTATCATCTCAATTCTAATTTTTATATCTGCTTTGTAAGTAAAATAAAGAATCCCATGCAGAAAGACACAGACAGTACACTTCACAAACAGTAATGAATCTCTTGTGACTTATTTTATTCACACTACAATAGATTCTGTATTACTATGCAGAGAAAAACAAAACACCATAGATTATTTCCCTCATTTGCTCACAGTATTCTGATAGGAACACGAACTTGAAGGTGCAGCATGCTATGTCTTAGGACTGTGAGTAAATACAATATTCTGTTGACATCTTGTTCCTGCTTTCAAACAACCAGGTATGTTACATGTGAACTGTCAGAGCAGCTGAATAAGTTTTCCTGTCTAAATGTACCCACATTCTTTTCAGAGACATCATCTTAAGCTGAGCTCCGTATCTTAGTTGAATACTGCAGTTAACAATTTCCTAACTTGCAATAGTCATTTCAAATCAATATTTAAAAGGTATAATCATCACTACTTGTCTGCTAACCTTCCCCTCACATACACCACACATACTTAACATGTGGCAATGCAAATGGTCTGAATCCAGCAGAAAATAGAAAGGTGTCAAAGAAAGAGAGATAGAATCTCTTTCTCGGGCCCTTAATGAGGTCTCCAGAGCCAAAGGCAAACCAATAACAAATTGCATTTTCCACGTATTGGGGGTGGAGGGGGGAGGAAAAGGCAGCAGAGGGGTGGTAGTAGGGGGGACTTGGAGCTTGTCATCTGAAATTAATTGAACTTAGCCATGCCAAGAAAACACTGGTAATAAACCCTCCCCATCTAAATTAAGGGTTTTATACCATGAAAAAAAAAATAAAAATTTATGGCAGTAATTTCATCTGGGTTTTTCAAAAAGTGCTTGCTGATTTTCTTGTACTCAGTAGAAAAATCCCCAAGGAGCAATGCAGACTGCAATAAGGCAGACTTCTAAAAAGATACCATTTAATTTCTCACTCCTCCCTTTGCACTATTACCACACTTCCACTTTTCTCTAATTCAGTATTAACTCTTTCAACACGGTTCTCTTCCATTAACTCTGAGCAACATCTTACAGGGTGGGTGAGAGTGCTTGATCTGCAAACGCCTATCTGTTGCTCTTAGCAAGATAAGGACAGTGAAGAGAACCAGAAGCCCCGGAAGCGCATGCATAAATTCTTTATGATACCTGGCCATCTTAATTGAAGGCATCAGAAGTCTTACTGGCTTAAAAATAACCCCAAAACAAATCCATCACTCAATATCTTTAATGCTGGTGACAAGAACAGATGAGTGAATTCAGTTCCCAACCTATGGGTCATAGGCGGCATGGCAGGTACATAGGCCAAGCAGAGATATATCTGCAAGGATTCTGCAAATCTCCATGGGTACAAAGCACTGACTGAAGACCAAATGTATAAAGTATAAAACAGAGTGTTCATTTTCTAGTGAATTTTCTACCTAATGTCCATAGATATTGCTGTGATGAATAAAACATAAATTTATTAAAACCAGAACTAAATTCACAGTTGCTTTTTGTCACTTTCTCAATGGATGCTATAAGTAAAAAAGTTAACTTACAGTTCTAACATTTTTTTTAGGCCAAAAGGAGCCTTCACATTGAAGAAGACAGAGAACACCTGACGCAAGTGTTAGTGCAGGTTGAGCATCCCTGATCCAAGCATCCAAGATCCTCCTGAATCTGACTTTTTGAGTGCCAACATGATGCGCAAAGACAAACGCTCACTGGAGCATTTCAGATTTCAGGTTTTCGGATTAGGAATGCTCAACCAGTAGGTATAATACAAATATTCCAAAATCAAAAAAAGTTCAAAATCCTTAACACTTCTGGTCCCAAACATTTCAGATAAGGGACACTCAACCTGCATCTTCAATGCTTTGCACTTGGGCACATGGTAAACACTCAATACTTGTTGATCATAAATGTAAGGACATTTTTCTTGGCCCCTTTTTGCATCTAGTTTTTCTTTCACTGCAGGCCCTGCCAATTGACATCACGAATCCCATCCCTTGGTGTATAAGAGAGCAACTGTTCTCAAAATGTGGTCTGGGAGTTCTCAAAATGAGACCCTTCTGGGAGGTCTGTGAGAACAAAACTTCTGAATTCAAAGAAGTTATTTACCTCCCATGTCTGTGCACTTGAGCTTTCCACAGGCTCCATCACCTGTTCTGTCACAACAGACTGAATGAGAAATAGAGAATCCAGCAGTCTTCTATTTATTATGACAGACATTAAGGAGATTTGCAAGGCTACTCTCTCCATTAAATTATTTTTTTAAACAGTTATTTTTCATCAAAAATGATATCTATATTGACATGTAATGGGTTTACTGTTGCATTTTTAAGACAACAAATAAATATTGATATATCCTGCATAAACAAAAGTTCTTTGGGCTCCTCAACAATTTTTAAGAGTATAAAGGGCTCCTGGGAACAAAAGTTTGAGAACTACTGTTACAGAGATAGCAATCTGCAATACCCTGGTGTCAATGAGAAGCTGGTTACTATTGTCAAGAACTCTGCTAATCCCTAGAGATGCTGATGCTGGACACCTGCCAGATGCGGATATTGTAAAGGGGATTCAAATGTTGGCATGGGTGGCTGGGCCAGCTGCTCACCATGGTCCATTCTGAGAATTCTATAATTCTGTCTGAGAGGGAACCTAAAGAAGACTTTCAGAGCTTTGGCTACTGACATGGAATATGAATAACACTTAATTTACCTTCATTTTCCTACCCACGAAACAATACGAGCACATCAGTGGGCAAACTAATGTTTTTTCCATGGTGTATTCTCTTCATTTTGGTAAAATATTTCCAACATTTTGGAAGCAAGGTGATTTTTAAATTTTGCTCGTTGGGTTTTTATTACAAGAAAAGCTTTCTTTTCTATGTCCAGCCTCCTAACGCATTCAAATCACAAAGACCAGTACCATTTGCTCTGAAGGGAAAGAATGCTAAGGGAAGAGGACTCCAAGAATGTCCTATTGACCAAGGTCAATAATGGGGCAAACATTCTGCTGACAGAAATCCCCAAGGCAAATACATTAATACCAAGCCTGCAGAGATGAGCGGGATCTCTTCATCTTGTGTGCAGGTCTTACTCTTGCGTAACACAGAAATAGGATAGCTTATCGTTAATGAGCACACTGTGCCCATGGAAATGAGTAAGTTGTTTAGAATATATGGCATCAGATTCATGAAGGGAAAGAGCTATTAGAAAATAAAATGACCATACTTGTGCAATTTGATTCAATTCAATGAACGTTAACTGAGTGCCTGTTATATTCCAGTCATTATTCTAGGTGATCATGAAGAGAGGATAAATAAGCCTTACTGTCTAAGAACTCACACTCTGAAAGGGAAAACAGGTAAATCGCTGTAACACAATGTGATAAGTGATATAAAATTAGGTGCTCCACACTATGGAAACAGATGAGAAAGCAATTAATTCAGTCTGGTGGAAACAGGGGGAAACTGACATTCTAAGTGTAATGAAAAGGGAGGGAAGCGAGTTTATGCCTAACTCACTCTCCAGTCTCAGCTGAGCCTTGCTATCTCCTGATGCTCTTTCTATGTGTCACTTTTATTATTCCATTCTCCACAGCAGCTACATCACACCTCCTCCATTCCTCTCATGTCTCCTACCCAATCCCCCATCGCCCTACTCTCAGCAGCTGTTCCCGCTGCCTTCTGCAGAAATAAAAGAGGAGGGGCAGCCTCTAGCCAATAACCTACAAACAGGGCTGCTGCCCTCCTGCTTCTCTCCAGGAGAAAGCCCAGGCTAATCTCTCCACCAAGACTTTACAGCCCATCTACCTGTTCCCCCTTCTCAGGCAGCTCTGCTCTTCAATCTCTCCCTCTCCAGCCTCTCTCTCTCCTGATTTCTTATTGCTAGCAGTTAAACATGCTTCCCCAACAGCCCTCTCAAGTTACTATTTTTTTCTCTTAATGCCCCATAAATCCCAGAGCCAGGAGATAGAGGAGGCAGCTGTCCTTGTTCCCCCCTACTACTCTCAAACCACTTCATCCCTCTTTGCTTGCAATTCTCCCTACCCTTTCACAGTTCTAGCTCCACCCACACCTGTCACCATTACCTACCAACTTCACACTCATCCCACCAAACTAAAAACTTATACTCCTGGCTCACTTTTCCTCCACTCCCACTGCTGGCATCACACGCCAACAATAAGGTACACTATGCAAACAATAATGTACACTATGCAAACAATATATTGGACTCCCAGGTCCTTCATTTCCTCATCTACAGGGACCCTTTCTTCTGCTATACCTCAATGATTCAAATCCATGGGCAACTCCTTCAGTTGGTCAAGAAAAATCATAACTCTGCCAAAATCTAAATGCAAACATATCACACTCTAACAGCTCTTCCCATCCCTCCTATTCATTTGCTTTAGTGTCCACACTGCTAAAAATTCTTGCCCCTCTTTGAACCTTCTAATCCACGGATCCTGCCACAGTCTCACACCCCCTTTCTGCCCTCATTTCCCTCCTCTGTTCAGTTTAGATACTATGGTCTACGTATAATCATTCCCTTGCAGAGTGCCCTCACTTCCCTGTCTGTCTCTTTCCATCATACTTGCCTGGCAAACTCTAGCCCTAGATGATCTCAGGTATCCATCTTCTCTGGGCACAAGCCCAAGTAACTTCATACAGCTAGAGAAAAACCACACAATCGGACTGTATTTCAAATGCAGCACTACTCAGCAATCCTACTCCACTCCCGCTCCTACTTTCTAGGAATTCTTGTGCTTTGAGCCTTCCAAGTAACTTCCTCTTTAACTGATGATTTGCCATTATTTTACTGAGACTACAGAACTTCCTCATGTGACTACCACCCAAACTACATACAATTTTCCTTCCTCCCTTTCCCTATGAAGGTCCAATCCCTCCACTGAACTGTAGACCACATCTCCTCTTACCTTTTGAGGACTTTGCACTGTCATTGTCAGTTAGATCCCTCTTCTCCTGTATCATCAATCTCTCATAAACTGCTGGTGAAATGTGAATTGTTTTAGGCTTTTGGGGAAGTTATTAACAATATAGAAATTATATAAAATACACCTATCTTTCAACCCAGGAAGCCCATTCCTAGAATGTTTCCTATATAAATACATGTGCCAGTGTGTAAGGATGAACACAGAGACAGAGACAAGAATGTTTATTGTAGTATTATTTTCAGTGACAAAAATGAAAACAAAGGGAATGTTCATCAATAGTGAAAGGTTGACTAAATGATGGTAGAAACATCTATGAACCATCGTACAGCCTTTAAAAGAATGAATGAGGTCTATCCCAGTGCAATTGCTATGGCTCTGCTTCCTTTCACTTGTCTTCTGTTTCCACCAAAACACTGGAAATGCTTTTGTAATAGCAACCACTCATCTAGATGACGCCAAATTCATAGACACTTTTCTGACTCTATTAGAATCATTTAACAAAGTTGCTTATTCCTTCATTCCTGAAGCACCCCTTCTCAGCTTCCACGATGCCACCTTCTCCTGAGTTTCCTCCTCCCTCATAAGCTGCTTTCTCAATTTTTTCTTACAAGTTATATCTCCTTTGTTTGACCACTAAATACTGGCATTCCTCAGGGCTTAGTCCTGTATCCTCTTCCCAGGTGATCTCATTCATTTTCATGGCTTTAAGCAAATCTACATGCCAACGAATTTTAAGTATCTATCTATGGACCAAACCTCTAATTTCCACATGTCTACATTCTACATATCTACATTCCACATATCTATATTCAGTTGCCAACTTAAAATCCCCTATGGAGGCCAGGTGCAGTGGTTCACATCTGTAATCCCAGCACTTTGGGAGGCCAAGGCAGGCAGATCACTTGAGGTCAGGAGTTTGAGATCAGACTGGCCAACATGGTGATACCCCATCTCTATTAAAAATACAAAGTTAGCCAGGTATGGTGGTAGGCACCTGTAATCCCAGCTACTGGGGAGGCTGAGGCAGAAGAATTACTTGAACCTGGGAGGCAGAGGTTGAGGTGAGCTGAGATCGCACCACTGCACTCCAGCCTGGGTGACAGAGTGAGACACTGTCTTTAAAAAATAAATAAATAAATATAAATCCCCCATGCAACTGAATTTCAGTATATATAAAAAGGTAACTCTTGGGCTGGCCATGGTGGCTCACGCCTTAATCCTAGCACTTTGGGAGGTTGAGGCAGACAGATCACAAGGTCAGGAGTTCGAGACCAGACTGGTCATTACGGTGAAACCCCATCTCTACTAAAAATAAAAAATTAGCCAGGTGTGGTGGCATGCACCTGTAGTCCCAGCTACTCAGGAGGCTGAGGCAGAAGAATCACTGGAACCCGGGAGGCAGAGGTTGCAGTGAGCTGAGATCGTGCCACCGCATTCCAGCCCGGGCAACAGAGCGAGGTTCCGCCTCAAAAAAAAAAAAAAAAAAAAAAAAAAAAAAGGAACTCTTAATTCTGCATTTCCACCCAGCTCCAACCTGCACTGAAACTCTGGGTCCCTCTCGTTTTTCCTGCCTCAGTAAATGGTGCCACCATCTATGCCGACACTAAAACCAGACACCAAAGTTCTCCCTCCTCCCTGTCTCTTGACCCCTCAGACATTAGCCAAATCATCTTGATTCTATACATTACACAGATGATCCTTGTTTTACAATGAGTTAAGTTCCAATAAACCCATCATGAGTTGAAAATACTGTAAGCCAAAAATGTGTTTAATACACCTAACTTACCAAACATCATAGCTTAGCCTATCCTACCTTAAATTTGTTCAGAACACTTACATTAGCCTACAGTTGGGCAAAATCATCTAACACAAAGCCTGTCCATAAACAGTGTTGGACAGCTCATGTAATTTATTGAATAAAGTAAACTGCAGAGTATCGGCTGTTACCCTCGTGATCCTGTGCTGGCTGAGCTGCAGGGCTTGCTGCCACTGCCCAGCAGCATGAGATAATATATCATATATCACTAACCTGGGAAAAGATGAAAATTCAAAAGTCAAAGACAGTTTCCACTAAACACATACTGCTTTCACATCACTGTAACACCAAAACTTCCTAAATTGAACCATTGTAAATTGGAGACTATCTGTATTTTACTAGCCAGTCTCTTTTCTCCACCTCCATTGCCACCAGCATAATCCAATCAGACATTAACTGATCCCTCTTGCTTCTGTTCTTGACCCACCTCCATTTATAATCCATTCCCCACAAAACAGTCATTGCGACTTCTTTTAGAATGTAAATCAGACTGTGTCACTCTGCTTAAAACCTTCCAAAGGTTTTCCATTCTTCCTGAATAAAATACAAATTAATACCACGGCATAAACGACCCAACTGGTCTCAAAATTTCCTCTCTCTTCAACACCATCTCATTCATACTGTTTTCCCTAACTCACCTCACTACGGTCATAAAAACCTTCTGTTCCTGTTGGCTTCTAGAATAACCCAAGCTCTTTCCCATCCCAGAGCTAATGCATTGATGCTCTCTCTGCATGAAATACTCTTTCCTAGGCTCTTTACACCTGTCTCCTCCACATCCTTCAGATCTCAGTTTAAAATGACACCTCCTCAAAGAGGCCTTTTCTGACCACACTATCTTAAGTAGGGCCTCTCTGTTATTCCTGACCACAGTTTGCTGCTTACTTCCTTCAGAGCCCTTCTAATTCTTTATTTGCTATTCTTTTATTGGGTAGCCATTTCGCTAGAATTAAGATCCATGTGGACTGGGATCTATTCTCAGCATGTAACACAGAGTGTGTCTCACAGAGGACTCTTACTAAGTGATTACTCCAGGAAGAAATGAACAGAACAATCAAATTTCTCCTATCTTAGCAATTCTTCAACCCCTCCACTCCCAGCTACCACCTATCCGCCTATTCTGTTTTCTCAAACTTTTTGAAACAATTGCCTATTCATGATTATTTCACTTCACACTCTTCAACCCTCTTCTTCTCCCTCTGCTCTTCCTTCTGACATAACATGCTTGTTGTTAAAGCAAATGGAAATGTCTTACTGACCTCTTCATGACATTTAATCCTGTTCATCACTCTTTCCTTCTCAAAAAGTTATCTTGCCTTAAATGACAATTCACTCTTTTGATGTTCCTCTTACCTTTACCACTCCTTCTCAGTCTCATAAGCCCCCCTCTTTTCTTTTCCTGAAACGTTAGTGCCTTTAAGGGTTCCATCCTAGACCTTCTCTCTATATATACACACTAAATCATCTCATGTACTTGTAGAGTTTTAGTTACTATCAATATGAAAATGTCTCCCAAATCTTTTTTTTTTTTCTTTTGAGATGGAGTCTCGCTCTGTTGCCCAGGCTGGAGTGCAGTGGCGTGATCTTGGCTCACTGCAAGATCCGCCTCCCAGGTTCACGCCATTCTCCTGCCTCAGCCTCCCGAGTACCTGGGACTACAGGCGCCCACCACCATGCCCAGCTAATTTTTTGTATTTTTAGTAGAGATGGGGTTTCACTGTTAGCCAGGATGGTCTTGATCTCCTGACCTCATGATCCACCTATCTCAGCCTCCCAAAGTGCTGGGATTACAGGCATGAGCCACTGCGCCCGGCCATGTCTCCCAAATCTTTAGCCCAGATCCTGCTTCCATGCTTTGGACAATTTGCTCAAATATCTAGTCGACAGCTCTATTTAGATGTCTTTTTGCCACTACCAACTCAATATATTTAAAGCGAATTTACCACTTTCCTTTGTCAAATTTGCCTTTTCTTGTGTTCCCATCTTAGTGAACGGTACCTCCATCCCTCCCATGACCCCAGGCTAAGAACCCAGTCTTTGATACTTCATGTCCCTCAACCCCTCCCCCAAATAGACACATTTATTTTTAACCAAGTTCAGTGTGTTCTACTAATGAAGTATTTTTGAAAGTTGTCCACTTCTCTTCATTTCCCCTGCCACTGGCACTTCTTACCTAGACTTTTGCAAGTCTACAAATTCTCTTCATATTTCTCTCAAATCCATTTTTCACAGAGCAGGAGTGATTATATGAAAGCACAATAAATCTTATCACATCACCCCACTACTTAAAACCCATCGATGACTCCAAATGTCTACAGGATAAAATTCAAATTTCTTGGCCTGACAGACAAAGCCCTGAATGATCTGGACTCTGCTTGCTTCTCCAGTCTCCCCTCTCACTACTCCTTGCCTCCTCTTCTATGTTCCACCCACAAAAAACTACCAACTTCCCATGCTCTTTCTTCTTGCAGTCCATACATGTTATTCCCCAAAATTCAAGACAGGCTTTTGCCTTACATTCTATATTCATACGCTTCCCACCCCCTCCATCAACCCTAATCTTCTAAGACTAAGCTAGGCAATCCTCTTCTGTGCTCATAAATTATCCCAGAGCCCTACTTCAGAGAAGTGTAATTTCCTATTAACTTGTCAGTAATCTTACCTACCCACTGTAGAACCAGTGAGTCAGAATCTCCAGGACAGGGACTCTAGCATCTGTACTTTTTAAAGACTTACCTGTACAGCTAATGCACAGCCAGCATAGAGGCATAACTGTTTTACTTCCCTGAAGACAAGAAGTGTGATGTTTACATTGTAACCCAATACCCAGCATAGTGCTGACACAGGGAGGTTACTCAATAGGAGGAAGGGGGAAATGATTATACATTTAAAATAATCCTCAAGAACAGGTTTGGATGTTCTTCTGCACAAGGGTAAAAGGACTTATTACCAGGAGTGCAATTTTTAAGAATGAAATTTCTATTTTGCCTTCAGTGTTTCTCTTTGCTACTGCTAAACAATATTCTCTTTGCATCAACTATAAGTAAAGAATGGCAGCTAAGATATGTTAGGCCTAAAAAGTTCAGTACAAATCAGCTATCACATCTATAATTCTGCATACTTTGCCTTCTTGACCTTATAAATACTGGCTGGAAATGCGCAAGTCACAGAAAAACACCAGTTATTTGAGCATCTGTACTTTCCCCAAAACTCAGTAAAAACTCCTGAAATAAAGTAGTGATGTGGGTTAAAATGGTTCTGAGCCTTTGAGAAACAGCAATAACTACACAGTACGTTAGTAGCAAGCATGTATAAAATATAATAAAACGGCACAGAATTAACACTTCTGAAAAGAAAAATCTAATAAAACTGAACTCAGGGAAGACGCGTTACACAAACAGGGAAGAAACATCTTTATATTTCCCTCATTGCCCTGAACACAGCAGCCTCAGTATATATTTGTTGAATGAATGCTTGATAAATGATAAATAAACACAGTTCTGAAAGGATTACTCATATTTTCCTATCCTGATCAAAGAGCCAGCTACCCCTGGCTTCATGTTTCATCAAAAAAATACTTATCAAGTGTCTAAACCTACCTGGTAATGTGCTAGTACACAGCACACCAAAAGAACCACAAGAGCTTGGCTTCTGCATTTCCAAGATTACTATACAAATCCTTCTGTTGGCTTTGTCTCCCAGCACTAGCACCACCAAAAACACACAAACTCTACAGTCTAACCACATTCCCTAAATACGCCATGTTCTTTCATGATGCCATCAGTTTTCATACACACTCATGCTTAACAACTGGGATACATTCTGAGAAATGCAATTTCATCATGGCGTGAACATCAAAGAGTATACTTACACAAACCCGGATGCTATAGCCTACTGTATACCTAGGCTAGATGGTATAGCCTATTGCTCCTAGGCCACAAACCAGTACAGCAGGTAACTGTACTGAAGACTATAGGTAACTGTAACACAATGGTATTTGTGTATCTAAACATAGAAAAGGATAGTAGAAATATAATCAGCACTTATCATGAACAGAGCTTGTAGGAATAGAAGCTGTTCTAGGTGAGTCAGCGAATTAACGGTGAGTGAATGTAAAGGCCTAGAACATTACTGAACACTACAGCGACTTTATAAATACTGTACACTTAGGCTACACTAAATTTGTTTCTAAAATTTTCTTTCTTCAGTAGTAAATTAAACTTAGCTTACTGAAACTTTAATACTTTATAAACTTCTAATTTTTTAACGTTCTGAATCTTTAAAAATAATACTTAGCTTAAAACACAAACACATCAAGCCTGTAATCCTAGCACTTTGGGAGGCCGAGACGGGCAGATCACGAGGTCAGGAGATCGAGGCCATCCTGGCTAACACAGTGAAACCCCGTCTCTACTAAAAAAAATACAAAAAACTAGCCAGGTGAGGTGGCGGGCGCCTGTAGTCCCAGTTACTCGGGAGGCTGAGGCAGGAGAATGGCGTAAACCCGGGAGGCGGAGCTTGCAGTAAGCTGAGATCCGGCCACTGCACTCCAGCCTGGGCGACAGAGCGAGACTCCGTCTCAAAAAAAAAAACACAAACACATTGTATAGCTGTACAAAAATATTATCTTTCTTTATATCCTTATTCTGCAAGTTTTTTTCTATTTACATTTTTTGACTTTTTAAACTTTTTTGTTAAATACTAAGACACAAATATATATATTAGCCTAGGCCTACACAGGGTCAGGATCATCAACATCTCTGTCTTCCACGTCTACATCTTGTCCCACTGGAAGGCCTCCAGGGGCAGAAACGTGCATGGAGCTGTCATCTCCTATGATAACAACGCCTTCTTCTGAAATACCTCCTGAAGGACCTGCCTGAAGCCGTTTTCCAGTTAAATTGTTGTATAAGTAGAAGGTGTATGCTCCAAAATAACTCTAAAAGTATAGTGAATTATACATGCTATACTTTTATATATAGGGTTTATACTAGCATCACCACAAACACATGAGTAATGTGTTACACTACAATGTTATGATGGCTATGACATCACTAGGAGGTAGGGATTTCAAAGCTCCTTTATAATCTTATGGGATCACTGTTGTATATGTGGCTTGCTGTTGATGTAAAGATTATTACGTGGCACATAATTGTTACTATTCCCTCTGCCCCAAATAACCTTCCCACCTGAAAAACTCCTACTTATTCTTCAAGACCTAAATAAATGTTACCTTCTTTACAAAACATTGTCTGAATTTCCCAGACATAATCATTTCTTCATCTGTGTCTATTCCCATAGTATTTTGGAAATACTGTTTTTTTTTTGGTTTTTTTTTTTTTTTTTTTTTTTTTTTTTTTTTTTTTTGAGACAGGGTCTCACTCTGTCACCCAGGCTGGACTGCAGTAGCATAATCGTGGCTCACTGCAGCCTTGACCTCCTGGGCTCAAGTGATCCCCTTGCCTCAGCCTCCTGAGTAGCTGGGATGACAGGCACTTGCCATCATGCTTGGCTAATTATTTTATTTTTTGTAGCCTATGTTGCCGAGGCTGCTCTCGAACTCCTGAGTTCAAGCCAACTGCCTGCTTGGCCTCCCAAACTGTTGAAATTACGGGCATGAACCACCGTGCCCGGCTGTAAATAGCTTTGATGTAGCTTGAATCCTATCTAAATTATGATGATTAACTTCATATTCATTAGGCACAATTCAAAGAATGAGGAGAAACCATATATTTGGGTCATTTTTCTCACAGATATGGAAAAGTTTCACATGGAAGGGCAAAAGGTAAAGATTTGCTTGCACAGATGACAGGAAGGGCATTTCAAACATAAGGTGCAGTTCTGGGAAGGACTTAACCTTAGATGTGTACATGCAGAGGAAAGGGAAATGAAATGGTCGAAGACCCTCTTGAAAGCTCAGAGTGGGAATTTTTAGTTTTATCCACAGAGCAATGAAAACCTACCACTATTTTTCCCCCTTTTTTTGAGACTGAGTTTCGCTCTTGTTGCCCAGGCTGGAGTGCAATGGTGCAATCTTGGCTCACCGCAACCTCTGCCTCCCAGGTTCAAGTGATTCTCCTGCCTCAGCCTCCCGAGTAGTTGGGATTATAGGTATGCGCCACCATGCCTGGCTGATTTTGTATTTTTAGTAGAGATGGGGTTTCTCCATGTTGGTCAGGCTGGTCTCGAACTCCCGACCTTAGATGATCCACCCACCTCCGCCTCCCAAAGTGCTGGGATTGCAGGCGTGAGCCACCATGCCCGGCCACTGCTATGTTTTAAAAAAGGAAAGGGATACTACAGTTTGCAGCACTCATTTAATCAGAGAATTCCTGTGCAACATGTGTATACCAAACACCGTATGGTGACTATTAATTAGGTGTCAACATTTAGATGACCCACGTAAAATTCACTCTTGAAGTAAACTGTGAGCTATTTAAGAATAAGGATGTGGGTTCATTCACCACTATATCATCGCCAGTGCCAAGAAAAGGGTGGGAGCTTGCTGACCAAACTGAACTGAATTCTTTCACACCTTTAAGTAACATGCCCTGCAAAATCACTACCAGCTTCCACAACAAGGAGGACTGTGTTGCTGGGAGGTAAACCATTTTGCCTACCCTTTCAGACGCACAAAACAAACACACAAATAATTCTTTCAGAGGCAGCCATCACTAGTTCAATAAATTCCACCAACTCTCTTCATTACCTTTAAGAAGTGAGTTTTTAACTCTGAAGGGGGAGATTTTTAACAAAACCATATTATTATAAACCGTTCTTTAATATGTTTAACTATTATATTGATAGAATTTTGTAGTTGAAATCTAAGTATTTCCATATGGATTAATGCTAAAGTTTAACATATTGGTATATGTAATGTAAAAATGGGGTGTCAAGATATGTAATACTAAAGTTAACAAAAGTATAAGAAGCTAGTAAAAAAGCTATGCTAACAAGTACAGTGGTTCTCAAATGGGTTGGACTATACACTCCTAGTATAAATTCCAAGGAGTTCTTAGTGCCCTACCTTTACCCCAATGCCTAACCATAGAATCCATTAGTGTCCAGGCAATCCTAAGGTTTACCTGGCTTACAGAATTTTTCTTATAGGGTTCATTTAACAAGAGCACATTTTAAGAAGTGTTCCTGGATGGGCGCAGTGGCTTATGCCTGTAATCCCAGCACTTCGGGAGGCCGAGGCAGATGGATCAGGAGTTCGAGACCAGCCTGACCAATGTGGTGAAACTTCAGCTCTACTAAAAACATAAAAAAATTAGCTGGCTGTGGTGGTACATGCCTATAGTCCCAGCTACTTGGGAGGCTGAAGCAGAAGAATTGCTTGAACCTGGGATGCAGAGGTTTCCATGAGCCAAGAATGTGCCACTGCACTCCAGCTTGGGCAACAGAGTGAGACTCTGTCTCATAAAAAAAAAAAGAAAAGACAAAAAAGAAAAAAAGAAAAGAAAAAGAAGTGCTTCCGCCTTGGTTAAAAAAAATCCCACAACACTTCCAACAACTCCAAATTAAATGAAAGGAATGTTCCTTGGGCTGACAGTAAAATCAAATTAGGACTACTATTCATAAAAATGAACCCAAGCAATGATTCTGCTTTGGAGAAAAAGATTAATACAAAGACACACACACACATACACACATCATTTATAGCTATTTTCGCAGTCTATTATTAATTGGAAAACTACCAGCAGAGGTGGGTAGACAAGCAAAAGTACCAATGCCATGACTAGACATATTCAAGTGGTAGCTTTTTGGGGGAATCAGGTGAGAGGAAGGCTGTGTGCACCAGTGCAGTGCTCACTCAGATGATATTTTTATTTTTGTAGCCTTACTAACATATTCCAGGTTCAAAAAGGCAGGATAGGAGTCTTGACTGTAGAAACAAATTGCCAGCTGTCACATAAAGGACAACCTCATTTAGTAGAAGGCAAATGCTAGCATAGAACAAAAGTAAATAAAGATGGCTATATATGCTCTAGTTTTCAAACGAGAAAGTGACAGTGATGAGAGAAGCAGAAGAGGGAAAGGATTAAACATGAAGAAGAAGAGCTGCTACCAATAGCAGACTATCTGACTATTCAACCCGTCTTACGGTGCAGTAAGAATGCCAATTAAAATGGCTGGTGTAAGGATGCAGATCTAGAGATCTGACGGCTAAAGAAACCATGGGGGTACAACCAACACACTCCTTTTATTGTGTAACTAAACTCAGATGTTGTGTGTAAAAGTGCTTTGTAAACTACAATGCTCTACAGAAAGACTGCTATTATTCCTAATATGTGTCTATTCTTCTTTTAATTGTAAACTTATTTTTTAAAGTCCCAATTCTTTGTGCATTTTTTTCATTTCCAATAAAGAGCTGTTTTTTCATTTCCAATAAAGAGCTGTAATTGTCAATACCGTTGTTATTTTACTTTTATTTTTTCAAGAACCTTCAGACAATATATGCTGCTCAAATTGAGTATCTTATAGGAATAAAGCATGAATGAAATATGTAATTTATATGAGAATGAAACATGAACAAAGTCCACCACTTTCATGTCTTACAAACATGTCCATAAAATGTCACTCATACCTATTAAAATTCTCATATGTCCTGGGAGTTCCCATATCTTCACACAACCAACTACTCATTAAAGGTTAGGGCAGGAAGGGGAAAAGAAATAGCTGCCCTTTCCTGACAAAGAAGGAGGGCTTGGTGATGTGCTTTCAGTGGGTAGAATAAAATAAAAAGGTTTTAAAAGGGTCAAAGGAAGAGCTTGAAGAGAACCTTAAATGTCTGACTTCACCACCCACCTTAAAAGGACTACTTCATCCAACTAAAAACTAAAATGAACCACCACTAGCTATTAGAGAACCATCTAACAAAGAAAGAATTTTTACAAGTGACCTCTGGTTACCCTTCAACACTGCAGCCCTTCCAAACAGACTGGCACCAGAGCAAATGTAGCCAAGAAGAACCTAACATTTATATTTTATGATTTTATTTCAATTTTTCATATAATTTTTAGTAGAGCTACTTATGTGGATATAATTTAATTCTAAAGTATTTGGGAAATACATTTAGTCCAGTTGTGCCTTGAAAAAAAAAAAAGAAAAGGTAATTTTCCAGTTTTACAGATGCTTCCAGAATTCCGTCTGAAGATGGATTAATCTACAGTTACTCAGCTGCAGAATATTACTTCTATTCCACAGACTTTCTATATGAACTATTAAATCCATTAGATCGATAGCAATTCCTCCCACCTACTCTTAAAGAGCGGATTTAATGAGAACATCGTTTTCTTATTCAAAGCTTTCTTTCTTAAGGGAACACAGTCCTATATGAAAACAGTCAACATTTCCTCTTACATCATGACAACTTCATACAAACAGAGCCTGGGGCAGGGTAATGAGGCAAAATGCTGGGTGGTAAATAAGCAAATCTGCTTAAAAGATATCAGTATGGAATTTGAGCTTAAAACTGGACTTGACTTTAAAAGCCAGGAAACTAACACTATTTTCTTTCTCAAAAACTTCTCAAATCACACAGCAACTAATGGTATCATGACATAGGAACAAGAAGTGTTATTTTTTTACTACTAAGCATAGAACTGTCCAGCATTAAACAATTTATTTCAATATCCTCTCTCCACACTCCTCTCCCAGAACTAAAAGATAATAGTGGGAAGACATTTACTCTTTTATTCTCTCTGGACCTGCATATTAAGAGAGACAACAGAGATATTATGCCTATTATTCTCGGTTTAGACAAAATAAGCAATGGGAGGCCTTGAGATATAGTCACTAGCTACTAAGCTCTCTCTCTTCTTAGCCTTTACACATGAAAAGCACAGAATAAATCATAAAGTACTACTTGACACACCAAACATTAAAAATGGAGACAGAGGGTGGATCAATGTGCATTGTCTCACAAACGTAATTTCAAAGATAATTGGTAATGTTCTCTTTTTCCAAAGAAGTGAGGGTTAAATATAGTCACTCTGTACAGAGACTGATGATCTTCAGGATGTGTAAATTATACATTGTAGTTACATAACAGACTAAATCACAGTCATCAACAAAAGAAAATTTGGCACAACTCTTGAATTTTTATGATTCTAGCTCATAAGTAGAGCCTCAAAAAGGAGAAAATATCTCACCTTAATCAGCCCTACAAGTAGCCTCATACCTCAGGGCAGGAAACAAGTAACCAAGGTAAATGAAAGAGGAAAGTGATCACCTTCATTGGACTAGAAAATAGGAGGGAGAATACTTTGTATTTTCAAGGTTATGTTAAATAAAATAAATAAGTCAGCCATTCCATGAATTTAAAAAAAGGGGGGGGGGGGTCAACTAACCAGATACATGTAGAACCATGTGTTTAAACACCAATAGAGCTAATGTGACTTTATGTCCCTAGGTTAAGGCCAGGCATGAAAATCAGTTGAAGGAACACAGATCCCTTCAGAACACTTTCAAAAATCTGGATGGCACAAACTAGAGACCAGCAAAGAATTTCCAGGCCTCCAATGCAGCTTGAAGGACTACCTGGTTCCAGACTCTGTCATGCCTGCACTGCCCAGTGTACGTAATTCAGAATGGGTCAAGAGCATTCAGCAGGTGACATGCTGGGAAGATCCAAATGCTCTGCCTCAGTTCCCATGATGACACAGAAGCAGGAAATCTCAGGCTTATTAGATGTGCCCAATTCACATTCATCTCTGACAAGTTCATCTTTTTATTTCCCACATAAAAACAGCTACTATTACTCTGTAATATCTATTAAGCAGTCACAGTGATCTGAGTAAAGTATATTAATGGAAAAAATAAAGAGATATTTAATTAAAGAAAATGGAAGACACATATGAGGAATGCAAAGACCAGACCAATCAAGAATAAACATTCTTTCCTTCATTCCATCAGATCGTGCCTCTTCTGCCACCAACTCAACACAGGTTGCTCACTGCGCTCTGAATAAAAAGTTAACATTGTTCTCTTTAAAAGCAGTTGGCCTTGTAAGAACTTAGAGGCTTTTCAAGGGTCCAGAGCTCCAAAGAGCCCATCAATCCTGATAAACTTGGAGAGACTAGACAATCTAAGGGTACCCAGAGCCACTCCACTCTACCTCCGTCATATTTCAGAATGACTACAAAGGAGTCAATGTTGACCTAGATCCACAACAACCAAGATGATTTGTGAGCTCTGGAACATTGCCAACACTTCCTATAAGAGACTGCCAGATCTGAGAAAGTAAACCAGTTCATAAGGTGATTACCTTAAATTTTAGAGCTTTGGAAAACAAAAGCAGTATCTGGCTTACTTTGAAACTAGTATGTTTCCGAGTAATTGAATACCAAAGTAATGCTACAGCAAAACAAGTTTGACTTCAACTTTCTTGGGTGTATTGGGACACAAACCTTGTGTATCTTCCCAACTACCTGCTGCCAACTCCTTCTCTGCCTCCCCCACCCCCTGCCTGGCCACCTTCCCCTCTCCTTCTTTTAGTTGGTGCCTCATCCAAGTCACTTTTGGACTTGTATGGAAAACCACAGTGTAGTACATGGGATCTACCATCCTGAGTAGCCACAGAGAGCCAGAATGACACAGCCTGGTCATACAGAGGAATTAGCTTCCTATGGAGTAAACTCCTATTAACTAGGTACAGGAGACAGGAAGAAATTAGGCAAATACATTCTCCCCCTTCTTTCTCTTTTTCAAGGACTACTCTTAGTTCTTCCTTGCAACCCCTTCAGAGAAAAGCTGCATGCTTGCTGAGTCACCGCCATGTCTCTTCTTAGCTTGTTGTAAAGCAAAAGCTAGCTGGCTCTATAACACATCGAATCCATTTCTTTGCACCTTCCCTTCTTCCTTTTGCCCTTACTGCAACCCTCCAAGAAAGCATTAACACCTCAATCCTCAGGCTCTGTTTTCCAGAGAACCCAAGGCTTAGCTACTAGGCTTAAAGGAATTAATTCCAGATGAAATTAAGAAGAAATCATTAAAACGCACGTTTTCAAAATACATTGAGTTAAAGAATGACAAATATTAAAAAGTAGAAAAATATTAAACACCTAAAAACCTAAAAGACCAGTAGCAAATGTCACTAACTGAGAAACCATTCAGGCAGCAACAAGAATTACATATAGAATTTCTTTAATGTGCCCCCCCACCCCTGAACCAACTTCAGAGGACAAGATCAGGCATTCTCATTAAGGAATAATGCTGTGTAACAGATGTTGTTGCCTATAGAATTTTCTTACTAATTGTATCAGTCCTAATTGTATAGTATTCTCTTCTCCCAATGTGAAAAGAAGAGGAATGCCCTTTCCAGGCATAGATCTTGAATAGTGATCACCATGGTTCCATTGTCTTCACCAATGACTGATATGGGAGTGATAATTTCAACTAGTTCAAGCCAATTATATATGGAGATCTCTAGGGAGATTCTGGGAAAGGTTTCTTAGCTCTTTCGAGCAACAAAGGAAAGAGATGTTACTGCATTTGGACCTTATGCCTGGACTTGTAACAGTCAGACTGTGATCATGAAAGGATCCAGTTTGAGCACAAAGTTTAGATAACAATGATGGCGGAGTCTAAAGAACAGAAAAGCCTAGATCCTTGACAATATCATTAAGCCACCAAATTAACCAACCCTGAGCTGGCCAATCTCTGTGATTCCATGTAAGGATAGGTATAATAGTTCCTTATTATTTAAAGCTCTTTGAGTCACAGTTTCCTCTTATTTGTAGCTATAAGCACCTTTACTAACTGCATAAAGCATCTGGCTGGTTGGAGAGGCATGTGACTAGCTACTATAAGGTGCTATTATACAAGGGATAAGGTTAGATTTGAAAAGAACTGGTCTTCATTCTCAAGAGCTTACAATCTATTTTTTATAAGACATATAAAACAAATTGGGAAAAAAATGATATACCAATTAAAGAAAAAATAAAGAAGCACAGGTACACAGAATAAAGAAATCATCAGTGAAGGACTTTAGAGGCAGTTTTCTAAAAGAGATAAAACCAATACGTGTGCTTTTTGTGCAGCACTAAATTCAATTAGTGTAATTCAACTTCCAGGAAGCTTTCTGTTGCAGACATCTATAGTTTTATCACTTGAGCACAGCACCCTCTTGCATGTGGGAAATGTGACTTCCTTTACTCTGTTTGAGCTCAGGGATGGGCACCAGACCCAAGGTGAGCTAGCCAGAGCTATTATCTTAGATTTTTTAAAACTTGGGATCATAAGGGCCCATAACGATTTGGGTTACACAGTTGTATGGACTTGTCCTAAGACTTGTGCATTTCTTTGTAAATTTTGTATCAAAAGAAAAAGGTAAGTAAGTATTGAACCCCATAGTACTCACGCTGAAGTATTTAGCAGAAAGTATACTGATAGCTGCAATTTATTTTGAAGTGAATTTTTTAAAGATGCAGTGACAGACGGGTGACTGACTGATAGGTATGTGACACAGAAAGCAGAGTAACATACTTATATTTATACATACTTGTACTGTATAGTAAAGTGGCACTTTAAAATCATTTCAACTTTGCTTTTTCATTTGAAAAACTTCATAATAAACTTGAGTGTGGGAGGAACTCAAGCTGCAGTCCCACTCTGCTGGCAATGCTGTGAGCAATAGTTCAGGAGATCTCTCTGGTCACGTTTTCCAGGGTTTCAGTGAACAAGCATGCAGAAAGAATCAGGAATAAGGAGTGAAAGAGTTTTGAGTTGTCCGAGTTGTCTCCAGCTCCAGCTACCCTTGAGGCCTAGCTGCATCCCTGCCATTTCAGCTGTTACATAAGCCAAGAACTTCTGGTTTGCACCTAAGCTAGATCAAGGTGAGTTCTTACTGCTTACAACCAGAGTCTTGACTGACTTACTAGCCTAAGGCAATAATAAGCATTGCAGACAAAGAAAGATAACCACCGTAGCATTACTTATAAGAACAAAATACATAAATTACCTGTTCAATAAAAGAAAAATAGTGAAAATTTTGTGGTATTTTTGATGACATTAATACTCTGGATAAAATATTAAATGAAATTCTCACAAAACTACATGTATAAAACTATATACATACACACACATATGCATACACACATGCATATACATTATGATCCAATTTTGTAAAAAGAAAAAAACTGACAGAAAAAAAAATCACATGAAAATACACAAAATTGTCACCCTGGCTCAGTGACTCACGCCTGTAATCCCAACACTTTGGGAGGTGGAGGTGGGTGAATAACCAGACATCAGGAGTTCCAGACCAGCCTGGCCAACATGGCAAAACCCCATCTCTACTAAAAATAAAAAAATTTAAAAAAAAAATTAGCTGAGTGTGGTGACACACATCTGTAGTCCCAGCTACTCAGGAGGCGGAGGCAGGAGAATCACTTGAACCCGGGAAGCAGAGGATGCAGTGAGCCGAGATCACACCTAGGCGACAAAGCAAGACTCCATCTCAAAACAAAAAACAAACAAAAAATAGACAAAGTTATCAACTTTGGTTATCTCTGAGTTTAGCATGATTTTGTTCAAATTTATACTTTACTTGCTAAGTTTTCTTCAATAACCATATATTACTTTTAGAACAACCAAAAAGGAAGTTAGTTTTAAAAAATTAATTTACTGCCATTAAATATTTAAAAGGTCAGGCATGGTGGCTCATGCCTGTAATCCCAACACTTTGTAAGGCTGAGGTGGGAGGATCACTCGAGCTCAAGAGTTTGAGACCAGCCTGGGCAACACAGAGAGATCACATCTCTACTAAATATTAAAAAAAAAAAAAAAAAAAAAAAAAAAAAAACAGCCAGGCCTGGTGGCGCATGCTTGTAGTCCCAGCTCCTTGGGAGAGGCTGAGATGGGAGAATTGCTTGAGCTCAGTAGAAAGAGGCTACAGTGAGCTATAATTGCGTCACTGCACTCCAGCCTGCAACGCCAGAGTGAGACCTTGTCTCAGACCAAAAAAAAAAAAAAAAAGAAAAGAAAAAAGATATGGGTTGCTTCCTAGGCACCATTCCCACCATAAATGATCTACATATTCATATGTGTCTTAAATCGCCCATTCATTTCCCAGGGCTGGGGACACGGGAGCCCAACAGTTAAGATCATGACTTACACTCACTGTGTACTCACAAAAATTGAAAATAATTAAAAAAAAAAAAAAAGATCATGACCTGTGAAGTCACAACACCTCAGTTCAAATCCCACTCTGCCCTTTACTAAATTTATGGTTTAGGGAAAATCAATTAATCTTTTTCACCTTAATTTCTCCATCTACAAAATGTGGAAATAGTACCTTACTATTACAAGTTTGAGAAATAAATGAGATAATATATATAAACATTTAAAACAGTGCTTGAAGCACAACAGATGTTAACCATCAGTTACCATTCTTATTAACAGCTCTTCTACTTTAATACAGGTTGAGTATCCTTATATGAAATGCTTGAGACCAGAGGTGATTCACATTTCAGATTTTTTCAGATTTCAGAATATCTGCATTATACTTACTGGTTGAACATCCCAAATTTAAAAATATGAAATCTCAAATGTTCCATTGAGAATTTCCTTTGAGCATCAAAATGTTTCAGTGTTCAAAAAGTTTCAGATTAGGGAGCATTCAGATTTCAGATTTTCAGATGTGGGAGGCTTACCTGTAACAGAATTTAACTCCTCAGACATTACGAATTCACTCATTTCTGCCTCCTCACTACTACCTTTTTTTTTTTTTTTTTTTAAATGGAGTTTTGCTCTTGCCGCCCAGGCTGGAGTGCAATGGCGCAATCTTGGCTCACTGCAACCTCTGCCTCCTAGGTTTAAGCGATTCTCCTGCCTCAGCCTCCCAAGTAGCTGGGATTACAGGCACCTTGCCACCATGCTTGGCTAATTTTTGTATTTTTAGTAGAGACAGAGTTTCACCACGTTGGCCAGGCTAGTCTCCAACTCTTGACCTCAGGTGATCCACCCGCCTCAGCCTCCCAAAGTGCTAGGGTTAGAGGCATGAGCCACTGCACCCAGCCCCCTCCTCTCTACTTCTAAGTATCAGTTTTTACACCTAGCCTATTCCCTCTTTTCAGTCATGCCTTGTCCTAGGCACAAGATGACATTCCATTACCCAAGTCTGGGCCTCCTCCTTTTTGAAGCTAAGCTCGCAGGCTCCGTCTTATCCTTCCCATCTGCTACAGTTCCTTACCAGTTCATTCCACCTCCCTCTCCCTAATCTTTCAAGTGCTTAGAACAATGCCCGCTATGGCTTTGTTCTCTACTGGTTTTTCTCTCTCTGGCTGAAAATGTACACGTGCCATTTTTTGAGAAAAAAAAAACCAACAACAATTTGAACCTACTAGAGCTATCCTATATTTCTTCTTCCTTTCACATTTATACTTCTCAAATTAAAGTCCCACAACCTGGTTCCCTATACTCTACTGAAACTTCACTTAATAAGAATACTGATGGCCTTCTTATTGCCAGATTCAATAACTATTTTAGGCTCATTCTGTTTGTTCTGCAGCCTCTGACACCGCTACGTGCTCTGTTTGCAAATGCTTCTTTGACGTCCGTCTGGGTCTTCTTCCAGTTGTTCGGCTGCTTTGTCACATTCTTTCAAACCAGATGTTCTTCAACGAGTTAAGTCCAGCGCTTCCCATTCCCTCTCTTGGAGATCTTGATGCTTACCATGGCTTCAAATATTAGCTCTAAGGAGGTGACCATATATCTAACTCCAGTCCTGACTTCTCAGTTTCAGTCCTTCTTCTTGAGTTTCAGCCATTCATTTCCAATACCGGTCAGGGATTTCCAATTGGCTTTTCAATCTAACAATGTCTGAGAAGTCTGATATTCCACCCACAGACAGCTCCTTATTCTGATTTTCCCTCTGTAGTGAAGGATACCAACTGTGGGGAGACTGCATACTAGGCAGGAGAAATCTGCTCAAAAAAAAGAGAGTCAGGGCCAGGCACAGTGGTTCATGCCTATAATTCCAGCACTTTGGGAAGCCAAGGCGGGTGGATCACCTGAGCTCAGGAGTTCGAGACCAGCCTGGCCAACATGGTGAAACACTGTCTCTACTGAAAATACAAAAATTAGCCAGGCGTGGTGGCACGTGCCTGTAATCCCAGCTACTCAGGAGGCTGAGGAAGGAGAATCGCCTGAACCCGGGAGATGGAGGTTGCTGCGAGTTGAGATTGCGCCACTGCACTCCAGTCTAGGTGACAGAGTGGGACTTCATCTCATTAAAACAACATAGAGGCAGGCAAAATCCTTTGAATTTTCCATGATGACACCTCTTGCAGACACCTCTTCTTCTCCACTTTTACTGTACCATCCCAGTCTAGTCCTGTGCTATAACATCCTAACTGGTCACCCTGCCACCACTCACCACCCGTCTCCACCAATCTAGCAATCTGTCTTATATTAAAATTAAAATACTGCTTGTAGTATACCACTTACAAAGATCAAATCCAAACTCCAGACAGTTTGGACTTTCAGGAGTTTGAAGTCTCTGAGAGTTGGGCCAAAGCCTACTACCCTTGTGCCTTGCCTTCAAACCCTCATATTTCAGAGAGCTCTGTCCCAACCAAATCAATCCACTCAGTGCCCTCTACACACCTTGTAGTCTCCCTGCCTTGCATGAACAGATCTCTTTCCTCCTCTAAGATTATCCAAATGCCATCTGCCCTTCAAATATCTGCTTAATCCCACCATAAGTTCTTCCAACAACATTTTAGCCTACAGTATTTTTTTCATTATCATTAGCAGGCACTTTACAGATAGTAGTTAACTTTATTTAAATCTCACAGTAATGCTCTAAGTTAGGTACTGTTATTATCTATATTTAACAGATGGGGAAACAGAGGCACAGAAAAGCTAAGCAACTGCTCAGACATATTGCTAATGAATGGCAGATTCACGGTTCACACCCAGGCAGTGTGGTTCCAAAGTCTGTGCTCTTAAACCTCTGTGTTCTGCTGCTTATATGGAATCCTTTGGTATTTTTGACTATACTGTTCGTTTGTCAATAAGCTGCTTTGAGATATCTCTTCAATTATTAGGTTACAAGACATACTTACAACTTTTCTCCCCAACTAGACAAATTTCTTAGACAGCAGAGGGTGAACATTTAATTATTTTGATTTTTCCACAGTCACTAATCACTATCAATAAATATTAATTTATAAATTAAATACAAAATATAAGAAAGTGACAGAAATAAGAGTAACTAGCCAAGATTTTAAAATCTGAGAGGTGACTTCAAACAATTTTTAAGTATATAGAAGGTTTAATTAAAGGAAAGCTGGTTTTTAGCTGAGTTTCCATTTCCAAATGATAGAACAACAACAGGAAAAAACTAATGATTATATATTATGAAATGTAAGATATATTGAAAATGTTTTCTCTTCCTTAGAATTCCTAAGAAGTTAAAAAAAAGTCCAGAAAAAATTGAGTAGTCTTGCCTGAAAGTAGAGAAATGGATTAGTATTAGAACAGCAAGCACGTAGCAAGAATTAAATCAATGTTTATTTAATAAATGAATGAGCTACCTTGACCACAAAATTATCTAAGCTGTCTCTTATAGAACATGATTTTAATGCAGAACTGCAGTCCAGTAAGTCCAGCATTATGAGTCTTCTGAAAAATGTACACAATGACTAAATAACATAGGGTTATTTAGTTCTATCCTTTTAGAAACTGGTTTTAGTTTTGCCATAGCTGATATTCATTTTGGCAATATTTAAGTAACAAATTTAGTCACTTCTTGAAGCCATCCTTGCTTGATAAACATGATAAAATTAACCCACAAAGAGTTTTGAACTCTGCCCTCTAGCTAAGTTTTTCAAGACTCACAATGGAATCAACAGAGATCAGAATAATCCATTCCCTCCTTTTGTCCTTCCTTCCTCCCTTCATCTCTCTGTATCTGGAGTAGATGGTAGTGTCAAACAAAGGAAAGTCAGCAAAATCTGGCTAGCTGGTTAGTGTCTGGGTGATCAGGCCCTTTGAGATGACTCACCCTTAGTAAAATTCATTTAAGACTGACATGGGCACTAGAACGGTTTATTAATTTAATATTTTGTCATATGGGGGATGTCATGATGGCATGATCAGCATTGATATGGTTTGGCTGTGTCCCCACCCAAACCTCATCTTGAACTGTAAGCCCCACGTGTCGAGGGAGAAAGTTAATTGGATCACAGGGGTAATTTCCCCCATGCTGTCCTCATGATAGTGAATGAATTCTCACGAGATCTGCTATCTCTCCTGCAACCTTGTAAAGAAGGTGCCTACTTCCCCTTCTGCCACGATTGTAAGTTTCCTGAGGCCTCCTAGCTATGTGGAACTATGAGTCAATTAAACCTCTGTCCTGTATAAATTACCCAGTCTTGGGTAGTATCTTTACAGCATGTGAAAATGGACTAATACAGTTAATTGGTACCCAGGTAGTGGGGTACTGCTATAAAGATACAGAAAATGTGGAAGCCACTTTGGAACTGGGTAACGGGCAGAGACTGGAACAATTTGGAGGGCTCAGAAGAAGACAGGAAGGTGAAGTTTGGAACTTCCAAGAGACTTGTTGAATGGTTTTGACCAAAATGCTGATAGTGATACGGACAATAAAGTACAGGCTGAGGTGGTCTCAGATGGAAATGAGGAACTTACTGGGAAATGGAGTAAAGGTCACTCTTGCTATGCTTTAGCAAAGAGACTGGCAGCACTGTGCCCCTGCTTTAGGAATCTGCTGAACTTTGAAGTTGAGGGAGATGATTTCTTATGGAGGAAGAAATTTCTAAGCAGCAAAGCATTCAAGATAAGGACTGGCTGCTTCTACTCATGTATGTTCATATGTGTGAACAAAAAGATTATCTGAAACTGGAACTAATATTTAAAAGGGAAGAAGAGTATAAAAGTTTAGAAAATTTGCAGCCTGGCCATGTAGTAGAAAAGAAAAACCCATTTTCTGGGGAGATATAAAAGCTGGCTGCAGAAATTTGCATAAGTAAAGAAGAGCAAATGTTAATAGCCAAAACAATGGGGAAAATGCCTCCAAGGCATTTCAGAGACCTTCACAGCAAACCTCCCATCACAGACCTGGAGACCCAGGAGAGAAGAATGGTTTTGTGAGCCAGGCCCAGGGCCCTGCTGCTCTATGCAGCCTTGGGACACAGTGCCCTGTATCGCACCTGCTCCAGCTCCAGCCATAGTTAAAAGTGGCCATGGTACAGCTTGGGCTGTTGTCTCAGAGGATGCAAGCTACAAACACCGGTGGCCTCTAAGAGGTATTAAGCCTGTGGGTATGCAGAAGGCAAGAGTTGACGCCTGGGAGCCTGCACCTAGATTTCAGAGGATGTATGGAAACATCTGGATGTCCAGGTAGAAGTCTGCTGCAGGGGCAGAGCCCTCGTGGAGAACCTGTACTAGGGCAATGTGGAAGGGAAATGTGGGGTTGGACCCCCCCACACAGAGTCCCCACTGGGGCACTACCTAGTGGAGCTTTGAGAAGAGGGCCACTGTTCTCCAGACCCCAGCACGGTAGATCCACTGACAGCTTGCACTGTACACCTGGAAAAGCCACAGGTACTGGACGCCAGCTCACGAAGGAGCTGTCCAAGGCTGTGGGAGCACACCCCTTGCATCAGCATGCCCCAGATGAGAGACATGGAGTTAAATATCATTTCAGAGCTTTAAGATTTAATGACTGCCCTGCTAGATTTTGGACTTGCATGAGGCCTGTGGCCCCTTTGTTTTGGCCAATTTCTCCCATTTGGAATGGGTGTATTTACCCAATGCCTGTATCCCCATTGTATCTAGGAATTAACTAACATGGTTTTAATTTTATAGGCTCATGGACAGAAGGGGCTTGCCTTGTCTCAGATGAGACTTTGGACTATGGACTATGGACTTTTCAGTTAATGCTGAAATGAGTTAAGACTTTGGGGGACTGATGAGAAGGCATGACTGGTTTTGAAATGTGAAAAGATGGCTGGGCACAGTGGCTCACACCTGTAATCATAGCATTTTGGGAGGCCAGGCGGATGGATCATCTGAGGTCAGGAGTTTGAGACCAGTCTAGCCAACATGGTGAAACCCCATCTCTACTAAAAACACAAAAAAATAGCTGGGTGTGGTGGCATGTGCCTGTAATCCCGGCTACCTGGGAGGCTGACGTGGGAGAATTGCTGGAACCCAGGAGGTAGAGGTTGCAGTAAGCCAAGATTGCACCACTGCACTCCAGAGTGAGACTCTGTCTCAAAAAAAAAAAAAAAAAAAAAAAAAGAGATATGATTTGGGGGCGCTGGGGCAGAATGATATGACTTGGCTCTGTGTCCTCACCCAAATCTCGTTTCTAATTGTAACCCCCATGTGTCAAGGGAGGAAACTGTAATCCCCACATGTCGAGGGAGAGAGGTGATTGGATCACAGGGGCAGTATCCCCCATGCTGTTCTCATGATAGTGAGTGAGTTCTCACGAGAGCTGATCGTTTTATAAGGCAGTTTTCCCTGCTCTTGCCTACTCTCTCTCCTGCAACCTTGTGAAGAAGGTGCCTGCTTTCCCTTCTGTCATGACTGTATGTTTCCTGAGGCCTCCCCAGTCATGCAGAACTATGAGTCAATTAAATCTCTGTCCTTTATAAATTACCCAGTCTTGGGTAGTATCTTTACAGCAGTGTGAAAAGGGACTAATACAAGCACATTCTGCATTGTAGTTAAACCACATCAATATAAGTCAGAATCATAATCAGAAACTAATTTCCTAGGAAAGGAAAGACTGTATCACCATGATTCCCACTTTTTTTTAATCATGAGAAATCACTCTCATAAAAATCAGAAATAGGGAGGTAGAATAAGATAGCTGAATAGGAGTCTCCGGTGATCATCCCTCCAGCAAGAACACCAAATTTAACAACTATCCACATAAAAAAGCACCTTCATAAGAATGAAAAGTCAGGTAAGTGATCATAATACCTTGTTTTATAATAATATTATATTAAGGAAAGAGGCACTGAAGCGGGTAGGAAAGACAATCTTGAATCACCTACAACATCCCTCCCCCATTCCCCAATAGTGGCCATGTAGCACAAAGAGAGAATCTGTGCACTTGGAGGGAGGCAGAGTGTAGTGACTGTGGGACTTTGCATTGGAACTCAGTGGAATTCTGTCACAGTGGAAAGCAGCACTGGGCAGAACTCAGTTGGCACCTACCAGAGGGAGCATTTAAACCAGCCCTAGTCAGAGTGAAATTGCCCACCCCAGGGCTCAGAAGCTAAGTCCTGGCAAGCCCTGCCACCACATGCTAAAGTGTTCTGGGGCCTTCAATGAACTGGAAAGGCAGTCTAGACTACAAGGATTGAAATTTCTATGCAAGTCCTGGGGCTGTGCTGGGCTCGAAGCCAGTGGACCTGGAGGGCACATGACCCAGTGATACACAAGCCAGGGTGGCCACGGGAGAGATTGCAACACCCCTCCCCCAATCCCAAGCAGCATAGCTCGCAGCTCTGGGAGAAACTTCTTCCCTCTGTTTGAGGAGAGGAGAGGAGAAGGAAGAGTATTTTGTCTTGTAACGTGGATACCAGCTCAGCCACAGTAGAATACAGCACCAGACAGAATCCTGAGGCCCCCATTCCAGGTGCTACCTCCCAGATGACACTTCTAAACACATCTTGGGCAGAAAGGAACTGCTGCCTTTAAGGCAAGGACCCAGTCCTGGCAGAATTCATTACCTGCTGACTAAAGAGCTCTTGGGCCCTGAATAATCAACAGGAATAGCCAGGTAAGCAGTACTCATTGTGGGCCTTGGGTAAGACTAAGAGCTGTGCTGCCTTCAGCTGTGAGACCCACCACATTCCCAGCTGTGGTGGCTACAGGAAGAGATCCTTTCTGCTTAAGATAAAGAGAGAGAAGAGTAAATGGGACATTGTCTTGCAGCTTGGGTGCCAAGTTGGCCACAGTTGGATAGAGCACCAAGTGGGCTCCTGGAGTCCCCAGTTCTAGGCCTTGACTCCTGGGTGGCATTTCTGGACCTATGCTGGGCCTGAAGGGAGCCCACTGCTCTGAAGGAAGAGACTCGGGACTGGCAGCATTCACCACAAGCTGATTGACAAGCCCTTGGGCCTTGAATGAACATCAGCCATAGCCAGGCAGTGGTCACTGTGGGCAAGACCCATTGCTAAGCTGGCTTCAGGTCTGAATTAACAGCCTGTATCACCCCTCCTCCAGTTCCAGGTATCTCAGCACAGAAAGACTCCATTTGTTTGGGGTAAAGAAAAGAAGAGTCTCTGCCTAGTAATCCAGGAAATTCTCCTGGATATTACCCAAGACCACCAGGGTGGTACCTCTACGAGTCTGCAAGACCCACAGTGTTACTGAGCTTGGGGTGATCCTAAAGCAGATATAGCTGCAGTGACAAAAGACTTAGATCCCTTTGAATGCCTGGGAAGCCTTCCCAAGAAGGACAGATACAAACAAGCCCAGACTGCAAAGACTACAATAAATACCTAATTTCAGTGTCCAGACTTTGATGAATACCCACAAGCATTAAGACTATCCAGGAAAACACTACCTCACAAAACAAACTAAATAAGGCACCACAGATCATTCCTGGAGAGACAGAAATAAGTGACCTTTCAGAAAGAGAATTCAAAATGGCTGTTTTGAGGAAGCTCAACGAAATCCAAGATAAAACAGCAGGAATTCAGAATTCTACCAGATAAATTTAATGAAGAGACTGAAATAAAAAAGAATCAAGCAGAAATTCTGGAGTTGAAAAGTACAACTGACATACTGAAGAAAGGATCAGAGTCTCTTAACAGCAGAACTGATCAAGCAGAAGAATTAAGTGAGCTTGAAAACTGGCTATTTGAAAGTATACAATCAAAGGAAACAAACAAGAAAATAATTCAAAAAGAATGAAGCATACCTACAAGATCTAGAAACCAGCCTCAAAAGGGAAAATCTAAGAGTTACAAGCTTTAAGGGGTGGGGGTAGAAAATTTATTCAAAGGGATAATAACTGAACTTTCCAAACCTACAGAAAGATATCAATATTCAAGTACAAGAAGGTTACAGAACACCAAGCAGATTCAACCCAAAGAAGACTACCTGAACACATTTAATAATCAAACTTCCAAAGGTCAAGGATAAAGAAAGAAACAACATACAAAGGAGTTCCAATAGGTCTGGCAGAAGACTTCTCAGAAGAAACCTCACAGGCCAGGAGAGAGTGGCATGACATATTTAAAGTATTGAAGGAGAAAAACTTTTATCCTAAAATAGTATACTCAGCAAAAATATTCAAACATGAAGGAGAAATAAAGACATTCCTAGAAAATAAAAGCTGAGGGATTTCATCAACACCAGACATTTCCTACAGGAAATGCTAAAGAAAGTTCTTCAATCTGAAAGAAAAGGATGTTAATGAGCAATAAGAAATCACCTAAAGGTACAAAACTCACTGATAGAGAGTACACAGAAAAAATGGAATACTGTAACACTGTAATTGTGGTATGTAAACTACTTACATCTTGAGTAGAAAGACTAAAAGATGAACTGATCAAAAATAGAAACTACAACAACTTTTGAAGACAGTATAAGAAGATATAAATAGAAACAGCAAAAAGTTAAAAAAAAAGGAGGGAGGTAAAGTTGAAGTGTAGAGTTTTTATTAGTTTTCTCTATGTTTGTATATTAGCTTGTTTATGCAATCACTATTAAGTTGTCATCAGTTTAAAATACTGGGTTATATTATTTTCAAGCCTCATGATAACCTTAAATCAAAAAACCTACAACAGGGAGAGGCAAGGAGAAGGCAGAGCAAGATGGCTGAATAAAAGGCTCCACTGATCACCCCCACTCCTGCTCCCGCAAGGACACCAATTTAACAATTATCTACACAGAAAAAGCACTTTCATAAGAACCAAAACTCAGGTGAGCACTCACAGTACCCAGGTTTAACTTCATATCCCTGAAAGAGGTACTAAAGAGGATAGGAGGAAGTCTTGAATTGTCAACACCACCCCCTTCCCATCCTGTGGCAGTGGCCACAAGATGCAGAGAAGGAATCTGTGCACTTAGGAGAGAGAGAGCAGCAGTTGCAAGGCATTGCATTGAACTCATTGGTGCCCTGTCATAGCAGAAAGCAAAACTAGGCTGAACTCAGCTGATGCCCACAACAGCAGGAGCATTTAGACCAGCCCTAGCCAGAGGGGAACTGCCAATCCCAGCAGTCAGAACTTGAGTTTCAGCAAGTCTCCCCAACGTGGGCTAAAGTTCTGTGGGATCCTAAATAAACCTGAAAGGCTGTCTAGGCCACAAGAGACTATACTTGTAGGTGAGTTCTAGTGCTGAACTGGGCTCAGAGCTGAGAGACTGAGGGGACAAGTGACCTACTGAGACACCAGCTAAGGGGGGTGTTTTCGCCATCTCTTCCCCAACCACAGGCTGCTCAGCTCCCTGCAAAGAGACCCCTTTCTTCCACTTGAAGTGAGGAAAGGGCACCATAAAGAGGACTTTGTCTTACATCTTGGATACCAGCTTAGCCACAGTAGGATAGGGTACCAGTCAGAGTCCTCAGGCCCCTTTTCCAGGCCCTAGCTCTCAGATGACATGTCTAGATGTACCCTGGCCAAGAAGGTAACCTGCTGCCTTGAAGGGAAGAACCCAGTCCTCAAAGGATCCATCATCTGCTGACTAAAGAGCCCTTGGACCCTGAATAACCAACAGCAATACCCAGGAGGTATGCCATGGGCCTTGGGTGAGACTCAGCATATCCCCAGCTGCGGTGGCTACAGGGAGAGACTCCTTCTGCTTGAGAAAAGTGAAAGGAAAAGTAAGGGGGACTTTGTCTTGCACTTATGTACCACCTTGGCCACAGGCGAGTAGAGCACCAAGTGGGCACCTTCACTAAAAGGAAGACAGGAATGAAGAGAACACAGAACAAATAACAAAATGGCAGGAGTAAGTAACAAATAACAAAATGGCAGGAGTAAGTAATTACTTACCAATGGTAATACTGAATGCAAATGGACTAAACTCTCTCATCAAAAGACAAAGAATGGTTGAATGGATTAAATAATAATAATAATAAAACCAAGACCCAACGATCTGTTACCTACAAGAGACATACTTCACCTATAAAGATACACATAGACTGAAAATAAAGAGATGGAAAAAGACATTCCATGCTAATGGAAACCAAAAAGAACAGGAGTAGCTATACTTATATCAGACAAAATAGATTTCAAGACAAAAACTATAAGAAGACACAAAGAGGTCACTATATATGATAAAGGGGTCAATTCAGTAAGATGGTATAACAATTATATATGCACTCAACACTGGAGCACCCAGATACATAAAGCAAATATTAAAGCTAAAGAGAGAGATGCTAATAGAATAATAGCTGGAGACTTCAACACCCCACATCCAACACTGAACAGATCTTCCAAACAGAAAATCAACAAAGAAACATCAGGCTCAATCTGCACTTATAGACCAAATGACCTAATACTTACAGAAAATTCCATCCAGTGGCTGCAGAATACACATTCTTTTCCTCAGTATATGGAAGCTTATCAAGGATAGACCATATGTTAGGTCACAAATGAGTCTTAAAACATTCAAAAAATAAAAATAATATCAAGCATCTTTTCTGATCACAACGGAATAAAACAAATCAATAACAAAAGGAATTCTGAAAACTATACAAAAACATGAAAATTAAACAATATGCTCTGAATGACCAGTGAGTCAATGAAGAAATTAAAAAGGAAATTGAAAAATTTCTTCGAACAAATGATAATGAAAACACAACATACCAAAACCTATGGGATCCAATGAAAGCAGCAGTAGGAGGAAAGTTTATAGCTATAAGTGCCTACATCAAAAAAGAAAAACTTCAAATAAAACAACCTAATGATGCATCTTAAAGAATTAAAAAAGAGCAAATCAAACCAAAAATGAGTAAAAGAAAATAAATAATAAAGATCAGAGCAGAAATAAATGAAACTGAAACAAACCAATTGGAAAGACTCATGAAACAAAGAGTTGGTTTTTCGAAAAGATAAAATTGATAGACCTTTAACCTAACTAAGAAAGAAAGAGAGAAGATAAAAAAAAAAAAATCAGAGATGAAAAATGAGACCTTACAACTAATACTGCAGAAATTCAAAGGATCATTAGAGGCTGCTATGAGGATCTATATGCCAATAAATGGGAAAACCTAGAAGAAATGCATCATTCCCTAGACACATAAAACCTACCAAGACTGAACCATGAAGAAATCCAAAACTTAAACAGACCAGTAATAAGTAATGCAATCAAAGCCATTAAAAATTCTCCCAGCAAAGAAAAGCCTGGGACCCGATGGCTTCACTGCTGAATTCTACCAAACATTTAAACAAAAACTGATACCAATTCTACTCAAACTATTCCAAAAAAAAAGAGGAAGAGGGAATACATCCAAACTCATTCTACAAGGCCAGTATTACCCTGATACCAAAACCAGACAAAGACACATCAAAAAAAGAAAACTACAGGTCAATATCCCTGATGAACACTGATGCAAAAATATGCAACAAAATACTAGCAAAAGGAATTGAACAACACATTAAAAAGTTCATTCATCATGACTGGAATTTATTCCAGGGATGCAAGGATAGTTCAGCATATGCAAATAAATCAATGTGATACATCATATCAAAAGAATGAGGACAAAAACCATATGATCATTTCAATTGATGCTGAAAAAGCATTTGATAAAATTCAACTCCCTTCATGAGAAAAACCCTCGAGAATCTGGGTACAGAAGGAACATACTTCAATATAATAAAAGATATATAAGGCAGACCTACAGCTAGTATTGTACTGAATGGACAGAAACTGAAATCATTTCTTCTAGGATCTGGAATGTGACAAGGATGCCCACTTTCACCACTGTTATTCAATGTAATAGTGGAAGCCCAGGCCAGAGCAATCAGACAACAGAAAGAAAGAGCATCTGATTTGGAAATGAAGAAGTCAAATTATCCTCGTTTGAAGAGGGTATGATCTTACATTTGGAAAAATCTAAAGACTCCATCAAAAAACTATTAGAACTGATCAATTCAGTAAACTTGAAAGATAGCAAATCAACATACAAAAATCAGTTGCATTTCTATACATCAATGGCAAACAATCTGAAAAAGAAATCAAGAAAGCAATCCCATTTACAAGAAGTACGCATAAAATTAAATACCTAAGAATTAAGTTAACCAAGGAAGTGAGAGATCTCTACAATGAAAACTATAAAACATTGATGCAAGAAATTGAAGAGGACACAAAAAAATGGAAAGACATTTCATGTTCACGGAATAGAAGAATCAATATAGTTAAAATGTCCATATTACCCAAAGCAACCTACAGATGCAATGCAATCACTATCAAAATACCAATGACATTTTTGACAGAAAATAGAAATAACAATCCTAAAGTTTATATGGAACCATAAAAGACCCAGAAGAGCCAAAACTATCCTAAGCAAAGAGGACAAAACTGAAGGGAATCACATTACCTGACTTCAAATTAAATGACAAAGCTAAAGTAACCAAAACAGCATGTTACTGGCATTAAAAAACAGATACATAGACCAGTGGAACAGAATTAAGAATCCAGAACAAATCCACACACCTACAGTGAACTAATTTTCAACAAAGGTGCCAAAAACATACACTGGAAAAAGGACAATATCTTCAATAAATGGTGCTGGGAAAACTGGATATCCATTTGCAGAAAAATGAAACTCTGTCCACATCAAAAACCAAATCAAAATGGATTAAAGACTTAAATCTACTATCTCAAACCATGAAACTACTAAAACAAAACACCAAGGAAACTCTCCAGGACATGGGAAGGGGCAGAGATTTCTTTAGTAACACTCCAAAAGCACAGGCAAGCAAAGCAAAAATGGATAAATGGGATCACATCAAGTTAAAAAGTTTCTGCACAGCAAAAGAAACAATCAACGAAGTGAAGAAACAACTCGTATAATAGGTGAAAAATCTGCAAACTATCCATCTGACAAGCAATGAATAGAATAAATAAGGAGCTCAAACAACTCTATAAGAAAAAAATCTAATAATCCACTGAATAGACATGTCTCAAAAGAAGACATACAAATGGCAAACAGGAATATGGACAGGTGTTCAACATCACTGATCATCAGAGAAATGCCAATCAAAACTGAAATGAGGTATCATCTCATCCCAGTTAAAATGGCTTTTATCCAAAAGACAGGCAATAATAAATGCTGTCAAGGATGTGGAGAAAAGGGAACCCTCGTACACTGTTGGTGGAAATGTACATTAGTACAAATCATTATGGAGAACAGCTGGGAGGTTCCTCAGAAAACTAAACATAAAACTACCATATGATTCACCAATCCCACTGCTAGGTATATACCCAAAAGAAAGGAAATCAGTATATCGGAGAGCTATCTGCACTCCCATATTTACTATAGCACTACTCACAATAGCTGAGATTTGGAAGCAACCTAAGAGTCCATCAACTGACGAATGGATAAAGAAAATGAGGTACACAGTGGAGTAATATTCAGCCATAGAAAGAATAAGATCCTATCATTTGCGCATCATGGATGAGGTTATTATGTTAAGTGAAATAAGCCAGACACAGAAAGACAAACTTCACATGTGTTCACTTATTTGTGAGGCTAAAAAAATGAAAACAATTGAACTCATGGAGATAGAAAGTAGAATCATGGTTACCAGAGGCTGAGAAGAGTGCTGGGGGTGGAGGAAAGTGGGAATGCTTAATGGATACAAAAATCTAGTTAGATAGAATGAATAAGATCTAGTGTTTGACAGCACAATAGGGTGACTACAGTCAACCATAATGTATTACACATTTTAAAATAGCTAAAAGAGTATCACTGGATTGTTTGTAACACAGAGAAAAGAACAAATGCTTGAGATGATTAATATCCCATTTACCCTGATGTGATTTTTTTTTTTTTTTTTTTTTGAGGCGGAGTCTCGCTCTGTCGCCCAGGCAGGAGTGCAGTGGCCAGATCTCAGCTCACTGCAAGCTCCGCCTCCCGGGTTTACGCCATTCTCCTGCCTCAGCCTCCTGAGTAGCTGGGACTACAGGCGCCCGCCACCTCGCCCGGCTAGTTTTTTGTATTTTTTAGTAGAGACGGGGTTTCACTGTGTTAGCCAGGATGGTCTCGATCTCCTGACCTCGTGATCCGCCCGTCTCGGCCTCCCAAAGTGCTGGGATTACAGGCTTGAGCCACCGCACCCGGCCCCTGATGTGATTATTATACACTGTATGCCTGTATCAAATATCTTATGTAACTCAGAAATATAAACATCTACTATGCACCCACAAAATTAAAGATAATTTTTTTTAAAATCGGAAATACTTGTAGACTGTAGAATTATTGCACTGTTCTGTGTATAGAGAATTATACAGGAATTATGGGGGTACTTGATAAGTCTCTACTCCAAAAAACAGAGTTAAATGTTCCAAATGAACAAAGGCATCAGACTACAATAGCCACACTCTTAACCTTGGAAACAATCACACCCCTATAAAGTGCTTTGATATACTCTTCCAGAATTTATCTCAGTTTGAATTTCCTTTTATTATCTTTCACAAATGGCCAGCAGGACTTCTGATGAACGTATTTTTGTGGATATGTAAATATACACAAATTATCAAAGACTCCTGCAGGGCAGGAAACAATTCTATCAATTTCTGCAGATTTTCCAGATCTAACGTATCTGGTTAATCTTCCACTTTAACACAAGGGCAAGCGTATCTCTTTAATTTTTATTTATTTTTGAGAGGTGAGAATGGGGAGTTAGAGAAAGTGCTTCATTTTGGCTCCAAGGTATTGACAATATGACACGGAATTTTATGCTATGCACAAAGAAAACATTAGATAAAAGATTGAGTGGAAGACCTTTAAAACTTGTCCTCCCTTCTACCGCAAATTTTAGCTGGCACATGGCTACTGAACTTGACTACACTTTCCATTTTCCTTTGCCAGTAGGTGTAGCCAATAGCTAAGTTCTCACCAAAGGAAGTGAGTGGTAGTGATGTATAACACTTTCAAGCCTTGGCCTTAATACATTGGGCATACTCTCCTCTGCTATCACAGAGTCCACCAAAGGAACCATGGAAGTCACCCATGCAGGACGGCAGAGCCACCTTGCCAGCCTGAGTACCATGAGGTCATAAGAAAGAGCCTGCCTGTCAGCCCTGGACTGTTAAGTGACAGAAAAATAACCTTCTACTTTTATCAATGTCATTGGGTCTCTTTGATGCAATTGTTTAATCTGTACCCTTACTAACAGTTATTGATAAAATTAAACATCAGACTCACATGTTAGAATCCAAAACCACTCTTTGCAAATTTGTAGTACTGAAGTACTAATTTGTCAGAAAGAATATCTCAGTATAAATCTATTCCTACACACTTGATGCCTAGGAATTCATTAGTTTTTTAAGATAAAAAAGTAATGGTTAAGTCCATAGTGTTAAACCCAAGAGACAGAATTGCAAATTACTTTGGGGAAATTAAGGGGTTTCTGAGGAATACATGCATTGTCAACACTAATAATAAAAGGCAAATGGAGTGGGAGGAGTGGGAGAAATGATAAAGTATTCAGTGTGATTTTAATTCTGCAATCCAAGTACATCCTGGGAGTGACAGATGTTATCTACATAATACTTTAACATTCTTATATATAAGCAGGAGCAATTTCTTTTAACGTTTCCTATATATAAGCAGAAGTAATTAAAATACCCCCAAATTATTATCTAGATTAATTTTTCATCAAAATTTACCTTAGCAAACAGTCCTTTGTCTACCTTTTTCCCCCGCAAAAGAGACACCCAGCCTGGGCGCAGTAGTGCAATCATAGCTCACTGTAACCTCAAATACTTGGGTTCAAGTCATCCTCCCACCTTAGTCTCCAGAGTAGCTGGGCCTACAGGCATGTGCCACCATATCTAACCAGTTGTTTCTTTTTTTTTTTTTTTGAGACAGAGTCTCGCTCTGTAGCCAAGACTAGAGTGCAGTGGTGCAATCTCAGCTCACTGCAACCTCTGCCTCCCAGGCTCATGTGATCCCTACACCCCAGCCTCTTGAGTAGCTGGGACTACAGGCACACACCACCACACCCAGCTAATTTTGGCGCATGGGGCGGGAGGGGTTGTTGTTGTTTTTGAGACAGGGTCTTGCCCATGTTGTCCAGGATGGTCTCAAACTCCTGAGCTCAAGTGATTTACCGACCTCAGCCTCCCAAAGTGCTGGGATTACAGCAAACCTAACTAATTTTTAAGTTTTTTTGTAGAGATAGAATCTCGCTATGTTGCCTGGGCTGGTCTCAAACTCCTGGCCTCAAGCAATCCTCCTGTCTTGGCCTCCCAAAGCACTGGGATTACAGGCATGAGCCACTGCACCTAGACCTGTTTACCAAATTTTTAATAACATTTCCCATATTCGATGTCAACAACGAATGTCACATTAATTAATGACTGTATCTTAGTTCAACCCAATAATACCAACTTCAGCCTTATTAAGTATATTTATTCCTCTAACCAAATGAACCTGGGGTTAACACTAATTTCAAATATGGGTAGATGTTCAGTAAAGAATCTGAGACTCTGGTGTGTAAATTCAAATAGGATAGATGGCTGATGTTATAAGTATTTATAACCAAAGACCACTGTTGTGCTCAAGAGTTATATTGTGCCACAGACAACTTTTGATATTAACCAAAAGTAGAAGCACAGATGATCAAAAATAACTTGCAAACCACTACTAGTTGGCTTTGAACAGTTTATTAATTTTTAAAAGTGATTTATTTGATCACATCTTCTCAGAATAGTATGAAAAATAAACTAAGTTCCTTGGGTACAAGCCAAATGATGAAAGGAAAACTAGTAGTTAAACCAATTCAATTTGGGTATAAAAGCCCACCACAAATAAAATAGAAAGTAAGCCAACTGTGAGAGATAAATGAGATTTGACTACAGGTGTTAAAAATAAGGTATTTTAAAACATGATTCTGTGTTAGGCTTGACATGGAATTACGCTCATAGATGTGCAACTAAAGAAAAATTGTGCTCTATTAGAGTTCACAGGCTAAGAGAAACAAATATTTCTAGAAACTTTTAGGTGGCTGGATTGCCGATCTTAAAGGCTTCTCACAGGGCACGGATGTTGATGTTCTTAGCGCTTTTTCCTTAAAAATCAAGGTTCTTTATCAATACCTAAAACGAATGGGACATGTGTATCATAAGCACTTCTATATGTATTCCAAATTTTAAAATGGGGCTGAGATAGTTTAGGACTCAAAAGTATACTACAGGCACAGGCACCAAAATGCGGGCACACAGGAAAGTAGGACTTTTCTTCTTCTACCTTGCTACTGTGCCAAAACATCAAACAACTTTTTGGCCTGGGTCAAGTTCCATCTTTTGATTTTGTTCAGTGCCTAAGAAATCACTGGCATGTACTAAGTGCTAAGTAATAATACACATGGTGGAAGTATAATAAATTAATATGAAATGTTCCATAGGAGGTCTGATTTTATGGATTAGGCTAGTAATCCATGAGCCATATTTTTGATAAATTGGTTTATGTTACAATAAACTTTATTGTATTACAACAGATTCCACTGGCTTGCAGCATATTACACACTTGCAAATCCCAAACCTATAAAGCATTTATTTTTTATTTAAGATTGGTAAAATCATGTCCATCTTAAGATGCCTCTGGGCACTTATTTGGTATAAAAGCAGACACAAAATTCTAAGAAAAAGAAAGCCTGGCTCTGTTCAGATTTACTTTTTGTTCTTTTTTAAGTACTAAACAAAGGCAGTATGTCTTATACCTGAAGGTCAACCCAAAGTGCAAACTTTATAAAGATTTATAGAATAAAAAGTCTATCTCAAGAAAACACTGGTATCCCTGGACAGCAAAGACTTGTGCTGACTAGCAGGAGAGCTTCAGCGGTGCCTCACTGGAAGCGAATGTTAAGATCCTAAGGGTTTAAGTATAAATTTTTTAAAAACATAAAATCACTACTCTGAATTAACTCCAAAGCAAAGCAGAGCTGTGATGTGTCTCATGCTGCGTTCTATGATGTTACATGCTAGAGTGGCAATACTTTATACACAGCATTGCCTTCCCATGGTCTGTACTAAACAGAGCCCTTCTCTTTCACATACATTCACAGCTTGATGAGAAGGACATCAAGTCAAGAAAACACAGTAGCTGTCTTAATGCTGGATGCAGGTGCAATGATGAATAGAAACTTAAAGATAATGTTTCTGGTCAATTCAGATGAAAGACTCCTGAAGTGAAGTGCATATTATTCATATTTATTCTAATTTTTGTTAGAAAAGCCTGGACAGGTGGCCTTCACTACTCTTTCCCTAGTTGATTTCATCTACCCAACAGCTACAAACTATGTATCAGTAACTCTCAATTTGTTATCTCTTATATTATATATAAGAGATATATCTGTTTTTAGAAAACAGGTCTTGTGTATCCAAATCTCTCTGGAAACTTCCATTTGATGACTCACATGCATCTCAAACTTGCTAAGTCTCAACTAAATGTTTGGTCTTCCCACACCCACGTATGTCTTTCTTACTGGTTTCTGTATCTCATTAAATTGTACCCCCATTCACCCAGCTGTTCAAGCCAAAAACCCAGTGTCAAGGATGTCTCCCTCTCTCATTCTCTTCTCTACCCATTCTCTTCCACATCCACTCTATCCGTTATATTTGTCATTACCACCCTCAAAATATACCTCAATCTCATTTTTCCCCCTGCATTTCCACTGCCATCACACTAATCCAGAGATTGCAAAGTGCCATCTATGAGATCCTATCTGACCAGCAAGGCTATTCCATCTGGCCCATAATATTTTTATAAACTACTTAAATTAATTGATAATATTTATAAATCGAAGAGTTTAACAAAACACTCTAGATTCTTTACTTCTCTTGGAAAATTAAAAAAGCTGGCAACACTGGGCATATGATTCCACTTGGCCTAACCTGGGTGGGACTCAGGAGAGGCTATACCTCTTAACACAGGGTCTATGCCCTCCATTGCCTCCTAACACTTAGGCCCAAAGAAAGTTGCTATTATCAATGCAATATTATTTTGCTTCTAAGGATCTGTTTTATACTTTTATACTACCCGGCTACTGAAAGCAAAAGAGTTCGTGAACTACATTCTATTTTATTTCTTTAACTCCATTAAAATGTGAACCAGATCATATCACTTCCCTGATTAAACCTTCTAATGACTTCATATTATCTTAAAATAAAATTCTAAACTCTTACCTAAAAGGCCCTGCATAATCTGACCTGTCCAGTCTCATCTCCTGCCCCTCCCCTGACTCACTATGCTCTATCCATACAAGCCTTCTTTCTTGTCCTTGTTACCAATCTAGAAAGGCTCTTCTCACAGATATCCACATGGGTGACTTTTCCCTGTTATTCAGGTGTTAGCTCAAACATGACTTTCTAAAAAGGTCTCCTCTGGCAACAGAGGCATTACCCTACTTCCCCACCCAAGCCTATAACCCACCCTCACCATGTTCACTTTCTATCACCTTGTCTGATTTTCTTCATAGCAATCATTGCTCTTTAACATTACCTTGTTTACTGTTTTATTTATCTATTGTATATATCACCCCTCTAGAATGTAAATGATGCAGGGACCATGAATGTGTTACTTGCCATTAAAATTGCAGTGATTGGCACTTAGTAATAAATGTTTGTCAAATAAACAATGCACTACAATAAGAGCTCTTACAATTTTCAATGCACTCAGTCAATACCCATTTACAATTCATTTCTCATTTTTTCTAATCTGGAGGCTAGCCTTTTTTGCAGGTTGGGATGCCATGACAGAGTTCATTTACTCATTCAAAAAATACACATTGCACCTGTTCATAGTACTGAGCTCAAACAACCAAAAACCCTGCCCTGAAGGAATTTATAATCTAATAGGGAGGGACAGATGATAAACAAAAGTTAGTAAATTATATAGTAAGTTGGCTCTCCATATCCATGCATTCTACATCCATAGATTCAACCAACCAACTGTAAATCAAAAACATTTTTTAAAAACAATAAAAATTGTAAAACTTAAAAACCATTACAGTATAACAACTATTTATATAGTATTCATATCGTATTAGGTATTGTAAGTAATCCAGAGATGACTTTAAGTATGCAAGAGGATATGTATAGGTTATAGTGCAAATACTATACCATTTTATATAAGAAACTTGAGTATCTGGGGATTTTAGTATCCATGGGAGTCACCATGAATACTGAGAGATAACTATATATTATAAGCTGATAAAAACTGAATAAAAACATAAGGGGAAAGAGGGAGTGCTGTGAATGTGTGTAAGTGTGTGTATGTGTGTATATGTATGTATATGGGGAGGGTGCTACAATTTTAAATAGAGTGGTCAGGAAACAGCCCACTGAAAGGGTGTCATCTGAGGAAACCTGGAAGGAGGTGAGAAAGGAAGCATTCCAGGTAGAGGGAACAGCAAGAGTGCAGGATCTGTAGCAGGAGCTCATCTGGTATGGAACAGCAAGGAGGCCAATGCAGTTGAAGAGTGATGAGGGTGCGGGCCAGGCTTGGTGGCTCACGCCTGTAATCTTAGCACTTTGGGAGGCTGAGGCGGGTGGATCTGATGTCAGGAGTTCGAGACCAGGTTGGCCAACATGGTGAAACCCCGTCTCTACTAACAATACAAAAATTAGCCGGGCATCGTGGCAAGCACCTGTAAACCCAGCTACTTGGGAGGCTAAGGCAGGAGAATTGCTTGAACCCAGGAGGCGGAGGTTGCAGTGAGCCAAGACCATGCCATTGCACTTCAGTCTGGGCAACAAGAACAAAAATCTGTCTCAAAAAAAAAAAAAAAAGAGTGATAAGGGGAGATGGTTATAGGAGATGAAGTCTGAGATAACAGGAAGTCAGATCATGTAGGGCACTGCAGAACATTCAGGAAGTTTGGCTTTTACCCTGAGATGAGAAATGACTGGACAGTTTTTGTTTGTTTGTTTTTTTAGACAGAGTCTTGCACTGTCTCCCAGGCTGGAATTCTCTATATATTCTGAAGGCAGGGCCCCTAGGATTTGCTGATGGATTAGATGTGGTACATGAGAAAAAGTGATGTAGGATGACACAAACGTTCTATCCGATGAGTTTTCTCTTTCCTGATATAATTCTTGCCCCTTCCTGTTAGTCTTTCTTGTTCTTCCTGCCTGGAATATTGACAAGGGGCTGGAGATGGATCTACAAAGACAAGAATGAGGACAAATGCCAACATACCAAGAATATCAGAGTGGAAAGACAGAAATAGCCTGGCTTCTGAAGGTACTGCTGAATTCCTATACCAACCTATCATCTAATAAGAATAAACACCCCAATTATTTAAGCCAAAATTTCCTGTGATTTGTACTAAAATGTATCCCTAATTGATACACACGGTGATTTTTTAATGCAAACATACTTCATTCTATTTCTCTTTGATTTATGACACTGCAGATACTGTGTTTTTCAAAACTTGAAGGTTTCCAGCAACTCTATTTTGGGCAAGCATATTAGCACTATATTTCCAACAGCATATGCTTGCTTCATAAATCTGTCATGTTTTGGTAATTCTTGCAATATTTCAAATCTTTTCATTATTATTATATCTGTTATGATAATCTTGTTTGTTTGTTTGTTTGTTTTGTTTTTTTGGAGACAGAGTCTCACTCTGTTGCCCAGACTGAAGTAGTGAAAAGTGGCATGACCTCGGCTCACCGCAACCTCCACCTCCCGGGTTCAAGTGATTCTCCTGCCTCAGCCTCCCAAAAAGCTGGGATTACAGGTGCCTGCCACCACGCCCAGCTAATATTGTATTTTTAGTAGAGGTGGGGTTTCATCATGTTGGTCAGGCTGGTCTTGAACTCCCGACCTCAGGTGATCCACCCACCTCAGCCTCCCAAAGTGTTGGGATTACAGGCGTGAGCCATCGCTCCCGGCCTATGGTGATCTGTTATCAGTAATCTTGATGTTACCATTGTAATTGTATTTGGGGCATCACGAGCCTCATCCATATAAAATGGTGAACTCAATGGATAAATGTTGCTCCATTTATCTGATTGCTCCATCAACTGGCTCTTCCCCCATGTCCCTCTCTCTCATTGGGCCTCCCTATTCCCTGAAACATGACAATATTGAAAGTAGGCCAATTGTGACAATGTCCTCTAAGTGTTCAAGTGAAAGGAAGAGTGACACATCTCTCACTGAGGAATATGGCAAAACCTTGTCTCTACAAAAAATACTAATAATTAGCTGGGCATGGTGGAGCATGCCAGTAGTCCCAGCTACTCAGGAGGCTGAGACGGGAGGATTGCTTAAGCCTGGAAAGTCGAGGCTGCAATGAGCTGTGATCATGATGCTGCACTCCAACCTGGGTGACAGAACAAGACTCTGTCTCAAAAAAATAAAATAAGATAAAATAAATATAAACCTGCTAAAACAAATCCTTTAATAGTTTCTCCTTGTTCTCATAATAAAGTTCAAAATCCACAACACTTTCACCTTCTCTATCCTTGTTTACTTGCTCCAACCACATTGTCCAACTTTTTGCTTTTCTCAGTTCTTTGAGCCCATCAAGTTCCTTCTCATCTCAAGGTCTCTGTACATGCTATTCCTTCATCCTGCACCACCTCTCCCTCTCCTTCACCTGGTTACCTCCTGTCTTTCCTCAGGTCTCAGCTTAAACATCATTTCCTCAGGGAGGACCTCTCAAAGAATCCTAAACTTCACAACACATATCATATGATAAGTGAAATGGGAGAATTAGCTATATGATTGCTTATTTATTATCCATCTTCACTTCTAAAATATAAGCTCCTTAGTGGCAGGGATTTTTTCTGTCTTATTAATATTACCTGGCACACTGTAGGCTTTCCGTAATTATGTGTTAAATGAATATATGAATGAAGTTTATTTTCCATTGTGAAAATTTTGCTAAGTTCTAAGGAGTTAAAAAGAAAAACATTCCTACTTACACAGCAATATTTCAAATTTTCAAATTTTGCAGTATAAATTACATAAAACACTACGATACCCTTATTTTTTATACTCATTTAGTTACCTCTGACTCAAAATTACGTTTCTCTGCAGCAAATCTGTACGTACACTGTTCTCTAGAAACACATCAAAAACATTTATATGTTATATTTTCAGTAAGAAGTGATAGGATTATTTCAATTTCACTCATTTTCACTCCACCAAAATGGTATAGATTTTTCAGGCTGAAACAATTCATTTCCCTTTCATTTACACACTTATCTGTGAAGGCAGCATGAAGTATGCCATAGGAATCATCTCTCTTCGAAGTCTATTATGTATGCTTTGTAATTTACTGAAAATTGAAATCATCAGTAATCATTTCTTCCTGTTCTCTTGTCGGGTTAGAGTTCTTTTTTTGTAGAGCTTTCTTTTCAGGTTTTGCCAACACATTTTTTCAAGTCATTTTTTCTCTTCTTTTAAAATGAAAATGTGCCTACAAAGTTCAAAATAGTGCATTCCTAGATGGCATCTTGGAAGAAAGAATAGAGCAATTTCAAAGCAAAATATCTATTTTTTTCCCAACTCACACATTAATCTTTCCCTAGAGATATGTAAATAGGTAAAGAAGTGAGGTCCATACACAAAAAGAAACAGTGTACTAAGATGTTTACCTGAAAACCACACTATAATTCAAATATTGTTAAGGGTCATTGTCAATATGTTTAGGCCAAGAGCACAATCTACTTTTAAATTGTTGTAACCTGATAAAAGGGATAAAAGTTTGACATAGTATTCCTCTAAAGAGAGCAATGTAAAAAGATGAGCAATAAATCCATAAGGAAATGGATAGGGCCAGGCAGACATTACAGAAAAGGCACCAGGAAAAATCAATAACTGCAGAAAGGGACAAGAGAACCCATGGGTAAAGGTGACTTGTAAATTCTAAGGATTTAAGATCTCTTGGAGGATTTTCATTGGATTGGGCTGTTTTTCCCCAAATCTAGTCTCTCAGTATAAACTGAAGTGAAGGCTATCTTCTTAACCAGAAGTTCATAATATTTTTTAAAAGTAACCTACAATGTGACTCCTTTTAATGCCCAGTTTCATAAATGTGCCTCGCACTTCAGAGACATTCGCATAACATCCCTCAGTATTCCAATGAGCTATCAACGCTAGAAAGATAAAACATGATGCTAAATCCCAGTTATTTAACTGTAAGTTTCTCTTCACAAATCTGTATCACCCAACCAGCTATTATGGTTAAATAGATAATGGATAGAAAACACTCAACACTGTGCTAGCACAGAAGCACTCAAGATAAATTAGCTATCCTTTGTTCCCATGGCATTGCCCCAAGTCTTAAGAAATGTGATGTCTCTAAACTGAGAGCCCTGGCAAACTGCTCTGGAGGGCAGTAGGTTTGTCCCCAAACAGGCTGGCTCTTTTTTGCTTACTGTTTGAGAATCAAGAAGAAAGTAAGATTTCAGTAGGTCCTAACTTAGGAACTGTCAAACTAAAGGAGAGAAGCAATCCAAAATGACAGCTGTCAGGAGAGGGGGAAAAAAAAAAAATCTTAATGGTAATAACAAGGTTTCTGCAAAAATAACTTTTCCCAGACAGTTGACACCAGAAGTGACTGTGCAGCTAAGCCTTCAGAGTAGGGAACCACCACCCTACTGCTTTCCTTTCTTTCACAGGTAAGTTTCTCAAAATAGTTGTCCATACACGCTGTTCCCAGTCCCTCTTTCCATTTTGAACCTACTCCTATTCAGCTTTCCTCCTACCACTCCTCTAAAACTGCTTCTCAAGGGCATTCAGGATCTCCACTTTGCAAAATCTAGTCATCAATCATCAGTTTTCATCTCACATGACCTCTTGGCACCCGACACAGTTGATCACTCCATCCTCTGTGAAAACACTTCCCTCCTTGGCTTTCAAGAAACTATCCTCGCCGAGCCACCACTTTCCCCTGCCTCACAGGCAGCTCTTTCTCAATCTTGTGTACTGGATCTTCCTCTGGTACCTCATCCAGTCTCATGGCTTAATAACTCCTAAATTTACGTATCCAGCGCAGACTTCTCCCTTGGACGTTAGACATATATTCAACTTCCTCTTCAACATCTCCACCTGGACATCTAAAAGGCATCTCAGATCTATAATGTTCAAACTGAGCTACTTCAAAACCTATTCTTTACTGTCCTTATCTCAGTCTAATAGAGTTCTATCCTTTCAGTTGTTCCGGTAAAAATCTTGATACCATCCTTGATTCCTTTTTTTTTTTTTTTTTTTTTGAGACGTTGTCTCACTGTGTTGCCCAGGCTGGAGTGTAGTGACGTGATCTCGGCTCACTGCAACCTATGCCTCCTGTGTTCAAGTGATTCTCCTGCCTCGGCCTCCCAAGTAACTGGGACTACAGGCACGTGCTACCACACCTAGCTAATTTTTTGTATTTTTAGTAGAGATGGTGTTTCACCATGTTAGCCAGGATGGTCTCAATCTCCTGACCTCGTGATCTGCCCACCTTGGCCTCCCAAAGTGCTGGGATTCCATGGTGTATATGTGCCACATTTTCTTAATCCAATCTGTCACTGATGGAATACTATGCAGCCATAAAAAAGGATGAGTTTGTGTCCTTTGTAGGGACATGGATGCAGCTGGAAACCATCATTCTCAGCAAACTATCACAAGAACAGAAAACCAAACACCGCATGTTCTCACTCATAGGCGGGAACTGAACAATGAGATCACTTGGACTCGGGAAGGGGAACATCACACACCGGGGCCTATCATGGGGAGGGGGGAGGGGGGAGGGATTGCATTGGGAGTTATACCTGATGTAAATGACGAGTTGATGGGTGCAGCACACCAACATGGCACAAGTATACATATGTAGCAAACCTGCACATTGTGCACATGTACCCTACAACTTGAAGTTTAATAATAATAAATAAATTTAAAAAAACAAAAACAAAAACAAAAAACAAAAAACAAAGTGCTGGGATTACAGGCGTAAGCCACCACGCCCGTCCTCTTTCTTTTTTTTCTTACCCCATATCAAATCTATTAGCCAATGCCACTGGCTCTACCTTCAAAATACGGCAGAATCTAAAGCAATCCCTACCTCCACTGCTTCTACCCTCATCCAAGCCACCACCATCTTTTGTCTAAATTATTCTTGTTAGAATGTGTCTACTCTTATATAACCTATGGTCTACCTAGAAGTTACAACAATCAAATCACAGGATTCCTTGGCTCAATACCCTCCAGTGGCTGTCAATCTCACTCAACCAAGCACTCTGCAATCTGGCCCCATTTCTTTTCTGACACTGTCTTATACTACTTTCTCTTCAGCTTCAGCCCTAGTGCCCTCCTTACTATTCCAGGAGCATACCAGAGCCAGTTGCTGTTCCCTCAGCCTGGAACACTCTTTGCCCACATTGGCTTGTTCCTTAATCTTCAGGTCTTTACTCGGATGTCACCTTTATAATGAGGCCTTGCCTATTTGAAATTGCAAACTCACCCCATAAACATCCTCTTCCTTGCTTTATTTATTTATTTTGTTGTCTCTTTCTCCCCAGTAGAACATAATTTCTATGAAGACAGACATGTTGTGCAATCTGTACTTCACTGAATCTTTAATACCTACAATACTCAGGTTATTCAGACTGGTTTGGGAATCTTCAGAGGGAAGACAATGCTCAGGCATCAGGCAAGGCGATGTTCATTCCAGGCAAAGGGCATATCATGTTTAAAGATACAGAACAATGAACTAGCACAGTGTACACTTGGAATCTCGAAGCAGTTTGGTTTGATTGGTGCTTAACGTTTCAGCAGGAAATGAGACTAGCAAAGTAGGCCAGGATCTAACACTTACTAAGTGTTACTCTACTCTAGGCATTGTTTTAATCCCTTTATATTATTCTCATGCAATTTAAACATTATAGCAAACCTTCTACAAAGAAGCCACTATTGTTATTTCCATTTTATAGGTGTGCAAACTGAGGACAGAGAGGGTAAGTAACTTGGCCAAAAATCACTCAGCTAATAAATGAAAGCCAAATTCAAAGCCAGGCAGACTGACTCTAGAACTGCACCCTGAACCAATACACTATATTGTCTCTGTGCTATGAATCTTGGGTTTCATGGTATAGACAAGGAGGAGCCACTCAAAGGTTTTACATTGGCGAACAATAGGTTTAGTCTGCATTTTAGGATCACAGCAGTGGGGAGAATGGATTAGAAAAGTGTAAAGAGACCTGCAAGGTCCAAGCTATAGAGATGTTAAAGGCAGGGTTTAAGGCAGCGGTATAAAGAAAGGAAGACTTCACAGACACCCAGGAAGATTTTACAAACACCCAGAATGTAGAAATTATTAGCGATTTTAAGAGTGTGGTGGCCGAAGACCCAGGAATTCCTGCTTTGCCATTTACCATTCTCTCCGTATGCATTTGCATTTACAGAAAAGAATAAGAAATCACAAGCTGAATGAAAATCAAAGTATGATACTATGAGGTGGCTCAGCATCTAAATATCACAAAGCAGGAATACAGTAAAACTGGACTGGAACATTTGGCTTAGGATCAAGATGCAATTAAGGGCCTCTATCTTAAGTCCAATTCTGTATCTTGGGATTTTCCTATCTTCAGGTCAACCACACAGTACAGAAATCGGAAGCAGTGTCCAGCATACTTAGGCTTACATGCAAAGAGAGAACAAGAGTGAGATATGGGATGAATGCCTGGGCTGCACGAAGTGTTCTGGTTGAACTTACTACACTGACTGTATGGAAAGAGGAAGTATAAAGGTAGTCCAGAAAGGGGAAGTAATGGCAGGAATACCTCATGAAGGCAAGATACTCTCAAGAAGAAGAACAAGATGGCAAGGCTGGCCCAATCCCAAAGATTAAAAAGTATATATAAAAATGCGCTGGGTATGGTGGCTCATGTCTGTAATCCCAGGATTTTGGGAGGCTGAGACAGGTCAATCACCTGAGGTTAGGAGTTCGAGACCAGGCTGGTCAACATGGTGAAACCCCGTCTCTACCAAAAATACAAAAATTAGCCAAGTGTGGTGGCAGGAGCCTGTTATTCCAGCTACTTGGGAGGCTGAGGCAGGAGAATTACTTGACCCTGGGAGGCAGAGGTTGCAGTGAGCCGAGGTTGTGCCATTGCACTCCAGAAAAGAAAATAAAAAATAAAAAATAAAAAAGTAAGAAAGAAAGAAAAGAGGGCTCTATGGCTGCATGGTAAATATAGCCTGATCAACATCCTGGACTCCGACTAATTAGGTTAGCATAATATTAATATATGCATCCCTTTGTATGCATGGGGGATTGGTTCCAGGACCCCTATACTCCCACCAAGAATACCAAAATCCACAGATGCTCAAGTCCCTTACATCAAATGGCATAGTATTTGTATAGTATAACCTACACAAAACCTGCTGTATACATTTTTTTCTTCAACCCACATCAGTCAAATCCTGTATATTTTAAATCACCTCTAGATTACTTATACCTAATACAATATAAATGCTATGTATATAGCTGGTGCACTGTATTGTTTTTTATATTTGTATTTTTTAAATTGTATTGTTATTTTTATTGTCTTTTTTTCCCCAAATATTTTCAATCTGCAGTTGGTTCTATGTGTGGACACACAGGGCTGACTATATCAGAAAAAGTCATTAGACACTAAGTATGATGAAAACAAAGGGGGCAGAAGACAAACTGGATTACCATACCATGATGGATCAATCTGAAAGTCAAATTAATGTCAAGATAGTGGTGAGGGGAATATAATTTCACTTGATATTGATTATATTTGGAGGGGGCAGGCTGGTCTCTAAAACAGATCCAACACAAAGCCATCATCTCAGCCAGCTTAACTTAATTCTAGCTTCTTTAAGCCTGATGTTTTGAGTGTTGGAGAAGAACAAACTGGTTATCCCTTACACTATATTCCCTAATACTAGTTGAGGGATGACCTCTCCAAAAGATCAAGAGCAAAAAGTATTTTTAAAAGATTCTAGAAAATGTAGGATCCTCTGTGTCATAAGAGCCAAAGCCAACACAAATAATCCTTCCACCCTTGTAAAAAAAGAGGTAATGGCAAGACTTACCGGTAATAATCTAGCTAAATGATAGAACTTAAAATTTCTTTGACTAGCTGAGTGTTGTGGCATGTGTAGTCTCAGCTACTTGGGAGGCTAAAGTGGGAAGATCAGTTGAGCCCAGCAGTTCAAGGCTGCAATGAGCTATGACTATGCCACTGCACTCTAGTCTGGGTGACAGAGCAAAATCTTGTCTCTAATTGAAAAAAAAAAAAAAAAAAAAAAAAAACCTAAGACTGATTACTAAACCATTGAGAACAGGAAGTTCTGAGTTCAATAAATTTCTACATATTTTTTCATACCAGGCACATGAAAGACATTAAACAAAATACATTATTTACTAGTTTAGCCATCTCAGTGTCAACTTTTCAACATTTTGATGAAAACACATTCTTGATCATACTAATAAAAGAAACCATATGGAATTGAATATTTTCAGCATCTAAGAAGGTAAATCTCAGAGTCAAATCCTTAGACAAATATAAATTAAGATTCATGGCTAGCATGATATATGAGCTACATGATTTGCCATAAAATGGAGGAGGAGTCAGTCACACATCATACTTTGAGTGAAAAGCAATCTCATAACTATTAAGAGATTCATGACGTGCCCATCACACAGATGCTATAGACAGCCACCCAAATCTTGTGAATGTTTTGTCCCCAAATCAAGGGACTTATCTAAACTATACAATGACTAATTCAATCCCTCTCAGAGGAATGAACTTTTCCAATAAAAGACAAATAAATGGAAATGCCAGCTACTTTAAATCAAGCACTTAACTAATGTATTGCTACTTAAATTGTAGATAAATATTCTGGCCTATGTTCAAGGGAGGCACGAATGCAAATGTGGGTCATAATGAATGAGCTCTATTTAGAGAATAGCTTTAAGGTATACATTTACTTTTCAAGTCCCCAAAAAATAATCTTCTGATTTTATTAGAACGGGGCTTGCATACTGTTTGGAAGTTACCAGAAAATCAATTGTGCGCTGTAGTTTCAAGTGATATATGTTCTTTTCACAGATTTCAAAATCCCTAAAATACTGGATTTTGGATACTATCACAACCTTGGGGTATTCCCCAGACTCTAAGACTTAAAAAAAAAAAAAAAAAAAGGAATGGTATCCTCAGAAATAATGGGCTTCCAGAACCTTGGCTGTAGTGAAAGCAGCCAGCAGGGTACATTAGACTCCACTCTTGCTGTTGCAGCGGAGCCTGCCAAGTCTACCAGTGGGCCAAATTAAGGCTGGTAAAGTTACAAACACGTTTTCCTGTTCAAATGGATTAGGAAGCTCCAAAATGTATTCATCTTAGAGTCTGAGTAACATCAAAGCTCTGGGTGATGCTACTAAAGAGAAACAATGACTTCAAAAACAATATTGCTATAGTCCCCTCCAGCACCCCCAAACTGGAAATCTTTATTTATGTAATGCCTTTTGATTTAATGAGTGACCTGGAGTCCTTTCTCCAAGATAAAAGTATAATCTGCTGGTTAGCTATTCTTCTAGAATAGATTATTGCTCATCAAGGTTTTGTTTCTTTGTTTCTTTGCCTCACTGGTTAAAAGATAATTTTACTAAGGATGACTCACCCCATCTCTAACTCTCCTTGCCAGTGTTTGTTGCTGCCGTTCATTACCAGCAAAACTGGAGAGGGAAGACACATAGACACATAAAGGAATGGTATCCTTTATGTAACCCATTACACGAAGTTCTCATTATTCCAGAACCACAGTTATCTGAAAAAGGACATTTAAAGTGAATTCACTTGAAATAAGGACAAAAATTCCATAGTGAATGTAGAAAAGGGGTTTCATTACATTAAAAATTGATATTAAATGTAAGTATATATTTAATCTTCTACTTAACAAAATGTATGTAATAAATGCAACTATATGCTAACCAAAATAGTAGTAGTAGTATTAGTAGTAGTAGTAGCAGTAGTAGTAGTAATGATAAACAGTTGTTAGATATCTTTTAGTTTTTCTAGCATTTCCTAACTTCCCCAGCACAATTATAGTGAAGAATATTCTTCCAAAAATACCTGGACATGACCAACTTCCCTTCAATTTTTAATTGTCAGATTCTTCTTTTGAAATGCCTACCATGTCATCATTTTGGTGGATTTTCCCTTTTTCAATTATTCACTGGTCTCAAGCTGCCAGAATTTTATTTGCCAATGGCTTCATATGTCACTCTGGCAGCTCTTCAGCCTCACTTTTCTCTATTTCATGAAATCTTTATTTTTCGTATTTTTGCAAAATCTGCCATTTGACTTTGCAATTGAGTACACTGATTTTACATCTTCCGACAATCAGTAAAACACTATAACTAATGGGATGTGCAGGAATAGAATTCACAGGGATGAATGTTTGAGTGGGAACTAATTTTACACGTGGACAGTTCATTAGTGAACATTTTTATACTATGATTACTTCTGTTTCCCTATGCAACCTTCAAAACTGCAAGGCTTGAGGTAATGAATATTCAACTAACAAGGGCATCATATGTGAAAGGCCACAGTCATCATGGAAATGCCTCTGTTTTTGGGAACTAGAAAGGTTTCTCAGGGCACTAGAATCACATCCCAGAGGTCCATCCTAACATTCTACATTTTAATATTTCCTGTCTGCATGGCCTATCATCATAGTATAAAAAGACTAAATAAAATGATAACTAGTATGCATCCCACTCTTTGATCATGAAAATGATTTCAATCTGGCACCATTCACTAACTATAACAGCAAAATTAAAATCTTGAGTTATTAATTTAAGCATTCAAATGTATATCTGACAACTGCCAGATTCCAGACCTACTAAGGGGTCTGGAAAGTCAAATGGTAAATGCTTTTAGAAGATTAAGAGATATATAGCAAGCATATGGATATTATCCTTGTCCTATAAAGCGTGTGCATGTGTGTGTGTGTATGTGTGTGTGACAGAGAGAGGGAGAGAGAGAGATTGATTTGATCATCCAGGAGTAAAAGCTATTACTTCAGAATCCAAAGTCCAAAATAAAACTTTTTTTAAAATCTTTGAAGCCTCACAAAAAACAAAGATAATGCCACAAGATGATAAACAGAGATGGAAAAGACAGCACTGTGTGTTTAAAAAGACCTTCGGCTGGGCGCGGTGGCTCACGCCTGTAATCCCAGCATTTTAGGAGGCCAAGGAGGGTGGATCACCTGAGGACGGGAGTTCGAGACCAGCCTGACCGGTATGGTGAAAACTCGTCTCTACTAAAAATACAAAAATTAGCCAGACGTAGTGGCAGGCACCTGTAATTCCAGCTACTTGGGAGGCTGAGGCAGGAGAATCGCTAGAACCCGGAAGGTGGAGGTTGCAGTGAGCCGAGATCGGGCCATTGCACTCCAGCTTGGGGGACAGAGCGAGACTCTGTCTCGCCAAAAAAAAATAAAAGAAAAACAAAAGGGCCAGGCATGGTGGCTCACGTCTGTAATCCCAGCACTTTGGGAGGCAAAGGTGGGCGGATCACGAGGTCAGGAGTTTGAGAACAGTCTGGTCAACTTGACAAAACCCGGTCTCTACTAAAAATACAATAATTAGCTGGCAGTGGTGGCAGGTGCCTGTAATCCCAGCTACTCAAGAGGCTGAGGCAGGAGAATCGCTTGACCCCGGAGGCAGAGGCTACAGTGAGCTGAGATCGTGCCACTGCACTCCAGCCTGGGTGACAAGAGGAAGACTCAGTCTCTAAATTAATAAATAATAAAATAAAAATAAAAATAAAAAGATCTTTAGAGTCAGACCTCAGCTTCAGTCCCAGCTGTTATGTTCTTGCCATGTGATTATAAGTTCAACATTCTCAAAGCCTCAGTTTCCTCATTTGTGAAATACAATAGTTGGATAATAATACTTATTTCCTGGGTAAGACCAAATGAAATACTCAGTGTCTGGAAAATTGTAGGCATTACCTATGTTATAAACCATATCTTAGCTAATAAAATAATTTTTCTCCTTCTTCCAGGCATTACGACAACAATGTAATAATGTAAGCCTTCTACCTATTTATAAAAACAGGTATTAGGATATCACTATGAGGACTCTGTCAGAATCCCTTGATAATGCCAATATTATAAACAAAGCTTCCCAAAAAACAGAGGTCCCAGACCAGGAACATTATCTTCTAAGCCTTACAAATAAGGGGGGAAGAGTTATTTAGATATGAGAGTAGGTTCTTTCTCAGTGACAATGTATAACATAACCAACTGTGAAGCTGGATATAGCCAAGTCAGAATCCACTTTTCTGATTCTGAGATCTTAGAGAAATTACTTAACCCTTCTGAGGCTGTATGAAATGAAGATAATAAATAAAGCCTGCCTCCAAGAGTTGTTTTAAGAACTCTTGGTGGTTCATGCCTATAATCCCAGCACTCTGGGAGGTCAAGGCAGGACAATCACTTTAGCCCAGGAGTTTAAGACCAGCCTGGGCAACCCAGTGAGACCCTGTCTCTAGAAAAAATAAAAAATAAAACCAGCCAGGTGTGGTGGTGTGTGCCTGCAGTCCTAGCTACTCCAGAGGTTAGAGGGTAACTTGAGACCACGAGTTCCAGGGTAAAGTGGGGCATGATTTTCCCACTGCATTCCAGCCTGAATGACACAGTGCGACCCTGTTTTTCTAAAAAAAAAAGAAAGAAAGAAAGAAAAGAAAAAAGAATCTATCAGGTCTAGGAGCCTATTGGTGGAGCCTTTAGGGTTTTCCAAGTACAGAATCATACTGTCGACGAAAAGAGATAATTTGACTTCTTCTCTTCCTATTTGGATGACTCTTATTTCTTTCTCTTGCTTGACTTCTCTGGCTAGGACTTTCAGTATTATGTTGAATAGGCATGGTGAGAGTGGACGCCCTTTCTTTTAATGTTTTCAAGGAGAATGCTTCTAGCTTTTGCCCCTTCAGTATGATGCTGGCTATGAGTTTGTCATAGATGGCTCTTACGATTTTGAGGTATGTTCCTTTGATGCCTAGTTTGAGGGTTTTTTTATCATGAAGAGATGTTGGATTTTACCAAAAGCTTTCTGTGCATCTATTAAGATGATCATATGTTTTAAATTTTGTTTATGTGGTAAATTACATTTATTCACGTGAGTATGTTGAACCAATCTGCATCCCAGGAATAAAGCCTACTTGATCATGGGGAATTAACTTTTTGATGTGCTGCTGGATTTGGTTTGCTAGTATTTTGCTGAAGATTTTTGCATCTATGTTCACCAAGGATATTGGCCTGTAGTTTTATTTTCTCCCGTGTCTTTGCCAGGATATCAGGGTGATACCAGCTTCATAGAATGAGGTACGGAGGAGTCTCTCCTCTTTTCAGTATTATGGGTAGAATAGGTACCACCAGCTCTTTTCTGAATGGCTGGTAGAATTTGGCTGTGAATCCATCTGGTCCAGGGTTTTTGTTTTGTGGGGGTTTTTTGTTTGTTTTGGTTGCTAAGTTTACTATGACTGATTCCATTTTGAAACTTGATATTGGTTTGTTCAGGGTTTCAATTTCTACCTGATTCAATCTTAGGAAGTTGTCTGTTTCCAAGAATTGATCAATTTCTTCTCAATTTTCTACTTTGTGTGCACAAAGGTTTTCATAATAGTTTCAGAATACAAAATCAATGTGCAAAAATCAGTAGCATTTCCATACACTAATAACATTCAAGTTGAAAGCCAAATCAAGAATGCAATCCCATTTACAATAGTCACACACATATAGGGAAAAAAACAAAACAAAACAAAAAACAACTAGGAATACATCTAAATAAGGAGGTGAAAGATCTCTACAAGGACAACTACAAAACACTGCTGAAATTACAGATGACACAAATGAATGCAAAAATATCCCGTGCTCATGGACTGAAGAACTACTATCATGAAAATGGCCATCTGCTCAATGCAATCTACAGATTCAATGCTATTCCTATCAAAGTATCAGTATCATTTTTCACGGAATTAGAAAAAAATGTTCTAAAATTCATATGAAACCAAAAAAGAGCCTGAATAGCTAAAGCAAATCCTAAGCAAAAAGAACAAAGCTAGAGGTATCACATTACCTACTTCAAACTATACTATAAGGTTACAGTAACCAAAACAGCATGGTACTAGTAAAAAAACAGGTATGTAGATCAATGGAACAGAATTGAGAACCCAGAAATAAAGCCACACACCAACAACCATCTGATCTTCAACAAACAAAAACAAGCAAGGAGGAAAGAATTCCCTATTCAATAAACAGTGCTGGGATAACTGGCTGGTCATATGTAGAAAAATGAAACCGGACCTTGCCCCTTCATTATACACAAAAATTAACTCAAGATGGATTAATGACTTACATGTAAGACCTCAAACTATAAAAATCATAAAAGAAAACCTAGGAAATACCATCTATCTATATGTCAGCCTTGGTAAAGAATTTATGACTAAGTCCTCAAAAGCAATAGCTACAAAAACTGACATGTAGGACTTAATTAAACTAAAGAGCTTTTGCACAGCAAAAGAAACTATCAACAGAATAAACAAGCCACAGAATGGGAAAAATATTTGCAGACTATGCATCTGACAAAAGCCTAATACCCAGAATTTATAAGGAACTTAATTCAACAAGCAAAAACCAAATAGCTCCATTAAAAAGGGGGCAAAGGACATGAACAGACACTTCTCAAAAGACCTACAAGTAGCCAAAAAACTATGAAAAAATGTTCAACGTCACTAATCATCAGAGAAATGCAAATCAAAAGCACAATGTGATACCACCTCACATTAATCATAATAGCTATTACCATTATTTTTTACTTGTCAGAAATAAATAAAATGTTTTATTTGTATATATGCAAAATCAAAATCTTTTTGTACACAAAATATTTGCAAATTAATAAAAATAAAACATTACTGCTAAATATAATCCTTTAGATAAACATTTAAAAAACTACACAATATTTTGCTTTCCCTTTTTTGAAATTTATTTTTTATTTTTTTAACTTTTGATTTAGGTTCAGGGATACATGTGCAGGTTGTTTATATAGGTAAATTCATGTTACAGGGGTTTGAGGCACAGATTATTTCATCACACAGGTACCCATTTTAGTACCCAATAGTTATTTTTCTGATACTCTCCCTCTTTCCACCCTCCAGCCTCAAGCAGACCCCAGTGTCTACTGTTCCCCTCTTTGTGTCCATGTGTTCTCATTATTTAGCTCCCACTTATAAGTGAGAACATACAGCGTTTGGTTTTCTGCTACCAGATTAGTTTGTTAAAGATAATGGCCTCCAGCTCCATCCATGTTCCTGCAAAGGATATGATCTCGCTCTTTTTTTATGGGTGCATAGTATTCCATGGTGTATATGTACCACATTTTCTTTATCCAGTCTACCATTGATGGGCATTTAGGTTGATTCCATGCCTTTGCTATTATAAATAGTGCTGCAATGAACATATGCATGCATATGTCTTTGTGGTAGAACAATTTATAATGCATTGGGTATATACTCAGTAATGGGATTGCTGGGTCAAATGGCAATTCTGTTTTTAGTTCTTTAAAGAAATAGCCCCACTGCTTTCCACAGTGGTTGAACTAATTCACACTCCCACTAGCAGTGTATAAGTATTCCCTTTTCTCCACAATCTCACCAGCATCTGTTATTTTTTTACTTTTTGATACAGAATGGCTATTAAAAAATAACAGATGCTGGAGAGGCTGCGGAAAAACAGGGAAGGATTATATACGTTGATGGGAATGTAAATTAGTTCAGCCACTGTAGAAAGCAGTTTGGAGACTTCTCAAAGAACTTAGAACTACCATTCAATCCAGGAATCCCTTTATTTGTTATATACCCAAAGGAAAATAAATTGTTCTACAAAAAAGATACATGAACTCATATGTTCACTGCAGCAGTATTCACAATAGCAAAGATATAGACTCAATCTAGGTGTCCATCAAAAGTGGACTGGATAAAGAAAATATGGTACATATACAGCATGCAATAATGCACAGCCATAAAAAAAGAATGAAATCATGTCTTTTGCAGCAGCAGCTAGAGGCCATCACCCTAAGCAAATTAACACAGGAAGAGAAAACTACTCTCTCACTTATGAGTGGGAGCTAAACAGTGGGTACATATGCAAATAAAGATGAGAACAATAGACACTCAGGACTACTGGTGGGGGAGGGGGCAAGGGCTGAAAAACTACTTATTGGGTACTATGCTCACTACCTGGGTGACAGGACCATTTGTAACCTAAACCTCAGCGAAACACAATATACCCATGTAACAAACCTGCATATGTGCCCCCTGAATGTAAAATAAAAGTTGAAATTAGAGAGAGAAAGAGAAAGAGAGAGCATGCCAGTGCACCTAGTACTATAAGGCATCTATCCTTATTACCAATACCCTGCAGATAATGCCATTTTCAAAACAAGATATTTACAATTTGTATTTTTCTTAAGAAGCCAAAATCCGCAAAGATCAAATTGTGATGTGGACTCCTTCAGACCCAGATTCTGTAGGGTACACTTAAAAACACACGCTTTGCAGTCTCAAAGACTACACAGGAAAACAGAAGTCATCACAATACGAAAACGTAACATTCTGTTACACGAAATGGAGGTGTGTCTTATTCCATTGACTGTCTTTCTCCTTCCCGCTTCAGTTTCTTCCTCCTGGATCCATTTAATCAGTATTTAAACATGTTTTAGCACCTCTCATCTTTAAAAAGCACATGCATTTCTAGTGTCCACCAGGTACCTGTATTTACCTTCATGGCAAAGTTTTTCAAAAAAAGTGATCTATTCTTTTTTCTTCATTTCCTCATCTCCCAGAACTTGTAAAAAGTAACTTCAACTCCCTATTTATTTTTAAAAACGATGGTATAGCAAGTATAACAAGAAATAAATAAAAATCTAATAAAACTTGCTTAATCAATATTAAAGTTTGGTGTCTATCCTCCCACACCATTCTCTATTCTCATATAAATCCAAATAAACATTTATATACATATGTAAGGTTGTTTATTGACAAAAGAAGTATCTCTGTGTTTTTCATCAACAATTTTTATTAAAATCCCTCTATGTTGATTCATATGGATATAATTAATTCTTTTCCATTTTAATTAACTCCCCTATTGATGGGCATTTTGGTAGTTTTCAGTTTTTTGAAGCTATAAGCAATGCTGCAATAAGCATACTTACACACCTATTTTCTTTGAATGAATTTTGCTAACGGGGCATTGCTGGCTTAATGGGTGTATGTATGTTTAATTTTATTATAAAGTGTACATTTGCTTCTTTAACCCACTCTAATCTGATTTCCACCACTAATGTATCAGTAAAACTGCTCCTACCAAGGTGAACCGTGCACTGTGTGTTGCCAGGGCTGATGGACACTTCCCATTCCTCATCTACTTGATCTGGCGTTGATGACCTGTCCCTCTTTCTTGAAGCCACACATTCTTGACTGTCCTTTTCTTGCTGGCCATTCCTTCCCTATTTCTTTCTCCTCTTCTACCAGAGCAAATTTTGGAGCACTTCAGACGCAGTCCTACGTCCTCTTTTCTTTTTCCTCTACACTTTACTACATTCTATTTCTTTTGGATCTAATTGGCTCCTATGGCTTCAAATATCATCCTCCTCTATGACAACAATCCTTAAGGTTCTATTTCTAGCCCAGGCCTCCTTTTCCATCTTCGAGCCTACATCTAACAATGCTCCCTGGAAGTCGCATAAGCTGAAGAACACAACTCAAATCCACTTGTTTCTCTGTGACTCCACTGCCACGATCCTTACACGAGACCACCACTCCTCTTGTATGCTACAACAGAGGTCTCCTAACTGGTTTTGCTCCTTCCACTCCCGCCTACCTCAATCCATTCCCCACAAGGAGGCAAAGTCTTTCAAAAACTAAAGTCAGATCATGTCACATCCTTCACCTTCCCAGGGGCCGCACTTTTGATAGACTACTACAAGCTCTTTAACGTGCCCCCCAACACACATGCAGACCTGAACGACTGCATCATTTACCCGTCTTTCCCCCTTTACCTCGCTGCCACTCCCAGTGCACTGATGTCTTTTCATTTCCTTAAGCAAGCCAAGTTCTTTCCTCCCTCAAGATTTCCCTACCTGTCTCTGCTCCAAATGCTTTCTCCTTTTGCCTTTGCCTGTCTAACTCTTAATCATCACTTAGGTCTCAAAGATCTCTTCCCTGAAGGACCTCCCCTGACTCCCCAGTTTAAATTGTATTCATGTTATACCTTTACTGCCCACTTGTGGTTTTCTCTCTCCACACTTATCAGAGCTTATAATTCTTTCTTTACTTGCAATTATTTTGTTTAATATGTGACTCTCCTACTAAGCTGTAAGCTATAAGGGTAAGGGATGTGTGTTTAAAACTCCCCACTGTAGTTCCAGTCCCAGTACAGTTCCTGTCATATAGCAGGCACTCAGTATGTATTTGTTGAATAAACAGGGAAAAAATACTTTTATTTCTTTTGGGATATCAAAAATTCCCTGGAGGAAGTGGCATTTCAGCTTGCTAAATGAATAGATGGGATTTCAGGAGTGGAGATGAGAGAAGAACATTTCAGAAAGAGGAACTGAGACCACATGTTTGGTACTAGTTAAGAGATTTTTTAATCCAAGATTCAACTCAATCCTAGCACCAAGCATAAAATAAGAATCTCACTATATGGCCAGGCGTGGTGGCTCATGCCTGTAATCTCAGCACTTTGGGAGGCCAAGGCGGGCAGATCACAAGGTCAGGAGATCGAGATCATCCTGGCTAACACGGTGAAACCCTGTCTCTACTAAAAATACAAAAACAAAATTAGACAGTTGTGGTGGTGGGCACCTGTAGTCCCAGTTACTTAGGAGGCTGCGGCAGGAGAATGTCATGAACCCGGGAGGTGGAGCTTGCAGTGAGCCAAGATCGCACCACAGCACTCTAGCCTGGGCGACAGAGCGAGACTCCGTCTCAAAATAGAAAAAAAAAAAAAGAATCTCACTATACGAAAACAAAGCAGATAAAATAGCAAATATCACCATTTTCTTCTTAAATAATAATTCTGCAACTAGCTCAAAGTGATTCCTTCACAACTTCTGTCTACCTATGTCACCCCATTTCATAGTCACTTAGGTTCCAAACTTCGAAATTCTCATTGGCTCAACTTCTTGATTTTTTTTCTCCATCAGTCATAAAGTTTGACTGGTTTTTCTTCTGAACTGTCTTTTACAGCTATTTCCTTTCACCATTTAACCAAAGACATTCTAATTCAAGCCCTCTTCACTAATCACATCACTGCAACCTTTTCCTAAACAGGGTTTCTCAACCTTGACACTATTGACATTTGCGGCTGGATAATTCTTCATTGTAGGGAGATGTCTTGTGCATTGTAAGATGTTTAATAGCATCTCTGGTTTCTACTCACTAGATAACAGTAGTATGCACCACCTCAAAACAGTCTCCAGACATTGCCAAATATCCCTTAAGGGAGCAAATTCACCCCCAGTTGAGAACCACTGTTTCCATGAGATGACCTCATGGGAAAACGCCTATCAAACCATCTGAGCCAAACACAAACTATCCTTTGAGGCTAACTCAACTTTCATCTTTTCTATGAAACTGTGATGTCTATCAACAAGTGAACAGTTGTTTAATTTTTACAAATAATGACAAATCTGCATAAAACAAATGAGACCATGATTTGCTTGTCAGTTCAAACAAAGATTCCAAATAATGATAATGCCCATTGTTGATAAGAATGTGGGAAAATAGAAACTATCATTCATGGAAAGGAATAAACTGGTACAATATTTGTGGATAGCATTTAGTAAAATGTTTCACACTTTGAGATGATTATAATACTTTGACTCTGCTTGTTTAGAGATAATCAAAGGGGTAAAGACTACATTGTTCTGTAATTGCAAAACTGGAAACATCCTAAAGGTCCCTTAATAGGGAACTGGTCAGGTAATCAACAAGCAGCAATACATTTAGAACACTGTGCTACTGTTTAAAAGGATAAAGTAGGTTGGTCTGAAGGTAGTGAGTTATCTCAATTGATTGTTCACAGTCAGTTACAGATCGAAATCCTTATTCTACTCTTTGTCCACTTCTCACTACTGCACTTGACTAAAAAAATTAAAGATAAAAAAAATTCAAGGAGAAAGTAGATTTTTCGATATAGAATAACAACCACAATAAATATAAAGATATATGTGTAAGGTTTCAAAATAGCATGTACTATATAATACCATTTTTGTAAATAACATGTTTGTGTTTGATTATACATAGAAGGCTAAAAGATATGTAAAAATATTAACCAAATTTCTGTAGTCAAATCATATTTTAAATGTATTAGAGGAACTGCTAAATCTTCTTGAAAAATCTTAAAGAAGTCAAGTTTATGAATCTATACTTTAAAATCTTCAGTTTACTTAAAGCAGGTATATTCTCCACCTTTATTTCAGGCAAATATCCTGAGTTGAAATATTTTTTCTTAACCATACTTTTGCCCTAGAGAAATCAATGGTAAAAAGGAAGTTTACAGAGAAAAATATATTTTTGTGCACGACAGCTTACCGGAGTGATGCATCCATGAATCATACTGAAAATATGTCCCTTGAAATCAAAGAAAACAATATATTTACACAAAGAACGTGCCCCAAAGCTCCCCAATAAAGAAAAGTGTTTAATCGAAATATTCATTGACAGCTGGTTAGTGCTGATTCTCAAGGAGAAAAGAAAATCAGTGTCATTGTAGTCTTTTGTTTTGTGTGTAAGAGCTGAATATGCAAATCAGCCCAAAATGGAGACTCATTATCTGTTTTACACTTCAAGTGTGATTTTAAGCACTGTAGGTATACATACACACACACATCCAAAATATACATATATCTCAACAAACCATGCATATCATCTGTTCAGAACTGGGAAACGCATGCATGCTTCTACAACATTAAATGGAAGGCAGATGGTAGTCACTGATCAACAGACATAAAATAAAGTCCTTCTAAATCCTGCTCCCTCTAACAGTCCTTCTAATTTTTTTCCTTAGAAAAATATCAAGCAGTTTTTTGTTACTGTTGATTTGCAACTCCAAAATTACAATGGGTAATGCAAAAGAGGATTTCAAAGAAGGAAAAACGTCTTTTGGCACAGATTTCTCTTTCATAGTCTTAGGCAGGCGATAACACTAACTTTGAAACTCATGGCATACTGTAGTTTTATCAGTAACTACTGTGTAAATTAGTTCTTTCTAATAACTGAAGATTTAGCCTTCAAAATACATAATTACTGATCATTTTAGTCTGCATCACATTTCTTTTGCAGGATGAGATGAACTAAAACAGCTGTTACATTCTAATAGCTTCATAATGTGCACAGAATTTCTATGACTATTAGAAATTAAACCTATAGCTTCTTATCAAGAAGGACATATTCATGTATATATATGACCCACATTATTTGCAAGAACAATTATTAACTAATGAAATTATAATTTGAAACATAAGGCCGCTAAAGAAATTATTACAGCTCTCTTATTTATTTATTTATTTATTTATTTATTTATTTATTGAGATGGAGTCACTCTGTCGCCCAGGCTGGAGTGTAGTGGTGCGATCTCAGCTCACTGAAAGCTCCGCCTCCTGGGTTTACGCCATTCTCCTGCCTCAGCCTCCCCAGTAGCTGGGACGACAGGCACCCGCCACCACGCCCGGCTAATTTTTTGTATTCTTAGTAGAGACGGGGTTTCACCGTGTTAGCCAGGATGGTCTCGATCTCCTGACCTCATGATCCGCCCGCCTCGGCCTCCCAAAGTGCTGGGATTACAGGCATGAGCCACTGCGCCCGGCCTACAGCTCTTAAATGAGGTCAATGCCAACAGTCCACTCCAATCCACAGTCCACTCCCCCCACCTTTCTTCGCATCAATAAAGTGCTTTGGGCTGAAGGAAGTCCAAGCGTTCATGCTACCACCATTCCTAGCAGGGACTGAGCCCTCTATTTTCATATTGGGAGATGAATTTTTAGAAGATGAACCAGGTCTGGCACTCTGCCCAGATTTTCTGGCAGCTGACAAGCAATCTTGTTTTACTTCTGGTCTACCCTCCCCTGAGCTAACCTTGTATCCACAGACAGAACCCTGATCTAGGGAACTTCTACCATTTATAATGATCACTGAGAAAGCTCTGATGATTTTACTAAGCATGGGACTTGTACTCACAGTTTTCTTTAAACATATTTTCTGTGGAAAACAATATAAAACTTTTTTTCCTGTTATTTCCTTCTAACACTGGGGGAAAAAAAAAGTGTTAAAAGGATATTTTCCAGAAAAATATATTATTATCCAGGTACCTGCATTCAGGGATCTTAGAGGGCTAAGGAGATTCAACAAGATATCTGATGAGCCACTACTAGCAAAGGAATATAAAGCAAGGTCCAGGAACTGCAAAATGATTTCAAAAGTATACAAGATATATAATTAATGGCTAATTGGGTGATTCAAGCTATAAATACTATGAAAGGTGAGAGCAATCGTCGTTAAGTAGTACGGGGTGAAATTTGAATGTACAAGATTTAACTCTTCACTGAGAGAATTATTAACTACTCAACAATATCTTTTTTAGAGCATCATTGCCAAAGCAAGCAGGATAGAAAAATGACTATGTAATTCACACACAAAAAAATCTGTATCGAAGTCTGTTTATCTACAAGATCTAAATGTCCCTCCATCTTCTTGGTCATCCAAAAAGCAATAAATGAAGTTTTGTTTCATTGATTGCATTTTCTTATTCACTTCAGAAGCTGGACTGAAGGTCCTGGAAACTCTTCCTCACCAGTTTCATTAATTCCTGGGTTCCATTCCCAGTTCAGTAGCTCGCTTTTGTCTCTGTTCCTTGTGCTGGAGGCTCTTGGCTCATATTTAGAAGCCCCCAAGTCCTGGATGGCTTTGCATTCTATTCCTTCCTTGCTTCAGGATTTCCTAAGTTTCACAAATAAGTGTTGTGAGAGTTGCAGTACACCAAAACAGACTCCTAACGGATATTTTGCAAAGGAAAACTGATAGACTAACATTCATTTCCTCACGTGCAGCATGTACCCAACAATGAAATATCTATGTAACATATTATTTTTCTAAGCAAAAGATGCTAACTCAAGTCCTGGCTCCAAAGAGGGGGGCTTTCTTTACCTCTTGGGAATTTTTACTGTTTTCTGTGACAACGTGATTTACAGTTCTTTAGAGGGAGTCTTTTAATCTTGTAGAAAGAAGTTTTAAAAGAGATAGCTTTAACTAAAACCAAGTAACTCCTAGATACCTTACACAGTTATACAAGGTAACACAGAAAGAGAAGATTGTCATTTATATATGTTCTCTGAGCTTAGGGACATAGGTAGGAATTATGGGTGGGTAGATGGTAAACAGACAATTTTGACTTGCAAGACAAAAAAAAAGGTATTTTTTGTAAGAACCAAGAATGACGCTATAGAAGCAGAAGAATCTAATGATGGAGAGCTTTGAGAGAAGGGTTTAGATTTGGTCAAGTCCAATGCAGAGTCTACCTTAGGTAAGTGTCCTGAATATACAGAACATTCTTCATTCGTTATTTTGCCTGGAAAGGCAAAAACTATATCATGAAATTCTTGAGAGCAGCCACTGTGTCTTGTTCATCTTTTTATATCTGGCACCTAAACGAGGTACCTGCAATACAGCAGGTGTTCAATAAATGTTTCTTGCATGAACGTCTGAATAAATAAATCCCATAAGTAATAAAGTAGTATTGAGAAGAAAAACATGAGAAAAAAGATGTTTGATGATCAACATAGAAGGTGCTACCTGAACTTAATCCTGGGCCTAACTGCTTGGGAAGCAACTGTTAGCAGAAGCAAATATAGTTTTTGCCCTTTCAGAATGAAAAACAGACAATGGCTGTTTGTGGTAATAACAACAGGTTATTAGTGTTAGTAACAACATCATCTCATGCAATAAGCTTATTAGGACACAAATTTATATTCTAAAATTATAAAATACAATGCAAAGGAAAAGGGCAACCCTGTTTTATTTTCTCACACAAAAGAAGCTCAACATGTTATTATCCTTTAAACAAAACAAAACAAAGAAGCCTGGATTCAATTGAATAACTTAAGGACAAACAGCCATTTCTCAAAGGTCTTACTGAATATAAAACATGGCAGGTTTTTTGGGTTTTCTTTTTTTTTTTTTTTTTTGCTATTGTTGTTGTGTTTTTCCCCCTCGTAAAAGGATTCTAGGTGAAAATAATAGACAGAAAATTTCTCAACTAAAAAAAAAAAAAGCAACTCAAGATGTGAAGAAATCTTGTAAATAAAAATTTCATAATATATGGAATTTGTTTCTAAACACAGCTGAATCAAAAGAAGCTAGGATTTAAGAATATTAGGTTCACTTTATAATAATACTGTAAAACGATCTCATGGAGAACTACGGGGCAGGAAAATTCGAAGCTCTACAGACAAACTGACAAAACATACCTAGATAAAGGATTGCTGCACTCCTTTTGGAGCATTTTAAAACAGAAAACATATTATTAGTATAATGTGTGTGTAGTCTGGGTGACCAGCACTAGTAGAATTTGGCCATAGCAGGCCCTCCCCTATAGGATTGCTGGAAACTGCTCATTCCAAAGAGGCAGTAAGAGCTTCTTCAGGGGTCAATGCCTCCTTCTCCTACCAGCAAGGTGGAGCTATTTCTTTACCTTGATTCTTGCAGCATTAATGTAATGTGGAGTCAGGCAGACTTGGTTACAAATTTAGCTTTTCTAAGGCTCCATTTCCTCATCTATAAAATTAAGTAGTGGTTTTTCTCCTACAGGGCTATTATAAGAATTACACAAGGTAATGAGATGTGCCTGACCCATAGAAGATGCTCAATAAATGTTAGACTGTTCCCTTCCTACCTCTTCTGAGGTCCTGTAACCTCATTTCTCTTTATCCTCATTCCTCTTTTCTTCTGTTTTCTGATTCCTTTGAAATATTCAGAAAATCTATCTCCTATCTCCTTTGAGTTACTCTTCTCTTTCAAAATTCCAAAGGAAGGTTAAAAAAAACTTATTTGCATGAAACTGAATAGCTGGACTACAGAAGCCCACATTTCACCTATGCCTTGCAGATGACAACTCAAGAACTAGCTAGCAAGCACCAAAATATATACCTCTGGACTTTGGACATCATTAACTCAGCAGAAAGACTTAAATAGAACAAATAGTTTCACATGTTATTTCACAAATCACAGACTTTCAGAACCATTTATATTTAAATATGATGGTATAAAAAAGCAATTTTTAAATTCTCTTTAGCTTCGAGTAAAATTGTTATAATTTAGTGACACCATGTGGCTACACTTTGCTTTGCATTCTTAGAAGAAAATGTTCCTCTATGCGGGTTGCTCTTGCTAGTTCAACTGTAATATCAAGGTTGTAGGTAGATGGACAATTGAAACTAAGTATGAACTAAAAAGATTGGTTTTTTTAAAAATGAAACTATTCCTGTTTCTTTTACATCTGAATAAGGCATTCTTGAATTGTGAAGCTCTCCAGTCGTAAGAAGAAAGTAAAGGCTCAGCATTATTCTAGCTAGGATTCTAAAGCAATCTAGTGAACACTGAATAATGTAAGAGTGTCCGCCTTTAAAAGTAAATAAGTATATCAATGCCCAGTTATGGGCGAAGGTGTAGGGAACAAAAAAGAAACGAAAGAAGACACACATTATACAAGCGTTAATATGGCAGGGAACGAATACTTTCATAAATAGCAATGCTTATTTTCTCATTTGTTCTATGTAGATCTATAGCACCGTATAGGTACTATAATCTAATGAGAATAGGAGAAAAAAAATTATGCTGTATCTATTGACAGCAGGAATGAGGGGGGCCTAGAATGTATAGAAGCAATAAATGAGATTAAAATGCCATATATCAAAACACAGTAAAGTTAGAGTACTCATATAATAAAGTCTCCTATGTAGACCAGCTACTCCTGAATAACATTCAGTGTACACCAAAGAAAATATTTAGATGTTGTGTAAATATCTAAAACAATGGGCCAGGCATGGTGGCTCACACCTGTAATCCCGGCACTTTGTAAGGCTGAAACAGTCAGATCGCTTGAGTTCAGGAGTTGAAGACCAGCCTGGGCAACACGGCAAGGCCCCCAACTAAAAACAGAAAAAACTAGCTGGGTGTGGTGGAACATGCCTGTAGTCCCGCTACTCAGGAGGGTGAGGTGAAAGAATCACTTGAGCCCAGGAGGCGGAGATTGCAGTGAGCCAAGATGGCATTACTGCACTCCAGCCTGGGTGACAGAGCAAGCCCATCTAAAATACAAAGAAACACACACACACACACACACAAACAAGTAAACAAGTAAAACAATGACCAGAAAATATCACCCCCTTCATCTCAGCTTAAAACACCTGCCCCTTGTCTAACCACCCTATTTAAAATAATCCTCCTCCCCTGCCCTACATTATTATCACAGTACCATCTTTGCAACACTCATAATTATGTCATGTGCTCTTATTATTTGTTTGTTTCAATCTGTTTCTACCAAATTCCAAGAGCACAGAAACCTTGGCAAACTTTTTCAGTGTTTGGCCTCAATATCAAGTACAACAAGAGCATAAAGTAGGCGCTTATTTGTTGAATGGGTGAGTGACGAATGAATACACAAAATCTATTTCCTTAGCTGGTGAAGCATGCCTAAATTTCCTGTTGTAAGTGAAAGTAGAACCATTCTAGTGAGATGTTTATCATCACTTATGGCCTCTAATGTGACTATGACAACCAGAAGACAGGCTTGCAGCACATGCTCTATGATACCCTTTCTGTTTTCTATGACACATATGGCACACTACAATTTCTCATTCTAAGAAAAGAAGAAAAAGGAGGGCAGTGAACTACAATAATTAAAATACTTGCAGCAAGAATCAAAGAAATCAGTGGAACTGAGTAGTGTATATGCTAGAATCCAGCTCATGATAAATATGGCTGATCACATTAGGATAGCAAAAAATGATTATTAAATAAATGACTTTAGTCAACTGACTATCCCCACCTGAAAAGATATATGCAAAATATCCTGACTGTATTAAACACTTAGATATAAAGCTTAAAAAAGAAAAAGTAGTGGAAAAAAAATATGCATATACACACAAAAGTTTAACATTCTCTAATATTAGAATGAGGAATAATCTTCTAATCATAATACCAAGCCGGAAAGCATTAAAAGACGGACAGATTTGAATACATTTTTTAAAAAGTAAAATTCCATATGGCAAAAAGTACCAATAAAACACTAAAAATGTGTAACAAATTTCATATATGACAGGCAAAATAATAATGTCATATACGCATGTATTGATACAAAGTTCTCACAAGACAAAAAGAAAAAGACAATTCTCAGAAGAAAAATATGCAGAAGACAAAAACAGGCTTTTCATAAATAAGAAATTAACAAATGGCCAGTATTAAAAGGTACTTTAACTCACCAATAAAGAAATTCAAAGTAAAATAAGACTTTTGTTTTCAACAAATTATATATTACATTGGCAAAATGGTGACAGTGTCTGCATTGGTGAAGGTTCACAAAAAGGGGCATTTTTGCATGCAATTGATAGAAATTGAGTACAACATTTCCAGATGACAAGTTTTATCAATATTTAAAATATATACCACATTGTAACTTTATAATGAGAGATATTTCCATTTTGATATTTTTTAAAAAAAGGAAATAAAGAAAGAAACCCAGTTTTGTATTAAACAAGTTCATCTCTCCAATGCCAGGCTCTAAATTATCAACTTACACCCATCTCAACACCCTGTCTGGCCTTGTCTCCAGTAAACAATGCTCCTAATCCTCCTCTAAACTCAGTCCAGCCCCTGAGGTAAACCCCCTCTCCCACCTACGCTCTTCTTCCCTCTCTCAACGGGCATAACCTTGAGAACTTTGCTTTTAGCCCTGCTTTCTTCTCTCTCAACTTCCAGGTTTTAGACCAAGATTTCACTTGCAATTCCAGCCACCAGTCACATGCACACTTTGAATTCTACTTCTATCCATTCATACTCATGTTTTAAAGTTTTCTCATTTTTCAGCAATATTATATAGCTGCCAAATTAACAGCACTATGTTGAGGAACAGCTCAAAATTTTAAAAGCACCCCCAGGGTACTCAATATTCACTATTCCTTACTAGTGTTTTCTGTTCAGTACTAGACTCGATCATCTAAGGTGGAAAGGACTGAGAGAGAGTTTACCAGATAACCAAGAAGACAATTTGAAGGTTATAGATTATGGGTAAAGCGGAAATTGCCTTCCCTTAGAAAAAAAAGGCTGATAAGACATAACACGGTTCTCAAGGCATATGAAAAATTGAGCATAAATTGATGAGTCACTTTTCTCCATCTCCAGTTAAAGTCTGAAGGGGGTAACTGGTCTAAGCTTTTGGCTACATACAGTAATCCCCACTTAACTCACAAACATTCCTAAAACGAGTCCAGAAAGGCAAAGCGGACCATTGCCCTGCATTCATTATCACGGTTGGAATGATCACACTGGCTTTGAAGACTGATGTTATCTACCACCAGATAACATTGACTATCTTGCTGAAGTGAATGCTGACTGAATTACATTTGACAAGACAGATGAATGGCAAATCTTATGTTATATATATTTTACCAACGAAAATATATGAAAACTCCTAGACATATACAAAGATGGGCCGGTTGTTAAGCTAAAACTGTTTAAGCCATGTTTTGGACTGTATGTATGGATTGGCAATAAAAAAAGTACCAAAAAGACTAGGCTCCAGAGGTGAGAGTGAGAGCCACTTCACAGTGAGAGCTACCACGACCAACGGGGATGGCAGGGATGACTCTCTCTGAAGGTCAACCACCAGTCAGGAGTTTCTGAAATTAGGAAAAATAATAAAAATGACTGCCATTTATTGAGCCCCTCCTTTCTGCCAGAACTGTGCTCCGTACATGTAAATGTGCTATATCATCTAACACTCACATCAAACCCCACGAAGAGGTGTTGGTATTCCTATTCTTTATGGATGCAGATACTAGGGCTCAGAGAGGCACAATCTTATGACAACACAAATATGAGGTGAAACAAAGATTTGAGAGGATCTCTACCTAACTCCACAGCCCATTATTTTTCTACTACACAATTCTGATTCATATGTGGTTTAGCCTAAACTCAGAGAGAGGAAAGGGTAATCTCAGATTTCCCATTCATCAGGTATCATTTTTGTGAATGTATTAGACATAATCTTTCATCAATACATGACACTTACATTCTTCAGGAATAACCTACAAATTCAGTTTCCTGAAGAAAAAACAAAGTAACCTTTGCAAAGAATTCAGAACCATTTACCATTACAGAGAATTTTCCAGCACTCATATATGTATTAATGAATACATAGATTAAAAAGTCCCAAGGAATATATCTACATATTAATGTTCAATCAATCTCTCTTCATTACATAGTCATTGCCTTGACACCATGAAACCTATGCTAACATTTATAGAGTACCTACTGCATACAAGGTCACAGTCTGAGCACTGTGCAAGAATAATAAAAGATTAGAATCCATACTCCCTGCCTCCAAGAGCTTGTAATTTTAGTATCAGAGGCAAGATAAACACGCAAAGGACATTAAAGAACAAAGCTGCCATACAAACGTGCAAATTAACGAACATAAAGCAAACTGAACACTTATGTGCTGAGGAAATAAAGAATTTATTTGCCCAGTGAAGTTCTTGGAAGAAGTGTAGTTAAACCATTGTTTAGGTAGACAATAAATAATTGTGAAGATAAGAAACACTAAGATATCCTCAGTTAATCTATAGACATACTCTTAGGTTCATTTTTAAATACTATAAAATTACAAACTAGTAAAAAAGGCAGTTTACTAAGGAAAGTAGTAATTAATATAATAAGGTGGTTTGAATTTTAAAAAAATTCTTATTAACATGGATATCAAGATTCTTTCCTCTTCTTGTTATCATTATCACTAAGATCACTGTTGCTCAGTATTTTTCAACCAGAACTGGGAGCTGGCTATACCAAGACAAAAACTAGCATCATGAATACAGCCAGTCTCTAAACATATAACAGCTCTACCAACAAAGTCAAGGCCAGACAGGAAAGACAAAATAAGGAGAGTATAATCATGCTCACTAATATAAAGGTAAAGTATATTTTCTAAAAGCCAGAGATCATGATCAAAGGCACATGTTTCCATACATACAACAGGAGCTTTCAGGTAGGTAAAGTACACAGGCTGTCATGGCTGGTATTATTATATTCATGATGATTTGTTTTGAGAGTCATGTTCCTGTTGTTGCAAATTAAATGCAAAGACATAGTCCTTCAGTCCATATCAGACACTTTGTTATGCTGCCTGTGTTTTAATCAGATACAACAGTAATAACCAGAGTCAATGCAGACTCAATCTCCTCCTCCACGTGGGGGTCCCTCTGTCACTCTGGAAGTATCCCCAGGCAGCTCTGAGATATGGAATCGTCACTCAATTTCTTGTCCCTCTTATTTTAATCCATTCAAAACTCCTCTGATAAAAGAGCAACTGCCAGACCTGAGACACTTAAGTCTGTCTTGGGGGAAATGAAATTGATTTTCTTCATTTTCACACAAGAGCATCCCTGGGTAATAACATTGTGTCTGGTCATACCAATAAAAAAAAAATGTAGGCAACGTTCTTTACTGTACCAGAGGCTGAACAGTTTTGTGAAGTTCCTACAGTGGAGGTAAAAATTCAGCCTTTTGCTGTTAGACCATAAGTTTCACAAGTATAAGAGTAACTTCTGACCAAGAGACTAAGTGCTTTGGTGCCTCCCCATCTGCTCCCAATCAGCCACAGTGGGAGATCAGATGGGTCATGGGTGAGGGGCCAGCCCCACATTCTCCATGGTGTACACTCACCATATCCTTTCCCTTTTCTTCCTGAGCAAACAAACTAATCATGTTCTACCTTTAATCTTTTGACTTTAAGGTAAAGAATATCTAAGGGCAATTTCCAGTGAGAAAACTACAACAGAAAAAAACAACAGAATTTCGGGGCCCTTTAACCACCTAAACAAATTCACTAATTTGTATAGGCTTTACAAAATTTCAGAAATTTTAAACGATGGATTATACCTAAAGGGAGAATATGAAATATTAAAACTGTAGCTTTTTGATATTTTTAAAAGACAACAATATTGAGGGCTGCAATACATAACAAAAATAAAAGCAGAGGTGCTCTGGCTGAAGAGAAGCTCTAAGCCTAGAGCCCCACTAGCTAAGCCTCATTTGCCCCAAATGCAACCCCACTTGAAACACCCGTTCTGTCAAACCCCATTTGTTAACCACTAACCTACAGAAAAAACAGATCATCAGAACATGCACACTGGCATTCAAAAATCTCCTCCAGCCCTGGCCATTGCCAAGGAAGACTCCAGAAATATCTCTCATGGCTTTCCTAAGAAGAATGCACCCCTAACAATAATTCTGCTTTCAATGTATCACAATGGATATGACCATTCACTGTATAGCACAGAGCTTAAAAAACATTCCACTTCTCAAATGTTCCCTGTCCCTTCTCATTCATTCATGTGTGTACTACATATATATTATACAAGACATGTTATATAAATAGTTCCACAACACACTGTAAATATTAAGATGCATAATTTTTCCATACTTTCCTAAGTTTTTTACTTGGGACATGTTTAGTAGTTGACATCCTGAAAAACTCTTTTTTCAAGATGAAAAAATGCAGTTCTGCTTCTCAAAGTCCAATCTCCTTATACAAAAATAAAAATCATTTATTAACCACTGAGAACTAACCTGCAGACACGGGCTGGAAAATATAATTTCTGCCAAGAACGACACAGATACTGGGAATGGTCTATCACTCTAACCCAGTCAAGTTCATCCATTGACACTTCAATGAAGTATGAATAAGACCTGTGAATCAAAAAGAAAAAGCAGAAAAAATTACCATATTAAAATAACAATACAAAGTTGTACTTTAATAAAGTGTTAAAAGATAGAAAAATACAGAATTCACTAATTACATTTTCTACATAATGAAATTCAAATAACAAAACAATGTTATGATAGCATTCACCTACAATGCACTGAAATTATCTCTCAGGTTGTCTGTCTGCTTTCTCAAATCATAAGCTGCTTAAGAACAAAGGCCATCCTGCATTTATACTCATATCCCCAGGGTCCTACACAGTACTTAACACATCAGGCATGCGAGATATTTACTCCTTTTCAAACATGGTCAGGATGCCTCACCTATGCCATATTAGAAGATACATGATGCTACGAGAGAGAGAAGAACAGAAAATAGAGAAGCAGGAAATACGCTTTCTCCCTCTACCTTCCCAGGCCAGAGTGTTCGGCCACCCCTCTAAGGAAGAAAGTCAACTTGGAATGGTTCCCCCACAGAGGGCAGCCTATCTCCTGCTGCCTACCAGTCTCCTACCCTCCCATACATACAAGCTACCCGCAAAAAAATAAATGACACCAGTCAAGGGATAATGCACGTTTATTTTGGGTACAACTTAAAACTTGCCAGCTGATAATCTGGCAGTAATGAAAACAGCCTATCATCCTCCCCTAGTCAGCTACTCCAAACCATTACATGCAGGTCCCATCCTGAACAAATCTATATTCCCCTCTCATAAGCCAAATTTAAATCTGAGATGCAGTTATTACTTGTACTGTAATATCAACAGGAACAATCTTGGAAGATTTAGGTGACCATAAATGTCATTCTGCAACCCACAGTTGTGACCAGAAAAGGTCAGCTTATTTTGTGTCATCCCCTCATTTTCTTTGCTGTCCCCTCACTCCCATTCATTTTATCACTCAGTCTCAAACTGGTTATAACCTTTTATTGAACCTCTCTGGGTTATCAGTAACACAGGCTATAATTTTACAACACGTCAGAATCTTTTTGGCTTAAGATTCTGAATTTTTCACCTTTGCTTAGAATGGCAACAATTTCTGTAAGAAAAGAACTGTTATGTGGTAAAGTTAAATCCCTCGTGAATGTAATGCACATACTAACACAAAGTGGCCTATAAATATTTAACATCACAGAAACGATGACAACCACTTCGTTTCAAACATACTGAACTTTTCTTTCATTATTTTTATAATAATTTCACTATTAGTTAAATGAGTGAAATACGTAAAGCTTTTAGAACAGTGTCTACCACATAAAAGTAATGAAAGTACTACAAATACGTATTATTATTATTATACTGTTATTATTAATCAGAGACTCTTGGAAATGAGATATGTGGATTGGTTCCACTTTGCCAATTAAAAACATCAAATTATATCCAATAAGCTACATATTAGAAAATATATTCTTAATAAAAAGCAAACAGGAAAAGATAACCTGGGGATCCCCCACACCCGTGCACATGGGAAATGCTGACGCTTACTTCAAAAAGCTTCCCTTCACACTGGGCACAAATGGCCTAAAAAGCCAGGGTGGTGGCAGTGGTGCTAACAGAAGAAACACACTACCTTGTAAGGTTTGCAGGACACCATCATCATTACTATTTAAGCCCTTCATGCCCAGATCTAAAGAGGCATCAGTGGGGCACAGTTTCTGGGTATGCAGGGTTTAGGTTTATGATAAACAGCAATGAAGGAAACAGTTCAGTTCTTGTCACCATACTGCTCTGGTACTTCTGCCATTATGGTTGAACCTAGAAGCCACAGAGAGTGAAAGCATCACAGTGGCTGGAAGAAAGGCAGAATTCTGAAGCCTCCAAGAAACTGAATGGGTTCCCAAACTGGATTAAATTTTCTCACAAATTTCTTTTGTTTTGAGGATAATACTTATCTACACACTAAAAGACAATATTTCTCTTTGCCATAGGGTAAAATGCATTTAAAAGGTTATAATATCCAAAACTAATGAATCAAGTAAATAATGTTAACTCATGGTAGAATATAAAACAACTATTAAAAATACATTTTAGAGGAGTATTTTTTAAAGGGTAGAATGTTCACAATGTATTAAAAGTAAAATTAGCTTTTTGTATATCTAATCCATAAAACTATGTTTGTGCAGGTTTCTGCTTTGTGTGTGTGTGTGTCCATGCATAATTGAAAAAAACACTAGCTAGGTACATATGCAGATTAATAATCGGTAATGAGATTACTAGCAATTTTTATTTTCTTCTATGTGCTTTTCTATATTTTCTACGGCTTCTACAATAAACACATATTATTTTTATAAGAAGAAAAAAACAAAAAAGTGTATTTCTTTTAAAGAAATGTACCCTTTAACTCTTTCCCCAAAACCAACCTTCAAGAGATAGCAGAATGATCACAAAGAGATAAACCATCATATCTATATAACAAAAGTAGATGACTACAAAGTTAAGTCATCTCAAATATAATGTCAGTTTCTAAGTCATGCTAATCACTTACCGACTATCTCGGTCCCATAGGAGTATCCGTACGTGATTGATAATGGACGGCTGACCTAGCTTAATCTCGATGCCAGAACGGCAGTCATCATCAATTGGGTGCCTTGAAAATCCATGATCCAAATCATAATTTTGAGTATCACCATCTAATAAGGCTGATTTCAGCTCCCCCTTTACAACTTGGGCTCCATACTTCATAGTTGCAATGTTTTCTTCTGGTACTACAGTTAAAAATAGAAAAAGCTAGGTTAATGGTTAAGTTATTCTATGCTTTTTGAAAAAGAAATAATTCTAGCATTCCACTTTATTCTAGTATCTGCATTTAAGAAGAGCATAGGCAAGTTTATGGGACAGAAAATACAGAACATCTATGAGGATTAAGACGCCATTCAGAGGCCAGGTGCTGTGGCTCATGCCTGTAATTCCAGCACTTCAGGAGGCCAAGGCGGGTCACTTGAGCCCAGGAGTTTGAGACCAGCCTGGGCAACATGGGAAAACCCTGTCCCTATTAAAAACAAACAAACAAACCAGCAAAAAAATGCTGTTCAGAGTTTAAATTTAATGTTAGTATCACAATCACAAAGTGCTTGAGACTAATGTTACTTTTCAAAAGTTAATAAAACTAGAAAAGGCATATGTACTAGGACAAACAAATTGGCTCTGCTGAGTTCATTCTATTAGTAACTTAAATATCGACTAAACAAAAATAGCATGTAAGATGACCTGTACCTGCCATCTGGACTGCGGACAGTGTATAAAAGCAAAGCAAATAGGTCAGAAATCTGATAAAACAACAGAAAAAGAAAGGTTCCAATATAGCATAGCTGTTAGTCATACATGAATATGCTGAATCAATTAATCTGGCTTATAAAACAAGATTGTTTAAAAGAAGATACCTTTTTCTGCACTTCAGAATTTTTAAAACTGAAAATTGATAGTCTGTCATCAAAATCAGTATTATGGTTACTATTAAATCCCCTCCCCTCACCAACATTAGATTTATTAAGTATCAGTTGTGCCTGGGACTCTGAAGTCCTCTGTGTAAATTATGCTTCACAGATCTGGAACCTATCTTCCAGGTACTAACATTCTAAAACTGACACTTTCCATGGAAAGACAAGAGGCTGCAGAAAGATGTTAAGAGCTTGAAGAGTCAGAGATTAAACAGTGGCTTCACCTTTAGCCAGGTACATCACTTTAAAGAAGTTTCCCACTCTCAACTTCCATTTATCAATGGCGGGGGGGAGACCTCCCCCTCCCCCACCCCACCTATCTATCCCCCAGGTGTTTCTGTTTAAGAATTAAATGAGATGATGTTTGTAAAGCATATTATGATCTCTACTCATATATATATGCTTTTCAAAACATATGGCCATTACTATTAAGAAAACATATTAAAAAGCACATAATAAGAGAACTATGTAAGTTTACAGACTGTAAAAAAATACCAAATTCTCACAGTACACACACATTTTGGCTGTGTGATTTGAATAGGGGAAAGTGTGAGCTATAATCAGGTTCTTGTTAAAAAGTAATTCGTCATTGAAGATTTCTGGAAAAAAAATTTTTTTAAATTTCAAATCAAGATGAGTAAAGAGAGTGGCACCAGAAAAGAACAATAAATTGCAGCTGAAAAATGGAAGTTTAAAATGGAAGCAAAAGACTGTAGCAACCCAGCAAAAATAAACAAAACATCCTAGTTATGCTTAACTTCTTAACATCAGAAGTTTAAGTGCTATCGATTTATAACTTTCTAAATTCTATTAGCATGTGATAATCACCCATATTCTTCCTATTTAACAAATCTTCTATAATACATGATGTGCTAGACACTGTCCTAAGCACCTTGCAAATATTAATTCCTTTGATGTACTCCTCGTAATAATCCTTTGAGTACTGTACTATTATTACATCCATTTCACAGATGAGAAGTGGAGGCAGAGAAAAGTTAGACAGGCTTAACCTGCCCCAGGTCACAGAGCCAGCAAGTAGCAGAGCTGAGATTAGAACCCAAGCAGTCAGCCTGCAGGGGCCCTGTGTTTTAACAGAATATTCTGCTACTTCCCTCTTGAAGGGTTTCTGATGAATGGCCATACCTTCTCCCTCTTTCTAACCCCCACTTCCCTCTAAGATTGCCTTAGACCCAGAGGAAAGAAACAAATAGTCTGATATAGGGAGGAAAAAAAAAAAAAAAAAAAAAAAAAGTTAGACTTAAAGTGAAAAAACCTAAGCTTAAGATTCAGGTTCTATTATTCACTCCCCTTGAGTAAGGCCTGTCAGTCTCTCTGAATCTGCTTTCTCATCTAAAAAGAATACTTTGTCCAACCGACCTCATAGGGTTACTGTAAAAATTACAGTACGAATAAAAATTATACTACAGATAATATATGCTAAAGTAACATATAAAGCACTCATTCAGTTCCAGTCAAAAAGCATTTTTCTGAGGACTCATTCTGTACCAGGCAGGCACCATGGAAGGTTTTGGGAATAATTAGCGAACTCGACAGAGATAGGCCCTGCCCTCCTGACACCTCCGATCTAGAGAGGAAGTACTTTATAAGCAAGCAAGCAAACAAACAAAACCTTGAAATCCATGCTTTTCAGATATCAATGATGCATAACTACTTGGTAAAAATAAACATGTTTTCCCTTCTTGCTAGGCATAAAAAGTGGAGGTGCAAAGTCTGTTGCTGCTGATCCCTGGAACCATCTCCTGCAGTCCTGACACCACAAGTCAAAACTAAGCCAAAGGCTGGGCATGGTGGCTCACACCTGTAATCCCAGCACTCTGGGAGGCCCAGGCAGGTGGATCGCCTGAGGTCAGGAGTTCAAGACCAACCTGACCAACATGGTGAAACTCCATCTCTACTAAAAATACAAAATTAGCCAGGTGTGGTGACGTGAGCCTGGAATCCCAGTTACTTGGGAGGCTGAGGTTGCAATGAGCTGAGATCGTGTCACTGCACTACAGCCTGGGCGACAGAGCCAAGACTTCATCTCAAAAATAAAAAATAAAAAAACAAGGCCAAAGACGTGAACCTCAACCTCTCAGATTTAGAAACTAATGCCACCTAATGCCACCTTTGGATTTTCTCTAAACGTAAGTTTCTTCAACATTAAAACTTATCAAGCTAGGGGTAACATACTAGGCACAAAAGTTTCAAGTGATTGTGACTAAAGTCTAAAATGGAAATGAAATTTCTACCACAAGTCTAAGTCTTCTTTTGAAGTTTATTTCAAGGGTACTTGAAAACTTTCCTAACCATTCTTGATACAGACAGATTCATTCCCTGAGAGTATTTTTTACTTCAAAACAGAGAACATCTATACAAGTGGAAATTCTCTCATGGTAACTATAATATGAGTATCTCATTGGATAAAAATATAACTCCAAGAATTTTTCTGCAAAATCCATAATTAAGTGATGAATAGGAAGAATGATCATGAGAAAATTTAAATCATAATAAAATAAATCAAACTATAAATATTCTTAGCGGCTGTATCTGTCTATCAGTAGAGAAAAAAAGGTCTTAAACTTTTCATATACTTTGCTATGTTTTTGGATTATTAAATTTACTTTCTAAAATTTATTTATCTAAACTTTTCTATACTTATTACTGTTTTCTTGATAATGTTTTATAAATTATGCTTATTGTATAAGTTTGGCTTCGTTTGTCAAAATTTTACATATTTGTGTGAGCACTCTCTTACATTTATTCTTCCAGTTGAAATGTGAAATGACTTGCAAAATTATAAAAAAATAGAATTACAATTTAAATTGAAAAAAAAAAAATACAAAGTGCCGGCTGGGCACAGTGGCTCACACCTGTAATCCCAGCACTTTGGGAGGCCAAGGCAGGTGGATTACTTGAGTACATGAGTTTGAGACCATCCTGGCCAACATGGTAAAACCCCATCTCTACTAAAAATACAAAAAATTAACTGAGCGTGATGGTGGTACATGCCTATAATCCCAGCTACTGGGTAGCTGAGACAGGGGAATCACTTGAACCTGGGAGGTGGAGGTTGCAGTGAGCCAAGATCATGCCACTGCACTCCAGCCTGGATGACAGAACAAAACTCTTGTCTTGAAAAAAAAAGGTGATAGAGATTAAACAAGATAGAAGATAATCATAATTTTTTACACAAAATTTTTAATGCATTTTACAAGCATTAAGAAAAATATTAAGCTTTGAAGTTCTACAGCTAGGTAGAAATTGCTAATTATTAGAAAGAAAAGTTAAGGAGAAATGAAGCAGAACGTACCCCTAGCTACACAGTGCCAAAATCTGCAAGGAGTGCTGGTTTAATTACATCGTGCTTTTCTTTCACTGCTTTATGTTCTTCATTATCTTTTATCAAACTCCCTATTACATGTAGGTTGACATGGTCATTTGCCCCAGTGGATTATTTGGATCCAGACTTAGTTCTCTGCCCAAAGCAATCTACTTACCCAATTCTGTCACCTAAATCATTTTTTACTCCCCATCCCAACTTCCCTAGAAAATGTATGGATACTCCCTTCCTGTGAATAATCCCCAAGAACTGCAGTATTACAAGTGACTTACTTTACAATTCCTGTGTTACCTTAACCACCCCCCACCCCGCCCCCGCTTTCCCACTCTCTGCAGGCCTCCTTTCCCCATTTGACAGTACTGGTACTCAAACATAACACAAAATGGAAACAAAAAAGAACCCAGGCAGAAGAATCTATGAAGGAGTATTTGCCTGGTGAGTCACAAGACCAGCACTTTGGTTCCAGTTCTGGCACTGAATTCACTTGGTAATTTAGGCAAGTTACATAGATCACAGAGCTGAAAGGGACTTTCATCCTATTAAATAAAAAAAAAAATCTTATGGTGCTTCCTATGTGCTGCTCACTGTACTAGACTCAGCTCTCCGGAGCTCACCACTCAGGAGACAAGAGCACATACACCAATACTACACACTACCATGGAGGAATACTCATTAGAGATGACTTATATATACCCCCTATTTGCAGATGAGATTTTCTCTATCACAATAAACTATAGTTGGGAAGATACAAATAGCATCTTCTATCTTTGAAGATACAAAGTCAAAGAGTTTTATTTATTTTATTTGTATATTTTTAGAGACAGGGTCATGCTCTGTCACATAGGCTGGAGTGTGGTGGCACAATTATAGCTCATTGCAGCCTCAAACTACTGGGCTCAAGCCATTCTCCTGTCTCAGCTTCCCAAGCAGCTGGGACTACAGGCACGCACCATCACACCCAGCTAATTAAAAAAAACCTTTTTTAGAGACTGCATCTCACTATATTGCCCAGGCTGATCTTGAACCCCTTGCCTCAAGTGGTCCTCCTGCCTTAGCCTCCCAAAGTGCTGGCATGACAAGTGTAAGCCACTGCGCCCAGCTCCAAGAGCTTTGAAAGTATTAAAGGTTCACTGTTACTATTAGTGTCTTTATGTGATAGATGAGACAAATTTAAATTCTAGTTTAGAAGCCAGGGATGGATTCATTCAGCCACTCATTTATCACTTAAAAAAACAAAAGTCTAGATTCAGGCACTGTCCTAGGTAGGTGCTTGAAAAACAAAGGCAAAGCAACATAATTACATTACTCAAAAAGCTCAACCTAGTATAAGAATCTAAGCAAACAAACCAAGAAATATCATATCACAGTTGCAAGCTCCCTCAGTCTGAGGAAACTACAGGGATAGGTACAGGGCAAACAGGACAGACTACACACCTACACACACACACACACACACACACACACACACGCACATTTATGTATTAACCAATAATGTAACTTAGCAGTCCTACAAACAGATTGACTTTGTATTCAATAAAGATATCTTGAGGATAGAATTTGTGATATGCTCCCTACTATAAACATGCAAAAACAAGAAATAACTCTTTCCCCAAATCTAAAACCTGAGATATACAAAATGAAATATAACTCAGCCTTAATAAAAAAAAAAAAAAAAAAGAAAAAGCACCAACTTTTAGGATAGATAGAAATATCTCCACAGCTAAGACAAAGCTAAATGTTTGGCAGAGGTACAGGTAGTTCAAATATCCTAAAACAAAAATTTCATTAAAAAGTTAATTCTCTTTCCCCAGCTGTATAGAGAAATGTTCATTATTATATATGCATAAAGCTAGTCTAAACTACTGTCCAGAAAGACCATCACAGATAAGTTTAAAAGACTGTTTGGATCTTCTTTTTTTTTTAAAGGGGGAAAAAAAATCCCTGTAATTTGGTAAAAGCCTTAGGACATGCAGCTCTAAGAATTAAACCTTACAGTAACCAATGATAATAAATTCAAAGGAAAAGTATTAATCTCTATAACCCAGTCCCAAGATAAAACCTCTCTATACTTCATGAAAAGTCCCCAAAGACACAGAATCTACATCCAGGGAAGAACAACAATAGCAAAACCAAATTCTGTCAATAACTTCAAAATAAACAGACCTATCTTTTCAAGTCATCAGCCCAGGAACACTTCTGAAATAATCCTTTTTTTCCCCTAACAGTGAAGAAATTTGATAAAAGAAAACAATGACATGAATGTTAAGGTAACATTTACTGGCCGGGCGCGGTGGCTCACACCTGTAATCCCAGCACTTTGGGAGGCCGAGGCAGGTGGATCACCTGAGGTCAGGAGTTCAAGACCAGCCTGGCCAACCTGGTGAAATTCCACCTCTACTAAAAATACAAAAATTTGCCAGGCGTGGTGGTGGGTGCCTGTAATTCCAGCTACTTGGGAGGCTGAGGCAGGAGAATCACTTGAACCTGGGAGGTGGAGGTTGCCGTGAGCCAAGGTCGCGCCATTGCACTCCAGCCTGGGTGACAGAGTGAGACTCCATCTCAAAAAAATAAATAAATAAAATAATGTTTACTTAGAAAATAACTTATTTTTGGTGATTGGGCAGGCCCATATGAGCCTACAAGTGAGGTGCAGTGGCCATGGAGGGCAACCGAGGGGTCAGTGACCACGACTCCCCTCAACACCCCAGTCTGGCGGCCTGGCATCGGCCCAGTCGGTGGAGACCTGTGGAGAGGCAGCGGCGGTGGCCTCCACAAGCCCTCTTTCTCTAGGGTTGTGTATATAGAACATCCTGGAGTCCACCATGAACGGACAGTTGAACCTAAGTGGGAAGCTAATCATGAAAGCTCAACTTGGGGAGGATATTCCACAAATTCCTATCCATAATGAAGATATTAATATTGCTTATGATGAATTAGTGCTAATGATGCAACGAGTTTTCAGGGGAAAGCTTCTGAGCAATGTCGAAGTAACAATAAAGTACAATGATAAAGATGATCTTATAACAATTTTTGATAGTTCTGACCTTTCCTTTGCAATTCAGTGTAGTAGGACACTGAAACTGGCACTATTTGTTAATGGTCAACCAAGACCCCCTTGAATCAAGTCAGGTGAAATATCTCCGTCAAGAACTGACAGAACTTTGAAATAAAGTGAGTCATTTATGGGATAGCTTGGAATCACCTGGAGAACCAGGACCTTCCACCAGTATTCCTGAAAATGATACTGTGGATGGTAGGGAAGAAAAGCCTGCTTCTTTGGATTCTTCTGGAAAACAGTATATTCAGGTTATGGCAGCAAGTATGTCCGTTTTTGACCCTTTAAAAAAACCAAGATGAAATAAAAAATAATGTTACGTCGGCGTCTGGCTTAACAGATGATCAGGTTTCAGGGCAACCCAGTGCTCTTGTAGAAGACTGTTCAGGAACACCTGACAGCATTGCCGCCGCCTCCTCAGCAGCAGCTCACCCACCAGGAGTTCAGCCACAGCAACCACCATATGCAGAAGCTAAAATACAAGCAGGTCAGATTGAAAGTCAGCTGTACCAACAGTACCAGCAACAGGCTGGCTATGGTCGCAGCGGCTACAGGCTCCATCTCAGCAGCCTCAACAGTATGGGATTCAGTATTCAACAAGCCAGAGTCAGCAGAATGGACCCTAAACAACCTCAGCAGTTCCAAGGATATGGCCAACAACCAACCACCTAGGCACCAGCTCCTGCCTTTCTGGTCAGCCTCAACAACTGCCTGCTCAGCCGCCACACAGTACCAGGCAAGCAATTATCCTGCACAAACTTCCCAAACTTCTCAGCCTACTAATTACAATGTGGCCCCCGCCTCTCAACCTAGAATGGCTCCAAGCCAACCTGAGGCCTGGGCCTATCAACCAAGACCAGGTTTTACTTCACTTCCTATAAGTAGCATGACCCTTCCTCCAAGTGGGCCTAATCCTTATATGTCCTCCCTTTGGTCTGGGCTATACCCAACCTGGACCTGGTTATCAATAAGGAGGCTCATCTACACCAATGAATGTAGCTGCTAGCTACTGGCCTCCCAAAAGACTCCAAAATACTGTTTTAATCTGTAATGAAGTTCAGAAATTTTCAAAGCAGAGCATTTTTTATGATATCTTTGTTGCTGTTAATTGAAAGTATAATTTGCTGGAACACAAAGACCAAAATCAAAGTTCTTCCTCCTTGCTTAAAAATGTAGCATCTTCTTAGTTATTTTGGAACACTATTCTTACATGTGTGTAAAGTGACTGACTTTCTAGCTTCCCTTGTACAGAGGATATTAAAATGCTAGTGTAAGGTTTAGTCATCTTACTTGGCCTTCTGCTATTAACATGATGTACTAAAGTAGAGACCTTTGAGAATACGACTAGATGTTATGTATAAAATGTAACACTGATAGATTAATATAGATGATTGAATAAAAAAAAACAGGGAAGTGTAAGGCTTCCGTGTATTTATATTACTGCTTTTATTATTCATATTATTCCTGGCTTTAAAAGTCAGGAAAAACAGACTGTTACTTAATCATTACTCAAGTTTAGAAGTTAAAGGATTCCCAAACATTTACATAATCTCTTCCTTGAGCTCCCCATCATTCACTCCAAAGCGAAGAATTTAACATTGATGAACAACAATCTGTATATTTATCATTTCAGAACTGAGTGACTCAACTGGCTAAGTTCTCCATTTCGCAACTAATCTCATGAGTTTCTTGTAACCCAGGTACTACCCTTATACTGACCAGTTGATCAATTCCAAGCTACCAGTAACCATGTGAAATGTCCAAAAGAAATCCTCACTCCTGCAAACACGTCCCAAGATTATCCCTATAATGAATCCAGTTCTAGGGCCTTTTCAGCACTTCAAATCAAATGTAGGGCAAGAGAGGGAAAGGAGCTTATATAAGACAGGATCCAACATGACAATTTGAAAAGCCTAACACTAATTACTCATCTCATTACCTCTTCACTTGCCGTCCTCCCACACTTTATCCAAGGCTGACACTTAACTAGTACCATTCTCTAGCACCTCTGATTTCTTCCTGGACCTCTCCTAACCTGATCTCCCTAGCTACCATACTATGTTTTTACTACCTTTCAATCCAATTCACAAATCAGAGAGGCATTATGTTATCTCTGTTATCTTTTCAAACATCCATGGCCTAATTCCCTGGCAGCCAATCTTCTGTCCAGGTTACTTACCAACTAATCACAATTTATATCCAAAAGTTATCTCTCAATTTTCTTGACCTCCCCATCATGAGCTACCACTGACCATTGAATCCATATGAAAGCTCTCTCCTCTGGCTGTCCTCTGTAACTCTCTTCTATCCCAAATGTCTTCCTCCTTCCTTCTCTACCTTAAGTTCCCTGGCTATAGGTTTTCTCCAAGTTTCAGACTTTGATTTTTACTTCTTTCTCTATACTCTAGCAGCTCAGGTTTCAACTATTTTATCACCAGCTTTGACTGGTTCCTAAACAGTAATGTGTTCCCACTTCCTATTAGACATTTCTCCCTGCATTCATTCACTAAGCATCCACCAAGTATCCATCATATGCTATTTAGTGTGTTAAATGTCAAGGATATAGAGATCAATAAGGCCTACAAAGATCATCTCTGCCTTCAAGGAACAAAGACAAGTAAACAAAAACGTCTAAAACAATATGATCAAGGTGGTAATTCTCACACAGATGTACAGAGGAAAAACAACATCAAAATGATATATAGTAACAATGCTTTCCTATATTGATCTTACACACATTATTTGCACACATTATTTCAATTAAGTCTCATAACAATGCTAGGAGATGTAAAAGGTAAGATTCCTTAATAATTTAATACCAGATCACACAACTAGTAACTAACTAATTCAGGATTTGAGGTCAAATTTGTCTGGGCCAAAACCTACGTTTCTTCTTCTATGCCCAGTGAAAAGAAATCTAGACCTGATAAGTCAGGAGAGAATTCTGTTAAGAACATCTATTTAAGATCAATCAGTATTTCAAGAGAGTGTTTAAAGGCACGGTCAAGAAGACATCACTCAGGGAAATGACTAGCTTGGGACAGAACTTACAACCTGCATGTCCCCAAAACCCTCAAACTCAATCTAAAAACAAGCTCACCATCTTCTTCAAAGAAGTACTGTACTGTATTTCATTACAGACACACCTGGTGTTCTAATGTTTTAATTTCAGAAATTGCGATGCAGACATCATAGTGTGTCACAGTTCATTGGCAGTATTGTTTTTTTTCTTAGTGGAACATAAAATAATGGTGCCTCAGAATTTCTGGCTTCTTAGATTTGATAACAAATGGTAACTTTTTCCTAAACTTAATCCCCAAATTTAAATTCTTTGAATCACCAAGATCTATTTTTTCCCATAGTATCTGTTCTAATCATTCATTATTTTCCATTTTCCCTGCCACCAATCTGGTTTAAGGTAGTATCAATTGTGCACAGATTAAATACTCTCCTCACTGGTCTCCCTGAATCAGTTTTCCCTTATTCTAAATACTCAAATACAGCACTATGGATCAGTCTTTCAAAACCACCACTGGATGCATGCCACTCTCCCTCTCTCACATTGGTTCTGCACTGCATAAAAGGGAGATTCCAATCTAGTTTCAAAGACTTCCATAAACTGGCCTAAGCTGACCTTCACATAGTTTCTTTGCTACTAATCAATAATAGCCTTCTACTCTAATCAAGCTCTTCTATTTATGGTCTCTTCAAATGCTCTAACCTCTGTCTATTAACCTCATGATTCTACCCATCTGAAATTTACCCAACTCTTATACTATTCAAATCAAATGTCAAGGCTCAACTCAAGCTTCATAACCTCCATGAAATATCCCTCAATCATTCCAAGCCACTTCTTTCTTCTGAAGTTCTATAACATGTACTCCCTTGAATATTGTTGTATTTAACTTTTCATGGGAGTTTATGTCTTATTTCCACAATGAAATTAAAAGGATCAAAGGCAGAGACTATGTTTAACAATTATGCAGCATAGTTTAGTGGTTAATTACACAACTTCTGGGGCCAAACTACATAGGTTTGACTCTCAGCTCTGCCATCTTTCTGTGTGACCTTGGGCAAGTTACTTAACTTCTCTGTTTCAGTTTCCTCATTTTGTAAAATGGAGTCAATAACAGTATATACCTCAAAGAGTTGTGAGAATTAAATGGTCGTGTAGGACCTGTTCTTGATACATACTATGCACTCTGTAAGTGTTAATTGCTATAAATTCATTAATGGTGATAAGTATCATAAGTGTTAGCTACACTATGTATGTATGTTACATAAGTGTTAGCTATTATTATTGTTATTTAGAATCTCCATGTTCAGCCCGGTGTGGTGGCTCACGCCCGTAATCCCAACACTTTCTGAGGCCGAGGCAGGTGAATCACCTGTGGTCAGGAGTTTGAGACCAGCCTGGCCAACATGGTGAAACCCTGTCTCTACTAAAAATAAAAACTAGCCAAGTGTGGTGGTGGGTGCCTATAATCCCAGCTACTTGGGAGGCCGAGGCAGCAAAATCGCTTGAACCTGGGAGGCGGAGGTTGCAGTGAGCCAAGACTGCACCTTCCACTCCAGCCTGGGCAACAAGAGTGAGTGAAACTCCATCTCAAAAAAAAAAAAAAAAAAAAAGAATCTCCATGTTCTTGATACCCAAAATAATAAGTATATAGCATTTACTCAGTATTTATTTGATGGAGGAAGGAAGAAAAGGTCTTAACATGAGAAGCAGCTTTTTAGGAAAGTGTCCATTTCTGACATTCTGGGGAGCAGGTGAGAAATCTGTCCAGGAATGGCAAGAAATACCTATTTTGGGGCCTACAAAGGCTAATCAATCTCAGGAGGAATTAACAGGAAAATGACGGAGAAAGACATTCCGTAGGAAGCAAAGCTAGCTGTTCATAAACGTACGTTTCATGTACACCTGCATTATACAGTTCTGTAGTAGTCTTGCAGTTTTAACGGCATCAGAGGCACACCAAGCCTTTTGGTGAGTTTAGGATAGACAGGTACTTACTGAGCATGCCTCTATAATTGAGGTCCATATCCCGGCTCTCAGATCGCACTTTAATGGCATCCAGGATGGCATCAGGAGACAACAGTCCCGAAGGCCTCACAACATTCAGAAGCTCTGTGAGGCTCATGAGAGGTAAACGTACAGCCTGCATGATTTCAGCATGATTCTCCTTTGAATTGTGCTTACACCAGTTTAATAAGGCTAGGAAAATATCTTTTTCGGGAGCTGCAAATGAATCTCTTAACACGATGTTTAAAAGTGCTGTCTGAAAAGGATAAAAAGGTAAAATTCCAGTTATATGACGTTCAACCATTGCATGATCAATCAGTAAAAGCTTACAGAACAAGCATAACTTAGGCAATTAACTCTTTTTGACCCTCTCCTTCCCTTATGCTTTGTGCCACACAGCCTCCAGCTCATTATGGCTATGTAAACAACCAGGATGGTAGCACCTTTCTTTTATGCTCAGGTATCTTGTACCACTACATCAAACATTTAATCTTTCCAAACACATCTGCATTCATCTTTTTTAAAACAGCAAAAAGAAAAACACCAAAGTGAAAAGCTGTCAATACATACAGATTCTTCAAGGGAGTGTACATTGTTAAGTTAGAAAGATATATTTGGCATTTAAAATTCAAAGTATTTTGTTGCACAGTATTACTTCACCACCATATTTTGGGCTCTCAGATCTCCAAACTGACCTCCAGCAACAATAGTGCAACCCTCAAAGATCACTGTCTTTAAAAATTCAGTATAAAAAAATGAAATATGGTAACACAGATCTTAATTTACCCTCAACTCAAGATATGTAGCTTTTCAATAGGTTTTCTCATTAGAAATATCCAGGTTCTAGAAGGAACACAACAAGGGAAATGTAGAGACAATCGCCATCCAGAGTTCAAAGGAAGATTTGAGCAAAACAGTTTTACTCTAGCTATAACACTGAAGTTTAAGCCAGCAAAGAAAGCAGTGACTTAAAGACATCAAATGATGCATCAGATCTCCTTTATGAATTTGCCTGCTTGCTCTAAGGAATTATTAGTCACACTCTCTGTCAGAGAAAAACAAAACCAAAAGGTAGTATGCAACACCAAAAAGGACTCTATTTGTCACTACGTTGAAAACAACCACTCAGCCGCACAGTCTCTTTTGCACATAAAACTTACCAGAAGAACCTTAAAAGAAAACACAACTAACCAGCCCCTCTGTTTTATGATCTAGAGTCCTAGTAGCTAGATGCAAGTGGCTAGACCAGATAATCTCTTTGATACCAATGGTTTTTTTTTAATTATTTAGTCCACTGCTATACTTCTATGGTATAGGTATAAAGAAAACAATGCTGCCTATAAATTACTTGTAGACAAATGACACACCTTAGAAAGGGAGAGGAAACCCTCACTTGAGAGCACCTCCTGAGCATTCCTGTCCATAAACATGCAGCACATACAAGTTAACTTGGGAAGTGAGTAGAGACTGGCAACATCAAAAGTCATGCAGACATTCTGAATGTTCAGTATGGTACAGAGATACTCAGAGGTAGAATCCTCTAGCTCTGGAAATCCATATTTATGAGCCAGGCTCAAAAAGTCCAGCAGCACCTCCTCCTTCTCATCTGTCAGCGTTGCCCGCCCAGTGTAGATATATTTGAGTAGCATTGTGAATGCTTCTGCAGTGGTGTCTTGGAGAGGAATTTCTGCTTCAGGCTGAGACTCTCGCATTCCACCATATAATAATGCTCTGCACATCAGGGAAGAAACACATGAAGAAACTCTCAAATAGGATTTGCTACAAAATACTGGAAATAACAGTTATCAACATTATGCAAATATAAATTTGTTTAATGACACAAAGATCCAAGTGAAAAAATGCAAAATAGTCATTTAAAATGGTTCTTTAAAGGAAGCAAGAGGAATGATTTCAAAACTGTTTGAATTAATTCTATAAACCACTGAACTAATGAGATACTCTGAAAGCTCAAGATATGTGATAGATATTAAATAGGAAGATGAGAGTGATCTCTTGAGAGGCACAATGAAGTTGGTATAAAGATGTTAAAGGTCAATAAGGCAGTTTAAAAAGTAAAACTCTGTAGGAAAAGATATAATCAGATAAAGATAAACACTAATATGATGCCATTCTCCCCTGTAAGACTGGCAGAAATCAAAAGGCTTGTTAATATCAGTGCTGCAAAAGCAATGGAAAAACAGGTTCTTTGACACACTGCTTTGAAAGTATAAATGGGCAGCCCTTTATGGAAAGTAATTTAGTAGTATCTAGTCAAACCTAAAATGTGTATACCCTTCAACTCAGTAATCTCTCTTTTAGGACTCAATTCTAGAGAAGTAATACAGTAAAGAAAAATGTTTAAGAAAACATACTGAAACACTAGAAAAAATCTAAATGTCCATCAACAGCAACATGGTTAAAAAAACTGTGATATATGCATTCTATGCAGCCATTAGAAAGATCAAGGGAGACCAATAGGTACTGTTTTGAAAACATGTCCAGGATATGGTAGGCGAGTAAGTAAAATTGCAGATCCATACGTACTGCATGAAAAAAGTATATAACCACATATTTACATGTTTATGCACGTATGTCTATACAGATATTGCTTTAAATCAAGAAAAATCAGAGGAAATTCATATTAAACTCTTAACATCACTTACTTCTGGGAAATGGTATTAGATCGCTGGGAGACAAAGACTTTCATCTGTCACTTTATAAATTAAAAATGAAATTACTGATAGGATTACAGTGATTTTTTTTCCTTTCAGATTAAACAAAAAGCCCTACATTATTGCTTATCTAAAAAAAAAAATGAAAACTAGACAATCCAGTTAGGTAATGAATTTGAATTTCTACCTTTATTAATCAAGAGGAACAATATGAACCAATTAAACTTCCAACCTATCAGGAAAGAAAGGATGAAGAGGACAAGGGAGAAGTGCAGAAAAGGGAGAGAAGAATACAGAATGAGAAAGAAAAGAAGCAAAAGTGAGAGGAAGAGACTGGAAGCAAGAAAGAGATTCTCTCTGTTACTAAAATTCTCAGAGGAGGACTAGCATTTCAGGGTTACCTACCTAGAACTTGTCCCACCCTCTCCCAGGACCTAGCATTCTTGCTTGCCCCAGGAAAATAGTTGAAACCACCCAGAAAAGATTCATGAATATTCTGAGCATACCTCTTCACTGGGTTATACTCTGCCTAAAAATGCCCTTGAAGGTTTCCATTAATCCAGAGAGCATCCAACCATTACCCTAAAATTACCAAATTAAAGAACTTCTCCTTCTTGAGGAGACCTCAAGACTTATCCCCAATCCTGTATGATCCATGGTATTTATCTGGATTCTCAATGCTTTAAAAGTGGTTTTGATGAGGCTCCCTTGGAACAGTAAATATGAACCCCCAACTTCAACAAAGAGACAAGCACAGAGGTTCAATGTTTACTATGAAGAGTTTCCTCCTATAAGTTCCTTATCTGGGAATTGATAGGCTATCATGACAGCACTTAAGCCTCTTCTGACAGCTGACAGTTAACGTTCCTTTGCACATGAATACTGTCAGCATTGAGAATCTGTCCAAGGTAGCATTGAGCTTAGCTCTAAGGTAGACTTAGAGGTATAGCTTAGCTCTAAGGTAGTCTAAGGTAGACTCTGAGCTTAGCTTAGTGAACCAGCAAATATTACAAAGGTTCAATATCTACAAAGACATCAAGAACAAGGTCAGTAAGTGGGGGGAGTATATTCCATTCACTCAATACAATCTTCAAATTTCTAAAAGTAGTTGAGTTTCTTTTAAGGATATACTAATCACCTAAAAGAAACCCTCATAAAGTTGTTTCAAATTATTTTTAAAAGAGGACAAGGTATACTGTATTAATAAATAATAAACACAGGCCGAGAAGTTCTGACTTAATAAAAAGTGGACTCTTGTAAAACACTTTAATAGTAATGACTGGACTGAAATTTTAAAAGGGGGAAGAAACAGAAAAGTGTGCAGAGGACAGAAGATGATAACAAATAATGGCTAGACCAAGGTCAGATGCCTTGGTAGAGTTGACTGCTAGGAAGAATAGGAGAGTGTTAGAACTTTTAACAGACTCCTCACTTTTCTAGGCTCCTGGTTTCATCCACATTGGCATTTTACATGTGTAAAACTGGAAGTTCATGAAAAACCACAGGAGCTCTAGCTACACAGTAAATATTTCCAGGAGACACACTTTACCACAACGTGTCTGACTCTAAGTGTTGCTGTCTTGATTAATTCTGATTATAAAAGCCAGACTGCAGTTATCACTAGAAGGTAATTGAAATTTTCTCTAAGCCAATGGAATCTCCATTTCAGATACCAAGTTTCCCAGATAAATCTATAACTCTGTGGAACATCTTTATCCTTAAAAATAGAAAAAGATCCATTATCACGCACAAATTATAACTCACTCAGTAATTCATTGATGACTCCCTTTTAACAAATATTAGATAAAATGCAGAGTACTTAAAGATCAGCTTAAGATTTATAACCCTGGAAATTAAGGACCCAAGTGACCAACAACAGCTGCATACAAGTGCATGTCTTAGATCTGCTGGGTTACTAACAGGTCCTAGACCTCAGGAGTCCCAAACCAAGTGGTATATGTGTCCATTAGCAGGTCCACAAGGCAGTCTACCTATACAAAAAGAAGCTTTAGTCCCATTAGCCATCTATTGGGAGGAGAAAGTGAGGGTAACGAAGACTCAGCCTGAAAAACATTCTTGACACCTTGAAAAATGGTTGATTGGGCACTATCTGGTTTGGGAAACCTTCCAACCCTTTCATTTTAAGATGGCTCCTAAAGGAAAAGGTGATTCTCAAAAAATAACAAAGTCTACAAGGATGAAGTCTTTATAGATACTGAATTGAGGGACTGCGAGAATTTGTCATTATACTTGGTTATGTATTTTTCACAGAGCAGAAAATGCCAGTGTTTTCTACAAGTGAACTGAATTTTCAAAAAAAGTATTACACACTTACCGAAAATATTGGCACCTGGCTGCTAAAATTACCCTGTGGGCAGGAAAACGTTTCTTTTCCACAACAAATGTGACGTCGCCATATTCTTCCCCAATCAACAAGGCACCAATATGTTCAGACAAAATGTGCACATGATCAATTTCCCCCACTGCAGTGAAGGGGCGAAGAGGGTGGCTGTTACTCATCTTGTAGAACAGATGATAGTCGCTGATCTATCATATGAAGAAGGAATGAGAGTTAGTGGGGGGAGGGGAGTACACATAGAAAATCACATACCATAAACATAGCTAAGTAAAAATTTAAAGTGCTTACAAAAATTCCCGTGAGAAAGTTAATCAATGGTATCTTTATTAACCCATTTATTTTGAGAAGGAATTCAGTCGGCTTCCCTTAACTGTACTCCCTTCTTCACACTAGGAAAGCAAAAACGCCAGTCTCCAAACACTAACAGCACTTGGAGCCATCAGTCTAGAAAACTGAGCCCACACACAGGTCCCATACTCCTTACAGTACCTTAGGAAAAGAAAAATCAACAATCAGAATAACTTCTCTTTTGCATAGATATACTAAGGTTGGGTACAACTATACCCAATAGAAAAGTCATTCAGGCATAGATCTAGGCCCAAATTACAAACAGAGTAAGTGAAATAATCAGATTTCAAATAAGAAGTTTTGGTATGCAACCATCTCAAATATTTTATTTAAAAAAAAAAATCTTCTGGGGCCGGGCACAGTGGCTCATGCCTGTAATCCCAGCACTTTGGGAGGCTGAGGCGGACAGATCACCTCAGGTCAGGAGTTTGAGACCAGCCTGACCAACATGGAGAAACTCTGTCTCTACTAAAAACACAAAATTAGCTGGGTGTGGTGGTGGGAGCCTCTAATCCCAGCTACTTGGGAGGCTGAGGCAGGAGAATTGCTTGAACCCAGGAGGCGGAGGTTGCGGTGAGCCAAGATGGTGCCATTGCACTCCAGCCGGGGCCACAAGAGTGAAACTTCATCTCAAAAATAATAATGATAATAATAATAATAATAACCTTTTGGAGTCACAAAAATAACTTGACATTTATTAATGAACATTTGCAGTAGTGTCCTAAGCTCCCCACATCCAACAGAAGAGTAACTCTAACAGTTTTCTCAAGACTGTGGCTTCTACTCCAAACTTGTTGCTCTGATGATCAGGCTGTCAGTGTTTACCAGAACATCATTACACTTTGTCTCACTTCCAGGCACCTTCCTTGCTTTTGTATGCAATGTCTTTCTACAAAAGTAACTGAAAATCAAAGGGAAAACATGATTAACAGCTTTACATGTAAGAAAGTGGCGGGGGTGGGGTGGGGGGTTATAGTCTTAGAAAGCTTAAAATGTTTCTGTTTTTTAATACCGAATGTACTTGCAGGTATTTAAAAAAAAAAAAAAAAAAAAAAGTTGGTCTTGCTCTGTTGCCCAGGCTGTAGTGCAGTGGCGCGATCACCACTCAGTGTAACCTGGAACTCCTAGGCTCAAGTGATCCTCCCACCTCAGCCTGGCAAGTAGCTGGGACTACAGGTGTGTACCATCATGGCCAGCTAATTGAAGGTACTGCTTTGATAAGTGTAAGTAACCGGCAAGTATGTTAGAGCCTTGGCTAGCATTCAGATGCCCCAGGTGAAGAGGTGGTTGTTAGCTCAGAGGTAGCCAGCTACCCCTCCGCTGCATCAGAGACTAGAGAAATTGAGCCAGATATGTTTTCTCTGCTAGACCTCCACACCTTTTTGAGTTCTCCACTTGAACCACAATTAAAGGTTGAACAGCTCCTAATCTTTAAACCCCCACATCCAGATCATTAGCAAAGTGTGTGAAAAATGATCTTTCTCTCCTGTGACTGCAATGGAAGATCTTCATGGACCAGATTCCGAATCTGCCTGCTTCAGTTAACCTAGTACCATACACCCACCCTCAAAAGGGGGAGCAATAGCAGTGATGCAGAAGAACATGGAAAATGAGCTAGGCAAGAAAACACCTACCCCAGGTAAGTGAGCAAAATCTTGGTTCCCTACAGTAGGAACATCAGAGAACTAGCAGGATAATCCCCTAACTGCCAAGGGAAATCCTTCTCCCTCAACTGCAGCCTCCATTTGAAAGCCCTAAAAACAGAATAATATCTAGTCACTTGTGTATGAAAGACCAAATTCAGCTTAAGAAGATCTATTTGAGAGTATGAGCAAGTAATGTATGATACAATAGTCTTAATGTGTATATACAACAACAGTGTAATACAGGAGTTGGAAAACTTTCTATAAAGGTTCATATGGTACATAGTTTAAAGCTTTGCAGGTTATACAATCTACGTCAAATGATTCAGCTCTATGGTAGGAGCCTAAAGGCAGCCATAGGCAATAAGAAAATGAATAAACATGGCTATCTCCAATAAAGCTATTTCTAGAAAAGACCTAGATTAGACTTGCAGGACACAGTTTGCTAGCCCCTGGCCTACCCTGTGATCAAGGACTGACCTCAAGGACTGACTGTACTCTAGGCAAAGGATCAGACTGGGAGGTTTTTTGTTTGTTTCCTGCTGGGTTACCCAACTGATGTTCCTATGATCATTTCCTGTGTTGGCCAGGAAATTCAGAAAGCTACTGGAACCTGACTTCAAAACCTCTTCAATACAAACTCTCACATCACTATCCAATATTTCAATGATCGTCCATGACTCTAAACAAAACGCTCTTCCTGGCTGAAAAAAATGCAATGTATATACCCAGTAAATATATTTTCTGGTATATTTTCTTAATATTTAATTCAGGTCATGGCTAATACTCAAATTACTTACTAAATGACTCCTGATGAACAACGATTGATTTTTGGTTAACCAGCTCAGAAGGGAAATTTATAATTCTTAAACTGATATATCATAAACATTAATATTACATATGTATATATCTACCACAATAAGTTCTCTGGAGCTTTACTTCTCAATACATCTAATTTCATTTTGCTAAACTTGCATTTTAATTATGTTTTTCCAAATGGAAACATGAAACTGTTTCATGTACAGAAAATAGCCACTTAGGATAAAATAAACACAATTTTATTGGCATACAGAAATAATTTTAATTAGACTAGTGATTCTCGGTGAGCTTGCCCAACAATGGAATCACATGGGGAGCTTAAAAACAACAAAAAAAAAAAGATGCTTGAGTCCCACTCATCAGAGACTCTTATTTAATTAGTCTAGAATGAGGCCCAGGCATTGGAATCACCATTCTGAAGTGATTCTACTAAGCAACCTGGAAAAACAGCCACTGATTTAGACTCTTACAGCTGTAGGTTTCCATCCTTTGCTCAGGTGTACAAGTATACAAAAAAAAAAAAAAATCCACAAATTCATTTAGCATATAATTTAATTTGAATCTTATTGCAAAGATCCAAAGGTACTAACAAAGTTACCAATGCCACAGTTTTATGCAGAAAATGAGTATTGTTTCACCAATGGGATAGTTTATCTACAAAATGATAGTTTCAGTCTACCTATGTGTATTTTAAAATGTTGGCCAGGCACAGGAGCTCATGCCTGTAATCCCAGCACTTTGGGAGGCTAAGATGTGAAGATCATTTGACACCAGAGGTTCAGGACCCTATCTCTACAAAAAAACTTAAAAATTAGCCAGGCATGGTGGCATGAGCCTATAATCCCAGCTAATTGGGAGGCTGAGTCAGGCGGATCACTTGAGCCCAGGAGTTAAAGGCTGCAGTGAGCTATAATTGTGCCACTACACTCCATCCTGGGCAACAGAGCAGGAACCTGTCTCAAAAGGATAAAAAAGAAAAACCAAATTTAAGTTAAATGGATTAGGAAACAAAGAGGCAAAAAAAAAATCAATATTTGCAGATAATGACTGCCCACATGAAAAATCCATGAGAATCAACTGAAAAAATATTAGAGAAAATAAGAGGGGTTCACTAAAGTGACCACATAAAATAATTATACGAAAGTATCTAGCATTCTTCCATGCCAAAAACAACCAGCTAGAAAATATTAGTAAAAAGATCTGCAGTTTATAACTGCAAAACACAGGTAACTTGTAATAATAAACTCATAGGACATGTAAGGAAATTATAAAACTCCACTGAAAGATTTAAGAAAAATACAGAGACATAAGTTGTTTGGGGATAGAATGATCCAATATTATTAAAAGATCCATATTTTCAACTTACCATGGGTTTATCAGGACGTAACCATATTGTAAGTCTAGGAGCATCATTTATATAAATGTAGCATTTCAATTAAATGGGAGAAAATACGGAATTTTTTTCAACAAAAGGTATTGGCTAGCCATTTGGAAAAAAGTAAGCTGAATATTCATATAAGAGTACAAAATGAAATGTATATGGATGTCAGCTTCAGCACTTTCTGTAATGCAAAAACACTGGAAAAAACCCTGAAGGCCCATTTAAAGAGAATTGGTTAAACAAATAATGGTATGTCTATACAATGAAATATTATAAATGATTTTAAAAGAATAAAGTTAGATACTAATGAACTGAAAAAAATCTTAAGCATGTGTATTTACATACAAAAGACAATCTATAAAACAATAGTATAGTGAAATATCTTGTTTAAAAAAATACACTGAAAATGCAAGAATATACATCAAATTGTTAACCAACGGTTAAGTCGCTAGACTGGGGCTGTGGGAAAATTTTGCATAGTGCGCTACATACTTCTGTAATGTTTACAAATGTTATAATGTTTATTTGTAGTAAAACTATAAACAAATATTTCAGTAAGTTTGGCCACAAAATTACAAAATAAATTGCTTTGTGTATGAGATAACAAGTGTTTGGATTTGCCATAGCAATAGAACTTGATTTAGTGACTAAGACAGAAATGGCAAGCAGAGGGGCTATGTATTATCTCCGCAGAGAAAAATTAATTAACAACTTGAAGGCAAGGACATAAAGTTCATTACACTAAAACCAGCAAAGGGAAAAAAAGTTCATTACACTAAGACAGGTAAATCAGATACCAGGGGAGCATGGCCTACTAGGATACTGCATCTGATATTTCCCAACTAAAGATCTTCACCTAAGAGAGTTTCTGTCTGACTCTTTCCAGACTTAAGGCAGATTTTTCCAGATGCAAAGTGTTCTTCAGTTTGCCCCTATTGACTGTCCTGGAGTCTAAACTTGCTGATCCTCACAGCATAGGGCAAGGGTAATCTATTCACTCAAACTGTTCCTTCAAGATGGGGGTAAGAACAGTAGGAAAGGCAGGGGGAAGAAGGACTTACACTGAGAGAGGACAGGAATATCTCAACCAGAAAACGGTACCTTTCATGGTACCATACACAATTAATAGTTTTGGATTCTGGGACCTCATATGAATTTATTTACCAGGGATGGTGGTATAGAAACTATACTATTTTTCTTGGCTAGTTAACTTTCATGAATTCAAATGCATTAAAAATCAAAAATGATTTAAGCAGCAGTACTAAAATCCTGAGGGTTATTGCCTGCTTATTATGCAGTAAGAAACCAACACCCATTTGTTCTAACCAAAATAATAAACAATGTCCATCAATAAACTGAGAGTACCATATGTAGTTCACAGTGCTGTAACGTTATAATTGCCCCTTAAGGGGGAAAAAAACAAGTTGACCCAAACATCGATTTCTTTACTTAAATCTCACTTATGCAACTGTTTACAAACTTTACTTTAACCAGGGCTAACTACCTTTTTTTAGAATTAAAGTTTATTCTCCACTGTTTAATCAGGAAATAGTCAAAGAGCAAAGTTCCACAAAGTGGAGATGCCAAAGAGTCCTTGAACACTGTATGAATCTCCCCTGGGAAGCCCTCTCTGCCCGGTGTATTTCCTGACTGAAAAGCCTTTATGGGAAAAAAGACCTTCTGCTCTTTAATTGCAAAATATAAATGATCTTTCTCTTGAGGAAAGAGATGGCATTTACAAGCATATGGTTTAGCAATTTCTTTCTGCTCTTGGTACCCATGTGCTATGTAATTTGAAGGAGTATTCCTTAAACTTTAAATTAATATCGCTTGGGGAGATAAATGATGTCCTGTCTGCATCTTAAACACTCTCCAAAAAAAAAAAAAAAAATCACATTCTACTTCTCACAGGAAGGATACTCACTTCTCTTGATATATACTCTACCCTTGTCATCCAAAAGTCTACGGAAACAGGTGAAGACTGACCATGCTGCTAGAGGTAACCTTGACTCAGATATTTTGCAGACCCAATTCTAAACCTTGCAGAAGAGAATTATCCTCCAGTTCGTAAAGTGCTATGTAAGAACATGACTGGAGTTCACATGACAGGATTCCTGACATACCTTTTCCTCTGGGAAAGACTTGAGTGTCCAAAGTCTCATCATTTCTGTAATTTTATGTTTGCAAATAAATGTTTATAAATATGCTCAGGTTTGACCACTAAAGAATGGTATCATAAAACACATTTGACAAGATTATTTTATGGAGCATGCATGTAATTCCAGTTTCCAGTTACCACATTGATTCTCTACTTCTTTGCCAATGGCCAAACTAGTTTCTGAATATGTATATAATTCATTCAATTAAAGATTTATTGAGCTCTCTCTACAATACAGGCTCAGTGCTAGGCGACAGAAACACAAAGATTAATGGAAGTCTCTACTTTTGAAGAACTCATTGTCTACTAAGGAAAGTAGGACTAGATAACAAGTAATGTAAATTCTAAAACTCGTAGGCCAGGCCATGATTTTATGAGATTTAGAAAGTCAAATATTTCCGTAAAGATGCTAAATAGAATACTAAATGAACAGAACTCAGAAAATTATCAGTTATATTCTTATATGAGAGTAAGGGTTAATATCCACATAACTGGCTATGTGCTCTCCCAAGTGGGCTGCTCATATTTCAGGGAGACTGCAATACAAACCACAGGAATTTGGAAAGAAAATATTAACATTTATACTGGTGTATTTGTATGTATGTATTTTAGACATGAGGTCATGCTATGTTGCCAGGCTAGACTCAGGCTCAAGTGCTTTTCCCACCTTAGCCTCTCAAGTAGCTGGGATTACAGGTGCACACAACCATGCCTGGATTGATATTAATTTTTAACCTAGAAAAATGAGAATAAAAATCAGCTTTGCTAATTCTTTTTTTTTTTCTGAAAGGGAGTCTTGCTCTGTCACCCAGGCTGGAGTGCAGTGGCGTGATCTCGGCTCAATGCAACCTCCACTTCCTGGGTTCAAGTGATTCTCCTGCCTCAGCCTCCCAAGTAACTGGGATTACAGGTGCACACCACTATGCCTGGTTAATTTTTGTATTTTTAGTAGAGATAGGATTTCACCATGTTGGCCAGGCTGGTCTCAAACTCCTGACCTCAGGTGATCTGCCCACCTCAGCCTCCCAAAGTGCTTGGGATTACAGGCGTGAGCCACCATACCCGGCCAGCTTTACTAATTCTTAGTAAGTGGATGGCACCGCCTCCTTCTCATGATCTACATGTCAAAAACAGTCATTTGTGTCACAAAATAAATAGGTGACTTGAGAGAAGAGTGGGAATTCCACAAAGAGGCAGGGCTGAAGGTAGTGTCCTTACTTGTGCATGGTAAGTATTAAGTTAACATGTGCTTGCTTAAGTGAAATTTCCAAATGTTATCTAGTTTTAATTAAAAATTCTCTCTCACAAAATGAGAAGTGAATTATAAAAAGGTTCCCATAATCTGGGCAACATGGCGAGACCCCTTCTCTATAAAACTTTTTGTTTTTAAGTTAGCATGGCATGGTGGTGTGCACCTGCAGTCCCAGCTACTAGGGAGGCTGAAGCAGGAGGATTGCTTGAGCCCAAGAGGTTGAGGCAGCAGTGAGCCATGTTCATGCCACTGCACTCCAGCCTGGGTGACAAAGCAAGACCCTGTGTGATGGTTAATATTGAGTGTCAACTTGATTGGATTGAAAGCAGCAAAGTATTGTTCCTGGGTGTGTCTGTGAGGGTGTTGCCAAAGGAGATTAACATTTCAGTCAGTGGACAAGAGAGGCAGACCCACCCTCAATCTGGGTAGGCACCATCTAATCAGCTGCCAGCATAAAAGCAGGAAGGGAAACAGCCGACTTGCTGAGTCTTCTGGCATCCAACTTTCTCCCATGCTGGATGCTTCCTGCCTTCGAACATCAGACCCCAAGTTCTTCAGCTTTTGGACTCGTGAACCTATACCAGTAGTTTGTCAGGGGCTCTGGGGCCTTTGGCCACAGACTGAAGGCTGCACTGTCGGGTTCCCTACTTCTGAAGTTTTGAGACTCGGACTGGCTTCCTTGTTCCTCAGCTTGCAGAGGACCTATTGTGGGACTTTACCTTGTGATCGTGTGAGTCAATACTCCTTAATAAACTCCCCTTCATATATACATCTACGCTATTAATCCTGTCCCTCTAGAGAACCCTAATACACCCTGTCTTAAAAAATAAAAAAAGTTCCCACAATGAAACCACTGATTGAAGATAATATAACATTGTCAACACAGCAAATAATAATAAAATGGCCAATATGACAACTTTACTACTTACTAGCGGTAAAGATTTTATAAGAAAGTGACCCTTGATTATTTTAAATGATTAAATAAATCATTTGAAACACACAATATAATTAACAATGAACCTCCACACAAAAAGCATTAAAATATTTGTTGACTAAATATATATTCACTGGATGTTTTAATCTGAAAACAAGCTTAAAACCAAATTAGAATCTGGTAACAAATTAACCATTTTACAGTAGGGACACTGAAAGTACTTCTCATCTAACAACAATGGCTACTATTTATTGAAGACTTGCTTATAAGCCAGACAGTCCTAGCATTTTACATATATCATCTTATTAAATATTCAAAGAATTGAATTAGGTAGGTACTTTTAAAATTTCCATTTTACAAACAGGAAATTGAGACACAGGCAAGATTAGGTAACTTGTCAAAGCACATACCCAATAAGTAGCAGATTCAGAAAGGGTTTGTCAAGGTCCTGAACTTATAAGACCTTGCTAAGTGAATGTAAGATATCAGAAATGATTCTGACTCTGACTTCTAGACCTGCCAGCTAAATCCTCAGAGGAGCAGTTCTCAAACTTTAACATACCATCTTCAGACCAGGTAAAACATACCAAGGGTGATAAGAATGAAATGCTATTTTTCAGTTCTCTTTGGGAAGATTATACATACATGTGCTTTGCTAATACAAAGAGAATAATTCACATTGGAACAGCAATGTACAATCTAGTTACTTAAAAGTTACAAAATAAGAATACTATTGATACAAATATGCATCAATATATACTACAGGGTTAAGTGAACAACCTATAAGAAATTTAAATAAAGACTAAACAGTAATTTATAACAAAAAATTAAGAATGGAAACCAATGAAAAGCTCAACTCAACATATACTGATGGTATATGTCTTTCTAAAATGTAAAGTAATTCTACCTTATGCATGTTTATATGTTCATATGTTGAGCTTTGCTAAGTTGTTATGCATTGCATAGTCTCCAAACCTCTTAGTAGAAAACTTAAATTAGAAGCCTTTGTAAACTGTAGTATTATGCTAATGTGGGTTTCTGTACGCCACATTTTGCATACTCTTAATGCTTCACTTGACTGGTTATCAGTAAGTTGCCAAAGGATATACATAAATGAAAGACTGATATTTCCTGCTATTTGCCAATATGTTTTGGACCAGTAGCCTTGGGCCATCTTTTGGGAAGTGTTCTTCTAGACTATGAAATGCTCCAGGCTCACTTTGTATAATAACTAACTCTGTGGTGGCTGGGAGAAGCTACTCCTTTATTATTTATTATTTAATCACAAAATATCAAGACTCCCAAGGCAAAAAAAAAGGCCCAATTTATAATTTGCCAAATTATTTTTATTTTCTATTCAATTCAAGCACTCTCCAGTCTCTCTGGATTCAACCTCTTATTAAAACAACCTTTCCCAAGTAACTATGAAAAAACAAACAAAATCATTCAAATCAGGCATCTTCCAATAAAATAAGTATCAAATGTCCCCACTGAGCTTCATTCTGATTTTAAATTCCCCCAAATCCTGAAGCTTTCTTCTTCTTCTTCCTTCCCTTCAGAAAGGATCAGGTACAAAAACTTACCAGATTTCATAATCTAACTTCCAAATGTTTATCTATAACCTACCTCATTCAGCCACCAAACTTTCCCCTCAGTCTCTTACTTCTCATTTGCTCTAGTATGTGACTTCCTATAAGGCAATCTCCCATAAAATAAGATAAGATGACTTTTAGGAATGACAAGTCATAGACTGCAACTCTAAGAAGTTGGAATCACTTATGGATCTCAGAGATTACATAACTATCCTTTTCCATACTCTCAGCCTTGTTGGTCCCAAGCCATTGAAAACTGCATGATCTGTATTCAGGGAGCAGAAAAATATATGCACCTAGAGCCAAAAAGCAATGAAAAAGTCATGATGAGGTGCAGAGGTTATTAGTTGTAATAATATTTGAAAATACAAGACAAGCCATTTCTGTTTAATTTCTTCAGTGGCAACTTATGGGTCTGTAATATTCTTGCTCAGATTTAAATTATATGATATTTTCCTAATTAATAAAGGTTATTATAGCATGAACTCCCATTAAAGCAGTGGAATCATCAATTGCAGCACTTTAATTTCTTTGTAGCAAAGCTACTGTGAACATTTGCATTATTGTCTGTGTAAAGGAAATTGGCTTTTCATTTGTACAATGTTATAAAAATGTTCTACTATGCATACTTTGACTACTGTTGGTTAAACCTGGTATCTTGGCTATTTTCTGTGGAATTGTAAAATAAAAAAGATCAACTCTGAGAAATCTGTACAAAATAAAATCTTGATTTATAAGTTTATCTGTGCCATTCTAGAACATAATCTAAAGGAAATGTTCCACAAATTATACTAGTATTTTGCTCTTTTTCCCCCATATAACCTCTTCCCCATTTGTTTTATGAACATTAACTGTATTCTAACTCCAACATAACACTCTGTACTGTGATTTTAAAAAAAGAAGCAGCAGAAGAAAAAGAAACTCAGAAACAGGTATCCCCATGCAGTCTAGGAGTTACTGTCCAAAAACTACAGCCATTGATACTGGCTGAGCTAAGGGGCCACTGAATTGACCAAGAATTCTTCCAAATCCAAATCTATAGTGTGTATGTAAGAATAAAGGAAGGAACAGGCACAACTCAAGCCAACAACTTCATTTTAGGAACAAAAAAGCTTAGGCAAAAAGAGTTTAGAGCCTGGGAAACAAGTGAAACCTCATCTCTTCAAAACAAACAAAAAATTAGCCAGGCATGGTAGCGCACACCTGTGGTCCCAGCTACACTGGAGGCTGAGGCAGGAGATTCATATGAGCCTTGGAAGTCAAGGCCTGCAGTGAGCCATAATCACGCCACTGCACTCCAGCCTGGGTGACAGGGCAAGCCCTTATCTCAAAAAAAAGAGTTTAAGTCCAAGAAGTCCATGTCTCTCCTAATATTAGGAAAATAGACTTTTCCTATAAAACTGCCAGCCTTTAATATTTCAAATTTAATTTTACCACCATACTTCCACAAATCCCCATGAATAAGCAAATATGTGGCCTGCCTTTTCACCTTCTTCTATGTGTACATACACTTCACCTACAGTGTGGGAGAATAAAACCCAATTTTAAAAAAGAGAGAATATTTTTTTTTCCTTCTGAGAACAAAAACTCTAAAGGGTAGTGGATGGTTCTTCTGTATTCTGTGCACTAATACCCTCAAGACACTAATGAATAATTGATGAGCTTATGATTAGACTGCTATCCTCAGTTTTGAACAACATTCATGGAGCAAATTTAATTCACATCTAATATTGAATTCTCTTTCTTTTATCATGATTGAAATATGCATCAAAGCTGATCTCTGTTCCTTAGAATTTCATCAGTTGATTCCTTACCTAAAGTCATAATACTGGTATGTGACCAACTCAGCTAAAGTACCAACTTAGGATGTCACTGACACAAATTCTCATAGCCCATGAAAAGAAGATATTGGAACTATGCCTTTGTAACAGAAGCTTACAATGCAGGTACCTTAGAAATAAATACACTGACACAAGAAGAAGAGAAACTACACTTTATAAGCAGAATACTTTCTGAAGGTCATTTCTAAAAGAAAAAAATGAATTGTTGTTAACAAATTTTTTAAATGTTGCTAGACTTCATTAGTTGAAATGGCATCACATTATTTGACAAATATAAAGCAGACAAATTATAGCAGACAAATTGTAGCAGAAATGTGGTAAAAGACAAACGCCAGCAGAAATGTTGTAACAGACAAATGCCAGCTTCTCGGAGTGTATATAAACGAAAAAGCTTATGTTTTACTTGGCAAACAGGAATCAGCCGCTGATGACGAAACAAGATTCATAAAATACTCTCTTTGCTGTAGCCATGGTATATCTAAAGTAACCCATACGCCCTGTGGATAAAATGAGATTTAAGTAATTAAAGAAGGTAGCTTTTTAAGGATATTAAATGAAAGATGTTCCATGCAGACAACACAGCAAGGGGAGGAGACACTCAGTGGCACTAATGGAAAACGTGAGACTGAAAAGGAAGTTTGTTTTGAGTAACAACAGAGAAGACACGGAAACAAATAAACACTGTCGTAGAACCTTGCAATATAAAAAGTGCTTAAACTACAATGTCTTCATAGAAACAAAGATCAGAAATGGAGAAGTGCTCATAGTTCTGTGGGGGTAAGATCTGGGCAGATCATTTTAAGTCCCTTGAAAGAGGGAAAGGGAAGTTAGGCTACATTCTGTAGTCCTTCAAGCTCTAAAACTAACAAAATCATGTATGTAGAAAATAATGTTCTCGTATACTGTTGTAAGTATAAACTGGTTCAGCTTTTTGGAGGTCAGTTTGGCAGTCTATCAAAATTTTAAATATACATTTCCTATGGCCCAGCAATTGTGCTTCTAGAAATATATAAGGTTATTAATTACAGCATTGCTTGTAACTGCAAAAAGCTGGGGAGACTAAACGTCCATCAATACAGTGAATGGAAAATATAATACAGTGCATCTATACAATATAGCCATCAATAAGAATGGAATAGATCTCTATGTCCTGACTTGAGTGCCAAAGCATCATAAGTGACATGAGCAAGCAGACCTCATACAATAGGATCCATTTATTTAAATATATGAAATACATGTGAAGATATATGTGCGTCTAAATACATATATGTATATGTACATGCATGGCATCTAGAAGGTACCTATTTATTAAATAAACATACACAGAAAAAACAACTCCAAGCACACACATCATACTGCTTACAGCAGTAACCTCCAGAGAGGGAAGTGGGAATGTAGGAAGATAGGGAATGATTGGGAAGTTTTATGATTAAACTTAATGTATTTCTCAAGTGTTTCCTTCTTTTAGAACAAGAATGGATTTCTCTTTTACATAAAAGACATTTTGAAAAATTTAAACAGTGGAAATTATTAAAAGAGATTTATCAAAAGGATGCATTTTTTAAAATGTATTTTCTTAAAAATATAGATGACCTCCTACTTGTGCCAAGAAACAGTGCAATGAGACATGAGCAAACACTGATGCGGACAGAATTTTAGTTAACAAGAGACTTTTTAGAATTAGCTAAATATGTGTCCAAATGCAAATCCTGGAGGGCAGTGACTAGGTCTTTCTTCCTGGTGTCCCACAAGGATGTAATAAACAAGTATGACATTAAACACAAATGTGAGACTCCATGTGAGTCTCAGGAATTGATTATAAAATATACGTCCTCATCTTAAAAATATCTCTCAACTATTTATAATCAAATATTTTCATTAGGAAGTTCTCCATTCCCTTTGTATTCAGTGGGTATTTGGTTTCCTCATTTCTACTTTACTAACCAAGGTTATACTCCCTTATCACACTTTGTATGTTTCTCATTTTTTTCCAAATATATTTAAACTTACAAAACCACTTAATTATCATACTGCACCTTTCTTGGTGTTTGCTCTCAAAGTCTCTAGTGATTTGGGTTTTTTTTTTTTTTTCAACTGTCAAGTCTATAAATACTTTGAATGGAATATAAACAAACCTTAACAATGTTATTATCCTGAGAATCAACACCATAAAATCTCTACATATCACTATTCAATTTTTCCATTCACAAAAATATAAAACTCATGGTCAGGCATTTCTAGACAGTGCATAGGTGTGCATTTTCAGAACACGGGAAGGCCAGGACTCTGTTCTTCCTACACTTCTACGTTACTCAGTTTGTTAGTTTAGTTATACTGGGTAGGACCTATGAAAAGCAAGTGTTTAAGAATGGAAGCTCATGAAATAAATGATTCACATAGCTGCGTTTCACGAATGTCTGCTCTTCAACTAATATTCAAGCCAACAATTGGTAAAGGCCTATTCTGAGCCAAGCCCAGCCTAGCCACAGTGGAATAAAGAGCAGGTAATACCCAGATACCAACTAACAAAGTTTATTATCCTTCTCTTGTGCTGTAACTTGGAGATCATAGGCAAAAGATAACTGTGATTCCTTCTCCAAACACTCCCTTGGCAATCAAAAATAATGACATTCCAAAAACAAATTATATATAAGCCTTTGAATTCATAAGTCTTTTCCTCAGAAACAATGTTGCACTATCTAATGGCCAGCCTACAAATGTCTATTTATTCCCAAGATGACTTAAGGAATGGAGTACTATGGAAATTAACCATGATGAGTAACAATGTGGGGAAATGCAGTCTCAATTTAGAAAGAAAAAAAATAACTTACTAGCTTCCTGGCAATAAAAGGGCAAACTCTTTTCCATTCTCCACACTCTCCCCACCTCCAAATCCCCTTCAAGTCTGACATGAAGGGGCCTGGGGGCACTCATTGTATCACACCCAAGAATTACTACTCTTACCTTCTTCCCTTTCAATTGCCTTAGCTGCTGATTTTCAGCAAGGTTTGCTTTCTTGGGCTCATGAGGCAGTAGAATGCAGTGCCTACTTTCCATGAACTCTCCTGTCCCTTTGGAGCTGCAATGGCCACAATGATGGCCACTTGCCACATGTGGCTACTGAGCACTTGAAATATAGTAGGTCCAAATTGACACGAGCTGTAAGTGTAAAATATAAATTGTGTTTCAAAGACTTATAAAAAAAAAACATGTTTTTATTGAGCAGTTGTTGAAGTGGTAATATTTTAGATATATTAGTCTTCATAAAATATATTAAATGAATTTCAACTGGTCTTTTCTACTTTTTTCATCAGAGTAGCTATCAGAAATTTTAAAATTACATACAAGGCTTGCATTTGTATCTCACATTATAGTGCTGTTTGACAGTGCTGCTTTAGAGATTGTCTTAGGAAAGCCAATAAAGGGTATCCAAAGTCATACTGTCAGAATTAAAATCTCAGGCCGGGCATGGTGACTCACACTTGTAATCCCAGAACTTTGGGAGGACAAGGCAGGTGGATCACCTAAGGTCAGGAGTTTGAGACCAGCTTGGCCAACATGGTGAAAGCCCGTCTCTACTAAAAATAAAAAAATTAGCTGGGCATGGTGGTGGACCCCTGTAATCCCAGCTACTTGGGAGGCTGAGGCATAAGAATTGCAGGAGGTGGAGGCCACAGTAAGCCAAGATCATGCCACATTCCAACCTGGGCGACAGAGTGAGACTCTTATTTTATATTTTTTTATATATATATATATATATATATATTTGGCCTATATAGACACATGCATTACTCAATGACAGCATTCTGTGTATTTCCTGCACATTTTGTTTCAGTATAAAAATGTCAGAGGGAGCCTGGGAATACACAGTTAAGGGGTACTGACGTTCCTGTAGCAATGTAAGGAACCTCGATCTGGACTCTGGGAGATGTGGGCCCTGACTTTCCTATCAGCAAATCAGCTGTCCTCTCTGGCTTTTGGTAATCTCATTTGTAAATGAGAAGACAGGGCTAAAAATTCTCTGAAGTCCCTTCCAGCTACGAATATTCTTTTCTCTCCTTCCAAACAGCTATGTCAAGTCTCACCACAACCCTTACCACCATAAAAACATCCAACTTAAGCAGACTTTGCTGGTGAGGAGCCCTCCTGCTTATTCACCTTGTTCCCTGGTTAGTGAGAGCCAGAGATATGGAGCTGCTGGCTCTTCTGAGTTGTCAAGTCTCTCCTCTCATACCTCCAGGCCTTTTACTATTGGAACTTCTTGTATTCTCCTTGTCTGGCTAATTCTGCCTCTTTCAAGGCTCAGAACAGGCTTCAAGCCCTTCAGCAGAAGCCTTCACTGATGCTGCCAATCGAGGTCACCTCTTCAGTCAGATTCTGTTCCCCCTATCGCTGCCCCCATCATACCTTGCTGTGATTTTGTTACTGACCTGTCTTGTTGGTTAGTAAGCTCCCAGAGGACAATAGCCAGAACATAGAGACTGTAGGCACTCAACAAATGCTGAATAACATCTTACTCATCTTTACATCCCCAGCACCTTACAGTGACTGGCAAATATATTTAAGACCTCAAAACTAACAAAGAGGTCATACAGATATTAACAGATCTCTTTTCCAAATTCCAGATCCCTATGTTACCACTGCCTACTTTACATTTGCACCTACTTTTCTCAAAGGTACCTTAAAACTCAATTCGCACTCTCTATGCCCCTCCCTGATGAAAGCCTGTCCTTATGCAATGTTCCCTAGCTCAGTGAATCCAGCTGTGGAAGCCAGAAAGACACCGCCTTGGATCTCACCTTCCAACCTAATCCATCAGCAAGTCTTTTGTTTTTACCTCCTAAGATAGCTTTCAAATCAATTTACTTCTTTGCAACTTCCATGCTACCATTCTAGTTCACTCCACCTTTGCCTCTCACTCAGACCCTCACATAGCTCCCTAAGTGAGCTCCAGCTTTCCACTCAGACCTTCCTCCAAACTGTCCTCCATGCAGCAACCAGAAAGAACTTCTGAAATTACAAAACTAAGTATAAACCATTTCCCTCATCCTCTCCTTCTAGTACTCCTGTCGCTATTTAAAACCCTTCAGTGGTATCCCAAGGCTCTCACCGTAAAAGAACCACAGAAAAAAATATTTAACTGGGCCTTCAAGGCCTATGGAATCTGGGCCCTGCCTAACTAATCATTTCCCATGATGTTCCTTAGCACTGACATGTTCCCTTATGCCACAGGGCTTTGGCATAAGTTGATCCCTTGTTGGGACCACGCTTCCTCTTTTCACCTTCCATCATCCAAGTGCAACTCAGGTGCCATTTCCTCAGGAAGCCTTCCTTGATCCCACTCTAGCCAGCGCTCTTGTCATCTGTACTTAGAAGGATATTCTTTTCCTTCACAAACTGTATCTCTTTGTATTTATACATTTCCACCCTTACATGCCATTTCTCCAAATAAATCTTCTGAAAATATAAACCAGATCAGTCACTCCATTGCTTAAAACTCTTCGATGCCTTCCTATCTCATGCTGAATAAAAATCATACTCCACCAAGATCTACAGCTCTGCAACCCAACCACCTCCCCAAACTTATCTCCAACTCCTCTCCTAGCACATTCTGCTCCAGCCACACTGGCCTTACTGTTCCTTAAACACAGTCAAAGCTTATTACTGACTTAGGATCCTTATCATTACCTTCCCTCTACCAGAATGTTTTGTTCCCAAAGCTTCACACTACTGGTCACTCACCATTCAGGTCTTGGTTCCCTAACCACCCTACATACCCTACTACTCCCTTCACTCCCTTACCGTTTCTAACCTTCTATTCCATTTGATTTTCTTCACTGCTCTTAGCCCTAGAAGATAACCTCCAGGAGAGCAAGGGTTCTGCCTTATTCACCTCAGTGCCTAGAAAAGTACCTGGTATAGAGAGTAGGTACTCAATACCTGTGTGAATGCTTAAAGTAATTATTGCGGTCCTTTTTCAAATAACTGAACTTCACTGACAGTGAAGAGTTACAGATATGAGGATAGGATAATATTGGCTGTGGCAGGCAGAAATGTAGGATGGCTCCCAAGATCCCTGCTCCCTGGTACATATACCTACATAATCCTCTCCCCTTGAGAGTGGGCAGGACCTGGAAATATGATAGGATAGTTACTCCAGTGACTTTATATAAGAGTCTTATAGCTGACTGGAGGGAGATTTTCCAACTAGCCCTGAAGAAGCAAGCTGCCATGTTGTGAGAGACCCATTGGCTAGGACTTGGGGGCGGCCTCTAGGAGCTGAAAGCAACCTCCAGTTGACAGCCAACAAGAATAGGAGGATTTCAGTTGTATAATCACAAGAACCAAATTCTGCTAACAACCACTGAGCTAAATAGAGGACCCTGAGCCTCAGATGAGATTACAGACCTCCTGACACTTTGATTTCAGCCTAGTAAGACCCTGAGCAGAGAAGCCAGTTGTGCCATGTTTGGACTTTTACTTATACAATGGCCATCAATGCTATTAGACCCAACACCTACTTTTTATAACAAATATTTTATTACACCGTCCTACTATTCTGAAATAAGATTCAGAGATATATAACCTACTAAACACTTTTTTAAAAATGCACTAGCAAGCCAGGCACATGTCTAATAGTCCCAGCTACTCGGAAAGTTGAGGTGGGAGTGAGAGGTGAGGCCAGCTGGACTTCCTGGGTCGAATGGGGACTTGGGGAACTTTTCTGTCTTACAAGAAGATTGTAAATCGCACCAATCAGCCCTCTGTAAAATGCACCAATCAGTGCTCTGTAAAATGCACCTATCAGTAGGATTCTAAAAATAGCCAATGCACGGAGGATTGAAAAAAGGGCACTCTGGCTGGGCGCGGTGGCTCAAGCCTGTAATCCCAGCATTTTGGGAGGCCGAGATGGGCGGATCATGAGGTCAGGAGATCGAGACCAGCCTGGCTAACACAGTGAAACCCCATCTCTACCAAAAAAATACAAAAAAAAACCTAGCCGGACGAGGTGGCGGGCGCCTGTAGTCCCAGCTACTCGGGAGGCTGAGGCAGGAGAATGGCGTAGACGCGGGAGGCGGAGCTTTCAGTGAGCCAAGATCCGGCCACTGAACTCCAGCCTGGGCGACAGAGCAAGACTCCGTCTCAAAAAAAAAAAAAAGAAAAAAGAAAAAAGAAAAAAGGGCACTCTGATAGGACAAAAACGAAACAAGGGAGGGGACAATAGGGAATAAAAGCTGGCCACCTCAGCCAGCAGCGGCAACCCGCTTGGATCCCCTTCCACACTGTGGAAGCTTTGTCCTTTCACTCTTCACAATAAACATTGCTACCACTCATTCTTTGGGTCTGTGCCATCTTTAAGAGCTATAACATCCACTGCGAAGGTCCGCAGCTTCATTCTTGAAGTCAGTAAGACCATGAACCCACCAGCAGGAACTAACTCCGAACACATCTTCGGGGCTAGTCCGGGATACCGCTATGCAGTGAGTACCATCAGACCCGTTTCGCTTGCTATTCTGGCCTATTTTTCCTTAGAATTCAGGGGCTAAACACCAGGCACCTGTCAGTCAGTTAAAAGTGACTGGTGCAGCCACCGGACTAAAGACATGGGCGTCAGGCTTTCTGGGAAAGGGCTAACAACCCTCAACTCTTTGGAGTTGGGAGCATTGCTTTGCCTGGAACCACCTTCTGCTTTTCCTGCACTTCTGGGCTGAGCCGAGGGTTGATAGAGAGGAAAGCCATTCAGCTCCAGGGTCCCAACAAAAAGTTGGTTGACCCTGCAGTCATGAGCAGAACTCTCAAAGTTACATCACCCAAGGAGGCTCGCCCATTTATCCTATCTATCCTTACCCTTGCCTCCTGGGTCCTAACGCCTGTCAGACAAACTTCCTCCTGCCTCTCTTCTCCAAGGCTAGTACTGCTTCTAAAAACTACTCCCTGTCCCTGATGCTCTTCTAGTTTCTGCTATAAGGATGATTTCTAATATAAATTTCGGGACTCTGTTCCCTTCTTTAGGCACTCGGGCTCACCAATCAGAAAGACATAATTTTTGCCCAAAGCCCCATCATAGGGGGGACTATCTGGAATTTTAGGATGCCTCCTCAGAGTAGCAGGCCTAACAAAGGCCATTTCCAAAGCTAGGATATGGGGAGCCTCAGAAATTATAGACTCCAAAGTTGGGGGGATATTCGTCCTATTCATATTAGAAGTGAGGACAAAAGGACACTCTTCCAATGCTGGAGATCCCTTCCCTCCCTCAGGGTACGGCCCTCCACTCCATTTTGAGGCGTATCATCTTTATAGGACAAGGGCAAGGTCCCAATACTAACAGGGGAAAATGCTTAGGTCTCTAACAAGTTTTCAAGAATGCGTTGGTAAGGGCCACTGAATCTGACCTTTCTCGGTCCTCTTTGGGTGCAGGTTTTCGAGAATGTGTTGGTAAGGGCCACTAAATCCGACCTTCTTCGGTCCTCTTTGTGGTCTAGGAGGAAAACAAGTGTTTCTGCTGCTGCCTCGGTAAGTTCAACTATTCCAAACAGCAGGGTCCAGGGACCATTGCAGGCTCTTGGATGGGGAAAAAACAGACCAAAACCGTGAGCGGTTTTTCCTTTCAGATGGGAAACACTCAGGTATCAACAAGCTCACCTTGAAATGCATCCTAAGCCACTGGGACCAATTTGACCCGCAAACCCTGAAAAAGAAGCTGCTTATTTTCTTCTGCACTCTGGCCTGGGCCCAATATTCTCTCTCTGATGGGGAAAAATGGTCACCTGAGGGAAGCATACATTACAATACTATCCTGCAGCTTGACCTTTTCTGTAAGAGAGAAGGCAAATGCAGTGAAATACCTTATGTCCAAGCTTTCTTTTCATTGAAGGATAATCCACAACTATACAAAGCTTGCAATTTACATTCCACAGGAGGACCTCTCAGCTTACCTCCATATCCTAGCCTCCCTACAGCTCGCCTTCCTATTAATGATGAGCCTCCTCTAATCTCCCCCACCCAGAAAGAAACAAGCAAAGAAATCTCCAAGGGACCACAAAACCCCCCGAGCTATTGGTCATGTCCCCTTCAAGCTGTAGGGGTAGGGGAATTTGGCCCAACCTGGGTACATGTCCCCTTTTCTCTCTCTGATTTAAAGTAGATCACGGTAGACCTGGGGAAGTTTTCAGATGATCCTGATAAACATATAGATGTCCTACAGGATCTAGGGCAAATCTTCAGCCTCACTTGGAGAGATGTCATGCTACTGTTAGATCAAACCTTGGCCTTTAATGAAAAGAATGCAGCTTTAGCTGCAGCCCAAGAGTTTGCAGATACCTGGTATCTTAGTCAAGTAAATGATAGAATGACAGCCAAAGAAAGGGACAAATTCCCTACCAGTCAGCAAGTCGTCCCCAGTATGGATCCCCATTGGGACCTAGACTTAGATCATGGGGGCTAGAGTCGCAAACATCTGTTGACCTGTGTTCTAGAAGGACTAAGGAGAATTAGGAAAAAGTCCATGAATTATTCAATGATGTCCGCCACAACTCAGGGAAAGGAAGAAAATTCTACCGCCTTCCTTGAGTGGCTATGGGAGGCCTTAAGAAAATATACTCCTGTCACCCAACTCCTCAAGGATCAATTGATCCTAAAAGATAAGTTTGTTACCCAGTCAGCTGCAGATATCAGGAGAAAGCTCCAAAAGCTAGCCCTGGGCCCTGAGCAAAATTTGGAGATATTATTAAACCTGGCAACCTCGGTGTTCTATAAAGGGACCAAGAGGAACAGGCTGAAAAGGAAAGGCCAGATAAGAGAAAGGCTGCAGCCTTAGTCATGGCCCTCAGACAAACAAGCCTTGGTGGTTCAGAGAGGACAGAAAATGGAGCAGGCCAATCACCCAGTAGGGCTTGTTATCAGTGTGGTTTGCAAGGACACTTGAAAAAAGATTGTCCAATGAGAAGCCGCCCCCTTGCCCATGTCCACTATGCCAAGGCAATCACTGGAAGGCACATTGCCCCAGAGGACAAAGGTTCTCTGGGCCAGAAGCTCCCAACCAGATGATCCATCAACAGGACTAAGGGTGCCCAGGGCAAGTGCCAGCTCATGTCATCACCCTCACTGAGCCCCAGGTAAGTTTAACCATTGAGGGCCAGGAAATTGACTGCCTCCTGGACACTCACAGAGCTTTCTTTGTATTAATCTCCTGCCCCAGATGGTTGTCCCCAGGGTCCATTACCATCCGAGGAATCCTAGGGCAGCCTTGTAACCAGGTATTTCTCCCACCTCCTCAATTGTAATTGGGAGACTTTGCTCTTTTCACATGCCTTTCTTGTTATGCCTGAAAGTCCCACACCCTTATTAGGGAGGGACATATTAGCCAAAGCTGGAGCTAGTATCTATATGAATATGGGGAACAAGTTACCCATTTGTTGCCCCCTACTTGGGAAGGGAATCAACCCTGAAATCAGGGCACTGGAAGGACAATTCGGAAGGGCAAAAAATGCCCGCCCAGTTCATATCAGGCTAAAAGACCCCACCACTTTTCCTTATCAAAGGCAACATCCCTTAAGGCCTGAAGCTCACAAAGGATTACAGGATATTGTCAGATATTTAAAAGTTCAAGCATTAGTAAGAAAATGCAGCAGTCCCTGCAACACCCCAATTCTAGGAGTACAAAAACCAAACAGTCAGTGGTGACTAGTGCAAGATCTTAGATTCATCAATGAGGCAGTAATTCTTCTATATCCAGTCGTACCCAACCCCTATACCCTGCTCTCTCAAATACCAGAGGAAGCAGAATGGTTCACTGTTTTGGACCTCAAAGATGCCTTCTTCTGCAATCCCCTGCACTCTATCTCCCAGTTTCTCTTTGCTTTTGAGGATCCCACAGATCACACGTCCCAACTTAAGTGGATAGTCTTGCCTCAAGGGTTTAAGAATAGCCCTCATCTGTTTGGTCAGACACTACCCAAGATCTAGGCCACTTCTCAAGGCCAGGCACTCTGGTCCTTCAGTATGTGGATGATTTACTTTTGGCTACAAGTTGGGAAGCCTCATGCCAGCAGGCTACTCTAGATCTCTTGAACTTTCTAGCTAATCAAAGGTACAAAGCAACTAAATCGAAGACCCAGCTCTGCCTACAAGTCATATATCTAGGCCTAATCTTAGCCAGAGGAACCAGGACCCTCAGCAAAGAACGAATACAATCTATACTGGCTTGTATAGACATTAAGACATTAAGAGACATTTGATGTCCTCGCCCTAAGACATTAAAACAGTTGCGGGGGTTCCTTGGGATCACCGACTTTTGCCAACTATGGATCCCTGGATAGATGGCCAGGCCACTCTATACTCTAATCAAGGAGACCCAGGGGGCAAATACTCATCTAGTAGAATGGGAACCAGAGGCAGAAACAGCCTTCACAACCTTAAAGCAGGACCTAGTACAAGCTCCAGCCTTAAGCCTTCCCACAGAACAAAACTGCTCTTTATACACCACAGAGAGAGCAGGAATAGCTTTTGGAATCCTTACTCGGATTCGTGGGACAACCCCACAACCAGTGGCAAGGAAGGAAGGAAGGAAGGAAGGAAGGTAACTGATGTCGTAGCAAAAGGCTGGCCTCACTGTTTCTGAGTAGTTGCGGCAGTGGCCATCTTAGTATCAGAGGCTACCAAAATAGTACAAGGAAAGGATCTCACTGTCTGGACTACTCATGATGTAAATGACATGCTAGGTGCCAAAGGAAATTTATGGCTATCAGACAACCGCCTGCTTAGATACCAGGGGCTACTGCTTGAGGGACCAGTGTTTCAAATACACACATGTGTGGCCCTCAACCCTGCTACTTTTCTCCCAGAGGATGGGGAACCAATCGAGCACGACTGCCAATAAATTGCAGCCCAGACTTATGCCACCTGAGAGGATCTCTTAGAAGTCCCCTTAGCTAATCCTGACCTTAACCTATATACTGATGGAAGTTCATTTGTGGAGAATGGGATATGAAGGGCAGGTTATACCATAGTTAGTGATGTAACAGTACCTGAAAGTAAGCCCGTTCCCCCAGGGACCAGCGCCCAGTTAGCAGAATTAGTGGCGCTTACCCAAGCCTTAGAACTGGGAAAGGAAAAAAGAATAAATGTGTATACAGATAGCAAGTAGGCTTATCTAATCCCACATGCCCATGCTGAAATATGGAAAGAAAGGGAGTTCCTAACCTCTGGGGGAACACCCATTAAATACCACAAGGGAATCATGGAGTTACTGCATGCAGTGCAAAAACCCAAGGAGGTGGCAGTCTTACCCTGCCGAAGCCATCAAAAAGGTTAAGGAGAAAAGGCAGAAGGAAACCGTTGGGTAGACGCTGAGGCCAAAATTGCTGCCAGGCAGAACTTCCCATTAGAAATACCTATGGAAGGACCCTTGGTATGGAACAAACCTGTTCAAGAGATTAAGCCCCAGTACTCCCTGACCAAAACAGAATGGGGACTTTCATGGCGGTACAGTTTTCTCCCCTTTGGGTGGTTAATAACAGAAGACGGAAAGGTACTCATACCCGAAGCCAGCCAGTGGAAACCACATGAGTCCCTCCAACCAAACTTTTCATATGGGTATTGAGAACACTCATCAAATGGCCAAATCCCTGTTTACAAGGCCAAATCTCCTCCAGACCATCCGACAAGCAGTCAAAGCCTGTGAAGTGTGCCAAAGGGATAATAATCCCTTGGTCCATCGTAAGGCCCCTCTGGGGCAACAAAGAATAGGGCACTATCCCAGAGAGGACTGGCAGTTAGACTTCTCCTATATGCCTAAGTCAAGGGAATTTCAATACTATGTTAGTCTGTGTTGAGACCTTTACAAATTGGATAGAAGCCTTCCCCCTGCAAGACAGAGAAGGCTCAGGAAGTGGTTAAAGTACTAATTCGTGAAATAATTCCTAGATTTGGGTTTCCCCAAAGCTTACAAAGTGACAATGGTCCGGATCTTAAAGCCACAGTAACTCAGGGAATTTCCAGGGCGCTAGGGATACAATATCTAGGGATACCTTCACTGCACCTGGAGGCCATAAGTCTCAGGCCCCATCTCTGATAGGACCAAAAATACCCTAACAGGATGCACAATCCAGCTTTTACGCTCTTACATTTCCAACCTCACCTATTACACAAGCAGTCAAAAGCCTATACGCGGCCCTGTAACCACGAATACCGAATACTGTCTTAACTTTCCAAGCCCTTTATGCATCCAACGCAACCTGTTATCAGGCCTGCCCCTGGGGCACCTACTAACTCATCAGTGTAATTACACCCTACAACTTCAAGCCCCAACTGATCACAGTAACTGCCAAGTCACCCAAACAGCTCCATTCAGACGGCTTGTCTCCCTGCTTAACAAACAGTCCGGGTTTTGTAATGGCAAACATACTCCCTGCATGACCATTCCTCCCTGGACCCCCTGCAGCAGTGCCCCCACCACTAATTAATGCCTTCTCTTCCCCTCTTTCAATTACTCTCTTGAATGGTTCCTAGTAGATACAAAACGGTTTTTTCTCCAACGGGAAAACAGAACACAGGGAGCCACTCAGTTTGCTCCCAACACCCCTTTCCAGCCACTCACCGGAGCTACCTTGGCAAGTACTCTAGGAGTATGGGAAAATGAAAACAACAAACTCACACACCTTTTTAACATACACAACCAGTTCTGACTACCCAGCCAAGGCACATTCTTCTTATGCAGAACTTCAACCTATATCTGCCCCCCCCACCAACTGGACAGGCACCTGCACCTTAGTCTTCCTAAGTCCCAACATTGACATTGCCTCAGGAAATCAGACTATATCAGTGCCCCTCAAAGCTCAAGTCTATCAGCACAGGGCCATACAACTCATACGCCTACTTAAAGGGTTAGGAATGGCCATTGCTACGGGAACGGGAATAGCTAGTTTATCTTATCTGCTTCATTAGCCTATTACCACACACTCTCAAAGGACTTTACAGACAGTTTGCAAGAAATTACAAAATCTATCCTTACTTTACAAACCCAAATAGACTCTTTGGCAGGAGTGACTCTCCAAAACCACTGAGGCCTAGACCTCCTCACTGCTGAGAAAGGAAAACTCTGCACCTTCTTAGGGGAAGAGTGTTGTTTTTACACTAACCAGTCAGTGTTAGTACGAGACACTGCCCGGCATTTACAGGAAAAGGCTTCTGAAACCAGACAACGCCTCTCAAACTCCTATACCAACCTCTGGAGTTGGGTGACATGGCTTCTCCCCTTTCTAGGTCCCAAGACAGTCATCTTGCTATTACTTGCCTTCAGGCCCTGTATTTTTAAACTCCTTGTCAAATTTGTTTCCTCCAGGATCGAGGCCATCAAGCTACAGAAGGTCTTATAAATGGAACCCCAAATGAGCTCAAGTCACAACTTCTACTGAGGACCCCTGGACCAACCCAATGGCTCTCTAGCTAGCCTAGAGAGTTCCCCTTGGAGGATACTACAAATGCAGGGCCCCTTCTTTGCCCTACTTCTAGGAAGTAGCTAGAGTGGTCATCACCCAGTTCCCAACAGCAGTTGGCGTGTCCCGTTTAGAGGGGGGATTGAGACGTGAGGCCAGCTGGACTTCCTGGGTTGAGTAGGGACTTGGGGAACTTTCCCATCTTTCAAGAGGATTGTAAAATGTACCAATCAGTGCTCTGTAAAACGCACCAATCTGCACTCTGTAAAACGTGCAAATCAGCAGGATTCTAAAAGTAGCCAATCGTGGGGAGGACTGAAAAAAGGGCACTGATAGGACAGAAACGGAACATGGGAGGGGACAATAAGCAAATCAAAGCTGGCCACTCCAGCCAGCAGCACCAACCTGCTCAGGTCCCCTTCCACACTGTGGAAGCTTTGTCCTTTCACTCTTCACAATAAACCTTGCTACCGCTCACTCTTTGGGTCCATGCCATCTTTAAGAGCTGTAACACTCACCGCGAAGGTCTGTGGCTTCATTCTTGAAGTCAGCGAGACCACGAACCCACTGGCAGGAACCAACTCTGGACACAGGAGGATTGCTTGAGCCCAAGAGTTTGAGACCCACCTGGGTAATAGAGTGAGACTCCTATCATTAAAAATTGCTTCTCAGTCTTTTGACTAAAATCAAACATAGTAAAAAAATAAAAATACACTATGCAATAGAATGGTATACAAAATCCTACCCCCATCCAAAAAACAAACAAACAACAACAATAACAAAACACTGTAAGGCAAAAACAAAATAATTTATAATGAAATAATGTTTATTTCATAAAATTACATTAGAAGACAAAGATACTCCCATAAATTTTCATAATGCCTTATGAGGGGAGATTCCACGTCTAATAAGAACTGGTTTCAAGAATTAGTGTACCTAGAATACATGGACTCCAACTGAGGAGAATATTTAATCTTAAAATGTCTAGTATTTGCTAATTTTGTTTCTTTTTATATCATGTTGTAAGGCAGTTTTCATAGTTACATTAGTATTATATTTTTATTCTAACCTTTTTCCAAAATGGACTTGGGTTTGAAAGCTTCATAATTTCCCTTCTGTCCTTCTCCTCCTCGATTATTAAGTACTCACTGGGTACATGACTTTATTTCTTGAAATTAATTCTCACAATTAAGTAGACCTTTAAAGCTTCTAATTCATTTCCCAACTCACATTTTTCAGATGTGAAGAGAAAATCATCATCATCTAGTAGCTCATTATACATGCTACAAAATATTTCACCCCATCTGTGAAGTTGGCCATAGTAAATATGTTTTGTTGCTTTAGTCAAGATTTATGATAATATAATAATGTAATTTTAAAGGCCACATGCCAAAGTACTTCCTAAATTAGTAAAAATACTTAGCACTTAACCTATAGCACACTTTAAAATCATCACACAATCTTGCAGGTAGCTATTTGCCCATGAGCCCAGGGCTAGTAACAACTGATAGAGAGCCTGTCACCAAGCCTATTTACTTGATTTATTTTACAGTAGCCTTCTAAGGCCATATACATAATGGGTACTCACTTTGTGATGGGAAAATAAATTATTTGGTCTGGACAACCTGACAGTGTTACTATTAAGTTATTAATTCGCTAAGGGGGAGTAATTCCCTGAATAGCCTTTTTTCCTGCCCAAATAAGAACACTATTAGTAAATATTCACAGATTCCAAGAACCTAGAGCTGAAAAGAATTTAAGCATCATAACTAGGACTTTTTACAGATGAGAAAACTGAGGGACTTGTTCAAAGTCAAAACATTCAAAGGCAGAACCTGGGATAGGGTAAGGAGAGATATAGCATCTCAACTTCCTCATTTAGAAAATGGTCGCTGCCCCCACAGGGTAACTATGAGGATAAAATAAAACACATGAAGGACACAGTACAGTGCTTCACATGTAATAGTCATTTTATACTGTCATTTTCCTTCTCAGAGTTTCCTCCACAATCCCCCCAATCGTGGGTCGGTCTTTTTTTGGTTCTGGCCAAAATGTAACTTAGGATGATGCACTTTGGTGATGATTTTCTGACACGTATACTGCATTGACAACAAATTATACTCCATTCAGGAACAGGAGTCACCTGAAGCACTTGACCCCACCTCTCATAAGTCTATACTCCCCAAAAGTTTCAAGGACTTTCAATTTGTTGGACTGAGCCCAAGCCAACTTCCCCAGGGTTGACAGTATGCAGTTAAGAGCCAACTGTTCAACCTTGTGTTCCACACACACTTAAAACAATTATTTTTAATTTAATTTTTGTGGGTATATAGTAGGTATATACATTTATGGGGTATGTGAGATGTTTTGATACCAGCATGCAATGCATAATAATCACATCATGGAAAATGGGCTATCCATCCCCTCAAGCATTTATCCTTTGTGTTACAAACAATCCAATTATACTCTTTTTAGTTATTTTTTAAATGTACGATTAAATTATTATTGGCTATAGTTACCTTGTTGTTTTTTCAAATACTAGGTTTTATCCATTCTTTTTATTTTTTGTTTGTTTGTTTGTTTGTACCCATTAACCGTCTCCTACTAGACTACAAGTTTTTTTGTGGGCAGGAACCACAAATGATTGTCATTTGGACCCAGAGCACCTAATATTACCTAGCAAGAGGTCAACACATGTTTGCATGGATGAAAAAGAAGCTGCCTGGGCAGCTCCTTCCCCGCTCCACCTGAATTAGGTCAATTCTTATCATAAAGGAGCCACACCATACTCGAATTCAACTCACATGAATTTAACTATTTATATGGAAGAAGTTAGAAATAGTGGGGGCTACTAACCACTCCACTTTAGACTACATGCTCCTTGCTGTAATCAAGCCTAAAACAAAAGGTGTGAGTGATTTCAGAAGTTTCTCAATCACTGTTAAACAAGTGAGGAATTAATTGAAGGCCGTAAAGAAGCACTGACCACAAACAGCTAGAGCTAGAGAGGTAGCAGAACACAGTCATCCCACCGTGGGAGAATTAACCTTCCTTAAAAAACTCATTTGGTGATTTTTTCACATCAAAAGAATTTAATTACCACTGAAATAAACGGTACACAATTACTTTAGTAGACATATTTTAATGTTTAGGTAATCAAACTTTTATTCTAGGGGTTACAGACCAGTAAAGAGAACAAAGAAATCAAAGAAAATGATGCAAATGCATACAAGATTGTTACCTCTTTAAAGCAGCAAATGAAGTATCTGAGAGAACTTCACCAACCCACCAATTACACCATGGCAAAGATGGCTTCACGGGGGCTTATGATGCAGGTCAGAAAATAAAGGTGGCACTCATGAAATGAGGTACTGATAAGCCAGATTAGGGGTGTCATATAAAACTAGTAAAACTAAATTATCATAATCCAAATTAGCTCATTTTTTGACAAGCTTGTATTAAGAAATCCATGACACAGTACTCCGTAAGCATAAAGGTAATGATATAGAATAGCCTCCAAGATATAATGAGAGAAAAGCAAGATGCAGTACAATACATACAGGCTTAAGAATAAACATTAGAAAATGTCACATATACACAGCATATTTCTGAACAGATATGCAAGAAACTTTATTATTTTCAATCTCCCCCGGTAGAATGGACGCTCCATTAAAGCAGATCTTGGCCTATTTTGTTCACCCCTGCATCCCCAAACACTAGAACAGCACCGGTGTTGGCAGTGAACCAATGGTAAGCTGTTTCAAAGAGGGGGAACTGGACGTCTGTGGGGTCAGGATGGGAGGGACTTAATCTCCACTGTAGACGCTTTCATATTTTAAAATTTTGTACCATTTTTATAAATTACCTCCTTAAAAAGTGATTTTTTTTTTTTTAACAAATGAGTTGTTAGATGAGATGTCACAAAGATTTATTACGCTGACTTTCATCTCCAGGACTTTAGCAAGGTACTAGCTAAAAACTGCAGCATGAGTATTAGCAGGCTTGATAGGAGTGAGGCTCATGCTGTTACTAAAAAGGATGAATAATAACTAGAAAATTCTAACTGATTTAACCACCTTAGAAAACAGTTTGCTACTATTTACTAAAATGGAAGCTCTGCCTATCATATGACTAAGCAATTCTACTCCATATATCCTAAAGTAAGGTGTGTTTGTGAGGCATGTACAAAAAGGTCATTACTTTTTTTTATTGATAAGCAGATTATCTACCTGGGAGTGAGTAGGAACAAGGTAGAAGGGACAGAAGAAATGGGAGTGACACTTCTCTGAGAATAACTTCGACTTTTGGAACCATGTTAACATTTCACATATTCAAAAAAGGACTAATAAATAAAATCAAAAATGGAGAGAGGGAAGCCTAACATGAAACACAAACAGAATCAAATGAACCAAACTGTATTTCAAATGAATAACATAACCACATTGAAGAAAGCAGGGGAGGAGGGAAGTACTAACGCCTAAAACTGAACACAGTGTTTGGACTACAGGTCCCCACGCTAACATGTTTTAAAACGCTAAACTCTAGTTAGTGGGTTTCTTTTTCACAAAGGTATGGGCTAACAATTTTGAACCTTTCTGGGTACATTAGGAGTACACAAATAAGTAAATATGTTGTCAATAAAGGGAGTCAGGTTCTCACTGTTGAACAAAGGTGTTACAAACACGAAAAGGTGAATGGATAGAATCAACTCTGTACTGTAGGGTTGAAACCGGAGGTGTCAGTATGAACGCATGGTTTTTAATACAGATATACAAAAATATAGAAAGGTGTGGAATACAAAAATATAGAAAGGTGTGGAATACACACACAATGAAACTGGAGGTGTCAGTATGAACTCATGGTTTTTAATATAGATATACAAAAATATAGAAAGGTGTGGAATACACACACATGCACATGCAACCCATAACATCTATTTGCTAAGAGGGCCTAGAAGCAATGATACCCCAATAGCTGTGAGCACACCTAGCTCTGAGATCTTGTTTCTAAATATAATTTTCTACCAAGTGTTCCTTGGAGAAACAGCTGATTGCAGGGCAGGGGTAGGGAAAATATGAGATAAACCTGGACTATCTTGTCATGCCAGAAAATAAGAAAGTGACCAAAGAATCAAGGGGACATGACAGACACAGAGCCAGCTTGAAAGGGTTGGTCAAATATGGAACAATATGAGTTTAAAAAAAAAATGATAGTAAAAAATTAAACCCATTGAATAACATAAGAATCCATGAGATCATTGAGATATTAATTAACTAGTTAATTAATGGGGGCAAGCCAACTAATAAATGTAAAAGAGAGATGGAATTAGAAAATCTTCATTTGGCAACAATCATGGCAATAATGGATTCCAGAAACAGTCATCAACAGAGCCTAAAACTAGTGTGTGAAAGTCTGAGGAGTAACAACATATTTATATACTCTCAAAGTATCTCCCAGAAGATACTATTTACAAAGGAAAGGCAGAAACTTTACAGTGGAGAAACCAGGCAGAATCCATCTTAACTAAGTGATCAAAATTAACATCATCAATAATAGAACAAATCAACATTAGCCTCTCAAAATGAAAGCACTGAGAAAAATACATCATATCTATAATATTACCGCCACAAATGCATAATGTGGATCTAATCATAACCAGATAAACCTCAAGTAAGAGACATTCTATTAAAAAAATAAATAGGCCAGGCACAGTAGATCATGCCTGCAATCCCAGCACTTTGGGAGGCCGAGGTGGGCGGATCATGAGGTCAGGAGTTCTAGACCAGCCTGGCCAACGTGTGAAACCCTGTCTCTACTAAAAATACAAAATTAGCTGGGTGTGGTGGCACGTGCCTGTAATCCCAGCTACTAGAGACAGTGACTCAGGAGAATCGTTTGAACTCAGGAGGCGGAGGTTACAGCAAGCCAAAATCGCACCATTGCACTCCAGCCTGGGCAACAAGAGCGAAACTCCATCTCAAATAAATACATACATACATACATATATACATATAAACTGGCCTAAACCCTTATACAATGTCAGTGTTATAAAGACAAAGACTGAGGCACTATTCTAGATTAAAGGAGACCACACCAGGCGTGGTGGCTCACGCCTGTAATCCCAGCACTTTGGGAGGCCGAGGTGGGCGGATCACCTGAGGTCAAGAGTTTGAGACCAGCCTGGCCTACATGGAGAAACCCTGTATCTACTAAAAAATACAAAATTAGCCGGGCATGGTGGTGCATGCCTGTAATCCCAGCTACTTGGGAGGTTGAGGCAGAAGAATCACTTGAACCTGGAAGACAGTGGTTGCAGTGAGCCAAGATGGCGCCACTGCACTCCTGGGCTACAAGAGTGAAATTCCATCTCAAAAAAAAAAAAAAAAAAAAGGAGACCAAAAGAAAAAAAGAAAAACTGAATGAACCACATGGCTGGTTTTTTGTTTTGTTTTGCTTTGTTCTTGTGTATTGGACTTTTATTGTTTTTGTTGCTGTAAAGGGTATTCATTGATAAGTGAATTAGGCTAATTGAAGAAATATGAATGAAGCCTGTAGGTTAGCTACAACAATAGTATTTAATGATTATAAAACAGTTAATAAGAGAATATCCTTGTTTTTAGGAAATACACACTGCAGGATTGGGTATTATATCTGCAACTTTCTCTTGAACAGTTCAGTGGGGAAAAAGGAGACAGAGAAGGATAAAACAAATGTTAACATTTGGGAGATGTGGTAAAGGTTACACAAGAATTCTTTGTACTATTCCCGCGATTTTCTCATATGTCTAAAATTAGATTAAAATAAAAAACTAGAAGAAAAGAGTTAAGCGGGTAATTTATACTTGTTGGGGTAAGGATAGTGTGAAAGTTAACATCTGACGTAAAGTGCCAAAATATAAACCTAACTGCAATATGTTCTGAAAAGGTTGCCTGACTAAGCCAATTATGTCCTATATACACCTTCTAAAGAATGAGATTTGAAATAAAATGGATCTACTTAGGACCTTACTCAAGGAGAAAAGTTCGTAAAGTACCCAAAGGACTGGATAATAAATTAGCAGACTCATCTAAGCCATGTATCCCAATGTCACTGTACCACATGGACATTGAAACACATGCCTTCAGACAGTGGTTGAGCAAGCATTTTTCTTCTAAAAGTTTGGAAAGTGAATTACCTTACCTAGAAATGTTTGGTTATATTTTAGATTAATATAAAACCATTAATTAGGAATACAATTGTGTAAGAACAAATGAGTAGAACAGAATAGGATAAAAATGAAAACATTCTGGCTGTATTAGTACTAAAGCTAATGTGATGGATATAAAACTTCAAGGAAACCACAACAAATCTGTAATTTGTGAAAACTTTCCATAAAATTTAAAAACCACTAACTTTTCTTCAGAGCATTTCTAGAAAATACTGTGAATAAGCAAGTCAGAAAAATTACAGCATGTGCTAAAACAGAGACAATCAACATCAACTGAAGAAATGGCTTCATAGGAAAAAGGATTGATGGTTGTTATAAAATATGCCCACAAATTATTTGACTCTCCCCTCAAAAAGGTGGAACCTAACTGCCTTCCTCCTTGAGTATGGGCTGGACTTAGAGCCTCCTTATAACCAATGAAATATAGAAGGAGTAACAGTGTTAGGTTCAAAATAGGACATAAAAGGCACATGATTTCCTCCTTGCTCTCTCTCGCATCACTTGCTCTGGATGAAGCTAGCTGACATGTTGTAAGGATACTCATGCAACCCTATGAAAGTTCTGAGGTCCCTTGCCAACAGCCAGCAAGGAACTGAGGCCTCCTGCCAACAGCCATGTGAGTGCACCATCTCGGAAGCAGATCCTCCGGCCCCAGCGGCAGCGGCAGCCCCAGCCCCAGCCCCAGCCAAGCCTTCAGATGACTGCTGTAGCACTGGTCAAAAGCTTTTTTTTATTTTTTTTTTTTTGTGAGACGGAGTCTCGCTCTGTCGCCCAGGCTGCAGTGCAGTGGCGCGATTCGGCTCACTGCAAGCTCTGCCTCCCGGGTTCATGCCATTCTCCTGCCTCAGCCTCCCAAGTAGCTGGGACTACAGGCACCCGCCACCTCGCCCAGCTAATATTTTGTATTTTTAGTAGAGACGGGGTCTCACCGTGTTAGCCAGGATGGTCTTGATCTGCTGACCTCGTGATCTGCCCACCTTGGCCTCCCAAAGTGCTGAGATTACAGGCATGAGCCACCTCGCCCGGCCTGGTCAAAAGCTTGATTGCAACTCATCAGTGACTCAGCCAGAACTACCCAGCTAAGCTGGTTCTGAATTCCTGACCCACAGAAATCATGAGATTAAAAAATGCTTGTTGTTGGCTGGACGCAGTGGCTCATGCCTGTAACCCCAGCACTTTGGGAGGCCGAGGCGGGCGGTCACCTGAGGTCCAGAGTTTGAGACCAGCCTGACCAACATGGAGAAACCCCACCTTTACTAAAAATACAAAATTAGCTGCGTGTGGTGGCGCACTCCTGTAATCCCAGCTACTCCGGAGGCTGAGGCAGGAGAATGGCTTGAACCCGGGAGGCGGAGGTTGCTGCGAGCCGAGATTACGCCATTGTACTCCAGCCTGGGCAACAAGAGCAAAACTCTGTCTCAAAAAAAAAAAAAAGTTTGTTGTCTTAAGCAGCTAAATTTTGGGATAATTTGTTACATAGCAAAAGATAACTAACATAGAATTTGATTTAAGTTATTCCATTTGCAGAATTATAAATTTATAGAAATATTCATTGTAAAACTAACTGAAATTAACTATCATTTACAAAGATAGTTACAGTCTATATTTCCAGGAATGTATTAAATAGGACCAGAGTGACTTAGTCAAAATGCAAGAAATGAAAACTCTGCAAGTTAGAATATCTACACAGAACTATAAATAGAATGTATTAATTTTGTAAATAGGTTTAAAAATAAACACTTAAGTGGAGGGAATAAGTACAGAGAGAAGGGAGATTAGCTGGGAAATCTCAGGTATACATTGTTTGGGGTGAGGTTTTAAGGGATTTTTTAAAAGAGCTGACTTTACTATAAATGTCATTAGCTTGAAAAAGTACAGTTCTTTCTCTAGAAAACTTGGCACCTATACATAAAGAAGTGGGGCTGGGTGCAATGACTCACACCTGTAATCCCAGTACTTTGGGAGCCAAGGTGGGAAGATCCTTGGACCCAGGAGTTCAAGACCAGCCTAGGCAAACAGTGAGACTCTGTCTACACAGAAATAAAAATAAATTAGCCAGGCATGGTGGCATGCACCTGTCATCCCAGCTACTCAGAAGCCTGAGAAGGGAGAATTGCTTGAGCCCAAGAGGTCGAGGTTATAGTCAGCTAGGATCACACCACTGTACTCTAATCTGGGCAAGAGAGCCAGACCCTGTGTCTATGAAAATAAAAATAAAAATAAAAATAAACATAAACAAAAAGTGAGAAAACTGAGTATTTATATAAGATCTCCTGTGAGTCAATTAAAAAATAATTGGGGTCAAATACAGCATGTTTTCATAGGAGAATCAGCGTTGGGGCCATCAACTGTCCAGCCCCCATTCCCTTCCGTTACTAACTATATTATCAAATTGTCTTCAAACATTTAGGCAGTGACTAAATTTCTACCTTCCTCCAGTAACTTTTCCTAAAACAGCAGAAATGAGACTGTATTTCTTCATCAAGACATTGACATGCTGAAGACCCATGGTGACATAAGGAATTGACATGAAGTAAAAAGAGCATAGGCTGCAGAGTCCACACCTGGGTCTGGACTGGAGCCCAGTCCCACTTCTCACTGGCCACAAACTACAGACAAACAGTTCCCATTCTGGAACTCAGTTACATTATTAGTAAAATGGAGATAATATCAAATTTACACGGTTGTCATTATAAGGATGAAACAGTATACAGAAAGGGCCTTGCACATGTAGCCATGAGATAAATAGCAGCTTGTTTTTAATTACTCTTTTGCTTATATGCATTATGCATATACTTCTCAAATCAAGAAAATAGGGACACAGACTGCCAGAATATTTTTGTGTCTCATATTCAGATGCAAAAGGCAGCCCAGGAGGTTAATGTGGACTTATGACATGTTATAATTTCTGAAACATTACAATAGCTTATGAGTTGTTATTAAAACTGAACGCTTAGCTACTTAAGAAACCAAAGTACCTAGTCTGTAATCAATATTTATACAGTACTTACCATATTCTTTGTATTACTCCAAGTATGTTCTTTCTCCTCTATCAAATTACAGATTTGATTGCTAAAAAAAAGATCCATCTTTATACCTGTCATGGCCCCATCCCTATATTCGTCATGGCCCCTTGAATACATAAGGCTGAATGAATTCAACTTCAAGTCCTCAATGTCTCTTCCTCCAATATAATCTTAAGATTATAAAAGTCAGGCACCTTCACCCTGACAATGTGCATATGTGTGTGCACACTCATTTCCCCGAGTAAAACCAGACTTAGGTGCACAAGGCAGTTATCATTTTCTCTATGCCCAGCACTTCATACAATTTCTGGCACATTGTAAATGCTTAATGAATGTTAGCTGAGAGATAAATGAGAGAGCACAAGCACCTAGGCAGAATAGTGAGTAGCTAAACTGTCAGTCATGAAGCTCCAATTTAACCCCAATTTCACTCCCTTTACAAATGTGTTTATAATTTTGCACAGTTACTGTTTTATTTCCTTATACAGTGGAACTCCCTTATAACTTCCTCTCAGAGACTAGGACTAACATGTGTGCTATATGCCAAAAGTCTTCAGTATATGCAACATGTAAAACCTAAAGAATATTGGCAAGCAAGGAATGTGCCCTTAGATTCAGATTCCTCTACATCCACGTTTCTGTGATTATACCTCTTCCTGTTTCTTTCCTGTGGGTTTTGCTCATTTCACCCATCTTATTTGTAAACTTCTCAGGAACAGTGAATACATTATTTGCTTCCCTTGTAAGACTCAAGGTGCCTAATACAGGACACAGACTGGAATACTGGCACATATTATTAACAATTATTTTGCAAACTGGATTGTCATTTAAAAAAAAAATAAGGGGAGAGGGCATCTAACACAAAATCAAATGCACATAGCTACACATCAGATATATGAAAGAAATTTTCTGTAGTTATTTTGTGTGTGTGTAAAATTAGAAATCATATCCTCCCCATGACTCATCAGAGATAAAAGAGGATAAATGAAATCTGTGTGTGAGGTACATGCAATCAGGCACCAGGACAGTATTAAGCAGCTTCAAAGGTTATTGCTATGTATCAGGCATTATAATATATTCTGGAGAAAACAGAAATGAGATAAGGTCTATGAAATTGGAAATCAGACTGGTGGACCTAGAGAGTCTAGAGGCTGTTAATTCTTATTCTTCTCTAAACTATCTCCTGGTTCTCCATACACTTCAACCACTTTGTTAGTGCTGGTTCCTTTTCATCTATCCTCTAACAGCAGCATCAGCATTACCTGGGAACTTGTTCAAAAATGCAATTTTTCAAGCCCCAGTCCACACCTACATAATCAGAAACTATGGGGGTGGGACCCAGAAATCTGTGCTTTACCAAGGCTTCTGGCTATTTATTTTCTCTTTTTTTTTTTTTTTTTTTTTTTTTTTTTTGAGATGGAGTCTCACTCTGTCACCCAGGCTGGAGTGCAGTGGCCTAATTTCGGCTCACTGCAACGTCCGCCTCCTGGGTTCAAGTGATTCTCCTGCCTCAACTTCCTGAGTAGCTGGGATTACAGGTGTGTGCCACCACACCCAGCTAATTTTCGTATTTTTAGTAGAGACAGGGTTTCACCATGTTGGCCAGGCTAGTCTCAAACTCCTGACCTCAAGTGATCCACCCGCCTTAGCCTCCCAAAGTGCGGGCATTACAGGCATGAGCCACCACACCTGGCCACCTCCAGCTCTTCCTAATGCATTTTCAAATTTTAGAACTACTACAGTTTGCATGTGTCCTCCATGTGTTAGAGGAGACTTGATTCTCCAATGCAACAGTAGTGAGTGGTGGGATCTTCACTGATTAGGCCATGAAGACTCTTTTCCCATGAATGAATTAATGCCAACAGAGTGGGAATAGGTTCACGCTATGAGTTCAGCCCCCTTCCCTCTCTCTCTTACCCATGTGATGTTGATGTCTTCTGCCATGTTATCATGCAGCAAGAAGGCCCTCACCAGATACTGGCACATTGATCTTTGACTTCCCAGCCTCCAGAACCATCAGGAAATAAATTTCTGTTCTTTATAAATCACCCAGCCTGTTCTTTATAAATTAAACTTAGATCAGTTCTTGTCTTAGTTTTGTGCTGCTATTATGAAACATAAAATATGAAATAGTAGCACAAAACAAACTAAGACAACAAGTGATCCAAGTTTAAATACTGATTTAAATGTCCAAAAGTTCCATTCACCATCTTTTCCAGTTCCCACTCTCCATTTTTCTGGGGTTGGGCCCTCATCTACTATCTCTACATCTATTACTACTACTAATAATAACAGCAACAGCTGCCATTTATTATATTAAGCATTTATAAGACAGGCATTGTGTTAATCACTGTGCACATAGTACCTTTCTTAATTTCCACTACAATTCTTTAACTCAGATAAGAAGCCTAGGCTTAGAGAAGTTAAATAACTTGCCCAAGGTCAGCCAACCAATAAAGAACATAACAGAGATCTGACCTGCCATCTTCCTAACTCCAAAGTCCACTAAGTTAACTACTATACTAACATGCATCCTAGAAGGTTGCTACTCGCATAACCTCAGCGGTCATCTATTTTACAATTGTCCCTAACCATCTCATAAATTCTGAAGTAGAATTTCCAGTTACTTAGTAGATCTCTCTTTTTAAACTCCTCACAGAAACCTCAGAATTAACACTGCCATTATTTCTTCTCTCCACTTCAAACCTGTCCCTCTTCCTGTGATTTCTAACTTAATGTCATCATAAGCAAACAATTGCTCAAACTAGACATATTATCTTTGACTTCTCACTCTCCCTTACCTTTAGCTGGTCATAAATGTAGAGGTTTTAACATCTAAAAATATCTCCAAAATCTATCCATTCCCATTGTCCAACATTTCTCACCTACATTCTAGTCTCCCTGCCTCTCCACTCTAATGCAATCTGCACATGAAGTGTCAACTTTCTGATTACTCTACCTTCTATGGCTCTCCACTGCCAACGGATGGAAGAAGTCTAGACTTTTTAGGATGAAGAAGAAGACCCCCTCATAATTTGGCTCCAAAAATAGCTTCCTGCCTCATCACTTCTGCCATGCAGTAAGAAGTGATTAGGCCTTCATGAATGGATTAATGCCATTATAGCAGGAATGGGTTCATAATCTCAGGAATGGGTTCTTGAGTTCAGCCCTCTTCCCTTTCTCTTGCCCACAAGAAATAACTCAAGATATTTCCAAAAGTGCCATTTAATTTTAATCTTCAGTAACTTTGCTTATGTTGGCCCCTCTGCCTGGAATGCTCTCTTCCCCCTCCACATGTGGTAAAATTTTATTTAACCCTCAGAGCTAAGCTCCATCCCCTTCTTTTCAGCACGTTCCCTATCAATTTTTTCTCCAGCCAAAGTGCTCTACTCCCCCAGCACATTATTCATTCCAAAAGTGATTTAATTTGTCACAGCATATAATGGTTAGTGGTTTATCTCTTCTGATGAACACTTAGTATGCTGAGGATATTCTGTGTCTTCACCACTTCGTCTCCCTGGCACCCAACAAAGTGTCTAGCCACAGCCAGCACCCAGTAAATATTTGCTGAGTTGTTAAATAATGCAACATTTGCAGTTGTAACTTTACACATCTTGGTTAGCAATTCAACTTCAGGTTTACACACCACTGAAAAGAATTTTCACATAACAGAAGATGTTATAAATAAAGACCAAGGGTTCAATATTCAGCAGCAGTGTCTTTAATTATTCAGAAATCTCTTTTGTCCATATTTTTAAGCATCGTTCATCAGAAAGACTCCTTTCCCAACTAACACTTGTATTTTTTACAGGATCAGCAGTAAAGACAAACCTCAGAGAGATAATCCCAAGCAAAACTATGTCACTGAGTGTGACTGGATGACTACTGGTACATCATTTCAGTCAATTTCCAAAACAACGGCCCAAGTACATCAGGTAGATTTTAGAAATGAAGAGACGCACCACTGACTACCTAAAATACATGCACATTAGTGAAGCATCGATTCCAATTAGTAATTGAAATCAAAAGTACATTAACAACCTGATATTGGTTCAAGAGTAATATCCTTTACTTTCAAGTAAGGATAACACTTATTCTTGTCAAAGACTATACTCTGATTAATACAACCTCTATCCCACCTTACAAGAAGGTTCTATCTTGTTAACAGTGGGATGCTGATAAGCCCGCCTTAGTCCTTAACACTTTGCCTTCCCAACCTGCTAAGCCATCTCTCTCCAGTATTCCCCTATAAGAGACGTTCTGCTCCAGTTACCAGACATAAAAGTCGTCTGGGTATATCCTCCAACAACCAAATTCACATTATTATTTCCTCAGTCCCTGGTTTATTTCTTAATTCAAATTTTACACTTCTTTCAGAGAGCAAGTCAAACCTTACCTCTTTCAAAGAGTTCCCTAACTCAGCCTACACATCCTATCTTTTCTGATTTCCTACCACATTTATAGTCCTCAAAGAGCACTGGTTACATGCTACTTAACTTGGTTTTATAATTATTTTATATATCTCCTAGCTAGACTACTGCTCTCAAAGGAAAAAAAAAAGGTCTTCTATGTCATTTTTCACTCCATAATCCTCCTCCCACACCTATCATGATACTGGGCAGAGGGAGGCACATTTATTAAGTACTTAATGGACTGAACTAAATGCTTTCTATATATAGATACACCACTTGAGCATAGTGTGCTATATAACAAATATCCATTGCATGCCTACTCGGTGGCAGGCACATTTTTCCAATGTGTTAGACATAGGGCAAGGAGGAAAACACAGGTGACTCCTGTCCTAAAAGCTATTATAGTGCAAGGAGGAAGACACTTTGAATTCCGAGTAATCTAGTAAGTGTTACAAAGCAAGGTTATTACTGGTTCCAAGAGATAACACACTTTATAGATCCTCAGTTATGAAACGGAATCAAAGAATTTTAGACCTAAATGAGAACCTTGAACTTACCTTCCTCAATCCTCTTGCACCAAGCATTACATTTCAGTACAGTCTATCTTTTCACCGGTTCTACACATTGCCTTAATCAACAGAAAGAAAAGACTGGCTTCTTCCCTGTCTCCAATACTGCCTAAGTATGGTAACCACAACCCCCATACATCTACCCATTATAGAGTCCATAGCACTGAGAAGAGAGCACTGGGCTGAGGATAAGCTACACCTTTACACTCTGGGTTCTCCCATCATCAACACTTTCCAGCCCACACAGTGAAGAGAATCCCTATTTTCTGTCCAGAAAATAGCCACCTGTACTGCCTTTGCGAAAAACAAACGAAACATGCTTCCATACTTCCTTGGACCTACTAAAGACAAAAGCACAACACGGTTCTGGAAAATATAGCAAGATACTTGAGTCTATGAGGAAGTCACAAATAAGGATGCCTATCAGCACCTTGGTCTCAAACTCTGTAGCAACAATGTACTAAAACGTCAAGGAAACACATGCACATACGTGTGAAGTTACAAACTCTAGGCAACAGGTTGGCTGCCCCGGATATATACTGACAGGTCACCCTCCCTAGGACGTGGGTGTGTCTGACGCCGCACGCAGGCACTGCTTCACAACTCTCTCCATAACAACCAGCTCCTACTCAGAGGCTGGCCAGGACAGGGGAGATGAGGGCCCCAGCAGTCCCGAACTTTCCGAACCCCCACCCCGGGGTCACGGGTTTCGCCTCCTCTCAGCCCCAGGCAACGTCGTCTCAGACAGGATACGAGGCTGCTAGTGAACCTGGGCTGCTCCTGATTCGAACTCCTCTCTTTGGGAGGCTGGTAGAGCCACCCCGAACCCCCGAGACGTCTACTTCCTACTACACCTTCGTGGACTGCGAGCCTTCCCGGGCCCCGGCTACTCTCTCCAGAGCACCTGGGCCCAGGAACTGACCCTCGTCAGGCCCCGTCCCAGTTCCTTCCCCGCCCCCGGAAAAAGCGGCGGAGGGGCGGGGAGCGGTGCGCGCGGATACGGCGGGGGCGCGCGTCCCCGCGCCCCGGGTCCGCGCAGCAGGTGCGGCCAGGCCCCACCTCCCCTGCAAGGACCCGGCTACTCACCCCAACGATGTTCCTCTGCGACCTAGCAGCCGGCACAGACGCCTCTTCCGCCCGCTCCGCACCCCCCTCTTCGCCACCGCCCCCTTCGCCGCTGCCGTGGCCGCCGTCCTCGCCGCCGCCCCGGCTGCCGCGGCGCGCGTCCGCTTTCACGCACTCAGCCGTGGCCGCGCACGCGCCACTGCGCGGTGGCGTCACTTAGCAACCGGTCGACCGCGGGCTGCTGGGTCCCGGGGTGCAGGCCTCGAAAGTCGCCTGAGGCGGCCTTGGCGGCTTTTCCGCACTGGCTCTACCCGCTGCCCCTCCAGAGCAGGGGGCCCCAGGGTGTGGCTGCCCTGCCGGCACCTGGCTCCGGGGTAAGTCGCGTCACTGCACGTCACTGTATGGCGTCACCGGCGCGCGTCACTACGGATGGGAAGGTCCTGGGCGCCTGTGGAGTGACCTTGTCCGGACCGCCGCAGACCCTATCGGCAAGTTCTTGGAGGTGCAGGAATGTTCTCCAAGGAGTAGGACCGGAAAGGGCTGAGAGCGCGGTTAATGTCGAGGCTGCTAAGTGACGCTCGTTAACTTCGCAGCAGGGTGTGACTGGTCCAGCCTTGACTCTCAGTTTCCTCTCTCTGTAAATGGGCATAATAATACCGGTCCAGCCTACGCTGGAGAATTGTGAGGTGAAAATGAAATAAGGTATGCAAAGGTACTTTGTAAGTATAAAGCCTATTTGACTTGGTGGCTCACGCCTGTAATCCCAGCACTTTGGGAGGCCGAGGTGGGCGGATCGCTTGAGCTCAGGAGTTCGAGACCAGCCTGGGTAACATAGTGAAACCCCGTCTCTACAAAAAAAGACAAAAACTAGATGGGCATGATGGCGCGCGCCTGTAGTCACAGATACTCGGGAGGCTGAGGTGGGAGGATCGCTGGAATCTGGGGAGTTCAAGATTGCAGTGAACTATGATCACGCCACTGCACTCCAGCCTCTGCAGTGAGAGCAAGACACTGTCTCAAAAAATAAATTTATCTATCTAGATAGATAACAGTCCTAGAAATCCGGGTGCAGGTCTGACTCTAGCTGATGTAGGAGAGTCAGTTATCCCCGGCGCTGGAGCAAGGTAGGGGACCACCCATGCGGGTGTTGGAGGAGACAGATTGGGAAGGACTTAATTCCAGGCAAAGGCAGCTTCAGGAGTAAAAGTAGAAAGTGAAAATGGTCAGGAAAAGCAAGGCTTGGGGCAGGGAGACCCATTTTTAGGCCATTGCAGTACTCCAGACAAGTGATAAGAACATTAAGGCATTGGCAGTGGGAATAGAGGAGGGGATAGATGTTAGCGCCATTAAGGTGGTAGAATTCACAGCACTGAGTGGGGATAAATGAGTAGGCCAGGTTTCTAGCATGAGTGCTGAGGTAGACAGTGGTAACATTTAGCAAGATGGCAAGCTACATGAGTCTTGATTATCCACAGGTGTCTAAGTTACTATTATAGATAGTGATGGTGACATTCCTTAGGAGGATGACCAGATATGTGGAGTATGGTGATGAGTTCAAATATAGATATGTTTGTTGGAGAAACATTTACTCTCCATTCACAATGTCTTCCTTCCATATGGAATGACATCTATTAGTGTAATACTCTCCTGGCTTCTCACTGTACCTGTCCCCAATTCACTCTTCCCTAGAGGAGTGACTTCCTGGTTGGTGAACTTAAATGGGAGAAACTAGACATGTGACATCTATTCCATTCTTTTTCTCTTAAAAGATAACAATCTTCAGGGAACTATCCTGATGTTCTTTTCCATTTTTCCTGGAGCAGGGCCTATGGGTAGGGACAAGGGTGCCTCGTCCAGGGCTACAAAGAAAGTATATGTATTTAATTCCAGAGTTTGGCATTAGGAAGCTGTCTGTCCACAGGTGATATTTAATACCAGCTTTGTCAGCTGTGTTACACAGAATAATGATCCCCCCATACACCAAAAGAAAAAAAAAAAAAAAAAAGGATGACCACACCCTAATACTCAGAACCTGTGAATATGTTATATTACGTGGCAAAAGGGACTTTGCAGATATGACTAAATGATGCATCTAGAGAGATGATCCTGGATTGTCTGACTGGGCTGGAGGCAGGAGGGTCAGAGTCAGAGAAGATGTGATGATGGAAGCAGAGGTCAGACAGATTTGAAGATGCTATACTGTTCGCTTTCAAGATGGACCCAAGGAATGCAAGCAAATTGTAGAAGCTGGAGAAGGCAAGGAAATGGATTCTTCTCTAGCACCCTAGGAACACAACCCTGCCAACACGTTGATTTTAGGACTTCTGACTTCTAGAACTGCAAGATAATAAACTTGTGTGTTTTAAGGTACCAGGTTTGTGCTAACTTGTTACAACAGCAGTAGGAAACTAATACAGTCAGTAATAAAGATAATAGTTGGTTTCCTGCAGCTTTCTCTGTTACCTGGAAATGAAGGGTACAATTCAGCACCTTCAGAGACTAGAGCAATATGACTGTGACCTGATGGAGGGAACCTCCACATCTGGAGAAAAATGTCCAATAAACACTCAAACTATACAGGTCTATGAATGAGGAAAGAGGTTGAGTTAAAATAGATTTGGAAGAAATAAATTTATAATTGGTAATTTAAGCCTGAGGCATGGATGAGATCAATCAGGGAGAAAATACAGAAGACATAATAAGGAGAGGCAAGGATAGGGCCCCTGGGGAGCACTAACTTTAAAAGGAGGTGCAGATGATCAGAAGCCCAAAAAGAAGTCTGAGGAGGAATGGCCAGAGAGAAAAGGAGAACTAGGTGAGCCTAATGCCTCTGAAGCCAAGCAAGCAAGATGGAGAGAGGTCAACAGAGTCAGAGACCACAAATAGGCCCAGTATATCAAGGACTAGAAAGCATTCACTGGATTTAGCAACAGAAAAGTGGTTGGTAACCAACAATAGCAAACTTCAGTGGGATAGTGGAGATACATACTAAATCACTGAGATCTGAAAGGCCGACCAATATAGTGGATTGGCCTCTGGATTGGTTTGATGGGAGTTTCGAGGTTCTAGTCTTGATTCTGGCCATTAACTAGCTAGATAACTTTGAACAAATCCCTCAGCTATTCCAGGCTTTGGTTTTCTCATCTGGCAAAGTATGGGATCAAGCTGAGTCTATAATTTTCACATTAATTGCTAGATAATCCCCCAATTTTATTTTGTTTTTTTGGTCATATTTGATTCAATACTTTTATTTCTTTTTATTTTTGAGGCAACGTCTTGCTCTGTTGCCCAGTCTGGAGTACAGTAGTGCAATCTTGGCTCACTGCAGCCTCAACCCCCGGGCTCAATTACCCCAGTTTTATATCAGACTCACTCGCTTATAACAATACACTTCAAATCCTTCTCAGACCATTTTTCAACCATTAAGAATCAGTATATTACGTGCCAGCTTCTGTCCTAGATACTATGGCTATGACACAGTTTTCAAGGAACTCACAGTTTGGAGAGACAGAAATACTAAGTACATAACTAGTTGTCATAGTTCTTTTTAAAAAATAATAATAAGGCCAAGCATGGTGGCTCATGCCTGTAATCCTAGCACTTTAGGAGGCGGAGGTGGGTGGATCACCTGAGGTCAGGAGTTCGAGACCAGCCTGACCAATATGATAAAAACCCATCTCTACTGAAAATACAAAAATTAGCCAGGCATGGTGGCATGCCCCTGTCATCCCAGCTACTCGGGAGGCTGAGACAGGAGAATCGTTTGAATTCGGGAGGCAGAGGTTGCAGTGAGCCAAGATCACGCCATTGGACTCCAGCCTGGGCAACAAGACTGAAATTCCGTCTCAAAAAATAATAATAATAAACAATTAAAAATAAAAATTTAAAATAATAAGGTAGACCTGGTTGTGGTGGCTCATGCCTGTAATCCCAACGCTTTGGAAGGCCAAGTCAAAATATCTGTTTTAGCAGATAGGGACAAAGTTTAAATAATTTGGCCGAGGTCATAGTAGACCAAGATTTAGACCCAGCACAAGCATCCTTTTTCCAAGAAACCTTTCCTCAGGCCCTTAGTTGGTTTAAGTACCCTCTGTCTGTACTATTAGCATGTGCACACACATTTATTTTAGCATTGACTTTAATAATAAGGATGTTTACCGTGTACTAGTACCTGTACCTATGTGACCTATGTTTGTCTTGTAGGCATCAGTTCATTTAAGCCTCATAACTGCCCTTTGAAGTAGGTGATATTATTCACAATATTTTATAAAACAGGAAGCCAAGGCATAGAAAGGTTAAGTAATCACTCAAGGTACAATTAATAAGTGATAAAGCTGGGACTCAAATCCATGCTTTTAACCCCCAGGCTTCATACTGTGTACCCTTTCCCTTGTACTGAGGAATTCTAGAAGGCATAGTTTACAGGTTGTTGTGTGTGATATCACTCTGTGTTCCTCATATGAACACAAGAGAATTGTCTCTCTGAGCCACGAGTCATGAAATATTTGGCTACCCTTGAGTAACTGATGTGTTTTCTCTTTATAGGCAATGTGAATTATATAACTGGCTGTTTTTCCCTTTTCACTTTGCCAAGAAGCTCTGAGTAAATTTGTTGGCTCAGCGTTTGTAAGTGGGTGAATTGCCCTGCATATCTGTATTCTATTACTTTGAAATTTTTTAAAGAAAAATAATGTAAACTTTTCTTTATTTTCCAAATTGTTGACAATGTGCAATAATAATTTTTACAATTAGAAAAATAAACTTTGTTCTTAAAATAATGTTTGCAGCTTCAAATGATTTCTCATACTTTGACTCTATGAATAAGAGCTGGTTTCGGGTTAAGTTGCATGAGTTAAATATAGAATCCAGGTTCATATAAAACCAAGACTTCTCTATGACCTGGAAAGTCCAGATCAATAGAATTGTTCAGACAGATCAAAAAATATTTTAAGTGGCATAAAATAGTTGTAGCTCTTCTTGTTTTTAACTTATGTCTAAGTAATTTGAAACCACTTTTAGGTTATTTGGACACATGCTCCCTTGCTTTAGAAATTAAAACACCCATGATCTTCCTATATGCTGATGATATTTTATTATAATAAACTTTATAGCTGATCTTGTTGCTCACCATTTGTCAGAAAGAATGGATCAAGATCACCTGTTCCAAAACTGAAATAATTTTGGGGGGCACATGTCCTCAAATTTAATTGGCTTAGATCCAGCAACTAAATACCACATTAATTTATTTACTTACGGGTATGTTTTGCAAGTAATTCTTCCAGGTAGATTTACTGGCCAGCCACTTTGCTAAAAGCCATATATTTCATGGGAGGATTAGTTAGATTTTCCTACAGTCAGAGTGAGCAACTGACTGTTTCTTCTTTGAAAAATTTCAATCCAAATCTTAATCATTCTCCAACAGAGCATTCTAAAGCCTAAACGGCCCAGGCAGGTGGGTAAGTACTCTGAACTCAGCCCAGCAGATTGTTACCATGTGGTATGAGCATCCTAGGTTGCCAGATTTGAAAACTGTTGACCTCTAAATGTTGGTAACTAATGGGAATTTTTTTTAAAGAAAAGAAAAACATGACGTGTCTGTGAGGTTGCAGACCTCTTGCTCTGTTGAATGGAACTTGATGGTCTTGAACACTGATTTTTTTCATATTTTTGAAGAGTTGTTTAAGGAAAATCCTGGGTTGCCTGCAGGGGCTCTGTCTGTTCACTACCATATGGAGAGGAATGTTCCTATTTAGGTGAGAATCTTAACGGGGTGACTCACTCTTCACAAAAGGCTGTCAGCCCTCTACCATCTGCTGATTAGATTACTGAATTCTAAACAGTGTACGTCTGCCTTTAGTCAGCCACACAATATTAGCTGGTGCATCAAGACACTGCATACCTGACCATATTGTCCTGAGCATACAAACAGAAATCTTCCCCACCCACAACCAGGAGTGTTTTCGTGGCTTGTATTTTGAGTATAGTATCTTCTGCATATGTTAAGCAATTCTGGAAGAGACAACTCCACAGAGCCCACCAGTGCATTGTGTGGGCAAATAGGCAAAGCTTCCCCTCTGCCCTCTGAAAGTGTGCTGAAAGTGAACCGACAATATGCAGATCAGGAGAAAAGGGTATACAAATTTATTAATGTGCACAAGCACAGGGGAATCACAGGAGAATGATTATCCAGTAACACAATGAGGTCCAGATGCTTATATACCCTTCTTCATAAGGGAAGGAGAGGTGGGGGAGATGTGGTAATTTTAAGGGACAGTAAGTTATTTTTAGGAGGAATAAATGGCTCCAATGCTCAGGCAATGGTTAGTAAATGATTCTCTCTGGGAATTAAGTGGAAAGGGAAAAGGGATGATAGTTTGGTACAAAGTTTGGACTTTACGTGTGGTGTTTAATTTTCAGTCTCCGTCTGATGTGAGGTTTAATCTCTAGTTAATGACATTGCAGGGAGGGCATCAAAGGCAATTGTGTTTCTCTTTGGTGGGTCCAATTTATAGGTATATAAGGGAACTAAAGAGAAGAACCTCATCCTGAGCTTTAGGAGAGATAAGATTGGAGATGGGGTGGGTGAAGGGGTGTCAGATTTTGAAGCTGCTGCTTTAGTACTTCAAAGTGCCGTATATTGGGGTATCCTTTTCTAAGCTCCAATAGCTTTTATTATAGGATTGTTATTGTGCACTTGATCACATGAAAATTTCTTTCAGAGCTAGGTATCATGAAGTGCTTGGCTACTCTTGAATAACTGATTGTCCTGCTTACAGCAAGTGAATTGTGTAACTGGGTATGTGTTCCTTTTCACCTTGGCTGCCATTAAGCTCTGAGTCAAATGTGTGACTCCATTTTAGTGCCTGAGTAGAAACCTGTGGTCTGTATATCTGCATTCTAATTTGTTTTCTACTGGTACTGAACCTTGTACTTAAGTTTGGGTTTTCTCCTTCTCTGGTTTATCTATAATTTCTTTTCCTTTTTCTGAGACGAAGTCTCGCTCTGTTGCCCGGGCTGGAGTACAATGGCACGATCGCAGCTCACTGCAACCTCCGCCTGCTGGGTTCACGCAATTCTCCTGCCTCAGCCTCCCAAGTAACTGGGATTATAGGTTCACACCACCTCACCTGGTTAATTTTTTGTATTTTTAGTAGAGATAGAACCGGTTTCACTATGTTGGCCAGACTGGTCTTGAACTCCTGACCTCGTGATCTGCCCACTTCGGCCTCCCAAAGTGCTGGGATTACAGGCGTAAGCCACCGCACCCGGCCGGTTTATAATTTTCTACATTCTGTTTGTAATTTTACTAGCTACTTCAAGTTGTTTGTGAAAAAACTAGGAAAATGAGTGGTAAATATGCTTGTGATGACTATCTGATTCCTAGTCCCTTGCCCTCACTTCAGGCAAAAGTTAAAATTTATATACCTGGCCAGGCACGGTGACTCACACCTGTAATCCCAGCACTTTGGGAGGCCGAAGCAGGCAGATCAACTTGAGGCCAGGAGTTTGAGACCAGCCTGGCCAACATGATGAAACCCCGTCCCTACTAAAAATACAAAAATGAGCCAGGCATGGTGTGTGTACCTGTAATCCCAGCTACTTGGGAGGCTGAGGCACAAGAATTGCTTGAGCCTGGGAGGCAGAGGTTGCAGTGAGCTGAGATTGTGCCACTGCATTCCAGCCTGGTGACAAAGCAAGATTCTTCTCAAAAAAAAAAAAAAAAAAAACTTACACACCCTTCTCTGCTGATAAGAATGTATCTTGTTTCTGAGTTCTCCAGCATTTTACTTAAGATAAATAGAGCTAAAACAATGAATTGTCTTTTAATGTTGTTGCAACTCTGCAGTATGTCATTCTCTTAACTTTGCTTTTTTTTTTTTTCCGAGGGAGATGGATAGGTGAAGTAATGGTTGACAAGCATAAGAGGGAAGCTTCAAGTCCCAGGTTCTCCCATCAAATCATTTTCTCACAATCTCGCTCAGTATTCTCTTCTAGTAGGCCAGAATTTGAAGGATTAGCTCTCTATATATCTAATCTAAATCCTACTCCTTGTTTTAAACTCTTTTTGATTTCAAATATTAATGATCTGGTAGTATTCACTAGTGTATCTATTTCTACGTTCTTTCTTTAACTGAAGGTACATGGAAGATTCTAAAGCAGGATTCATTGTTCTCTTTTTTTTTTTTTTTTTTTTTTTGAGACGGAGTCTTGCTCTGTAGCCCGGGCTGGAGTGCAGTGGCCGGATCTCAGCTCACTGCAAGCTCCGCCTCCCGGGTTCACGCCATTCTCCTGCCTCAGCCTCCCGAGTAGCTGGGACTACAGGCGCCCGCCACCTCGCCCGGCTAGTTTTTTGTATTTTTAGTAGAGACGGGGGTTTCACCGTGTTAGCCAGGATGGTCTCGATCTCCTGACCTCGTGATCCCCCCGTCTCGGCCTCCCAAAGTGCTGGGATTACAGGCTTGAGCCACCGCGCCCGGCCTCATTGTTCTCTTAATGCATCTTTTATATTTGTTAAGCTGCAGGCAGAAAGGTAACTGAGTGCTATGACTGTTCTTAGGCATTGTCATCAACACCAATGTGTCTGTGATTTAATATTTTAATACTGTACTTGAAAATTGGACAGTAAAGTTGCTTTGTAAATGTAAGGTAAACATTTCAAATATACTATAATTTTTGTAGTTGTATATTTGTATTTTTTCATTGCTTAATATACCCTGAACCAAAACAAACAAACAAAAAAAACCACACAAAAATAGCCTAGGCTATTTCCTACTTCAGTTTTCATTTACTTGGCTATTTTGTGCCAGGCACAGAGGGGATACAGAGATGGAAGATACAGTTTCTGATCTAAAGGAGCTAACAGTCTAGAACTGCACTGTCCAGTATGGTAGCCTCTAGTCACATGTGGCCATTTTAATTTAAATTAAAAATCTAGTTTCTCAGTCACACTAGCCACATTTCAAGAAGTTAATAGTGGGCAGGCACTATGGCTCATACCTGTAATCCCAGCACTTTGAGAAGCTGAGGCCATAGGGTTGCTTAATCCCTGGAGTTTGAGACAAGCTTGCCAAAATAGTGAGACCCCCTGTCTGCAAAAGTAAATAAATAAATAAATAATAGCGGGGCACAGTAGTGTGTGCCTCTAGTCTAAGCTACTTGGAAGGTTGAGGTGGGAGACTCGCTTGAGCCCAGAAATTTGAGGCTGCAGTGAGCTGAGATCGCACCATCGCCCTCCAGCTCACCAACAGAAGGAGACCCCATCTCAAAAAAAAAAAAAAGAAAAAAAATTGTCAATAGCTACTGTATTGGACAGTGCATATACACAACATTTCTATTACTGCAGAAAGTACTTTTGGATTGTGTTGGTCTAAAAGTCGTATGAAAATTAGACACGCAAAGTAGGGCAAGGCAATTTCAAACAGAAAGATCTTGTGTGAAGTATGCATAAGAATGACTTGGGGGGCATGTTGATTCCTACTGCCAGATATTCTCATTTAAGGGGTACCAGGAGAGCCTGTTTTTTAAAAAAATACCCCAGGTGATTCTGATGCGTAAGGTGTGTGGACTACACAGAAAAAGCATGTAGGGTAAGTGGCAATCGCCTACTAGAATGATTCTGAACCTCCCACTTAAATGGCATCTGGTGCTTGAGCCAATCTAATTTTGACTTAGCCAGATAAGAGTGCTGTGAGTACATATGTACCTCAAGTGTTGTGGAGCATTTTGTACTCTTTTAGGTGTCTAAAGATTATAAGTGTCTTTGTCATGTACATTTTGAATACTTAAAAAGGATATGTTTCAGTCAGGAAAGGCTAGGTTATGCAACAGTAAAACCCCCAAAAACATCAATGTATTTTTCCAAAAGGGAAAAAGAGAACCCTAGAGAATCTCACACTAACAATAGCCAAGAAAAGACAGACATCACTTCTCACAATTCATGTCAGAACTCAACACAGAACCAACCCTAACGAAGCCAGAACGTGCAGTCCTACCATGTGTTCAAAAGAGAAACAGAACCAAATAAGGGTGAGCAGCACCCATGATTACCACAGTGATGGTAAAGGAAATAATGGTGATCGTGCTGCAAGACAGATAAGACTTCCAGACACATATAGTGGTGGTGAATGGCAGAGATGTGTAGGACTAGGATGAGTTTTAGAGAAATTCTTGGCTGAGAGAAAGAAGCCAAGATGAAATGATGAAGAACTGAAGGTTGAGTTAGAGTGTTTTCTAGACAAACACCCTTGACTACCTCTCTCTTTAAAAGAAAAACTTGATCCTGAAAGGGATCTTAATCCAAAGTTTTGGGTTTTGTTTTGTTGTTTTGTTTTGTTTTTTGAGACAGGGTCTCGCTGTGTCACCCAGGTCAGAGTGCAGTAGTGCAATCACAGCACACTGCAACCTCAACCCTCTGGGCTCAAGCAATCCTCCTGCGTCAGCCTCCCGAGTAGCTGGGACTGCAGGCATGCACCACTGTGCCCAGCTAATTTCTTTTAAATTATTATTTGTAGAGATGAAGTCTCATTCTGTTGCCCAGGCTCGTCTGGAACTCCTGGGCTCCTGCCTCTGCCTCCCAAAGTGCTGAGATGATAGGCGTGAGCCATCATGCCCAGTCTGAAGCTCTGGGTTCTTGAAAGGGTGATGTAAAATATTATGATATAGGCAGAGGGGCACATCTGTAAGCTGACAGTACTATGTCAGAGAAGTATCAAAGAGCCAGCAGTGTCAGAAGAGTCCTACTTCTGTCTAATCTGGGGAGAAGAATGTTCAGTCCAGTGCTACCTGAAGGGCCCCAGGCAGTAGACCCTGGTGTAGAGGGAGAAAAGTAGCTCTAGGAGAAGCCATTTAATTCCACTGATAGCAGGAGTCAGCTATTCTGGGTTTTGATGTTTTTATCTGTTTGCTTGTTTCTTTTGGTCTTGATTTACTTTCTTCAAGCTATTGAATGCCCCTATGTATGACTATGATTTTTCTAATGTCTGCACACATCAGTGTGTGTATCTAAACTGTATAACTCATAAATATTCAGTGACTCACCTTGTAAAAGATTTCACTCTCTTGCTGTAATGAAGCAAAATCATGTGAACACTAATTTTGGTCAGTGAAATGTAAATGAAACTAATGTGTACTAGTTCTAGCTGAAGCTTCTGTGCTCTCTGTTCCTCTACCAAGATGCCCAACAGTGTTCCAGAAAAAAAACTGTGCCATTGATTGTAGCTGAGACCCTCAGTGGCTTGTGTAGCGTGAGGAGAAATAAATCTTTGTTGTTATAAGCCACTGATTTGGGGGATCATTGTTACTGTAGCATAACCTAGCCCATACTAACCAATATTATGTGGATTCTGTCACCATCTGTGCAGATTACACCATTGAGATCCATCAGGCAATCGTGAATTAGAATGAAAAATAAAGGAGAAATGTATGTTCCAAAAGACTGTTTTATAATGATAAAAAGCTAAATGAAGAAGATATAATTGAGCCAGGCACAGTGGCTCACGCCTGTAATCCCAGCACTTTGGAAGGCCAAGGTGGGCAGATCACCTGAGCTCAGGAGTTGGAAACCAACCTGGCCAACATGGAGAAACCTTGTCTCTACTAAAAATACAAAAATTAGCCAGGCATGGTGGCGCATGCCTGTAATCCCAGCTACTTGGGAGGCTTAGGCCGGAGAATCGCTTGAACCCAGGAGGTAGAGGTTTTGGTGAGCCAAGATCGCGCTATTGCACTCCAGCCTGGGCAACAAGAGTGAAAATGCAACTCAAAAAAAATAATAAAAAATAAAGATAATTGTTATAACTCTCTGTACATCAAGCAGTTTAGTAGCAAACTACATAAGGCAAATCTTTTTTAAAAATACAAGGAGATTTTCATAAAACTATAATTTTATTGGGAGGCTTTAATATGTGCTTCTAAAGTTTGATGTACCAAATGACTAATAATAATAACAAGGCTATGGAGGATTTTAATTAAACCCTCAACGAGCTTGATGTAATAGTTTTAAATAGAACTTAGTATCCTATAATAGAAAATACAACTATTCTTGTCCAAGGAACATTCACAAAAATCAATCATATGCTTGTTCACAAAGTAAATTTTAAAACAGTAAACTTCAAAAAGAAGAAATGATACAGTGTATGTTCTCTAGCCACAATGAAATTAGAATTAATATTAAAAGATTGCCAAATAAAAATTATCTTCTTGAGATAGAAGAAATATAAACTGGCATTACTTTCTTTTAACTTTTAGGTTTGGGGGTACATGTGAAGGTTTGTTACATAGGTAAACTTGTCTCGAAGGGATTTGTTGTACAGATTATTTCATCACCCAGGTATTAAGCCCAACACCCAATAGTTGTCTTTTCTGATCCTATTTTTTTAATTATAGAAGAATGGCAATGGGAACTTTATATATAAAAAGCTGTCTTGTGTAACCAAAACAATTCTCAGAGGGAAAAAATAATAAATGAACTTTTGAGACCAGGCACAGTGGCTCATGCCTGTAATCCCAGCACTTTGGCAGGCCAAGGCTGGTGGATCACCTGAGGTCAGGAGTTAGAGACCAGCCTGGCCAACATGGTGAAACTCTGTCTCTACTAGAAATACAAAAAAAAAAAAAAAAAATCAGCCAGCTTGGTGGTACATGCCTGTATCCCAGCTATTTGAGAGGCTGAGGCACGAGAATCATTTGAACCTGGGAGGCAGAGGTTGCAGTCAGCCAAGATCGTGCCACTGCACTCCAGCCTGGGCAACAGAGGGAGACTCCGTTAAAAAAAAATATATATATATATATATACACTTTTGATATTTTTTAAAAAATTGTAAATAAATGAATTAATCATTCCACTTAGAAAAAAGAAGGGAGGCCGGGCGCGGTGGCTCAAGCCTGTAATCCCAGCACTTTGGGAGGCCGAGACGGGCGGATCACGAGGTCAGGAGATCGAGACCATCCTGGCTAACACAGTGAAACCCCGTCTCTACTAAAAAATACAAAACACCAGCCGGGCGAGGTGGCGGCGCCTGTAGTCCCAGCTACTCGGGAGGCTGAGACAGGAGAATGGCGAGAACCCGGGAGGCGGAGCTTGCAGTGAGCTGAGATCCGGCCACTGCACTCCAGCCTGGGCGGCAGAGCAAGACTCCGTCTCAAAAAAAAAAAAAAAAAAAAAAAAAAAAAAAAAGAAGGGAGACCGGACGCGGTGGCTCACGCCTGTAATCCCAGCACTTTGGGAGGCCGAGGCGGGCAGTCACCTGAGCTCAGGAGTTCACAACTAGCCTGGACAACATGGTGAAACCCCGTCTCTAGTAAAAATACGAAAAATTAGCCAGGCATGGTGGTGCATTCCTGTAATCCCAGCTACTCAGGAGGCTGAGGCAGGAGAATCGCTTGAACCCGGGAGGCAGAGGTTGCAGTGAGCCAAGATCGCGCCTCTGCAGTCCAGCCTGGATGACAGCGAGATTTTGTCTCAAAAAAGGAAAGAAAAAAAAAAAGAAGAGAAACTGAGGATGGAGGTGGATATAGAAGTGTACCAGTTAGTTATGGCTGCAAAAATGCTACATAATGAACACACACAATCTCACTGGCATACAGCAATAAGCATTTATTTCTTGCTCATGCAGATCAGCTAAGATCACTGTGCTTCAGATGGTGGAATACTCTGGAGTCCAGGTGGGAAGGGCAGTGGCTCACTGGAGCATGGTTTTCTCATGGCGACAGCAGCAGCATAAGAGCACAAGCCTGACCACAGAAACATGTCGGATCTCTGCCCAGGTCATATCTGCTAACATCCTCAGATCCTACCACTCTCCTTCTCACTCACTCCGCTGTAATAGATTTGGCCTCTTTGCTCTTCCCTCTGCCCAGAGTGCCCTCCCCTAGCATATTCATTCCCATGGCTCACTACCCTGACCTTGACCTTCTGTGCTCCAGTGATCCTCCCACCTCAGTCTCCGAAGTAGCTGATGCTACAGGTGTGCACCACCACTCCTGGATAATTTTTTTTTAATTTTATGTAGAGATAAGGTCTTGATATGTTGCCTATGCTGGTCACAAACTCTTGACCTCAAGTGATCCTCTCACCCTGGCCTCTCAGAGTGCTGGGATTGCAGGCAGGAGCCACCATGCTTGGTCTACTTGTTTCTTTTTATATTTTTATGTGACTCCTAGAAAAGATGTGTAATTCTACATGTGGCTTGTGTTGCCTTTCTATTGGACAGTGCTACTCCAGTGTGGTGGTTCTCACAGTGTGGTCCTGGACCAGCGGCATCAGCATCACTTAAGAACTTGTTGGAAATGCAAGTTTCTGCTAAATCAGAAACTCTGAAACGGAGATCTTCTGAATCATGCCTGCTGAATCAGAAACTCCTGGGGTGAGGCCCAGGAATCTGTGTTTTAACAAGCCCTTCCTGTGATTTTTTTTTTTTTTTTTCCTAACAACTGTGAGAGGTAAGTTGCCTGTTTAAAATGTGCAGTTTGGACCGGGCGCAGGGGCTCATGCCTGTAATCCCAGCACTTTGGGAGGCCGAGGCGGGTGGATCACGAGGTCAGGAGATAGAGACCATCCTGGCTAACACGGTGAAACCCTGTCTCTACTAAAAAATACAAAAAATTAGCCGGACATGGTGGCGGGCGCCTGTAGTCCCAGCTACTCGGGAGGCTGAGGCAGGAGAATGGCATGAACCCAGAGGCGGAGCTTGCAGTGAGCGGTGATCCAGCCACTGCACTCCAGCCTGGGCGACGGAGCGAGACTCCGTCTCAAAAAAAAAAAAAAAAATGCAGTTTAGTGGTTTTTAGTATTTCAGAGAGTTGTGCAATCATCACCACAAAAAGCAATCTCATTCCTGCTGTCAGTATTCCTCATCCCCCATACCACCATCCCCATCCCCAGGCAACACCTAATCTGCTTTCTGTCTCTACAGACTTGCCTATTCTAGACATTTCATAGAAACAGAATCATACATCATGCAGTCCTTTGTGGCACCTTTCACTAAGCATAATGTTTTCCTCTGTAAATTATTATATGCTAAAGTCTGAAAACTGCTGTCCTAGGGTAGAAATGGAAAGGAAGCAGAGAGAGTGTGAAAAACTAAGAGTATGGAAAAAGAGGAATGCCCCGATCATGAGATAGAGAAAATGAATGACACCAGAAGGACATTAACAGCAAAAGGTGAAAGGCAGTTTTTTCCATGTGGGAAAATAAGCTACCAGCCTTGTTCCCAAAGTCCAGGAAGACTGACACTGAGGCTAAATATAATTATATATTATATTTATGTTTTGCTCTGCCTATATTGTATATAGCTTTAATCTTTTTATTGCCTTAAATAATGATCAAATAGATGATAGTTAAAGCCATGAGAGTAGGTGAAACTGTCCAAGGAGGGAGATATTACAGAAAAGAAAAGGCTACTGCTGAGGAGAGAATATTGGAGGAATGTCTTCTATTCCTATGCTGCAGTTTTCAAAATGGTTCATGCCCACTTTCTCCCTTGAATCTAGCCATAACCCTGTTAGGAAGTAAAGGGAGTATCACTATCTGGACTCCATAGTTAAGACGTGATTCCTCACACGGATATAATTTGCTCAGGGTGTCACGTTGAGTGATTGAGTCGAGGTTTCTTCTCCACTCAGTATTTCTCATCTGTATTTAAAGGGAAGAGGAAGAAATGGAGACAGAAGGGCCGGTCAGGAAGGTGGGAGTAGAACTAGGTGGGTATAGTTTCATGGAAGCAAAGGGAGGAGTGTTTCAAGGAAGGCCATCTTATTTGCTCCCTTGAATTAAAAAAAAAAATTATTTTAATGAACAGAGCGTGTTCTTTACTGAGTGACCAACCATACTCTGCAGTAAAGAGGTATCAACGTGAACAACCCGGGAGAACATGCTTTGTCTTGGTTCTAACCTACAAAGTGTTCCTCTTGGCACTGTTTTTCCATTTATCGTAGTTTCCTTAAAAAAAAAAAGCAAAATAAAAAAAAAAAAACTTTTGTTTTTAGTTGAAGTCTAGCAAACATAGAATGAGTACACAAATAATAATATAGCTTATTGGATTTTCGCAATCCAGGTCAAGAAATAGAACATTACCAGCAGTCCCTATTCTCTCTCTTCCAGTTACTATCTTTCTCTCTTCCCCAAATAGAGCTGTTTTCCTGACTTCTAATATAATGGATTATTCTGAGAAGAGGGCATGCCAGAGTGGATGGTCTATGTATGGCCAGAAAACCTATCCGTTGACTGTGTCCCATAGAAATGCCTGTAAGACATTCCATTTACCAAAACAGTAAAGAGTGCCAGTGATGGCACTGGTGTCACTGGAAACTCAGTGGTCGCTCTGTACTCTGTAGAGCTGATGGCAAAACATGCTGTTGCAGAACTGAGCTGCTTGACAGTAATGGGGATGAAAGGTCTTGTAATAATAGAGGGCAGAGACTTAGCCTTCAGAAACAAGGTGGGCGCAATTATCGTAATGAGCAGCGAGGTCAGGGTGGCAGTGGTGAGGAGACAAGGATCATCTGAAGAGAGCTATGGAGAAGATTAATAGAATATGGACTCCCTAGGGGAAAGTAGATGGGCAGCAAACAAAAGTATTGCTCAATCTGTGAACCTGTGAATTATGTCAAGTAAAACAAATGTATTACTCAATCTATACAATCAAAATAAATCAAAGATAGATAATGAAAAAATGAAAAGGCTAGTGCCATTGACCCAATATTTTAAAAAATCACAACCTCTTGCCCAGTTCCCAAGCGTGAGCCTGTTTTCAGACCCAGAATCTACTGACTGAGTGAGAGGCCAGGTTAACAGAAAGAATGACCCTGCAACACCATAGAAGTCATATCAGTCACGACTTCCCCCGGTCATTCCCCAGAGGAACTACAGTCATTTACTAGGGTAGCCATACATTGGTGAAAGAGGAATACCCAATATTTTGAAGACTGTTGGACACAAGGCTCAAGTTGTCATTGATACCTGGGAACCTGAAGCATCATCATGGCCCCTTGGGGCTTAGGGGAGTCAGATAATGAATGGAATCCTGGCCCAGGGCCAGTTCACATACCCAGCCAGTGTTCATTTCACTCATCTCCTGCTATATAATTGACAGAACACCTACATTGTTCTGTAGGGGTACACTCTATTGTTGGCTGTGGTGAGCTTTCCAGATCCCTGTTTCAGGACCAAGATACCCATTCCTGCAACTACTGGAAGTGCTGCCTGCTGATAGCTTATAACTGAGTCTTTCCCCAGGAATTTTCCTTGGTGGAAGGGATCTGCCTCATCCAAGTTTAGGTTCCCTTGTTCGCATCTAATGACTGGTTAGCATAGGGGTACACAGGCCAAGGATGGTCCCCTTGCCTCAAACTGCAGTCTCTCTAAAAGGCCATTGGAATTGGCTGAGACCTCTGTTGCAACTGCATTACAGTTAAATCTCTCCTTCTGTTCAATTGTCCTTCCTTCTTTCCTTCCTTTTCTTTCCTTTTTAGACAGAGTCTTGCTCTGTCACCCAGGCTGGAGTGCAGTGGCGTGATCTTGGCTCACTACAAGCTCCGCCTCCGGGGTTCATGCAATCCTGCCTCAGCCTCCCGAGTAACTGGGACTGCAGGTACCTGCCACCATGCCCGGCTAATTTTTTGTATTTTAGTAGAGATGGGGTTTCACCGTGTTCACCAGGATGGTCTCAATCTCCTGACCTTGTGATCCGCCTGCCTCGGCCTCCCAAAGTGCTGGGATTACAGGCGTGAGCTCAATTGTGCTTTCTTTATTTCCTTACAGGTGTTGTTCCTGAAAGCACTCCCCCATAAAACATCTGCATGCGAGTCTCCATCTTGAAGCCTGTTTCCTGGGAATCTGCCTATAGCATTGTCCTTTGCCTATTTCTCTGCAGTATTATCTTTGTTTTATTTTAATTTAATTAATTAATTTTTATTTTGAGATAGGGTCTCACTCTGTCACCCAGGCTGGGTGCAGTGGCATGATATCAGCTCACTGCAACCTGCACCTCCCAAGTTCAAGCTATTCTCGTGCCTTAGCCTTCCGAGTAGCTGAGACTACAGGTGTGTGCCACCACTCCAGGTAATTTTGTATTTTTAGTAGAGACAGGGTTTCGCCATGTTGGCCAGGTGGGTCTCGAACTCTTGGACTAAGTGATCCACCTGCCTCGGCCTCCCAAAGTGCTGGGATTACAGGCATGAGCTGCCATGTCCGGCCTGCCTTGTTTTAAATCTTTGTTGTACACAGATTACGTGAAGATCTGTTCCTGAACTTTCTGTTCTGTCCCTTTGATCTATTTGTCAATACCATTCTGCCTTAATTATTGTAATGTCATGGTAAGTCTTGATATCTGGCAGAGAAAGTTATCCAATTTGCTTGATCAGTTCCAATTTGCAGATCAGATGTGATCCAATTTGCTTTGATCAGACCAAAAGGACTATTTTGGTCCTTTGCATTTCCATATACATTTTAGAATCAGCTTGTTAATTTCCATAAAAATCTTTCTGTAAGTTTGATTGGAATTTCATTCAGTCTAAAGATAGATTTGTGGAAAATTTACTTCTTGTTAACTTCCAGCTTATAAAAATGATATGTCCTTCCATTCCTTTAGGTCTTTAATTTCTGTCATTACAGTTTTACAGTTCTGTAGTTTATAGAGGTCTTGCATATCTTGTTAGATTTATTCCTAGGTATTTGATGTTTAGATGCTGTTTTAAATGAATTTTTTTTTTGAGTCAGAGTCTTGCTGTGTTGCCAAGGCTGGAGTGCAGTGGTGCGATCTTGGCTCACTGCAACATCCACCTCCCGGGTTCAAGCGATTCTTCTGCCTCAGCCTCCGAGGTAGCTGGGATTACAGGCACGTGCCACCACACCCAGCTAATTTTTGTATTTTTAGCAGAGATGGGGTTTCACCATGTTGGCCAGGCTGGTCTTGAACTCCTGACCTCAAGTGAGGAGGCGGTCTCACCTTGGCCTCCCAAAGTGCTGAGATTACAAGCACGAGCCACCATGCCTGGCCATGAAATTATTTTTTAATTTTTTTATTTTGAGAGGGAGTCTTGCTCTGTTGCCTAGGCTGGAATGCAATGGCGTGATCTTGGCTTACTGCAGTCACTGCCTCCCAGGTTCAAGCGATTCTCCTGCCTCAGCCTCCCAAGTAGCTGGGACTACAGGTGCGTGCCACCATGCTCGGTTCATTTTTGTATTTTTAGTAGAAATGGAGTTTTGCCATGTTCACCAGGCTGGTCTCGAACTCCTGACTTCAGGTGGTCCACCCACCTTGGCCTCTCAAAGTGCTGAGATTACAGGCATGAGCAACTGCCCCAGTCAAAAATCTATTGCATTTCAATAAAACAGTGATAAATGATTAGACAATAACATTTTAAAAATAATTTCTGGCCGGGCATGGTGGCTCACGCCTGTAATCCCAGCACTTTGGGAGGCCGAGGTGGGCGGATCACCTGAAGTCAGGAGTTCAAGACCAGCCTGGCCAACATGGTGAAACCCCATCTCTACTAAAAATACAGAAATTAGCTGGGCATGGTGGTGCATGCTTATAATCCCAGCTACAAAGGAGGCTAAGACAGAATCACTTGAACTCAGGAGGTGAAGGTTGTAATGAGCCTTCTTAAGAAAAAAGAAAAAAAAAAAGAAGAAGAAATGCAATAGTCTTTTATATATTGAGTGTATATCCAGCAGTCTTGCTAAATTCACTTATTCATTCCTCACCCTCTGGTCTCCAGTCTATTAACAAGCATCACCATATTGCGGTAGATCTCTGGAAGCAGATTCTGGAAATCTTACTGAACAAGGACAGCAAGTAGAAATGAAATGCTGAGAATGTGGGAGAATATGTTTACAATGGAACAAAGTTTCCATGGGTATACTGGGAGGAACAAACAGGAAATGGAGGGAAAGCAGAGTGAGGAGTATGTTTCTTAACTTTAAAGCAATGCATAGAAGAGGGGCTATCAAGAATAGACTTCAGCTGGAGACAGTGGTACACACCTGTAGTCCCAGCTGCTCAGGAGGCTGAGGCAGAGGATTGTTCAAAACCAGGCTTTGTGCACTGTGATTGCACCTGTGAATAGCCACTGCACTCCAGCTGGGGCAACCTAGCAAGACTGTCTCGTTGAAAAAAAATAAAATAGGGATTTCATTTATGCCATTTTTGGAAAGGGAATTGGGACTAACCAAAGGACACATCTTAATTATGTTGGGTGGGTCTGCAGGTGAAAGGATGAGGGATATCAGGAAGGACTGCTGAATAGATGATTTTACAGTGAGTTTGTAGAGTAGAACCCACAAATCCATAGAACATGTTGATACTTAGTGCAGTTTTTCTCAGTGTGGTCCATAACGAGCATCAGCATTTCCTGCGAACTTGTTAGAAATGCAGATTCTAGGGCCGATCCCAGATCCACGGAATCAGAGTGGGGCCCAGACACCTGTATTTAGGCACACCCTCCAGGGGATTCTGATGCATGCCAGATTTAGAGAACTGTCCCTTTAGGAGTGAATGCCTCAAACTAGTCCTTCAGGTGCTATAACTTGCCACTAACAGTCCCATGAAGAGTCCTAAATAGGGTAGTTCATATTGCTTTTAAACTTACTTTATTCTTGTTTATATTTTGCTTTGCCGTTGTGTCTTAGTTTTATGCAGTTTGCTTCCATAGATTATAATATTCTCAGTATAGAATCCACGTCTCATACTTGCAGCTCTCTGGCTCTATAAGAACATTTCATGTCATTGTGTGCTCTCGATCATGCTGTGCATACCCCACTAAGTCCTTTGTCCTATTATTCACATGACAGGATATTTTAAAATGTTTTCTCCCTGCATTTCTGTGTCACACAAGGCCTGTCCCCATTCAGGCAGCTAGACCATGAGTCCAAGGACGTTACCAAAGGGAAAAAAAAAGGCCTTTGACTTCTGAAAATCTAAACCTTCACGCTCTGAGTTGTAGGGAGGGGAGTCAGGAGGGAGAGCCCCTAGATCCAGTGAGTCCCTGTGAAGAGATGCTACTTTCCTCTGCACCTGTGGTTTAAGATAAAGAGAAATCATGGAGTCCTGAGACTTAGGTGTCTGGGGATGTAAAAGGAGGGGGTGGTCAGGAGCAGTGGCTCACGACTCTAATCCCAGCACTCTCAGAGGCTAAGGCAGGAGGATCGCTTGAGCCCAGGAGTTCAGGACCAACCTGGGCAACATAGTGAAACCACGTCTCTACAAAAAAATTTTTAAAAATTAACCGAGTATGGTGGCACATACTTTAGTCCCAGCTACTTGGGAGGCTGGGGTGGAAGGATCACTTGAGCCCAGGAATTTGAGGCTGCAGTCAGCTGAAATGATGCCACTGCACTCCAACCCTGGGTGACAGAGCGAGACTCTGTCTCTAAAAATAAATAAATAAATAAAAATCAAAGAAGAGGGGCCTCATATTTGACTTCCCAAGTAGAACCCTTGGAACTCAGCAAGATCCCTGAGAAGAAATGGCTGTGAAATGTGTCTATTAAGCAGTACCTTTTATAAATCTCAGAGTTAGTTTCCCATGGTCTTGTTTGATGTTAGAGCAACCGATTCAGTGCTCTGTGGGTAAATGTAGAGAAGAAATCTAAGCTCCAAAGATTTCTCTGTATGCTGACATAGCATGGAAATAGCAGAATCAAATAGCAAGGGAGACTTGAAGTAGCCTCAACAATAAGAATGAATGATGGTAAAATAACAGTCTCCATAGACTTACAACAAAGGACCAAATGGGATATTTGACATTTTAGCAAATGCCCACAGAAGGGGTCACCTATGGAAGACTAGATGCTCAGTCCCCTCCAACCTTCTAGACATTACAGGAATTTAAGACTTTACCTAGGCCGGGCATGGTGGCTCATGTCTATAATCCCAGCACTTTGGGAGGCCGAGGCGGGTGGATCACCTGAGGTTAAGAGTTCAAGACCAGCCTGGCCAACATGGTGAAACCCCTTCTCTACCAAAAATACAAAAATTAGCCACGCATGATGACACGCCCCTGTAATCCCAGTTACTGGGAGGCTGAGGTAGAATTGCTTGAACCCAGGAGGTGGAAGCTGCAGTGAGCCGAGATTGCACCACGGCACTCCAGCAACCTGGGCAACAGAGCAAGACCCTGTCTCAAAGAAAAAAAAAAAAGACTTTACCCTAGAGAAAAGCAGCAGGAAAAATCCTGAATTTCTTGAGATTCAATTTCTAACCTCTCAAAAAATGGGGGGTGGGGGCTTTAAAATTAGAATAAAATAAAGAAAAAATTCCACTTGTTACATTCCTGTGTTTGTGGATTATATACATAAACCCTTACTTTTTTTTAATAACAAGAGTTTTACTATATTTAAAGAGTGGGAGAAAAAAAATCATATTTTGGAGATAAATGTACTTCTCTGTTAATACTAGCGACTTTAAAAAGGAGTCTACACCACAGTGCTTCTCAAACCTTATTGTGCACACAGATCACCTGAGGATTCTTTGAAAATACAGATTCTGATTCAGAGGTCTGAGATGAAGCCCGAAATTCTTAATTTTTCTCCAGCTCCCAGGTGATGCCAATGCTGCCGGTACATGGCCACCCTTGGAGTAGCGAGGCTATTCAAAATACTGATGACTATACTGTGCTGGTTTTCAACATGCACTGGTTATATTTTCTTAAATAAACACAGGGCAGTACTTGTGCTAAATTAGATCGTAGGTTTATGGTACAATTTTAGACTACAGTTTTAAAATACACAATGAATATTAGCAACAAAGAAAGTTCCTTCAGAATCGGCTAAGAGAAGGCAGTGTAGATAAAAATAATGCGAACTTCCTTCATGGGCTTTTACTTACCTGTGTCAACTTAAAAAAAAAAAACAAATGGGCAAGGCGCGGTGGCTCACACCTGTAATTCCAGCACTTTGGGAGGCCACGGCGGGCAGATCACAGGTCACGAGATCGAGACCATCCTGGCTAACATGGTGAAACCCCGTCTCTACTAAAAATACAAAAATTAGCCGGGCATGGTGGCGGGTGCCTGTAGTCCCAGCTACTCAGGAAGCTGAGGCAGGAGAATGGCATGAACCCAGGAGGCGGAGCTTGCAGTGAACCGAGATCATGCCACTGCACCCCAGCCTGGGCGACAGAGCGAGACTCCGTTTCAAACAAACAAACGAAAAAAAAACAAAACTAAACTAAACATTATCCTTAAATGATTAAAGAAATTTTGCATGTCACTAAATGGAACTTGATCATTTGGAATTACAAGTCATTTTAATCATACAGAGTTTTGAGTGACTTAATATATAAAAGTATCTTCTAAGGCCGGGTGCAGTGGCTCACACCTGCAATCCTAGCACTTTGTGAGGCTGAGGCAGGTGGATCACCTGAAGTCAGCAGTTCGAGACCAGCCTGGCCAACATGGGGAAACCCCATCTCTACTAAAAATACAAAAATTAACTGGGTGTGGTGGTGCACACCTGTAGTTCCTGCTACTCAGGAGGCCGAGGCAGGAGAGTCACTTGAACCCAGGAGTCGGAGGCTGCAGTGAGCCGAGATCACACCACTGCACTCCAGCCTGACAACAGAGTGAAACTCTGTCTCAAAAAAAAAAAAGGATCTTCTAATCTTTAATATGTTACCATCCTGAATAGAAGTTTGGGTAGCAGACATGTTTGTTAAAATACCTTATTTTACTCAAAAGGTAAAAAAGTAAATGTTAGCAAATTAAGCAGTATCACTTAATTATTCCATATCATAAAAGTGACACTTGTTCATTTTAGAGAATTTGGAAAAATACAGAAAAATATAATGCAGGAAATAAAATCATTAGTAATCCCAGCAGCCATCAATAATCAAAATTTGGCATATTTCCTTCTAGTCATTTCTACATGTATCTTTTTTAACAAAAGCATAATGTACATAAGCTTGCTTTTTCTACTTAATATATCCTGAGCATTTCTCTACGTCTTTTTTTAAATTTAAATTTAAATTTTTATTTTTATTTATTTATTTTTTTGAGACGGGGTCTCGCTCTGTCGCCTAGGCTGGAGTGCAGTGGTGCGATCTCAGCTCACTGCAAGCTCCGCCTCCCGGGTTCACGCCATTCTCCTGCCTCAGCCTCCCAAGTAGGTGGGACTACAGGCGCCCGCCGCCATGCCTGGCTAATTTTTTGCATTTTTAGTAGAGATGGGGTTTCACCGTGTTAGCCAGGATGGTCTCGATCTCCTGACCTCATGATCCGCCCGCCTCAGCCTCCCAAAGTGCTGGGATTACAGGCGTGAGCCACCGTGCCCGGCCTTCTCTACATCTTTAAGCATTCTTTAAAGACACAATTTAGTGGTGTTAAAGTAGAATAGATAATATTCTATCATTGTGGGTACTATAAAAGTTAATGATTTCCCCAGTTTTGGACATTTGTTTATTTTTTGCTATTATGAAAAGCGATACAAGCAATAAATTGTATATAATTTAAAAACTAAACTCTCTGATTATTTTCTAGCATACAGAATTCCCAGAATATCACAGTATTTCCAGATAAGATGTGAACATTTTAAGTCTTTATAAAATAACTCTTGAAACTTACTGTAAAATTGAAGTGGTTTGGATGAAGTCTATAAAAGTGCCTATTTCATTACAACTACAGCAATCCTAGTTACTGGCATTAACCAATCTTCTGTAATATTTTCTTTTATATATATATATATATTTTTAGAGACAGAGTCTCCCTCTGTTCACCCAGACCATAGTGCAGTGGCTGTCATAGCTCACTGCAGCCTTGACCTCCTGGGCTCAAGCAGTCCTCCCACCTCGGCTCTCAAGTAGCTCAGATCACAGATGCACACCACCACACTCGGCTAATTGTATTATGTTTTCTAGAGACGGGGGCCTCCCTGTTTCCCAGGCTGGTCTTGAACTTCTGAACTCAAGCGATCCACCCACCTTGGCCTCCCAAAGTGTTGCAATTACAGGCATGAGCCACCACACTCAGGCTTTGCTAATACTGATGGGACTCAAACTGATGCATTTACAGTAAAAATTCTCTTAACCAATTTCCACTTAACCTGTTATTGGATTAACCACACTCACCATTTCCTCAATAAAGAACTGATGCTCTGACAGGCTGAGTAACGATAACGAATTGGCCACTCTGCATTTCTACTTCCTCAGATGAGTTACTTGTCAAGTCAATTGTGTCTATTGCCAACGTGCTCAATACAATCATCCTTGTAATTTTGAATATATAATTTAATGAAATATTGTATAAAGCAATAAAATATGAGTTCACGTAAAAAGAAAATGAGTTTATGTAAAATATGAGTTTTTGTAAAACAAAGTTATATAAAAGAAGAGCACTCAAAGGCAAACAGCTAAAATAAATTCCTGAATTAGAGGCAGGAAAAAAGCATCTGTAAATAAGGAGGAAAGCATAAAATTAGGAATTCTGTACTCAGATTTCCTTATAAATGCTTTAAGTTCACATTCTAAGGAAACATGAATTGGAAATCTTAGACCAGTGGTTCTCGACAGAGCAGTACTGACCCCTAGGGGTTACTCTGGAGACTTGTGGGACATTTTTGGTTGGGTTTCACTACCGCTATTTATGTAGTGGATGGTGAGCAGGGATGTTAGACATCCTGTAATGACCTGTATAACTTTGGAAAGTCCCACTGAGTGTTCATATAGGTAAAAAGCCTACTTTTCCCCTCAAGGAGGTGGAGCATAACTCCCCAACCAGTATGGGCTTTGCATAATGAATGTCTTCCTCATCACTGCTACTGCCAGGTGATTAAAGTTAACATTGAAAGATCCAGTGACATGTCGTGTTGATAGTATGTCCCCTTGAGGTGATAAGAGCAGTTTGTCTCTGTGGTATTCCTCCAAAAAACAAGAATCTCAGTTTTATCGTGGCAAAAAAAAAAAAAAAAAAAATCAGAAAATCCCAATTGAAAAACTTTTTACAAAATACCTAGTTAGTACTCCTCAAAGCTGTCAAAGTCATCAAAAACAAGGAAAGTCTGAAAAACTGTCACAGTCTGCAGTAGACCAAGGATACATGGTGACTAAATGGAATGTGGTGTCCTGGATGGCATTCTGTAAGGAAAAAGCAGGTAAAAATGAAGGAAATCGGAGTAAGTGTGGACTTGAGTTAATAATATCAATGTAGATTCATTAATTGTGATAAATGTCCCATACTAATGTAAGATTTCTAAAACAGGGGAAACTAGGTATGCAGTATATGTGAATTCTGCACTATTTTTGCAACATCTCTGTAAATCTAAAACTATTCTAAAATTTTTAAAAAATTAAAGCCTGCTTTTTATTATCTGAACTTAGAACTTGTATCTTATTTGCATTTATAATTTTAATATTTTCTAGGGACAACACTATTCTATAAACAAAAACTTTTATTCAAAACTTTAGCAAGAATTCATCACCATTTTGGAAAATATTTCCAAGAGTAACATCATGTTTTTGAGTCATCAGTAAAATGCACCGGTATATGTATTTAAAGTTGTAAAATTATAGCTCCTCATGAATCATAAATTCAGTCTGTCTTTATTTAAAATATCAAAGAGTGTCAACAATACTCTTTGATGTTTTTCTTCTTCCATATGTAAGGGCAAGCACCTGACTACTCCACTGTCTTCCAGTCTAAGAGGATGTGGGCACTGACATACTAAAATGCACAATTTTATTGCAACCTGATTATATTTCTCCTTCATATTACCATAAAGGTATTGACTGATCTTTCTTGATATCGTGCCAATAAGTAGGTTATATCATGTGAATGTCATTTCAGTATAGTGGATGTGATAAGATATTACGTTACAATGTTATTATAAACAGGGTCAGCTAAATCTAATATGGTTGAGAACCACAATCTTAGACCTAAGTTTTGAGGGCAAGAAATGTTTCATTTCTTATCGCACTCTGCACCTAATATCTAATTCTCAATATCTAATTTGACTCTGGGTGCAGTTTCTGTTTACACCTACCCAGAAGCCCCTATTTGCTCCTCCATTCTGGCAGTCTCAATTCTGATTCACTGTCCATCCCCATGCAGCCAACTTGGATAAATATGATCCATCTAAGTCAGAGTGTTCCCACCCCCTTGGCCAGTGATTATATAGGCAAGTGACCCAGTACTGGTTAAGATATGACGGGAACTTTGCTGAGGAGCTTAGGGAAAGGTTTTTCACTCCTTATCAAAGTCATACGAGGAATAAAAGGATATTTTCTTTCGTTGGACATTTCTATTAGTCCATTCTCACGCTGCTATAAGGACATACCCGAGACTGGGTAATTTATAAAGGAAAGAGGTTTAATTGACTCAGTTCTGCAGGGCTGGGAAGGTTTCAGGAAACTTATAATCATGGCGGAAGGGGAAACAACACATTATTCTTCACAGGGTGGCAGGAAGGAATAGGGGGAAGCCACTTATCAAACCATCAGATCCCATGAGAACTTACTATCAGGAGAATAGCATGGGGGAAACCACGCCCATGATTTAATTACCTCCCACCGGGTCAAACCATCAGATCACATGAGAACTTACCATCACAAGAATAGCATGGGGGAAACCACACCCATGATTCAATTACCTCCCACCGGGTCCTTCCAAAGACGTGGGGATTATGGGAACTTCAAGATGTTTGGGTGGGAACACAGCCAAACCCCACCAACATTGTTGGTCTACACGATACCTAGAATCATGGTAGGCATCTTTGATCGTACTATTGGTCCAGTGAGAAAAAATGCTAAAAATGACAGGATGGGAAAGATGGAAAGAATCTGGGGTTCTTATTATCTCTGAACCCCCTACCAACCCATTTTATTATTTTGTTTTTGAGACAAAGTTTCACTCTTGTTGCCCAGGCTGGAGTACAATGGTGTGACCTCAGCTCACCTCCCGGGTTCAAGTGATTCTCCTGCCTCAGCCTCCCAAGTAGCTGGGATTAAAAGTGCCCACCACCATGCCCGGCTAGTTTTGTATTTCTAGTAGAGACTGGGTTTCATCTTGTTGGTCAGGCTGGTCTCGAACTCCTGACCTCAAGTGATCCACCTGTCTCAGCCTCCCAAAGTGCTGGGACTGTAGGTGTAAGCCACCATGCCTGGCCGACCAATCCATTTTAGAATCTCTTAAGTGCTTGCTATATCAGAGCTGGCTTTTTTTCTTATTGCCAATAGCAGGCATCCTTACCGATATAACACTCTTCATAGTCAGTTGTATGGCTGAGTTATATATACTGTACTATGGACTGAATGTTTGTGTCCTGTGGCTCCCCCACGTATGTTTAAGCCTAATGCTCAGTGTGATGGTATTTGGAGGTGGGGCCTTTGGGAGGTAATGTCATGAGGGTAGAACCCTCATGAATGGAATTCTTGCCCTTTTAAGAGATGATTTATCTTGAATGTGTGAGAACACAGGGAGAAAGTGTCTGTCTACAAGTCAGGAGGTGGGTCCTCATCAGACACTGGATCTGCTGGTGCCTTGATCTTAGGACTTCCCAGCCTCCAGAACTGTGAGGCATAACTATTTGTTGTTTAAGTCACCCAGTCTACAGTATTTTTATTAAAATTGCCTCAACTAAGACACACTCTATGCAATCCTGGTCAAAATACTGTGTAGAAAAGCCACAAGTGATTCCCTTTTAGCCATCTGCTCTTCATTCAAACCACCTGTATTATAATGGTTCTAGCCTTAGCTATGTAGGGTTCATAGCAGACTGACTGGTTTTACATTGACCATGATCACGGAAAATAAGAAAACTTACTTCTTGTGACCTACTTTGTACTTTCATACAACTTCTCGAGTAAGTGAATTTGGAAGTGAATTGCTCTTTTCCCTAACAAGGCGTAGTGTTACCATACACAGTCGTCCTTCGGTGTATGTGGAGGATTGGTTCCAGGACTGCCCATGGATACCAAAATCTGTGCATACTTAAGTCCCACAGTTGGCACATGAAAAGTCAGCCCTCTGTGTACTGTATTTTCAACCCACATTTGCCTGGGAAAAAAAAAATTCCTTGTATAAATAAACCAGTGGAGTTCAAACCTATGTTGTTCAAGGGCCAACTGTAAATTAAAAAAAAAAAAAAAAATGCATATAGGAATGAATTTAAAGAATGAGCAAGGGCTATCTTTTGGAAAGTTTTACTTAGCAAGTGGATAAGGCTTCTTTCCTTGGAAATAAAGCTTAAATTACTGAATTTGTGAATGTATTAGCCCTCCTGTTTGTCAGTTCTAGTACTCAACATGTGAAATTGGTCTTCATAAGTTCCTTACCTTTTGATATTCTGTTTGCACTTTATCTGCCACAATCCTTTATTCCTTATTCACTTTCTTCTTCCCACCTGATCCATAGATACTACCTGCTTTACGGGCTGTACAGAATCACAACTGTTCTCTGTTCAGAATGAGCCTACAAACCTTTTCAAATCCTTTCAGTACTCCCTAAGGGGAGCTCTTTTTTTTTTTTTTTTTTTTTTTAAAGAAAGGACATGATGGACAAAGGTTTACAAATTAAACATAGTCTTATTTGAAGTTTCATTTTATTTCAGTCTATCAGTGTGGTTCTTCGTTTAAAGCACTCACATCAATCCATTTCACCCAAAAAGGAAACGTAAAGTGCTTCTAGCAGTACAAGCACAGTTGGCATGGCCTTTCCAAAGGTCTTCCACTAGAGTCTAGAGAAAAATCTAAATATAGTCGTGCACAAACTGGAAGTTTTTATTTTCTGAGCCATTAGAGATTTTCAAAATCACTTTGATTTTTAAAAACCCATCAAATGTCAATCATGGCGGGGAAGACCACTGAGCTGATTTCTGATAACTAAGTTATCACTGAACATAATTTATCATATATGGCTACTGGCATCATGAAGATCTTGGGGTAAGGAAGACTCCTTATGAGAAATATAAACATCACTTGTGTTGGAATCACCGGGTGTCCCTAGAGCAGTTCTGTACTAAAGACTTCTAGTGTTTACTCCCTCACCATGGTACTCAGGACCAAGAGCCAAGAGCACAATGGTCAAACTTACTGAAGGTTTTTACAACAAGAAACCAGTGGAGGAGGTATTGTGAGGTACTACAACTTTGAGGCACAATCTAAATACTAAAAATGATGATGAAATCTTGAGTTGAGCTGATTTATGCCATCTTAAACCCATTAATAATCCATGAAAGTGATTTCGCATGCCTAGCCTGCTTGCTTTCTCACACGATAGCTGGGAATATTAAATGAGATAAAGTTGCAGCCTAGCCCGGTGTCTGGGTACCGTATCATTTCCTTCCTCCTCCCCTTCCCAAATAAATAAGGTTAGTCCTTGAACTTTAAATGTACTTTATAATAAGAAGAAATTACTTTTTCTATCAGTATCCTCATCAGCATGATTTTGAATTGCTCTCAAGAGTACCTTCTCTTTTGTAAAATAAACACTTTGTACTTTACTGAAAGAACACTGTTTCAGTGTTCTTTACTTTCCATTGTGAAAAAAGTTGTTTCTGAGGAATTGAAACCCCAGAAGATAGCCACAACAAAAACATGTTAATTTTTTTTTTTAAATGATTCAAAGGCAGATTTGAAGAGAAGTAATATTTAGGAGGTAGAAGGCGGCAAATGCAGCCTCTGAAGGGAACTGTTCTAATATTACCTAAAAAGTAAAGTTATACAACTATATTCAAGGACATAAGATAAAGCATTACTTGAAAACCAGAATGACTGAACAGTTAGGCGAAAAAGAACATCTGAAATAGGAAGGGGAAATGGACTGAAGAATAATTTGAATCAGGACAGTGATCCATCAGTCCTAGACGCTTCTGGTATGTAAATATCTTGAATCACATTGTTTCCTCTTTTCTGAAATCTCAAAGGAGAATTCTCACAGCACTACATTAAAGTTGCCATTTTGTTAGGATTCAAAATTTCAATCCAGTAGCCATCAGGATCTTGAATAAATGCCAGGCCTTTCATTTTACCTGTGAAATGAAATTTTTCATTATTGAAAAGACTGAAAAAGAAAACACCATATAAATGTTTTTCTTTCTTTGAGACAGAATCTTGCTCTGAATGTCGGGCTAGAGTGCATGGGACGATCACGGCCCAAGGCAGGCTTGATCTCCTGGGCTCAGCCTGCCAAGTAGCTGGGGCCACAGGCACACACCACCATGCCTGGCTAATTTTTTGATTTTGTAGAGGCGGGATCTCAATGTACTGCCCAGGCTGGTATCAAACTCCTGGCCTCAAGCAATCCTCCTGCCTTGCCTACCAAAGTGGTAGGATTACAAGCACAAACCACTGTACCTGGCCTTAAAAACTTTTATTAATTTAAAATTTACTTTGTATTTTAATGAAGTACATTATTTTGTTTACAGTTTTAATTTTTAAAAATTCTTATTGTCAGTGTCACCCAAAGTCATACTTTTCATAATGATTAAAATGTTATCTTGCACACATTGCAAATACCAGCCCTCCTGAAATAAACTGTGGGACTGGCTGCATCTTTTAGGTATCAGGCATTTGCCTCACCTTCATGATACCATGCTACCAGTTCAGTAGTTACAGAAATTGTCTTATTTTAAAGAAGAAAAAGAAAATAGGGAGGTGCTGAAGGGAGCTGGTAGCATGGCTTACCCCCACAACCAAAAGACCCAGATACTTGGGTCATACAAACCCTTTTAAACACTATCCTCGGCAACCCAAGCTCTGCGAGAGTCTTTCTCCCAGGAATTCGTAACTGAGATTGACAGTCTAGTATGTCAGAGCTGTTTGTTTAAATGGAAAAATGTGACCTCAGAAATTTATTTGGGGACCAATATGTTGAACTGGTTTGACTCTTATCTCTGGCTCCTTTCCCCAGTATCCCAGTATAAATCCTAGAGGAACACAGATGGAAAATGCAGGAAAAAGAAAGAAAGAGAGAAAGAGAGAGAGAGAAAGAGAAAGAATGAAAGAAGGAAGGAAGGGAGGGAGGGAGGGAGGGAAAAAAGAAAAGAAAAGGAAAAGAAAAGAAAGAAGGAAAGAAAGAAAGAAATCCTGCTGGTGACGGCTGGGGAGAATGGGTGAGGATGGGGTGGGGTGACTGTTTTAACTTGGGCTGTGTGGGAGGTGGTAGTTCTGGCCTGGACCAGAAGGCAGTACATAATGGCTGTGGGAGAACAGAGTTTTGTTTTTGCTCCTCCCTCACTGCCGTGTGCATCAGCACCTGCCCTCTCGCTTGTTCAGATGTCCTTAGCAGTAAACAAGGGCAGTGCAGGAGCCTTGTGCTTGTGAGAGACTGAGAAAAACATGTAGGGCCAAATGATCTCCCCAGCCCTCTCTCTATGCCCAGGGCTAGGGAATACTATTGGAAGTGTCTCCTACTAACACTGCTTCCCTGAGGGATGAAGTGGGAAGATCCGACCTGAAGAGTTGTTTTGTGGAAGGTGAAATGTTTAAGTCTCATTTCTAGGTGCCTAGGAATCTCTGGTCTAGGCTTATCCAGCCCATTGTCCTGAGATCATGCGGGTTGTTAAGGACAGGGATCTGGCCATCCTCCTATTCACACTGCTTGATGTGTTGTAATAGTGAACAGTGGCAGGGGAAAAAAGTTGAGAGGACAAAATAATAATCTGAGAAACATAACCATAAAGAAACCCCAAAGCAATGGATTATAGATTCAAACAGAAGAAATATTAGAATAACGGACCAAGAGCTATTTTCGTTTTTTTTCTGGAGACAGGGTCTTGCTCTGTCACTCACACTGAAATGAAGTACAATGGTGTGATCATAGCTCACTGCAGCCTCCAACTCCTGGGCTCAAGCAATCCTCCCACCTCAGACTCCCGAGTAGCTTGGCACACAGACTACAGGCATGTGCCACCATGCCCAGATAATTTTAAAAAACCTTTTTGTAGAAACAAAGTCTTGCTATGTCACCCAGGCTGGTATACAATGGCACAATCATAGCTCACTGCAGCCTTGAACTGCTGGCCTCAAGTGATCTTCCCAATCCTCCTGCCTTAGCCTCCCAAAGTGCTGCAACTATAGGCATGAGTCACCATGCCCAGTCCCAGGGACTATTTAGACATGTAAAAGTAATGACCGGCCGGGTGTGGTGGTTCACATCTGTAATCCCAATACTTTGGGAGGCTGAAGCAGAAAGATCATTTGAGGCCAGGAGTTTGAGACCAGCCTGAGATACACAGTGAGACCCTGTCTCTACAAAAAACAAAAAATTAGCCATACATGGTGGCATTTGCCTGTAGTCCCAGCTCCTCAGGAGGCTGAGGTGGATTATTGCTTGATCCCAGGAGTTTGAGGTCGCAGTGAACTATGATCACACCACTGCACTTCAGCCAGGGTAACAGAGCAAGACTCCGTCTCAAAAAAAAGTAGTAAGAACATATTAAGGAAACTAAGCAAAAATTAGAGATCAAAATTATAACAGGTGTTTAAGAAAAAAAATAGATGAATTAAATATCAGAACAGATACATTTGGGAGAAAATTAGCTAATTGGTATTCTAGTTTGAGGAAATCTCCCAGAATGCAGGCGAGGACAAAGAAATAATATAAAAAGCTTCTAGAATAAGACAGAAGAATATACAAAGGAACATAGATTGACAGATTTTTCAACAGCAACATCATATGCAAAAAGAAAATGGAGGAGTATTTTCAAGACAGAAGGAAATTAAACCTAGGCTTTTCGATAAAACTGTCCTTCAGACATAAAGGCATCATTCTCAGTTACACAGAATCTCAAAAGTTTTGCCTTAAAAATCCTTTAAAGGGCTGGGTGCAGTGGCTCACACCTGTAATCCCAGCACTTTGGGAGGCTGAGGCAGGCGGATCACCTGAGGTTGGGATTTTGAGACCGGCCTGACCAACATGGAGAAACCTCATCTCTACTAAAAATAGAAAATTAGCCAGGCGCGGTGGCGCATGCCTGTAATCCCAGCTATTTAGGAGGCTGAGGCAAGAGAATCACTTGCACCCAGGAGGCGGAGGTTGCAGTAAGCAACCTCCATCCTGGGCAACAACAGCAAAACTCCATCTCAAAAAAAACAAAAACAAAAACCCCTTTAAAGACCATTTTGGTTGAGGTATTTAAATAAAAGAACAGAAAAATCCAAAAGATGCTAAAAAGGCTGGGCGTAGTGGCTCACGCCTATAATCCCAGTGCTTTGGGAGGCCAAGGTGGGAGAATCGCTTGAGCTCAGGAGTTTGAGACAAGCCTGGGCAACATAGCAGGAACTCATCTCTACAGAAAAAAAATAAAACAATTAGCTGGGTGTGGTGGCATGGGCCTGTGGCCCTAGCTACTTAGGAGGAGGCTGAGGCAGAGAATTGTTTGAGCCCAGGAGTTTCAAGGCTGCAGTGAGCTATGACAGTGCCACTGCAGCACCCCAGCCTGGATGAGAGTGAGATCCTGTCTCAAAGGAGACACTACAAGAGATAAATGAAAAAGTGATCAAACACCTTGATATATGTATTATTATCTTTAAAAAATAAAATCAATACTATCCCACTCTAGGTAATAGTGACACAATGAGGATGGAGTGAAGCAAATTCCTTTCCTATTGGGGACAAGATTTGGGTATTAAATATATATATATTTTTGATACAGAGTGTTGCTCTGTCACCCAGGCTGGAGTGCCATGGCGCGATCTCGGTTCACTGCAACCTCCACCTCCCAGGTTCAAGCAATTCTCCTGCCTCAGCTTCCTGAGTAGCTGGGATTACAGGCATGCGCCACCACGCCTGGCTAATTTTTTCTATTTTTAGTAAAGACGGGGTTTCACCATATTAGCCCGGATGGTCTGGATCTCCTGACCTCATGATCCGCCCACCTTGGCCTCCCAAAGTGCTGGGATTACAGGAGGGAGCCATCTCACCCAGCACTGGCTATTAAATATTTAAATTTTTTTTAAAAAGGTGAAATTAAACAGTGAAATATTTCAAATGTTTAGATTGAGACTCTGAAATATTCAATATTTCAATTTTAATTTGAAATATTTCAGAAAGAGATCTAAGTAAAATAATAACAATACATGTAAACCCAGCAAAATCCATACATATGCTATTTCAGAAAACCTGCCTAAAACATAAGGACATACAAAGGTTGTAAAAGGTGAAAAAGAAACACCATGTGATTACGAACTAAAGAGAACTGGTGTCGTTATATGAACATCAGATAAAATTGACTTTAAGGAACTTATTTTTGGGTGGAAAGATACACACTGATAGTGAAAGCTGGTGGCCAATGACAGAAAGGGGTGGGGTCGGGGAGCGGGAGAGGGAGCCTAGGGTTTTGATGGCTCTCCAGGTCCTGTGTCTAGTCCCTTGGAAAGCCACCCTAGTTGCTGTCTTTCAGTTCCCTGAGATACCCGGATATTCTTCCAATCATTTCTCTTTTTTAAAAATCTGGTTGAAATGGAGACTTCTGTTACTCATAGCCAAAAGGGTTTTACTACAACAGTGGCGTCTCTTGGTGCTTAGTAACTATTAACTAAAGACAGGCCTGAACACAGTAAATAGTAGACTCACCATCATCAGGTTTCTTCACAAATTTGACTCCCAGTTCTTCGAACCTTTTACAAGCACTGTGTACATCAGGAACAGCAATTCCAATGTGACCTTATGTGGAACCCCCCGAAAAAAGCAGAGAGAAGGAAGAAATAATTACAACAGGGTGTCCAAGTACCACAAGTAGCTTCCAGAACTTGTTTATTTCAAAACATAAGGCACTTAGGAACAGACTTAGGTAGGTTCAAAATCTATAATATGTTAAAGAACAAATATAGGTCTAATGGGCTGGGTATAAGTAGTTAATTAGTTGCCCTGAATTATAAGTTATTTAAAATTAACCAATATCAGCTCATATACAGTCTAATCAGTTAAGAATAATCTACACCAAAAAACAGTAATCATTTACTAATACTTAATAGGTTTGTGGTTGGCATTGACTACAACAGCCAGCTGAAGCCTGCAATACTGTTGTCTTGATTGAGAGACTGGAGAGCAAGACAGAAGTGTATGTGCTAGCAGAAACTGGGATTGGTATTAACTATCGCTTTTTTTTAAAAAAAAAGTCTACTGGAAATTAATTCTGAGACTTAAAAGTAAATCATGGTGAGACAGTAAATGTAATGTTTAGATCGAGACTCTGAAATTCAACAACTCCTAAATAAGATTATTTGTGGAAAATAAAAATAATCATATCTCTAATAAATTGATCATAGTTAATTAGGACATTAATGTTTTAGGTTTATTAAAATCATAGTTATACACGTAATACAAAAATCACACAAATCTATATATATCACATACACACAGGCAAACTCACCAAACCCTCGAGGGTCTGAATTGCCATTGTGGTAACTCTGGGTCTCATCATCTTCAGTGCCCCAGTTGCTACAAAAGGAAGGAAAACATAGCTACAGTGTCCTAGGGAATAGATATTCTGAAAAGAAAGTAACATCTTTGAAATCTTACCATGTTTCTATGCTACTTTACATAATTGGCCTAACCCCTGCTACAAAAATATTAAGTTTTCAACTATAGAAAGGACAAATGGGCAACATATGATTTTAACTAGACTAAGGAGAGTAAATACAGGTACTGGACAAGAACAATAATAAGAATAATAACAATGCTCATTTATTGTGCTCAGTACTTTATATTTCATTTAAACCCTTAAAACAGCTCCATGGGCTAGATGTGAACATCTCCATTTTATTGATGAAACTGCCACTTACTTGTTTAGAGTCACAGACTCATATCTAAGTCTGCCTGATTCCAAAACTTTATTTTGAATCAAGGGACACACGAGAAATCACACACTCTGAAACCAATCTCTTTTGGTAGTTGTTAAAGTGTGCAGATAAACAACGTAAAGAAATTGCCTACATTTTTAAGTGTTCATGTTATAAAAATATCAAATTTGAATGTTAATTATTACAAAATGGTTTGAAGAGTTTTTAAAGGAACATATGATATCACATTTCTAGATCAAAAATGTAGCAAAATAATAAAAGAATAAATTTTTGGATGCTGAAAGACTAATTATAGTACCTAAACATTAGTTAGTGACAATCAGGCAAATATCTTACAATTTCAGGGTCTTATATTCTCTATCTAAAAGACAAATGGGCCAGGCGTGGTGGCTCATGCCTATAATTCCAGCAGTCTGGGAGGCCAAGGTGGGCAGATCACTTGAGGCCAGGAGTTTGAGGCCAGCCTGGGCAACATAGTGAGACCTTGTCTCTATGCCTCTACCAAAACCAAACAAAAATAATTAGTTGGGTGTGGTGGCACACATGTGTAGTCCAAGGTGCTCAGGAGGCTGAGGCAGGAGGACTGCCTAGAAGTTAGAGGCTTCAGAGAGCCTGTCTCTAAAAAAAAAAATCTCATTTGCCCAAGAACAATAGAAGATCAAAAGACGCATGAAAAACACTTCAATGTATTATTACAAATGTGAAGTGATTAGGCAGACCTGGTTTGAATTATACTGGTAAGTAAACAAAACAAAAAAGATTTTAAAAAACTACCTTAAAAAATCTAAAATATATACAAATATAGAAACTCATACTCACTGTGTCAGCTCCAGTGTAGCTTTTCTGGAGAGCGCCCAGGCTATTTTTTCCTCTTTATCTTTAGGGATGTCATTTTTATCCTCATAAGCCAAGAAATAGAGTGAAAACTTCATAGCAGGAAAATCACATTTTTGGATTAACCTGCAATGAAAAAACAACAAGCCTGGATCATTAACAACAGGAAAGACTAATTCATACTATAATCAACATAACTTAATATTCAAGTTTTACTAAAAAGAAGAGCTATATGTAGTAAGCCTATTTTAATGGAAGAAGCAGGAGGAAAAGTCAGTGAAAAATATTAAAAATGCATCTGTAACTATTTGAAATACAAAAATAAAAACTTCTATAATTCATAAATTATTTAAATATAACATTTAGCTAAAATTATGGTACTTGTTAATAAATAGAAACGGCTATCTCCAAAAGATAATTCTGTTTATTTGTAGTGAAAAATATAAAGAACCTTGTTATTTCATATATATACACACATACAAACACATATATAAATATATCATTCAGTTAAATAAACACATCTTACTATGCCAAAACATCTACGAAAGGAAGTTAAGGTAAGAAAGGAGGAAGGACAGACTAATATCACAGAAGACGTGAATGTTAACAGTAAGGTGGCTAACAGTATCAGATACTGCAGAAAGATCAAACAGTATTAAGACTAAGAAAAGCTCATGAGATATGGAAAGGTCCCATGAGAGCAATGTCAGCAGCATGGGAAAGCATCAGCTGGATTATACCGTACTGGGGAGAGAGAATGGCAGGTGAGCAGGTAAAACAGTAGCAAGCATGACAGTGACAATGGGGAGGTGGGCACGGGAGCAGAGGGCAAGGAATATTCTAGAACAGAGAAGACTTACGCTTCTCTGAGGGGAAAGAGACAGTAGAAGAGACTGATAGGTGAGAAAGAGTGAATGAATTATGAATCCTGAGGTTTTAAGAAAGATAACTGAAGTCCTGAACTTTAAGTGACTTTAAATAGTGTAGGATTATTTGGCAAGGAGTAAGGTGGCATGAGAATGCATATATGATTTTCTTTAGATTATTCAGTATTAAATGCTCAAAGATGACTTTGTTCATAATCAATAAGAGCAAATGGCTGAAGCATATAGCAAATGGTAAGTTTCTAGAGTTCTGCTTCCAATCTTTTATTTCATTATCACTGCTATATAATATGCCTTGGCCCACTTAGATCCTTGCATTGACTTATCACAAATAAGATTTACTCTAACATGTTTATAATAAAGTATCAAACACCTCAAATACTCCAATCATGAAAAACAATCTCTGCACCTACTAAAGCAGACTACACAACCCTCATGGACCAATCAGATGGGACTGAAGGAAATGAAACTGTTGCAACTTGCTTTTCTCAGCTGTGCAAATCTCCCAGCTTACTGTCAACTTGTACCCAAGTCATACCCTCCAATAGGAGGGCTCCACACACAAAGTCAACATTAGAGCCCATCAGACAATGGATACAGGTTCCAGCCCTGCCATATGTCAACCATGGGATTTGGAGCTAGTAACTCCATCTTGTTAAGCTTTGCTTTTTCCATCTGTGAAATGGGGATAAAAGTTACCTCCTAAGACTGATGTGAAGACTAAACAAAATAACATTTGAAGTGCCTGGCAAAGTGTTCAATAAATCTGATTTCATTTTGTCCTTTAAATATGTTATAAATATATTCATAATACCTTTTTCTAGAAAAAAATAATAAACTGAACAGCAGTTATCTCTGGGGAGAAGAACTTGGGGAGGGAAGCCATCACTTTTCATTTTGTATTTTTCTGAACTGGTCAAATTTTCTAAATATAGACATACATTACTTAAATTTTTTTTCTCAATGTGAATGGAGGTTATCTAGGCACTAAATTTAAAGATTATTTTATTATTCATATATCTATATGATCAAAAACAAAATGCTCACATAACTTAGGGAAACAAATCAACAATATGACAAAATTATTTCTCAATATACCTCAGTAAAGCTGGAGAAAAAAAGAAAAATAAACAAATAAATATGCTTTAGGATTGCAAGATCAGTGGATATGACCTGTTGAGCAAAAGAAAACACAGCCTAGAAAAATGAACAGACGGTCACTTTTAAGTAAACCCATTGGTTTTCTAAGTTGTAAGTCCTTATTATCTATAACTTTTCTGAAGTAAAGAGGCTAAAAGTGGCCAGAACATCAAAAGCGGTCTGAATACATTAAGGATTTAGCCGGGAGCTCTCAGAGAAGGGAGGCTGGAGAAAATGCAACTATTTTTGTCTTGTTTTGCCCTTTCAGGCTGGCTGGGATAGAGAAGAAAAAGAACTTAAGAGAGAAGCCAGGTCCAGCCAGGCCTAATCACAGACTCCTGGCCAAAAGAACTTCTGTTACTTCTGAAACAAACTTTAAGATGGGTCTGAAAACACTCTCTAGATTTGCAAAGCTATATATTTAAACATTAAGGTGCCACTAAGTACTTGACTTACGTCATTCCAAGAACTCTAGTATAAAAATCCAGTGACTTCTTAGGATCCTTCACTCGTAGCATGGTCTGCTGCAATAGAAAATCCTATGGAAAAATATTTATATTAAACATCTTTCACTTTTACCATTTATTACCAATATTAATTGTGCTCTCTGTAACAAGATACGAAAACAGTCCACCATTATAACACAATTGTTAACTTACCACCTACAACTTGCGAGGGCTCTCTGCCCAGTGGTGTTTTCTGGTTGCAGGCCCCTGTGTGGTACAAGTCCAAAGTGTCAGAAAGTTTACACCGCAGAAATGACCTTCAACCAATGGTGGATAAAAAACCTGGCATCCTTGTCCCTTGGTGGGATAATTCGGAGGCAGGTACCACAAAATCCCTCAAAGAATCCCCAGCAGGATTGAACCGCAGTTGCCCACATTGGTAATCCACTTGTATACACCTATGATCACCCTCTCTCCCTAACTCCACAGAGCTCTCTGGGACTACTTTTCAAACGACTTAAAACCACACCTTTCTCTCTAGTCTGCTTTGGGGCTACCCAAATCAAGACACTGATTTTACACATAGAGTTTGATCACTATAATATTTGTTGAATGAAGGCATAAATGCCCTTCTAGAACCATTTACTGGTGACCATGCAAATTAGCAAAGAGTTGCTCACAAGATCCTGGACTCCTAAATAACTAAAAGGGTTACTGTTGCTAACACCTTTGGGAAACTGTTCAACTTATTTACCAGGAAACAGAAGGCTTAACTGAGAAAAGGGTAGAAGGTATGTAAATTCATGGAGTTAAGATTATTAATAGCATTAATAATTTGACTTAGGACTTAACTATGTATAATAACTCTACATGGTATCACTATCGATAGATATTCATATCCCATGTTATAGATAAGAAGCTGACACTAAGTAATTAACTAAGGCCTCTAATTTTTGGTCTCCCTTTACCATTGGTATGTACCTTCCAGAACATGAGTCTGTGAACCTCACTGGTGCTTCCTAACAGATTTTTTTTTTTTCTGTTATACCCATGGCTTGACAAAACAGGCCTGAAAATTCTGACCACTTCTTTTGGAGCCACATGCCATTTTTCTCCTATATAACCCACATCATATAAAATACAAATATAGTTCATTCGGCATCATTAGGAAATTATATTTTTCTCTTTTGCTAAATTTTAAGTAAATGAAATATAGTCTTTTAAGCATTAAAATTCTCATTTAAAACAAAACTAGCCTAAAAACTACTTTATCTTATTAAAACTGATCCTAATAAATATAATAATTAAATTCTTTATTTGCAGCTTATAATCACATACCAGGCAGGTTACATGTTTCTAGAACATTTGGATAGCTTTTCTCAGTCAGATGCTACAGTCCTAAAGGTCTCGGTTTTATCAAGCAGCTGAGAAAGAGAAAAGTAGCTCTGCACATCCAAGTGCTAGCCTGGTACTCACACCTGGGCCTTGGTTTTCTCCTGTTGAACATATTTAAAGTCACTCTGTGGCTGCCATGATGTGATACCAAAATTTAAAAAAAATATTTTTAAGGCAGCAAGACCATATCCACTTCATATTCTGGTCTAAGCATATATTAAAACAAGGTACTGTGAACACTACCAAAATAACAAACATCCTTCTTTCCCAGCTAATATGAGTGGTAGCTGCTTCTCTATTGGTTACAATGTTTGCTTGAGGAAGCCACCTGCAGGACAAAGTCTTATGTATAGTCAATGTAGGTTGCAGGTGTTAATAAATATTATTATTATTTTTCTTATTTTTAGACGGAGTTTCACTCCTGTTGCCCACGCTGGAGTGCAATGGTGCGATCTTGGCTCACTGCAACCTCTGCCTCCCGGGTTCAAGCGATTCTCCTGCCTCAGCCTCCCAAGCAGCTGGGACTACAGGCACGCGCCACCACGCCCGGCTAATTTTTTGTATTTTTAGTTGACCAGTCTGGTTCTTGAACTCCTGACCTCATGATCAGGACCAGTCTGGTTCTTGAACTCCTGACCTCATGATCCACCTGCCTCAGTCTAAGAATTCATATTCTTTGACCAAGATGTTCTCTTTCTAAAATTCTAAGGAAATACTCTGACAAAGATTTATGTACAAAGGCATCCATCACAGCACTTACACAATAACTATGTGCCAGATGCTGTTCTAAGAGATTCACAGAAACTAATTCATGTAATCTTCACAACAAGCCCATGAGATACACATTATTATCATCCCCATTTTACTGCTGAGAAAGTAAGTGGCAGAGAAAAAATTCCAGCCCAAGCAATCTGATTCCAAAGTCCTTGCTTTTAAACCACTAACTTCCTCTAACAACAAAGGAATAGCTAGATAGTATAACACAGGCATAATAGAATATTATGGAAAACATTTAAAATGCCACGTAGAGAGACATTAAATGGCATGGAGATATATACAGATGGTATATTAAGTCTAATGGCATGGGAATATATACAATGGTATATTAAGTTTTAAAAACGTAATATATATATACATATGCATATGAAAACAAATACCACTTAATATGCTATTGAGATTAATTATATCTTAAAATTAATGTTACGGCCTTTAACTTTATTATTAAGAGAACTATGTACTATATCTGCCTAAATACATACACATAAAGAATATTAACATTCACTTTAAAAAGTGTATACGTGGCAAAAAAAGTAAGATATATTCAATGTTAGTGAATTTATTTACAAAATAGAGGCTTATAAATCCTTTGCTACAAATTGTTAAATGGATATAAAAACAAGTAGGGCTTATTTTTAAAAAAATGATCAAGTTATTCTATGCTCAGATAACAGAGTTTTATTTATATCACCAAAATAGTCTGTTAACTCCCTGTGCCTCTTGTAAACACTTGCATGATCTTGAGAAAAAGTTTCTGTTGTAAACAGTTAAGTTCCTAAAAATTATTGCTGTGTATTGGTATGGTTCTAAAATATCGTTTAAAATACATGTGTCTCCTGTTTTAAAAAGATGTATGCTATGCTCATGTCTTGTCTCACCTGACAGTCCTTAACTTAACTGTGTCTTTCCCTTATCATGCTCTAATTTTAGAACAATAAAAATAAGATGTCTTTTATGCCTAAACTATCTTTGGTTTTACTGGGATGGCTACTGGGTGACAAACATTTGCTCCTGTGCCTTATCAAAAGGTGAACAATAGAAATAATAAGGTTTTTTCAAGGGGAGGGGAAGTGTCATTCTCCAAATTTAATTAACAAAACTACTGTAAGAAAACTTTTTTTTTGAGACGGAGTCTCCTTCTGTCACCCAGGCTGGAGGGCAGTGGGGCAATCTTGGCTCACTACAAGCTCCGCCTCCCGGGTTCAAGCTATTTTCCTACCTCAGCCTTCTGAGTAGCTGGAACTACAGGCGCCTGCCACCACGCCTGGCTAATTTTTGTATTTTTAGTAGAGATGGGGTTTCACCATATTGGCCAGGCTGGTCTCGAACTCCTGACCTTGTGGTCCACCCGCCTCGGCCTCCCAAAGTGCTGGGATTACAGGTGTGAGCCACTGTGCCCGGCCAAGAAAACTTCAAAGGTACAATTAAGGATATTTCTAGTGCATTTCCTACCTGCCTACAATACAATCCTTACAAAACTATAAAAGTGAGGCAAGGGGCTGGGAGCGGTGGCTCACGCCTGTAATCGCAGCACTTTGGGAGGCCGAGACGGGCGGATCACGGGGGCAGGAGATCGAGACCATCCTGGCTAACACGGTGAAACCCCCGTCTCTACTAAAAATATAAAAAAACTAGCCAGGCGTAGTGGCGGGCGCCTGTAGTCCTAGCTACTCGGGAGGCTGAGGCAGGAGAATGGCGGGAACCCGGGAGGCGGAGCTTGCATGAGCCGAGATGGCGCCACTGCACTCCAGCCTGGGCGACAGAGCGAGACTCCGTCTCAAAAAAAAAAAAAAAAAAAAGTGAGGCAAGGATGTGAACCAAAGGATTAAGGTCCCTTTAAGCACCAGTAAATGGATTTTTTTTTTTTTTTTGGCATAAGGGATGAGAATCGGATACAGCTTTATTTTTAACCTAAGGATGTCCAATTGCTTCAGCACCATTTGTTGAGCTTATCCTTCCTCCAGTGAACTGCTTTTCATCTTTGTCAAAAAGCTGTTGGGCATACTAGTGTGGGTATATTTTGGGGTTCTCTATTGTGTTTCAATGTTCTATTGCTCTGCCAATACCACAGAGTAGTGACTACTGTAGCTATGTAAGTTTTAAAATCAGGTAGACAAATTCCTCCCACTTCATTCTTTTCCATAATTGTTTGTTATTCTAGTTTTTTTGTTTTGCCTTTCAATCTAGAATAACTCTGTCTCTGTCTTTAAAAAGTTTGATAAGGAGTGTGTTAAACACATATATTGATTTGGGGAGAATTGACATCTTTACTATGCTGAGTCTTCCAATCATGAACACAATAAATCTCTCCATTTATTTAGATCTATGACTTTTTGCATCACCATTGCTGTTTTCAGCATATGCATCCTGTAAATGTTTACTAGATTTATACCTAAGTATTTCATTTTATTGGGCAATTGTAAATGGTACTGTATTTTTAAATTTTTGGTGCCTGTGTGTTCTTTGCTAGTATATAGAGATGCAATTGATTTCTGTATGTTTATTTTGTACCCTGCAACCTTGCTGAACTCACTTACGAATTCTGAGAGTTTTCTGTAAATTACTTATTATTCCCTATATAGACAATCATGTCATCTTCAAATAAGGACAGTTTGACTTCTTCCTTTCCAACCTATATGTCTATTTCCTTTCCTTGCTTTACTCCACTGTCTAGAACTTTCAGAACTTTGTCAAATAAGAGTGGTAACAGCAGACATCCTTGTCTTATTATCAAAATTAGGGAGAAAGCATCACCACTGAGTGTAATGTTAGCTCTAACTTTTCAAGAGAAGGTCTTTATCAAGTTAAAGAAATGCCCCTCTATTCCTATTTTTTTCTGAACTTAAAAAAAAAAAATGAATAAGTATTGAATTTTGTCAAATGTTTTTTCTGTACCAACTGATATGATCATGTGATTCTTCTTTACCCTTTTAATATGGTGGTTTATACTGACTGATTTTTGTATACTGAACCAGCCTTGCATACTAGATATAAACCCCACTTGCTTAAGGTGTATAATTCTTTCTATATATATTGTTGAATTCTGTTTACTAATATTTTGTCAAGGGTTTTTACATTTATATTCATTGGAGATATTGGTCTGTAGTTTTGTTGTACTGTCTTCATTTGTTTTTGGTATCAGGGTAATATTAGCTTTATCAAATGAATTGGGAAGTGTTCTCCTGTCTTCAGTTTTCTGGAAGGGGTTATGTATAATTGATGTTAATTCTTCTTTTACATTTGATAGAATTCTCCAGTGAAATCACCTGGGTCTGGACAGAGCTTCTTTGGAAGTTTGTTAATCATAAATCCAATTGCCTTAAGTTATAGAACTCATCATATGAGTTCATATTGGATGAGGAATTTGTCCAATTCAAGTTGTCAAATTTATGTATACTAAGTTGTTTTTAGTATTCCCTTATCTTTCTTACGTCAGAAAGGTCTGTAGTGTATCCCCTGTTTCATTCCTGATATTGGTAGTTTGTGCTTCTTTGTTTTCATTGTCAGTCTTGCTACAGGTTTGTCAATTCTACTGGTCTTTTCAAAGAACCAGCTCTGTTTTACTGATATTCTGTTTTTAATTTCATTAATTTCTGCTTTTCTATTTCCTTCCTTCTGCTTCCTTTGGGTTTATTTTGCTCTTCATTTTCTAGTTTCTTAGGAGGAAGCTTAAGCTATTAATTTGAGACTTTTCCTCTTTTGTAATGTATGCAGTCAGTGCTATAAATTTCCCCCTTTGCACTGTTTAGCTACGATCTTTCATTTTCATTCAGCTCAAAATATATATATATATATATTTTTTTTTTTTTGAGACAGAGTCTTGCTCTGTCGCCCAGGTTGGAGTGCAGTGGCGTGATCTCGGCTCACTGCAAGCTCCACCTCCCAGGTTCACGCCATTCTCCTGTCTCAGCCTCCCGAGTAGCTGGGACTACAGGCACCCACCACCACGCCTGGCTAATTTTTTGTGTTTTTAGTAGAGATGGGGTTTCACCACGTTAGCCAGGATGGTCTCGATCTCCTGACCTCGTGATCACCCGCCTCAGCTTCCCAAAGTGCTGGGATTACAGGCGTGAGCCACTGCACCCGGCCTCAGCTCAAAATATTTAAAAATTTCCCAAGACTTCCTTTTTGATCCATGGAAAATTTATTTAGAAGTGTGCTGTTTAGTTTCCCAGTGCTTGAAGATGTTCTTCTTATGTTTCTGCTACTGATTTCTAGTTTGATTCCACTGTGGCTGAAGAATATATCATTCGATTCTTTTAAATTTGCTGAAGTTGGCTTTAGGACTCAGGATATGGTCTACTTTGGTATATGTTCTACAGATATTTGAAAAAAAAAGGGGAACTCTGCTGTTGTTGGGTGGAACATTCTACAAATACTAATTAGATCTTATTTGTTGATGGTATTGTTGAGTTCTTCTGTTTCCTTGTTAATTTTCTGTCTAGTTCTATCAATTGTTGAAAGAGGAGTGTTGGCTGGGCATGGTGGCTCAAGCTTGTAATCCCAGCACTTTGGGAAGCCGAGGTGGGTGGATTGCTTGAGCCCAGGAGTTCAAGACCAGCCTGGGCAATATAGTGAGACCCCATTTCTACAGAAAATACAAAAATTAGCTGGGTGTGGTAGCGCACACCTGCAGTTCCAGCTCCTCGGGAGGCTGAGGTAGGAGGACTCCTTGAACCCAGGAAGCAGAGACTGTAGTGAGCTGAGACAGCACCACTGCACTCCAGCCTGGGTGACAGGAGTGACACCTGTCTCAAAAAAAAAAAAAAAAAGAAAGAGTAGTGTTGAGGTCTCCAACTATAATTTTAGATTTTTCTATTTCTCCTTTCAGTTACATCAGTTTTGCTTCATGTGTTTCATAGTTCTGCTGTTTAGTAACATACATTTATTATAATTACTATGTCATCTTGGTCAATCACAACTCTTTTATCACTCTCTAATGTACTTCTTATGTCTGGTAATTTTCTTTGCTCCAAAGTCTACTTTATCTGATATCAAGATAACCACTCCTGCTTTCTTTTGGTGAATATCTGCATGATTTATCTTTTCTATCCTTTTACTTTTAACTCATCTCTATCATATTGGAAGTGAGTGTCATGTAGACAGCATACAGCTGAGGCACATTTTTTAATCCACTCTATCAATCATTGTCTCTTAATTAATGTATTTATATCTAATGTAAGTACTGAAATGTTAGGGCTTAAGTTGGCCATTTTATTCATGCTTGTTTTCTGTTTGTTCTTTCTTTTTTAATGTTTTCTTTCTTCTTTTTGCCTTTCTCTGAGTCACTGGAACATTTTTAAAATTCAATTTTGATTTATCTATAGTGCTTTTGCATGTATCTCTTTGTATAGCTTTTTAAGTGGTGGCTCTGGGTGTTACTATAGATGTATATACATATGGCATATATATACATATACACATACACCTATATACAGACATACATGTGTATATGTATATACACACACGTAACTTATCAGTCATTTGGTGACATCATTTTATTAGTTTGAACAAGGTACAGAAACCTCACCTCTCTTTAAATCCCTGTACCTTCTCCCACTTATAATTATCTTAAATATTTCCACTGCTGGGTTGGGGTGGAATTTTAGGTTCCTCATTCCTAAAGGGGATTTTTCCCCAAGAGGGGAAGGCCTGGCAGGATGAAAGTCCTGGCTCCCTACTCACCTTGGCAGGGGAAGGCTGGGCAGCTCATTACATCTGGTTGGGGGAAAATCTAGGCTCCCCACTCAGCTTTTGCTGGCATGGGTGGGACTGAGCGCCCAGTGTTTTCTATGGAGTTTAATTGGAGTAGAGCAGTTATTGTCTAAAAGTTTTCTTTCTTGCCAGGAAATACTGCCCATTTCCAGGTCCTGTGGCTAGAGAGCAGGCTTTCATTAGGCTTTTCTTTGGTCTATGTCCATCAGCATTTCCAGCTTACTAGCTTCTTCAGCTTCAAGTCTGGGCTATAGTAGGCAAAAAGAAAACTTAGGAAACTCATCACCTTGTTGTCTCAAGGTCCTTAGCCAGTCTACCTTCTTTCAGAGTCTTCCAATATTTGTCTTATATATCATGTCCAGAGTTTTTAATTGTACTTAGCAGGAGGAATAAGGAAAAGTATGTCTACTTCATCTTGTCAGAAGCAGAGTCTCTAAATGAATTTTATACAATTGCCTCCCACAATGGGATATGAGTGTATTTGGTTACAATATGTCTATTTTCAGGATGAATCAAAACTGGTCAAAAAGCCACAACAATGATAAAAACGTTGTTTGACTTTGTGTTTTCTCCCTACGAAATCTCAAATTTGCTTCTAGTGATGAAGATACTTATTTCTCTAGAAGTATTACTACAGAGCTTTGAAAGAGGTTACATCTTACTTAAAAGTTAAAATCTCCATTGCCTCTTATCTTAGTCCATTTAGGCTGCTGTAACAAAAATTCCATAAACTGGCTGGCTTATAAACAAACATTTATGTCTCACAGGTTTGGAGACTAGGAAGTCCAAGATCAAGGCACTTGCAGATTTAGTCTCTGTCCTCATAGATGGTATCTTTGCACTGTGACCTCACATGGCAGAAGGGCTTGATCATTCTTTACAGTCTCTTTTATAGGATGCTAATCCTAATCATGAAGACTCTGACCTCATGACCTACCAAATCACTTTCTGAAAGGCCCCACCTCCTAATACCTGCCTCAGGGATCAGGATTTCAACATATGAATTTTGAGGGGACACGTTCAGACCATAGCACCTCTATTACCCTCAGTCTGCAGAAAGGAGAAGTTCCACACTTGCATTAGCCACGTTTTCAGAAATTAAAAAATTTCTCTGGTTTAAAAAGTGTTGTGTTTCAACCTTAATAAGACTGAGACCAATTCCCTTTAGAGACTATCTACTTTGTCTGTCAAATAACTTTCAAAAGTGTTATACTGCTCCCAACAGAAAGCCTTCTTTTTTTTTTTCTTCAGATGGAGTCTTGCTTTGTCGCCCAGGCTGGAGTGCAATGGCACAATCTCAGCTCACTGCAACCTCCACCTCCCAGGTTCAAGCTATTCTCCTGTCTCAGCCCCCCAAGTAGCTGGGATTACAGGCACGTGCCACCACGCCCGGCTAATTTTTTTGTATTTTTAGTAAAGACAGGGTTTCACCATGTTGGTCAGGCTGGTCTCGAACTCCTGACCTCGTGATCTGCCCGCCTCGGCCTCCCAAAGTGCTGGGATTACAGACGTGAGCCACCAGGCCCGGCCCCAAAAGTCTTCTTAAGGCTCAACTAAACATCCAGACTTGTAAGACAACCATAGCCATAGGCCTTACATGGTACCAGTTTACTCAAAAGGGTATCAGTTAGAAAAACACAGATTGCCAACAAAGAAGTATCAGGTAGGTGTTCCTCTTCAGTGGGAGTCCTTACAGGAGTCTACACAGATCAGGTACAGGGAGAAGATTCATACTGGATATGAATGAGAATCACTCTAGGGCAGAAGGCCCCATGTACCACAGAAGCCAGTATCTCTAGTAGCAACTCCATAGGCAGAACTTCCAGACTCTCCACAAGGGACAGTTATAAGAGTCACTACAATCAGGGAAGTCCAAAGCTATGGTGCTTTCAGGTATTTACAATTCTCCCTCTCCAGATGCAATTTACCAATTGGGTTATTTTTAGCATAAGCAACAAACACGATTTTTCATTGTTTCCTGGGAAACTAGGGAGTTAACAAAAAGTCAAATTTTCATAAAAGGGGAAAGGGTTTGTTAACTCTTTATTACTAGGTGTCATATCTTCCACAAAACAAAAGTGAACAAAGTTGTTTTCTCCAGACTTTTAAAAATGAGCTTTTCAACTGCCTTCAGTGTATCTTGAGGAAAGCAAGAAGTCCTCACTACTTCCTGCCTAGACTATTATGTCTTTGCTTTTCGTAGGCTTATGTGCATGCAATTTGGAGTGATCTTTCCATAAAGAAAACCCTGTCATGTCATTTTTGGCTTAAAAAGCAATACTGCAGTGCTTCCCGAACACGTTTGAGAGACAGTCCCAAATGCAAGCACATATGTAGCTGTATACTTCTCTAACACCAATGGTTATCACCACTCCCCTAAACTGGTCATCTCAAACATTTTCTATTTCTTACCCTTATCACTTAAATAGACATCATTACAGGGTGAGAAAAACAAATGAATATAATGCGAGTTCTCATCTTTTCTTTGAGTACCCCAATGATTATTTTGGTCACCTTTCCCTCAAGTCCCACTGCTTATAACTTCATTCACTGTGTTACCCGTAGGCCCCTGCCTCAGTTCTCTGATGTCATTATGCCTTTGTATATATTATAATTCTCTATGCCTAGAATAGCCATTTATCTGGCCATTGCCCTTCTTCCTTCCTCCTTTCCATTCCCTATTCTCCCTTCTACTGCATTCAATTCTACCAATCTACCTCGATTGGACAGGGGCCCCACATATATATATATTCATATATATATGTGGAATGATGTGAAAACAGACATTGGTAGTGGTGGTAGAAATAACAGCAACACTGAGGACATTGTCTACTGTATCAGTGGACACAGATACAGACAGTAAAAAAGGAAAGATCTCCAGGAGATCACTACTTGGAAGGAGAATCTGATCTTTTTTTTTTTTTTTTTTTTGAAATGGAGTCTCCCTCTGTTGCCAGGAGAATCTGACCTTTTAAAGAAAGCCCAGAAAGATTGCCCAAAATGGGTATAGCCATACATTCTTTGGACTTCTTTTACAATGAAGATGCTAATGATCAAAAAACAAGTTGAGTTTGTGCCACTGCTGCTCTCTTCTTTACAAACGAGACCCTCATCATTTATCTCACCTTCTGGAAGAGCTTTTTAAGTGGCCTAATCACCTCCAGACTTGGATCCTTCCAATCTACTTTATAGAATACTTCAAAACCCTGACTCATTCCCCACTAATCTATATAAAATCTAACTTCCTTAGATGCGACACTCAAAGCTGACTCCAGAATCTGGCCCCAACCTACTATGTTAGCCTTTCCCACCGCTGCTGAGATAACCTGACCTGCAACCAATAACATTTAAGTAACCCTCCAGTACCTGCCCTGCATTACAATTCTGCCATCCTAAAATTAGATTTTTGCTAAGATGTTTCCTTCATGTAGAATGCCTTCCCATGTACTCTGTTGGAATCCTACTCATCTATCAAGGCATGGGCCCATCACCACCATCTTTTTGATGTGTGCCCTGATCCCCACAGCTGAAATACAACCTTGAATTGTATCAGTCTTCATAGTTTAGAGAACATAATACATGTCATTTTATCCTCATAGCGGCTCTCTGAGATATGTTTATGCTCTTTCTACAAACTCAGCCCAAGTGCCCTGGCAAGGTCTGCAGTCAATGACAGAAGTGGGGATTCAAATGCAGGTCTTCAGGCTCCAAATATCCTGTGCATAACCCATTCCACTGATGCTACCTTTAAAAACCTCTACCTCCTCTGTGATCCCAGGGTGATTTATAATTTCAATAGCACATTAACCCCAGGTCCATTGTGTATTAGAGTTGATATAAGTTGGTGAAGGGAGGGAACCTCATCTTGTTTATCCAAGTATCCCCAAAGTATTTACCATCTTCTTTACATACGGTGTAAATGTGATCAAGTGATCAAACTGAATTTAATTCATTGAGGTTTTTTTGTTTGTTTTTTTGACAGAGTCACACTCTGTCACCCAAGCTGGAATGCAGTGCATGATCTCAGCTCCCTGCAACCTCTGCCTCCTGGGTTCAAGTAATTCTCCTGCCTCAGCCTCCCAAGTAGCTGGGATTAGAGGTGCCCACCACCACGCCCAGCTAATTTTTGTATTTTTAGTAGAGACAGAGTTTTGCCACGTTGGCCAGGCTGGTCTCGAACTCCTGACCTCAGGTGATCCACCCGCCTCAGCCTCCCAAAGTGCTGAGATTACAGGCATGAGTCACCATGCCCAGCCTTCATTTAAGTTTTTTATTTTCCTTTATGGCAAATTGTTGAGGGAAGTCAGGGACCCTGAATGGAGGGACCAGCTGGAGCCACAGTAGAGGAACATAAATTGTGAAGATTTCATTTTAATATGGACATTTATCGGTTCCCAAATAATACTTTTATAATTTCTTATGCCCGTCTTTACTTTAATCTCTTAATCCTGTTATCTTTGTAAGCTGAGGATGTATGTCACCTCAGGACCACTGTGATAATTGTGTTAACTGTACAAATTGATTATAAAACATGTGTGTTTGAACAATATGAAATCAGTGCACCTCGAAAAAGAACAGAATAATAGCGATTTTTAGGGAACAAGGGAAGACAACCATAAGGTCTGACTGCCTGCGGGGTTGGGCAAAAAGAGCCATATTTTCCTTCTTGCAGAGAGTCTATAAACGGATGTGCAAGTAGGGAAGATATCGCTATATTCTTTTCCTAGCAAGGAATATTGATATTAATACCCTGGGAAAGGAACGCATTCCTGGGGGGAGGTCTATAAACGGCTGCTCTGGGAATGTCTGTCTTGTGCAGTTGAGATAAGGACTGAGATATGCCCTGGTCTCCTGCAGTACCCTCAGGCTTACTAGGATGCGGAAAAACTGCCCTGGTAAATTTGTGGTCAGATCGGTTCTCTGCTCTTGAACCCTGTTTTCTGTTAAGATGTTTATCAAGAAAATACATGCACTGCTGAACATAGACCATTACCAGTAGTTCTGCTTTTGCCCTTTGTCCTGTTCCCTCAGAAGCATGTGATCTTTGTTAGACCCTTATCAGTAGTTCTGCTTTTTGCCCTTTGAAGCATGTAATCTTTGTACCTACTCCCTGTTCTTACACCCCCCTCCCCTTTTTGAAACCCTTTAAAAACTTGCTGGTTTGAGGGTCAGGGGGCATCACAGTCCTACTGATAATGTGATGTCACCCCTGGTGGCCCAGCTGTAAAATTCCTCTCTTTATATCTCAGCCAGCCAACACTTATGGAAAATAGAAAGAACCTACGTTGAAATATTAGGAGCGGGTTCCTCCGATAGCAAATTCCAAAATTACTGCTGGAGTCAGCACCCCAGAAGCAGAACAGGGTGGAGGCTGGAGGTGTGGGCTCCTCCCTGGGCAAATCACTCAACACCTCTATGTGCCCAAGTTATGCCTTCTTTATAGGGTTGTTATTAGGATTAAATTAAACGATGTACTTAAAAACCAAGCCAGGGCCTGGCACACTCAATATATACCAGCTATTATTATATATTCCATTTTATGTCTCCATGTGGTATTCCTATGGCCAAAAATTACTGACTTCAAAATTAATTACTCCAAATCATCAAGAGAAATTTAGATACTATGGAATGTAAACTAAGCTGCAAGGACATTTACTTAGTATATTTTATAAAGATCTCCCTGGAATCCTTTTTATTTGAAATAATCAGCTGGGCACGGTGGCTCAAGCCTGTAATCCCAGCACTTTGGGAGGCCAAGACGGGTGGATCACGAGGTCAGGAGATCAAGACCATCCTGGCTAACACGGTGAAACCCCGTCTCTACTAAAAAATACAAAAAACTAGCCGGGTGAGTTGGCGGGCGCCTGTAATCCCAGCTACTCAGGAGGCTGAGGCAGGAGAATGGCGTAAACCCGGGAGGCGGAGCTTGCAGTGAGCTGAGATCCGGCCACTGCACTCCAGCCCGGGCGACAGAGCGAGACTCCATCTCAAAAAAAAAAAAAAAAAAAAAAAAGAAATAATCCATTACATAAAACCCCTAGTTATCTGGGAAAATATTTTACACTGAGTGACTCAATTTATATTACATGAAAAAACCAGGTATTAATATTAAGGGAAATACAAGTGAGATGAGTATGACAGGGAATTTTTTTTACCTTCCCCCTTAATTTTGCAATGACTAACTTCTTAAGCCAAGTACCAGGTGCTAGTCAAAAGTTTTAGCAATGAGCGGTGTCTGACTCTTTGCCCTGAAGGTAAGGAACAAGCAGGGACTAGAGTCATGGACCACTTATCTATCCCTTTTAAAGGTCTGCACGAAGCACATATTCAGTCTTCAAGGAATTTACAAATGATGTAGTCAAATGAATAAATACAAAGGCGTTTACAGACACTGATGACTTCACTGGAATAAAAAGCAGTTACTGTGTCTGATTTTTTTTTTTTTTTTTTTTTTTGAGATGGAGTCTCTCTCTGTCGCCCAGGCTGGAGTGCAGTGCCACAATCTCGGCTCACTGCAACTCCATCTCCCGGGTTCACGCCATTCTCCTGCCCCAGCCTCCGGAGTAGCTGGGACTACAGGTGCCTGCCACAACGCCCGGCTCAATTTTTTGTATTTTTAACAGAAACGGGGTTTCACGGTGTTAGCCAGGATGGTCTCGATCTCCTGACCTCGTGATCCGCCCGCCTTGGCCTCCCAAAGCGCTGGGATTACAGGCATGAGCCACCGCGCCCACCAACTGTGTCTGATCTTAACATTGCAACCGAGACACCACACCTGAGTGAGTGACACTGATTCTTACTCAGTGAAGACATGTTCGGTAAGTGAAAGCCTTCGTATGCAACAGGTCATTTCTCTTACTGGGTCATTACTGTAAAACGAGAGGGTAAGAGAAGGAAATTCTAAGATTCCTTTCAGATCCAAACTCTGTGATTCTGTAATCTCTCCTGGGCCCCACCAAGACGAGGAAGGCAAGAAGGGCGATTGTGACCCACGGCAAAGGCCATGCAAGCAAAAGTGAAATTCTGGGCGCGGTTAAACTCAAAGCGATCAAATTAGTTTGCAGGAGTTAAGACTGGAGTCAGGGTGGTAAGGAAAAACGAGGCTGGGCAGGACTGGCACAAGACAGGCATCGTGGAACCTATTTCTGGGAGTTCTGAAACTACTGTTCTCGTGGGCCTTGGCGACCCAAGATTTGGGAAACCTGACCCCGGGTTGGCCTGGCTTCCAGCCACCGTCGCAACATAAACAAGCCAATTCAAAACAGGGTCGCAGTCTTTGAAACCAGCTGAGGCAACGGATCCCTCCACACTTCGCGGGCCCCACCATCGCCCCATCGAACACCATTATCCCTCTTCCCAGCACGCTCCCGTCCGCCCGCCCGAGGCCGGCGGACCTGCAGCGGCGGCGGGATGGGGTTGGATAGAATGCGGCCCGGTCCCGGCCTAGCGGGGCTCGGGGATCCGTTCCCTTCGGTCCTGCGCCCACCTTGGTACTGGGGTCCGCGTCGGAGCAGCAACTGAGGGCGGCCTCGTCAGTGAGGCCGCCGGACGGGGACTGCGGTTCTGCCATGTCTGCACTGCAGTATCACAGACGACCGGACCCAAAGAACAGAGGAGTCACCCACGCTCTGCTTCGGCCCTGTGCCGCCTTAACTAGGGACCGCGCGATGGCGCCGTGGGCGGGCGACCGCTGACTTCCAGCCAATCGCTGCGCGGAGAGCAAGTTGACTCTCTGCTGATTGGGTCCCAGAGAGTCAGCGCCTCCACCCACAGGACTATGCCTCAGACTACAACTCCCAAGGAGCCTTGCGCATAAAGGAGGCAAACTCGTTAAAAAAAAATGCAGGCTGGGCAGAGTGGTTTCTCTGTTATTTAATGAACTAATTTTGTTTGTTTAACTAAAATTTGGTAACCATTCACACCTCAGGGCTGCAATTTGGTAGAAAATTGGAATCCGATGGAAACTGAGAACTGTGAGTTGTTCTTTTAAAATTGTAAGGATTCAGAGGTTTCTCAGTTTAAGCAACACAGAGTAATTAAAACAATTGTTGAGTCGAAAACCTATGTTCAAGTCTTGGTTCCGCTATATATTAGCGCCAGAAGCTTGCAATAATTACTGACCCTCTCTCTGAGCTTCCTAACAGGATTTAGTGAGAATTAAATAAGTTTTCTTTTTTTTCCTTTTTTTTTTTTTTTAATTTTTTAAAGACAGTATCTCGCTCTGTCGCCCAGGCTGGAGTGCAGTGGTGTGATCTCAGCTCACTGCAGTCACTGCAGCCTCGACTTCCCGGACTCAAGTGATCCTCCGGCCTCAGCCTTCTGATTAGCTGAGACTACAGGCCGCAAAACCACGCCCAGTTAATTTTTGTATTTTTTGTGGAGTTGGGGGTTTCACCATGTTGCCCAGGCTGGTCTCAACTCCTGGGCTGAAGCGATTCTCCCGCCTCAGCCTCCCAAAGTGCTGGGATTACAGATGTAGCCACTGTGCCCAGCCTAAATGAGATTTAAGTCATGGTTTGTCTGCTTAGGTTCCAAATATCCATAACTTGCAGTACTTTTTACGTTAATATATATTTTGTGTTCACTGGAAGGCTTAGTCATCACTGTGTCTTCAATGACTGACTCATAGTAGTAGATGCTCATTAAATACTTCCTGTTGTTAAAAGAATAAATGGGAATGACTGGTGCTCACCTAACCAAAATGAGGTTGGGTAGGGATATACATGGCACTAGCCACCTGGCCACCACCAAGATGTCTCCATCTCTCATCTCAGCTTCTTTGTGCATCTCAGCTTCAGTTTGTCAGACACCAGCTCCATGAGACTAGAAATTTAGCAGCTGTCCTCTCACTAGGAGAGGGAGTAAATTCTCGTTCTGGATTTTATCCAGCCAGCCTGGATTTTATCAAATTGGAAAATCCAAGAAGGAGCTGTGATTGGCCTGGCCTATGACCTGTGCTTACTCCTGTGATTGAAGCACTGTGATTGGCAACCTGGATTAGGACCACCTGGTTGGAGTTTGGCGAGGATCCATTCCCCAAAAGAAGAGCAATGATATTCTTATGAGAAGGGAGGATAGCCAGGCAAATTGAACCATAGATGTCCACTGCAGAAGGATGGGCAGGATAAGGATTTCAGCAGAAAGGTTGTGCACACCTCATACTAACTTATTGAGGGTATTTCATCAAAACACAGTCTATTAGAACTACAGGACTTCTATATGGAGCTAGACCTTAAACCTTTTAAACTCAGGAATTGGGGCCATACACAAACTCTGCATATACTGTGTGTTACCATTGAATTATTGAAAAGACACCCAAATTGTCTTCTTTTGCATTAATATATATATATTTTTTAAGACAGAGTCTTTCTCTGTCGCCCAGGCTGGAATGCAGTGGTGTGATCTTGGCTCACTGCAACCTCCGCCTCCTGGGTTCAAGCGATTCTCCTGCTTGAGCCTCCCACGTAGCTGAGATTACAGGCACCTGCCACCATGCTGGCTAATTTTTGTATTTTTAGTAGAGACAGGGTTTCACCATGTTGGCCAGGGCTGGTCTCAAACTCCTGACCTCAGGTGATCTGCCTGCCTCGGCCTCCCAAAGTGCTGGGATTACATGCATGAGCCACTGTTCCCGGCCCTTTTGCATTAATCTTTCTGGTGAGCTTCTTAGAATATGTGAGACATAAGCATGTAAATGAATAGGAAGACTCAGTATCATAAAATATCAATTCATTTACCAATTAATCTGTTCATGTGATGAAATTCCAACAGAAATCCCAACAGAGGTTTTTTCTCTTTTCTTTCCTTCCTTCCTTCCTTCCTTCCTTCCTTCCTTCCTTCCTTCCTTCCTTCTTTCTTTTCTCGAGATAGGGTCTCACTCTGTTGCCCAGTCTGGAGTGCAGTGATGTAGTCTCAGCTCACTGCAGCCTCGACCTCTCAGGCTCAAGCCATCCACCCACCTCAGCCTCCCAAATAGCTGAGACTATAGCCATGCACCATGAACCCCAGATAATTTATTTTATTTTATCTTTTGTAGAGATAGCATCTCACTATGTTGCCCAGGCTGGGCAACTTGAACTCCTGAGCTCAAGTGATCCTACCACTTTGGCCTCCCAAAGTGGGATTACAGGTATGAGCCACTGTGCCTGGCCCAGGGGTTTTCAATTAAAATGAACAAGCAGATTCTAGATTCTATTTTTAGGGCCCCAAATAGGAAAGACATACTGAATAATAATAAAGTAGGGGAACATTCTCTACTGGATAACAAGACTTTATGCAAGCTACAGTAATTAAGACAGAATGAAAAAAAGACGGTATGGTGAGGAGGCTGGCATAGATCAACAAATAGAAACTGTAGTAGACCTCTCTAAGATAACCCCAATTATCCCCACCTCCAGGTATTCACAGTCTTGTCTACTTCCTTAACCTTGAGTATGGGCTGGACTTGGTGGCTCACTTCTGATACAAAGAGCATGACAGACATGATAAGGTGTTACTTCGTGTCACTTCTGAGATTAGAGAATGAACAGGTTGTGATTCTTATCTTGGGAGCTCTCTGTCAGTTTCTTTGATCTCTCACTTGGAGGGTAAGCAAGTTGTCATGTTGAGAGCAACACTAAGGAGAGATGCATGTGGCAAGGAACCAATGTCTCTGGTCAACAGCCAGTGAGGGCCAGATGCCTGCCATCAGCTACACAGTGAAATTGCAAGTGGGTCCTTTTTCACTAGAGCTTCAAAATGACTGCGCTTTGGTCAACCCCTTAATCACTGTCTTGTGAGAGACCCTGATCCAGAACTACCTAGCTGGACCATTCCCAGATTCTTAAACCACAGAAACTGTGAGATAATAAATATTTATTGTTTTCAGCTGCTAAGTTTTGGAATCAGTTGTTGTGCATTAATAGGCAACCAATATACATACCCACCATGTTTGTGTCTGTGTGTGTATATTTTATATCTATATTTTATATATAATATATATTATATAGAATATATTTTATATATTATTTTATATATTATATATTATATATTTTATATTTTATATATAATATATATTATATAGATATTTTTATATATTATATATTTTATACATATATATTATATATTTTATATATTTTATATATTTTTATATAATATATATAAAAAAACTTGGTATGTGTTATGTTAGTGCTAGTGGGGAAAAGATTATTTTTTCAATGAATGGGGTAAGGACAATTGATTATGTATGTGATAAAAAAATATCTCTATTTCATACCATAAAGGAAAACATAAGTCCAAGAGGATCACAGGCATAAATGTGAAAAGGCAAAACTTAAAACCTTGAAGAATAAAATACTAGAAAATGCCGCTGTGAATTCATGGTAGAAATTTCTTAATGAAGGCCGGGCACAGTGGCTCATGCCTGTAATCCTAGCACTTTGGGAGGCTGAGACAGGTGAATTGCCTGAGCTCAGGAGTTTGAGACCAGCCTGGGCAACAGGGTGAAACACTGTCTCTGTTAAAATACAAAAAATTAGCCAGGCCTGGTGGCATGTGCTTATAGTCCCAGCTACTCGAGAGGCTGAGGTAGGAGAATTCCTTGAACCTGGGAGGTGGAGGTTGCAGTGAGCCGAGATCATGCCACTGCACTCCAGCCTGGGTGACAGAGCAAGACTCTGTCTCCAGAAAAAAAGAAAGAAGAAAGAAAGAAAGAAGAGAGAGAGAGAGAGAGAGAGAGAGAGAGAAAGAAAGAAAGAAAGAAAGAAAGAAAGAAAGAAAGAAAGAAAGAAAGAAAGAAAGAAAGAAATTTCTTAATGAGATATAAAAGCACAAAGTATAAAAGAAAGCTAAAACACACCCAGAAGGTAAAAAGTTAAACCATGGACTAGGAGAAAGTGTGGGCAACACACACAGCCAACAAAGGTTCAGTATCCAGAATATGTAAAAACTGTTAGAAATCAATGAGAAAGAGACACACAACTCAATAGAAAAAAATGGCAAAAGAGAATAATAGGCAATTTACAAGAGAAAGAATAGAAATAGCATATAGGCATATGAAAAATTGCTCCAAGTCTCCCCCACATGGTGAAACCCCACCTCTACTAAAAGTACAAAAATTAGCCGGCTGTGGTGGCACATGCCTGCAATCCCAGCTACTTGGGAGGCTAAGGTGGGAGAATCACTTGAACCTGGGAGGCAGAGGTTGCAGTGAGGTGAGATCACGCCACTGCACTCCAGCCTGGGTGACAGAATGAGACCCTGTCTCAAAAAAAGGAAAGGAAGAAGGAAGAAGGAGGAAGGAAGAAGGAAGGAAGAAAAGAAAAGAAAAGAAGAGGCCAGGAGTGGTGACTCACGCCTCTAATCCCAGCACTTTAGGAGGCTGAGGTGGGCGGATCACGAGGTCAGGAGTTTGAGACCAGCCTGACCAACATGGTGAAACCCCGTCTCTACTAAAAATACAAAAATTGACCAGGTGTGGTGGCACGTGCCTGTAACCCCAGCTACTCAAGAGGTTGAGGCAGGAGAATCACTTGAAACCGGGAGGCAGAGGTTGCAGTGAGCTGAGATCACACCGCTGCACTTCAGCCTGGGTGACAGAATGAGACTCTGTCTCAAAAAAAGTAAAAGAAAAAGAAAAATCGCTCCAATTTTCTGGTAAATAGGAAAATGCAATTTAATATAGAAATGAGTTTTCTTTTATTCTCTTGAGATTGACAGAAATTAAAAAATTAAAAACCTGTAAATATCAAGTGTTGGTGTGGATGTAGAACAGCTAAAATGACTAAACACTTGCCGGTGGACACACTTTGGAAAGTAATTTGGCAGTATCTAATTAAGTTGAAGAGAGTACCTCCTGGATCCACTGCTAAGTATATATCCTAGAGGGTTATTGTGTCTGCACTCCATGAGACATGTATAACAGACATGGTTTGAATGGCAAAAAAATAAAAGAAGAAAAAAAGATAAAGCCTTAATGTCCAACCATAGGAAAATAGATAGATTGTGTTATTTTCATTGAGTGGACTACTATACATAAGTTAAAAATGAATGAACCAGAGCTACTATTCCAACATGGATAAATCTCATAATAGAAATGAAAAAAATTACAAGTTGCAGAAGAATACACATAGCACAATACCATTTTTGCAAAGCTTAAAAATATGCACAATGACATAATGTATTGCCTAGGGCTAAATACACATCTAGTAATGGTACAGGAAGTGCCTGGGAATAAACAAATCCAGGAACATGATTTCCTCTAAGGGGCAGCAGAGGAAGACATAGGGGAGGGATATACTGTAGATTTTACTGTGTGGACAATGTTTTATAACTTAAGCTGGATGTTGGGCAAATGGAGAGTTGTATTATTCTTTATGACTCTCTGTATATTTTAAATATTTCATTGCACATTTTTTTTAAAAAACTAAAAAGTAACAAGCACCACATAGAGAAACAAAAGAGAAGACAGTGATAGTGGGGAAGAAATAGTTTAGAAATAGTCCCTGTTCGAGAAGACACAAATTCCAAAGAGTTTAGAAGTGTTTTGTCAAACCAAAAAACAGAAAGAGGTTCTCTAAAAGAAAAAGGTATTTATTTGAACGTAGGGCATTGCAATGGGAATATGTATGCCATAGTAAACTATGTGCATATTCAGGGAAATAAAGGAAAACAAAAGTTTTTTAATGAAAAATGAGGAAGATTACATAATTGTTTTGAGGCAATTATCCTTGGCTACAATGATCAACAGTAAGGGTGATGATGTCTGTCTAAGTATAGACAGAGTTCCTGGGTGGATGTCCTTGCAGAAGTGTTTTTTTGCATAAGGTTTTCATGGCCTTTGTAGAAGACTGTAGTTTCACAGAATCTTTTGTGATAATTTTGTTATCAGTCATACAAGCATGAGACCCTTCTTTTCATAGCCCTCCTCAACTCTTATTTGTCAGGATTTTCATAAAACCCTTCACACTGACATGAAAACTTTCACATTCTCCTTTTTGGTCAAAGGGGTGTATTAATTTTCCCAGGGATGATGTAACACATTAACACAAACTTGGTGACTTAACACAACAGAAACTTATTATCTCACAATTCTAGAGGCAAGAAGTGTGAAATCAAGGTGTTAGCTGGGTCATCCCCCGATTATAGGCTCTACAGAAAATCCTTCCTTGCCTCTTCCAGCTTTTGGTGGCTCCTGGAGTCCCTTGGTTTGTGGAAATGTGTCTCTAATCTCTGCCTTCATCTTCACATGGCCTTCCTCCCTGTCTTCATGTCTATAATCTCTCTCCACTTTCTGTGATTAGGACTTTAGTCATAGATTTAGGATTCTCCCTAAATTAGGATGATTTCTGTTGGTAGAAGAGCTGAGGCAGAACTGGCTTGTCTGTCATAATATAAAAGTGTCTTGGAAGATGTCCAGGGTCCAGGGTGTAAAGCCTGTCGTGGCCCTTGGAACACCAAGCTCTGCGCCAAAGGGTGAAAGGTTGCCCTGCTGCACCACAAATCTAGGCCCAGGGCATAAAGCCCCTCGTGGCTTGGATGGAATCCAGGGCTCAGGGCATAAAACCTCTTGTGGCTTCTGGAATGTGCACAGACTTGTTGGTAGCTCTCCCAGGCTTGTAAACATGTTCTCCATTATCTCAAGCAGCAGAGCATATTGTATATGTGTGAAAGAAAATGCTAAACTGTCACAGCTATGCTTCATGCACCACTACCTTTCTACCCCCGTATCCTCATGCCCTCACCTGTTTACCCCCACATCCACACGTCCTCATCACCTGCTTCTTTGTTTGATCACCAATAAATAGTGTGGGTTCCCAGAGCTTGGGGCCTTTGCAGCCTCCATACCAGTGTTGGCGTCCTGGGCCCACATTATGCACTCTTTACTTCTCTTTTCTCATTCCTTTGACTCCGCCAGACTTTGTAGCCCCCACGGCTTGGTGTTGGGTCTGATCATCCCAACATTTATGGCGCCCAACATGGGGCTATGAAGACCCCAGTGAAGGAACGCTAGAGCATGTGGAATGTGGAAGCGGAGGACGCATTGTCAGAGGACACCTGAGGATGGCTGAAAGAAGCTCGGTGGGTAAGCTGGGTGCTCTGAAGAACCAGGGTAACAATGGGACAGAATGAAAGTAAACATTTTGCTTAATTAAATTTCTTAAGGGATTTATTATGGAGATGGGGACTAAAAGTTAGTACTCAGAATTTATTAAAACTCTTTAGTACTGTAGAACAGTTTTGCCCATGGTTCCCAGAACAAGGGACAATGGAGTTGGATGAATGGGAAAGAATTGGCAGAGATTTTTAAAAAGGCACATAAAGAAGGAGCCAAAATTCCAGTTTCTGTTTGGTCAGTGTGGGTGTTGGTAAGGCAGCTCTTCAGCCATTTCAAACTGATGACGAGACAGATTCAGATGAGGAAGAGGCAGACAAGTATAAAAAATTAACTTCAGATTCTGAATGTGAGGAACAGGAAGAGGAGGAAATTAAAGAAAAGAAAGGGAAGCTGAAAAAGGTGTATTTTACTAGCCCATCCATTCCACCTGCTGAATTAAGTGAATGGCCACCTCCTCCCTCTCCCCTTAATGGGCAAGATGATGAATTAGCTGTAAAACTTACTGCTCCTGTAGTGGCAACATTAAAACCTGGAGCAATTGGTGGTGCTATACAAAATTCTATTGCGAAGGCTAGAGCTGAAGGAGACCTTGAAGCATGGCAATTTCCTGTTACTATAATCCAGCAAGAAGGACAGAATAAAACTAATTGGGCCACTTTTCCTTTTAAGTTGTTAAAGGAATTTAAGCAAGCCATTAGTCAATATGAGCCAAATTCTCCTTTTGTACACACTTTACTAAAAAATGTGACTCTTGATAATAGATTAATATCATATGACTGAGATACTTTAACAAAACCTGTTCTCACTCCATCCCAGTACTTGCAGTTTAAAACTTGGTAGGCTGATGAAGCTCAAACTCAGGCAAGAGAAAACACACAAGCACAGCTGCCTGTGCCTGTTTCCTTTGAACAGTTAATGGGGATGGGCCCTAATTGGGGCCAATTAGACAATCAAGCAGTAATGAAAAATGTTGCCATTGTTCAGTTACGCACTTACAGGCGTGGAAAAAAATAAATGTTACAGGGAAAAGATATCCTTATTTCATTAGACCTAAGAGAGGGAAGCCTCATTTGGATGAATATATTAAGGCTTGTGATAGCATTGAAGGTAACTTAAATAAGGCTACTCTTTTAGCTCAAGCTATGGCTGGATTAAAGGTGGGAAAAATATGCCCCATTTCTCTGGCTCTTGTTTTAATCATGGGCAATCTGGACACACAAACAAGGAATGTAGAAAAGGAAATCAAAAGGCAAAAACTATTACTATCAATCAACAGAAAAGTCCTGGTATCTTCCCCTGGTGTAAGAAAGGCAATCTCTGGGCAAATCAGTGTCATTCTAAATTTAGCAAAGATGGGCAACCTCTTTTGGGAAATGGGAAGACGGGCCCACCTTGGGCCCCTTAACAAACTGAGGCATATCCAGCACAGTCAGTTTTCTTACAAATGTACAACAATTGTCCCCCACCACAGTAGGCAGTGCTGCCATAGATCTTTGCAGTACAGTTCCCATTTCCTTACCTCCTGGGGAGCCACTAAAAAAGGTCCCCGTGGGAGTTAGGGGCCCTTTACCCTCAGGAACAGTTGGTCTATTGCTTGGAAGATCTAGTTTAAATTTAAGAGGTGTCACTGTACATACAGGAATTAATTGATTCTGATTATACTGGAGAAATTCAATTGGTTATTAGTTCCTCAACTCCATGATCTGCTTCCCCAGGAGAAAGAATTGCTCAGTTGTTACTGTTACCTTATGCAAAACTGGGAAGCAGCACAGTAAAAAGAATAAGAGGCTTTGGTAGTACGAATCCAGCAGGAAAAGCTGTATATTGGGTTAATCAAGTGTCTGATAAGAGACCTATTTGTACAGTAACCATTCAAGGAAAAGACTTTGAAGGGTTAGTAGATACTGGAGCTGATGTTTCTATTATTGCTGTAATTCAATGGCCCCGACACTGGCCCAAACAAAAGACATCCGTTAGTATTATTGGAGTAGGAGCTGCATCAGAAGTTTTTCAGAGTTCTTTAATTTTGCCATGCCAAAGGCTGGATGGCCAAGAAGGGACAATTCAACCTATTATTATACCTATTCCTGTCAATCTGTGGGGTAGAGACTTATTACAACAATGGGGGGCTGAAATATCATTCCTATCGATCAGTATAGTAATAACAGTAAACAAATTATGAGAAAAATGAGATATCTCCTAGGGAATGGACTGGGAAAAAATGCAAATGGCCAACCAGAACCTTTAGAACTAAAAGGACAAACAGATTGAACTAGATTAGGGTATCATTTTTAGGAGCAGCCATTGCTGAGCCTCCGGCTCCCATTCCTCTTTTGGTTAACTGCCAAACTGGTTTGGGTGGAGCAATGGCCACTGAAACAGGAAAAACTGGAGACTTTAAAAAAATTGGTGCAGGAACAATTGCAAAAGGGACATCTAAAGCCTGCTTTCTCCCCTTGGAATTCTCCTTTGTTTGTTATTGAGCAAAACTTAGGGAAATGGAGAATGTTAACAGATTTGAGGGCCATTAATGCTGTAATTCAACCCATGGGTGCACTGCAACCAGGGCTGCCCTCTCCAACAATGATCCCAAAATACTGGCCTCTCATAGTAATAGATTTAAAAGAGTGCTTCTTTGCCATTCCTTTAACTACTCAAGATTATGAAAAATTTGCTTTTACTGTTCCTGCTGTAAATAACAAAGAACCAGCAGATAGATACCATTGGAAAGTATTACCACAAGGCATGTTAAATAGCCCGACTATTTGTCAAACTTATGTTGGAAAAGCTATTAAGTCAGTTAGAGAACAATTCGAAAAATGTTATGTTATCCATTACATGGATGATACTTTATGTGTAACTGAAACTATGGAGGAATTAATGCTATGCTATGAACAGTTAGAAAAGGCTGTAACTCCAGTAGGGTTAATCATAGCCCCCCAGTAAAATCCAAACTTCTACCTCCTTTCAATATTTAGAAATTAAAGTAGAACAAAATACTATTAAGCCTCAAAAGGTTCAAATTAGAAAAAATAATTTTAAAACTCTAAAAGATTTTCAAAAATTATTAGGAGACATTAATTGAATTCATCCCATGTTAGGCATTCCTACCTATGCCATGTTTCACCTCTTTTCTACCTTAAGAGGTAATTCTAATCTTAACAGTAAACCCTCTTTGTCCAAAGAGGCATTAGAGAAAATTCAATTAATTAAAAGGAAAATTCAACAAGCACAAGTAAAACAATTTGACCCTATGCAGACATTACAGTTTTTAGTTTTTCCTACTAAACATTCACCTACAGGTGTTATTGTTCAATAGAATAATCTGGTTGAGTGGCTTTTTCTACCTCACAATACAACTAAAACACTCACTCTGTACTTAAATCAAATTGCTGTACTAATAGAACAAGCAAGGCTGTGCACAACAAAATTAATGAAATATGATCCAAATCAAATTATAGTTCCATTAAACAAACAACAAATTCTGCAGGTTTATATTAATTCCCAGGAATGGCAAGTTAATTTGACAGTTTTATTGGTGTTCTTGATAATCATTATCCTAAATCCAAAATATTCCAATTTCTTAAATTAACATCATGGATATTGCCTTCCATTATTCAAAAAACCTCTATTGAAGGGGCCATTACTATATTTACTGAGGGATCTAGTAATGGAAAGGCCTCATTTGTGGGACCTCAACAACAAGTTTTTCAAACTGACTTTGCTTCTGCTCAAAGGGCTGAACTTATGGCATGATAACAGTGTTAAAAACTTGTAAACAGCTAGTAAACATTGTTTCTGATACAGCCTATGTAGTGCAAGCCATGCAAAATACTGAATGTGCCTTAATTCAAAATGTGACTAATGACCAACTTAATCTTTTATTTCATTCTTTACTGCAAGCAGTAAAACAAAGGCATTCCCCTTTCTATATCACTCATATGAGAGTACATACTAACCTCCCTGGCCCTTTAACTAAACTTAATCAAAGGGCGGATAATTATATGGGGAAGAGGATTTGCTTATGTCTCTCCAGGTAACAATCAGGTGCCCGTATGGGTGCCCACCAAACATCTGAAGATCTATCATGAGCTACAGCAGGAAGAGAGGACTCTGGGAAGAGCCAAAGCTCCCTATATGAGTGATAGCACAAATAAACATCTCAGAGATGAAGGAGAAAACCAAGAATAGTCATCAGGCAAATTCTCCAACATGGGGACAAATCAAGAAGTTGGCACAGATGGCAAAGGACAACTTGAAAGCACAGAACAAACTAAAAACAACTAGTAACCTGATGGTGGCCATGCTGGCAGTACTCACCACGATGGTAAGCTTCCCTACATAGGAGCAACTCAGAATTTCACTTACCGGGCATATGTCCCATTTCTTCTTTTAATTAGATCTGTGAGTTGGATGGACCCTGTTACTGAGGTGTACACCAACGACAGTACCTGGATACCTGAGCCCATAGATAGCCGAGGGTCAACGAATCCTAAAAAGGAAGAGATAAAAATAAATATGCCCATAGAATATAATTATCCCCATATATGCCTGAGACCTGCTGTTGGATGTTTACAGATGAACACACAGGCCTGGTTGGCAGTAGTCCCCCCAAAAATAAACATGGGCTGCTTTGCATATGATTTCAGGGCATAGTTTAAAATACAATCATTCCCATCCTAAAACCCTGCAGTTCCATCTGAATAAGTTCAAATATAAACAAAATAAAGTTTAGTTTAAAGATGCAGATGTTTAAACTTGGAAAAATTGTATAGCAAGTAAGGCTGAGGTGCTACAAAATAATTCCTATGGAATCGTCATTAATTAGTACCCTAAGGGGATCTTTAAAGAAATTGCACCAGAAGGCCTTCTTGTAGAACAAATGTAATAAACCAGTGGAACCATTGGCAATTAAATCATACAGAATATATTTGGACAAAAAGCTGAGGTCCCTATCATGTGGAGTCCTACTGGCATTGTTACCTCAGTCCGAAAATAATATCTCCTCACATAGGACAGGACCATTTTGAATTATGGAAATTAGCTATGGCTCAAAGTTCAATCAAAATTTGGGAGGGTAAATATAACAAGTATAAAGGAGAGGGAGGTAAAAATAAATATATTCTTTCTTTTCTTTCCAACAGGACTTTTTGGATTCAAAGTTGTGTCTGGCCACCTTTTGTGCTAGCAATAGGAAATGTTACTCTTGATATAAATACACACTTTATTTCATGCCCTGAATGTTATTTGTTTACCTGCATTAATTCAACTTTTAACAAAAATCAGACTATCCTAATAATTTAAGCCAGGGAAGGAGTCTGGATCCCATGTATTTAAATAGACTGTGGGAGGCATCTCCATCCATTGATATAGTAACTGAAATCCTTAGAAAACTTTTATCCTATTCAAAAAATTTTATAGTTGCTCTCATAGTTGCTATAATTGGCCTCATTGCTGTTATCACTACTACTGCAATGGCTGGTGTGGCTCTACATTCATCTGTACAAACTATTACATTTGTCAATAAGTGGCAAAATCATTCCACAAAATTATGGAACTTTCAAACTCAAATAAATCAAAAAATAGTTAACCAAATTAACGATCTCTGTCAGACAGTGAATTGAATGGGAGATCATATTATAAGTTTAAAAAGTAAAATTCAAATGCAATGTGATTGAAATACCTCTGATTTTTACATTACTCCTCATCTGTATAATGAAACAGAGCATGAGTGGGAAAAAGTTAAGAGACATTTGACAGGTCATACTGGAAATTTATCTTGGGATATTGCAAAACTGAAGAAACAAGTATTTCAAGCCTCTCAGGTACATCTGACACTAATGCTAGGAACTGAAGTGCTAGAAGGAGCTGCAGACGAATTAGCAGCTATTAACCTGCTAAAATGGATCAAGATACTTGGAGACTCTGTGATTTCAATGATGATTGTGATTTTTTTTTTTTTTTTTTTTTTTTTTTGACAGAGTCTCACTGTGTTGCCCATGCTGGAGTGCAGTGGTGCGATCTCGGCTTACGGCAAGCTCTGCTTCCCAGGTTCATGCCATTCTCCTGCCTTAGCTTCCCAAGTAGCTGGGACTACAGATTGTGCTTTTAATCTGTGTTGTTTGTCTTTATGTAGTCTGCAGATGTGGAAGCCGCCTCTGGAGAGAAAGTCACTGCCAAGAACAAGCAATAATAGCTGTGGCGGTTTTGCAAAAAAGTAAGGGAGATACGTTAGTAGAAGAGCTGAGGCAGAACTGTCATAATATAAAAGAGTCTTGGAAAATATCCAGGGTCCAGGGTGTAAAACCCCTCATGGCCTTGGAACACCAAGCTCTGCGCCAAAGGGTGGAAGGCTGCCCTGCCTCACCACAAATCTAAGCCCAGGGCATAAAACCCCTCATGGCTTGGATGGAATCCAGGGCTCAGGGCATAAAACCTCTCATGGCCTCTGGAATGTGCACAGACTTGTTGGTAGCTCTCCCAGCCTTGTAAACAGGTTCTCCATTATCTCAAGCAGCAGAGCATATTCTGTGTGTCAAAGAAAATGCTAAACTGTCACAGCTATGCTTCATGCACCACTACCTTTCTACCCCCATGTCCTCACGCCCTTGTTTACCCCCACATCCACATGTCCTCACCACCTGCTTCTTTGTTTGATCACCAATAAATAGTGTGGGCTCTGAGAGCTCAGGGCCTTCACAGCCTCCATACAAGCGTTTGCCCCCTGGACCCACCTTATGCATTCTTAACTTGTCTTTTCTCATTCCTTTGTGTGGGCAAAGCCCAGGACCCTGGACTGGGGACAAACGGAGGGACAGTTAAAGGAAGTGTTTGTGTAAGCAATTCTAGAATGAAGTCAGAAGAAAAAAAGAACTACATATAACTTTCTAAATTGCTGTGTTGTTTTTCTAGTAGAATGCTTGCCTTTGTATAACGATGATTGCTTGATTGTTAAACAGTGATCAGGTTATTAAAGCAACAATGAAGGACTGAGCCAGTCACCATGAGGTTTGGCTGCCAGTGAGAGTTAACAGCACTTGACATGCTTTCCCCTGCAGAGAGCCTATAGAGGGATGTGTAGGATGGGAAGTGACACATCACCCAGATTCCTTTCTCAGGAAGGCATCTCTATTAAGGCCCTGGGAGAGGAATGCAGCCCTTATGGAGAGCCTATAAACTGATGCACAAGGGATGTCTGTTTGGAAGTGAAAGCTTCAGTGGTCGAGATAAGGGTGTAAAGCTCTTCTTCTCCCACCACTCTCCTAGGCCTTCCTGGGGGCCCCTCACCCAGGTAGAATTGTGGTCAGACCAGTTGCCTAGTTTCATTTCCTGTTCTTAGTTGCCTACTGCACAATCCTGATAACCACCTTAAAGTTAAACATCGTTTATAGTTAAGGCCTGACCCTATTAAATTGCTGATGCACACAACTAGCGGTTGGAACTCACGGTTCTGTATATCTGTACATCTTTACTATGGACCTCACCCTACAATCATGTGATCCTCTCACCCCATGATCAGACCACCCTCTGCTCACTGCCCTTGCTCCCCCACCACATGTAAACTGATAATAAATGCTGGCTATTCCAGTGCTTGGGTGACATCGCGACTCCACATTGCGGTGATTCCCCTGGACCCAGCTTTCACAAACTCGTCTCTGTCTTTATTTTTTCAGCCATTTGACCCACCTGGGATAAGCAAGAGAATCCACATTGCTGGTGGGGCTGGTTCCTGCTAGACCTTTGACTCCACCGGACTTTGTAGCCCCCACAGTCTGGTGTTTGTTCTCATCACTCCAACAGTTTCACCTTGAGATTTTTCACTTCATTACATCTGGAAGATTTTTTTTTTTCCAAATAAGGTCACAGTTACAGGTCATGGTAATTAAGACTTGGACATATTGGCCAGGCGCGGTGGCTCACGCCTGTAATCCCAGCACTTTGGGAGGCCAAGGTGGATGGATCACCTGAGGTCAGTAATTCAAGACCAGCCTGGCCAACATGGTGAAACCCCATCTCTACAAACATACAAAAATTAGCTGAGTGTGATGTTGTGCACCTGTAGTCCCAGCTACTCAGGAGGCTGACGCAGAATAATTGCTTGAACCAGGGAAACGGAGGTTGCAGTGAGCCAAGATGGTGCTATTGCACTCTAGCCTGAGTGACAGAGTGAGACTCTGTCTCAAAAAAAAAAAAAAAAAAAAAGACTTGGACATATTTTGTAGGGTGTATACAATTCAACCCATTACAAGGGATGTATACATGGCTTTTCATTTTTGTTGGTAATAATTTAAGATTAGGGAATCGGAGAATATGTTTAGAATACGTTTATGATTACATTTATTTTCCTTAATGAACAACATCTTCTTAGTTGTGTAAACCAAAAATAAAATCGTAAACCCCTGCGTCCCCCACAACCATCAGAATGGACTCCTCCTCTCAGCCAAGGGTATGAAAAGGGTTATTGTGTCTACACTCCATGAGACATGTATAAGAGACATGGTTTGAATAGAAAAAAAAATAGGAAGAAAAAAATGATAAAGGCTAAATGTCCAACAGTAGGAAAATAGATTGATTGAAAATTAGTGGAGTCCATGATGGGAGGAGGGGTAGGACATGCCTCATTATACCCTCCTACCTCTTGGAATTACTGATCGGACACTCTTTAAGTCTGATAAGAAACATTTACTATCTATTTTCCCTGAAGCCTGCTACTTGGACCCTTCAACTGCATGATCTCCACAACCCCTTATTGTAATTCACACATTTCTTTCTATTGATAATAACTCTTTCAACCAATTGTTAATCAGAAGATTTTTAAATCTACCTGTGGCCTGGAAGGCCCACCCCCATGAATTATGTCTCCCTATAACATATAAAAGCAAGGTGTAACCTGGCCACCTTGGGCACATGTCATCAGAACCTCCTGAGGCTATGTCATGGGTGCATCCTCAACCTTAGCAAAATATTTGCAAAATAAACTTTCTGAATTGATTGCAACCTGTCTCAGATACTTTTAGGTTCACAGTTGCTTAGGTTCTTATTGTCAGGTGTTTTGGCTTTCTGCATTGGCAGAGATTTTTGTTTTCAAGTAGAATGGACCACACTAAACAAGATATAAATGTGCCATTACAGCCACAAACTGATAATCCTTCAAGAAAAGCTCAAAGAAATGAGCTGTGGATAGTTATTTAATATTTATATATGTTTTACTTGAATAACTGGCTACTTAAATTGTTATTTGATAATACGATCATGTGGTACTTTAGGACAATTATAACATAACAAATATTGATAATCTGTGCACCTTAACTGCATATTCTCTACAACACCTAGACATTTCCAATTGGTTGTTTTGACATTTTTATTTCGGTCAATAGTATTATCTTCCTCTCAATCGATGAGGCTTGAAACCAAACTCATCATAGAGTTAGACATTTTTCGAACTGGAAGGGAACTTAGAGATTATCACAACTCCCCCATTCCTTTTTACAAATGAGGATATCCAGTCATAGAGCAGTTTCACAATCTGAAGGTTAGTCAACTAAACAGTTATCTGTTGAGTAGCACAGTTATAGGACTCAGTTTCCCTGATTACCAGTTCAGTATTTTTCTTCACTACATACACTAATACTAAACCACTACAAATAACAGCTAGTATTGATTTAGCCATTATCATGTACTACTGTGCTAAGTGTTTTTATATGTGTTCCCTTATTGTATTTTCAGGGACACTAAATACTCAGGATCGTGGGCACTTAATGTCTTATATAAGTGCTGCATGGGGTTTACTTTCTGTTAAGCCTCAAGAGAACTCTGTGGAAGGTACAGTTTTCCTATATCTCAGGCATTCTCAGGAGTGCTATCATTTGGCAGTATTCCATGAAGCTAGTTTTCTGCCAGAGTTAATGAAACTATTGCATGGATCACAGTGCTACAAACCTAATACAGCAACACATCTATAGAACCAAAGCTCTGTCCATATTTAGTATTATTTCTTAGGAATGTATTTTCAAAAGAGGCATTTGTAGGTTAAAGCATATGAATGAATATATTTAAGGCTCTTTATTAAGGAATATGATATTCTGTTTTGTTTCTTACCATATGAGAATAGAGAGAGAGAATAGAGATAGGAAAAGATGGCAAGTATAAAACCTGCCCCAGCTCCATCAGTGTGAAAAGTAAACAATGAGATTCGATGGACAAGAGGGAGAGCACTTATTACCCGTAGGCTAACAAATGGCAGGAGTATCATATGGGAGGCCAGTTCCCCCAAACCCAAGTCCCACTGGGCAACCCCATGGGTCCAGATGCAGGCAGTGGACTGAGAGGCAGGTAAAGAATCTAGGGCTAAGTGCTCAGCATCTTTCGTATTGAGCAGCAAACAAACTAGTCCCTTTCCCCTGGGAAGTGAGCAATTGTGCCTTCTCATGCCTTGATTGCTGTAGCCTACTTAGTTGCTTACAGATCAGTGAAGGAAGTGGCTCAGAGTTAGAAGGCAGGTAGGTCTTGCATTTTGGCATACTCAGCAAGGATATGCAGGAATCCCTTGCCCCCATGAGCTTATATTGTATAATCACTGAGTAATGTCTATTAATATGGATTGACTATGGTTTATTTAATTTGTGATTTTTTATATTAATTGTTGTTTTTTTTTTTTAGTTGACAGACCTTTCAGTCCTCATTTCACATTGATCTGCTCAACATTCAAAGACTGACTTTCACACCTGTGAGACAAAATAGTTTATGTAAGAAGCTATATTTGCTCATTCTGCTTGCCAGCAGAATGTCAGAGAATCTTTGGCAGTCAAATTTCACAAATCTCTTAACTCAGTGACTAAGTGCAGCCCCTGGAAGAATGCCGCTGAAGATGATGACATCTCTTGCATGAATCTGTTCTTGCAAAAGTTCAAGGATCCTAACTCATGCCTCTTCCTGTACATAATAGGATAATAACTGATAGGATTAATGATTATGCCTTTATAATCTATAACCAGATGTACCCTTGGACCCCACCCTTGATGAGATTTTGCTCAAATGTAACTGCTGAGCTCACCTGATGCAACTGCTGAGCACATCTGATGCCACTTCCCATCACATGCCACCTAAGCTTTGGAGCAGTCTCACAGAGTCTCTGAAAGACTCTCCCGAATTGCAGTCCTCAGTAAGACATCTGAATACAACTAATTTTAACTATTTAAATGACTACATTTTTTTTCCTTGGTTAACACACCCAACTAAAAACGAACCGCTCACATCATGTCCGGCTGTTACAGCAAAAGCAGAAACGTACTGGAGAGGGGAGGAGGTGGACTTGGGAGAGAAGTCAGTTTTCCCCCAGAATCTTTCTCTCTCATCAGTCACAGGTTTCTGAACACACTGACTCACCAGGAAACATTTCTTAGGTTCTCCAGGAAAACACTAAGTAACTTCAGAAATTGTAAAGGTCATGGAAAACATTATGTTATATATTTCCGTATTTCCACGAATACGCGGGAATCCTCCCAAGCCCCTGGCACCGCACTCCAAATGTCCATCTCCAGGAAGCCGCCCTTCAGTGCCCGGGGCCCTCTAAACAATGTTTCAGTCCTTGGGCTCGGTGGCTGCGTCCTTCATTGGTGAACGCGGTGGCTGCCCGTGTCCCTCCAGCTGCTTCCGGAAGGGAACGGCGCCCTGGAGCGAGCCTGTCTCGGACTCCCAACCGTCAGCCTCGCTCCGGGCCGCGGAGGCTAGAGCAGCTCCCCCGGGGCAACGCAGCCGCCCAGGCCGGCCTCAGTGGGCCGAGTGGTCGGAGCATCCGGGCCCGGGGAGCGGCTGGTAAGTGCCTGGTCGGGGCGCGCTGTGAGCGGCCGGCCCCTGCCCGGGAGGCCCTGCTGCAGCCGGGTTCCCCGCCCCGCTTTCCTTCTTTTTAGAGGACTGGAATCCACGCTACAGTTCAGCCCTCCACCTCTGTTAGTTGAACTCAGGGAACCCCTGCTTCAAAACCCCAGCGGAGTCACTGCCCTTCGTCAGTCTCTTCACTGGACATCTAAGTTACTTCACACCCACCCTCGGTTTTGAGAATAGAAAATCAAATACCGCACGTTCTCAACTATGAGTGGGAGCTAAGCTATTGCTGCGCAAAGGCATCCACAGGCGTATAGTGGACTTTGGAGACTCAGAAGGGGAAGGGTTGGGGGGGGGGGCGGTGAGGGATGAAAAAACTACATATCGCGTACAATGTACACTACCTGGATGACCCTGAAATCGCAGACTTCACCACTATCCAATGCATCCATGTAAAAAAAAAACCCACCTGTACCCCAAAAGCTATTAAAATAAAAATTATACATATATACATATATATATATTTTTGAGACGGAGTCTCGCTCTGTCGCCCAGGCTGCAGTGCAGTGGCGCAATCTTAGCTCACTGCAATCTCTGCCTCCGAGGTTCAAGCCATTCTCCTGCCTCAGCCTCCCGAGTAGCTGGGACTACAGGTGCCCGCCACCACGCCCAGCTAATTTTTTTTTTTTTTTTTTTTTTTTTTTTTTTTGTATTTTTAGTAGAGACGGGGTTTCACAGTGTTAGCCAGGATGGTCTCGATCTCCTGACTTTGTGATCCGCCCACCTCGGCCTCCCAAAGTTCTGGGATTACAGGCGTGAGTCACCCCACCCAGCCATACACCTATATATTTTTAAAAATTCAAAAATAAAACAAAAAAATACCTATCCTTTCAGGCTTATTTCCTGTTCCTCGACCCTTCTCATTCCCCTCTAGCCCAAAAGTGTCATCACTGAATTTACCACTTTTCCCAAGCTAGTTGTGTCTGTTTTTGCTTCTCTGCTTTTGTACCCCACTGTCCCCACCTTCTGCCTAGAATGTTTCTCTCTCCCATCTTCTCCTGACAACTCTTCTTTAGACTCGATTCGTGTGGTACCTTCTCTGTCAAGTTTTGTTTTTCCAGAAGTTTTGCTGCCTGCTGAGCTCCCTTAGCCTTTTGTTAATTCACTTGTCATTGACATTGACCATCTTGTGTTGTATTCAATAGTCTGTCACACCGATTTGGTTGTGCATTTTGCTTTGGAGAAGTCCTTAGTCTTTTATGTAGCCACAGTGGCCACACATGCAGAAGACGCTCAATATTGTTGAATGAACTAATGCATTTTGGGACAGGGTTACAGAAACAGGGTGCAGGAGAAAAGGGGGTGGTTGAATTGGCTGTACCCAGCACACAGGTATGCAACTTGCTCACTTACTGTAGTATTCCTAGGTGTGGAGGAGTCCAACACCTGGAAATGCTCCTGAAAATAACCAGGGATGACTTTGTGGAAGTTCACTGAATCCTTAAAATTAAACTTAAGGAGAACGGAGAGTGGGAATTGAAAATGATTGCATCCAGCCTGGGCCGCATAGTGAGATCCCATCTCTACAGAAAAACCAAAACCCAAACCAAAAGAGAACAGCCAAATGTGATTGCGTATGCCTTTAGTCCTACTTGGGAGGCTGAAGTAAGAGGATTGTTTGAGCCCAGAAGGTGAGGACTGCAATAAGCTGTGCTCGCATGACTGTACTCCGGCCTGTACAACAGAGCAAGTTGTCTGTGAAGGAGAGAAGGACCCAAAGAAAGTGAACAAGTATTGATGCCACATTCACTCCGTGCTCTATGGGTCAGCAGAATGTGAATGCTTGGGGGTAGATTTGTAGAGAATTTTAGGTACTAATTTTTTTTTTTTTAAAGACAGGTTCTCACTCTGTCATCCAGACTGGAGTGCAGTGGCACCATCTTGGCTAGCACTGCAGCCTTGACCTCCTGGGCTCAAGCTATCCTCCCTCCTCAGCCCTCCAAGTAGCTGGGACTACAGGTGCATGCCACCACGCCTGGCTAATTTTTTCCATTTATTGTCAAGACTGGGTTTCTCCATGTTGCCCAGGCTGGTCATAGATGTTACTATATATGATATGCACACATATAATACAACTAAAATGTACATATGATTTTTTTTTTTAGAAAAGAACCATACCGAAAGTTAGAAAATTGGAAAGTAAAAATTCTTCTTCTACTTCCCTTCTTCAATCTCTTTCACTCAGAGTGATTCTTGTTAATAATTTATTGTGTATTCTCCCTAGAAAGCTTATAATGCACTTTATCAAATCTAAACTATTACTGAGTACAATTTTTTTTGCAATTCTATACATGCAAATTAGGTATTTTATGTAACTGCATAAAGAAAAAAGTGCTGAGAAACAAAAAAATGCTGCAGATTAAACCTTCTTAAAGTATGCATCTTAGAATTGATGAAATACCATATGTACACATATACACCACTTTAAAACATTTATGGGGTGGTGTTGTTATGCAATGTATCTTGCTTTTTTATGTAACAGTATGTCTTAGAGAGTTTTACATATCTGCATATATAGCCCTCCTCATTCTTTGAGTCGATAATGATACATTAAAATTTTATTGAACAAGGGTAGTACAGAACAATTAGTGGGCCCTTCATTGAGGGACATCTTGGTTGTTTCCAAGGTGTGTGTGTGTCTATGTGTTTTCTTGCTTGTTTTTGCTATTACAAACATGTTGCAGTGACCCACCAACCTTGTGTGTCTGTGTGTGTGTATATATATATAGAGAATATCTATATATATACACATAGTTGGTAAGATTTTTTCATTTTTGCTATAGTTTTTAGGAATTCCTCTATATAAAGTAGTTGCATACATTTTCTAACTTAAAATTAAATAATTGCATCACTCTTTGGAAGTCATAAGTTGATCTTTTAGTATTTAGAGTTTGTCACCTGCTAAGGAATATTTGACACTCAAAAACCATGTTGAAAATGCATCTCAAATTACAGTATTTCATTAGAGGGAAGATTCTACAATTTCCTTAAGTAAAATCTCTCCAAAATGGCAGTGGTCATGTATTTATATATTTCTTTGGGAATCTTAGATATATGATCTATTTTAACAAAATTTAAACTATAACAAATTATTTATAATTTATTTTTTTCTGACACACAATAGGGATTAGTCCCTGATTATCAATTTTCAGTGTTTACAGACACTCGTATTCACAGAAACAAAGTCTGTATGTCAGTGTTCACAGTCACAAAAGTCTGCTTGTATGAAAACTACATTTATTATTAATCTTATTTTAACAGATTCTGAATCCTTGCTGTTTGTGGTCTTTTGGAATAATGAATATGATATGATGTAGTTCGAAACTTTTTTTCCCAGCTAAATTTTCCCTGATTTGACCTGTTCATAGCTTTTTATAGTTTACCTCTTTACTTCTCTGTTTACATTTCTTCCCTCTGCTTCTTATTGACTCCTACTCACCTTTTAAGGCCAACTAATGTTCAAATCCTCCATGAAATCCTCTTTGTCTATTTTGTCCACATTTATCTCTTCCTTCTTTAAATTCCTTTTTCAGCAGAACGTCACAATTTAACATTCTTGATTGATTCATATAGGTTACTTTATCTCCTAAATGAGACTGAATTCTTCAGGAATTGTTGTCTTGGCTGGATTTCAGGCAAGACATCTAGGGGGTGCTATATTAGCTCTAGTTGTTGAGTATTTGTGGCTTGAAGTAGTCTTTTTTTTTTTTCCAACTTTTATTTTGGATTCAGGGGATACATATGAAGATTTCTTACAAAGGTTTATTGCATGATGCTGAGGTTTGGAGTATGATTAAACCTATCACCCAGATAGTGAGCATAGTACCCAATAGGTAGTTTTTCAACCCTCACCCCCATCCTTCCCTTCCCTCTCTTGTACCCCCAGTGTCTGTTGTTTTCATCTTTATGTCCATATATATCCAGTGTTTAGTCCCTACTTATAAGTGTGAACATGAGCTATTTGGTTTTCTGTTTCTGTGTTAGTTCACTTAGGATAATGGCCTCTAGCTGCATACATGTTCCTTCAGAAGACATGTTTTTTTTTTTTTTATGGCTGCACAGTATACCACGGTGTATATTTTTTCATCCAATCCACTGTGAAGTTGTATTCTTAAGACAAGAGGCGGGGCTTCTCCAGAGACCTGGAGGAGGTGTAGCTAATGCAGCTGATCATCACAGCCCACTCCCTCTAGTGTCAGAGGAATGCCTGGGCTGCTGTTTCACAGATGGACACCTATTCTGCCCAGCATTAGACTTGCCACCAAATATTTTTACTGCAAATGGGCTAACCATTAAGGTGCAGCCCTAAAACCCTACCAAGCTCAAAAATGCACCCTGACATTGTGTTTCAAAATGGTGGCGTAGAAGCAAGCTGGCTGCTGCCTCTCCCTTACCACCAGAAAATGGAAACAAACACACAATGTTAAGATTATCACCAGCAATATCCCAAAACTCAGATATAAGGATGAGATCATTTCTAGTACCACAGAGAAGTGAAAAAACCTCTAAGCAGATGGTAAGAGAATTGGACTTCCGTAGCATGACACTCCTTATCCCCAGTCTGCCTGGCACCAGGCAAATGGAAAATTTCCCCCAGTCTTATGGTTTCTCTAATGGGCAAAGTGAGATTGAAGTGAACGACCAACTTTCCTACCATCTTGGGTTCCATGGCAGGAGACCTGTTCCTGCCTCAATCCACAGGCAGTATCAACAGTACTAAAGGGAGAAATATCCCCGAGGATAGCCAGAGACGAAGGAGGGAGATGGGACTACCATCCCCAGTCCTGGAAACTCTGCTCTGTAACTTGGCCAAAGAAGACACCAAATCAGAATTGCTGTTTGGCAGTACCATGCTGTAGGAAGCTCATTCCCCAGTTCCCTTAGGCATGAACCCCTAGCCAGCATTCCCACACTGCTGGGATAATCCCTTTAGGACTTCCCCCATTTTGGATGGGCAGCAATCTGATTACTAGAACTGAGGCAAACCCAGGCTTAAGCTGACATCTAGTGCTGGAAATGAGTCAGTGACCTAGTGAAAAAGAAAAGAAAATCCACAGGTAAATTATAAAGAGTCTCTAAGCAGACATATCCAATAAAAACCAAAACCAGCCAGAGAAGACTGGAGTAAATAATTAATCCTTCAACACAAAGACATACACATACATTCACAAGAAACAATAACAAACAGAGGATCATGACCTCTTCAAAAGGACAAAGCAAGAAACCAGCGACTAACCCTAATAAGAACGCAATATGTGAACCCTCTGACCAAGAATTCGAAATAGCAGTTTTAAGGAAACTCAGTGATCTCCAAGATAACACAGAAAAACAATTCAGAGATTTATCAGAGAAGGTTAACAAAGAGATTGAGATAAAAAACCCATAAATTTTGGAATTAAGAAATACATTTGCTGAGCTAAAAAACTTATTAGAGGTTCTCAACAGCAGATCAAGCAAAGAAAGAATCACTGAACTCAGACAGGTTGTTTGAAAATGTGCAGAGGAGACAAAAGGAAAAAGAATGAAGAGGAACAAACATATAGAAAATTACCTCGAAAGACCAAGTTTAAGAATTATTGAGTTTGTGACCAGCCTGAGCAACAGAGTGAGACCCTGTCTCTAAAACTGAAAAATAAAAAAATTAGCCATGCAAGGTGGTACATTCCTGTTGTCCCAGCTACTCAGAAGGCTGAGGTGGGATGATCACTTGAACCCAGGAGCTTGAGTACCTTTACTGTTTGGCAGTACCATGAGACCAGTCTCAGCAACATAACAAGACCTTGTCTCTACAAAAAATAAAAATAATAAATAAATAAATACATAAGCCAGGCTGGTGGCATGCATCTGTAGTCTTAGCTACTTGGGAGGCTGAAGTGGGAGGGTCACAAGCTTGGGAGGTCAGAGCTGCAGTGAGCTATGATCACGCCACTGCACCTGAGCCCAGGTGGTAAAGTGAGGCCCTGTCACAAAAGAGAAAGAGAGAGAGAGAGAGAGAGAGAGAGAGAGAGAGAGAGAGAGAGAGAGAAAGAGAGAGAAAGGGAGTGGGGAGAGGCTAAAAAAACCCTGCCGATAGTAGTTTGGGAACAATGGTTTATGTTGACACATTCTAGGGGGAGTGGGTGGGTAAACTGGTTAACTGGCAGCTAAAAGATAGGTCAGTTTGTCCTTGAGTAGGCCAATTAAGGGTATCAAACAAACAATTACAGCTGTTTATGAGTTCTCTGGAAAACTTGGAAAGGGCAGTTGTGGGGCATAGATGACAGGCTGGCTCTGTGTCGTGTCTGCTGGTGACCCATTGTAAGAAGCTCCATCTTACTTAGGCCAGGTCTGCATCTGTGTCCTCAGAATTTCTCACTAGAAACTTCTTCTGTCTTCTTATGTGTTTGGGAATGTGTCCTTTTGTTCTCCAAATATTTACTATTATTCTGGTTTCTGGATTTTAACAACATCCTGAAAACATATTTATTTGGTTGGAGGCATCGTTACTGTCCTACAATATGATTTTTGTCTGTAGCTGACATCTCTTCTTCCACTGGCGTCCCCTAATTTCCATGGTTATGTGCTCATTACTTCTACACTTCTTTATTATCAGAGCTTTTCTGATTAGGTAGGCTACATTTATGCTTTCTATAGTACCATTGCCTCAATAAATAGTCACAATCACTTTTCAGTGTGGACTTTCTGTTTGGTCTTGGGGTTATTTATTTTGGCTGCTAAGAGGATGTTTTATGCTTTTATGGTAGATGAGATGGCAGACAGTAGAATGTCTGATTGATGAACTGTATTGCATCACAGAGTTCCTCGAAGCAAGGAACATTTAGAGTTCACGAAGTTCTTTGCTTGGTCTCTTGCACAGTGAGTACCTTGGCAGTGATCTACACTCTGTCCTTTAATTTAGTGGCTCTCAATCTTTTTTTAGCCCTAAGGCACCTGAGGACAGGCGCCCTCCCATGAATTGCCGGGGTTACTACGGCAGAGATGGGATGTGTGTGGAGGGACAGTCCCCTAGGGCCATAACATAATCAGGAGGAGCACTTAAAGTTTGAAAAAGCTCCCAGGTGTGTGTGTGTGTGTGTGTGTGTGTGTGTGTGCGCGCGCGCGCGTGTGTGTGTGCTGTCCTCACTAAAAATATCACCTCTCCCGCCCCATAAACTAAGCTTCCTTAGATAATATGGCAAGGCAGAACTTGATGATTTTGCTGCTTGTCTAGCTAAAACGGGAGGAATAAAAACGTACAACACTCAATTTACTGTAGTTTTAAACGAACCTCTGTTATAATTCTAGGTTTTGAAGCATAACGACGCAGGATGGAGAAGGATGCTGAAGAAGGCGGCGCCCCTTCTGAAGGAGCAGAGGCTCCTCCCTCCACGGAAGAGGCTGGCCCTCCCCGTTCAGAAGAGGAAGAGGCCCCGCGCCCTCCCACGGTGGAGGCTCCGGCGGAAGATAATTTCTTTCTTTCCCCAGAAGATGATGTTCCTTCTGTGGTGGATTATCGGGATCTCATTCCTTCTGAAGAAGGGGTAGTTCTTCCGGATGATGATGAAGCGGATCTGAATAGAGTTCGACCCAGGCTTGCACCGCGACCGGTTCAATCAGTGATTTCGGAAGTGCTGTCCTCCCGGTCTTCCCGGCGGTCCTCCAGATACCGCCGGAGTATGAGTGGCCTTCCCAATCTGCAGGAAACATTAAAAGAGAGACAGGTTTGCTTCTAATAAGATTTTTCATGCGTGCCACTTTCCTTTACAAATACGAAATACTTTTACTTTACAAAATACGAAATAGTTTGATGTTTTTTCTGCAGAATTGCAATTTTGACGCTTGGTTTTCATTCCTTAGGCAAGATTTAGAGAGGCAAGGGAAAGCCGAAGACAGAAAATTGACCCTTCATACAAATATATATTTGAAATTATAGCAGGAAATCTTGGCCTGGACATAGTAACTGTGGAAGAATTAATTTTGGATTGCCCATCTGTAAGTTTAAGTCTTATCATTATATTTTAATTGCTCTTTGAGTAAGTGATTAACTTAGGAAAACAGAGTTGTCATAAACAACAACAACAAAAATCATTTAGAAAGACAAAGTTGGGGCAGGGCATAGTGACTCATGCCTGTAATCCCAGCACTTTGGGAGGCTGAGGTCTGAGGATTGCTTGAGGCCAGGAGTTTGAGAGTAGCCTGGGCAACATGGCGAAACTCCTGTCTCTGCAAGAAACACAAAAATTGGTTGGGCGTGGTACACCGTACCTGTGGTCCCAGCTACTCAGGAGGCTGGGGTGAGAGGAACTCTTGAACCTGGGAGGTGGAGGATGCAGTGAGTACTCCAGCCTGGCTGACAGAGTGAGATCCTGTCTAAAAAAAAAAAAAAAAAAAAAGAAAAGAAAAAAGAAAAAGATTAAAGTTAGAATTTTACTGACTAGAGGAGAAGATTTAGTTTATATAATTATAGCCAGTTGAATGGTATTTCTTTTTAAATTAAATTAAATTAATTTGTTTGTTTGGGACGGAGTCTCGCTCTGTTGCCAGGCTGGAGTGCAGTGGCGCGATCTCGGCTCACTATTTAACCTTGACTTCTGGATTCTCCTGCCTCAGCCTTGTGAGCAGCTGGGACTACAGGCGTGCGCCACCATGCCCAGCTATTTTTAAATTTTTTTGTATTTTTAGTAGAGATGGGGTTTCACCATGTTGGCCAGGATGGTCTTGATTTCCTGACCTCGTGATCCGCCCACCTTGGCCTCCCAAAGTGCTGGGATTACAGGCCTGAGCCACCGCACCCGGCCCAGCTGAATGGTATTTCTAGTCAGGTTTACTGTTGTGGAGGAAGAAGAGAAGACTTAGCAACTAGAATTTTGGCTAAACTTCTAGCTCAGAATGATGTCAGAAGTTAGAGGCATAGTTGAGTGATGGTAGGTAATATGTTGCAAGTACAGATTATATGAACTACATATGCAAATCACTTGTAGAGAAAAACTGCATAAACAAGTCAGGGAACAGTGACTATTTTATGAGTATATGGTAGTAGAAATAGTGAGGATTGCAGGTCAGGTTACCATATGTCTCAGTGTGCCAGGGACAGTTCTGGATTATACCTGTTTTCCTGGCATGATTAACAGTACCTCCTGACACTACTAAAAGTTTTGGATGATAAATTGATGTGGTCACCCTAATTATAGTAATGTATGATACACTTGTGTCATAGCTTCCCTCCTCATAGCTCTGGTTCTAAGATAATTTTCAATAAAACTACCACTAGCTTCTTGGGCTTTTTCTCAACTCTAGGAGTGGACTGGGCTGGTATCCCAGAAAGACCAGTGAGCAGGTGCAGACTGCTGGTGAGCGGATTGTCTCACTGAATGCACTGGTGGGAGAGTTGGCATTGTGGTGAGGTTGTCACCATGGGGGCCATATCCCCTGCTTTTATAGGGGTCATCAAACATGGGCAAAACTCTTTAGCTTGCTATAGGAGCCAGGGTTCTATGGAACAGTGCCTAAAAGAGCTACTCCCGGCCGGGTGCAGCAGCTCACACCTGTAATCCAAGCACTTTGGGAAGCTGAGGTGGGCAAATCATTTGAAGTCATAAGTTCAAGACCAGCCTAACCAAAATGGTGAAACCCTGTCTCTACTAAAAATATAAAAATTAGCTGGGTGTGGTGGCATGTGCCTGTAGTCCCAGCTACTCGGGAGGTTAAGGCAGGAGGATCGCTTGAACCCAGGAAGCAGAGGTTGCAGTGAGCCGAGATGCACCACTACGCTCCATCGTTGGCGATAGAGTGAGACTCCAACTCATAATAATAATAATAATAATAATAATAGTAATAATAAAGAGCTACCCCTTGCTTCATACAGTGCATTGCTAAATTCTGCAAAATTGTCTGCGCTTCATGTTGTCCAGTATCCTTATAAGAATATGGTCCTGGCAGTTCCCCAACAGTAGGAATGGGATTGCTTATTTTCTTGGTCCTGTTATGTAGCTGTAATAGTTAGATGGGGATGTGATTGATGCAAAGACATCAATAGCTCTAAGCTATTATAATGACAAAGTATAGAGAATGCATGGAGATGTGTACATAAAACAACAGGTGTCACAGCATGCAGCTGGAAGTAAGTTGTGGTTTCCCAGGTCACCAAAGTTCCCTGCTGGAATTTACTGCTGTGGTCAAGGCTGGCTTCATGGATATATGAGCTGTGTAGTTACAGAGGCCCCTGTGCTTAGAATGTCACTGTGCTTGCTTTGATGATCTTTTGTCACCATTTTGAAGTTCTTGATAATTCTTTGGTAAATGTCTCTCATTTTCATTTTGCACTGGGTTCATCAAATTCTGTAGCTGGTCCTGACTGTAGACAATGCCAACCAAATAGTAAGAGGATTTTCTTTGCCATTCTCAAGTTGGGCTTGTTTGTTTTAATGGTCTCCTTTCCCCAATGAGTTCTAGTTTCTGTGATGATTCTGGCTACATGTCTTTCTAGCCTTTCTAAGCAACTGGTGCAAAACAACCTTATATGCATCCCTGAGATAATGACAATGAGAAGAAGGCGAGGCCAATTTCTAAAAAGTCGTTTCTTAGTAGGCCCAGGCTTCAGGCCTGTCCCGAGGATCATTCCTGCATTTGGTTAAGGAGGAAGGAAGATAAGTGATCAATTTTGTTTCACCTGAAAATTGCTGGGCCACAAATTTGGATAACACCACAACTGGAATCCCTATACCTTCTGCAAAGGGTATAGCCATAGGCATTGTGTCCTGATCACTGCTTTCATGAAAGGGTAACTGCTAGAACTAAGGTGGGGTGGGGGAGGTGGGCACCTGCAGTAATCCAACTTTAAGTATTTGCCATCTGGCCATCTGGATTTCTGGGCTAGTATTCTCTCTTTGGAGGAATTCTTTTTTTTTTTTTTTTTTGAGACGGAGTCTCGCTCTGTCGCCCAGGCTGGAGTGCAGTGGCCGGATCTCAGCTCACTGCAAGCTCTGCCTCCCGGGTTCATGCCATTTTCCTGCCTCAGCCTCCCGAGTAGCTGGGACTACAGGCGCCCGCCACCTCGCCTGGCTAGTTTTTTTTTTTTTTGTATTTTTTTTTAGTAGAGACGGGGTTTCACCGTGTTAGCCAGGATGGTCTCGATCTCCTGACCTTGTGATCCGCCCGCCTCGGCCTCCCAAAGTGCTGGGATTACAGGCTTGAGCCACCGCGCCTGGCCTAGAGGAATTCTTACTGGCTAGCATGCTAGTCAGGAAGTAGAAGTGCTATGTGCCTACAAAGCCTTCTATTTGCTATTCCTGGGGTATGTCTCAGACTTTGGGTCCATGTGGTTAGATTCTACTTTGAAGGTCATTATGGTCCGGGCCAGACACTGCTTAGGCTGCAAGGAATGGGAAATGCAGGCATTAAGGAAGAATCAAGCTGCCAAAGGTATTTCCTTAAGAATTGCTTGTAAGTGTACAAAGCCATAGTGGAGGGAAAATCGTGTACCCAGTAGGGAAACCAGTGTCAAAATCTGAAAGATTAGAATGCCTATTTGGTTGTGGGGAAAAAGCAAGGACATATGATAGGTTGGATCAAGGTTGGTGACCACGTGAGTAAGGAGATGGAACAAGAAACAAGGGGTGGCATGATTTGGTGTGGTGCAGTTTAGGAAATTGGGGGTATATGGAAAACTATTCTTTAGTTTTTTGTTTTTTGTTTTTTTATTTTTATTTTTTTTGAGACGGAGTCTCCCTCTGTTACCCAGGCTGGAGTGCAGTGGTGCGATCTCAGCTCACTGTAACCTCCACCTCCCAGGCTCAAGCGATTCTCCTGCCTCAGCCTCCTGAGTAGCTGGAACTACGGGTGCATGCCACCACGCCCAGCTAATTTTTGTATTTTTAGAAGAGACGGGGTTTTGCCATCTTGGCCAGGCTGATCTCAAACTCCTGACCTCAAGTGATCCACCAGCCTTGACCTCCCAAAGGGCTGGGATTACAAGTGTGAGCCACCACGCTGGGCCTGGAAAAGTATTCTTTTAATGTGAAGCTTGGCGTGCAATCCAGGATGAAAGCCGCTCAGTAAAGGCACCACAAAAAAGTGGACAACAGACGGTATGATGGTTACTTTGTTTGCCTCTGGATCCATTCTCCCTTTGTCTCTGCCCTGCTCTGTGGCATAGAAAGCTGAATGCAATAGAATCTATCACCTGGGCTCCCTTGCTCTCCAGTTTCCACTTGGTTCAGCCACTGGGAGGCACAGCAGGAGATGGGAGGGCAGAAGGGGAGAGAAGCTCCCCACCTGGCCCTGTTCCTGACTGTGGTTGTCTGCTGCCATAGTTGTAGTTCCCTGAGCAGCCTGCATCTCCAGTTCTCAACCTGGCCCTAGTCATTCTATTTCCTCTAGCTCTCAACTCTTTAGGTCTTGGGGGATCACGGGTTTCCTTTGTTGCTAGTCCCATTGTTGCTACTAGTGCTGCAGTTTCCTTTAATCCTGCTCTGGCCTCTAGAAATAGTCTTTTATTTTATAAACAAAATAGCCTTTTTATTTATAAAGTTTTGTTAAAACACCCCTTTGGGTGTGAATTCTTTTCTTGCTGGGACCCTGACCAACACAGATGTTTCTGCAACATTGGCACTTTTACCCCTTCCCACTTTCCTGCCCCCTTCATTCAGCACTGCTCAAGATAATCTCTTTTCTGGCTTACTGGCAATGTTTTCCAGTGACTGGGTGGCAGGGTTGTGGTACTGTGGAAGGACAAATTTGGACACCCAAGGCTGAGGTCCAATCCCGGTTCTGTGCTGTGCTTGTGTGTTTTCGGTCCTTCCCTTAATTTTTTTTTGTTTTCTTTTGAGACAGACTGTCGCTCTTTTGCCCAGGCTGGAGTACAGTGGTGTGATTACAGCTCACTGCAGCCTCAACCTCCCGGACTCAGGCCATCCTCCAACTTTAGCCTCCCAAGTAACTGGGACCATTGGCACATATCACCACGCCCAGCTAATTTTTTTTGTATTTATATAGAGAGGAAATTTCGCCATATTTCTCAGGCTGTTCTTGAACTCTTGGGCTCAAGCAATCTGCCCACCTGGGCCTCTCAAAGTGTTGGGATTACAGGGGTGAGACATTGAACCTGGCTTACTTAAATTCTTTTTACCTTAATTTTCTCTTCTGTAAGAAGGGTATAATAATGCCATTTTAACTAGATGATACTCAGATGAACTGTTGGTAAAATGCTATGTAATATAAGTGAATTTTTAATTCACAGTCATGATTTTGGTCCATGATCTCACATTTACTTTGCTAGTCTCATGAGTACAATGTATCTAAAATGCAAGGATTCATTGCATTTGATATTTTGATATCTTTTTATCCCAGTCATGTGCACTACTTTTGAGAATTTGTGTGCTTTCACAGCTAAAGGGTCATCAAGAAAGTACTGATGGAGCTGTGCAAGAAGAAGTATGTGGACAGCTTTTGTCCCTTGTAGGTAGTAATTATGTGAGACCCAAGTATATACAGGAGGTGGAAGAGTAGAGAACTAAGGACTAGAGTTACGCACATCTCGGTGGCTTTGTTTTATCTCCCAGAGTGATGGTTCTCAAATGTGGTCCCAGGACCAGCTGCATGAGCATCACCTAGAACCTGATAGGAATGCAAATCATTTTGTGTTTTTAAAAAGCCCTCTGTGTGATTCTCCGATGTACACTAACATTTGAGAACACTGTCCTAGGAGGAGTGGCTTTGCTACACTGGGGATACTTCCCCCAGGCCGTCAGTATATTAAGACATACTGATGGCTAGGTGGGGTGGCTCACACCTGTAATCCCGGCATTTTGGGAAGCCAAGGCAGGAGCATCACTTGGGGTCAGGAGTTCAAGACCAGCCTGGCCAACATGGTGAAAACCCATTTACTAAAAATACAAAAATTAGCTGGGCCTGGTGGCAGAAGTCTGTAATCTCGGCTACTCGGAGACTGATGCCAGAGAATCTCTTGAACCTGGGAGGTAGAGGTTGCAGTGAGCCGAGATCGCACTCTAGCCTGGGTGACAGAGCGAAACTCTGTCTCAAAACAAGCAAACAAACAAGCAAGCAAGCAAACAAACAAACAAACAACTTCTGTATGGGAATCAGTGGGATTAGGTGAATGGGTATATGACTTTGTATTTCTCATAGGATATTTCAGGGCTTTTGTTTATGTTATCTATTTAGTTTTCTGTTTACTAAGATATTACACTGACTCCTAAGTAATTGAATAAAAACTTCATGCTCATAAATATGGAAGAATCTCAGTATAATAATTTGTTTTTACTTTAGTTTTGCTACAATATGGGTCAAATTACAATAGCTAGAAACATAATTGCTCAAATAATTGGTCAACAACACAGTTAGTCAATAGGCAAATTTTCTGTTCCCCAAGTAAGCTTTTAAGAATAGTTTATCTTAATAATAATTCTCATATTAAATATTAAATATTAAAATATTTACCTCAAGTTGGACTCACCTATTTACCCCATATGATTCCTTGGGGCAGGGTCAGGTAAGTGGCTGCCCAACACTATATATGTAGATCATTAATGTAGGTTCAGAAATATATTTCAACCTATATTATATTGCACAGTAATTTTGGAGTTAAATTAGTTTGGGTTCTAAGCTTGCCTTTATGTACCTTTGAATAAACTCTTTGAGCTTCATCTTCTTCATCTACAAAATACCAAGAATTTTCCCTTAGTCATTTGACTGATTATCATTTTCTCTTTTATTTAACAGCTGGAAGCATTTACTAATTTTTTTGTGAAAGATGGTTGTAAGACACTGAAATTTTTGTACCAAGAAGGAGATGTACCTGGTATTGGTAAGAATTTTATGAGGGCAATGTGCCAGTAATTAGTTCACGCACGTTCAAGTGCAGCATACTTTTTCTCTTATACATAGATAATCCTTTATTTATAAAGAAAATGTTACCAGAAGTTTACGCATAAGAAATATAGTGCCTTAAGAACAACACATTCTCAGCCCAAATAGATGTTTCAGGCCTTGCTATAATGTTTCAGGAGAAAATATCCTTATAGAAATCATTGACCTCTGCTGGGAATACACATTTTCATTAGAATTTAATTGCATTTTCCCCGAAACAGGTGGAGCCATTTTGTCCAGATGATTAGAAGTGGTGGTGAAACCACTCCAGAGCCCCACAGCTGCCCCCTGCGGTCCTGTCGCAGCATCTTGTGCCTGCTGCAGCTGTCACTTGGAATGGCTGGGTTTCCCTACTGTGCATATGATGCCTGAACTAATTAACATGCTACCAGCTTGTTCAAACTTTGTTTTAATAACTAGATATGTGGGTTACTCTTTTGGTCTGAGACTACTCATCATCAGAGTCCTGTGGATTTACCTTCAACACATCCCTCCCATTGCTTCTTTCTCACTTGGTTCCTCTGCTGCCTCAGGCTAGGCCTTCCCTGGTGTTCCAGATTGAAAACCAGTATCTCTGTAATCAGATTCTCCCTCTGAAATCCGTACTGCTTATTCTTGCCAAATATATCTTTTATTGTTCCGCTATTTATTGGATTGGCTCCAGATCTCATTTATTCAAGGCCCGCTGTCATCTGGACACGCAGTGCTTGTCTAGTCTAATCTCCTACTCTTCCAGATGTGAATTTGCTGCTCTCTTTAAGCCCCTCTTCATTGCTTTCTGCATGCTAGAGTTATTTCTTTTCCCCTTCTCTGCTCTCCTGGCTTTTCCAGATTGCTTTTCTTCTCTCCACTCAGCATACCCTACCCCTCTCCTTCAGAACACCTCCAACAGAGCCCTTCCCAGGGTGTTCCAACCCACAGCCATGGCTATTCTCCAGATTCCTGTCTCATTTACAGTATCCATGTAAATATAGTACTTGATTATGTTCTTCTACCTTCCTCCAATTGTTTAATATTTAAGTCTTGCTTCTTTGACAAAATATGTAAACTCACAATTAGCGACTAGGTTGGCTTTGTGGATTTTCTGTCTCTCATGGTTCTTATCGTGGGAGGATTATTGTGTGGTCTGTATTTTTATAACTTGTTAAAAATTAAAACAATAGCTGAAAATTGAAGGAAGATAAAATATCTGTAATTAGAAGCAAAATACAGTCCCAATCAGTTGGAGAAAACACTGTTAACTCAATGAATATTTCTCTATAACTGGTTTATATACATATTTTACAAAAATGGGGTCCAATTCTAGATATTATTCTATAGTGGCTGTTTAATTTTGATAATATTGTCTTCTTTAGGCCAATAAGTACATTTATCCAATTAAAATGTTAACACTTGCGTTTTATTTCATTAGGCTGATATAACTATAATTTTCCAAACTGATCTCTCAGTAGAATTTAGGTTGTTTACAACTTTTTGCTCCCTTAAACAATGCCTCAGTGAATATTACTGAATACAAATCTATGTGGATTAGGAATAAATTTTAGGAGAAATTCTCAGAAGGGAAATTGCCAGAACAAAGGGTACACATATTTTTAATCATTATTTTTGCTACTTACGAAAGTACATTTATCAGTTTGGTAAATATTCATCTACATTTCTTTGTTGTTGTTGTTGTTGAAACAGAATCTCACTCTGTCACCCAGACTGGAGTGCAATGGTGCGATCTTGGCTCACTGCAGCCTCCGCCTCCCGGGTTCAAGTGGTTTTCCTGCTTCAGCCTCCTGAGTAGCTGGGATTACAGGCACACACCACTGCGCCCGGCTAGTGTTTTGTATTTTTAGTAGAGACGGGTTTTCGCCATGTTGGCCGGGCTTGTCTTGAACTCCTGGCCTCAGGTGATCCACCTGCCTCAGCCTCCCAAAGTGCTGAGATTTCATAGGTATGAGCCACCACACCCAGCCTACATTTCTTTCTTATATGAATGTGTTAACATATAAATGCTTATTATCAGCTAAAAATGTGGTTATATAATACATTTATCCTTGACTTGGTGTTTGCATTTGACAGGGTAGCCTAGATATTTTTTTATGTCATTATATAAAGATCTATCTCATTCAAAAAATTTGGTATAATGTAACATTCCATTATACAGCTGCATTGTGATTTTAGAAATCATTCCCTATTGATGGTCACATCTCTCCTCTTCATCAGGAAAACTCAAGCTTGTCTTATGTCTTATCAGCCAGAACTGTGTCACATGGCTATCCTGGGGACCAGGGAGGCTGAGAGAGCAGTTTTGTTTCTAGGGATGTACACAATGGGACAAAGTCAGGTTCTCTTAACAAAGGAAAAGGGGAGGGTACTAAATCCCTGTGCGGTCTCGATGAATGGGCATTTGGGCTCTTATATTGCTACATACCATGTATCAGTGTTCTTAGGCTGCAAGCAACAGAAATAGATCTGGCTTATATGAGCAGAAAACAGTGTTTTGGGAGGCAGAAGGTGGATAACAAAATTTAGAAACAGTTGAACAATCAGGTCTTGGGAAAGACAAGAATAGAGCATTTCCACAGATTTCAGGCAGTTTCTGTAGGATTCATCAGTAGACTTCCATCTCTCAAATCCCTTTTTTTCTTTGTGTGTATTTATTCAAGGTTTATATTCTTGCAGAGTCTAATTAGTCTAGTTCTTACATGCCCACCTCTACGGAACCCTGGCACTGGTATCTTCCAGAATCACAGGGCGGGAGGAATCTCCCAACCCCCCAAAAAAGAAAGGCTGGGCAGACAAAACATTTCTGTGGCTTTGTGATGTGGATATTCTATTTCTTTCTTTCTTTTTTTTTTTTTTTTTTGAGATGGGGTCTCACTAGGTTGCCCAGGCTGGAGTGCAGTGGCATGATGATGGCTTATTGCAGTCTTGACCTCCCAGGCTCAAGTGATTCTCCCGCCTCAGCCTCCTGAGTTGTTGGGACTACAAGCACATGCCACCACACCTGGCTAATTTTAAAAAATTATTTGTATTGACAGGGTCTTGCTGTGTTGCCCAGGTTGGTCTCAAACTCCCGGGTTCGAGCAATCCTCCTGCCTTGGCCTCCTAAAGTGCTGGGATTATAGGTGTGAGACACTGCACCTGGCCGATTTTCTATTTCTTTTATTACATTTTAAATTGGCTATTGCTGCAAATAGAAGGCTGTTGATTTTTGCAAATTAACATTGTGACCAACTAACATAATTCTCATATTTTTAATAGTTTTTCTAATTAAAAAAGATTGATAAGTAAATGTTTAATTTTCATTGAAATTAGTTCAAGGAAGGATTTAATAGAAGGTGGATACAATGAGTGTATTTAGTACAGGAACTGGACTTTCTTGGGGGAGTCAATGAAGGCTTCCTGCGATGGTGGCATTTCAGCTGAGATCTGAAAGATGAGTAGGAATTTGGTAGGTAAAAGGTTGGGGATGGGATAGGAGAACAGCTTGTGTAAGGCCCTGAGGCCAGGCCAAAAGGAACAGAAGTACAGAGTTCAGAGAAAGGTACCCAGAGGAGGCTGCAATTTAAGATGCAGTTATTGGCTGGGCACGGTGGTTCACGCCTGTAATCCCAGCACTTTGGGAGGCTGAGCCAGGCAGATCACTTGAGGTAAGGAATTTGAGACTAGCCTGGCAAACATGGTAAAACCCTGTCTCTACTAAAACTACAAAAAATTAGCCAGGCATGATGGCGCATGCCTGTAATCCCAGCTACTTGGGAGGCTAAGGCACAAGAATCACTTGAACTTGGGAGGTGGAGGTTGCAGTGAACTGAGATTGTGCCACTGCACTCCAGCCTGGGAGACAGAGCAAGACTCCATCTAAAAAAAAAAAAAAGGGAAAAAGATGCAATTATTGGGCAGGCATGGTGACTCACACCTGTAATCCCAGCACTTTGGGAGGCCGAGGCAGGTGGATCACCTGAGGTCAGGAGTTTGAGACCAGCCTGGCCAACATAGTGAAACCCTGTCTCTAGGAAAAAAATACAAAAATTAGCCGGATGTGGTAGCACACGCTTGTAGTGCCAGCTACTCAGGATGCTGAGCCAGGAGAATGGCTTGAAGGAAGGTGGAGGTTGCAGTGAGCTGAGATCTCACCACTGCACTCCAGCCTGGGCAACAGAGCGAGACTTTGTCTCAAAAAAAAAAAAAAAAAAAAGATGCAATTATTGACATCTTCTAGTAGACCCCCCCCAAAATTATTCTATGACCATATTGAAAACTTCTTACAATAAAGTAAAAGAGGAAACAATGGTGTAAAAGCCACAGTAACTTATCTCATTTGACTTGTTATGTGATGATATGCTAAGTTCTTGACTTTTGTTTTCAGAATGCGGTCGAACTATTCCTGGAGCAACTAAAGGGGCAAAAATGATGAAATTGTATATAGACAATGCAGCCCCGGATAAACTAAAAGGACTGTGCATATTTTTTGTTCGTTGCCGTAATGATGTTGCTATAAATGTTAAAACTGTTCAAGAGGTATGTTTAAAAATTTCTGCAAATACATAGTTAAACACTGAATATATTTTCATAGTCATGCTTTACTTTGCTTTCCCTTTTTAAATATAGGACTGAATTGAGTTCCAAGAAAATAAATGTATTCATATATTCAAAGAAATTGACTGTAATAGAGCTTAGTTATATTGATACTTTAGATACTGCTTTTAATTTCATGAAAATTTCATTTCTTGATGGTGTGCAAATAATTTTTATCCTCCCATTCACTAGGAAGACATTTAATTTTGTTGATGCAAAATACTAGTTACTTTATTTAACTTCCTCTTCACTCAATATTTTAGCTCTCTTATCGTTTTAAAAGAAGAAGAGAGAGTTGTCCTAGAGCCTGGACATTGCTAACCTAGTTCTGGGAAGGCAGGATGATGGAATGGGAAAAGCAATAATTTTAGCTGGATAGACCCAAATTTGCCTCTTAGCTTCACCACTGACTAATCACTTAAGTGTATCCTCTGGAAAGTTGCTCATCCTTTCTGAGACTTAGGTCTCTACATTCTTAAATTGGGAATAATAGTACACACCTGACAGGATTGTAGTGACACTAAATGATAGTAAAAACAAATTCTTATTATATTGCCTGACATACAGTAGGCTTTCCACAAGTTCTCTTTGTTATTCTTAGAGAGTCTTAATACCTTTTACAATGGGAAAGGGAACTGAAGTCTAATCTTGTTCCTTTTCTGTTATGATAAAAGAGAGCTTGTTTAGCTTGGTTTAAGATTTTAGGTTGGCAGTTATTTTTCCCTGATCCCTTGTAAATATTTCATGGTATTTCTTGTGGATGATGAGAGCACTCCTGTTGGTGTAATTCATAGGTAATCTGCCTTTTTTTTCTTTCTGTTTGCTTTTGCTCTTTGTCTTCAAAGTCCTGTAGTTTCATCACAATGCCTCTATGTATGGATATTTCCTCAATTTGTCTTCCATTTCATTAATTCTTTCTTCAACTTATCCATGATTTCATCCATTCATTTTTATAATTTATCTTTTGTTTTAGCTCAGTTATATGTGCATGTAAAGAGAGAAAAAGTCCTTTTATGAAATAGTATAAGTCTTTCATAACTGAAAAACTGACTTCTATTCTCCAGAAGCAACTATTAAACCCTTTTAATGGATTCTTTTATTTACCTGTATGTCTCTAAATAATATGCTCTGATTGCTCCTTTTGTCAATTTAGACATTATCTGTGGCCAGTCACGGTGGCTCACACCTGTAATCCTGGCACTTTGGGAGGCTGAGGCAGGCAGATTGCCTGAGCTCAGGAGTTCGAGACCACCCTGGGCAACAGAGTGAAACGCCGTCTCTACTAAAATACAAAAGATAGCTGGGTGTGGTGGTGCACTCCTGTGGTCCCAGCTACTCGGGAGGCTGAGGGATGAGAATCTCTTGAGCCCCGGAGGCAGAGGTTGCAGTGAGCTGAGATCACACCACTGCACTTCAGCTTGGGCTACAGAGTTAGAAAAAATAAATAAATAAAAGAAGACATCTTCTGTGGACTTTTCTCTCTGGAAGATGATAATTTAGCTCTTTTTCTACCTTCTGACCCTTGTTTCTCCATCCCTCTATTCTTCCAACATAGTTATATTCTATTTGACTTAGCTAAATATTTGTTTACATCATTATAACTAAATGTAATTACAGATGAGCCATGTAATGTAACAGTGGTTCTTAAACTCAAACCCATTTTCATCATAATACTAAGATGCTAGTTGCCCTTTTCACCAATGTTGACATTTGACTGATGGTGCAGAAGCAACGGTGGGAAAAACTACTGATACCTTGACACAAATCAAGATGACACCAAACTGTATGAGTAGTAATTGTATACTTTATTGCCACACACTCACAGTTAAAAAATTAGCAATCAATTTTTTGGTGGCCCTAGACAAGATTTTTAATTTTAATTTTTTGACTTGGAATTTCTAAATCACTTAAGATGTATTAACTGAAATGTCACGCATGGGTGCTGGGCTTTTGATTTCTGGGCTTTTGGTTTCTTATGGCTGGTAATTTATTCCACCAAACTTCTGGGCAAGGGCTTTTCACCAGAAAAAAAAAAAAAAAATCATGGACAGGGCAACTTTCAACTGAGGATTTTCTTTACACAGGTTTGGTTCCATGTCCCTCACCTTGAATAGGCTCCAGGCTATTGCTCCTTTCCTTAAAGCACCAAATAAAACATCACTTTGATGAGCAAATATGGGAATAATTAAATTGGGGGCAGAATATAAGTTTGTTGACTTTAGAACGCTAAGGTTCATAACCACTTAAGATTCCCTAATAAAATGTGTTAGTTGTCTATGTTTATTGCAATATAAAACAGGTTGTGATTTTTCAGTTCTTCAGTGGGATTAGCATGTGAAATAACATTTAAACTCCACTCTTTCAGGAAGTGCTATTTACTGTTCTGGATGCATCGAAAGGACTCTTAAATGGAATTAGGGATATGTTGGCAAATATATTTCTACCAGCTGTTCTTGCAACAAATAACTGGGGTGCTTTAAACCAGTCCACGCAGGGAGAATCTGAAAAACATATTTTCACTGAAACCATCAACAGATATCTTTCATTTTTAGATGGTAAGTATAAAAGTTAATGTTTAGCAAATTGCAGAAAAGAAGCAAATTAACTAAGATGTTTCATAAACATTAGAGAAAAAGTTTCTATCTTAAAAGATGTTAATCAAAGTAATTATGAGACTTAGAGGTAAGAAATGAAATCATTAGAACTCATTTTTGAGGATCTTTGGTAGAGTAAGATGTATTTTCTTTTTAATTTTACGTTATAGCAGGAGGAATCTCTTTGTATAATATTAATGAAAATTTTCACCATATTAAAATATATACTTCATTATGAACTCTTTAAAATCTATACTTTTGTTTTTTCATATTGTTACAATGTACAATTTTATCAGTAAATTATGAAGTCATAATCTAATGATTAATTAGAATTATATTTCTGTAAAGTATTAGATCTTTAACATTTCAGTAATTAGAGCATAAAAGTACACATTGACATTTAACACATTAACATTAAATACTTCTTAATATTAAATATTTAGTATTTTTATTAATATATTTAAAATATTTAATATATAAATTAGTATTAAATGTCTTTTTTTTCCTTTTTAGGTGCTAGAATAAGTATTGAGGGAACAGTGAAGTTAAAGACAATAGACAATGTTGATTTTTCCAAACTGCACACCTTTGAAGAAGTAACTGCTGCAGCCAGCAATTCAGAAACTGTTCGTCAGCTAGAGGAAGTGCTGATGGTATGGTACAAACAGATCGAACAGGTGAATTGACTGACACAATTGCATCTGGACTAGTAGTTTTTATGTGCATCGTAGCCATTGTATTTTGTCTCTAAAAGTAAAGGGAAGAGGTATCTCCTTTGACTTTCTTCCAGAATCTGGTTTGAAACTCAGCCAATTTTTGGCTCTAGAGCAAAATCATTCTTCTTTGTGGACCACTTAAAATCAATTTTAAGATATTTCTCACTTCAAGGAAGAAAACATAACAATATGGGTTGAGAATGAAAGAATGAAGAATCAGGAATAGCCATCATTTATCCCCAGTAATGTTTAAATTTTTGATACTCTCCATAAAAGAGAGAGGGAAAAGACACAGCGAAGAGCCAGAGTGCTAGACACTAAATAAGCACCTCTTGGTCAATCAGTGGAGTTGTCTGTGCTGTCAAAGAAGTTCAGACTAGGCGGTTTGACATCAGCATCACAGTGGCAAGCCTGCAGCTCTACGGTCAAATTTTTTCTGGCAGTAAGAAAAGTAGTGATAGGAATACAACATATGTCAAAATTTTGAGAGGCGCCAACTTACGCTATAAACACTGTGAAAGAAAATCGGCTATTACATAATTGCCCTAAACAGAAAGAGGACTTTAGGAACCACCCCCCAGATCTCTAGTTCATCAGCACAGGACAGCAGAACTAGACAAGAAAATCTTCAGTTATGTGAGGATCAAGGGGAAAAATCTTGACCAGGCAGGAGGTACAGAAAAGCATTTCCAGTTTTACCTTTCTAGAACTATGTTAGGAGGAGGGCTGTGCAGTTGGAGTGGCAAAAATTGGAGGACTCCCTTAGGGTCTAGAGTGCTGGCCACAGCATTCGCTTCCAGGTGTCATTAGATGATTGAAATGGGTAATTGCCCACTGGATAACTCTTGCAGCCACCGTACCCAGCCAAGACTTCCTATTTAAAAAAAAAAATCTTTGGTGACACTTGGAATTGTCAGATTTTTAGTTGTTGCCAATATGTTGAGTGTGAAATGATATCTTGGTTTACTTTGTATTACTCTAAATACTATTGAGGTTGAGCATATTTAATGGCTATTTTGGTTTCCTCTGTGTTGAATTGCTTGTTTATATCATTTACCCACATCATTGCCTGTTCATGTCATTTATCCGTATCATCCCTTTATTCGTTTGGATGGCTTTATGTTATCTTACTACATTTTTGGAGGTTAAATAATATTTTCCAGATATTAGTCCTATGTTGGTCCCCATTGTGTCATGTTTCATTTGGTATAGTGCCTTTAGTCATGTGGAAACAAGTTTTTAATGTAGATAAATATATTAATTACAAATGTTAATCCAGCCTCAACCTAGCTATCCCCAGTGACTACAAAAACTCTGTGCTTTTTGTATTTACTTATGAAACCGTTTCTTACTCCAGTGTTACGAAGACATTCTCTTAAATTCTTTATTTTAAATAGTGAATATAACACAGACTGAAAATGAATATGATGAAAGGAACAAACTGTAAAATGAACACCTGTGTAACCTTTGCACAAGTTAAAAAATAGAACAAGGCTAGGCATGGTGGCTCACTCTTGTAATCCTAGCACTTTGGGAGCCCAAGGCAAGAGGATTGCTTGAGCCCAGGAGTTCAGGACCAGCCTGGGTGACACAGTGAGACCCTGCCTCAAATTAAATAAATAAATAAATAAATAAATGAAAGAAAGAAAAAACATAGAACATTACCAGCAACTTAAAGTGCCCTTGCATTTCTCTTCCCAGTTTTAAACACCTTTTCTTCCCCCTAGTGGTAACTATTATCTTGACAATTATGCTTTTCAATTCCATGTTTTTCTTTCTAGTTTTACCCTGTCTCCTATATTGTCTTTTAGAAATGTTACCATTTTATTTTTAACATTTAGGTGTTTAATCCATCTGGAATTGTGTGTGTGTGTGTGTGATGTGAGGTAGAAATCTAATTTTGTGTTTTTCATGTACCTGTAGTTAGCCAATTGTCTCGAATTAAGATTCTCTGTTAAATTGTTTAATAGTCCATTTTTTTCTAACAAATTTGTAATATAACCTCTGTCATATATAAAGTTGTTAGACCCCTTTGTTTATCCCACTGATCTATTTACTTATTTTTTATACTATGCTGTGCTGCTTTAATTCAATTCTGTAGCGTTTTTCTAAACCAACATTTGGCACGCCAAGTGTTTTCTGTTTTTCATCAAAACTACATTGACTATTTCAGGCTAATTGTTTTTCAAAATTAATTTTGAAACCAATTTTTAAAGTATCATGAAAAACTCTATTGAGATTTTGATTAGAATTTCGTTGAATGTGTACATTAATTTAGAGAAAACTGCCATCTTTATATTATTGAATTTTCCATCCATGAACATGATATACCTCCCCATTTAGGTAGGTCTTTTGTATGTGTAAAATGAGTTTTAAAATTCTCTCCAAAAAGGTCTTGCATATCTTTCATTAGATTAATTTCCAGTTATCACTGTTTTTCTTTGCTGTTATAAATTGTACCTTTTTGGAAATTTAATTTTCACATTGCAAGATAGCTTGTAAAGAAGTGGTACTAATTTTTATGTATAGATCTAGCAACTTTACTAAATTGTTCACGTTTATTAATTGTAAAAAGTTTGTCTTTAGTCTTTTTTTTTTTTTTTTTTTTTGAGACAGGGTCTCATTCTGTCACCGAGGCTGGAGTGCAGTGGCATGATCATAGCTCACTGCAGCCTCCAACTTCTGGGCTTAAGTGATCCTCCCCCTTCAGCATCCTGAGTAGCTGGGACTACAGGCATGCACCACCACACCCAACTAATTTAAAAAATTTCTGTGGAGAAGGGATCTTGCCTTGTTGCCCAGGCTGGTCTTGAACTCCTGGGCTCAAGTAATCCTCCACCTCAGCCTTCCAAAGTGCTGAAATTACAGGCGGGAGCCACTGCTCCCGACCTTAGATATGCTTGAAATTTAAACATGTATCAAACTATATCATCTGTGATTATGCTGTTTCTGGTTTTTTATTTCCAATTCTTATACCTTCTGTTTCTTTAGTTATCTTGTTCTGGGACATCTATTACCAGGTGGAATAGAAGTGGGTGGTGATTGTGGCAAACTTGTCATGTCCTTGGTTTTAAAGTGATGTTTTCTAAAATGTCACCTTTGGCCAGGGATGGTGACTCATGCCTGTAATCCAGACACTTTGGGAAACTGAGGCAGGAGGATTGCTTGAGCCCTCGAGTTTGAGACCAGCCTGGGCAACATAGTGACATGCTATCTCTACAAAAAATTACAAATTAGCTGTCTGTGGTAGCACTTGCCCGTAGTCCTAGCTACTCAGTAGGATGAGGCGGGAGGATTGCTTCAGCCCAGGAGGTTCAGGCTGCGGTGCTCTCTGATTGTGCCACTGCACTCTAGTGTAGGCAACAGAGCGAGACCCTGCCTCAGAACAAACATACAAACAAAAAAGCCCCCAAACCAAAAAACTACGTTCCCCCCACCACCGAAAAAAAAAAACAAAATAAATAAGAGAAACTGTCACCTTTAAATATTACGTTTGTTGGAGAGTTTTAGTAGATAGTATTTATCATGTTGTAGAAGTTCTCCTCTAGTCTTCATTTACTAAGAGTTCTTAAACATTATTTGGTGTTGAACATTATTTATACTTTTAGCTGCCTTCAAAAAGATGCAATCAGATTTTAACAAAGAAGAATATAACATTTCTATATTTTATACATTTTTTTTGATTGCAGGTACTTATTGAGAGTGAGCAGATGAGAAAAGAAGCTGATGATTCAGGTCCACTTACTGAACTGGAACACTGGAAACGCATGTCAGCCAAGTTCAACTATATCATTGAACAGATTAAAGGGCCAAGTTGTAAGGCTGTCATAAATGTGCTAAATGTTGCACACTCCAAACTGCTAAAGGTAAAAGGCTTTTTATTTAAAGTTTGGTATACTTCAGAACAAGCAGCTAGAAAATTATCCTGTTGAACTACTTCTTAGTGTAATATACTAGAATCGTGTTTAGAAGTGTTAGCATTTGAGTAAGACTTTTACATATATCACAATTATTTCCAGAAGAGGAAATGAAGATTTATTTCTCAGGATTTCACAGACCAATTTTGACCATACTGCTATGGGGTGATTTCTAGGAAAGTGATCATCTTTTATTTTTAAATTGTTTTTGAAATTGTAAATCAATGAAGAAAATCAATATAGTCTCATTGAGGTAAACAACTGCATATAGAGTCAAAAGTAGAATACATCTCATCCCCACGATCTACCTCTTTTCCTGGAGGTCATTTACAGTTTGGCTTGATTCTGGATCCTTTTCTTTTCTCTCTCTCTCTCTTTTTTTTTTTTAAAATCAGGGTCTCATTCTGTCACTTAGGTGGGGTGCAATGGTGTGTTCACAGCGCACTGCAGCCTCCACCTCCCAGGCTCAAGCAATTATCTTGCCTCAGCCTCCTGAGTAATTGGGACTAACAGGCATGCGACACCATGCCCGGCTAATTTTCGTATTTGTTGTAGAGATGGGATTTCACCATATTGCTCTGGGTGGTCTCAAACTCCTGAGCTCAAGTGATCCGCCCACCTCAGCCTCCCAAAGTGCTGGGATTACAGGCGTGAGCCACCGCACCTGACTTCTTTTTCTTTCTTTCCTTGTATGTATTTCTTTCTTTGCACAGAAAAATAAACTAATACTTTTTTGGTGAAAGATTGAAGCAGTACAAATAAAACAAGTCTCTCTTAATCGCATACCCTTAGCCCCACCACCCACAACTCTGTGTCCTGAATAGTAAGCACAGAAAGACAACCACATTTTTCTATTTTGTTTTTTTCTTCAGACATCTTCTGTGGTATTTATGTGTGAGTTTACTATGCATAAATGACATAGTTTAGTTTTGTGTTTCTAATTTTTAAATTAAATAAATGTCATAGCATAATACTTTTCAACTTCCCTTCCCTACCTTGATAGTATATCTTGGAGTTATGCCTGTTAGATGGAGCTTGAGCAGTATGGTTTTCCAAAAAATGTTGTTGTTGTTGTTTTTTGTTTGTTTGTTTGTTTGTTTTTTGAGACGGAGTCTCGCTCTGTCACCCAGGCTGGAGTGCAGTGGCGCGATCTCGGCTCACTGCAAGCTCCGCCTCCCGGGTTCACGCCATTCTCCTGCCTCAGCCTCCCGAGTAGCTGGGACTACAGGCGCCCGCCACTGCGCCCGGCTAATTTTTTTTTCTATTTTTAGTAGAGACGGGGTTTCACCATGGTCTCAATCTCCTGACCTTGTGATCCACCCGCCTCGGCCTCCCAAAGTGCTGGGATTACAGGCGTGAGCCACCGCGCCGGGCCTGTTTGTTTGTTTTTAGACAGAATCTTACTCTCTTACCCAGGCTGGAGTGCAAAGGCATGATCACGGCTCACTGCAGCCTCGACCTCCCAGGCTTAAGCCATCCTCCCACCTCAGCCTCCTGAGTAGCTGGGACTACCGTCATACGCCACCATGCCCAACTAATTAAATAATTTTTTAAAAAATGTCGTCCAGGCTAGTCTTGAACTCCTGGGCTCAAGCGATTTTCCCACCTCAGCCTCCCAAAGTGCTAGGATTGCAGGTGTGAGTCACTGTGCCTTGCCCAAAATGTTAATGTAGCCTATTAGGTTTTATCTGATCATTTCCCTGTTTGTGGACCAATTTTCCCCTTTCTTTTTTTGCAAGTCTGAGATATAATTCACATACTATTCATTTTATCCATTTAAAGTGAACAATTCAGATATTTTTAGTGTATTCATAACTGCACAAATGTCACCACAATCCAATTTTAGAACATTTTCATCACCTCAAAGAGAAACTCTGTATCCTTTAGCTCTCACCTTCCCATTTCCAACATTCCCCTTTCCCCCAAGCCCTCTGTCTAGATTTGCCTATTCTGGACATTTTATATAAGTGGAATCATAGATTCTTTGCCTTTTGTTACTGGTTTCTTTCACTTGGCATACTGTTTTCAAGGTTCGTCCATGTTGTAGCATGTATCGGTATGTCATTCCTTTTTATGACTGGATCATATTCTGTTGTATGAATATACCACATTTTGTTTATCAGTTTATGGACATTTGGGTTGTTCCCATTCTTTTTGGCAATTATGCATAATGCTGCTATGAACATTCATGTACTGTACAACTTTTTGTGTTGATATATATTGTCATTTGTCTTGGTTATTGTACCTAGGGGTGGAATTTCTGGGTCACATGTTAACTCTATGCTTAACTTTTTAAGGAAAATGGTTCCTTTTCTATGTGTTTATAAAAATTGCTGCAGTGGAAGCTTTTATACGTCCATATGCAAATATTTCCTTAGGTTGGATACTCCACAACTTTTCAGCACTAATTATTAGTAAAGTTATATATTTTTTTCCAAGCAGGTGGCCTAAACCTGTAGTCTGAGCTACCTGGGAGGCTGAGGCAAGAGGATTGCTTGAACTCAAGAATTCTGAGCTGTAGTGCACTATGTTGATTGGCTGTCCACATTAAGTTTGGCATCGATATAGTGATGTCCCAGGAGTGGGCTGATGAGGGTGCCTAAGGAGGGGTGAACTGATCAAGGTCAGAAACAGAGAAGGTCAAAACTCTTGTGCTGATCAATAGTGGGATCATGCCTATGCATAGCCACTGCACTCTAGGCTGGGCAATGTAGCGAGACCCTATCTCATTAAAAAAACTAAAAAAAAATGTTGGGGGGCCAACCTGACATATGGAAAATGGCCTGTTTTATTTTGTTCTTTCCTTGTTAGTAGTGGAGTTGTTCAGTTTTTGCATGTTTACTGGCTATTCATATTTCTTTTGTGAATTTTCTTTTTGTATCTTTGCCTTATTTAGAAAAATTCAGACATTGTTTTGTACTGATTTATAGGAGTTCTTTATTTTTTAATGTTTTTGAGACAGGCTTCTCTTTGTCACTCAGGTTGGAGTGCAGTGGCGCTATCATGATTCACTGCACGCTTGACCTCCCGGGCTCAAGTGACCCTCCCGCCTCAGCCTCCTGAGTAGCTAAGACTACAGGCATGTGCCACTGTGCCTAACTAATTAAAAAAAAAAATTTTTTTTTATAGAGATAGGGTCTCACTGTGCTGCCCAGGCTGGTCTCAAAGTCCCAGTCTCAAGAAATCCTCCTGCTTCACACTCCCAAAGTGTTGGGATTATAGACGTTGCCACTGTGCCCGGTCACTTGGAGTCCTTTATATAATATGGATATTAATCATTTGTTATATTTGTTGGGTGAAGTAATTCACCATGACTCCTGGGCATCTCTGCACATTTTCGCTATATATGAAAAGAACGTAAGGTCCATACTGCTCTTTATCTGAACATCTCTCAGAGTTCTGTTTGCAGTGAGCAACCTTGAGGGGTCAGTTCACGTGTCCCCCAAAGAGCAGAATTACTTACTGCTTACTGTAAAAAGGATAAATTCCCCTAAACTCAGTGTTCCTCACCTATAACACAACCTATTGCAGGTGCAAGCATCAGTTTGTGGATATTTAGGGTCATGGGGGAACAAACGCAACATAATGCTCATGCCAGTTGCTGTGATGTAATAAAATCCTTGTCTCTGACCCCAAATCTCATGTTTTCTCCCATCATCCATAAAACAGTAAAAGGCTAATGCATTAACTTCTAAGCAGGGTAAAATCCCAGACCCCCATATGGACCTTGACAATTACAGTGCAAACTTTTTCTTAGTCTGTGGCTTGTATTTTTTAAAACTTGAACACTTGAACTCATTTTAGACTTATAGAAGAGTCAACCAGGATAGTACAGAGAGTTCCTGCCTGCTTTTCATCTAGCTTCCCCTAATGTTAACATCTTAAAACTATTGTACAATGGTCAAAATGAAGGGATAACATTGGTACAATACTATTAACGATGCTGCACACAATTTATATTTCTTCAGGTTTTCCACTTACGTATTTTTATCTGTTCTGGGATCCAATCCAGGATCCTATTTACATTTGACTGTCATGTCTCTTTAGCCTCCTCCAATGGAACAGTTCCTTAGTCTATACTTGCATTTCATACTTTTGAATAGTAATAGTCAGTTATTTAGAAGAATGTCCCTCAATTTGGGTTTGTCTGATGGTTTCTTGTGAATACATTGAGGTTATGCATCTTTGGTGAGAATGCCAGAGTCGATGTGCTCTTCCCAGTATGACTTATCAGGGGGTACATTATATTGATGTGCTTTGTTACTGTTGATTTAAAATTGGTCATTTAGTTAGGGTGGAATTTGCCAGGTCTCTGTACTGTACACGTATTTATTTTGTGGAAGATAACCTTAAACTATATGAATAGCTTTCATAGGTGGATCTTGACGTGGCAGTTATTACTGTGGTATGCTAATGGTGGTTTTCTAGTTCCCTCATTCCTTCCACGTTTATTAATCAGAATTCTTATGTAAGAAAAAGTTGTCTCTTCTCTCATTGTAGTTATGTATTTGATCATTTATTTTCATTAATATAGCCTCATGGGTATTTATTTCATGCTTTCGGTTATAATTGAATACTATCACTATTTAGTTTGTTGCTCAAATTGTGTTTCCTCTTTGGCCATCGGGAAATCTTTCAGGTTGGCTCCTGTGTTTCCTTCTGATTCCATTACTCTGTTTGGACCACTTCTTTGCTCTCTACCACTAGATAAATGCTGAAGGCTCATTTTGTATTTGTTCTGCCCTAGTCCTGAGATCAGCACTTCTCCAAGGAGCCTGGGTTTATTTTACTGGAGAGTAGTAATTAGGAACCGAAATGTGGGTGCTAGATGTGCTTTCTTGTTGCTTGTATTTTAATTTTTAAAAAATGGAACATTTATAATGAATTTTTATATTTAGTTGAAATGATTTTTTCAGCCTCTTACTGCTTTTGTCTTTCATGTATTGTTTAAAAAGACCTTCTTAAGAAGAATAAATTGGCTGGGCGTGGTGGCTCACGCCTGTAATCCCAGCACTTTGGGAGGCCGAGGTGGGTGGATCACTTGAGGTCAGAAGTCGAGACCAGGCTGGCCAACATGGCAAAACCCTGTCTCTGCTAAAAATACAAAAATTAGCTGGGAGTGGTGACGCACGCCTGTAATCCCAGCTACTCGGGAGGCTGAGGAAGGAGAATCACTTGAACCCGGGAGGTGGAGGTTGCAGTGAGCCGAGATCGCACCACTGCACTCTAGCCTGGGCGATGGGAGTGAGACTCCATCTCAAAAAAGAAAAAAAAAGGAAAATTAAGGTTAACCTAAATTTAAAATAGAATTACCCTTTTCTTCTATTTCTAGGGTTTTATTTCTTTATACTTTATTCTTCAGTTAACTTGGAATTTATTTGTGTGAATCATGTAAGATTTAATAGCAATGGTAATAACAGCAGCTAACATTTATTGTGTGCTTACTGTGTGCCAGGCATTATGTTCAGTATCTTACCTATAACATTTCATTTAATCCTCACATCAGCTGGATCAAATGGGTCTTACTATTATCTTCCCCATTTTGTATAAAGAACAGAGAGAGATTAAGTTTCTTGTTCAAGGTCACAGAGTTAGTAAGAGGGGAAGCAGGATATAAGGTCATGCTCTTACCTCTTCAGCTAGAATTCTTTTTCCCAAATGGCTGGCTAATTTTCCCAGCACTGTTTGTCATTTTCTTTTTTCTTTTTTTCTCTTTTTGAGACGAAATCTCACTCTATTGCCCAAGCTGGAGTGCAGTGGCGCAATCTCGGTTCACTGCAACCTCTACCTCCCAGGTTCAAGCAATCCTCCTGCCTCAGCCTCCCGAGTAGCTGGGACTACAGGCACGTGCCACCACCCCCAGCTAATTTTCTTTTGTTTAGTAGAGACAAGGTTTCGCTATGTTGGCCAGGCTGGTCTTGAACTCCTGACCTCGTGATCTGCCCGCCTTGGCCGCCCAAAGTGCTGGGATTACCGGCATGAGCCACCGCACTTGGCCACTGTTTGTCATTTTCTTTTTTTTTTTCGAGACGGAGTCTTGCTCAGTCGCCCAGGCTGGAGTGTGGTGGTGGGATCTCGGCTCACTGCAAGCTCCGCCTCCTGGGTTCACACCATTCTCCTGTCTCAGCCTCCTGAGTAGCTGGGACTACAGGCACCCGCCACTATGCCCGGCTAATTTTTTTGTATTTTTAGCAGAGATGGGGTTTCACCGTGTTAGCCAGGATGGTCTCGATCTCCTGACCTTGTGATCTGCCAGTCTCATCCTCCCAAAGTGCTAGGATTACAGGTGTGAGCCACCGTGCCTGGCCTTCATTTTCTTGTAATCATCATAATTTTTGTACATCTACTCTTTGTTCTTCTTTTCCAGATTTGTCTTAATAATTCATGTATTTTCATCCTTTGGTACACATTTTGAAATAAGTTTATACAGTTTTTTCTCCAGACTACCAAATTTTGAGACTTAGTTTTATATATTTTTTAAATGTATGTAAATGGAGTCATATCATATATTCTGCAACCAGCTTTTACTCAACATTATTTGTGAGAATTCTTCATGTTAATGTGTGCATTATTATTCATTTGCTACCTTTGTTTTTATTGCTGTATCATATTCTGTTGCATGAATGCACCACAATTTATTTGTCTATTATCCCAGAATGGACATTTGGATTGTTTCTAGTTTGGGGTTATTGCAAGCAATGATTCAGTGAACATTCTTGTTCATGTCTCCTGATGCACATGTGTGAGAATTTCTCTAAGGCATATCCCTAGGAGAGAATTTATGAATTTGTGGGTCAAAGGCATATACAATTTAAGCTCTTGGAGAGAGGTCTCTAATGATCTGCCATAGTGACCTTCAGACATTTTGTGTTAAAAATACTAATCTGTAGTCTTTAGAAAGGATACAAAGCAAATGTGGTAGCAAATCTATGAATGACATTGAGGAGGGAGGGAAAGAAAAGAAATATATTGGATGACAATGTAAAGATCCAAGAAGGACTTCAGTGGTAAGAGTGGGGGTGCCATACTGATATCCCAACTTCTTTGTTGGATGGGTTTGTTGACAAACTGTTTGGCTCCCATTATTTTTTTAACATGGTTTTGTTCAGAGCATGTTATTTCTGTTTTTGCTGGGTAGACTTCTCCATTTCATGCTCTCTTCATCTCTGACCAGTTCTCAAACAGGCACTTGATTTTATCATCCCTAGTATGTTAAGAATGGTCAGTTAATAGTAAGATAACATTTATTAAGAATACGTTAAAAATCCTGAAAGAATTTGAAGGAGAGAAATTGATCAACTTTGGATAAAGACTTAACAGTTTTAGTCGAATCCGTCGATAGAATGATATTACTGATACAAGTCAACTTGATCCTAGACTGCTTTATGAGAGATATAGTTTCCAGAAAAAAGGAAGGTGATGTTTTGGCTCTTCTCAGCATTGGCCAGATCACACTGAAGGCTTCCTTTCATTCCTGAAGCATGTGTGTTTAGAGTGATGTTGTGTGCGTCCAGAGTAGAAAGGCCAAGAGGTTGAAGCTATTAAGACCATGTCCTTGGAACCAACCCCAAAGCTCATCAATGATAGACTGGATAAAGAAAATGTGGCACATATACACTATGTGGCTATAAAAGGGAATGAGATCATGTCCTGTGCAGGGACCTGGATGAAGCTGGAAGCCATTATCCTCAGCAAACTAACATAGGAACAGAAAACCAAACACCACATGTTCTCACTCATAAGTGGGAGTTGAAAAATGAGAACACATGAACACAGGGAGGGGAACGTCACACACCGGAAGCTGTCAGGGGTCAGCGGGGAAAGGGGAGGGAGAGCATTAGGACAAATAGCTAATGCACGCGGGGCTTAAAACCCAGATGAGGGGTTGATAGGGGCAGCAAACCACCATGGCACATGTATACTATGTAACAAAGCCTACACGTTCTGCACTTATATGCTGGAACTTAAAGTAAAAAAAAAAAGACCATGTCTTATTAAATGACTAAAGGCACACAGAGTGCTTATCTTTGAATAAAAGACTTAGTGATGATATGGTAAATGTCTTCAAACGTTTGAAGGGATGCTGTGTGTTCACTAGGCTCCATTATGCAAAACTATACAGATGAGCAGAGATTGCAGGAAGATAGATGTTTCTTCTCAAAATAAAGAAGAACTTTCTCATAATCAGTTATTTAAGCAGGTACTATTTGATGACCACTTACAAGAAACTGTTGATTTCAGATTGCCTTCACTTTGCTAGTAAGGTTTTGTTTTGAATAATGTTCTGTTTTTTGTTTTTTTGAGACAAAGTCTCACTCTGTTGCCCAGGCTGGAGTGCAGTGGTGTGATCTCGGCTCGCTGCCAGCTCTGCCTCCGGGGTTCATGCCATTCTCCTGCCTCAGCCTCCTGAGTAGCTGGGCCTACAGGTGCCCGCCACCACGCCCAGCTAATTTTTTGTATTTTTAGTAGAGATGGGGTTTCACTGTGTTAGCCAGGATGGTCTCGATCTGACCTCGTGATCCGCCTGCCTTGGCCTCCCAAAGTGCTGGGATTACAGGTGTGAGCCACCAGGCCCGGCCATGATGTTCTGTTTTAATAACTTGACCCATTCTTGAAGACCCAGAGTAATATAATGTCACAAATAATTACCCTGGAAAAGTCATTCCTCATAGAAGCAGGTCCAGTTCAAGCCTACAGACAGAATTTTAATTATAAACAGAATGAGTCTTCAGTTTTAGTAAATCATTTAAGGTGCTTATAATAACTTTGTCTTAAGTATTATAAGAAAAATATATATTAATTACACTTAAATATCTACCATTTTAGTATATGTATGATTGGGAAGACTGAATTTCTTGAGTAAACTTTAGCACACTGATATATTTGGATGTTTCATAGAATTCTTACACATTTTTTTCTTAGAATTGGCGTGATTTGGATGCAAGAATCACTGATACAGCAAATGAATCCAAAGATAATGTCAGATATTTGTATACTTTGGAAAAAGTGTGTCAACCTCTCTATAACCATGACCTAGTAAGTATGCTTTTAAAGTACAGTTTTGAACTGAGTGCAATGGCTCGCACCTGTAAGTCTAGCTGCTCAGAAGGCTGAGGTGGAAGGATCGCTTGAGTCCAGGAGCGCAAGGCTGCAGTGAGCTATGATTGTGCCACTGCATTCCAGCCTGAGTGACAGAGCAAGAAGACCCCCATCTCTAAAAAAAAAAAAAAAAAAAAAAAAGTACAATTTAAGAAATTGACTTGTATAATTAATGCACTAAAAATCTTTTAATATGTGTATATTGGGGAAAAACATCCTTCCAAAAGTTATTTAAAATATATATTTTCCTCATATATTTATGAAGAATGATAAACTATATTTAATATTTTAACCCATATTTAAATATATAGTGAATCATTAATATAATATGAAATAATCAAGGCAAATATTAATGTATTATTTACCCTTTGCTGCATAACAAATTACCTCAGAACTGAGTGGCTTAAAAACAGTGAGCATTCATCATGTCAGAGTTTCTGTGGCTCAGGAATCCAGGCAAGGCATAGCTAAGAGCTTCTGCTTCAAGGTCTCTCATGAGGTTGCCCAGAGGCTAAGTGGGACTGTGGACTCATCTGAAGTGGGGGGGGCTGACTGGGGAGAGTCTTCTTCTCAGCTCACTCATGTGGTTATTGGCAGGCCCCAGTCCCTAGCCACATGGGCCTCTCCACCTGGCAACTTGCTTCCCTTGGGGTGAGTGATCCAAGAGTGAGCAGGAGAATGAGAGAACACCCAAGTTGGAATCCACCTTCTTTTTGTAACCTAATCTCTGAAGTGACAGCCCATCATTTCTGTTGTATTCTATTGACTAGAAGCAAGTGAGTCTGGTTCATTCTGGGCAGGTAGGGGAGTATACAAGGGTGTGAGTACTATGTGGGTGAGCATCACTGAGGCCATCTTCGGGGCTGCCTATCAAGGTAGATATTTCCCAGTTTACAGATTAGGAAACCAAACTCATCATGGTGTAGTGACTTTGCCAGCATCGCTCAACTAATCAGGGATGCAGGACAGAACCTATCTTCTAATTTCTAGCCTATTCTTCTCATAATATTTCCATAGAGATCCTTTAAAGAACATGTTAGCACTATCATTTGCTTTTATTTTTTAAAAGTTTATATTAACTTCAAATTTATAATCTGGTATTTCATAGTATTTCATATAAAATATGAAAATTAAAAAAACTCTATCCTTTATTTAATAGAAGGAGAATTCAAGGAAGCTAGTAGTTGTTGAGAACTTAGGGCAGGATTTCCCCATTTTGCCTGGCTGTTACTTCTTTTGTAAATCACTTGTAGGCAGGAGGGTTAACCAGACAGCTGTATTTTTAAAGATGTTCCCAGGCTTGAGAATCCTTGACCTTTTGTTATAGGCATTGGGCTGCATGCTTTGCATATGTTTTCATTCTGTATGCACAATGACACTCATTTCGAAGATTAGGAAACTGAGTTTGAGCATTTCTATGATGATCCGTGGTGGGACCAAATTTGAATCTAGCTGTCTCTAGCATTATGGGTCGTATTATTTTTCCACTTTACTATGTTGCTTCTTCAAGGTATTCTCTAAGTTAAAATGCTTCCTCTTCCCTTCCACTGCTTCCACCACCCTGGGATGGAGTCTCTCTCTGTCGCCCAGGATGGAGTGCAGTGGTGCCATCTCTGCTCACTGCAACCTCCGCCTCCCAGGTTCAAGCAATTCTCCTGACTCAGCCTCCTGAGTAGCTGGGAAAGGTGCCACCATGTGCGTGCCACCATGCCCAGCTAATTTTTGTATTTTTAGTAGAGACAAGGTTTTGCCATGTTGGCCAGGCTGGTCTCAAACTCCCAACCTCAAGTGATCCGCCCGCCTCCGCCTCTCAAAGTTGCTGGGATTACAGGCGTGAGCCACCGTGCCCGGCCCAATGTTTTCAAATTAATTTAATTTGTGTCTGATATCTGTATTCAGTATTCTTCACTCTAATTTTTTAAGTAGTCGTCAAATCTTCCATATAGGTGGCAGCACTGGCCACATGGTTTTGTTGACCAACCTTCTTGGGTCAGTGCAGGTTTCATGCTAGAGGCAGGGAGAAGGAAAGACATTATGGCCTGTATCACTTAGAGTTGGAGAAGAAGAAGGTGTAGAGGCAGTTCATAATCATTCCAAGAGAGTGTTAGTAGTCAAGAAGTCTAATATGAAAGGGGAGGGAAAAATGTCGGTTGAGAGTCTTGGACAAGTGCATTTCTTTTTTTTTTTTTTTTTTTTTTTTTTTTGAGACGGAGTCTTGCTCAGTCGCCCGGGCTGGAGTGCAGTGGTGCGATCTCGGCTCACTGCAAGCTCCGCCTCCCGGGTTCACGCCATTCTCCTGCCTCAGCCTCCCCAGTAGCTGGGACTACAGGCGCCCGCCACTGCGCCCGGCTAATTTTTTTTTCTATTTTTAGTAGAGACGGGGTTTCACCATGGTCTCAATCTCCTGACCTTGTGATCCGCCCGCCTCGGCCTCCCAAAGTGCTGGGATTACAGGCGTGAGCCACCGCGCCCGGCGGACAAGTGCATTTCTTACTGCCGTGAGGAATCCATCATCCATCAAGGAGCACCAAGAGACGGGACAGGAAGACCTTAGAAAGCAGAGTCTTTTAATTGAGTCCATAAAGAGATTGTAGATTTTATTTAAAACTTATTAGTATTATTTGCAAATAATTATGACTGTTTAAAAAATCACAGCTTTATTTTAGATTCAGGGGTACATGTGCAGGTTTGTTACATGGGTATATGACACGATGCTGAGGTTTGGGGTATGGATCCTGTCACCCAGGTAGTGAGTACAGTACACAAGAAGAAGTTTTTCAGCTCACATCTCTCTCCCTTCCTCCCCACCAAGAATTATGACTTTCTTAAACTTCATTCTTCTCATTTTTACCCCTGCTACTAGTAGCTGGACTTGTGTTGTGAACCTTCGTAAAATTTGTTTAATATAAGAACATTTATATCATTTCTTAGGTATTTCTGTGCACATGACCCCAAGTAAAGAAAATTAAATTGTATGGTGTTGGAGAAATGGGGCCGTTGCTTGGCTTACTTGGTAGCTCAATGACTTAATTCCCCAACTTTACAATACGAGCAATTAAAATTTCTGTCCAAGAAGAATTAAAATTATTACATGTCACAAGCATTTCGGATTGCTCACAAGATTTGAAGATGCAAATATGAAATACACATAATACCTAAAGCCTACTCCAGGGTTACTGCAAGTAGCTCTTGATGTGAAAAATAATAGAGGAAGTGACTATGGCACAATGTTCACACTTGTCAAATCTGGTGACGGGAGTAGGTGGTCATTATATTATTCTCTGTACTTTTCTATATATTTAAAGCTTTTCAGTATAAAAAGTAAACTCGAAAGAAAGATAGAATACTCTTTATTGCTATCAAGACTCCAAATTTTAAGGTATACTGATTTCAACTTCTTGATTCAAAAGACTTGTTTTAAGTCATATAATTTAAAAATCATTTAGTTCTTATGTTTTTTTCATCCTAGTAATTTTTAAAAACTTTGTTCGATTACTCTAACCATGGATGTACCTTATTATTGTTATTTTGTTGTTGTTGAGCTTTTTATATTCTCTCATGTAGGAAGGTTTCAAGCATTACCTTTTGAAATGACAGAAGTACTAATAGTATTGAGTCATATAATTGCTTCCCACTCATACACCCACTATATCTGTACTTTCAACAACTCCTTTTCCCCGTCATTTTCTTTATTCTGATTAAAAGTAACCAGCAATTTCTGTTTAGTTCATACCTGTCATTTGGGTAGGAAAAGTGCAGGGGATTCATGCTTCCATTTCTGGTTCATAAGTTTTATGTATGTATGTTTCATGTTTTTTTAATCACCCTGGTATTGTGCTTTAGGCATATCTTACTATTATATGTTTCACATATAAGATATCTGAACACTGTGTATAGATGGACAACAGCAGTGCACTCAAGGAGCTACTATTATAAATAGTGATGTTTAAAGTTCAGATGAAGGACATTTTCCTGAAGGACCCATTTGATGCCATCCCTGAGCCCTCTTTATTGGAGTTTAGTGGTACTTTGTAGACATGACTTAGCAAAAGTGGAAGGGACTCCTTCTAGGCATATTTTTATTAGGATCTTTTTGATCTACAGATACCATATATAATAGGAATTCTGACATACAAGGTTAACTATAAAGTAATGATGTTAATTTCCATAAACCACATAAAACTGGTTTAATTATTCCGTAGTGACACCCCACGTCTAGGGCATACCATACACTAATCAGTAGTTGTTTTTCTTGGCTGTATTTCTTCCATTGCCAATAAAAAAAGTCTTATATATTTTATCTTGTCCCATCAATTAAAAGGATATTTCCTTGAAGGCAGGGATGCCATTGGCTTTGTCTGTTCTTCAGTAGTGATTTGCATCATGCTTACAAGCAGGGTCTCAGAATCTCCACTAGGTAACTTAGAGCTGCTGGATCTTAGGCAAGGGACTTAACGTCTCTACTTCTCTGTTTTCTCATTTGCAAAATGGGAACAGTGATAATGCTTTATTTCACTCGCGTCCATGTGAAGAGACCACCAAACAGGCTTTGTGTGAGCAATAAAACTTTTTAATCACCTGGGTGCAGGTGGGCTGAGTCCAAAAAGAGAGTCAGCAAAGGGAGATAGGGGTGGGGCCGTTTTATAAGATTTGGGTGGGTAGTGGAAAATTACAGTCGAAGGGGGTTATTCTGTGGCGGGTAGGGCGGGGGTCACAAGGTGCTCAGTGGGGGAGCTTTTGAGCCAGGATGAGCCAGGAGAAGGAATTTCACAAGGTAATGTCATCAGTTAAGGCAGGAACAGGCCATTTTCACTTCTTTTGTGATTCTTCAGTTACTTCAGGCCATCTGGATGTATATACATGCAGGTCACAGGGGATATGATGGCTTAGCTTGGGCTCAGAGGCCTGACACTTTATTTTACAGATTCTGACATTTTTTCACATTTTAGTATCTCTGAACTTAGGACATACTTTAGTCAGTTAGGTTTTATGAATCATTGTGGTTGTGACTTGATACTACCTTAAATTATTAGTTCTGTCCTTGAAGGTGTTTTGTTTTGTTTTGTTTTTGATTTTGGTACCATTCGTATGAATTCAGACTGCAGTTGAGTACCTGTGCATACATTCTCAGAGAAGCTTGGTTTCTTTCCTCCTCCTGGTAGTATGTACATTTTGTTTCTCTCTTTTTCTCCATGGTTGGTTTATTTCATGCTTACCTTAACAGGGAGGGCCCACTGGTGGCCTAGTATTGTGTAGGAGTTAGACATCTTGGGTGTCTTTTTTCTTTCTCAATAGCACAGGAAATAATGGTGCACTCTTACACTCAGTGATGTTTTATATCTGATGTAATCAAACCTACCTTTCATGGTGGTTGTCAGCATATCTTAGGATAATATGCTAATGCTCTTAGCCTAGTGCCTGGAATATAGTAAGCATGCAATTTATGTTTGCGATTGTTTTATATCCTTGTTGTACTTGTTCTGCTTTGCTCTATCTTGTTCTACTTGTTTTACTTGTTTGTGTTTATCTCTTCCACTTTGCTGTGAGCTACTCAGGAATAGGTTTGGATTTCTCCCAATATCTTCAGAGCCTAATGGCACTTGGTAGGATTGCTAAAAGGTGAACTGAGTTGCATAAAAGAAAGTGAATGCTTCTCTGATTTCTGTTTTAGCTACGTTTCTGACCATAAGAAAGTCACTTTACCCCTCAAGGTATCAGTTTCTTCACCTTTAAAAAGAACGGAATGAACTATTAACCTTAAAATTGCTCTCACCTCTAAAATTTAATTTTAGATAAACTTTTAAGTGCAGATTTACAGAAAAGTTGCAATGATAGCACAGAATTCTCTTTACCCAGTTTCTCCTGTTAACATCTTGTATTACCTTTGTTTGTCAAAACTAATGTCCTATTATCTGTTCCAGGGTCTAGTCTAGAATACTGCATTGCATTTAGTAAAATTTGACTTTAAGATAAAAATGCTATACTATTTTGTGCATGTTTAGAGTTTTGAGTATTATAGAATATTGGTTATTAAAACTATACGCATATGATGGAATTCACTTACTTTGTTTCAATGTTAGGTTTCCATGGCACATGGAATACAAAATTTGATTAATGCCATCAGAATGATTCACGGTGTGTCAAGGTATTATAATACCTCAGAGAGAATGACCTCATTGTTTATCAAGGTAAGTTTCTATGGCAGGAAATTACATGTTATCCTGTGAAAAAGTTAGCAGATCTTTCCTTCTGAGCCCTAGGAAGGGAACTGGGAAGCCTGAGTGCCTCTCAGAGTTTTAGTACTTCCAGTGGGCAAAAAGAGAAAGGCGCTGACTGGACTCGGTTGTACTTAATTGAAGGGAGTAATTGGTACTTTTCTGTTTATCAGATGTAAGCCCCAATACTTAAGGAAAATGTGCCTGGTGGCTTTTTAATTTATTCATTTCAAATAGTTTTGATTCTACCCAAGAGATAGGAGTGTGTCTACTATTAACAGTGCTTCTTTAGCTACTCCCATCAGCACTATATTTTGTGTAAAATCTTCCTGTGTAGCACTACATGGTTAATTATTTAAAATAATTTGGAAAATTACTCAAGCAACATATGAGACCAGGCGTGGTGGCTCAGGCTGTAATCCCAGTGCTTTGGGAAGCCAAGGTGGGAGGATCACTGGAGCTCATGAGTTTGAGACCAACCTGGGCAGCATAGGGAGACCCTGGCTCTACAAAAAAAATGTTTTAAAGTTAGCTGGGCATGGTGGTGTGTGCCTGTAGTCCTGGCTATTCCAGAGGCTGATGCAGGAGGATCCCTTGAGCCTGGGAGTTCAAGAATGTGGTAAGCTGTGATCACACCATGGCACTCCAGCCTGGGCAAGAGAGTAAGACCCTGTCTCAAAAAACAAACAAACAAAAGACCCAACAACAGGAAAAAAACCCCACATGAATAGAATTTATTTCTAAATTATTCAAGCACAACTAAATATATAAAGTCACAGTCACATTTTAAGTTTTTTTAAAAAGCAAAGTATAGGTTTAATCACTATGTCCTAAATACGACAAGACTCAGAATCCTTCCTCTTTACCAGTCTCTCTCATTCTTGCTATATATGTCCCACATTGAGATCATTTTTAGTTCTGAGAAAGATTCTTTGCTTGGCTTCTGAATCTTCTGGTAGGCCCATCTGTGCACTTTCTAGTAAAATCTAGTTTGAGAAAAGAACCCTGCTAAGTCAGTTTAGCAAGAACCACCCATTCTCGATATCTGATGACTCTAGATATCTGATCAGGTTTTCATTCTCCCCGACCCCCCAGGTGTTGTCCGATCACTTTGGCCTGTCTTCAGCAAGAATCCTGTTAGGTCAGTTTAGCCAAAATCCCCCTTACCTCTGATGTTTCCTCTTAATAATTTTCCACCCACTGACCCCCATCCTGCCCCTTGGCTGTACATTCCTGCTTGCCCACGCTGTGTTCAGAGTTGAGTGCAATCTCTCTTTCCCGCTGCAAGATCCCATTTCAGTGGTCCCTATACCTATCACAAGGGTCCTGAATAAAGTCTCTTGCTATGCAAGTATCACTGAATACTTTTTTTAACAGTTCCATATTATTCTTAACATTTTTTTCAACATTGTGAATCAACAAGTATTCAGACTAAAATCCAAGTATTGCTAATTTATTGATCACCACTGTTTTGTGATTCTCACATCTTTCTCCTTCTTGGATTCATTATTTCTTTTGCTGAAAAAAGTTCTTTCAGAGAGGGTTTCAGGGTGATGAACTTCCTGGATTTCTACATGTCTGAAAATCACTTTCATTTTGTGTGATCACTCAAATGCTAGTGTGACTTGGATTTTAAATTCAACATCATTGTCTCCTGGGAAGTTGAAGATATTGCTCAATCATTGTCTAGTATTCAATATTGTTGATGAGAAGTTTGGTGCTAATCTGATTCTTGTTTCCTTTGTAGGTAACTGGTTTTATTCTCCCAGGAATCTTTTAGGATTTTTTCTTTATCTTTGAATTTCTAAAATCTCAAACTTTTTCTTTTACATTTATCTCGTTCTACACTTGCTGAGTTGTCTCAATCCAAAGACTTTCGTTTCCCTCTCTCTTTTTTTTTTTTTAAATTTATTTATTATTATTAAACTTCAAGTTGTAGGGTACATGTGCACAACGTGCAGGTTTGCTACATATGTATACTTGTGCCATGTTGGTGTGCTGCACCCATCAACTCGTCATTTACATCAGGTATAACTCCCAAAGCAATCCCTCCCCCCTCCCCCCTCCCCATGATAGGCCCCGGTGTGTGATGTTCCCCTTCCCGAGTCCAAGTGATCTCATTGTTCAGTTCCCGCCTATGAGTGAGAACATGCGGTGTTTGGTTTTCTGTTCTTGTGATAGTTTGCTGAGAATGATGGTTTCCAGCTGCATCCATGTCCCTACAAAGGACATTTTTTTTTTTTTTTTTTTTTTTTTTTGAGACAGAGTCTCGCTGTGTCACACAGGCTGGAGTGCAGTGGTGCAATCTTGGCTCACTGCAAGCTCTGCCTTCCGGGTTCATGCCATTCTCCTGCCTTAGCCTCCCAAGTAGCTGGGACTACAGGTGCTTGCCACCATGCCTGGCTAAGTTTTTGTATTGTTAGTAGAGACGGGGTTTCACTGTGTTAGCCAGGATGGTCTCAATCTCCTGACCTCATGATCCGCCCGCCTCGGCCTCCCAAAGTGCAGAGATTACAGGCGTGGGCCACTGTACCTGGCCGCCTTTCTCTTTATTCCTGGGAAACAGTCCTCTTTTGCCTTGGATTATTCCTAGTTCACTGATATGGTTTGGATATTTGTCCCCTCCAAATCTCATGTTGAAATGGGATCCTCAGTGTTGGAGATGGAGCCTGGCAGGAAGTGTCTGGGTCATGGGAGTAGATCCCTCCTGAATGGTTTGGTGCCCTCCTTGTGGTAATGAGTTCATGCAACAGCTGATTGTTTAAAAGATCCTGGCATCTCTCTCTTGCTTGCTCTCATACAAGGCCAGTTCCCACTTTGCTTTCGACCACGACTGTAAGCTTCCTGGGGCCGTCATCAGAAGCAGATGCCAGTGCTATGCTTCGTGTACAGCCTACAGAGCTGTGGGCCAAATAAACCTCTTTTTTTTTTTTTTTTTTTTTTGAGACGGAGTCTGGCTCTGTCGCCCAGGCTGGAGTGCAGTGGCCGGATCTCAGCTCACTGCAAGCTCCGCCTCCCGGGTTTACGCCATTCTCCTGCCTCAGCCTCCCGAGTAGCTGGGACTACAGGCGCCGCCACCACGCCTGGCTAGTATTTTGTATTTTTTAGTAGAGATGGGGTTTCACCGTGTTAGCCAGGATGGTCTCGATCTCCTGACCTCGTGATCCGCCCGTCTCGGCCTCCCAAAGTGCTGGGATTACAGGCTTGAGCCACCGCGCCCGGCCCAAATAAACCTCTTTTCTCTATAAATTACCCATTCTCAGGTGTTCCTTTAGCTGTGTAAATGGACTAACACACCTACCCATTCAATTTATTCTCTCCCCTTGCATCTAACTTCCATTTCTCTTAATTTTTTTTCTTCTGTCTTTGCCCTTTTCTGGCTCACTCATTTGCTCTTCATTTTTGTACCAATTGATGTTCAGTTCATCAATAGAATTTCTTTTAAAATTCTGAGAATGAAAATTCCAATTTCAAGTTCTCTAGTTTTTTTTTAATGTTATTATTATTATTTTTTATTTTTAGAGACAGAGTCTCATTCTGTTTGCCAGGCTGGCCTTGAACTCCTGGGCTCAAGTGATCCACCCACCTTAGCCTCCCAAAGTGCTGGGATTACAGGCATGAGCCACTGCACTTGGCCCATAGGTTTACTCTTTATCATATTTTTGTGCTTGTGGTTTGAAATTTATATATAAATATTATTTCTCTTTTTACATATAATTATTTTGTACCTGTATTTATTTTAGGTAACAAATCAAATGGTAACAGCATGTAAAGCATATATTACTGATGGAGGATTAAACCATGTATGGGATCAGGAAACGCCAGTGGTACTAAAGAAAATTCAGGTTTGTAGAAGTACTTTTATTTTCATAAATTAAATCTTTTCCCATCCTGCCCAATTTTACTTTGTTTATTCACAAAATATGTTAACCGAAAAAACTTCCTGTAGAGTAGTGTTGAGAATATAAAAAGAATACAATTCTCATTATCTATTTCCCTTTATATTTAGTGCTTCTCTTAGGGTATAATTTAATTTTCATCTTCTCCATGGCTGCCTGTGTTAGACTCCTGTGTGCCATTTCATATGCTCTGGCCACTACATCTCATTCCAGCCCCTGTTGTAATTAAAATTTTTGCCTTTTTTTGCACTGGTTAGGATTACCATGTATCCTTAAATAAACACGGTAGTAGTTGGCATCCTAATTTTGATCCTGGTTTAGAAGACAATGTTTCTAACATTTCCCCGATTTAGTTGGATGCTTTTGTAAGTTTTAAATATATCTTCGATCAGATTAGTTTAGTACCAAGATATATTTTTTAAAGTTATGAATGGGTTTTGAAAAATTGTCTTCTGCACATATTGATTGAGATGCTTATAGAATTTTGCTCCTCAGTCTGTTAATGTGATAGATGACATTTTTTGACTTTCTAAAACTGTCCTAATGTTTCTGGGATAAACTCAACTTGGTCATGGTGTAATTATCTTTTTAAAAGCCACTCAAGTTCAGTTTGCTACAGTTTTGTTTAGGATTTTCGGGAACCGTATTGGTGAGGGAGAGAGCCTATAATTTTTCTTTCTCATACTGACCTTGTCTGTGTTTTTGGCATTCATGTCTCCGAATGAATGGAGGGTGGGGGGAAGTATTCCTCCTTTTTCCATTTTCTGAAAAAGTTTGTATAGAATTTAAGTGACCTGCTTATTGAAAGTTTGAAAGAGATGGCCACAGCAAGAAGGCTCCTTCTGGAAGTGGTTATTGGTCATCTCTGTGTGCAGGTTCCCTGGTCTTCGTAGTGCCAAAGTGTGTGGCTTGAACAGGGAGGTCAAGTTTGAAAAGTATCGCAGTGTCCTCCACCCAGGATAGGAACCATTATTCCTGCAGGCCTGGTGCTGACTGCCATCCTGGCCAGGGCACTGCTATCACCCTTGCTCTGACCTCTGAACTGGAGGATAAGAAGAGGAAGAATTGCATTTAGTGTTTCTCATGCTGAAAACAGTTGATTCCAAGGACTGGAAGAATCAGGATCATTATGCAGGTCTTGGACTTAGCCATGTAAGATATAAAGCTACACAGAGACACATCAAAGCAGCTCATAAAGCAGTGGCTTTAAAACATCATGGAAAGCAGCTGGTGAACCAATAAACGAAAGAGATAATGACTACTTCACTTGCATCACTAAAATTATAAAATGTATGACCCAGTGAAAAGAGGAGCATTTAACAGTGTAGATCATACATTTGGAAACTCAGTTCCTTCTAAAAGTGAAGCAAGGGACAGTTTCTTTGAAGTGTTTTTCCCACTATTCAAAACTAATTCCAGATGGTCAAAAAAAAGTTTCTAAACCTGGTGTTATGAATTCATCATTTTATTCCGTCTGGTGTAGTTTTTATGCTTGGACAGAATTTTCTTATTTAAATACAGAAGGAAAAAAGCAGAATATTGTGAAAACAGAGGGATTGAAAAGAAGAACAGAGCAACAAGAGCACAAAGAAAGAAAGAAGAAATGAATTGAAAACATTAGTTGATAATACACATAGCTGTGATACAAGGATAAAAAAATTCAAAGAAGAGAAAGCCAAGGTCAGGCACAGTGGCTCATGCCTGTGGCTCCAGCACTTTGGGAGGCCGAGGAGGGTAGATCGCTTGAGCCCAGGAGCTCGAGACCAGTGTGGGCAACATGATGAAACCCTATCTCTACAAAAGATTAGCCAGGGGTGTTGGTGCACACCTGTAATCCCAGCAACTTGGGAGGCTGAGGTGGGAGAATTGTTTGAGCCTGGGAGGCTGAGGCCGCAGTGAGGTGAGCCATGATCGCGCCACTGCACTCCAGCTTGGGTGACAGAGCAAGACTCTGTCTCAACATTAAGAAAAAAAAAGAGAGAAAGCCAAGAAAGAAGCAAGATGGAAGAAGCAAGAGGCTACAGAAAAGCAAAGACAAGCTGAATTAAAAGCTGCTTGAATAGCTAAGGAGGAAGAAGAGGAAGTTAAACAACAAGCATTGTTGGCAAAGAAGGGAAAAGATATCCAGAAAAGAGTCATTAAAAGGAAAAGACAAACCTTCAAAATTCAAGGAAGACCTGAAATCACTTTTTCTGACAATAAGTGGAAAAGGTGGAAGAAGTGGAAAAACTTTGTGATAGGCTTCAACTAGCAAGTTTACAGCACTTCAGTGAAATACCTCATCTACAAAAATCTAGGAATGGCTGCTCTGATAAAAACGGAAGAAATAAATGAGCCAATTAGAATGGAGAAAGAGGAAGGGGAGGCTTGTGTGTGTGACAAGCATCAAAGAATGCAGAGATATCAACTGTCAAATGTAGAAATGGCAGTAGAAATTGGTAAGAGGAGCATTGGTCTGCAGTTACTAATTAAAGCCACAGGCCCCTTTTCTGCATGAACTAATTCAATATGGGAAGTTATTACCAATTATATGAACACACATTGGTTTTTTGGAGTCAAGAGAACTTATTGGCAAAGAAAATTGAGCCTCTGAAAACTTGACCCTCATAAAAAAAAGACGACAAAAAAGGCTTTGGATAATTTTTAAAAGAACATGGAGTAGTCTCTCAAGTACATGAAATAGGCCTCCTTCAGATGCACCTGAAAGATGAGGAAAAATAGAGGGAGCAGTGCCTGGCAAGACAAAAGAGGACCTCAAGAAACGATATAAAGAAGTTGTTGAGGTGGTAAAGGCGATGAAATGCCCAGGAACAACTGCTGAATGCAAATGGAGCCGAGAAATGACTTATGGACTGTCTTTGTTGTGTATGCATTTAAAAAATAAAACTGATAATTGGAGATGCTGAGCCCCTTTTCAAATGCCTGCTGGCTATTTGTATGTTTCCTTTTGAGAAATGTCTTTTCAGGTCCTCTGCCCATTTTTTAAATATTTTTTTTTGAGATGGAGTCTCACTCTGTCACCCAGGCTGGAGTGCAGTGGCACGATCTCGGTTCACTGCAACCTCCACCTCCCAGGTTCAAGCGATTCTCCTGTCTCAGCCTCCTGAGTAGATGGGATTACAGATGCCTGCCACCACGCCCAGTTAAGTTTTGTATTTTTAGTAGAGACAGGGTTTCACCATGTTGGCCAGGCTTGTCTTTTTTTTTTTTTTTTTTTTTTTTTTTTTTGAGACGGAGTCTTGCTCTATAGCCCAGGCTGGAGTGCAGTGGCCGGATCTCAGCTCACTGCAAGCTCCGCCTCCTGGGTTCACGCCATTCTCCGGCCTCAGCCTCCCGAGTAGCTGGGACTACAGGCACCCGCCACCTCGCCCGGCTAGTTTTTTGTATTTCTTAGTAGAGACGGGGTTTCACCGTGTTAGCCAGGATGGTCTCGATCTCCTGACCTCGTGATCCACCCGTCTTGGCCTCCCAAAGTGCTGGGATTACAGGCTTGAGCCACCGTGCCCGGCCGCAGGCTCGTCTTGAACTCCTGACCTCAAGTGATCCTCCTGCCTCAGCCTCCCAAAGTGTTGAGATCACAGGTGTGAGCCACCATGCCTGGCCTCATTTGTTCATTTTAAAATCAGGTTATTTATTTTCTTCGTATTGAGTTGTTTGAGTTCCTTATATATTTTGGGAATAAACCTCTTATTAGATAGATGGTTTGCAAATACTGTCTTCCAATCTATAGGTTGTCTCTTCACTCTGTTTTCTTTTCTGTGCAAAAGCTTTATAGTTTGATACAATCTCATTTGTTATTTTTGCCTTTGTTTCCTGTACATTTAGGGTCACATCCAAAAAATCAATGCCAAGTAGCTTTCCCCCAACATTTTCCTGTAGTAATTTTAGAGTTTCAGGTCTTATCTTTACATTTTTACTCAACTTTAAGTTGACTTTTGTATGTCATGTGAAACAATGGTTCCATTTTACTGTTTTGCATGTGGATATCCAGTTTTCCCAAGACCATTTATTGAAGAGACTGCCCTCTCCTCATTGTGCATTCTTGGCACCTTTGTCGAAGATCAGTTGACCATAATGCATGGATTTATTTCTGGATTCTCTATTCTGTTTCATTGGTCTACGTGTCTGTTTTTATGCCAGTACTGTGCTGTTTTGATTACTATACTTTGGTAGTATATACAAATATACTACGCTTTGAAATCAGGCAATGTGATGCCTCCAGCTTTGCAAATTAAAAACCACAATGAAGTATCATCTCACACCTGTTAGAATGCCTACTACAGAAAAAGACAAATGATAACAAGTGTTGGTGAGGATGTGCATGCTCTTGGTAGGAATGTAAATTAGTGTAGTCATTATGATACATAGTATAGAGGTTCCCCCCAGTATTAAAAACAGAACTACCATATGATCCAGCAATCTCATTTCTGGGTAAATATTTAAAGGAAATGATGTAACTGTCTCAAAGACATATCTGCATTCTTATATTCATTGCAACATTATTCACAATAGCCAAGATATGGAAACAGCCTAAGTGCCTGTTGACAGATGAATGGATAAAGAAAATGTGGTATATAGGGTATGTATGTGTGTATATATATATGCGTTTGTATTTGTGTGTGTTTGGATACATATATATAATGGAATATTATTCAGTCTTTACAAAGAAGGAAATATTGTCATTTTTGACAACACGGCTGAACTTTATTTCATTATGCTAAGTGAAATAAGCCAGACACAGAAAGACAAATACTGCCTTTTTTCATCTATATGTGGAATCTAAAAAAGTCAAACTCTTAGAAGCGGAGAGTAGAATGGTGGTTACCAGGGGCTGGAGAGGGATGGCACAATGACGAGATATTGGTGAAAGAGTACAAATTTTCAGTTTTGCAAGATGAATAAATGCTGGAGATCTAATGTACTGTATGACGACTATAGTTCACGATACCATTTTGTTTTTGTTTTTTGAGACAAGGTCTGGCTCTATTGCTCAGGCTGGAGTGCACTGGTGCCATCTCAGCTCAATGCAACCTCCACCTCCTGGGCTCAAGCCATCCTCCCATCTCAGCCTCCCTAGTAGCTGGGACTACAGGCATGCACCATGTATTGCATACTTGACATTTGCTAAGAAAGTAGGTCACACCCCCCACCCCAAAAAGTAACTCACACCCCCCACCACAAAAAGTAACTATGTGAGGTGAGGATATGCTAATTAGCTTGATTTTGGTAAACATTTCACAATGTATACATCTTTTAAAACATCATGTTGTGTACCTTAAATATATACAATTTTTGTTTGTCAATTATTCCTCAATAAAACTAGAAAAAAAAATCTGGAAATACTGAACAAAAAGCAAGTCTGATAGAACTCATCTGTTAAGCATTTTCTTTGTGAAAAGATTTTTAATTTCCTGCTTCTCTTGTATAATTAAAAAATTTTAATTATGATAAAAATAACATAAAATTTACTATTTTAACCATACAATTGAGTGGCATTAACCAAATTCACAGTGTTTTGCAACCATCACTGCTGTCCATTTCAGAACTTTTTCATCATTCTAAACTGAAACTCTGTAGCCATTATATAATTCCCCAAACTCAGGGTGGGCACGGTGGCCCACACCTATAATCCCAGCACTTTGGGAAGCTGAGGCAGGCGGATCACCTGAGGTTAGGAGTTCGAGACCAGCCTGGCCAACATGGTAAAACCCTGTCTCTACTAAAAATATGAAAATTAGCCAGGCATGGTGGTGGCAGGCTCCTGTAGTCCCAGCTACTCAGGAGGCCGAGGCAGGAGAATCACTTGAACCCTGGAGTTGGAGGTTGCAGTGAGCCGAGATGGCGCCATTGCACTCTGGCCTGGGCAACAAGAGCAAAACTCCCTCTCAGAAAAATATAAAATAAATAAATAAATTCCCCAAACTCTCTGCCCTGGCCCCTAGTAACTTGTATTGACTGTCTGTCTTTATGAATTTGCCTATTCTAGGTACCTCAAATAAGTGGATTTAAACAATGTTTGTTTTTTTGTGTCTGGTTTATTTCATTTAGTGTAATATTTTCATCTATGTTCTAGTATGTATCAGAATTTCATTCTCTTTCATGGCTGAGTAATATATTCCATTGTGTGTATAGCTCATATATTTTTATCCGTTCCTCTGCTGATGCACATTGGATTTGTTACTATCTTTTGGCTATTGTGAATTATGTGGCTATGAACATTGGTGTGTATCTGTTTGAGCCCCTGCTATCAGTTCTGCTGGGTGTATTCCTAGAAGGGAAATTGTTGGGTCATATAGTAATTCTATGTTTAACTTTTTGAGTTCCTGCCAAACAGTTTTCCACAGTGACTGCACTATTTTACATTTCCACCAGCAATGCAGGAGGATTCCAATTTCTTCATTTCCTTGCCAACACTTTATTTTCTGTTATTTTGATAAGAACCATTCTAATGTGTATGGAGTGAAGTGACATCTCATTGTGGTTTTGATTTGCTTTCCCTAGTGGCTAGTGATGGCTGAGCATCTTTTCATATGCTTATTGGCCCTTCGTACATCTTTGCAGAAATATTTACTCAGGCCCTTTATCCATTTTTGAATTGGGTTGTTTGGTTTTTTTTTGGTGGCGGTTGTTGAGTTGTAGGATTTCTTTATATATTCTGGATATTAATTCCTTATCATGTATATGCTTTGCAAATATACTATTGCTTATTTATTTATTTTACTTGTTCATTTTGAGACAAAACCTTACTCTGTCACCCAGGCTGGAGTGCAGCAGCATGATCAAGCTCACTGCATCCTTGACCTCCTGGGCTCAAGGGATCCTCCCACCTTTGCCTCCTAAGTAGCTGGGACCACGGGTGCCTGCCATCACACCCGGGTAATTTTTTTATTATTGTAGAGACAAGGTTTTGCTGTATTTCTCAGGTGGTCTCAAACTCCTGAGCTTAAGCAATCATCCTGCCTTTGCCTCCCAAAGTGGTAGGATTACAGGCATGAGCCACCACACCTGGCCTGTTTATTAAAAAACTATTTGACTATACTTTCTATTTCTTTTTGAGTCAGTTTTAGTAAGTTGATATTCTTGGGGAATTTCCCCAAATTGTCTAAAATTTGTAACTTATTGACTTAATGTTGATAATATTCTCTTACTAATCTTTGTCTTACTATGTAAGATGTCCCCTTATTTGCTAATATTCTTTATCTTCTTTCTGTTTTCCTAATCATTCTTGCTCCCCTCATTCCCAGATTCAAAACAACTTATCATCTTCCTAGGAGTTTCTCATTTCTGTTGTTTTTATTATTACTTGCAGGATTCCATGTTTTCATCTAGAGTTTCTCTTACGTTATTTTTGGGAATAGGAGTCAGAAATTACTCCCCCCAAGTTTGCCAATTGGCAGGAACCATAACTCTTTACATAGAATTTAGCAATGTAGTCTCATTATTCTTTTAAGATCCTCAAGTTTACTAGCCATTTACTGACTGAATTAGAAATGGGAACTTGGTTTTCTTAATTCTAGTTCAATGTTTCTATTACATCTGAAATGTTTTTAGGAAACTTTCAGTGTATACTTTTTAGGAATAGTTTTTATGTGAGTTGGAGGAAACAATGAGAATTGTTATTCAGAATCTTATCTGAGAACTGTTATTCAGAGCCAACTCATTAAAAATTTTTTTAAATTATACTTCAAGTTCTGGGATACATGTGCAGAACGTGCAGGTTTGTTACATAGGTATTCACATGCCCTGGTGGTTTGCTGCACCCGCCAACCTGTCATCTAAATTGGGTATTTTTCCTAATGCTATCCCTAGCCCCCTAAAGCCAACTCGTTTTTGTTGAATGAGTGAAAAATAATCAGATACCTCAACGAGAGCAATGAGAATTGTTTTGGAGATTGTGATAGAGGAAAGAATGAGACCAATTATTCTCAAATCTGAATATTCATAGGAATCACTATAGGAGAACTAGTTAAAAATGTAGATTTCTGAGTCTCACTTGCAGAAATTCTGATTTAGTGGCTTCAGTGGGCAGAATAACAGCCCCCAAAGATGTCTATGTGCTTATCCTCAGAACATATCCATAGGTTATGTTACATATGGCAAGGGGTAATTAAGGTTGCAGATGGAATTAAAGTGCTGATCAGCTGATATGGGGATTACCGAAGTGGGCCCAATGTTTAAGGGTTCTTATATGGGCGAGAGGAGGCAGAAGAGTCAGAATCTGAGAAATGGCGTTATGATAAAGATTTGGCTGGCTATTGATGGTTTCAAAAAAGTTTAACATTAAAAAAAAGATTTGGTGTTTAGGAAATGTTAGCTTGACATGATAGTTAATTCCTACTGTACCCAGCAACCATATTCTCTTTTTTATTTCTATTATGTTCACAAATCAGACCAGTATATCTGTAGTCAAATAATTAGGATTTCAGCAATGTACTCATCAAAGACTTTATGACCTTCTTTTGGAAAAATGATTGTCAGATGATAGCTTTGCATGACAGAAACTTCATATTTTATATACCTGTGCATAAAGAATGCTCATTCTAAGATGGATGCGAACTGAATAGAGATATCTTGATAGATAATTTCTGGACCTCTTGGGAGTTCTAATTAGTCATGAAAATGTAAAAACAAATAGTATATGGTGTGCTTTGATGTAGGATAAGAGTTAAAGGAAAACAGTGAGGATGAAGAAAAGTGAGGTTGAAATGAGGATGAAACTATGGTATAAATAAAAAAACTATACAGATATTCACAGTTTGATCAGTTCTGCGTGAGGGTAGAGTTTTTGAATTTTCGATTCCTGAACAAATGTCTCGCTTTCTTTTCCCCATTTCTTTTACTTTTCTCGTAGGACTGCATTTTTCTCTTCAAGGAATATCAGACATCTTTTCATAAAACAAGGAAGCAGATTTTAGAATCCTCAGGGGAAAAATCTTTTGAGGTTTCAGAAATGTATATATTTGGAAAATTTGAAGCTTTTTGCAAACGACTGGAGAAGGTAAGCATTATGCAGTCGTCATACCCCACCCCACACCACACCTTTTTGGTGATTTTGTACTTTATGTAGTGCCATTGAGAATTATTGTTCCTGATCTCTTGTCTCACTATTGTTATGACTCATCTAATGTTACTCACAGGTCACTGCATTTTATTATACCTTATTTTTTCATTCCTGGTTACTGCCTTCTGCCAGTAACACAAGCGCTATGGTCAACTTCCACATCTCTCAAGACCTCAATTTACCTCTGCCTGTGGAACTTCAACTTAAAAGGCTCTGCTCTTAACAATTATATTAGGCCGAAAAAAAGTGTGAGGTGAAATACCTGCAAAGCCTGGTAGTAGTCAGTAGTTGTGGAATCTCTGGATGTGTAAGCATGTCGTCTTTCTGAGCCAGTGTATATGGTGTATACATAAACATTGTGTGGGTGATATCTTTGCTGGACAGACATAGGTTTGATTCATTTATTAGGACTGGTTGGGAAGGAGTGACATTATTTCGGGGGATATAGGCCAGCCCATATCAGCGACTTCTTGGAGTCATCCTTTGAAAAGTATGTAAAGATCTCATTTAGGTATTCTTCCCCCAACTTCGCTAGTTCCCTGGATCCTGCTAGTATTTAGAATCTTGTTCATCATTTGTTGGAAAGTAATGCGGGACATTACGTAGGTTGAAGACCTAGACATGTTTGGAAGCCTATTTTTATTAGTAAGTTCCTGATCAAGCCAGGACAGGAAAGTATGAGTAATGAACAGAACCAAGTTGCCGAGTGGGATCCTTCATACATACTTCTTTGATGCTGTTTTTTTAAAATTTGTTTCTTTAACAGCTTTATTGAGACGTAATTAATATACTATACTATTTACCCACTTAAACTGTACAAGTCAGTGTTTTCTAGGATATTCACAGGGCTGTGCAGTCATTACCACAATCTAATTTTAGAACATTTTCACTCCCACTAAAAGAAACCTTGTGTCCATTGTCAGTCATACCCCATTCTCTCCTCTCCCAGTTTTAAGCAACCACTGATCTACTGTCTCTATAGATGTACCTATTCTGGACATTTTGTATAAGTGGAATCATACAATATGTGGTCTTTTGTGGCTACTTTCACTAGCATAATGTTTTCAAAGCTCATCTATATTATACTGTTTTTTTTTTTTTTTTTTGACAGTGTCTCGCTGTGTCGCCCAGGCTGGAGTGTACAGTGGCGTGATCTCTGCTCACTGCAAGCTCTGCCTCCTGGGTTCACGCCATTCTCCTGCCTCAGTCTCCCAAGTAGCTGGGACTACAGGCGCTTGCCACCGCGCCTGGCTAATTTTTTGTATTATACCATTTTTCAGAACTTCATTCCATTCATCATTGAAGAATATTCCATTGTACGGATAATATCACAGTTTATTTTTCTACTCATCAGTTTATGGACATTACGATTATTTCCTCTTTTTGGCTATTATGAATAATATTGCTATGAACATTTGTGTACAAGAGTTTGTATAGTCATGTGTTGTCATTTTTCTTGGGTATATGTGCAGAAGCAGAATTGCTAGGTCATATGGCAATCCATGTTTAACTTTTTGTTGATAACCCCAACTAACCAGCAAAGTATGAGGTTTATGATTTCTTCACATCCTTGCCAACACTTGTTATTACCTGTCCTTTTGAATTTAGCCATTCTACTGGGTATGAAGTGGTATCTCATTGAGGTTTTGATTTGCACTTCCCTGATCGCTAATGATGTGGAGCATCTTTTCATGTGCTTTTGTCCATTTGTACATCTTCTTTGAAAAAACATCTATTCAAATTCTTTGCATATATTTAACTGAGTTATTTGTCTTTTTTTGTTGAGTTGTAGGAGTTCTTTATATATGCTGGGTATAACTTCCTTATCGGATATATGATTTACAAGTATTTTCTCTTATTTTTGGGTTATTTTTTCACTTTCTTGATGGTGTCTTTTGAAGTACGATAGTTTTTAATTTTAATGAAGTTCAATGTATCACATTTTTCTTTTGTTTTCCTTGTGTTTTTGATGTCATATCTAAGGAACTGTTGTATGGGGCTGTTTTATGCATAATAGATTTTTAAAAACATTTTATTTTTATTTATTAAATTAAAAAAATTGAGATAGGGTCCTGTTGTTTTACTCAGGCTGGAGTGCAGTGGCGTGATCATAGCTCACTTGGCTTTGAACTCCTCAGCCTCCTGAGTAGCTGGGACTACAGGCATGTACAATCATGCCTAGCTAATTAATTTTGTGTGTGTGTGTGTGTGTGGAGATGGGGTCTTGCTATGTTGATGAGCTGGTTTTGAACTCCTGGCCTCAAGCAGTCCTCCTTTCTTAGCCTTCCAAAGTGCAGAATTATAGGCATGAGCCACTGTGCTCAGCCAATAGGGATTTTTTGGGGGCAAAATGTTCAATTAGGCTACTAGTACAAGTCAAATTAATACACAGGTCTCACTGGTTAGGACAAAGATGCTTAATGTTCTGACTCCACTAGAGCATAAACCTGGAGGTGGGTCTTGGTTACCCTTATTTTCCAGGAGCCAGAACCCTTGCCAACCTGGGTGCCATTTTGAAATTGGTAGTTTCAGGACTCAAGCTTATTAGTGGTAAAGATGTTTGGGGGTGGGTCTAATGCTGATAGAATGGTCATCTATCTGTGAAATAGCAGCCCAGGAATTCCTCTGACGCTAGAGGAAGTGGTCTGTAATGACCAGCTGCATCAGCTGCACCCACTCTGGTCTCTGGAGAAGCCATGCCTCTGGTTTGAAGAATACAACTTCAAGCCACAAGTGCTCAGCAACCAGAGCTGAGGTAGTACCCCCTAGAGGCCTTATCTGAAATGCATCCTGATTGCTAGGTTGTCCCAACTCCCTTGTACTAAGAACCCCTTGACAGACTGGCATCTTTCCCATTAGATAATTGGTGGATATTGGTGTCCACTCTCAAAGGTGGGGCTGTCAACCTTAACCCTGAAGTGTGTCCAGGATTTTACATAATCCACAAGAGATGGTTACCGAGCTGCCTAGGTGGGCTTCCTCTGATGAGTGGGGTATGGAAGGGGCCACTGTTTGACTACCCTTGTGAACTCTTACATAGATGAAGAGGAGAGCCAGAAGGGTGCACTAAGAACCTATTAGGGAAAGCTGAGATTTGAAGTCGGAATGACCAAGTGACAAAGTCAAAGGGCAGACAAGACTGAGGTTGGGGTTGGAGAGCTGAGATTTCAGAGTTAGATATGTTGGGGCCCTTCGAGGAGTAAGTGAAGAAGGCTCTAGTATGTCAGTGTTAGGATGTCTGAAACACACATTTTTATGACAGGTATAGACTTGATGGTGCATTGAGTCCTAAATAGCTGGAATGAAATGTGTGCAACAGTCTTTGCTTCTTCCTCTTCCTGCCATGTAAATGTTGGTGAATATTGGTGTTTCCCAGAGCTCTATCTTCAGTTTTGTTTTCTTCTCACCCTGAACATTTGTGGGAGAGAAGAGAAAAGGTGGAGAGCTGGTATTGCTGGGGGAGATTTGAGGATCTGGAGCTAGTACGTGAGGTAGGGTCTCCACTCATGGTGACGCTGAGATGAGGGAATCATAGCAAGTTGAGAACTGGAAAGGGTGCAAGGTTGGTGAGCCGGAGGAGAGGCTGTATATTGGTGGCGAGTACTGAGTGATTGAACATTGATAGAGAGATGTTGAAAAAGCCAGGGCCAGGACAAACCAGCAGGAGCATGGTCTTGGTTGATTCCCATAGCTGGCTTTATATTGCTCTGTGTGGTATGGGGACAGAGGGTCCACTGGCTAAGTTTGAAGGGCAAGCATGGGACTGACCACCATGTCTGCCTCAGATGACCCCTCATCCAACCAATCAACAAAATAGAGGACATGTTAGTGACAGGAATTTTGTCCCAGTCTCTGGCTGTTGGAGCCAGGTGGTAGAGTAATGAGGTAAGGGTACAGGAAACAGTCTTAGCAGGTTAGAATAACAGAGCAAGCCAGTAGTAGTTTGCTTTTTGCTCTTTAAAGTAGTTGAGTGGAGCACATGTGTTAGGAGGAGACTCAGATAGTTCCTGTGTTTATATAGAGCCTGCACAACATGCTGTAAATCCCAGTGGCCTGTATTTCCTCCACATTTGCAGTGGCTTCTAGGATGATAATAGTTTTTGGAAGTGTATGAAAATAGTGGAGTAAGAGCAACAGTTGCTTTGAAAATAGTCCTTCTGGGTGACCATACATGGGGATTCATGTGAATTCTGCTGGCTGTGTAGGAGGATCAGTGGTGTTGTCTTTGTGGTGTGTGTGGTATTTGGAAGATTCTCTGAAAACAGGTTTATTTCCTTTCTGGCCATTGGACAAAGGGGCCAGCCCTGGAGAGCATTCAGCAGTGTTCTCTAAAGCAGAAGTCAAAATGGGGAAGAATAAGGAGTAGCCTGTGGACATGAGTTTTTTGTTTGTTTGTTTTGGTGAAGTAGGTGGTGTTAGGTTGAGACAAAGGCAGCCATTTCTGAAATAAAGTTCATTGTGAGGGTTTCCCAGGTCTCATCATGGGTCAGGAATGATTGCTGCTATTATTCAAGCTTCTTGGGCCAGTCTTTTACCTGAACGCAGGTGTCAAAGAGGGAACACAGGTGGATATGTGCCAATGTTAGTTGTCAGAACTACAGTTAGGGCCAAAAAGCAGGGTAGAGCTTCTGAGTCCGGTAATCCAGTGAAATGATTTTCAGAAAATCCTCAAGAGATCGCAGGATGAAGCTATTTAGTCAAGTTCCCTGCCAACCTTGAAAGAAAAGGTGATTAAACTCTGAAAAAGATTGTGAACTCTCTCTGGATATGATATAACATCTTCTGTCTTAGTCTAAGAAGTAAGAATGACGGATGACAGAGATTTGTCTTCTGTTTTATCTCCTCTGGTCAGTTTTAGCTGAATTATTCTAGGTTCTGTTTAATGGTTTGTGTTTTATATCAATGATTCATCATTAAGAGCTTATTTTAGGGAAGTTGCCTACTATCTCATTTAAAAAAACAAAACAACATTTCTCTTTTTAAGATTACAGAAATGATAACTGTTGTGCAAACATATTCAACCTTGAGTAATTCTACCATAGAAGGAATAGATATTATGGCAATAAAATTCAGAAATATATACCAAGGGGTTAAGAAAAAGCAATATGACATTCTGGATCCAAGAAGGACAGAGTTTGACACAGATTTCTTAGAATTCATGACAAAAATTAATAGTTTAGAGGTAAGTAATTATACCTTATTTTTACTTAGTAAAGCTGAAAAGTAGTCGATAGTACTATGCAGTACTTTTTGTAAATATTCACATATGGTGTTTCTATATTTATGATTTATTTTAAGTTCCTCTTTTGATCAAACATATTTGCAGTGTAACTTTTTTTTTTTTTTTTTTTTTTTGAGACAGAGTCTGGCACTGTCGCCCAGGTTGGAGGGCAGTGGCCGGATCTCGGCTCACTGTAAGTTCCGCCTCCCGGGTTCACGCCATTCTCCTGCCTCAGCCTCCCAAGTAGCTGGGACCACAGGCGCCCGCCACCTCGCCCGGCTAGTTTTTTGTATTTTTTAGTAGAGACGGGGTTTCACCGTGTTAGCCAGGATGGTCTCGATCTCCTGACCTTGTGATCCGCCCGTCTCGGCCTCCCAAAGTGCTGGGATTACAGGCTTGAGCCACCGCGCCCGGCCTGCAGTGTAACTTTTAAACTACTCCATGAAAGGTGTTGTTTTTTTAATGAATAATGAGCATATTCAATAAAAGACATCAGAGAATAACTAGAAGCCCAAAGGGCTTTTATAGCTAGGATTCTTTTTTTTTTTTGAGATGGAGTCTTACTCTGTCACCCAAGCTGGAGTATAGTGGAGTGATCTCGGCTCACTGCAACCTCCACCTCCTAAGTTCAAGTGATTCTCCTGCCTCAGCCTCCTGAGTAGCTGAGATTACAGGCACGTGCCACCACGCCCAGTTAATTTTTGTATTTTTAGATTTCGCCATATTGGCCAGGCAGGTCTTGAACTCCTGACCTCAGGTGATTCACCCACCTCGGCCTCCCAAAGTGCTGGGATTACAGGTATGAGCCACTGCACCTCGTCTCATTTTTAATTTACATTAAAATTTGTATTTGATTCTTGTGCTAAGGAGCCAATATTATTTTTCCAGCTGAAGAGAAAATTTGTAAACGTTGTTCTTTATCAAGTGTGATCAGATTTGAGAACAGATTAGGAAGATGGATCACTCTCCCTGTGGCCTTATGCTTTATGCCTACATTCTCTCTGCTGCTATAGAGGGCAGCTCTGAAGAGGCGTTCATATCCTGTGTGTCATAGATTAAGGGACACCAGATGGATGACAGGTAGTCAGAAAGTATGTCAGATGAGACTGTAAGATGTTTTTCTCTAACCTTTTGGGCTATATGACCTCAGTTACTCTCTCCTGTTAACTGAAACTACTGTTAACCTACGTTTAGCCTAAAGGAATGTCTCCTCTTGCTGCAGAATTTCCTGGAGACACAAGCAGGGATAAGAATACACTTTGTACACTTTTTGAGTCTGACATCCTTGCCATGAAAGTGAGAAAAATCAGATGTTTTCCTCATGTATTTAAAAAATTCTTTAAAAACTACATTACATGTAACCTGGGCAATATAAATACATAAGAAAGATCCTAAAATTCTACCACTCTAACGATAACACATTTTGTTTTTGGCATAGATTTCCTTTCAGTTTTTGAAAGTTAGACTCTTTGATGCTAAGATATATTATATTTTAATTATTACTTTTAGTGTTTGGCTGGTTAGGTAAGGTGGAGTTTGCTTCCAAAATGCTTTGAAAGTTAAATCTTTATGGCAATGGGAAGTTTTGAAAAACTTGTTATCTCTTAAATTATTTTTATGATTTATTGAGAAAGATCATATGTTATAAAGGCTTTATTGTGGTCTTAGATTCAAATTTTAGCTTTCAGTAAATTTAGAACAATATTAACCTTTTAATAGTTAAATAATTTACTTGAGGCATCAGTGTTTTAATTTTTCTTCCTTTTCCAATGTTTGATTCATGGGTGTGGTATTTATTAATAGACCATACCAATATGATCCATACATACAAATGATTTGCAAAGAATGGTTCAGTTCCATCTTTTGGGTACCGGGAGTTTGGAGTTCACTGTTAGGGATGGTGGGAATATTTATTTATTTATTTATTTTTATTTTTTATATAGACGGGTTCTTGCTATGTTGCCCAGGCTGGTCTTCAACTCCTGGCCTCAAGCAATCCTCCCATCTCCCCCGACAAAAGTGCTAAGATTACAGGCATGAGCCACCACTCTGGGCCAATGGTGGGACTCTTGAAAGAACATTTTCTACTTCTTGTACTTAGCAGTAGCAAAGAGGTTTCTGAGAGCAGCAATGTCAGAAAATGACATCTGCTGACCCTGGTGTCTATAGCGTCATTACACTGTTCTACCTGAAGTTCTATATATCCCAAAGAAAAATTCTTGTAAGGGACCTTCACTCCTTTTGTAAATTCTCTAGATCAGAAATATCCGATTGGTAATAACCTGCAAAGGCAAACCACATGTCACTTTAATTTTTCTAGTAGTCACATGAATAAAAGTAAAAAGAAGCAGGTGAAATTAATTTTAATACTCTATTCAACCCAATGTGTTAAATGTTTTAAGAGGTCATTAATATAAAATCATTAATGAGATATATTGTATTCTCTTTTTTGTACTAAGTCTTTGAAATCTGGCGTGTATTTTACATTTACAGACATCTTGCTTCTACGTAGTGACATTTCAAGTGCTCAGTAGCCACATGTGGCCAAAGTCCATCATACTGGACGATGCAGTTCTTGATACTTAGATGGTAGATGTGTTTGAGGCTTGAGGCTATCTTAATTCTGTAGGAAAGGCATTAACTGTTGTTAAACAAAACCAATTTCTTTAACACCAAAAATCATTTAAATATCAATATTTTATTTTAGGTACAAATACAGGGATTTATGAACAGTAGTTTTGGGAAAATCTTATCTTCTCAGCAGGCTCTTCAGCTACTTCAAAGGTATTCGTAACACTTTAAGCAGTGTAGTTTCTAGGGGGGATAACTTTAAATCTGAAAATACAATTTCAAATTAAAATGTTGTTGGAAATCTCTCCTACATAAACCTTAAAACTTACAAACATAAACCTTTCAATTACCACTAAATAGACTGGTAAAAATTTGAAACAAAGAATGATATGTTCTAATTGAACTTTTTTGGTAGCAGAAAGTCTTTCAACAAGAAAATGAAATTATTTCTCATGTTTCCCTTCCCTGCCCCCAGCTATGTAATATGTTGGGGGTTAATTTTATAGGTATTGTTGGAAAGGGAACAAATAATATTTACTGCTACATACTGAAAGAATTTCTGAAAGTGAGATTATCTAAGAGTAATAGATTCCAAAACTTTCCGTTTTCCCTCCTGAGGGCTCCTGCACCTTAAAAAAGAATTGTGTATACTTAAGACGTACAACGTGATATTTTTATATATGTAGTGAAATGGTTACTACAGCCAAGCCAAATAACATATTCATCATCTCACCGAGTTATCTGTCCCCCACATTTTTTTGTGGTATGAGCAGCTGAAATCTTCTGTCCTTTAGCTTCCTTTCCCTCCATCCTAAGAGCACTACTCTCTCAAAGGGCGGGGAATCCCAGATTAGAGGACTGAGTGGGACTAGAAGCCTTTCCCTTTCAGCACAGAGAGGGCTCAAGACCTGTGTCAGGAATGCTTGTGGAGCTCTTCCCTGAGAGCCAGCGGATCTAGGGTTGGGTCTGGCTTTGTATAGTACCATGGCTGTAATGATGGAGACCTGGTGAGACCATTGTGAAAAAAGTCAAAACAGAAATAACATGATTTTGACATGTGACAGTACTGCACAGATGGCAGGTACCATTTTCTTGGCAACTTCTCTCTCTGTCTCTCTCTCTGTCTCTTTCTGTCTCTGTCTCTCTCTGTTTACCAGTAGTATGCTGGTGTCAATTCATTTTATTACCAGAATGTTGTAGTTTTTAGTATTTCCTGTGTGTCATTCAGTCTCTGAATGGAAGTGACATTTAGCTGACAAAGTTGTTTTTATGATTATGGTTATATGGTTATATGGAATTACATGGAATTAACACTGGCAGAAGGTGAGTCAATGTATTCTCTTCCATCTTTGCTAAACCATTTCCTCACTCATCATGTAATCCATTTGTCATTTTCTCTTATCTTACTTGAATCCCCAGACTTGTCTAGGTCTCTCTTAGTTATAGGCATTTCTGACCCATTTGTAATTTAAATAATTATTTTTGTTACTCTCAACAGATGTCTGTCTTTTCCATAAGATAATTGTAGGTTCCAGGAGAGCTAGGACTGTACCTCCTATCTTGTTCATTGCTTTATCCTAGGACAATGAATGAGGGCTGGTATGAATATTTGTATGACAGCAGTTCTTAAGTATATTTCTCATTTAGTTTTTAATTATTCAGCTTCAGTTGCTTTTAGATTTCAGAAGCTGAACATTCCCTGTCTTCGATCAGAAATAAACCACACAATTGAGCGTATTCTTCAGTACTATGTGGCTGAACTCGATGCTACTAAGAAGGCAAGTGGCATGTTTACAAATAAAACGGTACATTAGCACAAAAAGAAAAAAAATCTGAAAATATTTGCCATCATTGTCTCATGCCAAGCTTTTCAGAGTGATTCTTTCACTGCTAAGGAGCATTGACGCTCCCTTCTGGGTGGGAAGGTGCTTGACAGTGTATGTTGCTGGACAGCCAGATTTACACCTCTTTGCTCTGAACTGTCTTGCCAGTTATCCCACCATCATTTATTGAATAAGAAGTCCTTTCCTCATTGCTTGTTTTTGTCATTACTGAGTATGTACCCAAAGGAATATAAATCGTTCTGTTATAAAGACACACACACGCATATGTTCCTTGCAGCACTGTTCACAATAGCAGAGACACGGAATCAACCCAAATGCCCATCAGTGGTAGACTAGATAAAGAAAAGGTGGTAGATAAAAAAGAACGAGATCATGTCCTTTGCAGGAATATGGATGAAGCTAGAGCCTATTATCCTAAGCCAACTAGAGCAGGAACAGAAAACCAGATACCACATGTTCTCACGTATAAGTGGGAGCTAAACACTGAGTACACATGGACACAAAGAAGGGAACAGTAGACACTGGGGCCTACTGGAGGGTGGGAGAAGGGAGAGGATCAGAAAAAGTAACGAATGGACACTAAGTTTAACACCTGGGTGATGAAAAAATCTGTACAACTAATCCCCATGACACGAGTTTGCCTATATAACAAACAAACAGGTAACCCTGAACTTAAAAATAAAAGTTAAAAAAACTATCTTATTGCGACTGTTTTCTGGTGTGTGTATAGCAAAGCCTGTTTAAGTTAGTATTTTTACCTATAGAAATGTGGGCTCTAGATACTATTATGACAGATACTAATATTATGCAGCTATGTGCTCCTTTTGAATACCTCTTTGAACTTTGGGATAAGGGCAGAAAAAAAATACATATAATAGGAAATAAAGGTGAAGAGAAAATTAAGTGTCACATATGGGCAACATCATTGTTTCAAAGTCTCAGGTTACCTCGGATGTGCGTTTACATATTTATTGACTACCTACTGTATATAAAATGTGAATAATGATGAAACAATACAAAGGTAACTGTATATATTTTTTTGCCTTCTCCCTTGTATTGAATTCAAACATTAACACCAGATTTTTAATTACAGCTTTATCATTCTCAGAAAGACGACCCCCCTCTTGCTCGCAACATGCCCCCTATAGCAGGAAAAATACTCTGGGTGAGGCAGCTCTATCGCCGGATAAGTGAGCCCATCAATTATTTCTTTGTAAGCCAATAATTAAATTTTAATATATGGATTTTGGTGGTTTTAATATAACAAATATATTGTATCCTATAATATTCGTGTCCACTAAAGTAGCCAACGAAGAGCCAATTCTTTTACCAGGCAAGGAAAATTTAGTTTGTAAATATACTTGAGAGAGACAAAGTCAATTCCTGGCTTATTAGATAAGCCAGTCTAATTACAGTTACCTCAAAGTCAGTGAATCTTATAATTTTATGTCTTTTAATAACACAGGACACTTTGTAAAGCCTTAAAAAAAATAAAAATAAAAAATTTGAAAACACAGTAAAGTACAGGCCTGGCATGGAAGCTTACTTCTGTGTATGGGTAGATAGGTCACTGATATATACTCAATGAAGGTGGAGATAAACCCAAAGAGTGTATTCCTGTGTGAAGAACTGCCACTGAGAGCGGAATATAATACAGTTGATTCATTCTCTGTGTCCTTAAGATTATTAGAGTTCTGAAAAACAGGACAGTCTTGGGCCCTGTTGGCATTCTGAAACTGCCAGTTTGTCTTTTGTTTGTCCTTGTTATTTTCTTAAATTTTGTTTAAGAGACAGAGTCAGAAGGCGGAGTTGGTTTGCCTGATCTCGTGTCTTTTGCTTATAGAACAACATAACTACAAAACAGTAGTTTTACAAGTAATTGTATTATTTAAGCATTATTAAATATGAAGATTCTGTTATTTCTCTTTTGCTATCATTTGTGTCATTGTTCTGAATATTAAAAAAAAAAATTAAAACCCTGAGTCCCTACTCGGGGGACTGAGTTGCTGATTGACTTTGTGGTGGGAGGGCAGAGATTGCCCTGTTTGACATGTGAATCGAAACCTAAATCTTTTGATTTTTACCTAAAGAAATTTTATTATTTATTTGTTTATTTATTTATGATGGAGTTTTGCTTTGTCGCCCAGGCTGGAGTGCAGTGGCGCAGTCTCGGCTCACTGCAACCTCCACCTCCTGGGTTCAAGCGATTCTCCTGCCTCAGCCTCTGGAGTAGCTGGGATTACAGGCACCCGCCACGATGCCTGGCTAATTTTTTTGTATTTTTAGGAGAGACGGGGTTTCACCATGTTGGCCAGTCTGGTCTTCAACTCCTGACCTCAGGTGATCCACCTGCCTTGGCCTCCCAAAGTTCTGGGATTACAGGGGTGTGCCACGTCACCTGGCCAATAAATTTTATTTTATTGTATTTATTTATCTTTTTGAGACGGAATCTCACTCTGTCACCCAGGCTAGAGTGCAGTGGTGCGATCTCAGCTCACTGAAACCTCCGCCCCCCAGGTTCAAGTGATTCTCCTGCCTCAGCCTCCCGAGTACCTGGGATTACAGGTGCCTGCCACCACACCTGGCTAATTTTTGTATTTTTAGTAGAGACGAGGTTTCACCATCTTGGCCAGGCTGGTCTTGAACTCCTGACCTCGTGATCCACCCACCTTGACCTCGTGATCCACCCATCTCAGCCTCCCAAAGTGCTGGGATTACAGGCGTGAGCCACCACACCTGGCTAAGAAATTTTATTTTTATTGTTTGATACATGGTTACCTTTTTTTGTGTGCTGGAATATAGGAATTTGCCCTGATACTCACGGTTCAAGGAACATCAGTCAATTATATCTTGTCTAGAACAGTGGGATGGGATCAGAAAATGAGGTAGAGACTCTGAATGCCTGGGGCAGGCTGTGGAGCTCGAGACATCTCTCTCTCTAAACCCTTTCTTTCCTTTTCCAGTCTTCCCTCTATGGACCGATAACGTTTCCCTACTTCTGCTTCCTGCTGATACGGCCTTCCGTATCTCTGTTTTACTGTGAGGCAGAATCTAAACTGGTAGCATAATTATTTGATATCATTTTACATATAAATACTTTCATTATTTGGATATAAAACCATTCAGCAATCTTTTAAAGTAAATCTTTCTTTTCCCTTAAAAAAACAGAAAAACTCAGACATTTTATCAAGTCCGGACGGTAAAGCTGTCATCCGTCAGTATAACAAGATCTCCTATGTGCTGGTGGAATTCGAGGTGGTCTATCACACAGCCTGGATCAGAGAGATTTCACAGTTACATTACGGTGTGTATAACACTGCAGTGAGCCTGCAAAGTAGGGATTAGGTGATTTTGAATGAGTTCATAGTTCTGGAGAACTTTTTCCATCCCTTCCACATAATCTTCGGATAGTTACAATTTAGATTTAGGGATGCTACAGTGGTTTATTTGTTTACAATTGTTAACAATATTCTGATTTTATAAGCGAAAATGATCATAACCTTGAAGTTGACATACTTAGGATTTTCCACTGAAAAACAGTATTTGAAAGTAAAAATATCTTTAGGGATATTTCTCCAGACTTTATGAAGGTGTTCATATTCAGTTGTATCATGGTATAGATTCAAATCTCAGTCCCATTCTGGGGAGAAAAATTGCATCCTGCCTTCCTTCCTCTCTCCCTGCTTCCCTTCCTTGCTGTGTCCCTCCTTTACTTTCTCCCTTTTTTTATTACTGAATTTAATTTCAGATTTGAACTCCAGTAAATGAAGCGTTTTAGTGCACTGTGTCTGTGTGCCTCTCAGGGGAGGGCTTATGTGTTGCTAAGGCTTTCGGTGGAGTTAAATGTGAGACGGGATGGTTCTTAGCCATCATCCAGCCCTCCGGGATGTTGTTTTTGTGCAGGCTCAGTGGTTGGCCAGTTCAGATTCCTGCTTTGTCTCATCTTAACCTTAAGCTCTTAGTTATAATCTCAACCCTAAACTCTTATCTGTGATCTTGGTGGACCCCTTACCGTGTCCCTTGGTAGAAAGGTTTCTCCCTCCCAAACCAGGGTCTCCACTTAAGCAGAGCACAGCACTGCAGGCGCAGGAAGCACCAGTTCTGCAGGTGGGTTGCTGGAACGATGGTGAGAGGAATCACTCCTACTTCTGCCTCTTGGTTCCAGAACTCATGTATTTTAGCTGTGTGGGGACACAGCACTTATCTACAGGCCATTGATTCACAGCATACCTGCATCCTAGAGGACAGTGCCCTAACCCCCGCAGGGTGTCGTCCCTAACGGGAACCATAGGTAAGCCTTTAAGAAGCCACTTTTATCAGGCCAGCTGTTTCTGGGTGCTGTGCTATATGGAGGACCCTGTGGACTCTAAAGAAAGTCTGTTTATGGAGCAAAACTCTCAAAGGAGCTTCGAGAGGAGCTTAAAACTCAGACTATGGAAAAAGGCAAAAGAGAATTTTTAACAACTGAAGCATATACGGATTTTGTTTTGGTTCTACAATGCCGTGCACTTAAATTTTTTTTTTCTCCTGGTGGTTTTTCTGCCCCCAATACCCTTTCTCTTATCTGCACATATTCAAAAACAAGCTCTACAGTCACCTGTTTCATACAGCCTTTCCTTATTCTTCCTGGCAGAAAATAATAATTCCTCCAGAGATCACCACACACTTTATCTGTAGCTCTTATGACACTTACTGCTTTATAGATCTACCCTGTGTCCCCTACACATTCCAACGTTACCCTCTATGTCTGTTTCATCTGATATCCTTTAAAAAATGGTCATATTTAACATTCATACAGTGCTCACCATGTGCCAGGCTTTGTCTCAGCATGTTACATGTATTATGCAAATTACTTTAATCCTAACAGCAACCCTCCAAGGAACTATTATTAGCCTTGTTCTACAGATGAGAAAACTGAGGCACTGATACGTTAAGTGGCTTGCCCAAGATCACACAGCTCATTCAAATTCAGATAGTCTGGCTCCCAAATCCGTTCTCTTAACAATTGTACTGTACTGTTTCTAATAGTGCCAAGAATGATGCCAGGCATGCTTGGGGGCTCTTAAAATATTTAAAAATGTCCAATAAGTAGACATTAGACAATCTTGATGAATAATGATTTTATCAAGTTTCCTGAAGAGTTTGTTCCCGTTGAGAATATCAGTTGGCCCCTATTGGGTGCAATATACTCATTGCAGTGGATTGATACCCAGGAGAAGTGGTCGCATACAAACAATATGAAGTAGAATTCTTTCATACTTTCAATACGAAGTAGAATTCTTTCATGTTTTTTCACAAGTAAAACAAACAATCAGAATTCTTTAACGTCTTTTATTTCATTTCAGAAAAATGAATTTCTCTGGAAGGCTTCCTTTATCCTAGTGACGTGACTGTACTTGGCTACCTAGGAGTTTGTAGTGATAATGAGATATGTAGCATCAGCCTCCTTTAGTTGGTTGCTCTGTAAAGTTTCTCTGATGGTGATTCACATAGGATGAAATGCTTGTTTTGTCCCAGAGCAGAATTCCTGGCTGTCATTATTGGTCCATTTTAGTTGTCTTGTTGACCTTTTTGTCTTTTCAAGCAAGCTCATTTCACTGTTCAAAAGTTCTTTTGGAATCTCCTTGATAGGATAAGTGATTTATTTATTTATTTATTTGTATTTTACTTTAAGATCTGGGATTTCTGTACCTATCCACCCATCATCTAGGTGTTAAGCCCTGCATGCATTAGGTATTTGTCCTAATACTCTCCCTCCTCTTGCTCCCCACCCCCCAACAGGCCCTGGTGTGTGCTGTTGCCCTCTCTGTGTCCGTGTGTTCTTATGGTTCAACTCCCACTTGTGAGTGAGAGTATGCAGTGCTTGGTTTTCGGTTAGGATAAGTGATTTCTAACACATCTTAAACAGATTCTAAATGAGTTGGATAAAATTTTAAGTTGAAATTGTCACGAAACCTGCATCATTAAGGGCCATATCAAGACTAATTTTATCTGATGAGTAAAAGTCAACTAACTTCAAAGAGATATACAAACTATTTTCATTTTACTGGAAGTTTGATGTGGCCACATTCAACAAAACAATGTGAAGTTTGGAAGATGTGGTGATTGTGATAAAATTCTCATGTTAGTAGTGTTTGTTAATACAAGATGTAATTCAAACTAGCATATACTAGTCTATAATAAGTGTTTTATTATTATGCCTGTAGAAGTTCTTTGTGTTAAGCTAACAAATAATCTAAGGCTACCCAGTAAGAACTGCTTGGGCCTATGTATTTCAATTCATAATAAAATAGATACCTGAAAATGCCTGTTTATATGAATGATGTTTATGTGAGATGTAGTGTAAAACATCTTCCCTCCATTCTAGGAGTTCACAACTCAATGGTATTTAATAAATATTTCTTACTGATATTGAGCCTAATTATCAGAAATTCAGGATGGAGATTTAATTTAAATAAACCTCTTTAAAGAAGACAGTTTGGGGTCTGAGTGGGAACGAGTTTGAAATGAGGTGGGGTATCTTTTGTGATTCTAACCATCTTCTGGTTCTTTCTCAGGGGTCAACTCATAATCCATAAGATAAACTAACATAGATCTCTTCAACCCTCTCAGAAAAATATTGCAATTCATAGCACAAAGCACCATTCTTGGTCAATGTTTCTCTCCTTGGATCTGATTTTATGGCTTTGCAGACACTCTTCATTCATTCATCTTTGTTTTGAGTATTCACTATGTGCCAGACGCTGTGCCTTAGCATCTGCGGCACCTAAAACATTTCCTTTGCCCTCAAGAAGTTAGTAGTCCAGGGGGCAAGACAGAAACATAAACAGAGCTGGAAGCAGAAAGGAAATTCAGAATGAGTTAATGTCAATCATTATTTATTTGTAGCTTTACAAGCCACGCTTTTTGTGCGACATCCAGAAACAGGGAAGTTGCTGGTTAATTTTGATCCCAAAATTTTGGAAGTTGTTCGGGAAACTAAGTGCATGATAAAAATGAAGTTGGATGTACCAGAACAGGCAAAGAGGTTGCTAAAATTGGAAAGTAAATTGAAAGCAGACAAACTGTATTTGCAGGTAAGATAGATTATGTTTTCTAATTATATTTGAAGGAGCTTTTTGGTTAAAAAAAAAAAATATATATATATATATGTATACACATATCCCTGCAGTTATGCTTCATGGCATTGAGAGAAAATTTGTTAATATGTTGATTCTTGATAGAATTGAAATGCTGACTTGCAAACCAAAGAAAAGATTGGAAATGGAAAGCAAAAAGTGAGAAGATTATCAGAAACCAGATTTAGGTTTCTGAATAATGACAGTGACGAAATAACAAGTTTCAAAAAATATTAATGTAATTTTATAGATCTTGTGCATTAAATTTTTATAATATACTTATCCTAGAATATTTATAAGATATAAATTAATAAAGTGGGGTGACAGTACAATATGAGTAGAGATGATTGTCAACATTGTGAGGCAAAAAGGAGCATTATTTCAATTAAAGTTCACTAGTGCGGCAAACTAAAATCTAACAAAATGAAAACGGCAGGCAAAAACTGACATTAAAATGTACTGCTGGGCACGGTGGCTCACGCCTATAATCCCAGCACTTTGGGAGGCTGAGGTGGGTGGATCACTTGAGGTCAGGAGTTCAAGACCAGCCTGGCTAACATGACGAAGCCGGGTGTGGTGGTATGCGCCTGCAATCCTGGCTACTTGGGAGGCTGAGGCAGGAGAATTGCTTGAACCTGGGAGGTGGAGGTTGCAGTGAGCCGAGATCACGCCACTGCACTCCAGCCTGGGCGACAGAGTAAGAAAAAAAAAAAAAAAGTACCATCAAGGGTTGGTGATTGATTCAACCTTTGATTCAAAGGTCGAATCAAAGTATATTCAAATCCTAACACATTGTTTCTAAAATGTTTGGCAAGAGTTAAGTAACATGAGAATTTCTTTAGAAAGCCAGTTAAAATAGCAAGCTGCATTAACTCATCTTCTTTGGTTTTCTTGGCAGGCTGTGGACATGTATTTTGGGAATGCAGGAAATTATATAAATGCAAGGACATTTTTTCCCAGTACAATTAGTAATAGCAAAAGACTAGAGTCTAACCTCAACAATAGAACTGATTAAATATAAGTTATAAGATAACTACACAGACATTAGTGGTACAGCTGAGTATTCAATGAGAAAATGAACTGTATTTCTGTGGTACAAAATTTATAATTTTATAATCAATAATATAATAAATAAATTACAGACTTTTCCTGTTTTTTTTTTTTTTTTTTTTTTTTTTTAGACAGAGTCTTGCTCTGTTGCCAGGTTGGAGTGCAGTGGCATGATCTCGGCTCACTGCAACCTTCGCCTGCTGGGTTCAAGCGATTCTCCTGCTTCAGCCTCCTGAGTAGCTGGGACTACAGGCGTATGCCACCATGCCCAGCTAATTTTTGTATTTTTGGTAGAAACGGGGTTTCACCGTGTTGGCCAGGATGGTCTCGATCTCTTGACCTTGTGACCCGCCCACCTCAGCATCCCAAAGAGCTGGGATTACAGGCCTGAGCCACTGCACCAGGCCTATTGTTTGTCATTTTTATGATAGCCCTCCTGGTGAGTGTGGGGTGATATCTCTTTTTGATTTTGTTTTCATTTCCCTAATGGCTGGTGATTGTTGAGCATCTTTTCATGTGCTTACTAACCTTTTGCATACTTTCCTTTGGCAGCATCTATTCAGATCCTTTGCTCATTTTTAAATTGAGTATTTGTCTATTTTTTTGATTTTAAAGTTCATTTTAGGTTTTAAATACTAGTCCCTTATCAGATATATGATTTGCAAATTTCTTTTCCCATTTTTTTGGGATGTATTTTCATTTTCTTGATGGTGTTCTTTGAAGCACAAACATTTTAAATTTTGCTGAAGTCCAATTTATCTACTTTGTCTTTTGTGTTTTTGGTGTCATATCTAAGAAACCTTTTTCAAATCCAAAGTCATGAAGATTTATGCAATGTTGTCTTGCAGCAGTTTAGCTCTTACAAAAATAGTATTTATTTTTATTTTTATATTTTTTTAAACTAGAGTAACATTAGCATTGTAGAAACTGGCTTTGGCATCAAAAGCTACGCGTGAGCTTTTTTACTGGCTAGCTGTGATTTTGGAGGATTGGGTTTAAATGTACTGTTATAAATCGAAGCTAATATAGTTTGCATTACACTTACAAGATTCTAGCTAGTATTGAACAATATCAAGAAAGTCAAAGTTCTTTAGCCAGTGTCAAGTATAAATAAAACTTCAACTACAAGTAATGTGTAAAGGGGAAAGAGGAATCAAGAGCTTTGAAACTATTAGGTAAAAATTGAAACAGTTTAAGATTATTCATTTGGAGATAAAGTAACTTGAATCCGCATTTCCCACACCATAGTGTAGTAAATGACAAAATAGTGAAAAATTGATCATCATGGATCATCTTTAAAACAACATCTAAGAGATATTGTAAAACCTTATTCTGTTTGTGTGGAGAAGCTAAATTTATTTTGACTTATGAAAGCAAGTGTGGCATCAGTGATAAGATGAGTACGTTTTAATGTGTCAGAAGATGAGGAACAAAAGAGGAAATGTGTAATGATAGATATCACAAAAAGATAATTCAAACTACTTAATATACATCTAGACAGACAAATAATAAATATGAAAAATGAAGATGTAGAAATTGCTATTGACTTGTTTAAAGGAGATGCTCAGGTAATTTACAGGTACAGAAAAAGTATGGTAAAACAGCATAAGTTTAAATGGGCAGCTGTCATCATGGCAGGACCAAGAGGAAACTGGGATTATGAAACCTTCCTGGCATGAATCAAAACGTGACTGCTACTTTAAAATGAATTAAAATAAAACATGCCATTTCAACTTCCTACAGGGTCTTCTGCAATATTATGATGAGTTATGTCAGGAAGTGCCTTCTGTGTTTGTCAATCTGATGACCCCTAAAATGAAAAAGGTTGGTATTGCTGAAGGTTTATATTGATTTTCCTGGTATTTAAAATTCGATTTCGGTTCTATAAATTATGGATTTTGAAACATCTATTCTTCTTTAGACCCTCTATCTTTCTGGTTCAATTTTATAGCCCTTTTTTTTTCTACAGTATTTCTTGTCTAAGTTTCGTTGCCTTTGAAAAAACAACTAAATCCAAATCATGAGCACTTTTTCTGAAAATTCATGATTGTTTCATGCACAGTCAAAGCTGGTTAAAAATAAAAAGTCATCTTTATTCGGTGTAACAGAGGGAAAATATATGTAAGAAAATATAACATATAATATTTACAGGTGATAAATCCTCTTCTATAAGTACAGACGCTCCTGTTAATAGAAGCAGTTGTGTTTTTACCTCCTTTAGGTGGAATCTGTGTTGAGGCAAGGACTCACAGTGTTAACGTGGTCGTCTTTAACACTGGAAAGCTTCTTTCAAGAAGTTGAATCAGTTTTGGATATGTTCAATCAACTTTTAAAGAAGGTATGATCTATACATTCAAAAAGCTATCAACAAATATACTCAGGATATAAGTAATAGTTTGATTATTATGAAAGCTCTTTAAAGGGTATGACTTTTAACTAAAAGGACATCCATTAGGTTTAAAATATAACGCTTTGAGCTGGACACGGTGGCTCACACCTGTAATCCCAGCACTTTGGGAGGATGAGGGGGGTGGATCACGAGGTCAGGAGTTTGAGACCAGCCTGGCCAACATGGTGAAACCCCGTCTCTACTAAAAATACAAAAATTAGCTGGGTGTGGTGGTGGGCGCTTGTAATCCCAGCTACTCTGGAGGCTGAGGCAGGAGAATCGTTTGAACCCGGGAAGTGGAGGTTGCAGTGAGCTGAGATCACGCCATTGCACTCCAGCCTGGGAGACAGGGCAAGACTCCATCTTAAAGAAAAGAAAAAAAGCTTTATATTTCTTTTACTGGATTGGGGTCTTCATTTAAGGTTGCTTTTTTCTTATCCCTGAATTACCTTGCCTTTAATATGCTGAAATGACGGTTCAACTTCACACTGTAGCTTAGAATATGGGATAATTGTAGACTGTCAAAAGTGGCAGAGGAGAGTGTTTAAATATTAATAATAATGCATTTAATATTAACTAGATATGATCATCAAATTGAAGATGGTCTATTGATTTCTGACGTGTTGGCTACATAGAACATGACCGTCATTTTAGATGTGCTGGTCTGTCTGCCATGGCAGCGTGGTGTAATACACAAACTCAGGGGCTTTGGAGTTAAATAAGGATTCTCTGCCTGTTACTAGCTATGTGTTCCTTACCAGGTTGCTTTACTTCTCAGAGCCTTGGTGTCTTTAGTTGTAAAGCTGGGATATCAATGCCTCCTGTGCTGGAATCAGGATTAAAGGAGATAACACATATAAGGTTATGGCACATGTTATGGCTCAAGAAAAATTTAGTTTTATGTCAAGCTGTCTTTGCAGATGTCCCCCTAAAATGTTCACCAAATTATGCTTGGCTCAATATGCAAGTTTCTAGATTTAGCCTTTTAAATTAATTTATAACTCAAGCCTGTTTTGGATGAAAACCTAGCTCTAAAGGAAAGAAGAGGTTTTTTTTTCTTACATTTTTCTTCCTTGTAGATCAGTGACTTGTGTGAAATGCATATTGATACAGTTCTAAAGGAGATAGCCAAAACTGTGTTGATTTCTCTGCCTGAAAGTGGTGCTATCAAAGTAGAAGAGATGTTGACCCTCAATGAGGTATGCATTTGTTCATTAAATTAGAATCACAAAAATATTGGCTTTTAAACCTAAAATGTGAAATTTCAGTCTAAAAGTAGAAACCTGGGTCAGTAGCATTTAGACTTTTTTTTTTGGACATTCTCTGCTCCAGGGACTTTCATACCTTCAACAGCAAAAGCCCTGGCCACACCCTAGACTAACATTTTGTTGATATCCTAAGCCTAATGCTGGCATTTCCTGGGGCTCTGTAAGTGGTTCACAGCTCTTCTTCCACTGTGCATGGCTACCAGGGCCATATCATCTTTCTCGTGGCTTTAACTCCAACATACTTTCCCTCTAAGTCACTCGGAAACCTGGGAATCATCTAGACTCCTTTCCTCACCCCTTCATTTCCTATATCCAGCCAGTCCTGAGAGGCTTAGCCAAATATTTTTTTTCTTTTTCTTTTCTTTTCTTTTTTTTTTTTTTGAGATGAAGTTTCACTCTTGTCACCCAGGATGGAGTACAATGGTGCGATCTTAGCTCACTGCAACCTCTGCCTCCCAGGTTCAAGTGATTCTTCTGCCTCAGCCTCCCAAGTAGCTGGGATTACAGGTGTGCACTACCATGCCCAGCTAATTTTTGTATTTTTAGTAGAGACGGGGGTTTTGCCATGTTGACCAGGCTGGTCTCGAACTCCTGACCTCAGGTGATCCACAGCCTTGGCCTCCCAAAGTGCTGGGATTACAGGTATGTGCCACTACTCCCAGCCTAGGATTTTTTTCTTACTCAGATTTTGCTTGAATTTCAGCCTATTCTTTCCCTTTCTAGGTCAGGCCGTTACTGCTCATTTTGACTTTAGCAATTCATTTGGTGATCCAACTGGTCTCACTGCTTCCATGTTTGCCCTGACACATCCATCCCCATTGCCATCAAATCTGATTGTGCAACACCCCAGCTTAAATCCTTCTTGGCAGTGGCACGTAGTCTTTGCAGGATAAAATCTAACCTCTTCAGCATTGTGTTATGTTGAAACTATTTGGATACCTATTTATCCTCCATTGACTCAAAAGCACAAAGACAGGAACCCTGTTTAATCATTTTCAGGTCCCAGCACATAATGTGACCTCTCTCATAAATTCAAGACATGAATTTACGTCTTGAACTGAACTCTTCCTTCCTTCCTTCCTTCCTTCCTTCCTTCCTTCCTTCCTTCCTTCCTTCCTTCCTTCCTTCCTTCCTTCCTTCCTTCCTTCCTCTCTTTCTTTCTTTCTCTCTCTCTCTCTCTCTCTCTCTCTCTGTCTTTCTTTTTTTGAGACAGGGTCTTGCTCTGTCACCCAGGTTGTTCTGCTGTGGTGTGGTCATGACTTACTGCAGCCTTGACCTCCTGGGTTCAAGTGATCTTCCCATTTCAGCCTCCCAAGTAGCTGAGATTACAGGTGCATACCACCACACCTTGCTAATTAAAAAAATTTTTTTGTAGAGACAGGTTTCACCATGTTACCCAGGCTGGTCTTGAACTCCTGAGCTCAAGTGATCCACCCACTTTGGCCTCCCAAAGTGCTGGAATTACAGATGTGAGCCACCATGGCCAGCCTTAAAATTATTTGTTCTCAGTTTTGGGGTCTTGGCTGTAACTGAGACCACACCAAACAACCCATTACATTAAATTAGTTAATTAATTTAGTTTTTTGAGATGAGGTCTGCCACCCAGCCTAGAGTGCAGAGGCAAGATCATGGCTCACTGTAGACTAGAATTCCTGGGTTTATGTGATTCTCCTACCTCATCCTCCCAAAGTGCTGGGATTATAAGTCTGAGCCACCTTGCCCATCTGGTGACCCATTTTAACATCCTGTTCTTGGTGTGGTCAAGTTTAAGATGATTATATCTTCCAGATTGGTTGCTCCTGTATCATTATTGATTAAGCTTTTTATCCTTAAAGTTTATTTTGTTTGATATTGATGTAATTATACCAGCTTTTTTTTTTTTTTTTTTTTGAGACAGAGTCTCGCGCTGTCGCCCAGGCTGGAGTGGAGTGCAGTGGCCAGATCTCAGCTCACTGCAATCTGCGCCTCCCGGGTTTGCGCCATTCTCCTGGCTCAGCCTCCCGAGTCGCAGGGACTACAGGCGCCCGCCACTTCGCCCAGCTATTTTTTGTATTTTTTAGTAGAGACGGGGTTTCACTGTGTTAGCCAGGATGGTCTCGATCTCCTGACCTCGTGATCCGCCCGTCTCGGCCTCCCAAAGTGCTGGGATTACAGGCTTGAGCCACCGCGCCCGGCCTATACCAGCTTTTTTCAGGTTACTATTTTTCAGATGTGTCTTTTTCCATTTTATGACTTTCATCCTTTTTGGCTTCTCCTATTTTAGATTTTGTTCTTGTAAAGAACATTTAACTGTGTTTTATTTTTAATGTATTCTGAAAGTCTGTTTTTAAAAAGCTGGTAATTTTGACCTATTTACATTAATTGTAACTATTAATATTTTTGGAAATACTTCTACTCCCTGCCCTCTTTTAAAAATTTATTGACTTATCTATTTCTATACATTATTTTGTATTCTTTTTCAAATATGTCTTATCTTTTTACATAGTCTTTTTTCTTATGTCTTTATTTTTCTCAAGACATTAAAAAATATTTTATATTTTGCAACATAATTTTACTATCTGAAAAAAATGGGGAGTCTAATTCTGCTCTGTGCTGTTTCTACCAACTCTTGCCCAGAGTGGCTTGTTTCTTCCTGTTGTTTACATTTTTGGATCGGGAGGTAACACACACATATCTATTTGTGGGAATGCTGGACAGCCTTGGTTGAGAAACTATTTCTTTTTATTTATTTCTGTGTGGTGCCTAGGAGTTTCACCAACTTGGGACAACTTTATGTTAGTTTCTCAGAGGGTAGAATTTCCAAAACTTCATAGATTTATGTAAGGGTAAGCTAGTTGTAAATTCCTGAGGGAGAATTTGCTCCCCACAGCCCAGAACCTCAACCAAGGTAGCTGACTTTCTTTTCTAGTCCATTCTTTCCCTGAGGGCTTAGCCCTTGATTCACATGATATTAAGCAAGGATGGGGATGGGGTAGGTCTCATTTCCAGCCTCTCACCCTTGGGAAGGATCCAAGGCCTTATTTATTTATTTATTTATTTTTGGTTATTAAAAAAACAAAGCCCCATAGAAGCTATGGTTTCAGGTTGCTTTTTGTTTTAGTTTCTATGCTTAAAAAAATTGAGATATAACATATACTCAGAAAAGTGCACAAATCTTAAGCGCACCATTCAATGAATGTTTCCATACGATACACTCTTGTAACTATCTCCATGGTCAAGTTATGGAACACTTTCTGTATCCCACATGATTCCTTTGTGCTTTACTCCAGCCAGTAACACCTCCCTCCCACCCATAAAAGTAATCACCATTTGACTTCTATCACTGTATATTAGTTTCGCCTGTTTTTGAACTTTATGTAAATGGAATGGTGCAGCATATATTCTCTGTTTTTGGCTTCTTTTGCTCAGTGTTATATTTATGAGATTCATCTTTGCAGTTGTGACACATTCGTTCTTTCATTTCAACTTCTCATTGCTCTATAGTATTCCATAATATGGATTTAGTATAGTTTATTTGTTCATTCTACTCTTGAGGGCATTTAGATTGTTTATAGCTTTTGGTTATACACTAAGCATTCTTGTAAATTTTTTTTGTGGACTTAAGCACTAATTTGGTGGATATATACTCCAAAGGGAAATTGTCGAGTCATAGATTATGAATATATTTAGCTTTAATAGAAATTGTCTTTTTAGAGTTTGTCTCTGAACTAGGAGCCAGACAAGTTCATGCATTACATTTGATTGAAATGTCTCTTTAAGTTTTAAAAATCATTTCCCACTCCCCACTCTTTGTTTTGGCTGGCAACTTTTTTATTGTGGTAAGATATATTAACATAGCATTTACCATTTTAACCATTTTAAGTGTACAATTTAGTGGCATTAGGTACATTCACAATGTTGTATAACCATCACAATGATCTGTTTCCAAAACTCTTTCATCATCTGAAACTAAAACTCTCTACCAATTATACAGTAATTCTCCAGTGGTAGTGCTAAGTCTTAAGAGTGTGAGTCAAGATGCAGGAGGCAGAATTCTGAAGAGCATGCTTGCGGAGCAGTATGCCTAGTCACTTGCCCTGGAGTGATCTAAGACCTAGTTAGAGTTGGGCTGTCTTCTCACAAACCTACCATCAAGTGGCCATTATAGTGAAGCCAGAGTATGATTTGTAATGACAGGACAAGTTGGATCACACTCCTGAACAGCAGTCAGTTTTGGAAGCACAACATACGTAACACGAATTTTTTTGAGGCAAAGTTGCTTTGGGTCAAACAGTGGTTTCAGATCGTATTTGGGAACTAGGGCTATTTGCAGTCAGGGCGGTGTTCCTTGTCTTGGCGCATCCAAGGGTGGTTTAGGACAGATTATGTGAATTATTAAAAAGCTTTCTTCTGTTAGTTGCCAATTGTTCTTTCTGTCCTGTGATCCTAGGGCTGATAGCACTTTTCTCCTTGGCCAGCTGGCTCCCTTTTAGGCTTTGCCAATGGGTGTGCTGGAAGGATGCTGGAGGAGAGAAAAGGGACTTGCTCTTTCCTGATTTGCCTCCTATTCCTGACACTACTGCATCTACAACAACTCTTCACTCTGGCAGCAGCACTTAGTCACAGGCCTGGCTTTCCCAGCCCTTCCAGAGCCAGCCCCATGTGCCTTTCATGGTACCAGCATCATGAGGTCCCTCTCTGAGCTCCTGAGGTAGCAGCGCCAGCTGGGCAGCCCCCTCACTTCTCTGCTCCAGGTTCTAATAACTCCATCCTCCTCCCAAGTCCTAGGGATGCCAGCTGCTTCCTGCTGTTACTGTTATATCTCTGTGTGCCGTCAGTGTCCCTGTTAGCATTTTGGGTCCTTTTAAGGGAGGAGACCACCCCTCATATTGTCTTATGCCCAATTTCTGCCTCCAAAGAAAGAAGTAAAAACTAAAAGGCAGAAATGAAATCCACAGGCAGACAGCGTGCACCACGCCCTGGGCCTGGTAGTTAAAGATGGACCCTTGACCTAACCAGTTATGTTATCTATAGATTCCAGACATTATATGGAAAAGCACTGTGAAAAGCCCTGTCCTGTTCTGTTCTGTTCTGTCCTGTTCTGTTCTGTCCTGTTCTGTTCTGTTCTGTTCTGTTCTGTTCTGTTCTGTTCTGTTCTATTCTGATTACCGGTGCATGCAGCCCCGAGTCATGTACCCACTGCTTGCTCAGTCAACCATGACCCTCTCACGGAAAGGGACAGGAATTGCTCACTCTGGGAGCTCGGTTTTTGGAGTCGTGAGCCTGTGGATGCGCCCAGCTGAATAAAGCCCTTTTCTTCCACAACTCAGTGCCTGAGGGGTTCTTCTCTGTGGCTCATCCTGCTACACTTTAACTGTGTTTAACCCATCCTCCATATTAAATTCTCTGCTTCTATTTGTTACAATAGCTGGTGTGTCTTCCGTTTTCCTGACCGGAGCCTAACTGATAACTTCTGTCTCGGTAGATGTACCAATGGAATAGAAAATCAAGGAAATGTTATGATCCAAGTTAAACACTGTTAAATAATTAATGAGTATTAACAATTCTGTCAACAAAATCAACTTGGGGCCAGGTGCGGTGACTCAACGCCTATAATCCCAGAACTTTGGGAGGACAAGGCAGGTGGATCACTTGAGCTGAGGAGTTTGACACCAGCCTGGCCAACATGGCAAAATCCCGTCTCTACTAAGAATACAAAAATTAGCAGGGGGTGGTGGTGCACGCCTGTAATCCCAGTGAAAGGAGAGGCCAGCTACGCTTCTTAAGTCGAGTAAAGGCTCAGAAAGCTGTGAAACTCACTCATTTCCTGCATCAAACCTTACTTTAGTCCTAGATAAATAATATTGAAGATATATGTTTAAAATATTCTTAACACTAGGATTTGTGCATGTGTTTTCTTCCCCAAGAAAGCTATAAACAGTGAAAATTTTGCTGTAAGCTTCCCTGTGTCCTCTCTCCCTTCCCCACGCTGAAACTAAAAGGAATGTTAATTGCCCATTTGTCTATGATCAGCAGACCTTATCTATGCTTCCAATTCCGATTCCTTGTAAAAATACTTTGTAAAATCCTGTGAGATCCTGTCTCCTTTGCCATGCCGCTGCAAAGTCATAAAGTAGATGAAACCTAAGTTGCAATTCCGGTTTTCCTCAAAATCTAAGACATTTAATTGTTTTTGTTTCTTGCTCTAGTAACATCTCCCCACCGCACCCGCACATATTTCCCACCTTAAAAAGTGATAAAAGAATCTAACACTGGCTACCTGCTCAGGACCCCTTCCACGCTGTGGAAGCTTTGTACTGTCACTCTGCTCAATAAAGCCTACAGCTTTTTTTCTCTTAGTCCATGTCTCCACTCGCCGCAGGCGGCCGCCACACCAATTCTTTGGCGTGGCTAAGGCAAAAACCTTTAGCGTTACACCAGCTACTTGGGAGGCTGAGGCAGGAGAATCCTTTGAACCTGGGAGGCGAAGGTTGCAGTGAGCCGAGACCGTGTCCACTCCAGCCTGGGCCACAGAGCGAGACTCTGTCTAAAAAAAAAACAAAAAAAATCAACTTGGCTCTACAGAAACACAAGCACATTAGTAGTTGCCAGAGCTGTGGAGACGGGGAATGGGGTGACTGCTAATGGGTATAGGGATGCTTTCTGAGCTGATGAGAATGTTATGGAATTAGATAGTGGTCATGATTGCACAAGTCTGTGAATATACTAAAAACCAATAAATGGCACACTTCACAAGGTTAAGTTTGTAGAATGTGGATTATATCTTAATTAAAACAAAATTTAAAAATCAATGTAACTGTCTCCTAGTCCCTGGCGTGCCTCTAAGGCATTTCTTTCGTATTCAGTCTGTTTCTTACTGAGTTGTAAGAATGGTCTTGGTCCTCAAGGACTAGCAAGTCTTCTCAAGAAGAGATGGAGTTCTTACTAGGACAGGACGCTTTACTTTGTGTGGCCTCAACTATTCATGACATCTTATAGAGGTAATATTTGCAGTGACGTTATTTTGCCACTTGTTGAACATAAGAGGAAGGTGGCTGCGCCACTCGGTTGTCCGCTGACACAGGACATCTGCGCAGAGGAATGTGTGCATCTAAGTTTCTTACCCTTGGCATTGATGGCAGCGTGGGTCATTGTGATTATGTGGAGTGGCCCAATTCAGCAAGGATTAATAAAGTTTGTTTTGCACATGTTCTTTGATCAGAGTTCAGACACAGGGATGGAATTGAGGCACAGGGATTGTGTATGGGATAGTATCAGTGAAGATCCCAGTAGGGTGAGATACCCCAGCAGTCCCAGTGGTGGGAAGTCGTCACCACCACTAGGGCTGAAGGGACCAGGGAAGAAAATTGTGCTTTCGGAGCCCAGTAGAAGCTGAAGCCATGTGGAAGGGCTCTACCAGAGATGCAACCTCCAAGCAAGGAGGGAATGGGAAAGAAATACCCCACTTTCTCACTCCTGTAGCTCTCTTGTCTTCTCTTAGTGCCTCCTCTTGGGTTAAACCCAACCGGAAGTCAGAGAATGAGGGAATCCCACCACGTAGGGCATGGCAGAGAAAAGTAGAGAATGGTTGGCAGGACATGGAGTGTCTGGCAATATGGCTTTGTTGGAGTGACAGGGATTTTTCATAATTAAAGTCATGTAAATAATTTTCACAATCAGAGCTTTTGGCACATTGCTGACTGCTGCTGTATCCATTTTTCCTTCCTTCTGGTTCTATGGAGAAAGTTTCCACCTCTCTTCAAAACCGAGGTCCTCCAAATGGGCTGTTGATTCCATGCCTACCTGTCTTCTCGGTGACCTTGTTCCACCAGTTTTCCTTTCTCCTGTATCTTCAGTGTTGTCCTCTCCACGGGGTCCTGCTCACCAGCAGTATCATATGCTCTCATGCTTTCCTTGCCAGCGGAAACCTTCCCACTTCTCCCTTCACTTCTCATTCACAACCAGACTTCTCCAAATGCTCGCACATGGTATCTTCACTTTCCCATCTCCCATTAATGTTTCTTTCCCCCATTTCTGGCTCAAGTTATTTCTGGCACAAATTATTATTTTTTAGCAGCCTTATTGAGATAAAATTCACATACCATACAGTTCACCCATTTAAAGTGTACATCTCAATGCTTTTCAGTATATTCACAGAGCTGCACAACCATCACTGCAATCAATTTAGAACGTCTTCATCACCCAAAAGAAACCCGTCCTCATTAGTCTTTATTTCCTCTCAACCCTCCCAGCCCCAAGGCAACTCCAAATTTCCTTTCTACCTCTATAGACATGCCTATTCTGGACGTTTCATACAAATGGAATCATACAATATATGTTCTTTTGTGACTAGTTTCTTTCTCTTAGTGGAGTGTTTTCAAAATTTATTCATAGTAGCCTATATATCAGAACTTAATTTCTTTTCTTCTTTTTAAAGAAACAACGAGGTCTTGCCCTGCCACCCAGGCTGGAATGCGGTAGTGTGAATATGGCTCACTGCAGCCTTTTATTCCAAGGCTCAAGCAATCCCTCTGTCTCACAAAACTTCATTTCTTTTTATTGCTGAATAATATTCCATGGTATGGTCATGCCACATTGTATCTATCCATTCACCAGTTGATGGACATTTGGGTTGTTTCCACTTTTTGGCTACTGTAAAGAATGCTGCTGTGAACATAAGTGTCCAAGTTTTTTTTTTTTGGACTTAAGTTTTCATTTTTCTTGGGTATGTATACCTAGGAATGGAATTACTGCCTCCTAACTCCTTGTTATACTCTTTGAAGAGCTTCCAGGCTGCTTTCCAAAGCGACTGTATCATTTTTCATTCCCACCAGCAGTGTATGAGGGTTCCAGTTGCTCTACACCCTTGCCAACACTTGCTATTATTTTTCTTTTTGATGATAGCTGTCCTGGTGAGTGTGAAGTGATATTTCAGGGTGGTTTTGGTTTTGACATATGTTTTCCTATTAGCTAGTGATGTTGAGCATCTTTCATGTGTTTATTTTTGTGTTTTTGAGACGGGGTCTGACTCTGTCCCTCAGGCTGTGGAGTGCAGTGGCGCCATCTTGGCTCACTGCAACCTCTGCCTCCTGGGTTCAAGCGATTCTCCTGCCTCAGCCTCCCAAGTAGCTGGAATTACAGGCGCATGCCATCACGCCCAGTTAATGTTTGCATTTTTAGTAGAGACGGGGTTTTGCCATGTTGGCCAGGCTGATCTTGAACCCCTGACCTCAAATGATCTGCCTCCCAAAGTGCTGGGATTACAGACGTGAGCCACCGTGCCCGGCCTCTGGTTCTTATTAACCTTTTGTATACTTTCCTTTGGAAGCAGGTATTCAGATCATTTGCTCATTTTAAAATTGGATATTTGTCTTTTTATTTTTGAGTTGTAATAATGTTTTATAGATACTAGTTCCTAATCAGATATATGATTTACAATTTTTTTTCTCCCATTCTTTGGGTTTTCTTTTCAATTTCTTCATGGTGTTCTTTGATGCACAAAAGTTTCTGATTTTGATGAAGTCTAATTTATCAATTTTTTTCTTTTGTTCTGCTTTTGGTGTCACATGTAAGATAACTTTGCCTAATCCAAGGTCATGAAGATTTATGCCTATGTTTTCCTCTAAGAGTATTTTTTAGTTTTAGTTCTGAAATTTTAGACCTATGATCTATTTTGAGTTAATCTGTTTGTATGGTGTATGGAGAAGGTTCCATTTCCTTCTTTTGCAAGTGGATATTCAGTTGTCCCAGTACCAGTTGTTGAATCCCATTAACTTTACTATTATATGGTATTGGAAACATATGGAAAAATTTATATGGCATTCTCCCATTTGTTTTGTGGGTATATTCTTTTCAAAAGATTACTGTGTTATTTTGTCGAGGTTTCTGGATGTATCATGTAGATGCCAAGATAAACATGTGTGTTCATTCTGCCAAGTTAACTAGAGTGTCTGGTTCCTGAGGGGATTTCAAAGCTGGGATGTATAAACACATATGTCCAATCTGCCGTGATCAGCTGGAATTGTCTACGTGCTTAACACTCATTTTCCCTGTTAGACTGAAGTGGCTTCCAGCCTCCATTACCATTCCAATGTTTAGCACTGCGTAGAATAAAGTGAAAAGGACGAACTGAATGAATGATGGAGCGAGGTCAGAAGAGTTGGTGGGCATGGAGAGGATCACAGAATGTCTTTGGATAGAAGGAGGGACACCATGTCTCTTGGGACTAAAAAATGATGAGAATGCATTCAGATACAGATTACATGGTCAAGAAAGGAACACATGGGGGCAAAATATGGGGAATATGGGACTTCCCAAGGCTTTTCTGGAGAGAAGTTTGCATGGACAGACTTGGGATCCTCTGCAGATGTATTCTTGAAAGCCCAAAGTGGCTGCTCCTATTTACTTTTTTTTTATTATTATTTTTTGAGACAGGTTCTTGCTCTGTTGGCCAGGCTGGAATGCAGTGAACATAGCTCACTGCTGCCTCCTGGGCTCAAGCAATCCTCTTGCCTCAACTTCCTGAGTAGGTGGGACCACAGGCATGCACCACCATGCTTGGCAAAATTCTAAAAAATTTGTTGTAGAGATGGGGTCTCACCTTGTTGCCCAGGCTGGTCTCAAATTCCTGGGCTCAAGCAATCCTCCCTCCTCAGCCTCCCAAAGGGCTAGAATTACAGGTATGAGCCACTGCACCCAGGCCTGATTTACTTTTACCATTTTTTTTTTTTTTAAGAGATGAGGTCTTGTGCTGTCACTTAGGCTGGAGTTCAGTCGCACGATCATGGCTCCTACAGCCTTGAACTCCTGGGCATGAGCAATCCTCTTGCTTCAGCCTCCTGAGTAACTGGGATTACAGGCACGTGACACTGCATCCAACTACTTTTCTTTGTCCTAAAATGAGTGTATTTTGTGGGCATGTCAAAAGACTTATTGAACTTTATAAACCAGTTTTCTTTTCTAAAATTGACTAGTTCTCAACTTCTTCCTAAAGCATTTGCTAGTAGAAGAGTTTAGAAAGACAAAGTGCAGGCATTTTGAATCAGACAAAACTGATTTCAAATAGTTTTTCCAACTACTGTGTGACCTAGGAAAATTTCTTATACTTTCTAAGCCTCAGTTTTCTCTGCTGTGAAATGGGGACCATAATATTACTCACCCCAAGATCAGTGTTTAAGTGAGTTAATATGTGTAAAGCTCTTAAATTGATGCCTGTTACACAACACCATGCTCAATTAAAAACTTCATCTAATTTCTCACTCCAAACCAATACTCTGGATTGTCTTCTTTTGAAACCACATCTCATCTTCAACTTCTGACATCATCTTCTCTCCACCCCTTCAGCCTTCTTTCTTTTCACCCATATGAATATCAAGGTAGATTTCTATGTGTGATTGAGTCAGGGATAGGTCAAAGATGGACTTTTTCATCTTTCTGCTGTTCTTTGGGCCTTAGCAGCTATGCTTTTAACCACTGACAATTTTGAATTTGAAACATCATGCCATTTTCAGCTATCTCTAGCTTTTTTTTCCCCAAGTGAAGTTAATTATAGTTTTATAAATTAAAGTCATAGGACTAATTTTCACAGTGTTACTTTTAAGTATCTGGAAAATAATAGTCATTTCTCTATTTAACAGACATACACGAAAGAATGGGCTGACATTCTAAACCACAAAAGTAAGCATGTAGAAGAAGCTGTCAGAGAACTTATATCAATATTTGAGCAGATTTATGAAGTGAAATACACTGGGAAACTAGCAAAACAGTCAGGTAACTTTTCTCGTTACTATGTTTGAATTACAAGATCTACAGATTCATTCTTATGTAAGCACCTTCTGCTTAGCAGATACTGAATTCCAAACCCTCTCTTCCCCAGAAGCAAAGAAGGTGTTCAGCATAAATCACATTGTTTGCACCAACGGTTTAAGTGCAGAGAGTTCTTTTTGTTAGTTAAGGAATGGTGGAAACCCACACCCTCGTCAAATCCAAGTTCCCAACCCAGGTCCATCATTGCAAGCTGGCCTTCCTATGGATAGTGGTCTAAGGCCTGCTATGCTAACTCTATTTTTTTTTTCTAGTGCAGCTTTCTAATCAAGTCACTTTGACTATTTGATTTATTTTGCTTTTTTTTTTGTTGTTGAGAAAAGTGAACCAGGAAAAGGTAAATTCTATAATTTTATTGAATCTGGAGAACTTAATCTGGGTGAGACCATGTTTTAAGACTTTTTTTCTTTTCCTAGATCCTTCTCTGTAGAGTAAGCTATGAATTCCTACTTAGAACTGTCTTTGGGGTTTGGCTACAGATAAATGGTACCCAGTTGATGAGTGCATTCCCAAGGAAGACAACACGATAAGGAAGCATGTATTCTCCATCATCCATTCCCCCTCCCGTGATTAAAGGATGCCCTAAAAGGCTCCGTGTCATAACTCTAACTTTTGATTCTGCCCACGCCCTCATAACCTTCATTCAGTTTGCTTGACTGGGACTAAGAGAAACTTCCTTACTTCATCGCATCTGTTCAGGCAAATTTGTATGACAAGGTGCCTGCAGTATTCAAAGTTGATGAAATAATTTTTACCTTATTGATTTTCCTGTTCTCTCAATAGGTTCCAATAGTTTCAGTTTTAGTAATAAGCCTGAGAGAGAAGCTATGAATTTGGATCCTCTTTATCAGGGGCAGGGAATTTTAAGAAAAGGTTCTTTAGTAGGGGAGTGTTTTGCTTCCTAGATTATGGTTTAAGAACGTGAGACTTTTAGCTTTGCTCAGATTATTGTCCTGTCCTAGATATCTCAAATCTTTGGATAAATTGGAAGACAAAGACATATTTCATCTTAAAGTTTTGTTTTCAAGCTCTAAATAAGAACTGACTAGGTGAAACTTTGTAGTTGGAGGTTTTACTTAGTATTATAAGGGGATGTGCCTGTCAGTCACGAACCCTGTTTGCTACACGCCTGCTCTTCTCCCCAGCTGCTGCTCAGGGAAGTAGTGTGAGGCTGGCTTCGAGCAAGGCTAGCCACTGACTGCACCAGGAGTAGGTCACTGACACAGTGTGCCACCCAGACTCTCGAAGGAGACCTGAGAGATGGCTCTGCCGTACAGGAATGAAGTTAATTAGCTAATTACCAACATATTTGAAGTAGGGAATCTGTGGGAAGTTGGCTTTTTGGAGTGAGAGGAGAACATTCCAGTCAAGCAGAGATCCCATGAAAGTGAAATAGCAAGGAGAGAGGAAGAGAGAAAGAGAGAAAGAGAGAGAGAGAGAGAGAGAGAGAGAAACTGTGAACTGTACCTGGAACAGTGGTTCTTAATGGGACTAGAAGGGATTTTGCCCCTGAGGGAATATTTGGCAAGGTCTGGAGACATTTTGGTTGTCACACTGTGTGTGTGTGTGTGTGTGTGTGTGTGTGTGTGTGTGTGTAGCGAGGGGGTTGCTACTGGCTTCTGGTGGATAAGGGCCAGGGATGCTGTTAAAAACCCTACAGGACAGCCCCCAGCAACAAAGAGTTGTCCCACCCAAGATGTCAGTAGTGCTGAGGATGAGAAAGCCTGAGCCTGGAACGAGTATGCACATCACACCTTTCCTCTTACAGTTTTTCCACTTTGTTTAATTAGTTTTCATCACAAGCGACAAAAACACAAAAATATCATTTCATTCAAGTTAGAAAACTCAAAAGGTAAAGAGATAATTTAGAAGGATAATGGGTAAAACTCTCTTAAAACTTTTCTGAATTCTAGATTGTATATTTACAGAGTGTATTTCTTAGTAGAATGATAATTCTATTGAGGTGGATAATTTAAATTGAATTCAAGGATGACTCCTACAGGAACAGATGCAAAAAACATTTTTTAAAAAACAGTTTTTAAAGTAAGAGCTTTTTAAAAAGGGGCTTCCTAAGAGGGTTTGGCCGTGTAGAATACACGTAATGCTAAAAAGTCAAATGTTATATTTTTGTTTTGTCTTTTGTCTACAGAACAGCGGAAGCACGTTGTTTTTGGAAGTGAAACAGAAGAAGGTGAAAACAATGACTATGAAGCTAATGTTGTGAATGAGGTTGATACTAATGATAAAGAAGATGAATTTAAAAAGGTATTTATTGTGGAACAACTTCATACAATTCACAGAATTATGGTTTATAGGATTATAGATAAACCCCATATGGTGCTTCTTCCAGGCAGTTCTGCAACCAATCTGTATCTAATGTATAACAAAATCCATAAAGTATAATTTTCAATTTTATATTGTAAGCTCAGGCAATCCTTTAAGTTTTCCCCAATATCACAGCTTTTGATGTGATTCTGTCAATCACAGTTTAGTAGTCACCTCCCCTCATTGTGATTGACCATGCTTTCTTATATAGTAAATGTGCCTTCAGGGATTGGAGCAGCAATCAGTTTGACTCAGAATGGAGAACTTTGTTCTCAGTTATTGTGTTTAATGGTTAACTGTATTGCAAGTCCAGATTGTGGTTCACTTGGGGCTCAGGGATCTGCATTTTAAACTGGCACTGTGGATGACCACTCTGGACTCTCCCCCAGGAGAAGCCCTAGATAGGCAGATTTTCACGTTGTGTTGAAATGTGTTGAGAATGAAGGTTCAGAAGGGGGCCTGGGGTTTCTTTTTCCTTCTTAGCCCTCACTGTTCTGGTCATGCATGAACTCTGAATGTCACTGTCACATTTGCACTCATTCCTGCTTTCTCCTCCCCGGGTCAGTTTTCTTTTAATCCTTCATACCCACCTTCTTTTCATTCTTTGTCTATTTTACCCACTTTGACACAATCTGATACAGTTTTAGAAATAAACAGCACACCTTTATTCCATTTTCACCTTCTTGCTCAAGGATTATATTGCCAGATAATTGGGAAACACTTTGCTGCAGCATCTAGACTTCTGCAGAGTTTAAGCTTCTTCTCAGTACCACGCACCAGGCAGCTGTTAGCAACCAGCGGGTGTCAGCTGGAGCAGTCCCCTCTCAGAAGTGCTTGTCTTCCAGTTGCATTACCTTTTGACACTGGCTGAAGTCCTTAGAGCCTGATTGAGTACCCTCAGAGCCTCTCCAACTGGGGGATCACTGGGGCTGCGTTAGTGGTCACCTCCTAAATAGCCTCTGCCTCTCAAATTCATCTCCCACATTGCTGCCAGAATGGTCTCACGTAAAAATCTGATTATGTCACACCTGTGCTTTAGCCTGATCATTCACCAGCCCTGACTGTACCCCATTGCCACATGGAAAAGCTTGATATTCCTCTTTGTTCATGCCTTATTACTTTCTCTTCTGCCTCACCAACCCAGTCCCAGAGGGGCTGGGTTCTAGAGCAGTGAGGAACAGTATGGCCAGAGCCTTGCCCCGATGTGTGACTCACTGTGTAAGCAAGACATGGGCCCACATCTCTGCCTACCAGGCTCCAAACCTGTCCTGCGCTCTGATCAGTAAACTTGGCTATTTCTCCCAAGGGAAGGAAGGGTGTGGAGAGAGGGTCAAACCACAGTCCCAGAGGGTGGAATTTTCATCTCATATATTTGAGTATTGCACATTTTAAAATACATTTATCCACCAAGCTGAGCTTCTTGAGGATGGAGACTAGTTATCTTCTTGTGCCCACGCCCTTAATCATTGAGAAATGTACCACATTTAAAGTGCTTCAGTTTTGTCAGGTGAAAATTGAGTATTGAGCCAGCCAGGATTGCTCTGAACATACTGTTTGTGAATTTTGGTTTTTGAATAAGTTCCTTTGGTTTGCTAGGGTGTTTATGCAAACACATTTTTCATGTATTCTTGTTTGTCTAAAATAACCAGACAAATAATTTAGGATTGAATTTATTTCTACACTGTCATTGAAATTGTACAGTTTATTATTTGTTGCCTTTCACATGCCACATCTAATATTGTATCATTGTTTTGGGGATGCTTGAGGTTTTTTTGCAGGAGAGATGCCAAATTTAATTGATTTCTTATTACAGGAGTGTAAAGAGGTCTTTGCTTTCTTCTCTCATCAATTACTAGACAGTCTTCAAAAAGCTACACGGTTATCTCTGGACACAATGAAAAGAAGAATATTTGTTGCAAGGTAAGTTGAAAATATGCTAATTATATCTGGTAATTATACTTATATTGTAATGTGAATAGCACCTCTAATAAATTTATTAATTTAAAAAACTATAAAATTTGAAATATAGCATTCATTAAAAGACTGTATGAAAGTGTTTGTGTAATACTGCAAGAACTGTAGTCAAAGGAACCCATGTTCCCCACACCCTGCCTGAGATAAAAAAGGCTACCAGTTCTCTCATGGGTCCTCTCCCTTCTCACCCAAAAGTAACTACTATCCTGAACTTGGTGTTTATCATTGTCTTGGTTTTCTTCACAGTTTACTATGTTTTTGTATCCCCAGTCCACGTATCATTTAATTTTGCCTGTATTTGAACTGCGCTTGGTATACTGTTTTTGAGATTCATCCATGGGGTATAGTTTTTCACGCTTCTGTGTAGTTGGAGTGTACATAGTCTGTTTATCCAGTCTACTGGTGATGGTGATTTGGGTTGCTTCAGTTTGTGGCTATCATGAATAAAGCCTCTGTGAGCATCTTGTAACCGTCTCCTGCTGCACCTGCTAAGAGTGGGTTTGGTGGGTCCTAGGGTATGTGGATGCCTCATTTTACCAGGCAGCACCTAGTGAGAGTGCCCATGGCCCCTCATCCCTGCAGACAGTATTATTCAATTAAACAATTCTTGCCAACATACAGGACGTGAAATGGCATCTCATCAGGATTTTAGTTTACATTTTCCTGGTTACTGATGAGATTAAATATACTTTCTTGTGTTTATGGACCATTTGTTGTTTCTCTTCCTTAAAATTTGTGTTCCTAGTTCAACCACAGTGGAAGACAGGGTGGTGATTCCTCAAGGATCTAGAACCAGAAATGCCATTTGATCCAGCAATCCCATTACTGGGTATATACCCAAATAATTACAAATCATTCTCCGATAAAGACATACACACACATATGTTTACTGCAGCACTGTTCACAATAGCAAAGGCTTAGAACCAATCCAAATGCCCATCAATGATAGACCGGATAAAGAAAATGTGGCAGATATACACCATGAAATACTATGCAGCCATAAAGAAGGATGAGTTCATGTCCTTTGCAGGGACATGGATGAAGCTGGAAACCATCACTCTCAGCAAACTAACACAAGAACAGAAAATCAAACACCCCATGTTCTCACTCATAAGTGGTAGTTGAACAGTGAGAACACATGGACACAGGGAGGGGAACATCACACACCAGGGCCTCTCGGGGAGTGTGGGGCTAGGGGAGGGATAGCATTAGAAGAAATACCTAATGTATATGACGGGTTGATAGGTGCAGCAAACCACCATAGCATGTGTATACTTATGTAACAAACCTGCACGTTCTGCACATGTACCCCAGAACTTAAAGTGTAATTAAAAATAAATAATTATGTTTCTTTTTTGGTCTGTTTTTCTATTGAATTGGATTAATTCATAAGTATTCTTAGTATATTACATTATTGATGATAATACAACAAATGTCTTTTGTCAGTTTTGCCGTATCTTTTCATTTTCTTTATTAATTTTCATTTTCCATTGCCGAGTTTTAAAAATATTCAAATTTATCGGTTTTAGTGATTTGTGGTCTTTTTAAAGAAACCAACTCTTCCCTACTTCATAATGTCTTCCAAAACTTTTGTAGTTTTAACTTTTATATTTAGGGTTTTAATTTACATGGTATTGATTTTTGTGCTTAGTGTGAGGTAACAAATAAATATAATTTTTTCCATGTGGTTAATTAGTTGACCAAGCAAAAGTTGTTAAAAAATCAGCTTAGTTGTGAGGTCAGGTGGGGGAGTTATTTAAGTTGCATTGAATCTATAGATCAATTTGGAGAGAATTAGCATCCTTACAAATATTGAGTCTTCTATTCAGAATTATGTATTACCTCTGCATTGATATGTCTTCTTTAATATCTCTCTGTGATGTTCTATAAATCTCTGTGTAAAAGTCCTACACATTTTTGTTAGATTTATTCCTTGCCTATTCATTGCTGATTTTTAATTTAATTGTACGGTTCAATTCTCCCAGTGTGATTGTGGATTTATTAAATTTTCCTTTTGTTTTGGTCAGTTCTTGTTTTATGTATTTTATGGCTGTGTTGTTAGGTGCATACAAGGTAATAGTAGTTAAACCTGCTTAAGAGCACTGTTCCTTTTATTTCTATTTGGCAAATCCCTTTATTTATATTAATCCTGATTCCTCACAATTCTCTTTAGTTTGTCATTAATGTACTTTACCAACTTTTTCTGTGTAACTGTTTCGGTCTCTTTACTTAAGCCTTTCTCTGTACTTTTTAGTTTTACCTCTTAAAAACATTGTATACCTGATAATTTTCCTTCAATCTCATTATCTCTGTCTTAGTGAGTTTAATTCATTTGCATTTATTGTGATTTTTTATATAGTTGCACTTAGTTTATGACATTTTATTTTGTGTTTTCTTCTCACTATTCTTTTTCTTTGATTCATTTTATTACTATTGTTGTCTTTGGGGTGGATAATTTTCACCATTTATTCTCTTTTCTGTACTTCAGTTCTTTAAGTGATTACCCTTAACTTTAGAATGCACATATTTTGCTCCAACTAAAAAAAGTACTGGCCAGGTTCACTGGCTGACGCCTGTAATCCCAGCACTTTGGGAGTCTGAGGCAGGCGAATCACTTGAGGTCAGGAGTTCGAGACCAGCCTGACCAACATGGTGAAACCCCGTCTCTCCTAAAAAGACAAAAATTAGCCAGGCCTGGGGGTGCACACCTGTAGTCCCAGCTACTAGGGAGGCTGAGGCAGGAGAATCGCTTGAACCTGGGAGGTGGAGGTTGCAGTGAGTTAAGACTGCGCCATTGCACTCCGGCCTGGGAGACAGAGTGAGACTCCATCTCAAAACAAACAAACAACAACAACAACAACAAAGTACTGTCCTTAGTTTTGCAGTTTTCTAGTCTGATTTCTGACTACAAGGGCTTGACAAGCTTTACTCACTGAACTGTACACATTTTATTGCTGTTTGATGTTTTAGTTTTACCTTTGTGTGAACACTCAAAAATAATATATTAAAATAATTTATTTACTGGCATACTTTATTAAAATCTCCCAGTTCTCATGTACTTTTTTGTATCCCATTGGTTCTTTAGTGAGGATCTGTGAGAAGCAGACTCTCTTATCCTTCTTTGTAAGTCTGAAAATGTTTTGCCCTCATACTTTCACAACATTTTGGTTGGATATAAAATTTTTCTTTGTCTTTTAGCACTTGGAAAGTATTTCTTCATTTTTTTCTGAGTTATGTTGCTGCTGATGAGAAGTCTGCATGAGTCTAACTGAATATTCTCTTTTACTCCTTAATGTTTCTGCAGTTTTCGTACCCCGTGTGGATTTGTCTTTGTCTAATCCTGCTTTGTTCTCAGAGCACACTTTCTATTTGAGGGTTTATAGCTTTCCTTAATGCTGGAAAAAACCTCAGCAATTTCCCCTTTAGTTATTGCTTCCAGGATATTCTTTCATTGTCTTCTTCTGGAACTCCTATTAATTGAATGTTGAATAGAATGACCACATAATTTATTGTTCCAACTATGGAACTTTTGTGAGTGAAGGGGCACTGTCCAGATGAGGTCCCAGGACACAGTGAATCTGGAACTGTCCTGGGCACACTGGATGTGTGGACTTTTCATATGTTGGGGCTTCTCTTTCTCTTCTCCTTGTCTCCTAATGACTTGTCATCTATGTCATCTTTTTGTCTTTCTGAACTACACTATGGGCAAGTATCTCTATTCTAAAGATTTTGTCATCTGTGACATCTTAAATATTTCAAGAAAAAATACTTTATCCTCCAGATATGATATTATTTCTGTCTTTTCAGTTTAGCAATTTTTAAAAAATTTTTTTGAAGAGTGTTCATATATCGCTAAACATTTTCCCTTACTTTAGAGCTTGTTATCTGGGCATTAATTTTTATCTGGAGTGAGTTTCTGTTTCAATTTTGGATTTTGTTAGCTCTCTTTCTTATCCTTAGTCATATTCACGCATACTTGGCTTTTAATGTGCAGGCTCTCTTTGCGAGAGCTTTGTTTTTGTGTTTCTTTCTCCTTCCCTCCCGCCCTGTCTATGAGTTTCACTTTTGCCTCTAAATGACACTCGGAAGCCTGAGTACAGAACCAGGTTTTATTTCTTCACAGTTACTGGCCCCTGGAGAGAGATTGGGAGTATGGCAGGTTCGGCCAGGGAGCACACAGGAGACCTGACTTAGTTACTTATCACGGAATCTGAGGATGTGCTTCTTTTGCCCCAGGTCTGCATCCGCTGGAAAAGCCGTAGCTGCGGGCAGTAGGTTGACAGACCTTGTCTTGCAGCAGCATCTGCAAGACAGGTGGGAGAGCATTATTTTAGTTTTTGGCCTTAAGTAGTGAGGCTGGCTGAGGCCCTGTCCCTCATTGAGTCTTGTCCATCCTCTGTATTTCACCAGAACCAACCTCCCGACAGTCACTGCCTCTTTCCAGCCCGGAAACCTCGCTAGGCTGTCCTTGTGTTTCTCTCCATTTCTACTTCATGGAGATACTTACCTTGTATTTGAGCATTCTTGTGTCCTTTATCTCCCATCCATGATTGTGATGGGTTTGGCAAAAAGAAGCTTTTTTGAAGGATGCAGTCACTAGACCACAATGATTTACAAGTTCTGTGGCAATTCAGCAGTTTTTGAGGAGGCATACATGAGGATAGTACTAAAAAATCCTTACTTGTCTAAAATATCTTTCTCTTATCCCCACACACGAATGCTAGCTTGGTCTTCTGGGATCAGAATCCCTTTCTCTCATACTCTACAGAGGCTGTTCCATTGGCTTTTTTGGTTTCAATTTTTAGAGGAGAGTTCTGCTGCTAATCCGATTTTCCTTTCCAAGTAACAACTTGTATTTGTTTTGATCCTTACAGGATTTCTCTTTTATTCTTGAAATTCACAAATTGTATGTTTAGATGCAGGTGGGTTTTCTTCCCCCATTAATCCTGTCAGGCACATAGAGAATCTCTTCAAAATGAAAAAACAAGCCTATTCTTAAGGTTAAAGGAGTGCTTTGCTTTCATTTCCCATATCTACACAGTATTCATGTGCTGCGTCTAGGTAGTAAGCATCTCTGAGCGGAGTGACCCTCTGGAATTTACTCAACCTCTCCCTACCTTGGTTTCCTTATCTACAATATGAAAATAATAATAATCATAAGGTCTGCCTCACAGAATTAATGTGAACATAAACTGGTAATTTATGGAAACTGCCTGGCATACATTAGGCATTCAAGAAATGTTACCTATTCTTACCTTTTCTCTAAGTATTCTCTCTTTGTATTTTGCATCTCAAATTTTGGAGAATACCTTCAGCTGATTCTCTAATTTGCTGTATAAGGTACCAAATGATCTAGTGCAGGGTTCACTGCCTCTATTATTCAACTGTTCCTTTATATTTTATGAAAACTCTTTCTTATTCTCAAATTACATACTTTGAATCAATGCCCACATGAATTTTATTGCAACATCTTGAATTCCACTGGGAGACTGTGAATTGTGGGGTTTTGTTTGCTTGCTTGCTTTTTGTTCAGTCCTTTCCAATAATAGGTTTATCTGGGAACCGTTGGCCCTGAGTGCTAAAAATTGGGTCTTCACTTTGGAACTGTGGCCTCTATGTTTCTTGTGATCTCCTCCCACCCCCATCTGCTTGTATTTAGAAACAGAGATGTAAGTTTTCAGTAATGACAGTATTTCTTGCACTCCCAGAGAAAAAGACAATGGACAGTTTGCGTTTATTATAATTTTGTCTGGGATGGGGTGGAGGTTGAGACAGAGGGAGCTGTGCTAGCCAGAGTAATTTGCAGCTCTGCGGGTGTCCTTCATAACTGGACTCAGGCGTCTGTGCTGCTGTCTGTGCATGAGAGAGATTGTTTAACAAAGCGGTTTTTGGAAAGCATGGACCAGACACATCCTGTTTAATCTTGTAAAAATATAAACAAAGAAGCATATAAAGGTATATGCTGGTGATCTCATCCTGTATCTGTTGCAGGGCTGGGAAAAAAGAATGCCTTTAGTAAACATTGTTAAAGGTTATTACTGAGAAAAAACAGCATTAAAATAGTAGAAAATGTATATGAGATTACTAGTTTGCTTCTAAGACTATCGGGTCATTGTATTTTCTTAGTTCTCTGCAATTTAGGGCTCTGTTATAAGTAATATTCTCTTTGTGTAATGTGGCCTTTTAAAAATGTTCTTTATTGTTAGGACTGAATTTTGTAGCATAATAAACTGTTAATGAAATTTTAGGTTAAGGTTAATCAGCTAAATGTCCATCTCATTGCAGCCATTATGGGCGAAAACGATCAGAAGATATTATTTCCTTTATAAAAAGTGAAGTACATCTTGCAATTCCTAATGTGGTAAGTATTATTAAATACACTGATATTTTGGTAAGTTACTTAAGAAGCATAGTACTAGAACTGAGCTTTCATTTAGGGTGACGTTCTGGTCATATGTATTTTTTCACTTTCCCTCACTATTTAACAAATTGGAAATGTCATTTATATCTGTTATGAAAAAGTCACTTCTGGGACGGGCACAATGGCTCACATCTGTAATCCCAGCACTTTGGGAGGCCAAGGTGGGCGGATCCCCTAAGGTCAGGAGTTCGAGACCATCCTGGCCAACATGATGAAACCCCATCTCTACTAAAAATACAAAAATTAGCCAGGCGTGGTGGTAGGTGCCTGTAATCCCAGCTACTCAGGAGGCTGAGGCAGGAAAATTGCTTGAACCCGGGAGGTGGAGGTTGCAGTGAGCCGAGATCATGTCACTGCACTCCAGCCTGGGTGACAGAGCAAGACTCTGTCAAAAAAAATAAAGTTACTTCTGTATTAGCTCATGGTGTATTGAAGGCTTTGTGAAAGAGTTGAGTTAGCCATCTGTTCTGCCATCAATTAGCAAGCACCCTACCAATTGCCTTGCTTTTCCTTACTTCAGACATTAAATTATCTAAATAAAATCATCACAGTTGTCCAGATCCCTACCCCAAACACATGTCTGTGAGGCAACCCACTAAGGTAAGGATGGCAGAAGAGAAAGATAAAAAGAGCCTGTGCCCTGAGCATCTGAACCATCCGTGTCTTTCCGTGGCACTTATCTCTACAACTACCCCAGCTGCTGATGGGCATCTGGAACTCCAAGCCACATGGAATGGCTGAGCTGCCTTCTGTGATGGGTCAAAGGATAAGGCCAGGCAGAAACGTGACTCACCTAAAACCACGTTTACGTGGTCTGACCTCCTGAAGGATAGCGTCTTAGCTTATTTGGCACATTTCAAAGAACTGAGGTCAGACTCTTGGTGGTGTAGCTTCTTCAGTTACTTTGTTTCATGGATTTCTAACATATAGTCTGTAATTTCCCACTGCATTCTGCCACCCCCATGGGGAAAAGGATGACAAGTACTAGTTTGGCCTTTTAAACAAAATCGAAATGTCATTTCTGTTATTAAAAAGTTACTTCTGCATTAGCTCGTGGTGTAATGAGGCTTGCAGGAATCGATAGCGGGAAAACTTCAGGATAGAGAAAATCTGCATCACCCCCCTACCATCTTCCTCTGTCATTCTCCCCCTCAAATCAGCCTTCCACTGGGCCAGCCGAGGCTTGCCCCACTCACTGGGGAGTGGAGGTGGTGAAAATCGAGGGATGGACTGTATGTACCGGCAGTATTACACATTTGTTTCTTCTTTCCGCAGGTGATGATTCCTAGTTTGGATGACATTCAACAAGCCATTAACCGTATGATCCAGTTAACCCTGGAGGTCAGCAGAGGAGTGGCTCACTGGGGGCAACAGCAAATCCGTCCCATGAAGTTGGTCATTCCCAGCCCCACCACTACTGACCTGACCCATCAAAACACAGGAAAACTGCTGAAGAAGGAAGAAAGTAAGAATGTAAAATTAGTCAATGATCTTACTGATCCTTCTTGGATTTGATAGCATATAGATTTTTAAATTATTTTATATGTTTGATACATTTCGCATTTAAAAAATAGTATGTTTCATCTTAAACGTAACATGCAGGCATTTTTTCCTGGCTTTGGGTAGTGGGTGAAAAGGATTTTTAAATCCCTTGTCTACTATGATGATCTTAAGTTAAAAATTAAAATAAGCCTTAGCATTAATTTTACTTTCTGCATGATAGGTTGGATAAACTTAACATAAACATAAATTCATCGCTTAAGTAATTATGAATGTGATATGATAGTGACCCAAAATTTCATGAACCTTTTTTTTTTGACACTTCCTGCATAGAAAGAAACTGATTTATTTTTTATTTTATTTTATTTTAGTTCCAGGGTACGTGTGCAGGATGTGTAGGTTTGTTACATAGGTAAACATGTGCCATGGTGGTTTGCTGCACCTATCAGCACATCACCTAGGTGTTAAGCAAGCATGCATTAGCTATTTTTCCTGATGCTCTCCCTCCCATCACCCCCCGTCACCCACCAACAGGCCCCAGTATGTGTTGTTCCCCTCCCTATGTCAGTGTGTTCACATCGTTCAGCTCCCACTTACAAATGAGGACATGTGGTGTTTGGTTTTCTGTTCCTGCATGAGTTTGCCAAGGATAATGGCTTCTAGCACCATCCATGTCCTTGCAAAGGACATGGTCTCATTCTTTTTTCATGGCTGCATAATATTCCATGGTGTATATGTACCACATTTTCTTTATGCAGTTTACCATTGATGGGCATTTGGGTTGACTCCATGTCTTTGCTATTGTGAACAGTGCTGCAATGAACATAGGCGTGCCTGTATTCTTATAATAGAATGATTTATATTCCTTTGAGTATATACCCAGTAATGGAATTGCTAGGTCAAATGGTATTGCTGGTTCTAGGTCTTTGAGGAATTGCTACACGGTCTTCTACAATGGTCGAACTAATTTAGATTTCCACCAACAGTGTAAAAGCATTCCTATTTCTCCTAGCCTCATCAGCATCTGTTGTTTCTTGACTTTTTAGTAATTGCCATTCTGTCTGGCGTGAGATGGCATCTCATTGTGGTTTTGATTTGCATTTCTCTAATGATCACTGATGTTGAGCTTTTTTTTATATGTTTGTTGGCCGCATAAGTGTCTTCTTTTGCCAAGTGTCTATTCATGTCCTTTGTCCATTTTCTGATAGGGTTGAAAAACTGGTCTCTTCAACTGGTCTCATTAACTTTCTAATGGGATTGAGAAACTGATCTCAAAACTATGTAGCTTCCACTGTGGTTCAGGGAAAGGCAAATTGAAAACAACAAGATACTAGGTGAGGCCTAGTGTGGTAGCTCACGCCTGTAATCCCAACACTTTGGGAGGCCGAGGCAGGTGGGTCATCTGAGGTCAGGAGTTTGATATCATCCTGGCCAATATGGCAAAACCATATCTCTACTAAAAATGCAAAAGAATTATACAGGCATGGTGGTGGGCACCTGTAATCCTAGCTACTGGGGAGGCCGAGGCAGGAGAATCACTTGAACTGGGAGGCGGAAGTTGCAGTGAGCTGAGACTGCACCATTGCACTCCAGCCAGGGCGACAGAGGAAGACTCTGTCTCCAAAAAACCAAAACCAAAAACACCTCAAAGATACCAGGTAAGCTACATAACCATGTGGCTCAGACCCCTATGACACCTTTCTATGTTGCACTAACATTGCTTTCTCAGCTTACATCTATGGTCTCATGGGGTGTTCCCTACAACCAGCTAATAAAGGATGAAAAATCTCAGGACTGGTCTATCCGAATTGGCTTAATATGTTGTTGTCAGCTGAAAATGGACTTTTATTGCACTACAGCCTACTCAGGAGTGGCCCTAAAGGGCAGTGAAAAGGGGAATTTCCCCCAGTGGGCAGAGCTTCAAGCAGTATAACTTTTTTAAGGAGAATGGTCTGAAGCAAAGATATACATGGACTCTTGGGCAGATGAATGGCTGGACTGATCATTCAGCACCTAGAAAGAGCAACTTTGGAAAATCAGAGGCAAGAAGAGCTAGGGAAAAAGCATGTGGATGGATCTATGAATTTATGTAAAATATCTGGCAAGATAAATATTAATTCCTTCAGGGGCTGATCGTAATCCTGAAAGACACAATCCAATGCCATAATCTCAAATGTTGAAATCCCAAAAGATCAAAATCCCAAAAATATAATTCTGGAAAAAATAATAAACAATTCTTTTAATAAACAATTCTTTTAAATGTATCTATTTATATTTTTAAAGGGGGATTTGATTTTCAGAATTTTAGACATGGATTTTATACTTTCAGGATTTAGATTTTAGGGATTTTGAGCTTTTGGGATTTCAATATTTGAGATTATGGTGTTTGGGATTGTGTCTTCTGAGATGATAGATCAAACCCAGTTCTTTCTTCAGAGAGGTAAAATAATTTTTCCAAGATCACAAACCTAACGAGAGGGCTGGGAATTAATTCATATAAGAAGATTAGTGTCTTTTTTTTTTTTACTTTTAGTCCAATGTTTGCCATTATTCTTTATTCTCTCCTTAGTCCTTGTATATATTTTTCTATTACTGTAGCAGGCTAAATGTAAAACTAAAAATTGCTAGATGCAAAAATCTCCTTGGACTTATCAACAATCTTGCAAATTAGAATTCTATTCTCAGCCAAATTATCAACCAAGTACAATATAAATAGACATTTTCAGACATTCAATGGCTTTTAAAATGTACCCTCAACACACCCTTTTCCGCGAAGTTACTGAAGGTTGTAGTCTTCCAAAATGAGAAAGCAAAAGCAAAAAAAAAAAAAAGGTATAGGATATTAGAAACAGGAATAAAATGCAGCAGACAGGTGAAGGGAATTTCAAGGTGAATGTTGAAGGGTGATTGTGCAGTGATAGTTATGTTCTAAGCGTAGAGGGCAACCAGTGTGACTTGGGAAACAGATGAGTTTTGACTACTCTCGCCAAATGCTGGATGCCATTATATATACTGTCCTTTAACTTGAAGACCGAATGCCTGGGTAAACGTGGTCTGTATTCTTGTCTGGACTTTCTCGTTCTCACCATGTGCTGATGAAGTTGCTGCTCTACACTCATTGCTCTGGGTCAGCTGAGGAAACTTATTTATTCCTCAGAAGCATTCTGCCTTGACCAACTACTGAAAACTGGAGGCAGGCAATTGTGATATAAGGAAATAGAGATTAACTCACTATCCTGGCCATGTTCTTGCTGGACATTTATTACTCGGCTCACAAACACAGTGCTGCCAGATGCCCTGATTGTCATGACACATATATTTTCTACGACTCATTTATATCCTGCCCCATAGCTTCCCCTACAAAGGGCTTTTGTACACTTGTAGAAAAGATGAAGCCAGACTAGTCCCAGAGACTCTTTTCTTGTAGGAGCCTTCATCTCACATGAACAATTAATGTTCTTTCCTTTACAGCTAGTTTTGTGCTTACTGCTCAGTTTTTAAAAATTGTTTGGGGATAAACATGTTGATTTATTGTAAAGTTTATCTTCAAAGAAAATTCAGGATAATGGTTGCCTCTGAGAGTAAGGGAAGGGAATGGGATTAGAGAGGTGCCTAGAGAGGACTAGTCTATTGGTAACATTCTGTTCTTAACTTGGTGGTGAGTACATTGGAATTCATTTTTTCTTCTTCTTTTATATACATTTTATTTCTTGTGTTTTATATATGTTTCTGTAAGTATATTTCACTTACCCACACACAGACATAAATACAGCTTCTTAGCAAACCAGGAATAAAATGGATTTTCCAATAATGTCATCTGTAAAAATATTTAGAAGTATTCCATTCCTAATAAAATGAAGAATAAAGAAGGAAGCCCACTATTATCATTCTTATATGATAGTTTACTAGAGATCTTCATTATGAAATAAGACAAGAAAAAACAAGAAGAGTTGGAGAGGAAGACTGAGATTGTCCTTATTTAAAGATTATACATAGAAAATCCAGGAAATCTAGAAATAATTGTTACAACCAATAAGTTCAGAAATGTTTATGTATAAAAGATCAACATACAAAACCCCCAGTATTTCTACATTTACCAGTAATACAATTAATATATAGTAGAAGCCTATATATTTTTGTTAGCCACAAACCATAAAGTCTTTAACAAATAAATGTAAAAAAATATTTGCACAGCATTTTTGGAGAAGATATTACTGAATGAGATAATGGAAGACAAGAATAAGTCCACATGATGAAGAAGTCAATTCTTTCATTAATCTGTGAATTCAATACAATTCCAAAGAAATCACAATAGATTTTTTTCTGTGGTCAACTTGATTTATAAATTTGATTGTAAAATTGTATGGAAGTGAAAAGAGTTAAAAATAGCCAAGAAAAATTGGTGGTGAAGAAAAGCAAGGTAGGGGTTCCTGCCCTGCCAATTACCTAGGAGTATTACAGAGCCAGGCTAAGAAGGACAGCCTTTTAATGATCCAAAGATAGATAACATACAGCAGAAAAGGAGAGAGGGTGCAGAAATACTAGTATATATGAAAATATATGATATAGGTGGATTTACAAATCAGTGGAGAAAGAATGTAATGGAAAAACTTTCAGTAGTATCTTTTTTTTTTTTTTTTTTTTTGAGACAGAGTCTCGCTCTGTCGCCCAGGCTGGAGTGCAGTGGCGCGATCTCGGCTCACTGCAAGCTCCGCCTCCCGGGTTCACGCCATTCTCCTGCCTCAGCCTCCCAAGTAGCTGGGACTACAGGCACCTGCCACCTCGCTTGGCTAGTTTTTTGTATTTTTTAGTAGAGATGGGGTTTCACCGTTTTAGCCAGGATGGTCTCGATCTCCTGACCTTGTGATCCGCCTGTCTCGGCCTCCCAAAGTGCTGGGATTACAGGCTTGAGCCACTGCACCCGGCCTCAGTAGTGTCTTAAATTAGATACACATCATACCCACGATTCTATATCCTGTAACACTATTCCATCTATTTTACAACACTTTTAGAATAAAACAGCGCAATATATTTAAAACACCAGGGTGGGGAAGGATTCTCAAGACATATGAAGCTCAAACCATAGAAGAAAGATGTTTAAATTAGACTTCTTTATATTTAAAAACATCTTTAAAGGAGCTTTAAATTTAATGACCATGCTGAAGTCCTTAATAAAATGTTAGCCAACTGAACCGAACAGTATAGGAAAAGGGTTGTATAGTGTGACCAAATGAGATTTATTCCACAAAAGCAAGGTTGGTTTAACATCCTAAAATATACCATATGAATAGAATAAAGGGCAAAAACTCATGATCATCTCAATAGACATAGAAAAAATATTTGACAAAATCCAACACCCTTTCATGATAAACATGCTCAACAATCTGGGAATAGAATTAAACTTCTTCAACCTTATAAAAGGCATCATATCTAACACTGAAAGCCTGAATTGTTTCCCCCTAAGATTAGGAACAAGTCAAGAATACTAGCTCTCACCACCTCTACTCAACATTATAGTGTAGGTTCTATCAAGTGGATTAAGATAAGTGAACTAAATTGAAGATACACAGATTGGAAGGGAAAAGGTTAAACTGTCTTTATTAGCAGATGACATGATCTTGTATGTAAAAATAACCTAAGGAATCAACGCTCATACACACACACACAAAACTATTAGAACTAATAAATGAATTCAGTAAGACAGTAAGACCGCAGGATACAAGATCAATATACAGATATCAACTATATTTCTAAATATTAGCAATGAACCATCTGAAAATGAAATAAAACAATTGAATGCACAAAAGGAAGGAAGAATAAAATACATTTAACAGAAATATAAGGTCTGTACACTGAAACTGCAAAACACTGCTGAAAGTTATACCATGAAGAAATACATCATGTTCATGAGTTGGAAGATCCAATATTATTAATCTGGCAGTTCTCCCCAAATTGATCTATGGATTTTATACAGTCTCTATCAAAATCCCAGAAGGCTTTTTTTGGTTGCAGAAGTTGATAAGTTAATCCTAAAATTTGAACAGAGAATAGGGGAATTCAAAGGACCTATAATGGCCAAAAAATTTTGAAAAAGAACGAAGCTGGAGGACTTACCACTACTTGGTTTTATTTATTTAGAGATGGGGTCCCACTCTGTTGCCCAGGCTGGAGTGATGTGGTGCAGCCTCTGCTCACTGCAGCCTCTGCCTTCTTGGCTGAAGCAGTCCTCCCCTTTCAGCCTCCGAGTAGATGGGACTACCGGCATGTGCCACCATGCTCAGCTAATTTTTGTATTATTGTAGAGATACGGTTTTGCCATGTTGCCCAGGCTGGTTGTGAACTCCTGGACTCAAATGATCTCCCCGCCTCGGCTTCCCAAAGTGCTGGGATTCCAGGCATGAGCCACAGTCCCCAGCCAGCTGGAGTCAAAATTTATCTTCAAAAGATGTATGTTCAAGTTAGCCCTCATTATTAGAACTGATGCTTAGTCCACATTTCTCCTGTCAGCCTGGCCACAATTCTTTTATTTTGGCTTCTTTTATCTCTATTCAAATTGCATATAATGACAAAAACTTTGAAATTCTCCACCGAGAGTCTTTGGGATCTAATTTCTTCAACCAGTTTATTTTAGGGTCCTTTTTAGAGTAGGTGGATCTGCCTAGTTTTCAATTTGACACCCTAGAAAAATAAAAGCATTGGTGACTGTTGAAGACTGTATCAAACTGAACAGTCTAAGAAAACTACACAAATACTGTATCAGTAGAAATACCAGGTTTAACAAGCAGGAAGCCAAGATGCCAGATGCAGAATATCTGCGGCGCTGATGTTTAAACACACCAGCAGAGGTTGTCTCATTTAATTCTCGCAATTACATCCATGAAGACTAAATACTTGTCCCAAGGTCATTTGATTAATAAACTTAATGTCTGTCCTTGAACCACTGTGCTATTCCTCAGGGTGGAAATTTCAACGCTTTTAACCTTTTCTTAAAGGACGTTAACATTTTGGGGGGTTTTAATCAGTGTCTTTCATTTATCTGCTCTGAATAACAGTTCTTCTACATTAAAGAAATCTAGAGCCCAAAATCTGACACCATAGTTTAATGAGAATCCATGAAGATAGCAAGCGAATAGCTCTTAATTACTCGAAATAGCTCTTAGTTTCTTGGAGGGAGAGTCTTCAAGAAAATAGAGTTTGAAAAAGAATCAGAAATATTAAAACTGATAATATTTAAAGTTGAATATAGAAGTTATTTATAGTGTAAAAACATCTGTTTTCAGGATCTTTTGAAGAAGTTATTCCTGCAAGGAAGCTGAAGAATTTTTACCCGGGGGTAGCGGAGCACAAGGATATTTCTAAGTTGGTCCTGCTCCTTTCTTCCTCTGTAAATTCCCTAAGAAAGGCGGCTCATGAGGCCCTGCAGGACTTTCAGAAGTACAAGACTCTCTGGACCGACAACCGCGATGTGAAAGTGAAGGTGTCTTTCCACTACTTGTGATGTGGTTCGGGTTTTGTTTGTCTCTTAACTCTTGAGGGTGGACCAGGAAAATATCAGGGAAAATGACAGAAACTCATGAGCAGAGGCCAAGAATCTATAAATACCAAGCACCTGTCACCTTCTAGCTCATGTAATTCTCACATGGACACACTGAGGCAGTTGATATTACTGAGGCTCGTTGTTCAATTTCCTTAAACAATTGAGTACCAATTATGTGCCAGCACCGACTAGAGGCCAGGTATTCAAGGGTGTGTCACACTTCTGTAGACCCAGCTGTTTTTCAGTAAGAGACTCAAGGGAACTTTAGAACTCTGAATAACCGTGCCCGGGAGGTGGTGAAATTCCTTGCCTCCCGGTGGACACCCTCCAGGCAGGACACGCCCGGCAGGCGGTGAAATTCCTTGCCTCCCGGTGGACACCCCATTTCTTACCCAGCCACTGGCCTCATTGCACACACAAGTGTAAAAGTGTATGAGCAAATGCAATTTTCTAATGTAACTACGGTAAGATTTATATTGTTAAAAAATTAAAATATTGACTATTTCTTACCACAGGGATTTTTGGCTAACAACCCCTCTCTGACTGAAATCAGATCAGAAATTCTACGCTATGCTACTTTTGAACAGGAGATTGATGAGTTGAAGCCTATTATTGTTGTAGGAGCACTTGAATTACATACAGGTATTTTAAAAATATTTATTATGGAAAGTATCTGTACTTTCACGTGAAGCATTATTTTATTTAGCAAGCAATTATTAAACTATCTTGGTACAATAGTATTATATGAAGATATAATAATAATAATATACCAAGGTATAATAATAGTATTATACCAAGATATATTATAATATTATTATACCATTAAAAGTAATGGCAAAACTGCAATTACTTTTGCACCAACCTAATATAAATGTTAAATAGTTTTGGACCATTGATATTCTTTATACACACATCCATAGACACACTATACAGGCCGATTGCTCCACTGGCAGTCAAACAGCTAAAACTATAGGTGAAATTCTCTTTTGGGTTACTGGGAGGCGGGGCTTGTATACATGAGATGGGAGTCAAACAGTTTGAAGTCTGCCAAGAAGTTGATCCATTTGGGATTAGAGTATCAAAGGATGATGAGACAATCATTAACGTTTGAAATATGAAGATGACTTATTGCTTGCTGTAGTGACAGAGAGCTGTACTGGTCAGGCACAGTGTACCTGGCAGGGCAGACTGCTCGTCTCATACAAGGTGTCTGGGCAGCGTGGAGTTGAAGGACTGTGGACGTAGATAGGTTGACATCATCTGTATAAGGGTGTTTACTCAGGTGAGACTGTTGTAGGCTGGTTGGCACTCAGAGGTGGGTTTATTGGAGTAAGTCTTTCTTGACTAGTTGACATTCCGAAGAAAGGGCCTGACACTGCTTGGGTTGCACACATATGAGAACTGATGTTGACTTGCTCTGTGGTTTGAGTTTAAAGCTGGTTGTGGTGGCTCATTGTTACCGTGGTTACATAACAATCAGTCTTATCCTAAGTTTGTGGGAAGATTTTGTTCTCAGACAGTATTTGAATGAGGTATTTTATATCCATTATCTACCTTAAGTAGATTTTCAGGTCTGTTATCAAGAAATTAATGTAACTGTGGCTCTTGAATTTGACCACTTGGGTAACTTGACCTCTTTAACCTCCATTTCCTCTGCTGATGAAAATGACAGTATTCACCTCACGAAATGCTTTATATAAGATACTTAGCATAGTACCTGGCATATGATTGATGTTGAATAAATATTAAATATTATTATTATATCTGCCAAGGAAGTACTTGTGATTCTCTGAGGAAGAAAAGTACCAAAGGATTACAAGTACTTGAGGGGGATTATTTATCTGGAAATCAGAAACTATGCATCAGTGGCATAATTACAAGAACTTCTGTAGCGTTTTGGAAACTGTACACTATTATTTTTTAAAAGTTCACATTTGTCTCCTCATAATGGTTAGCACTATACTCCACAATACAAAAAGCAACCGTAGTATACTGATAGAATGGGTTGGGGGGCTTGTTTTTGGAGAGTGGAATCTAAAAATGGGAGAGGTGATGGTAGTTATAAAGAAAGGGGAGGGTGGGCTGAATCCCTGAGGCCTGAGGAAAAAGGTCCCCCCAGGGGACCTCATGAGATATGGTCTCACAGCCTCAATCACCAGGCTGGCTGCATGGTTGTTCTCAGGCCACGCTTTCTCCTCAGCACCACAGGCCTCTAAGTTTAATGGTTGGAAGGTAAGAGCAGAGCAACTGTGTTTCAAGCTTGGCAGAATTGGGGGGCTGTAGGAGTACTGAGAGGTAAAAGGGGAAGGATTGATAAGGCAGAGTTGACTAGTTAGAGCTGTTTTGTTTTCAAGAACAGAAACACATTTGAGCTATGTTAAGGGAGAAAAGGTTTATCCCAGAATCCAAAGTGCAACTGAGCCTTCAGAATGGACCAGAAGCAGGGACAGTATAGGAAGCTGAGGAAGTTCTTTCTCTCTGCCTCTCGTTTCTTCTTCCCTCTGTGCATGAATTTTTTCTGCTTCCCAGACTACGTGGCTCCTCCTCAAGCCTCATTTCAAATGCTCTAGAAAGGACTCTGGTCTATAACGTAGGTCATGTTGACCTGGGGCAACTGGTTAGGTCCAGGATACAGGGTCAGGGTAGACAGATACGCTGACCATGTGGATGATGTGGGGAGTAGAAAAGCAAGGAACCTGTGAAGTCACAGCTTGATAGACAAAACAATAAATTTCACTCCACTTCATGGGATCCCTTGAGAAAAATGTGGAAATGAATGAGGGCCACTAATGGGATGATCAGAAGAAGTGCAAAAGTCACACAGAACAGTGATAGAACTAATATCAGAAATGCTCCCCCATGGGCTGTGGTGTCAAACTCATGCACATCTCCATGGTGATACATGCTTTGTGGGGACAGGAATTAAGTCTCCAAAATCTAGTAACCTTACAGCACATGTAATTCCTACTAACCACATTTAAATTGTTCAAAAGCCACATGTGGTTAGTCACTACTGAATTGGACAGAGGAGTTATAGATGCCCTTATAGTTTCAGAATGCCAGTTATATTCTAATTTAATCTCTTCTTGTCTTCATCAGAGCCAATGAAATTGGCCTTATCCGTCGAGGCCAAGGCATGGAAGATGTTACTCTGTCGATATCTGAATGAAGAATACAAAAAGAAAATGTCAGACATGATAGCATTTATTAATGAATACTTGAAAAAGTTATCTAGACCTATTCGTGATTTAGATGATGTCAGATTTGCAATGGAAGCCTTGTCTTGCATACGTGATAATGAAATTCAAATGGACATGACTTTGGGACCAATTGAAGTAAGAAATGGATTGCATTTTTTTTTCTTGGAATCCTTTTTTTTGGTTTGTTTTTTAAAGAAATAGAGACACACTAAGAAAGTGGTTCTTTAACATATTCATCTATTATGTAACACAGTCTGCCTATTTCTAGTCTCTAATGTTGATGTCTTCGGGAGAATTTTGGCAATTATCAACAGTGAACAGTATACAAAAGACGCTGTTGTAGTACAAAGGAATATTTCTGTATTAATAATGCTCTACTGGGGGTAGGTAGTGTTTAATTTTTGATACTGGCACCAACATTTTATGGAAAGAAATAATTGCCCCTTGTCATGTCAATCCCAACATGTTAGGCAAGTTCTCCCGATATCTTTGACTTGCCTTAGAAACCAATTATAGGTCTCACTCATGACCGGTTGTGTACCACAGGCAGTATGGCGGAAACAGTGCCCTCAGGCTCCATAGTAAACTGCTGGAACTTAGATCAATGAAAGATGTTTTTAGGAAACAGTATCAGTTTCCTATTGCTGCTATAACAAATCACCACCAACTTAATGCCTTAAAACAACATAGATTGTTTATTTTGCAGTTCTAGATGTCAGAAGTACAAAAATGGGTCTAATGGGGCTAACTAACATCAAGATGTCAGCAGGGCCATGTGACTCCTGGAGGCTCTAGGGGAGAATCCATTCCTTCCTTTTTCCAGCTTTTAGGGGCTGCCCACGTGCCTTGGCTCATGGTTCCCTTCCAGTGATGCCATCACTTCTACCCCCATTTCTGTCATTGTGTCTTCTCTCATACCTACTTTCCTGCCACACTCTTTCTCTTACGTGGACTTTTGTGATTACATCGGACCTGCCTAGTTAATCCAGGGTGATCTCCCTCCCCATAGCAAGCTCCTTAACATAATCATATTTGCAAAGTCCATTTTGCCATGTAAGGTAGTATGTTCACAGACTTTGGGGATCAGGACTTGGACAGCCTTGGTGAGTTTGTCTATTACTCATATTTAGAATGTTTTAGAACTAATATTATTTAGAATTTCTGATACATGGTGATAAAAATCAGGCTTTTGATTCTTTTTATTATTGTTTTGTTGTCTATAAACAATGCACTGCCTCATTGTTGCAATATCTGGGAAACTGACACCACCACTACCTCCTTATGGTACCCAATATTTATGACTGTTTTATGCTTTCTTCAACCCATTGAGAGTTTATACTCTTTGGTAGCTAATGAACTTTATACTTTTACTGCTTTAAAAAAATTTTGGTATAGGCAGGGCACAGTGACTCAAGCCTGTAATCCCAGCACTTTGGGAGGCCGAGACAGGTGGATCACGAGGTCAGGAGATCGAGGCCATCCTGGCTAACCCGGTGAAACCCCGTCTCTACTAAAAAATACAAAAAACTAGCTGGGCGAGGTGGCGGGCACCTGTAGTCCCAGCTACTTGGGAGGCTGAGGCAGGAGAATGGCGTAAACCTGGGAGGCGGAGCTTGCAGTGAGCTGAGATCTGGCTACTGCACTCCAGCCTGGGCGACAGAGCGAGACTCCATCTCAAAAAAAAAAAAAAAAAAAAAAAAAAAATTGTTGGTATTTGGGGATTTTGGATGCTGACCAGCCAGACTTCAAGATATAATAAATTATTATATGAATTTTTCCCTGACTGCAGAAGTTTAATTCTTTACCATACTGGTTTTTTTTTTTTTTTTTTTTTTTTTTTTTTTTTGGTGAAGACAATTACTGGGCATCCCTTGGACCCTGGATCATTCAAGTTTCTTTTCTTTGGAGTATCTCCCACATCATTTCATTCCGTTCCTTGTATAGTCAACCCCTATTTTAATACAGTCTGTATCTTATGTGGTGTTGACACAGGGTCAAGGAGGAAAAAGAGAGACATATATATCTCCATCAGAATCACCTAGGTGCTTATTAAATGCAGATTTCAGAGCCCATGATCCAGAGTTAGTATCTGGTAGTCAGATTGAAAGGTGCTTTTCATACACTTTTAATTTTGGAAACCACTTTTCTAGAACATGCCATCTTCTTCTAAGACATAGGAATGTGTTTCTAGAAGGCATCTAAATGATTTGGCAATGGCTTTCCCTTGCAATATTTCTAAACTCCACCTTCATCCTGTAGGAAGCCTATGCTATTTTAAACAGATTTGAAGTTGAAGTAACCAAAGAAGAATCAGAAGCAGTTGATACCTTAAGATATTCTTTCAACAAATTGCAGAGCAAAGCTGTAAGTATGAATTTAATTACATTATTTTTTTCTTAAGTCACTATCTCCAGAAAAAAAAAGATATTTTATACCTTTTTAAAACTTAATATACAGTCGTGTGCCATGTAACAATGTTTCAGTCAACAACAGACTGCATATGCAATGGTGATCTCGTAAGATTATAATACCGTATTTTTACTGATCCTTTTCTATGTTTAGATATACAAATGCTTACCAGTGTCTAGAATTGCCTTCAGCATTCAGTATAGTAACATGCTGTAGAGGTTTGTAGCCTTGGAGCAGTAGGCCATACTATATAGCCTAGGTGTGCAGTAAGCTATCTCATCTAGGTTTGTGTAAGTATACTCAGTGATGTTCACACAATGACAAAATCACCTAATGACGCATTTCTCAACCTATTACCATCATCAAGCAATGTGAGACTGTAAATTATTTTAATGGCTTTATTGAGATAGAATACACATACCATAAAGTTTGCCATTTTAAAGCATACAATTCAGTGTTTTTTAGTATATTCACATCATTGCTTAACCACCATCATTATCTAATTTTAAAACATCACCCCCCAAAAGAAACCCCATGCCCACTGGCAATCACTCCTGATTCTCTCTCTTGCCTCAGCCCTGGCAACCACTAATCTACTTTCTGTTTCTGTGGATTTTCCTTTTCTGGACATTTAATGTAGACTAAATCATACAATATGTGGTCTTTCATAACTTGATTCTTTCACCTAACATAATTTTTCAAAGTTCATCCATATTGTTCATGTGCGAGGACTTCATTTTCCTAATGCCAAATGAGATAGAGCATGTTTTCATGTGGCCATTTTATTGGTCATTTGTATATCTTATTTGAAGAAACGTGAATTTAAATCCATGGCTTGATTTTTAAAAATTTTGTTGTCTTTTTCTTTTTGAGTGGTAAGGATTCTTTATATATTATGGATACAAGTTTCTTATCAGACATGTGATTTGCAAATATTTTCTCTTCTTCTGTGGGTTATCTTTTTACTTTATTGATGGTGTCTTTTGATGCACAAAGTTTTGTACTCTGATGAAGTCTAGTTCATCTTTTTATTGTTGTTGGTGGTAGTGTTTTTCGTATGTTCTCTGGGAAACCATTGCCCAATCTAGAGTTATGAAGATTTACTTCCATGTTTTCTTATGAGAGTTTTATAACTTTAGCACTTAAATTTTGGTTTCTGATACATTTTGAGTTAAATTTTTGCATATGGTATAAGTTAGGGGTTGGACTTCATATAAAAGCATGTAGATAATCCAGTTGCCTCAACATTGTTTGCTGAAAAAAAACTATCCTTTCACCAGCAAATTATCTTGGTAGCTTTGCTGAAAATCAATTGATCATAGATGTAAGAGTTTATTTCAGACTCTCAATTCTATTCTTTTTGTCTATATGTCTGTTCTTATGCCAGCACCACACTGTCTTGATTTTGGTAGCTTTGTGCTAAGCTTTAAAAAGAAAATAGTGGTAAAATGCATGTAACATAAAATTTACGTTCTTAACCATTTTAGTAGTGTTAAGTATATTCACATTGTTGTGCAACCAATCTCTAGAACTTGCAAAAAATCTTGCAAAACTGAAACTCTATTTAAACAACAACTCTTCATTTTCCCCTCCCATTTCTAGGTTGCCTGTTCACTCTGCTGATTGTGTCTTTATAGTCCTTTCTATTTCTGTTAGGCTGGTAGTGATGTTCCTTTTTTCATTCCTAATTTTAGTAATTTGCATCTTCTCTCTTTTATTCTTACTTAGTCTAGGTAAAGGTAGTCAATTTTGTCAGTCTTTTCAAATAAAAAACTTTGGTTTGTTGATTTTGGCTATTGTTTTTCTATTCTCTCTACTATTTATTTGTGCTCCAGGTTTTATCATTTCTTTTCTTCTTCTTGCTCTGGGTTTAATTTGTTCTTCTTTGTTTAATTTGCAAAGTTGAGGTTACTGATTTGAGGTTTTTTTTCTTTTAATGTAGAACTTGATAGCTATAACTGTCTCTAAGCGTTTTTGAAGTTGATAAACATTTATATCCCAAAAATTAGACATTAAAAATGAACTCCAAGGGGCCGGGCATGATGGCTCATGCCTGTAATCCCAGCACTTTGGGAGGCCAAGGTGGGCGGATCACAAGTTCAGGAGATCGAGACCATCCTGGTTAACATGGTGAAACCCCCTCTCTACTAAAATACAGAAAAATCAGCTGGGCATGGTGGTGGGCACCTGTAGTCTCAGCTACTTGGGAGGCTGAGGCAGGAGAATGGCATGAACCCGGGAGGCAGAGCTTGCAGTGAGCTGAGATCACACCACTGCACTCCAGCCTGGGTGACAGAGTGAGACTCCATCTCAAACAAAACAAAACAAAACAAAACAAAAAAACTCCAAGGGATGACCTGCATTCTTTAATTATACTGAAGCAAGACACAACAGCAAGGAGACACAAAACTGAAGTTGAGGTCATGGCTTGTGACTGTAGCTCTACTACCAGTCAATTGGATGATTTTATGCAAGTTAATAACATTTATTTCTCAACTTCTTCTTGGGGTCATTTAGGAAGGCTAGTTTTTTTATGTGTCTGTGAGGCTCACTTGAGGTAATGTACATAAAATACTTTTATGAAATAAAAGAACTCATGTTTATTTAAATTCATATGCAATATTAACCAATAGCTTACTCCTCTAGCTGGTTAGTCAGAGGAGCGAGTCTTAGAAAAGAAATAGGAAATCTCTGTTGAGGTTTAGTGAAACACAATTTTCTGCTATCATTCAATGGAAAAGATTCATGGCTGAGCATGGTGGCTCACACCTATAATTCCAGCACTTTGGGAGGCTGAGATGGGTAGATCACTTGAGTCCAGGAGTTCCAGACCAGCCTGGGCAACATGACAAAACTTCGTCTCTACAAAAAATACAAAAATTAGCTGGACGTGGCAGCACACACCTGTAGTCCTGGCTATTTGGGAGGCTGAGGTGGGAGGATCACTTGAGCCTGAGAGGCTGAGACTGCAATGAACTGAGATTGTGCCACTGCACTCCAGTCTCCAGCCTGGCGACAGAGTGAGACACCGTCTCAAAACAAAACAAAACAAAACAAAAAGAGGATTCACTTAGGTGGTTCTTCTGTCTCTTTAATGGTTAGTGTTAAACCCACTAACCCAGCCTTTAGCAGAGATGGACTGTTATATACTACAGTCACCATTAAACTTGAGGTAGTATATGTTCCAATCTAAAGATAGCTGCTATTGTCGAGAGCAGTTAAGAGCAGGGGCCCTCTAACTACACAGCCAGGGTTTGAATCTTGACTTTGCCTGATACTGGTGCTGGAACTTTGGGGAAGTTACTTAGCCTCTCTGTGCCTCAGTTTTCTCACCTGTAAAATGGTAATCATATTAGCATAGTACAATTTTCTGCATAGGGTCGTTATGAAGATTAAGAGTTAACATATGTAAAGAGCGTGGCAGATAGCAAGCATTATTTAAGTGCTGACAATTATTATTGAAAGTTTAAGCAGAATCTTTCAGGACCATTGTGTAAGGTATTTGCTATTTTTTTTAATACCTAGAGTAATATCACTTTCTTTTAGAAAATTGCTCCAACCACTGTAGACATGTGAACTTTTAATTAGAGATTGCTAATCCTGGGTCTTGGCCTGGCCCCACAGACAACATGTGACCCAGACTGTGCCAATAATAGTAACTCTCTTCCAGGTCACAGCGATGGCCTGACCTGGATCAACTAGAAACAGTTACAGAGAAATTGACTTTGCCTCTTAAGTCACAGGCTAGAATGATTTGAGTCTCCTATAGGTACATTTGGGTTGTTAATATATTTTATTACAAGCAAACAGAGACTTCCTTGTTCATATAGGATATCTGTGAGATAACAAACTTATTGGAATAGAATTATAATCTTTGTTTTTAATATGTTACTTTCACTGTCAGATTGAATATTCTTTTTTATTCTAGGTTTCTGTACAAGAGGACCTAGTTCAAGTGCAGCCAAAGTTTAAAAGCAATCTACTTGAATCTGTGGAAGTTTTTCGTGAGGACGTGATAAACTTTGCAGAAGCATATGAGTTGGTAATTTAAGTATTTTCTTGCTGTATGTTGAAATGTTCTGTGATATGTTGATATGAAATGAAAGTGATGAACCCAGAGGAATAGGTATGTTGCATGTAAGTGGCTATATTTGCAGCTGTCAGGAAAAGGGGATAGCTAATCCTTTAAACCAGGGATGTCCAATCTTTTGGCTTCCCTGGCCATATTGGAAGAAGAAGAATTTTTCTGGGCCACACATAAAATGCGCTAACACTAACAATAGCTGGTTAGCTTTTAAAAATTGCAGAAAAAATCTCATATTGTTTTAAGAAAGTTTATGAATTCGTGTTGGGCTGCATTCAAAGCTCTCCTGGGCTTCGTGTGGCCTGTGGGCCGTGGGTTGGGCAAGCTTGCTTTAAGCAAATTTTATAGAGAAAGAAAACAGATTTTACTGTTAAAAGGAGCAGCAACTTTGGAGATTGTGGAAGGAACAAAGGGTCTGGTTTTGTCCTTTCTCGGGGCCTGAATTCTCGTGGTAGAAAATGTAATATAGTTGTTGGAAGGCTGTGAGAAACTATAAACGCCTAATACCAGGATATTATGCCATTGATTTTGTGTTCTCACAAACTCTTAGAGAACTGAAAAGGTCCCTGAGAATAAACAATAGATGTCTTACTGGGTCAGTCCCATACACTACTCAAACTGCTATTCTGACTGATAATGTTGACCTTGAAGTTAAACTCAAGACTGAATATGAAATACTCTTTCTTTTAGTGGTCACAGTGGATCTGTATTCATAAGATGATTTAAGCCCTTGGTGCTACTTATATAATGTTTTTTTTTTAAACATGTGCTAAACATATCTGTTGATTTGCCCCCTCATTCTATTGTTAAAGTAAGTTTAAAATGGAGACCAGGTCTGAAGAGTTCCTGAACAGACACAGCCAGTCACTTATATAATGCTGTGTTTTTTTGTTTTTTTTTTAGCATGTGCTAAACATATCTGTTGATTTGCCCCCTCATTCTATTGTTAAAGTAAATTTAAAATGGAGATCAGGTCTAAAGAATCCCTGAACAGACACAGCCAGTCAGGCATCTTAAGTTACCTTACCCTTGCACAATTTGCAGACATAAGCAAATCTGAATGTGCTATTTCTTATAAATGCCTATATTAGAAACAGCTCAACTAATCAGAAGCAGCAAACAAGCCTGTAATTATATAACTGGGGACTTTCCAGCAGGATAGACCAAAGAAGACAACTTTATAAGTGAAACCAAGAAAATTTTTTCTTTGTGTTACTTCTGTGCTCACTCTGTAAAAGCCTTCTGCAGTGGAGACCCTGAACCAAGTCTAGTTGGGAGTTTCCCAACTGATGAATTGCTGTGTGCTCAGATAAACTTAAAAAAATTATTGTGCCTCAGTTTATTTTTTAAACACTATTATATTGGGAATCTAGTCTATTATTTACATATCCATCGTATCATGATTGACCATGTTAATATACTTAATAGCCTTCATTTTTCCATTGGAAGTAGCCCCTGTTATTTTAATTTGTTGCTATAGAGTAAATTATTTTATGCCTTTACTTATTTTGGGGACTGTTTTTGGGGATTATTTTGCAACTGTGTTCTGGTTCATAGCCACCAGACACTGCTTTCTACTTCTTCCAAATATTCAACTTACATGAGTCCCTATTTCCATATTGGGCTGAACAATTAGTAAAAAGAGGCTGTTCTCAGAACTCTGTATCAGTTATTCTAATACACAAACACAGCATCATCATCTGTAATCAGAAATGAAATTGGGCAGAGCCCTTGGGGTACACACTCCATACAGAATGTAATTTTGTCACATTTTTTATTAGCTGTGTCAAGGTCCTTTAAAAATGAACGGAAGATGGAGTGATGAAAATGTTCTAAATGACTGTGATCATGGTTGCACAACGCTGTGAATATACTAAAAATCATTGACTTGTACACTTTAAATGAATGAATTGTATAGTATGTGAATTCCATCTCAATAAAGCTGTTAGAAATAAATAAAATCTTCAAGTACAGGACACAATTAAATCATTTAAATTAAAAATAATGCTTGTTTATTTAAATGGAAATAATAGATAAACCCAATAAACTGACAAATACGTATGATTAAGAATGAAAATGGAGATTCTATTCTTCCTTACAGGAAGGACCCATGGTTCCAAATATACCACCCCAAGAAGCTAGCAACAGGCTACAGATATTTCAGGTGAAACTACATTTTTTTTGTTACATTGACAATGTGTAATTAAAAAAAAAAGATTTTAGGGAAAGATGTAGGTTTTACTTTATAATGGAAAAGTTTGTGTTTCAAGTACATCAGACCTTAATTGTATTCTAATCTGCTAAATGATGCAGTTGACTCCTCTCTTTCCATGCTCCTCTCTACAGAATAGCTCTCTGTATTTTTACAGAATAAGACTGATTTTCAACTTAAGTATATAACTTATTTTAGTTCTAAGCATTTCATTTGATATGTAAAGTAATAAATCATAGTATAGTAAAATTTATCAAAATAATATTTTAAATATTGGCAAATGGTTTCCCTCTGTATTCATTATTTTGTCTTCCTTTTGCATCCATCTCTTTAAATTTCCCCACTTCTTTGTCCTATCTCCTCTGCCTGTACAGTACTCATTGGATCAGGCCAACCATTCACCATCTTTTTCTACGTTTCAGATTGCTGAGCGCATCTAGAGAAAGTTCACACATTCACGTGGATTAATACTTTGAAAATTCATGGATTCTTATGTGAACTTGCTCCTCAGGAGCATCAAGCAATTCTCTTCTTTGCTCCTGCTCTTTTTCCTGTTTCCCACAGTGGCTGAATAGTGTGGTTACTTTCTTTTCATGTCCTCTTTCCCATCTGCATTCTTAGTAATAATAATAAAAAAAAAAGATCAGATGCCTACTATGTGACTTGCTCAGGAGAAATTTGATTAAGAAGTGGTTCTTACCTCTAAGCTGCTAAAATCTGATAGAGAGACAGCAAGCTAGAGAGATAATTGCAAGTGCGATGAGAGCTGTGACCTAGGTATGTGAAATTGTGTAACGGAAACTGTTGTAATGAAAACAGATGGGCTGTTGGGGCAGATGGAGAAGGCTTCCTGAAAGAGGAAGAATCTAGGCTGCATCTTGAAGGACTAATTAGAGTTAGCCAGGGGAAGAAGGAGGGGAAAAAGAAAGGCAGAATTTGCAGCTCATACAAAGGCCTGGCAGAGAGGAAACTAGTAGGGCGATATGGGGAGATGTAAGAAGTGTAGGGTAGGTAGTACACCTTTGGGATGCAGTACTAAAGAGGATAGTGATGAGGAACGAGGTAACAGAGCGGGCAGCGAGCACGAGTGGAGGGCCCGGTAGGCAATAACAAGGAGTCTGAATTCTATCTTGAGGGTTGGAGGGTTCTAAGCGGGGAGTGATACGATCATACTTGAATTTTTAAAATAGTTGTGTTTTTAAAAGATTTTTAGTGGTACTAATGTGGAGACTGGTTTGGAGAGAGGAAGATGAAACTGAGAGCAGTTTTGGTAGCACAAGCAAGACGTTGTAAAGATTGAGACCAAGCGAGTGACACCTGTAGAATGAAGAAAGTTGGATGGATCACGAGTTTCTTAATGAAGCAGAATTGACAGACTTGAAACCTGATTTGAGGGAAAAAGTTAAAGCTTTCCAACTTGGGCATATAGACGAAGGTAGAACTGTGATTCGAAGGAGGGAATGTGGTAGGAAGAGTAGCTTTGGGGCTTGTTTGAGCAGATGACCTTATTTTCAAATTTGCAGAGAAAATTTAAGGCATGTGATGTAAACCGATTAATTGGTCAGCAACTGGGACATTATGTGCCAAGATTTTACCCAGGGGTTGCTAATGTAGCTGGGCATTGTGGCATGTGCCTGTAATCCCAGCCTACTCAGAAGGCTGAGGCAGGAGAATTGCTTGAACCTGGGAGGTGGAGGTTGCAGTGAGCTGAGATTGCACCACTGTACTCCAGCCTGGGCGACAGAGCAAGACTCCATCTCAAAAAAAATAAAAACGAACAAAACGAAGTAAAACAACAACAACAACAACAACAAAAACCATCTCCAAAAAAAAGACAATGTAGGGCACATCTTTTGCCTTTCTGTACCTTCCGTTCTGCCTGTGCCTCGGGGTGTGAGCCAAACAGGCTGTTTGCCGTGTACCTCGCTGGATATGTGACTTGAGGTCCGATTTGCAGGCACAACCCTTTTCAAAATGAGGTGTACTCCAACTCCCTAAAAAAAAGCAGGTGCCAAAGTCTGGGTCTGCGGAGGTAGAGGTACCTTATATTGGGCCCTGGATCCTGATGGTGCTCTCTCATGCAAATTTATACGTGTTTTGGGGAGTTCCTGGGCACCCTGCTGGCCTGTTGACAAAGCTGATACTTTATTCCTGTTCAGCTGATGCTGTGGGTCTTTTTATGTTACTTGGAACCTGAAAGAAAAAAAGAGGTGAGTGATTGGCATCCATCAATAGTCTTTACACATTGATAAGTTTTTAAACACCACTATTTTAATGCATTCTAACTTTGATGTTATTGTTTATCCTTCGTTAGTGTTCACATAGTTCCATGGACTCTTCAGCACGTTTATCAAGTAACCACCATGCCAAACACCAAGGAATATACAAAGTACAAAATATGGCCCTTGCCCTCTAGGAACTAAGAGTTCATTCGAGTTCCCCCTGTATCTTCGTGCCTTCCCGACCTGGGTCCTGTAAAATATACTAACGTTATCTGTCAGACCTGTATTTTTGTCTAAGCCTTGTGAGGTCTGATGCTGGATATTCTCCAGGGCTGGGAATTTAGGGTTTTCGGGAATATGCTGTGCCACTTACACAGAGTGCTCATATGTCCTCACAGATGGGTTACTTCTGTTGGCATTTGTGCTTTGAACATTGCTAATATTTAGCATCTCAAATATAGGATATTCAAATTCCAATTCAAAAGGAAAAATTAAAAGACATGTGCATTAACTTTGCTGATTTAAGAGGTTAGAATTATTTCAAATGGCATTAAAATTGAATCTTCTTTTTTATAGACTCTTCATTGCATGTAGAGAAAACAGGACTGAATGGATTATACTAACACTTTGCTCATTTGAACCCGGTAGGATAGAGATGGCCAGTCTAAATTACTGAAAAATCCTGGATTGTAGAGTTTTAAAAATGCAGCTTTATTACTTTTAGATGTACTTATGGGAACTCGAAATGTAGGCCTTCTGGAGAAGAAGAAATAATTTTATATATAACGAGTGCTTTTAGAACACTTGAAAGCTAACTTTCCTAAGTGTTTACCTTTTCCTCTGATAGCTTGGTATCAGTATAAATTTGCTTCACAAATCCTTATTTTATAGATATTAATGAGCCTCAACCTAGCTTTTATCCCAATGATAATAAATTCTACTTTAATTCTACTGAATTAATTATATTTTAGTACAATTTAAAAACCTTTGTTACAGGCCAATTTTGATGATCTGTGGAGGAAATTTGTTACGTATTCATCTGGTGAACAACTTTTTGGATTGCCTGTGACTGACTATGAGGTTTTACAAAAAACCAGGTGAGTTTAGAAAATAAGCAAGTATTACACGCAAATAATTAAATACTATCTATTAGAAGAATCATGTCACCATTAAATCCTTTGTTATGCAGAGGACACCACAGCTTGGAGCACAACTGAATATTCTCCTTATTCCAGCTATTCCTGACAAATCAGACACATGGTCTCCTATACAAAAGAAACATTCTAGGGGAGTAGAAAATATGTTGCTAAAATTTTGAGCATGCATGGTCTATATTTAGCCTATGCTTTACTTTTTCTTTGACTGTTTTTGCATAGTGTCAGTGATTATGCAGAGGCACTGCAATTTTGAGTAACTTTTGTTTATTTAGAGGAATAACCCTCCTGGCTCCCCTTGCCTTCTTTTTTTTTTTTTTTGAGACGGAGTCTCGCTCTGTCGCCCAGGCTGGAGTGCAGTGGCGCGATCTCGGCACACTGCAAGCTCTGCCTCCTGGGTTCATGCCATTCTCCTGCCTCAGCCCTCCGAGTAGCTGGGATTACAGGTGCTCACCACCATGCCTGGCTAGTTTTTTGGTATTTTTGGTAGAGACGGGGTTTCACCGTGTTAGCCCGGATGGTCTCTATCTCCTGACCTCGTGATCCACCCACCTCCACCTCCCAAAGTGCTGGGATTACAGATGTGAGCCACCGTGCTGGCTCCCCTCGCCTTCTTATTCCATTTATGGTAAAATGCTCTTCCCCATTGAGTAGACATAGAATTTAGTGAGATTGAAGGCCAAATTAGCTAACTGATTATAAATCACATATAAACAAGTGTATTTCAGTCGAATTTTAGAATATTCTCAAAGAATTTGAAATATAACTTTCCTTAAAAGCAACATTAATTCAGTGATAGTATTAGCTCATTAGAGTCTTGGCTTTAGAAAATAACTTTATGCTGACTGCCTTCAAGCCACAGCATGAAAATTTCCTGAAAATAGATACGAAATTTTCTAAAGAGAAATGAATGCTTCAGCCATTTAGGGTAGGTGGTTTGTATTCTCTTTCTAAAACAGTTACTCTCCAAATGTAATCCATTAGCCAATTGTGTTAGAATTGCAGATGTCTGGCCCTCATTTCTAATTTACTGAATTGGAACCTCAGGGATTGGGTCCTAGGAAATCTGCATTTTACACACTCCAGGTGATTGTGATGTGCACTCAACCTCAGATCCAATGCGTTCACCCTCAGGCTAGCAGGAGAAATCATCATCACCATTTACCATCTGGACCAACGGACCATTTTCATTTTGATATTTTAAATTTTGTGAATAATTTACACAATGGTGAGAATGGTGAGAAAAGTTTTGAAGCTGTTTTTTTTTTTTTTTTTTTTTTTTTTTTTTTGAGACAAGATCTCACTCTGTTGCTGGTACTGGAGTGAAGTGGTAGAATCACTCAACTTCCGGAGTTCAAGTGATCCTCCTGCCTCAGCCTCCCAGGTAGCGGGGATTACAGGCGTGTGCCACTGGGCCCGGCTAATTTTTAAAACATTTTTATACAGACAGGAGCCTCCTTATGTTGCCCAGGCTGGTCTTGAACTTTGGGGCTCAAGTGATCCTCCCACCTTGGCCTCCCAATGTGTTGGGATTTCAGGTGTGAGCCCCCACACCCAGCCAAGAAGCACTTTTTTAAATTTTTATTTTTGAGATGGAGTTTCACTCTTGTTGCCCAGGCTGGAGTGCAGTGGTGTGATCTCGACTCACTGCAACCTCCACCTCCTGGATCCAAGCGATTCACCTGCCTCGGCCTCCCAGGTAGCTGGGATTACAGGCATGTGCCACCATACCCGGTTAATTTTATATTTTTAGTAGAGACGGGGTTTCATTGTGTTGGTCAGGCTGGTCTCAAACTCCTGACCTCAGGTGATCCACCTGCCTTGGCCTCCCAAAGTGCTGGGATTACAGGCGTGAGTCACCATGTCTGGTGAAGAAGCACTTTTATTAGAAGATTTAATAAGAATTTAAGCAGAGTAAACTCAAACTTTTATTCTGTAATATCCTGATTTGAAGATGTATGTATACAAAATGGGCACCAGCATTGTATGAGACTAACTCCTCATTAGCTGTCATGTGTGAACCTGGAGCATATCCATGTTGTAAATATGGATTTCATATTTTAAATCATCTCCAGGGAATCTCTGGCTTATCAGTACTTCTGATTTTTCTTGCACTTGCATTGTCAAGATTCAAAACAGTTGAAAACTCAGTCACCTTTTTTTTAAGAGAAGACTGTCATCCGTTTTGCTCCATAAATACAGAAGACTTTACTTTTAGATTTGAATGATCAATTCCAAGAAATTTTAAATTTCTAAATCATCCATTTCCTTGAATACACATCTCACTTCAACATTTGTCTACTTATGAAATGTATCAAATACAACTTATGTAAATATCATAAATAACGAAGGAACACTATTACTTGTCTTTTTCACAAAACGGAATAGTCTAGGTTCTTATTACAAAATATTGCATGATAAGGCCCTTACTTCTATTGAAGTCTGCAGAAATATATTGTTTACTTATAAATTACTGGATTTTATAAAATTCATCTAGGTTATCATCATCTGAAGACATAGATTGAGATTTCACATATTAATCAATTTCACCATCAAAAGGGAATGCTGCTGTCTCTTTTCTGTTTAATACTTGGAAAACACATTTCTTTGTCAGTTTTCTTCTCTTTGCCCTTTTAGGTAGAAAATGAAAAATTCTGAATTCTTAACTGTATTAAATAAAAGCTAAACAAGCAAAAATCAAAAGACTACAAAAATGGTGTCTCTGGCATTCCTCTTATATACTTTTTTGAAAGATTTTGCAATACTTTATGTAACACAATAAGAAGCCTGGAGGATGATACAATAGTCGCTTTTTATTCGCTATTGAATTACCCTTTAGGCGATGTCATCATTCTTTTTTCTTATTTTTTTTAGTCATTTTTAGCATAGTTGAGAATAAGTAATAATGAAATAATTCTAAGAATGATGAAAAATGAATCAAGAATTGGAAAAATAAGACAACTAAGATTGCAGAATGTGTTTTCAATTTGTAAAAGGATCTTCTACACCTACGTGGTAATTACAAGATAGAATGGGCTGAGCACGGTGGCTCATGCTTGTAATCCCAGCACTTAGGGAGGCTGAGGCGGACGGATCACCTGAGATCAGGAGTTCAAGACCAGCCTGGCTAACGTCATGAAACCCTGTCTCTACTAAAAATACAAAAATTAGCTGGGTGTGGTGACACCTGCCTGTAATCTCAGCTACTCGGGAGGCTGAGGCAGGAGAATCGCTTGAACTCAGGAGGCAGAGATCACGGTGAGCCGAGATCGTGCCGCTGCACTCCAGCCTGGGCAACAGAGCGAGATTCTCTCTCAAAAATAAAATAATAGAATGACTTTACTTCATTAAAAAATTTATTTTTGGTTTTTGAAGTATCTCTAATGAAGGATAAAAGTTGTGAATGTCAATCCTTATGAATAAACTTGAAAACTAAAATTGAATCCAGTAGAACCTTATGGTATACTAAGGGCTGAGGAATTTCTGGGAGAATCCACAAATTCTGTTAAGTGGTCAATTTGGTGTTTTACACATTTAAGAATTTTCCTTTACTCGGACCTTTTATTCTTGTTTTAAATACAGAAACTTCATCTGGGCACATGTGGGATTTTGTTGTTTGTTTTGGATAGGGTCTTGTTCTGTTGCTCAGGCTGGAGTGCAGTGGTGCAATCATAGTTCACTGCAGCCTTGAACTCCTGGGCTCAAGCAGTCCTTTCACATCACCCTCCCAAGTAGCTGGGACTACAGTCACATGCCACCACACCTGGCCACATGAGGGAAAACTTCTGGTAGGAATAGGATGTTTAAGCTCAGTCTTAAAGGCAGACCAGGACTTAGTCGAGGGAAACGTTCTCATAAAATCCAGCTTGTATTTGAAAAAAAAAAAGTCAAATGAAACCTTAGCCGCAGCTATGACCTTATCATTAAGTTTTGGTCACATTGTTTGCAATGATTGGTGTAGTAAGTTTCTCATTAAAAAATAGCAAGGTTTTTTCTTTACAAAATGAACCATTTGCTAATGTCAAGTTACAATATGATCTGGAATATTTGGGAGCTGTAAACTTGACCTTAATAACAGATCTTGAACAAAGTCCTTGTATTGAAAATGGATATAGTTGTATGCATTTGGTATCTATAAGACACTGTACACACAATGTTTGAAATACTTGATTGGATGAACTCTGCCTTTCCAATAATGGAATTTATTAAATACTATACATGATGAGATAACTTAATTACTTTGTTTCCCAGAAAAGAACTCAACTTGCTGCAGAAGCTGTATGGATTGTATGACACTGTAATGGGCAGTATTAGTGGTTATTATGAAATACTTTGGGGAGATGTAGATATTGAAAAAATTAATGCAGAACTGCTGGAATTTCAAAACAGGTGAGTCTCAATGGAATTTTTTATAATGCCTATCCTCTTAGGATCCTATAGGTATTTCAGAAGCTAGTTTATTTCCTAATATACTACTGTATATACATAAAACCTTCTTCAAATAAATGTGAAGGTGGCATTTTTTTTCTCTTTCTTTCTGAAAGATGTCGTAAACTTCCAAAAGGACTTAAAGACTGGCAAGCTTTTTTGGATCTCAGAAAGAGAATTGATGATTTCAGTGAGTCATGTCCTCTACTGGAAATGATGACCAATAAGGCCATGAAACAGAGGCACTGGGATAGAATCTCCGAATTAACTGGAACCCCATTTGATGTGGAATCTGATTCTTTTTGCCTTAGAAATATCATGGAAGCACCACTCCTTAAAAATAAGGATGATATTGAGGTACATAAGTGTATACGTTCTTATCAATGATCCATTAAAGAATGTCCCTTTTTTCTTTTCTGAGAGTTTAGATATTTTATGAGAGGTTGTACTAATTGCCCTCTGTAATGCACCCTCAAAATTTGGAATGATCCTGAACATTCTTGACTTTTATGAAATAATCTTGTTACTCAGTGAGATTATACGATTATTTGAAATACATTATTTGAAATACATTTGTTTTGGAGCCCTTCAATACATCTTCCTTGTCCCCAGAATGCACTTCCACTTAAAAAATATTTGTTTATTTATGTATTGTGTTCTTGGTGAATCCCTCTGAACTATTTTCCAAATTTCTAATTTTATGCTTTTTCTTGTTCAGTCTATTAAGTTTTTAGAATTTTCTATTATTACATTTTTCCTTTCCAAGATTTTTAATTGGTTCTTTTTTGTGGCCACCATTTTTTTTCATTTTTGCATTAAAATTTTTCTGTCCTTTTTGTAGATTCTTAGATCTACAGAGTCTTAAATCTATATATATTTCCAGATCTGTAGGTTTCAAATCTATAGATTTATAGATGTCTTCACTTATCTCTTTGAACATTTTAAACATAATTATTTAAACATTTTTCATTAGAGAAAATTTCAAACACCTACAAAAGTAAAGCTCTCCTTACTCTAACATTTATCAACTCGTGGCCAATATTATTTTATCTATACTATCTTTACCTATACTTCAACAACTGTAAATTAAATATAAAGATGTTTTCAGATTCTTCTTTAAGATTAATTTCACCTGGACTGAATTTTTGTTGTGGTTGCTTTTTATGTTGGCTATCCTCTGAGCCTTAGATTTTTTCATAGATTTTGTCATTTTTATTGGGGTGGTTGGGAGGACTCATTTTGAATGGCAGGATTTCAAAAAGTCTGGCTTATATAACGTGTTAAAATTGTCTGTGCTCGTTCATGTCTTAGTTTTCCTTGTTTAGTGGCCTTGTGGTTGCCTCCTCCACTGCCCATGTCCCCTCAGCCCCAAGTTGAGAGCCCGAGAGCCAGGGGTTGTAACAGCGGTCTCCATCCCCCATCCCCTCCTGTGCTGTGGTGTGATGATCCAGGCATGCGCTGACCTGTTTCAGGTCCTGGTTGTGGGGCTGGCTTTGTGTCACCCCATCCCCCAGGTCCACGTTCCATTTAATCTAGTTGCCTAGATGGCAGCTGGAGGCAGTGTTTTCAGCCTCCTTCCATGATTGGAGGGCTCTAGACCCAGCCTAGGTGCTCCTCCTATAGATCATTTCTATTCTTCTTCACCTCATGGGAACCAGAGGCTTGGCCCCAGTGACCACGGCCCTCAGGCCTGTGTTTCAGCTCCACCAAACGGTCTGCATAGCTTTTCCACTTTTGGTTCATGGAGATGTTTATCTTGTTTTTAAGGCTGGTTGTTTGCTTTTTTACTTACTTTAAAAAAATTATTTTATCCATTATTCTGTTTTTGGAGTTAAGAAAATGTACCATGTGACCAGAAATCTCCCAAATATATGGTTTGGGTTTTCTGCCTTCCCCTACCTCTTTTTAACGACATGTGTACACAAAAAGCTTTCCTTTCTTTCTTTTTTTTTTTTTTTCCTTTTTATTTATTTATTTATTTATTTATTTTTAAAATTTATTTATTATTATTAAACTTCAAGTTGTAGGGTACATGTGCACAACGTGCAGGTTTGCTACATATGTATACTTGTGCCATGTTGGTGTGCTGCACCCATCAACTCGTCATTTACATCAGGTATAACTCCCAATGCAATCCCTCCCCCCTCCCCCCTCCCCATGATAGGCCCCGGTGTGTGATGTTCCCCTTCCCGAGTCCAAGTGATCTCATTGTTCAGTTCCCACCTACGAGTGAGAACATGCGGTGTTTGGTTTTCTGTTCTTGTGATAGTTTACTAAGAATGATGGTTTCCAGCTGCATCCATGTCCCTACAAAGGACACAAACTCATCCTTTTTTATGGCTGCATAGTATTCCATGGTGTATATGTGCCACATTTTCTTAATCCAATCTGTCACTGATGGACATTTGGGTTGATTCCAAGTCTTTGCTATTGTGAATAGTGCTGCAATAAACATACGTGTGCATGTGTCCTTATAGCAGCATAATTTATAATCCTTTGGGTATATACCCAGTAATGGGATGGCTGGGTCATATGGTACATCTAGTTCTAGATCCTTGAGGAATCGCCATACTGTTTTCCATAATGGTTGAACTAGTTTACAATCCCACCAACAGTGTAAAAGTGTTCCTATTTCTCCACATCCTCTCCAGCACCTGTTGTTTCCTGACTTTTGAATGATCGCCATTCTAACTGGTGTGAGATGGTATCTCATTGTGGTTTTGATTTGCATTTCTCTGATGGCCAGTGATGATGAGCATTTTTTCATGTGTCTGTTGGCTGTATGAATGTCTTCTTTTGAGAAATGTCTGTTCATATCCTTTGCCCACTTTTGGATGGGGTTGTTTGTTTTTTTCTTGTAAATTTGTTTGAGTTCTTTGTAGGTTCTGGATATTAGCCCTTTGTCAGATGAGTAGATTGCAAAAATTTTCTCCCATTCTGTAGGTTGCCTGCTCACTCTGATGGTAGTTTCTTTTGCTGTGCAGAAGCTCTTTAGTTTGATGAGATCCCATTTGTCAATTTTGGCTTTTGTTGCCGTTGCTTTTGGTGTTTTAGACATGAAGTCTTTGCCCATGCCTATGTCCTGAATGGTACTACCTAGGTTTTCCTCTAGGATTTTTATGGTATTAGGTCTAACATTTAAGTCTCTAATCCATCTTGAATTAATTTTCGTATAAGGAGTAAGGAAAGGATCCAGTTTCAGCTTTCTACTTATGGCTAGCCAGTTTTCCCAGCACCATTTATTAAATAGGGAATCCTTTCCCCATTTCTTGTTTCTCTCAGGTTTGTCAAAGATCAGATGGCTGTAGATGTGTGGTATTATTTCTGAGGACTCTGTTCTGTTCCATTGGTCTATATCTCTGTTTTGGTACCAGTACCATGCTGTTTTGGTTACTGTAGCCTTGTAGTATAGTTTGAAGTCAGGTAGCGTGATGCCTCCAGCTTTGTTCTTTTGACTTAGGATTGTCTTGGAGATGCGGGCTCTTTTTTGGTTCCATATGAACTTTAAAGCAGTTTTTTCCAATTCTGTGAAGAAGCTCATTGGTAGCTTGATGGGGATGGCATTGAATCTATAAATTACCTTGGGCAGTATGGCCATTTTCACGATATTGATTCTTCCTATCCATGAGCATGGTATGTTCTTCCATTTGTTTGTGTCCTCTTTGATTTCACTGAGCAGTGGTTTGTAGTTCTCCTTGAAGAGGTCCTTTACATCCCTTGTAAGTTGGATTCCTAGGTATTTTATTCTCTTTGAAGCAATTGTGAATGGAAGTTCATTCTTGATTTGGCTCTCTGTTTGACTGTCACTGGTGTATAAGAATGCTTGTGATTTTTGCACATTAATTTTGTATCCTGAGACTTTGCTGAAGTTGCTGATCAGCTTAAGGAGATTTTGGGCTGAGACAATGGAGTTTTCTAAATATACAATCATGTCGTCTGCAAACAGGGACAATTTGACTTCTTCTTTTCCTAACTGAATCCCCTTGATTTCTTTCTCTTGCCTGATTGCCCTAGCCAGAACTTCCAACACTATGTTGAATAGGAGTGGTGAGAGAGGGCATCCCTGTCTTGTGCCAGTTTTCAAAGGGAATTTTTCCAGTTTTTGCCCATTCAGTATGATATTGGCTGTGGGTTTGTCATAAATAGCTCTTATTATTTTGAGGTACGTTCCATCAATACCGAATTTATTGAGCGTTTTTAGCATGAAGGGCTGTTGAATTTTGTCAAAAGCCTTTTCTGCATCTATTGAGATAATGATGTGGTTCTTGTCTTTGGTTCTGTTTATATGCTGGATTATGTTTATTGATTTGCGAATGTTGAACCAGCCTTGCATCCCAGGGATGAAGCCCACTTGATCATGGTGGATAAGCTTTTTGATGTGCTGCTGAATCCGGTTTGCCAGTATTTTATTGAGGATTTTTGCATCGATGTTCATCAGGGATATTGGTCTAAAATTCTCTTTTTTTGTTGTGTCTCTGCCAGGCTTTGGTATCAGGATGATGTTGGCCTCATAAAATGAGTTAGGGAGGATTCCCTCTTTTTCTATTGATTGGAATAGTTTCAGAAGGAATGGTACCAGCTCCTCCTTGTACCTCTGGTAGAATTCAGCTGTGAATCCACCTGGTCCTGGACTTTTTTTGGTTGGTAGGCTATTAATTATTGCCTCAATTTCAGAGCCTACTATTGGTCTATTCAGGGATTCAACTTCTTCCTGGTTTAGTCTTGGAAGAGTGTAAGTGTCCAGGAAATTATCCATTTCTTCTAGATTTTCCAGTTTATTTGCGTAGAGGTGTTTATAGTATTCTCTGATGGTAGTTTGTATTTCTGTGGGGTCGGTGGTGATATCCCCTTTATCATTTTTAATTGCGTCGATTTGATTCTTCTCTCTTTTCTTCTTTATTAGTCTTGCTAGTGGTCTGTCAATTTTGTTGATCTTTTCAAAAAACCAACTCCTGGATTCATTGATTTTTTGGAGGGTTTTTTGTGTCTCTATCTCCTTCAGTTCTGCTCTGATCTTAGTTATTTCTTGCCTTCTGCTAGCTTTCGAATGTGTTTGCTCTTGCTTCTCTAGTTCTTTTAATTGCGATGTTAGAGTGTCAATTTTAGATCTTTCCTGCTTTCTCTTGTGGGCATTTAGTGCTATAAATTTCCCTCTACACACTGCTTTAAATGTGTCCCAGAGATTCTGGTATGTTGTATCTTTGTTCTCATTGGTTTCAAAGAACATCTTTATTTCTGCCTTCATTTCGTTATGTACCCAGTAGTCATTCAGGAGCAGGTTGTTCAGTTTCCATGTAGTTGAGCGGTTTTGATTGAGTTTCTTAGTCCTGAGTTCTAATTTGATTGCACTGTGGTCTGAGAGACAGTTTGTTATAATTTCTGTTCTTGTACATTTGCTGAGGAGTGCTTTACTTCCAATTACGTGGTCAATTTTGGAGTAAGTACGATGTGGTGCTGAGAAGAATATATATTCTGTTGATTTGGGGTGGAGAGTTCTATAGATGTCTATTAGGTCTGCTTGCTGCAGAGATGAGTTCAATTCCTGGATATCCTTGTTAACTTTCTGTCTCGTTGATCTGTCTAATGTTGACAGTGGAGTGTTGAAGTCTCCCATTATTATTGTATGGGAGTCTAAGTCTCTTTGTAAGTCTCTAAGGACTTGCTTTATGAATCTGGGTGCTCCTGTATTCGGTGCATATATATGTAGGATAGTTAGCTCTTCCTGTTGAATTGATCCCTTTACCATTATGTAATGGTCTTCTTTGTCTCTTTTGATCTTTGATGGTTTAAAGTCTGTTTTATCAGAGACTAGTATTGCAACCCCCGCTTTTTTGTGTTCTCCATTTGCTTGGTAAATCTTCCTCCATCCCTTTATTTTGAGCCTATGTATGTCTCTGCGTGTGAGATGGGTCTCCTGAATACAGCAGACTGATGGATCTTGACTCTTTATCCAGTTTGCCAGTCTGTGTCTTTTAATTGGAGCATTTAGTCCATTTACATTTAAGGTTAAGATTGTTATGTGTGAACTTGATCCTGCCATTATGATATTAACTGGTTATTTTGCTCGTTAGTTGATGCAGTTTCTTCCTAGCCTTGATGGTCTTTACATTTTGGCATGTTTTTGCAATGGCTGGTACCGGTTGTTCCTTTCCATGTTTAGTGCTTCCTTCAGGGTCTCTTGTAAGGCAGGCCTAGTGGTGACAAAATCTCTAAGCATTTGCTTATCTGTAAAGGATTTTATTTCTCCTTCACTTATGAAACTTAGTTTGGCTGGATATAAAATTCTGGGTTTAAAATTCTTTTCTTTAAGAATGTTGAATATTGGCCCCCACTCTCTTCTGGCTTGAAGAGTTTCTGCCGAGAGATCTGCTGTTAGTCTGATGGGCTTCCCTTTGTGGGTAACCCGACCTTTCTCTCTGGCTGCCCTTAAGATTTTTTCCTTCATTTCAACTTTGGTGAATCTGGCAATTATGTGTCTTGGAGTTGCTCTTCTTGAGGAGTATCTTTGTGGCGTTCTCTGTATTTCCTGCATTTGAATGTTGGCCTGCCCTACTAGGTTGGGGAAGTTCTCCTGGATGATATCCTGAAGAGTGTTTTCCAACTTGGTTCCATTTTCCCCCTCACTTTCAGGCACCCCAATCAGACGTAGATTTGGTCTTTTTACATAATCCCATACTTCTTGCAGGCTTTGTTCATTTCTTTTTCTTCTTTTTTCTTTTGGTTTCTCTTCTCGCTTCATTTCATTCATTTGATCCTCCATCACTGACATTCTTTCTTCCAGTTGATCGAGACGGTTACTGAAGCTTGTGCATTTGTCACGTATTTCTCGTGCCATGGTTTTCGTCTCTTTCATTTCGTTTGTGAGCTTCTCTGCATTAATTACTCTAGCCATCAATTCTTCCACTTTTTTTTCAAGATTTTTAGTTTCTTTGCGCTGGGTATGTAATTCCTCCTTTAGCTCTGAGAAATTTGATGGACTGAAGCCTTCTTCTCTCATCTCGTCGAAGTCATTCTCCGTCCAGCTTTGATCCGTTGCTGGCGATGAGCTGCGCTCCTTTGCCGGGGGAGATGCGCTCTTATTTTTTGAATTTCCAGCTTTTCTGCCCTGCTTTTTCCCCATCTTTGTGGTTTTATCTGCCTCTGGTCTTTGATGATGGTGATGTACTGATGGGGTTTTGGTGTAGGTGTCCTTCCTGTTTGATAGCTTTCCTTCTAACAGTCAGGATCCTCAGCTGTAGGTTGTAGCTGTAGGAGATTGCTTGAGGTCCACTCCAGACCCTGTTTGCCTGGGTATCAGCAGCAGAGGCTGCAGAAGATAGAATATTTCTGAACAGCGAGTGTACCTGTCTGATTCTTGCTTTGGAATCTTCCTCTCAGGGGTGTACTCCACCCTGTGAGGTGTGGTGTGTCAGACTGCCCCTAGTGGGGGATGTCTCCCAGTTAGGCTACTCAGGGGTCAGGGACCCACTTGAGCAGGGAGTCTGTCCCTTCTCAGATCTCAACCTCCGTGTTGGGAGATCCACTGCTCTCTTCAAAGCTGTCAGACAGAGTCGTTTGCGTCTGCAGAGCTGCTGCGTTTGTTATTATTTACTGTGCCCTGTCCCCAGAGGTGGAGTCTACAGAGACAGGCAGGTTTCCTTGAGCTGCTGTGAGCTCCACCCAGTTCGATCTTCCCAGCAGCTTTGTTTACCTACTTAAGCCTCAGCAATGGCGGGCGCCCCTCCCCCAGCCTCGCTGCTGCCTTGCCGGTAGATCACAGACTGCTGTGCTAGCAATGAGGGAGGCTCCGTGGGTGTGGGACACTCCCGGCCAGGTGTGGGATATGATCTCCTGGTGTGCCTGTCTGCTTAAAGCGCAGTATTGGGGTGGGAGTTACCCGTTTTTCCAGGTGTTGTGTGTCTCAGTTCCCCTGGCTAGGAAAAGGGATTCCCTTCCCCCTTGCGCTTTCCAGGTGAGGCAGTGCCTCGCCCTGCTTCAGCTCTCGCTGGTCGGGCTGCAGCAGCTGACCAGCACCGATCGTCTGGCACTCCCCAGTGAGATGAACCCAGTACCTCAGTTGAAAATGCAGAAATCGCCGGTCTTCTGTGTCGCTCGCGCTGGGAGTTGGAGCCTGGAGCTGTTCCTATTCGGCCATCTTGGAAAGGAGGACCAAAGCTTTCCTTTCAAAGCATTTTTGTCCTATTTGTAAATATCACAAAGAAATAAAGAGTTAGAAACACTTTGGGTGACCATCTGCTTCTTATAAGTATGTTTTTATACTTAATAATGTAGCCATTCGTAGGCCGTGGTTTATTATACAATTTCAAGTAATTCCAGGCTTCTGTTAATTACTCTTGGTACACAAAACAGAGTCTTAGTACTGTCAACCCGGATACGTCTAGTTGCTCAGCCACACATGCCCTAGCATTAGCCAAATTAGATTCCTGCTGTTACTGGACTCACTACCTCTAAAGGAAGCCTTCCCTTCAGGACAGAATTTCCTCTTCCTCCCAGAGAGCCTCTGCTGGAATCTCACCTCCTCCTCTGTGAAGCCGTTCCTCCTCAGCACAGGCCTCCGTCCTCAGACATCACCATGGTTCACATCTTTCTTAGGACATTTATTCCACACTAATTTGTGTTATGATCATTTGTGGAAACATCTCACACCTTTAAATTCTTTTTCATCTCTGTGATTCTAACTATGAACACAAGTTGAGGCATTGTGGGGAAAATATGTTACTTTTATTTTCTTTCATGAGTCTTTCTTATTAAGTATTCCCCCCAAAATATGGAAAAACCCATAAGAAAAAACAATTGATGTTTAAGCAAATGAGATATTCATATTAGGACCAGAACAGGCAGGAATATAGTAATATCTATATGTTACTTGAAAGAGTTCAAAAGACTCTTGTTTATGTTCTCATTTGATTCTCATAGCTAACCTCTGGGATAGACAGGGCAGCTGTGATTATCCCCATTTTAGCCGGAAGCTCCAATTGAAAACATAATCTGAAAAATGATGATTTAAGTTCCATTGTTTCATGTATGTGGCACAGAAAAATAGTTAGTAGTCGGCGAGTCATAAGGCTCTAGTGTCAAGTTGCAACACAATGATCTGAAGCCTTTTCTTGGCTGTAAAATGACTACATGAACTGGGTGACTTCCAGGTCCCTTTCAAGCTAAAAAAAATTCTATTATTTTGTGATGCACTTAATTTGTAGTTGAAAACATCATGACATATTCTTTGCTTTTCCTTCAAAGGATATTTGCATATCTGCCATTAAGGAGAAGGATATCGAAGCCAAGCTGACTCAGGTGATTGAGAATTGGACCAACCAAAATCTGAGTTTTGCAGCATTTAAGGGAAAAGGAGAGCTCCTGCTCAAAGGAACCGAATCGGGAGAAATTATCACTTTGATGGAGGATAGTTTAATGGTCTTAGGGTCCTTACTCAGCAACAGGTAATTTTATAATTTGGGGGAGAGGTTTAAATGGGATATTTAGGGTTATACAATTCCAAATAAAAGCTCAGTTTTAAAGCTCTTACATTGGATAGGATTCTGCACTAAATCTCTCTATCTTGTCTGTCCCTATATGAACTGCCCGTTTCCCCTAATAATCATGGCCTCCATCTCTTCTTAAATGGTACTCATCTCCCCTTCCCTATTTTTCCTGGTGGGCCCCATCCTAATTATTCCTCCCCAAACTGGCAGCGTGTCCTCTGAAGGTCTTGGCTCCCCACTGAGATGACCTCTTCATTTTATCTTTTCTCTCCTTTGTTCCTCTGATTTGACATCATTGACCTCTTGGCTAATCCTGTTCAAGCATTCACCCAATGGCCCAGTAAAATCCTGCTGGCCGCCCATGAGAGCAATCTACCACTAGAGCAATCTACCCATTAGTGGCTTGGCACTTACGTAGAGACTTTCATTTTTTATGGTGAAAAGAGGCTGAGACCATTATGGTCTGAATGAGTTCACCTGTTCATCATTGAACTACGGACCAGCTCGAAGGTACCTATGATCTCGAGTGCAGCTTTAGGAGATTCTTATAGGACTTAGTCAGATGAAATATTCTGTCAGGTCTTTGGCACTGGCAACCTCTATTCCTCTAGCTGACTATGCAGTAGTTCTCAACTATTCTTCACCTTAACACACCTAAGAAATAGCTAATATCCCTTTTCCAGGTTGGAATCACTGGTTAGTGAGTGGCATCCTGCATGACCTCTGGCTCCAGGGGCAGTCTTGTATTTGCATAATGACAAAGCTGCCAGTCCAGGGAGTTCTTGGTTGAATTTATAAAGGTCAAGGTGCTCGGATGCATCCTCTGCTTTCAGGGAATCCTGGCAAACGTGACCATAGGATATTCAGTAGTTTCTAGACTTCATGGGCTACTGTTTCCCTACGGTTCAATGCAGATTTTGCCATCTGACTTCCTGGATGATAACCTCTTGAAGAAGGGCTGTAGATTCACCTGGGCAGTGTCTGCAGCCAAGAAATTCAGGATTTGAAAGCTTTCTTAAATTCATACTTACTTGGACATAACCTGATTAGTAAAATACCTATTTGTGTATCAGTAAACTCAATGTTTACAAACTTCTGGCCCTGCCAGAAAGAGTATAAGGATAGCTAAGAAGTCATCACATTCTGGGAGATTCTCCTCCTAGAGAACTTTGCAGTGCCAAGTAGGTCTGAAAAGCCTGTTCCAGAACTAACCACAGACCGACCTAGTAGTGAGTCATACCTGCTGGATCTCTAGGACTACTTTGATGTGACTTCAGAAGGAAGCTGTATGTCTTCTTGGGTGAGACTTGACTGTAGCTGTTGCCTGGATTGTGACACTCCCTGGTGGATCCCTGATTCCATGGGACTTCATGGGACATGGTGGGTTTGACCACACAAAGTTGTACAATTGCAGGTATCTGGCCAAAGGACAGAAACTAGCTATGCTCGATTTTGTTTCAGATCTCCCTTTTCCATCTTTAGAAGTTATACACAATCAAGGATGACTTTTTTTTTTTTTCTGTGCAGAACCATTTTTGGCCTATCTAGTTGCTTCATCTCCCTAGATGCCTGTCCATGCCATGCTGGTTTACATGTCTTTATTTGGAAGTTGTTTTTGGCATATTGACTGCCTTTCAGCTCTCAACCAGTGGCCCGGGAAACAGTATAAACTGAGTATTGGGAAAAATGCCTCTTACTGCCTGAGCAATTGGATTACCTGCCTCCTTGGAGCAATTTATGTACAACTCCTTGTGTAACTTCATGTGTAACCTAGGCTTTCAGGCAAATTATGGGTTGTATTCAGGCGTCGGACCATACCCAGAAAAAAACCCATTCCACAGGTGAATACCTTCAAATCACTCTGTCCTAGATCAAGAAAAGTTTGAAGATCCTAGTGAACAAGTGCCACTCACCAGCAAATGCCACTGCACCACATTGAAACTGCTTGCCCTTGCCACACGCTGCAGTCGACTTCTTGCTGTAACTGTAGGTAGTTGGGGTTTTTACCCAGTAGCCTCCCATTGCTTCCTCCACGGCATCCATTCTATTTCTTGTCTTCCTTTGTTGTGCTCAGCTTTCTGGACCCTTTGTATTCTCATAAAGACTTCAGCAAGTCCTGATGATCCAAAAACAGGAGCCATGCGGTATGGGGGTAGCAACCCTGGGTCTCTAGCACTGCAGAAACTAGTTGTAGTACCTGGTGTAGTTCTCTGTCTGTGGGTGGGAAGAGCACATCTGTAAGTGAACATCAGATCTCAAGCTTGACCCTGGCTTTGTGGTCATCTTTCTCCAGGTGAACCTGGTGATACCTAACCCTCTCCTGATCTTTAGGGATCTGATTTGTCCTGTCCCTTTAGAGATAGTCTGTCTCTTGCTGGATGAAACCTTCAAGACCATTCATAAAAGGAAAATCCCTGGATAGTGGTCTCTTTCCCTAGATTCAATAGTTCCACGGACCAGTAACAGTGTCTTACGTGTTGCTCTCACAGGCAGTCCCCACTTGGATTTGGTTCACAGAAGTTTTGGAAACTACCTTATTATTTGTTTGCCATTTACTCCCAGAAGTGACCAGCACATTTCCTTTGCTGGACCTATGCACCATAATACTAGCCCATTCTGACCAGGCACAGTGGCTCACGCTTGTAATCCCAGCACTTAGGGAGGCCAAGGTGGGCGGATCATGGGGTCAGGAGATCGAGACCATCCTGGTTAACATGGTGAAACCCTGTCTCTACTAAAAATATAAAAAATTAGCCAGGTGTGGTGGCGGGCACCTGTAGTCCCAGCTACTTGGGAGGCTGAGGTAGGAGAATGGCGTGAACCTGGGAGGCGGAGCTTGCAGTGAGCCGAGATCACATCACTGCACTCCAGCCCTGGTGACAGAGTGAGACTCTGTCTCTAAAAACAAACAAACAAACAAACAAACAAACAAAAACTAGGCCCATTCTTCTATTCTGTGACTGACATATGGTAACAATAAGTAAAATCACTATAGTTATATGAGTTTTATTCATAAAAAGCAACAATTTTTATTAGCTGTATAATATCTATTAGAAACTGCCCTTTTAGGACAAAACATTCATTCCCAAAGTAATATTTCTTCTGTAATTTACTTCGATAAGGCCATACAATTTTCTGAATCTTCTTTGAAACATGATCTTTTCTGTTCTTACCTTTTAGATACAATGCTCCATTTAAAAAAAATATCCAAAATTGGGTGTATAAATTGTCCACTTCCTCAGATATAATTGAAGAGTGGCTCGTAGTACAGAACCTTTGGGTTTATCTTGAAGCCGTCTTTGTAGGTGGAGATATTGCCAAACAGCTGCCTCAGGTAAATACAACTTTTGTAATTACTGATAAAATAATTTGGTGTATGTTGTCTATATGTCTCTGTAAAAGTCTTTGCAAAGACGTATGGTCAAAGCTTAACTATGCCAGGGTTTGGCAGACTATGGCCCACTTGCCTGTTTTTGTAAATAAAGTTTTATTGGAACACAGCCACATCCATTCCTTTATATATTGTCTGTGGCTGCTTTAGCACCACAACAGCAGACTTGAGTAGTTATAACTCAGATTATATGGCCCAAAAAGTCTAAAATCTTTAATATCTGGCCCTTTACAGAAAAAGTTTTTTAGAAAGTGCTGACCTCTGATTAGCAGAAAGAAGAAACCCACATAGTTTTAAACAGTGAATAATCTCGAGGTTGTTTGAGGATGTGAAGTATATTCAAATGCGGTACTATTATAGTAGTTCATCTTTTCTAAGAGTTAACCTCATAATATTCCTCTGAGAGTAGTATTAAAATTAATCTATGTTCTGTAAGCACAGATTAACTTTTGTTAATTCTTAGTAAGTCTACTACTAACAGATCAGAAACATACTGTGGAGCAAGAAAACAGCCTTGGGAGGCTGTAACAAAACCTTTAGAACAGCTCTATTGGGGCCTTTTAAATAAATGCCAATAACTATAATAACTGATAGGTTTAGTCGATGAAGGTAACCTTGCTCTTAGAAAACTAAGCCTGCTCTTCCTAAACTTCCATATTTACAAACAGGGTCTATATAGGTTAAAAATCAAGGATAAAAGAGTTTTTTTTGTTTTTTTTTTTTGTTTAATGACTGATTTCCTTTGTACTAATGGCATATTTTTAAAACATTAAACTGAAATATATCATTTTTGTTTTTAATCAGAAGACTCTATTTTTAAAAGAGGAAAGATTATGCCAATTTCTAGAGTCATTTTTGCAACTGAGTGCAAAGCTTAATATCATTCATAGTAAACAGAAAATTTTCACTTGCGAAAATGGAAATGAAACTTTGTTTTGTGGCTTTACTGTCTTTTTTCTTTTTTTCCCCTGCCCTGGGGTGCTATTGAGCTGCAATTATTCCAAGGATCCTGAGATCAAATTATTTTCATGCTTCTTCAGTTTGCTCATCAAACCAAAACACCTGGGGTGCTGAAACACTAGATTGGAACTTTAAGTTGATAGCTCTGCAAATTAATCATGTGGTACTTTGAAAAACATATTAAATGCAATGAAACAAATAAGCAATAAGCCTCATTGTGATAAAGTAGCGTTTTAATATGCAGTTTTATAACTTCGGGTTTGTGTCGCTCAGAATTAATTCAAATGAAAAAAAAAAACTGTCTGTTTAAATTATGCAGCCTGAGACTAATAGAGGCTGGTTTGAAGAACTATAGAAAATTCCAAGGTGAAGACTTAGCTGTTTCTCAGTTATCCAAATGCTAATCTTTACTGGCTGTGGATTCATTTTCAGGAAGCAAAACGTTTTCAGAATATTGACAAGTCTTGGATAAAAATAATGCAGCGAGCTCATGAGAATCCCAACGTGATTAATTGCTGTGTTGGAGATGAAACCATGGGACAACTTTTACCTCATTTACATGAGCAGTTGGAAGTATGTCAGAAGTCACTCACAGGGTAAGAGTTTAATTTTTAAATCATGTATCATTTTGTATGTGACAGTGTTTTATCCCAAACTTACTGGTATTGACTACATTTCTGGTTTGGTAGTGATGGTTAAAGTGAGGATAGGAACTTAAAATTTCATGTAGATTGAACTTTTCTGTGAGGAAGGCACCTTTGACTTGGGGGTGGTTAAGGCATTGCATTTGTTTCCTTGGGCTGCTGTAACAAATTTCCACAGATGATTGGCTGAAAGCAACAGAAATTCATTCTCTCATAGTTGTGGAAACAAGAAGTCTGAAATCAAGGTACTGGCTCCCTCTGAAGACTCTAAGAGAGGATCCTCCCTTGCCTCTTTTGGCTTCTGGTGGCTCTAGGAGTTTTTTGGCTTGTGCCTTCATAACTCCAATCTCTGCCTCTGTCTTCACTTGGCCTTCTCCTCCTCTTCCTATATGTCTCTTATGATGACATTTGTCATCAGATTCAGGGCTCTTCAAGATCTTTAACTTCATTCCCTCTGCAAAAGCCCTTTTTCCAAATAAGGTCACCCTCATGGATTTCAGGGAATAGGATGTGGACATGTCTTTTTGAGGGCTAACATTCAAGCCACTGCAGGCATAGAATAGAAATATGCACTAAGAGAACAATTCATCAGACAAATTCACAGATCATTTTTATTTTATTTTTACTGTCACAAGAGGGTAGATATCAGGATAATTTTTTTAAGCCAGTTCATTTTCAATCTGTTTGAAATAGGGTGATGATACATCCTGGTTTGTCCAAGTTTATGCCTCTGTCCTGGCGTAATGGTTAGTTGTCCTCCCTTTCACTCTCAGAATGTGTTGGTTTGGAGATGAGGTTTGTTCTCCTCCTGGGTTTAAGCCATGAGGTTTCCAACAGTCTTAGAAAGGTCAGAGGAGGGCATCTGATGAGAAAGGAGAGGACAGCAGATGATGGGGAATCTCTTGTTTTGATCTGAATCTCTTGTTTTCCCAAGTGTCATCCATGGTGGAGCATGGACTTTGGTTTTCACCAAACGTTGCAGGGGTAAGCAATAAATGACTCTAGGTATTTGCTATTATCTTAGCAAAGATGTTAGTGATTATGTCTTGACTAAAAAAATAACAATTTAGGGGAAAAAAAACCACTTGGTAACATACTATCGACTTTATTGGAAGGTATTTGGAGAAGAAACGATTACTATTTCCAAGATTCTTCTTTGTATCTGATCCAGTTCTCCTGGAAATTCTTGGACAAGCCAGTGATTCCCACACCATACAGGTATAATCTAAGAATCCGTGATCTCAATTGCTTTTTCCACAACATACACAATCAAGAATAAAAGCGAAGAATCTTAAATGAAATCTTAAATGAAAAATCTTAAAAATGCAGGCATTAAAGAACAGTATTACAAATTACATTGATCATAAAATGTCATATTTTCTGTGTATTTGGAGCCTGTCATCCTGATGCAGTCCAGCAGTATTGAGTGACTATGCACTGACTCTGCCATTCCTAGCTGTGTGACCTTGGCAGGCTTCCTAATTTCCCCATGCCTCCAATCCACATCTGTAAAATCAGGATATTAATGGTTCTCACCTCACAGGACCGTCATGAGGATTATATGAGATCATGCATAGCAAACCTCTAGCACACAGTATGTGTTTATTAAATCGAATTTATCATTATGAGTATTTTATTCTAAATATTCTTAGACCAAATAGGGGTTATATTTTGGATTCGTCCTTTTTTTTTTCCTTTCTGAATACTTCTCCAATGCTTTTAGCCATTTCCCAGAGCAATACTTTGAAAGAGGAAAAGAAAAACCATAGCAAACTGAGAGTGGGAGGCACGGAAGGGCCTATCCCAGGGCCAGTTCTGGTTTGGGGATCTGGGAAACGGCTAATGTTCTTTGTTGGTTTCCAGGGACTTGTAACAATGAGAAAAGAGAATGGAAAGACTCTGTGAAAGGTGGAGGTAGAGCTAGGAGAGAGGGTCAGGACTGAGCTGTATCTGGGTGGGGAGGAGGGAGGCGGCGGTATGGTCGAGTCTCCATCTGGTGGCAGGTGACAGTCCTTAGTCTAATCTGCATAGCATGAGGGGGGTCGTTTGCAGGACCTGGAGAAAACATTCTGTAGGGCTTGATTTTAAAAAGTAGGCCTCCAAGCCAGTCAAGGGTCAAACCAGAGTCTCTCTCTATTTTTTGAGACAAAAGTAAATAACAGGGATACAAAATATTAAAGCTTTTAAAAACATCTTAGCGACTTTTGTGTTCAGCCTCATGTGTGATATTTTCCTGTCTTACAGCCGCATCTCCCTGCAGTATCTGACAACATCAATGAGGTGACATTTCATGCAAAAGACTATGATCGCATCATGGCTGTCATATCAAGAGAAGGAGAAAAAATTGTTGTAATTTACCTTGCTTTAAATTTTGTTATTAGAATTTCTTTAAAAACTTACGTTGAGGAGAGTGCAGTTCTCTTACGGAAAAAAACAGGAGAGGGAGTTCTCGTTCTACAGCCCTGGGCTTTGTTAAAAACTAGTTTAGATAAATCCTTTAACTTCTCTGAGACTCATTTTGTAATTTATGAAGCGAAAGTTTTGGACTAGATGATCCCTGCAGTTCCTTCCAGCTATAGTATTAGATGATTTTACCCATATTTAAAATGTTTTGTATAAAATATGAAACTGTTTGCTTGGCATAGGGTACTATGATTTATTAAGTGTGCGTGGAACATATGTAAAAATGCCAAATTATTATCAATTTATAATATCCTTGTAATTTTGTTTTAGTTGGATAATTCTGTTATGGCCAAAGGTCCTGTGGAGATTTGGCTTCTGGATTTGTTAAAAATGCAGATGTCATCATTACATAATATAATTAGATCCGCTTTCTATCAAATCAGTGATTCAGGATTTCAACTCTTACCATTCCTCAGCCACTTTCCAGCACAGGTGAGAATACACAATGCTTAAGTAATGGTGAAAAGAAATGGAAATAAAGGGGAAGGATGCTTAGGAGGTGGTTGGCCTGATGGTGTGAGGCAACTGTAGCTTTGAACTAGGTTAGAGTGGCCTACTCACACTCATTTTAGCCTCAGCTCCCAACCACCTGCTTGTCAACCTAGACCATTCTAGACCAACCCATCCCATCTCTCAGAAGAGGGTATGCCACTGTTTTCCCATAATTAAGGATACATGCATTGAGTCTAATAGATAACATATGTAAGTGTGTGTGTGTGTGTGTGTATGTGTATTTGTATACAGCAACTCCTCGACTTATGATGGGGTTATTGCCCAACAAAATCATCATAGTTGAAAATATCATTCACCAGAAATGCATTTAATACATCTAACCTACCAAATCATAAGCTTAGTCTAGTGTATCTTAAAGATACTCAGAACACTTACATTAGCCTACAGTTAGGCAAAATCATTTAACACCAAGCCTATTTTATAATAAAGTGTTGACTATCTCATATAATTTATTGACTACTGCACTGAAAGTGAAAAACAGAATGGTTGTATGGGTGCTCAAAGTACAGTTTCTACTAAATGCATATTGCTTTTGCACTGCCGTAAAGTAAAAAAATCGTTAAGTTGTACCATTGAAAGTTGGGGACCATCTGTGTGTATGTGCGTGTGTATGTGTGCGTGTATATATATACACACCAATTCAGAGATATGATATGGATATAGATATGGATGTATGTAAAGGGAATGAACATACCTTTTCTTGACATGAAATCCATCTTGTCTTTAATTTTCCCTTCAAGTGATTAAAAATGGACGTAATTTGTTGAGAGGCTTTTTCATGCAACTGGTGTTTTAGAAAGTGAAGACCTCAAAGAAGCCAGGGTTGGAGCAGGTGCCAGTGGTTTCATTACACTTTCATTCAAGAGAAATGAAAAGTGATAATTTGTGATCTGGCCAGAGAGAGCATGGGATAAAAGGCAAGAGATATCCGAGGAAAATGTAGGCAGTTTTTGCCCAAATGATATTTATTCTCCAACTACTCCTCCCAACCTGAGCTCCAAATCCTGAATTAGTGCACACAAAATGAAGACAACTGAAATGATGTATTATTTGTTCAAACCACAGAAGGACAGATATAGAATCAGCCTTTATTGGAGAGAATAATACTGTGATTTTTATATTGTGTAACACCTTGGGAAACTTTAGTATTCTTATTAGCATTATTACCTTTGTGATCAAGCTTTATAAAATACTTTGTTAAATTGAGCAAAGAGTTCCTGAAACTAAATCTACATATTCTCCTTCTCCAGACCGTGTATATCCTGAAGGAGGGGCTCAGCCTAAATTAGACTGAGGATTTAGCATTACATAGAGAGTTGAGAGGAAGTTCAGCACAGTGGTGAAGTTGGACAGGATGTAGTAGGAAAGATGATTAGTTTCAGGATTTTCTCTAGTGTATGTGTGTGTGTGTGTGTGTGTGTGTGTATATTCTTTTAAAACATGTTTTAAAGATTTGAATGCAATGGATCCTTGCTGCAAAAATTTGGAAAAATGCAAAAAATATAAAAGTGGAATACATAGGTGGTGGATTGATAGGTGCAGCAAACCACCATGGCACACGTTTACCTGTGTAACAAATCTGCACGTTCCGCACGTGTATCCCGAAACTTAAGTACAAATAAAATCAAAGTGGAAATAAGAATTTCCGATATTTCTACCACCTGGAAATTACGGCTATTAATATTTTAGTGTATTCCCTTCCAATACCTTATTTATATATTTATTGCTCTTTTTCCCTTTCTTCTTTGTTTTAAAAATTGACATATAAAAATTGTAAATATTTACGGGGCACATAGTGATGTTTTGATACATATAATATGTCGTGATCAGATGAGAGTAATTAGCATATCCATCATCTCAAACACTTATCATTTTTTGTGTTGGGAACATTCAATATCCTCCTTCTAGCTATTTGAAACTATGTGTTATTCTTAACTGTAGTTATCCTACAGTGGTATAGAACAAGGGTCCCTATCCCACCCCCGCCCGACCCGACCCGGCCTGGCCACACACCAGTATGGGTTCATGGGCTATTAGGAACTGGATCGCCGCCCGACCCGACCCGGCCTGGCCACACACCAGTATGGGTTCATGGGCTATTAGGAACTGGATCGCCGCCCGACCCGACCCGGCCTGGCCACACACCGGTACGGGTTCATGGGCTATTAGGAACTGGGTCGCATAGCAGGAGGTGAGCGGCAGGCAAGTGAGCATTACTGCCTGAGCTCCACCTCCTGTCACATCAGCGGCGGCATGAGATTCTCATAGGAGGGCGAACCCTATTGTGAACTGAATTGTGCATTCGAGGGATCGAGGTTGTGCGCTCCTTATGTGAATCTAAACCATCCTGCGACCCCCGTCCATGGAAAAATTGTCTTCCTTGAAACCGGTCCCTGGTGCCAAAAAGGCTGGGACCACTGGTATAGATCACTAACACTTAGTCCTCCTACCTAGCTATAATTTTATGTCCTTTAGCAAATCCATCCCTATCCTCCTCTTCTCCTAACCCTTCCCAGCCTCTAGTGTCCTCCAATCTGCTTTCGCTTCTCTGAAGTCAGCTTTATTTTAGCTTCCATTTGTGCGTGAGAACATGTGGTGCCTTCTCATATTGTTTAATGTGCTTATTATAGGCATCGAATAATATTGATGAGAATGAGCATTCTTTCTTTGCTGTTTTGTTTTTCAATGAAATGTCCTCTGGTTTTCACCAGTAAGTCGCATGCCTTTTTAGACTGAGTATAAAAACATAATTTTAAGCTCTTCTTGGTGACTCAAGATAATGATTATAAAGACTTGCCATTGGATAGACACCATTATGCGGTGGGTTTTGGGGTCTGCTGGTCTATTCGTCTTTAAGTCAGGCAGCCTTAACTGCTGTGCTTTTGTAATTTTTCTCTTTGTATTTCCTCCCTTGGACCATCATCTGCTGCTGACAGGGCCAGAATCTGCTTGCTTTTGGGGGGCTTCCTGACACTGGTTATTTTCTCCAGATCCCATTGCTCACTTCAGCCAGGTGCTTTCATTTATCTTTAGCTGCAGCCCCCAGGATTAGCCACTGCTGTAGCAGGAAAAGTATCAAAGTCCCTGATAAGGCAGGGACAGAAAGAGGGTTTTATTCTTTCTTTTCTCACTGTTGAGCCCATGCCAAGCAATATCCATATACTGCTCACCCTGCTTTCAGTCCTCTTTTTTAGTCTAAATGATGTTGGATCTGTCATTCGACTCTGGGTGAATGAGAGCTCCCGAAGAGACAGCCATTTCAGTGAAGGGGTGAGGGTGGGCATTCTCAGACCACTTTTATTACCTTTTCTGGGGCAGAAATTGTAGGCTAAGGTGACATCCTCTCAGAATTTCTTTATGCCTTCATCAGGATACAAAGAATACAAGCTTCTCCTCTTCTCATTTTCTGTCTCCCTCTCTCTTCTATAGATAAGTGTAGAGACAGAAAAGTTGACTTAGATAAAAACATGGATATCAGAGAGAGGGAGCAATCAAGAAAGGAGATAGGCAGCGTATTGTTTTTAGAAGAGCAAAGAGAACTTCGGGAAGCCCTGCTCAAGAACAAGCAACAATAAAGAGTTCCTTTGCTTTTCTTGAGAAAGAAAAATCATTGCATGGAAATATCCAATAGTCTCAGGCCCTCTGTAGAAAAATTTCCTAACCATCTTCTATTACACACATTAGTTCAACAAATGGTAGCCAGTATTTTAATGATCATTAATCCATCTACTATGAAATAATTAAATATTAATGGTTAAAACTTTAACTGTTTCCCTCCTTTGGGAGTGAAGAAATGCAAGTCAATGTGATTTTTAGTTTAAAATGTGAATAAGCGACCACCAAATTGTGTTGCAGATATGCTTTAAATATTTGGTAAATTTCAATATTTTTCTGCTGGATCTGTAGGTTGGACTTCTGGGAATTCAGATGTTGTGGACACATGATTCAGAAGAGGCTTTACATAATGCAAAAGATGACAGGAAAATCATGCAAGTGACCAATCAGAAATTTTTGGATATTCTAAATACTCTCATTAGTCAGACAACACATGATCTAAGCAAGTTTGATAGAGTGAAGTTCGAAACTCTAATTACCATCCATGTGCATCAGAGAGATATATTTGATGACTTGGTAAGGCATCTTTTTTTTTTCTTAATTTGGTGTATTAATTAATAATGAACAGTTAAGAATTATATATGTTGCCTAACTTACATGAACTTTCCATTTACTTGGTCCTTTTTCATAACTGTGTCGTCAATATCATGTCCACAATATTGTATATCTGTATTGTATGGTTTACACAACCATATTATGTATTCATTTGGCACTCTGAAAGTCTAGAACCATCTGATGTGATATGAACCAACTAATTTTCCATTAAACCAAATAACCAGGAACACGATATAATTTAGGTCATAAGCTATGCTGGGTCGATTGGAAAAGGAGCACAGATGGAACGGAATCAGGCTTCAGAGAACTCTCACGGCTGTTCATCCAGTTGATGGTGATCATGGGCTTGATTTTGGGCAAAGTTCTGTAGGGTGGGACTAAGAAGGGTAAGTGTTTGAATTCCTTTAGAAATGGGACTCTAACCGGTGGCCTTGACCAAGGCCAACTTCTCCTAAAGGAAGGATTTTCTATTACAGGGTAGGAGCCCCAGGTAATTTTGAAATGCCGCTGTTTGATAATCCTTACCTACCATTTAAACTCCTATTGCTTTAGTCTACTTGATTTGATACATTTTAAAGGTATCTCTTTCCTTCATCAGACACACATAATTCATACAGGTTGGGTCCTGTTTTAGAGAATGTGATCACAGACTACCTGTTTCGAACTTTTATCAAAAGTTCTGATCAGATAAGTTATATTTATTGAAGATTACTTGAAGGACATCCAGTCAATCCATCCATCCCCCTGCAACCCAGATCCTTGCTTCTCAAAGTATTACATGCCGACCAGTGCTTTGGTATCACCTGGAAGTTGGTGAAAAGAGCAGAATCTCCAGCCTCCCTCCTCCCATCCAAGACCTACTGAATCAGAATCTGCATTTTATCAAGATTCTTAGGAGATTCATATGCATATTGAAGTTTGAGGAAAAACTGCTCTAGGATTTATCTCTGGATTAAGCTAATATCAGAAAGCTGCACACTTATATTGTTTTGGCCTTCCACAGACTAGTTTTTACTAATTGCAATTACCATTATACTTTGCCTTTAATTGACTTCCACCTCAAGAAGCACTAGTATGGAGTTCATTATTGTATCTGCTGTCAGCATACATTTGAGGATGTTGTCTATACATCTCTCACTGGCTCCTAAAACTGAAGTCCTGTAAAAGAAATTTCTTTTAAAATTAAGTGCTGAGCAAACTTTATTTTACATCCAGAAGGGATTTAAAAAAAAAACCTGTACATAAGGAAAACTGTGAAACCGTTTTCTTTTATCTTAATCACCATTGAACTGTTTGCATCCCAACTAAATGAGATCTCATGGCCAACATATATGCATTTTATTTTTCCATGTACAATTGTTAGAACAACCTGATATACAGCAAGAACTCAATAAATATATCAACTATTCTTTTCTTCTCCACCTCCTCCTTACCATCTTAACAGATGGTTGAAAGTAGCTGGCCGAGAGCATCCCCATGGCCTTGAGTCCTGTGTTACAGAGCATTCCCTGGGGGTGGGGCCAGACCGTGTTACCTGAAAGTAACTCAAGGTGATGAATACAAACTGTGCTTTAGGTGGGAAGCCAGTCCTTAACTAAAGGAGGAAGCAAGATCATGACCAAACAGCAAACAACAATAACGAAAAGCAGGACTGTAAATAGCAAGGTGTGTGGCGGCCTGGTCAGATGGAGATCTGAGCATTGTATAGTAGCCACAAGTCCATTTTTTAGTGTCAACTGAATGACCTGAAAGTGGGTCTACTGGGTTTAGTGAAGGGGACCACTTACCACTTCCTGTGTTGATTCCTCTGAATGGGCAGGACTGGTGTTTCACGTTTCACTGGAAAGTCAAGAAGCTTCTCAGAATGTGGTTGTGATGGAATGGAGTTCCTAAGGTTGCTTACCTGGTTTCTCTTCAAATGGACCAGGTACTAGAGCTTGCATCCATGGCCACGGGAGCCCAGTACCTCTTGCCTCACCTGTATATGCTGATGACTAGGCGGATTGGGTGGCTTGGCTATAGTGCTGGTGCAGGGAGACATGTGCATATATAACTATGTGTTTCCCTGCTTAACCCTTTAGTGACTTCCGACTGCCATGAGGACAATTCTGAAACCCCTTCCCATGGCCCTGTGAAGCCTCAACTCTCATGCTTTCTCTAGATCCCAGGATGTCTCCCAGCTGTACTGACCTTTTTTCAGTTCCTTGAGGATGCCAATCAGATCTTGTGGGCATTTGCCTATAGCACTTACTCTTCCCACACCCTCATTATCCCTTTTGTTCCCCACTCCCGGTGGCCCTGGCTAATTCCTACTATTTATCTGGGTTTTAGTTGAGATGTTTTCTTCCTCTGAGTGCCTCTCTCAGATACCCTGGAGTAGTTAGGTCCTTCTGCTCCATGTATTCATGAGCCCTGAATTTCAGTGGTGGTGCCCTTTGTACTTTATTGCAATGATTTGTTTCACTGTTTGCCTTTTGCTCTTTTCTGTGAGCTCTGGAAGCCTGGAACCATCTCTGTCTTTGTTTACCTAGCACAGTGTCAAGCACAGGAAGAAACTCAATAAATATTTGTTAAGTGAATAAGAATCAGTTCATCCAAGAGTGAATAAAAAAACTGTCCACATGCTTATGTTTTATGCTGTTGCAATTCAGTATATAACTTTTTTTGTATTTTATGTTTTTAAGGTAAAAATGCATATCAGATCACCTACTGATTTTGAATGGTTAAAACAGAGTAGATTTTATTTTAAGGAAGATTTGGATCAAACTGTAGTGTCTATTACAGATGTTGATTTTATTTACCAAAATGAATTTCTGGGATGTACTGATCGCCTTGTTATCACTCCATTAACAGATAGGTAGGAAACACAGTTTTTATTTTTTATTTTGTAATTTTAAAATGTGCTTAACATTATTTAAAGTTGCATTTGAAATATTAACAAAAGCAGATTTCTGTCATTCTGGGTATATGCTAGCTCATTAAAGTCAGCCTAACAATGAAATAACCACTTAAATATACATGTGCATTGAATTTTTATGAAGTAGAAAAAGATAAAAGAATAAAAGCAAGCTTGAATGTTGACTGTAATTTAATGGTGAATTTTAGATTGCAAGTGGAAAAATATTCCTAGAATCCCAAAAGAAGTTAAAATTGCCAAGAAGGAAGGTACTTTGGAGATCATGTAATTTAGTCTTTGGATTTTCAGATGTGGAAATTGATACCTAAAGTACATTTTCATGGCCAATATGAATAATTAGTCAATGGCAGATCCCATCACAATTCTTTCCATTATATGACACTAGGCCATTATTAGATCTTTTTTATCCCATGACACCCAGTTAAGTATGCTGTGCATAGAAAACATTCAATAAATGTTGTTAGAATTGACTTAAATTGGGTTATTTAATATTTAGTGCCACTGTTACTTTAAGTAGGGCTGCCTCCAGGTGAAATTATATCAAATTACATCTTCAGCCTCCTTTTGATTTATTGAACCTATCCCTTTTATATGCCCAGTGCCATAGAAACATAAATTTGTCAGTGTTTTCTCTTCTACTGGTGTTTACATATTAAGCATCATGTCTCATGAAGCTGTACTAAGATCTTTACTAAGTTTTACTTAGATCCAAAACAAATACAACAGAAACTGGATCATGGATACAAAGAGATTTATTATATTAGTATTCTTTGCACTTTTCTAAATGAGTGAATTATTTCATAGTGAAACTATTTATTTACAATGGTGTGCTGGAGCTGACTTGCATCAGTCTGTGGTGCTTACCTGGTTTCTTTCTTTCTTTTTTTTTTTTTTTTTTGAGACAGAGTCTCACTCTGTCGCCCAGGCTGGAGTGCAGTGGCGTGATCTTTGTTCACTGCAACCTCTGCCTCTACCTACCAAGTAGCTGGGACTACAGGCGCATGCCACCACGCTTGGCTAATTTTTGTATTTTTTAAATAGAGAGGGGGTTTCACCATATTGGCCAGGCTGGTCTTGAACTCCTGACCTTGTGATCTGCCCGCCTCGGCCTCCCAAAGTACTGGGCTTACAGGCGTGAAACACCGCTCCTGGCCTTTCCTGGTTTCTGTCTATGTGCATTTTGCCCCGACTTTGTGATATCACATTGGTAGCTTGCCATTGACCACAGTGGAAGTGTTTATACAATAGAAATTGGCAAACATGAAAACCAGGTTTTTTTTTGTTTTGTTTTGTTTTTCTGGAGAGCCAGTTGTTAAACATCTGCCAACACAACACTGCTCATTTGGTTCTCCTGACTGTAATGGGAGGAAGGCCTGAAGGTTTTAAGTCAGGGTTGAGGAGTTTGGAAATTTGTCTCAAGAAGTCTTTGGATTCACTGTAGTACTTTTATTGAATATCAAGTACCCTAACCTTGTTTAGTCACTTCTTTTATGTGGGCTACTCAGACTCTAAAATAAACAGGCCCATTTCAATCGCACTGGACTTTTGCTTGCGCCATCCTGTAACGTGTCATCCCATACTCACAGTGCTTTATTGGATGAACGTTTGCAGATGCTATATCACATTAGCTCAGGCCTTGGGCATGAACATGGGAGGCGCTCCTGCGGGACCTGCCGGCACTGGCAAAACAGAAACCACAAAAGACATGGGAAGGTGTTTGGGAAAATATGTGGTCGTGTTCAACTGCTCGGATCAAATGGATTTCAGAGGCCTAGGAAGGATTTTCAAAGGCAAGTGTCAAATAATATAGATTATTTTTGGTGAATTTATTTTTATTGCCCTTTAATGTTATTTTCTGATATAAATCCAAAGTGATGCAGTCTCACATAATCAACATTAGTATGGGTTGATCCATATGATATTGCCATTTTTCTAGGTCAAAAATGGCTGGATATCAACAATTCTTATGGTTCAACACTATTGCTAGTGTTACAGTCTATGCATGGAATGTGTGTTAGATCATGAAAATGGAATCAATGTATAATTGCCTGAAATAATAGTAGAGAGGATCAAGATAGCAAACGGGGGACACATGTGGCTTCCCTCCCACAGAAATGAAATATTTTTAGAAAGCATAGCAACACTGGAAAATAAGAAGTGGGTGGCCATCAGCAGATGGAAAATTTTGAGAAAATCCTGAAAGGTAGGTAGAAGGTGTTTTCAGATGGACAGAGAAAAAAAATATTTGAAGACACATCAGCCTCAGAGCTCTGTCCTTGGCGGTCTTCTCTTTTCTATCTACATGCATTCTCTTGGTGATCTTATGTAGGCCCAAGGTTTAAATACTATCTGTATGATGACTCTGGAATTATATCTCTAGCTTGGACTTCTCCTTGAAACTCTAGATTCATTACATACAACTGTTGATTTAGCACGTCCACTTAAATGTCTAACAGGTCCAGATTCACTATGTTTAAAACCAAACTCCTGGCTGGGCACAGTGGCTCACGCCTTTGGGAGACCAAGGCAGGCAGATCATGAGGTCAGGAGTTCGAGACCATCCTGGCCAACATGGTGAAACCCCATCCCTACTAAAAATACAAAAATTAGCTGGGCATGGTGGCACGTGCCTGTAATCCCAGCTACTCAGGAGGCTGAGCCAGGAGAATTGCTTAAACCCGGGAGGCTGAGGTTGCAGTGAGCTGAGATCATGCCACTGCTCTCCAGCCTGGGCTACAGAGCGAGACTCCACCAAAAAAATGTATATATAAAAACAAAACAAAACAAAACAAAACAAAAAAACTCCTGATCTCTAGGTGCTCAGGCACAACAACAACAAAAAAACAACCCAATAATGACAACAACAAGCAAAATAACCACCCCCCAAACAACTTCCACCTATCCTTTACTCTACTCTTTGTCTTATACTCAGATCCAATCTGTCAGCAAATACTGTTGTTTCTACTTTCAGAATACCCCCAAAATTTGTACTTTCATTTTGGCAGTGTACTATTTTCATTGTTTTGATGAAAATGTACAAATAATTAAACCTCTCTTTATCACTGGAATTAAATATGTATTTATCAACAGCCAGATATGAAACATTACATATGTATAATGGTTTGGGAGCCCTGGAGAAATGATTGTTATCAAGAAGTTATATTATAGAGTAAAACTTTACAAATTAACTGTTTTTCATGCCAGGTCTTGCACAGTCAGGTTCCTGGGGCTGCTTTGATGAGTTTAACAGAATTGAATTGCCTGTGTTATCAGTGGCAGCACAACAAATTTATATTGTTTTGACAGCAAGAAAAGAGAGAAAGAAACAGTTCATTTTTTCTGATGGTGATTGTGTTGATTTAAATCCAGAATTTGGAATCTTCTTAACGATGGTGAGAAAAAAGACTTTAAATGCAATTTAATTAGTTTAATTGTTACAGACATAAGTAAAACAAAGCGTGTGTTAGTGGGTGAATGACCAGCTATCCAGGAGTCATGAGCTGTTCTCTCTTACCGTGTGATTTTTTTAGTAGTCGTTATAGCCCAGACGGAAGATAAAATAGTAATTTTTTTCAATTAAAAAAATTAAAATCCAGACCTACAGAGGTAATATGCTAATGATAATAATGGATACTGTTTATTGACCACTTAATATGTGTAAGGTGCAGACTAAACGTTCTATGTGCTATATCAGATGGCGTAACTCAGGTAGTTCTGCAGTAACAAACAATCCCTAAATCTTAATTGCTTAAAGCCACAAGATTTATCTCTCTGTCACATGTCCACTGTGGGTTGACTAAGGTAGAGGTGGGAGGCCAGGGCTGCTTTGTATGTCCTTACTCTGGTACTTGGCCGGACAAGGTACCTGCTATCTCAATCATTGCTCTTTGCTATAGCAAAGGAAAAAGAGAACATGAAGAATTGTGCTCTGACTCTTAGAGTTTCTTTCCAGAAGTGACACAAAGTCCTAAGTCATTGGCTAAAGCAAGTTTCATGACCTAACTTCAAGGGGTGGTGGGGTGGGGGAAAACGTGCCGTCCTATCATGCAACTAGCAAGAGGAAGGACCTGAAATATTCTCTCACATGTACACCGTATCTTATAGCTACGATAGTTCTCTGAAGTGGGTATTGTATAGCTGACTTACCTGAGGCTCAGCGAGACTTAAAAACTTCCTAAGGTCACCCCGCCAGTAAGAGAAAGAAGAAGTTATTGTCTCTCTAACATCAACATCTGACTGCTTAACCTCCACAATTGGTTTTTCTTTGACACCGAATAAAAGGAAATAAAAATAAAATTTCTGCAATAATTTAACAAGGTCCTGTACCAAAGAATTGTAACAAATTCAGTTACCATGGGATTAAGGGTGAGCTTTGAGATTCAGTGTTGTAAAGATAGAAAACCAAAGGCATGAATAAACGGGAGTTTCTATACTTTTATGTGTCACCAGTTTTAAAGCTTTTATGTGTTTTCCATAAAGTTAAATCTCGAAGTTGCAAGATAACACAAAGCACTCCAAGTTTTTAAATGTCCCCATGGATAAAGATGATAAATTATAGGAAGCAAAATCAGAAATGTTTCTGATACACTTATTGTAAGCAAACATCCAGTAAAGCAGTTAGGGGGAAATAAGAATAATCTGAAAGTGTTGATTATAACTCAGGAAGTGGGATGAAGAAATGTACTCAGTGTAAAATTATGGTCTAGAATTTTTAAAAAAGCTTAACATGCTCTCTGGATTAAGAATAATATTGGAAATAGCAATTAGATATTGCATTAAGCTGTGAGTAACTGAAACCTAAAAAAATTGTAGTTTAACATGTAAGGATTTATTCTCTTAAGATCCTTATATGGTTCTGCTCCATCATGAATTCCATCTTCAAGGTCACCTTATGACCCAAGATGCTACAGAAAGCATCACTATCGTGTTGTAGCCAATTGACTGAGTCAACTCCCTTCAAACAAACATCAAGGGTATTTCATACAGTGTGCCCCTTTGCATCTCGCGGTGTAGAATTTAATCACAGCAGCTGCAAGGCAGGCTGGGAAGTGTAGTTTTTAATCTGGCTGTTGCTGTACCCAACTTGCAAGTGGGCTTCTGTGGCTCAGGAAGGATAAGTGCAGTATTGAGAGGCAGCCTCAATTTCTGTATTTCCAGCCCCTAATAATGTACCTGGCCTATTGACAGTGCCCAGTAGATAGTCAGGGACTGAAGGATTTTAACAAACTTGCCTAAGATAACTCATTCCTGTTGGCCTTACTTGTCTTTGAATCTCCAGCCTTTCCTCTGAGACTTGGGTCTGACCTATCTTCAACCTGTTTCTTCTTAGGAGGCCTTCATTTCCTGTCTGCCTCTACTTTTGTCCTTTTCAGTGGTTTTCCCATCATTCCCTTCTTTATTTCCCCTCACTGCCATCTTTATTTCTCCTCACTTCTATGGGTTTTTGTCAGCCAAAGAGCTCTGTAACTGTGACTGCAAGAATAATTGAAGAGATGGAATAAAAAAAATGCCCAAGGAAGCTCATCAGTTTAAATCCTGAGTTTTTTTCTTTTTTCAATAACACCCTTTAGACATAATTATCAGGTGTCTATTCAGTTTTCTCTTCTATTATTTCATGTTCTTTTCTATTTTTAAGGCAGTAGACAGGTACTCAATTTTTGCCACAAAAAATTGCGTGTGACCTTATTAATATCATGAATATAGAAAGATATAAAAGGGCATATGAATATTAATAAATATGCATGGTCCAGTACACATTGTTTTGAGAAAATAAGAGTATTTTATGAATCTAATATTTTTCAATACCATCTTAAAATCTGAATTAGGGGTCTGAAATATATTTGTATTCAGAAATTAAAACTGTATCAACAATTAAAAATTAAACATATTTTAACTTTTAGAACCCTGGATATGCTGGGCGCCAGGAACTACCAGAAAACCTAAAAATCCAGTTTAGAACTGTTGCTATGATGGTTCCTGATAGACAGGTATACACCAGGATTTGAAAGCATAATGTACTTTATGTTGTTTACTTGTTTTTCACTAACGTTGTTGAAAAAAAATCTCACTATATTAATTTTCAGATCATTATGCGAGTTAAACTTGCAAGCTGTGGTTTTCTTGAAAATGTTATCTTGGCTCAAAAATTTTATGTTCTTTACAAACTCTGTGAAGAGCAACTTACTAAACAGGTAACTTTATAGATCTGCTTACTGGTTACCCGCTAGCAATAGTATTTGGTTTTTTCGCTTTGTAATTTTCCCTTGGTAAATGTTCATCAGTGAGTTAAAATCTCATTGACTCTTTTCTAAAATGCTTTTAGAATTAATTTTACCTATTAGTTGTGTATTTTTAAGACCTTTTTATTTTGAAATAACTGTAGATTCACAGGAAGTTGCAAAGGAATGTACAGGGAGGTGTGTACCCTTTACCCTGCCTTGCCCGGTGTTGACATCTTGTAATTATAGCACAATAACAAAACCAGAAATGGACACTGAAGCCGTCCACAGAGTTTGTTAAGGTTTCATCAGTTATACATGCACTGGTGTGTGTGTATGTGTGTGTGTGTGGGTGGGTGTAGTTGTATGGAATATGTAAGATACGGATCTGTTCTATCACCACAAGTTTCCCTCATGCTACATCTTTATAGCCACATCTACCTCTCTCCCATATCCCTAACCCATTAATCTTTTCTCCATGTCTAGAATTTTATTGCAAGAATGTTACATAAATGGAATCACATAGTATGTAACCTCTTGGTTATGCATTTAAAAGTCTGTTGTTTGGGCCGGGTGCAGTGGCTCATGTCTGTAATCACAGCATTCTGGGAGGCCAAGGTGGGTGGATCATGAGGTCGGGAGATCAAGACCATCTTGGCTAACATGGTGAAACCCTGTCTCTACTAAAAATAAAAAAAAAAAAAATTAGCCAGGCGTGGTGGCACATGCCTGTAATCCCAGCTACTGGGGAGGCTGAGGCAGGAGAATTACTTGAACCTGGGAAGTGGAGGTTGTAGTGAGCCGAGATCCTGCCACTGCACTCCAGCCTGGGCGACAGAGCGAGACTCCATCTCAAAAAAAAAAAAAAAAATCCATTGTTTGTCGCTCAGACTGTATCAGACTATATTGTTCTCAAAAGATATTTAAGGTGTGAATACTTGATCATGCAGATTGGATTTTCCCATGGAATGATCATATTTCAGTCAAAGGAAAGGCAGGAAAGTTGAGCTAATAAACCTTTACAGCTTAGTCACCCCAAAACTATGGCCTATAAGTATCAGAATCAACCTATATGCATAGAGTGAGCCATGAGTCTGTGTTTAGTTTTTCAATTAAACCCTCTTTTTGCCCTCTTCTCCCATCTCAGGTTCATTATGACTTTGGATTGAGAAATATTCTGTCTGTATTGAGAACTCTTGGATCTCAAAAAAGAGCCAGACCAGAAGATAGTGAATTAAGCACTGTCATGAGAGGACTAAGAGATATGAACCTTTCTAAACTGGTATCTTCTCTGAATTCTCTTCTTTTCCAAACTTTTAATGTGGTTTCTTTGTATTTGGTGGACAAGTAGGGGTAGGCTGATGTTGAGCTGTGAGCACTCATAATTACAGGGATAATAACTGTGCAAAGCCACCATTGTGCTTCCAGAAGAAAGCCAAAGACCTCATGACCCTGTGTGACCAACATGGGCTATAAGTGCCTCCTTTTATCAGTTGTGTGCAGTGAAACAGGTCATCAGTGGGCTTCAGCTCCAAGATTCAACCTAGTTCTCTTCCGTTATTCACAAAATGACACAAATTCTCAGCATAAGAGTCTGGATTCCCAGAGAACCGTGAGAACTTTTTGCTTTCCCTGTATGTGACTAGCTTATCTCAGATAGATCTCTCCCAAAACATAAACACCGTTTTTATTTTCCAAAACACATGGAATATTTGCTGTGGAGAGCATGCTGCTTTCATGCTTGTCACAGTTACAGCCTGTTTTTTTTTTTTTTTTCTTTGAAATAGAGTTTCAGTCTGTTGCCCAGGCCAGAGTGCAGTGGTGCAATCTTGGCTCACTGCAACCTCTGCATTCCAGGCTCAAGCTATCCTCCTGCCCCAGCCTCCCGAGTAGCTGGAACTACTGGCACGCACCACCATGCCTGGCTAATTTTTGTATTGTTTTGTAGAGATAGGGTTTTGCCATGTCACCTAGGCTGGTCTCAAACTCCTGGACTCAAGTGATCCACCCCGCCTCAGCCTCCCAAAGTGCTGGGATTGCAGGCATGAGCCACCATGCCCAGCCTAGCTAGGTTGTTTTGAATATTTGATGGACAGGTTCATGTGGCATATAAGGATTTCTATATGCCACATATTGTGCCCGTGCCATGGGTGTACAAGGTTGAAGAAGAAATGGTTCAGGAAGCTACATTCTAGTTACAAAAACTAACATCTGTGGAGTTCATTACTGTTACAAAGTCTTTTCAGGTGTATTGTCTTATTTGAGCCTCATAGCAACTCTGTGGGATCTGGATGGCTAGCTTGCTTATTGTCATTTCACTTATTAGGGAATGGAGACTAGAAGTTGTAGGAGTCCCCCATAATCACCATCAGCTGAGAAGAGGGGACAAAAATTTATAAGATTTTCTGATGCCAAATCCACTGCTCCTGCCAATATACCTCACTGCCTGTATGACTGACATGGACTGTAAGAGAGGCTTAGACTCCCTAAGTCACTCAGGCTGGAGTGCAGTCTAAGCCTCACTTAGATAATGGTATTTTGGAAATTCCTAGACAAGTATTCAAGAAAGCATCAGCAAAGCCCTGGAGAATAAAGAGAAATCATAAGGGGTCAGATGTTGGGAACAGAGCAATCTATGTGTTAAAGACATTGCAAATAAGGATTGGAGTCAGTGTACTCAAACCTACTGCTTGTAAGAAAGGCTCAGAATACTGCCCCGATGGACTTTTCCAGTCATTGTTGGATGAAGTCATGTAGGGTTATGGCTATTTCCCCAATTTAAATAAAATATTAGTTATTTAATCTCATGGGGTTGGGACTACAAATGATCATTTTTAAGGTTAATGCAAATGCCACTCTGTGAGAAGCAAAGCATTCATGTGATAAAGTAATGAGGTGGTACTTCGGAGCAATAGACTGGGGCAGGATTGTAGAACACATTGAATGCTAAGGAACTTTGGGTACAATGTAGATTCAATGGTGACTGTATTAGTCTGTTCTCACACTGCTAATAAAGACAATTTGTAAAGGAAAGAGGTTTAATGGACTCACAGTTCCACATGGCTGGGGAGGCCTCACAATCATGCCGGGAGGTGAATGAGGAGCAAAGTCACGTCTTTACATGGCAGCAGGCAAGAGAGCATGTGCAGGGGAACTCCCATTTACAAAACCATCAGATTTTGTGACACTTACTCATTATCATGAGAACAGCAGGGAAAGACCTGCCCCCATGATTCAATTACCTATCACTGGGTCCCTCCCACGACCCGTGGGAGTTATGGGAGCTACAATTCCAGATGAGATTTCGGTGGGGACACAGCCAAACCATATTAGTGATATTCTGGAGAAAGTACTAGAAAATACAAGCCTGATTAGGAGAGTAATAAATGGTTCTCTGGGGATGAAGTGATAAGTACTATGCACGTCCCAGCTAGTTGATAACATTTATTGACTGAATGAGTAAATTTATTTTAAACTATGCCACCTTAGGTTGATGAAGATGAACCCCTGTTCCTCAGCTTAATCAATGACCTGTTCCCGGGACTGCAGCTGGATAGTAATACTTATGTGGAACTGCAAAAAGCAGTAGCCAATCAGGTTCAGATAGAGGGTTTGATTAACCATCCACCCTGGAACCTGAAACTCGTGCAGGTAAAGACATTTTAATCTATTATCAGTATAATGATAAGTATGTGTTAAACATAGCTGTCTGAATAGAAAAACTCATGGTTAGTCTTACTTGATGTAAATGTTAAATGAAAACATCATATGTACATCATTGCAAAAAGAATACTCAGGGGGATGTGGTGGTCCAAGAAAGATAGTATGGATTTACCCTGCCTCGCAGTAATCAAGCAGTAATTTACTGCAGTTGTTACCTACACCTGGGGACAACGTTGGGATGAAATAGTAGGTTATAAAAACTCTGGGGAATGGAACGATCCAGATGGTTTCTTGTGCCAATCTGTTAGTACTGGCTGCAGCTGGGTGCCTCAGTGGGGTGCAGCGCCTGAGGAATCCGGGAATGCTACTTTGCTCCTGCTTTGTGTGTGGACATGTTATATCCTTTGCCTACACTAAAACCTGAATCTTTTGACTGCATATGTTGGTGTCTTTCTGTTTATCACATTTCATCCTTGTGACAACCGTCTAACCACCTTGATTGTATTACCAGTAGAATCAAGAACTTGGTAGCAGAGACACAGGATTAAATCTCTATGAGCTTGATGCTTTGGGAATATTTTCCAGAGTTTTTGGAAAATTAAGGAGCTGAAATTGTGGACATTGTTGAAAACTGCATTTGAAATATTAATATAACAATTCTTATTTTAACTTACTGTTCTTGCCAGATTATAAGATGTGCAAGTATCTGAGACACATCCAAATCTTACAAAGAACAATGTGCATGGGGGAAAAGTGCTTTTCATCATTCATGTACTGGAAACCATTTTAAGAGTTTAAAAAATTTCTGGGAAAACATGATTTTATATATGATATGCATACAGTATACTGAGTTCTAAGATTCTCGCCATCTCAATGGGCGGCGACTAGAATTTTGGGTTCTTTGTTGATGTTAATAACATTGTTCTTGAACATGTCAGGAACAGTGCCTGTTGCTTTTAAACTATAGTTTACAATGGTAATACATTTCTGTCCAAAATGTTAGGAGAATGACTCACTCTACCTCTGATCAGCTCTCAGACCTTTGACTTCTTATTTTTTTTTTTTTTTATCGAGAAAACTACAGACAGGATGTTATAACAGCGGCTGTCCATACGCCTAGCATGTCTCCTTGAATCTCTTTTAGCATTTCCATATGCCCCTGCCCAGCTTCTGTGTGTTTTGGCTTCTAATAGCAAAAGGAGGACTGGAGCCATTTTGTTGGCAGGCACAAAGAGTAGGTGCTGCACGGGAGTTTATTTCCCACCCTCGCCCCCAAACCAACCTCTCTAAGAGTTTATGCAGTAGGAAAGTCAAGCTCGCCTGGTTCCAGGTGGAGCAATCTTTGAGATACAAGTTACACTCCAGTCTCCCGCGGGATCAGGCTCACGTCTGCCCTCTACAGGGCTTTGTCCTCAATCACACCTTACTTGGCTTCTTCCCATTCCTGTCCTGCTTTTCTCTTTTTTTACTGGTTTCTCCTGGGAGCACTCCCTGAATAAATCACTTGCACAGGAATCCTCATTCATGATGTACTTCTGGGGAATCAGAAGGCCCCTGTGAAACGGATCTTCACTGTGATGCTCTGCGTTGCTGCTTTCCACCACTAAGGGGCGATATCATCACATTGGATGCCGAGAAAGTTTGCGCATGGAAAAACTGCTGGTTATAGACTAACAAACCAAAATCACAGGGAATACATCACGCAAGAAGCAAAAACTAGATGCTGAGTTAATTATTTCCAAAATGTAATTCAAGCTCCACATTGTTATTACTTTATCACATATCATTTTATAACGTAGTGCTCATTTGCTATGCACATCTAGTAAAACAACATTTTTTACAACTTAAAAATAGTGAACTAGTTACTTTAACGAAGAGCTTATTTAAAGCCTTTAAACTTCAAGTAACTACTCTGAATGTCAACAAGAGACTCATAAATTACATTTTTTAATTTACTGGTTAATTGTGTAGTTATATGAGACGTCTTTGGTACGACATGGCTTGATGACTCTTGGGCCCAGTGGTTCTGGAAAGACAAGCGTTATCACGATTCTAATGAAAGCGCAAACAGAATGCGGAAGGCCTCACAGAGAAATGCGAATGAATCCAAAAGCCATTACTGCACCTCAGATGTTTGGCAGACTGGACACTGCTACCAATGACTGGACAGATGGCATTTTTTCTACTCTGTGGAGAAAAACATTAAAAGCTAAAAAAGGTATACACAAACTTCCTTTGTGATCATTTTTTCCCTGCCAGCATATTAAGACAATATTTCTTTGATTTTTCCATTTTAATTATTTGCAGATGAAAAGTGATTTGCTGTTTTAATTATTTGCAGGTGAAAACATTTTCCTCATTTTAGATGGTCCTGTGGATGCCATCTGGATTGAGAACTTAAATTCCGTTTTGGATGACAATAAAACTCTGACGTTAGCTAATGGAGATCGCATTCCCATGGCCCCTAGTTGTAAGCTTCTGTTTGAAGTCCACAATATTGAGAACGCCTCTCCTGCCACGGTTTCTAGGATGGGCATGGTCTATATCAGCAGCTCTGCTCTCAGCTGGAAGCCAATCTTACAGGTGGGGCAGAGAGATGGGAAGAAGAACCCTCAGGGTCTCTCCACGTTTCACTTTCTTAACAAACAGATTGTTTCTTTTCTGCAGGCATGGCTGAAGAAGCGCACTGCACAGGAAGCTGCTGTATTCCTGACACTGTATGAGAAAGCCTTTGAAGATACATACACATATATGAAACTAAATCTCAATCCCAAAATGCAGCTCTTGGAGTGCAACTATATTGTGCAAGTAAGATTTTTTTTTGTACATTTACTACTTCGATTTTGATTTTTTTTGCACTCAGTTGCAGTTTACAGCCATCTAAAATAGAAAGTTCAGATAGCCATAAAAATCATTCGATGATGTGACTGTAAAGGCTCTGAGAATTTTGATTCCTCTTAAAGATCTTCTTAATGATCTTACTGTTTTCTCTATTATTTTCACTTCCCAGACGGATGTCAGAGGAAGGGGGAATGAAGTATCTTCCCCACTGTCAGGTTTAGTGACCTGTTCCAGAAAGTGTGTCTAATAATGACAGCTAGTAAAATAATTAATTAAAGTAAATTTTAAAATAAAAAACAACACATATGTGCGTGCATGCGCGCGCACACACACAGACACACAACTACTGGTTCCATCCTAACAATAGAAGACTTCATTGTCTGGGCACGGTGGTTTACAACTGTAATCCCAGCACTTTGCGAGGCCAAGGGGGGCGGATTGCTTGAGCTCAGGAGTTCGAGACCAGCTATGGGCAACGTGGAGAAACCCCGTTTCTACAAAAATTAGCCAGGTGTGGTGGTGAGTGCCTGTAGTCCAGTTACTTGGGAGGCTGAGGTGGGAGGATCACTTGAACCTGGAAAGTTGAGTTTGCAGTGAGCCAAGATTGCACCACTGTACTCCAGCTGGGGCTACAGAGTGAGACCCTGTCTCAAAATCAATCAATCAATAAAATAAAAATAAATAAAGTTAGTCACTTCATGGGAAAGAACAGAAAGGGGCCTGTTGTAATCGAGAAAACTTGGGAGGCAATCTTGGCTTTGCAAATTTAGCAAATAAGTTTCCCTATATGACAGGTAAGGAAAATCTTTAAAAATTATCTGGACAGTAGTTTGTAGCATTTTTTTTTTCCCCTTTCTTTCTTTCTTCTTTCCTTCCTCTCCTCCTTCCTCTTTCTCTCTCTCTTTTCCTTCTTTCCCTTCCTTCCCTTCCTTCCCTTCCCTCCCCTCCCCTTTCCTTTCATCAAGGTCTTGCCTGTTGCCCAGGCTCGAGTGCAGTGGTGCAATCAATCATAAATCACTGCAACTTTGAAGTCCTAGGCTCAAGCTGTCCTCCTGCCTCAGCCTTTGGGAGTTGTTGGGGCTACAGGCACACACCACCATGCCCAGCTAATTTTTGGATTTTTTTTTTGTAGAGACAGGGTCTCTCTATGTTGCCCAGGCTGATCTAGGCTCCTGGACTCAAGCAGTCCTCCTGCCTCAGCCTCCCAAAGTGCTAGGATTGCAGGCATGAGCCACCATGTCCAGCCAGCATTCTTTTTTTCCTACTCAATTTTCCTTATTAGTCTTTGGGTTAAAACAGAACTAATCATAGATCTTCAAGGGCTCTCCTAATTCTGGTCTATAGGTGACATCTCCTTATACATTCTAGAGCTTTGATTCTCAGTTAAGGGATGCCAGTCATTTTTGGGTAGGTTAGAAACAATATATAAGGCCCAAGTCAGTGAATTATTTAGTAATTACTTTAAAATGGATAATAGAAGAGAATATTTTATTTTGGAATAATTTTGTTTTGAAAGACTGAGGATGTCTTACAGTAGTTTTCTTTCTGATGTTATAGGGCATTGGCACACTTTTTCTTAAAGGGCCAGATAGTATTAATAAATATTTTAGGCTTTGCACAATTCTCTGTCTCAGCCACTCAGCTTTGCTGTTGTAGCACAAAAGCAGCTAGAGACAATGCATAGGTGAATGGGTATGACTGTGTGTGTGTTCCAGTAAAACTTTATTTACCAAACAGATGGCCAGTCCCTAGGGCCACAGTTTGCTAAGTCCTGCAAAATTTTACAAAGAAATAGAATCTTTGATCTGGAAAATTTGGATAACCAAACTTTAGAACCAGTAGCTCCCTTAGCTGCTAACACCTAGTCTGGGCCTTTTGCTTTCCCTGTAGGAAATTGAGACTCACAGAGGTCAGTGGGATGAGCTGGGAGTAGAAACCACACTAGCAGATTTCCAGTTCAGCATCCTTTCTGCTAGACCATGCTGCCTGTCGAAGGCAGAATAGCCTTTCTCTATGTGCAGTTGGCTATAGGACCATGATCAAGCAATAGCTTGAGATATATCTGTTTTCTTTGCTTCCTCCCTCCTTTTAATTTTGTTACTATTCACAATTTTTTATTTTCAAAATTTTAATTTAAAAATTTATTTTACTTAAAACATTTTCAGTCTCTCAATCTTCTGGAAGGGTTAATTCCCTCCAAAGAGGAAGGCGGTGTTTCCTGTGTCGAACATCTTCATAAATTATTTGTGTTTGGCCTAATGTGGAGTTTAGGAGCCCTTCTGGAATTGGAAAGCAGAGAAAAGCTCGAAGCCTTCTTACGGCAGCATGAAAGCAAGTTGGATTTACCAGAAATACCTAAAGGCTCAAATCAAACCATGTATGAGTTTTATGTTACTGATTATGGTAAGCACACTGAACTATACCTTAAATGAAATTACTTTTTTTTTTCAAATGAGAAAAATATAAGTTTTCAGAAACTCTTCTATGAGGGAATATTAAAATAATGATGAAAACATAATTGTTAATACCATTTTGAAAAGGGCATGTATTTGAAAGAGAGTAGAATTTTGCATATTAGTTGTGCCAGAAACTGATATTGAGACTCTTGACTTCTCCTTTTGGAGTGGGCTCAGTAAAATCTGGCATAAATAAGTTAGCAATACCTTGTACATCATCTACTTTCTGATGCTGGAAGAGGAAAGGTAGCAGCATGGAGAACACAGATTCTTCATAATGCAAAGCATGCTAACATAAGGTAAGTGGCAGTCGATTTAGCGCACTGGCAGTGGGAAGAGCTGAGAAGCAATGAGAAGCACACATCACAGGACTTTCAAAGGGCTCAGGAAGTGGAAACTGGGGCGAAAGTTGAGCTAAAAACCACAGGGCTGGTTGTAAGTCTGTTTGAGAAAAAGACCTCCTGGGCCTCTTTCCAAAGCCCTGCTGCCAGACAATCAGCCTTGCCCACACTGGAAAGACTAAAGAGTTACTGTTTGGATAGTGTAAAAAAGAGGGTTTCCTAGACTTGGGGACACCAGGCACATTTAAGAGTGGGAGAATCATACTGAAACTGGGGATTACGTGGGAATTTGTGTTTGAAAGGGACTGAGATAAATAAATTTTTTCAGTGGGCCATCTTTAACCAGAATGGCCAATAATTCTATTACATGTATTAGATGCTGCTAAAGGTTTGAGATGGCAAAAGGGCCCTCTAACTCAAAATGCAAACTAACAAAGGAATCTTTAAATCTAGATATATACTCCCTTAGAATCCAGAGCCAAGCTCCTCCACAGAGCTGCCTTCTGAGCAGCCGGAGTTCTATGATGTTTGAAGGTTCAAATCGCCTCTCTCTGAGCACCTTGTCCTTATTCAGAGGCTGGGCCCCAAGTTACTCAGAGAGTGAAATTCATCAGCAGCAATTTTCCAACCGTGGTGAAGCCTTGGTTAGGGGATTGAGATGGCATCTAATAAGGATGCCAATAAAATAATTACTTTCCTCTGTGCCATCAAAAATATGCATTGCTACATTTCCTAAAGAGCAGTCCACTGATGTTTGTGGCATTTTCTTCCAAGTAGCTAGGACTGGTTCTGTAAGTTTAGACAGTGGTGTTTTCTTATTTTTAATGGAGATGTTAACAAAAGGTTGACAATAATCTAGACTCATATTCCTTCTTCAAGCTCGTCCTGAAGTGGTCTGTTGACTAAAATATTGAGGGGTTGCAGGCACTCAGTCTTGCCACCCTAAATAACTACTTTTGATGAAATTTATTTGCCCGAGCATTTGTGGCCATGAAATGAACTAAGATATTATGTACTTAGTGGTTATTTAGGGCCCTAAGGTGTCCACTCCAGCTGACTTCTAGCCAGCCCTTTCTTAACTCATTCTTCATCCATCCTTTTAATTTTTTCAGGGACATTAACGTCTTTGGAGAAGACTTCATTCTTAGATTTAAGATTAAGTAAGGAGACTTATGCTTCCAGACAAGATGGAGTAATGGGGACTGGGTTTAACCTCTTATGTTAGAAAGACAGAAAACTGGATAAAATGTGTAAAACAGTTTTTTTCAGACATTGGACAACAGGCACTACAGGACTGAAATCATGGAGGGAAGTGAAACAAGGTGACTGCACTAGTTTATTGCGTGGATGCGGTTTCTAGCAGCAGCTCAGGGAGGGGAAGATCAAACAGGATTGGCTGTCTCACCAAAATGTGGAGGCAGAGGTTGATTTGGGAGAGGCCAAGGTGGCTGGAATTTGCAGGGCAGAGCACCAGAGAGGAGAAATCTGCACAGGGAGGAAGTGTCAGAGAACAACAGAAACGGATAGACAAATCCACAGTTATAGTAAAGGTGTCAATATTCTGAATAATTGATAGAACAAATAGACAAAATTAGTAAATATATGGAAGACTTTAACAACACTATCAATACCCCTAATTCGAAATTATAGAATGCTTCAGCCCAAAACAGCAGAATATACATTCTTTTCCATTGCACAGAAAACACTTACCAAGATATTCTGGGTCATATAACAATTCTCGATAGGGAGACTTTAAAGCACTTTATGTCTTTACTAGAAAAGAAGAAAGGTCTCAAAACAATGATTTCAACTTCTTCCTTAATAAGTTAGAAAAAGAAAAACAAATTAAACCCAAAGTAAGCAGAAGAAAGAACAATGATCAAAGCAGAAATCAATGAAACAAAAAATAGAACAGCAACAGAAAAAAATCAATGAAACAAAAAAGATGGACCTGAAAAGATCAGTAAAACGAATAAATCTCTTATTAGAGACATCAGAACAAAAGAGAAGACTTAATTACCATAGTCAAGGATGAAAGAGAGAACATCACTACAGACCTCACAAACATTAGAAATATGAAGTGAGTATATTAGAAACAACTTTACAAAAACACATTTGACAATGAAGATGAAATGGACAGATTTCTTGAAAGATACAAACTACCAACCATCATCAGGAAGAACTAGATATTGCACAGCATGGTGAATATGGATAATAACAGTGTGTTGTACATTTCAAAATCGCTAGGAGAGTAAATTTCAAATTTTTCAACACAAAAAATGATAAGCATTTGAGGTGATGGATATGTTAATTTGCTTGTAATAATTCCACATTGTATCCATAAACTGTAACATTTTGTTCCCCATAAATATATACAATTATAAATTGTCAATTTACAATAAAATTTAAAAAGAAGAAATAGATATCCTAAATAGCCCTATATCTATTACAGAAATTGAATTTGTAGTTAAAAACCTTCCCACAAAGAAAAACACCAGGCCAAGATGATTTTATTGGTGAATTCTACCAAATATCTAAGGAATAAATAATACCAACTGTACACAAACTCTTCCAAAAGATATAAAACATAAAATAAACACTTCCCACCCCGTTTCGTAAGGACAGTGTTACCCTGCTACCAAAACCAGAGAAAGACATTCCAAGAAAAACAAAAACAAAAACAGCTATAGACCAATATTCCTCAGGAACATTGACGAAAATTTCTTAATAAAATTATAACAAATCCAATAGTATACGAAAGTCCAACTGTGGCTTTTATTCTAGAAGTGGAAGATCAACATTCAAAAACTGATCAATATAATCTGCTATATTAGACTAAAAACTAAGCAAGCTATAAACAGTCATCTAAATCAATGAAGAAAAGCATTTGGCAAAATTTGACACTCTTTCGTGATGAAATAGGAACTTTATCATTCTGACAACGTCTACAAAAAACCTACAGCTAACGTTACACGGAATGGTAAACAACTAAACAGTTCCTTCCCAAGATCAGGAACAAAACAAGGATATCTTTCTCACCTCTATTCAATTTCATTTCTATTCAGCATTATTCTAGAGGTTCTAGCCAGTGCAGTGGGGGGAAAAATCAAATGTCTGTAGATTAGAAAAGAACAAGTAAAGTTCTCTCCATTTGCAGATGACATGACCATCTGTGGAATCTTCAAAAAGTTATTAGAACTACTAAAGGATTTTAGCAAGGTCATAGGACAAAAGGGCCATACATTTGATAAGTTATATTTCTATATGCTCACAACAAACAATTGAAAATTGAACTTTAAAAATACCAGTTAAAATAGAACCCAAGGCTGGGTGCGGTGGCTCATACCTGTAATCCCAGCACTTTGGGAGGCCGAGTGGGGTGGCTCACCTGAGGTCAGGAGTTCGAGACCAGCCTGGCCAACATGATGAAACCCCATATCTCCTAAAAAAATACAAAAAAATTAGCCAGGTGTTGTGGTGCGTGCTTGTAAGCACAGCTACTTAGGAGGCTGAGGCATGAGAATGGCTTGAATCTGGGAGGCGGAGGTTGCGGTAAGCCAAGATTGTGCCACTGCACTCCAGTCTGGGAGACAGAGTGAGACTCTGTCTTGAAAACACACAAACAAAAATAGAATCCAAAAAAGAATACTTAGGAATAAATTTAATACAATATGTGTAAGATCTGTATACTAAAACTGTAAAACTGTGCTGAGAGAAGCTAAAGAAGGCCCAAATAAGCTGACAGATTTTATTTAAACATTATTTAAAGATTATTTTGCTATTTGAAATAGCAAAATCTAGCCAGTGCAATGGGGGGAAAAATCTCTTTTGCTGTTTAAAAGTCACTATTAAGAAAATGAAAAGCCCAGCCACAGATTGTAAAGTACTCTTTGAAACATATATATCTGATAAAAAAAAATTATCCAGAATATGTAAAGAACTCCTATAATCCAATAACTATCAATAGGCAATCAATCTAAATTTTTAAATGGGCAGGAAATTTCAATTGTTACTTTGCTAAAAAAGATAGGTGAAAGGTGAAAAAAGAATGTGAAAGATATTCAACATCATTGGTCGTCAGGGAAATGCAAATGAAAACCCCAATGGGGTCTGGGTGCGGTGGCTCAAACCTGCAATCCCGACACTTTGGGAGGTCAAGGCGGGTAGATCACTTGAAGTCAGCACTTCGAGACCAGCCTGGCCAACATGGTGAAACCCCGTCTCTACTAAAAATACAAAAATTAGCCGGGCTTGGTGGTGGGTGCCTGTAATCCCACCTACTCGGGAGGCTGAGGCAGAAAAATTGCTCGAACCTGGAGACGGAGGCTGCAGTGAGCTGAGATCACACCACTACACTCCAGTCTGGGCCACAGAGCCAGACCTTGTTTCAAAAAAACAAAAACAAAAAACCCCCACAATGGATATCATCACACAGCCACTGGAATGTCTACAATTAAAAAGGTTAATAATGCCAAATATCGGTGCGGTAATAGAGCATGTAGAGCCCTCATATGCTACAAAATGGCACAGCCACTTTGGAAAACAGTTTGGCAGTGTTTTAGAAGTTAAACATACTTATTTTTGCTTACTTTCTCAAGAAAACATGAAATTGGGGTTATTACTCCAATGATGAGTATTCGTTCATCATTGTTTTGCCAATATCAATGTATGCCCTCTTTCCATTCATTCTGTGTCCACAGTAACTTTTGAGTATAATTCTGAATCATTGTAATAAGCTTTTTGAAGACATTTAAAATAGAGGCTAAATGTAATTCAATTTGAATGACAATGATAGGAATAATGCTAGTACAATTTGCCTGGCAACAGCAATGGTACAGTACCATAGATTATAAGGAATATCCAGAGATGCTAAAATGTAAATACATTTTTGAAATCAATTTTTTTTTTTTTTTGAGACAGAGTTTTGCTCTTGTTGCCCATGCTGGAATGCTATGGTGTGATCTCGGCTCACCACAACCTCCGCCTCCTGGGTTCAAGTGATTCTCCTGCCTCAGCCTCCTGAGTAGCTGGCATTACAGGCACGCGCCACCAGGCCCAGCTAATTTTGTATTTTTAGTAGAGATGGGGTTTCTCCACGTTGGTCAGGCTGGTCACGAACTCCCATCCTCAGCTGATCTGCCCGCCTCGGCCTCCCAAAGTGCTGAGCCACTGCGCCTGGCCTTGAAACCAATTTCTTATGGCAAATACTCTGTATCTAGTAAACGGTTGACTCTTTTTTTGGTCTTTTCCATTTTTCAGTTCATGTGGCTTTTCTGCTTAGGTATCCATTACATTACTGGGTTTGCCACCAGCTGATTTTAATTCCATTTCAGGTGCGGTTTCTCCGGATGGGTGATTTAGCAATTTAAAAGTCAACTTTACAAAAAAATAACAGATGCTGGAGAGGTTGTGGAGAAAAGGGAACGGTTCTACACTGCTAGTGGGAATGTAAATTAGTGCAGCCATTATGGAAAGCAGTTTGGTGATTTCTCAAAGAACTTAAACCAGACCTACCATCCGACCCACCAATCTCATTATTGGGTATACACCCAAAGGAATGTAAATCATTCTACCATAAAGATGCATGCATGCATATGTTCACTGCAGCACTATTCACAATAGCAAAGACATGGAGTCAACTTATATGCCCATCAGTGTTAGACTGGCTAAAGAAAATGTGGTACACATACACCATGGAATACTATGCAGTCATAAAAACTATGAGATTATGTCCTTTGAAGAAACATGGATGGAGCTGGAAGCCATTGTCCTAAGCAGACTAACTGAGGAATAGAAAATCAAATACTGCGTATTTTCAATTATAAGTGGGAGCTAAATATTGAGTACACAGGGACACAAAGAAAGGAACAATAGACAGTGGGGCCTACTTGAAGGTTGGGAGTGGGAAGAGGATGAGGATCAAAACGCTGCTTATTGGGTACTATGCTTATTACCTGGTGATGAAGTCATCTGTACAACAAACCCTGTATATCTAACAAACCTGCACATGTATCGCTGAACCTAAAAGTTTTGTTTTTTTTTTCTTTTTTTTGAGACAGAGTCTTGCTCTGTCGCCCGGGCTGGAGTGTAGTGGCCGGATCTCAGCTCACTGCAAGCTCCACTTCCCGGTTTTACACCATTCTCCTGCCTCAGCCTCCCGAGTAGCTGGGACTATAGGCGCCCGCCACCACGGCTGGCTAGTTTTTTGTATTTTTTTAGTAGAGATGGGGTTTCACCGTGTTAGCCAGGATGGTCTCGATCTCCTGACCTCAGGATCCGCCCGTCTCAGCCTCCCAAAGTGCTGGGATTACAGGCTTGAGCCACCGCGCCCGGCCCTAAAAGTTTTTTAAAAAGCTGACTTTATAAAAAAAGGCAAAACAAATTATCAAATGCTGTAGACATAAGATAAGCAGATATATTAACATGTTTTAGGAAAACATTTTAAATGTTTATATGATTCTATTGATTATTTATAGCACTTAACATTTTTGTATCATGAGATAACTTTCACAGAATATAATTCTATTAAAATGAAATTTTACTTCTTCTATAGGTGATTGGGAGCACTGGAATAAGAAACTTCAGCCTTTTTATTATCCAACTGACAGTATTCCGGAATATTCATCAATTTTGGTTCCAAATGTTGACAACGTTAGAACAAATTTTCTGATAGACACCATTGCAAAACAATATAAAGTAAGTTTAATAGATAGTTCCGAAAATGATCACAAACCACCCATGGCCACGGGAATATGCACCTATATTTTCTTCCAGCACTTTTATAGTACACATTTTACATTTAAATCTGTAATACAACTGGGACTTATTTTGATGGTAGATGTAATTCTAAAAAGTTATTAAAAATTAGTTATAATAATGTATAGAAGACTAGCCCATAGAAAAGATACTTGAAACTGAACATGTCATAATACCTTTCAACACGCTTATCCTATGATTGCAGGCTGTTTTGCTCACAGGAGAGCAGGGAACTGCAAAAACTGTCATGATTAAGGCCTATCTGAAAAAATATGATCCTGAAGTACAGCTATCCAAAAGTCTAAACTTTTCATCTGCCACAGAACCAATGATGTTTCAGGTAAAATCCATCATTTACTGTAATATTATAAACATAATACATTTTAAGTTAGTGGTTACAATAAAATGTGTATGCATATAAAATGTAACAATATTATATATTCAAAAGAAATGATGCTGCACTTGGCATTCAGCTCTTTAGCTTTCCTAAGGCTAAGGTTGAAGCCAAATCCAAATAGCATAATTTGATCTAATATTGAGACTGTGGCTGAACTTTGGATCGTATCTACTGTAATGTAAATGAAGGATAACACTCCAATGCCTTATTTTTAAAAATTTAACAACATGTATTTTAATAAATTGTATGTATACTTAGTAAATGCATAAGTAAATTATATTCTACTCTGACAAGAATGCTCATTAGTTTTAGAAATATGGATTAAAATCTAACACATAAGACAAACCATTTCCTTCTCTCTAGAGAACAATTGAAAGCTATGTGGATAAGCGAATGGGAAGCACATACGGGCCACCAGGAGGGAGAAAAATGACTGTATTTATTGATGATATTAATATGCCTGTGATTAATGAGTGGGGAGATCAGGTATGGCTGAAATATCTCATATAGATGATCCTGAATTAGTATTTGTGTGTGTGTGTGTGTGTGTGTGTGTGTATATATATAAATGTTAATAACTTTGTTAAAAACTTTGTTTTTAAGTCTACTGCCAATCCTCAGTCTTTTTCTGACTTCTCTGTTATAGCTGAGTTTCTCGTTTCTTAAATCCTATGTGTTTTTTTTGTTTTTGTTATTTTATTTATTTTTTTTGAGACGGAGTCTCGCTCTGTCGCCCAAACTCGAGTGCAGTGGCATGGTCTCGGCTCACTGCAACCTCCACCTCCCAGGCTCAAGCAATTGTCATTTCCTCAGCCACCTGAGTAGCTGGGATCACAGGTGCCCACCACCATGCCTGAATAATTTTTGTATTTTTAGTAGATATGTGGTTTCACCATGTTGGCCAGGCTGATCTTGAACTCCTGACCTCGGGTGATCTGCCCGCCTTGGCCTCCCAAAGTGCTGGGATTACAGGCATGCGCCATTGCACCCAGCTCCTACGTGGTTTTCTACAGCAAATGCTTCCTGTCTCTTTGGCTACTTGACTTCAGTGTCCTTTCTTAGCTCCTCTCTTCTGCCTTTTCCCAGGGTTTCATCCTTGCTCTAACCTCTTATTCTGCATAATTTCTGAGGAGTACCTGATGTTCAGAAAAACAAAAACAGAAAATGAAAAACCAAACAGCTATTTATTTATTTAACTGTGCCACATACCATGGTCCTAGTTGTGATCATCTATCCACCGAGGTCACTCCCCATTAGAAGACCTCACCGATGTTGCCAGAAGTCCGCATGTCCTGGTGGGATCCCCAACACCTCCCTCCCACCGACTTACACTGCCTCATTGACACCATCTACTTTGGCTCTACCAGGACAGTTCCCATTTTGCTCTTTATCCCTGTTCACCTCAGACACCGCTACAAGCTCAGTACTCATCCTGAAGGGAAAAACCAAACAGTTCTGTATGACCTGTGTCTGCTCCAAGGCAGATAGACCTCAGCAGTTCCTGGAAGGTGAGGAAGGTGGAGGCATGTTTAGGTCAGGTTCATGCTTATAAGCTGAAGTGCTCCTGAATTCCAAACTCACATATCCAAATAGGGATGTCTGGTTGGATCGCAAACTTAACACCTCCAACACCTGCTCCTCCAACAATCCTCTCTCTCTCAGCAAACAGCACCTCCACAGTCACTCTGTTGGAAAATCATGTTGGCTCTATCTTCACACTGTATCTGAAATTCGACCACTACTCATCACCTCCACTGCTACCACCTGGCGCCACCCACCACCATATCTCTTCTTGATCATTACAAATGCCTCCGCACTGCCTCCTGTTTCCCTAACCCTTCTCAGCTTGTTCTCACATCATCAACCAATGAAAACAAGAGTCAGATCACGACACACTCTTCTGGTCGGCATCCTCCAAAGAGGCTTGTAGAATATAAATACCAAAATCCTTACTATGACCCCAGACCCTATACATTTTGACCTCATCTCCCTCTTCCCATGACTCTTTGCTTCCACCACATTTACTGATCTTTGTACACCCTGCAAAGGTTGTGCAAAGGTTGTACAAAGTTGTGCAAAGGTTGTACAAATATGGTGTTCACTCAGCACCTCTGCATTTGCGGTTTCCTCTGCCTAGAATGCTCTTCCCCTAGGTATCGAACTGGCTTGCTTTCTCACCTTCAGGTCTTGGCTTATATGTCATGTCAGGTGAAGCCTCCCCTGCTTTCATTGAATCACACTCTTGAGCCCCTCCTATATTCTACAGAAGTCTTAGAGTATACCATTTTATTTCCATATCAACATGCATTTGTACATCTTGTCTCTCACCACTAGAATGTGTGCTTCATGAAGACAGAAAATTTTGTCTATGCTACAGGAGAGGCTGGCACACAGTAGTCATTCATGAAATGTTGGTTAAATGAAAGATAGTTATATTTGAGGTGCTTGTGTGATATCCACTAAGAGATGCTCAATAGAGACTTGAATATACAGGTGTAGAGCTTAGAAGAGAATCTGAAGCTAGAGTTACAGGTTTGAGATTCTTTAGAATATAGGGTTGAGATGGCATTTCCTGGAATAATGAGAAGAGGAAAGAGCGCAGGATGGAACCCTGGAGAACAGTTACATGTGAGGGATGAGTGACGAAGAGTGGCTTAGGAAGTGATCCCAGAGCCCTGAGCTGGACCTGGAAAGAAACAAGCCTCTGAAACCAAGAGAGATAACATTTTCAAGGAGGGGGGTTGGCAGTGTTGGAGGCTGCAGAGAAGGTAAGATGAGAACATAAAACCAAAAGCCAAAACAGTTAGTAATATCATATTCAAAGCTCAGGACTGAAACCATCCTACATTCTGATCTGAAGGTTTTTAAGTGTTGAATGTTGAGTATGAAAGATGTCTACTATAAAACTTGTTGTAACTAGGAGTACTAATGCAATTTAACGAAGTATCTTATAACTCACATATCTAACTTTATTTGGAAATTAGTTTGATCATTGTGGTGAAAGGCACCTTGGACTTGAACCATGCATGTTTAACTTACGATCTAGAGTTCATAGGTGGCATCATTTAAGTTAAATTACCTTGAAGGTGATAATTGACATTAACAAACACTTCGTTGATAAGAGTTGAATTTTTTTTTCTAATCTCATTTGTACTATTTTACTGAAGTTATGGAGGAATATGATAGTGATAAGTTACAAAAATATTGCTGTGTGAAATTTCAGATAACTAATGAGATTGTGCGACAGATGATGGAAATGGAAGGAATGTACAGCCTGGACAAGCCTGGAGACTTCACTACTATTGTTGATGTGCAGCTCATAGCAGCAATGATCCACCCTGGAGGTGGTCGAAATGATATTCCACAACGTTTAAAAAGACAGTTTACTGTGTTTAATTGTACATTGCCTTCAAATGCTTCAATAGACAAAATTTTTGGTATGAATGTTCTTAGTGTTTTATTGCATTACGTAATGGACATAAACCACAGAAAATGTCATTTAAGAGACAAAAAGGCTCTGTCTAAAGTGGGGTATGTGAAATGGAGAACTAAATACCAGGAAAGAGGGACTCAATACTAAGATGACCTATGCTTATAGCCTATTCTCAGATTCAGAGATATTTAGAAATAGGCTTGTTGGAAGTTAACATTAGACATAAAGAAACCTTTGTGTTTTGCGTTTCAGGATATGGTTAATCAGAGAAATTTGGGCTCATAAATGACAGCACAAAGATCACAGATTAACAATATATTATACAAAGTCATGTAGCACTTCAATATGTTAATGAAAATGAGATTCTTGACAGCAAATGTGACATCAAATCACATAAATTATACCATCAAAACTTACGTGTAGGTCAGGCCATGCCTATAATCTTAGCATTTTGGAAGACCAAGGTGGGCGGATTGCTAGAGGCCAGGAGTTCAAGACCAGCCTGGGCACATAGAGAGACTCCATTTCTAGAAAAAGTTTAAAACATTAGCTGGGTGTGGTGGCCCATGTCTTAGTCCTAGCTACATGGGAGGCTGAGGCCACAGGATTACTTGAGCCTAGGAGGTTGAGGCTGCAGTGAGCTATGATCGCATCACTGCATTTGAGCCTGGGTAACAGAGTAAGATCATGTCTAAAAAAACAAAAAACAAACCCCAGTACCCCCCAAAACCTCTTACATACACGAGAAACAGACCCGCTCATATAAGAACATTAATTATTTCTTATGTACTGTAGTCAGAAGGGAAAGGGCAGACTTTAATCAGTAGTTCCAGGATACGTAGTAATTCTTATAAGAAAATAATTGAATTTTGACATCTACCTCATGCCAAGAACAAGATCAACTACAGATGGATTCATGACCTAAATATGGAAGGCAAGGCTATAAAACATTTGGAAGGAAATATAGGGAAATAGCTGAGTGACCTCTGAGTAGGGAAGGACTTCATAAATGAGACTCAGAAAGCACAAAAATAAAGAAAAAAATATACAAATTTGACTAGATTGAGATGTAAAACTTCTCTTCACTAAAAAATAACATTAAGAAGCTGGGTGTGGTGGCTCACGCCTGTAATCCCAGCACTTTGGGAGGCCGAGGTGGGTGGATCGCGAGGTCAGGAGATCGAGACCATCCTGGCTAACATGGTGAAATCCTGTCTTTACTAAAAAATACATAAAATTAGCGAGGTGTGGTGGCAAGTGCCTGTAGTCCCAGCTACTTGGGAGGCTGAGGCAGGAGAAGGGCGTGAACCCAGGAGGCGGAGCTTGTAGTGAGCTGAGATCATGCCACTTCACTCCAGCCTGGGCGACAGAGTGAGACTCTGTCTCAAAGAAAAAAAACAAAACAAACAAACAAAAAACCATTAAGAGAGTGAAAAGACAAGCCTCAAAATGGAAGAAAAAATTTTAACACATATAACAACAAAAAATTTGTATTCTGAATATTTAGAGAAATCCTATAAGTCAGACAAGAAAAGTGAACAACTGGATATAAAAATGGGCAAACAACTAAGGCACTTTAAAAAGAGTAAGCTAAATGGCCAATAAACAAAGTAAAGATGGTAAACATCATTAGTATTCAGGAAAATACAAATGAGAAACACCAAGCAATACCATTTCATACCCACTAGATTTGCAAAAAAAAAAATTCTGACAAAATAAGCATTGGTGAGAACGTGAGGCAGCTAAGACTCTCTTTGCCTGCTGGCCGGAGTGTCAATTGCTACAAACGCTTTGGATAACAATTTGGCATCACTGCTGGTAAATAGGGCATGTGCCCATCCCTAGCAGTTCCACTTCTAGGTTTATACCAAATTATCATTTTTTCCTTTATGGTTTGAGTTTTCTGAGTCTCAAGAAGTCCTTTCCTATCCAGACATCATACAGGTATTCTCTTATGCTTTCTTCCAGACATTGTATAGTTTTGCCTTCCATATCTGGGGCCTCAATCCATCTGTAGTTGATTTTGCACATGCATGCCACAGACTTATACAAAAATGCTCATAGTGCAGTGTGCACGATGGCAAAAATGTGAAATAATCCAGATATTTACCACTAGTAAAACTGGATAAATACATCCTGTCACAGGCACACAGTGGCCTGCTGTGCAGCAGTGAAAATGAATGAATACAGCTACATGCTTCACCATGGATGAAGCCCAGAAATACAATGCCGAACGAAAGAAGCAAATCACAGGAAAAAATACAATTCCTTTAAACTGAATTTCAAAAGTTGTTTTTTTTGTTTTGTTTTTAACAAGTTCAAAAGTTCAAAAACCTAAGTGGTGAAGCTATAAAGAAAAACAAGTTACTGATTATATTAAAGAGAAGTGGCGACCTCTGGAGGAAGGGAGGAGTTGTGAACAAGGATGAACGTACAGGGGCTTCTAATGTGCTGGGCAAGGCTGTAGTTATCAATCTGGTGGTCTGTACATGAGGGTTTGTTATTTGTTAAGCTATGTGACATACTCTTCGTTATGACTGACACATTTAAACAAATACGGAAAACAAACCAACCAGAAACTGAGCCTCAGAGAAGTGAAATAACTGCCCAATCAAGGCCTTTTAGCTAGTGCTTGGCAGAGGGGTGGTGCTAATCCCTATCTCATGCTGCTTATAACATGAATGTCCCACAGGAAGGTGGAAATCCAGAATATAGGATTTCAGGAAGCAAACGGGCCTTACAGGCACTTAGCACAACCAACCACAAGCAACCATGATTTGGAGGAAAATTTCATGTTTCCCCAGGGCAATTCTTCAGTCAGTGTGAACAAACTCCAGTTTCTTTAGTCTCCACTCTTCATCAACCTGTTCTGCATCTCTGAACAGATATTCATATTCATATTCCTCTGAAAATACCATACTCAGAACTGAACGCACTATGCAGTGTGTAGTCTCACTGGAGTGAAGCAGAGTAAATCTTTCTTCAGTCTAAATCAAAGACATTCTGAGACTTTGAAAACAGTCTCTAAACCTACACCCCAGTCTTTCTGAGAGTGATGATGATGGTCAGACCATCACTGTGCTGGGTGTTCCCTAGGAATGTTGCATGTCTAGCCCAGGCCAGAGTGGTGACTGACTGTATGTAGGCTGGAAAAAGTGGTCCTGATTCCAGTTCTGCCAATACCAATCCATGTGACCTTGAACAATCGACTTCACCTGTCTGGGCCTGGTCTCCTTCTCTGTAAGATGAGGGAGTAGTCTCTAAGCTCACATATGCTTCAGGGCGAATGCTGATGTACAGACTGTAGGGCCAGATTGCTTGGGTTCACATCCCATATTTGTCTGCATGCAAGCTGTGTAACTTTGAGCAAGTTCCTAAGCTCATATTAAAATGGGACTAGTAATAATACCTACCTTGTATTTTTTTCTTGTAGGGTGCTGGGTGGGGGATTAAATGAGTCAATACATATAAAACACTTATCACTGCATACTAAGCTTGGCTGGATCCACTACTGACTCCCAGTCTTAGCTGATCCCTTGAGAGAAATTCTGAACAACACCCAGCTTAGTCAGCTTTGTAATGATTTGTTCACCGGGATAAACATATACTTTGAAATCTTTTGGTAAGCTTATACCTTCAATCTTGCTTATCTTTCAGGAATTATTGGATGTGGATACTTTGATCCTTGTAGAAGTTTCAAGCCTCAAATATGTGAGATGATTGTGAATTTAGTCTCAGTGGGCAGAGTGCTGTGGCAATGGACTAAGGTACAGAATGGTTTGTTGTCAATAATTTTTAAAATGGCAACTGTTATTCAGCCCTAGTTCTCACCTCATGGCTCATTAAGTTATCATAATATCATATATAGTGGCGTTTTTTAGAAAAGACAAATTACGTGCTCAGATAGATTTATGACACCTTTTCCTTCCAGGGAGCAAAAGATCTGACTAAATGATGCTTTCCATATGTATGAGATGTTACTGTAAACCAGACATGACATCCAAGACAAAGTAGAACTTTGCTGAAATGAGAACACTGCATTTCCACTTGTTACTCTGATTTGTAAATCTTTATTTGTATTATCTGTCTCCCTCCACCAAACTATGGCAGACACTCAAATGCTTATTGACTGACTTAATACATGATTTCCAGATATTCTCAGCCAACTAGGACTTAAAGTCTAACTTGTGTGTTTCTCTGAGCTGGAGCATGAGTTAGTAAATGGATGGAAGTGTTCTTAACAAAAATTGGCTAGATTTGCATACACAAGTCAGTGTCCTAAGTAAAGCTCAGCAAACCTGCAGCTGTCCTCAGATGACTTAAGGCAGTACTCATGAAAAGGCAATTAAGTGTAGGTATGAGATAAAAATGAGGTTGATATATTTGACAAAAAGTCATGAAGGAGATAAGGATTAGTTGTCATAATTCACTACACATCCATTAGGCCGATTACACATGTGTGGGCAGGCACTTGTCTCCTGGGAAACCTGGAGTGTGCCAGCCTGTCAGATTCCTGGGTAGACTGGGGATTTCTAGATACGGAATTATCAGAAGAGGAATTTGGGGGTTTCTTATGAGATGCTCTTCCACGCAGCCACCTTCCATGATGAGTGTGGGGCCCTGTTCCTTGCCAACACAGGGCCTTTACATGTGCCATTGTACCCCTTTTAAAGAAACTTGAAAATAAGTGGTAAGGACTGAGCATCTGAGAGAGTTTTCTGTGGTAAGATACATGTGGTTTCCAACAGGACTATTGCTCAATTTACTGTGCTTATATACGTAGTTCTCTGAAAAGCTTTGCCTTTCCAGGTGTCTTCCATCTTCCAGTTTCTTTTGTTATTTGGATGTTTCCTGGCTCCATGTCCTCAGTGTCTTTTTTTAAATCTATTTAATCCATTCTACACAAGCTTTCATTCCCACTGTTCACGTCAAGATCACCAAAGACCTCGATCTTGCCACATCTCAAGGTTAATTTTCCTGTCCCTCTTACTTGACTTTTTAGCAGCATTTGACCTAAATGATCCCTCTAAATATTTTCTTCACTTGGCTTCAGAGGGTCCCCATATTCTTGGTTTTCTTCCTAGTGCACTGGCTACCTCATTAAAGTCCCCCTTCTTCTTTCCCTCCTCTAAACACTGAAACACACCTGATCTCGATGCTGGGCCCTCTTCTCTATCTACATTCTTTCCCTAGGTGGCCTCATCCAGCTTCAAGGCTTTAAACATCATCCCTGTGCTGATGACTTCAAAATGGATATCTCCATCCCAGGCCTCTCTGCCTGGCTCCAGGCCAATTTCTAACTGCTTAACAGACATCAGTGTTTGATGTCTGATACTCATCTCAAAGTTACCATGTCCAAACAGAACTCTTAAGTGTCCTTAAATATGATCCTCCCTCAAACTTCTGCATCTCAGTAGCAGCACCAGTTATCCTCCTCCTTAGGTTAAAATTACTGGGCTCCATCCTTGATTTATGTCTTCCTCATGGCCTACATCCAGTCCATCAGCGAATATCAGTGACCTCCCCTTCAAAATCTACCCCAAAGCCGAGCCCTCCTCGCCATCCTCCCATGACCACCCTGATAAGTGCTCCCATCACTTGTCCCCTGGACCATGCAGTAACTTCCTAACCAATCTCCTTGCTTTCTTCTTGCTCTCTTGGAGTCTGTTCTTTTCACAGTCCTAGATGATATTTTTAAAAAAGTAAACCAGAAATCTTTACTCCTTCTTAAAACCACCAGTAGACTCCCAGTTCCACTTATAATGTCAGCAGACTCCAGTTACTTCCCTTGCCTGCCATCATCCTGCTCCAGCCGAGTGGCCCTGCTCACCATTCCTTGAGCACCCCAGGTTTATTGCACTGCTGGGTCACCATACTTTGGCTCATTCTTATCACTCTTACCTTCAGAGGGACTGTCTCCGGTTGTCCTCTGAAGTGACTGCCCTTGTCCCTATCCTACTCATTATCTGTCTCCTGGCCCTGATTTTTTTTTTTTTTAAACCATGGCTTCTATCATTACTTGCTTATTTACATATATATTTGTTCCCTGTTCATTCTCAGGCTCCCCAACCACAGAATAAAAGCCTGCTTGATGACAGCAGAGTTAGCTGTCCTCTGTTTACCAGTGTGTCTTCTTAAGAACCAGGGAGGTGCTCAGTCATTGAAAAATGAATGCATCGTCCTCTTCCGCTGACCTCTACATAAGCAGCCTTCTTTGTGTCTTTTCTTCCATCTCCCATCTTCACAAAGCACTCTTTTAATCCATTCATGCCTTGTCTATCAGCCCACCTTTATATTACTTTATATAGTTTTAAGGCAGAAGCAGTTGAGAAACGAAAGAAGGTGATGAAAAGTAGAGGGAACTATTAGAAGAGAAGGAAAGAAGCAGGTTAACAAATAATGAGAAGAAGAAGGAAAGAAAGGAATGTTTTTTTACAGATTCTCTTTAATGACTGCCTCAGTTACCAATGGCTGCCATCATGGCTGGAGTGTTGTATCATAAAAAAAGCAATATTCACATAACCTTACCCTTTGGGTATTTTTGCATATTTATAATATAACTGTATGTTTTATATTTTAGTGAGTAGGATGCACATTTTAGCTTGCAGTGGAACTGAGCACAGAGGGAAGTTGATAGGCAATTGATAAAATACGCTTCTTTACTTTTTGTCTCCCCATGCTACTTGCTGCTTTAACTAGCACTGGGAATTAGCCTGTAAAAATTACAAACTCAGTAGGGTAATTTTTCAGTATAGAAAGGGCTTAATTTATGAACAGATGCTAAAGAAAGCTTCTGCTTTGCTGAAATAGGTATATGGGGAGTTTGTATCACCAGAATTATCATTATTTTCACTTTCAAAAATGATGCTAATGGTATCAATTATGATATCATGACCATCAATGCGTTCCATATCTAGAGTACCTTGAGGTTATCCCTTAATGGGTATCTCTCTGGGTAAGAATGCGGTATTGTTACAGCTTTGCCTTTTTATATTCTAGAAGTTGGTAGAAATAGTAAATTAGCATAGAATACATACTCTGTGCTCAAACAGAAAAAACATCTATTACTATACACATAGCTACATGTCAGACTTGCCTGTCCACTTATTATGGATATACAGATATACAAAGACTGTTGACTGAGTTTGGATCCATATAGTAAAATCCAGGTTATGATATGCAGATATGTTTATAGAAATCCTAACACATGAAGGACCCTAATCAAAGCAATTTATAGAAGATAGCCGTTACTAACTTTAAAAGTGAACATTGTTCTTACCTGCATGACAACCAACTCACGTTCAGTTTTTTGTTATGATGTATTTCCACATGTACACTACCAATGATTAGAGATGATTATTCCCACAATTCATATAGTTTTTAAGAACTCGGGGGAAGTGACTCACTCAAAGCCAACTGATGGTGGTAGAACAAGGTCTTGGAATCTGCATCCAGTGCATTGGTCTTGAATCCATCCTATCCAAGAGCTTATGGTCTTTTAAATCCTAAGTTGGTTTATTTATGATTTTCTTTCTGTCCATGTTGTCACAAAATATGAACTTAATCTTGATTTATTTACTCAGCAGATTTTATCTAAAATAGGATTTGTGAGACAGTTCTAAAAATAATTCTACTTTTAGTTGTATCTGAAAACTAATTGAGAGTATTTCATTCTTTCGTCTCTAGGTGAAGATGCTGCCAACTCCTTCTAAATTTCATTACATCTTCAATCTTCGAGATCTTTCCAGAATTTGGCAAGGAATGTTGACCATAAAAGCTGAGGAGTGCACTTCAATCCCTACTCTCCTGTCCCTTTTCAAACATGAGTGCAACAGAGTAATTGCGGACAGGTGCGTATTGCGGCTCTTGAGTTTAAATGTATGACCTGAGAAGTTTATGCTACTTGGTTAATTTTTTTTTTTTTTTTTTTTTTGAGATGGAGTTTTGCTCTTGTTGCCCAGTCTAGAGTGCAATGGTGCGATCTCAGCCCACCACAACCTCTGCCTCCCGGGTTCAAGCGATTCTCCAACTTCAGCCTCCCAAGTAGCTGGGATCACAGGCATGCGCCACCATGGCCGGTTATTTATTTATTTTTTGTGTTTTTAGTAGAGATGGGGTTTCTCCATGTTGGTCAGGCTGGTCTGGAACTCCTGACCTCAGGTGTTCTGCCCGTCTCAGTCTCCCAAAGTGCTGGGATTACAGGCATCAGCCATCCTGCCCAGCCGGTTATTTCTCGCATTATTTACTAGGATAAGTAGAGTAAGGAGCTTTGTCGTCATTTGCTGTGGGGCTTGTGAAGCATTGATGGCGTCTCTCACTTGCCCACTGCCTTAAGAAAATGCTCTGCCGATTTATTCGAGTATGACTTCAACAATACATCTTTATAAATCACCAGATCATCAGAGTTGATAACATTCGGAGGCACATTTTCATTGTATGTATTTTCTACAAATTGTGAGCTCTTTGTAGGTTTTATGTGGGGAAATCTGGTTTCATCCCTTTAAAGTGAAACAATCTCATTAAAGTTAATTTCAGTCATCTTTTGGAGCCTCCATTCCCTCATCTATAAACCATGGATGATAATGCCAGTTTCACACAGTTGTAAAGTGTCTACCATGCCTCACACAAGGGTGATACTTGTCAAATGTTACTCCCCTTTGTCCTCTCTTCCCTCTGTGATATTGTCAATCTGAAAAGGTCCTTTGTGCACCGAATCCACCAACCCAGAAAGAGGATGCTTGTCCACTACCGACCATCACTTCTGCACCCCATCACAAGTTTTAGGGACCTTTGATCTCACCTAAGTGATTCATCTATATTTTCTATAAGTGGTGCAGTTAATGTTATAACTTTCTTGGTTGGGGTTATGCCCTTCTTATCAAAAGGCAGAACATGTTGTTTCCCTGTCCTGAATTGAGAAGGTCCAGGGTGGGACTGAGAAGAGGCAAAGGGACATGTTCAGTTAGAAAAGATACTTTCATATTTCACATTCTTACTACTACATTTTCCTTTCAGATTTGTAACTCCTGAAGATGAGCAGTGGTTTAACACACATCTTATTCATGCAGTCGAAGAAAATATTGGCTCTGATGCAGCGTCGTGCATTCTTCCTGAACCATACTTTGTGGATTTTCTCCGTGAGATGCCGGAACCAACTGGTGATGAACCTGAAGATACTGTGTTTGAAGTACCCAAAATATATGAATTGGTATTTATTTTCATCTCTTTAAAGAGGTTTTCAGCTCGCTCACCTAACTAGATCTTTCTTTCTGCACCAGAGTCTCACCATGGAGTTGCTATAATTCCAGCACTTTGGGAGGGTGAGGTGGGAGGATTGCTTGAGCCCAGGAGTTTGAGAGCAGCCTGGGCAACACAGTGAGACCCTGTTTCTACAAAAAATAAGAAAAATTAGCTGGGTGTGGTGGCATGCTCCTGTACTCCCAATTACTCAGCAGGTGGAGGTGGAAGGATTACTTGAGCCCAGGAGTTTGAGATTGCAATGAGCTGTGATTGTGTCACTGCACTCTAGCCTGGGTGACAGAATGAGACCCTGTCTCAAAAACAGAGAGAGAGCGCGAGTTCAGTAAGATGACCAAGCATTTATAAATATGAAATAACTATACTCTATACCTATACCAACGGTTGGCAAATTATAGTTTCTGGGCCAGATCCAGCCAGCCCCCTGCCTGTTTAATTTTATTAGACTTGCTAGCTAAGAAGGATATTTATCTATTTATTTATTTATTTATTCATTTATTTTTGAGATGGAATCTCTCTCTGTCACCCAGGCTGGAGTGCAGTGGCATGAACTCGGCTCACTACAACCTCCGCCTTCTGGGTTCAAGCAATTCTCCTGCTTCAACCTCCCAAGTAGCTGGGATTACAAGTGCTCTCCACCATGCCCGGCTAATTTTTTGTATTTTTAGTACAGACAAGGTTTCACCATTTTGGTCCTGTGATTACAGGTGCCCACTACCATGCCCAGCTACTTTGTTGTATTTTTAGTAGAGATGAGGTTTTACCATGTTGGTCAGGCTGGTTTCAAACTCCTGACCTCAAGTGATCCACCCATCTCGGCCTCCCAAAGTTCTGAAATGACAGGTGTGAGTCACCGTCCCCAGCTGATTTTTCATTTTTAAATAGTTACCAAAAAATAAAAAATCAAAAAAAGAACAATATTGTGTGACATGTAAAAATTATATAGAATTCAAATTTCAGTGTTCATAAATAAGGTTTCATTGAAACACCCATTGGTTTAAATATTGGCCAGAGCTGCTTTTGCACTACAATGGCAGGGGTGAGTAGAGACTGAATGGACCATAAAGCCTAAAATATTTACTATCTTGCCCTTTACAGAAAAAATTTACCAACACTTGCCAACAATCACAAGATAGACAATATAAAAGTATTTCATTTAAAGTCAGGAAACAACAGATGCTGGAGAGGATGTGGAGAAATAGGAACGCTTTTACACTGTTGGTGGGACTGTAAACTAGTTCAACCATTGTGGAAGACAGTGTGGCGATTCCTCAAGGATCTAGAACTAGAAATACCATTTGACCCAACCATCCCATTACTGGGTATATACCCAAAGGATTGTAAATCATGTTGCTATAAAGACACATGCACATGTATGTTTATTGTGGCACTATTCACAATAGCAAAGACTTGGAACCAACCCAGATGTCCATCAATGACAGACTGGATTAAGAAAAGGTGGCACATATACACCATGGAATACTATGCAGCCGTTAAAAAGGATGAGTTCATGTCCTTTGTAGGGACATGGATGCAGCTGGAAACCATCATTCTGAGCAAACTATCGCAAGAACAGAAAACCAAACACCACATGTTCTCACTCATAGGTGGGAACTGAACAATGAGAACACTTGGACACAGGAAGGGGAACATCACACACTGGGGCCTGTTGTGGGGTGCAGGGGAGGGGGGAGGGATAGTATTAGGAGATATAGCTAATGTAAATGACGAGTTAATGGGTGCAGCACACCAACATGGCACATGTATAGGTATGTAACAAACCTGCATGTTGTGCACATGTACCCTAGAACTTAAAGTATAATAAAAAATAAATAAATAAATAATTTCATTTAACAGCAACAAAAACATGTAGGAATTAACATGACAAAACTTTACTTAAACAGCAACTTGCCATTCTTTCTAAATTAATATATAGGTTTAATGAAATTTGAAACAAGATTTCAAAGGGACTTTAAAACAGAGTTACATAACAAAGAAATCCTAAAGTGTATGTAGAGCCGGGCGAGGTGGTTTATGCCTGTAACACCCGCGACTTGGGGAAGCTGAAGTGGAAGGATCCAAAGAGCCAAGGAAGTCGAGGCTGCAGTGAGCTATGAGTGGGCCACTGCACTCCAGCCTGGGTGACACAGTACCTTGACTCTAACAATAAAAATAAAGTGTATGTAGATCAAAGAAGTAGATGGGGAGGAACAATTTGCAAAACAAAGAAAGTGGGTGTGGATTTAATTCAGAACAAGGAAGACTTGTGGATTTGGCTCCGTAAATAATGTAAAACTTTTTTATATTTTTGAAAGCTGCAAACAATATCAAAAAGTAAATAAAAACTAAGAAAAATATTTCCTATATTAATGTGTGACATGGATAGGAGTTGGTAGGGAAAGGTCAGAAATGATTTTGCACTAGAAACCAACTAATACAGTTAAGTTTCAGAAGGCCTTAGAAAATGGAAATAACTAAAAGTAGACTAATATATGAGAAACCTCTGGCAATCCATAAAGTTTAAAAAAGATATATATATTTTAAAATTACTTTTGAGTGTCTTTATAATTGCTGCTTTAATACATATTTGGATCTTAAATACTATTTTTTTCTCTTTCTCCCCACCCATAGGTGCCATCCTTTGACTTTCTGGCTGAAAAACTCCAGTTTTACCAGAGACAGTTCAATGAAATCATTAGAGGAACATCTCTTGATCTGGTGTTTTTTAAAGATGCAATGACTCATCTTATTAAGGTCCTAACTATTGCCTATTTACTGATGTAAATAGATCATGTAAAAGCTTACTATATTTCATAGATAATTTTTTTTGAGAGAATAACTATATACTGTCAGGTATCATATAGAAGACTGTACATAGTTTGGGTCAGTTCACCATCCCGGAAGACAAAGGCTTAATAGGAAACCCTTTATTTGAATCCGTCTACATGGCAGCAAATGTCTTTCAAGGGCAAATAGATGGTTTTCTGTTCAGAGCTTTTGGCACACGTGAGTCAACAAGAAAGTATGGAGAACCTTTAGAAAGTGTGGAGAACCCTGTGAAAAAATATACTTCCCTCAAATTCTATTTTCGATATTATGGGAATTCTGTTCCCCATGGAGGAAAAGATGTTGCTTTGAAAAGTGTCAATGTTACGACTGACTTACAGATGATAGGACAGGGGTAAGGTTGATATACAGGACCGGTGAGAGAATAGAAGCCAGTTAGAGGTAACACCAAAAAGGGGTGTTTTCACACTAATCTATTCAACAAGTAATTGTTGAGCATTCACTGCAGCTAGATCTTGGGGTTCTGAGATTCTGTTCTGAGTGCAAAGCCATAAGTGGTTAATATATTTTAAAATATACTGATAGAATTTACACATACCAGGGTGTCATTATTGATCCGCCAACTGTAAAACGTGTATTCTTAAAAAATTTTTGTTTAGTGGTGATAGGGAATTTAGTGATCCAACTAGACTTTCTCCCTAGTCGTTGACAATACTATAAAAGACAGTTTTTTAGCAATGCCTTCAATTGGCCTGCATAAGATTTGAGCCACAATTTGAGTCTTATCTTCACTGAGGAAATCAACCATAGACAAGCAACACAAGATGAAAGGCTGTCTCTCCAAGTTGGCTCCTAGAAACATCCTCCTACCCCACTGTAAATAGAATTGTGGTATTTAAAAAAAATTGTTGGCAGAGATATGATAGAGTTAGTATTCATTGTTGAGTTAGGTGTCTACATGATTCAGTGTGTTAGGCTGATGAATAAAAAAAAAATTCTAAATATTTCTTATATCTTCTGCAGATTGGGAAAAGCCGCTCCACTATCCATTGGGTCTAAAACTAATAAAACTGTACATACGTGCACTCACATGAACACACACACAGAATAGTTTTAAAATAGAAGGCAGTAAATCCAGTTTGTTCTGTTCTTCATGACGTAAATATAGATGGTCAAGGAAAGATTCAAGCTGAACAAATCAATATTAAACTTTAATTTAAAAAATTCTGACGTAGACCATTAACAAGGAAAAAGTCTAATATCGTCTAGAAACATATAATCAAAACTTGGACTCATTTAGTGCAAGAAAATATAAGCATCCACATCCTTTTTTCAAATAAGCACTTTTTAAATCTCAAAACAGATTTCACGAATAATTCGAACATCATGTGGAAATGCATTGCTGGTGGGTGTTGGTGGTTCCGGAAAACAAAGTCTTTCAAGATTGGCCTCTTTTATTGCTGGCTATCAAATATTCCAGATAACATTAACCAGGTAGGATGAAGTAAAACACAATATGTTTTTCTATAGTTAACTTCTCTAAGGTTAAATGTTTACTTTAGAAAAAAAGGAAGCACAACAGTTTTCTGTATTTCTTTTTAAACTTTAAGTATTATATATATAAGGATATTTACACAAGTGTCATAGAGTAAATACACTGTAGCCAGTCTACAGATGAAGAAATAAAACAGTACTTGTACCCCAGAAGTGCCCCCTTGTTACGCTGCAGTCTTTACCCTCCCAAAGGAAACAATATTCAAAGAGTAAGCCCATTGATTAGTCTTGCCTAGTTTTGAATTTTGTATCAATTGAATCATACAGGATTTGCTCTTTACATCCCATTTCTATTATTGTGTTGTTTGTGAGATTCATCCATGATGCTACATGTAGCAGGAGTTGTTCATTCTTTTTGCTGCATGATCTTCCACTTAATCAGATACTACCACAATCTATTTATCCATTGTACTTTTGATAAACATTTGGTTTGGGCAAATAGAGCTACTGTAAATATTCTTGTATGTGTCTGAGTATACACCTAAAGTTAAAATTGCTGAATGTAGGGTATCTGTATATTTAGCTTTAGCTGATCTGCGTAGTAGTTTTCCCATGTGGTTGTGCCAATTTACACTTCCACCAACATGCCATGAGAGTTTCAGTTGCTCCACATCCTTGCCATCACTTGGCATTGTGTGTCTTTTTCATTTTAGCAATTCTTTTTTTTTTTTTGAGATGGAGTCTTACTCTGTTGCCCAGGCTGGAATGCAATGGCGCAATCTCGGCTCACTGCAACCTCCACCTCCCAGGTTCAAGCGATTGTCCTGCCTCAGCTCCTGAGTGCACCACCATGCCCAGCCAATTTCTGTACTTTTAGTAGAGACGGGGTTTCACATGTTGGCCAGGCCTCTCTTGAACTCCTGACCTCAAGTGATCGACCCGCCTCAGCCTCCCAAAATTACAGGTGTGAGCCACCACTCCTGGCCAATTTTGGCAATTCTGTGTGTGGAGTGGTAGCTCATTGTGGTTTTGGTTTGCATTTCCCAGACGGCTAATGATGTTGAGCACCTTTTCATCTCTCACTGACCATTTGGATAGGCTCTTTTGTGAATTATAAAAGCCCTTTCTCCATTTTGTTTTTCAGTTTGGTTGCGATTCTTTCTTACTGACTGTTAGGAATTCTATATGTGTTTTGGATATAAAGGGTGTATATTGCAAATATCTTCTCTCAGTTATTGATTTGCCTTTTCATTCTCTTAGCGGATCTTAATTTTAATGAAATATCCATTTTTTTTTTCTATTTAGTGCTCTTTTGTATTATATTTTAAAATCTTTGTTTACCCTAAGGGCACATAGATATTTTCCTATGATTTTCTTAACATTTACACATAAAATTTACTACTTTCACATTTAGTTCTATAACTGACCTAGAATTCATTTTCTTATAATGTCTGATGTAGGAGTTGTGATAATTATTTTCAATATTGATAGCCAGTTGATCCAGCTCCATTTATTAAAAAGGTCATCTTTTCCCTGCCACATCACAGTGTCATTTTTTGTCTTAAGTCATCTGATCATTACGTGACTATATAGTCTCCCCCACTGGTTTCTTTATCTATCTTTGCATCATTACCCACTGTATTAATTGCTGTAGCTTCTTTAATATATATATTTACATTTAACGTATATATATTTGGTAGTGTCAGATCTCTTTGTTGTTGTTCTTCAAAATGTCTTGTCCATTTGACTTTTTATTTCCATATAAAATTTAGATCACTTTGCCAATTTATAAACAAACACACAAATCATTCTGCTGCCAAACAAATGAAAAATAAAAATGGAACAAAATGCAATTTCTGAGTATTTTAAAAACATAAAACATCAAATAAGTAGATATTAATTTAATTTTACTTCAAAAATTAAATTAGTTGTCAACATTTAAAAATCGGGAGGTTTCATATTTTAGAAAAGCGTATTTCTGACTTTTTTTTTTGAAATAATTGGAAGATCTGGCAACCTAGGGCCTACACACCCAGGTAGCAGAGCTCAGTAGCAGCTGCCTCTTTGGGTGGGACATACAATCCTCCAATCCATAGACCCCACCAGCACTGCTTCACTCACTGGCATTATCTGTCTGATTCCTGTAGGCATCTAAATTTGTGATCCTGAGATAGGTGGTGTTGCACTCATTATAGTTAGGAATGACAGAGGCTTAAATGAAGGCAAATTTATTCACTATATTTTCTTAATTTCTGTATTCTTGATACCCTGGCATCTGAGACCCTGCTGCCTGGGGAGAGACTGACCCTTCCAGGGTAACCAATTCTTAGAGATTCAAACAGCTCCTCCAGAAGAGTACCTTTCATATGCAAACCAACCAATCCAGAGTCCTTACTCCCAACCGCCACCTCTATCTGGTGGGTGTGTAGTGGCATCTCACGGTGGATTCGGATATTCCTCTGCCCTAATCACCCCAGGGCAACATACCAGTCAACAAGGGAGCGCTCCTATGCCCCAGAGGCTGCTGAAATTATTCAAACTAGCCAATCCTAATTCTGCTTGCCTGCCTTGCCTTTCTCATGGAAACCACAATAAAGGCTCTTGCCTGTGATTTCCCATCACTCCTTGTGCCTCCTGATTGACTCTGGTGTTTCCCCATGTCACCCTACCTAGCATGTGAAGCCCCCTCCTGTTTCTAGGGTTCCTTCAGTATAAACATCTTCCTTCATGACAGTCGTTCCTGTGTCTTCGTGTCTTACCACACTTGATTACAACAAATTCTGGATACATTTTATAACAGCAGATAAAGTGGGAATAGAGAGGAAGACTCAGCAGGGACAGTTTAAAGTATGCAGGATTAATAGGACTTAGTAACTGACCCAATGTGCAGGAAGAGGAGGAAAGAACAGGAAGGCCAGCATGACACTCTGAGTTCTCTAGTGGTACAGTTGTGTGCCCCATAAGGACATTTTGACCAACAACAGATGATGTATATGATGGTGGTCCCATGAGATTGTAATGGAGCTACCCTATACAGGAGTAGCATTTTAAAAATCTTTTATACTGTATTCTTACTGTACCTTTTCTATGTTTAGGTAGATACACAAATATGGACCATTGCATTAGAATTGCCTAGAGTAACAACATGCAATAGCATGTTGTTCAGGTTTGTAGCTTAGGAGCAATAGGCCATTCCGTATAGCCTAGGTGTGTGTACGTATACTCTGTGCTTTTCTGTATCAGTCAGTTTTTGCATTGTTATGAATACCTGAGACTGTGTAATTTATTTAAAAACAGGTTTGTTTTGGTTCAAGGTTCTGCAGGCTGTACAGGAAGTGTGGTGCTGGCACCTGCTTCTGGTGAGGGTCTCAGGAAGCTTTCAATCATGGCGGGAGGCAAAAGGGCAGCAGGTGGTCATATCATGATAGCTGGAGTGAGTCAGGGGGCAGGTCCCAGACTCCTTTAAACAACCAGATCTTATATGAACTCAGAGTTAGAACTCACTCATTACCAAGGGGATGGTGCTAAGCCACTCATGAGGGATCTGCCTCCATGACCCAAACACCTCCCACCAAGCCCCACCTCCAACATTGGGAGTTAGATTTGGAAGGGACAAACTTCCAAACTATATTATGTTCCCACAATTACAATGTTTTCTTTTTGTTTGTTTTTTGAGAAGGAGTCTCACTCTGTCACACAGGCTGGAGTGCAGTGGTGTGATCTCTGCTCACTGCAGTCTCCACCTCCCAGGTTCAAGCAGTTATCTGCCTCAGCCTCCCGAGTAGCTGGGATTACAGGTGCCCACCACCACGCCTGGCTAATTTTTGTATTTTTAGTAGAGATAGGGTTTCACCAGACTGGCCAGGCTGGTCTTGAACTCCTGACCTTGTGATCCACCCGCCTCAGCCTCCCAAAGTGCTGGGATTACAGGTGTGAGCCACCACACCTGGCCACAGTGACAATATTTCTTAAGGATGCATTTAGCAGAATGTATCCCCATTGTTAAGCAATGCATGACTGTACTTACCACACTGCGTTAAAAAAAAGTGCTTGTTCACATACATTTCTATCTCCTTCACTAAGCTGTAAGCTTCCTGAGAATAGACCACTGTAATATTTGTCTTTTTTATTTTCATTATTAAATGCTTAGTTTTAACCAATTCTGTAAAAGGATGTGTTGAATAAATAAAAAATGACCAGCTTTGAAGGGTAAAGTGACATTTGAGTCTGAGGTGTTGCAGAACAGTTTCCATAGATAATAAGACTCATGGATGTGGAGTTCAGGAGAGGATTCTGGTTCTTGCAATAAGAATATAGACGTCTCAGTAGAGGGAACCCTTTTATGGTCATGGGGAGTATGAATAGGGTGCATCATGGAAAGAAAAGATGGCTGTGGAAAGAACTCCGGGGTCTCCCAACATAGAGAAAGGGAGCTTGCGATTGAGAGTGAGAAGAAGAGGAAAGACAGAGAGGAGGAAATCCAGAGTGGTTTTCAGAAACTAAGCAGGTAGATAATTAATCTGCAAATGCTGGCTGGGTGCCCTGGCTCACATCTGTAATCCTAACACTTTTGGAGGCTGAGGCAGGCTGATCACTTGAGGTGAGGAGTTCGAGACTAGCTGGCCAATATGGTGAAACCCCATCTCTACTAAAAATACCAAAAAAATTAGCTGGGCATGGTGGCAGGCACCTGTAATCCCAGCTACTCAAGAGGCTGAGGCACGAGAATTGCTTGTACCCTGGAGATGGAGATTGCAGTGAGCCAAGATCACACCATTGCACTCCAGCCTGGGCAAGAAGAGTGAAACTCCGTCTCAAAAAAAAAAAAAAAAAAAAAAAAAAAAATCTGAAAATGTTAAGGCATGAAAAGTGGCAGCTGATAGTCAACATGATAAAACTTTCAGTGGAGTGGATGGGCACACAAGCCACATTGCATTAGGAAGAGAAGCAGCACAGAGAACACTTTTGGAAAACTTGAAAGAAAGAAACAAGAGAGGTCAGGATCTGGACAAGGAGTATGTTGTGACTGTCTCTATGTATTGCAAAAGCAGTACATAACAGTCAGTCAAATTCTTTAAAAAATCAGCCAAATTGGCATCTTTTGACTGATCAGTTCAGAGACTGGCCAGTCAGTGAGAGGATTACTCTGACAGCATCAGGCCACTAGATCTTTCTGGTTCCAGTGCTCATAGTCTTCTTGTGAGACCCATGGCCTACTCCCTATTACTTGCATTGTAATACCTCTTTCCAGTGAGGATTACCTTTTAGTCCTTGTCATTAGCTTACCCATGAGGATTTACATACAACATTTCAGATAATGTCTGCTTTCTTTTTACATATCTCGTCACCTCTGGTAGCACATACATTTAACCAGAAACAGAGTAAACCAAAAAACAAAGACCAAGATCTTTTCATTCCATAATCTGTAACCATCTAACATTTCTATTATTTATCCCATATTGCATAATGCATCTTTTTCTGTGGGGTTTCTTTGTACCTAGCCACTTAATGAGCTGTGCAAATTACCACTATATACAATTTATCATTATTTTTATTCATAACTTATTGTGACTTTTTCACCAAATCAAACTCATCCAAATTTCAGATGAGTTTTAGATATTTAGATTTAGATCGGACAAAATTTGTTGCTGAGGACAGTCAGGTTGCAGGGACTAAAAGTTCATTTCTGTATTCCCACTTACGCTTCATGGATCACTTTTGGTAAATTCCCTGATTCTCAGTTCTCAACTTAAACAAAACCTATTTGTTTTGAATGGTAATATATCACTCTCTAGCTCTAATCTCTGTATTTTCTAGCAGGCACCATTACTTAGTATCTATGGAGCAGGTACAGATTATGCTCTAATAATCATGGGTTATTATTGTGTTTTGGGATAAATTATGACTATGGTTTTGTTGTTTTGTTGTTGTTTGATTGTTTGTTTGTTTTTTTGAGATGGAGTCTTGTTCTGTCGCCCAGGCTGGAGTGCAGTGGCGCGATCTCGGCTCACTGTAACCTCTGCTTCCTGGGTTCAGGTGATTCTCCTGCCTCAGCCTCCCAAGTAGCTGGGATTACAGGTGCACACCACACGCCTGGCTAATTTTTTTGTATTTTTTTAGTGGAGATGGGGTTTCACCATGTTCCGCCTCGGCCTCCCAAAGTGCTGGGATTACAGGTGTGAGCCACCACATCCAGCCGACTATATATTTTTCAATCTAAAAATTTCTATTACTTTTCTTCTTAGGTCTTACAATGTGACTAATCTAACAGATGATTTAAAATCTTTGTACAAAGTTGCTGGTGCTGATGGAAAAGGCATCACTTTCATCTTTACTGACAATGAAATAAAAGATGAGGCATTTCTAGAATACCTTAACAACTTGCTATCTTCAGGGGAGGTAAGTCTCAAAAGTAGCAAAAAAGCCCATGTTGTAAATATATAAATTATATTGGAATAGAAAAAGCAGCAGCCTTTTGAAAGTGAGGCTGTTTAGAACATTTTTGATTGTAGACATGGTTAATGTATGAGATTTAGTAGATTTTCTGAAGTTCCTGTGAAATGAATGCTGCCCATCTCCAGATGCTTTGTTTAATTTTGAACATGGTTCCTTACTTGTCTCTTCAATCTTCACTTTGGTCTTATAATTTATTTTAGGAGAAGCAAAGTATCTGTCCGTCTATCTACATACTAGTGAGGAGTGTAGAATGGTTGAAAGAGTTCTGTTAGTTGTAAATGGATGTCTGCACCACCACTTCCGAAACTGCTTGTATCAGCACTTCCATGAGCCTTCACATCTTTAGTACTTCGTTAGAAAGACTCACAGACTCAGCATATACAGGTCAAGCATCTCAAATCCAAAAATCTGAAATCCAAAATGCTCCGAAATCTGAAAGTTTTTGAGCACTGACGTGATGCTCAAAGGACATGCTTATTATTGGAGCATGTTAGATTTCAGATTTTTGGATTTGGGGGTGCTCAACCAGTAAGTAAAATGCAAACATTCCAAAATCTGAAAAAAATCTGAAATCTGAAACACTGTGGTCCCAAGCATTTTGAATAAGGGATGCTCAACTTGTAGTTATATTCATGGTGGAGATTTATTGCGGCAACACAGTAAGGATGCAGAGCCAGATCAGTAGAGAGGAAGATTCATCTTGTAGAGTAATTGATGTACCAGGAACATGGAATTGATGTTCCAGCTTCCTATGCTTTTGCCAAGGGGCCATACAGAACGTCCTCTCCATCCAGTATGAAGGGCAGTAACATATGCACTGTGTTTCCGTTCAGGAAGCCCACTTGAGATTCACAGTCCAGTGGGTTTTTTTTAGGGTTGGTCATTAGTCACTTCCTGCCTAGCTACAACTACCAAAGTTCCAGATTCCTAGAAGGAAAGCAGATAGATGTTTACCGTATATCACAAGGTTTGTGTAAACAGTCTAGTTGGCACTGCAAAACAACCTTATCAATTACTAATGGAGGAGACATTCCAAAAGCCAAGTTCCCTGATAACAGCCCAGGGTCAACTCTGCAAGCATACCCTTCTCAAGATTAAGCCTGCTCTGTTAACTCTTGCCTGTACCATGGTATACAGATGCTTAATGGTGCAAAAATTAGTTAAGTATTTTGGAGTCAGAGTTGATTAGACTGACTCTGAGTCAAAGTACAGAGGGCACCCCTGGACATCTTAAAGAGGTGATTGGTGGTGGAGATGGCTTTTTGGTGATAGCTATTGGAGCACAAGAAAACACAATCACTTCTTGATTGAGCTGCTCAATAAAAAGTTGCAGTCTTGATAATCTCTGGCAAATCAGATTTGACAGTGGAGATGCTGAAAGAAAATATGCAATAAGATGACGTGCAAATTAAAAAAGGGACTGGACTTTGGCAGTGAATTGACTGTGGAGAACTCTTAAAATACAGAACACTTCCTTGTCCATTCCTTAAAGATCTCCAATTTGTTTGCACGAGATGAGATGGATGAAATCACCCAAGGTCTGATTTCAGTGATGAAGAGGGAACTGCCTCGCCATCCTCCTACCTTTGACAATTTGTATGAATACTTCATTTCAAGATCAAGGAAGAACTTACATGTTGTTCTCTGCTTTTCTCCAGTGAGTTTTTATTTTTATTTATATCTACGTAGAAAGAGTTCCTTATTTAAAGATACTTAGTTTACCTTCTCTGATTAGATAATGATCTTAGAAATTAATATTTTTACATTGAATTAAAATTAACACTTTTGTACTACACAATCTCCCTTGACCAAATTCTCATTTCCAGTATAATTTAAAATATTCATATTATTAAAAAATATTGCATAATCTGCAATTTTCATTAATTACCTAGAGACATGGGTTGTTTGAATTGTAAGGGACTTGGTGATGTAACCTCGTCCAGCTCCACCTCCCATGTAGACATATCAGGTTTACTAAAATGTCCCTGATGTAGGTTTGAAAATCTCTATCTCATCGTGCTACCCAATATAGTAGCCATTAGGCATATATGGTTACTTAAGTTTTGATTAATTAGCCCTGTTTCTACTTACTGTTTGGTTTATTTTTGATACAGGGTCTTGCTCTGCTGCCTAGGCTGAAGTGCAGTGGCATGATCATGGCTCACTGCAGCGTCAACCTCCCAGGCTCAAGCCATCTTCTCACCTTAGACTCCCAAGTAGCTGGGACTGCAAGCATGTGCCACCATGCCCAGTTAATTTTTGTATTTTTTGTAGAGACGGGGTTTTGCCACGTTGCCCAGGCTGGTCTGGAACTCCTGGACTCAAGGGATTCACCTGCCTGGGCCTCCCAAAGTGCTGGAATTACAGGCATGAGCCACCACGCCTGGCTTTGCTCCATTCCTAGTGCTTAGTAGTCCTGTGTGGCTAATAGCTACCACACTGGAATGCATATATATAAAGCATTTTTATTATCACTTAAAGTTCTATTGACAGCTCTGCTCTGGGGACTGTCGCTGATTTATAAGGCAGCCTGCTTCATTCTTGGATAGTCTAATTGCCAAAAGGCTCTTATTTATAATCAATAGAATTTTGTCTCTGTACTTTTCTGATTCTAATTCTGCCCTATACAATGAACTCAATCCCTCTTCCGTGTAAAGGTTTTCAGATGTTTGGAGAAGGTTTTCTCAAGGCTGACTAAGTTGTTTCTTTTTTAGACCAAACATCTGTTCCTGCAGCTGTTCTCACTTGTCCCAGTGTCCACGCCTTTTGCTGTCCTGGCCCTCTCTCTTAAAGAGTTCTAGTTTATCAGTTTCCTCTTAAAAGAGAGTTCTGGAATTGAATGCAATAATGTAGATGTAGTCCCAGGACAGGGAAGAGTGTAGCGTGTGTTTCCTCCCTTCATCGGAACATTCAATTTATGTATGATTGCAGCCCAAGAAGATTCATTTTCAAATTTGTGACGTCACTCTGTTGGATCCGACTGCAGAAATCTCTCTCTGGCTGACTTATAACCCCTCCGTGTTTCTAATGTTTGTTGACTTTGCTATCAACAGGTTGGTGAGAAGTTCCGTGCCCGTTCTTTGAAATTTCCTGGCTTGATATCAGGTTGCACTATGGACTGGTTCAGCCGCTGGCCGAGGGAGGCTCTGATTGCTGTGGCCTCCTACTTCCTTTCAGACTATAATATTGTCTGCTCTAGTGAAATTAAAAGACAAGTTGTAGAGACAATGGGCCTGTTTCATGACATGGTTTCAGAGAGCTGTGAAAGTTATTTCCAAAGGTAAGTGATATTACATGAGCAGCATTGCTATGGAACCACAGCATGTACTCCCAAGAGGAATGCATTGTAACATCCAGCAGAAGAGTCTTCCTATTAATTGAGCATGAGGTCCTAGCTGCATTTTTAGATCTTTCTTCCTTTGATTTTCTAGTGATTACGTATGAAGAGATGGCAAGTAAACAAGATTTAAAAACGGACTAGTGTCCACACTTAAATACCTTTTTATCCTCCAAACCTCAAAGTAACAGATACTTAATGAATTGCTTTATTTCATCTGCTTAATTTTGTTTTGAAAATGACTTAGCTAATTCATCACCACTGTTTAAAATTAGTTTCTTATTCAAATGCATTATTTATTTTGATTAAAGAAGTACACGGTTTCTAATGTTTCTTTATTGCCTTATGTTGAGGGAGTATTTAGAATTTCTATTTGCATTACTCAGTCTTACCAATGTCTCTATACCGGATAACTATGAAACAAAATATTAATTGACTGTGGGAAAACCACTCACTAAAAGCAGCAATGACATGTTCATTATGTGAAAGCTGGTGTCAACTGTGCAAAAACATAGCTTTTTTCCCCACAAAGCATGACAGTCACTGTATAAGACTGACAAATGGGCCACATGGATCCCCAGAAAGGCTATGCCTGTTTTTCTGCATAGAGAGTTCGGGTAACACTCTCATTGATTCTCTCTGGCTGACTTATAACCCCTCTGTGTTTCTAATGTTTGTTGACTTTGCTATCAACAGGTTGGTAAGAAGTTCCATGCCCGTTCTTTGAAATTCCTGCTTTGAAATTCCTGTTCTTTGAGGTTCCTGCTTCACAAAAGTTTGTTTATTCCATACCTTTTTCTTTACTTAAAACCATTCCCAGACTACCCTTTTAAATAATTCCAGATAATATCTCCCAAATTCTCTTGGCGAATCAGTGTGTATTAATTCTTTTCTCTTTTTTTTTTTTTTTTTGAGACGGAGTCTCGCTCTGTTGCCCAGGCTGGAGTGCAGTGGCCGGATCTCAGCTCACTGCAAGCTCTGGCTCCCGGGTTTATGCCATTCTCCTGCCTCAGCCTCCCGAGTCACTGGGACTACAGGCGCCCGCCACCTCTCCCGGCTGGTTTTTTTGTGTTTTTTAGTAGAGATGGGGTTTCACCGTGTTAGCCAGGATGGTCTCCATTTCCTGACCTCGTGATCCACCCGTCTCGGCCTCCCAAAGTGCTGGGATTACAGGCTTGAGCCACCGCGTCCGGCCAGTGTGTATTAATTCTTACTGTTAAGAAGATTTTCTTTCTATTTGAACTCCTCCTGCTAATGTCATCTGTGGAGATAAACTTTTACCTTTGTGCAGCTACAAAAATCTGTTTCTTTACTTTGAAAATTTGGGTATATTTTTCAATTTTTTTATATGTTCTTAGGTTGTTGAACTTTATTCTGAATGTAATATTTTTATAACACTTTAATGATAGTCACATATATGCCCAAGATCTTTAAAAAAACTTAAAAACATTAAAAATCTTCAAAACTACAAAAGTTTAAATTAATATAAAAGGTTAAATAATTTTGTAGTACATGAAGAGCTCTTTTTTCACTTGAGCTTCTTCTGTATAAAATTATACCTTTTGTAATAAAGCCCACAATAAAGTAGACATTTGGATCAAGTGCGGTTGCCTTGATTTCAAGGCCAATCCAGTGAACTGGGGAGACATTGGTTTTTGCTTCTGTAAACAAACCCACCCAGCTGATCCAGCAGTGAAGAGACTGTAGCAAATATCACTTGAATGAAAATGGATCACACCACAAATTCATTTCAACCACTTATCCCTAATATTTGTCCAGAACCTTAAAGTTTTACACTGTTGACACCAGCTTTCACATAGGGTGTTCATATATGCGATTTTGTTTGATCTTCACAAAATTCTGGGAGAAGTAGAGCAGACGTTCTTTTCTCAGTTTTCCAGATGAGGAAACAGAGTTGGAGTTAACGGTGAAGTCAAAGACCTTCTCAGGGTCAAAACATCAGACAGATTTAGTCCTCTTTCCACTTCACCTCTGGGAAACCATGCTCAAATCCTGTCTTCCTGCTAGTGAATCACTCTACAGGATCACACTGATTTCCCTTGGGAAAGGTGTCATTTTATGGGTGTACCCACAGTGATTGAAATGGTCCTTTTAACGTTCTGCTTTCAGATACCGCCGAAGAGCACATGTGACTCCCAAATCGTACCTCTCATTTATAAATGGTTATAAAAACATTTATGCTGAAAAGGTGAAATTCATTAATGAACAAGCTGAACGTATGAATATTGGTAAGAGGAATGGAATGGAATGGGATGGAATGGAAATAGGGTTTGTTTGATAGGGATCTCATTATTTTGTTTGGTGGACATTTTGTTTGAAAATGAAATACTCACTTTGTTAGTAGTAGACAATTTTAAAGGATGCCCTTGAAGGTTTTTTGACCTGTCAGGAAACTCTGAACAGAAGAAAATCTAAACAGAAGTGGCCTATTTTCTCTGTAGAACCATTTCTCCTGGCTCTTTCAACTCTGGGTCCCCTGTGCTGAGTCACTGAGCCTTTGCTGGCAGATGGGGACAAGCCAGCGTTTGGGAATAAACAACAATTTCAGTTTTTGGTTTCACTTTGATTTGCCTTGATTTGTATAAACATTGCCATGTTAATGTTCCCTACATTTCTAATAAAGAAAAAGGCAAAATAGAAACAAAAACAAATAAAAACAAAAAGAGATTGTGTACCTAAGCAAGAGTTTTCCAAGTGTCTGGTATATGTAGTATAACTAGCAAAAGTAAACATTGGAACAGATTATATGTCCAGAAAGCATGTGGCCCAAACAATCTAAAGCACCTTAGTTCTTATTTTTCAAGTTCTAAATAAAACTTGAGAGGCTGGGTGTGGTGGCTCTTGCCTCTAATTCCAGCACTTTGAGAGGCCATAGGCGAGCGGATCACTTGAGCCCAGGAGTTCAAGAGCAGCCTGGGCAACATGGTGAAACCCTGTCTCTACAAAAATATAAAAATTAGTCAGGCATCGTGGTGGCGCATGCCTGTACACCCAGCTACTTGGGAGGCTGAGGTGGGAGGATCACTTGAGCCCAGGAAGTCAAGGCTGCAGTGAGCTGAGACTGCACCACTACACTCCAGCCTAAGTAACAGAGTGGGACCCTGTCTCAAGAAAAAAACAAAACAAAAACCACTCGGTCACGTAGCATAACTGAGTGCCAAGGTCTGTGAAGTCATAGCGATGAGAGAAGACTGTGAAAGAAGACTTCTTCTGCGGTTTTCTCATGATTCATCTTTTTGCAGCTTTCCTATATGATGCTTTAGATCAGTAGTGTGCTGAAGCCAACTCATAGTGGCTTTTGAGAGCACAATATTAAATTTTTAGGAATTTTGTGATCTGCTTGTTAAAAAGAACTTTTATTAAAAATTAACTCGTGTATACTTACAATTAAACAAATTGGATTTAAAATAAAGGCAATAAATGCTCAAACTCATCTCTTCTTAGTTTTACTCTTTTTTTTTTCCTTTGAGACGGTTTTGCTCTGTTGCCCAGGCTGGAGTGCAATGACGTGATCTCTGTTCACTGCAACCTCTGCCTCCCAGGTTCAAGTGATTCTCCTGCTTCAGCCTCCCAAGTAGCTGGGATTACAGGCATGCACCACCACGCCCAGCTTATTTTGTATTTTTAGTAGAGACAGGGTTTTGCCATGTTGGCCAGGCTGGTTTCGAACTGACCTCAGGTGATCCACCCACCTTGGCCTCCGAAAGTGCTGGGATTACAGGGGTGAGCCACCATGCCCAGCCTACTCTATTTTCTTATATTAATGTTCTTGAGGTTATTTGCTTCTGTCTGTGTGGTAGGAATATTACATAACAGTGTGGTACTGAGAATCTTTTGGTAGCTTGAAATCAGCCTTGGTGAGAGTGTTTACACTACAGAAATTGGACAATATAAAATGAGGGCTTTTCCTTCTCCCAGTGACCCAGATTTAAATATTTACTAACATCCCACTACCTAGAACCCGTTGGAATAGGAGCCATTGAGTTAACCAGTTCTTTTTCTCTACAGTGCTAAAAGTTGCAAAGTCTGTTACATAAATTTTCATAGTTATAGCAAAGAGAACCATAAAAATGTTAATATATTTTCTATCTCATTTGCCACCTCAGCTGCAATATGATTCAAAGGCAAAAAATGATAGCAAAAACTGTTTACAAAGCCAAAGAGAGTATAAATTTGTCAAATAAGTATCTTGGCTAAACTAATCTTATTCGATAGGACATTGTGACCTTCCCTTAAATGTAGCTATGTGATATTCTTCTGTCAGAGCTGTTTTCTTTGCCTTCCTGTTGAAACTCAGAAATATGGTCAATATTGTTGCTCTTAAGATATGTATGTTTTTAAAGCTTTTGTCTACAAATACAATTTTGTGTTTGTTATATTACATGTACAGTGCCTTATAAATAGTAAATATTAAATATTTGATGAAGGCATATACCTATACTCAGCAAAAGCATGTATGTGTGTATTTGTAAAGGTCTTGATAAACTAATGGAGGCAAGTGAATCTGTTGCTAAACTGTCTCAGGATCTTGCAGTCAAGGAGAAGGAGTTGGCCGTGGCTTCCGTAAAAGCAGATGAAGTGAGTTTGCATTTATTTTATCACTGATGAGGAATATTTTTCCATATTAAAATGCATTATTTTAAAATGATATTAAAGAACAAGCAGGGTATAAATCTATGGACAATTCCTGGTAAGATAGTGTTCACAAAGAGTTAGACGTTTTTGTTTAACTTATACCAGCGTTTATCTGAACTATTAATTTTGCTACTTGGCCTAAGACTATTATTTCTTCTCTCACTCTGTCTGTCTCTCTTATTCTTTTTCAACTGTTTATGAAATTTCTGCTTGACTATGAGTTATATTTGGTCTTCTGTTTAAGGTCCCTGTATGTTCCAGGTTTCTGGGATGGTCCAAATCTCACTTATATGTGTCAAGGAGGGCAAAGAATAAAGAGGAAGAGTTGGTGGAGTGTCTTTTTTTAAAAAAAAAAGAAAGTGGAAAAATCCATACTCCTTTCAAGGAGATAGGTATATGTGTGTGCTGCTTTTTCTCTTTTTTTTTTTTTTTTTTTTTTTGAGATAGAGTCTTGCTCTGTTGTCCAGGCTGGAGTGCAGTGGCACAATCTCAGCTCACTGCAACCTCCACCTCCTGGGTTCGAGCGATTTTCCTGCCTCATTTTTGTATTTTTAGTAGAGACGGGGTTTCACCATGTTGGCCAGGATGGTCTTGATTTCTTGACTTTGTGATCCGCCTGCCTCGGCCTCCCAAAGTGCTGGGATTACAGACGTGAGCCACGCTGCCCGGCCTATGTGCTGCCTTTTTAAAATCTATTATACAGCCTTCTAGTCTCAGATTTTCAGCTTCCAGTCACCAAGAGTCAGTTAAGAATAAATACTTCAGTCTTGATCCTCGCCAGTTACTGAAATGAGTGAACTAACATAGGGGAGGCACTTACACATAGTCCTGGCATATGTGGTAAGCACTCAGTAAACATTAGCTACTTCTATTGTTATTATACAAGGCTTACTAGGGGTTTTTGCCCTTATTCTATGATACTTTCTTGAATTGTTTTAATCTTCTAGAAATTTGTAGAGTGAAAATACTATTTCTTCTGAAAGCTTTAAATATTTATTTATATGTATTCTAAGCCTAAGGAAAGCTTAGAAAATGGAAAACTGCGAGGAACTGCTCAAAGGAATTTACTTTAATACACCTTAAAATATAGACAATTTAGATAGGAAATAAATTTGTTCTTATTTGTGTTTTATATTATATTGAATAAATATTTGCTCACTCTTCAAATCTATAAATTTTGCTTGAAAGGTTTCTATTTGCTTTCCTGTGTTTGCTCAACTTAACAGGTATTAGCAGAAGTCACAGTAAGCGCTCAGGCTTCAGCCAAAATTAAAAATGAAGTACAGGAGGTAAAAGACAAAGCCCAAAAAATTGTGGATGAAATTGATAGTGAAAAAGTAAAAGCTGAAAGCAAGCTCGAGGCAGCTAAACCTGCATTGGAAGAAGCAGAAGCAGCCCTGAATGTGAGCAGTGCATTGTTACCCCTTCCAACACAAGTCCTAGAAGGCATCATGTTTCATTACATGAAATTAACTCATCAGAAAACTGAATTGAATTCTTAATGTGATTGATAATCTCTGAGTCTGGAAACAAATGTATCAATTCAGTTTTCTAAGTTTTAATTTTTTTAAAGTCCTCTCCTTTTATATTATTTTCATCCCACAGATTGACCTTCCACAAGAACTGAGAAATAATGCTAGTGGTTAGTGGCCTAAACTATGAGAAATTCAGATTACACAGAGAGTCTGCTCGGTTTCTCCACCATCCCTTCCAGATTATGTCATGCCCCCTTTTAAAATCTTCCTGTGGTTCCCACTGCTCTTAGGATAAAGTCCTGAGCTAGGCATTCACAGCTGTGAGGCAAAAGGTGCACAGCTTTGGAGGCAGGCAGACCTGCATTCAACCTCTATGTATAATACACACACACACATATATATACACATGCACATACATGGTTATATACACACGTGTATATACATACATGCATATATATATACACACGTACATATATATGGATATATACACACTTATATACACACGTGTATATACATACACACTGCTAATACACACACATATATGTATATATGTACATATATATGATCTGGAGTAAATTTACTTAACTTTCTTGGGTATCTGTGGGGATTATAATATCTCATTGATCCTTAAAGAATCAGTGAGAGCATTAAAAGTAATTAATACAAAATGCTAGTTACATAGAAAGAGCTCAATAAATATTAGTGCTTCTGTTCCTGCTGATGACCTGGCTCCTGTCTATCTCTTGAACATGTATATCTTGTCATTTTCTCCCTACACACAATGCGATCCAGTCATACAGAAAAATGTATAGGATTCTGAAAGAATGGTCAGGGTCTGTTACGTTTAAACGTGCCTCCACCTCTGCCGGGAATGCTCTTCCTAACTTTCATTGCCTAATTAGAGTCAGTCTTCAAATCTGGGCCCAGACCTCACTCCTCCTAGAAAGTTTTCAGTTCTTCTTCAAGGCCTTCCTTTGTTTTCCTGTCACTCACATGCTTCTGTCATGGCAGAAATCCTTATGTAGGTTAATTGTATTTTCTTTGCCATTTTTCAGGAGGTTATGAGGACAAGACTATTTTTGTTTGTTTTGTTTTATATAGGAGAATGCCTGCAATTGTTAAATGAATAAATAAATCTATGATAATAATTTAATCAAATGTTAACAATGACCAGGACATGTTCTGCACCCCTACTTCCTTTATGGGTCTTACTATAACGTACAAAAGGGAGAGATCACCGAACCAAAGGAATCTTAGAACATGTTATTGATCATATGGTCTCCCAGTTCTTGCCTTGATGGTCAGGCAATGTCTTAATCCAAACCCAGCCAATGGATAGAAATTTTCAAAAATATTTTTATGAGCCATATATTACAGTAACTTCTCTTGTCTCCTTCTAATTCCTCCCCCTGCCATAGACAGGGAAGCCCTCAAAATGAAGGCTGAAGGTGAGGTTTCTGATATTCAGGGCTTTGTATCCTCTCAATATCTACACCTAATATAGACCCTGTGCTTTGAAGATGCAAGTTATCTAAATGTTACATATCAATGGGACTTATTAACAGAGGTCTGTGATGGCAATGCCTGGTAGTGATATTTTAAACCAATTCATTGGGAGCAAAAGGGAAAAAAAGAATACATACAAATAAACAAACAGAAATATCAAAATAACAATGAAAGAGCCACTAAGCAAAAATCTTGGAACTGGAGAGAAAATATGCTTTGAAGTTTTCTATCTTAATTATTTAAAAGTATTAGATTTCTGTGTAGCTATTAATACCACTCAACAAACAAAATATTGATCCCTAATCCCAAATATAGACTATCAAGCCAAATGATATTGCCACAGTCAGGAAACTTGCAAAACCACCACATCTTATTATGAGAATCATGGACTGTGTTCTGTTACTATTTCAAAAGAAAATTGACCCTGTTACTATGGATCCAGAAAAACCTTGCTGCAAGCCATCATGGGGAGAGTCATTAAAGGTAAGTCAAGTCTATCTTTGTCAATCCTATGAGCTGCATCAGGCATCCTCAGCCCGGGACATTCAATATAGACCAGACAAACTGGCAGACAATAATTGATCATTGTGTATTGAAAAGTTTATCTTAAACTGCATCACGTAAAATGTAAAGGGGGATAGATTTAAAGCTGAATGCCTTCTTTTTATGACATCTGTCCAGAACCGGTGGCTAGTATTGGCACAGCCTTTGTGTCAACCCAGCCCAATCTTCAAAATGGGGCTTGTGTGGTTGGTGGCATTCAGATGCACTTACCAGAAAGAAAACTTACATAGCTTTTCTTCTTTACTCTTTCCACGTGGAATCCAGAAGACAATTTGTGATTTACAGTTTTAGGTTGGCTACTGCCAATAGTCTCAATTTGTATATTTAGAGCAAATCAACTGTTACTTCTTTGAGAAAATTCAATTTAGAAGTACATGTTAACTCAGGAAGAAAGTATTTATTTTCTTCCAGAACTTACAGGTTATAATACTATTTTTCAGTTGATGAGTGCAACAGGATTCCTGTGGAGCCTTCAGCAGTTCCCTAAGGACACTATAAATGAAGAGACTGTTGAGCTACTACAGCCATATTTTAATATGGATGATTATACTTTTGAAAGTGCCAAAAAAGTCTGTGGGAATGTGGCTGGTCTCCTGTCTTGGACACTTGCTATGGCAATATTTTATGGCATCAATAGAGAAGTGTTGCCTCTGAAGGTAAAAGTTTCCTTCCTTCTCCCAGTAAATCAATGTTTCATAAAATCAATTATCAGTATTGCTGCTATTAAAAGAAAATGCGTAGTTTAGATAAAGGTAGATGTCCCTGTTACCAAATTTGTCTTTTTTCTCTGTGTCCTCTCAAAGTTTCTCTTTCTTTTTATATCTGTTACATGTTTCTTGACAGTGCAGGCAGGTGACTGAAACCAATGTGTTAACTTACACAGGAAATGAGTTTCTTGGGAATAATAATCAAGCTGTCATAAGAAGAAAAACTTGCCATTTCTTTGAAGTTTGGAGATTAGGTTTGGAGGTTGAATTTGATGACTGTATTTCAAACAAAACTTATAAAAATTAGACTTGACACTAGAAATGTTTTAAATTTCCAAGACAGGAGGAGAACCTTAAATGCAATCGAAGAAGCAAACAAAACCTAAAAGGTTGTTCACAAAAGACAAATCAAGATGTTGCGGATTTCCCATAACCCTAAATACTAGAAGATAATGGAAACACATATGCAGCGTTTTGAGGAGGAAAGTGCTGGGGTCCAAGCACTCAATAATGGGCAAAGCTGGTCTTCATGTATGAGGGAACAGAAAGAGATTCTTAGGAGTGCAAGGATTTGTGAAATGTATCACTCAGATACACACTGCCTCCAGGGCCCTGTCTCAATCCCCCACCCCCACAAAGCTAAAAGTATTGTAAGTGGTTGCTCTGTGGAGTGGATAATGATGAGTTGGTGGACAGGGGGTTACTGTTTTTCCTAATAAGCTTTAGTGAAATGGCTGCCTCTTTAAAACCTGTGCATGAGGAACTTCGAGAAAAATAGAAAATCAATTTAAAATAAAAAGTTTCAACAAAGAGAAATGATAGGAAAAATATGAAAAAAACACACCCCAACAAAAGATACCAAGGGAGAAATCTTACAATAAATGTAGAATTCAAGAAAAAAATAAAACACACACACATCAGAAAAGAGCTATTCTTTGTTGATAAAAATTATGATCCATAGTGAAGACAATTAAAATAATGTGTTATGCAATAAATAAAATAGCATCAAATCATAGAAAGCAAATCCATTAGTATTTTCAGTGGAAATTAACAAATATAATACTGTAATTTGAGATTGTGGCACATGCTATCAAATTAACAAAAATAATATGGTAATTTCAGATTGTGGCTACCCCGATAGGCATAGGGCCAGCTTCTTGGGTGTGCACACAGGGCCTTGTGTTAATGCTCTGCTGTTGCCGTCTTCAGATTCTTAATAATTTTTTTTTAACAAGGGGCCCCACATTTTTCATTTTGCACTGGGCCCTGTAAATTATAGAGGCAGTCCTGAGTAGGTATAAATTAGTAATTATATAGAAATTTTACATGATATTATTTTTCAGGTTGAATAACTACTTTGAACTTTCTTCAATATAAACAAAGAATATGAAATTATTTCTAGAGTACAAGAAACATTTATAAGAATTAATTATATTCAATGGTAAAAGAGGACCTTGATTAAATTCCTGAAAGTAAAAAATCCTGGGGTCTCATTCTCTGATTATAAGCAACAATACTGGAAAGTTTACATTAAAATGAAGTCAGTCATTCCTAATTAGGACATAATGAAAATAAGTGAATTACCAAAGCTTCTGTGATATGGCCAAAATGGTACATTCTTAGCCCTTATATGCATCAAAGAAACTAAACATTCCACTTAAGAGTTAAAGTATATACTCACTCATAAGCATACATACACAGGAAATTTAAGGAAAGCAGAATAGAGCCAATAAAAATAACATTAAAAATTAGAGAAGAGAAAAGCAGCAGAATTAATGAGCAAATCTTTTTTTTTTTTTTGAGACGGTATCTTGCTCTATCATCCAGGCTGGAGTGCAGTGGTGTGATCTCGGCTCACTGCAAGCTCCACCTCCCAGGTTCACGCTATTCTCCTGCCTCAGCCTCCCAAGTAGCTGGGACTACAGGTGCCCGCCACCATGCCCAGCTAATTTTTTTGTATTTTTAGTAGAGACGGGGTTTCGCCGTGTTAGCCAGGATGGTCTCGATCTCCTGACCTCGTGATCTGCCCGCCTCGGCCTCCCAAAATGCTGGGATTACAGGCGTGAGCCACCGTGCCCGACCTGGCCATTCATTTTGGGATTACAGGCGTGAGCCACCAGTCCCGGCCGGCATTAATGAGCAAATCTAAGAACCTATGCTTTACAAAAACAAAACTGTAAGAAATATTCCAGGAAAATCTAATCAAGAAGAAAATAAAAACAAATGAAAATAGAAAGATAAATCCTCATAATTCTAGATGTGAAGATTCAAGTAATTATAAAGCAATTTTTTTTTAACAGACAGAGTTTCGTTCTGGCCCCCAGGCTGGAGTGCAGTGGTGCAATCATAGCTTACTGTAGCCTTGAATTTCTGGACTTAAGCAATCCTCCTCCCTCAGTCTCCCAAACTGCTAGGATTATAGGTGTGAGCCACTGTGCCAGGCTGCAAATATTACATAGTTATATGTCAATATATTAGAAAATCTAAATGAAATAAAAATGTTATGGGAAAAGGAGCTAAATTCAAACAAACATTGAGAACAAAAATAAGAAAGGTATCAAAGAACTTCTACCCCAGAAGGCTTTGGGTCTAGATTACTTTACTGATTATTTTAAATTTACAAGAAGCAGATCATTACCGCATTGTAGGACTTAGAAAAATATGAAAAACTACTGTTACAGTAATTTCACTTGCAGAATCTTTGATATGTTTACATATCCAATACTCACAGCATTATTTGTAATAACTAAAAATGGGGGGTGGAGAAATGTATACGAGTAGGAAAAAGGTTAATTATGATACATCCAACATGTAGAATATCATGCAGTCACATAACTAATGTTCATGATGGACTTGGGACCTTCATAAAACGAAATGAAATAAAAAAAAAATCAAAATGCCAATTACCAACTTCCTAACACAACACTCACAGGTTATGTCTGAGTAAAATCGGGGTAACTTTTGTTCTCCTTCCTATACATTGCTGCATTTTCCATGTTTTCTTATTGAACATTAATAATTAAAAAAATTTTTTTTGAGACAGGGTCTCACTCTGTCCCCCAGGCTAGAGTGCAGTGTTGCGATCACAGGTTACTGCAGCCTTGACCTCCGGGGCCCAAGCGATCCTCCTGCTTCAGCCTCCAGAGTAGCTTGGACTACAGGTGCATGCCACCATACCCAGCTAACTTTTCTATTTTTCCGTGGAAACAAGATCTCCCTATTTTGCCCAGGCTGGTCTTAAACTGGATTCAAGTGATCTTCAGCATCCCAAAGTTCTGGGATTACAGGCATGAGCCACCGTACCTGGCCAGTAATTAAAAATTTAAAAGTAATGAAATACCCTCCAAGACTCTCTGCTTTCCCAGCCGAAGACACTGAAACAGATAAGCTCGAAAGTCCCATGTAGTGCAGAAATTATGTGATTTGTGTTATCTACCAATTACAATCATGACTGTTTTGTGCAGCTAATACACTAACCATGTCTTCTTTTTCAGGCCAACCTGGTCAAGCAGGAAGGCCGGTTAGCAGTTGCTAATGCCGAGTTAGGGAAGGCACAAGCCCTGCTGGATGAGAAGCAAGCTGAGCTGGATAAAGTACAGGCAAAATTTGATGCAGCAATGAATGAGAAAATGGTGAGATTAAATATGCAAAATCCCCAAAATGGTATACTGAAACTTTATACAAGAGCATGCTGTATTTGGAAGTCGGGCAAATGGTTGTGATGACAAAATACTGGCCAGCATGCCTATCTGTTTTGGATCTTTGGTGCTCAAAATTTTTTTGTGTGTGTTTTCACTGATCAAGCTGTACCATCACTGATTTGAGGGTTAGAAAACTGGGTTTGAGATGCAGCTCAGACATTTGTTAATTGTGTGGTTTGGGGCAATCTACCTAGCTCTGTTTGTAAAATGGGGATCCTGATATGACCTCTTGGGATAGGATGTAAGCAATGGTGGTCTAGTAAATGTTTAAAAGTCTAGTGTGCCGTGCGGGGACAGGAAAGCCCAGATTTGTAATATTTGCTGATTTCTGTGGTGGAAATACTCCCATCACTGGCAATTCTAAACTACCAATGTAACGTCACTGAGCACAGATTTGGGAAAAGGTGCATGGCAGTACACCATTGCATACTATTTCCACCATCCAGATACAACAGCCTTAACGTCGAGAGCATAGATAATATTAACATTTAAATGATTAGGAAGTAAGCTTTTGTTATTTATTACTTTTGCTTTTAATATAATTTTTTAATTGTAAGCTTACATAGTTTAATTTTTAATAAAGGCTGTGTTTAGCACCAGCTCACAAATACTCTAAAAATTTAACAGTTGGCTCTTATGAGTTGGTCCAAGCCAGCTGCTGCATGCTACTGTTGTCTGGGATTTTTCCAGGAGAAAATACTTTGCAAATGGCAAAGAACTCAGGATTATTACTGCATCCAAGACGTCGAAAGGGCAAATCTTATTGATTTGATTCTGTTTTGAAAATGTTCAATAGAAATACTATTTTAATTTATCTGATTAAAAGATAAATTATGTGATTTGGATTCTGTCTTACAAAATTGCTTTCCTTGAAATTTCGTAAGGTAAAATCACTATATTATGAATGATCAAAATTTAATATGTGAAGTTTCATGCACACTGTATTTTTAGGTTATATTATTTTGCAAATTAAGAAATTCCCTCGTGTGTTTTTATGTGTGAATATAATGGATGTTTGTGTTAAGCACTTAGAAAAGTGTTTTTGAGACATTCTCCCATTATGGCTGCAGGATTTGCTTAATGATGCTGATATGTGCCGGAAAAAGATGCAGGCCGCCTCCACTCTCATCGATGGGCTGAGTGGAGAAAAAATCCGATGGACCCAGCAAAGTAAAGAATTCAAAGCTCAGATTAATAGGTGCGAATCTGGGTCTCTTCACAGTCACTCTTTCTTTGTGACATTAGAGAACATAAAGTCCATTTCCACGGTGAAATGCTTTTCTCCTTCATTTCCATGTGTTCATGTCTGAATCCCGTCATCTATGACAGTGCTTACAACTTAAATCATGCACTCTAGGTGAAATACTATAGAGGGTGAAGAAGATTTTGTGAAATATTTTGCATCTCAGCTGTGGTTCAGTATGAGAGTGCTTTTGATATTATTTGGATTTGCCAGGGCCATCTAGATGCTCACTCCAGTTCTCTATGCTTCACCTCAGTGATTTTGGAAGTGTGGATCAATGGTTTGTTGTAAACGCAAGGCTGTCTTTTGCTGGTGTCTATTGGTGTCCTTAGAAAACTTAAAAGAGAGCGCAATGAGAGAGGAGCAAGAAGATGGCAATAAACAAACAAACAAACAAATAAATAGAAAGGGAGGGGAAAGAAAACATGGCTTAACACAAGATTGAAATCTGAACAAGACCAAGGGACAGGATGGGGGAAGATGCTTTCCGCACAGTACCAAGGCTCATGACCTGTAGGCTTTGGGAGGAAGCCTTCTTTCTTGCTTCCTGACCACCCCACATGTGGCTACTCCCACCCACTTTTGGATTTTGGGCTCCACTTTGCATGGTCTTTTCCATGCCTGGCTACCAAGCATTAAGCAGGGGCAAAGAAGGATTTCCCCCAGTAACAGAGCACAACTGTGACCTCTCAAACAACTTAGCGAAAGAGCTTAAAACATGTCAGGAGACTCACTTTGGGGAGGGGGCTGTGTGTTTTTTCTTCACAGACTTGTAGGTGATATTCTGCTGTGCACGGGATTCCTTTCCTACCTTGGTCCTTTCAATCAGATATTTAGGAACTATTTGCTTAAAGATCAATGGGAAATGGAGTTGAGAGCACGGAGAATTCCTTTCACAGAAAACCTGAATCTTATTTCAATGTTGGTGGATCCTCCAACCGTAAGTTTTACTTTCCCAATATTATTTGAATTTCAATCTCACTTTATTTCTTACTTACTAAGAAACCCAGCTGCGTGCAGTGTCTCACACCTGTAATTCCAGCACTTTGGGAGGCCAAGGAGGACAGATCATGAGGTCAGGAGTTTAAGACCAGCCTGACCAACATCTCTACTAAAAATACAAAAGTGAGCTGGGCGTGACGGCGTGTGCCTGTAATCCCAGCTACTCAGGAGCTGAGGCAGGAGAATCACTGTAACTGGGGAGGCAGAGGTTCCGAGATCACGCCATTGCACTCCAGCCTAGGCAACAAGAGAGAAACTTCATCTCAAAAAAAAAAAAAAAAAAAAAAAAGGAAACCCAGGTTCATTAAACTTTAACTAGAAAGATTGATTTGAAAGTGCTTAAGAGTTTTTTTTTTTAAATAATTTTCTTTGTGGTATAAATGTTTCTTGGTGTTTTAAGTAATCTTGCTTCCAAATTAAGACCAATTGCATTGCTATGAACTAAAAGATCATTTGAGAGATATAGGCTTGCTAATACTGGGCCCTTCTTATACCTCTTCATTATTTACACCACTCCTGTGAAGTCATACTCTCTTTCAAACATTTTAGGCAAATGTAGGCATGATCTGTGCTGGTATTAACCTTATTTTCCTTATTTGCTATCTTTTTTAGTGTCTAATAACATAACACAATAGCGTGTTCTGGTGACCCTAAGTAATAGCAAGGCCTTTCATACTAACCTTCCTTGCTGGGAATCTGATGCCGCTGTCAATTCCCAGTATATCTTGCAGAGCTTCTGTGGTAATAAATGCTTTCCAGGCAATTTGTATTCATGAGTTGCTTTTCTGATTTGCAAATCTGCTCTCCAGTTGCTGTTTCCTTAGGGGATGCCAAGCTATTAATTTCATGTTATCTGTATTTAAAAGTTAAAAACTAATCTTTTCCAATTCAAACATTGTTGAATTCACCCTTACAGGGAATAGATTATGTGTTGTAGATGCATTGGGCACTGGTGAAGCAATGTGGGTCAGAATATTCTTTATTAATTATGGCCTTTGGGGGTCCTGGGATAATTTAACAAAGGTGGAGGCTGGTTGGCTCATTGGATCTCTGATTATTTTATTTTATTTTATTTTTTTAGAGCCAAAGTCTTGCTCTGTAGCCCAGACTGAAGTGCAGTGGTGTGATCATGGCTCACTGCAGCCTCAAATTCCTGGGCTCAGGTGACCCTCCCAGCCTCCCAAAATGCTGGGATTATAGGCATGAACCACTGCGCCTGACTTGGTGATTTTATTGATCATGTGGCGGGAGGCTGGCAATCTGCTCTAAATTTGGAGAAGGAAATATTCACAAAAGTGTCATTGATGAGCTCCTGGTAATATAATAACTCATCTAATTTATCTCCAGCTATGCAATCACCCGTACATCATGCGGGCAGAACCAAAGGGCCGGAAGGGGAAGCTATCAGGGGCTAATTGCTTGGGACTTTTCTTCTTCTCTGACATCTCATTATATTCACTATCTCCATTAACCTCAAATCAGGTTCAATATGCAGTCAACTTACTCTGATTCCCCTAAGTATGAAAATACAATGCAAAAGGATAAACCTTGTTTTGGGTGATTAAAGAAGGGATTCATTAGATTATAAATTTGTTTTTTGTTTTTTTTTTATGTGAATGTTATTTGGTTCACATTTACAAGTTTGCTTTTTTAGAAGTACAAGTTTCTTAGTCTCAAAGGAAAATAATGTCCATATTTTAAATTATTTTACTTTATGGTACTTCTAATTACTAATGAGGGCATTCCTGTTCTCCTTTGAATGGTGATATCCATTTCCTGTTGTTCAGATTGGTGAGTGGGGGCTACAGGGATTACCAGGAGATGATCTCTCAATTCAGAATGGCATTATTGTGACAAAGGCCACCAGATACCCACTCCTCATAGACCCACAAACTCAAGGCAAAACTTGGATTAAATCAAAGGAAAAAGAAAATGATTTGCAGGTATGTAGCATTTGGTGCAGGGGAAAATAATCTTGAAATCATGAAACTTTTCAAAATTTCAATTGAATCTGCAGTCATAAAGTTGTCATCTCCGTGACAAATGTTGGCTAATTCACACTCTTGAGTTTTGTAATAGCAATCTGGGGCAACAGCTCTGATTCTTTTCTCTCTTTTGTACTCTCCTTGTACATTTCCCTGACTCCATTGCTTTTGCTAATATTGAATGTGGCTTTTGTTCCGGGCCTTGGGTTTGGTCCTATAGGAAAGTGGCAAATAGAATATTGTGATCCCTCAGTTCAAGACCATTCATGCCAACCTTGCTCAGGCTCTGGGTACTACATAGCTTACTGAGTCCGGCTTTGGTGCTTGCATCTAATAAGGTGTTAATTTTAAGGTGGGGGTAGACAAGGGCAGGATTCCAACATTCCTGACACCCTTAGGGATTCTGTTACTATTGATATTTTAATTCAACTACCAATGTGGGATATTCAGTGTTTCCTAGACACTGTTCCCAGAGTTCTAAACCTCCTGCCCCCGTATTTTTGCTTATACTATTTCTACTAACCAAAATGTCTTTCTCCACCCTCCACTTACATCCCAGATAAAAATCTCAGCCATTCTTCGAAGTCCACATCCACCACTACCTCCGTCACGACTTTTCTGTGTCCCCAGCACACTATAGCCTGTCCTGAATCCTCACAATGTCTTGTTTGCACTTCCGTTGTGGACTTAGAATCTGACTTAAGTTATTGTTCTTTGCACATTTATCTTTTATTTCTGCTGTACCATGAACTCATTGTTGGCCAAGTTTTATTCATCTTTACATGTTCTGCACTGCTCTTTTTGAGTAGAAATTCTGATATTTATTGAATTTCAGTGAATTTATCAAAGTGTGTCATCATTATAGAAAAAAAGAACCAGGAAAATAATGTGGTCATCTTGATGAATATGAAAAAAAAAGCACTTGGTAAAATTCAATGCCCATTCATGATCAAATTTCCAGCAAACTGGGAGGGATCTTCCTTAATTAGGTAAAGAGTTTCTTTTTCCAAAATGCCATAACAAACATCATATTTAGTGGTGAAATACTGAAAGATTTCCTCCTGAGATCAGTGCTTCTCATGCAAGTGGATACAGCCCACCTAAATACCCCACCTCCTCAATACTCCAGAACACAATACATCAGTCTATGTTTACTAAGAAAACCCAGGGAAATCCTAGAATGGTCCAGGCAATGTAAATAGAAGAGAAGAGTTAAAAGAAATAGTGTCCATTTCCACGAAGCTTCTTAGGGGCCACATTTTCAAGGGTGCACAAATGTGGTATACCAGAACACTTCTTAGTTTCCGCAGCCAGGTCAACTATAACTTGTGCCTGGCCCCATTCCCCTTGCCTCCCCTGGCTTTCAATCTCCCTGCTCATCTTATTCTTGGAACCTTGCCTGGACCTCCTTAGCTCAATACATGCTCCTGTGTCGCTTGGCCATGAATGCTGCTATTTTTTTCTGATCATAGCTTTATCTCTCCATTTCAGGATTAAATTCACTGATAGTCTTCACTAATGTCCTTTCTGATGCAACCCAGTCCCAGGAACCTTCTTGCGGAAGGAACAGAAATATGCCCGAGACACTTTCTTGTTTTAAAAATCATCCACTGCTGGGATGGAAATAGACTGAATTGTATTCTTTTTACTCAGACAACATTATTTTCTTATGTGGATAAGCACAAGTACAAACTCATGCAAATGAAACACAGAGCATGGTTTATATGCCCAGGGCTGTGGTCAACCTTGGCAGCTTTGTTTGCCAAGCCTACCTTCAATGCCATCTCCAGGACCTACAGCTCTGACTTGTGGAAAGAGAGTGTATTTACTAAGCCTCGCTATCAGGAATTCACTGGTCACCTTGTAAAGACCCAATACCAGTCTCTGTGCAGGTGAACCAGGCTCTGGTGGTGGTTACCACATACATAGTGTTTCACAAGAAAAATCAAATGAAATAAACCTGAAATTAGGATTCCAAAATATTATTTCAAGTTTATAAAAGACATTGAAGATGACTGAAGATAATTATCTCCTTACTTGGGAAAGAATTCACGAAAATAGAATTTAGCCCTTGAGAAATAAAGCAGGATATAAGCAAATTTAGTCTTACTAGTGCTTTTCTTCACCTTGTTTATTAAGTTCATAAAAGCTCTTTGTTTAGGTTCTTTTACCTTATTAACTTATAGGAAGGTCTTTACGGCACATTATTTGTATAAAGAAAGCTATTCATCCAGGGAAACAACTTCCTTCATGTGCAGAATTTCTTTTTAGTTATTTCCTTTTTAATCAAAACAGGACAAAAGTAGGCTGATTTAAGTTTTATATTTCATATCTTCTTTTTATCATAGTAATTGAGAGATACATATTTAATTCCGTTCTCCTAATTACCTGTTGTCCCAGTGGGTTCTTCCTTGCGTCTTATGGTCTGCACCCACAATAGCATAAGACATTAGTTGAATTCAGAAGATAGGATACAACGAGTTGAGAAATGAGCCTTTGGGAATCTTCACAGTAAGGCAGGGGGAGGGATCCTAGGCAACATAAGGGTTCAAATCCAGTTGGCTCATGCAGAGACCAACCAGTACAGTGTGTCTTTTTTAACTAATAACAAACGCATTAAACTAAACACGGAGGACCCAACCAGGAATTCAGAATTGTAGTTTTAAAAAATGTAAGCATATATAAAGTCAATGTATAGTCTTTTAGGTTGACTTATGGAAAGTGTTAAATTCTTCCCAGTAGGAGACAGAATACATGGGTAGACCCGCGATGCGACTCAATATATCATTTCTGATGTTCTTTTTTTTTTTTTTTTTTTTTTTTTTTTGAGACAGAGTCTTGCTCTGTCACCCAGGCTGGAGTGCAGTGGCTGGATCTCAGCTCACTGCAAGCTCCACTTCCCGGGTTTACGTCATTCTCCTGCCTCAGCCTCCTGAGTAGCTGGGACTATAGGCGCCCGCCACCTTGCCCGGCTAGTTTTTTGTATTTTTTAGTAGAGACAGGGTTTCACCATGTTAGCCAGGATGGTCTCGATCTCCTGACCTCGTGATCCGCCCGTTTTGGCCTCCCAAAGTGCTGGGATTACAGGCCTGAGCCACCGCGCCCGGCTCTGACATTCTTATGTTTACTTTTTATCACTTACTCATCTTGTAGGGGTCTTGAGAAAATAAATGAATATCCGGATATGCAAGTTGCTTTGCTTTCTCTGAGTGATTATAGCTATGTGAGTTTGAAAGGATTAATCCTTGACTGTTCTCTTCCATCTGTCAGGAGCAGAACTCTGACATTCCATCTGAACAATGCCCCTTGATCCTCCTCTTTTGATCAGAGAGACCCCATTATACACCCAGACCCCATTCAACAAAATCATGACTCACCAAGTGTTAGAAATTAATTTTTGTGTGTTACTTTAATTTTTTTAAGTAAGTCTTCCTATATTGCCCTTAAAATTCTTGGTTACCTGTCCAAAAAATCTCTTGGTTTCCCGTAGCGATGGGCACGTTCTTTGTAACACTGATAGACCAATGAGTTCTTTCTGTTTAGGTGACATCTCTGAACCATAAATATTTTCGCACACACTTGGAGGACAGCCTTTCCTTGGGCCGACCCCTTCTCATTGAGGACATTCGTGAAGAGCTGGATCCAGCCTTGGATAATGTATTAGAAAAGAATTTTATTAAATCTGGCACCACTTTCAAGGTGAGCTTTGTTAAAAAAAAAAAAAAAAAATTAAGAAAGAGAAAGAAAGAAAAGAACAATGGTGACATCTACTTATCTTTTTGAGCATAGCAGCAAATGCAATTTCCTTTAGGCAATAGTATTTGGTACATCGGAAATAAACTATTTCCAAACTGACACTTCAGTGTTTCCTTTTATTTTTTATAGCATATAAAAATTGCTGAGGTGGGGGCAATATTTTGATAAGAGTAGTCATTTAGCTGAAACTAAATAACATTAAGGAAACACATTGTCTGGTCTTAATATGTTAGTGCAACACAACATATATATATGTTTAAGCAACTCTTGATATTGGTTTTGCAAGTCTTATATGTATACATTTTTACAAAATAACCTAGATTTCTTCCCTGGAGGAAATGACATTTTAATAAAGTCTATACACATTGATTTGGTCATTTATCTCTTTATTTTCAGTCTAAGTTCATTGACTTTGTTGGAAGCTATGGAATATTGTTCTCAATTGTTGGTGATGAATTGTTTTCAGTATGTATAAGTGTTTCATTTTTAATTCATGCCATTTTCTACCTTTAGGCTTCTTCGGTTTTATAACAGCATTTCTGATTGGGTGTTTTTCACTTTGGACAACTTAATTTCATGAATATCAGTGAATAAGTAAAAAATGAATATTTTCTCATTACACAGAGATTTATTCAGAAAAATTTTCTTCATAATGTGAAATCTTTCATATGCCACATTTTAAAAAATTCATTCAGCAAAGTTTATGGAGCATCCAATATATACTTAAGCCTTTATGAGTTTATAGGGGGAAAAATAAATAAAGCCCAGTTAGTGTTCTGAAGGTTAGCATCATATTCTATGAGATTAGAGGGTAGAATTTCTCTTTTTCATAAAAAGAAGCTAAGAGCAAAATTTTGGTGACTTGCTTGGATATTATGGACTCATCCACAATTTTGAACTGCATTTAAAAAATGTTTAATCCACAAGTAAAGATCATATATATTTAAACTGTACAATGTGGTAATTTGGTATACATATACATTGTACAATGATTACCACAATCAAATTGATTTAACACATCCATCACCACACATGCTATACCTTAGCTACCTGAAACTTGTTCATTTTATAACTGAAAGTTTGTACCCTTTGACCAACATCTCCCCATTTCTCCCATCCCCTACCCCGCTGGCAACCACTGTTCTATTCTCGGCTTCTGTGAGTTTGACTTTTTTAGATTTCACATGTGAGATCATACAGTGTTTATCTGTGTCTGGCTTATCTTATATGGCATATTTAATATGCCGAAGGAGGTTGTAGACTCTCCATTCCTGAAGGTCTTTTAAAAGATCCTAGATTTTTATCTGCAGTGTGAAGGCATAATGCCTTAGAATGTGATGGTGGCCTTAGTGATGTTTTCAGTCACATGCAGAATTAAGAGTAACCAGAGATTTAAGTCATTTAAAAATTCTGATTGCCACCTGATTTTTAGATAGCAAAAACCAATTGTTTTTTCAACATGCTGCAAATAGTAGTGTTTAAGATAAATGTTACCTTTTTGAAAAAAGTTGGCATATTTCCTTTGAAAATTACATTAACTTTTTCTGTTATCAAATATGCTTCAGATATACCTATGAAATTAAAAACATAAAATTTTCTATAAACAGAGCAATTTTCCACAGTAGGAAACAATTTTCTTAACCGGGGGAAAAAATAGCAGCTCCTGTACTACAAACAACTGATGGGAGTGATAAGTACTCGCTAAGGTGTTAAAGTCAAATCTTAGATGTGTCTAAGTTTTCCTTTATTCACCATTTGCTTTGGATAACTTTTTCATTTGATTTGCTTGGGATCATTGCTAAAAACATCACCAGGCAGGAGTACAATTCTAAATTATTCTAAATTGAATAGGCTTTATTATTTAAGATTAGTGATTAAAATTTTTTAACTTTCCTTCCCAATTTATTCAAGTTTCACAGCACTGACAGGTAAATTCTTTTCTAAATTGAACCGAAGTTCCTTTCCCTGTCCTTTAAGCTGTTTTTAATTTTATATGTGAATTTATGTAGGTGAAAGTCGGTGATAAGGAATGTGATGTCATGGATACGTTTAAACTTTACATTACTACAAAGTTACCAAACCCTGCCTTTACCCCAGAGATTAATGCTAAAACATCAGTCATTGATTTCACTGTTACAATGAAAGGACTTGAGAATCAGTTACTAAGGAGAGTAATTCTAACAGAGAAACAGGTAATCTCTCTCTCAAGGTAAAGAATTTCTGCTTATAATAAATGCTTAAAATGTATTGAGAAATTGCTAAGTATGTGAAAAAGAAAAAAGTTTAAAAACCATATTTATCCTTGTTAACATAAATATTTCTTTTGCAGCCTTAATTCCTGTCAAGAAATCATGTAACTCATCTTCTCATCCAGCCTCAAACACATACACACACACACACACACACACACACACACACACACCCCTCTTTATACTTCTATCTTTAAACTTCTAGGTGTACTGACTATCTATAGTCCTTGTCTTGGGGACACCTGAAAACATCAATAAAACAATGATTGAGAGAAAAAGAAATTGCTCTGAATGGCTCTTATTTCCACTGTAGTAGTTTCAACTACTACAGTCCAATAATCTAATGATATAGAGAGCCATACCTTTATTTTTAATTAAATGAAATTTGCACTAAAGCAGGGAAATTAAGTCTAACTGAGGGTTCTAATAAAATGAAGAACTACTTAGGACTGGAAGATTTTAAGAGACTGATACAAGATTAAACTAATTTTTAAGTTGATGCTCAGAAAACATTAAGTTTTATGTATAAAATGTAATTGCATAAAAATATAATGTTATGTATCTGCATTATAAAGTACATTTGCATAAAATATGAGAAAGTAAGTAATTTTGGAATGAAAGATTCAAGGCAAGGCAAGGTTAGAAATAATAACAGCAGCAAGGCATGAAGTGGATGGGAGAGAAACAGAAGGACAAGGGAGGAAAACAGGCAGAGGAGGGAAAAGAGGAGATGGGAATCCAGGGTCCCAGACACAGGAAAGACATCCAAGAAGGGAGAGAGAAATGACACAGACACCAAAGAAATAGACTCAGTGAAAGGCAGCATCCTGCCTGGCTCATGGACAGCTCATCAAGGGACAGGCCCTTGAAAGGTGGCTGGTCTGGTGGAGTGAAAAGGGCACAGTCCCAGCTTTGACTCTCTTAGTTGTTTGATCTTAGTTTCCAATAAACCTGGGGCTTATGCAGTCCAGGAAGGGAACCTGTTCCTCTTCCACAGCCAGGCAGAGATGGCCCTGGCCCGGCAATTCACTGTTCCCATCGCCTCTCAGGATCCCATGCTGTTAACTGTTGATGATTAGTCCCTTGGTGCTGTGAGTTTATTTTGAGATGATTCCTCGCTGGTCTAGATCCCCCCTGCAGGCTGCACTAACCTCCAGAAGTCAAGCAACTCCACTGCCCAAAGGTCCTCAGGGCTCCCCACACCCGCTCTTCTCATTCCCTAGCTTCCTCTTCAAGAGAAGTGCTAAGATGCTCATAGCAACCTTGCTGGAGAAAAAAAATGCACATTTAATATGCAGGAGGGTATTCTAAACATTATATTTAACCTTCCTAACAATCCTCCTATTATACCCACATTTTTACAGATGAGCAAATGGAGACCAAAGAAAATAAGGGTCTTCATCTATAACAGCACAGGGACTTTGCAGCCCGCCAAGCCTCCTAGATAAGTTTTACAGGTCCTGCTACGAAGTTTAGCAAGAGTCCACTGTGCTATGATATCTGATATCCAGAAAAGGAAGCTAATATGATTTCATTTTGTCCATGTATTCCTATACTGCCACCCAGGGGTGACCATTTTAATGAAAATAACTAACTGGTTATTTCCCTGCTAATAGAGCAATGCTCTTCATCGCCCCATCAAATCCTGCCACCCTGTAAGTACAATGCCAATAACACTAGTCTTGGAGTTGGAGGACAAGGGTATTAGGCTGTTATAACATGCAGCTGGTTACTGGCAGAGACCGGCCTAATACCCTTGTTATTCAGAGTTCATATTTCTGGGTCCTCGGCTTTTCCAAATGTAAAATAAAGAAATTGGACTAAATTCAGCACATTTCAATTTGGCAAATATTTATTGGGTTGAGTTTCTTCTCTACAAAGCCTCAAGTTAAGTACTGTCAATAATACAAAGATGAACAGGAAAGTTTACGTATCTGTCTTCTAGATGCATAAATCATAGTTGGAGGGAAATAATCTACTGATAGATTGTGATACAAACTATATTAGAGGCCAGGCGTGGTGGCTCACCCCTGTATTCCTAGCACTTTGGGAGGCTGAGGCAGGTGGATTACCTGAGGTCAAGAGTTTGAGACCATCCTGGCCAACATGGTAAAACCCTGTCTCTACTAAAAATACAAAAATTAGCCGGGTATGGTGGTGCACGCCTGTAGTCCCAGCTACTCAGGAGGCTGAGGCAGGAGAATCACTTGAACCCGGGAGGTGGAGGTTGCAGTGAGCCGAGATCACACCACTGCATTTTAGCGTGGGCGTCAGAGGGAGACTCCATTTCAAACAAACAAACAAAACACACACCAAAAAAAACCCCCAAAAAACAAAACAAACTATATTAGATGTGCAGATAAAGACTGTGCCATGACTTTTGATTGACTGGTTCAGGAAGACTTTCTGAAAATGATGAAATTTCTGAAGCAATTTTCCCAGAAACCTTCCCAAATAAGAAGTTTTAAAACGTCTTCTTTTAACATAATTCTACATGCAACATGTGATTCTGTATAAAGTCAGAAAAAAATGTTATGAGGAATATTATTGAGATGATTTCAATGTAGACTCTACGTTTAGTGAGAGTATCAGTGATACTGACACATCGCTCTCAGTGTTAAATTTCCTGAATTTGAATATTGGACTATGCTTATGTAAGAGTGACCTGGTTCTTCAGAGATTTGCTAAAGCGTTTAGGGGTAAAGGGACATGACATCCAAGAGTGATTCAGCAGTAATAGTAATAATAATAACAATAATGACAATATTATGTTTTCTATAGATATAGCGATAAAGCAAAATGTGATTTGGTGAATCTAGGTGAAGGCTGTATGAAAGTTCCTTATATTAGGCTTGCAACTTTTTTGAATGCTTGAAATTTTTTCAAAATATAATTTTAAAAATATATCATTTTATGTAAGAAAAAAATACCCTGTAAACATTCAAGTTTGCCCTCTGTAGAAGGAGATACAAATAAAACGGAAAATGGATTTATATTGGCAACTGGCTGTGCCAAACCAGGTACCTGGTGCTCCCATAGGAACCAGGCCAAGAGCTCATATTTAATCTGGGTAGCCCCTTGGTTTCTTGGTGTTAGTGCCTTTTTGTTTCTACTTGTTCTGACTGTGAATAAAGACAGCATTTCTTACAGAAGCAGTGTGGGAACAGGGCCAAGAGAACGGGACATGCTATTTTTAAACTTCAAGCTGGCAAGAGAGCTTGGGGTAATTGGGCAAAATTATTTAGCAGAATTGTCTGGTGCCTGCCAGTATAAGTGCTGTGGAACCTTAATGACAGTGGGCATAATTTTAAAAAAATTTCCACAGAAACAAAAATATGGATAGATAGATTTGACTAATGATAGTAATTTCTTCTGCCCTTCAAAAGGTACTTTGGTTTAAACTTTAAACATGGTTAATAAATACTAGTGAGTTGGATTTGCTATAATAACTGGTAATTATAGTTCCAATGTTATTTTTTGTTTTTTAATGACAGGAGTTAGAGTCTGAGAGGGTTAAACTTTTGGAGGATGTTACTTTTAATAAGCGGAAGATGAAAGAACTTGAAGATAACCTCCTCTATAAATTAAGTGCTACAAAAGGTATTGTGTTATTAAGAAGTAGTGAAATAACAGATTCTGAATAAGGATTTCATTTACACTGTTTTCAATGCCCTCATGACTATAGATGTTAGGAAATAGTCATGTTATCAATGCAAAAGCAAGCAAGGCAATTTCCATCTAGACATTAAAGAGGGACGGCAGAGAATCTGATTTTTAAATTAGCAAATAGAGACCGAGCATCTGAGAATAACACAATTTTCTTGATATAATTGCTTTCTCCTGAGAAAAATAAGGGCTCCTGATAGAGCTAGGTAACTCATTATAGGTTAATTTGCTTGCCCCAAAGAAACTAATGGGCTCAATCCATTTTTTTTTTCTTTTGAGACAGAGTCTCGCTCTGTCTCCCAAGCCAGGTGCAGTGGCTCATGCCTGTAATCCCAGCCCTTTGGGGGACCAAGGCAGGTGGATCACCTGAGGTCAGGAGTTTGAGACCAGCCTGGCCAACATGGCGAAACTCACTCTATTTGTTTTTTAGATTGATGATTTCATTTGGCATTGAAATGCAGTTACTGCAACGAGCTATGACACATGTAATCTGCGTCAGAGGAACTTGGGTACCAAATGCCCAGCTTACCCTCTACTTGGCTTGATCTTCCACTTTAGATGGGAAAGATAGGTTCTCCTCTGGGTAGCCAAATCATCATGTCACACCTCAATTTGAGGATGAAATCTCTCTGCAATATACAAAAAGAAAATTTTATCCAATAAAATCAACAAACATTATATTGTTGTGTAGCAGGCAAATCACAGCAACCTGAATTCTACTACCTTATTAGAAGTGAATGAATAGTTCCCAACTGCACCTTAATTCCGGGACGTTATTTAAACAAGTCCGACCCTCCAGAAATACTGTACCTTTATGGTGAGCTCGGTGAAAAGTCCTTTTATCTGCCTACTTGTACTGCTCCTGCTAGTGAAGCTGTCTGTCTTTTGGCCCAGTGACTCCTCCCAGCCATTTGGGATACCCCTGGGCATTAAAAATATAGCAAGCAGAACTTGGGGCTGCTCCCCTAGTCTAGCCAAGAGTGTGCTGGATCAAAACCTCTTTCCTTGGGGTTAATCCCAAGTTGGACTTCCACATTAGACAGCATGCCCATCAGAGTAACACAGCCCTTCCTGCAGCACTCGCCTGCCGTCCAGAACTCTAGGGTAGGCCAGAGTGCTGCTGTTTGCAGATATGGGGATTGTTAGCTCAGTACATCCAAGGTGTCTTTCCTTAGATTTTAATTTTAAAACCAAATTCATTATCATAAGCATCTACTATTTCTATTAAAAACAATAATTTAAAAAAGGACGAGTTCATGTCCTTTTTAGGGACATGGATGAAGCTAGAAACCATCATTCTCAGTAAAGTAACATAAGAATAGAAAACCAAGCACCGCATGTTCTCACTCATAAGTGGGAGTTGAACAATAAGAACACTTGGACACAGGGAGGGGAACATCACACACGGGGGCCTGTCAGGAGTAGGGGCTGAGGGGAGGGATAGCATTAGGAGAAATACCTAATGTAGATGACGGGTTGATGGGTGCAGCAAACTAACATGGCCCATGTGTACCTATGTATCCAATCTGCACGTTCTGCACATGTATCCCAGAACTTGAAGTATTATAATAATAATAATAAAAATAATGAAAGGCAAAACTAAAAATAAAATTCGAGTTTCTCTTCCTGGTGAGACACTTTCACTATACCCCAATTTACTCTTGTTAGAGAGAGGGATTAGAGTTTTCTTTTTTTTTTTTTTTTTTTTTTTGAGACGGAGTCTGGCTCTGTCACCCGGGCTGGAGTGCAGTGGCCGGATCTCAGCTCACTGCAAGCTCCACCTCCCGGGTTTACGCCTCAGCCTCCTGAGTAGCTGGGACCACAGGTGCCCGCCACGTCGCCCGGCTAGTTTTTTGTACTTTTTTTAGTAGGGACGGGGTTTCAACATGTTAGCCAGGATAGTCTCGATCTCCTGACCTCGTGATCCACCCATCTTGGCCTCCCAAAGTGCTGGGATTACAGGCTTGAGCCACCGCGCCCGGCCGGGGTTAGAGTTTTCTATAGCAACAACTGTTCTACTAAAGCAGCGTGAGGAAAGAGTATACCATTCAACTACCAGCACGACAGCCCATGTGTGAAGTGTTCAGGTTAGCTCACACCCTGAGACAAGTGGGGTGGACAAGCTGTGACACTTGAGGAGAGCCACCAAGATGACAATGGGGATGAAGCCTATCACATGGGGAACAGCAAAGACCACTGGAGACATGATCATTGTCTTGAGACGTGTGAAGACCCAATCAAATGGGTCTTTTGCTTTTTGCAGATGTTTAGGCAGAGTGGGGGATAGTCTGTCAGTGGGAATGTTTAGAAGCCTTCAGGCATTGGATGGTAGTTGGACTAGAAGCTTTTTGGTATCTTAAGATTCTAGTGTACCAGTGGTCTTCCTGACTTTGGAGACATCAAGTTGAAAGCTAACAGTATTTTTTTTTTTTTCAGAAGAGATGTATCTTGCCTTGCAACTTTCCCATCTGTGTACTACAGTTTTCCTGTTTTGAATTTTAGGCTCACTGGTAGATGACGAATCTCTCATTGGTGTACTTCGAACTACCAAGCAGACAGCAGCTGAGGTAAGTGAAAAGTTGCATGTGGCTGCAGAAACTGAGATCAAGATCAACGCGGCTCAGGAGGAGTTCCGGCCCGCAGCCACTCGTGGAAGCATCCTCTACTTCCTCATCACAGAGATGAGCATGGTCAACATCATGTATCAGACGTCACTGGCCCAGTTCTTGAAGTTATTTGACCAGTCCATGGCCAGGTGAGTCCTCACTACCTTCATCCACAAATGGTAACTTCAAAGCTGGCTTGTGTTTCTACTGTTTTAGAAATTGCTTTTTCACTATTCACAATAGCAAAGACACGGAATCAACCTAAATGCCCATCAACAGTAAAGTGGATAAAGAAAAGATGGTACATACACAACATGGGATACTAAGTAGCCATAAAAAAGAATGAACTCATGTCCTTTGCGGAAACATGGATGGAGCTGAAGGCCATTATCCCTAGCAAACTAACACAGGAAGGGAAAACAAAATACTACATGCTGTCACTTATAAGTGGGAGCTAAATGATGATACCACATGGGCACATAGAGGGGAACAACGGACACTGTGGCCTATTAGGGGGTGGAGGGTGGGAGGAGGGAGAGGATCAAGAAAAATAACTAATGGGTACTAGGCTTAATACTTGGGTGATGAAGTAACCTGTGCAACAAACCCCCATGAATTAGGTTTACCTATGTAACAAACCTTCATGTGTAACCCTGAGTTTAAAAGTATTTTTAAAAAGCAAATTGCCCTTTGCTTCTTTGATTCTTAAATGTATTTCAGATCTGAAAAGTCACCACTACCTCAAAAGAGAATTACAAATATTATTGAGTTCCTGACATATGAAGTTTTTATATACTCTGTCAGAGGTCTATACGAAAACCACAAATTCCTGTTTGTACTCCTCATGACCTTAAAAATTGACCTTCAGAGAGGGACAGTTAAGCACAGAGAGTTTCAAGCTCTCATTAAAGGTAAAGTGTGTGGGATACAGATGTGGTTTGTGGAGGATGTTGCTTTTGATATGCTCTTTGATATACCATAAACCCATTTCTGTGATCCAGTAGGGAAATGATGTTCTAATGAAAGTGTAATGAAGTTTTATTTTTTTAATATCTCTTTTCTGTTTTTCATTCGTTTTGCTCTGGTTACTTAAGATTCAGGTCTGTGCCAACTCAACTGAATATTGATATTATTGTAGTTATTGATATAACTACATTCAGTTTATTCACTGCTGACCATGCCTGGGAGAATTGATTGCTTAAGTGAGGAAAAGTGATACTGGTGATGGCTTTCTTTAGCAAGAGAGCCATTCCCTCAGCAAGGGGGTATGATGGTTTTTCAGACTACAAGAAAAGGCTCACTTGTGTTTCATATTTGAAGTTAATCCTATTCATTGCATATCTCCATGTTAAAGGTCTAATTAAGAAGACAAAAGAATGGAATTTTCGTTTCAATTTAGTTACACAAGTATTTACTGAGCTCATGCTATGTAAACCCACCACGCTAGCTTTGGGGATGTAAGAATAAACCAGATACTGCTTGAAAAGAAATAATAGCCTCAAAATGGAGATAAAGATAATTTAAAAATCACTCCAATACAAGTAAGGCAGAATCACCTAAGTGCTGTAAGAGAGCTAAGAAACAAAGTGTTGAGTCTAAAAGGAGGGAGCGATTACATGTGGTTGGTGAAATCAAAAACAGTTTCTTAGAAAATATACCTTTGTGGGTTAAGTCATGAGTTGGGGAACTATTCGGTACGTGGCAAAATGCTTCCATCTTTTTCTTGTGTGTTTGGCTCTTTATATATGATTTAACCAATTATTTTCTGGCTCCCCACACCCCAAAAAGAAAGTGGCATTTGAGGTGGACCCTGAAGAGGTAGAAAAGAGGAAAACATTCCATGCTGAAATGGAGCAGCATGAAAAAGGGAATCAGTGGAGAACATCTAAGTTGTAAGAATCAGTCTGGTTTTGTTGAAATGAAAGGTGGATATGGAGGCATACCGAGAAATAGAGCTGGACATATAAACTGGTGACATACTGCGGAGAGCCTGGGTCCCCATAGGAAGCGTTTTCTTGATCTGGTAAGAAACAGGGAGTTGTGTAAGGTGGTGGTGTGATCATTATGGTCATTTAGGGAGGTGAACTTGGCACACGTGTAAGGATCAAAGAAAAGAGGTTCAAAGGAGTCTCTTTCAGTCTTCCCAACTGCAGGAATACATTCCCAACCGAGGGTAAAGGCAATGGGAATATACGGGGAGACAAGGGTATGAGAGATTAGGGAGGTAAAATGGCAAAAACCGATGCATAGAAGAGCCAAGAGAGCAGGCAGAAATGAGTACGATTTCCGGTCTGTGCAGAGATTTCTGGTCTGGTTGGTTGGAAGAGGAGCTGGTTTGAGGAGGGTTGGTGTGGGGGATTTCTGGATGTGATTTTAGGGCCTATGTAGTCAGAATAGGCCAGATTTTGCTGCCATAAAAACAATCCCAAAATTTCAGTGACTTAACACAACCAAGGTGTACTTCTCATTCATGTTACCTCTCCAACATGCTGTTCTAGTCACTCAGAAATCCACATTGCTTCCAAAACTACTATGGCAGAAGGGCAAGGATGTGGCAGACTGTGCACTGGCTCTTAAAAGTCACCCCACAAGTGACACATGTCATTTACGCTCCTATTTCGTTAGCCAAAGCCAGATGTGCAGCCACATTTCACTTCAAAAAGAGCAGAGAAGTGCAATTCCTCGTGTGTTTGAAAGGTGGGGAAACAGTTTGTGACCAGCTCTGATGACTACAGACATGTGCAATTTGAGCTATCCGGAAAAAAATTAGAAAAGATAACCTAGGCTGGGCGCGGTGGCTCACGCCTGTAATCCCAGCACTTTGGGAGGCCGAGGCAGGCAGATCACAAGGTCAGGAGATCGAGACCATCCTGGTTAACAAGGTGAAACCCCGTCTCTACTAAAAATACAAAAATCAGCTGGACGTGGTGGCACGTGCCTATAATCCCAGCTACTCGGGAAGCTGACGCAGGAGAATCACTTGAACCAGGGAGTCCGAGGTTGCAGTGAGCTGAGATCGCGCCCCTGCCCTCCAGCCTGGCGACAGAGCGAGACTCCATCTCAAAAACAACAACAACAACAACAATAACAACAACAACAACGACGACGTAATCTAGGCAGTCTGAGAGAAAAGTCAGGCAGTTACAAAGATGGGGCACAGAAATAACAACCAAAGCCATGGGAATGAAAGTTAATCTAGGGAAAAAATGTGGAGGATTTCTAACCCACAAGGTGATAGGACCTGCTACGTTTTTGTCCTCTGCAGCCTACTTATAATAAACGGGCAGTCACCGATAACTTCTTCCTCTTTCTCTACTTCATTCAATTCCTTCCTCAGATTCAGGTTAGATTACCACTGTGGAAACTTTGCAAACTATTTTGCATCATCTCTGAAATTTCTTCTTTGCGCCTTTTTCATGGTTTTATTTCTGGTAGTTCCAAGAAAGTTGAAATATATCATCTGGTTCATATTTTTTTCACAGGTCTAATGCACTTGGGGAAGTTGGTTTTTTAAGGCAGTGTGATATGGTACAGTAAACACTCTCTAGGGTGGGGAGGAGGCACTACAGAGAGTGTCCAGATGTATGAGGTTTTGGTCTTGGGGATGTTTAAGTACGGTAAGTGAATTTACTCAATCTGGAAACCTACTTTACCTCATTTCAAAAATCTTTAAGGCCTCACTTGGACTTGGGATACAGGCCTGGTATGGTAGGACACTGAGCAGAGGGGTAGGGGGCATTGAAGCATGCTGAAATCCAGGCAGCAGTGGCAGCAAAATGATGCCCACAATCTGGGGAAGCCTTCTATCTATGCACTATGGTCTGAATATTTGTGTCCCCTCAAACTTGATGGGTTGAAATCTCACCCTGCAAGGTGGTGGTATTAGCAGGTGAGGTCTTTGGAAGGTGATTGGGTCCTGAGGGTAGAGCTGTCATGTATGGGATTAGTGCCTTTACGAAAGAGGCCCGAGGGAGCTCACTCCCCCTCCCACCATGTCAGGACACCGTGAAAGGAGCCATCTATGCACCAGGAAATGGGCCCTCACCAGATACTGAATTCGCCAGGGTCTTGATCTTGGACTCCCCAGCCTCCAGAGCTGTGAGAAATAAACATTTCTGTTGTTTCTAAGCCACCCAGCCTATGGTATTTTGGGATAGTGACTGAATGGACAAAGATACTGTGCAATACGAGGGGAGGAGGAGAAGCATACTTTTGAATTTTTCCTTACCGGTGAGCTGGCTTTGCTTCCTGAATGCCATCTGCTAATTTGACCCCTGAGAAGGAGGCACATATGACATAGAAAGGAAGAAGTGGGAAACCTGGTGCCTGGGTCCACAATGGATGCTGGGAAGGAAAAAGGAGGTTAGAGGTAGAAAGAGGAGGTCAGGTGCAAAGATCCTCATCTCTTCCTTGCCTCCTGAGGGAGGTGAGAAGGGGAGAGGGCCAGAGAAACTCTCAGATAGGAGATGACCCTGCATTCTGCCCAGTGTCACACCCACCATGGAGGCAGGGGAGTAGCTGGATGGGCGAGCCTGAGGTTTGGCAAGCAGGAATGTGGCGACATTCAAGGGTTGAGAGGGCTGGCACGCAGCTGAGACTGGAGGTCAAACAAAAAAGTTTTAGAGAAAGAGAACTTTGTACCTGCAAAGTACCAATGCCAGGAGCTGGGGCAGTGATTGCAGCCCGGGGACCTGACATAGCATTTGTCGTAGCTCAGAGGATACAGTACAGGGACCCAGCCTGCACCTGAGGCATGGGAATCCTGGGGGGCAGCCTGCAGACCTGAGGCATGCTTCCCACCAAGACATAATCCCACCCCATCTCACCTCTCCCACCTACCAACCAACCAGACCAGAGCGACCCTGAAAGAGACTGGGTTATTTGAAAGAGGGTGGGTAAATCAGAGGAGACTGAGAAATACGGCAACACGGTGGGGAGGGAATTCGTCAGGGAGGATTAGATTTGTTACAGAAAAATAAAGAAGGCTGAACACATGGGTTGTGGTGTTAGCACATTTGTGACCCCATTTCATAAAATTGGAGTCAGGGAGAACTATATTGTATAGGGCCAGGAGAGTCAGGGAGAGGAGTTTGGATTTAATTTAGTTGGCAATAGGGAGCCATCGAACGTTTTATGAGCAGGGATGTGGCATGAACAGAACAGTGCTTTAAAAAGATTAATTTGGGATTGTATGATAGGTTGATTGACAGCAGTACAATTAGCTCAGCAATAAAAGAGTTTTTAAACAAAACATAAAATTTGTTTTAGTTTTGAACTGGCTTACATTTTGACTGAATTATTCTTTAAAAGATGGTATGACTTTGTTTTTAATGTTTTTTTACAAAGTTAACAAACATGATCCTTAGATCATAGATACTTTAAAAAATCATTTTGAACTCAATACTTAAGGGGGAGAGTGGAGGAGTTATTTATCATAGCAGAAATGTTTGATTTCCCAAGAGTGACAGGTTTTTCGGTTTGTTTGTTTCAATTACTACTTTCTTTCTGCAATATTTGCAAGGTGACTTTGACTTTCTTCTTCAACCAAAAATGTCAGAACACTTTGAAAAATGTTATGGATACCAGGCGCAATCCTGCATTATAGAGCAATGGATTTACCTTTCTTCCCTGCCTGGTTATTTTAGAAAGATATTATCTTTCTTTTGTCATAGACTGTGTACAGAAAGACACCTTAGGGGGTCTTTTCTTGCCTTCCAAACTGGACTGGACCTGGGCCTTCCAAGCGGGGAAAGAAAAAGAGAGAAAGAGAGAGAGAGAGAGAGAGAGAGAGAGAATGTCAGAACAACAGCTAATGATTACATAGCTCTTATTATTATTCTATACTGTTCTAGGTACATTACTGTATTTAACCTTCACAGCAGCCAATCTGGTAGATTCTGTCAGACATCCATGTGGCAGATGAGGAAACTGAGAGGGATTCATGTTTTTTTTTTTTGTTCAAGTTTGTGCAGCTATTGAGTGGCAGAGCCAGGATATTTTGGGGAATAGGAAGGGCCGTCATTGTTCTAATATGTTTGGAAACACAAAGATGGTGTCTCTAAAGCTCAGGATTACATAAAAACATTTCTTTGGAAACAACCAAGAAGAAAAGGGATGAGTTTGTCTCTGTGCCAGGGCTGCAGGTGGCTCTCTCTAGTGGCTGCTGCTCACACCAGTGACTCCTACAGTAGCAGTAATGGTGCTCTAGTGAGACCTGCTCTGTCTCCAGGTTGCAGAGGGGCCGACGGTGAGAAGAAGGTTTACACGTTGTTCTAAAAGTGTTGTTGCACTCAGAGCCACAGATTCCCAAGTCCCCTGTGGTGGAGGAAATGGGTTTACATGAAAAAAGTACTTTAGTTCATACAGCTACTCAGGACGATGCTAGATGGGGAGAGCAAAGACCTGTAGTTCCCCCACCCCCCTTTTTTGGTCCATGAGTTGATTTGTGAACTGGAAGGAATGATGAGTTCTTAAGGAAGATGATAAGATTTAAAAGTTCAAGAATCGCTGTTTTGCATACATCTGAATTAAACAACAGTGGAGCTGGAATTATTATGATATGTTACCAAAGACATGCAATAGAGAAATTTTGAAATTGTAAATATCATCATATATTTCATTAGGAAATGCTGGTTATGCCCGTTTGACCTGAGATTTGCTTCAGAATATGATTAATGCTATAACTCATTCTCCACTGGACTCAAGCTCTGTAAAAGCCAGGGTCTGGTGGGCTTTTCTCTGCTATATCCCCCAGTGTCTGGAACATGCCAAATACCTAGAGGGTCCTCAATAAATATTTGTTCCATCAGTGAATGGATAAATGATTTAAATATTAGTCATCCACTAAAAAATCCATAGATCTATTATATCATTTCCTCCTTCACTTCCTTCCCTCTTTTTATCCCTAGCCTCCCTTTCTCCCACCCTCCTTCCCTAACCCTAACCCTAACCTTAACCCTAACCCTAACCCTGACCTTAACCCTAACCCTAACCTATCCATCTGTTTATCTCTCTGTTTGACCTGGTAACAAGTAGTATTTAATGGCAAGCTTCTGGAGGAGTAATGACTAAGAAGTGATGTTTAAAATCCACACATGAAAAGATCAACATATTCATTGATATCAAATTATAAATTTTAGATCATTAAAAAATAAAAAGCAAACAAATATAATCACTTGAGAAAAATTCCTTGCAGGGAAAAATGACAGAGTTGTTATTTGTACCTTATAAGATGGTATAAATCAGTAAATAAAACACTAAGACTTGAAGGAAATGTACCAAAAAGCCTCCACATTTTCTGCAATATTATTATTTTCCAATTTTCCCATATTTTCAGTAATGTGGCTATCTTGCTTTTATTATTTGGAGAGTACATTTCTAAAAATGAAGTACAGACTCACGCTTTTCACCCCATCTGACACTCTTCCCCAGGAGGAGCAGCTCTGGACCTGAAAGCCTGCCCTCCCAAGCCCTATCGCTGGATCCTTGACATGACTTGGCTGAATCTTGTGGAGCTGAGTAAACTTCCACAATTTGCAGAAATTATGAACCAGGTAATACAATAAAGGGCTGGTTGAAAGTGCAGATCGGCAAACCCAAATACACCTGGGCCACTTAAACTGGGGCTTCCTGGCAGCAATTCCTTCACCCAAAAAAGTCAACCCAGTAGTTTGGATCTGAGGCTCTGTGGCTGTCTGGGAGAGATCTTGGACAGATGGACCTCAGGGTTAACCTCTTCATAGTTGCAGACAACTATGTTTTCCTCCTGTGTGGTGGGCATGGGCCATTTTTATGTGCCTGTTTGAGTTGCTGCTGGAATCAGAACCAGTAGATGCACCGTTTTATTGTAGACGACTCGTGCTTTTACACTGTAACTTCTGCCTATATAAGTGATTTGTGCAGATTTGAGTGTGAGTCAAATTAAGCGGTTGAGGTCCCTCTAAAAAATTAATTATTTTAGTGGTGAAATATAATGGTGAAAATGGAGAAATAGGTGCCGATTTGCCTGTTGTTTTTTTCTTATTTGAAAATGTACATTGATTACTGTGGATTAATTGTTGAGTCAATTGTCACTGGAAAACAATCGTGCAACTCAGAATAAAGATAGCTGTTTTTTACTGGGATCTGTTGGCTACAACTGCCTGTCACTGAGGGAGCCTGCAGTTTCCCGGTGTCAGATGCCAATAATCATTTCTTTTCTGTGGCCGCTAGTGACTGACAGATGGGGCCATAGGTAGACTGCAGGTTGGCAGAGCCTCATGCTGTAATCGCCATCCCCCACTCAACATACTGTGTTAGCTGCCTCTGTTTGTTTAGTGGCATTTCTGAAACATTGTGTAGACTCTACCTACTCAACCTGGTTGGGTCAGAGTCAATTGGATAAACTCACTGGGTTCCATCTGTGGATGGACAGTGAGCTTTGTTTTGTAGTACGACCACATATGAGTCCTCCAAGCCCAAACAAATGCTTGGAAAAAGAAAGTGATCTTGGGCCAGGCGCGGTGGCTCACACCTGTAGTCCCAGCACTTTGGGAGGCTGAGGCAGGTGGATCACGAGGTCAGGAGTTTGAGACCAGCCTGGCCAACAGAGTGAAACCCCGACTCTACTAAAAATACAAAATATTAGCCAGGCGTGGTGGTGTGTGCCTGTAATCCCAGCTACTCGGGAGGCTGAGGCAGGAGAATCGCTTGAACCTGGGAGGCAGAAGTTGCAGTGAACCGAAATCGTGCCATTGCACTCTAGCCTGGGCGACAGTGTGAGACTGTCTCCAGAAAAAAAAAAAAAAAAAAAGAAAAAAGAAAAGAAAAGAGTGATCTCGATCTGGTCAGCGATTGGGTAAGGGAGATGGTCAAGAACCACTGGAAAAATCACTCGAAGCCCACACCCTCTACTGATGGTTTACACTGATACAAGAATGCTTATTATTGTTTGCCTCTGCCAACTAGATGTTAAGTACTCATGAGGTAGAATATAGTAGCTATTACTACTTCCAGTGGGATAGGTACTTTGCAACAATAACCCTGCCACAGAAAAGCAGAGTTATTGACCCTAATTTATAGATGAGATAATGGAGATTCAAAGAGGTTAGGTACTTGCCCAAGACCCCATTGCCAATAAGTGGCAAAGCTCATGCTCTTCCCATGCCATCATGAGTTATTTCTTTCCCACTCCTCTTACACCACTGGATGGGCCAGAAGTGGAGTGAGGGGCAGTTCTCAGGAAGGTTGCAAAATTTCAGTGGAGACCTGCAGTCAGGTGGCCATCAGTCTGGCCTGCCTGGGGGAAGGAAGGGAGGAAGCAGAAGATCAGTCTCCCAGCTGAGTGGGTGTCACGAACTGAAACATCATAACCTCAAAGAGATGCTTCCCTGACCTTGGCATCCCAGGCCAAGGGCCAGGAAAAGGAATGAGAAATGGAGGTGGACATACAGAGGCTGGAAGTCATCTTATCACCCATCATGGCTGCAGCTCACCCTAGAAGCTCTACTGTGGTCAAGTCAAAATTAGCAGGTAGAAGGTCAGTAGGCAAAGAATAGTCATCCGATTTCTTCCTGTGCCTCAGCCGCAGTTGTGGAGGAGACCTGTGGGGGACATTGTGGGCAGGTGCAAGGTAAGGCTGGCAACACCCAGGCCCTGGCATGCAGGCAGCTTCTTTGAGGGTGGCCAACCAGAGACAGCTGATGCAATCTTCAGGAGATAGGTGGCAGTTGTGAAACATTTCAGAAATCCCCTTTATTTATTTGTTTATTTATTTATTTATTTCTTGAGATGGAGTCTCAGTCTGTTGCCCAAGCTGGAGTGCAATGGCATGATCTTGGCTCACTGCAACCTCCGGCTCTCAGGTTGAAGCAATTCTCCTGCCTCAGCCTCCTGAGTACCTGGGACTACAGATGCATGCCGCCACGCCCGGCTAATTTTTTGTATTTTAGTAGAGTCAGAGTTCCACCGTGTTGCCCAGGCTGGTCGCAAACTCCTGAGCTCAGGCAATCTGCCCGCCTCTGCCTCCCAAGGTGCTGGGATTACAGGCGTGAGCCACCAGACCCAGCCAGAAATCCCCTTCATCTTTTAGTGCCCCAGGGACAAAGTGGGAGCAACTGAGTTACAGAGTAACTGTTCTGTTATTAATTTATAGTCTCTCTGTATCCTGTATGATGAATTGTTCACACTATAGATATGAGACTTTGGATAGTTGTTTACCCTGTCTATGCCTCAATAAAAAGTAGGGGTCATAGAGGAAAAGGTGTAATCCTCAGGTCTGGCATAGGGCATCTGTTATACGAGCCTTTGCTATTTGCTATTTGCTATTATTGCTTACTGTGGCTTTTTTATTTTTATTTTTTTATTTTTTTGTTTTTGAGAGGGAATTTCACTCTTGTTGCCCAGAGCTGGAGTGCAGTGGTGCTATCTCAGCTCACAGCAACCTCTGCCACCTGGGTTCAAGTGATTCTCCTGCCTCAGCCTCCCGAGTAGCTGGGATTACAGGCATGTGCCACCACACCCGACTAATTTTTTTTTTTTATTTTTAGTAGAGACTGGATTTCTCCACGTTAGTCAGGCTGGTCTCGAACTCCTGACCTCAGGTCATCCACCCGCCTCGGCCTCCCAAAGTGCTTATAGGCGTGAGCCACCTTGTACCATGGCTTTTTTTAAAAGCACACTTACATAACCCAGCCTGATTGTTGCTGAAGAGCAGGGATAGGCTCAATAATCTGTGGTTTTTGTACTTAGTCTTGATGGTACTTGGGCTGCAGTGAGCACCTTTTAATGCCTCTGAACACCTGAAGTCCTTTTCATGCTTCTGAACTTTAAGACCAGCTGTTGGAGAGACTCCTTTCGTTATCAGGCTTTAGGTCTCAAGGTGGGGGATCACTAGGAAAATAAAAGTTTTGATGTTGTCATCTATTATTATTTTTAAGTAGAGATCACCATTTAGCGGTCAGGTTATCAGAATGCCCTGTTAGTGGTTCTCAACTGAGGGTAATCTACCCACCCCCAGGGGCATCTGGCCATGTCTGGAGACATTTTTGATTGTTAGGACCCGAGTGGAGAGTGCTACTGGCATCACCAGTGGATAGGGATGCTGCTAAACATTCTACAATGCCCAGGACAGCCTCCCACAAAATCAAATTCAGATCCAAATGACAATAAAACCAAGCTTGAGAAACCTTGATGTGTGTTTCTTCTGGCCCAGTCATTTGGTGCAGTTAACAAATGGTCCTAATTGTAGCGCATAATGTAGAAAAATAATGGAAGAACTGGAAGGGAATAGTAATATCCATGTTATTCAAGTCATTGATCCTGAAGAAAGGTTTAAACTGTGCTGTTACGCTTGAAAAATTATCTGCCTGTAAAGAATGACCCTGTCAGGTGACTCAGAATCCTTTCTAATACATTCCGATTACATACAGTTCTGTGACTTGCTAATTGGCTTGCTTCTTTTAGATATCTCGTAATGAGAAGGGGTGGAAAAGCTGGTTTGATAAAGACGCTCCAGAGGAGGAAATGATCCCTGATGGTTATAACGATTCACTAGATACCTGCCATAAACTTTTACTTATCAGGTGAGAACAGGCATTATCAGACCTGGAAGCATCACTCATAATATTGCTAAATTACAGATTTTATCTCAGTGAGTTTACTTCACTGTATCTCTGTCATTGAAAGTAACGGGAAAAACCGCAATTACTTCTGTGCCAGCCTAATATTATAAGAAGTGTATGTACTTCCAAATTATGGCTTGGGATAGCAGTTCTTCAGTTCCTTGACAAGCAAAATAAAATGGTAATGGTGGCAGGGAATGATGTATTTTGACAACATATTAATGATAGTGCTTTTAGCAAAAAGCGTGAAAAATATGCTTTTATTATTCACTTTGTTCATGATTTACCACTGAGTGTAAATCAGTTATTGTTGAATTTATTTCTTTAAAAAAGCAGACCTCACAAAGTTACAAGACAATTAGCTCATAAGCTAAAGTTAAATTGCGTTTGAGAAAAAAACCAATAATATTGCACTGAATTTGAAATATATAAATGCTACTTTTGGCTATAAAATGGAAACAGAAGTTTGAAATTGATGTTAAAGAAGAAAATCGCCCTCTCTTTTCACATTTTACATTTTCTCAGTATCCAGTAACTCAGAGACCTTCCACGTTGAAAAAAATCAGTGTGTGTGTGTGTGCACGTGTGTGTGTGTGTTTGTATGGTGGGTGGGTAAGGCAGAGGAGTAAAGCAGGGGAGATGAGACCCCTACATGAAAAATGAGAGGTAGAGATATTTTGAAGTGATCTTTGTCTTTTCTAATGTTCTACACCTAAGTTTGCATTTCTTAGAAAAAGCTGTTTCTTAGACATTGTCACCCTTCAGGAGTGGCCAGAACAACACTAATGTTGACCTCATAGTCCGCAGAGTATGAAAGGGCTCCTTTTTTCTTTTTCTTTGAGACAGAGTCTTGCTCTGTTGCCCAGGCTGGAGTGCAGTGGCGTGATCTTGGCTCACTGCAAGCTCTGCCCCCCAGGTTCACGCCATTCTTCTGCCTCAGCCTCCCGAGTAGTTGGGACTACAGGCGCCCGCCACCTCGCTCGGCTAATTTTCTGTATTTATAGTAGAGACGGGGTTTCACCATGTTAGCCAGGATGGTCTCAATCTCCTGACCTTGTGATCTGCCCGCCTCAGCCTCCCAAAGTGCTGGGATTACAGACATGAGCCACCGCGCCCGGCCAGGGCTACTTGGTTTTATTGGAACACATGTGTCTATTTTTTAATCCATCATTTAAAAATTAGATCTATGTCAAATAGTACAATCTAGTAGCAAAAAAACAAAACAAAACAAAAAAACCAAAAAGAATCTGTGGTGCTTGTCTGTGCTTTACCATATCAGTATTAAATGACACTATCCAATGTGTCTGTGTGTGTGGAACTTGCTATGGTGTGCATTACACAAATGGTATGCTACAAATGCTTGCTGACCAACTTACTTTGCGCATCTTTGGCACACTGGTTCCTCCCCTGAAGGATGTGGAGCCTCAGAGTGTGTGGCAGGTCAGCCCCTACCATGTGTTGGAGCTGGTAGAGGACACTGTGTTGTTATGGGCTCTGCCCTACTTCTTGCCAATGCCTGGCTGGCACCAAAACCGTGAGATTAAATTTGTGCTCATCCATGGATAGGAAACCTGGCCATTCCTCTTACATGGATGTGGAAAAGTAGGAATTAGCTTGTTGCCCTTTTGCTAATTAAATGTGTGTTTTTACTCAGATAGAAGAAAAAATGAACACGTTTAGTTTATTTCGCTTAACTTGTATTCATTTTTAGGTCGTGGTGCCCAGACCGTACTGTTTTTCAAGCAAGAAAGTATATTGCAGATTCTTTGGAGGAGAAGTACACAGAACCAGTTATCTTAAATCTGGAGAAAACTTGGGAAGAAAGCGATACCCGGACACCTCTGATATGCTTCCTGTCCATGGGATCTGACCCCACCAATCAAATTGATGCATTGGCCAAGAAACTGAAACTGGGTAGGATTAACAATCTACAAAATTTAGCAACACTTTCATATTTTTGTCCCGAATTTTGCCTTTCATACTTTTATAACTGATTCTTAGAAATATATGTAAAACTGAATTCAAAAAATATTAAACTTATTCCTCTTCCATCCTTTCATACCCCCTAAAGTGAGGGTATGATATAGGTATCTTTGTGTAGAGAAGAAGACACTCATCTACCATATACTTTTTTTTTATTGGTTGTGTTTTTAAGTTCTAAGGAGATGGCTGCATTGCATGGATAGCCGACTAAAAAGAATGAACGCACAACAGCCAAAGTTTATGTTATTGCCACGTCTATATAAAATTACGGCAAAGTTTATTTTGTCACAAATTGAAAAACTATAACCATTATTGTAATGCATAGTAATTAGGGATTAATTATTTCATGCTTTCACTTAATAACCATTCAGTACAGGCAGTGTGCTAGATTTGGGGGTACAGAGATTAATACAAACACAGCTGGGAAAGACAGACATGTAAACATGTAATTGAGGGCGATGTGACAGCTGCAGTAAATGTTTCATAGAAGTGGCCGTTCACAGGATTCGGAGCTACTCAGATTGCCTGGGATATGGGGGAAAACATCACATTGATGATATTTGAGTAGGAAGTTAAAAAATAGATAAAATTTACCAGGTGGGGTGGTGGGAGATAGAAAGTTACTCCAGGGGGAGGAGATGGGAAGAGAAGTTATAAACACAAAAGCGTTTATAAGTGTGACTGAATCAGTAGGATTAAAGGACAGGGATGCAGAGCACATCTTGACAGGATTGTGCCATCCTGTAAGAAGGACTGTTTGTCCCTTCCTTCATTCATACTCTGAAAATCTGAATGTTGTTGACATTGCCATTTGCAATCTTCTAGGTTCGGATATCTATATAACTTGTAGGATTAATCCACTCATGTCTTTTGTGTATTTAAGTGATTGATTGTGAAGTAAAATTACATTAAATTTATTACATAGTCTACATAAGCATGATATAAAATCAATTCAGTCATGTCCATGTACTAGCCACCTGTCCCTGTGCATAAAACCAAGCTATGGTAGTATGGTCCATGTTCATGTCCTCTTTTCTCATCTTGACTTCACTCTATTTGTTGTCACCACACTGTTCTATATTCTCAGTGGATCAGTGTTCAAATGGCTACGGTTTTCTATCTGAACACTGATACCAATGCAAAGAGTGCCCAGGTTGTATTGGCAACTGCTCATGGTTAAGTCTCATTAGCTATCTTCAAAGTAGGCAGTTTTGCTCTAGTATTTACTTCAGCACACCAGCTGTCTGAGTTTATCTAACAGTGATGCCTCTCTAGTAGCCTTACAGATTGCAAATCTCTCTCAAATCTGTTGCTCTATGAGTGTTTATCCAGCTGCCGCTATGCCTCACTTCTGTCTCTACACAGGTGTCTTTTTTCTCTCTTGCCACTTACCATTCTTCTCCACATGGCAGAACATGTGGCTTCTGGTGGCTCATGGGCTTCACTGCTTACATGCTCAGAATGTTCAGCACTCCCAGGGAAACTCCTCTTATTGTCTTGGTTCCAAGTCCCAATATCCAGGGAAGTAACTGATTGTCTTAGCTTTGGTCATGCACTGCTTTCTGGGCCAATCATAGCTTTGGTCATGCACTCCTTTCTGGGCCGATCATAGCTTTGGTCATGCACTCCTTTCTGGGCCAGTTGATGAACTGTTGCTCTGGAGATAGGTTCCTAGTAGAAACCTTATGTATGAAGCTGGAATGGGGGACATTTCTTAGAAGAAGATACAATGCCTAGAAAGAGGAATATTCAACCAGAGTTACCATTTCAAATGTTGTAATTTAAGAACATAATCAAGGAATTCAGGGTCTCCTTTGGGAGAAATTATAACTGACTTTCAATGAATACAGAAGGGCAGACTTGTGCTATCTCCTTTAGTGCTATCATACTGCTTTGCTTGGCAATTTGGTGATTTCCATTTCTTACTCCTACTTTACTTTTTCCAACAACAATCCACGCTTCTCTTGATTCCTTTGTTAGGATACTGGAACAACATAGATTTGGTTTTGACACTGAAGGATCAAATGAATTTTATGAACAATTCTATTGCCAAATCATTTTAGCAGTATTAGGAAATCTCGTGCTGCTTGCTGCTTTGGGTTGAAAGTCCCAAAGCTAGCTGTTAAAATGGAACTGTTACACAGACAGAGCAACATGTTAGTGTAGTCTCAGCTATTAATATTTTATTTGAAAATCTGGATAATAATCATAGGATGCTTAAGGTGAATGTGACTGGAAATCTTGAAATCCAATTACTTTTTTTTTTTTACCGATGGGGGAAACTATGGTCTGGAGATAAGGCCCCAGACCTAGTCCATGGCAGATCTGGTTCAGAACTGATTTCAGGAACCCCACTTCAGTGATCTCATTGGTCTTTCTTTTTCATTCCTTCTCATTGTTTTCATTGAAGGAATTAACCAGCTACCTGAAAGTAACATAAGGATGGGACAGAATCAAAAAGTTTTTGTAGAAAAAGAGGAGAAGGGAAACTTTGGGTTATAGATATTGTCTTGTACTGGTCAAGATCTGTAGTGAGAAATCTGGAGCAGTGGAACTCTGCACAGAGTACTGCGTATTGGGCGAAGTGGAGAAAGCAGATGGATTTAGCATGAGAGCCCTTCTGGGAGCCTGAATAGGGGCTCCTAGGGGTCTCAGAGGAAGGATGGGCTTAAAAAGAACACCTGAAAATGAACGAAAAATACATAAAACCCCCACAGGTACACAAAAGTAGAAGTAGAATAATAATATAAAAACTGAAATAATAATATGTACAGATGAAATATTTTAACATTTTAAATAATAGGAGAATGGCTTATAATTATAGTAATAAATTACAGCAGCTCATCAAAATTGGCAAATTTATAGAAACGTATGAGTTTAGAAAATTCCTCAGAAAAGGTAGAAAACCCTGAATAAACCAATAATCAAGGTGAGAAAAGGTAGAAGTTTTAAAATTATTACATCAGCAAAGACTCTAGGGTTGGATAATTTTCTGATAAGTCCTTTAAAACTTTCAAGGACTCTCACATGCTATATTCTGTTCCAAAAGATGGAAAAAGAGAATATATTTTCCTTTTGTTTTTGAGACAGGGTCTCACTCTGTCACCCAGGCTGGAGTGCAGTGGTGTAATCATGGCTCACTACAACCTTGACCTCCCAGGCTCAAGTGATCCTCCTACCTCAGCCTTCGAAGTAGGTGGGACTACAGGCACACACCACTACTCCTAGCTACATTTTTTTGATTGTTTTTTTGTAGAGGTGAGTTCTCATTATGTTGCCCAGGATGGTCTTGAACTCCTGAGCTCAAGTGATCCTCCCTCCTTGGCCTCCTAAAGTGCTTGGATTACAGGCATGAACCACTTCATCTGGCCCATTTTCCTCTTTATTAACGTTATTCTGAAATAGTAAACTGACCCAGATAGTAACTGCATAAACGAAAGAAAACCAGCCAGGCGTGGTGGCTCATGCCTGTAATCCCAGCACTTTGGGAGGCCGAGGCAGGTGGATCACCTGAAGTCAGGAGTTTGAGGCCAGCCTGACCAACATGGTGAAACCCCTTCTCTACTAAAAATACAAAAATTAGCTGGGCATGGTGGCAGGCACTTGTAATCCCAGTTACTCAGGAGGCTGAGACATGAGAATAGCTTGAACCCAGGAGGCGGAGGTTGGGTTGCAGTGAGCTGAGATTGCGCCATTGCGCTCCAACCTGGGTGACAGAGCAATACTCTGTCTCAAAAATAAATAAATAAATAAATAAATAAATAAATAAATAAATAAATAACTGTAAGGATCTTAACTAAATCACAAGCAAGTTGAATTTATAGTGACATCAGCAAGATGTCTCATATCCCTGTACATACCCCTCCCTCATATCCCAACACCACATCAGCAATTCTGTATCCATCCACAGATGAACTCTCTGCAGGAGCCTCAGGATATAGGTAGAAGGTTGTGAAACCCTATTAAAATCTAAGACCTAGGAGGGTTGTTTTGAGAGTACAAACTGACACCCAAATGGCAGATCTGCCAATTGTGCTTCCAGGTTCAAGCCTAGAAATGGCCCTGCTCCCCAAGGAGTTTGGCTACAGCCCTTTTTGGCCTTGAGCCTGCAACTAAAACCAACCGCCAAGGGTTGTAGGTGGAATCAGGCACACTAGTGTCTCGGTGGAGAGGCTTGTCTGCCTGCCAACATCGATCTTGGCAGTGAACTTGAAAGTTACCCTGTGGCTTGTCTCCAGCCACCCTCAGCTGAGGTCCCAACTCAGAGCTAACTGTGCAAGAGCCCAGAAGGAGGCTTGCTCATATCTAGCAGCCTGGGAGTCTGAGCCTCCAAGAAGAGCTCATCAACCTCTGTACCCCAGCAGATACCAAGGGTGCCCACTGTCAGCTCTGGCCCCTCCTGCTGCAGTCAGGGAACTATCCTACCTGTGCAGGGATCTACTGGGAGATACAAGCCCTTCTGAGCCAATGAGATGAACTCTTCAGTCATCATCCTCCAGCATATCCCAAAAGGGCCCAGTCTCAGCTCCAGTCCCTCCAGCTGTAGTCAGGAAACTAATTTGTGCAGAGACCTGCTGGGAGACACACTCCCATCTGAACCAATTAGGTGGGCTTGCCAGCTGCTGCCCCACATCAAGTCCTGAAGGGGTCTAGTCTCAGCTCTAGCCCCTCCTGCTGCAGTTGGAAACTGTCCCATCTGTGCAGAGACCTGCTGGAAAACAAACTCATCTGGGCCACTGGGACAGGCTTCTGGGCTTGTGTCCCTGACCAACTTTCTCACACAGTTCAGGCATATTGTCCCTAAAAACAAAACAAAACAACAACAACAAAAAAACTTGTTATAAATATCAGATTTTCTGGTAAGCCTCATGGTAACAACAAAGCAAAAACCTATATTAGATATGCTAAAACTAAAAAGTAAGGAATCAAAACATACTACTAGAGAAAATCACTTAACCCCAACCAAGGGAAGACTACAAGAGAGGAAGAATGGAAGAAGAAAGGATCTACAAATTGACTAGAGAACAAGCAACAAAATGGCAGTAGTCCTTACCTACCAATAATTACTTTGAATGTAAATGGAGTGAAATCTATGATTGAGAGACACAGAGTGGCTTAACGGATTTTTTTTAAAAGACCCAACTGCATGCTGCCCACAAGAGACTCATTTTACCTGTAAGGATACACACAGACTGAAAATGAAGGATGGAAAAAGATATTCTATGTAAATGGGCACCATAAAAAGAACAGGAGTAACTATGCTTATATCAGATAAAATAGACTATAAGCCAAATACTATAAAACGAAGAAGGCCATTATACAGTGATTAAGGGTAAATACAACAAGAGTGCACATGCACGCACGCACACGCGCGCACACACACACACACATGCACCCAACATCAGAGCTCCTGAGTATATAAAGATACATAAATACTAATATATATAATAATTATAATAGAACATATAATTAATAAAAAATATTAATAGCCCTAAAGGGAGAGATAGACTGCAATACAATAATAGTAGGGGACTTCAACATCCCATTTTCAGCAATGGACAAATCACCCAGATAGAAAATCAATGAAGAAATGTTAGAGTTAAACTATACTCTAAATCAAATGGACCTAACAGACATTTACAGAACATTCCATCCAATAGCTGTAAAATATACATTTTTTTAAACAGCACATGGAACATTCTCCAGGATAGATCATATATGAAGCCACAAAACAAGTCTTAACAAATTTTAAAAAATTGGAAAACTACCAAGTATCTTTCTTGACCACAATGGAATGAAACGAGAAATCAGTAACGGTAGGAACTTTGGAAACTGTACAAATACATGGGAATTAAACAATATGTTCCTGAATAACCAATGAGTCAAAGAAGAAATTTGAAAGAAAATTTAACAATTTCTTGAGGCAAATGAAAATGGAAATACAACACACCAAAATCTATGTAATACAACAAAAGCACTTCTAAGAGAGAAGTTTAGAACAATAAATGCCTATAACAAAAAAAAAAAAAAAAAAAAAATCACAAATAAACAACCTAATGTTGCATCTCAAAGAATTAGAAAGACAAGAACAAATTCAACCCAAAATTTGAAGAAAAGAAATAATAAAGATCAGAGTAGAAAATAAATGCAATAGGAATTTTTAAAAGTACAAATGATCAACAAAATGAAGCGATGTTATTTTTGAAATGATAAAATCAATACCTTTGGCCAGACTAAGAGAAAAAGAGATATGACTGAAAAAAAAAAAAACAGAGAAGAAAAAGAAGACATCATAACTGATACCACAGAAATACAAAAGATCATTAAAGATTGTTATGAAAAATTATATGCCAACAAATTGGAAAACTTAGAAGAAATGGGTAAATTTGTAGACAAATATAACCTACCAAGATTGAATCATGAAGAATTAGAAAACCTGAACAGCCAATAATGAGTAATGAGATTGAATCAGTAATTAAGTCTCCCTTAAAAAAAAAAAAAGCCCAGGAACTGATGGCTTCAGTATGGAATCCTATCAAACATTTAAGGAAGAAATAATACCTATTTTTGTCAAATTATTCCAAACAATTGAAGCAGCTAGGAAATTTTTCAAACTCTTTCTATGAGACTAGCATTACTCTAATGTCAAAACACAAAGACACAACAAAGAAAGAAAACTACAGGCCAATATCCCTGATGAACATAGATGTAAAATCCTCAACAAAATACTAGCAAACCAAATCAAACAGTGCCTCAGAAAGATCATTCACATTGATTAAATGGGATGCATGGATGTTTCAAGATGTATAAAACAGTAAGTGTGATACATCACAGTAATAGAATGAAGGACAAAAACCATGTCATCATCCCAATAGACACAGAAAAAGAATTGGATAAAATTCAACATTCCTTTGTGATAAAAACCCTAAACTAATTAGGTGTGAAGGAATGTACCTCAACACAATAAAGGTCATGTATGACAAATCCATAGCTAACGTCATTCTGAACTGGGAAGAGTTGGAAGGTTTTCCTCTAAAATTAGGAACACAACAATGATGCCCACTTTCACCACTTCTGTTCAACATATACAGGAAAGTCTAGCTAGAGCAATCAGGCAAGAGAAAGAAATAAAAGGCATCCAAGTTTGAAAAGAGGAAGTCAAATTTTCCCTATTTGTAGATGACATATGTAGAAAACCCTACAGATGCCACGAAAGAACTGTTAGGACCAAAAAACAAATTTAGTAAAGTTGTAGGATACAAAGTCAACCTACACAAATTAGAGTTTCCGTATGCCAACAGTGAACTATCTGAAAAATTTAAAAAGCAATCCCATTTAAAATAGCTACAAAAAATAAAATACCTAGGAGTAAATTTAACTAAGGAGGTGAAAAATATACAATGAAATTTATTAAACATTGATGGAAGAAGTTGAAAAGGACACAGATAAATGGAAAGATATCCTGTGTTAATTACTTGAAAGAGTTAATATTGTTAAAATATCCATACTACCCAAAGCAATCTACAGATTCACATGCAATCTCTTATCAAAATACCAATGTCATTTTTTATGGATAGAAAAAAAATCTAAAATTTATATGAAACCACACAAAATCCCAAATAGCTAAAGCAGTCTTGAGCATGAAAAAAAAAGAAAAAAGTTTAAGGCACCAAACTACCTGGCTTCAAAATGTACTACAAAGCAATAGTAACCAAAACAGGATGGTAGTGGCATAAAACCAGACACATAGGCCAATGGAGCAGAATAGAGAAACCAGAGGTAAACCAACTTATCTTCATTTACAATCAGCTTATCTTCAACAAAGTTGCCAAGAACATGTAATGAGGAAAGATCAATCTTTTCAATAATGGTGTTGGGAAAACTGGGTAATTATATGCAGAATAATGAAACTAGACCCCTATTTCTCACCATACACAAAAATCAAATCAAAATGGATTAAAGACTGAAATGTAAGACCTGAAATTGTGAAACTACTATAAGAAAACACTGGAGGAAATGCTCCAGAACATTGATCTGGGAAAATATTTTTTTGTGTAAGACCTCAAAAGCAGGCAACCAAAGCAAAAATAGACAATTGGTATTACCTGAAGCTACAAAGCTTTTGCACAGCAAAGGAAACAATCAACATAGTAAAGACATCACCTAAAGGATAGGAGAAAATATTTGCAAACTATGCATCTGACAAGGTGTTAATATGCAGAATGTATAAGTAACACAAACAACTCAATAGCAAAAAAACAAATAATCTATTTATTAAAGTGAACAAGAGATCCAAACAGACATTTCTCAAAATAAGACATACAAATGGCAAAGAGATATATGAAAAGGGGTTCAACATAATTGGTCATCAGAGAAATACAAATCAAAACTACAATGAGTTATCATCTCACCCCAATTTAGATGGCTTGTATGAAAAGAACAGTGCTGGCAATGATGTGGAGAAAGAAGAACCCTCATACAGTATTGGTAGAAATGTAAGTTAGTACTTTGGAGAATAGTATGCAGGTTCCTCAAAAAACTAAAAATAGAACTACCCTATGATTCAGCAGTACTACTGCTAAGTATATATCCAGAAGAGGTGAAATCATTAAGAAAACTTTGAAAGGATTTGTTTTTTGTTTTAAATATAAAATTTAAAAAAGGAAGTGAAATCAGTATGTTGAAGAGGTATCTATCTGTACTCCCATGTTTACTGTAGCACTATTCATAATAGCCAAGATACAGAATCAACCTAAGTACCTATCACCAAATGAATGGATTAAAACATGCAGTACATATACACAATGGAATACTATTCAGTCATAAAAAAGAATGGCATTCCGTTGTTTGTGACAACATGGATGAATATGGAGGGCATTATGCTAAATGAAATAAGCTGAGCATAGAATGATCTCACATTCTGTGACAAGTACCACATGATCTCACTCTTGAGAATCTGATAAATTTGATCTCTTAGAATTGGAGTAGAATAGTGGCTACCAGAAACTGAGGGAGGGTAGCAGGGAGGAAGAATGATTTCTAGTGTTCTATTGCCCAGTAAAGTGAATAGTTAACAATAATTCATTGTGAAAAAAATAATATATAGTCCAAAATAGCTAGAAGAGAGAATATTGAATGCTCTTAACACAGGGAAATGAAAATTATTTGTTGTGATGGATATCTTAATTACCTGATTTGATCATTACACAGTGTATACATGTGTAATGTATACATTACCCATGAATATGTACAATCATTTTGTGTCAATGAAAAACAGAATATGACTTTGAAAAGGAAGAATTCAGTAGAACATCAAAAAATAACTTGCAAATAATAACGTGCCTTCACCAAGCTGGAACACATGCGCAAATATCAGAAAGATGCAGGATTAGGAAATCTCATCACAGCAATAAGAGAAAAACTTTTCCTTAAGCTATTATACTGTTATCTTGATAGGTGCTATAAAAGCCATTTTATAAAAATTCAACACTTATATTTGACTTTTGGAAAGTGGGAACAGAAGGATATTTTATTTCTGTGATAATGATTGTGAACCCCAAATGTCATGATACTTATTGGTGAACAACTAGAGACATATCCATTAAAGTCAAATACAGATGTCTGCTATTGCCACTGTTATTTAGCATTGTGTTGTAGAAGATATGGCTAATGTATTGAAAGAATCATAAATAAAAGATGTAACTACTGGAAAGGAGGGACAAAATCAACATTGTTCTTAGACAATATAATTGTCTAACAAAAACACAAATGAATCAACGGAAAAACTATTAGACTTAATAGTCTAATAGTTCAGTGAGGTGACTGTTTACAAGATAAAAATGTAAAAAATGATGCTTTCTTATAAAATAAGTTATAAAACTCCTCTTAATTATAGCAATAAAAATAAAACTGAGAAATAATTTTTTAAATACTCATTTAAAGAAAACTATAAAACCTTCTTAGAGACATAAAAGTAGTTAGAATAAATGGAGAGGTGAGCCACATTCCCAGTATAGAGATTCCATATTGTAAAGATGTCAATATTCCCTAAATTAATCTATAAATTGAAGCCAAGTCTAACTGAAACTCAAGCATCATTGTTTTTCTAGTTGGATAGTAGAGGGATATTAGATCTTCTAGAATTGTAAATGGACAAGAATAGCTAAGAAAATTTGAAATGGAAAAAAATAAGAATAATGGGGAACCAGCACCACCAGATTTTTAAAACGTTATCAAATGGCAGTAATTTAGTCATTTGCATTGCAAACACTGATAAATATGGAGAATGAAAGGGCCAAAATTAGACTCTTGTATGTACAATAGCTTAATATGTGATAAGATTTATATTTCCAATCAGTGGAGGAAAAATGGGTTAGACAGTAAACAGTGTTGAGATAGCAGGTTAACTTCGGAAAACACAAGTGTTACCTCACATTAAACTCTAAAATAAATTTTAGGTTGACTAAGGCATTAAGTGCTTTAAATTAAACTATAAAAGAAGAAGAAGAATATATTCAGTTAGCTATAGTATATATTCAATTAGTTGAGCGGCCAAGATTTTCTTAATCATAATACCTGAGTCTAAAACCAGAGGGACAAGATAGATAATGTGACTGGATGAATTTTGAAACATCTGTATGTTATAAAAAGGAGTGAAATAATGGCATTTGCAGCAACCTGGATGGAATTGGAGACCATTATTCTAAGTGAAGTAACTCAGGAAAGGAAAACCAAACGTATGTTCTCACTCATAAGTGGGAACTAAGCTGTGAGGACGCAAAGGCATAAGAATGATACAATGGACTTTGGGAACTGGGGAGAAAAGGTGTGAGGGTGTGAGGGATGAAAGACTACATATTGGGTAGAGGGTACACTGCTCAGGTGATGGGTGCACCAAAATCTCAGAAATCACCACTAAAAAACTTATTCATGCAACCAAACACAACCTGTTCCCCCCAAAACCTATTGAAATAAAAAAAAAAATCTGTATGTCAAAAGCACCATAAATAAAATAAAAGCACAAAAAAAAACAAGGATAGGTGTGTGGGTGGGGGACTATGGCATTCCATTTCAGTGGGAGACACTGGGAGTCCTTTTTCGTATGTCGTGAATTTTTAAAAACGGTTTGAATGCTGTATCCAAACTCTTCTCCATGTATGAATTCCTCCTAAGAACATATTGAGAGATATACATCCAGATTTATATACAAGGGTGTTTCATCTAGTGCAATTTATAATACTGAAAAATCAAAAATGTCTTAAATATATACAAAGTTATTGATTGAATGAACAAGAATGGATTTGACATGATGGAACGCTGTGCTGCCATTACAAACTGTTTTTCAATAATATTTGATGACAGTAAAATGTTCACAACATACCATTGGAATGTAGAGATATAAAATCTATAGGCCGGGCAAGGTGGCTCACACCTGTAATCCCATTACTTTAAGGGGCTGAGGCAAAGGATCATTTGAGGCCAGGAGTTTGAGATCAGCCTGGCCAAGCATAGCAAAATCCTGTCTCTACTAAAAATGCAAAAAATTAGTCTGGCATGGTGGCACATTCCTGTAATCCTAGCTACTTAGGAGGGTGAGGCATGAGAATCTCTTTTTTTTTTTGAGACAAAGAGTCTTGCTCTGTCGTCCGGGCTGGAGTGCAGTGGCCGGATCTCAGCTCATTGCAAGCTCCGCCTCCCGGGTTTACGCCATTCTCCTGCCTCAGCCTCCCGAGTAGCTGGGACTACAGGCGCCCGCCACCTTGCCCGGCTAGTTTTTTTGTATTTTTTAGTAGAGACGGGGTTTCACCGTGTTAGCCAGGATGGTCTGGATCTCCTGACCTCATGATCCGCCCGTCTCGGCCTCCCAAAGTGCTGGGATTACAGGCTTGAGCCACCACGCCCGGCCGAGAATCTCTTGAACCTGGGAGGTGGAGGTTGCAGTGAGCCGAGATTGTGCCACTGCACTCCAGCCTGGGCGACAGAGCAAGATTCTATCTCAAAAATAAAATAAAATAAAATAAAATAAAATAATGTGTAATACATGTATACGTATATAAATTTTAATATAGGTAGGTCTACAAACCCTTGGGGCCAGATATGCTTCAGAAATCAGAATGTTCTGGTTTTTAGAAGGTAATATTCCATATACTATATAATACACTGCAGCTAAGATATAAATATTCAGGAAGATAGGGATAAATAAAGACTATAAATAGCCTCACATCTGTTCAGGAGAGCTTTTGCCTCCAAAATGATTTACCGTTTTCAGAGCTTTCTGAATTTTTAAATGAAGGTAAGGGATTGTGGATTATGCATATTAAAAGGATTAGAATAAAGATCTCTAGGGAGGAATATTGGTGATTTTTATTTCCTTCTTTATATGCTCCTGTATTTTTCAAACCTTCTAATGTGAACATATATTATTTAGTTAGAAGTAAGTCCAAAAAAAAAAAAGGTGGAAGAGACACAAGCCTAATTTTGGAAAGGAGTATAAAGGCAGTCAAAATTTTACTAAACTCTTTCAAATTCAAACAATTAAAACAAAACATAAACCACCAAAGTGTAATTATACTGTATCACTTGCAGTAACACTTCCTCCAATGTTTCCTGCGTACATGCTTCTCTTGAGAGTACCCCTTATGATGTCTTGGCAGTCCTTGCCCCCACCTCTAAAAACTCAGCCTATGCTGTTTCTTGTCTCATTGGCCCCTTTCCTTCCTTGAGTGGGAATGTTTCTCACTTTTTCAATGCCAATCAATCTTTTTTTTCCCCCAGGCCATTCAGAAAAAATATAAAATATTTATTACCTTATATTAAATGAAGAAAAGTTACAAATCAGTAACAACCTTCCACATTAAGAAACTTAGAAAAGAAGAGCAAACTAAACTCAAAGCAGTCAAAAGAAAAGAAATAATAAATACGTGAGCAAAAAAAGCCAGAAAATAGAAAAACAACAAAGAATCAAGAAGCTAAAAGTATCTTTTTTGAAAGATCAATAAAATTGACAAATGTTTAGCTAAAGTAACCAAGAATAAAGAAGATAAAGTGAAGATGATTAAAATCAGCCATGAAAAAGGGATGTAACTATTGACCTCACCAAAATTTAAAAACTCCTAAGGGAATACTGTGAACAACTATGCCAACAAATTAGATAACGTAGATGAAATGGAAAAATTATTAGAGATAACTATTGAAACTGACTCAAGAAGAAGTAGAAAATCTGAATAGAGCCATAAGAAGTATGGAGATAGATTCATTAATTAAAAAAAAAAAAATCCCACAAAAGGAATCTCAGTCCCAGATGGCTTCATTGGTGAATTCTAGCAAATTTTTAAAGAATAGCACTAGTTTTTCTCAAGTTTTCCTAAAAAATAAAAGAGGAGAGAACGCTTTACAACCCATTCTGATACAAGTATTACCATGATACCAAATGCAAACAAAGACATCACACACACAAAAAAAACTACAGACTACTATTCCTTATGAACATAGAAGCAAAATTCTCAACTAAAATATTATCAAACCAAATGCAGCACCGTATAAAAACATTATACACTATGACCAAGTGAATTACTCCCAGGAGTATGAGATTGGTTAAACATATGAATATCAATCAATATAATATACCATATTAATAGAATGATAGACAACCACCACATGATCATCTCAACAGATGCTGTCTTAATCTATCTGAGCTGCTGCAACAAAATACCATGGACTGGGTAGCTTATAAGCAGCAGAAATGTATTTCTCATAGTTCTGAAGGCTGAGAGTCCAAAATCAAGACCCTGGCAGATTTGGTAGCTGATAAAATCAGGGCCTGTTTCCTATTTTGTAGATGACGTCTCATTGTGTCTTCACATGGTGGAACAAGAGGTCTCTCTTGGGCATCTTTTATAAGGTCACTAATCCCTCTCTTAATGTCTTGTCACTTCCTAGTACCATCACCTTGGGGTTTAGGTTTCAACATATGAATTTTAGGGGAGCATAAACATTTAGCCCAATGCAGATGCAAAAAAACATTGATAAATATGCTTAGCCAACTAGGAATAAGAGGAAATTTTCTCAACCTGATAAAAGGCACCTACAAAAAACTCACAGTTAATATCACACTTAATGATAAAAGACTGAATGTCTTCTCCCAAAGATCAGGAGAAAGAAAGGACGTCTGCTCTTACAACTTCTATTCAGCATTGCACTGGAGGTTCTAGATAGGGCAATCAGACCAGGCAAAGAACAAAAAGCCATCTACATTGGAAAGGAAGAAGTAAAACGGCCTCTATGATTGTGACATTAATTTGTACATAAAAAATTATAAGTTGTTTACCAAAAAACAATTAGAGCTAATAGATGAGTTCGGCAAGATTGTAGGATACAAGATCAATATTTAAAAGCTATTGTATTTCTATGCACTAGCAAGAACAATTCAAAAATGAAATCATAAACACTTTACAATTCGTTTACAATATCATTAAAAATAAAATACTTAGGAATAAATTCAATAAAAGAAGTGGAAGATTTGTACATTGAAAACTAAAAAAAAATTGTTAAAAAATTAAATACCTAAATAAATGGAAAGACATCCAGTTTGTTCATGGATCAGTAGACTTCAGTAAGATGGCAGTACTCATCTAAGAGATCAAGAGATTTAACTCAATCCCTATCAAAATCCCAACAGCCTTTTTTAAAAATAGAAATTGACAAACTGATTCTAAAATTTATGTAGAAATTCATGAGACCCAAGGCAGCTAAAACAATCTTGAAAAGGAAGAACAAAGCTATAGGACTTACGCTTCCCAAAATCAAGACTTACTACAAAGCTACAGTAATTAAAAGAGTGTGATATATGCATAAAGATATATATCATTGCAAAGAATATATATCTCAATGCAGAATTGAGAGTCCCAAAATAAACCCAGCCCTCACGTATTATGGTCAGTTGGTTTTCAACAAGGGTTCTAAGACCATGCAATGTGGGAAAAGACAATCTTCTTAACAAATGGTGCTGGAAGAACCGATAAGCATTTGCAAAGGAATGTAGTTTGGTTTTTACATCACAACATACACAAAAATTAACTCAAAATGAATCAGGGATTTAACTGTAAACACTAAAACCATAACACACTTAGTAAAAAAAAAAAAAGGAGTAAATCTTTGTGGCCGTGGATTAAGCAATGCTTTTCTAGATATGAAACCAAAAACATAAGCAATAAAAGGAAATATTGATAAATTGGACTTCATCAAAGTGTAAAACTTTGTGCTTCAGAGGGCACCATCAAAGGACAACCTATAAAATAGGAGAAAATATTTGCAAATCATACATCTGTTAAGGGTCTAGTATCCAGAATATATAAAGAGCTCTTACAACTCAACAATAGTCAAATTACCCAATTTAAAAATGGGCAAAGGATTTGACTGGATATTTCTACAAGGAAGACATACAAATGGCCAATAAACACATGAAAAGATACTCAGCATCATTAGTTATTAGGGAAATGCAAATTAAAACCACAATGAGCTATTTCTTCATTCCCACTAAGATAGCTATAATCAAAGACAGGGACAACAGCAAGCATTGGTAAGGATGTGGAAAAATTAGAACATTCATACACTGCCAATGGAAATGTAAAATGGTGCAGCTGCTTTGGAAAACAGTCTAGCAGTTTCTCAAAAAGTTAAAGATAGGGTTATCTCATGACTCAACAAACTTGCCTCTGAGTATATACCCCACAAAACTGAAAATATACATCCACCCAAAAACTTGTATGTGAATGTTCATGGCAGCATTAGTCGTACTAGCTAAAAAGTGAAAACAACCCAAACATCTGGTGCTGATGAATGGAAAAAAAAAAATGTGGTATATCCATGCTGTGAACTATTATTCAGCCATAAAAAGGAATGAAGTAATACATGCTACAATGTGGATGAACCTTGAAAGCATGCTAACTGAAGGAAGATAGACACAAAAGACCATATACTGCATAATTCCATTTTAATGAAATGTCTGGAATAGAAACAAAGTAGATTTGTGATTGCTGAGGTGGGAGCGGGGAATGGGAAGTGACTGCTAATGGGTATGGGATTTCTTTTGGAGTTGATGAAAATGTTCTGGAATTAGATAATTTGACAGTAGTGATACTTATACAACTCTATAAATATATTTTAAAATATTGAAGTATACACTTTATAATAAAGCATATACTTCATAATTTATATGGAAATTATATCTCAATTTTAAAGGCTCAGAAATATATATTTATTGAGCATCTGTTGAGCGCCAGGCACTGGGTAGGTGCTGGGTTGGCCACCGTGTCTAACTAAGTCCCTAGCTGATATTCTAGACTGGGCATAAACAAGGTAGTACATAATATGCTAAGAAGAAAATATGAAATATGCTAAGAAGCAGGGGAAAGGACAGAGTGATAGGAGAGGTATGCTGTTTTAGATAGGACCAGGACCGTCAGGAAAGCTTTGCTGATAGGGGGAGAAAAACCTGAGATGTGAAGGGAGTGAGTCTGGAACTCTGAAGGAGGGAACAGCAATGAGGCTGGGGAGGTTCTGGCGAGGAGGCTGCTATGGCTGGAGAAAAGTGAATGGATAGAGGGGTGGTGAGATAAGAAAAGGGGTGTGTGTGTGTGTGTGTGTGTGTTGGGTGGGGGTGGGGGTGGGGGTGGTGTGTGGCAGCAGTAGCAGGGACTGATTGTGTAGGGCCTTATAGACTGTAAATAAGAACTTTGGTTTGGATTTTGGATTTTGCCTTGGCTGCAATGGGAAGCCATTGGATGGTTCTGAGCAGAGGATGAACGTAATCTGACTTAGGGCTTGAGAGACCCCTCTGGCTGCTGTAGGAAGAATAACTAGTAGAGGACAAGGGTGGGAGTGAGGTTGTCACCAGTTAGGAGGCCATTCCAAGAATCCAGGCAAGAGGTGGTGGACACTTAGGCCAGGAAATAAAAGCAGAGTTGGGAAGTGGTCAGATTCTGAATATGAAGGGATGCCTGTAAATCACCTCTTGACCCAATATCTGGATCAAGCAACAACTATGCCAGGGTCACCTGAACTAAAACCAGACCTTCCTTTTAGAAGGTGTGTTTCAGAGGAGTTGCATGAAGACAGAGAGGCTGTGGCTTACACTCATGTGTTAATACTTTTTGAGCCTGTCGCTCTCCCTCATTGATCTATTGAACATTTGTGTGTTCTTCTGAAATAAGTGGGGCTCGATATCTATCCAGGATCCAGAGGCTCCTCTCGTTCAAGTCACTCCTCTCCTTTCTTCTGCTTTTATAGGCTGGGTGGGATTCATTTCAGGTGCCAGATTCCCCTTAGGAGCTGGAGAGATTCATGGGGACTTGGGTGGGAAAATCCACCTTTGCTTGTTAACACTTGGCCTATTTCAATTCCTGATTCTCCAAGCAGTGAGTGCTCTTCCATCCTCCTCAGGCTGTCATTGCAAAGTGTCTCCCTGTGACCCAGAGCCCACAAATAATCCCTAATTGTACACCCTGCAGATCTTCTCGGAAGATTTGGCTATTAACCACAGGATGCCATTTAAGTGGTGTGTCCTGACATGTTTCTGGTTTCTGACATACTTCTCTCCCCACCCCATGAAGTCTCCAGCCTCTTATAGTCTCTACCAGCAGTTCCCACAAACATACAGTGGTTCACAATGTCTCCATTGATTGCTTTTCCTTGTACAGTGATTATGCCTCTAGAACCCAAGAAAATTGGGGCCTACAAGGGCTTGCCTAAAAGATAATTTCTAATTGCAGTTGTGTAAACATGATTCTCAGACTTCTTCAATTCAGCTAATTCATGTGGCAGAGCACAAGTATGGTTCTCTGCCTGGGACATCTGGTCCTAAATGGTGCATTATCTCTGGAATTATGACATTTCTCATCCTGGAGTGTTTTCATGTTTAGTTCCAAGGTGGTGATTTAATCTGAGGAGCAGCTGAGAACTAGGTCTTAGATGGTTGCCCCTGAATGTACCCATCACAGGGCCGAACTGTCTCAGATTTCATCTCAGAAAAGTGATCAAACATACGAAGAAAACCAAAACAAGCAGACAGAAACCACTGAGCCTGATATCTAAAAGAAATCAACAGAAAATTAAACTTTACAGAAGCATCTGCTAAAACGACAAAAAGGATTCTTACCAAAACTTACAGCAAAACTAAAAAACCCTTTTTCCCTCCAAATCCCTGTGATAGCATTGTAGCTGCCTCTCCCACCATTAATCTTGTTCCTCATTGTCTCCGAAGAATCTCAAACTCTCACCGTATGTGCCTTTTTCTCTCCCTTCCTGACCCCCAACCCTCGCCTTTCCGGGTGGTGCCTCCAGGTCTCTGCTCCATGCATTTCTCTGATCCACACAACCAAAGGCCAGGCCTGTTTGAACAGCAAAGATTTTTTTCTTAGAAACAATAGAAGGAGGCTATAATCATTCAGAATTTAATTTTTCATTCTAATCCTGCTGTAAGAGTTATGTTTTATCATAGTGAACTTTCTCCTATGTTACAGAATGTAGAACTATCTCAATGGGGCAAGGACAAGAAGTACATGCTCGAAAGCTGATTCAGATGTCAATGCAGCAGGTATGTGACAAGAGACTGCTCCTGCTGCAACATTATTGCTGGAAACCCCACAGTCATGTATGTTACCACCTTCTTCTCGTGATGCTCAATCCTGATTTTTCCATTTTTGCTTATCATTACCTGTGAATTTTAAACCTCATTCTGGTTTCCTCCTGATATTCCCATGGAAAGCTTATCCCATTTTCTATAGTATATGCTTCATTTTACCTTCACTGATGTTTTGTTCGTTTTGTAATTTGGGAGACACACCTGATTTCTAAGAATGCAGCTCTAGCAATCTTGGAATTTCATGATCAATATGAATAGGTAGTACTTAAGGAGTGACAGATTGAGACAGTTAAATTTCCATTTTCAGTTAAAGGCAGACTTTCATTTTTCATTAATGGATCATTTCAGGCAAATAAGAAATATTTAAGGATGCTATGTTTAAATATTCATAGTGGTTTTCACTGAAAATTGCAAGCTGAATGGAGTGTTGAGAGAGATTTCCCATCGCACCTAATAAATACACAGGACATTAATTTTCTAGAAATGCTCTGTAGATAGCCTTTTCAGCTGTAATAAGAAATTATACCATTTATGAAAATAAAAATAAAAAAAGATCTTGGTTTATTTTTAAGCTTTTGATCTCAGAATGTCTGTACAAACTTTGGTGCAGCTTTTTCCTGGAAATTAATGACTAGAGAGGGTTAATGGGCTAAAACTCTGCTTGGGTCATCAAATTTTCCAGCTAGTCATTAATTCTCAAATGCCCTAAGCCTTAATCTTTATCACTTAATTAAATTCAATAATTTATTTAATTTATACATGTATATCTCAAAGCAATTATATGTAATTATTTTTACTCAGATCAAGTGTTTCACTCTGTTGAGTGATTTGACAGTTTAACTTTGGGCCTTAAATAATTTCTTTAGTTTCTGTGAATGCAAAACTTTTAAATTTAAATACTGTGTTCACATTAACCATCTTTGGAATGCTAGCCTTTATAACTTCCATGCCCTGTTTGTCAAAGTGGGGTAAATATTGATTATATGGCATAATCAGAAAAGAAAACCAGACATGAGCAGGTGCAGCCATGTTGCTGCCTTGAGAGACAGCACGGTTAGCATAAGGCTGGCATTGTGGAATGCAGAGTGGGGAACCAGAAAGTAAGCGGGTCCATGATGACACAAACTAATCCTGAATGCCATCTTCCTCTGAATCCCCAATTGTATAGACGGCACATCGCCTTTGCTAGTTAAGCTGGTGTGAGTTGTAATTTCGCTTACAGTTGACACACGGTATATATGCCTTGCCATATATTTATCGTGCTCACTATTTTGTAGTTTTATGTCGTTCCAGGTAGCTGATTCCTGTATAAGGGTATTAAAATGTCTGGTGAAGAAACTATGTTCTCACAGGGCAGTGATGGTTTTGTGACATATTTTTTTAAGGTAGTTTGTTTAATCAAGTATTTATTTAGAAAGTGCTTAATAAGTTATGTGGTTTCAGGAAAGTGTGGAAAGAGAGTGATGATAAAGAATAAAGCTTAGCGTTATGGTAGTAAATGTCGCCAAATGTATTGTCTCCAACTTTCATGAGATCGTGCGTATCTTTCTTTGTAACTATGAATAACTGTGAACCAGTCTTCTTGGTTTTGGGGGTGAGTCAGTTCTGATTTACCTTAGGCAGGACAACTTAAGTTACTGATTCCAAAATACCCATTCCCACCATTAGATGGTGCACACACTGTACTTACACAAGTCTGTCTTCAAGTTTTAATTTCTGTTCCTTTCTGAACCGGGGTAGCAGAATACTATCATTTTGAACCCACTTGATTCTAAGTAATTAGCTTGTACCAATAGCCGGAGAAATTATTGTATTGACATATAATTTTTAAAAATGTGTTCAAAACAGAGTATTCACATGGTTTTATAAAAAATAAGTGCACATTTTGTTTTATTAAAATCATAGCAAAAAAGTTACAAGAAATAAATATGAACTCATTTTTGGATACAGGGTGGTTGGGTATTACTACAAAATTGCCACCTTGGCCTGGAATTCATGGAAGAATTACTAGAGACACTAATTACCACTGAAGCCAGTGATGATTCTTTCCGAGTATGGATAACTACGGAGCCTCATGATCGATTTCCAATTACATTGCTTCAGGTTTGTTACTAAATGTCTTTTCATTGAGAGTTATAGAAGTAAAGATGGCATCATTGACATTGTTGAAAGATGAGAACACAATAGGGCTTTTTGGTCCTGTAAAGTCTGGACTGCAAAATCTTATACTATAATACTATAATCATCACAATCTTGACATCAAGGTTAGACTACAGTAAATATTACCATAGAAGAGCTCTAAGACTTGGTACTAATTTATTGAGTTTCAGCTCTGATCAATGTACTTAGTTTATACAGTGCTGAACTTTGCCCCCACTTTCTGTACCATAAGCATATTGTTTTCTGATGTACAGGTTGAGCATCCTAAATCTGAAAATGGAAACCTGAAATGCTCCAAAATCTGGAACATTCTCAGTGCCAATAGGATGCTCAAAGGAAATGCTCATATAACAATTTAATGCTAATATTCCAAAATCTGAAAAAAAATCTGAAATTCAAAACACTTCTAGTCCCAAGCATTTCAGATAAAGGATACTCAGCCTAATATTGTAATTTCTATTTTATTCTTTATAGTAATTTATAGAAACAAAACCACTGTTTTTTTTTTCATGACAGACCTCTCTCAAATTCACTAATGAGCCACCCCAAGGTGTACGCGCAGGTTTGAAAAGAACTTTTGCAGGAATTAATCAAGACCTTCTGGACATCAGTAATTTACCCATGTGGAAGCCGATGCTTTACACAGTAGCATTTTTACACTCCACTGTGCAGGTAACTATGGAAAGCAGTTTTCACCTTTAGGGGGTGGCTGCTGATGTGCTGAGGCCTCATTGGAGAGGCTTCCAAGAGGACGCTATCCGTTGCCGCTCTGTCCCCTTACTCGCTTTTCCTTCATAGCACTTTCCCCACCTGGCATAGTGTGTATTTGTTTATGTGTTTTGTGTGTGCCCCCTGCCCCAACCCCCAACCCTGACTATTGGAATGTGAGATTCTCCAGGGTGAAGACTGTCTTTTTGTAACTGCTGACTCTCCTGCTGTCACAGCAGCACGCAGGGGATTGTCAGAGCTCAATAAATATTTGTAGAATGAGCTAATGGATTATAAAGATAGGAGCTGGGTTTTGAAAGTGCCTGTGCTGGCCAAGAATTTTATGTGCACCATCTCCTGTAATACTAACAGCCACATTTCAAGATAGGATTATCGCCATCTCAAAGACGTTAAGTACTCTTCAAATGTGGTTGACTAGGATTGGCTGAACTAGGATTGGCTGGCTCTGATTTATGTACTGTTTTGACTCTATTCATTACCTGATAGTAAAAGTGGTGGTGATGTTGGAGGAGGAGGAGGAACAGCAGCTCCGAGTCTTTCTCAAGTCATTTGCTGTTTGCTTTCACAGTCTTAGTACTGATGCAATAATTTAAGAATTCTGTGATTACCAAGCAACTTGTCTGTTACGATTTTTTAAATTATCATTAGTGTTTTGTTCTGCATCTGAATTTTATTTTTTGTTCTGTAATTCAAAAGCTACACACTTTCAATGCACTTGATCCATTCCTTGATTTCACAGAGAAATGAAGAGATTCCTTTAACCTTTACCTGCATTTCTTTCTTCCCTGAGGCTGGGGTGAAGGACAAAATAAATCGGTTGGTCTATCCCAGGAGTCAGGCTTTTAGCTGTGTACAGTGATGAGCAGAACTTCACATTACCTCTCCCTGCCCTGTCCAAAGATGGAGGGGAACTTAATGCTCACCCCAGAAAATACTGTGTGTATTTACCCCTACTTCATTATCTCTACCACTTTACTAGGTTCCTGGCTGCCCAACAGAGAGGGCTGTGTTGTTTGTCTGTCTCCCAACCCTGAGAGAGTTAAAATCAGATTAAATGCTTTGCTGGTGCTTATCTTTACTAAGTTCCATTGTGGCCTTTGGATTGTCAATTACAGCTTCCAAGTCACCGAAGCCAATTTCATACATTCTTATCTGGGAATTGTTTGCTTTGCTAGACCTTACCACACTCTAATACAAATACTGCTTTAACTCTGCTATTTCATTCCCAATTCACAAATAACGTATTTTATGATTCTGTTCCCAGTAGTGATGATTCAACTCTTCCACTGTGCTTATCGTGGAGAGCTGGTTGGGGGTATTTTCCATATGGTTAATGTGGCAACCGGTGTTTTTAGTGGCCATTATCCAAGTGCTAAAGGGAAGAAGAGCAACAGGACCATGGTCCAGCCATGGGGCTAAAGTGCCCTTGCACTTAACACCACATGTGTTTCGGTTAAAACAGAGGAAAAATATTTTCACTGCTAGGGCAGTGAAGTTACGAGTAGAGTGTCCAAGAATAAAAGGCTGAATATCTCTTAAAATCAAATAATAGAGGACTAGAAATAACACTTCACTGAGGGTCAGGAGGCCTGGACTTTCGTGCGTGCTGTGAAATCAGTTAGCTGAAAGCAGTTAGTTGATCAAGTTATGTCTCTCTCAGGGCCTATTTCCCCATCTGTGTAGTTGGAGGCAGAAGTAGGTGATCTTTCAAGGTTTTTTTCAATTTCTAAAATTCCGTTGTCCAGTTCTGTGACAATACGGTGAGTGTAGGTAATTGTTTTTCATCAATTTCAGAAGTGTTTACTGTGATATTTCCAAAATCTCCCGGGAATTTTAGACGTATGTTTCAGAAATATCACAGAAATGTTTGCTGTGATTTTGCCTAAGTTTTTTTTTGTTTTGTTTTGTTTTTTTTTAACTTGGTTAGGATAGGGACAGCTTAATAGAAAAATCCACAATTCTTTAGAGACTTGTTGTCTTGGGCCAGAAGCATCAACATCTCTTGGGAGCTTGTTGGAGGTGGATCTCAGATCTCGCCTCAGACTCTCCTGAATCAGTCTGCATCATACCAAGATACCTACATGATTTGTATGCACCTGAATCTCTGAGACTCAACTGCTATAGGAAGGAATGTTGTGGATTAGGGAGTTTGTGACTTAACGTTTCTTTTCTCTCTCTATTGTTGAGTATAAAAGCCACACATCTGATTTGTTAATTAATTGAGTCCTTCAAATTAAAACAGGTATCCCTTGCTTTAAACAAACATGTTATATGTACTTTTGTTCTTGCAGAGACTGAAAAAAGAATTAGGCACAAGATCTGAGGCTCCAGAGGGGTTCATGCTGGAGTTCATCCCACATTACAATGCAGAACCCAGGAGTAAAATAACCAACTCCCTGCCTGCTCTCCAGTAAAAAATGTAATTTCTCCCATGGAATCCTGGTTTGAGTGGCATTGTGCCATCAGCTTACCCCAGTTCGTAGGCATGATATGTGGATTCTACTTCTGTTGCAGGGAACAAAATGAGCGCCTCTCCTTTCCTGGGAGAAGGGGAAGTAGATTTGGCTGGTCAAGGATAACTTGGGTAGAAGAGTGGTGGAGGGCGTGGTTTGCTTTATTCTTGAGGTGGGAACAGGCTTTCCCAGGAGGAATGTGCCATGGGAAGATGCACGAGGCAGCGCCGCACTAAGCTCTGCTCCCCGCCACTCCCCGTCTCCTCCAGCAACTTACTATCCACACAGGGCAGTAGCACCTACCCTGAGAGGGGAAGTTCCTGCCGAAGCCCCCACCCCTGCTGCAGTCCAGTGATGTCTCTACTTTTGCCAGTGGCCCTTCTGCCCTCCCTATGGGAGCCTTTTATTCCCAGGACCCTGGTGTGTGCCTGGTCTCAGTTTGGCTGCCACTCCCTAAGAATATTTCAGCATCCTCTTGAAGATTACCTAAGAGGGAAGCTTCTCTCTGGCCTCAGTATTCTGTCTCTACACTTTCCTGGGCAGCGTAGCATCCAGTGTAGCATCGTTCTGGGTTTCAGAGCAAGCCCACATTCATCCTTTGGGATTTTAATTTTAAGCACATTTTCCTCCAAAGTCTTAGTCTTTTGAAACTGAATCATTACATTTTTAGCCACCTCCTAACACCTCCTGCAGAAGATCAGAACAATGTTCTATGGGTTATTTTTTTTCCTATTGATTGTCGACATGCTGCTCTTTGAGGTATGTGTTGGACCGAGTAAATGTCTTAAGCAATGGTCTTCTCAGCCAATTATCTACAATTGTCTTCTTAGCCAATGCCTGGGCCCCAGAACAGGACACTTAAGTCAAAATCCCCAGGAGGCCAAAAGGAAGGAGCTCAGTCTTTTTAAAAACTTCCAAGTGATCCTGATATGCGGCAAGAATTGAAAATAATGGCCAAATGGCCACAACCCTTAAGGGAAGAGTCTTGAACCATTTTTATATCCATTTCATAGTCTGGAGTTTTTCTCCCCATCACCTTGGTTTGTCCACATTGAACTGCATATTTCTTTCTGACTTTTCAAACAGCTTATATATAACTCTGTGAGGTGAGGTGGTCTTTTTTTTTTTTTTCATTTTTCTTTTTTAGCTAAAGTTATTGATTAGGATCTCTAAGGGCCTGTAGTGGCAGTGGCAAACTTGGAAATTTTATCATGCCCTTAAAAATTACTTAGATAGTAAATAAAACAGGCCTAGGGCCCAGGGAATCTCACTATTAACAGTTTTCATTCAGAAAAGTGTTTGCTTCCCCTATATTTTGTTTGTTTTCTTTCTCAAGTCTGAGCCTTGATAAACATTCCTTTCAAATTTGATAGTGTATATAAAATTCTTGCTTTGGGGAGAGATGATTATAAAATTCCTCATTTAAATGTCTTTGAATAATTATAATAATATGATACAGGTTTATCTTTTACACTCTGCCCCGTAGTGTTTCCCAGAGGTTCTGGCTGTTTCTGTTAACTATTTTTACCTAGTAAAGTTTCCCTTATGTTGTCTAGTGTGGCTTGTATTTTTCTTTGTATATTAGCTCCAGTCATTGGAGTTAGATAGATAAATCCAGTTGTCTTGTTTTGAAGCTGTGAAATGATTCTGCAGCTCTGTGGGAACTGCAGAGGTAGGGCCTAACGTAAAACTGGAAATGGCTCTGACATCATTAAAATGGTTGAACAACTTTTCATCAGTGTTCTAAGGAGTTTTTCATGATTCCACATTTTCCATATTTCTTCAGTAGTTCAGAGTTTTGCATAGTCTGTGAAAAGAAAAGAAGAAACTGTATTAGTCAAATTAAGTAAGGAGTGGACTGGTTTTCCTAAAATCATCACTCACCAGCTTGATGATGTATAGTCACTCCCTTCTGTCAAATGAAGTTTTAACATTCAAATCTGTCTGCGTTCCATGCCTTGAAGCACGGGAACAGTGAGTTGCTGCTGCTCACCAGAGCTAGTCCTCTGCTGCAGTAGAGCCTTCTGTCTGCAGCCTTCTTCTCCATGAGTCACGGGATTTGTGTTCCTAATTCTGCTCACGGCCTTTGCCAACCCTGAAGGTCTCTTCTCTCCCCTTTGCAAAGACCAGCTTCAGTTGTATTCTTCCCAGAAGCCTCTGATTGAACGTCTCCTTCAGGCTTATCATCTGTGAAATGTTGACAGTTAATTATATTCACTATCCCATTGTTCTTTTTCTTGTCTCTAAGTCTTATTTTTGCAACAGATTAAAACTTCTTGAAAATGCATCCATTTTAATATTTTTTATTGTATTGCATAGGACTCATCCCATGGTTTCAAAAATGTTAATTAAACTGAAGAAATTCAATATTCCAAATAAGTCTCGTAAAACCCCTTGCTTTGATCTTCCCAATGAGCTCTTAGGTTCTAGTTGTTTGAGTCTATCCTGATAGTATTCCAAGGTAATTAAAAACAAATAGCAAGAAGATGAAATGACTTCATTTGTGAAAGAAAAGGCACTCACTAAGATTTGGGGCTTTTTTATTTTCCCAAGATGAGCTAATCAGTTTATGACTTTAGTGAACCAACTTAAAAAGTAAATGCTTTAGATGAAAACTGGTAGTAAGAAATATAAACGTGAAGCAAATCTCAGCATTAGGGCAATTTTCAAAACTCACATTTTAAGGAACAACTAAATTGCAATTACTTAGTGCATATAAATAGGAGTGTTTCCATAGAGCCCATCTGAGCAGCTTTAGTAATTGGAGTTATTTTTCATTCGGCCATCCATCTAATTGAACATTAAAATTTAAACATTAAGTCAAACACATAGGTAAAACTAATGGTGTAAATTCTGATTCTCTTTTTCAAAAATGGGAAAACATCCACATTTCACTAATAAGTCATTAGCATTCTTCTCTTCAAAGTCTCAAGATGGAAGAAATTCCAAGAACTAAAAGGGCTAGCTGTATGAATTTTCATGTTAATATCCCATAACCCTTTCAACCCACCCTTGCTCCTGGGATAATCTGGAAGAGGCTCACCTCAATGTTTCTGAGGTCCACTTCAGAAATGCCAAACCCCGGGTCAGCCTCAGCATTGACCTCTTACAGAGAAAGGGTTCCTTCTGCCCTAGTAATAATTGACCAGTGTTTATTAGGCAACCATGATTCTTTCCCCCAAGGTGCAAAAGGGGAGACAAAAATAGAAGACGTGTTTTTCACTGTCAAGGCTCAAAATCTGGTTATAGGACCATATATTTCAATATGAAACATCTAAAAAAAACCCCCACAAAACAAAAACCAAGGCAACATGAATGCTGGGACTAGAAAGCAGGAAGCTGTCAAGAGAAACAGTGTTAGGGACCAAGGCTCCCGCCCTTGCAGCTGGGACCACACAGTCTCTCCTCCCTTCAAGGCTGTGGCCTCTGCTCCTCCTCACCTTCTCTAAGTACAGGGTGGAAGATGGTTCCTCACAGCTCCTGAGTTTACAAGTTTTCCTAGTCTAAGCCCCAGATAGCAATTACAAACCCTAAGTTCAAATTCCTGGGAGAAGGAATCTAGTCAGTTATTTTTGGGCTGGCTTTCTACATTGGATCAGATTAGCTAAGGGATGGGAGTGGGTGTCATATAGCACAAATCTCTAATGCCTGACAACCTTAACTAAAGAAGTTTAGGTCTAGAGGTAACAGTAGTACTTTACGTTTTTAAGTGCTACTCCTATTATTATTATTATTATTATTATTATTTTTGCCCTTCATCTGATCTCCCAGGGTCAGAACATCTAGACCCAAATTAATCTTAATGGTTTACTAAATACTTTAAAAGCATACCCTGAAACTCAGTAATTAAAACCTTTGAATTTTCTGAATTTCTTCTCTGACCTGTTCATGAACTTGTCCAAGCAAAAATTTATTTAGATTTTTTTTAAATGGTGGGATTGTTCAGGATCTGAAGCATGGAACAGCTGCAGCAAGAAGGATTGTAATGGCTTGTGAAAATGGCAGTGTGTGTGCGTATGTGTGTGTGTGTATGTGTGTGTGTGTTGAGTTGGGGAAGGCAGAAAAGAAAAAGAAAAGTTAGTATATACTTAGAGGTAAAAGAGTAGAATTAAACCTTCCCATAGATGTATAGAGATTCTACTCTCCACATGGGTCCTTACCTTAGGCACTAGAATTAGGGTCTAGGAACTAATCTAATAAATCATTGGACCTTCCTTAGAGACTGATTATGTATTGGGATAGGAAAAACTGATGCCTTGGAAACATCTGGACTCATCTATGTGGTTTGTTGGATGATCAGTTCTTGGAGCTATCAGGTCTAATACTTGCCATACCTTTAAAATGCTCTCCGGAATATCAAAACAATTGAATCATTTGCTCTGAGTCCAGTTTGATTATTTACAGGTGATTTGGCAATTGTAAACAGTTAGCCACTATTGCACAGGAGTCTCTTAGGCCCTCTTTGATTAAGTAGAGGGAAACAAATGAGGGTCACGTGAAAGTTTCAAGACAGACACGTCATGTGTACAACAGAAAGTTTTAGTTTTCAAAATTTGAAATGGCAAGATTGCCGAGTGAAGTCATCACAGAATCTAAGTGCTCTTGAGAGAGGTTTAGGTAATCCAATGGAAAAAATTCAAACCTTTGCATTTGACATTTTAAACTTTCGGGAGTCCAATGTAGAATAACAGTTCATTCAACAGATATTTGTTGAGCACCTACTGCATTTTTTTTGCGTTGTCCGTGGAGACCTAGACTTAAAAAAAAAAAAAACCCAAAAACTCCAACTTGACAAATCTTTGGAGATTTGTTTGTATAAACCAGTTAGCTATAGAGCCATGAAGTAATATTTCTAATATGGCTATATGCCACATAATGTTTCAGTCAACATGGATTGCATATATGGTGGTGGTCCCGTATGAGTATAATGTATTTTTACTATACCTTTTCTGTGTTTAGATATGTCTAGACACACAAATACCTACCATTGTGTTATAGTTGCCTGCAGTAGTCAGTCCAGTAACATGCTGCACAGGTTTATAGCCTGAGAGTAATAGGCTACCTCATGTAGCCTAGGTGTGTATAGGCTGTACCATCTAGGTTTGTGTAAGCACCTCAAAGATGTTCGCATAATAAGGAAATTGCTTAATGATGCATTTCTCAGAAGGTAACCCCATCGTTAAGCGACATGACTGTATATCCAAAATTGTATATACTATTCTTTTAAACTAATGTCAATTGATTTTGATAATATAGCCTTAATTTTACTGTATTTTGTATTTTGATAGCAATAAAAATGGAATCAGGTACACGCAGTACTTACTTTTCTTTGGTGTTTTTAAGGAGCGACGAAAGTTTGGCCCCTTAGGATGGAATATTCCCTACGAATTCAATTCTGCTGACTTTTCAGCCAGTGTTCAGTTTATTCAGAATCACCTTGATGAATGCGATATTAAAAAAGTGAGTGAAATTGTGCCTTTTTTCCTGTTTTTATTGCTCTTCTTAAATCAGGGTTCTACAGTCGTTTGAAGTCTATGATACAGTGTGAATTTGCTGAGCCCCGTGGAGCCCCCTTTGAAGGGACTTGTTCTAATCAGGCACTTGCTGGGGCAGCCTGTCCCCGCCCCCAACACGCACATACCACGGAAGCTAACTAACTCAGTGTGTGGCAAAATACCGCATCTTTCCTCATGTTACACTCAAGGGCCACAGTGCACTTCAAGAGAAAGTGTGCCTTAGGTCAAGCTTCTCCTCACTGGTCCTATTCCTGCCTCTTCAGAAGTGAAGACAGCATTTGCCAGCCCATGTGAAAGTTCTTTTCCACCTTAAGTCATTTCTTAACTGCTCAGCTTATGCCTATGAATAACAATACTTTCTAGTAATGGTCATTCATCATCATATGACACTTCGCAGTTTTCAGAGTTCTCGTGTATGCAGGATCTCATCTTTATCTTCACAACTCAATAACAGATCAATAACAAAGGCATTATTATTTATTTATTTATTACCCATTTTACTGATGAGGTAACAGACAAGAGAGACTAAGAGACTTCGTCAAGGTCACAGAGCTAAGAACGTAAACTCTGTTGTCCTTTCACACATATAAAGGATTGGAAATTTGTTTTTTCTATAATCTTTGGCAAGTCAATGAGCCTGGGAGCCTGTTTCCTCATCTATAAAATGGCCATTGTTTCTGTGAGGAAGGAATGAGTTAGTATCTGTGAAAGCACAGTACACAGTGCATAATAAGGGCTCATTAACTATGACTCTCTACAGTCTGGCCCCCTCTTCCTTCCCAGAGTAGGGCAAGGTAATTAGAGATCCTGCAGCCTCAGTATGGGAATGGTAAGCCATGATGAGTTTTTACTCTAGAACCAAACCGTAATTTTTCCTTGAAATGACAAAGGGATATGAAATTAAAAGTCTGGCAGTCTGATGAAAAGTTATTTCCTATGTGTTCATATTCTGTGGTCATTTATCATTTTGGTACATACAAACAATAGTTACCTTAAAATAGTTGCTTTGAAAGGCAACCACGCTGAAAAATAAAATTTTAACCAAGAAAAAGTAAACAAAAAGCAAATATCTTTATTTCTCCTAACTCAAATATATCAAGGGTTTAAAAAAACTGCTAGATTGCAATATATTCCTAGTATAAAATTGCTCTAGAAATGAATAAATATTTTGATGTAGTTTTAGCACACAGGATGAAATGCAGAGGATGGCAGAGGATTGCACTGAGAAAAAAATCTTGTGGATAAATAATTTTCTTGGTGTTCTCATAGTTCCAGAAAATATATTACTAAGAAAGCGTATTAAAGTGATGATTACTTGATTTTCCTCCTTTCTTCACTAAACACCACTTTGCTCCTCTGTAACAGCTTGGCATTACTACAATGAGTATTATAGGTACTTATATCCCCAGAGTGAAAAATAGTCTTTTTTCCCTATTTTAAATAATATATGTACAGTATACTTACCAGTGTTTAGTATTGTAGAATTTTTCTTGGTGAACAAACTGTAGTGGTTCCAGCCATGTAATAGTGAAAGAGTTATTCATGTAAGACTATGAATAATTTTAAATGCGAGTCTAGTGAGTGCTTCCTTTTCCAGACCTTTCCTCTAGGGAAAGACCTGAAATGTTTATAATGCTGTGTTTGGGTTGACAATGAATAACCCTTTTTTACTTTTAATAAAGGGTGTATCATGGAACACGGTTCGGTACATGATCGGAGAAGTACAATATGGAGGCAGAGTGACAGATGACTTTGACAAACGTCTACTTAATTGCTTTGCCAGAGTAAGTCAACTTAGACAAATAAAGTTTGGAGGCATATGTCACTCTATTTTCCAATTTTTGTGTTTGTAATAGGTCTGCCAAACTTAAGCATACAGCAGAGCTGCTGCAAAGAATTAGCCAAGAAACAAACGCATGTGTGTGCTTACACACACGCACACACATGCACACACACACACAAAACAACCAGCAATTGGGCCAGGCACGGTGGTTCACGCCTGTAATCCCAGCACTTTGGGAGGCTGAGGCGGGCGGATCACCAGGTCAGGAGTTCTAGACCAGCCTGGCCAATATGGTGAAACCCCGTCTCTACTAAAAATACAAAAAGTAGGTGGGCGTGGTGTCGAGTTCCTGTAGTCCCAGCTACTTGGGAGGCTGAGGCAGAAGAATCACTTGAACCTGGGAGGCGGAGATTGCAGTGAACTGGGATCTCACCACTGCATTCCAGCCTGGTGACAGAGTGAGACTCTGCCTCAAAAAAACAAAAAACAAAAACCTGACTCCGTCTCAAAAAAACAAAAACAAAAACCAACCAACAATCTGCTGGTGGTGCGGAGCAGAGCAGTGGTCAGTTCTCATTGGTCTGTAACTCTTTTTCCATACAGATGAAACTGCTTGTGCCCAGGTCCTCTCCCCCACCGCCCCTCCTCCATATTCCCCATTCCTGGGCATCTGACTTGTGAGGGAAACACTGTGCCTCGTTTCTGTGCCTCTTCCTCTGAGTGAGAAGTCTCATGGTGATTTCAAGCCCCAAAATAAGTGATTGGAGGATTAATCATAATTTGAGTTTTCTCATCTCTTCCATTAGGATGGACAATTGGAAATTGAGGAAGTGTTCACTTTTTCTCCGTGCCAAATAAAATCCACATGTAACATGCTGATAAATATTTTCTAGAGAAAATTATTTCTTAGCAATTGTGGCTTTCACATCAGGGATGAATATAATAAATAACACCTACCAGACTCAAACTCTTCTTAAAATTTTTTACATTTTAGGGATGTAATATACAACACCTAAGTGGAAAAAAAAAAACGATGTCTTTTATGGTTATTAAATTCTTTATATTGGGACCTATACTGGTAATTCTCTACTTAAATGATTCTTTTCTCTTGACAAAATTAAAGCCTCAGCAACAAAGCACAAGCTTTGGGAGTATTTTGATAAGCTGGGGGTTGACTAGAAAATGGATTTTTAACCTTTACATGTTTTAGTAAGTTTTTCTTGAAGCTACATGTGGAGAACTGTGAAAAATAGTAAGTGTTGGTGAGGATGTGCGGAGGGAGGAGCCCTGCTGCTGGGAGGTCAAATGGACATAGACCTCCCGGAAAGCAGTCCAGTAATACTTATGAAATTAGGTATCTCAGGTAAATATATCCCAGAACATTTCTAGAGAGAGTCCACAAATGGACACGTAGAAACATATTCATGGCAGCATTGTGTTTGGAGCTGAAGGCAAGCATCATAGATTGGTTTTCCTGGAAACAGAGGTGGAGATTTGCATTCAAGTGCCTCCTCCCCAGCCTTCCTCCAAGACATGACCTTGGCTGAGGCAGCTCCCTCCTGCTACGGCAGTTCTGGGGAGGGGCAATGCTGTGAGCTCACAGTAGTCAACACTCCAGACAATGTGGGGAGTGAGTACCTGCTCCTGAATGAGGATCGGGTGGCACATCACAGCATCTGCTACAAAAACCCAAGACTCCTAAGAGAATAGATAAGATGTGGTGGGTGAGCACCATGGCATACTATTGCTCACCCTTGTGGGGTGCAACCTGGTGGTCATAGTCATATCAAGTGTGTGATACGACTACCTTCTGAACCAGAATGTCCCAGAGAAATTCTCAGAATGTACCAAAGAGATTATTCATAACATTGTTGGTGGTAGTGGGAAGTTGAAGGCAACTGAGGCATCCATCAGGGGGAAATAGTTAAGTTACCTGTTGTAGAGACCTATGGCAGCATGCAATGTAGCATTTGGAAGCAATGATCTATATGATATCATGCATAGGTCTTACAAATAGTGTTGAGTGCAGAGCTTTAAAAAAAATAAAGCGAGATCTACAAAGGAATATATGCATAGCTCACAAGGATAAATACATGTTCTAGGACATATATATTAGTATACTTAAACAGATGCCCTCAGAGGGAAAAGGAGACAGTGAGTGGATATCTGGACAGAATGGGGAAAAATTAAAATAAAAGGGACTTAGATTCATAAAAATAATAAACTCGGGAGTGTGAGAAACTCACCTCTGTACTTGAGATTCAAAGGAGAAAAAAAAGATGTCTTAATAAGTATACTTTGTTAGAATAATTGTAAAAGTACCTAAAGTTGGAGTTTTAGCAGTGGAGACTAAGATGTGGTTAGCTTCAGAATGTAATTCACCAAGAGTACCAGCAGAATGCCGATGGGATCAGGTGGACAGATGAAAGAAGAGGGGAATCAGGGTCACCCCTAGTTTTGACTTAAGTCACTGGACACAGAATGGGGCTATTTACAGAGAAGAGGAAGGACTGCAGCAGGAATGAGTTTTATTGGCTGGGGCTGGAAATTAAGAGTTCGGTTTTGATCATATAACATTTGAGATGTCTATTAGACATCCAAATCAAGTTGTCTAAGACAGTAACTGCCATGAGGGCAGGGACTTTGTCTTATTACATCAGTGCCAAAGTCTGAGCACCAGAAACAGAGCCCAACACATATAAGTGCTCAGTAAATATTTGTTGAATAAAAGAACAAATGGCTGAATGCTGGTGAACAAGGCACCTGGATGTACAGATCCGGAGGTCATGGTGGAGCTCAGGCATGGAGATAAGGATCTGGAATTCTTCGGCATGTAGATAGTGACAACGGAAAGCTGCTATGTTGGTCCAGAGCCTCCAGGGAGATGTCTGAGCCAGGAACACAGGGAGGGGGAGGAAGCCTGCTCCACCTTCAAGAGCTCAAGCAGGGGCATTCCCCTCTCTGACCCCGCTCCTTCCTTTCTTTCTCTTCTACTTCTTCCCTGTACCCTGACATTTGGCATTTCGGGCCATAGAAGGCTAGTCAGCTGACCTCAACCCTCTCCTAGAAACCCAAGATTCTCTGTCCTCTGGGCCTTGGTTGTGCAGACTTCCTGATCTAAAAGCACAGGGTTCCGTATCCAGGCCCCAGTTGATTGGCTGTTCCCAAGTAACAGCAGCTCCTCCTCACCTGAGTTATGTTACTCCCTTCTATCATCTGATTCTGGTTTCTCTGGACTCCATTCTCAGCAATTAGTGCCTGAAGTCAAAAGTTCATCCTACTATTTTCCCATTCATTTGCCCCTGAGTAACTTCTGTGGGCTCATTCCCTCCCCCTCTCTCAGGACTTCCCTAAGAGTAGCATAGCCTTCAGTGGCTTCAATTCTCTGACTGTTGGACACCCCACTTCCTTATCCTACTGAATCTTCTCTTTGCCCTACATCCTCTCCAACCTCCTGTCTTGTTGCTTTCCCTCATTCATTTCTGTCTAGCTTGGACCTGTTGCAGATGGTCATCAATAACCAGAGGTGAGTTTGGGTCTCTGACCCTAAGGACATGAGCTTACCACACAAACCTGGGAGCAGCAACCCTCTTGAGAAAGGCTGCACAAAAGCCCCACAGCCCCCACACCCTGCCTTCACCTGTTTGATCTCATCCTCAGCCCCAGGCTTGCCTTCTGACCAGCTAGCTGCCTGCCTGCACTGCCTCCACTTTACCCCAACCGTGTCATCCAGAGTTGCCCATGGGAGAAGCAGTTCCACTGTAAACTCATGCCTGCATATGGCATCCCCTGTCCCTCTGACTTTCAATCTCAGGCTTTTCTTTGATCCTTGTTTTCTCTGTTCTCAGCATCTTACAGAGTCTCTCTGCTAAAACCAATTGCAGAACTGTATTGGGTGTTCGTGGGGGATGACTGCTCACATAGTAGCTCCATGTAGATTTCTTATTTCATATTTTGACTTTGCCCCAAAATAGCCTCCAAATTTGGTGAAACTCGGCTATTTGTGTGTGTATAAAGTGCTGGGAAAACAGGAAGAAACTTCATTTTGCTCTTACACATACATGTCATCTGGCAACACAGAATTTGGTGTGGTCATTTGTTATCTGTGTGCTGAGGACCCATGGCCTTTGCCCCCTTAGGGTGTCTTCCTGCAATTTAAGTCATCTACATCGTGAAAAATCTTATATTTCTAAGTAATGACCATGCTCATAACACTGTTCTCTTTAATAACTTTCAACTACTCTCCATTTCTTAAATTAATCACCAGTCCTCACCCTGACATCAACAGTCATCCATGGTAGACCTCACCTCACCCTTCCTGTCCTATCTCTTATGACTACATTGTGTTCACCCTATATTCCATTATTCCCTTAACCTGCTTCTGATTTTTGCATCAGTTGTTCTATACCTTTGCTTATGTGACCTCCCCATTCCAAGTTCTCCTGTCAAAATCCTCTCCTTCAAGGCTTATCTCCAAAAATCACCTCCTTGAGAATACCTCAGCTGACATTCACCTGGATGTTCTTGTTCCTGCTTTAAACCTCCTTAGTACTTTGCTTATTTTTATTTCCTTCTGACTCTTGCCTTAGTGCACTTTGTATTGTGGTTATTAAGTAATTGGCTCATCCCTCCACTGGGTCACAAGCTCCTTGAAAGAAAGGACTGTGTGTCTCTTCTCTTTCATTCTGTTCTGGTTCTAAACTCAGCCTGCTCATGCATAGGAGTTGAATAGGATAAAACAGAGAGAGAATCAGTACACAGGGTATTTCAGAGCAATCACTGGATCTAAAAAGAGCTGGAGGAAGGAGATGGAGGGAAGGTACTAGAGAACCTGTGACCAACCAGAGTAAGGCACCGTCCCTCTTTCCTGTCAAGTGCTCTGAGTAATTCAGATGTCGTGCCTGCATTTCCACTCTTCCTGTCTTCCCATTATTTCCTTCCCCACTGGGAAAATTGCTCTGGGAGACATAAGTCATTGCCTCAAATCTGGTTCATAGGCATTTAGCATCATTTTTTTTTCCTTTCTGAGAATAAGTCTATTCACACTAACCATATATTTGTTCTCTCACTGTTTTGTTAAAGATAATTCATATGGAATAAGAAAGGGATGTCTTAAGGCAAACAGCAAGGCAGCTGAATACATTTACTTCTTGTGGACAGGGACATAATTAGCAAATGAAGCTCTTCAGCGCGAGGTGGGAGGGGAGAGTTTGCATGGAGCCCTCCTGGCCGTGTGCTGGGGCTCAGTGCTGTGTGAGTGAAACTGCGCACAAGGACATCCTCCTGGTATGAGCCCCACTTTGGGGAGAAGTGGGGTGATGAAAATGCCCAGATACTCTCTTGCGTGTGGGGGTATGGCCTCACAGACTTTGCAGTATGTTCCTGCTGCTAAAGTGGAATTGAGAGTTGTCAAATGACTCAATTAGAGAATGGGTTTGTAGAGTTGCTCTCTGGTCCTTACTCTTAGTGAATATCCTCTTTGGTGTTAAATGGAGGCCAGGTCAAATTGTGTTCTGGCCTCTCTCTTTTCTCCATATATGTGCTAATTATTCGATCAGTAGTATTGTTAAGACACTCTCAAAATCAGTATTAAAAACTCTATTAAAATGGAAATAAGGTGGCCCCTCTCTCCTTTCTTGTAGCAGTTTTCATTTAGATGCTCATCAATTTTGTTTCTTTTGTTTTCTCTCACATACAGGTCTGGTTTAGTGAGAAGATGTTTGAACCGTCATTCTGCTTTTATACTGGATATAAAATCCCCGTGTGCAAAACCTTAGACCAGTATTTTGAATACATCCAGTCACTGCCATCCTTAGATAACCCTGAAGTCTTTGGGCTTCACCCTAATGCTGATATCACGTAAGTTGCTGGCATTTTTTAATTTGAAGGGGTCATTTGTAACTCAGCCTGGCAAAGACGGTGCATTTCATTTTCTCTCCTAATCTCTCTCCTTTCCCCCTTTTTTTATTTTACTTTGAAAAATAGTGTCGCTTCCTGTCTCCCAATTACAACTTTGTCATATCTTGGCCTGCCCTCCTCTCACTAAATCCTGATGCTCCAGTGTTTATGACAACGTTAAGTTCTAATTTATACATTGATTATTTCTCCTCTGTCATGTCATAAAACCAGTTGGTGTTAGTGGTAGCGGTGTTCTCCACCGACAGGAGAGTGGTCTGCCAGCTCCTCATCTCTTTCTTCAAAAATTCATTAAGAATATAATGCTCATAAATAGAATCTAAAAAGCCAGGCAAGAACAGATGGGAGGGTGAAGAATCATATTTCTGCCTGGTCCTCTCTCTCAGGCCCCCCCACCCCTAACTTGCTCATCTGCATTCTTTTGTCATGCTCTGCCTGTGGTGGGTGCAGTGCAGTGAGCACTTGAGCACCCGACACAGATGCACAGCCCCAGAAGGAAAGAATGGAGGGGCTTAGCTCTGCATGAGGTCCCTGCTCCACTCATCAACTAGGGAAGAAATGCTCCCCAGTCCCAAGCTCCTTGGGATGAGGTGTCATCCCTTCTGTCTTTAGAGTTTTCTACTAAACACAAGCACCAGAACCGGAATCCTTTGGAATGGACCGCATGCCCTCTTCGGCCCCCTGATGAAAAGCCACAAGGTTTACATTCAGGAAAATGGTTTCAGGAAATGGGAGAAACCAGGGCTCCTCTGACAGATTCTAAGCTGAGAATGCCCTAAGAGTGGGGCATTCCTCTCTCCTAGTCCCTGGCATACTGTTGTGATTTTAATAATTCTCCGGGTTTGGACATGGACTTTTCCCTGGCCTTGCCAGATGTCCCAGGAGTCCCAGTTTGCTGCCAATTTCCTTGTCTTCCCACCTCTGACCCCCCCCCCCCCCAGCTCCCTGTATGAGGATGCACTTTTGGCCTCTTTACACCCGCATTGATTCCACCTTCTCCATATCCTCTCATCCCGCCCAGGCTGCTTTTCATCTTCAAAGATGGGGACATGATTGAAAATACCTACAAACGCCAATGCTCCGTTCCACCCCCATGATGGAGCCACGAAGACTCCTTGGTGACAGCTCTTGCTGTTATTTAAGGAGGCTTTCATAAGTTATCTGGGGATGGGAAAGAAGTGAATAAATAAAAAGGATTCCTCAGGGATCGGGTTGACAATCAACTCTTAGATTTTATGAAAGAGGGAGCATAGGAAAGTTGTTTTGCTTTAGCTGAGACTTTAAAAATGTGAGTCAGACCACGTCAACCCTCCGCTCAGAATCCTCCCAAGGTTCCCGTGACACTCTGTGTCAAGGTCAAAGGCCGACAGTGACCTACATACAGATGACCTACAAAGCCACATAGTGCCACTGCCCTCTACCTCCCCACCCTGGCCCTTTCAGTCCTCTCCCACCTTTGTGCCCACTCAGCTCCTGTTACTCAGGCCAGACAGCTTCCTGTTACTCAGACAGGCCAGACAGCACCTGCCACAGGACACTTGCACTTCCAGGAACCTCCCTGCTCTTAGATATCACAGTGGATCACCCTTTTACCTCTTCCGGTCTTTGCTTAGATGTAGCCTTTTCAATGATGCCTTCCCTGGCTGTGCTATTTAAAGATTGCAACCCACTCCGCAAGCCCTGCCCAAGACCTTGTCTGCCTGGCCTGCTCTTCTCTATAGTTTGTATCACCCACTGACATACTCTACATTTTTTTTTTTTTTGAAACGGCGTTTCACTCTTGTTGCCCAGGCTGGAGTGCAGTGGCACAATCTTGGCTCACCACAACCTCTGCCTTCCAGGTTCAAGCGATTCTCCTGCCTCAGCCTCCCAAGTAGCTGGGATTACAGGCATGCGCCACCACGCCCAGCTAATTTTGATATATTTTTAGTAGAGACAGGGTTTCTCCATATTGGTCAGGCTGGTCTCGAACTCCCAGCCTCAGGTGAGTCCGCCCATCTCGGCCTCCCAAAGTGTTGGGATTGCAGGCGTGAGCTACCACGCCTGGCCTCATACTCTACACTTTAGTTACTGATTTGTTCTTGTCCAACAACCACCAGGAAACCATAAGTTCCACTACACCTGAAACTTTTGTGTTTTCACTGCTGCATCCCTTGTGCTATAGTAGTGCCTGGTGCTCAGGAAGTATTTGTTGACTGATCAGTGCTACTAAATTCTAGAGTGTGAAAGATGTGATCAGTGAGGAGATACCATAGAAAGATCCTACAAGTTCATGTGAGTGGGCAGAGAAACCACTGATAAGTCTTAATGCACTTGCCAATTTGTGACCGAAAATGTTCTCATATGAGAGCTCTGAACTTTAATTCCGTCCTTGACGAGAGACTGGGGAGTCATGAGAGCCGGTTCCTGGATAATCCACAGGATTCTAACAAGATGAAACCATCTCACCCTCAGCCAGTGTGATGGTGCGCCTAGGCCTTGTTCACCGCAGCCTGTTTCACTCACCAGCTCTCAAGAAAGATGAACCAGGGCTAGAAAAGGTCCAGAGAAGTACAACTCAAATGTAAAAGCAATTGGAGACAAAGACAAACTATTTTTCACTTGACTTTTTATTTGGGATGATTACAAACTCTCAGAAAAGTTGCCATACAGTAAACATTCATACGTTCCATCGAGATCCAACAATTGTTAACGTTTTGATCCATTTGCTTTTTCTCCTTCTATATTTGTATCTCTGTATGTTTATATATCTACAGCTTTATCTGTATATAATCACATATATTTCTCTGTGTGTCTGTGCTTTTATGCCTTCTCAGTGGATAGAGCTAGGAAGCATGTATTTTTTAAAACATCATGAGTTAATACAAATAACTCTAATTCCAATTGTATACCTCAGGATTGTTCTTTGTCTTCCCCTATCCCACGTTGATATCTCCTTTCTCCCACTGTAAAAACTCTGGTTCCCAGCAACTTCAATATGTGTATTCATTTACTTGCAATTACTATGCCAGTACCACTACCAGCAACAAACCTTTTCAGTAGAGGTCAAGATTTCTTTGCAGTTCTTTTTGTCCTTAAGGTATATTCCACTAAGTATACAGAGTATTGTGTTCAAAAGTCACTTGGATAAATGATTTTTTTCTGTGTGGTTATGCTATCAGTTGATATATAGTTATGTTTATTCGTTTCTGTTTGTATTACATTTAAGGGTTTCCCCCCACATATGCTATTGTTTTGAATATGTAAAATATGAACATGGTTCAAAAGTTACAACTTGACAGTAAGTTGTTCTTAGAGAAGTTTCAGACCCTTTCAACCCATTTCCCTCTTATTTTATGGGTAACCAAACACAGTTTCTGGTTTATCTTCCCTGTGTTTCTTTTTGCATGTACACGTACATATATACATATTGTTATTACCCTTTCTTTCTTATACAAAGTTGCCATGCTATATCTATTGTATTGTGTCTTTTTTCACTTAACAATGTATCCTGTAAATCACTTCATATCAGGTCATAGATATCTTCCCCATTATTTTTTGACAGCTGCAGGCTACTTCATTGTTTATATAGATCATAGTTTGTTCAACCATTTGCCTATAGATGGGCGTTTAGGTTGCTTCCAATATTTTGCTATCTCAAGTAATTCTTCCATTAATAACTTTATGCTTATGGACTCTCATATTATTGGAGATGTATTTTCAGGGTAAATTGTTATGGGTGGGAGGGCTAGATCAAGATTTAGTAAATTTTGTCAAATTCCCTTACATAGGGTTATACTATTTTGTACTTTTACTTGCAGTCTGTGAGAGTGCCCTTTTCTTCAGAATGTCATCAACAGAGCACTGGTGAGGCCTTTGAATATTCACCAATATGACTGTGAAAAATGTTATCTTAGCATAGTTTTAGTTCACTTCTCTTATTTTGAGTGAAACTGAGAAAATTTTCATATACTTAAGGCTATTTGTATATAGTCTGTCTATTCCTTTCCAATGGAGTTTTTATTCTTTTTATTTTTAGGATTTATTTATACGTTAAGGATAACAACCCTTTGTGATATGGATTGCAAATAGTTTTCTCAGTTTATTTAGCTTTGCTTGTGATTTTTTCCCCCATTGATCAGGTGGAAATGTTATTGTTGTTTCGTTTTGTTTTTATGCAGTCAAATTTATGACTACACAAATTCTGTTCTTGCTGTTGTTACATCTGGATTTTTAGTAATAGTAAGAAAGCTTCTTCCCTCATCAGGATATACAGGAATCATCTACATTTTCTTTTAGTGCTTGTAGAGTTTCATTTTTTACATTTAGTTCTTTTACCCATTAGGAATTTATTGTGGAATAAGTATGGATGAAATTCTTTTTCCAAATAGCAATCCAGTTAGCCTATTACCAGTGATTTTTTTTTTTCCTTTTTTGAGATGGATTCATGCTGTGTTGCCCAGGCTGGAGTGCTGTGGCACGATCTCAGCTCACTGCGGCACCTCTCGGGTTCAAGTGATTCTCCTGCCTCAGCCTCCTGAGTAGCTGGGATTATAGGCACAGGCCACCACGCCTGGCAAATTTTTGTATTTTAGTAGAGAATCGGTTTCATCATGTTGACCAGGCTGGTCTGGAACTCTTGACCAGAGGTGATCCACCAGCCTCGGCCTCCTGCTTCCTTTAACATAGAATTTCCTTCCATAGGTACTTGGGTCCATTTCTGGACTTTCTATTCTGTTTTCCTTTCTATTTTGTAGCAATCTGTTTTAAATTTAGCTAGTTTCCAGTATGTTTTATTGTCTGGTAGTTTTGTAGTCTCCCTTCATTGCTCTTTTTGTTCTGAGCTTGTCCTGGCCATTGTTGCATGTGTATTTTTCTGTTGTTGTCAGAAATTGGTGTTGAATTTTGTTGAATACCTTTCAACCTTTATGGAAATAATCACATGATTTTCCGCCAAACACCTAAAAAGTTAGTGAATTATATTAATGAATTTCCTAACTCAAACTTTCTACAGATAATCTGAAATTAATACCACTAGGTTCTGATGTATTATTCTTCTCTTAATGTAGTGATAGACTCTATTAATGGTTCCCTGGGGAATTTTGCATTGATATTCACAAGTAAGAGTGGCCTAGAGTTTTTTGTGGCATCTTTATCAGGTTTAATTACTAATCAATGTTGTATTTGCTTTGTAAAAATGTGGACGTTTTTCTAAGCTCTGGAACAATTTACGTAGTATTGGATGCTTTAAAGTTTGGTAGAATTCTCCTGTGAAACCATCTGGGCTCAGTGCTAGTTCTTTGATATCTTTCATATTCCTCTGTCACCACTGTAGTCAATATTTTGTCAGTTGTGTTCTCCTAGGAAATTATTTGTTTCATCTAGGTTTCGTATTTATTTACACAAAGACATGCAAAGTAGTCTTTAATCTGCTCTGATAAGCTAAACTCAGTACAATGTGGTAAAGAATGAAATCACTTCTCCCTTACCCTATACTGAGTCCAACCCATTCAATAAAATTGTTATAAAGTGTGGACATAACGCTAGCTCTGTAGACCTTGGTCTGAAATCTGATGACAACTTGAAGCCACTCCGGTGCCTCTCCGAAAGGAATGTACTAGCCTTCTGAATATAATCTATCAAGGCAGCTCTGTTCAACCGCTTCACTATGGTGTTGCCAACACATCCCAGAGAAACCACCGGGAAACAGTGGTTATACTGTTATATGGTGGTTATACTTACTTAATACTAAGAAGGAACTTAGTGTTTGACACAGATGAACACCTCACCAGAGCCAGGGGCTCCTCTTCAAAGGATTCTCCTGCTGTCCGGCTCAGCAGGTTCTCAGTCCTCAGTGGCAAAATCACACTGTGACAGAGTAACAAAATATGTTGCAAAATGCAAAAGGCTGCAAAGCATGACTTTAATAGCATCACCCTTCAGTGTATGGTCCAGGTAGCAGTGTGATCTAGTATCTCTCTTGCTTTAAAGAGTCTTCCCTTCCCTTCACATGCCTGTAAATCTGTGGCCTATGTTCTACTCACATTTTAACCTCTTTTATAGTCATTTCCACCTTCCTTCCTGAATAGAGCTCATCTATGCCAATGGCCTTTAGAACATCAACATGCCACATATATATTGTCTAGACCTTTCCTCTGTGCTCCATGGTCATTTATACAATTTCCACGTGACATCCACTGGCATGTCTTTCAGGCAGCTTGACCTTAAAAGCCCCAAACTGAATCTCCTCCATCTACTTCTCCTCTGCTTCTCCTCCATCTAAATGGCTCCCCACAGCAGTTAGAATAGAAGACAAGCTCTCTGCCATGTGACAAGGCTCATCTCTCCGCCTCATCTAGAGCACCCATGGTGACTAATCGACACCTTGGGTTGGGTACCCTGTGGGTAAGTCCAGGTGCGTGAGGATGCAGGCCTAGAATAGGGATGATCGTGGGGTGGAGTGAAGCTGCAGGACAGGGCTCAAGAGGGGATTGATAGGACTTAGCGAACGCAGAGCAGTGGCTGCGAACCTTCTTCTGTGACTGTTATCTGTTCTTGCTGCACGCTGGTGGGTTAGGAGGGCATGGCAAGCCTTTTGTGTTTTGTCAAGTCTCTCTTCACAGCTCTGTCCAGAGGCCCACATGGTGTCGCTGGCATGCATGCTGTAGGATGCCGTAAGCGAGCTTCTCCCAAAATAGTGTCAGGATCTTGCAACTTTTCACCACACTAGTGAGGTCGAGTAGAAAGTCCTGGACCCATGCCTAAAATGGGGGATTATATCCACTAGAGCAACTGGCGGATCGGTAAGACCTATGGTCCTCCTCTGATCTCTCTTCATCCTCAACTTCCCATGTGGTCTGCCCTGGGGTCTCTCCCACCCACCCTGATCCCTTTTCCCCACTAAATCTTAGCCCATTTCTGGTTCCTGCTTAGGCGGTCAGCTCTGTTCTGCAGCTCCGTGTTTGGTAATTTTTTTGGTCTCTGAGTAAGCCTTGTCCTAGGTTCGATTCTTCTTTCCTCTGGCTCTGAATTATCTCGTGGATGGAATCCTGCCCCTACTCATCCTGGCAAGTGAGCTTGCCTTCTTGGAGGACTTCGCTATGCCCCTTGCTGTTCCCCCACTGGCCACCAGGAAGCAGTAAGCAACAACAGACGAAGCATCCCAGCTGAAACCCACCTCTGGTCTTCACCCAGCTCCAGCAAGATGTAACTCTCCAAGCTCTGAGTGAAATGAAAGAAGGAGTCAAAGATGCCCCTGATGTTGCTTGTCTGGGAGCTGGGGTAGTGGAGGAGTTTGGAACAGGAGTATGTTAGAGAAGTTACAGAGTTATATTGGGGGCATGTTGAGCTGGGAAAGAACATGGGATATATCTGAATGGGGTGAGAAATATGGACTGGAGCCCAGGTGAAAGATTTGAATGCATGTGTGCAGAGATAACAGCTTCAGCCATCAGAGAGAACTCTCTAAGATATGCTGGCTAAGTCTGCATGAATGTCCCCAACCAGAGGAATCATTAATTTTTCTGACCATCCATGGTGTTCAACAGCATTCTTGCTTATTTTTGTTGGTTTGTTTTTGTTTTGTTTTGTTTTGAGACAGAGTCTCACTCTGTTGCCCAAGCTGGTGTGCAGTGGTACAATCTTGGCTCACTGCAACCTCCATCTCCCAGGCTCAAGCAATTCTCATGTCTCAGCCTTCCGAATAGCTGGGACTACAGGCATGTGCCACCATGCCCAGCTGATATTTGTATTTTTAGTAGAGACAGGGTTTCACCATGTTGGCCAGGCTGGTCTCGAACTCCTGACCTCAAGTAATCACCCACCTCGGCTTCCCAAAGTGCTGGGATTATAAGCATGAGCCACAGTGCCCGGCCATCACTTGATGATAGACTATAATTGGGCCTTGATGGAGAACTTGATGCCTCCTGTTGATTGGAATCTTCACGCTGAAGTTAGCATCCATAAATTTGAGAGAAGAGGGAGATCTGGGCAGGGCGAATCACAAGTCTCTCTCCTCAGTCATTGCATAAGAATGCAGAATCTCTGAAGTGGAGGGGGAAATCAAGGTGAATAAATGCTTTAAAATAAGTAAAATCTCTCTCAAGAGTTTAGATAGCATAGTGATAGGAACCATGAAAATACACAGTTTATTCACATTTTATTATGTAGATTTATAAGGTACCAAAGACTCTGCAAATTCAACTCTCTCAATGTCAGAAATGGTTGCTTATTTTCACTCTTTTTCTCATGAGTGGTTATGTATGTTTCTTTACCTTCTGAAATTTATCAAATGCCTTATTACAACCTTTATATTCATTTCAATGCAATACAAACTGAAATGTATTCCTTTGAGTATTCGAGGACACTTTTGAGATTTAGATTTTTAAAAAAATTTATGCTCATTGATATTTCATGTGCAAAGATATATGTAAATTTAGACTGATTTGGATATTATGGCACACTAATATCTCATTAGGTAGTTGTTTATTTCATAGACAGCTCTGTTTTTCAGTTGTTTTGCATTTATATTATCCATGACCCTGACTTCCCAGAACCACCAAGCTACAAGGGCAATCTGAGCTTCTTCCCATATTTACTCTAAAGAGAAATTTTCTTCAAGAAATAACTTAGAACCAACCCTCAAGGAATATTATAGTTCTTGTTCTTCATCTCAGAGCATTTATGAGGACTGTTCTCCTGAAAGCCCTTGGGCTTTTGTGGCATATAGAGAGATTTGCAATTCTCCGTTATAGCTAGCTAACTAGGCTTCTGCCTTTCATATCTTTGCAAACATAAAATCACATTGTGGAAAAAGAAATGTGAGTTGTTCAGCCCTGGAATACCAGGGAATGACATTCTGTGCATAATAAAATGTGTGTTGGGGAGAGCTTGGCTAGCTCTTATTCACAGTGGATCAACTTTTCCAGGCTTCTTCCCAACATCTATGTTTTCAGGCCTGGGTTCAGATCATCTCATAAAAAATTAAATCACTCACCATGAAAATGATTTGTTAGGTGGGATCTAGCAGCAGCAGCATCTCCGTCAGCCTCTCCTTGGAGCACCAGTGAACTTGACCAGAGTTAGCAGAGAGCAAAATGGTCATTTTTGCAATGGTGTGCACTGTTGGGACCTAGCCTCTGGTGCTGAGCACGCGTCCACGGAGGGCTCAAGTTGAAGGTGACCGAGAGAGCACCTGAGGATTTGGATATGGGGGCTTTCTGGTTTTTTTTTGTTTTGTTTTTTTTGTTTTTTTTGGGTTTTTTTAGCTAGAACAGGTAGGAAGAATGAACTCTGCTTTTCTTAGCATGAATGGAAATTTACTGTGGTTTTCTTGTCTTTAATCATTAAAGATCTACATTGATAAAATAATAGAAGAGGAATAGCTTTACTTCACTCTCAAATTATATCTTTCTGATTCTCCTCTGTTTTGAGGACTATGTATATATGGCACAAAAGGCATTTGCAACCCATTCCTGAATTTTGAAGTAGGGCACGATCACAGTTTTAAAAAGTCGTATAAAGTATAAGAAAAATACAAATAACTCTGAGAGGGGGAATCTTATGAAAATAACCTATGAAAACAAATGACTTTATCAATTGTCAAGGACTCAAGGAGAGATAGATATTTCTAATATCTATAGATGTATTTATTATTATATTATATTATCTTGTCATATTATATAATAGATATATAATAATCAGAAATGAATGTTCCTAATTCATTATTAGAAATGAATACAAAAGTTGTAATAAAGCATTTATACACAAACACACACACACAAACACACACACACAAACACACATACACACCTTGAAAGGTGCCAGGAAATCAAAAAACAATAATAACAATATACTGTGTTTTTACCATAAGAAAGAATAAGTACATTTTCATGCCCTTTAAATATTGAAGAATTGCTGTCCTTTATATTTGAGGTTTAATAAAATGCAAGCCAATTGGCCTCAATTCAACAAAAAAACATTTATTGAGAACTTACTGTCTGGCTAACCCCGGGATACAAAGATGAGTAAGATGCAGTCCGTGCTTTTGGAGCACATTATCTATTGGGGAAGATGATGAATGGCAAATGCTGATGAGGTACAATGTGGTAAACTCTAAAATCGGGGTATGTGTACATTGCTATGATGACACAGCTGAAGGGGCAATCAATTCCAACTTAGGGGTCAAAGAAAGCTAGCGAGAGAGGCTCCATTTAAGTTATGCCTTAAAGCAGGGGTCCACAACCCCTGGGCCACAGACCAATACCAGTCCGTGGCCTGTTAGAAACTGGGTCACCCAGTAGGAGGTGAGTGACAGGTGAGTGAGCACTACCGCCTGAGCTCCACTTCCTCTCCGATCAGTGGTGGCATTAGATTCTCATAGGAGCGAGAACCCTACTGTGAACTGCGCATGCCAGGGATCTAGGTTGTGCGCTCCTTATGAGAATCTAATGCCTGATGATCTGTCACTGTCTCCCATCACCCCCAGATGGGACCGTCTAGTTGCAGGAAAACAAGCTTAGGGATCCCACAGATTTTACATGATGGTGAGTTGTATAATTACTTCATTATATATTACAATGTAATAATAATGGAAATAAGGTGCCCAATAAAAGTAATGTGCTTGAATCATCCCCAAACCTTCCGCCCCCCTCCCCTCCAGTCCGTGGAAAAATGTCTTCCACAAAACCAGTCCCTAGTGCCAGAAAGGTTGGGGATCGCTGTCTTAAAGGATGTGCAGGAGTTTCTCAGATTGGAGATGAGGTGGGAAGGAAGTGACTGCAGGACTGGGGCCAAGGACAAAGTGCAAAGAAGAGGAACATAGCGAACAGTAAGGACCAAGACTCAGACTGGGATGCACACACCAAGGAACAGTCTGAGGAAGGGAATGCAAACGTGAACGTGTGTGGGGTGTTCTGGGAACCAGGTCCAGTACACCTAAAGCATGAGGAAGAGGGGTGTTTAAAGAGCGGAGTGGCTGATGCAGAGTGTGGCTTTTGAAGGTTTTGCCAAAAGAGTTTGGGGCAATATTTTAAATTTAAATTATTTAAATATTTTAAATAATGATTTATTTAAATGTACTTAACTTACTCTACCTTCTACATGGCCATTTCTGCTTGCATGAGGTGATGGAAATTAGCATTTTGTATACAGAGATTTAAGCCTTTTCCTGCCATCCAGTAATTCAGGCTGAAGTTGGAATGAAGATAAACAAGCATGTCATCATGTACAGAATGACAAGTACAAAAAGAAAAATAAGCACTGAGAGCTGTGCACACACATAGGGAGAGAGTCTAGGGAAGGCTGTCTAGAGGTGAAGACATCTAAGCTGAGCTTGATATTAATAGCTAGTTAGGAATGAGCTATAATCGATGAAGAAATGAGGGCAGAACATTCCAGGCAGTGGAGATAGCTTGGGAACAATCAAAGAATATGAGGGGAGTCATGGAATGCTTGATGAGCTTCAGGTAACTCACAGCACAGGGTAGAGTGTGGGAAGAAAGAAGCAAGAGCAGAAGCTGGAGATAGAAAAAGACTTAGTGATGAAACAGGTTTGTATGCCACGTGAAGGACTTCAGATTTCATCCTGAAGGTTATGGGGAGTCTTTGAATAAATGTAATAATCACTTTTGAAATGTCAAAACTTAACCTTGGAACAGTGGATGGAGGCAGGAGGATGCGTTAGGAGGTGATGGCAGTGCCACCCACAGAGGATGATCAGGAAGTTAGGGGCAGAACTGAAGGCAGTGGGGATGACAGTGGGTCACGGGGAGGGGATGCCGGAAATGATTTGGAACTAGGTCTTGGAAACTAAGAAGGTCTGGGGAGTCACAGCAAGAAGGAAGCCATCTCTGAGGGTTCTCAGTTGGGCATCTGGGCGGACATCGATGTCACTAAAGTAGATGGGGCAAGGAACAGTCCAGGAGAGGGATAAGGGAGAACTAAAATAATAAGGTTTTGGATTTGTTTGATACAGGAACCAAAGAGCTCTGGGGCTCCAGGGAAATGTGAATGCACAGAGTTCATGATAAAGTCAGAGGTTTAATGTTACCCAGGTTTACCCGGTATTTCATGGCTCTCTAAGATGTCAGCCATGGTGTCACATCTGTCTTCCCTGACATAGCACTGCATCCACATATTCTATCTGTAGTGTACCTAATGCTAGAGAGAGCTCATGGAGTAATATGAATCACATACAAATTTAAATTTCTGAAAAGGTATATAATAGCATGGGGAACCTTGACTGTTGTTAACTTCATTTTGTTGTCAACTTCATTTTGTTGTCTCATCAGCTATTTTCATTGAACTTTCCTCTCAGACTTATTTGTATTTTTCTGTCTTTCTTTTTTTAAATTATACTTTAAGTTCTAGGGTACATGTGCACAACGTGCAGGTTTGTTACATATGTATTTTTCTTATACAGTACTTTATATGACTTTTTAAAACTGGGATTGTGTCATATTTCAAAATGTAGCAATGAGTTTCAAATGCCTTTTGTGTTATTTTACTAGAATATTATGTTCTCTGTTCATGTATTCAACTGCATGCATGTTTTAGCTTTTAAGATAAGTGTCTTTTGGGCTATTCCAAATCCCCAACATCTGAATAGAGGTTGCTTACAGAAATAGTAAAAGAATTTTAAGTTATGTCTAAAATATACTCTATAGTCCATTTTTGATCATTAAAAATTAGCTTTTACTTCATTGATACTTACTGGGAAAGTCATGTATTTAAAGGTAATATGGAGCTAATATCCCAACTCTGGATGGAGTTACAAACACTTGCTAGATCTGATACTAGGACCCTCATATCACTGTATCTGACTGAAAGTTCTGTATGTGAAGCATGACATCTTATGCATTTATCATGGCATGACTTTTGGAAAGGATGCAGGTACTTCGGGTATACATGTTTGGGTCCAGATGTGGTATTCTAACTGCTAATCAAATAAAAATGCTGAAGACAGAGCATCTCCTCCATTCTTCAGCTTTATTCCTAAATGATCCAAAGGCTGCTCTATAGGATTTCCTCTACTCCCCCCAAACGCAGCTTTTTCATAAGCAGAGAAGCCTGGATAACTTTCCCAGCAGCCTCTTAGGTTTCTGCCAATTCGTGTGGCAAGTTCCGCAAACAGCTGTGGAACTCACCCCAGGGAAGGAGGAGAGAGAAGGCTGGAATTCTCTTTCCGTATGCCGCAGAGGAAGGGCAGAGGGGCCACTTTCTGGTGGGGCATAAAGAGTAAGGGTTTGTAAGCTGCATCTCAGGGAACCTGAAACATTTGTCCCTGATTTATCTCTGTTAACTTTTTGACAACTGTGATAGGCTTTGCCTTATGGGGGTTTATTTTTCTCTGTTTTTCAAACTGAAAATGATTTTTAATATTCTTTATTCTTAAAGTCCTCCATTCTTATTGAGGAGTACAAACAATACAGAAAAATAAAGAGCAAAAAGAAACTAATAATTACAGAAAAAGCTAATCATGCAAAAATCCTACTGCAAAAATACCCTTCTAGATTTGTTTCTGTGCCTATAAACACAATATTAACAACAAAATTAGATCATACCATAACTGGGTTTGGTACCATGTTATTTTATTCTATAATCCCCCAATGACACCTCGCATGATCAATGAATATACAGCTACATCACCATTTTTATTGGCTATATAGATTTTTATAAAGCTTTACTAGGATTTATTATTACAAATACTGTTATAAAGTCATATACATTCATCTTTGTACACTTGTCTGATTATTGCTTCTAAAACAGCTTTGGTAAATGTTGAATAAATACAAAAGAATATGTATACTGTATATAAAATGTAAAGGACAAATATACAGTGTTGCTTTTTTACACCACTCTTTCTACGTTTTGCTTTTCTTCTTCTTCCTTTTTGGCCTTTTGCTAAATAAGAATTTTCAATTTCATTTCTTTCCTCTTCTGCTAGTTTGGAAATTATGTACTCTGTTTTTGTTCTTTTACTAGTTACCCTAGAAATTTTAACATCAGTTCTTATTTAGGTCTAAAATTCATATATTTATGCTGGGCGTGGTGGCATGTACCTGTAGTCCCAGCTCCTTGGGAAGCTAAAGTAGGAGAATTGCTTGAGCCCAAGAGTGTAAGTCCAGCCTGGGCAACAGAGCGAGAACCCATCTCTTTAAAATAAATAAATAATAAATAAAATGAATACGTTTACGTTCCTTTCTTTTAAATAACTTTAGCTATAGCCACTCTCCTGACATTTCAGTATTTTAATTTTATCTTTTATAATCCCATAGTTAGACATATGATTATTGTTTTATACTATAATGCTTATTTAGACTTACCTATGCATTGGCCCATTCATTTCAATACTTCAGACCTTCCAACAGAATAACTTTCCTCCTTTCTAAAGTATACCCTTTAGAATTTCCCCCATGAGGGGACATTCTTTTATGGGTGATAAATTCTTCTATTCTTGTATGAAAATGCCTTATTTTGCCCTCCTTTTTTGAAAAACAGCTTTTGTGAGATGTAATCTGCCTATCTTAAATTATCTCATTTTAAGTGGACAATAAATGATTTCTAGTGAGTTTACCACTGCAATATAATGTTATACGATTTCCATCACTCTAAAAGAAATGTTGGGCCCATTTGTGCCCAATTGTCATCCCCAACCTCAGGCAACTGCTAATCCACCTTCTGTCTCTATAAATTTGCCTTTTCTGGACATTTTGCATAAGTAGAATTATACATTATGTGATCCTTTATGTCTGGATTCTTTAACTTAACATAATGTTTTTGAAGTTCATCCATGTTGTAGCATATATTAATACTTCCTTGGTTTTTATTGCCAAATAGTATTCCAGTACCACATTTTGTTTACGTATTTACCAGCTGATGAATAGTTCGCTATGTTCTACTTTGGGGCTAGTAAGAATACTACTATGAACATTCATGTGCAAGTCTTTGTGTGGACATGTCTTTTCATCTCTCTTGTGTAGATAACTAGGAATGTTATGTAGTTATTGGGTCATTGGGTCATAATCTACTCTTAACATCTCAAGAAACTGCCAAGCTGCTTTCCAAAGTGACTGCACCAGGCTGGGAGCGGCAGCTCATGCCTGTAATCCCAGCACTTTGGGAGGCCGAGGTGGGCGAATTGCCTGAGCTCAGGAGTTCAAGACCAGCCTTGCCAAAATGGTGAAACCCCCTCTCTACTAAAGTACAAAAAGTTAACTGGGTGTGGTAGTGCATGCGTATGGTCTCTGCTACTCAGGAGGCTGAGGCACGAGAATTGCTTGAACCCAGGAGATGGAGGTTGCAGTGAGCACCACTGCACTCCAGCCTGGGTGACAGAGTAAGACTCTGTCTCAAAAACAAAACAAAAGAAAGTCACTGCACGATTTTACAATCCCCTGTAGCAATTACGAAGGTTCAAGTTTCTCCACATCCTTGCCAATATTTGTTATTATGTATCCTTTGATCATAACCATCATTTGTAAGTGTGAAGTGGTATTGCATTGTCCTTTTAATTTCCTTTTTCCTAATAAATAATGAAACTGAACATCTTTTCATGTGCTTATTGACCATCCGTATTTCTTCTTTGATGAAATGTTTATTCACATATTTTTTCTTGCCTTCATTCTTGAAAGAGAGTTTTGTTTGGCGCACAATTTTAGGTGTATAGTTATTTTATCCTAACACATGGGAGACACTATTCCGTTTTCTTCTGGATTTCGTTGCTGTTGTTGAGGAATTGACTGCTAGTGTAATTGTTATTTCTTTCTAGATAATCTGCTCTTTCTCTCTGGCTGCTTTTAAGATGTTCGTTTTGTTTTTGGTATTCTACGGCTTTACTGTGATATATCTACATGTGGAGTCCAAGGGTGAGAGGGATTTGGCTTGCCATTACTGGCTTTGGAGATATAGAAAGTGGGCCACAAGCCAGGACGTGCAAGTGGCCTCTAGTAGCTGAGAAGGACCTTCAGCTGACAGCCAGCAAGAAATTGGGTACCTCAGTCCTGCAACCTCAAGGAAGTTAATTCTGCCAACAACCCAAATAAGCAAGGAAATTGATCCTCTCCTATCTCGTATGGAAAGGAACCCAGCTTTGCTCATGTATTGATTTTAGTTCAGTGAGGCCTGTGTCATATTTAGCACCTACAGAACTGTAAAATAATAAATTTGTCTTGTTTTAAGCTGCTGACTTTGTGGCAGTTTGTTACAGCAGCAATAAATAGTATAGGTTTTAAGTTTTAGTTACGTTTTATTTCTAGAAGTTCTTTTTGACTCTTTTTCAAATATACTATTCGTGTTTATAGTTTCCTCTTTAATACTTATATTTTCAGTCTCCCTTTAAAACTCTTCAATATCACAAATACAGTATATTGTAATGTGCATCTGAAGAGTCACTTAAGATCTCTACAGGTCTGATTCTGCTTTCTGTTGTTTCTACTGGCTGTTTCTCACATTGCCTTGTTTCCTTACAACTTTTTAAACTTTTGACTTTGAGCTCGTGTCTTGGAAGTTAACTGTTGGATTATTTGAGACCTGAGTCAAAGGTATATTGTTCAGGAACGAGTTGTGTTTGCTTCCATCAGATGCCACCTAGAACTTCCTAGGACCACCTTAAAATAAATTCTTGGCTTAAGCTTTTACAAATTGCACAGGTAATATGAATAAATGGTAACTAATGTCACAAACATGGTGAATTCAGAATTTTCGGAAAGATTTTTCCCCCACTTAGTGCTAAGCTAAATAGAACAAGTTACCTATCTTCTTCTGACAGGTAGAGGTTACTTTCTAGTTTACCCTTATACTGAGGTTGTAGCTGTGTGGGGTCCCAGCTCTATGTAGGAATTTCCTATTATGCTTTCCACCTCAGGTATGAGGGTTTCTCCCCTGTCTCGTTGCACTATCCAAACAGAAACTCGAAAACACCAGTTAGCTGATTCCCCTAGTGTAAAATCTGGCTTTATCTCTCTGGATTCCAGCATTCACTTTATTTCCAGCATTCATTTTATTTGACCCTGAGGATTTTTTATTGTCTTGCTAGTTCAGTGATGTTTTTAAAAGGATGTTTTTCATATCTTCTCCAGAAGTTTTAGTTGTTTCGGAAGGGTGGTTCACAGTAACATTTGCACCATACTGTGAGAAATGGAAATGTCAAATGTCTCTTTCTTTTTAAGGATGAATTCTTAGGTGTAGAATTGCTATATTAAAAGGTATGCACGTATAATATTTGGATATATATTTCCATATTACAATGGCTTGTTTTCTGTTCAAGAAAATAAAACAGAAAAAGAAGTCACTAATCTCAAGCATTTGCTGAATCCCTTTTAGATTTGCCTCTCACATCTACAAAAGAAAATATGAATGTGGTTGACATCTGGACAAGAGGCAAAATTAGCAAACAAAACAATAACCCTCCAAAATAAAATTATGTGAAGTGGTATAGATGGTAAATTAGGAGTTCAGAAAAGGCTGAAAAATTTAAATCTGACCATGTCACACCTGGCTAGGGATATCTTCAGTGGCTGCCCATTGCCTTTAGGGTGGTGTTCGGAATCCTACAAGTTCCTATATAACCCTGCATGGTCTGGCCCCTGCCTCTTCTTCATCCTCATCACTTCTCCTAGCTTACTGGCTCTGACCTCACTGGCCTTATCTCCATTCCTCAAATACACTGAAACCTTTTTCACCCCTATCCTTACTTCTTATCTGAATGTCCTTTTCTGCCTCCCACCCCACCCCACCCCACTGCCTGGCTGACCCATTCGTCCTTCTGGTCTCAGCTTACGTGTGACTTTTTAACTTTTACTAATCTTCTAGTGTAAATTACCTCCAGCACACAAATACATACACACACACATGCACATACAGCCCCCACACCACCCACCCACCCCCACACACATTTCTACTCAAATGTCCAGATAACTGGTCAACCCAGCATCTCAGGGACAGAGACTAAGTTCCTGCATCTCAGAGTATGTGGTCAACCTGAGAGAAAGCTAGAGAGTGAGAATGAGAGAATCAAAACTCTCTGAAAGCATGCTGTTACTTCCCTCCACGGCACCTGTTAGAATGGGGTTGTCTAATGTCTATCTCCTCCACTAGAGGACAGAACTATGTCCTATTCCCTACTGTATTCTAGAATTTAGCTCAGTGCCTGGTACGTAGTAAATCTTTATTGAATAAATGGATTTAAAGATGCATAGCTGCATTTGAACAGGTGGGGCAAATGGGTGTCAATAGATTTCCCTGGAAATCATAAAACCAGTGGAAAAATGAGAAAACAAAACAGAAAAGATGAAAGCATTTTAATAGTTTATAACTCAGTGAGGAAATATGAGTGGTCCTATTTGAGCCAACAAGCTCCATAATGATAGACTCTTATGACCAGTCTATAGCAGAGGAGAGTGAACTCACTGTTTAGCAAGAGGTGGTCAGGTTAGCTACAACCAAGATGGTGAAGCAGCGATTTGGATTTCCAGGGGAGTTTTTGGGTCTCTTTCCTTGAAGATGGAGAGTGTCTCATTTCAGTAATGTTCTTGATGTCCTATTAGGAGGTAGTAGAATGGATCTCTAGTTTTTTTTCATTCCCCCAGGTTGATAGTAGTTAACTTTTCTTCTCCTTTTTTTTTTTTTTTTTTTTTTGTAGCTTGCTTTGATTTAAGTGATTCTATCAGTTCATTTTAGCTTTGACAATTATCTCTTATGTGTTTCCCTGTGACGTGCTGAACAGCTCACTCTTTTTACTAGGTATCAGAGTAACACTGCTTCTGCTGTTCTTGAAACAATTACCAACATTCAACCCAAAGAGAGTGGAGGTGGTGTGGGAGAGACCCGGGAGGCCATTGTTTATAGATTATCTGAAGATATGCTGAGTAAACTCCCTCCTGATTACATTCCTCATGAGGTAAGCCTTGCTGCTTTCCCGCTGGCATACAGAGCTATTTGTATATTTAAACAGTTAGTCTGATTACCATAGAAAGCAAGAATCTACCTGTTGGTGACTATGTGGCAGATGACCTCCGTGATAAATTTTGACTATATTACTAAACCCCGCATCTCTCGTTGTTCACGTCATTCTCTCTTCAAAACTTAAAAATATCAGAAGAAAACATTTTTCATGATGCTTTTCTGTTGCATTCTTTTAAAAATTCCCTTACAAGTTAATTCCTCCTCAATCAAAGTTTCCACAGTGACCCATTTATATATCAGTTTCTATGATGCCTTAAGCTGTGCTAAAAAAAAAAACTCAAAAATCTTTTTTGGCCAATGGTGTTGGTGATTTGGTATTCTTTAAGATGTTCCAAGTGTTTTAACTGTAGATAGATGACTCACCCGTCTACTCCATTGATTTTTAATCACGTCTGCAACTCATTGAATGGGGTAGAACAATTAATGGAGATATTATTATGAATATAAGCACCCCATTACCAATCTGAATTTTTCTAAGAACCACACTTATTCATTGATTAGAATGGCATGGCATGGGATAGTAGCTGTGTTTTTGAGCACTCTTTACAAGCCAGGCCCTGTCCTAAGTGCTTCATACACATTATGACACTCAGTGCTCAGGACAGCACCAGCAGAAACCAAGCTAAGTGGCAGAGCAAGAATTTGAACACAAAGTGATCTGACTCTAAAACCTGCAGTCTTAACTAGTTTTAGCATACAATGAGTGTCCCAACAATGAAAAGTGTTTTATTGCCTCTCAAAATAATTATTGTTTCCATTGTGTAGATAGGTACCAAGACCTTTGGTTAAGATATTGAAATCAATAGCTTCATGTAGAGATAGTTATGGTAAGGGGAGAAAATATTTTTAAATGGATAAATATTGTAAGTACACACTTTCAATAGTTTTATTGGTGTGATCTTCAAAAAACAAGGCAGCATATTTGCCTTCAAAGATTTTTGATGCTGGCATGTGAAAGTGAGATAAAGCTTACTCTATATGACTGTACCACAGGGCTGCTATTGCCAGGGGAAAGGTTCAAGACCTTGTGATAATTTGAGCTGTCCAGTCTTGGTTGGAGCCACTTCACCAACAACACCTCTGTTCTGGCGATTATTCCAACAGCAACTGAGCATCAGGGGTGTAACTAAATGGATTCCTATATGGGAAAGAGTTTGTACTAAGAGGCATCTAAAACTTGTCCCTGTTCCAAGATCACTTACTTTTTAGCATCTTATTTTATAGACGAGATCTGTTCTTGAACATGTGGCTGTAAAGTGAATTTTGTAAATCAAAATATAATTATACCATTGACTTCTGTAGTAAAAATGAAGCTACATTATTGTAGAAAAAAACTACCTGGTCCCAGAAACATAATGAAAATGCTGTATAAGATTACAGCAAGTCTTAAATTTTATTAATAAAAGGACAATTTTAGGCTGGAACAATAATTATACTCAGAATCAGGATTAGAATTGCATTTTCTAGGGTTTAAGGTTTTTCTAAGCATGTCTCTATCTCAAGTAAAGTTTCCCTTTTAAAACCCTAAGCAGGATAAGGTGATTTGTTTGAAACTGCTAATATACTAGAGATACCTGGGCTATTGATTTGAGACTGTGGTCAATTCCTGAGCTTTATTTTCCACTCACGAGGTTGCAAAAGTATTTGTATAATTTCCCTTTTTCCTAAGAGTGAATTTCCACTCTTGAGATGGATTGATTTAAAGGGAATTATATATAGATGTAATTACAGACACACACACACACACATCTGTATAGCATATATATATGCTATTCAGCCACTGGAGGTTGAAGGACTTGGGATGGAGATGAGAACGAGGCACTGGAGGCTGCAAAAATGTAGGCTCTAGGACCAAGAATTCTGGAGAGTAGCTGAAGGTTGCTATGTCGGGCTGGGCCAGGGACCTCCCCTGGCATGCTTGACTGATTTTAGTATAGTTTTCCCCACCCGCATAGGTAGTCCTATTCAGCTGCCTGTTTTGTATCTGTGCTCAGTGTTATATCTCCTTCCCTTTTTATGCTTTCCGTCTTCCTCTCTCGCTCACTAGAAACAACCCAATTGCGGTAAACAGAGGTGTCCCTTGCTGAAAGGAAACTTCTGCACCATGCTAGAGGCCTGTCCTATAAAAGGAGGAGAATGGTTCAGATGACTCTGAAGCCCACCCGTCTCTAACATTCCAGGCCTTCTGAGGGGGCAGTGGGCATCTCTGGCAGAGAGTCCTGCAGTTCCTGGCCTCCCGTGATCCTTCAGATTGACACCTCACTTTGAGTTCTCTCCCACTCCACGTGTCCCGTCCTTGTTCCTTCAATTCGGGCATCTCTTTGATTGTGGCCAGCAGAAAGTTCAAATCCCTTTATGAGCTCCTGCCAGTATTTGTAGTCAATCTTTTGTTGGGCATATGTCACCAAATTGAAATGTGTATATTGTATTGGCTTGTTTTCCAATAATCGTCATATTTTATTGTTCCCACAACCAGAGGCTTTTGTATTGATCTCTTCAAAATAGTCAATAAGTGATACATCAAAAGGAACACATGACAGATATTTAACTGCTCTCCCACAAAATCAAATATTTTCATTTACTGGATTAGGAAAGGCTCTCTTTAGCTGTCATAGCTAAGGCAACAATGGCTTTTGGAAACTATAGCTAATCATATTTGTTGGTAACTGCTCTGTAAAGATTTTTGCTGTATTAACTTTCTATGACATTTCTAATAACTCTGCAAACATAATGAAGGAAAAAATTCCACTGTATTCCTATGAAGGTTAGATTGCAAAAAGAATATCTAATTGACACCCAGTACTTAATCATGTGAAAGGAGAAAAAGGTACAATTTTATTTCAGTTCTTTAAAGTACATTTCCAATTATTAGCTAAGTACAATCAGTAAGAAATAAAAATCATTTTAGTTGAACAGTAGTTTTGGAAACCCAGGAAATGGAAATTTTAATGGCAAGTTTGGTTCTGCAAGAGATATTTTAGAGTTCATTTTGGCTGGTAGAGATACATCCAGAGGAAGAAAACGAATTGAGAAAGAAGAGGTCATTGGAAGAGAAATGACAGATGATAAAATCTTCTTTATTGCGTTGTTTACTTTGTTTTAGGTGAAATCTCGTTTGATAAAGATGGGCCATCTTAATTCAATGAATATATTTCTTAGACAAGAAATTGACAGAATGCAGAGAGTCATTTCAATACTCCGCAGTAGCCTGAGTGACCTAAAATTGGCCATTGAAGGAACAATCATTATGAGTGAGGTGAGCTGTTCTTACATCAGTAGACATTTCCTTCTTTGTTGATGCTTCTTATTCATGTGTTTTAACTTTTTCTTCTCCAGAACCTGAGAGATGCTCTGGACAACATGTATGATGCTCGTATACCTCAGCTCTGGAAAAGAGTGTCTTGGGATTCGTCCACACTGGGCTTCTGGTTCACTGAACTTTTGGAGAGAAATGCTCAGTTTTCTACGTGGATATTTGAAGGGAGGCCTAATGTGTTTTGGATGACTGGTTTTTTTAATCCCCAAGGTATGTGCTCATAGGAATTTTAACAAACTTGGAATTTGTGTGTTGTTGGATAGTAGCATTGTGTGATAAGTGTATACCATATAAAACAATATGGAGCCGTAGCTTGCTGGGTGCTGCACATAACCTTTCAAAGGCGAAAGGACAGAAATAATTCTTCTGTATTTGTTTTACAAATTCAATCTGAAGCTCTTCCTATCAGTTTTTTACAATGTGGTGGCAAAACCCTTCCTTTTTCTTTTCACCAACTTCAGCAAACCATCAGTCTGGGGTTTGACACATGAAAGGATAGGACACATGAAAGAGTAAAAAGAAGTTTCTCTCTAACTTAACAGTTTTTGAATGTTTGTGAAATGTCAAAAATGAAGCACCAAAAGATGCAAAAATTGTTTCCAGGGATTAGAAAATTAGACTGATTTCAAAAATGACTGTGACAAAAGTATTCAGAGAACTTCAGGGGGGTCTTCCCCCCCTTAGTTCTCTAGTTTTCTTTTTCTTTTTTCCTGAAAGAGTGCTTTATAATTCTGCTTCATTTATTCCTTCCTTCTAGAAATGTTTACTGAGAAAGTTAATGGTTTGATGTCTTAGAGTCTGTAAGGTTCAGGAACATGACACCTTTTTGTCTTACGAAAATATGGATAGTTTTACTTCAAGTAATTCTTGGTGAAAATGAAGAAATGTTGAATTCCTTATGGTTCAGCAGCTTATGGCTCCATTTGTAATAAAGTTTTAGAATCATTCACACTTACACATTTAGGATGAATTATTGCTCCTTGTAGCAATATAGGTGCATCTCATAAAATAATGTTGAGTAAAGGAAACCAAACAGAAAACATTACATGCAGTGTGGTTCCATTTATACAAAGAATAAGAACAGGCACAATGGCTCTATACTGTTCAAAGTCGGAATAATGACTGTAGAAGGAGGGCAGCGATTAGAAAAAGGGTCAAAGGGTCAGGCACGGTGGCTCACACCTGTAATCCCAGCACTCTGGGAGGCCAACGTGGGCAAATTGCTTGAGCCCAAGAGTTTAAGACCAGTGGGGCGACATGGTAAAACCCTGTCTCTACAAAAAATATGAAAATTAGCCAGGTGTAGTGGCATGTGCCTGTAGTCCCAGCTACTTGGGAGGCTGAGGTGGGAGGATCACCTGAGCCTGGGAGATCAAGGTTGCAGTGAGCCGTGATTGCACCACTGCACTCCAGCCTGGGCAGCAGAGTGAGATCCTATCTAAAGAGAGAGAGAGAGAGAGAGCGTGTGCACAAGGGACTTCTGGGGCCCAGGAATGTTTCATTTCTAGATCTGGATACTGGTTATGTGGCTGCATTCTCTTGATGAAAATTCCTTGATATTGCTGTATACTGATGATTTGTTCAGGGTTTTTTTGCGTAAAGCGTACTTTGATCAATATTGTACATGAAAAATATGCATTTAATTGTCCTCTGTATACGTACATTCATTCACTGTATGCATTTTCCAATACCTTAAGAATGTTTAAATTTGAAACACTAACCATGGTGATTTCTATGAACATATCAAATTATACATAGTATTTGATAAAGCCTGTAGCCTTTAGATTTGTAAAGGGCAGCCTCCAGATTTCACTTATCTATTTTTCTCCCAGAATTTCCATTGAATTAGGGGAGGAACATTTTTTATTACGGGTCTCAGATTTTGTGTGTCAACTTATGAGTCTCTTTCCTCTGTATGAGCCTCAATTTGAGTAAGTCGTCACCAGCTAATTCCTGGCTGGGGAGCCTGAAGTAATAGCATTTAACTTAAGAAGGATTGTTTGACCACCTCCCATTTGCCAGCGCCTCTGCTAGGTACTTTCAATGAAGAGAGATTTGAGACCTGGTTCCTGCCCTAAAGGAGCCTATAATCTGGTTGGTAAGACAGACACATCAGCAACTTTAATGTAATGTGATAAGTGCCCCACTGTGTGAGAACTAAGTGCCATGGTAGCCGAGAGGACAGAGAGATCAATTCTGCCAAGAACTTCACACAGGAAGCAGTGAGTAGGGTTTGCAGAAGCAGGGATGCCAAAAAAAAGAGCGAGGACTTTCCAGGCAGAGGCCTGAGAAAAAAAACAAGTCTTGTTCAGGGGAACAGGGAGACCAGGGCTCAGGAGCAAGTCTGCGGGTAGCGGGGAATGAGGCTGGAGTATGAAAAGTCTTCCGGGGCTTCAGGGGTTGGGGCTGTGTATCAGAAGGTTATCCCAAGAGAAGGCAAGTGATGGACTGGAATATGGAGGCCCAGTGCAATGAGACTCTTGCCAGGTCCGAGGAAGAGGGCCTGGAACTTAACCAGGTGCTGAGGAGGGAACAGATTTGATGGAGTGATTAAATGTGGGTCTCTGAGAGAGCAAGGAGGGACAATGTAGGCTGGAGGCAAGGTACAAGACAGGGAGCACTGGGAGAGAGACAGGTAGGGCAGAGAGGCAGGGAGCACTGGAGAGGTGTGTTGACAGACTTGGAGTTGGGACAGGTGTAAGGACCAATGATTTTCAAAAGTGTGAGGTTATTGAGTGTATCTTTGGTATTTAGAAACCAAGAGAGTGGAGTGGGTTCATCCCTGGCTTTCCATAGACATGAATGCACGTAAGTTTTTCAGCGATTTTTTTCCATTCAAAATATAACTTAAAAAAGCAAAGTTAACACTTATGAACTAATCTTTAGTTGTTAATATTTGTTAAGAAATGTTACAAATCAGAACAATACTTAAATAAATACAAATGTAGATTCACATGATATGGTTTGGCTCTGTGTCCCCACCCAAAACTCATCTCAAATTGTAATCCCAGTGATTGGATCATGGAGGTGGTTTTCCCCATGCTGCTTTTGTGATAGTGAGTGAGTTCTCATGAGATCTGATGGTTTAATAAGTGTTTGGCAGTTCCTCCTTCACTCTCTCTCCTGCCTCCATGTAAGATGTGCCTGCTTCCCCTTCTGCCATGATTGTAAGTTTCTTGAGGCATCCCCAGCCATGCAGAACTGAGTCAATTTAAACCTCATTCCTTCATAAATTACCCAGTTTCGGATATGTCTTTATAGCAGTGTGAAAACGGACTAATACATCACATTTCAGTTAATGCCTTACTTTCCTTCATTTGTTAATAATACTCATCTTTTCCCTTTTCTTCAGTTCTGCTTTCAAGTTAGACTTTGATCCTTTCTCTCAGGTCTCTCCATGTCTTGGAAAGCCCTAACTTATTCAAACATCCTACCCTTTACACACAAGCACACACACACCCTTATCCATGACTGCTTTCCATTAGTCGCACAGAAGACTGGAAGTCAACTCTTCCTGCACACTAATCACTTCTCTGCTCTTTTTTCGTTCTCTTGACATGAGGGACAAATTACTTTCTGTTCCACCTCACTTGACCAAATCTGGCAAATAAAGATTACAGCAACTCCATACATGTTCCCAGGCAGTGTGCAAACAGATAAGAGTCCTTTCCAACTGGAAACTCGTTGGACACTATTTGACATCAACAGTTGATTTCCCAACATGAATGTATCTCCTGGGTTTTATGTCCTCTAACTCAGTCCTCTTCAATGAAATAATTTCTTTCTTTGGTTCAAAACATTTAAGGAAATGGCTTAAAAAAAAAAACCCTACATATTTAAGTAAACCACAATACAGTTTGCGTAAAGGCCATAGTTTCATCACGAGTATATATACAGTAATCAAAATCACCTGGACCATAAAGAAGACTCTAGAATGCCTGCAAAGGCTTTATTCATGTGTGATTGCTAGTGTTTATAATTTTATAATGTAATGTGGCATCTGATACTGTTTAATGTGTTTCCCTCATTGTCCTTTTGGTGACTGCTCCACAGGCCTAAGTACCTTTGAGGTCTGTGCTACCTCAAGGACAAGTGACATGCTTCGCTTACCCCTGGTCAGCACCCGAGCTTCTGCTGTTTGTAGCACTGCTGTTGGCCTTATGGATGGCCTGATATTTTGTCTGTCATATTTAAAGAGGCTGAGTCAGACACCGTGGAGCTCATCTGGCATTTTCAGCACCCCTCACAATCATTTCTGTAGCAATTGACGAGCTCAACCATGTGGCAATTAGACTGGATGATTAAAATAGTCAAGCTGTCTATATCTGTGACCCTATGATAGTTTTTTCAATGTGTGGCTTTTTTCAGTGTGTGGATTTGTCTCCTGGCAGATTGCTCAGGCCGGGAGAACCTTTGTGCTCCACTGTGTTTTCCCAGCAGTCGTTGGTGCACATCTTCCCACATAATTTAAGATTGTTTTTCTCGGGGGTCACAAAGGATGGCCCTGGTCTGTTTTTCCCTTAGGTGCTCCTTTTCAGTGCATCATGTAACATGATTTAGCTTCTGGTGCATGAGCTTGCAAGTGTGTGTAGATGTCTGTGCTGTGTGTGGGATGTGTTTAAACCCAAAGAATATGAGTTGTAATGAGCCTGACTTCAAGCCAGGGTATTGACTGCCTTTCAGAACATCTTAATTGATAGCCATGCTTTGCCATTTGATGTTAGCTATGACTCACAGGGGCTGCTAATGAAATGGAGGCAGAGGCTGAACGTGTTCCCCAGGTCTCACACCTCTGTAGTAGATTGAACCATGCAGTCCCATTATTTTCCTAATGTTTAGCTCAATCTGGAGCTTGATGCCATTTAGATGCCAAACTGCACCCACTTTTTTCTGTTATTTTTTCTCAGTGTCTTGACAAGCCATGCCAGTCTGTTATGTCAGATATCAGTGACAACTTCTTCCATAATGCAAATCAAGATTTTTCAGTTAGAGGCAATTTTGCTGGATCAAAGAGATGGATCATGTTTGTCCTGTTATCTTGCATTTCTGTAAAAATAATCTACAACCTTCTGCCTGTGTGTGTGTTTTCAGGGAAACATCATCAACTAGCTAGAATCTCTGAATGCTTGTCTTGAAGAGTTATAAAAGCCTGCCATTTGTGGAGGTGGGAATGTGTGCCAAGGACTAATGGAACTTTAGGATTGGAAGGGACTGGGGGACAGCTTCTAATCTAATAGCAATTCTAAGCATGCCCCAGTGCCACTGTTTGATGAATGAGAGCTACCCTTAAACATCTTGGGAAATCTAGGTGAGTGGACCTCAAGGTCCTAAACTTCAACATGAGTGATAGCACTAACCTGCCCTGTCCCCAAATCACTGAACTATAGAAATGCATCTGAGTGAATAACAACCCGTACTCCTTGACTTTTTGTGTGAGCAGCTTTTATGCACTGGCCTTAGACACAACCACATCTCTTGTAATTCCAGTCTTTGCATGTGTTTACCTTCCTTACCAACCACCCAGTCCTTTGTAATCTGGCCAGGCTCCATCACTGTGCTGAAACTGCTCCCTCCACAGCCCTCATATCTAACAACCTCTCTGATGACATCATTGCCCTTGACTCGAGCTAGAATGCCGACTCTGAAAACTCTCATGCCTTGGTTTCCATCCATGCCCCTCCTCTCATCTCTTCCTACCTCAGAGCTCACTTTGTGTGCTCTTCTCGACAGCTTCTGTCCTTGGCCTTGGCCCTCTCGTTGATGACCTCGGCCTATGACTGACTCATTTAATGCCCCATGGTAGCATGCTCGTTCCTCAATTCCACCTGCCAAGTAGGAATTTCATCCTCCTGCAAAGGTCACCAGAGCCGTGATCTGCCCATCTTCCTCCTGAGTCATCCTTGCCCAGATTCTGCTGAATGTGCTTGTGCGCCATCCTCCAGGTCACCTGGACTCTTGTGAATGGGGTCCTTATGTCAAACAGTGTGGGAGAGGGAAACCAGGACAGCATGGTGTCATGGAAGGCAGGGAGAAGGAGAGTAGTAAGTAAGTAGTGGCAGGTGCTCCAAGCGGACAAGTAAGATGGGCCAAAATGGCTGGATGGATTTTTCAACAAGAAGACCGTTGGCAGAAGTCTCAGTGGAATAGCTGGGGAGGTGCAGGAGTCTGATTTGGGGGTGTGTGAGTGAAATGAGGAAGTGGAGATGGGGTGAATATGGATAACATGGATAATTCTCTCCAGACATTTGGCTGGGAAGAGGAGAAGCAAGCTGGAGGAATAGGTATTTAAATAAAAAGTTTTCTTTCTTTTAGTGATAGGAGAGGCTGAAACCTGTTCAAATACTGTTGGGAAGGAGAGAGAAAGATAGAAAGGGGGTTGGGGGAGGGATGAGGGAGGGAGAGAGAGCCCAACAATCCCAGAGAGGAGGTAAAAGAGGCAGAAGGAGGTGGACACAGCACTCACAAGTGGAGAAATGTGCTCCAGGCAAGCGGCACCTTGCACATTGTAACAGGAGTAATAAGGAAGGAAAGGGCATAGATGCTCATGGTAATGGAGTATAGATAGGCTTGCTGGCAAGAAGTTAAGGGCATTCCCGTCTGACGCTTTCTACTCTCTGTCCGAAGGAGGAGGCGAGGTCCTCTTGAAAGCAAGAAGGTGTTGGTGGAGAGACTTGATTTATTTATTTTATTTATTTTCATTCAGATTTTATTTTGTAAATGTGTAAGATAATTGAGATGTGCATTATTTTTATCCTTGTTTTTCTCATGACTACTTACACACTATACTGCATCTTGCTTTTTTCACTTAACACAACTTGGAAGTATTTTATACAATAATAAAGAATATCAAGATCATTCTCTGTCATTTCAGTAGATGTATGGCATTGTAAGGATGTACCACAATTTATTTAGCCAGTTTTTCATTGATAGACATTTAGGTTGTTTCCGACATTTTGCTGTTATAAATAACAATGCAATGAACATCCTCTACATATGTCACTTTGCGTATTTTCAAATATACTGGAAAGACAAATTCCTAAAAGTGGAATTGCTAGGTCAAAGAGTATATGCATTTTACATTTTGATGACACAAAGGTGCCCTCAATCAGGGTTTGTTGTGGCAACTTTTTTCCCCTGCTACCAGTGTATGAGGGTGTAATTTTCTTTTTCTTTTTCTTTTCTTTTTTTACAGTGAAATATTATTTTTACTTACATCCAGCAGGCAATTGTGATTAACATGAAATATCCATTTTGCCCGTGGGCAGAAACCAGAGGGGAAATAAAATTACTTACACATTACTTCTTACCATTCCAACTTTATAGGAAACTTTTAAAGAATCTGGCAAAATGGTTCTTTGTAACATTTTGATTCAGTCGTGCCTATACTTTCTGATGTGAATGATAGCTAAGAGAAAACATTTGAATCTGATTACCTCTATGAAGATATTTCAATAAAGATATTATGTATTTTCAGGTATTTCTACTCTCAAGAATATGATTTGATAGGTCTCTTTGTGGTACTGTAGCCTGATAAATGTCATTTGGGTGAGTTATGCAGTGGGGTTGCAGGTATCAAACCCCAAATTCACTGTCTGACATGAAGGGAAATCCACAAGAGTCTCAGGATGCGGGAAATGGTAGAGAACTAGTAGAAGCTGAGCAGAAGATAAAAAAAAAAACTGGAGACATCAAGCAAAACTTTAGGAATGTGTAATTGGATATGAATAGAGAATAGTAACAATAGGCCTACTTACCAAGTAAGGGTAATTTTATATTTTTGTAGCATGCTCACTACAAAAACCCAACTTGGAGCATCCACTTAGAGGCTCCTTGATTTACTGAAGTCTCTTTAATCCAAAACCTGGATAATAATTATAGTTAATAATTAATAATTAGTATGTAAAGAGAATTGTTAGTCACTGTTCTGAATGTTTTACGTAACAAACCCTGGTGTTACTATCAGCCATGCTTTATAGTTCAAGAAACAGCAGCATTCCATTAAGTAGTTTGTCCAAGGACTTATGGAGCAGATCGAGGATGGACCAGGTCATCTGGCTCCAGCATGTGCAACTTTTTTCTCCTGTACTCTACTTTTTGATGATCTGTAAATTTTGATACTTTTTCAAAGTGAAAATTTGAAAGAGTGGTATCTTTTCAAATTTGGTGAAAATTTGATATTTTTTAATATTATTATTATTTTAAAATTATACTTTAAGTTCTAGGGTACATGGTGGAGAGGTTTTAAAAGAGTGGCAGAAGTTTGAGAAAGAGGCCAGATGAGGGGAACAGAGAAGGACTAGTCAGTGGCCTTGAGAATTCTGTTGAGGCTCTTGATTGTGAACTGTGGTGATGGTGGCTGTGTGATGGTTTCTAGTTTCATTCAGCAGCCTGGTATAGACGTGAGAGGTGGGGACATTTGGATTCATCTGGGATTGTGGTTTTGCCAGGCAAGAGATGAAAAGGATTGATCTGAACTAAGCAGGGAAGGAAGTGAAGAAAAGGGGTGGAGTTGAGGAGAAAGTCATAAAAAATGGTGAGGCCAAGGGTCTGAGAGGTCAGATGCTGAATGGGGTCCTGGGGAGACCCAGCTGTTGTCAGAGTGCTTAATGGGTGGCAGCAGGTGGGTATATGGCAAGGACAGTGAGAGGAGGGACATGTGGCCAGAGGCTGTGGTTGTCAATGCAGCAGAATTTCCCATAAAGGGTGGAGGAACAGTTGGGAAGGGCAAGGTCTTTAGGGTTGAGCCAGGGCAACCTGGCGGAAGGTGGAAAGAACGTTCTGTGAAAAGGTGGAAAATATGAGAGTTTGTCAACAGAGGGAACAGTGGAAAGGTTTGGGAGAGAGGGGAGAAGTGGGAAGTTGGTTAAAGGGAAAGGAAGCATAAACTAGCTCAAGGAAAAGATAGTTCAGGGCAGGAATTACATTTTTAAATGTGGGACACGGTGGGTTTAGCTGATCCCAGCCTTGCTAAGACGGGTAGTCCCAACTCTCCCGTTTATACTGAAGTTTTACTGTAGCCAATTATGTCTTGGATTAGTCATTTCAGAGAAGGTGTGTGTCTCAGGGGGCCCTGGAAAGAGTCAGCTTTTACTACTGACAGTCTTCTTAATATTGTGCCTGTACTCTTCCCACTTGTCAGACTTGTTCTTAAAACAACTGTGGATCGATGACTGTCAATGACTTGTCTGTAGAACTTTTTACAGGGCAGTGGTTCTCACACCTGCCTCCACAGTAAAATCGCCTGGGGAGCTTTTAACACCTACTACTGCCTGGGGCCCCAGAACAAGTATATCAGAATCTCTAGGGATGAGCCCTCTAGGATCCACACAATCAATTTTCTTTTCTTTTCTTTTTTATTTTACTTTAAGTTCTGGGATACATGTGCAGAAGGTGCAGGTTTGTTACATAAGTATACGTGTGTCATGGTGGTTTGCTGCACCTGTCATCTAGGTTTTAAGCCCCACATGCATCAGCCATTTGTCTTAATGCTCTCCCTCCCCTTGCCCCCACCAATAGGCCTCAGTGCGTGTGTTCCCCTCCCTGTGTCCATGTGTTCTCATTGTTCAACTCTCACTTGTGAGTGAGAACACGTGGCGTTTGGTTTTCTGTTCCTGTGTTCGTTTGCCGAGGATGATGGCTTCCAGCTTCATTCATGTCCCTGCAAAGGACATGATCTCATTCCTTTTTATGGCTGCATAGTATTCCATGGTGTATATGTACCACATTTTCTTTATCCAGTCTATCCATTGATGGTCATTTGGGTTGATTCTAAGTCTTTGCTCTTGTAAATAGTGCTGCAGTAAACATACGTGTGCCTGTGTCTTTATAGCAGAATGATTTGTATTCCTTTGGGTATATGCCCAGTAATGGGATTGCTGGGTCAAATGGTATTTCTGGTTCTAGATCCTTGAGGAATTGCCACACTGTCTTTCACAATGGCTGCAGAGAAGTAGGAATGCTGTCACACTGTTGGTGGCAATAAATTTTCTGAAAAGCTTCCTTGGTCATTCTAATGAGTGAAGAACCTTAATCTTGGACCTTTGCTCCCCAGTATGTGGTCCACCAGCCAGCAGCATCTGTATCACCTGGAAGCTTGATTCAAATGCAGAATTTCAGGCCCCACTCTTGATCTACCTACTGAATCAGAACGTGTACTTTTAGTACATCCCCCTCCCCAGGTGATTCCCATGGACATTAAGGTCTGAGAAGCCCTGCCTTAAAACAAAGCTGGTACCTGGGTTCCACCTCCGGAGATTCTGATTTTATTGATCTGAGCTGTGAGTTGGGAACTGGGAGTTTTAGAAGATTCCTGGGCTTGTACATTTGCTGAGGAGAGCTTTACTTCCAATAACGTGGTCAATTTTGGAGTAAGTACGATGTGGTGCTGAGAAGAATGTATATTCTGTTGATTTGGGGTGGAGAGTTCTATAGATGTCTATTAGGTCTCCTTGCTGCAGAGATGAGTTCAATTCCTGGATATCCTTGTTAACTTTCTGTCTCGTTGATCTGTCTAATGTTGACAGTGGAGTGTTGAAGTCTCCCATTATTATTGTATGGGAGTCTAAGTCTCTTTGTAAGTCTCTAAGGACTTGCTTTATGAATCTGGGTGCTCCTGTATTGGGTGCATATATATTTAGGATAGTTAGCTCTTCCTGTTGAATTGATCCCTTTACCATTATGTAATGGCCTTCTTTGTCTCTTTTGATCTTTGATGGTTTAAAGTCTGTTTTATCAGAGACTAGTATTGCAACCCCCGCTTTTTTTTGTTCTCCATTTGCTTGGTAAATCTTCCTCCATCCCTTTATTTTGAGCCTATGTATGTCTCTACGTGTGAGATGGGTCTCCTGAATACAGCAGACTGATGGGTCTTGACTCTTTATCCAGTTTGCCAGTCTGTGTCTTTTAATTGGAGCATTTAGTCCATTTACATTTAAGGTTAAGATTGTTATGTGTGAACTTGATCCTGCCATTATGATATTAACTGGTTATTTTGCTCGTTAGTTGATGCAGTTTCTTCCTAGCCTTGATAGTCTTTACATTTTGGCATGTTTTTGCAATGGCTGGTACCGGTTGTTCCTTTCCATGTTTAGTGCTTCCTTCAGGGTCTCTTGTAAGGCAGGCCTAGTGGTGACAAAATCTCTAAGCATTTGCTTATCTGTAAAGGATTTTATTTCTCCTTCACTTATGAAACTTAGTTTGGCTGGATATAAAATTCTGGGTTTAAAATTCTTTTCTTTAAGAATGTTGAATATTGGCCCCCACTCTCTTCTGGCTTGAAGAGTTTCTGCCGAGAGATCTGCTGTTAGTCTGATGGGCTTCCCTTTGTGGGTAACCCGACCTTTCTCTCTGGCTGCCCTTAAGATTTTTTCCTTCATTTCAACTTTGGTGAATCTGGCAATTATGTGTCTTGGAGTTGCTCTTCTCGAGGAGTATCTTTGTGGCGTTCTCTGTATTTCCTGGATTTGAATGTTGGCCTGCCCTACTAGGTTGGGGAAGTTCTCCTGGATGATATCCTGAAGAGTGTTTTCCAACTTGGTTCCATTTTCCCCCTCACTTTCAGGCACCCCAATCAGACGTAGATTTGGTCTTTTTACATAATCCCATACTTCTTGCAGGCTTTGTTCATTTCTTTTTATAGCACTAAATGCACACAAGAGAAAGCAGGAAAGATCTAAAATTGACACTCTAACATCGCAATTAAAAGAACCAGAGAAGCAAGAGCAAACACATTCGAAAGCTAGCAGAAGGCAAGAAATAACTAAGATCAGAGCAGAACTGAAGGAGATAGAGACACAAAAAACCCTCCAAAAAATCAATGAATCCAGGAGTTGGTTTTTTGAAAAGATCAACAAAATTGACAGACCACTAGCAAGACTAATAAAGAAGAAAAGAGAGAAGAATCAAATCGACGCAATTAAAAATGATAAAGGGGATATCACCACCGACCCCACAGAAATACAAACTACCATCAGAGAATACTATAAACACCTCTACGCAAATAAACTGGAAAATCTAGAAGAAATGGATAATTTCCTGGACACTTACACTCTTCCAAGACTAAACCAGGAAGAAGTTGAATCCCTGAATAGACCGATAGCAGGCTCTGAAATTGAGGCAATAATTAATAGCCTACCAACCAAAAAAAGTCCAGGACCAGATGGATTCACAGCTGAATTCTACCAGAGGTACAAGGAGGAGCTGGTACCATTCCTTCTGAAACTATTCCAATCAATAGAAAAAGAGGGAATCCTCCCTAACTCATTTTATGAGGCCAACATCATCCTGATACCAAAGCCTGGCAGAGACACAACAAAAAAAGAGAATTTTAGACCAATATCCCTGATGAACATCGATGCAAAAATCCTCAATAAAATACTGGCAAACCGGATTCAGCAACACATCAAAAAGCTTATCCACCATGATCAAGTGGGCTTCATCCCTGGGATGCAAGGCTGGTTCAACATTTGCAAATCAATAAACATAATCCAGCATATAAACAGAACCAAAGACAAGAACCACATCATTATCTCAATAGATGCAGAAAAGGCTTTTGACAAAATTCAACAGCCCTTCATGCTAAAAACGCTCAATAAATTCGGTATTGATGGAACATACCTCAAAATCATAAGAGCTATTTATGACAAACCCACAGCCAATATCATACTGAATGGGCAAAAACTGGAAAAATTCCCTTTGAAAACTGGCACAAGACAGGGATGCCCTCTCTCACCACTCCTATTCAACATAGTGTTGGAAGTTCTGGCTAGGGCAATCAGGCAAGAGAAAGAAATCAAGGGGATTCAGTTAGGAAAAGAAGAAGTCAAATTGTCCCTGTTTGCAGACGACATGATTGTATATTTAGAAAACCCCATTGTCTCAGCCCAAAATCTCCTTAAGCTGATAAGCAACTTCAGCAAAGTCTCAGGATACAAAATTAATGTGCAAAAATCACAAGCATTCTTATACACCAGTGACAGTCAAACAGAGAGCCAAATCAGGAATGAACTTCCATTCACAATTGCTTCAAAGAGAATAAAACACCTAGGAATCCAACTTACAAGGGATGTAAAGGACCTCTTCAAGGAGAACTACAAACCACTGCTCAGTGAAATCAAAGAGGACACAAACAAATGGAAGAACATACCATGCTCATGGATAGGACGAATCAATATCGTGAAAATGGCCATACTGCCCAAGGTAATTTATAGATTCAATGCCATCCCCATCAAGCTACCAATGAGCTTCTTCACAGAATTGGAAAAAACTGCTTTAAAGTTCATATGGAACCAAAAAAGAGCCGGCATCTCCAAGACAATCCTAAGTCAAAAGAACAAAGCTGGAGGCATCACGCTACCTGACTTCAAACTATACTACAAGGCTACAGTAACCAAAACAGCATGGTACTGGTACCAAAACAGAGATATAGACCAATGGAACAGAACAGAGTCCTCAGAAATAATACCACACATCTACAGCCATCTGATCTTTGACAAACCTGAGAGAAACAAGAAATGGGGAAAGGATTCCCTATTTAATAAATGGTGCTGGGAAAATTGGCTAGCCATAAGTAGAAAGCTGAAACTGGATCCTTTCCTTACTCCTTATACGAAAATTAATTCAAGATGGATTAGAGACTTAAATGTTAGACCTAATACCATAAAAATCCTAGAGGAAAACCTAGGTAGTACCATTCAGGACATAGGCATGGGCAAAGACTTCATGTCTAAAACACCAAAAGCAACGGCAGCAAAAGCCAAAATTGACAAATGGGATCTCATTAAACTAAAGAGCTTCTGCACAGCAAAAGAAACTACCATCAGAGTGAACAGGCAACCTACAGAATGGGAGAAAATTTTTGCAATCTACTCATCTGACAAAGGGCTAATATCCAGAACCTACAAAGAACTCAAACAAATTTACAAGAAAAAAACAAACAACCCCATCCAAAAGTGGGCAAAGGATATGAACAGACATTTCTCAAAAGAAGACATTCATACAGCCAACAGACACATGAAAAATTGCTCATCATCACTGGCCATCAGAGAAATGCAAATCAAAACCACAATGAGATACCATCTCACACCAGTTAGAATGGCGATCATTCAAAAGTCAGGAAACAACAGGTGCTGGAGAGGATGTGGAGAAATAGGAACACTTTTACACTGTTGGTGGGATTGTAAACTAGTTCAACCATTATGGAAAACAGTATGGTGATTCCTCAAGGACCTAGAACTAGATGTACCATATGACCCAGCCATCCCATTACTGGGTATATACCCAAAGGATTATAAATTATGCTGCTATAAAGACACATGCACACGTATGTTTATCGCAGCACTATTCACAATAGCAAAGACTTGGAATCAACCCAAATGTCCATCCGTGACAGATTGGATTAAGAAAATGTGGCACATATACACCATGGAATACTATGCAGCCATAAAAAAGGATGAGTTTGTGTCCTTTGTAGGGACATGGATGCAGCTGGAAACCATCATTCTCAGCAAACTATCACAAGAACAGAAAACCAAACACCGCATGTTCTCACTCGTAGGTGGGAACTGAACAATGAGATCACTTGGACTCGGGAAGGGGAACATCACACACCGGGGCCTATCATGGGGAGGGGGGAGGGGGGAGGGATTGCATTGGGAGTTATACCTGATGTAAATGACGAGTTGATGGGTGCAGCACACCAACATGGCACAAGTATACATATGTAACAAACCTGCACGTTATGCACATGTACCCTACAACTTAAAGTATAATAATAATAAATAAAAAAATAAATAAATAAATAAAAAATAAAAGAAGATTCCTGGGTATCTCTAATTTTCAGCAGTTTAAGGTCCCTGCCTTACAGCAAAGAACCGGGAAAGGTGCTTGCTGCATTTTTATTCAACTGGGTTGACCAACCCTATCTTCATTTAATGATTTCTGACCTTTTGTTTAATTTACCAATGAACTACATTTGCTTCTCATTTGGGGGAAAAACTGCCTGTCGTAAACTCGTGGCAGGAACATCATTTCTCCTCATCTTCAAAGATGCTACTGGGAAGCTTAGTAACTGATTAGACAGGAAATACTGCACAGCCTAAGGCCTATTGCATAAGGACCAGTTCATTTATTAAAGAAAAGAAAATGTTGCTTATTTTTAGTATGAATCATTACAAAATGCCAACCAACTCCTTATGAATTTGAGGAGAGCAATCTTCCTGATTAGTTATTTCTTTCACCTTTTCTAAGACCTTGTATGAAATGATATTTAAAGCACTCTTCAGCTTTCTTTAAGCCAGCTGATTGCACAAGTCAAACAACGGCCATGAGTGTACTGAACTGTTGGATTACTACTATTATAGGAATGGACACATACCAAGTGTTACTTTAGACCTGAGTTTCCAAAGTATAATCCTAGCTTAAAAGGGAATTTTTAAAAAGAAAAAAACCAGGAAACTGTATTGTATTGGGAGGAGGCCAAAGGAGAGATGAAAAAACCATTTGGATTTTGGGGGTGGGGTAAGTGGGAGGTAGTTGTCTATAACTTTCATTAAGCGCTTTTTTTTTCTTCTCTTTTTAAAGTAAGTGGCAGGCTTTGGGTTGGCAAACCCCAGGGGGATGCAGAAACCTGAGGCTGCTACCTTTTTATCTGCCTTTACAGTACTGTCCTCTTCCCCCAGCTCCTCCCTGACTCCATGGACCAAGCCTCAGACTTTCCAGCTAACTGCTTCCCATGAGCCACTACTCTGATACCAGCCTATAACCAAAGGAGCTGGGTGGTCCAGGCTTAGTGACCAACCCTTCTCAGCCCACTCAGTCAGGGTGCTCCCCAACTGCAGGCAGGAGGCAACACCCTGTCTGCTACCATCCTCCCCTTCCAGAGCCTCCTGCCTGCCCAGCCCTGCCCTGCCCTGCCCAGCCGAGCCATACCTTGCTTTGTCCCATCTGGGGGTGCCCTGCTCAGGGATGCACTGGCAGGGCTGCACTCAGCTTCTCTGGTAAGCAGAGACTCAAGAAACCTCTGGGGTCTTGTTTTCTGGTTGTGTGATCCCAGCGGTGCACATGTTCCCCTTGGGTGTCTGAACAGAAGGGCCTGGGAGGGAGGGCCACACCCCTGCAGTCTTGCTCTGCTGATGTAGTGGGCAGCTGCCTACCCCCACCCCACCCAGCACTGTGGGCTCCGGAATCAGCAGGTTAAGCATTTTATAAATTGTATTTTAGATACATGTTTCAAACTTGTGAGTTTTTTCAAAAGAACAAGCTTGACAAGTGTGTGAAGAATTCATTATGCTTTATGGGTTTGAGGGGGAAGAATTTTTTTTTAAAGCGTCTGATTCAGACCACATGTAACTCAGATGTTTAAATAATCAAATCACCTGTTTAATCTCATGGAGATTAGAAGGTTACTATTGTTGAAGATTTTCCCCAACTTTTTGATTCTCCCTTTGGAGTTAAACGTATGAACATAGGAATCATTTTTCTACCACTGATGATTGAAATTTGGTTTAGGAATTATTAAAACCAAATTGTGCTGGCCGGGTGCAGTGGCTCATGCCTGTAATCCCAGCACTTTGGGAGGCCGAGGCGGGTGGATCATGAGGTCAGGAGATCGAGACCATCCTGGCTAACATGGTGAAACCCGTCTCTACTAAAAATACAAAAAATTAGTCGGGTGAGGTGGCGGGCGCCTGTAGTCCCAACTACTCGGGAAGCTGAGGCAGGAGAATGGCATGAACCCGGGAGGCGGAGCCTGCAGTGAGTAGAGATCGCGCCATTGCACTCCAGCCTAGGCGACAGAGCCAGACTCCGTCTAAAAAACAAACAAACAACAACAACAACAAAAACTAAATTGTGCCAAAACAAAAGTACTGCTTTCAAACCCTTATAAAGAAAAATATATCAATAGTCTTTAAAAATTATGCAGGCTTCAAAAAACCAGCTTTTCATTCCATTAGACTTGTTATCAGTCTACAAGAAAGATGGCCATTCATTTTTTAAATTCAATAATGAACAGTTCATTGGATTTGCTACCCTTTGAGTGCCACAAGGATCATGCTCTCTTTAGGAAGCAGAAACAAAACGATCAAGACTTGAAAGGATATGTATCTTCTCTACATTCTCTGAACATGGGAATGGCCCATTAACGTTTCCTATCCTACACTCTCAGGCTGCAAATATATTTAACATTTTCCTTTCTTAATAGTACAAGGTAACATAAGTGTGTTCTAGAGTCCGCCTCCTGGCATTCCTAAGCATTAGGAGGCTTATGGCTGAAGTCGGCTGGCCAACATGATTCCCATGAGAGAGCATTAGGGAGAAGACAAGAAATGGCCTCTCTTTATTCGCACTAGAGTTTTTCAGAGCTCTGATGATGGCTGAAGTCTTTGAAGCAGATGTGCTAAATAAGTGAGAATCCAGTTCTATCCTCCTCTGGCACCTATGACATTGTCTTGAGTGCCACAAGGAGTGAGGTCAAATTTGCAGTTTAGCTGGAACTTTAAATGTTATAGAAAAATTTAATTATGCAACTTGTGCAAATGGATGGTTAAGACCAGGCTTCATGCCTTGTACATTATGACCTTGTAGATTCATAGAATAGTAATGGATCTTAAAATATCATAAAATAGGGTTGATTTAATTCCAAGTCCACATAACCCTACTAGGATATACAGTATCTAATACATGGGTGCACACTGAATGTTCAGTGGTGAAAATGACATTTTCATGGAGTGCCTTAGAATGTAGAATTGGATTTTATTATTTTAGTCATATATACCATTGACTGGAAAACACACCAAATGTTTTACTACTAAAGTATGGGAGCCTCGATGTTTAAAATGGAAGTTGCCTGGCACAGCGGCTCGCATCTGTAATCACAGCTACTCCAGAGGCTAAGGTGGGAGGATCACTTGAGCCCAAGAGTTTGAGACCAACCTGAGTAACCTAGCAAGACCCCGTCTCTAAAATAATAAAAAAAGGAAGTCAACATAATTGCATGCTGATCAAATCCCCTCAAGTGACTCCACATAGAGCACAGGCATTGACCAGCAATTGCTGCCAGGCAAACTTGCACTGTATTTCCTGCCTCCTATACTTAACATTTTGTATCATAAAACCGGTCTCTCCTACTAGGCATTCTCGGTTTCATGAAACTGTAGCTGTATAAGAATCTATGAAAGTCCTTCACTCAGCTGCTTTGGTCGGCTGGTCAACTCTTCTTTTGGGTTAATGCAAGGGCCCTTCTTTACCACACCAAATCCTATTTTAGTGGGCGCTCTGAGTAAACTTTTCAAGATGCAAATAAAGCCAAACCATTTGAGTTATTATTTAAATTTTCAGTGGCTTCTCTCCATCCACAGACTTAAATCCAAACTCTGACCTTGAAAAATCACTCCTCCATCTTCGTTCTAACCTTATCTGCTGTCACTGACTCCACACTCTCTCAGCCATCCATGTGTGTGCGTGTGCTGTTCCTTTACCTGGAATTGCCTCATCTGGCAAACTCCTATGTAGCTCTCAAGAGTCACCTTCCACTTCATCTTCTCAATGACGCTTTCCCTGAGTTGTCTTCCTGAGTAGTTAACTTTGTTCACACCTTTGTTCATAATGACAACGCTGTGTCAATGTCCAGCCTCCCCTACACTCCCTCTGGACTGAACTCCTTGAATGTGGGTCCCATGGATGGCCTCTTCATCTTTGTGGTCATCCCACATAGTACAGGGCTTGGTACATGGTGGCCACTTCAGCAAGATTTGACAGATGAATGAAAGCATGACCATATGAGTGCCTCTCCAAGTGTCTCATTTGATAATGGGGAGAACTTGACTCTCAGTAAAGCCAGGCTAGGACCTGTTCTTCCCTTCCAACTCCAAGGGATCTCGACTCAATGCTTATAATTATGCCTTGCAACTCTCCCCTCCCCCAACTCCCAGTCAACCCGATAAAATGTTATCATTTTTGTGTTGTTTTGTGCATACATTGGTATGTGCTAGTTTGGTTCTCAGAGCTAACTAATCTAGGAGTAGCAGGAACACGCACATTATAAAATTTTACTCATTGGAGAGCTTTATGATTTTTAATATTTACATGGAGGCCAAAATAAAATATGTAAGCCATAAATATGTTTTCTTAAGGTTTTGAAGTCCAGTTTGAAGTTTAGGGTATTTTTTTCTAACATTGATTGTTACTCTCCAAGAAAGGCTTATCTTATTGAATTGAATGGCATGGTTTGCAAATACTAACTTTAAAGAAAAGCCACAATGTGCAGAACCGCATATTGTCTTAAAATCACTGTATTATGTACATTAAAACATGTAGTTTTCCTTTCCAGGGTGATTGCTTTGTTTGGTCAAATTGAAAGTCAGGTTTTCTATTTTGGCATTATGCCTTATTTCCCTAGACTAAATGAAATTGTTCCATTATAGCAAATAGACGCTTAGTAATGGTTTGATTCAAGTCTAATTGGAATGCTCGTCTCAGAATATTTCACCATTCCGATCTTATTCCTCGATATTATATTTTCAAATAGAGACTGTGAGCTAGAATTGGGTTACAAGCCTTTAAGACTTGAGCAGCTGAAATCTCAGGAGAGTTTCAAACCAAGGGCCAGTTTGAAGTATAAACGGTACTGCTTTCCTGCTGTCAGCAGGCGAGATTTAGCTCATTGCCGGTCCCCACAGAAATGAAACACTGAGAGAAATGTCTCCCCTGGGGTTTGGCCTCAACTCCTTTTGAGTGGGATGTGTAGTTTGGAGATTGATAAGCAAGTAACACTTAACATTGCTTCCTTCTTGTTTTTAAAATGGATTGCAACAAGAAGTCAACATCTCTTCTTTTTTTCTTTAAGGCTTCCTCACAGCAATGAGGCAAGAAGTGACCCGTGCCCACAAAGGCTGGGCACTGGACACTGTGACCATCCACAATGAAGTTCTGAGACAGACCAAGGAGGAGATCACGTCACCCCCTGGGGTAGGCATCGCTGGGCAATAGCAGGGACCGTTCTGGAGACAGAGCTGAAATTTCAAGTTCTGCTTAAAACTGAGCTATGAGTGCCTTGGTTAGGTCCATTTGCTTTGCAGCAAGAGTTCCCTCTGTCATAACCAGAAGACCTCCCCTATCTGCTGGAGTGGAAGGTTAATGAATGACAAGGTCTAATGAGCTCTTAGAACTCCACAGACTACATTTCTACAAAATTAGAAGTTATACTTGTGTTTGCTAAAAAGGCTTTTTGGCTAGGTGCGGTGGCTCATGCCTATAATCCTAGCACCTTGGGAGGCTGAGGCAGGAGGATAGCTTCAGTCCAGGAGTTCAAGACCAGCCTAGGCAATACATGGAGACCTTGTCTCTACCAAAAACGAACAAACAAAAAAATAGCTAGTCATGGTGGCACACATCTGTAGTCCCAGCTACTTGGGAGGCTGAGGTGGGAGGATTGCTGGAGCCCCGGAGGTCGAGGCTACAGTAAGCAGTGATCACACCACCAGACTCCAGCCTGGGTGACAGAGTGAGACCCTGTCTCAATAAATAAATAAATAAGGCTTTCCTACACATCTCCAGCTACTGCTATGGGCCACTCACAGATTCTACTATACGCAGCAGAGATGAAGAGGACTAGCAGGCTGGAGCCGGGGGCCAGTTCCAGGGTGTCCCCTTCGAGCTTCGAGTGGAAAGGAACATGGCTGGGGGAAGAGCCCCCACTGCCTGGACGCTGATCTGCTCAATGAATGTGGGCAAATTCTTTAACTTTTTTGAGTCTTCACATCTTCATCTGCAAAATGAGCGTGATAATTCAACCTTATTAAAGGTAGCTGTGGCCAGGCACGGTGGCTCACGCTTATAATCCCAGCACTTTGGGAGGCAGAGGCAGGAGAATCACTTGAGGTCAGGAGTTCGAGATCAGCCTGGCCAACATGGTGAAACCCGTCTCTACTAAAAATACAAAACTTAGCCTGGGGTGGTGTTGGGCACCTGTAATCCCAGCTACTTGGGAGGCTGAAGTGGGAGGATCACTTGAATACAGGAGGCAGAGGTTGCAGTCAACCAAGATCCTGCCACTGCACTCCAGCCTGGGTGACAGGGCGAGACTCCATCTCAAATAAATAAATAGATAAATAAATTTTTAAAAAAGGTGGTTGTGAAGATTTAAATGTGATCATTTAGGTGCAGTGCTGGACCCCACGTAGAATCTCAATAAATCAGTCTCCCTTTCCCTTTCTCTGATTTTCATTCCCTCATTTGTCCAGTAAGGGGGCTGGACCAGATGATTTCCAAGTTCTAGCCAAGTTCCCTGCCACCTTATAACGAAGGCCGCCTTTCCTTCAGTTTCCAGTATTATCTTCCTCATTCCTGTCTGAGGCCTCACCAGAAGCACCTTAACCTCCAGGTTCCCACCAACAATCTCTTCTAGGCAGTTTCAAAATTCCTCCAGCCTTTTCCCATTATGCCATTCCAGAATTCCTTCCACATCTGTAGGCATTTGTTACTGCAGCATCCTGCTTCCTGGAATCAAAATCTGTGTTCCTTTCCAAAGGCTGTCATAACAAAGTATCATTACAGTGGGTGGCTAAAAACAACAGAGATCTATTCTCTCACTGCTTAGGAGGCCAGAAGTCAAATCAGGGTAGGGTTGGTTTCTACTGGAGGCCCCGAGGGAAAGTCTTGTTCTCAGCCTCTCTCCTAGCCTCTGGTGGTTACTGACGATCTTTGGCTTTCCTTCATCATTACAATCTCCGCCTTCTTTCTCACATTCATCTGCATAGGTATGTATATCTCTGTGTCCTCTCCTCTTATAAAGTTACCAGTCACATTGGATTTAGAACCTACCTTAATTCAGTGTGTCCTTATCTAAACAATGTGTGCAAAGTCCCTATTTCCAAATAATTACATTCCAAGGTTCTGGGTGAACATGAAGTTTTGGGTGACACTATTCTATCTACCATACCTTCTCACTGACTTTTTAAAGTTCTGAGGCTGAAAGCACCCTGGAGAGGGATACAATTTACCATATGATGGCTTTTAAGTGGTCCCATTATTCATGTAGTTCATTGTCACCCACGGAGTTAATGATGGTAACCATATGTCCTGATTTTCTGGGACTGCCCATGGTTTTACTGTCAAACCATGTGCCTCCATTTTTGGTTCAAAAAATATGGTCCTCACACGGTGAGTCCACACGGGGGAGATTCCAGAAAACACTCTGCAACGAATCTTACTGTCATTTATTCTAATCGGCATTTACTTCCCCTGATCGGATCCTCACTGGAGATGGAAAAATGGTCACCATCCTCTACATTTATCTATTTGGTGAGCTGGCATGATTGTTGGAGCCTCCCCTGTGATTCTCCTTCACCCTTTCTTTTTTTAGTGAATACATGTTCTGTGGCTCCCCACTGCCTACAGGATCCAGTTTAAACTCTTCAGCTTAGCACCCAGATCCTTCCACGGTTAAGCCCTAACTTCTTTTACAACCATTGAGCCCTCTGGTAAAGGAAATACTGGGGATCTTCCGGCCCGCCCTGCCTGTCTTTGTAGTGTTACTCCTGCCTGTGTTGCCTGTGCTGTCGCCTTTGTCTTTCCAAACACAGCCCCCTGCTGCAAGGTCATCAAGGCCCATCAAGGCCATCCCCTCTACAAAGGCCCCTGAGCACTCCAGCCACAGGGACCTTGCCTCAGAAGTCACTGCCGTCACCCCCAGAGCAGTTCTCCGGGTACTCCCAGTAACAAGTGTGTGCTGCTATTCAACTCATCTTAAAAAAAATTTTCTGCACCTATGCATCTTATCTCCCTGATTTAATGATGAGAACCCCCAGTGCAGGGCCTGTTGTATGGGAGAGACACTGGGGAGGGTGGCCAGATGCTGCCCCTGCCATGCTTCCCCTGGCTGTACCATGCTTGACCTCTGGGGGCGCTCTGACTCTCCCACTGGCTGGGCTTTGCTGTGGAAACCTCACTTCATCCTGTGGCTGAGATGAAGTTGAGATACAGGTTGGCTAGGCCAGTGGCAGGCTGAGATCCTACATGACAGCAGCTCCAGATCCTGTTCCATGCTCCCACCTTCCACCAACTCAAACCAGACCTCTCAGAGACTTTCACCTCCCTGTAGAGGTGATCTGGTGCTACCGGCTAAGCCTGTTGCTCAGGGAGGCCACCCCCACACTTAAATAACTAATAACAAACACGAACATTTCTACAGCACTCATAGCCTCAACACAGGCTGCAGGAGAAAACTGGGCTTAGTATTTCATGAATGCAATGTGCCCGGTGGTGCCTTCCTCCCTCTGGTAGTGTTTTAAGACTGGTGTGTGTTTTATTTCCAAACTGACAGCCTTTATGACACTAATTTTGCAGCACCTAGTTTAAAAAATAAATCCTATTACCTTATGCTTGACTCTTCCAGGAAGGTGTGTATATTTATGGGCTCTACATGGATGGAGCAGCCTGGGACAGACGGAATGGGAAGCTCACGGAATCCACCCCCAAGGTACTCTTCGCACAGTTACCCGTGCTCCACATCTTTGCCATTAACTCCACGGCACCCAAGGACCCCAAGCTGTATGTGTGTCCTGTTTACAAGAAACCCAGGCGAACTGATTTGACCTTCATCACTGTGGTATATTTGCGAACAGTGTTGTCCCCGGATCACTGGATCCTGAGAGGAGTGGCCCTTTTGTGTGACATCAAGTAAGTTCATTTCCATCTGCTGAGGGCACCAGAAGCCACATAGGCAGCCTGTGCTATTGAGGGACTCAGTGATGTGCATGTCTTTTCTCCCCAACAATTACTTAATTACTCTTTCTAAATTAAAAAGTTGATGTTCTCAAATTGCTGGTGTGTATGTGTGTTTTCCTCACATATCAATATTCAAAAAGATCACTCTAAATGAATGTTTTTTATTCTGGGAAATCATATTTCATTTTAATTACTTTTTGAAGATAAAACCCTGTCTGGATGTTAGAACACTTTGGAAGCTCTGCATTTTAAAAATTTTGAAAGTGTTGACATGTGACATCCTAAAAAGAGTCTAGTAGTTGAAAACTTTTCCCTCAAGTAGGTACCAGTTTCCCTTGAATAAAATCTAGCCATGTCTATGTTTGTGCTAACGTGTTATCCTTTGTTCTTTTGAGTTTGGTATTCTCTCTCTGCTTCCGAAATGGAAACTGAAGAGATCCAGCCAGTACTCCTTAGTAGTACAGCTGTTCAGTATGAAGTGTTTAAGATAGAAAATCCACTGAGATGGCCGTTCTTGTGATGTATTTTAATTTTATTTTATGTTGTTTTATTTTAATTTTTACTGCTTTTGAGGCCCAGAGAACTTAGACTCTCCAGCTCTCCCTCCCAACTCCAATTCTGCAGGAGATAATGAAACACATTTCTAGGCAGCAAATGGAGAAGGGAAAAACAAACTCTATCAAATGAAATTAGGTTACATGCTGAATGTCTTAAAAAGCAAAGTCTTTAAAAAGTGAAGCTATTTCTTATTCCGTAGCTAGTCTTAAAACTCAGTTTGAACCTTGATTTCCTGCTAAAGGAAATTGTCAATTTAACAAAACAGATGGGGTCCTATACTGAATGCTCATGCGGCTTCAGGACAGTGAAGCAGTGTCTCTACCAGTCTTCTTATCTAGAACCCTTGTGCCTTCCCGCAGCTAAACGCACGAACTTCATTCCTTCTGTCTATTCTGAAGGAGGGAATGTTTCAAGTTGCCTTGTTTCCCTCTCATCCTTCTGCCACCTTGATCAGAGATGCTGTTGACAAACAAAGCCAGGCAACCAAGCAATAGCCCGGGTAAGCTTTACAGAAAATACCCCAGAGAAAACTCTGCCACAGTCTAGTGTACTTTCAAACAGTAGAAAACACATTATGAAATGCAAATTGAAGCAGTGGCCTCTGGTATTTTCCTGATATTGATTCAATGTCAAAACCATAGAACTGTAAAAAAAAGTAAATGCAGTTTTAAAAATAAAGTAGCCAAGCCCCTGGCCCCAGTGTTTTAGCACTTTCCTTGGCCAATACATACACTAAAGTAAGGATGGCATTCTCGAGAAAGAATGTCCTCCTGAACTGAGACTAGAATTTGGAAGCACCTGTCAGTCTGGGTAGACACAGAAAGTTAAGCACCATGACATTATAGCAAACCAAGCTGCATGTTCCTAAATCAGACACACATGTTTTATTGATAGCCCTGTCCTGCTGCTAAAACAACTGAAGGCAAATGCATAGTCAAAATGCCTGGATATCATGATAGGTTTTCCAAGAATAACAGTTATGTTCAGTGTTCTCTAGTGACTTGAAAGCTCATGGAAAACTGGGAAAAGAGGTGAAGAAGATGTAAATCTGGCAAAGATCATTGATCGGACCAGTTAAAGTCACACATGTGCTATTTCCTGGGAACTCTCTGCTGTTGCTGGTTACTTTGCACTATGTCAACATAGAAGAGAGAGAGAGATGGGCATTAAGGTCCAGCAAGGATGGGCACCAGGCACCCAGGCAGAGCCTCAAAATGGTCTTCTTTCTGGCCAGTGCTTCTCAGCTATCCCTAGTTCTGCCAGGGTCTAGTTCTGCTTTCTTTCTCTAGGCCCAGTAAATGGTTTCCTTGGACATTTTAATTGACATTAATTGAAATTCCATAAGCACATAACCATTTTCTCTGCAAAATTGTTGCTCTTTCACTAATTACATAATTTGCCCCACTTGAGTCAGGGAGACCTGGTGCGCATAAAAGAGCAAAGGATAGAGGACGAAATGATTAAGCCAATGAAGCTGGGAGAGAAGCAAAGTAATTGTTCTTCTTCCTTGGAATCAGTCCACATCTTCTCATTTTGCTCTTGGCAAAATGAGCAATGAGATTTATACCTTCCTTGATTCAAAATGTTCCTTTACTTTGGACTTTGCATAAAAATAAGACCAAAAGAAACGTGTAGAGAGATACATCTTCCTAAAGGGATTGGTTTTGTGGATGATGTTGCATGAACGAGCCACCATCTCTGCCACCAGAGACCTCAGATGAATAGGGGACTCACTGTAATTGGAGGTGCAAGGTGACTCAGGGCCATGGGTGAAGTTCGAAGGAATGGTGAAGGAAACTCAGGGTTGAGGATGAACTTGAAGACGAGGTAGCATTTGAATTGGGTCTTCAACTTTTCATAGATATTACCAACACAGTAGATGGGTATGTTCAAAGGAAGGAAGCAGCATGAGGGAGAGAACAGTCTAAAGATGGGAAACCTCATGGAACGTCCAGAGACAGAAGATGGAGCCTTCGATGAGTTTCCATTGCCTGGAATGTACTCTCCAAATACCCAAGCCCTCTAGGAGCTGGCCTCAAACAAAATTTCTGCTTTATCACCCATCCCATCTCTCAACCTGCTCAATTGCTTCTGCTACTCTGACTCTCTGAAAAGAGAACTCTCTGTTCTCTGAAAAAATCACACACATTTTCACCATCCTTTGATTACCTTATCAAAGAAAACCCTCTTGTGTGGAACAACTGGAAGTTTCATACATGGCTGTGGAGGCACTGTCAAATGGTACAACCATTTTGGAAAACAATGGTTGGGTAGTTTCTTAAGAGTAAAACATATAGTTACCATATGACCCAGACATTTCGGTCTCAGGTATTACCCTAGAGAAATGAAAGTGTATGTCCATACAAAGACATACATACATTCCAGTGCTCGTAGAAGCTTTATTGGAATAATCAACAATTGGAAACAATACAAATGCCCATCAACAGGTAAATGAATGAAAAAAATATGGTATATACCTGCAATTGAATACTGCTCTGCAAGAAAAAGGAACAAACTATTGATGATGCACACTAAAGCTGGATGAATCTCAATTATGCTGAGTGAAAGAAGTCAGACCAAAAAAGGAGTACACAATGTATAATTTTGTTTATGTAAAATTCTAGAAAATGCAAATTAACCAACAGTGACAGAAAGCAGATCAGAGCTTGACTGGGAAGGAAGGGAGCAGGAGAAAGAGGTTACAAAGGGGCAGGAGAAAATGTTGGAAGGTGAGGGACAGATAAGTTCATTTTCTTGATAGTGGTCATAGTTTCATGAGTGTCAAAACTTATCAACTTGTACACTTTAAATGTATGCAGTTTATTGTACTTCAATTATATTTCAATAAAGCTGTAAAGAAAAGCTCTTCCCATAGCACCCGATCCTTTCTTCACCTTCCTTGAGGATTTCTACGACCCCTCACTCCTCCCCCAGGCAAGATTCATTGCGCTTTCTGCATTTTGGTTGCAACGGTGTTTAGTAATCTGGGTTGCAATCCTAGAATTTTAATGCAAGGAGTTAATTACGTGTCTATCTCCCCATTATATCGTGAACTTTTGGAAAGCAGAATGTGGCTTTTGAGCACCCTAGGAAGTGTTGACCGAAAGACAGAATGAATGGACAGCAAGTAACCCCAATTTGACTGGTAAATGTAGGCAAATGATGGGGAAGGAGGGAACACCAGGTGCGAGCCATGTTGGGAGGGTCTAGAGTGTCACAAAGGACAGTAGGGAGTCACTGGTGGTTCTGGACTGCTAAAGGAATGGAAGTGAGTAGGTCAGCAAGAAGGCTTCTAGACCAAAATCGAGAAAATGAGTGTTGGAACTACAGAGATGACAATTAGAATGGAAGCAAAGTAAGGCAATTGAAAGATGGTATGGAGGTAAAATTTGGGGACTCAGAAACTGAGCTGAGATGAAGAATAGTCAGAAAGGGTCTAAAGATAAGGCAGTTTATAGACTGGGGAGTCTAGCTGGATGTTTCCTGTTTCATTAAAATTTGGGGAAAAGAGCTATTTTGCTAGCCCTGTGCTTATAAATAGCTGCCAGGGTCTCTGAAGAGAGACTTAAATATCTGTGTGCTCACCGTTGCTTCCAGTGAGGTCCGTGAGTTAGTAATAATGTAGTGTACCTGTTTGCCAGGCATTCGTCTAAGCACTTGATGGGAATTAATTTATGTAATCCTTGCACCAACCCCATGAAATTAATACTGATATTATTATCTCCGTTTCACAGATTAGGAAACTGAGGCATAGAGAAGCTAAACAACTTGCCCAAGTTTTCACAGCTAGTGAGTGACAGAGCTGGGATGAACATAGGCTTAGGGCTTCTGATGTACTTTGTAAGACAATAGTTGGTTTTTAAAAAGCCACAGTCCAAAGGCATGAACCACTAAAATTCATAATTGTGTATAGAAAATAATATTATCTATGTTTCTCTGACTAGTTAATTTGAACAGCTTTCATTACCTAAATGGACAGGAAAAATGTGCATAGAAGAGAGATTATAAGGCAAATATCAGCATTCGTGTGATATGCAAATAAATATATTTAAAATTCATGGATTTTGAAGAGAATTGGTTGGTTCATTTTAATGTGCTTTTTCTGGGCTTTCTTGAAGATTCTATACCAGTAGCTGCATTGCATGGTAACCAGAAGGAGCATGGCTGGAGAATTTTTCCCTGAACTCCAAGTGAGAAGACATGGGGTTTAGTCCTGAGACACAGGGCCCGTGCAGGGCTGCTACCTTGTCCACATGAAAAAGAAGAAAAAATAACTAAAATGTTATTTTCAAGAACCCACTTCAGCAAGGGACAAATGGGAGCAAAAGTGTAAAAAATAATTCACTATCCTAAATGAAGAAAAAAACTTAAGGAACTATGGAGATTGTTTCCACTTAAAATGCCAAAAAAAAAAAAAAAAAAAAAAAAAAAAAAAATTCATAGTTAAAGTAACTCAGTGACTTAATCCAGGGTATCTAATAGATCTCCAATGCTGTCTTTTTTTTAAGGTTTTAGAAAAATAATCCTACTTTAGATATAAAAAGATACCATGTGACAACACTCTAGGTCTAGTTGGGATATATAGCATAAATCCAGAAATATGCACTAATATTGAATGAATGCAGATACCAAGGGTTTTCCAGGACTATGACAAACACTTTGGCTTATGTGCCTTTTCTGTATTTGATAAAAAATTATCTATTCATTAAAAACACTAAAAGCTTTGTCCCCTCCCTCCTCCCTCTCTGTCTTAGGTGAGGTTCTCTGGCAAAAGCCTCTTGAGATGGAGATCTATGTAGAAGAGGTTTCCTGGAAACGGTTTTTAGGAGCATCACGCTCGAGGGAGTGAAGGAGGCAGGACAGGGCAGAGGGAGAGGTTGGGCTGCGATGCGATCACAGCAAAGGCCTCTGCCACCCCTGGAGTTATGGAGCAGGCATGTGCCCCATGGCGTGAGGGGGCACGGGGGCCCGGCCGAGGCGGCCAGGCAGCTGTGAGCCAGCACTTCCAGCAGCTGGGGAGGACAGCCTGGGACCTGAAGGCGTCCGTGTCCTGCCTTTCTTCCTCCACACTCTTCTCATCTTCTTTCCCCACCTCCTTTAATTTAAAAACCAATCATGAACATACTTTTCCTTGCTTCCTCTTTATGCTTTCCTCAGAGGATCTTAACAACTTAAATCAAGAGTGTTTTTGACACGTGCACACAGACTCCATATCCCTGAAATGTAGAGAGCTTTCCAGAATGTCTGAAATAGTGGGCAAGACACCGGAGGGGCATGTGGTTTCTGTCCTGTCTGAGAGGCTGGGAAAGGGGGGGTCCCTGGCTGAGGGAGTCCCCAGGCTGAGCACAGTGACCAGATATATTTTGAAGAGACCTCCAAGTGCAAAGACAACTGAAACCTGAAAGTCTCCTTTTACTTAACCGCTGTTTTTCTCAGTCATGAACTTCCTCACAACTTTTGAGGGATAGAGCTGTATTTTGCCTTTGAAAAATTACTTTTGTGTCTTGAGCAGGTGGAAGAAAAGCTAGTCAACTCTGTTGTTTCTATCTTCCAGCATCTGGCTTTGATGCAGATAGGAACCAAGGTTTTGTTTTGTTTTTTTTTTTTTTTTTTTTTTTGAGATGGAGTCTCGCTCTGTCGCCCAGGCTGGAGTGCAGTGGCCGGATCTCAGCTCACTGCAAGCTCCGCCTCCCGGGTTCACGCCATTCTCCTGCCTCAGCCTCCCGAGTAGCTGGGACTACAGGCGCCCGCCACCTCGCCCGGCTAGTTTTTTTTTTGTATTTTTTTAGTAGAGACGGGGTTTCACCGGGTTAGCCAGGATGGTCTCGATCTCCTGACCTCGTGATCCGCCCGTCTCAGCCTCCCAAAGTGCTGGGATTACAGGCTTGAGCCACCGCGCCCGGCAGGAACCAAGGTTTTGAACACTCAAGTCTTGATTTACATCCAACCTTCTAAGATGAACATAAATACTTTGGAGTAATGCTTAAGAAATGAAGCTGTTTTGTCTACCCTGAATCAATACCAATTCCTTATGGAAGCTGTTGGCTTATAGAAGATTACCCTAACCCATTCCATTCTCCCCAAAAACAAACTGGAGAGGAGGAGCTCACAGTTGATTCCAGTCCTCCGGGGCTTGCAAGATCACCCTTCTTGGGAATGTGGGGTGTGACAGGGTGACAGTGTTACCGTTGTTTCTTTATAAGCTGCTTTGGTTGAACAGGTGTCCTCAGGGAGGGTGGAAATTCCTCTTCACACATGTGCTGTGCCAGCAGCTCCCTGTTTCTCCTGACAGAGCCGCCTCTCCTCTCATTCTCACCCAGGACGAGACTGGTTCATTAAAGCACCTCCTGTCTATTTCCAGGCAAAATCCCCACCTGACCTGGTGCAGGGATTTGATGCTTGAGCCTCTAATTCCCCCGCATCTTCACAGCTTCTTCAAGATGGGGGCCTATGAATGCGAGAGGTCTGTCCCTATCTCCTAGATGACAAATCCATGGGCGTTTCTGTCACTGGAACCTCAGCCTCCTCAGACATGTAAGTGGGGATGTCAACCTGTGTCTGGGGGATAAGGACACCCATCTGTCATTTGTGGTTTCCGTGTGGTCCTTCCTGATTATGCAAACCCTTTCCTTTCCATTGTTCCTCCTCTATTGTCCCCCTAAAGGACATCCGGTGTCCCTTCATGATAAGAACCTGAACGAGACAAATAGAAAATGCTCTTCCCCCTCCTCCTCCCTCTCCCCCTCTCCCTCTGTCTCTTTCTGTCTCTGTGTGTCTCCTGTGTGAGTGTGTGTGTCTGTCCCTCTCTCCCCAACCCTGCTCCCTTCAGAGCTGATAACTAGCTCTTTGGCTTTTAGCTAGACTACGTCAGAAGCTTTGTCTATTATGTGTCATCCCCTCTCTTGGGGAAAGCAGTCACTTTTAGTTTTTTTCCATGTTTATGGAATTTTTTAGAGTAGACTTGCCCTTTCTGCCTGGTCTGCTTTCTCTGGAAGCCCACACAGCAGTCCTTGGCCACCAGCAGCCCACTGTGGAGTTCCCTGGTGGGCCCTGGATCCTGCATTCCCCTCAGGGCCCTCCTCTGCCCATGGAACACTTGGCTGTGGGACAGCTGACCCAGAGGTTGACTTCTCGTCAGGCCCTGTCCCACCCCTCATGCCCACTTTTTCACTCTGCCCTAGGGCTCCTGGGACTGATGCCTGCAGGAGGGAGGAGGGAGGTTGTGCTCACGCTTCATTTGCTGACATCACTCACTCTGGGAGCCATGCCAGGCGAGAGCAGGGGGGCCCCACCAGCCCCAGAGGGCACCTCTCTCGGGGCCAATCTGTGATGTTTCTCCATTCTCTTCCTCCTGTCCTGGAGGAGGGACGTGCTCACTGGGGGAAGCAGAGGGCACACGTGGGAAAGGGCCAGGGGGCTGCCATGCCTTTTTCTCATGACATCCTTCTAACAGCCCCGGAAAGGCAAGATGGCACCAGCCTTGCATGCCATACCACATGTGCCCCTAAATGACGTGTGTGAGTGTTGCCCTTCTTCTCGAGGAATAGTCTGGGTTCTTCTAACACTCAGAGTTGCCTTTGCTTCCAACATCTTTTTGGGAAACTCTGACTTGACTGACACATAATGGGCAGCATCTGCCACAGCCAGCCACGCGGAGCTCAGCTCACTCCTCACTCCATTCTCATCAGGGCACCATTCTGTGGTGTATATGTCTCTGGTCAATTTATGTATGAACTTGCCACTTGGTGCATAATATTCAGCACTGAGATAAAAACGAATAAGCCATTCCTATGAGGAATTGATTTTCCCTTCCACATCTGTTCATGAAGATATAAATCTAAAGTTTTGGTACTTTAAAAGCCTCCAAATGCAAATATAATCTAAAATTACTAGGCTTTGAAATTGGGCCTCTATGTCAAAAAATGTTTATAGACACGGTCCCTGGAGCCTGACTGCTCATCTTTTGCCTCCAGGCCCCGAAGGCATTGGTCACCTCTCGAGGTCCTTTCCGATTCATTGCAACAAAATGGAATGGTGCTGCTTGCCTCCTGTGCACTGTCAACTCTGTACGCACCCTTAGGAGAGATGCAAGAACCACCATGGCATGGACCCTGCCCCCAGACAGGCAAGACAGCAGAGAACATAAACTACACATGAACAGTCATCATGTAAGGCAGAAGGTGGTCATTGCCCTAAAGACGAAGTGACATGGGAACCCAGAGGAGAGAGACTTGACTTTCTTTTGAAGGATCAAGAAAGGCCTTTGGAGAAAGTACAATTCAGGTGGAGCCATGAAGGATGGATGGGATTTGACCAAAGGAAATAAGGGAGCAGAGCATTCTAGGAGAGACAGCAGGAGCTGAGGCCAGAGGTGCGCAAAGGCAGGCAGAGCTTAAACCAGGAGAAAGTGTTTGGTGTGGCTGCAGCACAGGACACATACCACCGTGGAGGTGCATGAATGTTGTGGGCATGACCCTGATTTCCTTCTATCTAGATGGCATTTTGCAATTTCCTATGTTCTTTTATGCACATTATCACATTTGATTTTCACAACAATTGTGTAAGTAGGCACTAGATGGGATGATCATACAGATGAGAAAACTGAGACTCAGAAAGTTAAGGTGCTCTGCCTTAGGGGACAAAGGAGAATAGCAGAAGACCAGGATGAGAACTCAGGTTTTCCAACACCCTGACCAGGGCCTTTCCCCTAAACCGGCAGTGGCAGGGAGCCTGCGAGAGAGCCTACCCACAGTTATTTCCCTTACTGTGTGTTTGTGGGTTTTTGTTTGTTGGCTTGCTTTCAGGTTTGTTCACTGATTGTTCCCATGTAAAGGCACCATGTGGTGGCCATTCCTCGATGCTATGATGTAAGTCATTGTATTCACAATAGGGAGACTTAGGGAACAGTCTCTTTCCCGAAGTTAGCTCTGTAAGTCTTGGTTGTGGCATCAAAGGCACAGAGCTGGCAGCACTGTGTCACCATGCAGAGCACTGTGTGGGGTTTGCTGATCTTGTCCCCTGGTAGTCACCCTACACCAGGCTGATGGAGAGCATGGCAGGATGATGGTCCTGCAGACAGCAATGAGTAACTCCTTGGGCCACTCAACTCCCAGACTGACATTATCGTTGCAGTACCTTATGGTGACAATCATTTTGAACCTGATCCACCGGCCAGCCTCGGGCTGCTTTTGCACAAACATGAGCTTCAGAACCTTGTCCTTGAGGGGCACCCCCAGGAGAAAGTCAGTGACCTAAAACTCCTTGATGGGCAGAGAGAAGAGATAGACCTTCAGGGATTTGATCTTCATGTCCTTGACCTGGCAAGGTGACTTGGTGATGGAGTCCCACTCCTTGTCCTAGACTTGCATCCACAAGATCTGGAGTCTCAGTCTTGATGTTGACCATAGCCAAGACCCCAGCCACAGCTGAGCTGCCAGAGTCTCCCCATTCCAGGGCCCCAGGGTTCTCTGGCATCATCAAAAAACTATGCATTTTTGTATCACAAAACTGCCATGCTTGGAATTAATTCTGTGAGCCCACCTCCCTTAGGAGCCCCCCTGAGAGGGCCTGAAAGGTGGGGGATTAGACATCTGAGCTATTAGGTATTGGGTAGGCTCATCAGCTTTGTTTGCTATCCCGTTTGGCAAATGAGCCAGAAACCAGAGCATCACCGAGTGCATTGGAGGCGAGGGCTTTCAGAACGGAGAAGGAAGTAACTCAAGCTGGTTTTGCAACTAGTTCCTTGGAAAATGACACCTACTGGGCAAAGCTGCAAGTCCACCTGAGGCCGGGTCTAGAGGTCAGACCAGAACAACAGAGGGAAATTCCGAGCTTCCCTTAACCATAGGCCAGTTTTAAATTCTGACGTGTTGCCATATCACAAGTCCGAGGGACTGAGAGAAATGACCTGGGGCGGGAATGAAATCTTTTGGGCTGTGAGCCTGTGGAGGGGTAGGAGACATCTGCAGGCTCAGTCCTAGGTGACTGCCCCTCCAGCTGGATCCTGGGTGTGACTCCTAAGGTCCAAGGTGGCTGGAGATGACCACTGAGCCCACACTCAGAAAACAAAGGCATGGTGGTGCTAGCTGTTAAGAGGAGTTGTCCCAGAAACATTCAGATTTTCCATTTTTTGTTTGTTTTATTTGGGAGAGGGGAATGAGTGGGTTATCAAATTCCCTTTATGTGGAACCAGGGGAGGTAATTTTGTCTAGCCTGAGTGTGGTGAGTGAAAGGCAGACCCAGAAGCCTCACAGACAAGGGTGGGCCTGTTGCCTGGGATCCTGCCTGCCCTAGAGCTCCTCCTTCCTTGCCTGGGGGACTCTGAGGCAGCTTTACAGTGATCTTTACTCAGCGCTGGTGCTAATCCTTGTCCCTGAAAGCCAGCAGCAGCTTCCCCACTCCTGGATCCAGGGCCATTCTTTTCAGAGAAAATTTGGGTGCCTGGCTGGCCTCTTTTCCTCCCCATGAAGGTCTGAGGGGCAATGAGGGGAACAGCTGGGACAGTTTCTGGGAAGGAGGCTGCTTGGGCCAGTCAACATATTAGTCTGAGGAAACCTTTTATTTCAGACAAGGGTTAACATTGGTTTCATTTCTCATTTTGGTCTCAGTGGGTTTCTCAGTCGTGCCAGAGGTGCTGAAAGGTGACAGTGAGAAGGCCTTGTGTGACACTTCTTTTTCATTTGATTTCCAAATGTGTGAAATTTGGTACCTTTCCTCCTTACCCACAAGAGCTTTAATTCTGTGAAGGGGCAGTGCAGGCTCTGTCATAACACCTCCTCCCCAGCTCCCCACCTTTCCTCCAGAGAAAAAGGCAGACAAGAGGGGGAAAGCTGGGGCCAGATGGACAAGAACAAATGAATCTACTCCCCTGGCCCAGAAGCCACGGCCGCACGGACCCAGAATCCTTTTTCTGACCCTGTGATCCATTGAGTAAGGTGAAGGGAGTAGGAAAGGAGGAGATGGGCCCAGAGTGAGGAACCTCATTTACTTAATTGCCCCTACATAGAGGGAACCTTCAGCAGCCCCTCTGCCTGGACTAACTGGCCCTGCCCCCAGATAAGCTCAGGGATACATGCCACTGGGCTTGTCTGGGTGGGCTGACTGCAATGACAAACAGCCCCACATCTTGATGGCCCAACAAACTACAATCTAACATGAGTTGGCAGGAGGCTCTGCTCCACACAGTCATTCATGGACCCAGGCCCTTCTGTCTTGAGGTTCCATCATCCCTTGGGGCCTTGGCATTCTCCACTGACTATGTGTGTCCAACATGGTAGATGGAGGAAGAGAGGGTGTGAAAGGTCTTACGGGCCCAGCCTGGAGGTGGCCTGTGTCACTTTTCTCCACATTACCTTGGCCACCCTAAACATCAAGGGAACCTGGGAATGTGGTCTTGATGTCTTATAGGTTGAGTTGTCACTCACCAGCAAAAGATATCTGGAAATCCTAATTTCCAGTACCTCCGAATATGACCTTATTTGGAAATATGGTCTTTACAGAACAATCAAGTTAAAATGAGATCGTTAGATGGTCCCTAATGCCAGGTCCCTGACTGGCATTTTTATACAAAAGAGAAATGTGGGCACGGAGGGATGACCATGTGAAGACAGGGGGAAGGCCACCCACAGGTCCAGGGATGTCTGAGGCTATCAGAAGCAGGGAGAGAGGCAGGCAGAGTCTCCCTCATGGTTCTCAGATGGAACCAACTTTGCCAACACTTTGATTCCAGACTTCTGGCCTTCAGAACGACGAGACAACAAATTTCTGTTGCTTAAGCCACGCAGTTTGTGAAACTTTGTTATGGTTGTCCCCAGGAAACTAAAATACACTGTATGCTAAGATTTGGGGAGCATCCAGCCAGCTGTGCTGTGCAATCTCCTTGTCTGAAAAAAAGAGAACAGGTGGCTATTAGCACAATAGCTACCATCTTCGCTGATAGGTACTTTCTGGTTCTATGACTGTTGCCAAGCTTCTCCACCCATGACTCCCTCCCTCCCCTGGGTTTTCTCTCACCTTCTCCCCACTTCTGATACTAATCCCTCCCAGGAGAGAGTAAGGGAGCCCAGTCATTTCTGTCTAGAGTTCCCATGTGGAGAAGAGAGAGGAACTTTGCCATTCTCATCTCATTTTTTTTCTCTTCTTTGGTCCAGAGTTGTACAAACCCTTCCAGCACCTTCCTAAATGACCTTGAGCAAAACCCCTGACTCTTGTGAGACTCAATTTCCCTCCCAGTAAAGCGGGTGTGATCCCACTGAGTTTCGCAACAGAAAAGTCAGTTATAAAAATGATGCTGTAACGCTTCAGAAACACAGCGTGCTGCATCCACCCACAAGAGCAGTAATCACTGTAGCTCAAGAGGTTGTAAATTCTCCACAGCTGACTGTTGGGAGCTGGACAGGACCCAGCACCTGGTGACCTTGGCTGACTTGGTAAATGGGGGGCAACGATGGTGCACCACAGAGGAAGGGACCCTTTGCCCTGGCAGACCTCCTCCCCATCTAGACTTGCGGGGGGGATCTGACTGTAGCCACCTGAGCCAGGAAGAGATGTTCTGCACCAGAGTCCCTGGGCATTAGCAGCTGTACTTGCTGCCTGGATGAGACCTGGCACAGCTGGTGCACCACAGCAAGGAAGAGAGAGGGCTGTGGGGAATAACAGCGGTGTTAACACTGCCATTTACTAGGACTTATTTGTGCCAGGTTCTGGGCAAGTGTTGCTTCTGATAGTCAAACTATCCTGCAAGGTGATAAATGTGGGATGTGGAGTTAGTGTGTGGATCTGTGGGGGTTTGCATCCAGGCTCTCCGGGGCTGTCTCAAGCCATCTCACGCTAGTTACCTAAGTGCACTGGGGATCAGCATCCTTATTTGTAAAATTGGGGTAAAAATGATCCAGGCGAGGTGGCTCACCCCTGTAATTCCAGCCCTTTGGGAGGCCGAGGTAGGCGGATCACGAGGTCAGGAGTTCGAGACCAGCCTGGCCAACATGACGAAACCCCATCTCTACTAAAAACACAAAAATTATCCGGGCGTGGGGGCGGGCGCCTATAATCCCAGCTACTCGGGAGGCTGAGGCAGGAGAATCGCTTGAACCCAGGAGGTGGAGGTTGCAGTGAGCTGAGATCGTGCCCTTGCACTTCGGCCTGGGCAATAAGAGCAAAACTCCATCAAAAAAAAAAAAAAAAAAAAAAAAAAAAAAAAAATCCCACTCTACAGCTCAGGGTTGCTCCCAGGGCAGAGTCTGAGAAGAGAAGCAGGAGGTGGAGGGGTGGAGCCCTTACCTAAAGAGGCATCCTCTCATGACACCCTCCTTTGCCCCCAGGACTTGCTGGCAGCCAGGTTCTCCTGGCAGAAGGTGGATTCCTGGCCCACTGCTGAGTTCTCTGCCTTCTCTCAGCAGCAGATCTTCAGACTGTCTGGCAAGGGCCAGCCGGAGGGCGATGGTGAGCATTAGATGAAATAACACATATAACGCTCCTAAAACAGTGCCTGGCTCAAGGCAAATGCTCGGTAAATATTGGTTCTTATTATTGGACCCATTTTATACCAAGGCTTAGTGCTACTAAGAATACACAGTAAGTGACTGAGATGGATTTGACTATTAGACTCTAAAATCTGTGTTTAGGTATGTGTGTGCATGTGTGTTTGTATCAGGCTGAAAAAATGCTGGCTCTTTCCTCCTCTCATCACTCAGAAGATGAATGTGGTCTTGAACTTTGGGAAGTAAATGAGTTTCTTAGGGACATGGAGCTTGGAAAGAAACCTGAACTATGTGTGCAAGAGATACCTGTCCTGGCAGGGCTCAGTGACTCATACCTGTAATCCCAGCACTTTGGGAGGCTGAGGTGGGCGGATCACTTGAGGCCAGGAGTTTGAGATCAGCCTGGCCAACATGGTGAAACCCTGTCTCTACTAAAAAATACAAACATTAGCTGGGCATGGTGGCATAAGCTTGTAATTCCAGCTTGGGAAGCTGAGGCACGAAAATCGCTTGAACCCGGGAGGCGGAGGTTGCAATGAGCTGAGATTGCGCCACTGCACTCCAGACTGGGCTACAGAGCAAGACTGTGTCTAAAAAAAAAAAAAAGAGAGAGAGAGAAAGAAGAGACACCTATCTTTTCTAGCAATTCCCTCTCCTTCCCTGTCCTTCTCTCCACTCTACGACCTCCCTCTCTCTCTTTTCCTTCTCTCCCTCCTGTCTCCTCTCAAGTGAAAGATCTGTCCTGGGCTGGGCACGGTGGCTCACGCCTGTAATCCCAGCACTTTGGGAGGCCGAGGCGGGAGGATCACAAGGTCAGGAGTTCAAGACCAGCCTGGCCAACATGGCGAAATCCCATCTCTACTAAAAATACAAGAATTAGCCAGGCGTGGTGGCAGGTGCCTGTAATCCCAGCTATTCGGGGGGCTGAGGCAGGAGAATTGCTTGAACCTGGGAGGCGGAGGTTGCAGTGAGCCAAGATTGTTCCACTGCACTCCAGCCCCAGTGACAATGCGAGACTCTGTCTCAAAAAAAAAAAAAAAAAAAAGGATCTGTCCTGCCTACTGGCCTGGTCTTCCTGCTAGGGACAAGGCTTTCCTGTTGAAGACAAAAGAGGGTCGGGTGGCCTGCTCTCAGGTCTGCCTCCTTGGTGAATGGGCCTTGCAGCATCTTTTCCTTGGGAGCACACATCAGTTGCTCCCATTCCTATTTCTGAAGACAATCTCAACACCACGTTTTCTTAGTGGAAGCTGAGGGCACCCCACACTAGGGTCACTGGAGAAGCCTTGGACCTAAGGGTAAGGAGCAGGACCCAGAGCTCTGGGTTGTAGAGGGAGGTGCTCCCGGACAGGCTGGCTGAGCTGCAGCCTGCATCCTCTGTGCTGCCACAAATTCAGCTGCCTATCGGCAGCTTTGGCACCAGCTCTGGGGGCAGGCGGACCTGGGATGAATGCCCTGTTTGCTCTTATGGGCAACTTACTTTTCATCCCTGAGCCTCTTTCTCCTCATCCATAAAATGGGCACAATAACACTTGTGCATAATACTGGATGAGATCAGGGTACACCAAGCATTCAGCAGCTCCTGGCTCAGTAAGTAGTAGCTATTATCTTTGTTTTCAAGGGTTTTCGTTTGTTTGTTTGTTTGATATGGAGTCTTGCTCTGTCACCCAGGCTGGAGAGCAGTGGCATGACCCCTGCTCACTGCAGCCTCTGCCTCCTGGGTTCAAGCGATTCTTCTGTCTCAGCCTCCCGAGTAGCTGGGATTACAGGTGCTGACAGTTTAGCAAACAGTATGCCATCCATTCAAATATCTGCTCTTACGGAGCTCATCCTTTCCTCTGCTCTAAGGAGCCTGAGTGAGAGGCCCTGGTAACAGCAAGGGGAAAGAAGGAAACTATTCCCGAGTCCATACTCTGTCCTAGCATCACAGCAAACTCTGAGGTTTTTGGACCCCCAGATGTTAAGAGGAGGGACTGGTCCTAAGCTTCCCAAATACCCTCATATGCCCAGTGTCTTCAGCTGGGCTCTCCCAGAAGCAGATCCTGAGGTGAGGATTTAAGGACAAATCATTTATTTATTTTTTATTTATTTTATTTTTTGAGATGGAGTTTCACTCTTGTTGCCCAGGCTGGAGTGCAATGGCGCGATCTTGGCTCACTGCAACCTCCACCTCCTAGGTTCAAGTGATTCTCCTACCTCAGCCTCCCGAGTAGCTGGGATTACAGGCATGCGCCACCACGCCTGGCTAATTTTGTATTTTTAGTAGAGACGGGGTTTCTCCATGTTGGTCAGCCTGGTCTTGAACTCCTGACCTCAGGTGATCCACCCACCTCAGCCTCCCAAAGTGCTGAGCTTACAGGTGGTGAGCCACCGCACCCAGCCAAATTGTTTATTTTGATGTGAGGTGTGACCCCAGAAGCACTGGCACCCTACTGTGGGAAAGTGGGAGAAGTGAGGAAATGAAGCCAACACAGGGTGCATTCCTGAGCAGGTAACTGCTGTGGGAAGCTGGGCTCCATCACACAGGGGACCTCTGGGAGACTGTGGTACACACTTCTGGATGGGGTATTTATCCATCCACTCCTGTCCATCCATGGTTGACAGCTGCTCCTAGGGGTACCTACCCTGCACTGGCTGAATGCAAAAGTGTTCCTGCACGTCAGAGAAAGCCCCCTGGCAGAGAAAACATGGCCTTATAAGTGCTGGGGGCATTTGCTTATCATTATAGTGCTTATCACAATTATAAATGACTCCAATAATTATTTGTTTAATGTTTCCCTCCTGTATTAGAATATAATCTCTCTGAAGATAGGGACGGCATCACCAGTTGTATCCCCAGGACCTAGAATGGTGTCTGGCATGTGGTAGGTTTTCAATAGATACTTGCTGAATCAGTGTAATCTGGAGGTTGATAAATTCATGATAAAGACCCCAGTGCTGTCTGAACAGCTTCTCTATCTCTTCCTTTCTCCTCTCTCCACCCCAAACCTGACATAGTAGTGCCTAAAACTCACTTCCAGTACCTTTTTTAAAATTTGACTTCTTCTAGAGTATAAAACCCCAATATTTAACCTTGCCCGTGGTTGCCTGGAATAAAGGGTGCTTTTTCCAGCCTCCTTTGCAGCTAGGAGTGCCTACGTGACTAAGTTCTGACCAAGGGGTGTAGAATTGATGGCTGCCACTTTCAAGACATGTCTTTATGGGTGGAGGTGCACCCATCTCCTTCCCATTCCTCCTTCCTGCTGGTTGGAATTTGGATATCATGGCTGGAGTAGCCACCTTGGATCATTAGGTGGAAACCTTGGAGCAGAGGATGGTGGAAGCTAGAAGATCCAGGCACCCTGATGATCAGGGAGCCACCACTCCAACCTTGGGCTGAACCTCTGGCCTTGCTTTACATGAGAGAGCCCTTGGTTATGCCATTGTTATTTCGGGTGGGATTTTCTGTCACTCCCAGCTGAACAACCTAATCCTAAGTGATACGTAGAAGGTCCCTGCTAGACCGACCTCTTGGGAGGGGAGGGAATAAATGACTCTCAGGTGGTGGAACCAGAGCTTGCTGGAGAGGAGGGTCTCTCCTGCTGAATGGAAGCCAGGGCCCCCTCCCACTGGCTGTCTCCCTCCCTGGGCTCAGACAGGTCCAGCCTTCCTCAGGACTTTGAGAAGTTCAGTTCTCTCCCCAGGACTAGCTATTCTCACAAACTTCCTGTCCCTTTAGTCGACATGCCCCACGGCAGGTCCAAGGCTGGGCGCCGCCACAACTCACCTTTCCTAAGAGTGGCATCAAGGTTCTTTGGAGGGGGATCCTCTTTTCCCATCCCCACTTCTCAAGAGCATTAGGGAAGATACAGTCAGTGCCCTCTTAGTGTTCTCTTTCCACTTGTTGGGTATAAGAAGGGAACCTGAGGGCCCTGCAGTGTTTAGGGGTGGGAGTGGAAACAGAGGCAGGAAAAATCCAGAGTCCCCAAAAAGTGAAGCAGGGAGAGAGATAAAGAAGGCAGGAACAACCATGGGCACAGGTTATCACACATACACAGGTTACAAGAGCAGGAGGCTGGAGCTGCAAAAGGTGGCAGGGAAGCTTCCAGAAAGGCAGATTCCAGCCTCATACCTCCCTGCCCTGCAATGCTGAAGTTCCCAGGTAGAGGGGAACCTCTAGACCCTTCCGACTGTCAGGGCTCTGTGGATCCATTTGTCGCAGTCTCCGCACCCCCAACCTTGACTATCCCGGGCCTGCCTTCAGGACAGAGCCTGGAAATGAGGAGAGGACCTGGGAAGGGGTAACCCTGGGAAAAAAGTTCTTATTAGTCACCCCTGGCTCTGGGGATACTTTCCAGGAGTGGCCTGCCAAGCCGTGTGACCTTGGACAAGTCCCGTCCACTCTTCGGGCCTCAGTTTCCTTTGAGGGACCTTGAATGGGCAGGAGTTGCTGGGAGACCGGGGAGGAGGTCCGGGGTGCCAGGGTGGGAGGCGGGCCCGGCTTGTCGCTGAAAGCCGGCCAGGCGCACTGTCGGCGCTCAGAGCTGGTGGCCGCCTCCTGCGCTTCCTCATCCCAAGCCGCGCTCGCCCGGAGCGCAGTGCCCACTATCTCCCGGCCCGGGACCGGCCAAGGGGTGCGGCGGGGAGGGCCCAGGGGTCTCTAGCGGCAGGGACGGAAGAACCGGGACCCTACCAGGCCCCTCCCGCGGGCAGGGCGGCCCCTCGCCGGCTCCTCCCCCGCCGCCCGCCACCCTCCCGGAATCAGTCGCCGCACGCGGTTCCGCAGGTGGCAGCGATGGCCCAGTCCTGAACTCCCCGCCATGGCCGGCACCCCCGGCCCGCTGCGCCTCGCGCTCCTGCTGCTCGGGGTGGTGGGCAGGGCCGGCCCCCGCCCCCAGGTGAGACCCAGGGACCCCGACGACACCGGGGGAGGGGGTGGCGCTGCGGGCTGCAGGCGCTGTGTCCTGGCGGGGGGGGCCCGGGACTTGAATGAAACTCCGAGACCGCTGGCAGGGGCATCCGAAAGCCTCGGGGGGAGTAGGGACTGGAGAGTTTGTGCCCCTGGGCTGGAAGGCCCAGGTGAGGGCTTGGACTACAGATGATTCCCCCAACCCCAGCGAGACGCCCTCTTCCTCGCCGCCCGGGTCCCTCTGCCAGGGCACCCGCTGCCCCGCGGCCGCCCTGCGCTGACTTCTGCCCGCTTCACCTTCCTCCCCGCCACTTTCCCAACTCCTTCTAAACCGTGTCAGCGGCCCTGGCACAGCCCGGCATCCTCCCAGACTCCCTCCGCCCCACAGTCTGCCCCAGACCCCTCTCCCGCAGTGCCGCCTCAGGCAATCCACCTGCTCAAAGACCCTGAGAAGGCCCTATGAGGGCTGAGAGCGCCAGGGTGCGGAGACCCGGCTCCTCTCCCTTTCTCGTCAGCCCCCCGCACAGCCTTTGATTCATGGCCCCTGGGACCCTGCGGTGGCAGCTTGTCCTTCCTAGTGACCTCCCAGATGGAACCTACCCCTGTCCCCTTCCAGCCTCTGTAGCAAACAGGCAGAAGACTCAGTGACCCCTCTGGAAGCAGCTAACCCACCCCCCCACCCCACCCACTCTGCTGACCTCCCATTCTGACCCTACACTGACAACAGGCACCAAGAGAACGCATACTGGGACACGCAGGAACACCTGGGCTCCTTGGTGCCACCAGAGAGCAGGCCACAGGTAGACATCTGTAGCCCCTCTCTCCTGCCTTTGCTGCCTTTCCTGCCCCAGGCTCCTGGGCTGGGGGCAGTGGTCAGCTGCTTTTGAAGAGGGGAGCTGTCCAAAGATGCTGGGACATGCTTGAACAGAGAGGAGACAGACTTGGGTGGCCTGTCCTGGGTCAGGAAACAGGTTCTTCCTATCACCTCCCACTGCTACCGCCAGACTTAAAGAACTGAGATCCATGGGGAGTGGACCTAGACGAACCTCGAAGTTTGTCCCAGAACCATTGCCTTGGTGAGGGCAGACTCCACCCCAGCTGAAACCCCAGATGTGGACAGACGTGCCTCTCAGCTGAGGGGCCAGCACATTTTCAGCCCCCAGATTCTTTTCCAGATGCATCCTCTCCTTGCCCCTGTTCCCCAGCCCAGCTGCTGCCCTGAGACCCAGGAGACACCCACTCCCTTCCAAGGCACCTTCCCCACAGTGCCCCCAGCCAGGCCTTGCTTTTCCTGGTGTGGTTGGGATCTTTCAGGGGCCAGGGCTGCAGACCCAAGATGTGGTTCTTGCCCATCGTTCCCTCCTCTTATGGACTGGGTTGGGGTAGGAGTGGAGGCTCTGCTTCCTGGTCCCATCCTGCTCTAGGCCAGGCTTACAGATCTGGTTTGAATGAAGGGAAGAAAGTATAGGGAAGAGGAAAGTTTCTGTGAGCTGTCTTCCCAGAGGCCTTATTCCCAGAAGTGTCAGGCTTCTGAACCCGCACTTTCCTCTGATCCAATTTTACTCCTTAGCCCCAGGCCTAGGGCAAAAGCTGGGCATCCTGGGGGCATAACACGATTGGGGTGGTAGAGAAGGATAGAAGGGGACAGGTCCTAGCTGGGACGGGAGCCTTGAGGGGGTGCTCTTGTCATGGGAAACTGAGCTGCCACGGAGATCTGAGTTACAGGGGGTGTTAAGGATAGACTGCAATAATTATGACACAACATCATGCATGCTTATAGGACTAAAAAATAGTGTATTTTGCATTTTGTTTTCTGTCTATGAAGTCAGCAGGGTTAGAGTTTCTCTGCTCGTGTTGCTGATGGGGAGATGAAAGCTCAGAAAAGAGGGTCCCTGTATAAAGTAGTCCAGCAGTTCAGGAGCAGGGAGGAGAAAGGGGTGAGGGGCTGGGCTCTTGATCTAACGCCTCCTACTCAGATGGGACTGAAGGGAGAACTCGGAGAGTGAGCTGTGGGGTCTGCTGAGGCTGGAAGCAGCATCCCTGCAGGTAGGGGGATGGCTGAGTCGACTTCTGAAAAACGTGCCCTAAGCCACTCTTTCATTGTTGCTGGGAAACCTCACTCCCCTACCCTGGTCCTTACCTGTCCAAGACCCCGCTGAGGGAGTGGGCCTACTGAGGAGACAGGCAAGTCCTTGACACTCAAAGTTAAAAATCAGACAGAACTGGATTCAAATATAGAGACTGCTATTAGCTGGTGATCTTGAGCTGGATATTGGATTATCCCCAATCTGTGTTCTCATCTGTAAATAGGGATCATAAACTCTATCACACAGGGTTATGGAGGGGATGGACACTGGCACCCTGAAATGGCAGCTTTAGTCACTTTAGTCAAATGGGGAAACTGACCCATTTGTCCTTGGGGATCCGAAAGTGTTTTCCAGGGCTGCAGGATAGGACTGAGAGGGGCTCTTGGAGACCCTGGGTCTCTGTACTCTAGTGAATGGTGGATGGAGTCCAGGGCTGAGCCTTGGTCAGAGTGGACGTTGTTCTAATCTGGGCTTCCTTCTGGACAGAACCCAGGCTGGGGGCTGGGGCAGGAGCAACCAAGAAACCACATCCTGCCCTCGAATGCCCTGCACCAAGGCAAAACAGGCTTCCTCAGCGGCAGCCTGCCCCTAGGAAAATTCCTATGTGTGTGTTGGTGGTGGTGGTGGTGGTGGTGGGGACAGAGACAGAGACAGGTAGACTGAGACAGTTCAGGGGGAGAAGGGAGTGGGCTAGATGAGCCCCCATTTCCCAGGTATATGTGAGTGACCGTGTGTGTAACAGTCTGTGTGGGAATGAGTCCCTGAGTGTGCAACATCTCAGCATGCAGTTATGCATCTGATAGTGTCTAGGTGTTTGTGACCCTGCATGTCATACTGTGTCTGTGGGAGGGTCTGTGTGTGTGTGTGTGTGTCTGTGTGTGTGTGTGTGGCATCTTGGTGTGTGAATGGGTGTCAACTAGTGTGTGTCTATATGTGCAGGGGAGATAGTGTGCTTGCGAGAGTGTGCGTTCCTCTGTGTGTGTGTGTTGGGGACAGTGTCTCAGCATGTGAGTGTGTATCTGGCAGTCTGTGAGTGATTGTGTGTGGTGGGAGAAAATCTGTGTTAGTGTCTGAGCATTGGGAATGTGCATGGGGGCGTGTGTGATGATGCATGTGACAGTGTCCACGTGGGGGTTTTTGTGACTGTGAGAACATGTGTGTAGTATTCCTTTTCCTGTCATTTCGTTCAGATATCTAAAGCCCTTAGGGAAAAAAATGGATTGTAAGCTCTGAGCTTTTGAAAAAAAAAAAAGAAGAAAGAAAAACAAGGGGCAATCAAAGAGACAGGAGCCTGTTGATGGAAGGGGTGATTTGACTTCTGGGAGGGGACACAGAGGAAGGAGGTTGGGGTCCTGGGAGGAGATGCCAGGGAACCTGAAGGGCTGGACCTGGTTGGGGGCCTCCAGAAATTTGAATTGGAATCCCTTCTTCCTCCTTCTGAGAGGCCCTGCTGTGCATCTCCCACCTCATGGCACAGAGAGGCCAAGATCTCTGTCCTCCTTCCCGTCAACCAAAATGGTCCCCAGAGAAGGAAAGAATCTGATACACTTACCCACGCTGAGAAATAGGAGGCGCCTTTCAGGTTGGCAGCCAGTGTTGGGAGAGGGAGCCCCCTCCCGGGGTGTTGGAAGGCCTGCCACCCCGGGGGCTTCCACTCCACCTGCTTCCTTCTCTGCTGTCTTTCCTTCCAACGCTGCCTGCTCGTACAGGGCTTGAGAAGTCACAAAGATTTTCACCTGCTTTATCTTACTGGATCTGTACAGTCTCTGAGAAGAATGATATGCCCATTTTACAGGTGGCGGAACTGGCAACTGATGAGTAAACTGAGGTCCAAAAAGATAAAGTGTGTCCCACCGTCCTGCATTAACAGAGCTGGGATTTAGACCAAGGACTTGTAAATCGCTGACCAGAGCTCCTTCCTGTAGATCACACCACTCCCTCCTGGTGTCCTCTCTCCTATCTCCTGCTTCCTCCCGAAACTCCTGAATCTGAGGGATGCCCCTTCCTTCTTGTAACCTCCAACCAGGCGTCATCCCCATGTGCCTTCATCCACCTCAGAGAGATCCCATGAAGCCTGTCAAGTCTTGATTCTAGAAACTGCCATCCTGCCCTTACTGTGGCCCCTTAGACCCCCACTGACCCCTGCCCTGCTCTCCTTGTCAGCTCTGCTGCCTTGTGAGGGACAGGGACATCGGGATTGCATCCTCCCCGCTCCCCAGCACCCACAGCCCCACCTTGTCAGGCTTGCGGCAGGGACTTATGTTGTGGGAGGATGAAATGGAGGAGTGGGAGACACTGCTGGGCAGGGCCTTGCCCCTCCTCACAGGGCATGGGGTCCCAAGCCTCCTCCCTGCTCCACTTTGCCATTGGCTGTGGTTACTGCTGGAAGATCTCACAAATTAAGCAGAATGATTGGTCATTGGATGTGAAAATGTATTAATTTCCTCTTTCTGGGAATGTGTTGATCCTAGAAGTGAGGAAGGGGTGGGGCCCCAGTCCCCAGGAAGCCTGGTCACTCCCTCCCACTCTGCCCTTTCCTCTAAACAGCAGAAATCATGGGAATTGCTGCCATTGACTGAGCCTTCTCCATGTGCCCCCCATCCTAAGCATTAACTCAGTCCTCACAGCCATCTCATGGGGGAGGGGCTGCTGTTCCCATTTGCACAAGTTTAAGCTGAGGCTAAAACATACAACTCTTGCACTCGGTTGCAAACCTATTGTCTGGGTGAGCCAGGTCCAGGCCCAGATCTGAGCCCGAGCCCAGGGTTGTTCAGCCTCCACTATGTTACCTGGGCACCCAGGCCCTGTGGCACTGGGTGACCCCAGCCTCATTTACCCAGCCTTTCCCCAGACCAGAACCTCCCATCTGTCCCAGGGCCTGCCACCACTCTCTCCCTGCCCCCCAAAATCCTCCTGATAACAGTCCACAGCTTTCCTCTGCTCTCCAGAGCACTGATGTCCCCACCCCTGTGCCTTTTCCCTGCTGTGCCTTCCTGCTGAAATGCCTACCCTCCTCCTTGCTAGCCCAGTCTGTCCCCAACCCCCTTCACCCCAGCCCCACCTCACAGTCCCCAGTCCCTCAGGCCTCTTGAGTCTACACTGAGCCCTGCCCCAACCACTCCCTGAACACTTTCACCCACTGGCTTCCCTGTTATGTCACTTGTCCTATAAAGCATTGACCCCCACCCCCAAGTAGCCTGAGGACTCTCTCAGGCAGGACTCCTGCAGTCACCTTTATACTCCCTGCATTCCCCTCCACCCACAACCACCCAGAACCTGGCACCGTTATGGTTTCTGTAAATACGAGGTGTGGGAGAGGCCAGAAGTCTGGGTAGTTCGTACTGTGTGTGTGCCTGCAGGGCTGGGATGAAGGCTCCAGGGTATTTAGAAACCCTGAACTCGTCCAGGGAGAGGACAAGATATTCCTACTGTCAGGAATCCCTTACCTAAGGGGGAGCCACAGCCCTGTCCTCAGGGAGCCCCAGTCTGAGGGGGACACAGCCCTGACTCAGGGAGCCCCAGTCTGAGGGGGACACAGCCCTGACTCAGGGAGCCCCAGTCTGAGGGAGACGCAGCCCCATCCTCAGGGAGCCCCAGTCTGAAGATAGTTTTATGTCCACAGCTCTGCTCAGAGTAGGTGACAGCGCTGCCCTGGGGTGCTGGAGGCCAGATTGGCCTTCATGGCGCGGTCGTTAACCCCTCCCCCGCCTCTGGGGAGAACTGGCTTCCACAGCCTCTCTGCCTGCCCCAGACACACCTTCTGCCCCAGTTCCCAGCAGTGACCTTGTGCGTTGTCTGCTTTCATTCTAGAAACAGAAACCAAGGGGGATTCCTCTGTCTCTCTGCCCTCCACCCCCAGCAGCTGCTGCATTTAGGGGCCACGTGGAAGAGCCCTTTACTGGAGAAGAGGGAAGAAGGGAGAAGGGAAAGGGGTTGGGGTGGCGGGGTTGATCCACCAGGACTTGCTCTGATGAAAACTGTGCCACCTCCTCAGCTGTGGCTAATACCATGGACAACACCTTTGCAGCTGTTATGCTTGATTTCTTCTTCTTTTTTTCCCCAAGCAAATACAGTTGACCTTTGCCCTCAGACGAGCTCTGTCCTTCAGGGTAGCCCCTGCGGCCTCGGCACACTTATGCCAAGGACGCTGCTGGGGCTCAAAGTGAGCTGGGCCCTTCCGAGGGGCCTGCGAGGCAGCAGAGGGTGAGCAAGACAACCCAAGTCTCTCAGGGAGGTGCGAGATAAGCCAGCTAGAACCCGAGACCAGATCCAGCGTGTGCCCAGCACGCTACAAGGCAAGGGGGCAAGCTTCTATAAAGAAGCTATTTTAATTTCAGCACACGTGGACATTTTTGTGATTTCAAAAAACAAAATGTTGTTTTAAATTATGTATAGGTCCTACATTTTATACATGGGGCTCTTGGGTCATTTCAGCATCTGCAGCCTCTAAAGGACGAATATTTATAATTTTTAAGGCTGTTCAGGAAAAAACTAAACAGAACCACAATCCCAAGACATAGCCGAAGGAAGTGCACAAAAACTCTTGAGAAGGAATGGTGGATTCTCAGTGGGATGGGTCTGTTTGGGTCTATGTGCTAAAAAGCCATTTCGGTGACCTTACTGGAAGTGGAGGCTCAGCTCTCCCTACTCACAGGTGAGGGGGATCCCCACCCCGTTGCAGGCGTGACTTCAGTGTTCTGCAACCTCCCTGACCCCTTCACCTCATGTCCTCAGGACTCTTCCTTTGGGTGGATAGAAGCTGGGTTGAATATTAGATTTGGTGGTTGTGTCAGAGGGGAGCACAGGGGGGCTGTGATGAGCGCATTTGTAAGTGAGTGCATTTTGGAGGAGGAATGCTAATGGCAGACATCCGGGTTCTCTGTAGCCCTGAACGCCGCCCCGCTTGTCCCCGCACACCTTCCAATATTCCACCATGGTCACTGATCTGAAGGACTCCAGATTCTAGCCTTAACTCTGCTTCCCTGTGCACCCTTGATTCAGTTCCTCTCCCACTCTGGCCTGTGTGTCTCCTTCTAGAATGGCTGAAAGTGCAAGAAGCCCTCAGGCAGGCTGACTAGGCACCAGAAGGAGCTTAGAGTCCTGGACCCTCAGAAAGTCTCTCTCCTAAGTGAGATCAGAGACCAGGAATGAGGCACGCACTCTCCTTTCCTCCTTCGTCCACCCACCTCCCCAAAAACATCAATTTAGCAGACATTTGCTGGGTACTTGTGACACATCAAGCTGTGCACCAGTCCCCTGGGAGGAATGAAGATGTCAAACCATCCACCTGGAGCTCCTGGGTGGCAGTGACTTATTCCCACTCTCTTTCAGAGGTGGCTGATGCCTGGCAGAGTTTGGGGCTTTGAGGTTTCATGGAGATCGAGAAACCAAGTGTGTTAGGGGGTGAGGGGGCACGAGAGGGGCTGTCTGAACCCACAGGCCTCCCATGTATGCCCTCCCCTCAGGGTGCCACTGTGTCCCTCTGGGAGACGGTGCAGAAATGGCGAGAATACCGACGCCAGTGCCAGCGCTCCCTGACTGAGGACCCACCTCCCGCCACAGGTGAGTCCAGGTGAGCTCCCCACCTTTAGTGCTCCCCACCCAACCAACTCCTGGAGGAATTTGATGAACCCAATGTCTGTGACTAGGACTCATTTGCCTCTGTAGGATGCCATCACCTCTGCCCTCTGCCTTCATCTTATTGTCCAAGCTACTCCTTCACCTGGATACCTTCCTTTCTATCGACCAAAATCTTCCTGTTCTTCAAAGTCCGTGGAAGCACTGCCTCCTCCAGAAAATCTTCCCCAGGACTTCTGCCATCATTTGGCTCTTACTCGTTTGCTGTAGTCTGCTTTGGGGGTGCTGTCTTACTTCTGTCTTAGCTGTCTTATCTGTGTGGCCTCCCTCGCGCCCCCGGCCAGTCCCCCAGCTAGAGCCTCTCAGAGCAGGCACCTGGCCTTTCCTTTTTTGTCCTCAGCAGCCCCCAGCCTGTGCATGGACTGAGGGCTCCACAAACGTGTTTACAGGAAGAAATGTTTCAGGGAGTTCACCAGGTGGTTTAAAGAGCACAGGATTGGAGCCCGCTGGGCCTAGGTTGAAATCCTGACTGTAATTATAACACATGACCTAAAGAAGGTTATCTTAGGTGAGATCAGAGGGAAGGTGAGCTAACATTTCCCTCTGATCTGTGAAGTGCAATTTAAGAACAGGCCTGTAGTGATTGTTCGTTGAGCACGTACTATGTTCCATTATCTATGTAGCATACAGTCTGGATCCCACAAAGCCCTATGGGGCTGGAAATACTCCTGTTTTACAGATCAGGAAACAGACATTCAGTTACTTGCTCAAGATCCTGCCACTGATAAGTGGCAAGTGCCCCTGCTTGGCTCTTGCTGGGTGGGGAAAGTGCTTGGCATACAGTAAGTGTTCAGCAGAGGTTAGTGGCATGCAGCCTCTGAGGAGGGGAGGGGTCTTGGGGAAGGGAAGGAAAGTACCATGGCCAGTCACAAGCAGGGACTCAGAGACTGTTCTCTTTGCTCCCAGACTTGTTCTGCAACCGGACCTTCGATGAATATGCCTGCTGGCCAGATGGGGAGCCAGGCTCCTTCGTGAATGTCAGCTGCCCCTGGTACCTGCCCTGGGCCAGCAGTGGTGAGCCCCCTCCCCCACCTGGTACCTGCCCTGGGCCAGCAGCGGTGAGCCCCCTCCCCCACCTTCCCCTGTATCCAGGAGGCTGGGGTCGAGGCACTGCTTCCTTTCCTCTGAGACACAGCCCTCCCTACCCAGAATGTCTTTAGGCCTCCTAGTGAGTGGTCTGCCTGCCTTTCCTGGGGTGAGGGGAGTGGTCAGCAGTGATAAGTTTCACGATGGCCTGAGGTGCCACCTGAGTCTGGGCGTGAGGCCAGTGCTGGCAGGTGTGTGGGGAAGGGAAAGTAAGTGTCTGAAGAAAAACGCGACCCCCTCCAATCCAGTAGTCAGGAAAGGAGCTAGGTGGGGACAGACCCCTGCGGGGAGGGAAGCTATCCAGGGTGTCTGCAGTGTGTATACATGTATGTATGATATGTGTCTGCAGGTGGCCCATACCTGTTAGTGACATTTAGCTATCTCCTCACTCTCTAGGGGTTCACTGGGAGGAGTGATCAGGGCATTGGTGGGGTAACCAACTCCATCAGACTCAGGCCTCCTCAGCTCACTCCTGCCTGCGAGGGGGACCCTGTACTGGGAAAGGTGTGACTGGGTAGGTGGGAAGGTCACTGGGGGTACAGAGATTTGCATAGGCTGCAAGAGGATCCCTGACTGGAGGGTTAGTTAATGTGCCCCCCTATCTATCCCAGCCTCCCTTACTGAGCCCAGTTTCATCCAGGCACCATGGGGGATAACAGGAGACAAGCACCCTCGTGGCAAGGAGCTCCCAGTCTCCAAAAGGGGAGAAAAGATATTTCCCTGTCATCATCATCATCATCACCACCACCAATATTTATTGAGTACATACTGTGTGCCAAGTCCTGCCCTAAAAGCAGGACTTTATAACTACCCTGTGGTTATGCCTGCTGTACAGATGAGGAAACTGAAGCACAAAAAGTTTAAGTCACTTGTTCCAAATGACATGGTCAATGGTAGAGCCAGGATTTGAATCCAATTCATGCTCTTATCATCACACCTTGAAGGGGCCAAAGCCCAAGCAGCAACTGGCTCAGAAGCTAGTGTGGGCATGAGGTTATGCTGTGGGGAAGCCAGGAGTCTTCCTGGAGGAGGTGGCCTGGTGGGGCCCAATGTAAACTTCACCTTGGCACGTAGGACTGAAGTCAGATGAGGCCCAGGCAGGTCTCCTAAAAGTGCTGTCTCCTTGTCCACCCTCACCTCTCCCCAAGGGGCAGGGAGAGCCTGGGCCTAGAAGGAGGCGGGAGCCTGGGCCCATCAGTGGCCTGCCTTCTCCAATACTGCCTGTTGGAAGCACTTTCCACGCTACACTCTTTCCATCCTCACAACCCTCTGAGGCAAGTACTCTGATTACCCTCCCATTTTCAGATGGAGAAACTAAGGCACAGAGGTGCTCAGTGACTTTTGCAAGCTCACACAGCCATTAGTAGGTGACCCAGAAGCTTGGTTTAGAGTCAGTGTGGCTAACTGCTGCACCAAAGGCTTCCTTGGTCGAGGGTTGGGGGGTGCCCTTGCATGTGGCTCTGGCCTGGAGACAGGTGAGTGGTCTGGATGCCCTCTGCTGTCTGGGCACACCTCTAGGGACAGGGATGAGCTGTCTGCCGTCTCCTATGAACTCTGCAATCTGGTGGTTCTGCTGACTAGCTGTGTGAGCAGGAGCAAGTTGCCAGACCTCTCTGTGCCTTGCTTGACTCATCTGGGAGATGGGATAGAGCCAAGTGACATGGGTGTAGGGAGGACCACAGGGCCTTGAGAAATGGTAGCTGTTAATTTTTCCCACCTCCCTACATACCTCCCTGACTTCCTGCAATACACACGCTTTCTCTGCCTCCCATAGATTTGAGACTGGCAGCTTGGCCAGCGTCTGCCGGGCTTCTAGACCCCAGGGAGCCAGGCGTAGGACAGGGCCCATCACTCAGCACTAAGCCGCCCCCAGCTCTGCCTGCCGCTTGCAGCTCCATCCATCACCTTTAATTTTATTTGAGCAGGAAATAGGTCCTGGTGGTGCCCATTTATGAGTGTACATGGTTTTATTGCTTTCTCCATGAAGATAACGGCCACGGCACAGGCCCCCTGCCAGCCTTTCCCCCAGCCCCTCCCCCTGCCACTCGCCAGGCTAATTTACTCCCTTTTTTGACACTCGGAATCACCGACTCTGCCTCCCTCTCCCCACTCCCTGAGTTAGGGAGTGCACAGAGACATCTGCCACAGGCTCAAGCTGCATAATTGCTGTCTCTGGCCTCTCCTGGAGCTTTCCTTGGCAAAGGTTGGCAGCGGGGACTTCCCTGACCCCCACCCAGGTGTGTGGGAGCAGTTCTGAAGAAGGGGACAGTTCTGGAGCTTTCTTGGGCTGATCAAGGGAGTAGCCTGTGGAGAAACATCACAGTGTGCCCTGGTGTCCGGGAGAAGGAAGGCGGTCCTGGCAGAAAACATGCTCAGTTGGCAATTTAGAGAGAATTTAATGTGGGACGGGGGTCCTTTTCAGAGGCTGGGCAAGGTAAAGGGACCAGTAAGGCATATAAAGCACCAGGGACTACAACAATGGAAAGCTTGAGCACCCCTAGACCTGAGAAGTAAGGGACAAGAATGGGGCTGGGGATCCCCATGACAGCTGGTCTACAATGGAGAAGCTACCAGCAAGGCTGTGGCCACAGAGGGGCAAAGTCACTGGCAGACCTCAAATCAAGGCAGGGAGGGAGCAGGGGAGAACAGCCAGCATCTCTCTCCCTCCCTCTGCCCTTCCATCTTCTGCCAGTGCCTCCCACCGGCCCAACCCAGCAGAGGCCAGGGAAGCCGGGGGTGCTGTCCCATGGCTCAGGCTTCTAGAGTTCAGAATGGAGCAGAGGAGTGGGTGATCTGAGAAAAAGCAAAAGTCAAAACAATCACCAGATCCTTGAGCTGGGTCATGTTAGGAGCTAGGGATGCCACTGAGACCTCAGAGGTGTGTGAGTGTGTGCGCTGGGGAGAAGGGGTAACCCCCCTCCGTGGAGCTGAAGGTCGGCTCAGCAGCCCAGGCAGTGGTACTGAGGGAGGCCAGAGCCACCCCTTCTGCCAAGAGTGTGGCGGCATTAGGAAGTCTTCCAGGGACAGGTGGGACTGGGGCCAGACCTGAAAGAACAGGCAGATGCGGAAGGGAAAAGGAAGCTCCTCCAAGGAGCAAGGGTTCCAGGCAGCACCTTGGACATGGGGCCAGGCTACTGGCCTCGGAACTACACGGTGTCCTGGAGAAGCCAGCCAAGCCCTTGAATTCTGACCCCTCTAATTGAGAACTTGGGACTCAGGATCGTGCAGAGAGAGCAGGAGCAGATGAGTCAAAGACAGAAGATGTTCAAAGGAAATGACTGGCGCAAACGAGACCTGGAGGAGAAGGCTGAAGTGGCTTCAGAGAGCCTATTGGCCGCCCGAGGACCCTTCAGCAGCCTCGCTTGCCCATAAATAGCTGATCTGCTGGTTACAAATCATTCCGGCCTCATTAGCTACACCCCCTCCTGATCCCTACCTGTTTGTTAGCTTAGTTCTAATTATATGAGAGTCATAAAATGCTTTAAAAATAACCTGTAACTCACAGTTCTTGGAAACTCTGGCAGGTGCCTCCCCGGAGTAATGTCGAGCCTGGGGGCTTTTACAACAGCCTGGGGTTGCCAAGCGGAGAATGGGCCCAAGCTTGTCCCCAGAGGAGTTCTGGCTGAAGTGGTGTCACAAGCTCCATCTCCAGTCTTAGTGAAGAAGTGCCCCTTCAAGAAACCGGCGTCGGGGAGGATGTTTCAAAGGTCTACTATGTACTGGGCACTTCACATGTTTTATCTTCTGGGAAGTCATAATGCTTCCCATTTTACAGATAAAGAAACTGAGGCCTGAGGCTGTGAAGGGATATGCCCAACGTCCCACAGCTGGTTGGAGGCAGAACCAGGATTTGAACTTAGGTCTGTGTTGTTCAGAACCTGAGCTCCTTCTCCTAAGCCCTGATGCTCTACAGTACCGTTCACCCTGGCCCCGAGCTGATGCCTTCATTTTGAGCCTGGCCTTTGACCCTCATCTCACTCCCTTGGGGAGGCCCTGTGCCTGGCCTCTCTGAGTCTCAGCTTCTGCATCTGTAAAATGGGGCTCAGTAGTCCTTGCTGGCCACGTCGTTGCCAGGGTGCAGGAGCTAATGGATTCATGAGCAGCTCTCCGTGGCCCTGAGTGCCAGCACCCACGTGGAAGGGCGGCTGTTAGCTTGATTACAGGCGCCGCATCAGCTTCCGGGAGGAGAAGTGTTTAATTGGGGGTTTTATTTCCAGCAGCAGGGTCTGGCTTAATGAAATATCCCTGGGCCTCCTGGCATGTGGCTGCCGGGCTGCCTCCCTGTGTTGACAAGCCTTGAGCCAAATCCCTGGCTGTGATTTACCAGCTCCTCCCAAGCCAGATAAAGCCGGGCTGATAAGTAGGGCTATGCCCCGACCCACCCCACCTCCAGCCAAGATGGGCGTCTGGGGATCATGGGCCCAGCCAGGAACCAGCCTGGCTTTTAATATTTGATGCTAATGAAGGGTAATTGACAGATGCACTTGCACAGGCTTGCTGAGCGAGGGACACAGTGATCCTTTGACTCTGTGCTGGTAATGCACACATCTGTGCACACACCACCTCCCCACCCTCCCACCTGGCTCTGAACAGAGGGCACAGGAATGGTGCAGCTGCCAGGGGTCTGCACTGGCAAGGGGGCCTGCTGGCAGGAGACTGAATGTTGAGAAATCTGAGCCCAGAGGAAGGGCAGAGGAGAATGGCACATGCCACGTACTTTCCTATTAACAGCAAGTTTGGCCGCTAACTTTAGGCCTCTGGAGGCAAAGAGCTGGGGGGTTTTAGTCTTGACTCTACTACTTTCTAGCTGATGATCTTAGGAAAGTCACATGGCTACTCAGAGGCTCGGTTTCTTCATCTGTAAAATGGGACTAACCATTCCTACCTTGAAAGGTGATTATAATGTCCAAAGGTGTCAGGTGTACAGTAGGTGTTCAAAAACTGGTTCTGTGAAGGCGCAGCCTATGGAAAGAGCGTATAAGGAGCATGTTGTGAGGGAACCTGCAACAAGGCAGTGCCTACTGTATGCCAGGTCCTGTGCCAGCTGTGGGAAGTGGTTCTTACTATCATCACATGGTTGCAGACTAAGTCCTGGGTATGTGGGTCTTTAGATGTTTTGTGTGCCAGCGGTTCCATGGCTGTGTCTTCTTTTCCCTGGCCCCTCAGCCTTCTTCCTTTCTCCCCATTTCCACCCACCAAAGCAGGGTGCTAGAGCAGGCTCTGACACCATCTCATTCTGCATGGAGTCAGCTCAGGTTCCCATCACTGCTTTTGGGGGTATTTACAGGAGAAGACTGATTTTTCCTCATGTCAGAAGACTTGGCCCCAGTGAAGAATCTCAGGCATCCATGCAGCAGATAAGAGAGGCATCTGGGGGCTTGAGAGGGGCCCTTCATATTGCTAAAATCAGACCATGTGCCTCCCCTTCTCTGCCATTGGGGATACGCCTGATTTTGTTCATAAATGCTTTTGAAGCGTATTGGAACACCATCGTTCCCACTGCTGTCAGTTTCACCATTAGATTTTCAGGTTTTTGTTTTTCTCCCAGGTGAAGTGTCTTTTAAAATGCAGGTTCTTCCAGAAGGAGTCATGCCACAAGCTGACTCGCCCCACTGGGTCACCAGATAATGTCTGTGTCTTGAAGAGGGACCTGGTTCAGGGTTTGTCTGGGAAAGGAGCTGGGAAGCAGGAGAAGAAAGAGCAGGGAGGCTGTCCTGGTGTCTGGGATCAGGGTTAGGGAAGGGCAAGGTCCATTGGCAAGCCTTGCTGACAGTGCTATAAGAAGGCTGCCACCTTGGGAGGCCGAGACGGGCGGATCACGAGGTCAGGAGATCGAGACCATCCTGGCTAACACGGTGAAACCCCGTCTCTACTAAAAACACAAAAAACTAGCCGGGCGAGGTGGCGGGCGCCTGTAGTCCCCGCTACTCGGGAGGCTGAGGCAGGAGAATGGCGTGAACCCGGGAGGCGGAGCTTGCAGTGAGCTGAGATCCGGGGCCACTGCACTCCAGCCCGGGCGACAGAGCAAGACTCCGTCTCAAAAAAAAAAAAAAAAAGAAGGCTGCCACCGGACTCTGCAGTACAGTTGTCCCTGCCACATTTTTTGCTGGGGTGAAAAATAGAACCCCCAGACTAGATGGTTGCCCCTGTCCTGTACCCCTGAGGGTCAGGCCCTGGGGCTGCCACAGTCCCTATCTCTCTCTCTCTCACACACACACACACACACACACCCCCCACCACTCTTTAATAAAGCCTCTTCTCAGGAGACCTGGTTCTTTTTTTTTTTTTTTTTTTTTTTTTTTTGAGACAGAGTCTCACTCTGTTGCCCAGGCTGGGGTGCAGTGGCTTGATCTTAACTCACTACAACCCTACAACCTCCGCCTCCCAAGTTCAAGTGATTTTTGTGCCTTGGCTTCCTGAGTATCTGGGACTACAGGAACGCACACCATACCTAGCTAATTTTTAATATTTTTAGTAGAGATGGGGTTTCACCGTGTTGCCCGGGCTGGTCTCAAACTCTTGAGCTCAGGCAATCCACCTGCCTCAGCCTCCCAAAGTGCTAGGATTACAGGCATGAGCCACCACGCACAGCCAAGACACAGTTTTGACTGCTGTCTCTCCACATGAACACTGACCAGTCACTACCCCCACTGGGCCTCTGGTGTCTTCTCCATTCTCTGTCCTTCATTCCCTCCTTCCTCCCACAGCTGGGAAAGCTGGTCTTTAAAAAATCTTCTAGTCTTTTAGAATGTTGAACTCTTTTAAAGTTCGTCCCGCCTGCAGCCTTCCCTTCTTGGTCCCCCTGTGCTCCCTACAGGTCAATGTCCCCCACACCCTCTCACTGTGCCCTTTGTCCCAAGTTCATTGGCCCTGGTGTCAAACTTAAGTTCCCCTGCAGGGAGGCTAGGAATGAGGCATTTCCTCCTGGACACAAATAAGCAGTGGCCTCTATCAGCCTCACATCAAACCTGAGGCCACAGGCCAGCCATCTCCTGTGTTCTGAACAACACAGACCCATGGGGCATGGCGGGGGACAGCCTCTGCTGGGATGTGAATGGGCACAGGCCATGCCCCACCTCGCCTCTGCAGGGCCTGTGTTTGATCTCTGTTAGTTTCCATCTATGCTGTTCCTTTCTGAGGTCTTTTTTGGTTTTTTTGTGTGTGTGAGTCTTGATTCTCTGAAGCCAGGGACGGTGCCACCATCCTCAGACAGGGGAGTTCCCTGAGGACAGGGGCTGGATCCTTCCCTCTCTCCAAGGGCTATCTCCATTTCCGACGTATAATTAGAGTCTACATGAAGGTAGGAGCTGGGTCTTCCCCTTTTCTATGGGGGATCTCCAAAGGCCAAGGCTGCATATATCCATGAGGCTGTGTACTCCTTTTAGACCCGGAGGTCCTTGCAGGTAGGTCTGTGTCTCCTCCATCAGATTAGGACTTCTTATGGGCAGGGCTGTGTCTCTCTCTCTCTCTCAGATTGGTGCTCTGCCTCCCTTCCCTTCTCTTGGGAACTCAGTTTTAACCTTGTTCCCAGGGTCTGCTCTCCCCAAGGAGTGTGGGAGGGAGGTGGGCGCTGAGTCCTGAAAATCAGAAATAGCGAGTGACTGCTGCTGGTTGGTGCCAGACCTTGTCAGTAGTGTGATTTGAGGCTGAAGGCAGGGACACGGAAGTGAGCTAAACTCGACTCATCTCAAAGGCATGAATTCATTAAACTGTGCCCTAGGGTGGCTGAGAGGCAGGGCTGAGGGTGGACCTGAGGAGCCCCTACCGTGGTGACCCTGTCTTGTCCCTGGACCAACAGGGTATATGTCAGGAGAGGAAGGTCCAGGGGTGTGTGTGTGTGTGTGTGTGTGTGTGTGTGTGTGTGTGTGTGTAAAGAAGGGAAAAGGATGTCACTAACTCAGAGTGGTCCATTCTGGGGGAGCAGGGATAGCCCTCAGGTTTGGGGAGGAAGGGGGGCATCTAGCACTGGGCAGGCTGCCCTATTCTGGGCTGAGGCTCAGGGCCAGGTCTCCCCACCCCAGTGCCGCAGGGCCACGTGTACCGGTTCTGCACAGCTGAAGGCCTCTGGCTGCAGAAGGACAACTCTAGCCTGCCCTGGAGGGACTTGTCGGAGTGTGAGGAGTCCAAGCGAGGGGAGAGAGTGAGTTGAGGCGGGGTTCTGAGCCAGGGAGCGGGGAACCGTGTCTTGGCTTCACTGGAGCAAAAACCCTTGGCTTTGGTGGGGGCATCTGCGGTCATTTCATCTATCCCCTTGCCTCTGGGGGCTTTGTACACCATGCTTTCTGGACAAAGGTGGTGTGTATTCACCTCTCTGGCCTTGGAACGGGGCCTGAGATATCCAAGAACCATCGCCATAGGTTACGGTTATTCTCTTTCTTGGTCCCGGTATCCCTGGTGAGTCCTGACTTGGGGCCCCAACTCTGTCTCTGTCCCATGGGAAGGAAGGTTGTGGGAAGAGGGCCATGGGCTGCCCATGTACACTTATGTCCCCTGTGTGCCACAGAGCTCCCCGGAGGAGCAGCTCCTGTCCCTCTACATCATCTACACGGTGGGCTACGCACTCTCCTTCTCTGCTCTGGTTATCGCCTCTGCGATCCTCCTTGGCTTCAGGTAAGGTAGCCCGGACCCCAGGAGGGGGCGGCTTCATCCTAACTCCCCCAGATAGAGGAATGAAGCAGCCCAACACCAAATCAAAGCAACAGCGCAGCACATTCTTCCTTCCCTTAAGAGCTCTCTAGAGAGCCCTGACCTTAGAATATGAGGTTGAAAACACAGGATATGATACTGTGTTCTTAGTCTAGTCTCCACTATGTAAATGTGTGCATATGTACTGCAAAAAAGAACAAAAATACCACACATGCACCACCAACCTCAAAACCTTAACCGTTGGTGATGGGATTACAGAAAATCCCAGGAGATCTTCTCCAATGAACATATGGAACTTTAATAATCCAGAAGTCAGTATGATTTTAGAAAAGATCTTGGGGACTAGAGATCCTCCTCCCTTTGGGGCTTTTCAGCCCCAGTGGAAAAGTTCCTCCTTAGGTCTAACCTAGATGAGACGTTCCTTCCAAACTAGGAACTGGGAACAGAGTATCAGGTTCTTCCCACTCCTCTGTACTTGGTGGAGGTGGGCCTGGGGGACTGGGTTCAAAGAAGGGTGGGATTCTGAGAGAATGAGACCTCAGGACACCAGGCAGCAAGAGCAGGAGAGGTGGCATTCCCCCTCCCACCTTCAAGGCACCTGGCACAGTCCTGGGCACATGGTGCTCAATAAATGCATTCACTCAATGAATATTCTCCTCTTTTATTACGAATTATTCCAGCGATTCAAAAATGCAATGACTGACTGATATTATGATCACTCATGCATACACCATCCAGCCTAAGAAATAACATATCTCATAGTTACACTTCTCTGGGCAACCCTCTCTGATCACATCCCTCTCCCTGCCCTACGCCCCTCAGAGGTAAGCCCTGAATGTGCCTCTTTGAATTCCCAAACATTTCCTTGTACTTTTACCACATTTGTGAGTAGCTATAGAAATACATAGCAAGGTTCTGTGTATTTTTAATAGTGTGTTGAACATATGTGTCTTAGTCTTTTCCTGCTGCTATAGCAAAATACCTTAGACTGGGTAATTTCTAAATAACAGAAATATATTCCTCACGGTTCTGAAGGTTGTGAAGTCCAAGATCAAGGCACCAGCAGATTCCATGTCTAGTAAGTGCTCATCCTGTCTTTCCAAGTTGACACCTTCTCACTGTGTCCTCACATGGCAGAAGGGCAAATGGGTGAAAAACTCTCATAAACACCCTCAGGTCTCTTTGATAAGGTACTAATACCATTCGTGAGGGCAGAGCCTTCATCAACCGAATCACCTAAGGCCTCACTTTTTCATACTATTGCCTTGGGGACTAAGTTTCAACATGAATTTTGGAGTGACACAACATTCAGACCATAGCATTCTGCCCCTGGCCCCCCAGTTCCTGTCCTTCTCACATACAAAATGCATACATTTAATCCCAATGGCCCCAAAGTCTTAATTCATCCCAGCATTAACTGTAAAGTCTAAGTCCAAAGTCTCATCTAAATATCATTTAAACCAGGTACGGGTGAGACTCAAGGAATGATTCCTCCTGAAGGAAATTTCTCTCTAGCTGTGAACTTATGAAATCACCGAAGTTATGTGCTTCCAAAATGAAATGGTGGGGCAGGCATTCTCATTTCATAGGATGGACATTCTCATTTCAAAAGGGAGCAATAAGGGTTGGGTGTGGTGGCTCATGCCTGTAATCCTAGCTAATTGAGAGGCTAAGGTGGGAAGCCTGCTTGAGGCTAGAGATTGGAGACCAGCCTGAGCAACGTAAGAGACCATTAAATAAATACAATTGTTTATTTTTTATCTGAAACAAAATCAAGAATTAAAATTAAAATCAAAAAAGGGAGAAATAGGAAGAAAGGGGTAACTGGTCCCAAGAAAATCCAGACTTAACAGGACAAACAAGATCAAATCTTAAAGCTTGAGAATAATCTTCTTTGATTCAGTGTCCTGCTTTCCTGATATAGAGGTGGGAGTTGGGTCCCCAACTCTCCCCGAAGCCCCACTCCCACAGCTTTGCTGGATTCAGCTCATGTGGCAGCTCTCTCAGGCTGGAGTTGTGTGCTGGTGGCTCTACCAGTCTGGGGTCTTGGGAGAGAATCTTGTCCCCCATGACTCTGCTAGTCATTGCCCTAATCAGGACTCTCTGTAGCAGCCCCGCCCCTGTGCCTTAACTACTATAGATTTATTAGAAACCTCCACTCTGCCCAGGCCCTGAGGCTCTCCAGGATATCCTTTGAAATCTAGGTCTTCCTGGATTTCAAAGAAGCAGCTATGTTCCCTATAGCTCTTGCACTCTGTGTGTAGAGTTAGCACCACATGGGTACTGCCAAGGTTTACTGCTATGTCCTCCAGAGGGATGGCCTGAATTATACCTGGGCCCACTTGAGCCACAGCTAGGGTGTCCAAGGAGCACTGCACCCCAGTGTAGGGAGCAGAGACAGGAGGTGGCCCTGGGCAGTGAGTTCCAATGTCTCACATTGTCCTGGGCTCCTCCCCCAAAACTGTTCTGCTCTCAAGACCCTGACATCTGGGCCTAAAGATCTCTGAAATGCATTCAGGGTCATTCTTCCACTTTCTGGATGAATGGCACCTGCCTTTCCTCTATCCATACTAAGCTTATTAAATGTTCACTTGGCCACACCCTTGGCATTGTCTCCTGAATATGCTTTTGCATTCTTTACAATATGGCCAGACTGAGAATTTTCCAAATCTTTAAGTTCTTCTTCTCTTTTGATTATAAATTTCATCTTTCATTTCTCTCCTCCAACATTTTGCTATAAATAGTCAAGAGAAGCTATGCTGTACCCTCAACACTTTGCTTAGAGATTTCTTCCACCGAATATTCTATTTCATTGCTCGTAAGTCTTTTCTCCCACAAAACACTTGGATATAGACACAATTCAGCCAAATTCTTTACCACTTTATAACAAAGATGGCCTTTCCTCCAGTTTCTAATGCAATGCTCCTCATTTCTATCTCAGACTTCATCAGAATGGCCTTTACTGTTCATATTTCTACCATTATTATGTTCACAACCACTTAGATAATCTCTACAAAGATTGAAATTTTCTACATAGCTCTCATCTTCTTCTGAGTTCTCACCAGAATCACCTTGTATGGCCCATTTGTGGAAATACAAACTTTTTTCTAGCCCACCACCCAATTCCACAGCTACTTCTACGTTTTTAGGTATTTGTTTCACAGCTTCCCACTCTCGGTACCAATTTCTGTCTTAGTCTGTGTCTGCTGTTATAACAAAATACCTTAGACTTGGTAATTTTTGAATAATAGAAGTTTATCTCTTGCAATTTAGAGGATGGGAAGCCCAAGATCAAGGCACCAGCAGTTTAATGTTTAGTAAGGGCCTGCTTTCTGCTTCTGAGATGGTGTCTTCTCACTGTGTCCTCACATGGTGGGGAAGGAGTGAACACTATGCCCTCACATCACAGAAGGCAAAGGGCTCACAAACTCACATAAGCCTCTTTTATAAGGGCACTAATCCCATTCTCGAGAGCAGAGCCCTCATGACCTAATCATCTTCTGGAGGCTTCACCTCTTAATACTATTATTGTATTAAGGATTAAGTTTTATCATGAATTTTGGAGGAACACAACATTCAAATCATAGAAATATTTTTCTGTAATTTTTTGGTCCAACATTATGTTTGTATGAGATTCATTCACATTGACACAAGTAGTCCTGTTTTGTGGACTTTTAACCACCATTCCATATTCCATTGTATAAGAGAGCACAGTTTATCTGTTAACCTTTTAATGGACATTTGAGTTGTTCTCTTTTTGTCTTTCTGAATTACGAATGTTGGTGCAATGTGCATTCTTACTTGTGTATTTCTCTGGGGCATATACCTAGGAGTAGAATTGCCAGGTCTGACTACCACCTGCTTTTACAATTTTACTAGGTATTGTTAAGTTGCTCTTCACAGTGGTCACACCAGTTTACCCTCTCACCAGTAATAAAAGAGAGCTTCCTTTGTCTGGCCTTATCACCAATGTTTCGTGTTTTCAGACTTAATTGTTGCTAACCTGAAGTATCTGAAACTGCCTTATGATTTTAATTTGCATATTCCAGATTCCCAGAGAGACCAAGCATTTTTTTCATGATTTATTCTGTGAATTGCTTTTTCATATCCTTTGCTTACTTTTTCATTGGCTTATTTGGATTTTTCTTTTCTATTTTACATATTCATTATATATTCTGGATACTAATCCAGAATTTACCCTCTCTTTAGTCTGTGGCTTATTTTTTCACTCATTTTATGGTGTTTTCCGCACAGTAGTTCTTCATTTTAATGGAATAAAGTTTATCAATTTAGTATTGATAAATAAAATTTATCAATAAAGATTTACCAATTTATAACAGTTAATTTTATTGATTGGTTTAAAATTATTCATTTTTTTCCAAAGAACAAATTGTGGACAGTCTTATTAAGAAGTCTTTCTTTGGCTGGGCACCTGGGTTCACGCCTGTAATCCCAGCACTTTGGGAGGCCGAGTTGGGCAGATCACGAGGTCAGGAGATCGAGACCATCCTGGCTAACACGGTGAAACCCCGTCTCCATTAAAAATACAAAAAAATTAGCCGGGCGTGGCGGCTGAGGCAGGAGAATGGCTTGAAACTGGGAGGCGGAGCTTGCAGTGAGCCAAGATGGCATCACTGCACTTCAGCCTGGGCAACAGAGCAAGACTCTGTCTCAAAAAAAAAAAAAAAGAAAGAAAGAAAAAGAAATATTTCCTTACCCTAGTGTCATAAAGATGGCCACCTATATTTTCTGCAAGTTTCAGAGTTTTGCTCTTCCTTCTGGTTCTTTGATCTGCTTGGAATTCATATTTGTGTATGATATAAATAAAGGGTTTCACTTTTTTTTTCTATATATGGAATTAGCTGCCTGAGTACCATTTATTGATAGCCTCTCCTTCCCCGTTGGTTTGCAATGACTGCGTTTCCATGTAGCAAGGCTCCGTATACGAGTGGGTTGGTTTCAGTCACCTACGGTTTTTTTCTGTTAGGCTGTTTATCTTTCCCGATCCTGATGCCACCGTGCCTTAACTGCTGTAAATTTACTAGAAATCATATAGCAAAATCTCCTCCTCTGTGATTCTTTAGGAGTGTCTGGAATACTCTTAGCCCTGGCTCTTCTTTATAAGTTGTTAAAGTTCTACTTTAAAAATAAGTTAGAATTTTTATTAGTACGGAGAGACTTGACTCCTTTAAGATAGCGAGCCTTTCTATCTGTGAATGTGACGTGTCTGTCTCCCACTAATTTAAGTCTTCGCTAATGATTTTAAGCAAGGTTCATAAAATTCTCCATCGAGATCTTACCCATCTTCTGTTAGACTCATTTCAAGGTGGTTAATTTAAAATATTGCAAATGAATTATTTTCAAACGTTTACTTTAAATTTTTTTAACACAGGCATATACAAACATACTTATCAGCAACCTTGCTAAACTGTCTTGTTAGTTCTAATAATTTGTAGATTTCTTCAATTTTCTATGAAGATAATTTATCATCTACAAATAATAATCATTTTGTTTACTTCCAATTCTTGTACATTATTCCCTCGCCTTATTATCGTGGGCAGGATCTGTAGTTACAATGTTGACTAGAAGCAGTGATAACAGACATCCTTATCTTGTTCCTGATTTCAAAGGAAATGCTCCCACAGTTTCTCAGTTAGGATTGATATTTGCTCCTGGTTAGGTAAATAGCCTTTATTAGGTTAATAAATGCCCCTGTACTTTCAATTTGCTACACATTTTCACATGAAAGGATGTTAAAACTATCCAATAGTGTCTGAATTCCTACCAAGTGCCTAGTCCTGGTCTGCCTCTGTGACGCATTTAAGATGTGGGCCCTGTCATGAAGAAGCAATGTTCTCGTTGGGGAAACTGATCCTCATGCATAAATCTCTTCGGTTATGCATGACTTTGTGTAAGAGAAGATGCTGCAGAGAGAAGGATAGAATGTGGATGGGAGGAGGGGGCAGTGACCACACAGCGGAAGCCTTCATGGAGAGGCAGGATTTGAGTTGGACAGAGGATTTTCACGATGATGGGGAATAAGGGTATTCACAGAAGAGGACACACGCACAGTCCCAGGGCCGGAAACATGCCTGATGTGTGTGTTAGTTTGAGAGCCTGGGGTTGTAGAGCAGAACCATTGGCTGCCTTGCCAGGGAAGGGCCCTGATTTCTCCCTCAGACACCTGCACTGCACCCGGAACTACATCCACCTGAACCTGTTTGCATCCTTCATCCTGCGAGCATTGTCCGTCTTCATCAAGGACGCAGCCCTCAAGTGGATGTACAGCACGGCCGCCCAGCAGCACCAGTGGGATGGACTCCTCTCCTACCAGGTGTGTGGTGCATCCAGGATCACCTTGGGAGCAATGGGTGGTTGGAGGATGCCTGCCTCTGCCACCCTAGCCAGGCCTGGGACAGGGGAAGGCAAGAGCTGACCAGTCTTGGCCCTTTGGGAGCCCCTAGTCTGATGGGAGAGGCAGTTCACCTTGGGATCCTCCAGTCTGCTGAGAGAGGCAGTCTACCTTGGGGAGCCCCCAGTTTAAGGGAGGAGACACTGCCCTAGGGAATTCTCAGTCTGACACAAATGAGTAGTCTTTGGAGACACACTTGGGTTTGAATCCCAGCTCTGTCACTTACTATCTGTACACTTTTAGGCAAGTCACTTACTTCTCTGAGGCTGAGAAATAAGTGAGAAGCCACTTACTTCTCTCACCTGCGGAGGGGGGGATAATATCACTTTCTTCCAATCAGGATAATGAGGATTCGATGAGCTAAAGCAGATAAAGTCCTTAGCACTAGCCCTAGCCTGAGATGTGAGCTGTCTCCTCCTGCATTAACCATGGCAGGATAGTGGCTGGAGCAGGATGGGGAATGGTATCAAGAGAGGCAGAGGGCAGAGCTGCTGTCCCCACGACACCCTTCCTCTACCCCCAGGACTCTCTGGGCTGCCGTGTGGTGTTTCTGCTCATGCAATACTGTGTGGCGGCCAATTACTACTGGCTCTTGGTGGAGGGCGTGTACCTGTACACGCTGCTGGCCTTCTCGGTTTTCTCTGAGCAACGCATCTTCAGGCTGTATGTGAGCGTAGGCTGGGGTAAGGCCCACCGTCACCCACCCCAAACCTGTGGTATGGGGGTGGGAGACTTTGGCCCCTCTTCTAACTTGGTACTTGGAACGCACTGCTGAGCAAGGGGCAGAGCCCACTGGGTAGCCCCCTTCCTGGGCACAGGACCTTCTGCCCCTGGGCTGTTAAGATGCTGTAGGGGGTTATGGTCCTCCCCTCCTCTGCATAACTCTCCTCCCTTAATGGAAGCTTCCACCCCCTGTGGCCAAACACCACCCTCTACCACTATCATGCATAGCATTGGAGGTATGCACTGGCCTCTTAAGACCACATGGGGACATAAGTTCACACCCAGTCCTGGGCAGCCTGAGGACCTGAGGGAAATGGTGAGTCCTGGGCCTCAAGGTGGGGAGGGGATCAAGAGGTCAGGGCGATGGCTCGGGGGAGCCTACTGGTGCTCTGTCACATGATGGTGGAGAGGAGGGCTCACAGGAGAGCCAGGTACGGTGGGGCAGGGGGACCAGAGGCCAGCCAAGGAGAGGGTGGGCGGCGGATGTGCCTGGAGCCCAGCTGGAAATGTTCTAGCCAAAAAAGTTTGCCAAGAACCATTGTGTCTTTTTTTTTGCTGGAACATTTCTGGTTGTGCTTCTGCCTCTCACCACGTGGGATTGTAATGAGGGGCAGTGTTGGGGTTGGGCAGGGGGCTGGGATCCCTTTCACCCCTGGGAAAACATGCAACAGGCCTTTCTGGAGGGGGCCACGGTGCCCAGAGGATAGGCCCTGCCCTGTGCCCTCTCTAATCTGTCATTGAATCCATGGTAGTTTTCCTGTTCCACACCATCCCCCACCCTGCTTGCCCCTCCTTCATTCACTCCTCCTTCCTTCATGCGCCCACCTCATGCTGCTCTGACCACGGCTGCCACTGTCACTGACCTCCAGGGACTTTCCAGCTGAGACACATCCAGACTCCTCTTCCCTGACTGGTCCTGCCCCCGGGCCTTTGCAAGGCTGTTCTCCACGGAGGAATGTTCAGGGAGCAGCCTTCCCACACCAGGGGGTCCGCTGCCTCTTCAGGAAGGTGCCTCAGGCCACTGGCCCTCGCGGTTCTGTGCTCTCCACCCTCTCAAGCTCTCCATCCCCTGTCCTTGCACTTCATTTGTTGTTACTGGTGTTCCTCAGCCACTCTGCTCTATGCAGCCCCCCACCGGGAGAAGAGTAGCCTGAGATTTTAATGTGACCAGTGTCTTGAGGGCACCAAGGCCCAGAGCTGGCAGGGCCTTACAGGCAGAGCAGGCCCTGGAACCCAGGCCTCCTGACTCCCAGGTTCTGGGCCTGTGGCCATCATGCCCTGTTCTCTTGCCTGGACTGTGTCCCTTCAGTTCCCTGCAGCACCCCTGAGAAGGCTCAGGCCTCTGCAGAGGTGGGCAGGTAGGCCTGGCTCCTGCTCACAGATCCCTGCTCTCACCTTCCTCCTCCTCCCCCAGGACCCAGTCCCTTCCTTGGCCTTTTCTCCCCAAGGCTTCTTCCTCCTGCTAGAGCAGGTGGAGAGCCCTGCAGCTCTCTAGGGGTTGGGGAGGAGGGAGGCCATTGAGGTCAGCTCAGGGAAGGCTGTCTTCAGGGTGGGGGATGGTGTCTGTCCATTCTAGGAAATAGCATCAGCACTGTTAGTGCCTGTCACCATGGCGACCCGAGGGCAGGAACAATCAAGGGACATGTGTGATGTGTGCAGAGGAGCGGGGGTGGCTGGTTGGAGTTTGGTGGGGACACACTGCCCTAGAGGTCTCTGAGTGGGAGATGGGGGAGGGAGTGCCAAGTCCTTTTCCTGCCACCTCACACCCCAGCTCAGGGCTCGGGGTCTGTGGGAGCACAAGGGCAAGACCCAGAGGATACCCTGCTCCAATCAGAATACCTTTTTCTTGAGGAATTGTGGTGGGGGGAGACGGAGAGAGATTCACAGGTTGCTAGGAGCTTGGACCTGATGCCAGGAGACCTTGCCCAAGCTGGGATACTTGGGAAACAACTTTTAGCTTCGTGGGCAAGTAGAAGAATTGAAATTAGGACTCTGACACAGTTGGAGAGGTCCCCCAAAGGGCATGGCAGCTTCTGCTGCAGTCCCCAGGCAGTTGGGGGCCTGTAGAAATCCACATGGAGGCTGTGCGGAAGGGAGGCAGGTGATGGATGAGGGAATCATTACTTCCCGGAGCCAGTTCTGTGTGTCTTAATTTGAGCTTTTTTCTCCAACCTGTCTTGCTCGTTTTCTAAATGGGAGAAAGATGAAGCCAGCAGGGAGTGCGTAATGTTTGCTTGCGGCAGGGCTTTCGTGGCTGTGTTTTTGAAAAGGCCTTGTTAAGGAAATGCTGACGATGAGTGAAACTTGCCAGGTCTGGCTGATAACATGGGTGAGTGCCCTGATCCTGGAAGGAGGGAGGTCTCAGAGAGAAGGGACAGCAGGGGGCGGGGGATGCCCAGAAGGAAGCTTCTGCATGTGTACGTGGTTCAGGAAATCGGCATGCTCTTGCTTAGAGAATTTTCCTTCCCTCGTTGGTGTATTGACTCACCCATCATTCATTCCATTCTCACTGCTCATCTTCTGTGTGGCAGTCCCGTGCCATGTGCTGGGGCCTTTGGAGATCATCCCATTCCTTGTCCAGTCTCATAAAGGCCTGTTACTAAAGCACCTTGGATGCTGAGAGGTCTGATTTATGTAGAAATAAATGGGCCGAGAGAGAGAGCTGATGAAGAATGCTGGTCAGCTTGGGGCTCCTTTGCTTCCTCCATCTCTCCCTGCATCATCAAGCACAGTAGATCTGGGCACACAAACTGCTTAGTAGCTGCTGTTGAGTGGACACTGATGTGCTAAAGATATAGACAATGTGACAGGAAAGGCTCTGAAGTGGTTCAGTCCTGGAAATGTGCTCCTGGCAGAGATTCCCCAAAGCCACACATGCACACTCATGGTCCACCCACCACACCCTCACACACACGTGTCTACATGCCTTAATATGTACACGCTTACCTATCTCAGACACATCAACACTGAGGGAGGCACCAGTGGAGACAAGCATGGAGAGAGCCAGTGCAGAAAGCCACTGAGGGCGGTGGGTGTGGACATGGGATTGCAGCCCTGCATTCGAGCCCCACCTGTGCCCTTCTGAGCCCCTGATCCATCTCCTCATCTGTCATGTGAGGAAGGACAATCCAATTTTAAATCAACCAACACAGATTGAGCTCTCAGGGTGAGCTGAGCATTGAGGCTCTGAAGGTGAGTGAGGTCTGGGCTCTACCCTCAAGGAACTGGGAACCAGCTGTATTAATTTTCTATTGCTACAGAACGATTAACCCTGAAACTTAGCTGCTTACAACAACTAACCATTGTTATGTCACAGTTCCTGTGGCCTAGAATCTCGATTCAGTTTAGCTGGATACCTTGTGGCTCAGGATCTCAGAGAGAAAACTCTCTAGGCAAGAGCATGTGGATTTCCTGAACCACATACACATACAGTAGCTTCCTTCTGGGCCTCCCCCACCGCCTGCTGTCCCTTCTCTCTGAGACCTCCTTCCAGGATCAGGGCACTCACAGAGAAGCAGCCAGCTGTCACCAGGGTTGCTGTCATCTCAAGGCTTAACTGGGGAAGGAGAATCTACTTCCAAGCTCACTCACGAGGCGGTTGGCAGGAAGACCCAGTTCCTTGCTGGCCGAGGCTGGAGGTCTCCATTTCTTGCTACAGAGACCTCTATCTAGGCCTTCTGAGTTCTCTCAGCACATGGCAACTGGTTTCCCCCAGAGCAAGTGATCGAGAGAGAGAGAGAGCTTGCAAAACAACCCACAGTGTCTTTTATAAGACACCACAAGTGTCATGTCTTTTACATGACACCAGAAGTGTCATGCCATCACTTTTGCCAGATGTCATGGGTCACATGAAACAATACTGATACAATGTGGATTAACTGCACAAGAGTAAGAGCACAGGAGGTGGAGATCCCTAGGGGTCATCTTAGAGGCCGTCTACCACACAAATCAAGTCTCAGCTGAGTGGAGAGTAGTATTGTTGTAGCTGTTGTTATTGTAGCCACTGCGGACAGTTAGTTGGTCAATTGGCATCAAGGACTGGGCTCCTGTCTCCATTCCAGGATTCTGCTGAGCCCTCTTGCAGGTGTACAGGGGTAGGGGACAGACGACTGAAAGGACATCCAGTGCCTGAAGGAGATGACTGAGATCGGCAATGTGGGCTGAAGCAAGAGAGAAAAAGGGCATCAGAGGGTTCACCTGCGCCTCGCCTCATCCAGCGTGCTGTCTCCACCTGTGGCACAGCCCAGTCCCATTGCTACTTGGGTGTCTGTGACCTGGTGACTCAGGCGGGACTCTCAGGGCAAATCCCGACAGTGTGCCTGGCACATAGAAGGTGGGGGACTGACGACTGATGAGGACCTCTCTGTAAGGAAGAGTCTGGGAGTCTGCATGAGGCTCCTGCTGCCTCTGTTCTCCCAAGTGCCCCGACAAAACTAGAAAGCATAGTTTGAGGCCAGGCAAAGAGAGAGGCTGGAAGCGTGAGGGGCCTGGGGCAGGGAGAGGCCTCGGCATGTGGACTGTGGCTCTGGCCTGCCAGCCCCTCTCCCCTTCTGTCTTTCCCTCTCTCTTAGGTGTTCCCCTGCTGTTTGTTGTCCCCTGGGGCATTGTCAAGTACCTCTATGAGGACGAGGGGTGAGTGTCCTGCTCCAAGGGGGTGGATGTGTTCAGGTCCCCATCCTCAAGGTCCATGGGATTCCTTGGTACCTGGGGCACCATCTATTGGGAGGATAAAGGTGGGGACCAGGAGCTGAGAATGTGGATTTTGTTCTCTAATCCCTCCCTGCCCCTGCCTGGTCCCAGGATTGTTTGATGACTAACGGTACTGGGTCTATGGGGTACATGGTGCCCTCCTGCAGGTTTTTCTGTAATATCTGTTTATGTGAAACAGTGAAATGTTTGTGTCATTTTGTATATGATTCTGCGAACACACATGACTGTGTTGGCAGGTCCTTGAAAGCTTGTTTGGGGGCTGTGTGCATCTCCGTGTATGACTGTGTATTTGGACTGTACGTGTGTATTGTGGGGCTGTGCACTGGCAGGGCTCTGTGGGTCCATGGGACTGGTTGTTGGGTGGCTCCTGGGAGCTGTGTGTGTGGCACTCGACATGGCCATGTGCATCGGTGGCCCCTGTGCCCGCACTTGAGCTGGGGATCCTGTGAGTCCTGCTGGATGCATGCACGCATCTCTCTCCCTCCCCAGCTGCTGGACCAGGAACTCCAACATGAACTACTGGCTCATTATCCGGCTGCCCATTCTCTTTGCCATTGGGGTGAGTGACGGTGTCAGGGATGGGAGTGGCAGCTATGGTAGGATTGGGCTGGTGCCCCCTGCCAATCCCGGCCCCACCCCGCAGGTGAACTTCCTCATCTTTGTTCGGGTCATCTGCATCGTGGTATCCAAACTGAAGGCCAATCTCATGTGCAAGACAGACATCAAATGCAGGTGATGTAACTGAGCTGAATTTACTGAGGACCCTCAGCAGGTGCCCCTTTCGTTCTAGCAGAGAGAAAGAGAGATCCTGGGATGCTTAGCTTAGAGCCCTATGCTACCCTCTTCTTCCACCCAGGCCTGGGACCCCAAACCCTTGCTTTTGCCCTGTCTCTTGGCAGCCCCTGGTCTTCTTGGGGTCTTGACCTCTATTCTTTCCCTCCAGGCAGACTGTCCCAGGGTATTTGGGGTGGGAGAACATCCATGACCCAGATATCAGGACTTGGTAGGAAGTGGGGAGGGTAGAGAAAGGGGGAAAGAGTCCATGGGAGAGGTCCAGAATGACTCGAGATCTCCGCCTTGCCCCTCAGACTTGCCAAGTCCACGCTGACACTCATCCCCCTGCTGGGGACTCATGAGGTCATCTTTGCCTTTGTGATGGACGAGCATGCCCGGGGCACCCTGCGCTTCATCAAGCTGTTCACGGAGCTCTCCTTTACCTCCTTCCAGGTGACTTCATGGTTGTAAAGTCCTAGAGTGGGGGTGGGACAGACACCAGCCTGCATCACGCAGATGGAAAAGGTGGGAAGACTGAGACCTGGAGGAGTGATCCCTGCCCAAAGTCACCTAGTTAGAACAGAGCCAGAACTAGTATCCCCAGGTGTCCCAATACCCCGGCCAGTGTCCCAATACCCCGGGTGTCCCAATACCCCGGCATTTTTGCATGTAAAATGTAAAGGAGTGAATTATGCACTATAAGGAGTGAATTGCACATTCACTCCTCACAGAACCCAGGAGATGTGCAGGGTTAGCCTCGCTTTGCAGAGGAGCCTCAGAGGTGTTAAAACCAGAGTTACGGTGTTACAGTTTCAAAGAGAAGAACTGATCCTCTCCACTAGCATTAGATGATGCTAAGGGGGTGTAAAAATACAAAAAACTGGTCCCTGCCCCTCACGAATGTCACGAGATGCCTGCACACATGTGGGCTTATGTGTGTGTATTTACATACATGTGCAGACATACAGAAAACAATTCTGGAGCCCTGGGTCTCCTGCGTGAACAGATGGGGCTGGTGTGGGGAATGTTCTCCACGATCAGAGTCATTGTACTTCACTGGATCAGGCCTCCTCAAAGAGAGGTTGGATGTAGGATCTCTACAGCTTCTGGGCAGCTTCTGAGCAGGGTCTCCTGGACCCCACAGCACATGCCTAGGAGATCCATAGGGAGAGGCTAGCTGGGGCCTGTAGCCAGGCCTAGTCAGAGAGGTGCAACTCTGGTGATCCTTCAGAAAGGAAATGAGAGGGAAGCCACTGCCCCATTCCTGGATCTGCCTGGGCTGCTAGATTTGGGGAGGGGGGTATTGAGGATGGAGTCCCAAGGTGCTTCTGACCAGGGGCCAGTCTTCAGGTCACCTCCCTTCTGCTTCCTCCCTCCTGATGTGACTCTTGTCTCCAGGGCCTGATGGTGGCCATCTTGTACTGCTTTGTCAACAATGAGGTAAGCGCTGAGGAGGGATGGTGGGGACCCTGGTGGGTGGGTACCATTGGCCAGTCTGGAGTTGTACAATGGGGACTCCCATCAATCTTGTCAGCTGAAACCCCCTACTCACCCCACTGAGGCACTAGGGTTGAGAAGGCATCTTGTTCACAGATTTGGTTTTCTGTGCATGGATCTCTCTCACACATGAACACACACACACACACACACGCACACACGTAAATGTACAGGCATACCCTAATGGCATGTGACCCTAGGGAAGACCCAGCCTCAGGTTAAGGGAATCCTGAATGACCCTCTTTGCTTGGTGGTGGTGACTGTCACTTACAAAGTGATTCAACACACACATACCCAAGCCACACGGTTGGGGCTTTAATAATCACTATCTCATTTAATTAGGACCCCCACACCCTACTAAAATTCTTATTTCATATTCCCATTTTTTTAATATATACATGAGAACACTGAAGATCAGAGAGAGTCAGAAGCGTGACCTAGGTTTGGAAATAGTGGCACCCATCGCTTCTTAGCTGTTTGGCTAAGATGAAGTATGGGAATAGTGGCATGGCAGAGCCAGGATTCAAATGAATTCTGCAGTAAAGCAGAAAGCGCCCCATTCTTCATACACACAGGCAAGAGCCCTGGCTCACTGTGGGGGAGGGGTGTCTTTCTGGTGCTCGGATGGGAGAAGGGGGTTCTTGCTGGCCCCACACCCTCTCCTGCAAATGGCTGCAGGACAGCAGGCCTCCCTCCCATCCCTGAGATGGTCAGCTCCTGGGAGGAGAGCATGGTTGTGTCGTAAGCACCTGGAAAAGGCCCCTTCCTCCAAGGTACTCAGCTATGGAATCCCAGAGCTCAGGGATCTTGGAGTCAGCGCATTAATAGACTTGTCTTTTTCTATGGGTGTGGGGGATGCAGAAAGGACAGTGGGCGGGGACCTGGGTGTTTCAGGGAGCTACGAGATGGCTCGAAGAAGCAATGTGATGTAGCAGAAAAGATGCAAGGATGCAGGCTTTGGCATCTTACTTGGTCTGATCCCTAGATCCCCATCACTTAATGAGCTGTGTGACTTTGCCTAAGTTACTTGCCCACTCTGAAACTTAGTTTGCTCATTTACAAAGTGAGGGTAATAATGCCTACCTTTGAGATTCCTGTGAGGATTAAGAAAGTCTGAAAAAGGTGGGAAAGGGGAACAGAGAACAGGTCCCTCCTTCAAGGTGGGATGCTGAAGGCCCATCCTAGCTCCTCACAGGTGCTGCTTGGCATGAAGAAACACACACCATTATCTCCAGATGCTCAGTAAGCAATCGCTGTTAGATATCAGTATTCAGTGATTCCCAGAGACAGGGGCCCAGGGAATTTCAGAGGATGCCATGCAGAGAAAATGAGGCTGGGTGAAAGGGAAGGGAGAGGAATGTTCCCCTGTCCCTGAGCCTCCCCCTGCCTCTGCTGAACTGGCTACCCATGGGAAGCATGGCCCTCAGACCTCCAAATGGGAGGGAAACCAAGGTTTCTTAAGTGCTTACTGCATATAAGCTGCTCAAAGTGTCTCATTACATCCAATGCTGTGCAGCAGATGGTATCCCCAATTCACAGCTAAGAACGTTAAGGCTCAGCAAAATGAAATGAGTAGCCCTAATTCCATAGCTAGAAGGCGGTAGAGCTAGTGGGCTGTGGTGGGGGCGAGATTCCACTGGGCTGTGGTGGGGGTGAGATCCCGCTTAATGCCTCAGGGCAGCAGGTGCTGGGGAGGTGAAGGCAGCGCCTGGCAAACAGTGGCCCATAAATGGGATTCTGGCTGCTCCTGGGGCAGGTCTCAGAGGATCCAGCAGGCTCAGTTTGGAGGATAGGGCAGGGAAGGAGGGAAGGGCCTCACCCAACAGGCTCTTGACCCACAGGAGGCAGCAAGACACCGCAGCCCTGGTCCTCCTCCACTGCCATATCCTCAAAATGAATTTCTTTAAAACTGATGCAAACGAGGAAGTGCAAAACCTAAGCTCTGTGGATGGCCTTCCCTCCAGGAATGCTCTCAGCCAGCTGGGTGATGTGCTCCCAGCCCTGAGCTCTGCTGCTTTCCATTCCAGCCCAGTGGTGATGGGGACAAGACAGGGTGGCAGGAATCCCTGTGTGGGGATGAGGAGCAGAGGCCCGTGGGGAGAGGCTGAGGCTTCCTGCTGCCACCTTGTCATCTCAGCCCCCCATGTGCCTGTTTCCCACTTCTCTCTCCTCTGACACACTCACCGCAGCCCCACCAGCAGACACATGTGCTTGGTTTCCAAGCACATTTGGAAATGTGCCAAATTTCCACCACCATTGCCAAGAGTCTCCCCTGACCCCTGACTCAACTGCTTCTCCAGATTCCATCCTTCCAAGCCCAGTCATCTCATCACTTCCCTCCTCATGCACCACCTATGACTGGCCCACCTTTGTAAGGGGATAGTACTTCTTTGCCCTTGGAAAAGAACTTGACCCTGAATCACCAGAGTTGCACCTCTCTGACCAGGCCTGGCTACAGACCCCATGGATCTTCCAGGCTTGTGCCATGGGGTCCAGGAGACCCTGCTCAGAGAACAGGAGAACCTGTCTCCTTTCAGAGCACCGCCCAGTTCCTTTAAACCCACCCTGAGACTCCTCATGCCCTGGCTGCTCCAGGCACAAGGACAGATACATCATTGTCACTGGGCCACAAAAGACACATGTGGCTCTGGGGCTGAGGCCTCTGTCCACAGAGCCGTTCTGCAGACCCAGGGTTGCCATGGCAGTGCCAGATACTTGTGACCTGAGGAGAAAAGATGGCTTGAATATTGGTTCTGTGTGGCTGCCAAGGCCTGCACCAGCTGCTAGTGAGCGGGAGTGGGGACAGGGCGGGGGAGGCCTGAAGGTGCTTTTGCTGTAGCTTGTGCCTGAGAGCCACAGTGAGGTGACTCAGAGCCCTGAGTGCTGGTCCCAGCCCTGCCACTGCTGAGCTGTGTGACCTGGGGCAAGTCGTTTTGCCTCCCTTGCCTCTGTCTCCCCAGCTCTAAGTGAAGGTGAATGCGCTTCCCAATTCACCCCAAATCCTGAGGCTGGCGTGGTGCCTGCTGGAAAGGGAGGTCAGGAGGGGTGTGCTGCCCTGCAGAGGTCGAGGGCAGGGATGAGGATAAATCCGATGGTGGAGGAGGAAGTGTGGTGGCCTAAGTGCCAGCCCAGGTGCTCGGGATCAGTGGTGTTGTCTTTGTGTGTTCATTTTCATAGCTGAGGAACAGAAGCAACCTGATGTGAAATGCTCATCTACTTACGTGTTCATTCATTTGGCTCATTTAAAACACATGTATTGAGTACCTGCTGTATGCTGGGCACTGTGCTAGGTTCACAGACGCTGAGATGAGGAAGATGTGGCCCCAGCCCTCGAGGTGCTCCCAGGTGAGGGGGGAGGAGATGGACCAGGGACAAGCAGGACCGCAAAAGCCATGCAGTGGGAGGCCGGAGGTTAGGAGCCGGGCATTGGAATCAGGCCAGATCTAGGTTCAAATCCTGGCTAAGCGACCTGGGGAAATAAACACTCTGCACCTCGGTTTCCTCATCTTTAAATGTAGAGCTGCTTTGCAGGGTCGACGTGAAAGTTAACTGAGATAATCAATGGAAAATGCCGTGCATACAGTAAGTGCCCAATAAATATGGTGATTTTCAAGGACAATTGTGATTACAGGGGTCAAAGCAGAGGTTCAGGAAAAGTGCTGAGGGAGATGGGGCCAGGAGACACCGTGTGTCAGCACCTTGAGAAGTCCCACAGGTGTCCCTGAAACCTCTTTGGTCTCTGAGGTGGTTTCCCGGGGGTGTGCCTCAGTTTACCATCTTTCCCCCCTTCTCCAGTGGAAAGGCTATGAAACAAGCCTGACTTCCTGGCAACTGCACAAGTGGGGTCCACCACTGGACTCAGGGCCCCCATCCCAGCTGTCAGCATATGCTCCCTTCACAAAGGCTCAGCCGGGCAGGGAGCTGGAATACAACAGGGTGGCTGTAGGTGGTGTCTGCTCAGCCTCCTTCCCTCCCCCACTCAGGCTTGGGTTCCTGACGCTGCATGGGACACTGGCGTCATCCTGGCAGGCAGCCTCTGGGCCATCTCAACTCTACTCAGTGCAGAAAATGTTCTTTTAAGGGATGGCATGCAGCCATACCAGGCGTCTTGCTGGGCGTAGCTGGATGGATGACAAAGGAGGAGGAGAGGAGGGTTGTTTGCACAGGG